>NC_142336.1:25796196-28250362 GCF_054954075.1 Amborella trichopoda | reverse complement strand
GGAGGTCGAGAACTACGAGCTCGTGTCTATGAGGGACAGGGTAGGAGCTTATCTCTCACAGGGTGAAGATGTGTCGAGAGGGAGGTCGTAGTGGTCGACCCCCGTGTGTTCGAGCTGGCACAGAACTGGTGTTGCCCCGAGTTGTGGGATGCAGATTCATGGCGCGTGTAGGGTTCGACCTGAGAAGGCCTAGCCTTGGATGAGAGCTCAAGGTAACATGAAAGTTACCCCAAGGTGTGGCTCATGTAGACAGACAATGATCCTTTAGGTGTGTGCGAGAGGTGGAGACCCCAAGATCTCCTCGGTGTGTCAAGCCTCTAAGCATAGAGGATCGGAACGGTGAAGGAGTATGGGGAATGGCCTTGCGGTGACTCTCAGGAGAGATGGCAACATGCTTGCCTTCCACGAAAGCGGACAGGGCAGCCTTTCGGCTTACCTTAGTAATGTGACTAGCAAGGGACTTGCCAGTAGCAGGGTGCATGCTGTGGGTAATAGCAAACGTGCTACCAATGCGAAGGGACCAGGACTAAAAAGTGGGGAGTTAGGGACCTTCAAGTCCCTTCTCGCACCAATCCAGGAAAGAACTTGAGAGCTGGACTGTGAGTCCTGACTCAAAAGGAGTGTAGGGAACGAGGCTTGAGAAGCTTCCTTCCCTGAGACCGTCACTAGGGCGGGGATGAGAAAATCCCCAACTCGGATGAACGTAACCCAAATGCCATGGAATGCAGTGCAGAAAATAAAAGGTGATGCCGATCAAACAAGAGCAAATCGACAAAGGGGTAGTAAATTTCCCTGTGGAGTCGCCAAACTGATTGAAACCTCGATATTCCCCCCCTCGGATCTAGATGATTAGGTGACACGTGTCATGGGCTCAAAAGACCCGGGACCTGAGACCGCTCTTTCGAGAACCTTGTTCACAGAACAAGAGCAGGTGCTCAACTGGTGAGAGAGGAATTTTTAGACGTGAGTTGGGAACCAACCTCACCTAAGTCCGTGACTTACTCGGGCTAACTCGCGCAAGCACCCTCTTAGATCACGACGGAAAGCCCCCTAGCTTCTTCAACTGGTACGGACTCGCCTCCCTTGACTTACAATCTCCTTGTTTTCTGTAAAGCACTAACATGATTAATTTGCAAGACAAGTGGGCCGAGAGACGCACCTTTGTCATCGGGCTAACATGCACAGATGTGCACATTCAAGTGGCAGAGAAGATAAGAAGTTAGGGTGATGAAGAGAAGAGAAGAGGACTTGACAAGGGAGCCTAGCCTGATAGTTGGACGAGTACAGTGACCGACTCAGAGTGGTCACAAGATGGGCACGGTAACTCAGATGGGCGTGAAGGCAATACTACTCGAAACCAAGGTCGCTATAACAGTCCTAATCTGGTGTTGCAGCAAGACGAGCATCGTACTCTGGACCAGCACAATGACAATACTACTCGACAACTAGCCCGTTATGGCAATGTTAGATCGAGTCTATCCTTCAGTCAAGCAAGAATAGAAGAGAGCAGAGAGAAGATGCGAAGGAAAGAGAAGGCAAGTCCCGACAACGTTAGACATCATTGTCAGCAGTCATGGAATAACAGCGTCGCGACCCCTGGACGGTGTTGGACACTGCAGTTCAAAGCGAAAAGGTAAGCAGTGAACTGTAGACGGAGTTAGCCATCGCCGTCGGCAACCCAAGAAGGCAACATGACCCTTCGCAAGCAGTGATAGGTACAGAGCGTACGAAAGAAGACTGCGGACGACGTTTCTCATCGTCGCGACTGTTTGCGGGCAGCGATAGGCATTGCCATCTGCGATAGACACAACGAGCAAAAGAAGCCTACGAACAGCATTACGCATCGCCGCGACCCTTTGGGGGTGGTGATAGGTATCTCCTTCTGCAATAGGTGTGGGATACTGAAAACATGTTCACAGATGGTGATGACTATCGTCTTTTATGCTCATGCAAGACGTCGAACACACTCCTGCAGACGGCGATGAGCATCGCCGTCTACAACCCATAAGAAGAAATAAAAATGGCTCGCGGTCGACGATGCACATTGCCGCGCATGACACCAATTCTGAGACCGAAATAGGAGCCCGATCCGCTGCTTGAACGCAATCCGGCTCACCGTGTACTCCTTCAGATGGCGTTACGCACAACAATGATTAAATTCGTGCGCAAACCATATTGAGGGAAAGAGACGAACGAGGAGAGGGAGAAAGAAGCTCATGCACGGCGCTGCCATCGCCATGCACGACCTGTGAAGTTGCAGGAGGAGGAAGAGAGAAAGAGGAATGCACGACACTGCCACTGGCGTGCATGGCCTCATAGACAAACTCAGCAGAGAAGATGAAGAAGAAAGAGAAGAAGAGAGAGAAGGAGAGAGAAAAGAAGAGAGAAAGAAGAGAGAAAAAGTAAACCAGAGAAAGACGAAGGGAAGAGAGAGAAAAAACTTTGAAGGCAGGAGGGGTACCGCTCTAAACTGTCTCTCTCCTCTCTCTCTCTCCAAAGAAGAAACGTGACCCAACTCATGCTCTTGAAACGGAACTTTTATTAATCAAAAGAGTCTCTGTGAGTCCAAAAGAGAGATCCATTTACAATGAGAGGTAGTGTCTATTTATAGACTAGGGTTGAAACGTGGGTGGATCACCCAAAACTAACTCTAATTGATGATAATTAAGGTTTATTAAAATTAAAAAAATAAGAAAATAGGGTACAAAATGATTGATTTACCCCTACCAAACAATTGGAGAAATTTCAAAACAGTCTCGGTACCGGACTTTACAGTCACTTTATTGGCTTTGTGTGCGAAATCCGACCATTCATCATATACAAGGTTCAGACCAGTGATAGCCCTAGACCTTACGCATACGATGAAGCTAGTCAATCTCGGGTCAATTCGATGTGTAAGCTCTGTGATTTGGCAACTCGAACGAGGAGTATTGCTGTTGATTTTCTAACAACTTTCTTCACGGATCAGCAATTTTTCTCTACCTTTTCTCCCTACTCAAGCATCGTCAGGGGGACATGTCACATATCAAAACACTCGTCTTAACGAGACGAACACGCTCACAAAATTTGAGCGCGATCCGACTCGGGACGAATGAGATATGGCCTTCAAAAATTACTGCCCGAGACTATAAAAACAACCATCTTTAATAGTGATTTGGTGTAGAGAGGGCAAACGGAAATAGTGTGTAGCCTGCCCTTTTTTGGTATTTTACTTATAACTTTGTCCTAGAGTGCCCGATTAAGCCGAAACTTGACCCGTAAGGGTTTTCGACTGTGTCAGATCTAATGGCTGTAGTTCAACAATAATTTGAAACACCAAAAATAAAGCTCTAGTTACAGGGTCCATTTTAAGTTGCTAGAGGCAGATTTTTTAGAAATTATTTCTTTGTCTGCACTACCTTAGACATGTCTGATTGCAACGAAACATGAAAGGTGGCTTTTAGGAGTCTTTATGAAGATCTTGACTTGTTTTGGGGCCATTTTGAGACTATTGAAATTTTCACTATTTGTCAAGCTTTATTGATCGGCTTCTCTCTTTTATTCCGCATCGAAGACCCATGATGCTGAAAAATATCTTCAAACACACTTTTTTGTCAGATAGACACCTGGTCTAGTTGATATTGTTTGTCAAGTTTTTTAAAATGCCCATCATTCCTTCTGTGAGCGTCATTTAGCAGAGAATTTTAAGAAGGAAGGAAAACACATACCTAATGATGTTAAGAAGGCAGTTGTATGTGCCTTTATCAAAGCATGTAGAGCATATTGGCAACAATAGTATTTTGATAAGTTGATGGAAATTAGACCACTATCTGAGGACACATACAAGTGGTTCATGGAAGCATCACCAAACCATTGGGTCATATCACAATTCAAGGTAATTGATATGATTAAGTAAAATTCAATGTGGCTGAGTCATATAATAAGTGGATTCTATAAGCACAATATATGTCAATTCTCTAGTGCATTGACTTGATTAGGAGACAAATTATGGAACTAATGGCCACTCTAGCTTGAAAGCTGAAACCGGGACTACAACACTTACCCCGAAAGCTCAAAACGAATTAAGAAATGTCATAAATCAGTCCCTTTCTGTAAGGGTCGCTGTAGCATCAAATGAAGAAGTGTATGAAACAAGGGGCAATCACATAAATTATAAGGTAAATATTATTTCACGAGACTGTAAATGTCGGGGTTGGAAAATAATGGGTTTGCCTTGCAAGCATGCTTGTAAGAGCCCTTCAAGGAATGAATAGGGATCCCATGGATTATTGTGAAGAATATTTCACAGTTGCAAAATTTCGTGAAACATATTATGTAGCTATCAAGTCAGTTACCGTGATCGACTTGTCTGGGCATAGTTTATGTGGACATCTTCCTTCAAAGGAGTAAGAGTGCTTCCACCTCACTCAAGGCGCACCCCTTGCCAACCTAAAAAGAAGCGCATCGAGTCGCAAGAAGTACTAGTGCGACCTATTCACTATAGTCGGTGCAAGGGAACTGGTCATAATAGGGCAACATGTAAAGCACCCACTTGAAGGCATATACTTGTACTTATCTTATTTATTTTGTTTTTTTAATTTGTAACACCCACTTGTGGGAAATTTGTTAGTACATATATTAATGGTGTTTATTTTTAGTGTTTGTTCCACTTATGTTAATTTTGCAATTTTGGGGCACATATACTTATGTTTGTTTCTTTTATTAGTCTCTTTTTTGTTAGTAGATATATTATTCTCTTTTTTGGTTTTGTTGGAGCATCTACTTGTGGTTATTTTTTGCCAATTCATATGTACATATCATCTTAGTTGATGTGTTGTGCTCATGTAAAAATATGATAATATAAATAGATTTAGCGATGCAAGACCCAAAACAGTCAAGAGGAACAAGGGGCCCATCCATTTCATCCGATCAAAGGGAAAATGTACGATAGTTTATTTACTTTATTTCATTATTTACATTAATTAGGTAATTCTTATATTGTTAATAACTATTGTCATTTCTTATTGATCTTCAATTTAGAAGAATTTTTTTTTTCTTATTAATGAATCAACTAAGACCCTAGGAAATGGGTGCTAGATCCATGACATGTAGCTTTGGTTAAAAAGACCAAATTGTGCTCCTTGATAGACATTGGGGTCTCCCATATCGATCACAGTTTATTGAGGGCCTATAAAGGGAAATGGTGTAATGTGACAACTACCGCACGTTTAACTGATGGTGAGATGACTCCAACCTTATACAGTGTATGGCATATAATAAGGATACCTATAACAGGCGAGCCTATAATAGGCATCAGACCTAAAGACTACAATGCTTTCATCATAGAGTATTTGAGAGATTGCCCTAAATGTGATAAGTTGAGCCGTCTTAAACATACTTAGTTGAGGACGAAATTCGAACAACTACGAAAAAAACTACCAAATTAAAACTGCTTCAACACACTCAAGCTTATCTCCTTTATTTAGTCGATACAACTATATTTGCCGACACATATCAAGGATCGACATTTAGAAGTTACCTACAACTGCTCTAAAATCTCGATGAGGAAGGGAAGTATGCATGCGGTGCAACAGTGATTGCCTTCTTGTATCGTTCCTTATCTAAGGTTGTGGATGGGGATACACATTTTAGTGGGTCAGCAATACTATTACAAGTAATTTTCACTATTTTTATAATCAATATTTAGATATTTCTTATTCTTTAACTTAAAACTAATTGCTTTTAGCTTCTTTTTTTTTGCAATGTTGGATCTATGAGTATTTTCCAGCTCTAGGCACCGAGCCTACAACTATCAGCATAGAAATTCCTATAGCATGAAGTGGAAGAAACAACCACGCAGCAAAGACCCATTAATAACGTTTGATTACATCTTAATTGACATGGTTAGTGATTTGATTACATCTTAATTGACATGTAATTGTAGGTAATATATCAAATACAAATACAAACATGGTTTGTGGTCTGCTTGCGTAATTATATAATTATAGGTAATATATCTAAGGAAAATACAAACATGGTTAGTGGCTTGCTTGTGTGCTTATATAATTGTAGGTAATATATCTAAGGAAAATACAAATAAGTGATTATTGTGTTATATTTTTGTTGTAGGTGACTTGACAACTATATGAGGAGTATAGCCCATTAGAAACACTCAGTAAAAAAAACGTGTTGTGCCGATCATATCTAATAAGTTTCCACATTTCAGAGTACTATATGCTTGATCGTGTACTGCAGCAATTTGGAAAGATGTAAGTGATTCCTGTTGGGCCACTAAAGTAGGATAGGAGGGAAAAGGTCAAGAAAGTGAAAAGTATGTATATTTTAGATTGACATGCATTTCTAGATGATACCTAAATATGTAACTTGAAAAGTGACTAATGCAAGTTGCAAAGATTATAAACCTTGTTTTGAGATGTATTTTTCATGTGATATGAATTTTTTAGTTTGATATGTATGTTTGAAACGTATGTTAAATAGTGAGTTTCAAAGAGTGAAATGTTCATTCTTTTTGTAAATTGAAGCTACTCTATCATAGCAGTCAGCTAATGAAATATCCATTATTTTTATTATATATGTAGTATGGAAGCAAAATCTAATAACAATATCCTTTTCAAAAAAATCTGCAAAATAACGTAACTCAAGGATCAAAAAATGAAAAGAGATGGTCCAACGATTTGGAAGAGGTGGACTGGCATTTCGAAGAGGCCGTTCGGAGCTTGGAGTGTACGGTCCGACATTTGGAAGATGCGGTCCATCATTTGGAAGACTCAGTTCAACGCTTGGATTGTGCGGTCCAACGTTTGGAAGAGGCGATCTGACGATTATGTCACTTGCGTGCATGGTCCGGTATTTGGAAGAGGCGGTCCGATGCTTATCTCACTGAAGTGTGTGCTTCGGTGTTTGGAAGAGTCGGCCCAGCGGTTGTAACTGGCGTGCATGGTCCGGCACTTATGTCACTGGAGTGTGTGGTCCGGCGTTCGAAGAGGTGGTCCAGCTTTTCATAGTGGCGGTCCAGGGATTATGCTACTAGAGTAATGGGCAGTCCGATGTTTTAAAGTGACGGTTCAGTGCCATGTTACTGGAGTAACAGTCGTTTCGGCCTTTTACAAGTGCGGTCCGACATTTGTGAGCTACGGTCGGGCGCTTATGTGACTGGAGAGGGCGGTCTAGTGTTTGGAAGAGGCAGTCCGACGTTTATTTTGCTGCAATGGGCGGACCGGTGTTTCATTGTGGCGGTCCGGGGATTATGTTACTAGAGTAATGGGTAGTCTGGTATTTTGAAGTGGCGGTCCAGCACCCATGTCATTGGAGTAACAGGCGTTCCGGGGTTTTACAAGAGCGGTCCGACATATTTTTTGGATTAATGAGAGATCCATCATTTGTGAGCTACGGTCCAACAAAATTATGTCTGGAATAGGCAGCCCGACAATGTACAATTCCGCTCTGGCAGAACGGATGGTTCTAGCAACATACAACCACAGTCCGATGTTTCCTTTTATTGGGATCCGAAAATGATTTGTTATGTACTGGAAGGCTATTTTGGTAAAAAAGTTAAACGTTTTGTACTGGGGGGTATTTGCTATAAAACTTGATTTTGGGGAAAAATATTCTAAGAAAAATTAGGGTGGGAGTAAAGTGCGTAGAAAGTCTACTTTTGGGAGTTTTATGCAATTTTCCCAAGAATTTAACCCTCTCTCAATACATACACGTGTGTGTCCATATGCATTGCATCTTCCTATATATTTGGAACTTAATTACTAAAAAATAATAGTTTGTATAAAATCAATTTTGACCTAAGCCTATGCATAAGTGAAACCATATTTTGATAAGAGATCAAAAATCAATATAGTCATATGTGCAGTTAGTAAGATAATGAATAAAATTTGGTAAAAGCATCATCGTTATTGGAAGATTGTCACATGTAATCATATGAGGTTTCGAAGCCACACGATAATTAAGAAACTTATGAGAATTCTTATCATTCTAGAAGTTATAGCATTTCCGGCCTTTGTTATCAAATCATTTTGTGAATCATATGGTCTAATATATTACTTAATTCGTTGTAAATATCTCAATTAACATATAACTTAGCCTTTTGTATAACTATGCTATAATTGTAAAATTTAGTTATTTTGGGTTTATAATTATAATTTATAGTAAAACAATAATTACGTAGTTATAAATGATAGCATGGTTACTGTTACGTTTAGATATATCCAAAAATAAATTTTGCAATCATTCTTTCATATAGTAGTAGATAATACTTATACTATGAATGGTTCAGATTTCGAATAGAGCCTATGAATTTGGGTTGTTGGATGAAAATGACTTCTGATGTGTAATTCATTTCACAATTTTTTAAAGGAATGGGTTGCTATAGAGTGCTTATTTGCTAACTTTATTTTACTCATAGTTACCTAATTTATAGTTATGCCACGAGTTGATGAAGAAGTTGATGTAGAATCGTAGACACAATTTATAAATAAAAAGCAAATAGGCATTCTCTAAATGATTTTGACCTAAAAAACTGATAAAAGAAAATATTTAATTCAAACCATTGTCCATGCTGACAACTTAAATTATAAATGAAGGGCAGTCAGGCATGTCCTAAATGTTAATAAAATATTAATACAAAATAAACTATCTGCATTTCTCACGTGCAAAATTGTCATAAGTCATACATTGTTTGTTACAATTGTTACAATTAAAATACTAACAGAAATAGATGACATAGTCACGATGTTACTAGACGGAGACAAAGCATTCGCAATCTTAGATAATTACCGGATATAGTGTCAATTCAAATCATATGCGGAGCACGTGCACTCCGTTAGTATATATATAAGGTTGCAACGTTAAATAATCTAATTAAAGGCGCACCTTTTAATTTTAACATAACATGTAATTCTGATGTAAAATTTACGATTATCAGAAAATTTATTTTTATCTTTAATTATAAAATCTTAAACTCAAGATGTACTATTTCTGTGACTCAAAATCTTTATATATATGTATATATATATATACACTTTGATGTGGAGATGATGAATTAGAGGGGTTTTAGCAATAAAACAATCTTTCTGATAGATATTTTAAAGGTTTTATATATATTACATATACAAAACTTAACAAGCTATGGGATTGGAATCATGGAGTTACCAATGTTCAAAGCCGAGCTCTACCACGTGGAGATTTAGTATTACATGCTTCGTTTTATTTGGCCTGGAGTTTGGGGCTATATCCGTGGATGAAGTTTCAGTTGAAAGGATCAGGGCCATCTTGCAATTAAATTTGATTTTGTATTTACAAATTAGCTAATTTTTACAAAGGAAAAATTTTACACAAGGTGTCAACCTCATTCTGTAGAATCAAGATGCACCTGAAATCAATTGAAAAAAAGCTGTTTTGATATTGGAAAACCCTCTAATTAATCAATTCGACATCGAAATGTATGGATATAAAACAAAAAAAAAATTCAAGACTTAAAAATACATCTTGCAATACATTATACGAACCATCAATTTTCAAAATTTTAAAAATCTTCATATGTAAACCATACCCCTTTGTAAAATACCCCTAAGCCACAATTTGAGTGGTATTCAAACGTGCCCTTAGCTTTGTTGGACATGAAATTACTCATACTGTGTTTAAAACGCATAATATGCATCCTGGTGACTTGGCATTGGTGATTTATTTAGGGTTTGTTTTATGGAAGACACGGTTTTGAAAACCTCTTCTTATAGAGAAGTGGATACTGTAAGTTCTGTTGTCACTCATAGAACTTGTAGTATCCGCTGTCTAACTCTAAATATAAAGTAAGCGATGTAGAATTATCGACTTTAGAGCATTTCATCATTATCAAATAGAGAAGTACTACAATACTAGAAGACGTGACTTCCAAAACTGCATCTTTCAATAAATCATGGCCTTAAGGGTTTCAAAAGTCGGTTCAGGTGGCTAAAGTGGCCGCCAGCCAAGTTCGAGAAAACCTGGCCAAAATTTGATCATTCCGATAATATTTTTTGTCTGTCTTTTTTTCTGTATCAATAATAAACCCTTCTTCTAGATCATCACTAATAGCTTTACCTCCTGGTAAAGATGGGTTCAGACTGATTGGAGATCTTGAACTTATAAAAAAATTCAGAAATTTCTTTTTAGAAATATTTAAATCAAATTTATTTAATTGATAAAACAAAATGATGAAATGTTATATATTTTTGATGGAATTGTTGAATGGTTGTGAATACTGAGATTCTAATTCATTTGTAAGTGTCATAGTCATTTTACAATAAAAATAATTAAATTTCAATGTTGACATCTTATTGATTAAATATCACTACTTTATATTTAAACAAACAAGTCAAGATGTATTTTAAAAAAAAATCTATACTATGAGACCATTTATCTTTCAAATAAGGAGGTCACAATTATCCCAGCCCATTGATATCAAATTTGATGGTTTAGGGTGTGTCACGAAGTTTAAATTTTTTGAGAAATTATCACTAATATACTTATATTTTACTATAATTGAAAAATCCCCAATTTTTTAAAACCTCATCTACACCCTTTCTCAATATTTTTAAGACCAAAATAGCTTTCACAGTAGTCTTTTTACTATAATAGATACTAAGCTTTACGGTAATTGAAATACCGTAATAAGTTGAAAGAGTGTTACGGTAATTAAAATACCGTAATACTTTAAAATAGTATTACGGTACTTTAATTACCGTAATATATTACCGTACTTTAATTACCCTGTCCAAAAGTTTCAAATCGAAACTAATATCTCCTCTCGCATCTCTGTAAACTTGGAAATTGTCTCTCGGAACTTGGAAATTGTAGTGGTGAAGTCGTTGGAAAATTGGCAGTGATTGAGGCCACTGGCGTTGCAGCTGCCGTGGCGTGGTTTTTCCAGCATAAGAAGTGGAGGAGCTCCTTAGATTGGCTCTGATAAGATTCACTGGATAAATCACCGGAAATTGAACTTACGGCATTTTCTTCCCGGAATCGTTTCTCCACCGTAGAACGTAATAGAGCTCGGCTACTATGGCAAGGTAAAATACTGTGAAAATCCCTGTTATAGCAGCTGCAAGCATGCTCATGGATCTCATGGTTTTGAGTTTCTCTCACTAAAAATTCATAAAAAAAAAAAAAAAAGAGATTCTCTCTCTAAACTTGTGAAGATGGTTCTGAAAAAGTCATAAAAAACGACTTTTTGGTTTCCTTGGATACGGGCTTTGAAAGAGAGAAACTCAAAAGAGGGAGAGAGTACGGCAATATGTGGAAGACATTACGGTATTTGGAGTACTATAACTTTATGTTAATACATTATAACAATTAAATTACTATATAAAATGCATAAGAATTACTGTATATAAATTACCGTATGGAACCTTCTACAAATTTCGGTGTTTAAATTACCGTAATGCTCTTTATGGTATTTAAATTACCTTAATGCTCCTTACGGTAACAAGACTACTGTGAAGATCATTTTGGTCCAAAAAAAAAGAAAAAATAGTGAAAAAAGGTATAGGCGAGATTTTAAAAATTTGATAGGTTTTTTTCGATTTTACTAAAATATACGTATATTTGTGATAATTTCTCTTTTTTTTTTCTTTTTTTTTGGAACTTACTCAATACACACACAACCACCCGATTTAAAATATAAAAATGAATGATTGTGACCTCTTTGTGTTAAAAGTAAATGGCCCCTTTGTATACTACTTTTCCTTAAAGAACAAGTAAGAAAATTTGGTCACATCAGAAATCATAGAAAAAGATCAACAAAAGATTTATTGTAATCAATCCTAACACAATCTAGAGCAGAAACCCTAAAATAATTGAATAGAACATTTAGTTATTTATAATAAATTTAACTTTAATACAAATTTGAGCTATCCTTTTAGAAAAATAGAGAGCCAAGCAAAAAATAAAAAAAATTATTTAAATTGATTCGAACAATCTTAATTCATCCAAACAAAATCTAGGACAATAATCCAAAACCAATCATTATAAAATTAGTCAATCTTCCGAAAATAGAATAAATGTGGTATTTTAAGGTGTGCCTTACTTCTACAATACGAAGTTGACACCTTAAATTTTAGAATTAAGGTGCATCTCAAAAATCCATCATAAAAGGTTATTTTGATAATGAAAAATCATCTAATTGATCATCTCGATATCGAGATATATGGATATGGAAAATAAAGAGATTTTAAGGCTCAAAAATGGTACATCTTGCAACACATTATTTGGACTATCCATTTACAAGATTTTCATTCATTTAAATAATTGTTTGATGTGTACTTTTTTTAACTTCTAAATTTTATAATTAGAGATGAAAATATATTCTCGGGCCATCCAAAAACATTTTGACACCAAAATTGATCTTATGACAAAATTTGGATGTGCGCCTTACATTGATTATTTACTGTTAGGACACTGTGCAAACCTCACCCTTAAAAATTACGGCAAAAATCCATTTCAAAAATAGTTTGTTAAGAGGGGGCGCATTCCTGCATATGATTCCAGGGACTCAGAACATGTGTCCAAAAGAAAAAAGCAGAATATGTGGTGGAAAATTCATCCAACAAGCTACAAATTAAAGAGATCCACTGGTAGTCTATTGGAAACTACAGATGCTACTGATTCTAAAACTAGAGGCAAAAATTGGTAAAGACAGAATATAAGACAATTACCTTTTTGGAAGAAAAATGAACTGGTTACACTATCTCCTCATCAGACTCCAACAACTATTACTGTTTTTTACTATACAATTTTAGGATTCCCTGATCCCCTACCTAAACAGAGCCATTTCTATCTCTCCAAAATCTGAGCCCCTTCCCTCTATTTCTCTAAATTTATCAACAAAAAATAGAAGAAAGACCCAGTTAAGCAAAATCAGAAAAACTCAGAGGGATCAAATGGGAATTCCGGATCAAATTCCACATTATGAAGCATAAGATCCATATCCATCATTGGTGAGTTTGTTGAAGAATTTGGAGCTGAGAGTATTTCACCAAGTCCTGCAAAATAGTTTGATTCCGATGTTGTTGGAGACACAAAAGCTGGTGAGAATCCTCCGCCTGAAAATTGGTTCTCAGGTGCTGAAGTTGCCGGCGAAAATATGCCCTTTGAGTCGACAGTTGGGGTACAAGGAAAAGAGAAAGAAGGACAAGAACCAATCATCTCGGCATTTTCGGGTGCTTCAGTCTTGATGTTGAGGCCACCTGCCTTGAAATCAAGAACATTTTCTGGCTGGCTTTTTGGTGAGTTGGTCGGATTCCTGTGGGTTGAATAGATGCATGTGTGCTTTCCGCGATAAGTGATGTCGAAGATCGAATGGTCATCATCTGATCTCTGGACTTGCTTGGTTGCAGGGCAGCCTTGGGAGTTTCTGTGAGTGCACCTATAGTAACCCCTGGCAAAAGAAAATTTGCAGTCAGATTTTTTTTTATTCTTCTTTCACTAATTAAAGAGGGAAAGAGTTTATACAAGGTGTAAACCTTCCACTGTACCAGTAAGGTGCAAAAAGAAAAACCCACTAGATAATGTTCTTATACTGAAAAACCCTCAAATCGGTCATCTTGACATCAAGATTCATAGGCATGAAAAAAAAAGCGATTCCTAGTACTAAAATTAATTTATCGTTTAATGTATTATATGGACCGTCATTTTTCAAGAATTTCAATTGTTTATAGATTTGGTAGATGGTAACTATTTCTTAATTTTAATAAGCCATTAGTATTTGAAAATACTTAAAGCTTAACACCAGTGAGATATCGACATTATTTCACAAGATGACTTACTGAAAAATTGGCATCCAAAAGCACTGATAACATTGTAATTTACTTAGTGAAGTATTGTTGCATGAAAGATGGGCATTTAGGGGAAGATATTAACGCCAGAGAAAACCAATATCCAAATACTGGCTTTCCCATAAAGCACTTTCCTTTGGAAGGAGGGGCCACTTTGAAAACCTCCCCTTCCAAACATTTGATTTTTGGAATGGGTGTGGTTTGTATAGAGCCTATGCTCTAAACAATCAAATTAAAGCCTACCTTCAAATAGTGCCGAAAAATATGATTTTAATATTGAAAATCTTTTTGATAGCCTTAAAATATATTTTCAACTTCATTTATAAAGTTTAAATATTCAAAAATAATGTAGATTGAGAGATCTATGAAAATTTGAAAATTTTGAAAATTGACGGTCCAAAAGTGCGTTACAAAATACACTATTTTCAATACTTGAAGTCTATTTTTCTCTCATGTCCATGCATCTTGATGTCAAGATGATGAATTTGAAGATATTTGAGCATCAAACGACCTCTTCTAATGAAATTTTTGAGATAAACTCGTATTTATAAACTTTTTCCCTTTTGGAATTAGGACGAAAAATTGTATTGGAGTGCCAAATCGTATGGGCATTTCGGTCATTTTACTTAGCACATGGGTGGTATTTGACAGTATTTAAGGGGCGTGATTGGGATGTGAATTGTTACCGGGTATTCCTGTTACTTCGCGTTACACTCAATGGGCAGCGGACGTGGCTCTCTGATTGAACTAAAGTTAAGGGCCATTTCAAGTACGCGGAATATCTGGGGTCATTTTAGTAAGGGTAAGGTTTCTATAAGGGTGCAACTTTAAACAATCTAATTAAAGCCCATCTTTAAATTTTATCATCTTCGTAAAATATTATTAAGATTATCTAAAATTCTATTTTTATATCGATATTGAGATAGTCAATTACAGATCTCTCAACATTAAAACAATATTTTTCAATAAATTTTTTAGGTATATCTTTTATTCTACATTATAAAGTTGCAACTTTATATAAACTTTTCCCTTTTAAGTAGCACCTTGGCAATTGGGTAGGCACTCTCCTCATTTTGAGAGTAAACCCAATTGGGTAGGCACTCTCCTCATTTTGAGAGTAAACCCAATTAAAGGACCTATGACATCTAAGCTCTTGTTATGGGTACCCTCCTCATGTGGGAGTATAAATGACACGGAATAAACTTAGGGCTGTAAATGGGACGGATGGGAGTAAAAAGGGAAAATAACAAAAAAGCCTCAAGACCACACTTTCTATGCAATATACCCCCGACCTAACTCTTTTTCCCTTTTTTTTTTTTTAAACAAACTTTCTATGTAGAAAAAAGTTTATTTTTTTAGACGAAAATGCCTTTTTTATACACAAAAATCATTTTGGCCAAATTTGACGTTGACTTTTGGACCCTAGTAACACATTGCTGAAGCGCACCATCGCATTTCGAACTACCATTTACAGAAACTTAAGTGCCGGACCGCCCTAAGACAACTACTAGACCAAAAATGAGTGTTGTCGGACAGTCTTTTACATAGTGCGGGGAGCCCTAGAATCCAGTAACATCTACTACCGGACCGTCATTTGCAACTGCCAGACTGCAAACATTTACTGTCGGACTGTCTTTTGCAACTGCCGGACCGCAAACATCTAATGGCGGACTGACCTGTGCAACTGTTGGACAGCCCTTTACATAGTGTTCTACTGTCGGACTGCATTTACACAGTGCCGGTGCCCTATTTTGATGGGATAGAGGAAAGCGATGCGTGGGTAAGAAAAAAAAAAGTAAGAGAAGGTAGTCTAAGCATTTTATTTATTTATTTATTGGTCGAAAGATATTTGCATAGTATTTTGGAAAAAAGAGTGAGTGAAAAAATTAAGTTAGGTATAAGTTGCATAGGAAGTGTAATCTTGGTCAAGCCTTGAACAACCAAAAGTTATTAGAAGGTTAGGTCGGGGCCATGAGAGGGCTGGCTTGGCCCAACCTAGTCAAGACGGGACTAGGGTGGGGTGTGGTCCACACTTTCACCTGGTCCGGGATGCCCTATGGGAACAAGGGATGGAACCAGGCTAGGGCAGCCCCGGCCGAGCAGCGTGGTACCGGGCCTAAACATAGTTAACAGTTCGGGGGTATTCTAGTAATTTGGTGAATACCTAGGGTATTTAGCTCCAAGGATGTCTTTCTGACCGTACTTTCGCCACGTGTAACGGTCCCCAAGCGATCCTTCGCACCAACTGTCCGAAGAAATACCTATTCTCTCGGTCCACTGTGGCAGCATCTTCCTGCACAAACCAAACCATACAACACTAATGTCAACGCCCCAACAACAATCAATCTTACCATACACACAACTAAACAAGAACAAGTGCACCACACCATGCCCACCTCTTTTTCGAAATCTCACGCCGGTCCTGGTCCTTAGAGGGCCGCGCACAGCTCTTGCCGGAATCATCACTCAAGGGGCTCCGACACCCGGAATCGGGCGAATCGTCGTTCGCATCTGTTTGCCGGAGCAATGAGAGCGCGTTTGAGATGGAAGCCAGTATCTTTTGCACCTTGGCCTCCTTTGCAACGGAATTTTCAGCATTGCTGAGAAGCTCCTTTGCTGCTTCCTGTCCTGCACTCAATTCTTGGACCAACAGTTTCCGCTCCCACTCACCGATTACCTCCATCTCTTTTTCGAAATCAAAATTATTATAACCCCAAATTTGGGAGTCTTGGTGGATGAATCAGGGTGGTGTTTTGGAGGTGGGTTTTGTGAGAGAATTCACCTTTTCTTAGTGAAAGTGCAGGGAGCACGCATTTTCACTCAGAAATGTGCAAATGAAGGGGCAAAGAGAGAAGAGTAAGCCAACTATAAATTCGAATTGAAGGAGCTGTCATGTGTTTCGCTGAGTTAATTTCCCCTCTAAACCTCCAAATTCGAAAGAGTAGTCGAAGAAGAAGAATAGGTATACAGTTACTTAGAAGAAGAACAGGAGGGATGTCCTCACCGGACTCAATGCTTGTTTAGCTCGGAAACGTGGATAATTTAAACCCAAAGAACTCGAAGAACATTACATGAACATGAAGAAAGCCTGGTGCTAACATGAACTTGAACTGGCCCAAAGAATCAAAGGGGAAATACAGATTTTGAAGTTGAATTCAGTCCTTAACATGTAGAGATAGAGAGAGAGAGTAGGGACTTATATAAATGCACTTCAGGGTGATTTGCAGATAGAGTGGGAGAAGAGTTATTTATATTTGTATGATTACATTAACGTTTGAAAAGATAAAATGAAAGAGAAGAAGTATTGACTGGGAAAAGGAGAGGGAGTGAGTAACAAAGACTGGTCCACGGTCCAAGCAGAGTGAAAGAAAGGGGAGTGTAGTCCACGTGACTCGTTCTCTTCCTTCTATTCCCTTCTCTTTGGTCATTATTTCGCCGAAATTTCGGCCAAAAGCCCCAAGAAACTTAAATGCCTCCTTTTTGTCAACTTTGCCCTCTCCTTCTTTACCCTTTTCCCTGTGATAAGGAGTGTTGGCCCACATGTACATTAGATTCACAACAATCCACATGAAGTTGGATGAAATCCTGACTCAATTTTGTTAGACTCGGTCGGAAAATAGCTCGCCTCCTTCTAATCAAAGGTAGCAATAGAAATGTTTTTAGTAAACAACTATAGATCATCGTGTTTTGTCTTAATTATTTGGGGTTATTTCCATGAATATTGTTCCGTCATTATTCTATCAAAGGTCATGCCTTCAGTAAGACCAAAAGTCATCATATCTCCCGTCGTTTAAGGAAAACACCCTAGTATATGCTTATAACATAAGTTCCCGATTCATGATAAGTTGTGGTAGAGTTTTATATCTTATGGTTATCTAACGCAACTCACCTCCTTTACTTGAGTTTGGGATAGTTTAATGAAACTACTTTATCAACATGCATCAAATATATTAATTATTTAACATTTTAGACAATTTTTATTTAGTTTCAAAGTATACATTTGTTTTGAGTTGGAATAGTAGAAAGTGGGTGTACGGTAAATATCCAAAAAGTGAGATGCATTTTGATAAGAGAAAGGTTTATATGCTTCCCCTATAGTATAAAAGCTCTATCCTCCTCTTATCATCTAGCCGTCCAATTTTGATTAAGAAAGCCACTCACCATTTGATCTCAGATCTGATGTTTCAAAGTATTTTATTTTTAGTTTTTTTATACAAATTGTATAAATATGAAATTTGGTACGTGTCATCTTCTCATTGTGGTGCACCTATGAAAAATATTTAAAAATAATTTTTCGATAAAATATAATGATCAAAATACCCCTTAAAAATAAAATAGTGTAGAAACGTGACATTGTAATTGGGACAATCTTAGCCCTCCATTCAGAATTGACAGTTGAATAAGAGGGAGAATAGAACTTCTATGATGTAGGGGAAGCATAGAAAGCTTGCCCTTTTGATAAAGGAAATACTCTTTATATGAGACGGCACACTCAAACCCGCTGACCCACAAACGTCTATCTTTAAAATGGAAACTGGGGAAAGTGTGCTGACCCAAAGTAATATATAGATAGGGCAAGACAATGTCCCAAAAAAAATTTATCCCAAAAAAACATTATTTTAAATTTTAAAACTTCTATTTTATTTTTTCATATTCATAATCATTTTGGCCTCAACATGAATCCTTAAAATTTTGAATAAAAAATCCATCTTTAGGATGATTTTTGATAGGGGGATGCATATGCCATATGTACATATGAGTCGGCTGACTCATATAAGCCCCATCCTTCAATAAATTTATATAGATATTGAAAGGAAAATTGAGTTGGGAGGAATTTCTATTAGGACTTAGCTATTTTATGCCAAAATCAATTTATATTTTAGATCAAGTATGACAAGCGCCCAGATCAGCGTTAATCTAATTATCGAAAACCAAACACAATCAAGCAACTGAGCGTAAGTTAATTTTACAACAATCATGACAAACAGATGGGAACTTATGGCCTCACTAAGGGTAGTTTTGCTCGGCTCAAAATATTTCCCAAATTCTTAAGTGGAACATTCACATTTTCGCTTGTTATATTTCCATATAATTTCCCACCAACTTCTTTAGCTTTTCCGTTTGTGTGCTTCAACCCAATTATAAAGATGAATTTGAAGAGAGAGAGAGAGAGAGTGTGTGTGTGTGTGAGGACGAGAAAAGTCAAGGGGCATGGAGCTGGGAGCGGTTAGAACCATAACCAGAGGAACCAGGGCGGTTAACTAGACTAACCAGTCAAGGAGATTTTTTTTTTAAAAAAAGGGTGAAAAACCCCAAAAAAATAGAAAAACTTAGATCAAGTGTATACTATCATATTATATACATTTATCTTACAAATTTTTTTTGAAACAACTGTTTATATAGATTAATATTTGAATACTATGAAGATATGTAAATAAGCAAGACAATTTATAATTTGACATTAATTCAATTAATGAAGTTACAAAGTCCAACTAACAATGATTAGTAGTAATGAGAGTAGAGAGGGGGGTCATCGTATTGTTGTGTTTCGCTATCAAGGTTAACAGGACGAAAAATTTGAATAAGGCCAGGTGGAATTTATAATACCGCAATTGTGCATCATCGCCTGTCAGGAACCTTTCCTATGGTGCATCATCGCCAGTCAGGAACCTTTCCTATGGTACCTCCTTGGCCAAAGTCTCCTATACTCATCCAGTCTTCATGGTCTCTTTCACCTTGTTCTGTGTTACCTCCATCATGTTCTATGTTATGGCCCTCAACAACTTCAATATTGTCATCATCATGAATAACCAAGTTACAGTGCCAGCTACGGCTTCATCTCTCCCTTGTCGAGTAGTTGCTACGTCTCAATACCTGGACTTCCTCCTGAGCTAATCTCATTGGATCTTCCTGATCATCGGGCACCACATCATGTTGCGCCCCTTCACATTCCTGGACAACTAAACCTTACCAGTCGTTTTCCATTATCCCATCTGTCTCCTCGTCATCTTGTGCCTCATCTTCATTCTCTACGTAATCGTCATAGTCGGTATCCATGTCCACTGCTATATCTCCTTCATTGAATGTTGCAACATCTATATTATCATCCATATCAGTAACTGCCCCACTAAGAAATTTCTGGTCTAGTAGTGGGGTCCTTTGTGATACCCACTCATCAGCGAGGTCGCTCCAAAAGATATAATCAAGGTTGATCAATGTGTAGTCTGTGGGGGTCCTCCTTATATATATATATATATATATATATATATATATATATATATATATATATATATATATCTCTCTCTCTCTCTCTCTCTCAATTTCAAGTTGTAATGAACATACACCAAGTTGTGTAGCGTCTGAGTCTTTAACCTATTCTGCCTCGGGCCGTGTATTCACTGAAATGTACTCCAGTTTCTCTCATATCTCGAGGAAGCACATGTTTGACTCAAAACACTAACTGCAATTGTTTTGTTCGAATTCCGTGTATCGTCCACCATTGTGTTGATATAGACAAACATAGAAATACTTAATAATAGAAAAGAAATTGATTTAAAAAAACCACAACTAGTATTGTACTAAACTATTACAAGTTTTAACTTAAAACTAACCTGAGTGTAATTTTTCAACTGCTTTTTTGGCATTGTTATATGCAAATTCCCTAGTTTTTTCCTCGTACATGATAAGCTACAAATAACAAGATTCGTATAAAAGAAATTAGTACAACATAGGAATGCAAATTCATTATTCTGAATTGAAATTTTATTTAAGGTTTACCTGCATACACTCCATATGAGTTTTAAGATCAGGCTCAAGCCTATAGATGTAGTTTCTCACTCCCTCCATGATATATGCATCATCTAAGGTGGCATTGGAGTACAAGTTCTGTGGATTAAGAAAGAACCTTGTACATGGTTTGTTATATTATTAATTACGATAAATTTACTTGGAGCTGAGAAAGAATCATGAATTGAGATGATGAATAATAACTTACCTGTTGCATGGATATCCCGATGTCTTTGGTCTCTCCACCTACGATCAACGATTTCCAATATCTCATCAATCCATATATTATTACAAAATATAGCTTTCCTTGCGCGTCTCATTGCATCGAACAGAAACCCCATTGCTGGTTTATCATCAGAGTCAACTAATCTCAACACCTGCACTAGAGGTTCAGTTCCTTACAGAAACAACATGGTTGCAGAACCTCCAATTGACAATGATGGTTTCAACCTGCCTTCCATGTTGATTCGTTGATGCCCTATCAGTCTGCCGCTCGTTAGAGCATATCATTGACTTCAATCTTGCCTAGTTTCCCAATATTAACTATATAGTAAGGAATGGTGCGGCGATCCTAGTAGTGGACTCCCTGACAATCTCTCACATGCAATGCTTCTTCATCAAAGCATGAAGGTACGTGTGATTGTATATGAATCTTGTAATCAGCTTGCATTTTAAAATACAAGTTTTAACCCTATCCAGTTTCCCTATTTCCTTAAGCATCAAATTAATACAAATGGTAGCACAGGGAATCCAATAAAAAATGGGTCTTCTCTCTATTAACAACAATCTTGCTTTTTTGTACTTCATTGCATTGTCAATCACTATTTGGACCACATTTTAAAACCTAATCTCACTTACAATCGTGTCCATGTGTGTTCATATTAGACTTCCAGCATGTTTTTTGCTTGATATGTCAATACTAGGGTGGTAAACAATGCCCCTAGGGTAACTTATTAAAAAATTGACAAGAAGCATGTGGGACTTGTCCTTCCAACCGTCTGTCATGATGGTCACTCTTGTACCTGGCCAACATACATTGAACTACGTAATATTCTTATCTACATTATGCACAACAACTTCTAAACATGGCGCTGTAAGCTCCTTCGCAATTAGGCCTTTAACAACCTCAACTATAGAAGATACCATCTACGGGAAGAAGTCTGAGCTCGCAGAATTAAATGGCAACACATTAGCATTCCAGAACATGCTAATGATCGTTCTCGCATTTTCTATTAATATACCTGCTGACGGATTTGTTTTTGTTTTTTTTAATGATATTGTGGCTTGTGGGGATCAAGTCCAGAGGGTTTGCGAGTCATTGGTAGCACATCTATGGGTTCATGTCGGTGAGTAATAGATAGTCGGCTATAAGAGGATAGGTGACTAGAGAAACTACTCATCAATCTACTAGATGTGGACCTAAGCAATGAAGGCCCGCATCCTCCCCTACCTAAGACTACAAGTTGTTGAGGCTGACGGCTAGTGAATGCACCATCCCTTCTCCCATATATCTTTTGAATTTTCATTTCTTCATAATTAAGCTCTTGGAGGCTGGCAATCCTAGCTCGTTCCATTTGCGCATCGAACTCTGCTTCTTGGTCCTCAATCTCATCTATGGGATTTTCGTACCTCCTCCCTACTTCCTCCGCATCCCTTTCTCTCTGTACCTTTTTTCCTTTTGCATTAGTAATTAATTTTAACATTTGTTATTTTACTTTCGGTGGCACATCTTTACAATCGGAGACATTACCCTTTACCCAAGAGAGGTGCTATTTTAGATGATAAACACCACTACCAATTTCTTTGCTACAAAAATTACATTGAATTCTTCCCTCACTGTTATGCCATGCCATATCTCCCCTCCTCATCTTATTATTTTCTTACAAATTTTCCTGAACATAAAAGCTCATTAAAAAATTTATTTTACCATTAAATTTTATTTTTTTTGTAAAATAACATATTTATTTCGGATATATTTGCCTCAATATTTTACCCAAGCAAGGTGCTCTTTACATTTTTTATGACCCAAAAACTAGATACAGCCTAACGAATTGATCCATCCCTCTTTGCACAATGCAACTCAAGGTAATTAATCTTATAAGTAAAACACACAAAATAAATAAACAAATAAATGAAGTGCAAACAAAATTTCATTTTTATGATTAAAATGTTGGCCACAAAGATTTATATGTAGTTTTTTATGGGCCATAGAAGAAAATAAGAAAAGAAAAAGTAAACTATGGATGATGCAACAATATATGCTGGTATATTGTTCAAATAGAAGAAAGAACCACGATATACATGTATACAGATGTGAGTGCACATGTGGTGCATAGTTTAGGCCATGCCACTGCATCATCCACAGTTTATTAGTTTGTTCTCGACGTCAATATAGTTTTATAAACCATGTTATTTACCATAGTGTACCCAATATTTTCTATCATAAATAAAAATCTTATAATTTTTAGGATACAAGATATACTCTTCCTTCTTATACCATATGGTAAGTAGATGGGGATGTGTTAGAATAGAGGATGGACTTAATAAAAATAACTAAAAAAGCACAAAAAAATCAAACTAAAGATCGAGCAACATTATCATGCACTCTATCATACACTTATTTTATTTTATTGTTAGAAAAATATATATAACATTAAAAAATGATTATATATATATATATATATATATATATATATGGATTTTCTAGGGTTAACAACCCTTCAAATTACCTAGGTTCAAGTAAGAGACCTTTATGAATCGTATTTTTTTTTTTTTTTATTGCCCCTATATTACTTGAAGACCAAAAGATATGGAAGGGCATTTTGGACTTTTTACTTGAAATTTAAAGCTCTTCTCTCACACGACTTCCTATTCTTTCTCTCTCCTTGTTGTCTTCCATCCTCTCTCTTTATCTCTCTCCTTTCCCTCCCCTATCGTCACTCTCTTTTGACTAGAACTCTCTCATATACGATCAAGAGAGAGAAAGAGATAAATAATAAGGAGACAACAAAGAGAGAAAGAATAGAAAGGGGGATAGTAAGGAGAGAGAGAAAGAGAGAAATCATAGGAAGGGGACAGAAAGAGAGAAAGAATATAAGGGGGACAACAAGGAGAGATATATATAGAGAGAGAGAATTGGAAGGGAGACAACAAAGAGAGAGAAAGAATAAGAAGGGGATATCAAAGAGAGAGAAAGAGATAAATAATAGGTAGGGGGACAACAAGGAGAGAAAATGAGATAAATCATAAAAAAGAGGACAACAAGGAGAGAGATAAAGAGATTGACGATGGGGGACAACATGGAGAGAGAAAGAATAAGAATGCGTGTCAGAGATAGAAGAGCTTTACATTTCAAAATTCAAAATTTTCAAGTTTGGAAGTAGAACTTCCAAAATGCCCTTCTGTATCATTTAGTCTTCTTATAGAGGCAGTAAAAGTTAAAATAAGGTTCCCAAGGGTGTCTAATTTGATCCTACGTAATTTGGGGGGTTTGTTAACCCTAGAAAATCCCTATATATATATATATATATATATATATATAGAAGATACTAAAAAACTCCTATCTGCAAAAATGAATATTGATTTCGCCTACCCTCATCACCGTCCAAATATCATCGTACGGTAACAATTGTTTGGTAGTGTTTTATTTTTCATTTTTGTTCTACAAATGGGAATGACCTGAAATTTAGGTAGTGTGTTCGTAAAAAATAGATGAATCTACTAAAAATATCAAAAAAATATTTTATATTAAAAAAATTAACAAAAATAACCCTAAACATTTTAGGGGTAATTTGATCAATTTATTTTTTACAAATTATTTTTTATATTTTTATTAGGTGCGACTAACTAAGATGTACACACATTCTAAATTTTAGGTTATTCCAATTTATAAAAAAAAATTAAAAATGAAACATTACTTAACAACCGTAAACGTGCGATGAACTTTGGACGGTGAAGAAGGTAGGCCAAATCACTGTTCATGTTCGCCTATAGGTGTTGGGAAGACCTTTCATATATATATATATATATATATATTTATATATATATATATACTCATATTCATCACAAAAAATATATTTTTTTAAGAAATAATAATTTTATTGAAAACCAAAATTTTATTAAGAAAACCTAAAATCGAGCAACATTATCATAGAATTATTTTATTTTATTTTTAGAAAAAATATATAACATTAAAAAGAAAGAATATATATATATATTTCTCATATTCATCACAAAAAACATATTTTTTATAAAAAACATATAGCTTTATTGAAAAACAAAATTTTATTAACAAACCCTATAATCGAGCCTAAATCTTCAAGAACACCAAAATTTCGAGTCAAAATCAACCCTAAATCTTCACTTTTTTTGAACAAATTGAAATAGGGATATGATAGATACTTCAATTATGATTCAAATCTCCCAAATTTCATGAAGATCCATTTAGTATTGAGAATGCTCTTTAAAAAATGGCGGAAATTTATTTCAATATAAAAAAATGTACTTGATAATAAATCAACATACGTACTGTATTTGACAAATGAAGCCTTGATGATCAAAATACACAGCTCAGTTTGATAAAAAACGATCATTATATCGATCAAACATCATTTTTTGGTTCGAACACAGTTCTTTGAGCGGCAGCATTTCTGGCCGAAATCAACCTCCAATCTTCATCTTTTTAGACAAATTGAAATAAGGAAATAATTAATGCTTCAATAATGATTCAAAGCCCTTAATTTTCATGAAGATCCATACTGTATTGAAGCTGTTATTGAGGAAAGGATGGAAATTTCAAAGCTCTATAAAAATCAGCCACTTCAATATGCAAAATCTCGTTTTTTTTTTATTTTTCATTCCATATTGAATGTTTTGTAGATATTTTGTGGTGTTATACAACAATAAAATACCAAAAACTACAAGGCAAAAAATCTAAAATAAAAAGCTGTAAAAGGTGGATTCACAGGTTCATGTATTATATAACGATCCTTTTTCAAATAACACTCATTATTTTTAAAATGTCCGTTATTTTTTTGAAAATACGCCCGTTTTAGCATTAAACAAGTCCGGTTAGAAGAATCCGGCCAGTTTTTAACAAAAAATCATCTGTTTGAGGTCTAACTGACTGGTTTTGGACTTGAAATTTTTTTGAGGTGACGGTTAGACTAATGGTACTACTAAACTGAGCCTAACATGACTCATAACCCTAGCAGTTCCGAGCTAACCGGCCGGGTCCGGTTCAAACCGGCCGGTTTTGCGTACAATGGCCAACATACGCGTTTGCTCTTTGAGTAGAAGCTAACTGACGTCTAGAAAGTGACATCACGGATGCCTTCCTCCACATCACGGATCCATCTCTAGATCTTGCCACGTGGCCTTGCTAAAATGCCACGGCAAGGAAATGAATGTATGGATACAAGAAGGGAACGTGGTTTCTCGCCATGAAAGAGCACCTGCTGAGTCTCTCTTACTCGTGTTTTTTGGAATATTCACACAAGCCTTTCATTTATCTCCAAATAGAATTACAATGTTTACAACAGAAAAATAGAGAATTAGAAAAAAATTGACAATCAAAGAAACATGGTCACCACCACTCTTGGTTAGGCTGTCTGCTTCCTATAATAATGATGGATCTCAATACGTTGTGATGAGAAAATATCCTTAATTTCATCAAATAAAGTTCTTAATTTCCATGGGAAATTAAAAGTTCCATTACTCCATCCTATCACATTTGCTAAGTCTCCTTTGATAATCTTTATACCCCCATCTAGACAACAATTTGATGACTTTTAATAGCTTGAGCTTCTGCCTCATTGGCCGAAGCATGACCACAAGAACCAGAAAATGTACATAGAATATGGCCCAAGCTCTTTTTGATTATCCCCCAAAACCTGCAGGTCTGGGATTATCAAAACTACTACCATCAAAATTCAATTTGATTGAATTTAATGGAGGTGGAATCCAAGTAGTACGCATACAGTTGGTATCAACATAACACAAGGTTGCTACTGCCAAAGGATTAATAATTGTATATACCCCATTTTAAATTTGGCAAATTTTATAGTTTTCTGAACCCTTAGGACCATATTATCCTAATAGACTCAATTTAATTACCTAAAAACTACCCAAATCCTAACTCAATTTGAAGTAGAGCCCAAGAGCTTTCCAACGGTCTAAGAATCGGGCTTACGGCTAAAAAGATATAACAAATGACAATTTCGTCCCTATGAGACCCAACTGTCAGGCTGCTAGCTAGGCTGTAACGGGCCTGACAGGCCCAGATGTGGGCTGATGATGCAATCAAAGCATCTAATGATGTAGTAAACGCGTCTTCTTTAATTAAATAAGGATAAAACTTTAAGATAAATCAAAAAAATTTCGAAAAAACTCGAAAAAATTTAGGAAAAATCACCAATTGAATCTTATAAATACCCCCTTTCCCTAACCAAAAAGAGAGATAAAAAGAGTCCAAAAAACCTTTAGAAATTTTTGAAATTAGGAAAATTTCCAAAAATACCAAAAATAAGAAAAACCCTTAGAAAATTTCTAAAAATTTAGGGAAAATCCCAAAAAATTCGAGAGAATCTCAAAATTCATACTCAACCTTTGGAGATCACAAAACTCTTATAAAACTAAAGAAATTCTCCTTCAGACCCCGAGAAAGACTGATAGCTTTAAAAAAATCTCTAGATTGAAAATTCTAGAAAAGATAGAAACCCGAGCCTCTTGAAGTCCTAACCCCCAAGACTGAAAAAACCTAGGCCTAGAGCACAAAAACCCTATTTCAAAACTAGAATTAGGACACAACAACCCTAACCCTTTATACCAGAGATCTGCTACTCAACATCCAAATCAGAGGGGTAAAGAGGACTAATTCTGATACGGGCGAGCCCTCGTAGGCACCTGAATCCCAGGCCATCTGGCTCAGTTTAGTATTATTTCTTCCTATCTCTTTATTCATTTTTTTACTGTTTTGCTTCTTTTATTTATTTTTGATATGTTAACTTGTCTTAAAAATCGTATTTTAATGCTTTGGATCATGCTGGCTCTGTCATTAACCTGAGAGTAGATCTGCTCGTTTCCAGGCAAATCTGGCCTCAGATTTGAATTCGATCTGTCCCACTTTTTTTACCACTTTATTTACATTTTTTTAATTAGTTTATGGTGTTAAAATTCGAGAGATCTTCATCGGAATATCTATCAGTTTTTCATCATAAACATTTTGGCACCCACCTTGGGGTTATTTCGAGCTTGATCCAAGCTTCAAAATATGATTTTTAATCACTATTTTTCACTGTTTTCAGTCACAAAAAGCCCCAAAAGTTGGCTTAGACCATAATCCAGGGTTTCAATTCTCCGAAACCTTGCTTTTTCAGGGCGATACTCCCAGTGTCAACCAAATTCAAAGGTCTTAGAAACCTCTGGAGCTTTGTGAATCTGTTATAGAACTCTTTTGTGACTGTATAAAGAAATTCAGATCAAAATAATTTTTTTTAAAAATGCAAAAAAAATATTTTTCAGTTCAATCTAGGCTTTTCTATTTTATTTTATTTTAATTTATTTTATCATAAATATTTTTATTTCCTGCTTATTCTAAGTTTAAAGTAGTCTTATTTCATTAATATTAACAAGATAAAAATATAAAATAAATAAAAATAATAATTTTTTGGGCTGCAAGGGTGACACCACTAGTGTCGCCTGAGCGACACCACCCGTGTCACCCAACTGCAAGTGTCCGAGAAAAATTCTGGGACCCCGTAAGACCATTCCAGGGACTTTTGGCTCCATGTTGACCAATTTTTGACCTAAAATAAATTTTTTTTAAATATATATAAAAAAATTTGCTTCAAATAGATCTGTTTTGTTTCTGCCCTTTTGATTTTATTTTAGTTTGTTAATTTTGACTGAAATCATATTTTCCCTACTTTCACCATGCTTAGTTTAACTAGGTTTCATCAAAATTAAAAAATAAAAAAAACATTAGGGTTCCTTACCCCTCTAAACTTAGACCCACTCTTGGTCTGAGCTAATACTCGTGCACCATCTAGTCTAGGTTCTAAGATAGGTCTAAGCTTAAGATTTGCCTCTAGAGCTAGACTAGGCTTACCCTAGTTCAGGGTCTTAACCAAAAGCCATTGAGTCTAGTAAGTCTAGGTTCCAGTCTAGTCTTAGCCTAGGTCTTAGCTAAGGTTTTTGCCCCCAGTATCAGACTAGGTTTGCCCTAAGTCGTCGAGTTTAGATCTTACTTAAGTCTAGATTTTAGAACCCAGCCAAAAGCAATCACCATGTCAGTTACTCAAGGCGACCATGATGACTACTCTACGGCCGACTCTAAGCCTAACCTGCCCAAACCTAGGGACCAGTATACTACAATCCCTTGGAGTTATCGACAGACCTCAGGACAATCCATTATCCAAAGCCCACGTCTTCAATTAGAGGCAGAGTCTCAAGCATTCACTCCTAATCCTGAGATCTGTGTAGCCCAAACAGCTGGCTTTGCTTGAAAAACCTTGAATAGTCAGGGAGTCCGATCAGCGTTGTCCTACAAAGGATTTTAGGCAACCAAAGTATAAGTCAAGTGAGGGAAGAAATTCATGCAACATCTAAAGCCAATTCCTGTAACTCGAACCAAGATAACTTTGAGGTGCAGCGATCTCAAAACCAATACCCACTTAGGTCTAAGGGATCTAACCCAACCTCGAGCCACCATATTACAGCTCATGATGTCTTGAACACTGTACGAAGCAAAGGTGTCGACTCAAACCGACCCTTAGGAGAGATAGATGTCCAAGCTGCCCTCAAAAGTCTAGTTGACCTAGGTTACACTATTCATGCCCCAGCTTACGGGTCGATCCCAAACCAAGTTAGTGGTATAAGTCAACCCTTAGCATAACCGAGTCAGTCGATTCTTCAATCGGTCCCTCTGAATCATCCGGTCCAACAAACCGTGTAATTTTCGGAACCGGTGGCAACACTTATGGATCAGTACACCCCTCAGGCACCAATGTATCAAACCTCCTCAGTGACTGCGGCTCATCAATCTCAGATCCATGCAGGCCAACATATACCCCAAGTTTCAACTTATCAGTCTACGCTTGGGAACCCACCAACCTGAGGGCTACTGCCATGCTAAATACTAAAAAAGAAGACACCATTGCTTTTAAGAATGGGCATGCATGGAATTCTACCCCCAAAGGCCTATGATCATGAGATCCTTGGAGGCATGGAAGATCTTTCCGTAGGATTTATCGTCCCAGAATTTAGAAACAAGTTCAATAAGAAGAGCAATCCAGATACTCACGTCAACGCATACCTCATCTTTGTTCGAGCTTTGCGAGACAGGCCTAACCAATTAAAGGCCATCTTTTTACAAACATTGACCAGTGAGGCTTTGAACTAGAATTGGAGAACAATGTCCGCTCGACCACACATCACTCCAGATTAAATGTTCAACCTATTCATCTCTCACTACTGCAGATCGATACCAAGACGTCTCTCCCTAGGAGAACTCAGTGCCAAAAAATAAAACCCAGGAGAATCCTTCGAGGATTTCATCAGTCGATTCCGATCATATAATGTCTACTTACAGACCCAACCAAGATCTTCATAGTCTTAGATAATGTTCCTCTCGAGTACAGGACCTTCTTCAGCCAACGTCTTATCCCCCACTCTTTTGACTCCATGATCGAGCAAGTGGCGCGACATGAAAGGGCCGGAGGGACACCCCTCAGCACCAAGCCCGACAACAAGCTGATAACAACTCCCCAAAATAAGAACAAAAATAAAGGGAATGCTTCAGATCAGGTTAATGAGATCGTCGTTAACGGATCGGCCCAAGGTTCAACTGCTCAACGCAACAATCAGAATCAAAATCGACGGGGTCAGCCTAGAGCAACGCTCAAAATAATAACCAAAGCCAAGAGGATAATTTCACCCCTCTCAAAGACTCATTATAAAAGTGTTGGAATTACTCTTGGCTAAGAATATGGTTTATCTTCGCCACCATCTTCGCCACCATTTCAAGTCACGGATAAGAGCAGGTGGTGCAAATGGCATCAAAACCATGCTCATGATACTAAAAATTGCATATATTTGAAACAAGTGATTCAAGGATTAATCAATAGGGGGACATCACTATCGCATCTAGAAATCACCCTGTCGAAGAGCCTAATCAACACATGGGTATCTTCACAAATCCTCTCCCTAATAATATGGTCACAACGACCAAAAAGCCGAGAGCTCAAGACAACTCAAAAGAGAACATTGTTATTCACATGATTGAGTGTGGAGACGAAGAAGAGGATCCTAGTAAGTTCATATTGGTTTGTGATCATCACTTTCAAGAACCTAAAGAAGATATTTTGAGCCTCCTAAGAGGAAGCCCTTCATCTCCAAACCTCGATAACCTTCCCAAATGAGACCAATATGACGAAGATGGCACACTAGAGATTGATATGGTCAGGACTAATGAAAAGGCGTTATCTTCCAAACAAGGGGCCAACACCGCAAAGTCTCCCATTACTCTTGCTAGGGCTAACCCTATTGAGCTTCAGGCTGGCAAGGTCGACTCCTTAAGCCGAAGAGGCTGTGTGTTCTAACCCATTCAATTGATGGCTGATACACTCGATGAAAGAATGGGAAATCCCTCAAAGACCAAACAACCAGCAGAGGTCGTAGATCACGAGCCGAATAAGGAAATTCAAGGATCTGCAACCATCTACGATCTACCGGCTCAACTCGAGAAGATTCAGGCTCAAATCTCCATCTTGGAACTACTCGCCAATTCACTAGCACATAGAGCCTAGATCGAGAATGTCCTTGCCAAGACACACATCCCGAGCAACACATAGCAGGATGAGTTGTGCGGAATGATCAACCAGCTAATGGCACCAACACCAATCGTGTTCATAGACGATGACATCGTGGCTAGCTTCAACGGTTTTCATGTCCAACCTCTGCACATCACCGTCTTCATACAAGGATATGAGATATGAAGAGTGCTTGTTGATAATGGGGCATCCTTAAACATATGCCTTATGAAAATAGTGAAGCAGATAGGCAAAAGCCCGGATGACTTCGAGCCATGTCAACTAACTATCGTTGCATACGACGGAACCAAAAGACATGTTGAAGGCATACTGCCTCTCACACTCAAGATCGGGCCAACCGTCCAAGTGATAAAGTTTTATGTCTTGGACATAAAAGAACATACTGTTAGGACGACTGTGGCTGCATGAAAACCTCGTGGTCGTCTCTACACTCCATCAATACCTCAAATTTCCAACTAAAAATGGCCTCACAAAGGTATGTGCTGAACCCCCTGGTTTCTCAATCCTATTATACATAACGGGAAGCTAGCTGTACGAGTCGAGCTCAGAGAAATCACGCTCGCTTCCTTCAAGCAAGCCGATTGTGCCACCTTACGACTAGAGGCCGGCGACCTTGTTCATCAAATTTTACAAACTTCTGCATCGATGGATGACATTATCCAATGTCAACATCGATATGGTTTCGAGTCCCTCGAAACTTAGCACATGCTCTTCTCCCAAGGCTGCCAACCAAGCCAAGGCTTGGGCAGTCAAGGTCAAGGCGTAACGGAGGCAATTTCTGAATCATTGGAAACCAAAACTGAAAACGGGGATCGAAGAGGTCTCGGGTGTTCTCTCACCTTACTGCAAAGCCGGATAAAGCCTGCAAGCTATTCGGGCTTTGTATCTGGAGGCATTCAAAGCCTCGATCCTCTTGCTGCCCATCCTTCAAAAAGGCCAAAGGTGATCCTTTAATCCCCAACGGGGAATAACTCTTCTTCCATATCTCAGCACACACATGAACTGGGAGTTGAAGACCTTTTTGCTGACCTGGATTTGAAGGTATGCACAATCGGCTCTAACACAACCAAGTGTGCTCATCCACCGATTCAAATCCAGGAACAAAATTGGTCGATCACTCCCTATCTTGAGAATTGTTAGAAGCATACCAGCGGCACCTTCAAGTCCCGGTGCCAAAAAGTGGATAAGCACATGGTGGCCATCTAACCAACCTGCGTGTCCAGTCCCCAACATTTTTCTCGCGAGTTCCATAAGGGAAATCAAAACATGATAAAACTGATAATAATGAAAAGAATTTTCAAAAACAGCGAACACTCAAGATAACCCGATAATGGTGCACAATACCCAAGATGACGAATTAGATGACCAAGAAGAAGATTAAGAGAGCCAAGAGTCTGAAGAAATCCCTCAACCTGAGGAACTCACTTCCCATGTTAAGCAACTCAAGAAGAGGTTCGATGGTGACCCAACGGCTATCATTGAAGAGACAATCGACATAAACCTATAATTAAGAAGGACCCAAGGTTAACCAAGTTTGGAACCTCCCTATCTCCTGAGGAGCAGGAAAATACGATTTCCTTTCTCAAGGATTATCCCGATGTCTTTGCCTGGTCATATGATGATATGCCATGGTCAGATCCCATATTGGTGCAACATTACCTAATATTCAATGAAGGGGCCAAGCCTGTAAGGCAGAAACTCTGACGTCAGAAGACCCACCTTGAGCTCAAAATTAAAGAAGAAATCGACAAGCTACTCAAAGCGAAGTTCATTACCCCCATCGATTACTCTGAATGGTTGGCCAATATAGTGGTCGTACCCAAGAAAGACGGGAGGATCCGAGTCTGTGTTGACTACAGAGACCTCAACAAGGCTTACCCAAAGGATAATTTTCCATTACCAAACATAGATGCCTTGGTCGACAACACTGCGGGGCATAAGATATTGTCATTCATGGATAGCTTCTCAGGTTACAACCATATCTTCATGGCAGAAGAAGACCAGGTCAAGACTTTGTTCACAACGCAATGGGGAACTTACTACGACAAAGTCATGCCCTTCGGCCTTAAAAATGCAGGGGCAACTTATCAGCGGGCAATGACAAGCATCTTCCATGACTTAATGCACACCATCATGGAAGACTATGTCGACAACATTCTAGTCAAGTTGAAAATCAGGCCTGATCATCTCACCAACCTGAAAGCCATTTTCGAAAGGCTCCGAAAACATCAACTCAAACTCAATCCTCAAAAATGTGCTTTTGGGGTTGAATCCAACAAATTACTAGGCTTTGTAGTAAGCCAAAGAGGCATTGAGGTGGACCCGCCCAAAATACGAGCCATCACTGAAATGCCCTCTCCCAAGAACATCAGAGAAATTCGTGGGTTGCAAGGTTGCATACAAGCCACAAGGTGTTTATCTCACAACTAACAAACAAGTGCGCGCCATTTAATAGACTAATCAAGAAAGATACCCCATTCATATGGAAGAATGAGTGCTAATGAGTGTTTGATCAAATCAAGGAGTACCTCACAAAACCTCCCATCCTTAGTCCTTCTAGTCCAGACAAACCATTGTTCCTATACATTTGACCATGGGGGTAATGTTAGGACAATACAATGACCCTAGAAAAGAACAAACGATATACTACATCAGCAAGACTATGATGGACTGTGAAACAAGATACACGAATGTGGAAAAGCATTGCTTAACTCTTGTGTGGGCCATGCAGAAGTTAAGACATTATGTCTTATCTCATTTTGTCAATCTCATCTCAAAAATAGACCCACTCAAGTACCTATTGGAGAGACCAATCCTGAACGGACATTTGGCGAAGTGGAGAATGCTATTGAACGAGTTCGAGATCAAATTTGTTACCCAAAAATCGATCAAAGGAGAAGTCATTGCTGACCACTTAGCTGAACACGCACTGCCAGATAATACTCCTATCAACACGAATCTCCCTGTTGAGAACATCTTCACAATAGAGGAATCAATTTGGGAGCTATACTTCAATGGTACAAGGAATGAATACGGGTCAGGTATATGAGTCATACTATGCTCACCTAAGAATATTTTAATTCCAACAACTATCAGATTGAATTTCTCATGTACCAATAACGTTGCTAAATATGAAGCCTTGATAGCCGGGCTCAAAAATGCCATGGGAATGAAAATCCAACAAATACGAGTGATTGATGACTCTTTACTCATCATAAACCAAGTTCAAGGAACTTGAAAGGTGAAAGAAGAAAAGCTCAAGCCCTACCAAGAAACGGTGGAAAAGACGATCCCATATTTCAAGAAAATCACCTTTCAGCATGTAATTAGGAAAAATAATCGATTCACCGACACCCTTGCGACGCTTGCTTTAATGGTTGATATTCCTTTAGAAATCACCACACTGTCATTCTCTATCAGGAACAAACATGATCCTTCCCCACCACACTGTCTTTCGTGGCTTCAAATGTGCTAGTTAAGGCAAAACCATGGTTCCACGATATTCTGTCCTTGCTGAAAGATGGGTTATACCCTGAATGAGCCACCAAAAAGGATAAAGAAGCCCTTCGAAGGTTTTCTATGGGATTATTAGTAAGAGGTGATCTCTTGTTCAAAAAGTCCTTCAATGACATCATTCTACAGTGTCTTGATCAGTCATAAATCGATCAAGTACTGACAGAGTTACACAATGAAGGAGGTCATTTTGGCGTAGTTACCTTAGCTTAAAAATCAGAAGCCAAGGCTATTACTGGACCACCATGGTTGAAGATTATTGGAAGTTCGTAAAGAGGTGTCCTAAATGTCAGCTTTATGAAGACCTCATCCATGCACCGTCCATACCACTCAACTCAACACTATCAATATGACCCTTTGCCATTGGGTTCTTGATATCATCGGAATGATCTCACCGAAAGCCTCAAACAGCCACCGTTTTATATTAACGACTATAGAGTACTTCACCAAATGGGTAGAGGCCGCATCATTTGTCAAAATTGAGGGACAACATGTTGCACGTTTCATAAAGAATAATATTGTATTCAAGTTCAGTGTTCCTGAGTCAATCATTACTGACAATGGATGCAATATCAAAAATGAGAAGGTCTCCAAGGTGTGCAAAAAGTTTGGGATAACGTAAAAATTCTCTACTCCTTACTACCCTCAAGGAAATGGACAAGCATATGCTACAAACAAAAGACTTCTCAGAATTATAGACAGAATAATAAAAGGTGGCCAAGATTGACACAAAAAGCTAAATGACGCGCTATAGGCCTACTGGACAACTGAGGAGACTCCTTTTGACATAACCCCGTACTCACTGGTGTATGGTAGGGAAGCAGTGTTACCCATTGAAGTTGAGATACCATCTCTCCAGGTGCTTATTCATAAATATTCAAATGAGGAACAAAAGATCGAAGCATGAATCGCTGCCCTTGTTAATTTGGATGAAAGACGACTACAAGCAACACAAAATATTGTTGCTTACAAGCGTAGAATAGAGAGGGCATACTAAAGTAAATTTGTTCCTCGGCAGTTCAGGGAAGGGGACATGGTACTCAAGAAACTCTTCCACACTCCTGCAAACCCACACCCTTTAGGTAAGTTCAAACCTAATTGGGAGGGGCCATTTGTGGTCACTCAAGTGCACGCAAGCAATTCTTACAAGATATTACTCGTAACGAGCTCAAAAGAGTTGCGAAAACCTGAAAAGGCATCACAAAAAAAAAAAAAAAAACTATGTGGTGAAAACTTGAAAGGGCATCACGGGTAAAAAAAAAAAAAACTCTAAGAAGGAGCTTTTAATTAAAAAAAACAAAACACTCAAGTACAAACAAGTACGTGCAAGTTCCAACAATATGACACAAGCAGATCCTGAGGACGAAAACTCCTCCTAAACCCTGCAGGTTCCCAACATAACCAACTCAAAAAGATGCAAGAGCGTGATATGAATCAAAACTGAAGTGACTTCGACAAATCTTGGAAGACCATCGGGACCTCTCCAAGATGGAAGCTCAGCAAGAATCCAAAGAACTCTTCATGGACCCGTAAGGCATAAGATGAAAGCTCCAAAGGTAAAAAGATAACTTCGAGACTTTTGAGTTCTCACGATCCCATAAGGAAATCCTTTCATCATCTTTGGGTAAAATAAAATAAATGAAAATGATCACCAAAGGGGCCACAGGTGGCAAAACTGTATGGCCCGTCCCTTTTAAAAGCGCTTTTTCAATCTGATTGTTAAAATCCTCCATTTCCAAAACGTTTTTAGAAATGACTTCCTCCATCACTACAAGAGAATAAATTGTTAGTCAGTCTGGCCTTGTTCTCAAACGCAACTTCCAACGCTTGTTATGAAGGCTTGAAACTAGCCAGGCACTCGATGGTTGTCTAAGTATAACTATCAACTACTACATATCGAAGATGGGTGAACCTCGCCAATAACAATATTGGCTAGTCTGGGAGCATTTTTCTCTCGACTGGATCCCCTGAGGCGAAATGAGGCAAGCTCATCCTCATGTGTGCATACGATGTTCCAAAGTCCAATTCAAAAAACGTCAAACTCGTATGACATAAAAGAGTTGAGATAGGATAAACGTCAAACTCGTGCGATGTAAAAAAGGCCGAGACAGGAAAAATGTCAAACTCATGCGACGTTAAAGAGCCGAGACAGGAAAAACGTCAAACTTGTCCGACGTAAAAAAGTCGAGATCGGGACCGTTCAGCCCCATATGACATGAAAGGTTGGGTATATTCAGGGCACAACCACCCTGTTCAATGGAAAAATGTCAAACTCGTACGACGTAAAAGAGCCGAGATAGATATCTTTTAACCATGTATAATGTGAGATGTATCTAGGGCCAAATCACCCTATTTCAATGAAAAAGTGTCAAACTCATACGAGGTAAAAGAGCCGAGGCAGGTACCATCTATCTCCGTATGACGTGAAAGGTCCGGTGTATCCAGGGCACAACCAACCTGTTCGATGGAAAAATGTCAAACTCGTGCGACGTAAAAGCGTCGAGACAGGCACCGTCTAGCCTCATATGACGCAATAAGGTCGGGTGTATCCAGGGCACAACCACCATGTTCGCTAGATTCCGTCTATCCCCGTATTGACATAAAAGGGTCAGGTGTATGATGTAGGCATTCCAATTTAAAACATGAAAATTTTATGATTTCCAACCCTTAAGACCAAGTTATCCTAGTAAACCCAAAATCCATAGTTCACATAACCTACCCTGCGACCCGGAATAAGTTTGCCTGCCCGAAAGACTCATATAAATGCCCTGTTTTATCCAAAAACTCATTGAAAATAGTAAAAAAACCAGTTTTAAGCCTAATTTTCTTTGAGAGCTGCATGAGAGCTTGAGGAACACATCAGAAGTCAAAAATCTCAATTTTGACAAAATTTGGTTTGTGCGACACAACTTGTGCCGCCCAAGTGACACGACTTGCGCCGCCCAGGCGACACGAGTTGTGCCGCCCAAGCGACACGAGTTGTGCCACTCAGGAGACACGACTTGTGCCGCCCTGGTGACATTAAATGTTCTGCCTAAGAGACATGCCCAATGCCGCCCAGTTTCGAGTTTTGTCCTTTTCAATTTACTTGAGCGACACGACTTGTGCTGCTTAAATCCGTGAACCTCCAAAGCACATTTTGTCTGGGTAAATACGTTGGTTGTGGGAGATATTCTCCCTAAGATAATTTCCCCCTTTTTAGCATGTCTTGGGGGGACCATTTAAGGGGAGATGAGAGAAACACTAAGAGGAAGGAGATCAGGAGAGACTGGGAGAAACTGAGAGCGGACGGGGAGAAGACCTGAGATAGAGAGAGAACATAAAGGAGATAGAGATAAAGACCTGAGAGAGAGAGAAGAAACCTATCAGAAAGAAAAATACAAGTTGTGATAAATACAAAAGCCAAAGAGAACCTAGAATCATCCATAGGGTACAACTACCCCATACCAAAAATATTGGCTGGCTAATATCCGGATCAGAGAGACACAAGAGGCATCATTTTGATACGGGCGAGCCCTTAGGGGCTCGAGAGTCCCGAGCCATCCGGCCCAGTCGGGTACTCATCATTCTTTCATTTCTTCCTTGTTTTATTTTATTTATTTTCTTTGATTTGTTTTGATTTCAAAAATCATACTTTGAAGTGATTTTGATTATGCTAGCTCCGCCACAAATCTGAGAGCAAATATGCTCTTTCAGAGTAGATCTGATCTCAGATCTGAATTCAATTGTTCCCTCTTTCTCTACCTATTCTTTTTATGTTTCATATTTATCAGTTTAAAGTGTCAGATTTGAGCGATCTTCACTGATAGATCGATTCGATTTTGCGCTGTAAACAGTTTGGCACCCACCGTGGGGCAATTCGAGGTTGATCTAAACACCAAATTATGATTTCTGTTCACCATTTGTCACTGTTTCCAATCCAAACCTGATGTCACCATTTGTTCACCATTTGTCACAGTCAGGTCCAAAACCTGACTGTGACAAGGACCCAGGGTTTCGATGCTCTGAAAACCTGTTTGCCTTGTGCAAAATGAGTCATGCAGCCGAGGTGACATGAGACATGCCGCCTAGGTGACACAGGTTGTGCCACCCAGGCGACACGGTTTGTGTCGCCGAGGTCCAGGGCGACACGCCCTTTGGTGCCCCCGGTCGCCCAAGTCAGAATTTTTTGAAAGTTTTTAGGCTGGATCTTGGGTCTCTTTTGTAACTACTCACAAAATGTTAGATCGAAATAATTTTTTTTTTTTTAAAAATAAAATACAAAAAAATATATATATATCTTGCTTGATATAGGTATGTTCAATCAGTTGTTCTTCTGTTTCAATCTGTTTTAATTTTATTTCATCAAAAGGTTTGAATTTTTTTCTATTACAAGTTTTTGTAGCCTTACTTCTTCAAGGTTGAAAAACAAAAAATAAAAATAAAAAAATTTTGTTTTGGGCGACACAACTCTTGCCGCCCAATCTATAGGTGCAACACGACCAGTGCCACCTAGGCGACACGACTCGTGCCACCCAATCACAGATGTCCCAGAAAATTCCTGGGCCACTGGCATGTTCCAGAGCCTTTTGGCTCCCTGTTGACCAATTTTAAGCTTAAAATAATTTTTTAAAAAATATAAAAATTTATTTTTATCCAGATAATTATGTACTATTTCTGACTTCTTTTATGTTATTTTTAACTGTGTAATTTTGACTGAAACCATGTTCTCCCTGCTTTCATCATGCTTAGTTTAACTGTTTTCATCAAAATTTAAGAAAAAATAAAAAAATAAAAATATATATATATATATATATATATATATATATATATATATATATATATATATATATATATATATATATATATACATTGGGGGCTGCTTACACCCTGAACCATGTCCCATTCGAGTCACCCCCGACTCGGGCCACACTCGACTTAGCACGGACTATGCCTAGTCTCATTGTTATGAACATACCTTCTTAGGGATTCCTCATCCCTTCATCTATATTGTGCTTCAAGAGAATTTTGCCTTGAAGCACGCATCACTAGGCATGATCACCGCCAAGCACTCACTTGTTTTCTTTCTTATTGTGTGCCTGTGTGCTTGACTTTATTTTCATTTGCGTTCTTCTTTACACACTCTAGCACACACCGACCGGGAATCCTAAAAAACCAGAAAACAAAGTTTTCGAAAATCCCCCAAATTCGCTTTAACAGTGTGAAGGGAACCTAGCTTTAAGAGCCGAGGCGGTTGGGATTCGCATAACTTTAACTGTAAGCGCCCCTTTTGTAATCCTTTGCCTTAAAGCAACTCCGCGTATACTAGGACCTGGTGAACATCCTATAACAGGAGGCCAGGACCTATGTGGGGACCTATATCAGCTTAGTCGCATTTCAATAGTTAGGAACCCACTGTCAAGCCAAGTTTACCTATAATCAAACTAGGTCAAATTTTTTCTTGTGCTTACTTCTGATCGGTTAATCTTAGACTCCAGTCCGAATACATTTTTGGTCCGAGCCAGGTTTACACCCAGGTCCAAACCTAGGCCCTCTCTTGGTCCAAGCCGAAGGCTCGTTTCTAGTTCAACTTTGATCGAGTCCAGGTTCACGCCTGGTCTGATCATCAAAACCCTCTAGGTCCAAGCTCAGGCTTGCACCCAGCTCAATCCAGGTTCGAACTAGGCCTACACCCCGATCTGAATCCAGACCCACTCTTGGTCCGAGCCGAGACTCGTGCACTGCCTGGTCTAGATAATAGTCTAGATTCTAGCATAGGTCTTAGCTTAGGGTTGCCTCTAGAGCTAGACTAGGCTTACCGTAGTTCAAGGTCTAAACCAAAATCCATTGAATCTAGCAGGTCTAGATTCCAGTTTAATCTTAGCCTAGGTCTCAGCTAGGGTTTTTCCCCTAGAGTCAGGCTAGGTCTACCCTAAGTCATCAAGTCTAGCTCTTACTCAAGTCTAGATTCTAGAACCCCGCCAAGAGAGTCACCATGTCGGTTACTCAAGGCGACTATGATGATTTCTTCATAGCCGACTCTAAGCCTAACCTCCCTAAACCTAGGGACCAGTATGCTGCAATCCCTTGGAATTATCAACAGACCTCAGGCAGTCAATCTATTATCCAATGCCCAGGTCTTCAGTTAGAGATAGAGTCCCAAGCATCCACTTCTAATCCTAAAATTGGTGTGATCCGAAAGGCTATTTCAGCTCGGAAGACTCTAAATAGTCAAGGGGTCCGACCGGGAGTTGTCCTGCAAGGGGTCTTAGGCGACTAGAGTAGGAGTCGAGTGGGGGAAGAAATTCATGCAGCATCTAATGCCAATTTCCATAACTCGAACATAGATAACTTTGGGGTGCAGCGGTCTCAAGACTAAGATCCAACTAGGTCTAGGGGATCCAACACTACCTCGAGTCACTATAGTAAAGCTCATGATGTCCAGAACATTGTATGAGGCAGAGGTGTCGACCCAAACCGACCCCTAAGCAAGGCAGGTATCCAAGCTGCTCTTAAAAGCCTAGTTTACCTAGGTTACACTGTTCATGCCCCAGCTCATGGGACAATGCCAAACTAACTTAATGGTATAGGTCAACCCTTAGCACAACCAAGTCAGCCGATTCTTCAATCGGTCCCTCTATTTTATCCTGTCCAACAAACTGTGTAATTTTCGCAACCGGTAGAGACTCATATGGGTTAGTACACCCCTCAAGCGCAAATGTATCAAACCGCCCCACTGACTGCGGCTCATCAAACTCAGGCCCATGCAAGCCAACATATACCCCAAATCTCAAATCATTAGTCCACGCTTGGGAACCTACCAGCCGGTGGGCCCACTGTCATGCCGAACACCCAATAAGAAGGCACTTTAAAACGATGCAGGATATGCTCATAAGAATGGGAATGCATGATATTCTACCCCCAAAGGCTTATGTTCAAGAGACCCTTTAAGGCATGGAGAACCTTCCCCTGGGATTTGTTATCCCAGAATTTAGAAACATGTTTAACAGGAAGAGCGATCTAGATACTCATGGCCATGAATATCTCCTCTCCGTGAGAGCTTTGCGAGACAGGCCTAACCAACTGAAGATCATATTTTCACAAACATTGACCGACGAGGCCTTGAACTGGCATTGAAGGATATTGTCCGCTCAATCACACATCTCTCTAGATGAAATGTTCAACCTATTCATCTCTCACTACCGCAGATCGACACTAAGATCTCTCTCTCTCTGGTAGAGCTCAGTGCAACGAAGCAAAATCCAGGAGAATCCTTCAAGGATTTCATCCGTCGATTCTGCGAGGCGGTGGCTTGGGTCATAGAATGCCCACTGATAGACCCAGCCAAAATCTTTATGGCCTTGGAAAATGCTGCTCCTAAATACAAGACCTTTTTCAGTCAAGGCCTTATACCCCACTCTTTCGATTCCATGATCAAGCGGACGGCGGGACATGAGAGGGTGAGAGGGACACCCTCAGTACTAGGCCCGCTAACAAACCCATCAGGACTCCCCAAAATAAAAATAACAACAACGGTAAGGGGAAAGCTTCTGGTCAGGTTAATGAAATTGTCATTAACGGACAGGCTCAAGGTTCAGCCACCCAGCATAATAATATGAACCAAAATAAAAGGGTCAACCTAGAGCTAATGCTCAAAGTAACAATAGAAGGCTAGAGGACAACTTCACCCCTCTCAAAGACCTGTTAGAAAAGGTGCTGGAGTTGTTGTTGGTAAGAACCATGGTTCAACTCCCACCACCATCTGAACCACCATTTGAAGTTAAGGATAAGAGTGGATGGTGCAAGTGGCATCGGAACCATGCCCATGATACACAAAACTGTTTCTACTTGAAGCGGGTGATTCAAGGGTTGATTAATAGGGGAGACATCATTGTCGAACCTAGAAATCAACATGTTGAAGAACCTAATCAAAAGATGGGTATCTTCACAAACCCTCTCCCTAAAATACGGCCACAACGACTGAAGAAACCAGAGCTCTGAGCAACTCAAAGGAGGATGTTATCCTTCACATGTTTGAAAATTGAGACAAAGAAGGTGATCCCAGCCAATTCATATTTGCTTGTGATCATCATCTCTAAGAAGTTGAAGAAGATCTTTTGAGTCTTCTTGGAGGAAACTCTTCATCCCCAAACTCTGATGATCCTTCTAAGTGGGACCAGTATGACAAAGATGATGCCCTCGAGATTGACATGGTCAAAGCTGATGAAAATGGATTATCTTCCAAATAGAGGCGAACACCCCAAGGTCTCCCCTTACTCTCGCTAGGGCTGACCCTATCGAGCTCCAGGCTGGCAAAGTTGATTCCTTAACCCGAAGAGGTCGAGTGTTCAAACCCATCTACTTGATGGTGGACACTCTTGATGAAAGAATGGAAGCCACTTCAACAGCCAAACCACCAGCAGGGGTTGCAGATCATGAACCTAAAAAAATAACTCAAAGATCCACAACCACCTATAATCTAGCAGCTCATCTCAGGAAGATGCAGGCTCAACTCTCCATCGCTTCATGTGAATTCACCGGCACATAGAGTGCAAATTGAAAAGGTTCTTGCTAAGACCCATATCCCGAGCAACACACAACCAGATGAGTTGTGCGGTATGTTCAACCAACTAATGATACTAATGCGAATCATGTTCACGGACGATGACATCCCAGCCAGCTTCACCCGTTTTCATGTTCAACATCTGCACATCACTATTTTCATGCAAGGATATGAAATACGGAGAGTGCTTGTTGATAATGGGGCATCCCTAAACATATGCCCTATGAAAATGGTGAAGCAGATAAGTAAAAGCCCAGATGATTTCGAGCCGTGTCAACTAACTATCGTTGCGTATGACGATTTCGAGCCATGTCAACTAACTATCGTTGCGTATGACGGGACCAAGAGACAAGCTGAAGGCATACTGCCTCTCACACTTAAGATTGGCTCCGTCCTCCAAGTGATAAACTTTTATGTCTTAGACATAAAACATTCATTCAACATGCTGCTAGGAAGACCTTGGTTGCACGAAAACCTCGTGATCGCCTCTACGCTCCATCAATGCCTCAAATTTTCGACAAAAAATGGCGTCGTGAAGGTATGCGTTGAACCCCCTGCTTTCCTCAATCCTAGCATACATAACAGGAAGCTAGCCATAGGGGTCGAGCTTGGAGAAATCCCACTCGCTTCCTTTGAGCAAGCTGATTGTGCCACCTTATGCCTAGAGGCCGGAGACCCTGATCCTCAAATTTGGCAAACTTCCGCATCGATGGAAGACATCATCGAATGCCAACATCGATACGATTTTGGATCCCTTGAAACTCATCGATGGAAGACATCTTTGAATGCCAGCATCGATACGGTTTTGGGTCCCTTGAAACTTGGCACATACTCCTCTCTCAAGGCTTCCAACTAAGTCAAGGCTTGAGGAGTCAAGAGCAAGGTGTAACAGAGGCGATTTCTGAATCACCCCAAGCCAAAACTGAAAATGGGGATCGAAGAGGACTCAAGTGTTCTCTCACTTTATTTCAGAGCCAGATGAAGCCTTCAAGCTATCCAGGCTTTGTATCTTGAGGCAATCAAAGCCTCGATCCTCTCGATGCTTGTCCTCCAAAACGGCTAAAGGTGATCCTTGATTCTCCAACAGGGAATAATTCTTCTTCCACATCTCAGCACACACAAGAATTGGGAATTGAAGACCTTTTCGCTGACCTGGATTTGAAGGTATGCACAATCAGCTCTAACACATCCAATCGTGCTCATCCACCAATCCAAACACAACGAAATTGGTCGATCACTCCTCTATCTCGAGAATTGCTGGCAGCATACCAGCGGCACCTTCAAGTCCCGGTGCCAAAAAATGGATAGGTGCAGGGTGGCCATCTAATCACCCTGCGCATCCGATCCCCAACATTTCTCTCGCGAGTCCATAAGGGACACCCCTTGCAACATTTCAAAAACAGTGGAAAATTCAAAACATGATAAAACTGATAATAATGAAAAAAAATTTTAAAAAATGGCGCTCACTCAAGATAGCCTAATAACGGTGCATAATACCCAAGACAATGAATTGGATGACCAAAATGAAGATCAAGAGAGCCAAGAGTCTAAAGAAATATCTCAACCTAAGGAACTTACTTCTCATGTTGAGCAATTCAAGAAGAGGTTCGATGGTGAGACAATAGCTATCATCGAAGAGATGATTGACGTAAACCTAGGAACTGAGAAGGACCCAATGTTAACCAAGATTGAAACGTCCTTATCTTCTGAGGAGAAGGAAAATATGATTTCCTTTCGCAAGGAATTTCGCGATGTCTTCGCCTGGTCATAGAACGATATGTCAGAGTTAGATCCCACTTTGGTGCAACATCACCTAATATTTAACAAAGGAGCAAAGCCTGTAAGGCAGAAACACCAACGTCAAAAGACCCACCTTGAGATCAAAATCAAAGAAGAAATCTACAAACTTCTCAAGGCGAGATTTATTACTCCCGTCAATTACTCGAAATGGTTGGCCAACATAATGGTCGTACCCAAGAAAGACAGAAGGATCTGAGTGTGTGTCAATTACAGAGACCTCAACAAGGCATATCCCAAAGACAATTTTTCATTACCAAACATAGATGCCTTGGTCGACAACACTGCGGGTCACAAGATGTTGTCATTCATGGACGGCTTATCGAGTTTCAACCAAATAATCATGGCAGAAGAAAACCAAACCAAGACATCATTCATAACTCAATGGGGAACTTACTATTACAAAGTCATGCCCTTTAGCCTAAAAAACGTAGGAGCAACTTATCAATGGGAAATGACTAGCATCTTCCACCACCTAATGCATACCATTATGGAAGATTATGTCGATGACATCCTGGTCAAGTCGAAGACCAGGTTCGATCATCTCACCAACCTGAGAACCATTTTTAAAAGACTCCGAAAACATCAATTCAAACTCAATCCACAGAAATGTGCCTTTGGAGTTGAATCTGGCAAATTACTAGGCTTTATAGTTAGCCAAAGAGGCATTGCAGTAGACCCATCCAAAATACGAGCCATCACTGAATGCCTCGTCCTCGGAATATCAGAGAAATCCGTGAGCGTCAAGGTCGCATACAAGCCATAAGGCATTTTATTTCACAACTGATAGACAAGTGCGCAAAATTTAATAGACTCCTCAAGAAAGATACCCCATTCATATGGGATAATGAATGCCAAGAGGCGTTCGACCAAATTAAGGAGTACCTCACCAAACCTCCCATCCTTAACCATCCTTGTCCAGACAAACCCTTATTCTTATACATGTCAGTGAAAAACAAAACCATGGAGGCAATGTTAAGACAATATAACAACCATGGAAAAGAACAAACGATATACTATATCAGCAAAACCATGGTCGAGTAAGAGTCAATATACACGGATATGGAGAAGCACTGCTCAACACTTGTGTGGGCCATGCAGAAACTAAGACACTATGTCTTATCTCATTCAGTCAAGCTCATATAAAAAATTCACCCAATCAAGTACCTATTGGAAAGGCCAGTCCTCAACGGATGCTTGGCGAAATGGAGAATGCTATTGAGTGAGTTCGAGATCGAGTATGTCACTAAAAAATCAGTCAAAGGACAAGTCATTGCTAACCACTTAGCCGGACATGCACGGCCAAACAACATTCCTGTCAACACGAATCTCGCTAATGAGAACCTCTTCATAATTGATGACTCAATTTGGGAGCTTTACTTTGACAGTGCAAAGAACAAATGCGGTTCAGGTATAGAAGTCATACTATGCTCACTCGAGAATATTTTAATGCCAATAGCCATTAGATTGAATTTCCCATATACTAATAACATCATTGAATACGAAGCCTTGATAGCCAGGCTGGAGAATGCCATGGGAATGAAAATCCAACAAATATGACCGATTGGTGACTCTTTACTCGTAATAAACCAAGTTCAAGGGATTTGGAAAGCGAAAGAAGAGAAGTTAAAACCCTATCAGGAAAAGATGGAAAAGATGATTCCATTCTTTAAGAAAATCACCTTTTAACATGTAACTAGGGAAAATAATCGGTTCGCCAACACCCTTGCAACCTTTGCTTCAATAGTCGATATTCCTCCAGAAATTATCACGCTGCCATTCTACATCAGGAACAAACATGACCCTTCCCCATCAAGGATTGAAAAAAAAATAGAGCAAGAAAATGAGAACGATGGGGAAGTATCTTTCGCGGCTTCAAATGCGTTAGTCAAAACAAAACTGTGGTTCCATGATGTTCTGTCCCTGCTAAAGGATGGTTTATACCCCAAAGAAGCCACCAAAAAGGATAAAGAAGCCCTTCAAGGGTTTTCTATGGGATTCTTAGTAAGAAGTGATCTCCTATTCAAAAGGTCATTCGATGGCATCATTCTACGATGTCTCGATCAGCCAGAAATTGGCCAAGTGTTGACAGAGTTACACAATGAAGGAGGTCATTCTGGAGCAGCTGCCTTAGCTCAGAAAATCAGGCGTCAAGGCTATTACTGGACCACCATGGCTGAAGACTGCTGGAAGTTCGTTAAGAGGTGTTCCAAATGTTAAATTCATGGAGACCTCATTCACGCACCATCCATATCACTCAACTCAACACCACCCGTATGGCCCTTCGCCATATGGGGACTTGATATCATTTGTATGATATCATCAAAAGCCTCTAACGACCATCGTTTTATATTAACGGCTACATAATACTTCGTCAAATGGGTAGAGGCCATGTCATTTGTTAAAATAAAAGGACAACATGTTGCCTGTTTCATAAAGAATAACATCGTATTCAGATTTGGAGTTCCTGAGTCAATCATAACTGACAACGGATACAATCTCAAAAAAGAAAAGGTCACTAAGGTGTCCAAAAGGTTTGGGATGACACAAAATTTCTCCACGCCTTACTACCCTCAAGGAAACGGACAAGCAGAGGCCACAAATAAGGGACTTCTCATAATCATAGACAAAATAATAGAAGGTGGGAAAGATTGGCATGAAAGTTAAATGACAAGCTATGAGCCTAATAGACAATTGAGAAGACTCCTACTGACATGACCCCATACTCATTGGTGTATGGTATGAAAGCAGTGCTACCTATCGAAGTTGAGATACCATCTCTCCGAGTTCTTATTCATAAAAATTTAGATGAGAAACAAAAGATTGAAGCACGAATCGCCACCCTCATTAACTTGGATGAAAAACAACTACGAGCAACACAAAAGATCGTTGCTTACCAACGTAGAACCGAGAGGGCATACCAAAGAAAAGTTGTTCCTCGACAATTCAAAGAAGGAGACACGACACCCTTTAGGTAAATTCAAACCTAATTGGGAAAGGCCATTCATGGTTACCGAAGTGCATGCAAGCAATTCTTATAAGATTAAAAACAAGAGAGGTACGAACTCAATGACCCCATTAATGCAATGTATCTTAGAAAATACTACACGTAAAGGGCTAAAAAACGTGGTGAAAACCTGAAAAGACATCATAAAGAAAAATAAAAAAATACTGCACGTAACGGGCTAAAAAACGTGGTGAAAACCTGAAAAGGCATCATAAAGAAAAATAAAAAATATGTAAAATCAAAAAAAAATATAAAGTAAAAAATAAAAAATTGACGTGGTGAAAACCTGAAAAGGCATCACTGGTAAAAAGAATAACAAGATCTCCAAGAATGAGCTTTCGATGCAAAACACTCAAGTACAAATAAATACTTGCAAGTTCCAATAATACTGCACAAGCAAACCCTGAGGATGAAGACTCCTCTTAAACCCTACAGGTTCCCAACAAAACCAACTCAAAAAGATGTAGGAGGGTGACATGAATGAAAACTGAAGTGATTTCAATGAACCCTGGAAAACGTCGAGACCCTCCAAGATGGAATCCCGGCAAAAGCCCTGAGGACTCTTCATGGATCCGCGAAGTAGAGGAAGAAAGCCCCAAAGGTAAAAGAAAACTTCATGATTTCAGAGTTCTCACGATCCCAAAAGGGAATCCTTTCATCATCTTTGTGTAGCGCATAATGAAGAAAATTACCACCAAAGGGGCCATAAGTGGCGAAACTGTAAGGCCCATCCCTTTCAAAAATACTCATCAAATTGACTTTTAAATCATTCATTTTAAAAAACAAAACCCTTTTAGAAAGAACTTCCTCCATCACTACAAGAGGTTAAGTACTTCATGGTTGTATGAGTATAACTACTAACTACCATATATCAGAGATGGGTGAACCTCGCCAATGATGATATTGGCTAGTCTGGGAGTGTTTTTCTCTCGACTGAATCCCTTGAGGGAAAATGAGGCAAGCTCATTCCAGTGTGTGCGTATGATGACCCAACAACTGGAAATTCAAGATAAAAGACCCTACAATTAGGGGATTGAGTTTGTAAAAAATCAGTTTGAAAAGTGTGTGCAAATAAAGTATTCCGCTACGCTTCGACGAATCAATAGCACACACACAAGTTCAAAGACTCCCAAATAGGGCCAATAAAAAAAAAGGGAAGGATATCAAGCAAGAGAAAGAAGCTGAGGTAGAACAAAAAGGGAAGAAATATATATATATATATATATATATATATATATATATATATATATATATATATATATATATAAAGTTCCAGAGTAGTCGTCCTCACACACACAAACAATAAATAAATAAATAAATAAATAAATAAAAGAAAAGATAATATTTTGGCTACTCAGTCTTTGGCTTCGGATCAACATCCTTCTCCTTGAGCTCTGCCACGAAGGCCACCCATCGAGCCAATTCAGCTTCAGCATCTTCCAAACTGAAGTGAGATAAGTCCTCGTTGGACTTGATTCTTTTATTTGAACAAGAGGCGCCCTCTTCTCGAGAAGGCACGGAATCCTGGGTAGGGGCAGAAGACTCGCCACGAAGTCTCGAAGACTTGGGGCATAATGGAAGACGGCAAGCACGTTCCCACCAAGAATCATAGTTTGAAGTAGTCGTGGATTTGTCTTGCTTGGCTAAGCCCTCACTAGAAGAGGACTTCTTTCCCTTCCATGACAAACTCACTTTGATCAGAAGAACTGAAGAGTGCCGATGAAGCAAAAAGATAGGACGACGATCGATTGCCTCTCCGGGAGAAGTGTAATTCTGAATGTGGCGAAACTAGCAAAGAACCCTTTGAGGGAAATATCCCTTTGTGTTGCCCCGCCAGTATAACACATGATTGCCTCATAGCAGGAAAATATAAGTAATCACCCAATCAAATGATGACATCTCGTCAAGAATCCAACGATAATGATTGACATCACAAGGTCGGGCGGTATCGTTGACGTACGCCAATCCTAGGGCAGCAAACACGGCCATCGTTGATCGAGGAGGAAGAATAATGACGATGTGTTTGTAGGCCCAAATCTACAAAAAACAAGGGTCAAAAGCATCCCAAAAGGTCGCAGAATAACATCCCAGAACCCCGGGGCGACTTGCGCTGCCCAAGTGACACAACTTGTGCTGCTCAGGTGACATGAATCATGTCGCCCAGGTGACACGACTTGTGTCGTCCAGGTGACATGACTTGTGTCATCCAGGCGACACGACTTGCGCCGCCCAAGCGATATGACTTGTGCCGCCTAACTCAGACACTCCCGAATTCAAGCCGGGCTTTTTCCAATTAATGCCCATGGCGAAAATATGAGTTTCAGAGCCCAAAACGGGACAAAAATTGAGTTCCAGGGGGAAAAATAAAATAAAATTGTGTTCAAAATATACTTGTAAAATCATGACACTGCCCTCAATAAATCTGTCACCTCGCGTGACCCGGTCGTGAAGACCTCGATATATGCCCGCCAACACGATCGGAATAATAGTGTACCCCGCTCGTTCCAGAAAGGCATGGACTAAAGGTATAAGGGAGCTACGAACCGTCTTACGACCACTTGGAAAAAGGATGGAGGCCAACGGCACGAAGAGAAAAATACGTATTTGTTCAGCTGCTTGAGATTGCTCTCAATTCCAGACCAGCAACTCCATATCAACCCACTGGCCACGTGAAGAATAAGCAGCCCCCAACAGCCGCGCACCCATGATAGAATAGTCATTGGTGGCAATGGAAGGTTGATACGCAATCACGACTAGGTTCAGGCCAGAAATCCAGGCAACTTCCTCCAAAGTTGGTGTTGTTTCACCTGTAGGAAGAAAGAAGGTATTCGTCTGATAATTAAGCCTCTCAGCGAGAGCTTCGAGGAGTGGAAAGTTCACATGGCTGGAGGCCATTTTCAAGATACCCATCATTGAAATTGAAGCCAGAAGGGCCATGAGCTCGGACCACTGTCGAGCAAAAAGAAACCAATCTCGGAACCAGGGTCCGAGGATAGGAAAGCCATTGACACCTCGGGGAGCTTCACCCCATTGAAGGCCCTAAGAATATGAGAGGGCAGACTTTCAGGAAAGTGCCTAACTCAAGGAAAAATAGGGGAGTCCTCCTCCTCTCTTCCGTCTTCAATTCAATCGAGAGCCTTTCCCCTTACCCGCGGAGATCGCATTGTTCTTCCTAGGAGCCATAAGATGTGAACAAGAAGAACCTGAAAAACAGAAGGAAGATGATAAAGAAGGGAGGGGATGAAAGTGAAAGAAGAAAGATGAGTTTGGAGGATGAGGAAAGAATGAGAAGGGTGTTGGTTTTTATAAATAAAAAAAAAATCAGAATTCGACCAAAAACGCGTCCTATAGTTATCCACTTTGACGAACAACGCGTTTTGATAACCCTAAATCCATAAAAAAATAATAAACAAATAATTCTGAGGTCGGAGGCCTGGGCGACACAACTCATGCTGCCCAACTCTGTACTCAGACCTGGGCGACACGAATCTTGTTGCCCATGGGGCACTTCTCGTGCCGTCCATGCGGCACGTCTTGCACCACCCATGAGGCACGTCTCGTGCCGCCCAGGTGGCACGACTCGTGTCGCCCACATCTTATATATTAAAAAAAAAATAAAAACCTTGGTGGCATGAGCCTAAACTGCCAATGCACAACCACCCTGTTTCAATTGAAAAATATCAAACTCGTGCGACGTTAAAGAGCCGTGACAGGAAAAACGTCAAACTCGTGGGAAATTAAAGAACAGAGATAGGGAAAAACGTCAAACTCATGCGACGTTCAAGAGCCGAGACAGGTAACGTCTAGCCCCATATGACGTAAAATTCCAGATGTGTTCAGGGCACAACCATCATGTTCAATGTGTTCAGGGCACAACCACCTTGTTCACATGTCTAACCCCGTATCATGTATATCCAATTCAACGTCAAACTTGTGCGACATAAAAGATCCAAGGCAGGTAATGTCTAGCCCCATACGACGTAAAATTTTGGATGTGTTCAGGGCACAACCAGCCTATTCATACATCTAGCCCCATACGACGTAAAATTTTCGGATGTGCTTAGGGCACAACCACCCTATTCAATGTTGTTCAGGGCACAACCAACCTGTTCAACGTGTTCAAGGCACAACCACCTTGTTCAAACCTCTATCCCCGTACGACGTAAAAGGGTTGGGTGTATGGTCCATCGTTGCACGACGCTAAACTGCTTAGAGGGCTCTATGGTTGCAGGAGTCAAAACTGCTAACCAACTTTGCTTTTTAAAATATCTTTCTCTCTTTAAAATTTTCACTACGTGTCTGTGATTTCAAAACCTTTAGTTTCTTTGTTAAAATCGTAACTTGTCCCTGCTCTGAGTTTTATTTCAAATCTCACCCTACTTTCAAAATTTCTAAAACATTTTCTAAAACGAAGGAGCTTGGACACTCGTATATGATGAATAACGCGTTTGCCGAGTTTACCGCGTTGTTGCCTCGTCTCTCTCTTCGGATTCAGCCAGACAAGTCTCTTCCTATAGAAAGCCTTTTCCTATAGACAGTCTTAGGAAACCCTAAGGAGATCAAAGAAAATGCCAGGGTTAAAAATTCAAACTACAAAAACCCCTGAAGTTAAGTGGCATGGATGGAAAATCCAACTCGAGTTTCAAGCTTGTGTAACTCACCGACATCTTACGTCGAAAACCCTAGGAAGAAAAATGCCATAGGTGGGTGAGCTCGGTGAGTGCAATGACTTGGAGGGATAGTTGGTGTGCCCTCTGACCACATGACCTCAAGACAAAATTTAAAATGTCTGTTTTATCTTTGACACTCACCTGCCCCACAAAGGACAGGGAACGCCAGAGTGTCTACTTCTTTGCCACCCGCCTGTCCTCGAAGGACAGGGAGTGCCAAAGGGGGTCAACTATAGACACCCAATTTTAAAACTGGAAAATTCTATGGTTTTTGTTAGGACCAAATTGTCCTAGTAAACCCAAAATCCATAGTTCACATAACTTACCCTATGTCCCAGAACCAGTCTGCCTACCCAGAACCCTGTTTGAGCCTAAACTCCTATAAATACCCTGTTTTACCAAAATAATCATTAAAAAAAACCGTTTTGACCCAAAGTTTCTTTGAGAGCTGCATGAGAGGTTGACAAACACATCAAAAGTTAAAAAATCTCAATTTTGATAAAATTTGGTTTGTGCGACATGAGTTGCGCTGCCCAAGTGACACGAAACGTTTCGCCTAAGCGACATGCCCAGTGCCGCCCAGTTCTGAGTTTTGTCCTTTTCAATTTAATTGGGCGACACGACCCGTGCCACCCGAGCGACATGACTTGTGCCGCCTCAATCTGTGGGCCTCCAAAACACATTTTGACTAGGTAAATACGTTGGTTGTGGGAGATATTCTCCCCAAGATAATTTTCCCCTTTTTAGCATCTCTTGGGGGGACCATTTAAGGGGAGACGAGAGAAACGCTAAGAGGAAGGAGATCAGAAGAGACTCGGAGAAACTGAGAGCAGATGGACAGAAAACCTAAGATAGAGAGAGAACATACAGGAGATAGAGATAGAGACCTGAGAGAAAGAAGAAACCTACCAAAAAGAAAAAGACAAGTGTGCTAGAGACAAAAGCCAAAGAGAACCTAGAATTATCCATAGGGCACAACCACTCCAGACTGAAAATATTGGCTGGCTAATATCCAGATCCGAGAGACACAAGAGGAACTGGTTCTGATACAGCGAGCCCTCAGGGGCTCAGGAGTTCCGGGCCATCCGCCCGGTCAGGTACTCATCCTTCTTTCATTTCTTCCTTATTTTATTTTTTTTATTTGCTTTGATTTGTTTTGATTTCAAAAATCGTATATTGAAATGCTTTGGATTATGCTGGCTCTGCCACAAATCTGAGAGCAAATCTGCTCTTTCTGGGTAGATCTAATCTCATATCTGAATTCGATTGTTCCCGCTTTCTCTACCATTTCTTTTTATATTTCATATTTATCAGCCAATAGATCGCTTCGATTTTGCGTTGTAAACATATGGTCCATCGTTGCATGACGCTAAACCGCTTAGAGGGCTCTATGGTTGTAGAAGTTAAAACTGCTAACCAACCTTGTTTTTCAAAATATCTTTATCTTTTCAAAATTTTCACTATATGTCTTGTGTTTTCAAAAAAAAATTAATTCCTTTTTTAAAATTGTAACCTGTCCTAGCTTTGGGTTCTATTTCAAATCTCCTCCTACTTCAAAAAATTCTTAAAAACTTCTTAAAAAAATGAAGGAGCTTGGACACCAGTATATGATGATTACCGCGTTACTGCGATTGCCGCGTTGCTGCCTCGTCTCTTATTTTTAATTTGGCCAGACAAGTCTCTTCCTATAGAAAGCCCTTTCCTATAGGCAGCCTTAGGAAACCCTAAGGAGATCAAAGAAAATACCAGGGTTAAAAATTCAAACTACAAAAACGCCTGAAGTTAAAGTGGCATGGCTAGAAAATCCAACTCGAGTTTCAAGTTTGTGTAACTCACCAACATCTCACACAGAAAACCTTAGCAGGAAAAATGCCCTAGGTCGGTGAGCTTGGAGAGCACCATGACTTGGAGGGATAGTTGGTGTGCCTCCTGACCACGTGACCTCCGGAAGAAATTTAAAATGTCTGTTTTATATTTGACGTTCACCTGCCTCTCGAAGGACATAGAATGCCAAAGTGTCTACCTTTTTGCCACTCACCTATCCCTCGAAGGATAGGGAGTGCCAAAGAGGGGCAACTATAGACACCCCATTTTAAATATGGCAAATTCTATAGTTTTCTAAACAACTTAAGACCACATTATCCTAGTAGACCCAATTTAATTACCCCAAAACTACCCAAATCCTATCCCAATTTGAAGTAGAGCCCAAGAGCTTTCTAACTGTCTAGGAATCACCTGAATCGGACCTACGGATAAAAACTGTCCAGCCACGGGCCGGGCTGTAACGGCTCGACAGGCGCGGCCCGACAGGCCCAGACGCAGGCTAATGATGCAGTCTTCCCATCTAATGATCGAGTAAAAGCGTTGTTTTTTAATTAGATAAGGTTAAAACTTCAAGATAAATCCAAAATATTATAACAATAAAACATTTAGAAAAAATTACCAATTGAATCTTATAAATACCCTCTCTCCCTAACCCAAAAAGAAAAGAGAAAAAGAGACAAAAAAAACCTTTGAAATTTTTGAAATTAGGACAATTACACAAAAATATCAAAAATAGGAAAAACCCTTAGAAAATTCCTAAAATTTAGGGAAATTCCCAAAAAATCTCAAAAAATTAGAGAAAATCTCATAATTCATATTCAACTTCTGGAGATCACAATACCCTTAGAAAACTAAAGAAATTCTCCTCTAGACCCCGAGACAGACCGATAGCTTTAGAAAAATCTCTAGATTGAAAATCCTAGAGTAGATAGAAACCCTAGCCTCTTGAATTAGGGCACAAAAACCCCAAGACTGAGAAAACCTAGACCTAGGGCACAAAAACCCTAGATCGAAACTAAAATTAGGGTACAATAACCCTAAATCCAACCCTTTACACTAGAGATCTGCTGCCCAACATCCGAATCAGTGAGGCAAAGAGGACCGGTTATGATACGGGCAAGCCCTCGAAGGCTCGGGAATCCCGGGCCATCCAGTCTCATTTGATATTATTTCTTTCTCTCTCTTTCTTCTTCTTTTTTACTGTTTTGCTTCTTTTATTTATTTTTTGATCTATTAACTTGTTTTAAAAATTATATTTTAATGCTCTGGATTATGCTGGCTCTGCTACAGATCTGAGAGTAGATCTGCTCTTTTCTGGGCAAATCTGACCTTTTTGTCTACCACTTTAGTTATATCTTTTTAATTAGTTTAAGGTGTTAAAATTCGAAAGATCTTCATCGGAAGATCTGTCATATAAACAATAATAACTAGGCTCTTATGAGTGGTGCCACTATGTTTGTGTCGTAAACCAATCCACTGTTATAGCCATAATATTTGATTTACGAATGGGAAGCTTTATGGGAATTCCTTCAAATACTCTTATATTCCTCTCCTTCCATACCCTCCATAACATACTTACCCAAAGAGATCTCCATAAAATTGTACCCACTTTCAAGATACCTAGGGTCATTCATTACATCATAAGGGATTTATAGTTTTCTGGAAGAGGGAGACGTAAGTTTAAGCTTTGACGAGCCCAAGTCCAAATACCATCGTAAGAATAAATATTCTCATCACTGCTTTTGCATAAAATGCAAACATTAGAGATATTACATCCTCTCTTCCTAAGGCTTTCAACTGTAGCTAATTTGTCTTGACAAAGAATCCACAAAAAGAGTTGAACTTTTTGTTCAGCTCTTTTTGTGATATTATATCCTCTCTTACTCACACTTAAGGCCATGGTTTCACTTTCTATCTTTGGCCAATTTTATGTATATATTTCCTAGGAGTGGCAAGGGATAGGTACGGATATGGGTTTGGATCCATATATTATTCGGGTCCAAAATTTGGACCCATTCCTAAACCTGTCAGGTCTTAGGTCTGGTCAGATCCATTGTCATCTTATGACTATGAACTTATTTTTTTTACCATCATGTACTCTATGATTATGAGCTTCTTTTTTTTGGCCAATAATACCGTAAATATTGTCAATATTGTGACAATATGAACACCTAGTGCGTGACTAAAGACACATGATTGCCATCATATACCCCATTGTTGTATAAGGTGGGTATGCTCAGGTCCACCTGGACCTTGACCAAGACACGAATAGTATTCGGGTCCAAAATTGGGACACATGTCGGGACTAGAGGTCAGGTCTGGTCGGGTCGATTGCCACCCCTAATATTTCCTCAAGCATTCGATTATGGATCGGTAACTCAAATCGGCCACCCAAAAAATCATGTCGGATCGGTTGAATAGCGTTCAAGATTAAAGAACCAGCTAGTTTCAGCATAAAACATAATTTCAAAAAATAATAAAAATCTCTAAAAATAGTGTTCTTTGAGTTTCCAAAAAAACTAGGGCTTATGCATTATGTATATTTTGTAAAAATATGTGAATATTCATTATTTTCCTATCTCGATGTCGATTGACTGTTACATTCACATAACTACAAAAAAGAGCTTACACACATAATGAGTATCAATACTTAGTCCAAAATAGAATATACAACAACTAAAATACAAACTAATACCACAATAAAAGACGATGCCGTTCTTCCTCTTCATCGTATTTAGTTTGCTTGAAAGATAGATGCAAGCTTCAAGAATTTCCTTCTTTATAATGCACAATCATTGAAGAAAAAAAATGCTAGAAAAACAAATAGAAAGGAACCACAAAAGGAAAAAAAAAGAAAAAGAAAAAGAGGTTTGCAAGGAAAGAGGTTTCAATCCATGAAATTGTTGTAGAAAATGCTTATATGCATAAATGAACATGGTTTTGGACCAAATTTTCGCAACAAATTGGATAAAAAACAATCACAAAATATAAGAAATGGCAAATTTTGCCAAAAAGGAAAAACCTTTCTGCAGCAACTAGGCCAAAAATGAAAAACCTTTATGCAACAACTAGCCATCTAGAGGGAAAAAAGTTTTGAGAAAAATATTGCAACAATAAAAATTCTGATCTGAGTTTCAATAGTAGGGGACTGTTTCTAGATAAACAATGATAGATAGGTTTCCCAAAAAAAAAAAAGCATTATTTCACAAGGATATTCAATCATCTGCAAAACAAAACAAAAAAAAATCATTGAAGCCCTAAATAAGAATTCTGTGTTGTTTTTTATCACCAATCAACAGCAAAATCCAGTTCTAGGATCGCCAAACACCATTTTAAAAAACATTTCAACACAATTTGTGAAGAAATCAAAGAGAAATTCAATCTTGGGCATACTGCTATGAGAAACTAGCAAAAAATGTTGGTTTTCATTAAAAAAATTGCAGAAAAGAAAATAGAAAATACTAATTTAATGAATCTGCTTCATATAAAAAGGGAACCTTTGTAGATCAATAAACCCATTTCACTTTGAATAAATACGAGTCCAAACATGATCCGTGAGTCTTTCTTTGTAGTACTCGTGCTTTTGGACCCAAAACAATTTGGGCTAGATCCGCACTACTGTGTTGGTTTTTGTCACCAATCAACAACGAAATCTGGTACCAGGTTCTCCAAAGACCATTTTAAAAAAAAATTATAACAAAAACCATGAACTAATCGAAGAGAGATTTGATTTGTGGTGGACTGCTATGATAAACGAGAAAAAACGTTTATTTTCACCAAAATTTTTGACAACATGGGAACCGATTTTTCTTTTATGTTTTTGATAATCAAACATTGTTTTTATAGATAAAAATGAATTATTGGGATCAATTATTGACCTTAATATTGCTGCAAAATGGAGATTCGAATAGTAAAAAAGAGAATGACAAGTTTTTTTTTTTTTTTTTTTTTTTTTTTTTTTCGGTGGACCGGCAATTTGGATTCTACTGTAGCGAATCCCCAATTCACAAAAAAAAAATTGCCGATCTAGGAGGTAGATAGGGCGAATCCCGATATATGTAGAGATTTAATTCGTCCAATGTAGAATCCAGATCACCGATTTTTAAACCTTGATATATAGGTTACAACCTTAAAAATGTAAAATTGAGGTGTACTTAAAAAGTCCATTGTAAAAAGGCCGTTTTGAATTTGGAAAATCCTCTAATTGATAATCTCAACATCGAAATATACGAATATGAAAAGAGAAAAAAAAAAGGATTTTGAGTACCTAAAATAGTGCATCATCCAACAGCAAGGTTTTAAAAAAATGTCAATCTAGATCGGAACAATCCGATCCGAATCCTTAAATAAATCGGGATCCAAATGATCCACTCTAAAAACAATCTCCTAGCGATCTTGATCGGCGATTCACTGTCCGCGAGTCCGTCGAAGGGGCCTTTTCACGATTGTTTTTTCACTGTGAGCTCACGTGTTTTCACAGGCGTTTTTTATCTTTTTCAAAAAATTTCAGAGCATTATCGAGTTCAATAAGTGTGTAATGTATTATAAAACTTGGATTAAATGATTCAAAAAACACAACGAATTTTCGGTCACGATTTCACAATTTTTTCTCACGGGTTTTTCAAAATCCGCCATTCCATCGATTTTGGGTTGGATTTTGAACCATTTTGTGGAAAACATGGGGCATTTTGAACCAAATCATGTTCTTCTACAACATCGTTATTTTGATTTGTCTGATTAAACAAGGCTTCGAGGTCGATTTTACAAGAAATTGTGTTCGCAATAAAGTTGACCTTGACCCAACTTTTGATTAAATTAGGTCGATTTTGATCAAATTGAGGTATGTATTTTGATCCTCAAAGCTTCAATTCCTGATCTATCTGTATAATGATTTATCATTTCATTTTTTTATATGAAATTTTGTTATGATTTCTCTGCGGCTTGCATGGGGTTTTTGAAAACACTGTCATTCCATCCATTATGGGCTCGATTGTAAACCATTTTCTGTAAACTTATAGGGCATTTTGAAGCTAATCATGATCTTCAAAAGATTGTTGTGTTGATTTGTCTGATTAAACAAGGACTTGAGGTCGATCTTGTAAAAAATTGTGTTATCAAAAAAGCTTTTCTGTGATCCAAGTTTCGATCAAATTAGGTCGAGTTCGATAAACTTGAGGTATGTATTTTGATCCTTATTGCTTAAATTCGCATATCTATTTGTATAATGATTTATCATTTCTTTTTTATTTTTTATATGAATTTTTGTTATGAATTTCTCTGCTGCTTTCATGGGTTTTTGAAAAAACCGCCATTCCATCGATTATGGGCTCGATTGTGAACCACTTTCTGTAAAATTTGGGGCATTTTGAAGCGAATCATGATCTGCACAAGTTTGTTGAGTTGATATTTCTGATTAAACAAAGATTTGTAGTTATTCTTGTAAGAAACTGTGTTCCCAAAACGCTTGACGGTGATCCAACTTTCGATCAAATTAGGTCGATTTCGATCAAATTGAGGTACGTATTTTAATCCTCATTGCTCCAATTCGCAGATCTATCTGTATAATGATTTATCATTTCGTTTTTTTTTTATATGAATTTTTGTTATGAATTTCTATATGGATTTCACAGGGTTTTTGAAAAAAACGCCATTCCATTGGGCTCGATTGTGAACCATTTTTGGTAATATTTGGGGTGTTTTGAAGCTAATCACGATCTTCACATGATCATTAGGCTAATTTGTCCGATTTCACAAAAAATTCGAGGTGGATTTTTCCAAAGTCCATCTTGATACATTATAGGGTTTTTTGAGTAATTATTTTGAATTATTTCATATTCCTCTATCTATAATTATAGTGTGCTATTTTGTTGAGAATATGTCATTATTTTTCACCTACGTCAGTAGAAGAATACTTTTTTGGGTTTGATACTTTTGTATTGTTCATAGTGCAAAATCAGTGTAGATCTTCGAATGAAGATCCCTGGGATATGATATTACAAATTTATTTTTAAAGATTGATAGAGAGTGAAATTAATCTAATTTCGATACAAGGGCAAATCTATTCGGAAACGAACAAAGGTGTTTTCAGATCAGCAGCAAGGCCAGCATCGATCCTTTGCACGAAATATTGAAAAAAGACAACATCAAACTTATTCTATATCTAATCAAGATAAGCAAAATGACCGAAAAAGGAAAAAGAAAACTTACCTAGCCAGGCCAGTTGGCCGAAACGCCCGAGGCTTCGAAGCCTTGCCCGTATTAAGACCGTGGCTACGTTTACACCATGCGTCCTCCACGTCTCGCTTCAAATTTGAGCAGGCCTTGGTTTGGTTGAACTAAGATTTGGTGTTGATCTCAAGTTTGCAAGTTGAAAGTAGTTTCATGGAAATAGGGGTTTTCGGGTTTTGCCTAGACCTAGGGCTTGCTCACATATTAGGGATTTTTACTGATTTTTCTTTACAAACCCTAAAGGGTCATCCAAATGCAATTTTATAGACTGAAAAGCGCATGAAAGATTCAAATTTGGAAGTCCAATAGAAAGCTTGTTCGAAAACGCGTTTTTGAGCATCAAAGGGTTGGGTGACACACCTTGTGTCGTCCATACGAAAACTAGGTCTGGGCGACACCCCAGATTTGGTTGGAAGCTAGAAAATGGGGATTTTGGTTGATATGGACTTTGTAGCCCATGGATCTAGTCGATAGCCCAGATTTGACCAAAATCTGAAACTTCCATTTATTGGCTGATTTACGCGCTTTTGAATGATTATCTTCCATAAAGTCAGGTTAAAACGAGACGTTTTGCTAATTTTCTTTGATTATTTCCAAAATCAGTGAGTATGCAGGATATTTGATCACAATATGGGAACCATGGACTATGGTTTTATGTGGTTTAAGGGTTCTCTAGAATAGTATGGTTATAAGGATTTAAGGAAATCATAGAATTTGCCAGTTTTAAAAATGGGTATCTACATGTGTAAAATTATAAAGTGTTTTTTTTTTTTTTTTTCTTTTGCATATTACTGGGATATTTGTAAAAATGAAATATGGCTACATCCCAACAAGTCAATCACAGAGAAGAGAAATGAGAATATATATGATTTGTGATCCTACTTTAAGATAAATTTATTTGAAAATATCAATTCACAATATGTTGATTCATTTATATTTGAATAGATCAAATCATTTTATATATGTTAACTTTTATCATCATGTTCTGAAGTTTATTATAGTATTTCCTTGATGAATTGTGAGATGGGCTCGCCTGATAAGTCCGTTTTGATTGGTATTTATATATTGCTTTTTTTTTTTGCTGACTTGAACCTGAGTCAACTAGTTGTTTTTGTGACCTAAGCCAATACATTCAACTTAGGCAAGGTATTATTCTCTGATTGAGAACTGCTGAATAAATATATAATAAACTTTTTACGATTGTAAAAATGAAAAAAAAGAAAATATAATCAAATGGACAAAGTAAATGAGAACCACTTAATATGCTAATAAAGTGGTTACTGTTTAAAATCGTTCTATATCTTGGGTGAACTTTAGGATTAACTATCAAAATACCCCCACTATTTAAAGTTCCAAAACTAGAACATAACTTTTAAGTGGAAAATTATATTATGTGTTTGGAGCCCAAAGCAAGAATGCGATTTGACTCAACTGACTTTAGTGGGTCAAAACATCAAATTGACTTTAGTGGGTAAAAATATCAAGGCCAAAAGGTCAAACTGCCATAACCATGATATTTTCTCAAAATTTTTAAAAAAATCAGCAAAATAGATTTGACAGTCTTATCGAACATTCAATATGATTTTCTGACCATATGCATACTCAATATTTATCATCATGTCTAAATATAAGGATGATCTTATATGGTAGCATAGGGTCAACGTTGATCCAAATAAGAAAGATAAAATCATTTATAATTAATGTCAAAGAGTTATAACTAGTGGAATAAACTGGTTCAAGCAGCATTTGTCAAGGGTTACAGGCGAGGTTGCTCCATGCAGCAATGTCCCTGTCAATGTTAAGAAATAGCTGGCAGCTCTCCTCAAGTCTTATAAGGGTAAAAAAATAACTAAGGAGAAGATGGATGAGGAAATCAGCAGCCTATATGTGCCATCAAGTGGGTTGGATCCATATCAGCAATTCGACCACGATATAGAGATTGCAATGAGAGCCAGCTTTAAAGAAGTGCACCAACCAGAGAGTGGGATGGATACTCATAGTAGTTAAGGAATGGGCATGTACGGAGGGCCAGGTCCGAGCATGTATAGAGGGCCCGACCCCAGCATGTAGGGAGGGCCCGGCCCGAGCATGTATGGACGGCCCGGCCTGAGTACGTATGGAGGCCTCAGCCTGAGCATCTATGGAAGCCTTGGCCAGAGCATATATATTGGGCCCGCATCGAGCATGTATGAAAGACACTTGGTGCTAGTTCAATTGCAGCAAAGCCGTAGTCTGAGGCAACCTCATACCACACTTTAGATGTAGAGGACATTACTCTTGGTTTGTCTAGCACGAGAGGAGCACATAGAAGATCGATAGGGCCAGTGGCTGAAAATTGCATTGATCCATTTTCCTCGAAACATAAATCTCAACAGATGATCAAAGGTGTAAGGCATTTAATGGCAATGCAGATGAGGAAAAGGTGGTATGATCAAGCAACCCCTATCAATGCAGCAAACAACCCATGTTACCCCTCTATAATCGCTGAAATTCAAAAAGCAGGGTTTAATGTGGAGCCTCCTACAATGTATGATCTTAGTGGGGCAAAGTCGATAAGAAAGAATACCTAAATTTTTTGGTTTATTGACTACGTGGTACGACCTTCTTGTCCAGTAAAAATGTCACTCAGGTAAAGAAGAAGCATACACAATTATTGGACCAAATAGTTGAGGAGGTGGGATAGAAGCATGTGGTCTAAGTTGTTATAGATAAAGTCAGGGCTTGTGTTTTAGAGTGGTTAAAGTTGATGGAAAAAAGGAAACATTCGGTATGGACCCCTTATGCTGCTCATTATGTTGATCTCATATTGGAGGAGATTGACAGACTCAAGAATGTGAAGGAGACTCACATCGACGAAGTTGATCACAAAATTTATCTATAACCATTCTAAAATTTATTATTTAATAAGACAGTATACCGATAGGGAGTTAATCAAGCTTTGCTTCGTGGCAGATTACCTGGCCATAAACGCTATTGTACTATTGCAAGCTATATTGAATAGGATGTTCATCAGTGAGGAGTGGACAAAGGACAAACTAGCGGTCCCATGAAGGACGAAATGTTGAGGCCATAATCTCCAATACGAGATTTTGGTCCAAATATACCCACATCGATTTTACAAGTTATCCTTTAGTCATACTTTTAAGATTGATGGATGTTGACAAGATATCCGCCATGGGGATCCTTAATAAAAAGATAGGGAGAGTGAAGAGATTTATTTAGGAGAAGTGCAGTTTTGCCTCTACAATGCTAGATATCATACACAGAGGGTGTAAAAATCAATTGGGCCACTTGATCCACTATACATGTAAAATGTTTATTTATATGCAATGATGCAATGAATGTTTAGATTAAAATATTTCATTGATATCAATTAAATGGTTTCCTCGTCTTTTTATTATGTAGGCTTCTAGTTCAACCTCAGTTATTTCTACTTGGTGCCTATTATCTCTAACAAGGTCATCGATGGGGTGAAATAATATTATCAAGAGGTTGGAGAAGAACTGTAAATTCTAATTAATGACATTAAGTGAGGTAACATTGAATAGTTGTTGTAGCCAATAAACATTTCATTCTCCTGACACAACTAACACATAATTATAACACTAAAGCATAATGTCTTTCATAGATGTCTATGTTTAGGGAAGCAGAAGGGTCGTTTGCTATAAGGCTTGCCATGGCTTCTCGAAGTACGATGCATCTAGGTAATCTAGTATGTAATTACTTTTTATTTTACACTATTTTTCATATGGAATATTTTACCTTTTTCTTACGACGCACTTTACATATCATTTCAGCTGAATAGTAAGAGTGTCATGCTGAAGACATACCTCAATTAAAGAGGATAACAATCAAGGTTCTCTCCTAGACCTGTTCAGCTAGTAGATGTGAGCGGAACTAGAGTACCTTCTAATAGAAACACGTCCCTAGAATAAATCGACTAACTTTTAAGAGGCTAAGCTCGTTTTCATTTATTATAATCCAATGCTCTGACGACAACTTCTGGATAGGAAGATTGAGGATTACAATCTGATTGACTTGGATGCGATATTTGTCGCAAACACAACTGATCAAGGATTAGTGGAGGAAGAGCCTCAAGTGTTGGGCAAGAGAGAATTCTTTGAGGCAATCGGTGATGAGTGTGAAGAACAACATGTTGATGAGAAGGGAGGAGGAGGGGGATCCAGAGTAGGAGTAGGTTCCCTACCGACATTTTAACAATTAGTTGGAGATGTAGGCAGTGTTGCGCCTGTTGAAGGAGAGTGGGAAAAGAGTGGGAGGATATGAGAGATATTATGATTCTGAGGCAACCCTATCTCAACCATGATATACGCGGCCTGAGATCCAGTGACAAGAGGTGGGGCGGAACAAGAGTATGGGGTGAGCAAGAGAGTGGGAGCCATCACGAGTGTCAGACAAGCATTGGGGACTTCGGTTAAGGAGAGCAGCAGTTTTCCAACCATGAGGGACGTGGGAATGGTCAGGTCAGAGGATTCTGAGATGTAGATGAATTGACTGAATGAATTGTCAAGGGAATCTAATGAGATGCATCAACACAATGACGAGGACGAATGACACTGCCTTTTGTTTTGGTATTAGGTTGTATTTTCGTTATTGTATGTTTCATTTTGGACTTGGTATTTATATCATTGATTATTATAAGCTATTCATATACTTTTACAAAATAATGAAATTACATAATGCCCCACTTCCAATATTTTTGAAAAACTTTGCAAACACTATTTTTAGATATTTTTGATGATTTTTTGAGTTATTTTTGGGCTGAAACCCGCCAATCTGCTCCATCCTTTGATTCGAATTGTCGATCTACCGATCCGACACAATTTTTGGGGTGGCTGATCCGGGCCGCCGATTCGTTTTTCAAACCTTGTGCAACACGTTAATTAAACCATCCATTTTCAATATTTTCATGCGTATATGGATCTAATTTATTTGAACTACTTTTTAAGACTAAAATTTTATAATTGAAAATGAAAATGGATTCTATTTTTTGTGCCAAATTTACATCTTATAATAAAATTAATAAAATTTGGTGGTGCAACTTACTTGGATAGTTTTAAGGTTACAACCATATGTAAACCACATCCTTTATTAATTTCAATAAAAGTTTGTTTTATGATGGGTGCGGTATGTATAAAGATTATGCACGCTTTTAAGATTGTTTAAAAAAGTCCCATGTCTTTTAAGGCAGTATCAAATCTACATCGTTCAAATCAGTGTAAGAAAAATCGAACCGGAATGGTTAACTGGACATGGGACCGGAAGCAGTTCAACCGGTCTAACCGGTAAACCAACCGACTCAACTGGCCTAACCGGACAAGTCATGGGTGTTCAAAATAGTATATATATATATATATATATATACAAAAAAATTTAATAAAATATACTTAAAGCATGATAACACATCAAAATGAAGAAAATTAATGGAAAAAAATGGATTTTAAATAATCGATTTCCTCGTAGGGGTATTTTTAATTTTTTTAAAAAATATGAGAAAATGTAAAAATTAGTATGAATGATCAAAACAATTTCCAATCTTTGCCAAAAAATGCATTACAAACAAAATCCCTTATGGGATTTTATACAGTTTATTATTATTATTTTAAAATACGCAGTTTGTTATCCAAAACCGATCGAAACCAGAACCGCCCAGTGATCGGTTCCAATATAACTGGGTCTAATCAGGTGGTTAGGATTTGAACCACCTAATTTTTCCTGCACCGGTCCAAATAAAATGGATGGCATAGATTAATACAACTTTATTTCTACAATTAAGGTTGCATCCATATACAACCTTTTCATTTTATGATTGATGTATGTATTTGAATTAATGGTCTATTCTATATAAGGTGCATCTTTTTTGGAAAAATTAGAATGCTAGTTCTATATAGGGCTGGACCTCGGGCTTCTGAGTTAGGCAGGCGAATGGGCCTCTAGCGGGCCTGTTAATGGGCCTTGGTCTAGGCTGGGCCGGCCATTATGTATATATAGTGTTATCGGACAGGGCCAGGCTGGGCTGAAAAAGGCCTGAAATTTGCTCAACTGGCCGCCCTGCTCTGGTAAGCCGAGAAATGCCTCGGCTGGGCTAATAAGGCCTGGCCCAATTAGCTTTAAAAAAAAATATACTCCACTCTTTAATTTAGTTAATGGCTCACTAAACTAAAATGGAAAATCATCTCATGATGAACTATTGAATCATCTACTTAAATGATGAGAAAGGAAAAAATGGAGCATCTATTATTGGACGCTGGAATGAAAGACTTCAAAAGATTCAGATGAGTTCATGAGCCAAAATTTGTTTTCAATTGAAAGGATGAGGGTTCCTCTGTAAATAACCAGCTAGTTAAGGATGTCCGCACTTGGAAATTCCTTATTTTATTTTATTTTTTAACATTTAACTGCAAAATTCCTTAATTTTGTATATTTGTATAATAAGTCTTGGTGTCGACTGGGGAATGAGATTCTGTGTCATACAGAGCCTAACTGTTCACATATTTTGTTTCTTTCTATCATCAAATCGAAAAACTAGTTGAGTAAACACTCTTATCATCAAATCAAAAGCCTAGTTTCACGGACCAATACCCAACAATGATATCTGCAGTGTCAATCCAACTTAATAGGTGCTGAATTCTACAGAAAACAGATATAATGCATATTGTAGATGTGTTGGGGACAAAATTTAAGGCTACATGGCTCAAATTCAAAAAAAGGAAAACTTTCTAGTTAACTCAATTTCCTCGAACTTCTTCCAGAAATCCCCCAACTTCAGTTTCAGTGTGCCAATTTTTTATAATTCTCTCAGAAAACTTATCCCTGGGCAATATTCTGGATTCTAAAAAGTTGAGACAGAAGAAAACTATGATTTGTGGCTTACCGTGTGTAAAAGTAGAACGCATAGAACTTGTCTAAGATTATCATCTTGGACAAAGAGCAAAAATCCTAAAAATTTGGATCTGAAGCGTTTTAAAGGTTTCAGGACATGGAGAACAAAAAATCGATTTCAAAATCAGATGTCATGGCAACCACCATTCTTTCCTGGGGTTTTCAGGAAGTCGATGTGTCTTGCAGAAAGCCCTAGAGAATCATTGTGGAGAATGGTTGGACTTAATAAAATAATTAACAATTTCTCTATCTAAAAGCTCATTCTCTCTCTCTCTATAAACCCAAACAAAATAATTAACTATTTTTTTGCTTACTAGAAAAATTGGGAAAGATTAAAAGAAAAAAAATCTAAATTGGGCCAGGGCCAAGCTCAATAAACCTAATGGGCTGGGCCGAGCGTTGGGGTATACTTCCGGACCTTAACGGGTCGTGTCAGGTTTCTGGGCCTTTGTGAGCATAGTTTCAGGCCGGGCCTCACCGGGCCGGGAAGAATTAAGTCCGGGTTTTATGGGCTCCAGCCCCGACCCTATCCATTGATAGCCCTAGTTTTATACCATTCATTTTAGTTCGATGATATGGATTTCACATAACATTTAAGACAACGGCATCTACATCATCTAATTCCAATAGATGAAACTGTTTCTTTGAATTAATATAATAAAGTCCAGGTGATTACATGATAAATTATGAATTAAACATGCAAAAACAAAAATGTCCCAATAACTTACGGAAAATTTCCATACAATGATAATTATCATTAACATGAAAAGATCTTTGTTTGGACGGACTCCTATGCAAACCTAGGGAGAGAGGGATCAAGCCCCTTTGACTTTAAACCCAATGAATACTTACTGTTAACCTATAAAAAAATAAAACAAAAAACATGAAGTTTTTTAATGGAGGTGGTGCCTTGGTTCCTCCCTTTGAATATGAAAAGGGTTACGTCAGTGGGAGGAACATGTGCAACGTCAGCCATATGGTCATGTTACTGCAATGGAAGCCCATCTCCATTTCTTGACCCGAATACAACATCTCCATTTCTTAATCTATAAAATTCGCACTTAGGCGTTTGCATGCCCGATTCTCCAAACGGGCAATTTACCTGACGAGAAGGTAAACGATGAGTGTAAGAGAGGGCCTCAAAGCCTTAGTAAACGGTTTGAATAAAAACGCGAGAGGAAACAGTGATCATAGGGAGATGAGGAAAAATACAAGATCTGTCTGCATCATATTTTTGCAAGGACAACCCACCCGTGAAGGGTATATTTGGCTATGATATCATGTGAAAAACTATATTTTTGTACATTTGAGCCTTAAGCATCTATGGAAGATGTATTTCAAGATATAAATAAAAGCTTTAATTTATAGGGTTACAAAGTTGTTTACTACTAAAAAAAATAACATATGTAATGAACCACTTTTCTAATATAAATACACATAAAATGAATAAAAATATTGTATCAATAAAAAAGTGCAGTTTTCTATAATTTCCACACATATATCTAAAAGTGATTTCATGCAATGTTGAGCAAACATATATATATATATATATATAGGAAAAGATGGGATTAGCCCACTAGCTCATATGAACATATAAGCCCAATGTCTCAGATTGATTCTGGGTCGATCTGATAATCACGGATATCCTGTAGTATTTGAATTTTAGTTTTTTTTTTCTACAAATCCAAATCACTTGAAATTTTAGGCATATGTTCATAAAAAATAAGTGAATCTTTGGAAAATATCAAAAATTTATTTTACATGAAATAAATTAACCAAAATACCCCCGAAAAGATTCGGGGGTATTGTGGTTTTTTTTTCACGAATAATATTTTTATATATTTTTATTAGGTGCGCCTTGATGATAAGAACACACACCTAAAATTTCAAGTGATTTGAAATTGTAAAAAATAAAATAAAATTCAAACACTACCAGACATCAGTGATTGTTAGATCGGCTTATATTCAATCTGGGCTGTTGGGCTCATATGTTATGAGCAAGTGGGCTAATCTCATATATATATATATATATATATATATATATATATATATATATATATATATATATATATATATAGAAAAATTCTTAAAAACGCCTATAGGTGCATTGCTACATTGTTTTGCCCCCGTCACAGACCTATGGGAGCTGTGGCGGTCCCCGTATATTTTTAATGTCAATTTTGCATGAAAAAATCCTGTCACAGACATGTTATATCTGTGACAGTCTTTAATCCATGTCGTCCAAAGTAATCCGACGGTGCCAAGCCTAAGGGCAAAATTATGTTCATTTTCGCCCATAGGCATTTTGTAGCATCTTCCATATATATATATATATATATATATATATATATATATATATATATATATATATATATATATATATATATATATATATATAATTGACTGAAGGATTTGGTATTGTTGGTTGTTTTGGAGATTCAATATTCTCTATTGGACCAATAGTTTCTATTGGATCAATAGTCTCTATTGGATTATCAGTAATTAAGTCATTGAATTCTATTTCGTCTGTCTCAGAATCTTGCTGAGACATTTGTTGTAATTCTAATATTTGAATTCTTCCTTTCAATTGTACTATTTCAGTTTTTATTTCTTTAATCTCTTTTTTGAGATCAGAGATTGTAGGTTCTTTTTGAGAAGTGTGTTGATCACTTACTCTTTTGATAATAGCAGAGAAATTATATTCATCTGGATTTTTTATAATAGGTGATGATTTTGATTTATTTTTTGTAATATTGATAAATTGGGTAATGATAGCTCTTTTTTCATCAGGATCAGTTAAACCTTCTGAGCCTCTACCAGAAACCTTCTGAGCCTCTACCGGAAACTTTCTGAGCCTCTACCGGAAACCCTCTGAGCCTCTACAGGAAAACCTCTGAGCTTCTACCTAAAACCTCTAAGCTTTTACCTGAAAACCTCTGAGCCTTTCCCTGAAACCTCTGAGCTTCTCCCTGAAACCTCTGTAATCTACCCCTGCAACTTACCTTAAACCTCAGACCTCAAAACTCATACCTCAGACCTCAGTTCCGAACCTCTGCACCCAGTTCCGAACCTCTGTACCCAGTTCCGAACCTCTGTACCCAGTTCCAAACCTCTGCACCCAGTTCCGAACCTTTGTACCCAAATCCGAATTCATCATCACAGCAATCTTTGAAGCTATCCTTCGCCCTCATAGCTCAAATCAAGTTCTCTCTTACCTCACTTTATAATTATGTGTGATTGTAATCTCACAAATTTACCTTCATACTGCCCTCATCACTGGAAACTGTTTTCCAGTTACTGTATGTGTGCTCAGTAAGTTCTTCATCTCTTTGTTTACCCTTTTTGTTATCTCCATGTCACCTCTCATACGAACAGATTGCAAAGCAGCCAAAGATATTCTGCAAAAAGATGTTAAAAATTTGATTTCCAAACAAATATTTGCCCGCTGGCAGGCTATTCTCTCTGCCTTTTCAATCGAACATCTATTGATACACCATTTATCATGGTTAAAGGATTAAGTCAATCAGTAATCTTAGGAGTTCCATTCCTAACATTGCTATATCCTATAACCATTGATGAAAAAGGAATTTCATCAACAATTCAAAATATTCCAATAAAAAGTCAAAAAGAAAATTAATCAATAAAGTTTCTCCAAATATAAAGAAAAGGGCTGAGGTTCAAATCATTACCTGATATATATATATATATATATATATATATATATATATATATATATATATATATATATATATATATACTTCTTTTAGAGAAATGTATTATTGAAAACCACTTGCATTAAGGTATGCATTTATCAATAGATAATTGTTTTTTCTTTTGCTTTTTTTTTTTTTTTTGGGACATTAACCTTCATTAGTACCTCATTAATCTGTGCAAGTGGTTTTCAATAGTGGCTAAAACTACACAATGTAACTCCTTCCAAAGATCAAGAAAAAAGGAAAAAATATATTTGCGAGGAGCATGTTTTATGGAGCTCTTGAATTAAGTAGCCCATAGGCCTCTTCATTCCCTTCACTCAAAGTATGAATTAAGATTATCTCCTTGCCTTCTATTAGGCCTTTATTCTCCATCCCCAACTATCAGAGCCTCCATGATATATTTTGTTCGCATGTACACCATTTAATCGTATTCAATGTGTCTCCTTCTATGATCATCGTACTCTGATTATTTGAAATGAGTTTGAGGCCCCTATATAGTAGCTTTGTAAACATTCCAGCAGGTCCTAAATAAGTAAGCTTCACATTGGAATTGCTATCTCTGACCATACCACCCAACCTTGCCAGATCAAGTATTACAAATTGAACTCATAAACTAAAATTAAAAAAAAACAACCAATTGTTGTCGGGTTTCATTTCCCTTCTCTTACTCTCGTTACCATCTTCATTTTATCTACCAAGTACAAGTTATTAATCACATCATTCTTTAGAGACACAAAATGTTTTTTCTATCATTGCCCGATGTGCAATTTAACCAAAAGATATGTTCAAATTTATCTCTAGTTTATTGTTTTCTACACCTGCCAACAAATGGTAGCCTCAAGTATTGTCTTGATAAATTATCCATGTTTAGGGAGATGAACATTAAGTTGGCTATTGGTGCTGAAAGAGGTAATTGTATGCTTAGTAATTCCATAACCCCCATTCCCACATACTCCGCACCACTTCACAGTGTAAAAACAAGTGATTTGACATTTCTTCATCTTTCTTACACATAATATACACATTTGTTAGAACTTTTCCCTCCTCAAAATGATTAATTGTAAGAAGGTCCCTCGTCATGAGCAACCATATAACATTTGAATGGGGCCATTCTAACCATTTGCCATCGAAAAATTCGACCATCTTGCCCCGTTATGGAACAGCATCTCATATAAAAATAACCATTTTCTGCTGGCTCCCAAAATATCTCATCTTCTATGTTAGAGTTGTAGAAAACCTATGATAACTCCCCCATCAACTACCATAACTGATAAATCACAAAATCAAGTAGTCTATTGTACTTATACCTTATTGACCAAATTGTGCTGCAAGGCTGTCCTGTGACCAATAATTTACCTTAGCATTAGATTCACTCATTTTCGAGAATAATCAAGGTAGTGATACTTCAAAGATCTCTTCCCAACCACTTCATCATCATCCAAGCCTTATCCTAAATATTTGTTGTCGGCTCTCTCTCCCAACCACTTATGGTGCTAAAATCACCTTTGTATGGCCCTTGCCAGTTGCATTCATGTTTCCCTTTAAAGAATTATTTTACAAGACTTTATACCTTTTTACAAAATTGATTCTTCTTGGGTTCTATGGCCACTAGAAGTCACTTGTATTTCTTTAGATCCATATTTACTTTTAAGCATTTCTACCCACCATTGATATGCGCCACCACCATGTTAAGAGTAGTGATGTACTCATCAATTTCAGCTTTTTTATCACCTTCTCCTTCTTTTTTTGGTATGCGTACCTTATCCCATGCTACAATCTGGTATTTTTTTGCTCTCGTCCATACGTTCCCATATGAATTTTTTCATTCATCCTAATAAGTTCTTCATTACCTTGTTTGGCAATCTATAATGAGGCATGTAATATACAGATATTTGAGAGAATCAAACTTATTAGAGTCAGCCTTCCTCCAAGTAACAAGTACTTATATTTCCATAGACCATGCTTTATTTGACATATTTGGATCACTGAGTCTATTTGCTAAAAGGAGTCCAAGGTATGTAATGAGACTTATTGTACACAAGGATATTTGAGATCATTGACCTTATTACAGTCAGTTTAACTCCAAGAGACAGTAACTAAGCTTCATATATCAAGCTTTATTTGACATCTTTTGATCACTAAGTCCTATTCTGACCCGTCCAATCTTCTATTTGCTATAGTCCAAGATATGTAATTGGACCCACTATTGCTACCAATCATTGAGTGGTTTGTTGATTGCACAATACACCTATAGACTTGGTCTTCTATAGGTTAAATTTGAAAGTAATATTATTTCATAACATTTCAAAGAATAGTCTTAAAATACTCACTAATTTTATCTCGATATTTCTATTGTTGATCTCGATCTTTTTCATATTGGATTTGTTTCAATTTTTTGAGCTCCTTCATTTTCCCTAACAACAGGTCACTTCTTTCTTGAAGTCCCTACTCCCTTTTTCATAACCTTAGTGTTTTCTCAAGAACTTAAAACTATTTAAGAAATCTAGCCTCAGTTCTGTGGATGACCAAATGTGTCTTATCATATCAGGAATCTGTAGCTCAAGTCTAAAAGGTGTCGGTCATAAGGCAGTTACCCTCTGACTCTTAATTGAAAAAGTTTAGATAACCGTAAGTTTTGGGGGTTAGTTTTTTACCATGTCTAACGTGTACCAATGATAGCAATATATGTTAATTCATGCATATTTATGAAAGTATTGAACCTTTTCATACATGAATTGGACAGTTAGATTCATTAGGACACCTAATTATATTAAAAGCTCCATTAACATACCATGATACATTTAATTTATTATAGATATTTAGAAGGTTCTTGTAAAAGCAACCTTCTCTCAACAGGGACATGAGGTCCATACACATTAGAGAATAGCGACATTAAATCATGAGAATGACCTTAAAAGAGAACATATATAGACCTTTTTCCCATGAAAAAATTCAGACCTCATACAAATATCTGAGTCCGAAATTAACCATAAACTATCTAGATAACATTGACCTCCCCATAAATCGCATTGTCTTTCTTCCTCAAACTTCCCTTATACTTTGAACATTAGGGGTTGGGAGCTCTGTCTCTTGCAGCATCATTATATTTGTACATTCTTTTCTCACTACCAGTAAAATACTATTTCTTTTTAATTACTCCCTAGGCCCCTATTATTTCATCTGGGTACTTTTATTCTAGTTATAGGAGGCTTCACGTCTAGTGATGGATCGTCCACTTGCAAACTTGGAACCCCTAGATTCTAAAGAATCAGAAAGACAATATTTGTTCTCCTCTACTCCTTCACTGCATCTTAGTTAACATCTTAGGTCATTTTCTCTAGCTCTCTTTCTACGTTTATGTTCTTCTTACCATTCTTTTTTCTTTCCCTTTGGCTTGCTTCGTAGTCTCCTCATCCTTCTCATTATTTGACTTAAAGATAGCTTGTGCTATCTCCTCCGTGGGATCCAAAGCTTAAACTTTCGTTGCTTCCAATATTAATTGCGCCTCTCTCATATGTTAATATATTTGTGTTGTTTCATTTGTTTGTTCTTCAATGCCTTCAAATATGACTTGTGTGGCTATCTCCTCCCAAAAAACTTGATGTCGTCTTCGTCAAAAACCATAACAAAAAGGGCAATATCATGTATCATCAATAAATCAAGGCCTCTCCTTAATGCAAATTTGTATTTGGTTTGCAGCTCTTGAGCTTTCCCTCATTGTTCCAATTGTGTGAGCTAGAGGGGTTCAAGGTTTTCTCGTGGGCCGTTATACTAGAGGCAGAATAACCAAATTTTTAGGTTGTGCAGTTGAAGAGGCCTCATCTAAATTTCCTCATGAGTAATTGTTTAGGTGTGTTTTGTAACCATGTAACTAGATGCCAAGAGCATACAAAGGAAAATGAGATAAACGGTGACAAAGTTCCTGGCAAGGAAAATCCTCGCAAGGGAAATGGTTGTAATTGCGAATGACTGAAAAGGGATTTTCAAATTTCAAACTCAATACGAGATATGAAGATAAAGATCGAGAAGAAACGACCTCAAAATAACATGATCTAGGAAGATAAAAACGGATAAGCAAGAATAAGGAGTTGCGGCCAGAATGAGAAATAATGGGTGCAGTTCAAGTTCGATTTTCAACTAGGATTGACGTAATTAGGATGCCATTGACTGGATAAAAAAGAGAGTGTCATCGCTACAAAGCTGGAAAAAATCTGGTTACAACAAATATTATAGCCCATAAATGACTATGTAAAGGACTCCAAATAGTCGGGTTAGGGGAGATGGCTATTGAGTCTTACATTACTGCGATAAGTATGTAATTGTAGTAAGAAAAAAAACTGAAAATCTCTTTCTAGATGGATTTCAATGACGATCTGCTCTTCTGTATATTTTCATAAAAGTCCCCATAGGCTGAACTGCATTATCCACATATATCATTTCTTTACTTTTCGAGCTAGTTGATCAAGGGTGTTATCTGTCTGCTTAACCGAACTTTGATGTAAAAGAAACAAATGAACTTATAGGCGTATGGAACTCTTCTTGCAACCCAATTCATATTTTAATAAAATATTTGGATACATTTTCCTATTTGTGCTATGGTTTTTGTTGGAGTTGCCTTGCTTTTTCATCTTTCTCTTATTCTTTTTATCACCATTAGGAAGTCAAATTTTGTGCAAACCATAAACAAATGGTCTTTATTTAGTCTTCTTTTTTACTGCAATGTGATAAGGACAATACGTTGTCGAGTTTTGTATGAAGGCCAACTATACAACAGGAATATAGTATGTGACTTGGAAAGAGATAGAAAAATATAGTATGTAACTTGGAAAGAGATAGAAGTATAGAAGTTTTGAGCAATTAAGCAATATACCTGGCACGGCCAGCATTGTGCAGCATGCATCCCCACCATTTCAGCAAATTGAAATTAAAGGACTTATTTGAGAAATTGTATCCTAACATAGTATAGTATATGTGAACTTTTCACCTATAAAATGCTAATGGAAAGCGATAAGGAAACTAAATTTATCGATGATAGTTGTATATTTTTACATTTAATTTGTACCATGTTAGTGCCTCATTTTATGGTTTTGCCTTTTCTGTTTTTATGTTTTTTCTTTTATCTGTTTTTGTAATTTTGGATTTGAATATTTATGGGTAATGCAAATAGTCAGTTAATACTCTCTAGAATTTGAAATAGTATAAGGGGTAGTACTTTACTGTACTTAATTCCTTAAAAAAATAATTAATAAATAAAATATGTGTATAATCTTTCTTTCAAGCAACTCTTGCTCCTCCAGTAATTGGAACAATGCTGAAAGGGTTGTCATTGTGCTATACAGTCATATTCTTCACCTTCTATACAGCTGCCATCTCAGGGTATTGGGCATTTGGAAACAAGGTGAACTCCAATATTTGATGCTTGATAATTGACCATCTTATGTCCCAACCTGGATACTCGGTATCGCTAAAAATTGTGTTCTCTTGCAGCTCTTTGCAATTGGCATGGTAAGCTTCACTGAAATACATATTTTTCATAGATATCATCTTTCTTTCTTTCTTTTGTGTTTTTCTTTGGTAAGTTACCATAAAATAAGACGATGGTTAATGATGGGAGTCATTTCTTGCCCCTGTGAATCCCACTCTAGGCATCAACCTATATGATTTTGGCAATCCATTAGGTTAAATAATACACTTTGCAAAATATATAATTATGTTTCCCTTAGTCTATTGTATTATGACATATTTTGCCGAGAAGTATACCACGAGGAACCAACACTAAACCTATTGAAATCAACTGTCTGCAAAGAAACTATGTTGTGATTGGATTTTCTATTGACCCATTAGGTTAATATTGCACATTGGACCTATGGGCCGACATTGAGAATTTGAGGATTTGAAGTTTTTAAAATATTTTTTGTTTAGTCACCCGGGTTGATCAATTTTAATAAAGTTTTTATTTTTAGCTTGCAATTCTTGATGTATGGTCATTATTAGAGTAAGAGTTGATTTGGAGCATTTTGAGCCCCAAAATCATTTTATTTAGATCGATCCTTGCGATAAATAAAATGAATCTAAAGTTCAAGGTAAAGAAAATCCTTATAATTCTTTAGCACATGCGCCAAAGTGTACAATAGTGATGCTTGTCTACATAAACTACTTTCCCTCAATCTAGTTAAAATTGTGTTTAAGGATTCTTAGGCTTGTTAATGGTTCCTTGGCTTGTTTCATTATTCTCACAAATTGATCTCATAGAGGTAAAAGTATATATCTCTATTTTCTTGGTTCCCATTCCTCAAGTTACTGGTAACTAACTTGAAATGAACTATTCTAATTCTTTTATTGCTAAGTGGATTTCATCTATGGTGCCCTATAGGTTTTCCCTTCTTAAAAGGGTTTTCTACAAAAATCTTAGTGTTCTAGTTGGTTTTTAAATTCTTTATATATTTTTATTAGTTATGGTTTCGTAATTATTTTAGAAAAATATTTCTCTTTTATTCACAAGTATAGATTAAGGCATCACTTTCCAATACGGCTTGACCAAACATGTAGATTCCTAGGACAAACTTTGCAGGGATCAAAGCAAGTTCTTTTCTAATAAAGCAGATACATGAGAATGAAACAATAAGCAATTTTAAATTTAATTGGAGAATCTTGATTTAAATTTATTTTGTTGGTCTTGACAGAATTTTCTTCATTTTATGTTATGCTTATGTCCTTTCTAAGATCTTTGAAAGGACATGAGTTGTTCTTTATTTCTAAGAAGCAGTGTTTTAAAAGTCAAGCTAATGGGACAATGACCCATCCATTCGATCCAACTTGGCCAAATTGGTGAGCCAGCTCGACTAGCTCAGATGTCCAACAAAGAAATTAAAACGAAAAGAAAAATTGAGGTGATTATTAGGCATGGAGTCTATCCCTTATAAGTGCAATAAACTCCTTGTTTATGACGAAGAATCCACCGCAGGCTGGTTTCCACGATTGAATTCACAAGGAATCAAGAGGAGTCCAATCAAATTATGGCCTAAGGCAGGTTGGTCTCTTGAAGTAATCGGCCTGTTCATGGGCAACCGTTCAAGACTAGCAAAAGAAATCTCTTACTCAAAACCGAGCCCGCTAGCCCGGTGCCTAGAGTCAGGACCTAGATTAGATAACTTCCAGTATGCATCAATCCAGTCATGTTCAGTTAGACTTATGGCCTTTCAAAGCCTCGTTTTCTATGTTAAGCAATAGTTCTTGGCCATAGTGAGAGTGAACCAGAAAGTTAAACTTATTATTTTCTTTGCAAACTGGGATCTGAAAAATCCAAAACCTCGAGTCATGAGACTTTTATATATTGGACCTTCAATGAAATCGAGAGGTTTGAGGGTCTCATCTTGTCAGGGTTTTTAAGATAACACATCATGACTTTATGAGCTAGGCCATTAAAAGATAATGTCTAAGAATTACTTGCAGAGAAACTGCTGAGAATAAGCCATGTGTAAAAAGACTAGGTTTAGAGAGAACATGAACCTAACCCCTGACCTTGAGCCTTCTCGTAGTATGTGCAAGATAGTAGCCAGTTAAAAGCTACTTTGACAAGTTTTGATCGGCTTGATCAAAGAGCTGCACATGTGCTTGAGAGGCACTCTCACATCTATAAGGGTGCAAGTCCTTGAGTGTACACATGTAATCCACTGAGCATTTGAAACCAAGCCACCTACTGGGAAGCTTTCATAAACTAAGCATGGCCCTTGCCAGAGACTATGGGACATGGGTTTATTGGGTTTACTTGAAATATTGACCTAAGGTTCCAAAGATAACCTAGTGGAGTACCATATTGCCTAATTTAGCCGCTTAAATGATCCTAATATCCCAATTTATATTTTTCTTGGATTCCAAATTGATTAAGTTTGACTAATAATGATAGTACTTTATTATGATTTTTAGAATTTTATAAATTTTTATTTGGAGAAAATATGAATTTTTAAAATTTATTGACATAAATTTTAATTATAGACAGCCCCGATATGTGGGGTATGGCATACAAATGCGAATGTATGCCACGTGGACCCAAATGTCCGCCACATCACTTCTTTGTGAAGATGAGGTGGGGTGCAATTTCCTGGGCATGGAGCCCTTTTTTTGGAGAGTGCATTATCTTGGTTGTGTAATATGCTTCAAGAAGCTTTCACATGTGTGCAATTATGTGGAAAAATGATTTTTTAAATATTAAATTATAATTTTGAGAATATTAGCCAATGGGATTTAAAATGAAAAAGTTTTAGTTATCTTTCTCCTAGATTTCACTATAAATGAGCAATTAATAGGCACACGAAGAAGTTGAAGTGGGTTTGGCAATGAAGAATTTGGAGTGCTTCGATGACCCGGAGAAACTAATTCATTATTCAAGAGAGACAGAGAAAGAGAGACTATAGGTTCACTTCTAAAAAATGAGACTTCAGTTCAGTGCCCAGGATTCAGTTGGAGAGAGAGTGGAGAAGGAAAAGGTAAAGAAGGCAAGCATGAGTTCTGGTGCTCACGTTTTTCCCATTTAAATACATGATAGGATGCATGTTCTATAGGCCTAAAAAGTAAAGCCTTAGTTTTTTTCAAAAAAGTAAAACCTTATTTCAAAATTTTGTCCGGAAAACATTTTCGAAATTCATAAGATGGCTTAAAAATCTATTTTCACCACTAATTATGAGTTTTGAGGTAAAACAATAGTTTAGATCTTGTGAATCCATGAACAGATGTAGATGAATAATCTAGATAATGTGTTACAATATACGCTATTTTCAAGGTTAGAAATCCCAATTTTTTTTTTTCCCAAAACTATAATGATCAAGGTTGAGACGAAACTATAATTTTTAGTGAGTTTTGAGGTGAGGCCTTGCATTTTTCAATAAAACCTTGGCATTATTTTAACTTCTTTCTTATAAAATAAGCATTATCTTTTCTTCTTTTTTTGGTAAGAAAAAAAGGGGCACGAGGCTGCAGCCTTACCCGAACTTGTTCTCTATCTAATAAGGAGTGTGGTTTTCGTATGGTCGCAACCTCAAACAATTCACCACCATATTTTATTATAAGATATAATTTCGGTTTGAAAATTCTTAGGATAGCTTGAAAATTCATTTTCATCTCTAATTATAAAATTTTGGACCCCAAAAATAGTTCAAATTAAGTAGATCAATAAACACATAAAAATCTTGAAAATAAACAGTCCAGATAATATGTTGCAAAATGCATCAAAATACACTATTTTTTAAAATTCAAAATCTCTTTTTTTTACTTATTAATAATACATCTCAATATCCAAATAATCAATTAGATGGTTTTTCAACTACAAAACAACATTTTTGACCTTTTAACTGTGCATTTTATATAAACTTTTTCCATTTATAATACCTGAAATAGAATTACGATGTGCCCCTTGGCAATGTGAAAGGAGTGGTGGAGGGTATGACCTGCACACATCACATGGGAAGGGAATCCATGTGTCTATGCAGCTTTAATAAGGGATCGCTGTGCTCTTTTATATTACTTTTTGTGTTTCACAAACCGCGGATTGCACGTTTCCATGAACCCTAAATGAGCAGTATTGAACACCCTATTTTCATTCTTGCAAGGTTTAAAAACCTCGACGACTTGGATCGCCGCTCCGAAATTCCAATCTGGATAGACGGATTTGCCATCCGGCCTAGTGAACCGGCAAATAAAAAATAAAAAATAAAAATTGAAAATTATTATTAAAAGATAAAATGAGACCAATTTTTTCACAGAACTGACCGGTCATGCCGGAGAATTGGTCAATTCATGAAGGAAGTTGACGAGATCCCGATACTTAGCACGATCTAGATCAGCCTAACCAATTCCTAATTTAGGTCAGCCACTTCTGATTCAGATCATCGATTTTTAAAACCTTATTTTCTTATCTTGCTTATCATGATGCGAGGAAAATAAAAGTAAAACTATTTTCTTAAGGCATTGTTTTATTTGTCACAAAATCAAAAGTAAAAACAAGAAAAGATACACAAAAAAAATATAGGACAAAATAAGTTTGCCATTTTGCATCCTGTCCTTAACATGGGTCCTCCCGGTAAGGCAGCCTGGTCATAAGTTTTATGTACAAGTTTTATTGAGGCAAACTTTGTCGTGTCAAATGTGGGCCCAAATTTGACTTTCAAACTGCACTGCTCAACCTCTTTTACGCGTAAACACGATCTTCCCCTTGTTTATGGATGCATCGTTTTGAAGAAACTAAGCATCCTCCATTGACCATTTATTAACTGTTTCTTCTCTCATTTTCTTTTGTAGTTTATTGTTATATTTAGAACTTGAGAAGTAGTAGTCGCGGTCAACACCCATATGATGAAGCCTCAACTTGAATCTAACTATTTTTTTTTAGATTGTATCCTTCTTCTTCTTTTTTTTTTTCTTTTTTATTGTATACTATAATATATTCTTTGTTAGTACAAAGAGGTCACAATTACCCTTAGCCATCAAATGTAAAATTTGATAGCTTGGGGTGTATCACACAATTTAAGAAATTTTAGTTTGATTTTTGTGCTAATGATCAATAGTGATTGCAATTTCCTTGTGCCAAAAATAAATGATTTTATTATGTACTTTTGCTTGCTTCGATTTCTTTTTCTCTTTTGGAAGAATGATTAATTTTGCAAAAATATTGTTAAATTTCAGCCCAATTTTTTTTTTGGACGATATGTGCACATGCTTTGTGACACCTCCTTGGATCATTGTTGGAAAAATCTCGTGATATAATTGGAAACTGCCTGGTCAGATCGGAACTAGCCACTGGTCAATTCCAATTTCAGCCAGTTTTGTTAACTGGTTGGGTGTGTTAAAAAAGAAAAATTACATAAAATCCCAAAAAATAAGGGATTTTGTTTGAAATGTATTTTTTATGTTTTTCATCATTATAGCAAAAATTGGAAATTGTTTTGGCAATTAATATTTATTTTTACATTTTCCCATCTTTTTTGAAAAATTTCAAAAACACCCCTAAGCACAAATCGATTCTTTAAAATTCATTTTTTTTTTATTAATTTTTCAACTTCATTTAGATGTTCTTTGTTTAATCATTCTTTAAATATACTTTTCATATTTTAGTAGATTTGTTTGTATTTTTTTAACACTTGTTTGACTGCCTGAGACTTGCCTGGTTAGAAGGGATGAACCGACCGCTTTACCGGTTAGGCCGATTGAACCACTTCCAGGCCCATGTCCGGTTAGCCATTCCAGTTCGATTTTTCCAACACTGCCTTGGATATACGCTTGCACATACACACACACTTGCGCACACAGACACATAAGGTGTGAACCTTAAACTGTACAGGTTATACAAGGTGTCAATATTAAACAATTAAAGTAGGGTGCAGTTTGTATAGAGCCGAGGATCTAAACAATCAAATTAGAGTCCACCTTTAAATAGTATTGAGAAATATGGTTTTAATAGAGCAGAGGCTCTAAACAATCAAGTTAGAGCCCACCTTCAAATAGTGTTGAGAAATATGGTTTTAATACTGAAAATTTTTGTAATAGACGTAAAATGTATTTTCATCTTTAATTATAAATTTTAAAACTTCAAAAATAGTGTAGATCAAGTAGATCTATGAAAACTTAAAAATTGACAGTAAAAAAATGCGCTGCAATATGCACTATTTCTAAAACTTGAAATCCATTTTTTTCTCATGTCCATGCATTTTGATGTCGATATGATCAATTTGATGATATTTGAGCATTAAAACAACCTCTTCTAGTGAAACTTTTTAGGTACGCTCTAATTTGATTGTATAGAGCTTAGGCTCTGTATAAACTTTTCCCATTAAAGTAAGGCATGGCTTTAAATCTTGTAATAGCTGCATACCAGTAATACCTTATGATGGGCTAAAAATCTATTTTTATCCCTAATTTTACTTTTACCCAAACTATGAAATTTAAATAGTGTAGATCGAGTTGGCCTATAAAATTTGAAAATGGACAGTCTAGATAATGTGTTATAAAATGTTATATTTCTAATATGGGAAAGTATAGAGTGAGATCAATTATTAAGATGAAAAGAGTGAGTGTGCAAAATTTCGAGTCATAGATACCACAAACATGGTTTTTTAGAAGTGTGGTTACATCAAACTATGATACAACCGTTGCATGAAATCACTGCCTATATAAATATGATGTCCAGTTTTATACAATGAGACCATTTATCTTTGATACAAGGTGGTCACAATTACTTACAACTATCCGATGTGAATTTGATAGCTTGGATGTTCCACAAAGTTCAAGAAAATTTGTTTTGAACTTTGAACTTAGTCATTGGAATAATTGCAGCCACCCAATTTCACATCCAATGGTCAAGTATAATATGACCACTTTGTACCAAAGATAAAAGGTTTCATTCTATACTTCCCTATAGGTGTTTTGTAGTGTTTTTCATCTATAGGTGAAGTTCTACAGTTCATCACACGGTCTCATTCTCTACTTTCCCTAGAGGTGTTTTGTGGTATACTTCACCTACGCCTTTATCACTATTCAAAGTTCATCACACAGTCACAAATGTCTGATAGTGTTTTAATTTGAATATTGTTTTTACTAGTCATAATGATCTGAAATTTTGTAGGTATGTGCACCGTAGTGAGACGTACCTGAATAAAATATAAAAAAATAAGTTGGATAATAAAAAGACCTAAAATACCCCTATGAAATTTTAGGAAAATTTTCATCATTTTATTTTATGAAGATTATTTTATTATTATTTTGGTGCGACTTGGTCTTGTGTACACACGCCGCAAATTTTAGACAAAACTGATGGATAAAAAAATATTAAAATTAAAATAATATCGATCAACTGTGATCATGTGATAAACTCTTTATGGCAATGAGGTGTAGGTGAAGTACTGTAGAACTTCACATATAGGTGTTTTGTAGTGTTTTCCATATGGTTGTAGTTGGCATACAGATGCATCCGTAGCGGTAGAGATAAGGTGCACCTTCAAATTTTATCATGGTATATAATTTTGATGTAAAATATTCTTAGTATTATTTCAAAATTTATTTTTATATCTACTTATGAAATTTTCAATTTAAAAAATGGTTAAAATCAAGTAGATCTATAAACATATGAAAATCTTGAAAATGGACGGTGTAGATAATATGTTGCAAAATGCACTATTTCTGAGGCTTAAAATCTTTTATTTTTCATGGTCATACATCTCGATGTCGAGATGATCAATCGAATGGTTTTTCAATATTAAAACTATCTTTTCCGATGGATTTTTAATGTGAATCCATAGCTCTAGAGGTAAGGTTACAATCTTATATAAACTTTTTCCTTTCCATATATATATATATATGGGAAAAGTTTATATAGAGCCGAGGCTCTAAACAATCAAATTTGAGCCTACCTCAAAATTTTCACTAGAAGAAGTTGTTTTTATACCCAAATATCTTCAAATCGATCATCTCGACATCAAGATGCATAGACATGAGAAAAAAATGGATTTCAAGTTTTGAAAATAGTGCATTTTATAACGCATTTTTGGACCGTCAATTTTCAAGATTTTCAAGTTTTCATATATCTGTCCATCTGCACTATTTTTTAAGCTTTAAACTTCATAAATAAATACAAAATTATATTTTAAAGCGGTCACAAAGATTTCCCATATTAAAACCACATTTCTCAACCCTATTTGAAGGTAGGCTCCAATTTGATTGTTTAGAGCCTAGGCTCTATACACACCGCACCCTATATATGTATATATATATATATATATATAATGCATTTTCCTCATAAAAATGAAGTGGTATCTTTAAAAACATTATTTGCAGATATTTAAGACTTTTATGCTAAAGTTATCATATAATAAATATAGGATTGTACACAATGAGATTATTTACCATTGATACAATGAAGTCACAATTACATATAACCACCCGATGTGAAATCCGATAGCTTGGGTGTGTCACAATGTTCGAGAAAATTTCTTTTGAAGTTTGAGCTTGATCAACGGAATAAATAAATCCATCCAATTTCATATCCAATGTCCAAGATTAATTGTGATCACCTTATACCAAAGATAAATAGTCTCATTGTATACTTTTTCAATGAGGTTACAATCATTCTTGTCCCTTATATTTCAAATTCGAAAGGTTGTAAGAGTGTCAATGAATAGACACAAAGTTTCAAAAATAAAATTCTCAGACTTCATGACTCACCCCAAGCCATTCAATTTTACATCTATTGAGTAGGAATAATTGTAACCTCTATGTATAAAAGATAAATAGTTTCTTTGTATACAATACCAATAAATATTATTCCTTCTAAAAATGATTGAAAAATGCATTGTTCATGGTTAAAGAGACAATTTTATGAATTCTACAAATGCCCCCAAATCCCCTTATTGATGATCCCTCACTTTTTGTTGCTGGAGAGATAATTCATGTAAAAGTAAAGGAAAATGTACAAGAGAAAGAAACAAGAAGAAAAATTAAGGAAAGAAAATAGACAATGCAAGGAGTAAAAATCAAACTCCGTAAAAAATGATCCATACCTGAATCTCAAGAAGGATTCCATTACTGAAAACAGAGGCTAGGATTGAAATTGACCTGAAAGAATCAAACATGCGGGAAGATATTGAAGTTTCAAGTGAGTAATCCTTAGGAGCGGCATTTTTGGAGTACCCTGTAAAACCGAAGCCATATTAAGGAACCCAATAAAATAAAGAGTCAACCATTAGGGAAAATAAATATTAATATCTTTTCTTATGTTATATGATATCAACTTATGGAACCAAAAAAAGAAAGAAAGCATCTATTAGGGGAAAATAACAAAAGGATGTAAATGTTTTTCTACATATTACTTAAGGAATTGTAACTTATGTGCAAGTGGCTCATAAACCTTTCATTTTATTGCTTGTTAATTATACATCGAGCATTATAAATATTGGTAACTTCATTTGAGACATAAGAGTTTCTTCAATTCTTTTTTAAGACATTATGATGATTTATAGATTAGCCAACCCCAAATAGTTGGAATAACGCTCAAATGATGATGATTATTATTATTATTTATGGATTATCAAGATATACATCCACACAAACAATTTATATAGAGCTTGCAAGTTAAATAAGGTCGATTCTCAAAACAATTGACATTTTTGACATCCCAAGTGTGTGCTTTCTTTGCATCCATGTCTGACCATTGCCATCTTCTTAGTGCCTTTTTTGCCCTTTTCTCTTCGCTTACATTTTTTACATTGTTTTGGTTTGTTTTGTCCAACTCTAATCACCTAATTACATTTTTTTGGTTTGTTTTGTCCAACTCTAATCACCTAATTACATTGTTTTCGTTTGTTTTGTCCAACTCTAATCACCTAATTCTGACATTCAATGTATAATATGGTGGTTGGGAGTATGTAATCGAGTGCTCTCAAAGTCCAAAAAGAATAGTTTCTCAAACTGTGTGACACAACCCCTAGCCATTGATTTCATATCTGATAGTTAGGAGTGATTGTGACCTTCCACATAAATGATTTTATTATACAAAACCCCCTAACAAAATTTACTCAAAATATTTACTAAAAAATTTTTAGAGGAATTCTGCATGATGCAAGCCTACTAAGGACACACATAATTCTCTACTTTCTTGCTAAGAATGCAAAATTTAGAAATCTTGCCCCTAAAAGATAGTAAGTATCATACTACTTGCTTTGTCTAAAATTGAGGCTAATCACAATCTGGGTATTGTAAGATCATGTACATCTACGAGAAGAAAGGACAATCAATATGAGCCGTTAAATGTGAAATCAGACAACTTAGAGTAACTTAGAGTTTGAAAATATAAATAAAAATTGAACTTTTGACCTTGTCAATGGCACACCACTAGCTGCCCAAACTCATATCTAACGGACATGGATGATTTGTACTTCCTTCTAAGAATACTAAATGGTCTTATAGCATTCTTTTCCATTGCAAAAACCCACTATTTAACCATAATGTGATGTTTTTTGTAAAATTAATTTCCAAAACAATAATTAACTGGAAAATTATTGAGAAACTGAGATGAGGTGGTGCATAGTGACCTGCAACAATAGAGGAAATGACGAGGAGCAAGGTGTAGCCCAAGCTGAGGAAGAAAGAAGCGAGGTTCAAATGTCTGAGGGAGAGGAAGGAGGGCAATTGTGATAACAAAACCATGACTACAGTTACCATCATAATGAAATGGTATAACTTGAGTGGACCATCAGGATAAATGTCTGTGTACATTATCTGTTATTCACAAAAAAATAAATTAGTGATACAAAAAAGGAAAAGCAGGCACTACTAGCATTTTGGGTTTCAAATACTTTACCGACCGCTTCCTCAACCATCCAATATCAAGATCGAACGATTGAGGAGTATCGTTCCCTACTCAAAGTCAGGCTATAGTTAGTGGGTATTGGCAATCATATTATTTGAAACCTCCTAAGTTCTAGCATGGTTAATGCAAACCTTGTCAAAGCAATCATATCAAAGTTGGCCAGCGCATTCCATTATTTGGAGCCATTTGAATATGATTCAAGAAATATAATAAAAATAATAACGAGGCTTTTAAACTTGAAAACGTCCCAATTCGACATACAATATACCCAACTACTTTTTTTAACGAGGACTAGCAATACAACGTGTGTTCCACGTTTTAACTAGAATACCCCTATGGATGTCCTCTCATTTCTCTCCTTTTGCTCTTTGTTTCTTTATTTCCTCACTCTCTCTCTCTCAAGACCATAGACTTCAACTCTCTTTAAATTGTTGCCCTATGTTGGCCCCTTAAACACATATTTCCTCTCTCTCATAGAAACAATGGACTAACCTTAAACCTCATTTTTTTAAGGAGTAGAGCATCGCACTGACAAAAAAGTGTAGGGCTTTCACGATTTGATGGTTCTTACCGGTGTTCGTAAAATCAAACCGGAACGGTTAACTGGATATAGAGCTGGGAGTGGTTTGAAACGGAACCGGACTAACCGGTCAAGTAGATTTTTTTTATTTAAAATGGGTCAAAAACTTCAAAAAAAATTTTAAAAAAAATAAAAAAACTTAGATTAAATGTACAGTATCTTATTACATACATTTATCTTATAAAAAAAATTTAAACAACTTTTTATAAATTAATATTTGAATACTATGGTCCTGTGCATGATCCCAAGCAGGTCACATAAATCTTTTTGTTTTCTGGATTACGATATTCTTTGAAGATATTTTTGTCATGTAACATCTTCTTCCAAGAATTAACATATTCATCCCAAACTTTACATGAAAAAATTTCTAGTTTCTTTTGTACTAAAATTGCTCACGTTAAGAATAAATGTTTATGCACTCTTTTGCAAATAACAGAAGTAGCTTGATGGTACTAAATGAAATAAAAACACCAACTAATAATAAAATGGTAAGAAGGAACTGAGCATTATTGATCCTAAGTAAATTTCAAAATCTAAGACAGACATTTAAAACCAAGATCAGATTTTTTTGATAATAAAAAAGTTTGAAATTATAAATGCCTCTGCCAACACAATTATAATCTCATTTCCATTACACAATTACAATCTCAATTCTATTATTACAACAATTACAATTAGAATCCCATTTCAATTATTACAAATATAACTATATCATGCACTTTAAAAAAAAAAAGCAAAAGTAAGAACAAAATTATAATGCACTTATTTTTTTGTTTGTTAGGAAAAATATAACATTTTTAAAAAAAAGAATCGATTTTTTATCATATTCATCAACAAATATATTTTTATTATAAAAATATAATTTTATCAAAAAATATAATTTTAGTAAACAAAATAGAGAAACACTTCCCATATTTATCATAAAAAATAATTTTATTGACTTAATAATATTAAGTAAAGCTAATTTTTTTAAAAAAATCGGTTTCTCAAAAATCCTTAAAATCGAGCAACATTTCAAGCAAAAACAACCCTCGATGTTCGAAAAATAGAACAAATCAATACAAAAAGCTTTGTAAAGCCTTCCATCATCTTTCAAACACACCTAATCTAATAAAAAAATATTTGGTATTTTTTATTTAGTTTAAAAATTGCAGAAAATTTAGACCTACGAATTTTCATGACATCAAGCAAGAAATAAATTCACATAAAAAACTTTTCTCAAGTATAAATCAATATACCTATTTTATATGATAGATGAAGCCTTTATGATCAAACTCCATAAATCAATTTGATAAAAAAAGACCAGTAAATTGATGAAAAATATGTTTTTTGGATCGAAAACAAGTTCTTTGCGCGTCAAATTTTGAGACGAAATTAACCCCAAATATCTTGTTTTTTGAACAAATTAAAACATGGCTACGATAACCAATTCGATTATAATTCAAAACCCTCATATTTCATCAAGAATCTTTACCTATTAAAGGTGAAATTGATGAAATAGCGGATCGAATTAGGGCTCTTCGAGCAGTTTGAACACAGATTCTTCGAGCAAATTTTCGAGTCAAAATCAACCCCCTATATCTTGTTTTTTGAACAAATTGAAAGATAGATATGGTAAAGAATTCGATTATGATTCAAAACCCTCAGCTTTCATCAATAATCGTTACCTATTAAAGATGAATTAACGAAATGACGGATCAAATTAGGGTTATTCGAGTAGCTTGAACACAGGTTCTTCGAGCAAATTTTCGGGCCAAATTCAATACCCTATATCTTGTTTGTTGAACAAATTGAAACATGGATATGGTAACCAATTTGATTATGATTAAAAAATCTCTAATTTAATCAATAATCGTTACCTATTGAAGAAGAAATTAATGAAATGGCAGAATAGAAAATCCGCCACTTCAATCCACAAGAACTATAGTTTTTTTAATCTTTGATATGAATTTTGTTGCTTTATAAAAAATCAATAATGGTTTACAACTATAAAGCATCAAAAATGCCAAAAAATGGCAAGGAAATCGAATAAAAAAAGCAAGAAAATTTGATTCATAGATCCTGTTGCAAATAACGAGCTCTTTTTTTATCCAAAACGCCGTTTTAACATAAAATCGGTCCAGTTAGATCAAAACCGGCCGATTAGAAATAAATACGGCCGGTTCAACCCCAAAGAGGTTAGTTTTGGACCCGATATTTTTCTGAGAGATGGATCTAAGTATTGGTACCCAAAACCGGCCTAACCGGAGTAGGAAACATGGTGGTTCCGATCTAACCGGCCAGTTTCGGTTCAAACCAGTCGGTTTTGCGAACACAGGTTCTGACATCGAATCGACCAAAGAATATCAAAAAAATAAAAATTATATTTAATATGTTGTCCAATGTTTAAAACATAATACTACGGTAAAAAAAAAAAAAAAAATAAATAAAAATAAAAAAAAAAAGAGGAAAGGTAGGGGGAGCATTTGCGTAAATACTGCATATTTTTGGACAAGACCGTAATAATGGTAAAAAATAGTCCAAACGTAAATTCCCCTTATTATTACCAATAGGCATCTTTAACGGTATATTTTAGTGCTTTTTTGTGTCCGCTATATATAAAACGCTACATATAAATAGAATTTTACCGATCTCGATAATATCAATGATAGGTTGTAATTAATCAATTTGGGACACATATACTATGCTCTCATGGGAGCATAGTTACTTCTACTCCCTCGGTCAATAGACCTTCTTAGGAGGAATTTTTCAATCTGAAATTTTGGGAGCCACTTAAAAACTACTTGATGATTATTTTCACAAAAAAACAAATTCAAATTTCAGTTTACTAACACATATCTCACCATCTTAAAATTGGAGGATCTCTATTCAATCAAAAGACTTTTTTCTTTTTTCTTTTTTGTAGGCACATAGAGGGTATAATTAGGGATTTTTTATTTTATTTTATTGAGGTTAATTTACAGATTGAAGAGGTTACGTCCCCAAAATATGAAATCTTAAAATTGATTCTAGTTGAGTTTTAACCAAGGGAGTAAATGAACATTCTACTCCCAAAGGAGTAGAATATCTTTTGGCTTAAATGAATATCTACGATAAGATTGCCACCAAGATACCATTTGCATCGCAAATAGTTTGTGTCAAGGTCTAATATTTTGAAAACAGGTGAAGTACGCCCATGATTTTAGGTCCAATCGAAGTTCATTTATATAGAGCCAAGGCTCTAAACAATTAGAGTCCACCTCAAAAATCTCACTAGAAGAGGTTATTTTGATTCTCAAATATATTTAAATTGATCATCTCGACAACAAGATGCATGGACATAAGAAAAGATTGGATTTCAAGTTTTGGAAACCGTCAATTTTCAAGATTTTCATAGATCTACTTGCTCTACATTATTTTTTAAACTTTAAATTTTATTGTTAAAATATATTTTAAGACTATTACAAGGATTTCAGGTATTGAAAGTACATTTCTCACAATCTTTGTTTAGAGCCTCGGCTCTATGCAAACGGCACCCTTACAAAAATATTTGAGAAACCAATCTTTCAAACTGTTATTGTAGCAGGTCACAGATCTTGGTGTGACGCCGATTCAATAACTTTCGTTATAAGCTGTGTTTAAATTTTAAAACAAAAAAGAAAATTATTTGATACTTATTGAAAATCTAGACTATTTTAATGACAGGATCTTGTACTTTAAGGTTAATATATTTTAATATTTTTTTGGTTTTATGGCTAGTGAAGTGTAAACAAATCTACCTCTTTTAATACATGTGCGTCACAATTTATAAATAATTTCCGTCCAATCCTGACAAAATTATCATCGAAATAATCTTTCATATTTCTTAGAGAAAAACATGCCAATGAAAATTTTCTTTCATAAATGTAACTAGGGTTGGGGAACTGGTCGGGTGGGATCGAGGTCCGCCTAGACCTGGACTTGGACCCGGACCTAGACCCGACCAAGTCTAGAATATCGGCACCCAGACCTAGAATTTATTTGGAGGACCTATACCGAGACTCGGACCTCGGACCTGATGGATTATACATAAAAAAAAAAAAATATTAATTAAAATTAAAAATTTACCTAAAAACATGTACCAAAAAATCATTAAAAACTTACAGAAAACATGCAAATAGCTCATAAGAAGATTTGGAAAATATTTCATCCATTTTCTCATTTTAAGATTAATAAGTAGATTTACAATATATATATATATATATATATGAATGGATCATGTTAGCCCGTGGGCTGACAGTTATAGTGTCAGCCAATGGCCCAGATTCAATCTAGGCCGATTTGACAGTTACAACCTCATTTTGTATTTGAATTTTTATTTTTTCCTACAAATCAAAATCACTTGAAATTTTAAGCATTTATTCTTCTCATCAATGCTCACTTAATAAAAATATATAAAAAAAAAATTCGTAAAATATAAATTGAATCAAATACCCCTGAAACATTTCAAGGGTATTTTAGTCAATTTATATCTTACAAATTATTATTTTTATATTTTTATTATATTCTCTTATTTTTGGATAATATACGCTCAAAATTTCAAGTTATTTGGATTTGTATAAAAAAAATGAAAATTCAAATACGAATTAAGGTCATGACCATTAGACTGAGCCCAGATTCATTCTAGGCCATTGGTTACCACTGAAGTATATAATATTTTAAAATAACTGGATCGGGTCTGGGGCAGGTCCACGTAGACCCAGATCCTACCTAATTTTTTTATTTGGACCCATACCCAGACCAAGACCGGATCGGGTAGTCGGGTCTTTGGTTTAGTCCGGATAAGTTCCCAGCCCTAATTGTAATTAAGGATGGGGTTACGTACTCATCCCCCTGAAAGGAGTTTCGAAAGAAAAAAAAAAAGGTAGCAGATGATCACTTCCTCCGATAAAGTCCAGGTTTGTCCACGTCTCAAAACAGAAAAATAAAAAAGTCCTCGTTTGTCCACTCATGACCAAATCGAATTGTTAATCCTAATCTCTCATATGATCAGCTCCACCTACTGCTAATTTAAAAAAGAAACAAAAAGTTCAACTCTTGTTTATCTTAAAACTTCTAGTCCTACTACAGGAGAGAGACCATTCAAATATTTGGACAGATGGCTTGGGAACCACAAAATCATTTTCTTTAAAATTATATCCACACAGTTCTTCTAAAGCAGATCCTAAAAGTTTCTTTTTTAAAAAAAAATCTACATTAAGTCATTTCCACCAAGCAAAAGTGTTCATATTGTTTCGTAACGGGAAGCCGGTATTCACTTGAGAGTTCTAGGTTCCTCACAGTTCGAAATGTTGATATCTGGAAGTTCTAAGATACTTATTTGATAACCCATGTAGAAATATAGAGGTCAGGCTCAATAGTGGGTCAACCTAACATTTTACGGCTTCACAACGAGAGAGAGAGAGGGGACGTGGAGAGAGAAAGAATACAGAGATGACTTATAGAGAAAAAAATTTGACATTATTAGATAGAGGAGTTACAGGTAGAAAGGGCACCATTAGAGAAAAATGGCATTGCGAGGAGTTAGAAAAAGAAAATGCATAACTAGAGAGAATAACGAGTTAGAAAGAGAAGATGCACGATCATATAGAGAAAGTATATAAGGAAAGAAGGCACTGCCAGAGAGAGAAATGAGAAAAGGTACACTTAGAGAGAAACGACGCAGTTAGCTGGAGAAGAGTTAAGAGACGGAAAGGTCATGGCGGGAGAGGAGTTAGAGATGGAAAAGTCATGGTTAATAGAGAGGATTGAGAGACAGGAAGTGCAAGGATATAGAGAAGGGAATTAGAGAGAGTAATTGAGAGAGAAAGGACATGGGAAGCGAAAAGAAAGTGAAGAGGCAAACCGCCTAAAACCTACCAAGATAAGCAAACTTCCATAGGGGAGATTGTAAGTGTAGCTCTCATTTTTTGAGTCTAGAACTCCTTGAAATCAATTTCTTGCAGCACTTACTTTATCAAGTTTACCCATATTCTTTATCTTTTAGTTGGGTAAGTCGACAATCGTACCCGAGCGGTTAGCAGTTAGATCATCCCTGTTTTTCTAACAATGGTTGGGATGTATACTCATTGAGCCATGTACCACAGTTTTGGAAACAACACCGCCATAAAAAAAGAAAGTTTATTGCATACCCGGGCTAATGGACTCAAGAGTCGGCTCAAATTTTACATGGATATAGGTTTTCACGGACTGGTTGGATTTCAAAACTTTCAACCACCAGGCAACAAAGGCTTCAACGCACGCATTGCCAGTAATTGATGCACAAGGACCTGGTAACCATCGGTTATCTAACATCCTAACCTGCACAATGCATCTAACCTCACTTCACACCAAGAAGACCAAGCACAGAAACACTTTCCCTATTCTTGTGATTAATGAAATAAAAAAAATGAGTTTGATAAACTTACAGCAATTAGCTTGCATAATTCTATTAAACCTCTCTCTCTCTCTCTCTCTCTCTCTCTCTCTCTCTAGTAAAGAACCAAAATATTTCGGAGGACGGTGCCCCCAACTCTCTAGAAAATGGCAGAAGGGCTCCATTCCTTCATGGCCACCTGTCTCTATGCCTAGCTCACATTTTCAAAATCCTCATCCGTTCATCCCCACAACTCTAAAGAACACACGCACCCAAAAAAAAATCCTTTCTCGCTCTATCTGAATTTGCAAACAACCGGAATTGTTTCTTCACTATCACCTCTCTCTCTCTCTCTCTCTCTCTCTCTAGTACCTCAACTTCCCATGCATCTCCCTCACCAGCAGCTTTGCCTCCCACGAGAGCTTTCTGCTTGCTGCCACAATCAGATCGCACAACTCGTGCCTTGAGGCAGGCCTTAATGCCCTCACATCCTCAGCACTCCCCTCCTTCTCACACATCTCCCTGGCCGGTATCACATGCTTCCACCAAAAGTCAGCCAAAGCACCCTTTAACAAGGCCCAATACTCTCTGTCCCTCCAAACCCTAAACAAGCTGCTTCCATTTGGGGTCCAAACATAAAAATCCATCCATTCTCTATCTACAATCTCCAACAGCCCTTGAGCTTGAGGAACATAGTACATGGGCACCCGAAACCATGGGCCTGCATGCTCAAGCTCGCCACTGAAGAAAGGACACTTGATTTCAAGAACGCCCCCACCAGGTAGTTGGGCCACCTGGCCCACGAGCCCATCAGGAGAGGCAGCAAGCCAGTGCTCAGAGGGGTCATGGGCCCGCTCAAAGCCTACAAAGGAGACCTGGATTCAAGGTTCAAAGATCAGTTAAACCACAATAATATAAACAGTTGTCAAGGTCCTAAGGATATGACAGGGATAAAGACATAAAGACGGAAATTCAAAAGTAATGGTTAACATACATTATTTCAAAAGTAACAGATAAAACGGCATAATAGGTGTTATCTTTTAATTTGGCGTCCATTATACTGGCAATCAGCCTGTAAGAAAACAACCATGCATCTAAGGGAGCATTTTTGGTCACTCAGTATTCTAATAGTCCGCCCAATGCTGTTGTGGTCAAAGCAATCGTTATGTTCAGTATTGCCACCAATGTTCCAGATGCGCAGGATTAAAAGCAGTGGGTAGGAAACTAGAAGGCTGAGGGGCCAAATGTGCCTGTAATTAAATGCTAAGCACAACTATGCAATGCATTTTATGCATGCCGCATCAACTGTCCATTCTATAAAAGAGACAATTGACATGAACGATTCCTCATCTCAAGGTCCTCTGGCAGAAAACCATCACCTCAACCATCTGTTCCCATGACAAACAAACCATATGATGCATTTTACTGTAGTGAAAGATCACTAAATACAAACCCTTTCTTTTATGAGTAAAATGGCCATCATTTTTTCATCAAAGGCATTTTATACAGCTCAACCATTTAACCACACAACATTGCGGGCAGAGACTGCTATAATTGCTACAAGTTACAACACTGGTATTTTTCAGAGTTTTCGAGGATTACAATACCTGGTTACCAGTGATAAGGTGATAACGTTCGAGGGCAACATGTTCTTGAATGTTAGACCAGCAAGTGGCAAGATTTCCTGAGAAGGGGGGTATGAACCCTAGCTTCTCGAGCCACAGCTGGACACGGCGTCGATGCCAAAAGCCAACAGCAAATGCAAAGGTGGAGGCAGTGAGCTTGGAGAAGCGGAGGTGGTGCCAATCTTTGAAGGGGTGTTGAAGGCCACGAGATTGGAGGACAGCTTGCACAGCTGGAGAAAGAAGTTTCGGGGAGTGGCGAAAGTGGCGGGATTGGGCTTGGGTCCTGACAGGGAAGAGAGTAGTGCGAGCCCATGGACTTCTGGTGGATGGGCCAAGAGGGTCTTGGGTTTGATATAGTTGGGTTATGCGAGTGGATTGGAAGCCAGAGAGCGTGGAGTTTGGATGTGGATTTGACACCGTGTTAGGGTAGTGCGAATTCAGGACAGTGTTAGGGTAGTGGTGGTAGCAATCATGGTGGCAGGGGTGATGGTAATTTTGGTAGTGGTAATTCAAATGGTAATCTTTGTGTTTGTAATTGTGGTGGTGATGATAATCATGGTTATGATAATTGTGATGGTTATGGTAGTCTTGGTGTTGGCAATCAGGGTGATAGTAATCTTGGTGGTGGTAATGGTAATGGTTATTCCAGTCTTGGTTGTTGCAATTCTGCTGCTTATGATAATCTCCGTGGTGGTGATTCTCCTGGTGAATGTGGAGGCACCGAATGCTGAAAGGAGGGAAAGAGAGAAAGGGTGTGTGAGTTTTTGGTGGAGGAGTGGGGTGCGGGAATGATAGTCGAATGCTACTGGTTTTGAAGGATTTTCAAAATTTGGAGTAATACCACCAGTTATGGAGGTAAAGTGATCTCTCTCTCTCTCTCTCTCTCTCTCTCTCTCTCTCTCTCTCTCTATGGAGGTAAAGTGAACTCTCTCTCTCTCTCTCTTTGGATCAAAATTTGGAATCATCCCACCAGAACCCCCCCGAAAAGCGATGATACAAAGAAGATAGCAAGTAGCAATGATACAAAGAAGATAGCAAGTAATGAAAAAGAATAGCAGTAAGCAAATGACAGGGTGAAAGAGAGAGAAACTATTAGAAAAATTCAAACATGAGAATAATAAAACATGCTCGTCAATTCTAACATGAAATGAACATAAAATGTAAGCATACAGAAAACCATATTGTATATAATGATACACAGAGAGAAACTAAGTTGAACAATATTATGCATATCGCCATGCAAGTAAAATCATTTGCTTAATGAGAAAGACTGCAAGACATGAATTGCTTGCACGGCAGAGAAGAATTAGCATCAAAACAGAGTCTATGGGTCATACCACCAACTGCATAATCACATAGTAACAAAATGAAATTAGACAATAGGATACACTGGCTACAAGTGACTCATACTTTTCGTTCATAACCAAGGACAGAGAAGCCATAACCCTCAAACCAGTATCCCAATTTCTTTCGAGTTTTTACAATTCATCTGAGACAATTGAACTCATTTTTATTGTGTACACTCAAGTTCAATACTATATAACATGTGGGTTTTGTGGCAGTATGTGTTACCCTATTTACGTCAGCTCCAAGCTAAAAATCCTGTAGGTGGCATTAGTTGGCATGAAAGAATGTTATCCAAAATTGGAATACTCACCAAGTTCCTTACAAAATTGAAAACCTCAGATAAGTCGATTCACTTTTTGGTTGTCACTAATTCAGTGATTTACATTTGAATTTTTAAACCCAACTCTACACTGAAGCACCAAATGCATCAAACATCCAATCTCAAACTAAGTGGATTGGGCTCCCTCTCTCTCTCCCTCCCTCTCCACCAAGGTGTAGTTTCTCCAATAATTGTATCCAAAAATCTGATAGGATCTCCAATAGTGCTTTGAAACTCTACTACTATGGAGTCTGTCTCGCTCATGAAACGTAATCTCTGCCAAGGCATGATTTCTCCAACAATTGAAACCGAAACTGCGATAGAGCTTCAATGTATTTTTTTTTGTTGGGTCACCTTGTTGCATTGAAACTCTTACTGCAATGGAGTACGTCTCACTCATCAAATGTAATGTTGGGTGAATATGGAAAATTTACAAGTCTTAAGACCTGAAGTTTTGCAGAAAGTAATTACAGGAAGAAACTTTCTTCAAAAAGAAAATCACATACAGAAATTAAAAATAAAAATATTTTGTGCAATTTCGTGATTGACAATATTCCTCTTAAATCTCAGAACTAGCTCCATGCATATGAGTGGCTTTTATGCCTTTAACATCTAATAACTCCTGAATGTGAAATCATATCTCATTTGTTAGAATGCGTAGACTATAACCATTAGCTCAAACTAACTTGGGGAAAAAGACGTATAGCCCCCTCTCTAAAATTATTATCCCAAAAAACCCCTTGGTACCATAAAAAGCCCATCGAACCCCCCGAGATAAACAAAAAAGGACGTTTAACCCCTTCAACTTTTTCATTGTCCAAATTACATAATCTAATAACCCCATCATAAAAATCATGTATGTAATGCCTCCTTTAACTTACTAGTGAAGTTCACAAGATAAGAGAGAGAGAGAGAGATATGTTTTCAGCAAAGGTTGCTAGTGAGAGGAATGAAGAGGTCCACAGTGGGAAAGAAATAGAAAGAGAACGAGAGCTTTTTCCATGAATTTGGCACTATCTTGTAAGGAACTGCAGAGAGTTGTGAACATTCAACTTGAAACCCTCTTTATGGCAATCATTGTTCTGTTAGCTGCAACGTTTCTTTTCTTTTTCTTTATGTAATCTAGAATGTTACCTAAGGCAGTTTCTGATATACTATTGATTCCAGAAAAAAGATAGAAAGTTTTTGTTTTTTTTTCCCTATCGTGATCCTTCCAAAGTCCTTAAGGATACATTCAGTCAGACAGATCTGCGATACAACCAAATGGTGCCATAAGAAAATTATCCATTTTTCTTCTCCATCTCGTGCTTTAAGATTATTGGATATCATCATCATCATAGCCTTTTCCCAATTCATTGGGGTCGGCTCTTTAAGATTATTGGATATAACACTGCTTATTAATGTTATCTTAATGCTATTGTTGTTTGGGGTTCACTTCTTGTTAGTTAACATAGCATTACGAGTATGTAGGGCCAATATCAACGAAAAATGGCTCACTGATCACATTCGAGGGTGAACTAAATGCACTTGTGAAACAAAGATTCTTGGTCCAATCAAATTTTTTACGAATAAAAATCACTAGCACAGCAGAGGGCATGTTCCTCACGAAACATAAATATGTTATTAGTTTTCTTCAAAAGTTTCATAAGCCCAATATTCTGGAGAGAACTTTCATATGCTCAGGAACTTTGCTACTCCCAAATTTTCACACGTCCAAACCTCACCTTCTCTAGAAAATATGCTACCCAGTACTTGAACAAGCTTAAATGACCATATATAGCCAAGAACAGTGTTTGGAAAACTCAGCCAAGTAGGAGGGTACAATACTACCACAGTGCTCAGGTGAGTCAGACTAGCAACTCACCCAAGTACTGCGAAACTTGCTCGAGTTTTAGGTGGAGTCAGAGACTCATAATACTTGCCCAAGTTTGACAATGGTTTGAAATATAAAGGGGGAAGGAAATCCGCCCCACTTTTCTCGTCATTTTTGTACAAAAACACACCTGTATGATCTATCCACTTGACAGATTGGCTTTGAGCAAAAAAATATCAAATTTGATGGATATGATATATCAAATGAATTGACCAGAGTTTTGCCTAATTTCAGAAAATTACATTTTCAGCACGACTGTGGCTCAATCTTTGATAAAAGTTGTACTATAAGCCTTTTTTTGGGTTCCTCATGGAATCAGAGGCCTGTTTCTAACAAAAAATCTGAAATTTGTGATATTTTAATTTCTGATTTATTATTCACCCAAAATTGTGAGAGCTCGGATCAACGAGATCTGAAATTGAGTCCATATCTAGTTTGGAGGTTTTGATTTGGGGTGTTTGAGGATGCTTTGACAAATATTGGAGGCATCGATTCCGACCTAGCCTAAAGATTGGAGGATCTGCCTCAAAATTTTGGGTATATTTTAATTTTTTTCCTATTTAAATTCATATTGTTGATTTATTTTTGACTGATTCAATTCAAATTCATATCATTTTCCACGATTTCTATTCCTTTTATATTTGTTACAAATGGTTTCAATTTTTCTAGTTTTACAGAGTTTTCTTAAATTTTCGAGAGTTTTTAGGATTCTTGGGCAATTTGGGAGAAACTCAAGCGAGTCAACTCAGACTCGGTAGCTTACATAGGCCAGGGGACGAGTTCAATCCATAGCCATTTTTTTGAACCTTGGCTAAGAGTATGCTTTGCATGTTGTTACCTCAAGGGAACTAGTGATATGGCCTTCTCTACACTTGCATTGTACAACATGCCCACATTGATACCAATTGAGCTCATTACTTGTTGAATGAAGGAAGAGAGGGAGCAAAAAGGGAAGCAGGAAGGGGCGTAGGAGAACAACCATTTTGAGGAGCTTCGAGGTTGAGAGCCCACGGGAATAGTTCATCAAAAACTTGCCCAAGTTTGACGTTGGTTTGAAATATAAAGGGCAAAGGAAATCCGCTCCGCTTTTCTCGTCATTTTGGTACACACCTGTATGATCTACCCACTAAACATGAAATTTAATGGATTTGAGATGTCAAATAAATTGAACAAGGTTTTGCCTAATTTCAGAAAAATTACATTTTTTTCGCGACTGTCGCTCAATCTTTGATAAAAATTGTTCTCGTTTTTGGGTTCCTCATCCAATCAGAGACTTGTTTCTCACAAAAAATCTGAAATTTGTGATATTTTAATTTCTGATTTATTATTCACCTGAAATTGTGAGAGCTCGGATCAATGATATCTGAACTTGAGTCCATATCTAGTTTGCAGCTTTTGATTTGGGGTGTTTGAGGACGCTTTGACAAATATTGGAGCATCAATTCCAACTGAGCCCAAGGACCGGAGGATCTACCTCGATGTTTTGGGTATATTTCAATTTTTTCCAATTTAAATTCATATAGTTGATTTATTTTTGACTGATTCAACTCAAAGTTCATAATCATTTTCAATGATGTATATATTTTTTTATATTTGTTACAAATTTTTTTCAATTTTTCTAGGTTTTTCAGATTTTCATAAATGTTCGGGAATTTTCACGTTTCTTGGGTAATTTGGGGGAAACGCAAGCAAGTCAACCCAAACTCGGTAGCTTGGATTGGCCAAGGACCGAGTTCGGTCCTGAGCCATTTTTGTGAACCTTGGCCAAGAGTATGCTTTGCATGTTGTTACCTCAAGGGAACTATTGATATGGCCGTCTCTACACTTGCATCGTCCAACATGCCTACATTGATACCAATTGAGCTCATTCCTTTGTTGAATGAAGGAAGAGAAGTAAAAGCGGTAGCAGGAAGGGGGTAAGAGAAAACCATTTTGAGGAGGTTCACGGTTGAGAGCAACAAGGGAATGGTTCTACAATGTGTGTGTGTGCGTGCGTGTTTTTATAATTCTATACACACATGCATAAACCACGTAGAAATATATGACATATGTGTACATGTAGGTAAATGGAGAACATAATTTTTTTAAAAAAAACTGATTACTTTCCAGAAAATATTCGAATAGTGAGGAATAATTTCTATTGCGAAGCCTCTCGTAATTACTTATTTGTAATCATCCCTTTATCATACTTTGGAAAGTTGTTTAAGGATAAATCACCCCATCCTTGAAATTTACATAAAAAAATTTCTACACACATATTTTTATCAGTGTTTTAAAAATGAGGGATGCCGTCTAAATGAGGTCAAGGGTCCAGTGCAGTGTTGTAGCTCGATGGGGTCTCTATGCGCGAGTATCACCTCCGATGCGTGAATACATTTTAAAGTAATAATTTTATAAGAATATAATAGCGTCTTCTGATAGCCTGATAAAGAGTAACAGAGTTTGTTGTCCCTAATCTCCAATAGTATATAATACAATTCAATGTAAGATATATAGAATAAAAAGACAACAACGGTCAAGACCCCCAAGTCACTTAACTCTCAACTCTTACTGGGACAAGTCATATTCTTCATGTGCATATGCAACTCCCACATCCAAAGCCAAGGACATAGAGGCATCCATAACCACAAGCATATGTTGCGCAGTCAAACTCTCTCCTCCCGTAACTTTACAATCTTTACAAGATGGTTGATCTACCTTCTTAACTAGGAAGTAGTCTATCTGGCTTCATATAGTCCAATTTTATAAGTTATTAAATGTTCATGTCGCTTTTTAAAGTATGTGTTTACTATTGCTAGGTCGTAGGAATAGCAAAATCTAGAATAACCTTACCCATCTCATTTTCTTTCCCAAAACCATATCCCCCTTATACCCCTTCATATTTTCTACTATCCCTTCCTACATAACCATTTAAATCCACTCCTAAAAAAGTCCTCTCTATTTGATATGTCTTATCCATCCATATCCTCCTAGAATTGTCTCTTAATTATGTCCTCTAGTCCCACTTGTGGACTATAAGCACTAATTACATTAACTATTTCCTCCCATAACACAAGTTTAATTAATAGAAGCCCATCACCTAATCTTGACAGTAACTATTTTATTCATTAAATCCTTATCTACTATTATACCTATGCCATTTCTATAGTTGTTTTTTCCTGTACACCAAATTTTATACCCCATCAATATCCTTAGCTTCTTCTCTTTTTCACTTAGTTTCCTGTAGGCAAGCTAGGTTTACTCTCCTTCATCTCATTGTATCCACTAACCTCATATTTTACATATTCACACCTTGGTATTCCATGTGGCTAGACGAATCCGATTCTTTTGGACTAACTTTTTAACCCCCACTCATCCATAATATCGCAGGAACCCTTGCCTATTTTACATTGCAATAGGGCGGTACTGCTGTGAGCCATTTTTGGGGAACGTCCTAGCTAACCCGTGCTTATTTCTCATTGGACACGAGTGTTGGTACAACACGTCGCTTACAAGGTGCCTCAGCATGAACAAATAACATAGCTTCAAGATTCATAGAAAGTTACAACAAAGTTTTATACTGGCTACTTACCTAACACAACTCTCCTCCTTTACCCAGGCTTGGGACAGACATTGATCGGCAAGAACAGCCAAGGTGGAGTTTGAACGTCTAGTTTTTAATTACCTTAAAACCATTTAACTACTGGTACTAAGGTGCTTTTGGGGGGAATATAAAGCCCCATAGCCTTTTCCCTCTTTTCGGGGGAAAATGACACTTTTGGCCATGCTTGTTAACATATTTTCCACCCACAAGCAGTGGGTGCATATGGAGGCGCATCACTCAAGATATGATGCGACACATATGCTGGCACATCACAATCTTCTGGATATGCGGCCTAGAGTGATGTGCCCCGTAACGCATTATGTGGCTGCATGATGTGCTATGTCGCCACATTTAACAAAATAATTTTTATTACTTTTTATTTTTCTTTGACTACCTATTAATTATCTAAGGTCAACAAAGGCAGGGAGGGATGAGGGTGACAACCCCCTTCTTTTCATCTTTATCAGAAGTGCGTCCCACCCCAGAAAAGAGGAATGCAATAATTGTTTTTTTATTGTTTTCATTAAGTATTATTGCTTCAAATAAAAAAAATTGCTCTCAGTTAGAGAGAAATATTCCGAGAGAAAGGAGCAGGTTCCTAAGAGGAGGGGATTAGACTACCTACAATGTTCAGTTCTCTAAACATGGAAAAGCATTTCCCAAATGTAAATGGGCAACTGAAGTGGGTTTCCCTAAATTCATCAAAAAAGAGTAGGAGTTCCCTAAAACTAAGGGAGTTAAGGCTAGCTCACCTTATGATATCCTATCACAGGTTATTTGCCTCTATGCTAAGCCTAGTATAATTTCTTTTAGAGTTCTAAGGAGCAATGTATCGCCATACAATTTGTCATCAAGGTGGAGTATGGAACAATGGATAACTACCGAGTTCAAATGGTCACACTATCTTCTTCAAAAAATTGGATTTCTTGTCCATATTTCCTTTATGTTATGACAAAAAATCTGCAATATCCAATCCTGCTAAACCAGTGTTCCATGCAAGAACAAGATACATAGACATAGATTATCATTGCATTGATAGAAAAGGGCTATATTATGACAGACCCTCACAATGTTTGCATGTCTTCTTGGTAGCAGATGTTTCCACGAAGTTACTAGCCAGAGGCAGGCATCAAATTATGTTATCCAAGATGTCGATCTAGGATCAACTTTCTTGGGACTAAAAGATTTGTGTCCTCAGTTTATGTCATGATGTGTTATATTGGTATTTTGTCATTATTATACAAGTACCAGCGTCATTTCTTTATTGATTATGGGGAACTTTTCACAATCATCTCTTCCTCTTATAAACATACAAGTTTTTCTGTGCAACAAAACCAACATCTTCTTCAGAACATTAATATTGAATTGCATAACCAATGAAAACAGTTAGCAACAAAAAAAATGAATAGAAAACAATGCATGACCCAAATTACCCTAAACGTATTGCATTATCATACCCACTTTTACACTAAGCATGCAAATTTGATTACACCAAAGTAACCTAGTTTTTAATAGTCCCAGAGTTGTCACTGTTTCCACCAAATAAAAATGCAGTTGTAGAAGCACGGAGAAGCAATAAAAATACAGTACCTAAAACGTTGAGGGTGCCATGTCCGCAAAGAGAGGTAAATTGTATGGCTGGGTTTCATATGGAATGCGCCCAATAATTTCTTGTTGAGCTAAAGGCATAGTCCTTTCAATCCTATTATCATAAAAAAATAATAAAAAAAAAAGACGAAGAAGCCAACTACATGAGGTGATAGTAAAATAAAGCCCTAGAATCTAAACCATGTAGAACTTGAATCAAAATCGCTGAGATTTATCTAAATACACAGAGCTTAAGGAAAGAGACCATAATAACAACAAAAATGACGATAACTAAGAATATGCTTGAAGCCATGACTGTCCATGGTTAAACTTCAATTAAAAAAAACAGGAATTTTGTTTTAAATTGAACAATCAAAATCAGATAACACATAATATCAAACAGTTATAGCATATGGAATGGATGTGTGGTTTGACTATTATCAAAGCTGCCATAACATTCGGATTTCTTTTATAAATGCAAAATATAATTTTGCCAAGTTGGAAGTCGTCAAATAAACGAGAGAGAGAACCAAAAAAATAAAAAATAAAATTCAATCGAGAATGACAAACATGAAAAGATCCTGAAATTCATAGAAATGAAGTTTTTAAAGGCTTAGAAATCAACCGTCACAAATTCTTGATAAGGTCAACTTTTCTTTTTCTTTTTACAATTTAAGAAAATGATGAATCCTATCTGATTATAGATCCTAAAACTAGAAGTAGAAGAAACAACTAAAAATAAAAGATGCATCCATTTCAATACCTTTGACATTTCAGGAATCCATACACAAAGAACAGCAACATTTGGGTCCCGCCGTATCAGAAACTAAGGGCCTGCCTGGATGACAATTAATTATATGTTCAATACATTACTTTGTCCATTATATCTTGTATAGAAACATTTTGGTAGTTGTTGAGCATCTATCTATTCACATTTACTGATTTAGAGAGAGAAAATAATTAAGAGAGTAGTATTTTTTCACAAAGGTAATAAAGAAACTGCCAATGTTTTGAAACAAAATAAATAATAACCAGAGAGAAATAAACGCCATATTTACTATTTCTCTTTCTCAAGCCCCAGTACGGAAGCCTTGTGTGAACCAGCCAGACCACCAAAAGGATAAATTTCAACCCCAATCTCTATCCTGCAATGAAAATGGTAATTCTCAGGCCAAGATACAAGAACAGTGAATCACTACATCTAAAAGCAAGTCAAATCTAAAAGCAAGTCAAATGGAGATCAAATTTTTGAAAAATTAAAGAGAGAATTTATTGTAGCCGAGAGCATTGAAAAACCACTAATTCAACTGAAAAGGCTCCAAAACCAGATGCATTGGGAGGGTTCCAAGGAGACTGTGCACCAATTGCTTTGCTGCAAGCCATGGAGGTGGATTTGGGTTAGGGAATAACCTGAGAGATGAAAGGCATACCTCGGCCCTGGCTCCAAGGAAGGCAGCTACGGCACACCAGAGGTGCATAGTTTAATTTTTAGGGTTTTGGAGTGGCCATTAATGGTGGAGCCGATTGCAATTTGTGGTGATCTGGAGATAGTTCAAGTACATAGGGTATGGAGGAGGTGGAGACTGGCGAGGGGGTTTTAGAGAGAGTGAGGGCTTTGAAGAGGTGGATCCCCAAGCCTTTTTGCCTTTTTGCCTTTTTTTCCTAGTGGAATTATCTTGTAAACCCCTCCTAAATACACAACTTCCGTGAGCAACCTCACTGGTACGCAGTTCATTGCTGTTAAACATTCGACTGGTGTTCCAAAACATGGATTATTGGGCGGGTTGTTCACTAGTGTCGGATTGCTAGATCAACGATTTGGATTGGATTTGAATAAATCCGAATTGGTGATCTAAAAAAAATTTAAAATATATTAATAAATTAAATTTAAAATAGAAGTTAATAGACAAGGATAAAGAGAGAACTCAAAAATGTTAAACAAGATTAATATATATATATATATATATATATAAAGGAGGGTTTTAAGAAAAGCTGGAGTGGAACCCATACCATCTCAGAACCAGTTCATTCCTAACCGATTCTCATCTAAATTAGCGATCCAGATTAGAAATCACCGGATCTTAGAAACTGCAATTGACTAAGCCCCTGTTATTCATGACCGATTCTCATCTAAATTAGCGACCCAGATTATATATCACCGGATCTTAAAAACTGCAATTGACCAAGCCCCTGTTATTGCTCCCCTCCTATCTTCAATATTTTTTTCCAAAATTATCCTTTTCAAATACCTTAAATACATACAATTACCAAGCCTTGAAGCCCTTGAACTTTTTAGTTCCCACACGCTCACTCGCTCTGTAAGCATCCTCACCCCCCCCACCCCCCCCCTCATATCTTTTAAAAGCAATAGTTCTCTCTTTTTAAACCCTTTAAAGATACCCAAAAATACATTGACATATTTTTAGAACATTGAGAGAACGTAAATACAATATCATCATCATCATCTCAATGTTATCCCAACTAAACTTAAATACAATATAACATATGTCAAACAATCCAACAAATAAGATTGCAACGAACTCCACAAAAGATTCACACAACTCTTCACAATTGCCACAAGCATCCTTAACACCACAAACCACAAAAATGCAGTAAACAAAACCCAAAAAAGCATAATTTATTCACTCCTTTAAGCCTAAATCAATGAAAACTATAAATATTACCATAAATCAAAGCCATTTCCTAGTCACCAATCTTTAAAAACTATAGAGAGAATGACAAAGGGAGCCGTAACAAGAGAGCTTGAGAGAGTTGAAATAACATATTTTATACCAATGAAACCATTTAGAAATTTATCATTGGTTAAAAGTTTCCAGAAAGTAATAAAACATACTCAAGAAAACCCTAAAGAAGTGGCCAATATGATATGCAAAGAGATAATACCTTAGTTTGACCTTGAGCAAGTCAAGATCTTCTAAGGTTTTGCAAGCATCAAAAAACAACAGGCAAACTGCATAGTTGCACCCCCCCCCCCCCCCAACCAAAAAAAAAGAAAAGCTTTATTTTCAATCAGATTACATTTCAAGTAAACTATGAGAAACCATGGAAACATAGAGATAATCTATATTGTTCCAATTTTATCTCTATGTTAGTTGAGCATAGAGATAATCTAAGAAACAATAGAAAATATTTTTGGACATTATCTCTGTCTTTATGGTTTCTCTTCGTTTGGATCCCTGGAAAAAGATTGTCTAGAAAAATCTAATCCTTGGGAAAAATATCACCTGTAATATAAATTTCTGCTGTCTGGAGTTTGTACAGCATATGGAGGCAACCTGTAGGATACATTTCTACTATTTGGATCACTTGGAAGAAACATTTCTCTAACAAATTCCTACCATTAGTTTTACCTATAATTATCCTCGAACTTATTTACTAGGGTGGAATTCCCATACTTTATCATATCAGTTTTAATGTCACTTCTTGGGAAAAATATCACCCCCTAGGCACTGGGCGGTCCGCTTTTTAAAAATATGATTAGCAGTGATCAATCATAGGTACTTCCTTAAATAATCAATAATATGATCAAAACATCATCTAGAAAAGATCTCTAAAGATTCCTAAGCAATTTGATCAAAACATCATCTAGAAAAGATCTCTTAAGATTCCTAAGCAATTTGATCAAAATTTGATCAATAATGTAGAGCACAATGTCTATGTTGCTCAAACTAGAAATCAGCTTATTATATGATAAACTTCATGATCTAAACAACGAATAATTGATTCAATTCTTTGATCAAGCTGATTTTATATCACAAGTGAATGAATTCATCAAACATTCGTTTGAAATATACAGTTGAATTTCATTACCAAGGGTTTCACTCTGCTACAAAAACAGCAGCATATGTGATCTTTGTTTAATCAATATCTTCATCAAATCTTATTCCTAATTGTTCAAAAACTTCATGAATAAATTCGCAAGGGATTAAAAAATCATCTCAGGTCAGATCATGATCAAAATCAGATGGACAAACAACCTTAAAATGAATTTTTTCTGCTGATATTTGGTGCTAGATGCTGATACAAAATCAACAACATTATGATCAACTTTTAATCTCACAAATTTCAGCACCAAATAAATTCTTGAGGTCCATGGACAAGTTACAGATTCATCCAACTTGTCATAAATCAAGCAAAAGGGAAATTAGTAGTGGCTTCAAGTGTTTAGAGCACACATCACCATTGTGAAGACCCAAAGCATGATCTCTCTCTAGAACAAAGCAGAAACATTTCCACCGAGACCAGAGGTAATAACCAGAACATCAATCCCACTATCCATCAAAACCCAAGTAGCCATAAAATTAGGGCATACAAGAATCATACTAAATATACACAAAAAAGAAAATGCTTTTTCCATGCCAGAACCAAAAACTAAAATCAATAAAAAAATCGGAGAAACAAATTAGCTGCCTTTTCCATCCCAGGAAAAAAGAAATTCTTACCTTATTGGCTCTTTGCTACGCTTTAGTTGTCCGCTTCCAAAAATCTATCTAGGGTGTTGAAATGCAAATACTGAAAATCGTAAATTTTGCTTTGAGAGAGAGATAGAGAGCAAGTATTTTTTGGGTGAGATGAAGAGAGATAGGAGCAGAGGAAGAAGGAAGAGTGCTTGTGCTCAATGACGGAGAGTAATTTTTGGGTTAGGGTCTAAGGGCAACCAATTAGAGAGAGAGAGAGAGAGAGAGAGAGAGAGAGTTTTTTTCTGCTTCCCTTCCTTCTTGCAAGTCTTGTTCAACCCCCCTTAAAAAGTCAAGAACTCTCCCTCCTCGGATTCAGAAAATCCTTTTCCTTCCGTACGTGATTATGTCATTGGTTGGGTCATCCCTTCCCTCGTCTCGTGAGAACCTTCCCCACCACAGCAATACAGAAGGGAATGACCATTTGTACCTGCTTTGTTTCTTAACCAGCCCTCGACGATTGAAATGAGTACTATAATCCCCTAGCCCTAGCCGATTCGTACCCCCTTTTGCCGCTTTCAGTGATAAATCAATTAAAGAAAAGGGCTGCTGATGGATGACTGCTGGGCGAAGAGTGCTCCTCTATAGATGACTAATCTATTAGGGTGTGTTTGATAACTTTCTCTCTAGTTTTCCTGGAAAAATCAATGCTGCTGACTTTCCTGAAATCTAGGAGGCAAGTGAAAATCGGTAGCTTGAAAATTGGGAAACCTGTTTGATAAATTGTGGTGCTAGTAGTATTTTTACCTATTTGGCATTAGTAAAGCTGGAAACTAGATCTCAATATTCATTATGTATTTCACTATTTTGACGTGTGAAATGCATATTTTGAGTAATATTGTCTTTATATAATCCATCTAATGCATTTCATATAAAATGCACGGTTCATATTGAAATTTGTTCTCATCTCCATATAACTTAAGAGTGGAAGACACAAAAAAATATTAGGAAAAGTTATTTTTCTTGTTGAAATTGAAATGCATCAATTTTCAACCTCATCAAACTACACATTCTTCGACACATCATATCCTAATTCACATGAATATTACAGTAGCTTCATAAACTAAACTTTGTTTGTCAGCTTCACTGTAATTTGTAAGTTTTGGGGTTCACAAATCATAAAAGTATAAGCTCCCTCTTACACTTAGCATTAAAGAATTGAAAATATTTCTAATTTACACATATCCATTAAAAACCAACGCAATTAATGGTTTGTAATCATAAACCAGGTGTCCAGCACAGAGCTGAAGTTTTCTTTCCCATAACACACTACATAAACAAGTCACCAGGTTGGAATATGAATCAGAAATCTGAAAATTAGAAAGGAAGAAAATTGTAGACTAAATTTCAAGTGATCAAAAATCAAGACTTAACAGAGCAACTTCAATAGATTCTATTTTTTGAATTCAAAATAAATAAATACATAAATAACACTGTGGAAACATCTCTGCAACAATCAACAAAATCAGAAGCAAAGCGACGGACATACAAATACAAAACAAACCCTAGACTGAAGAAACAGAAAAGAGACCAATTCTTACAATAATATGAAACCCCGTTAAATCAACGGAAATAAAATGTTTGATGATTGAAAGGAACCAAACCTTTTCTGAACCGCATACCTAAACTGAACCCTCGATCAACATGACACGAAACCCTACATCACCATTAGCAATAAGAAATAACTGGTTTCTTCTCTCATCATGAAACGAAACCCTAGTGTTGGAAAGCATTTGAGAGCTAGAAACCAAGGTTTGATGGAGGTTTGGAAGCTAAAGAAATGGGGCCATAGTTCTACTTTGAGACTCACAGGAGAGAAGGAGAGAGATTTCGTACCTAGAGGAGTGAGCTTATAGAGAGAGAGAGAGGGAGGGCAAGGAATTGGCTTACACAGTGGAAAGGGACGAGAAAGGATCCACTAGAAGGAGAAAACGATAGGGAGAGAACTTGGTGGTCTGCAAAAAAAAAAATTCAATTTCCTCCTCTTCTTCCTCTACTCTCTCACAACTGGAACTTTTTCAGATCATAGGAAAACCCTAAGGTTGCATTTGATAACTTTCACTGCAGTCTCCTTGGGAATCACCCAAGCTGCTGACTTAGCATGAAAATTGGAACTGTTGGATAAACTGTGGTGCTGGTAATTTCACATGTTTGGCAATGGGAAAGCTGTTTGATAAACTGTTCGATAAACCGTTCATTTTGTATTTAATTGATTTGATGTGCAAAATGAATATCTTGAATGAAATGTTTTTGCAACAACCCACCTAATGCATTTCTTATAATATGTACAGTCAAGATTGAAATTTGTTCTTATATCTGCATAACTTAAGAGTGGAAGACACCCAACAACAATTGAAATTCCAATCACACCAAAAAATTTGAAATTTTATTTTAATCCCTCTAATAAATTCCTAGACAAGTTTTCGAGATCAAATATCTTGGTCACTCAGCTAACACAAAGAAAAGCACAAATAAAAGGTACCATCAACACTAAACAAACAAAATTCAAAGAGAGCATAATGAGAAGACACAAGTAATGATAGAAGGAAAGCAGGGCATACAATACCCCAACCATCTATTTGTAACAACAAATCCAATTTTATTTTTAAAGAAAACAATGTCAAAGAGAACCATTGGATTGGTAGATTTCAATTACACCTTCCAAATCTCATGCACAATTTTCTTTTCAATAATGGAAATTTTCATTACAGAACCACTGAAATTTTCACTGTTACTAATAGGGTATAGCTCGCTGAAGCTATCAAAGAAATTTAAACTCATTTCTTTGATGATGTTTTATTGATTGAATGGAGTGTCTAATTTATGAACTCGTAATAACTATAATTAGGTTTCATTCTCATTCTGTTCAATAAGTTCCAACAAAATTGAATTTGAAACCAAACACAAATAGCAAGGATGGTCACCCAATAAAACAATATAAAAAAAAAAAAAAACCCAATCTAAATAATAATTATTTCCTGAATTTTCAGCTCAATTTAATAACAAGCCAGTAATTATCATCTATTCAATGACCCAAAAGGAAATTCAAAGCTCCCAACATCAAACAAAAGCGTTGGCTTTTATTGTGAGACCATGAGAAATAGAATAGACTGAAAAAGAAACCCAAAGCTGCAAAAATCAAGTAGAAAATATGGGTTTCATATGGTGAGACAGTGAAAGAATCCCATCTGGTAAAATATCCAGAAGAGCAAGGGAGCCATTGGGGGTATTCCGATTAGTCTGAGATCAAATTTTAGCAACTTTTTGAGGGTGGACAAACCATTCTCAGTATGAATCATTGAATGAGCAGGAAGCAGAGGAAATAGATTGTGAGTACAGAAATGGGTTTTGGAGCCCTTTCTCTCTCTTGCTGTCCACCACAGTTATTCTTCAATCTTTTACTGAGAAAATCACCTCTTTCTCTCTCTCAGATATCTCTCACTCTCTATAAGACATCTCTCTCTCATACATGTATCTATTTCTTTCTTGGAGGCGTGAAGAAGTAAAAAAAAAAAAAAAACTCACGGATTGGTGGATTCAATCTCTTCGAGCTCTATGATAATGGCGATGAAGCAAATGCTGCTGCGGGCGTCTTTCTCTTCTTCAACCTAGGGTTTTCACAGGCTTCACGGGTTTTCTCTTCTTCGAGAGGGGCTGCTGTGGTTTTAGGTAGAAATGAAGCACGGGTTTTTTATGCCCCAACTTTCACTGAAAGCTGCCGCCAGCCCTTCCCTAGTGCTGCAAGTTTGATTAAATGAATAGTGCTTATGGCATCCTTCATTTTGTGATCGAACCGGTCATTTATTTAAAAACAAAAAAAAACCTTCTATAGAGCTTAATAATGGCCAAAATCCCAATAAGATCATTTTATCCCATAACATCTCAATACCTTACAAATCACAGCAGGTTTTAGAAAACAAAAAATGGATAAAAACAACAAAATAAATGACAAATAGAATAAGAAGAAGCTGAAACCAAATATACCAGATGAATCTCAAAAATAAAATAAAGGGAAAAGAAAACCCAACTGACCTTGTACCTTACCAGTATTTTACAGGCGTTGTGGTATTTTCTCGTTAAGAACCAAAGCGAAGCTAAGTGAACAGAGATGAAAGAAAGGAAGAAGGCTCGTTAATAAGCAGTCTTTCTGCTTTGTCCAGAAGGGAGGCGGGTTGCTCCCTGGAGGGAGAAAGTAGTCGAGCAAAGGTAAACGGACAGAAATGTAAGTGAGAGAGAGAAAGGCTCCAACGTGGGGCAATGGGAGAGAGAGAGGGCAGGGCCGGGCCTAGCCCACTGGAGTTTGCAACGGGTCGGACCAGGAGAACTATTATTAGACCGGGACCCGGACCCCATTATGAGGCCGGGACAGCGACCCGGACCTATTATGAGGCCACGACTGGGACCCGGACCCTAACCTGATCAGCCCCCTACTCGAAAATTAAAATATATATATTTAAAGAGAAAATAATATATAATGAGACTATTTATTTTTTATAAAAGGCCGTTGCATTAATATCGACAAGTGGATGTGAAGTTGGGTGGCTGCAATTATTCCAATATCAAGCTCAAACTTCAAAATAAATTTTATCAAGACACATCCAAGTAATCAAATTTCAAATCAAATTGTTGTAAGGAATTGTATTCACTTTATATTAAAAGATATATGGTCTCATTGATACAATCCCATATTTAAATGGGCATCGTTTATACGGAGCCTAGGCTTTAAACAAACAAATTAGAGCCTACCTTAAAGTAGTGTCGAGAAATGTGGTTTCAATATTGGAAATATTTGTAATAGCTTTAGAATATATTTTCATTTTTATTTACAAAGTTTAAAGCTTCAAAACTTGTATAGATCCACAGATCTATAAAAACTTAAAAATCTTGAAAATTGACAGTTCAAAAATGCTTTACAAAATACATTATTTTCAAAACTTGAAATCCATTTTTGTCTCATGTTCATGCATCTTGATGTCAAGATGATCAATTTGAGGATATTTAAGAATCAACATAACCTCTTTTAGTGAAACTTTTTAGGTAGGCTCTAATTTGATTGTTTAGAGCTTCAGCTCTATATAAACTTTTATCTACTTTTCATATATTTTAAAGATGTTTATCTATTTTTCATAAATTAATACCCGAAAATATGTGGTTCAAGACTTGGACCCAGAGTCAACCCACCGGGTATTGAACTCATACCCTGATTTGGGTCGAGTCTTGGGTCCCGGTTCGGATGTATTATGCGCGTCCCACGTCGGGTCCGGGTTTATTGCCGCCAGAATGAACATCGTGCTAGAAGATTTCATGCTCCCTCGGGAGAGTGAAATATATGGAAACTTTTGTGCTTCCCAGAAACATTATATTACCATGTTACCCCACCTCAAAACCTCTCTTCTTACACTGCGCAACACAAACACGCATATGACCATGCTCTTCCAAATGGGATTTGAATTGAATCTCTAAGAAAAATTACATAAATTTAGTGCGTTGTTCATTGAGAATGTATTGTTTTGGGATAGCAATATATTTTGAGAAGTTTTGGAGCTTTTCACCTATAGTCATTTTGGGATATATTTTTTTTTCTTTTGGAATATAGTGTTTCTTGGATCTTTGATTTGGGAGTTTTAGGAATGATGTGTGCTATCCTTTTGTGGGAGTATTCGTTCCTTTACTCGCATAGGAGTAAAAGTTATTCAAGGAATTTTTTATGTGAAATTTTGGATCTAATTAAGAATTGCCAAATAATTGTTTAAAAAAATAAAAAATTGATTTTTTCAATACTTAGATCTGGTTGTCCAAAAATTAGACAATTTACCTTAAAATTTAGGATTTTACTTTTTTAGGATCATAGAGAGTGCATTTAAATTTTTCTTTTTGGAAGTTAGTATACATTTTCAAACTTTAGATCCTTAAAAAACCCCAAGATTGGGTTTTGTCCAGGGAAGCAGGAGCATGTTTAAAAAGGCTTCAAAGCCTTTTGATTTGTTGCTCAATAAAATGAAGTCCATTTTGAAAAAAAGAAAGAAACAGAATGGTGAGGCAGATTGTCCACCCCCAATCTTGATTTGGATCAGCTGGATCAGCAATCTTGATTGTTCTCAAATCATCTAAATCGGTGATCCAAAAAAATAAAAAATAAAAAACAAAATAGAGGTTTATAGGGTGGGGATTTAGGGGGAAACCACATAAAACATTAGATAAACTTAAAAAAAAAAAGAGAAAAAAATGAAGAGGGGCTTTTAGGGGGGAACCTATTCGGGACAATACCATTATGGAACTAGTTTTGTCCCAACCAATTCTGCATCCAAATCGACGATTTGGATCAGCAATTGTCGGGTTTATAAAATACTAATGGAGGAATCAAATGAGATTTGACTTTAGCAATATATTTGAAACATTTAGGACCTATTTGGCTCAATATAGATTAAAATTTGGATAATGGCCCAACTCCAAGATTTCATATTTCTACGAAATTTTAAAATTGGGATTTAGATCAAGTTTGATTCCTTGGAAATAGGGATCTTGGGGAGATTCCTCTATTGGAATTGATATCTCATGGAATTAACATCTCCTATAATAAAGGTGTCTGCTGTTTGGATAGCATCTTGTCTCCCTGAAATTATATAATATAATATAATAACATTATATAATGGGTGTAGTTTGTATAAGGTTGCAACTCTAAACTATCAAGTTAAGGCACACATCTAGATTTTGTCATAAATATAATTTTGGTGTAAAAAAATCTTAGAATGCCCTGATAACACATATTCATCTCTAATTATAAAATTTTAAACCCAAAAAATGGTTCAAATCGAGTAGATCTATAAATACAGGAAAATATTGAAAATAGACAGTCCAAATAATTTGTTGCAAGATACATTATTTTGCGGACTCAAAATCTTATTTTCCTTTTTATATTCATACATCACGATATCGAGATGATTAATAAGAGGGTTTTTCAACATCAAAGAATTTTTTAGGTACACCTTAATTCTACATTGTTAGTAATAAGATTGAAACCTTATATAAATTTTTTCCTTATATAATAATATAATAGCATACAATATTGTTAGTAATATAATATAATATTATATATTTTTAATATTTTTGTTATATTAATGTTATATATATTAAATATATATTAATTATCTTATATATATATATATGTATATTATCTACATAATTACTTATATAATATATATTAATTATATTATAGAGTAATATTATATGCATTAAAAGATAATTAATATTATAGTAATATAATATTGTAATTTACACTATTATATTATATATTATATATTATAATATACATTACTTATTGTATATGATATATTAAATATATATTAATGTTTTAGATATATATTATAACATTATATATCTATTACAAATTACTTGTATATAGTAATATAATTTTACATAAGTATTACATATGATTAATGTTAATTAGATATTAATATATAATATCATATAGTATTAACATATTGTATAATATTAGATATATTGTTATATATTATATATAATAATTAATATTTGAATAATAATATATTATAACATAGGCTTGAGACCCAGCCTAACCAGGAAGTACCTTGAAATCAACCTTATTTTCCAATGACTTTATCTTGTTTTATTAATTCCCTTTTCAATTTTAATGACTACCATTAAAAAATGTCGGCTTAGTGGTTTCAGCGAAAAAGATAAATCTATGCCAAACGAAAATAAGATTTCTAAGACACAATATTTTTCAAGGGAGAATCATTCCCATTGATAGAGCAATAAAATTCACATCTAAATTTCCATATGTAATAAAGGAAAAAACTGAATTGTAAAGATTCCTTGGATGTTTAAATTATATTTCTGATTTTTAAAAATATCTAGCCCTGGATGCAAAACTTTTATTTCGAAGATTGAAAAAAAATCCTCCAGGATGGACTGATGAACTTACTAAGGCTGTCAAAAAGATTAAAATACAAGCTATAGAATTGCCATGTTTAGCCCTATCTAGTCCGACAGCGTTTCAAATAATAAAAATAGATGCCTCAGAACAGGGACTTGATACTGTATTAAAACAAAAAATTCCTCTATTAAAACATGAGATAAATGAGGTAAGAAACGAGTTAACTCTAAAAACAAGGGTTCAAATCTTGGAGTTAACCCAGAAACCTCCTAAAGATAAAATTGAAGATGACAACATAGAATCAGAATTCGATAATCTGGTAACTGAATATAATATTCATTTACCATCAGAAGTGGAGAATACTCTTCCTAAAATAAAGGAAGGACCTGAGACCTCTAACATGAATGTACTACAAGATTGTAAGTTTGTAAACCTGGTCAACAAAATAATAACCCAAAAATAGTTTATTAACATCAAAATTGTGGTACAAAAATAATATAGTTTTCAAATTACTGCCCTAATAGACTCAGGAGCTGACTTGAAATGCATAAATGAAGGGCTAGTACCAACAAAGTACTTTAGCAAAACTACCCAAGTATTAAACACTACCGATGGTAGTAATATGCTCATTAATTACAAGTTATTAGATGCTGTTGTATGCAAATAATGGTGCTTGTTTCAGATTCCCTTTCGTAATGGTAAAATGTTTAAGTCAACCTGTTATTCTAGGAACCCCTTTTTAAACATACTCAATCCAATTAAAATTGATGACACAAAGATAGAAGCTAATATTGAAGGGCATAAGGTTAAATTCACCCTTATTGACAAGCCTAGAATCCATGAGATTAACAATATTAGGGATAAGATTTCTTCCAAAGAAAATTTTCTTTACTATCTAAAAGAAGAAATAAAATATAAAAATATAGAAGAAAAATTACTATTTTCCGAAATAAAATTAAAACACTAAAAATAGATATTATAAAGAACATATGTGCTGATAGCCCTAATGCTTTCTGGGATAGAAAACAACATATTGTAGAGCTTCATTATGAACCAGATTTCGAGAATTTAAAAGCAAGAGAACAAGAAAAATTCCTGCTTGTTATAATTGTGGCAAAGTGGGCCATTACAAAAATAAGTGTAGAGTTAAAAGGAAAATCAACTCTGTAGAAATAGACAAAAGTTTTAAAACCCAATTATTTGAAATTCTCCAAATAAAAGAAGAAACTTCTTATTCTTCTGATTCAGAAGATGAAATGTTAATTGGAGAAATTAATGATGATGAAGATATTATCATTAGTAGTTCTGATTCAGACTCTAATGATGAAAATAATCTAAAAGAAGAAAATTGCCAATGTAATTTTTACAAGGCAGTCATTGATATGAATGGGTTAAGTATCAACACTCTTACAAAAGAAGAAGATTTGATAATAGATCTTATCGACAAAATAACAGATTTTGAGGCCAAAAAAGATGTTGAACCAAGTTATTTTAGTCAATGGTATTAGAGCCAAGTTATTTTACAATAGACTAACTGTACTATTAGTAGTAAGCTGAACTATTAAGTAAGAATCTGAAAAATCTAGAAGGCTAGTTCAAAGTCACTGTGACCCAAAGATCACTAGGGCCAGGAAGAGCCAGGAAAGTGTAAGGACTGTTTCCAGTTGACTCGAACTAAATGGCAAATTTTATCAAATCATTATCTAATATAACTGCTACTACTAGTAATACACTTCGTGTTAACAATAGAGAAGAAATTATAATAGATAATATAGAGAAGCAAATCCAAAATTGGAATATATCAAAAGTACCTGTAACAGATGTTTATAATAAGGGGACTTTTGATTGCAAAAGTAGTTTTCCCATAAAAACAATTGATAAAAGTATTTCTGTTATGGAAACTCAAGATAAATTCCAATTGCTTTCAGAAAGAATGATAGAAGATCATAAAAGAAAAGAATATAAATATTTGCATATTGGATTGGTTTAAATAACTATCAAACCATTGACAAGAACAAGATTAAATAATTTCGTTCTACTCTGTTTAAGAGATAGCCGACACAGAAGATTCATTGATTCCTTATTAGGAATAGTCGAATCTAGTCTCTTCAATGGCCCAATATATTTTAATTGTTTTTCAAATTTCTCTTTAGCCTTAACTGATCCAAATATGTTAAAAGTCCTAACTCTAAACCTAAAACCTCAAGGTTTTGATATGGACCCCGGTTCTCAAAACTTATCATTTGTTTATAGGATCTGTTATAAAGTAATGAATACTTTATGTCCAAATGCTACGCAAATGGACTTAAAAGATCAAACTATTCCAATCAAATATTGAAAAATCAAACTTAGTCATGTCAGTGACATGGTCTCAAGTAAAACTACCAGAGTGTTGGCCCTTACAATCTGAAACTCAGATTAAAGTTCCTGAAAATAAAGATTCATAACAAATAATAGAATACACTGACGGAGAAATAGAATCTATTTTCCATCTTCAAGAAGGACCACACTACGGATTGATAATTAGAATATTAGAGATCCTCTTAAAAGTTCAACCTCTTCAGTTCCACAATCTGAATATGAAAGAATACCCACTCATAGGAGAACTATTATTGAAAGACTCAATAGGACTCCAAATCAAGTTCAACAACCAGTCTACATAGTAGACACTCCAGAATCTTCTGAATTAGGAGAACTAACACCTTCTGATCTTGATTTTGATATATGTGTGGTACAGAGGGAAAAAGAATTCAAAATTGATAAAGAGTGGATCAAAAAGGATTTCTTCTTTGAAGAAAATAGACAAATTATAGAATGGTTCTTCAAAGAGTTTAAAGTTGGGATGCCTACCATTTAAAGTTTAACAGGTTCATGATAAAACATAAAGCAAATGTTAAATTCTTTAAATGGTTAAAATGCATAGCAAAAGACTATGGAATAAAAATTCCAACTTTTGAAATAAATACGGTTGAGAAATCTTTTCAGACTTTTGAAACCACAAAATGAGAGACAATTGAGTCTATTCATCCCCCCTGAGACTAGCTTACAACTTAAGGGAGAAAAGTTCAGGGAGAAAATTGAAGTTAAAGCCACACCTTTCAAAATAGGACTTAAAGAATCTGACCATAATATAGCCAAGATTGAAGAAATACTGCATATTATTGAGTAAAATAATTATATAAATGTTTTCCTCCAAACAATAGGAAGGCAAACTACAAGAATAAAAAATACAGTTAATAGTTTAAAACCAACTGCAGAAGATAAAAAAATTGGTAAGCAAAAATAAGTTGTTCTATTTAAACCTCCTCCAATAATTGAGACAGGAAAGTTTAGCTTACAAGGAATAAAGAAAAAAGAAGACAATAGGGAATTAGTCAATGAATTGGTTAAAAGATTGGCAAAATTGAAAATCAATGAAAATGAGAAAGGTCAGTCGTCTAAAGCCAAATAAGGAGATGTTCAAGTCTTACAAAAGGAATCTGACCAAGAGATTTCTAATATAGAAAAAGCTTTCAAAACAGAAAGCTTAGAAGTTAATAGAATTGATAATGGGAGGAAATTTAAACCAATATCTCAAACAAGAATGCACTACCCAAGACCAACCCCAGTAGATCTTCAAATCAAAGAAGACCTAATTTCTACTTCGGTCTCCTATTCAAGGAAATCTATAGTAAACTAGAATATAGACGGCATGGCTGAAAATCAAATCTTAGATCTTATCAAACACATGACTATGTATGCCACTGCCTGTAAGGCGAGTGGAAATAAAGACCATGAAATAGTCAAGGCTATAATATGTGGATTTACAGGATGGTTAAGAAGTTGGTGGGATTTTCGTATGGATGAAGAATCAAAAAATCAAATATTGAATGCCTCAAAACAATGGTTAGTCAAAAGTGAAACTGGCCAAGAGAATATAATCCAAGAAGGAGATGCAGTCAATACACTAATATATACAATCACCTTCTATTTCGTAGGAAGCACTGCTTTGTTGGCAGCAAGATCCGAGGATTTGTTATCAAATCTAAGATGTCATACACTCTCTAATTAAAAATGATACAAAGTTGTATTTCTCTCAAGATTACTATCAAGAGAGGATAGTAAATTAGATCATTGGAAAAAAAAAAATTGTAGCTGGACTACCACACCTTTTTGCAGAAAAAGGTAAATACAAGGCTTAAAAATAAGCATGGTGAGATTATTTCTTATTCTCTGTATACCTTAAGGGAACTATCAGCCGAAATCTATGTTAAAGGTCTAGGCATTATGTACAGACCTAACGCTTCGAAGGCAATTGGAAAAATAGAGAATAACGGGGAGAAATGAGTTAGGAGATTTCTGTGAACAGTTTGGTTATAATACCCTACCCCTTTCTAAACCCTTTCGTAAAGAAAAACACGAAAATTTCAAAAAGAAAAGATTTAAACAATCTTCCAAGAAAAGAGAAAAATTTTCCAGGAAATTTTACAAGACAAACCATCTTTTAAAAGCAAGGGAAAAAGAAAAATTTATGTTTGTTATAATTGTGGCAAAGTAGGCCATTACAAAAATAAGTGTAGAGTTAAAAGGAAAATCAACTCTCTAGAAATATATAAGAGTCTTAAAACCAATTATTTGAAATACTCCAAATAAAAGAAGAAACTTTTGATTCTTCTAATTCAGAAGATGAAATGTTAATGGAGAAATTAATAATGATGAAGATATTATCATTAGTAGTTCTGATTCAGATTCTAATTATCTAAAAGAAGAAAATTGCCAATGTAATTTTAACAAGACAGTAATTGATATGAATGGGTTAAGTATCAACACTCTTACAAAAAAAGAAGATCTGATAATAGATCTTATTGACAAAATAACAATATGTCAAAAAAGAAGCCTTAATTCAATATATCAATATGTCTAAAACTCCATCTGAAAAGGCAAAATCTTCTCTTGTTCTGACAAAAGAAGATTATAGTTTTCATTACAAAAGAATAATACAGTTTTCATGATACCCTCAATCTCTGAATTAAAACATGAGATAAATGAGGTACGAGTTAATAACTCTAAAAACAATGGTTCAAATCTTGGAGTTAACCCATGAACTTTCTAAAGATGAAATTGAAGATAAAAACATAGAATCAAAATTCGATAATTTGGTAACTGAATATAATATTCATTTACTACCAGAAGTGGAGGATACCCTTCCTAAAACAAAGGAAGGACCTGAGACCTCTAACATGAATATACTAGAAGATTGCAAGTTTGTAAACCTGGTCGACAAAATAATAACCCAAAAATAGTTTACTAACATCAAAATTGTGATACAAAAAGTATATAGTTTTCAAACTACTACCTTAATAGACTCAGGAGCTGACTTGAATTACATAAATGAAGGGTTAATACCAATAAAGTACTTTAGCAAAACTATCTAAGTATTAAACACTACCGATGGTAGTAAAATGCTCATTAATTACAAGTTATCAGATGCTACTGTATGGAATAATGGTGCTTGTTTCAGATTCCCTTTTATAATGGTAAAAAGGTTTAAGTCAACCTGTTATTCTAGGAACCCCCTTTTTAAACATGCTCTATCCAATCAAAATTGATGACACAGAGATAGAAGGTAATATTGAAGGGCATAAGGTTAAATTCAGCTTTATTGGCAAGCCAAGAATCCATGATATTAACAATATCAGGTATAAGATTCCTTTTAAAGAAATTTTTTTTTATCATCTAAACGAATAAATAAAATATAAAAATATAGAAGAAAAATTACTATTTCCCTAAAATACAAAATAAAATTAAAACACTAAAAATAAATATTGAAAATAACATATGTGTTGATATCCCTAATACTTTCTGGGATAAAAAACAACATATTGTTGAGCTTCCTTATGAACCAGATTTTCGGGAAGAAAAAATTCCTACTAAAGCAAGGCCTATTCAAATGAACAATAGGCTACTCGAAATCTATAAAAAGGAAATAAAAGAATTATTAGACAAAAAACTTATAAGAAAAATTTCATCACCCAGAAGTTGCTCAACCTTTTATGTTGAAAAGGCCTCAGAAATAGAAAGAGGAGCTCCTAGATTGGTCATAAGTTATAAACCACTCAACAAAGTTCTAAGATGGATCAGATATCCAATCCCAAATAAACGAGACCTTCTGGATAGACTGGCTAACGCTTGTATCTTCTCAAAATTTGATCTCAAATCAGGTTACTTGCAAATCCAGATTGCTGAAAAAGACAAATACAAAATTACTTTTAATGTCCCATTTGGACAATTCGAATGGAATGTCATGCGCTTTGGATTAAAAAATGCACCATCAGAATTTCAAAATATTATGAATGAAATTTTTAATCCATATACTAAATTTATGATTATTTATATTGATGATGTACTTGTTTTCTCAGAATCTATTGATCAACATTGGAAACATTTAGGTACATTCATAAAAGCCATAAAGAATGTCGGCTTAGTAGTTTCAACGAAAAAGATAAATCTATGCCAAACGAAAATAAGATTTCTAAGACACAATATTTTTCAAGGGATAATCATTCCCATTGATAGAGCAATAGAATTCGCATCTAAATTTTCAAATGTAATAAAGGAAAAAACTGAATTGCAAATATTCCTTGGATGTTTAAATTATATTTCTGATTTCTACAAAGATCTGGCCCTGGATGCAAAACCTTTATTTCAAAGACTTAAAAAGAATCCTCCAAAATTGACTGATGAACATACTAGGGCTGTAAAAAAGATTAAAATAAAAGCTAAATAATTGTCATGTGTAGCTCTATCCAGTCGTACAACGCTTAAAATAGTAGAAACAGATGCCTCAGAACAGGGATTTAGTCCTGTATTAAAACAAAAAGTCAATAATCAAGAGCAATTAGTCGGGTTTACTTCTAAAACCTGGAACCCGGCCTAACAAAATTATTCAACAGTGAAAAAGGAGATACTTTCGATTGTCCATGCCGTTACAAAATTTCAGAGTGATCTGCTTAACCAATCATTCCTTATAAGATCTGACTGTAAAGCAGCAAAGGACATTCTTCAAAAAGATGTAAAAAATATCGTTTCAAAACAAATCTTCGCAAGATGGCAAGGTATTCTCTCTGCGTTTGAATTTACTATCGAACATATTAAAGGTAATACTAATTATTTGCTTGACTTTTTAGCACGAGAATTTTTGCAGGGAGGGCAGAAGGAATCAACAAAAACGATCGATGGAAATAATCCCTAGCCCTGGGAAAACCCTAGCATCTCCATCAACATCAAATGTTATAATATGAAGGCAACTACAAGATATTGATATATCTCCCCTTCAAACACTACAAAGCACTCAAACTCCTAGTGCTAAAACCACATATTTGGAAACAACATATATTCCTTTGCTGATTATAGAAAATGACCACCAGTCGAAAACCCTGACTGAAATAGCTACCATATATTTAAGGCAACATATGCATCCCAATATAAATGAAAGATGCAGAGAATGGTATGAAAATATTCTTATGGAAACAGGTTCAGTGTTTATAGTACACCACTACCGAAATAATGATGCAAAAATAGCATATTCCAAATTTCAAGTAAAAAAGGTTATTTCTTATCAAGAATGGGGACTAGATCCTTTAAAATTAAGGATCACCAATACAAAAGGATTTAAAATCAAATCATATCACTATTTCGAATATATAAAAGCTTGGGACGAAGTTTTTGCATAACAGAATACAAAAAATTCACATAGCTAGTATATTCAGTTTAAATTAACTGAGCCAAATGAGTTTCCCAATTGGTTTAAAAATTGGTTCTCTATATGAAGATCATCAAGCCAAATTCTACATATAAATCTACAAATATCACAGAGAAAATTCTCTGATTACAATAGGCAAAGTCTTAAAGAGACTATCATATATATTTTATGACCTTATATCAGGTCCGGTAGATTTTAAAATGGGATTATCAAATCTTAGAAGATTCTATAGATAGGTGGGATTACCTCCCCGAATTAAGGAGACACTATCCATTAAATGGTGGGACAGTTATAAAAATGAATCCCTCAGTCCAGACAAAATAAAGATGAAACTTATACCTTCAATTTCATCTCATAACGGAAAAATATAAATATCAGAATACGTTTACAGCAACAGAACCCTAAACTATCTAAAGAAGAGCTCAAAAGGAAGCTCTGGAGTGCTATAGAAGACAATGACGAAATGTCCACTTCTACTCAGAGCAATGAACAAGAAGATTACAGCCCAATGAACGGGATGAATATACAAGCATCAAATTTTCTTCAAAATAAAGAAAAGTCACAGAGGGACCTGGATATAGGACACATATCCCCCCACCGATAGAATCTACTGTAACCACCGACAGAATCTTACTATAGCCACTACCGACAGAATCTACTGTAGCCACTGACAGAATCAACTTTTACTATAGCCACCACCCGTTACTGTAGCCACCACCGACAAAATCTTACTGTAGCCACTACGAAAAGCTTGTCGGAGAGGATTTCAAATTTATTCAAATCCGTCTAACTTCTTTGGCTATAAAATGAGGAAAACCCCCCTCCATGAGGAGACTGGAAGTTTGAGCTTGAGCATTCTTATTTTCTTCTTCCGCATCATTTTGGTTTCTCTTCTCTTCCCTTCTCTTCTCTCTCTCTTTTCTTGAGTCTGTAAATGTGTGAAGGTTTAGTCAGTGCTTAAGTATATGTGTGACTGCTTTTGGAAGGAAGTGCCCGAGTATATCCCAGAGCAGTTAAAGCTATTTACAAGCTTCTGTATGTGTGAAATGTAAGTTTTTATAATTATTCAATTTGTTTATCTTGTATGTTGGTTTATGTCATATGTTTGCAATAAGTTTTTATAATTATTCAGTTTGTTTATCTTGTATGTTGGTTTATGTTATATGTTTCCAAATGGTATCAGAGCCAAATGGTACAAAGTTTGGAAGTGCACCTTACTTTGAATGTTTATGCCTCCAACCTTAATGCAAACTATACCTAAGTAAAATATTACTTAACTCAGTATAATGTCTTATATTTGTGATAGTAATATATTGTTTCCATGCTCAAATTGTGTCGCAAGTTTAGGCTTCAATTCTTAGGGACTCTAGAGATACCTAGGGAAAGCTAGTAGCAAAAACTTTTAATTGTAGGAACATGTACAAACAACTCGTGTGACTTATATTGGATTAGAACAAATGAAACTTGAAAACTAGAAGTTTTATAATTTGAGTGATGAGTTAATATTATGCTTATAAAGTTGATATTAAGATTCAAAGTTAATGATTAATTAATAGGAACACGTATTTTATACGTGATTTGAATCCCTTTTAAGACAAATAGAAAGACCTTTGTTAAAATATGTTATTTTTTTATTAATCATACATAACTACCGCTTAGAGCATGCTCGTATGCTTGTGGTGTTGAGTTGTCCTCTCAACCGGTACCATGAGTTATGTGTCAACTCTAAAAAGTTTAAACTTTTTAATTCATTTATATATGATACTAATAATAATAATGATACAAACTTAAATAAAATCATAATATTTTTTATTTAAATATGATTTTTTATATTAATCTTAAGTACGCATTGCAATATGCAATGTTTGAAGTGGTACTATGTTGTACTGACCGTTCAGCTTGTGTCTCATAAGTTTAGGTGTCTAACTTTAAAAAGTGTAAACTTTTTAATCATTCACATATAATACTAATACCAATAATAATACAAATAAACATCCACCTGATCATAAGATATTTGCTTTGCTTTGCATTGAAATTCATAATTTAGTCCCAAATTGATTATACATTCCACAATGAGTTCTCCTAATGTTCCATTTCATATGCATTTTTTATATTCATATTATACATAGGCATAAGTACCTAGAATCATAAATATCGATATCATAACTCTCAAGGGCTTCCCTAATTTTGGAAAAGGAAAGAGGAGTAAACCCTAGCTGAGTAATGGAGAGTGGAGGCGGACTCTTTTATGTGGGAAGGAAGAGAGAAAATTATAAATAGTTACACCATAAAATTACAAATAGTTGATTAATATTCAAAATTAGTATTTGATTAATAGAAACTTGCCTATTTATTTAATCACCAAAGTGTCAAGTAAATAAATAAAAATGTCAATCATCTTATGCAAGATTTTTATAAATAAATTTATTTAAAAATAAGTATTATTATTTGATTAAATTTTATTTATTAATTATGATTTTCAACTTATGTAAGATTTTTATAAATAATTGTATGTAAAAATAAATTTTTATTATTTAAATTTTATTTTATTTATTATTTATGATATTACTTTATTATAAACTTTAATTTATGGTTATAATTTTAAACTCACCTATTAATTAATTTTAAAGTTATTGAAATAAGAAATTTATAGTTCTCAAAATAAATATCTAAGTGCTAATTATTAGTCGAGATTAGTTACATTAAAGAAAAGTTATATACTAATTTTAAACCAAATATTATGTACTTTTTATTATTAAAATATTATTTAAAATTAACTTTGTCTATGGATATTATTCATGTATAAGTGTTATCTTTGAACAATAGCTCTATTATATTTAAAAACTAAAATTTAAGAAATTTACATTTTTTTTTTGAAATAGTAACACAAAAATTTGGGATTTGCCAACAATGAATAGCTAATATACATCCTATAATCTTTACTTAACATGTTTTTTTATATGGAGCTGTAGTAAACTGCTGCTTAAAAGCATCTCAATGTATTCTGTTTATGCTCAACTTGTATTATGAGTTTAGATATTAACTCTATGTGGCTCAAAACTAAAATCTTATAACTTGATTGATAAGTTGATATTATGCTTATGAAGTCATATATAGTTAATTAATATTAAAAAAACTTACATATTAATTGGATCACCAAAGCGTCAAGTAAATAAACAAAAATGTGAGTAGTCTTATGTATACCTTTTATGAAAAAAAATATTTTTTATGAATAAAGTTTATGATTTAAAATAATTTTGTTTATTATTTATGATTTTGCTCAATTATAAATTTTAATTTGTAGTGATAATTATAAGTTTTAATTTATAGCTATAAATTTAAACTCACTTATTAATTAACTTTTAAAACTTTGACATGTTTAAATTATTTTTATAAGAAATTTATAGTTTTAAATAACTATTTGGAAATAATTATTCTTAAAAATGAATTATTTTTCAAAAATTTATCATTCTATATCAATTTTATGGCTTTTAAAACAAGTAATTGGAACCAACATCTTGTAAAATTTAATTTAAATTTGATATATTGTTTTGCTATGAACTGTAATTTTTTTCAATATGGTGCACCTTTTAAATAATTTACAAATTTTATGAAATATTTTATTAAAACAATAAATGACTATATAATTATTGATTAATTAAATCAAGTTCAAATATGTAATGGAATGGTTAAGTTTAGATATAATATGTTATTGCAATGGAAAAGAGATAAGTTGTATAAATGAGGCTTTTCTTTCTTTTTTATTTTTTATTTTTTAATGTAGTTTGCATGTATTTTGCATATATAAGTCTTTTGCTTATCATTTATTTTTGCCTCTCTGAAATGTTGTATTTTATCAATTATTTACGTCGTTTTTGTCATTTTACGGACATCCCTCTCTCAATGTTGTCCTTTATCATTATCTATATTATTTTTGCATTTTGATAGATATACATAAAAATTGGTACACATGAGTAATTTTTAGGAAAAATTGCATAAAACCCCTCAAAATGGACCTCTTATGCAATTTAGCCCCAACTTTTCTTAGCAACTTTTTTTCCAAAATCATGTTTCCTAGCAAATATCCTCACAAAAGGAAAAAAAATGAGACTAAAATACCCCTCCCTTACCTCATACGTTGACCATGGTGGTCCGACACTTCACCATGGTTGTCTGGCATTTGGAAGAGGCAGTCCAATGCTTAAGTCACTAATTTGGAACAGTTCGGCACTTCACCATGGCGGTCTGACATGTCATTATGGCGCTTCGGAGTTTGGAAGAGGCGGTCCAACATTTGGATTAATGAGTGGTCCGGCATTTGTGAGCTACGATCCTGCAAAATTGAAAAATATGTATAGAATAAGCGGCTCGGCAGTGTACAATTTCAGTCGGGTAGAATGGATGGGTCCGGCGATATACAACCACGGTCTTGCGTTTTCTCTTATTGGGATCTAAAAATGATTTGTTATGTATGGGAAGAGTATTTTTGTTAAAATAAATAAATTTTTTGTATTGGGGTATTTGCTATAAAACTTGATTTTTGGGAACTAGAAGATCATTTTTTTTTAAAATAAGGGTGTGGTTTGTATAGAGCCTAGCTCTAAACAATCAAATTAGAGCATACATTCAAGTAGTGTCAAGAAATATAGTCCTTAAAATATATTTTCATCTTTATTTATAAATTTTAAAGCTTCAAAAATAGTGTAGAACGATATATCTATGAACGATATTTTTTTTTTTTGGAAAGACAACACCTTGTGGGTGGAAAGATTTTTAGGAGATTAAGGACTTTGTGGCATTATTTAGACATGTGAAAAGAAATCATTGTTTTTGGAAGGACTGCCTCATGTGGATAGAATAATTTCCAGGCAATAAGGGACTTTATTTGTGGCATTGCGATAAGATGATAATTCCAATAGTGTTAGGATTAATATTTAGAAAAAAAAAAAGTTTATATAATGTTGCAACTTATTTATATAAGAAACGTTGCAATAATATGCACCATTTATTTTATTTAAATAGTATAAATTGGACACCGTCTTAAAAGATGTATCCTATATTAACATGCTTTAAATGATGTATTAAATCTACATTATCCAAATAAAATAAAAAGTACATAGTATTATAATTTTATTTCTACAAGTAAGATTGCAACTTTATACAAACCACACATTTTAAAAAAATTATAGGAGAGATTCATCTCATCAAAGGGCTTGGGTATTTGAAATGCATATAAAGTATCTTTGGTTCAAAGAATCAAATGTTGGTATGGTGTTATGGGCATCAAACTCATGAACTACAAAAGCCACACTCAAAAAGAACAGAAGGATCGACACACCCACTGAAAGAGAGTAAGCAGATTCGAAAAAGGTATGTGATCATCATTTGATCCTTTAATTTTGTGATGTCGTTGTATTTGGGATTCACTGATGAATCTAATATTTATATCAGAGTCATTCCAATAGAGCTTCGCATCACAAAATTGATATCCAGTGTGGTTGATGCACATAAACATAAACAATACGATTTGAGAGTGTTTTAGCTTTTTTTTTTTTTAGTTATAGGCCCCTGTAGGCATCACATGTGAAAAGGGAGCGTGTGATGATTGCATTAGTGTGATTAGTACATGTGAGACAAGCCCGAGCATGCCTAATATGTATTGAACGTACTCCATGCGCCTTAGACCCACGATGTTCCAATGGCAGACCATGGTGCCACCACACAATGATGTGCACAATCCTTGTGTATGACTGCGGAGCATGCACTAGTGCTAGCGGGATACAATGGATGCAGGGTGGTCCAGCAAGGTGCACACGGATCACCTGGTCATGAAGGCCACCCACCGCCTGCATGGCAGCATGTGTGGCGCACACAACATGCACATGCATAACACGAGGCAATTGTACCACATGCACACGTGCCTTGAGATCGACCCCATTGCTCACAATGAAACACGTGTGAGAACCACTCATGTGGCACATGTTGCACAAGCCACGTTGCACACGCCACGTTGCACACATGTGGCACGTGCCATTGGCTAATCATTTTTCACATGTGTGGTTGTTGTTGCACTTGTGAGGCACACATGTGGCCCACATATGAGAGGTTCTATGTATGGGGGTACATGGCCTGAAGCCTCATGATTATTGGTGAAGCCACGTTTGTACTATTACTTGTGTGCAGCCGCAACTTGCAATAATGCTTTCTGCGTCATGTCAGTTGTTGTGTGGCTTTGAGGTTGCACGTATGAGGCTGTACCATAATCTGAACCCAAACAAGTGCAGCCGCAGCACTAGCAATAAATGATGAAGTTTGTGCACACGGTTTGCACAATAATACTATGGAAAATTAGCAAGGGGCATAACTTTGCATACGAGTGTCTATTTTTTGATATATTATATATGTTTCTAGGGTAGTTGATGAAGTCAAACATAGCTAGCAGGGGCTGTCGTTTTTTTTTTTTTTTTTTTTAAGGTAGCGCTTGAAGCAGTGAAGTAGAACCATCGTTTTGGCCGTAAAAGCATATTATATGCTTTTCCAAGTATGCTATCGATAAAAGGTAGGTAAGCTGATTGGATAGCATTGGACAATGACCGCGATTAGTTTGTCCTTTTTTGTGGGATTTTTGCATCAAGGATGCAAATACATTCTTAACGACAAGGATAAAAAAGTCTTACCCTCCAAATTTTGTCCCCATAGTGATTGTTAGCGTTGGCGTTTTTCTAAATGTGACATTTTCATTTCAGGCTGTTTTTTTATTTTTTATTTATTCTTGAAGAGTAAAAAGGGAGTGTTAGAAACAATGATACATGTATGTGAATGATTAACCATATGTTAATGAATATTGTTATACATGTTATTTACTAAATTTCTTCCCATATAGACTGCATTGCTCCTTAGAGGGAAGAAATTCGATGCCAATAATTACACCATAAACAATAAACAAGTAATATTGGAATACCACGCATGGTTGAAAAGAGATCCTTGTGTACGCTTGACTATGTTGAGGAAGTCAATATGAGAGCTATCCAATGTTAACAGACATGTGGCATGCTTTACATCTTGGGTTTGCTAGTATCCAAGCTACTAAGAATCATGTGCTCACACGACGTTCAAAACATATAAAATGCCGTTAAGTACCACGCTTAGGCTTGCCGTTGGATTTCTTACTACCCTTAGGCTTGCTTTGTTTTCGAAACATGACGAGATCACTATCAGTAACAGAATAGCATTCTGCCTCAAAGTCCAAATGATGAGATAGATTGGCAAAAGTCTAGATGTTCACATCGTGTATCATCATAATCTTCATTTGCTCCCAAGAACAAGGGAGTAATCGGAGTACAACCAAAATTGGTTGTTAACCACTCAGGATGTTGGCGCCCAGGTCACATATCATTTGTCACATAATCATTGTGACAACCAGTGTTTGAAAAGTTGTCGAGTCGAACCAGACTCACCCGATTCGACACGGGAATCGTCACTCCTATGCCGGTTTCGAAAACCGTCGGTTCCAGCAAAATCATTTGTCACATATCATTTGTGACAACCAGTGTTTGAAACGTCGTCTAGTCAAACCACACTCGCCCGGTTCGACACGAGAATCGTTACTCCTATGCCGGTTTTGAAAACTATCGGGAATCGTCACTCCTATACCGGTTCTGAAAGTCGCCGGTTGCAGCAAAATACGAAAAATTGCCTGTTTCTACAGAGAACCGAGCGGTATAACTCGTCGAATCAACTCGGTGATTTCAAGTGTTAAGAGCAAGTTTGAACTTTTTTTAAAATTTAAGGGCATATTTGCCACGCGTTAGGTCACAACCCTGCTGAGCAACCTGCTAGGCAATCAACGCACATGGTATTGCTCGCCACAAAGATTTATAAGATACAAACATAGGTTAAATCTTCGATGTGGGATAATTCCCACATGCACAAAAAATGGTTATAAGGTTTATCTGGCCATTAAAAACATACTCCTATTACCTAGTGCAATTGGTTATGACTCTCAACAGGTTCAGGGTTCAAGCCTCTTGGGCACCATCCTTTTTTAAAAGGCTTTGCAAAAAAAAAAAAAAAAAAAAAAAGAGAAAAAGGCTTTTCAAAAAAAAAACAAAAACCTCTTTTGTCCTGTATACGAAACAAAATAAAGATAAAGGAAACAATAAAATAAAGTAAAATAAAATAAACTCCTTTTTTTGAAAAAAAACACTGCCCGCTAGAAACAAAATAAAGTAAAACTAAAAAAATAAAAAATAAAAGGTTTTTTTTAAAGAAAAATTCTCCTTTTTTGTCCTCTACGAGAAACAAAATAAAGTAAAAGGAAAAAATAAAAAATAAAAGGTTTTTGAAAAATAAAAATGTATAAAAAAGAAACTAAAGTAAAAGGAAAAAATAAAAGGTGTTTTTTTAAAAATGTAATACAATATATATATTTTTTTGCTTGTCAAAAAAACAAAATGCAATATATCAAGATTTAAAAGGTAATATAATCTTGTCAAAAAATAAAATAAAAAATGTAGCACAAAATATTCTTATTTTTTTGGATTTGTTATTATTTGTATAATAAAATAATTATAAATATAAACCAAAAATTTCAATTTAAGTATATAATATCATAGTTAATTAGTTTGTAATAATTTTGGTTTTTTTTAGCTGATTAGAGTTTTTTGCCAATTCAAGATTTTAGTGGCCATTTTTTCATTGATTTAATTCATTATTTATTGTAATCCATGTATGATTATATAGTTTTTAATGATAATTCTATGATTTTTCTTTTATATGATATAAATTTAATGTTTAACATAAGTTTATATAGGAAAATAACATCTCAATATTCACAAATCGATAAAAAAATGAAAGTTAATAATGCAACATCCCCATTTTTTACTAGATTCTTAAAAAACAACATTTATGATGAAATTTAATTTTTTTTTTTGAATTTTTTAAAGCTTAATCCTAACAATTCGGTCGATTTCCGATCCAAATCGCTGATTCATCGATCCAAATAGGTTTTTAAAATATATGATCTGGGATACCGATCAATTTTTTAAACTGTTGGGGACAACAAATACTCTGTCATAGAAATATTTGGCGGCATTTTAAATGTTTGGAATGCCCACTTGAGCGCACGATTCCAAGTCGCTAATGTACAAGTGATCTAAAGCTACGAAGCACGCCACATCTCCCTAACCATCAAACGGACCAATTAGATTATCATGCATGCTTCTAAACCTTGTGAAGCATGTAGAACAACCCCTTTAGAGCCATGCCTAGTAGGCTTCCATAATCACGATGTGTTTGGGCCGCCTTTCCTTCCTCAAGGGGCGGTCATATTGAATGTCTCTTTCAAATACACCCTGCTCATCATGCAGGAACTGGATTTTTTTATGCCAAATGACCTAACTGTTATCATCTAGTTTCTCCCCTCTAAGGAGGTCCACAAACACTTCCATTGCAGTTAGATATTCACATATGTATATCATCATTTATGCCGCTCCTTTGAATCTTCAAGAATCTAAAAATCGTACTCCAAAAGTAACCCAAAAAAAAAAATTGCTCATACATAAAAGGGTCGGGTAGGTAATCAACATCGGGTCAAAATTTGGAGAGTGAATATTTTTTATCCTAGACATCAAGCAAAGTGTTTACATCCATGATACAATATTACCACGGAGAAAGGGAAAGCTATTTGCAGTCACTATCCAATCAGATTGCCTATGTTCTATTGACACCGATGGCATACAATAAGTAGTGTAAAAGAACATAACATACTTTCAAGGCCAGAAAAACAGGGTGTTAGGGGTGCAATTACTAGATAGGATCCTATTGATTGCATTCTACTTTGCAGGCCACCCTAAAAATATGTATAATATGTTGAAAATGAGCGCTTGGATGCAAAGTTACACCTTTTTTAAAAAGGTCTAATTTTGCTTCATTGAGGCTGCATTATGCTATTGTGCAACCACGGCCGAGTAAACTTCATTGTTCACTGGTGTAGATGCAGTCACACGTGTTCAACTTTAGGTTTTCATACGATCTCTTATATATGGGCTCGAGGCCACACAAAAAGTCCATTATAACGAAGTCGTTGCCACACACAAGAAACATGCAACTATCCCGAACCGGTATTCATGTGGCTTCAGGCCATGTGCTCCACGCGCAGGCCACGCACGTGCGTTATTTTGCATGCGTGCCCGCACATGTGCCTTCGATCATTTGACATGCTCCACACATGTGGCACCAGCTACTCTCTAGCACACGTGTGGCATGCACACATTTTGTACAAGTGCACATTGGGTTGCACAATAATGCACATGTTGCACATGCCATGTGTTGCTTGTGTACCATTGGGGCCTTCTGCACGTCCACACGGTGGGTTTGCGAACGATAGTCCTATGTGGATACAGACTCTATGCGCACTCGCACAGACTGCGCGGGTCCACACGGCTTATGTGGATGCATGGCGGTCTATTGTGTAGGACCACCATAGGTCTAGGGCACGCAATGTGCCCAGCATGCATCATAGTGTGCACCCTATGTGTGCCAATCGTGTCGGTGATTGCACCACACATCCGACATCCACAGGGGCCTTCTCTTGCTATGGAGAAAAAGGTGAAAAGCATGAACATAAGCCGACAGCTTTCCCAAAAATGTTTTTATTTTTTAGTACCATCTAAATAGGTTATCAAATCCTAGAGGTGAATATTAATTGCAATAGCTCAAATACTAACGTTGGATTCAACAATAAATATCAAATGTAGTGGAAACACAAAACTAAAAGACCAAATAAATGTCAGACACATTTTTTAATCTGATTACCCTATTGCAGTTGGTGTTGTTCCCGTTATTCCTTCGTAGCATAGTTCTCTCGGTTCGAAAGTTAATGCGTGCAACTTCAGATCGGCTTTTAATTATTAGAAGCAAAAGCAAAATATACATAACTCAAATCCCCATATCCTTTGATGGAGATGGCATGTCATGGATATGGGAGTCCTTTGATGGAGATGGCATGTTAGTCATGGATGTAGGAAAAAGAGACATTGGGACTGAAAATGAGGGAAAACAAAGAGGAGAGAGAGAATAAGACAAAGGAATGTGATGCTCTTAACAAAAGTTAAAGTTCATTAATCTCTCTCTATAAATCTTTATTATATAAACGTGCACCTTCCTAGATTCCCCATCCAGAAAGGGTTCACATTTAATGTATATATCTAATCTTAATCTTATTACAACTCTTATCTCATCTCATTGCCACAAATAAAAACCAAAATTCCCCATAAATCCTTCCACCGAAAAGGGACGTTCCATCTAGAAAACAACACTTTTGACGATGTGAAGATAACGAAAAGATAAAACCAACACTTATGACTATGGAAATATATTGCAATCTGGTGTATCAAGAGCTTTTGTTTTCTATTTTATTTGTAATAGGAAAACCATTGGCAGTTGCTGCAAATCTCTTCCAAAAAGAAACAAACCTAGAGAAACCCATTTCTTATCTCAAGTAACGGTGAAAGCCGAGAGAGGAAAAGGCTATGAGAGGGTGGATTATAATTAATAATTTAATACCTTAAAAAGAAGCAAGGAGGTGGTGTACGATTCGAGGTTCTTTGAAGAGCCAAAAGCGTACAGGGGGTGCATATGTTTTGTTTTAGTGATTTAAAAAACTTCGGGGCAGCATGGAATCGTTGTGTCTAACTTAGGAATCAAGTCACCTTGTTCTAAATCTGTATATATATAGAAAAATGACCGAATCTAAAAAGGGACTGTCAGTTCTACATAGTAAAACAATGATTCTCTAAAGTCTATAGTAAAATGGCGATCCGGACAGCCAATGCATTGATCTGGACCGGTTTTGCCCAGCTCATTATTTTTCTACGTTTTTTTTCACTAATTCACTATTTTTTCCATCACTAAAAGAACAATTTGGACAACCAATCCACCGGTCTAGAACGGTTTTTAGGATGCCCAGATTAGGTCAACGATCCATTTTTAAATCACCGTTTTTTTCCCTGGCAAAAACCCTAGCTCGGAGCATTTTTAGGATCCCAAAATTTGTGATGCAACCTACTCAATTAAAGGAAATTGTTGCACCTTGGATCAGGCCGTAAAAAATCTTCCTTTTTGGTAGTGTAAGGCCTACAATAATCTTCGTTGTGTCGTTCCAATTATATCAGATGTCTCTGAAGAGACTTTTACCTAAAAAATCACGTCATAGGGTTGCACACAAACCAACCAATGGTTAGACGTTAAAATTTAAGTGCTTATTTACTGAAGGAAATTGGTTGGATAGCGCTGGACGCTTATTAATATAAGTAAATCCTTACCTCATAATTTATTGGAAAATATAATTCAAACATTGATCATCCCGGCTTGAACATTATGTTTGTAAAAAAAAAAAAAAAGATTTAAAGCTCTAAAACTAATGTATATTACAACAATTATCTAGGCCGTCCCTTTTGCCCTAAAAATAAGTTTTTAAAGCTCTAAAAATAATGTATATTACAACAATTATCTAGGCCGTCCCTTACACCCTAAAAATAAATTTTCATATGTCCACAAGATTTGCACTATTTTTTTAGTTTCAAATTTTATTGTTGGTGTTAGAAATTGATTTTTGAGCCATCGTGGAGATTTTTGTCATTTTCAGACAAAAAATTTGAGATGACGCTTTATTTTGTTTTCATCGGGCCTTGTAGAAACTCCATCCTACTTATAACGGTTTTCCTTTATTTTGAAATACTCCTATTTTGATTTTAAAATAGATTTCAATATTTCAGATCAACAAAATACTCCTAAGCAGTACATTTCCCAAGGGAGTAATACTCTCCTATAGGAGCACATAACAAGAGCTCTAAAATAAATTTTAAAATTTTAATTATCTTTTTCCTAAGAAGTACAAAAAATGAAAATTCTTAGTTTTTGGTTACGATTTTTATTGTATTAAAAGTAGTTATTTAAAATAAGGGGAATGAAAGGCACATGGATCGTTAGAGTCCAAATAAATAAGGTTAGGTTTTCTAAATATATTGACTTTTTAAAATTTTACATAAAAAGAAAAATTACCCATCCGAATTTTTCCTTTTTTTACTTATGAATTCTCATTGTTTAAAAATGTGACTCTGAAATAAGGGATATGAAAGATAAAAATAATATATCCTTGCATGATGGAGTCTTAATGGTTCAATCGATTTTCAAAATTATTTTATCCCTTAATTTTATTTTTATTATAACTGAAAAATACCATACTCTTTATTTACTTTTTAATTACTTAAAAATAAATCATATCAGTTAAATTATAAAATTAGAAAATTATCAAAACATACATTAACCAAAACAATTTCAATATTACGACTCTACTCGTACAATGTTTATAACTTGAAATATCCATCACTACTTCTATCTCCTAGTATATTAGGAAAAAATAAATCATAGTTATTGTTATCTACATGAAACCATGAAACAAGAAAAAATGTCTACATACCATGTAATTTTTTTATGAACTCTAAATAAAAGACAAAAAATAGTAATAAATGAAGCAATAACATAATGGTATGAGAAAAAAAAAGAAAAAAGAGACATAGTAAGTAAAATATTAAATAATGAGAGGATGAATGAGACCTACCTGATCGCAAGAAGACGAATTTGTAGATAGAAAAAAAGAATACATCAAAAAATTTAGATATAAAAATAGGGATTGTGTTTTTGATGGAGCAGCAGTAATTAAGAGACTAAAAATGTACATCAGAGACATATAAAAATAGTAGGTAGGCATTACTATGACTGTGTGCACGTTTACACTCTAAATAATCAAGGTAATAATGAAGGGCAATGAAAACGGGGCAAGGCCAATGAAAATACCTTCATCTCAAAAAAAAAAAAAAAAAAAAAGTGTTTTTCTCTTTTTTTTTTATTTTCTCTCCATCTCTTGACAAAATTAGATTTCTCAAAAAATAAAAACTTACCCTTGCCTGGAGGGAGAGAGAGGGAGACATTCTTTTAGATTTGGATATGGTTTCTATGCGGCCAAGCCAGCGTATACAGAAATACAGGGCCTCTTAATAAATATATTTTTTGAGATGAATTTTAAGACATAATTTTTAAAAACATGTAATCTCTAACATGGAGATTATGAATATGTATAAATAAATAAATTTTCAAAACTAAAAATAATAATTATAGTAAAAAAAACATTTCGACTGCTAATTTCATTGTTTTTAGGGTGAACACCTACTGTTTGAAACGATTTACCTTTAGATTTTGATATTTAACTTTTGGCCTTCATACTCGCTCTCTCTATACCCCATTTCTTTCCCTCTTTCTATATATTTTCCTCTCTCTACATACCTCCTTTCACTCTCCATGTATCTTGGATTTATGAACTCACTAATTTAGTTTCTAAAATACCCTTAAAGATAAGTAACATTAATTTTTTTTGGAGTTTTTTTAGAATCTTATTATTTTCACCTTTTTTTTCTCTTCCCCTGTAAATAACTAGCAACTTCTCTCTCTCAATACCACGCACCACTCTCTCTAGGTAACATTTGAATATTTTTTGAAGTTTTTTTTTTTTTTTTTAAAATCCTCCTATTATTTTCATCTTTCTTTTCTCTTTCCTTGCCTGGAGGGAGAGAGAGAGATTCAGTTTGCTGAGGGAATAAAGGTTGTTTCATAAGTCTATATCGATCATAACCGTCCTATTTATGGAAGTTCCCGATACTTTTTAACATTTTGCAATCCCCAATTAACATGGTAAGTGCTTAAGACAACTTGCACGATGGGTTAAATAAAGTAGGGAAAATGACCTTTACCCCTTCCCTCAAACTTCTATCCTTATTAGCCTTCAAATTTAAAATTTTGGGGTGGTTAGCTATCTGTTTTTTTCTTTTTTTTAAAAAAAAAAGAATTGATTTTTTTTATTTTATAAAATTTTCTCTTCCCTTTATCTTCCGTTGCCTAAAACCAATATTGCCTCATCCCACTCTATAAATTTAGACATGAAAAAAAATCAATTTTTTTTTAACACTATGATCTATTTTACAATTATATAAATATCATTTGAACTTGAAAAATAATTAATCAAAATATTTGTTACTATTGTTAATGGTTATTATTATTTATTTATTAAAATTTTTATCAAAATACTTATAAGAGATGAAATATTTAACAAGTAGTACACTATTGTTGTTATTATTAATTAATTATAATAAGTATAAATTATTATCATCAATAAAATTTATATATCAAGTCACAGAAAAATATGGATGACTAATATATGGGTTTGGCATTTGTAAAACAAAGAGATCAAATTTGTAAAAAAGACAAAAAAAATAATAATTAGGAAGTTAATGATTTCAAAGTTTAAAATTTGAAGGGATGTAAGAGATTTTGGTTAACTCAAAGGGTTAATAAAAATAGAAATTATAGCGAGGGGGTTAAAGGTAATTTATCCAATAAATTACCTATTGGAGTTGGATAGATGGGGACGGGAAAACAAGAGAGAGATGATGGTGACCTGCTACTACCAATAACTCTGATTTTCATGGTTTCAGACTCATCTTCACTCTAGAAAAGTTTTGGTTCTGGGACCTGTCATGATACGTGTCATATGTTAAAATGACCGGGTCGTCGAGATCGACCTTGTGTCCGAATTTGAGCGTGTTCTGATTCCAAACGAGTGATCTGTAGGTGCTTGAAGATCATCCCAAAAGGTGAAAACACAGTCCCAAGATTGGAAACTAGTTTGGTGAGGCCACACCGTAATAGTGTAAAACCTACCATTTTGTGGTAATTTGGCCCCAGAACATTCGTGGGAGGTCCGATTGAGCCCAAATTTGGTCCTTAGGGGTTTTTCGACATTCTGAATGCAATGGAAGTACTCTAATATTATTTTGAAGCCTCTAGCATAGGGCTATAGTTATAAAGTCTCTTTTTGACATGATAGAAATTGGTCTTGAGAACCAAATTTCATTTTGATCGTGTCAAATCTTATCGAAATGTGACGAAACTTTGCAAGTATCCTTCGGGGCATCCCAAACTACCATTTTCATACCTTTCAAAGCCGTTCTAGCTCTTTTTCTAAGGTTGCCCAATTTTAGGCTTTATTTTGCAGTGTTTCTATGGTTTGGCGGTGCCTTGGGTACCAACAGGACCAAGTTGTTACTGGCTCTCCTCTTATACAATTCCGGAGTACATAAAAATGACGTATAACAAAACTCTTCTAAAAGTAAGGTTTTTTTCTTTGGAGTTCCACAAGGCAGTCGAGCAAGGATCATGAGAAATTTGGGGTTTAATGAAGGATCCTTACCAATACGTTATTTGGGATTACATTTGTTTCATGGGAATCTCTGAGACAATTATTGTCAAAGCTTGGTTGGAAAGGTAATCGGGAAGATAGGCACATAACAAGCTATATGTTTATCTTATGCAGGACATCTACAATTGTTTAAGCCCGTTCTTTTAAGTGCTTATGCTATTTTCTAGTTATTATCTTTTAAGCTGCCAAATAAGACCTATAACATGATAGAGAGACTTCATAGGAACTTCCTATGTGAAGGTGTCACAGAAAATAAGGGTGTTCATCTTGTTAAATGGACAATAGTTTGCATTCCTCAAAAAGAGGGCGGGTTGAGAGTGTGAGATATGATAGAATTCAATGCTGCAGGTATAATGAAGCTAGGCTGAAGGATTTTAGCTAAACCTTCTTCATAGTTGCATGTTTTTTCAAGCACAGGTAATTCAGAACGGGTTCCATTTGGGAGTTTGTGGCTAAGAGGGGTTGTTCCCATGCGTGGAAGGGCATTCATGTTAGTTTATCACATCTAAGGAAGAATGTTCAATGGTGCATTGGTAACGGTCAGACGGTGCACTTCTTAATGGATCCATGGCTGTTAGCACAGTCAATTAGGGATTCTTATGATGAAAACAGTCATATGGACTTGGGAGAACTTGGAGGGTGTAAGGTTTCTTATTTTATTGACGGCAACCCCCAATCATAGATAATACCTTCATCTTCTTCCACTTTCTTGAACAACATATGGAGTGATGTGGAGAGCAATATCTCCCTTGCAGCCAAAGAAGGATTCATAGTTATGGATCCATTTTGCTAATGGAAAGCAGCATTGAACTTTATTTGCTATAGTAGTTCACCTCAGCCTATATTTTGTGCTTTTTGATCTGCCAAATGTCACCCACAAAATAAGTGGTTTTCGTTACTTGCCATGCACAATTGGCTACCAACTACATCTATATTCCAGCAGTGAGGTTCTCATATAGCTACTATCTGCCCTTTTTGTAGGAACAACGAGGACAACCAAGGTCATCTCTTGTTTCATTGCACTTGTTCGTAGGGTGTATGGCAATCTTTAACCTGGCGGTGTGGTAAGAGATTTGTGCTTGGACCTTCAGCTGAAGATATTATTCGTAGTTGGCTAGCCTTCAAATTTAAATAAGATGGATTTCTCAACATTTTGATGGTTATCTTCTTCACGACAATATGGTTCTATCGGAGGAGCGAAATAAAAAGTTTTTCGATCTAACACATCAAGGAGAGAGCACGTTGTCATTCAGATTACTTGACATGTGAAGGCTCTAACAGAAGTTAAACAATGGACCTTCCATCTGTCAGAAAAGGAGATTATTGGCAATCTTCAAATTACTTGGCGCCATCAAAAGCCAAAATGCTTGTTCCCAATTACATGGTCACTCCCTGATGCTCAGTGTTATAAGTTGAATATTGATAATGCATCCTTGCACTATTCTGTTTTGGCAAGTGGTGGAACAACAATGGTGGATTTGTGGCAGCTTTTGCTATACATTTTGGATTAGCTTCCAATAGTTATGCAGAATTCCAGGCTTTAGAAGAAGGTATTCTTTTAGTTGTTTAGAAGGGATGCTTCCCAATACATATTGAAAGTGATTCATCTATATTGTTGGATGCTATTCAGAATAGACTCATGCCCCATGGAGATTACAGACAGTAGCAGACAATTGTCATGCCAAGTTCTCGCCCTACAGGTGGTCTATGGCCCATGCTTTTTGAGTGGCGAATATGGTAGCTGATCCCTTCTTTAAGAGAGGATCGATTTACTCAGGTGTGATGATTTGGTGTAGTCATCCGCTAGAGTTTCTTTCTCTTCTTTTAGTACATGATTTGACGCAATTTCCCTATTATAGGATAAAATAATGTGTTCTTTATTTTTAATTAATAAAAATTTCAGGTAAGCGGCCTTCTCCCTATTGACTTACCCCAGACAAAAAAAAAAAAAAAAAAAAAATCTCCTAATGAGAATATCACGTAATATCTAAATTGAAATATTAGAAAAATAGGAAATATGGGGTAGTTCGACATATCGCATATGGAGCCCTAATGGGCCCCGCGCACCACACTTTCTGATCAAGCCCCCATGTGGGCACCACATGTTTTTCCATTCCACAAACTATTTTTAATTCTAGTTTGGTATTTTAAAATACCTCTTTATTTTTTAAGATTGAAAATTTTATATACTTTGATTTAGAAATTCATAATGTAAAATAAAAATATGAAAAATTATTCAAACTATAATTTGAACTTTTGAACATCTTATCGATACTTTTTGATCTTATTTCAAATTATGCATCATTCTTCTAAACAAAATTCAAATAGCCCATCAAATGACATATCAAAATGGGTTTTTAAATTTATCAAAAACAAGTAAAATAGTTTGAGTATTAGGAGTTCGGTAAATTTTCTTAAAAATATATAATACATTTTAAATATTCTTCTCTGTGATCCAAAATTTATCTAAAACATAAATAAACATAATAAAAAGAGAATTGGATCCACCTGGTCAAGGATATGGTGAATTTAATATGGCAATCCTTCTATTCTAATTCCCATGTCCCTTGAATTATCGTTTCAAACCAACCCAACAAAATCCATGGCCCACAATCAATTGCAGAGGCTCATGATTGGTCCACAAATGTTGGCTAATAAATAACTAAAATATAAGTATTTTGTGCGGATTACATGTTCTCCAAAGGACAAGTCATGTCCCATATGGCCATTTGCACATTATCGCAATAGTGTAGGGGGTCCTCTCTTCATTTCATGTACGTGCGCTATTCCTACAGATTGCTTTCCATAGGTGCGGTTAGTATATGTACTTGTCACGCGATAGTAATATTGAGTATTTGACCATTGCTCTCATAAACCACCAATGATATATAAGAGACCTAATCTCCTGGATAAAACTACCCTAGACATTTCTTCAATCTCAACAAGAGCTAACCAAGCAAACATTCAATGGTTGTGCCTTGGACTAAAGGGTTTTAGACTCTATGCTTAAGCCCAGAGTGCCCAATCTCGGTGAGACAATGGGCATTGCAAAGCATTTCTCTTTGGTCCCACATGGGCCACACTCCAGCTAGAGTATGACATTATTATAGTTAGTTTGTACACACTCTCAAGATTGTGAACACTACAAACCCCAATACCAAAAACCGAACTAGTGTACCCCTCACCACCAGCTTTAAGTAGTCGTTTCTTTTGTATTTGAGAGGGACACCATGTTGGACGCGATAACCTCTTTGTGTCAAGAGCATCTGCAATGGGCTTGAATCCATGACTAAGATATTTCATTATACTGTAAGACGTTGGTCCCATATTTTTTCATTGGAAATATTTTCTACTGACCCCTGATTTTCATTCTAATTTCATGTTAGCCCCTCCTCATTATTTTATTTCAAGCAGTATTAAAGCTTTGGCAAAATGTCATCGGAATCCTCATCCCCTCCCTCCCATTTTTTTTTCACTTTTGTTCCCCTTAAAATTGCTTTTAACAATTTTCTTCTACCAAATTGTAAAAGGCTCCAACTTTTGGGGGAAAAAAGTACAAAAAGAAAGGAGGGAAGGGATGAGAAGATTCGACGATATTTTTGTCGAAGATTTAATGCCATATGAAATAAAGCAATGGAAGGACTTGTCATAAAACTGGAATAAAAATTGGAATTCCCTAAGGCCCTGTTTGCTATTTGAAAATGTTGTTTACTTAAAGAATGCTCGAGGAACTGGAAGCCTGAGAAAAAGATAAAAGTAGAAAATTTGTGGCTGGAAGTTGAGAACATTTGCTTGGTAATCTATCTATGAAAACCAGAGAAAGCTCGGACTAGAGCTTGGGTAAAGAGAAATTAAGAGGTGACAGAGATTGTGAGGTAAGATAAATAAAAAGGGAATGAAGGCGCTCTCGCGTTTCTCCCATTTTTTTGAAGAATTGGCAACACAACCTTTGAGGTGTGTTATAGTTTTCCCCAAAATAAAAAAAGACAATGGAAACACATAAAATATAAGGCTCTATATTGCCGCGCTTTTCCCTATTCCCAAACAAGGGAAACGTGCTAATTGAGAAAACAAGTCATTTTCTCTTGTTTTCTCAGTTATCAAACTTGGCCAAAGAAATTTTCCCGTTCTTATTTGCATAAATGCACTTCACTCTAGCAAACAAAAAGAGTCAATTAAGACACACTTCATTCTAATACAAATATGAATGTTGCTTTGGGTATCACTATGATGCCAGTTCTATAGAATGTCAACGGTCATCTTCTTTGATACGTTCCATGACAAGTGCTCTTTTTTCACTTTTCCTGTATTATATTTTCTACGTTTTGATTCCACTTTATCTTAAGGGAATATAAATCGATGCCAACATGTTAATTAATACTGAGCTAAAGGCCAAAAGCTAAGTTTTTTAACTTTGGAATTGGTGATTAAAATCATTGATAAAGTTTAGGTTCGCCGCGCCCATCAAAATCCATCTTTTGGTTCCCACGCTCTGCGGACCACCATGATCCATCTTCCAATCCATATAATTGTTATATTACAGTTTATCTCAATCAAATACAAAGCAATGCCAACATGTTGTGAACTTGTAATAGTGAGAAAAAGTTGGATTCTTTTCCTCTCGAATTGGTAATTCAAAATGAGGCAGAGTTTTGGTTTGTCAGTCGACACACTTATTCAAATATGTTTGCCTTCCAAAATCCATTTATAAATGGAATTTTTTAATTTTTTGTGTTTAGTTTTGGTAGATCGGCAGATCTCTGCCAGTCGTTGGAATAAAACACAAGATGTCATAATGTCGCAGGTTAATTTATGGATGATTGTAAAAAATTATGGCAGTCGATAATCTCAATCTCCACAATCAAGAATTTGAACAACAAAAAAAAGGGAATTTTAAACCATAAAAAACTCTATTTACTTTTTTTTTTTAATTTATTTATTTTAGAGTTCTTCCCAAATGGTCAGTTTCGCACTATTTATGGAGCTTCAAATTTATGGATCCTAGTCGGAAATGCAAATGCACTAATTTAGCTCAAGTTTCAGACTCCCAACTTCATCAAAAATTAGGGTGGAGTCATGCGTCTGCTGACGCAAAATATAAATTTTAATAAAATTGAATTTATTCCCAATAAGAAGGTTCTGATTATTCCAGGCTATCTTGATCTAGAAATGGACAAAGGCCAAAAACAACTTATGCTTGGCTTAAGTTTGGAACAAATGCTTGAAATGGCAGCAATTGATGGCCACTAAGAATAGAAAACAATAAGTGGGATGAAAATAATAGCATATTGTGAAGCAAGGAATGACAATCAAGGGTAAACATTTCAGAGACCAAATCATAGGATAGCATAGCATATCAACACATGCTTCCGGGGATGTGTATTCTTGATATGGAGCCTGGGGGCTTCCCTGCATGGTAAGTGGCAGGAGAATCTTATCTTTTGGTCCCACCTCGCCCATTTTTTTTTTGAGTGTTTGGTGAGCCGCTTTTAACCAGTGTTTTAAAACTTGATAATTTTTTATTCGGACTTTTATTTAGATGGAAATTATAAACTCCCATTTCGGATTATATTTATTTATAATATTTTTTTTTATCACCAATTCAAACTGATCCACACCTGATCTAAAATCACCAATCCAATGATCTGACATGGACGGTGAATGATCCGCCCTACTGATATGGGTTTTCAATCGTTGCTTCCAACTTTACAAAACGTTAAGGCCACTATCATGGCCACACTTTATGAACTTGAGAAGAAACCCTTGATACAATGTTTAATACCAAGATTAGGCCTGTTGGCATGGTGCTTAGGGCGTAACAGGCCACATCACAAACATGATGGTGTCTAGAAATAGAACTAGATATCCAATTAATGCAAATTTTCCAACTCAAGAGTGTAATTTTCAATGTAACAAATTTTTCTTTTGAATTGTTAGCATGTACTTCATTATATGTCCAATCAATGTACATGAGGATGTATCATCTTTTCAAAAAAATAATTATTTATAATACTTTCAATATGGCTTAAAATTGATTGGAGGCAAGTCAGTAGGAGTATGGACTTAAAAGCTGTCTCAAGTCAGTAGGAGTATGGACTTAAAAGCTGTCTTTGGCATAAGCATTTGACTCTGAATTCACTTCTGCTTAGTGTCCCACGCTTACCCAGCACCTACTTGAGATTCCGTGGGCATTCAATATTTTTGTTAGCCCATTGTGAGTGTTGTCGAGTCCCCCACTATATTATGCATCCCTTGTTGTAAGGATCCTGCCTGAACTTGATTGGTCGAGCATTCAGCTTAGGCCTCATTTTGACATTCTATGTCTACCTTCAGATATCTCAAACCATTTTTTTTTTTTTTTTTTGACCAATGTTAACAAACTTTATTGATGGAAGAAAATTACAAGGGCAGCATAGCGGAACAGTCACACCATATTTAGCCAATGAATCAGCCACAAAATTTGCTTCTCGATAGACATGGACGAAATAGTTTGGGAGAAAATCCATTATATGGAGAATTTGTAGCCAAAGAGACCTAAGTGCCCATGATACCTTTCATTCTCTCTTGCACCAACTAATAACATTCAAAGAATCTCCTTTCAACAAATAAGGGAGCACCCAGATTTTTATCACGTTAAATCATCAACCCTTGTAGAAAAGCAAGAAGCTCCGCATGGTTAGCAATGATCTCTCCAGTTGGACCAGCATAGGAAAAGATAATTCCTCCATTCTAATCTCTCACTACTCCACCAAAATCGGCCAAACCAGGATTCCCAAGAGAGTTACCATCAAAGTTAAGTTTAAAGCCTCCCATAGAAGGTGGAATCCACAATGATCTTGGCCAGCACTTAACACAGTTCAAATGATAAAGATTATCAAGATTTAGAGCCACATCCACTTCAGTAATGCCCTGCCTCTTAGATGTAACAGACAACCAACACCAAATAGTACGCTTAATGGCATTGAGGAGTCTATGAAAAGGCAAACAAACACCCTCAAAAGTCATTTTGTTTCTTTCTTTCCACACTTCTCAAAGAATTGAAACTAAAGTAATTTGCCACACCTCCTTACCAGCCTTAGGAAGATGGGGGAAAGAAAAATTGGTAGTCACACCGTAGACGCTTTGAGGTATAGCCAAAGATATTCCCAATCGCAGAAGGAACGAAGACCAGATCCTTGAAACGAAAGGGCAATGTAAAAACAGATGAGCCCCTTATTCACCGCCCTCCTTACACATCAAGCAAACACTAGTTAAAAGCTTCCCTCTCTTAATTAGATTATCCACAGTTAGAATCTTATTTTGGGCAGCTAGCCAAAAGAAAACCTGAACCTTATGAGGGATAGGCCACTTCCAAAAGGTAGCCACTTGGGGTAAAGACCACTTGACTCGATCATGGAAGAGAAGATGGTAAATTGACTTTACCAAAAAGTGACTATCAGATTCGATATCGCAGACGACATCATCAGCAACACCCCTAGGAATAAACACCTGATTTAGCAACTCCAATAGAGCAAGGTAGCTAGAGAAGGGTTTTTCATTAATTCTAATCATTAACTCTATTATAGCGGAAATGAATTTTTCACTGCACTTCGTTACCCCTAAACTCAAACAAATCTTAGACCTTGGCATGGCCATGCACCATCCTTTCATAAACATTTAGAAAAAACAATTTTAAAGGTCTATCCCCAAGCCATTTTTGGTGCCAGAAGAAATATGACAACCATCACCAACAAGCCATCTAATATTACTATGGAGCAGCGGTTTACATAGATAAATTGCTCGCAAAAAAACAGAACGACTCTCTCTACCACCACCTCCCCCAATCCACAATGCCGATCTATACTATACTTATGAGCTAGAATATGATACCACAACTGATCTATAAGAGTAAAGCTACGCCACCACCATTTACAGAGCAAATCTTGATTGACTAACCCCACTTTCCTGATTCACAATCCCCCTTCACTCTTAGGTGTGCAAACCCTTTCCCACCGAAGGAGATAGTAGTTTCTCGCCTCATCGTTTGATCCCTACAAGAAGTCTCTCATCAATTTTTCTATTTTTTTGACAATAGAAGTAGGCATCTCCATAACTGACATTTGATAAATGGGTAAATTGGCCAAGCACGAACGTAAAAGTGTAACTCTACCCCCCCAAAGATAAATATTTTAGCTTCCACAAATCCAGTTTAACTTGAACTCTTTGCAACATTGTATCCCATACCGAAATTGGGACCGTACCAATAGAAATCAGAATCCCCAAATAAGTAAAGGGAAAATAACCCGCTTTACAACCTATGGCATCAATTAATTCTTTCACCAAACCCTCACTATAATTAACAAAAATCAGAGAAGCCTTATAAAAATTAACTTTCAAACCCACGTCTACCTCACAATAGCTTAAGAAATAAGCAATATTAGAGACTTAGTCAATATTTGCTTAGCAAAAAATAAGTGTGTCATCAACATATTGGAGATGAGACACACTAAGCTCGTTAACCCCCACCTGGAATCCTATAAAGTTACCTGCAATCTCTACATTCTTGATCATCAAACTAAAATATTCTGCATAAATCGTAAAAAGAAAAGGGGACAATAGATCACCTTGGTGCAAATCCCTAGAAGTCATGGAGAAATCTTTGGACTGCCATTTATAATAATAGAGAAATCGACAGATGATAAACAACCAAAAATCCAACTCCTCCATTTATCATCAAAACCCACTTTAATCATGATTTCTAGTAAAATATCCCATTCAACTCTATTGTAGGCCTTCTACATATCCAATTTAATCACTACCCTTGCATCTGACTTAACACCCTGGAGTGAACACATTCTTACGAGGATCAGAAATAATCGATGGAATGACCCCTTTTAACCTCTCTGTCAAGATTTTGGCAATAATTTTGTACAAACTCATGAGAAGGCTAATAGGTATAATATCTGACAACACTGCAAATTGTGGATTTTTTTTGGAATCAAAGCAATGAAAGTTGAATTTACCCCTTTAAAAAGCTCCCCCATCAATAAAAACCCCTAACCTTTTTCAAGAGTTCCATTTTCACCGGGTCCCAAAACTTCTGGAAAAAGAAAAGGGGAAAACCATCTTGCCCTGGGGCCTTATCACCTGGAAGTGAAAAAGACTATTGATTTCAGTTCTTCCAAAGTCACCAATGCTTCCAGTTTAGAAGATGCATCAACCGAAAGAACCTTACAAAGAACTTTGTCCAGCATTGGACTAAATCTTATTTCAAATGAAAATGCCCTTTTAAAATGATTAATGATTGCCAACTCCACTTCATTTCTATCATCATCATCCACACCCTGTATAGATAAGCTCAAAATATCATTTTGTCTTCTCCTTGCACTAGCAATAGCATGAAAATACTTTATATTTAAGTCACCCTCCTTAAATCATTTGGACCTACATATCTGTTTCCAATAGATCTCCTCCATTCTAAGTAAGTCACTAAGGTCCTTAAGTTTAATATTTATTTTGGCCACCATATCCTTTGTTAGGACTCCATTGATTTGAGAAGAGTAATCAATGGATTCAATATCTAACAGTCTTCTCAATCTTGGCCTTCACATTGAATTTATTATTTTCTTCCATAAGATCAGCCTATGCTTAATATTGATAAGTTTTTTATGCATCTAAAAGTCCATAGAATAAAAAGTAACCGTGTTAGTCCAAGTAGATTTGATCAACCTAACTACCTCCTTATCCTTGAGCCACCCAATCTCCATACGAAAAGGCTTAAGTCCCCCTGCAGAAAAGGTTGTTTGAAGAAGAATGGGCATGTACTCCGAAGATAGACGAGGTAGAGTTCTAACCGATGCCAACAAAAATTCATCCACCCAATTAGCAGAGACTAAAAATCTGTCTAACTTTGACATCAATAAATGAGACAAGGTACCAATTGACCAAGTATAAGATGTACAAAAAATAGGAAAATCCATCAAAGAATTGCCTTCAATAAAACGATTAAAAACGACTCATGGCATGAGCAATAGGCCTCCTAGATAAAGATTCATCCGGCCACCAAATGAGGTTAAAATCACTACTAATGCATGTAGGTATATTACCATGATGAGTAATAGGCCCCCCTGATGAAGATTCACCCTGCCACCTAATGAGGTTAAAATCACCACTAATGCGTATAGGCATATTATAACTACGCATAAATTCAGCCATATCATTCACAAACATTTCCTTTAGAGCAAGAATATGTGGACCACACACATTTAATAATCCCTAAGAAAACCATGCATAGGCCCCCGAAAGCCCACAAAAAGTAAATCATCTCCAAAAGAAGTATCAAATTTTTAGATAATTAGAGGTCCCACAAAATTCATAAACCACCAGCAGCCCCCCACAACATCATTACCCAAAAAAGCAACTGTCTTGAGCCCCAAATTTCCCTTCCCCTTGAAACCGAGGGACTGGGAAGTTTAGTCTCTTGCAAAATGAGAATGGTTGGTCTAAACTTTTTAACTAAGAATAAAACATCACGTTTTCTTCTTGGGTCCCCAAGGCTCCTAACATTTCAAGAGAGAAGAACCATTAAAAGAGATTAGGAGAAGAAGCACATGGACCTTCAACACAGGGTTCAAAATAGATCTCTTCGAGCGCCAAGGCCTCCTTCAGTATAGCAAAATCCGAAGAGTTCGTTGAGGGATCCATCAAAGTATCCGAAGAAGAGTGGTCACTACTCAATTCTACCATTGCAACATAATCCGCAGCAGCAATCGGCCTTGCTTGAAGATCACTAATGGGAATACCCCTTGTAGCTAGTCTAGCTAACGATCGAGAAAGTTTCATGACACCTTTGGCCTTAGATTTACCACCATTCCTAGCAGGGGTCTTCTGTGAGCCAACACCCTCCATCGATGCTTTATCCTTAGATGCCTTAGTCAGCTTTCTAGATTTCTTCGTTTCTTTCAATTCATTGTAGATAACCCCCTTGAGAGCTTCAAAGTCTATCCCCATATCATTGAATATCTTGCCCACCTTACTTTCGTCTAACAACTCTTCCTTCACCGCTTTCTAGTTAGCACCTTCCATACCAGGCAGTAGCAAAGGAGGCTCAACCACTGGTTGAACATCCAACGGATCTTGAATCTCCGACTCCACCAGGGTACCCTATGCATCAAAGAAGTCTTCATGCTCCCCCTCGTTCTCCCAAAACTAATCGTCAGCCATAGCTTCAATAGGCACCACATCATTATCAGAGTCAATTGGAATGATGACCGGGGGATCTACTTCTAGAGAGTCGAACATAGATCTGGGGGTAGCAGGTGGCCATGTTTTGGCAACACGTCTATGAGGCAAGAGCTTCATTCCATCTTTGATGAGCATAAAACATAGCAACCATAGGGCTTCAAGGTAGTCTCCGACTTTGGAAAGTAAAACTAGCACCTTACCTAGCACATCGCTCTACAGAAGAGGCTCCTCCAAATAAGGGCCTTTCAATGAAATGAAGAGAGGAGATTTCTATGGGATAATGGAAGAATAGATAGGGAAGGTTGCCATCATCAAGGACACTTTCCAGGGGATTGTGCATACTTTCCATGGCAGACCTCCTTAAGCCACCTAACTGATCAACGCCGTCAAACTTAGCACCCAGTTTTCTTGATCTAACCACTAAGTTGTGATGAACCGGCAAGACTACCTCCCCTCAGGTCAGTCACCGCCCCCACCGATTCAAAACTTGAACTTTGAAGGCTAATCGTCTTCCCCTTAGCTAGCATTTCCCCAATTAAGGGCCCATTATGCTCCTTCAAAACTGTACCAGTTACCAACTTAGTAGAACCACTGATGGAGGCCAATCCCGAATTTTTTGCATTCAACGTCTCCTTAATAGGCACATCTCTCAAATAATCAGCTATAAAATCTGGTAATTTGCCAATCAGCACTCATCTCTTTCATCAAATTTGAAATCAGAAAATTAAAAAATTTACCATTAGTGCTCTTGTGCTTGAAACGCTGATTCCGAAGACAGCCACCGGAATTACCAAACACTGGTTGCTTGTGTACAACCTCCTTTTGCAAAGCACTCCCACCATTACGATGCAGGCTAGCCTCCCTACCAACCACCACATTCGCATCCATCATCGAGGAGGACAGAAAAGTCCCATCATCACCCGAGACTTTGATAATAAAAAATATACTTACCCACACGTAACTGAACAGTTGGCGGTAGAGGCCGATCCACCACCACCCAGACCTTAACTCTGACAGAGCATCGATTAACACCTAAAAAGGACGTCCAGTCCAAGTCACAATACTCACCACAACTATTCGCTAAAAACTTGATGATAGACAACTTCCAAACATGAAAAGGAATATCCCAAAATTTCATCCAAGAACAAACTCTCCGAGCAAAAGACGAGTGATCTGACGGTTTCCATAGATCTAAGGAAAGGAGTCTACCTCGAACTCTAGGGAATATAAAACGTAGTACTCGACTAACATCCAATTCAGAATGAAGCACAAAAACCACTTTATTCTCTCCAATAACACCTTCGGAATATAGTTTAGAGACCACCTCTTGGCCCAATCTCCAAGACCAAAGATGTCATGGAGGTCAAAAGGAGCCAACCACCCATCTCTTAACAATCAAGAGACCATCGTTCGGGGAAGACATCTCCACCACCACTACATCTCTTTCTCTCTCTCTCAGCATTGGTTCATCCTAGCAGGCTAGGCTCTCTCCTCCACGTACTAGCTTTCTCAATTGGAAGGATCAATTATGTTTTAAACCATTATCAAGAAACTTGGCTCGGGCTTAGGATTTGGCCCTTGACAGAGTTGGGTAACTTGGGGGAGTCCTGGTGGACGTGCCCATGTCCTATCTAATGCCACCTAAGTCTTAGAAAAATTAAAAACATTAGGGAAAAAATCCCCAATAATATGGAAAAATTGGATAATTTAAAAAATAATTGAAAATAAAAGTCATTTTGACTTCAGGGAAACTTAAAATAAAAATCTAATATCTTAGAAAAAGAAAATTTAGAAAGGGATAATTAGAAAAAGGAAATTTAGAAAGGGATAAAGAGATTAGGGCAAGGTATCATCACAAAGTGGGAGCACAATTCATGGATCGTCGGCCTTTTTTTATTGTAGGAGCATTAGTAGCCCTTTTTATTGGCAATGGTGGTGATGGACTTCTCATCGTTCTTGATGAAGGGCTTTAGGGTCATCCATTCTTCACACACTACTTCCATGGTAGATGGACTGATGCGTTTGGATCCTAGGGTATTCAAATATTTTGTATACCCACGGTATTTTGCATGAAAACACATGTTTGGCAACTTTTTTTATACATAAATCATATTTTCTATAAGCAAAAGAAGAGTGCTAAAATATAGACACATAAAATAAAGAAAAATTTTGGGTTATCCAAAACATGACTTTGTGTAAGTATGAAAGACGGAATACAATATAATACAATTGATGATAATATTATTTTTAGACACCAGAGCTGCCCACTTTATTAAATACAATTAATTGTGCCAAAACATTGCCACAACTTACAGAGAGAAACTACATCAAATTTTTAGTTTTAGAGAGAGAAAGTAACTTAAAATTTTAGGAAAAGAAACTATATCAAATTTTAAGGAAAGAAACTGAAAAAAGTTGCATAAAACCCCCAAGAGTAGATTTTCTAGGAACTTTAACCCACCCTAATTTTTCTTAGTATATTTTTTTTTAAAATCAAGTTTTATAGTAAATACCCCATAGTACAAAAAGTTTAGTTTTTTTGACGAAAATACCCTTCTAGTACATAACAAATAATTTTCGGATCCAAATAAAAAGAAATGCCAGACCGTGGTTGTATATTGCCGGATCCATCAATCCTGCAGGACTGGAACTATACACTGCGGGGCTGCTTATTCGAGACACAAACAAATGCCAGACCGCACTTGTAAAATGCCAGACCGCCCTCTTCCAAATGCCGGACTGCCTCTTCCAAATGCCAGACCGCCTCCTCCAAATGTCGGACCACCATGGTGAAGTCTCGGACCGTTCCAAATCAGTGACCTAAGTACCAGAATGCCGGACTGCCATGGTGAGTGCCAGACTGTATTTAGTCTCGTTTTTTTTTTTCCCCAAACGAGGGTATTTAAGTCTCTTTTTTTTTCTTCTTTTTTTGACTTGGGGTGTATTTGCTGGGAAACATGGGTTTGCAGAAAAAATTGCTAGAAAAACTTAGGTTGGGGGTAAATTACTTAGAAAGTCCATTTTTGGGGGTTTTATGTAATTTTCCCAAGAAACTACTAAAAATGTTAAGAAAGAGTACCTATCTCAAATTTTTTAAAGAGAGAAACTATATATATCGAATTCTAAATTTTAGATAGATAAAGTATCTTAAATTTTTAGAGAGAGATTATATCAAATTTTAGAGAGAGGAGCTACTTGGAATTTTTTAGAGGAAAAAACTATCTCAAGAATTTTAGAGAGAAGAACTATAGCAAATTTGAAGTTTTAGGGAGAGAAGTATCTTAAAACTTTAGAGATATAAACTATATTAAATTTTAGAGAGAGAAAATACCTGAAATTTTTTAGAGAGAGAAACTATCTCAAAAATTTTAGAAAAAGAAAGTATTTCAGATTTTAAGTTTTAGATATAGAAAGTTTCTTAACATTTTAGAGAAAGAAAATGTATCAAATTTTAGAGTGAGAAACTACCTAAAATTTTTTAGAGAGCAAAATTATCTCAAAATTTATAGAGAGAGACACTATCTCAAATTTCAAGTTTTAGACAAGAAAATGTATCTTAAAATTTTAAAAAAACAAACTCTATCAAATTTTAAAGAGAAAAATTGCCTAAAAGTTTTTTAGAGAGAAACTATATCAAATTTCAAGTTTTAGAGAGAAGGTATCATAAAATTTTAGAGAGTGAAATTATATAAAATCTTAGAGAGAGAAACTACCTAAACACTTTTATAGAGAGAAACTATCTTAGAATTTTTAAAGAGGGAAACTATCTCAAATTTCAAGTTTAGATAGAGAAAATATCTTAAAATTTTAGAGAGATAAACTTAGAGAGAGAAACTATATCAAAAATTTTAGAGATAAATTATCTCAAATATTAAGATTTAGAGATACGGAGTATCTTAAAATTTTAGAGATAGAAACTATATAAAATTTTAGAGAGACAAAAATTACCTAAAATTCTTTAGAGAGAAACTATCTCAAATTTTTTAGAGAGGGTAACTATATCAAAATTTATATCTCAAAATTTGTAGAGAGAGAAACTATATCAAATTTTAAGTTTTAGAGAGAGAGAGTATCTTAAAATTTTAGAGAGTGAAACTCTATCAAATTTTAGAGAGAGAAATTAGCTAAAAAATTTTATAGAGAGAGAAACGATGTCAAAATTTTTGAAGAAATTATATCAAATTTTAAGTTTTAGAGAATAAAAGTATCTCAAAATTTTAATGAGAGAAACTATATCAAATTTCAGAGATAAACTACCCAAAAAATTTTAGAGATAGAAGTTATCTCAAAAATTTTAGACCGAGAATTGTCAACTATATGAAATTTCAAATTTGTAGAGAGAGAAATTTTTTCAAAATTGTTGGAAAGAGAAACCATATCAAATTTTGTTTTTCAGAGAGATTTAGTGAGAGAAACTATCACAAAAGTTCAAGTTTGATATGTTCTCCATTTGTGTGAACAAACCAATCCAAACATGAGATTTGCATAATATGGGTATCATTCAAAGCTATCCAAGCAAATCCTATTTGAGTACCTAGTTTTAACATAACCAAGGTTTGACATAACAAAGTTTTGATTTAAATATGGGTTTGGTAATCCATGGCGCCAAACGAAGCCCAATTGATGTACAATAACCTATCATCAATTAGAGATTCTTAATTAAAGAAGTGGCAAAAGGGCTGGTCTTCACCAATTAGCGAGATCAATAGAGAGGATGGTAGATGCACTATCTCAAAAACCACCATCCAAAACCAAAGATAGAGGGATGATCACTTTCCTTGTGTGATACCGTTGTGGGGGACGAGAATGCGACTCAATGTCCAGAGAGAGGGAGAGAGATGAAAAGCAGGGATGAAATTTTGACCTCTTTTTATGTTTAGTTTGAGTGGCAGAATTAAAATGATTAGTGACAAAACTCGAGTACCATAGGGTAATTCTGTGGCCAATTTCTATCAACAAGAATGAAATCCTAAAAAGGGTTTATATACAATATACATTTATTTTCGACCAAACTATCCCTACACAAATATACAACGACAATAAAAGACAAATGAAATATATACATATTTATTATATGCACATTATTACCCCTTCAAGTTGATACATACATAAGTAAAGCATTAGCTTGTCCACGAGAAAATTATGACGTGTCCGAGTAACTGATTTGGTGACAATATCAAATAATGTGTCATCAAGATAGCGATCACGAACATAATGGCAATCCACATTCATATGCTTTGTTCACTCATGAAAGATTGGATTAGATGCAATTTTAAGTACACTTTGGTTATCTGCATATAAAAGTATGGGATTTGAAATACTAATACGAAAATCATTGAGAACAGCACGAGCCCAAATAATTGCACTAGCAATAGAGGACATAGCATGATATTTAGCTTCAGTACTTGACTTGGAGACAATGTCTTGTTTCTTGCTCTTCCATGATAATAAAGATGATCCAAGAAATACACAATATCATGTAGTACAGTGGCAAGTGTCTGAATCACCTGCCCAATCTGCATCTGCATATGCATTGAGATCTAAAGTTGGAAGTGCCTCGAACATAGTGCAAAATTCGATGAACCGCTGATAGATGTGGTCATCGAGGATCTGAAACAAATTAGCAATAAAATAAGTCATTTTATCAAAATAAGGTGTCACAAAGGATAATTGAGAAATTGTCATGTCAAATGGTTAGATGCTTCTGAATCTATTATCCAAGTATTTGAAAGAGCATTTGAATTATCTGCCCAAGGCAGCTAAGGTATGAGCAAGTTGTTGAACTATATTTTAGTCAATAGAGGGAAAACCTAAGATGGATGGAGGAACTGTAGATGATGTAGGTGTAGATGAAGAGTGGGAGTCAACAGAAACAAAATCCTCCATGGTGATTGAACTAGGAATAGAGGTTAATGCAGCTAATTGAGTGTAACCACTTGTAGAAGCCTTTCCATGAGCCTAAGTCTTTCTTGACAATCAGCAATTACATGGCCGCACTTTTTAAATCATTGTAAAAAAGCTGCTTCTTACAATGTCTAGCAGTGTCTGTACGGATACATATATGTATGGGTGGATGAGTATATATCACTTGGGTATATATCTCTAAATAAGATTAGGTGTCTAACATCTCTTGATTATGATCGTATTAATTAGTAATTATTAATAACTGTTGGTATCTATCCAGAACTGTTACTAGTCGTATATTTATACAGGTATTGTATATTCTTTATTAATTTAATATACAGAGAGTTCCCATTATATTATGAGTTTCTCATATGGTATCAGAGTCATAAACTCCTCGGCTCAGATCTGAGCTCGCCAACCTCATATTTGAGGTCAGGAAATTTCCAAACCATCTGCCTTGTTGTTGGCTCATATTCGTTCCGAAAATTGCATCTGCATCTTACTCTCTCTCTTTCAAAGCCCTTAGTCTCTTTCTCTCTTTGCTAACAAATTTGGTTTTCTCTCTCTACATTTCTCCATGTAATTTTGGTTTTCTTCTCTCTCTAGAAGCTGGGTCCGACCGATCACGTATAACTTCATCTCTCTCTCTCTAAGCTGAGGATCCTATTTCGCTCTCCCACTCTTTGTTTAATAATCTTTAATATCTCTAGCTCAGCAGTTATCTCTTTCCGTTTCTCTGCAACTCAGTTTCTAGGCTTTCTCTCTCTAGCTTTGACCGCGCGGCCATCACTATTGTTGCACACCCCACTTGGCAGTGGCGAGTCGCTCACAGGGCTCACTGCTGCTACGCACCCCACTTTATGGTGGCGAGTCGCTCACAGGGCTCGCTGCTGCCGCCTTGTTCCTCACAACCATCAAATCTTGCCTCTCACCCCTATTCCTTGACTTCCATTGCATTTCAAAATCTTGGGTCTTATTCTGCCTTTTAGCAAACAGCTCAGTCAAAGCATCCTTGTTTGCCATACGGTCTGATTTCCCCAAAGAGCTCCCTCGAGCTTGTGGGGGAGCCATCAATTCCTCAAAGCACCAGGTCCTGATAGTTTCCCTTTAGTTTTCTTCCATAAATTCTGGAATTTGGTTAAAGGAGAACTTTTGAAGATCGTTAAAAGCTTCTTAATTAGGGGTGATATCTTTAAAGAGGTGAATTCTACTTTTCTGGCTCTAATTCCCAAGAAGTCTTTGATTTCTGACCTGTCTGACATTAGAACGATCAGTTTACTCACTAGCCTATACAAAATTATTGCAAAAGTTTTGGCCGAAAGATTGAAAACTGTCTTGTGTTTCCGCATTTCTAGTACTCAATTTGCTTTTATCCAGGATCGTCAAATTACGGATGGTGTACTTGTAGCACAAGAATGTATTCACTCTAGAGTTGTGAGTAAAAAGCCAGTATCTTGCTTAAACTAGATATAGAAAAAGCTTATGATCGAGTAGAATGGGGAATTTTGTTAGAAATTATGAAAGTTATGGGGTTCGTTGATAGATGGTGGAGTTAGATTTTTGGATGCCTTTCATCTACTTATCTCTTGGTGTTAGTTAAGGGAAGTTAGATTGGTTTCTTCAAGGTGTCAAGAGGTCTTCGGCAAGGGGACCCTCTTTCTCCTTTCTTATTTACTATTTATGCTGAGTGCTTTAGTTGGATGTTAAGTAGGGTGGAGAGAGTGGGTCAATTTGCGGGCTTCATCATTGTGAACTCTGGTATTGTAATTTCTCATTCGCAATACACAGATGATACTTTTATTTTTTGCGATGCTAATCCCCTTCAAGTTAAGAATATTGCTAGATTTTTGGAGATTTGTGACATCACTATTGGCTTTAAAGTAAAATTTACCAAATCTTCCATAGTTGGTATTAATTGTGCTGAGGACTTAATTGTTGATTTGGCTAGCATGATGGGGTGTAAAGTGGGCTCTTTCCTTCTCACTTATCTTGCTTTACCTATTTCTGATTCAAGATGTTCCACTACAGTTTGGGACAAAGTGCTTAAAAGAGTCCAATTCAAACTTGATCTCTGAAAGCATAAGTATCTGTTGCTGGGTGGAAGGGTGACTCTGTTGAGATCCTGTCTGGCCAACCTTCTGGTATATCAGATATCCTCGATTAATATGCCTGCCTCGATTGCGAAAAAGATTGAAAAAATGATGGGGGATTTTCTTTGGGGTTCCAATAGTGAGACAATGAAATTTCATTTACTTAGATGGGATAGAGTGTGCACCCCAAAGGAAAAAGGTGGTTTGGGTATCCGAAATATTAAACTGGTGAATCAAGCTCTATTGTGTAAGCGTTGTCTCCATTTAAAGGACCATCTCTGGTACCAAGTTCTTTATCCAAGTATGGTGTGGATAGATTTGAGATATGGCTTCGGGGAGGTAGAGGCAAGGATGCCTCTCAGATGTGGAGGACTATTGTTAATTGTAGGCCAATGCTTTTAGGTTACTGCAAATGGAACTTAGGTTGTGGCAATCAAATTTCCTTTTGGCATCATAAGTGTGGTTAGGTGCCTCGATCTCGTCCTCCTGGTCGGGATGACCTGGTGGCACATGTTTCGGGATTCAGGGGAACCCGAGACTTGAGATCGCTGTCTCGGTAACCTTGTTAGGAAACAAGGGCAGGTATATCAACCGATGAGAGGGGAATTTAAGGTGGGTTAGGGACTTACTCGGGCTAGCCTCCATGGGTGCCCTCTTAGATCAACACAAAAAGCCTCCAATCCTACAACTGGTTCTGAATCGCCTCCCTTGGCCTGTGCTCTCCTGTTTATGTAATCACACACACATGATTAATTTACAAGACAAGTGGGCCAAGGGACCCCACCTTGTATGTGGGCGAATGCACATTCAAAAGAAGAAAAAAGGTAAGAGGATAGATGAAAGAAGAAGAAAGAGATAGAATAGAGGAATGGGGAAGATAGGAATTTGACTAAGTGGCTAGACTAACACAGTAGCTAGACCAGCAAGTGATTGAACCGACGTGTTGCAAGATGGGCACAGTAACTAGATTGGCACAACAACAATACTACTAGATGATGGAACGATCACCGACCAGCCTAACACGATGGCTAACCTATAATGGCAGTAAGGCGGGCATGGTAACTAAGATCAGTGCAATAACAATACTGCTAGACGACAAGACTACAATGACAGTGTTTGACTTAGCCTCCCTTGGTCAAACAAGAGGAAAAGAAGAAATAAGAGAGAAAGAGAGGCATGCATAGTATTATCGATGTCGTGCATGTGAGGAAAAGAAAGGAAAGATAGAGAGAGGAAACTAAGAAGAGGGTAATAGTGAAAAAGAAGAGAAAAGGGCGAAGAGGAAAGAAAGAAGGGAAAGAAGGAAGAGGGAGAAAGAGAGAGAGAAGAGAGAGAGAAGAGAGAAGGGGAACATGGATGGCGATGAAGTCCTACTGTCCATGAAAGAGGAGAGAGAAAGGGAGAGAAGTATGAACAACGATGAGCTTCTACCGTTCATAATAGAGGAGAGAGAAAATATGAATGACGATGAGTTTCTACCGTCCATGATAGAGGAGAGAGAAAATATGGACGGCGATGAGCTTCCACTGTCCATGACAAAAGAGCGAGAAGAGAGAGAAAACATGGATGGCGATGAGCTTTCATCGTCCATGATAGAAGAGGGGGCAGAGAGAGAAAACATGGACGTCGATGAGCTCTCGCTGTCCATGACAGATGAGGGGGAAGAGAGAGAAAACATGGACGGCGATAAGCTCTCGCCGTTCATGACAGAAGAGGGTGAAGAGAGAGATAACATGGACGATAATGAGCTTCTGCCGTCCATGACAGAGGAGTTAGAAGAGAGAGAAAATATGGACGACGATGATCTTCCACCGGCCATGACAGAGGAATGAGAAGAGAGAAAAAACATGGACGGCGATGAGCTTCAATCATCCACGATAAAGGAATAAGAAGAGAGAAAAAATATGGACAGCGATGAGCTTCCGCCATCCACGACAGAGGAATGAGAAGAGAGAAAATATGGACTACGATGAGCTTCCGTCGCCCATGACAGAGGAGTAAGAAGAGAGAGGAAACATGGATGACGATAAGCTTCTGCCGTCCTTGACATAGAAATTAGAAGAGAGAGAAAACATGGACGGCGATGAGCTTCCACCGTCCATGACATAGTAATAAGAAGAGAGAGAAAATATGGATGACGATGAGCTTTCGCCGTCCATGACATAGGAATAAAAAGAGAGAGAAAATATGGCTGGCGATGAGCTTCTATTGTCTATGACAGATGGACGACGAATAGCATCAGCCGTCCAAGACGTAAGGGGAGACAAGGGAACTTTGACAGAGACCCGACCGCCACTCGGGTTAAGGTCTGGCTCATTGTTTATGTCTAAGGAGTAGGAAGACATCACACCTGGCGATAGGCTCCACCAGGCATGAGCAAAGAAGAGGTAGAGCAAACAGGGAGAGAGAAGGAAAGAGAGGAAAAAGAAAGGAAAGATAGAAGAGAAAGAAGGAAAGTGAATAAAGAGATTAGAGAAGAAAGAGGAAAGATAGAGAGACATGAGGAGGAGAGAGAAAGAGAGAAATAGGGGAGGAAAGGAGAGACAAAGAGATAAACAAGAGGAGAGAGAAAGAGATAAGGGAGGAGAGAGAAAGATAAAGACAAGAGGAGGAGAGAGAAAGTTATATTCACCAAAGGGTACCATAACTTTTTTATCTCTCCTCTCTCTCTCTCTCTCTCCAAGTGTGCCTACAATTTCAATGTAAAAACTCTCAAATTTTATTGATGAAATTGAAAAATCAAGGGTTGGTCCCAAACATGGGTATATGTAAAACATTATCGTAATTGATGATAATTACAATTTAATTGAATTAAAGAAAATCTAAAATTGGGTATAAAATGACTGTTTTGCCCCTGCCCAACAATGTGTGAAATTCCAAAACAATCTTTGCTGTTGACCTAAAACTTGTGCGATCTTTCATGGATGATTCGAGGTTGCGCCGGCATCCATTTGGCCGAAAGATTATTGCTTTCTTGTCGGGCTTGGCATAATGATCGATTTGAGACCTACTTCGAGCTACAAATCATGTTTCTAAGCCACGATCATGAGACTCGAAATTTTTATAGATCTTAAAGACTTCTGATCGATAATGTCCTTATTTCTTGATGTTTTTCTTTGGTTTCTTTGCTGAATTGCCTTGAGCAAGCCATCATGATCACATTGTAACAAACGAAGCTTGATTTGGTGTCCGGACGAAGATTTCGATGTCTTGGGTTTTTGGCCGAAAACTAGAAATTCGGATACTAGAATCTGCAGCAACTTGGATGCCTTCCTGTGCCAAATCCAACCATTCATCGTACGAGGGGTTCAGACTAGAGATTTCCTCGGAACATACATACATAAAGCAATTGGTTTCGCATCGATCGGGTACACGAGCGCCGTGATATGGCCGCTCAAGTGAAGCGTGTCGCTGTTAAATTTTACGCAATTATCTTCACGTATCTCCAATTTATCTCTAGTTTTTTTTTTCTGTTTGGGTATCGTCACAGGTCGTTTCACATATCAAAATGCTAGTCTCGACATGATGAACACACTCACCAAATTTGAGTGTGATCCGACTAAAGATGAGTGAGATACGGGTCTTCAAAATTGCTGCTCGGGACTGTGCACACTAGTCTCCTTTAATGGAGATTGGTGCAGGAGGCCGCACGGGAATAGCATGTGGCCTACCCTTTTTTAATGTTTTATCAATAAATTTGTCATGGAACATCCGTTAAGCTGAAACTTGACCCCTAGGGCTTTTCGACATTGTCAGATCCAATGGCGGTGGTTCCATAGTGGTTTGGTACACCGAAAATAGAGTTCTAGTTACGGGGTCCATTTCAGGGTGCTTAAGGCTGATTTTTTCGAAATTGTTTCTTTATCTACGCTGCCTTAGACATTTCGGATTTTGACGAAACTTAGCAGGTGACCTTTTGGAGTGCTTAAAAAGATTTTGACCAGTTCTATGGAAATTCTGTCGGGAATTCCACTGTATGTCGAGGATTTATTGGCCGGCTTCTCTGTTATTCCGCATCAGGGACCCAAGGTGCTGAAAAATTTGTTCAAATAGCTTGCCCCACCGAATGTTATGCTTCGAGAGAAGCGAGACGGATAACATTCGGATAATGTCCTTCGGCTTTATTACTTTTTTCTTCCTAGCCACAGGACCATGTGAACGTCGAGGAGATCCACGCAATGCTGTAACTAGAATGCTCAGACTTTTGGATGCAATGTACGGTCCATCCATGGAGACTTAGGAGGAGAGGAGACGTTTTTGAGGGATCCTATCAAAGTCCTCACCCTCGGGTGGACTGTTTGTGATTATGACAGATGAGGATTTTGTACGGACTTCGTTGGTCAAAATCATGCCCGTCTGACAGTTGAGTGCCTTGTTGAAGGGCATGTTTCCCATTTAGTCTGGGTTTGGTTGTTTTGTTGTTTGTTCTGGATGGTCTGATGGAGGGCCTTTGGTTGACGTTCATCTGCGTTGTGCACCAGAATGTTTTGATGGGTAGGGTACCTCAGTTTATCGAGGTGACCGGCTTTGGGTATAAGCCCTACCCACTGCTAGCAGTTTCAACAAGTGGGATACCTCTCTTCTTTGTCTAAGGCATCCCCTGAGGGCTCAATCCTGTTGCTGCATAACAAGTCCAAGGTCTGGCTGACATGGCTTTCTTGGGGCTTCTTCAGCATCTTGAATTGCGTTTGCGACCTCGTGGGAGTAGTGCTCTTCTTCATGAGACTTGTCTTGCCGCCTTGGCGAGTCTTCCATACTTCGAGTCATTTTTGCGAATGGGCTTAGGCTATCATAATCTTTCCTTGAAGCTCGTATTTTTGAGTCCTAGTATTGTGACACCAGGGATTTTTCTCTTTGAATATGGGCTGAAGCTGCTTGTTGAGGTGAGTGCTGCATCAACCTATTTATTGGTGCAAGCGTCCTTTGCAGATTTTCACTTGGACTTGGTAAGTGGTGTCGTAGCGACGGTTTTCATCAACTTCCTTTTATTTAGGGCTCTTTTACCCATGACCTTTTGACCACGTCCACCCTTATTTTTCCACTTTTACTCACGGTGCTCTTTTGGGTTTTCACCGTGCTCGGGATTTTATATTCACGAAACTCTCTTACTCATGGTTTCGTGACCATGCCCATCCGTCAATTTTACTCATGGCGTTGCCTTTTCAGGTATACACCATGCCCGTTATTTTTTTTTTTTGTGAAGGCGCGTTTATGGTCATGGCTTCAGGACTTGTGCAAAGCCTTTTATCGTCATGCAACCAAGACATGTACTATAATTTAAGGTCATATAGCTGGACCATGGTGATGATGAATGGCAGTTTGTGGAGGCCATGGAGTTAGTATGGTGGTGGTTTTGACTACAAAAGTGGATGACGTATGAATGGTGGGTGAAAAGTGGTGACCCACTAGCTTACAGTGAGTATGGATGGTGGGATGGCTCGACGTTTTGTGAGCATGGGTGAGACTCACTGGGGAATGATGAATAGTAATAAAGGGATTCTCTGGGGAATTATGAAGGTGGTGTGCGCACATGGACGGATTGGTTAGGGAAGACGTGCGTGAAAATGCACGTAAAAGGGCATGTGTGGGGGCGAATTTAAGGTCATGCCTCCGGAACCTGTGCAAAGAAGTTTAACGTCATGCGGTCAGGACGTGAACTATTGTTTAAGGTCATATAGCTTGGACCATGGTTATGCAGTTTTGGAGTCATGCAATTAGGATCATGCAGTTTAAGGTCATGCAACTAGACCTCCGCTATAGTTTAAGGTCATATAATTTGAACCATGATGCTAAGCCTTTTAACGTCATGCGGCTAGGACGTGCACTATAGTTTAATTTCATGTAGCTCGGACCATGGTTATGCAGTTTTAGACTCATGTAACTAGGACTATGCAGTTTAAGGTCGTGCAACTAGACCTCCACTACAGTTTAAGGTCACATGGTTTGGACCATGATGATAAGCCTTTTAACATCATGTAGTCAGGACGTACACTATAGTTTAAGGTCATATAGCTCGGACCATGGTTATGCAGTTTTAGAGTCATGCAACTAGAACTATGTAGTTTAAAGTCGTGGATAAAAAGTGAGACTCCATAGAGTATAGGTTTATGGAAGGTAATCCGACCCCTTTGGGGATAAGGTGGCAAATGAATAAGGACTTGGTGCGAAACAGACCCACTGGGGTTGAAGGGGTAAGAATGTTCCTAACTCCATTGAGGATAATGAATCACGGTCTGGGTGCAACTCTACTGGGGATAATGAGTAACAGCCTGAGTGCAACTCCATTGAGGATAATGAGTCATGGTCTGGGTGCAACTCCATTGGGGATAATGGTAAGACACACATAGCAGTGACTAGGTTATAGCGCGTGTGGCAATGACATGGGAAATGTAACACACATGACGGCTATCCTGAAAGGTTACAACATTTACATGTTCGACGCCAGCACGGGCGGTGGTGACACACGTGGCACTAGCATGCACAGTGACGACACATGCGACGGTAAACTTGAAAACACAGCTAGCACTGTGCACAGCCAACGCTAATTCTTGAGAACACAGTCGGTGCTGGGCTTTGGAGAACACAACCGGCGCTAGGTTATTGACAACACAGCTGACGTTGGGTCATTGAGAACATAGCCGGCGCTGGGTCATTGAAAACACAGTTGATGTTGGGTCATTGAGAACACAGTCGACACTGGGTACAGGTTAGTGTTCGGGCCTTGGGCCCAAGCCCGACCCAATCTTGGTCTTTGTTGCTCGAGTTTTCATATGCGGTAGTAAAATTTCATTCGGGCCTTAGGTTTGAGCTCGACCGGGTCCAACCCAACGTCATTTGGCCTTTAAGGACCTGACTGGCATTCCTAGTTTATGGGGGGCACTTCAGGGAAGCTTTGCCTATATAAGGGGGTAAACCCCATTTTTACCATTTTACCGAAGGTAAAATGGCTAAGGCATTTTGTTTATCAATGAGAAAGAGCTTTCAACAAGAACTCCGGTGAGCACACAAAGATTTATAGAAAGTACGATGAGCAACGATAAACTTTGGTTGAGAAGAGAAAACACTGACAGAAAAGCATAAGGGTCATCACGAGGGTTGCTGTGGCCGGAGTTGAGGGAAATAAGGAGTTCATTGAGAGTTTGTCGGGATTCTGATAGTGGTTTTGAAGTACCAAGGAAGGGGAAAAGGGTGGAAGTTGCAGCAGGGGGCTGCCTGGGAACTTCCACTGATTTGTGGTAGTTTTTCGACGGCGTGCCAGAAAGGGAAAGGTCTCCCAATTGGTTCATAGCGGGAGAGGGGAGTTTTCGGTCGGAAACCGAGAGGTCGTGGAGTGAACGGTCACTGTCAGCGAACAATCACTGGGAGGTGAACGGCTGCTTGGAGACAAAGGGTCGTTGGGTGGTGAATGGCTGCTTGGTGACAAAGGGCGTTGGGTGGTGAACGACTGCTAGTCCACACGTGTGAGGACGTGCGTCAGGCCATGTCGCGACTGACAGTTGTCAAGCGGCATTGCGGGGCTCGAGGTGACATGTGCACAATCTGTGGCACGTGCAGGAGATTTGAACACTAGAGACGATAGTCCTTTGAAAACACAGCCGGCGCTAGGCGTTAGCGAACACAGCCAGCGTTAGGCATTAGCGAACACAGTCGGCGCTAGGCATTGGTGAGTATAGCCGACGCTAGGCGTTGGCGAACACAACCAGCAATAGGCATTGGCGAACACAGTCGGCGCTAGGCATTGGCAAACACAGCCGACACTAGGCATTGGCGAGCACAGTCGGCGCTAGGCGTTAGCGAACACAGCCGGCGCTAGGCATTAGCGAACACAGCTGGCGCTAGGCATTAACAAACATAGCCGACGCTAGGCGTTAGCGAATACAGCCGACGTTAGGTGTTAGCGAACATAGTCGGCGTTGGGCCCCTAAGAACATAGCCGGCGGTGGGCTTTGAAAAACACGGCTGACACTAGCCTGTGCCTTAGTGATTCGTGTACCGGAGTGAGTCCTTAAACTTTATAAGATGGTCGTGCCTTCTCACAGGATCCCTAATGTGAAGAACCTTCCGAGGGGAGGACAGGTTAGTACCAGTGAATTTATTGGTGAGAGTCTAGTGAGGGGCGAGCCCATTTGGCTCATTGATGCACTGTGCAAGCCAGAGTGGCCTCTCAGCATCACCTTTATTACTGACCCCATTTGCTTGAAGTCCGGGCAGACAATGATGGTAACTTCAGTATCGAAGAAGGGGTGGCACTCCTTCATTGCATCACATGAATATAGCTTATGGGGCCGATTTGCTCACATTGGGGAAGAGAATGGTGAAGACCAAGGGGCTGATGTGGTCTTCTACCTGCCTTCATGTGCAGGGGGAGCACCAATATTTAAAAGGGAACTCTTCCTGGACCATCCAGGTGCTAGGGTCACACAGAAGCATTCTTGAGCGTGCTTCTTTTCTAACAGAAGTTCAGTGCTTAGCTGGGTATTATGATCGATGTTCCAATACTGTTAAGGTACTACTGGAGACATGGAGTCATGTTAGCAACACATGGCTCCTTGGGCATGGGGAGGCAGGAATCTCCTTATTGGATCTTCATTTCATTGGTGGCCATCCGCTGATCGGGGCAATGTATAATGAGTTCGTGCCCCAGAACTTGGGGCAATGTATGACGAGGTCGGGTAACCTTCACCTAATGGGTGAAATTCTTTTCCGGTGATTACCCTGAGGATGGTCGAGGTACTTCAAGAAAGAAGGGAAAGGCAGTCGTAAAGGGGACGCCTCCCATCTATCAATCTGTGACCAGTGTTAACTCCGTCTTCTTGGCTGCTTACTTGGCCTTATTCTTATGCAAATTCGCTACTCTTGGAGGGGCAGATTACATCAGTCCAGGCACATTCTATGTAGCTTGCGATATGGCAAGGGGATGCTCAACCAGTCTTATGCAACATCTACCACGGACTGGGAGCCATCTTCAGGGGGAAAGCCTACAAAGGCAAAGAGGGGGGAAATGGCATTGTCGGAGGAGAAACCTTTCCTGAGGACTTTAAGACTCCATTCCCCATCCATTATGTGTATGGGTGGCTAGGGGCCTATTTCCCTACCACCTATGTCAGGAGTCAGGGCTTGAGGGAGAAAATGTGCCCCTTCTTGATGAGAATTGCTGGTCAAAAGGCTATCTTTCATAGCCCAGGGGAGGCTCGAAACTTGTTGGGAATGACTCCTCAAGTATGTGGCGGGTCCCATTTCCAGTTGGGAGCTTTACTAACCTCTCTTTTATTGATGAGCTAGGGAAGGAGTTGGACGACGCTCCCACGACTATTAGGGAGCTCATGTTCAGCTTCAGCATTAGAGGGGGGGTTTACCTTATCTGACCCCGCACAGTGCCAGACTGGAAGGGTATTTCCCTTATTGCTTCGCCCGTTAGTATGAGCTTGATCAGAGCTACCCTTTCTCTGTGTTTTTTCAAAAGCATCGTGGCAGAGTAAACACCAGGAAGAAGGAAGAGCTTGGGACTCTTCGAGACTGCTGGCTATCAGAGCATATACGGACCACATGGTCCACATGTTTGGAGGTGATGAGCAAGTATGTGCTACCTCACTTTGGCAGAAGGGTCCGAGTGACCGAGGCCTATGCACACTAGTGGAGGCTTACCAGCTCGGGATATTGGGAGGCTGATCACCCTTGGAAAGGGGAAAACTACAATTGACCTCAAGAGATTAGACAAAGGAGGATTGTCAACGCTCCTGCTCTTGGCAAGATGTTTGACTTGTGTTATCCCTAAAATTGGCAGGCTCTTGGAATTCCTCGAGAGATAGCAGCTGATGACACTTCACCGCAATTTCTTGCCATGAAGAAAAAGATTGGGAGCATCTTTGATAAACTCAGCTCTGTCTTCAAACAAAGGGAAGGCCGAAAGGTCCCAAGTCATGAAGGGCATCCAATCCAGGACTTAAATGCGTTGATCGGGAGTGGCCCCCACAGTGCTCTTGTTGCAGGCTCTTCGCAAGTGGGGAGTTTTGAAGCGATTGCTTCTCCTCCAGTAGGAGGGAAGAAAAGGAAACGCTCTACCCCTACTGGCACTCGTGCACCAGCTTAGGCTGTTAGACCTGTTCAAAGACGTACGGGTGCCAAACTTCATGCGATTTTGGAATCAGGAGGTAGCTCTTCCTCCTCTGATTCATTAGCTGCTCCCATAGTGTCACCTTCCGGCCTTTCTCGATCATCTTCTACCTCTCTTGAATTGTTTTATACTTCTTTAGAGACTGAGGTGGATGAATCCGGCCCCTCTGAGCCTATTATCATCGCTTATGATCGAGAAATGACTTCGGAACTTGGGGTGGTGTCTCCAAGTCCAAGGGTGGTTCTTGAATCATATCCGATTCCAATGGAGATCAATGAGGCTGAAGGCCCTGCAATCAGTATCCAAGGGGAGGAACCTAACTTTGACATGGCCTCTGACCCTCAGGAGGTTACTGCCCCGATTGAGACAGGGGCTGCGGTACGGATAATGAAGGCCCAAGCATCTTTCTTAAGGAGGGACATATGGTTGGCGAGGCTCTTAAGCATCAAGAGGCTACTGCCCCAGAGTGCACAATTCAAGAAGATGAAGGGGTTGAGCTTTTTGTGGTAGGAGTTTTGACTGTAGAGGATGCAGACCAAGTGGAAGAGGCCATGGTAGAGCCTGAAGTGGCGATCTTAGAAGATGAAGGTCAAAGGGAAAAGGTGGCCCCTGAACTTGTCGAAGCTGAAGTGACAGTTCAGGAAAGTGAGGAACAAGGAAGAGATGTTTTCCTTGAACTCGTTGAGGCCATGATAGAGGGTGAGAGACAAGAGGAAGAGGCTCCTTTGGAGCTTGTTGAGATTGGAGTGGTGGCTCCATCAAGTGAAGACCATGGTGGGGAGGCTGAGGAGACTAGGCAGGTTGAGGCAGGGGCTGCCTTTGAGTCTGAGATGCCCGAGGCTTTGGGGTTTCACAATTGCCCCATAAGAGCCAGTGACTCACCTGGCTACCACCCCTTCAAGCCTAGCCCTGAAAACCTAAGTTCCTTCAATGATGGTGGGCCCGGTAGTACCACCCAAACCTATCTTTAGTGGGATTTCTAGCATAATTGTGGACTTGCTCCGTGCGGATCTCCAGGGTTTAAGGGAGCTACCTTTCACTGAGCTGGGTGAGGCATTGGTCAAACTCAGGGAATTTGCTACTGCGACCATTGTTTTTGGGAATGCGTCAGAAGTCCTCTCTCATTTTGGTGTTACTTTACATGAATTGGAGAGCTGGAGGCTGAAAAGGTTGCATCATGAGGCAGAGAGCAGCAAGGTAGCTTCCTTGGAGGCGTTGATATCACGTCGCCGTGAGGAAATAGATTCCTGCATAGAGAAGAAGGCAACTATGGTTGTCCATCAACTTGATCTCAAGCTGGAGGGGAGAACTTGTTTCAATAGGATGATAGGCATAAGGGAGGAGATGTGAAAGCTGAAGGATGAATTTATCGATCTTGAGAGGGAAATGATTCAGAGAAAGGCCTTGGATGCCTCCTTGGCTAAGGATCTATCTGAGCTCAGTCGCACCATCAAATCAGAAACTGCCTTCATGGAGCAAGAGGCACAGATGGTGGTCGAGCTGAAGGAGCATATCCAACATGCCGAGGCTTCTTCTGTAGCATCCAGAGCAGAGATCAATAAGATCATTGATTGTTTTTTAGAGTGTCCTTTCTTTGTCAACACTTGTAAAAATTTTGAATTAATAAATGAAATGCCTCCTTTTCTCTTCTAGATAATTTTGCTTCATGATTTCATTCTTCTTTTACTTCGCTATACCTCTTTTGGTTCTTTTGGGGCTTGACCGCCTCTCAAAATATTCATTGTCTCAAGAGGACAAGATAGAATACCCTATGCCTTACTTCGTCTTACAACAAGCTGCTGTGGCTTCAATGACCTCGAATGGGGGAGCAGTGGCTTCTTCTCCCCTTAACGTTTGATTGGACAAGGGATCATAATTCATTTTTATCATTATTTCATGTGCCTGCTCACTATAAATAGTCCAATTAGGAGGGGCTTTGGCCTCCATTCAAGGTGCATTTGCTTCAAGTTTGTCATAGCTATTGGTCTCAAGCACGAACTCCTTTAGATGTTTTGAAGCGACACACATAACCTCCAATTGGCTCTGGAGACTGCAAACTTCGCTTCTTAACTCTGCTAGGGGATCCTGTTCTTGAGGGCAGAAGGTTGTCCTTTCTCAAATTGCTCTCCCCCACAGAGTCAGGGATGCGTAAAACTTGTGGCTGACTACTGGTCTAAACTGACCCTGAGATGGGACGAGGAGCATCATCCATGCTTATAATAGCCGGGGTTTGAAAAATCTTCCACGGCGGCTGGAGTGCCATTTCTACTTTCAAGAGTGCAATAGGTATATGCAGGAATTTTTGATGATCCGACGTGTAGGTAACCTTTGGAGTCGAGAATTCTATCCCCATGACTTCCTCAATCTCAGGAGCGACCTCTGGTTCATCTTCTTGCAAAGGTGGCTCTGGATTGGAAGCAGAAGGGGAAGCTTCATCTTTAGGCAGAGATGGAGCTTCTTCAGGGATAGTGAATAGCATGCTAGGATAAAGGGGAGTCAGAGGGAGAATTTTTCCTTGTCTTTCCTCTTCTTTGAACATGTCCACCAGTGTTCACCCGATGTCCTCAACATATTCATGAGATGAAGGTTCTATATTCCTCACTGACTTGTAATCATGATCACTTGGATTTTGGGATGACACCAAATCTGTGAAGTAATACTTGGCATCAACATAGCGAGCTTTGGCTACAGGAAATAGTCTTTTAATAGCATAGACCATATGCTGTCTCCCATCTCGGCTGTACTTGAAGCACTGGTGCAATGTGGACGGAACCACCCCTGGTCATGGAGCCATAGGTGGCTGAGAAGGATGTTGTAGGAGGTGTCAGTATCGATTAGATGAAACTGAGCGTAGTGGTTTAATTTACCACTCTTGAGACAAAGGCGGACGGTGCCAGACGACTTTTCTCCTAACTGATTGAACCCCTGGACTATGATACGCGTCAAAATGAGATCTTCAGAACGTAATCGCAATCGAGGAGGATTCTCCTTAAGATGAGGTTGACTGTTGACCCTCCATCCAACATAATTTGGTTGATGGGACATGCATGTAATTCACCAGTCACAAAGAGAGGGCGATTGTGAAATTTTTCTCAATTGTAGATCAACCTCTGAGAAGGTGACCACTACACATCCGCTCAAGATCGATGGGTCCACCTAGATGGGTTACACTTCAGTCTCGTACACCTCTAGATCTGAAAGAGCCTAGACCAGAGCCATACGATAGTCCCTTGAGCGCATGAGGGCATCATAAATGTTGAGAAGGGATGGGAGCTTCCTCAAGTGCCCTATCACATCATATTTCACCTTTTCCTCGTCAACCTTTTGTCTTCCTGGCATTGGTTGGGTGGTATAGTAGGTTGAGGAGTAGGTTTACGTGGAGGAGGTTTATTTTAGCCTACTGGCTTACTTGATTGGGAAGATGGCTTGGTTTGGGTGATAAAGGTTTGTTTTAGCAGAACAGAAGTTTGAGGTTGAGGCTTAAGAGGTGGCTGGGTATATGGGACCAGCGGCATCCCAGGGAATTTGAGGATGGGTGGATTGTCCGGGGTTTTTAGGCGAGAGAGAAGTGGTGGACTAGGAAACTTCAAGATGTTTGGCTTCTGAGGTGGAGGTTGCAGCGTTTTCCCTTATCTCAAGCTCATTTGCCTCGTGCTGGGTGATGCTTCTGATATTTGCACTATGTGGCAAGCTTCTTGAGAATAGAAACTCTGCCCTTTTGATTCTTTCAGCAACTTCTACTCGAAGTTGGGCTCAGGGGGCCACTAAGGTTTCTTTAGCTTTGACTTCTTGTGCTTCTTAGTGTAAGAAGATGGCTCTGACATGGCTCGAGCCGCAAGGCGTCAGCAACTGTTAAGAATCTAGCCGTCTGGGCTAGTGTCTTTTTCAACCGCTTTCGTTGCATCCTGCTTATATTGATTCCTTCGAGCTCTCTGTCAAGACCCTTGAAGTCTGAATATTCCATAGTTGTACCTACAGGAGACATAGAAGAGGAGGGGGGAGAAGAAGAAGAAGAAGAAGAAAGGTCAGTAGGTGAGGGACTTTTAAGGTCATTTCCCTCATCGGACCGATATGGGCATCGTTTTGTGTCATCAATAGAGTTGGACGTGTACAAAGAGTCTTTTAGGTCTTGACTCTGCTTAGACCATTGCAGAGTACTTTTAAAGTCGTCACCCTCATTGGACGTGCCCCGAGTAGAAGATGGCTCAGGGACATCCTTTGGATGGGATGAGGACTGGAGGATGATTACACCAGGGATAAAGCCCTGTAAGGTCGGTAATGGGGGAAGAAGCCTGAGAAATTCTTGCTCAACTGGTGGTCAAGCAGTCTTGTTTCTCTGGCGAGTAGCCCTTGGTAACCGCCTTCTCCTGGTTTTCATTGGAAGTGTTTGATTCGTCTCACTAGGTTTACGAATAGCCCTAGCTTGATGAATTTCTTCTCGCCTTAAGGACTTGAGCCTACTTCGCCCGTGGTGGACTATCCATGGTTGGGAATTTGAGGGTTCAACAGGATCTGAATCATCATTACCCGGGTCTTGTGTCAGTAGGCCCTCTTGCACCGATGGAGCAATGATTTGGGGATCTCTTTCTGGGACGTTACAAGGTTCTTGACATCCCTGTATTTTCTTCACGATTTTATCATGGAAACTAGATAATTCGCTCAACTCATGGGCCCATATTTGATGGTATAGTCACCAATGGTTCTCAGTTCCCTGAGTGAGGCATTGGGGCTGCCTTGCTGGTTTTGGTACGATGAGGCCTTCTTGAAGCATCATGATGAACAAGGCACGAAGGAGATTGGGCGCTTTGTCTTCCTCTTGGACGGTCACTATGTGGGAAACTTTTGCTGCCCTGAATGCCTTCTTTAGCTCTTCAAGCTTTATCTGACCCTTCTAGATCAGGGCTTCGATGATGTCTTTTAACGTGTAGCAATCCTCTGTGGGGTGGTTTATCCTCCGATGATAAGCACAATGATTCGCATGAGTATCGAGTCCAGCTTGATCAGGGAACTTGGTCTCTGACAGGTCAATCATATTCTTTTCGAGTAATAATTAGCGTAGTGCAGGGACCCATTCCTTTTCAAAGAGGTAAACTTTATTCTTATGCCTGGTCCAATAATCATCTCGATTAAGGTTCGCAGGTGGGGGTAACCGGTTGTATGACTGTTGTTGTTTCCCTGCTTGAGGTGCTTTCGCTATGTTTACCCCTTTGGAGAGGTCCAAAGTTTGAGAGGGAGCCTTCTTTGGATCGCTTATGGTGACGGTCGCACTGATCACTCCTTTCTGTTGGTTGCCCCAAGTATTGGTCCGAGAGCTACCATTGCCTTGGTTGTTTCCTGAGCTTGCAAACGCTTATCGTGACCCGCCGTGGTGGCGTGATAGGCTTTCTATGCGGACTGACTTAGAGATCAACTCTGACATGGAGGCTAGATTGGAGGCCTCAACATGTAGAGCAATATCAAGTCGTATGTTTTGAACGCAGGTTTGAACTGCTTCCTTCTCAGGCATATGATTAGGATGGCGAGAAGCCAAATCTCTCCATCTTGCTATGAATTGATCGACGAGGTTATCGGGTTCTTGGGTCAAAGTGCGAAGCTCGATGGTTTGGACCTCTCTCTCGACTTCATAGAAGCGTTGGTGGAACAATTTCTCCATTTCCTTCCAAGTATGTATTGAGTTTGGGGGAAGCCGAGCATACAACTGAAAAGCTGGGCCATCAAGGGTTTCAAAAAACTGACGGAGAAGGAGTCTCCCGTCAGTTGCTATCTCTCGACATGCCTCTTGAAAATGAGCGATATGCTGGTTTGGGGAGGTTGTGCCATCGAACAGGGGAAACTTCCATTTCTTGTAGTTTGAGGGAAACGAAACCTGATCAATATAAGATGGGTACGGCTTCTGGTAAAGCATTGCACCTTGCATTCTCAAGATTTGTTTGTTCTTCAGGCTATAGCTTACCATAGCGTCGATGTCTGCCTGTGAGACGGGATGAGAGGCGGAATTGTCTTGTGAAGCAGGTGGGGGAGGCTACCTTGGAGGTACATCATCTGAGTGATGAGAGTTGGCTTCATGAGGGGATACATTGACTGGGGACCGCGTGCTTTCAATGTGATCAATCTTCTCCATCATTGCTTGCACCATCTGCTCGAACCGGTTCATGCGTTCTTCTTGGTTATCGGTAGGGTATGTGACAACCATAACGCTAACCATTTCCTCGGGGTGGTCAGCCTTAGATGTGGTTGAAGGCTTTCGGGCTTGGCGAGGCACACGTGGTAGATTGGTCAGCAAGGGCTAAGCATGCCCCGACTGGACTCGAGTCTTGTATGCTGATCGTGTGAGGACCGGTTCTTGATGGTCTTGGGACCATAGCTGCTGAATGGTTGAGTCGTCTTCTACGACATTGACCACAATACATTATTGGTGAATTTCTTCTTTAGGCTTTGTCATCTAAAGAGGGTAGAAGGGGTTCAGGTGAAGAGGGTCGTCAGAACTGGGTGCCTTGACCATCTTGGTTGCTTCCCTAGTAAGATTTCGCAGACCCCTATCACGTTTAGCTTTGAGATTTTGATGGACCTCATGCCAAAACTGCGATCGGGACTGTGGCTAACAGCCCTTCTTGCACAAGAAAGAGTCCTTTCCATCAGGTGAAGTAATGGGTGCGGTCCACGAACTGGGGTTATCCTGGGCCAGGGAGGATGAAGGACTTGATCTCCCAGCAAGTCTTTGCCCTGAGTCCTCTTATGGGCTCCAGAGGCATGATTGAGATGATGGGGCTGGTTGAAGACGGTACTCTTGGGGAAGGTCTTCGAGTACCAAGGCTGGAGGTGCTTGACTAAAAGAGGAGGGGCAGGTAGGAGAAGGGTCGACTCATGACGACATCTGAGTCGGGAGTGAGGGGCGGTCTATGACAGCGACGCGTGTGCGCCCCTTGAAGAAGGATCACGGGTGACCTTAGGGTCAGCCCGGGCTCGAACAAGTGGTTTGGCCTTAGGAGGCCGAGAACTGCGAGCAGGTGTCTGTAAGAGAACAGGTGGAAGCCTGCCTCTTAGAGGGTGTGCTAGTGTGTGCTGAGTAGGAGGCCGAGGGGGTCGTCATCCATTTACTTGCGTTGACGCAGTGACGGTGTTGCCCCGAGTGGTGGGATGCACATGCATAACGTGTACTGGGCCTGACCTTAGGAAGCCTGATCCTGGACATTGACTCGAGGTAACATAAGATTTGCCCCGAGGTGTGGCTCGAGTGGATGACCCACGAGCCTTAGGGTGTGTGCGAGAGGTGGAGGCTCCAGGGTTTGGGTAGCCTTTCGTAGAAAGGAACGACAACTTCCTTGCCTTTTGCAGAAACGGACTGGGTAGCCTTCTGACATACCTCAGCAATACAACCGACAAGTGACTTGTCGGTGACAGGGTGCATACTGTGAGAGGTAGCAGATGTGCTACCGATGCAAGGTGTCTTGGTGGAAGTCCCACCAGGGCAAAGAGATGGGGAGTTAGGGACCTTTAAGTCCCTCCTCACTCCTATCCAAGTTAAGACTTGGGAGTTAGGCACTAGGTCTTTACTCAGAAGGAAGGTTGGGAACGAAGTTCGAGGAACTTGTTCTCAGGGGGACAATCGCGAATGACGGGAAGAGGAAATCCCCAATCCGGATGAATGGGTTAAAGAACCCAGAAGCCATTTGTGGTATGTGAAAACAGAAAAATAAAGGAGAAACTAGGCAAACAAGGATGATCTGACGAAGGGGTAGTAAGTCCTCAGGGGAGTCGTCAAGCTGGTTAGGTGCCTTGATCTCGCCCTCCAGGTATGACCTGGTGGCATGTGTCTCGGGTTTCATGGAACCCGGGACTTGAGATCACTCTCTCGGGAACCTTGTTAGAAAACAATGGAATGTATACCAACCGATAAGAGAGGAATTTAAGGTGGGTTCAGGACTTACTCGGGCTGGCTCGCTTGGCTACTTAGATCATGATGGAAAGCCCCCCAATCCTACAACTGGTTCGGAATTGCCTCCCTTAGCCTGTACTCTCCTGTTTATGAAATTACGCACACACGGTTAATTTATAAGACATGTGGGCCAAGGGACCCAACCTTGTCTTTGGGTGAATGCACATAGGCATGCACATTCAATAGAAAGAAAAAGGTAAGAGGATAGATCAAATAAGAAGAAAGAGATAGAATAGAGGAATGGGGAAGATAGGAATTTGGCGAAGTGGCTAGACTAACACAATAGCTAGACCAGCATGTGATTGACTCAGCATGGTAGCAAGACGGGCACGGTAACTAGACCGGCACAACGACAATACTACTAGACAACGGAATGATCACCGACCAGTCTGACATGATGGCTAGCCTATCGTGGCAGTAAGGCAGGCACGATAACTAAGATCGGCACAACAGCAATACTGCTAGACAACAAGACTACCATGACAGTGTTTGACTTAGCCTCCCTTGGTCAAACGAGAGGGAAAAAAGAGAGAAGAGAGAGAAGAGAGGCATGCACAGTACTACCGATGTTGTGCATGTGAGGAAAAGAAATGAAAGATAGAGAGAGGAAAAGAAGAAGAGAGTAGTAGTGAAAAAGAAGAGAAAAGGGTGAAGATGAAAGATGGGAAAGAAGGAAGAGGGAGAAAGAGAGAGAGAAGAGAGAAGGAGAACATGGACGACGATGAAGTCCTGCTATCCATGATAGAGGAGAGAGAAAAAGAGAGAAGCATGAACGACGATGAGCTTCCACTGTCTATAACAGAGGAGAGAGAAAATATGGACGGCGATGAGCTTTTACCATCTATGACAGAGGAGAGAGAAAATATAGACATCGATGAGCTTCCGTCGTCCATGATAGAAGAGGGAGAAGAGAGAGAAAACATGGACGACAATGAGCTTCCATTATCTATGATAGAAGTAGGGGAAGAGAGAGAAAATATGGATGACGATGAGCTCCCACCATTCATGACAAAAGAGAGGGAAAAGAGAGAAAACATGGACGGCGATGAGCTTCTGCCGTCCATGATAGAAAGGGGAGAAGAGAGAGAAAATATGGACGACGATGAGCTTTTACCGTCCATGATAGAGAAGTTAGAAGAGAGAGAAAATATGGACGATAATGAGCTTCTGCCGTCCATGAAAGAGGAATTAGAAGAGAGAGAAAATATGGACGATAATGAGCTACCACCGTTCATGATAGAGGAATGATAAGAGAGAGAAAATATGAATGGCGATGAGCTTCTATCATCCACGATAAAAACATGAGAAGAGAGAGAAAATATGAACGACGATGAGCTTTCACCATCCATGACATAGGATTAAGAAGAGAGAGAAAATATGAACGGCGATGAGCTTCCACTGTTCAAGACATAGGAGTAAGAAGAGAGAGGAAACATGGATGATGATGAGCTTCTGCCGTCCATGATATAGAAATAAGAAGAGAGAGAAAAATGGACAGCGATGAGCGTCTGCCATCTATGATATAGGAATAAGAAGAGAGAGAAAATATGGACGACAATGAGCTTCTACCGTTCTTGACATAAGAATAAGAAGAGAGAGAAAATATGGATGGCGATGAGCTTCTACCGTCCATGACAGAGGAGTAAGAAGAGAGAGAAAATATGGATGATGATGAGCTTCCACTGTCCATGGCACAAGGAGAGACAAGGGAACTTTAATAGAGGCCCATCTCGCCACTCGAGTTAAGGCTTGGCTCACTGTTTATGTCCCAGGAGTAGGAAGACATCACACCCGGTGATAGGCTCTGCCATGCATGAACAGAGAAGGGGGAGAGGAAACAGGGAGAGAGAAGGAAAGAGAGGAAAAAGAAAGGAAGTATAGAAGAGAGAGAAGGAAAGTGAATAAAGAGATTAGGGAAGAAAGATGAAAGAGAGAGATAAATGTGAGGAGAGAGAAATAGAAAAATAGGGGGGAGAGAGATAAAGAGAGGAGAGGAGAGAGAAAAAAAGGAGAGAGAACAAAGGAGAGAGAAAGAAAGAGATAGGGGAGGAGAAAGAAAGATAGAGATGAGCGGAGGAGAGAGAAAGTTACCTTCACAAAGGGTACCAGACCTTTTTTCTCTCCTCTCTCTCTCTCTCCAAGATGTGCCCACAATTTCAATGTAAAATCTCCTAAATTTTATTAATGAGATTGAAAAATCATGGGTCCTTTGATAATTGTGTTTAGCATGTACTTATAGAATTGAGCCCAAACATGGGTGTACACCAAAAAACTATCCTAATTGATGATAATTAAAATTTAATTGAATTAAAGGAAAATCTAAAATTAGGTGCAAAAAGACTGTTTTACCCCTACATAACAATGTGTAAAATTTTCAAACAGTCCCTGCTGCTACCCTAGAACTTGTGTGATCTTTCAAGGATGATTAAGGCTTGCTCTGACATCCGTTTGGCCAAATGATGATTTACGACGATCGATTTGATACCAACTTCGAGCCACGGATCGCATTTTTAATCATGTGACTCGAAATTTGTGTAGATCTTGAAAAATTCTGATCGATAGTGTGCTTGTTTCTTGATGTTTTTCTTTGGTTTCTTCACTGAATTGCATTGAGCATGCCATCACAATCACGTTGTAACAAACACAGCTCGATTTCGTGTCCAGACGAAGATTTTGTTGTTTTGGGTTTTTGGCTGGAATCTGAAAATCTGGCGGCGGAAATCTATTACAACTTTGACACCTTCGTGTGCTGAATCCAATCGTTCATCGTATGCAGGGTTCGGACCAGAGATAGCCTCGGACCTTATGTACATAATGCAATTGGTTTCACTTCGATTGGGCTCCCGTGGGCCGTGATATGGCCGCTTGACCGAGGCTTGTCGCTGCTGAATTTTCTGCAACTATCTTCACGAATCACCAACTTCTCTCTAGTTTTTCTCCTTGCTCGAGTATCATCATGGTTCGTGTCACATATCAAAACGCTTGTCTTGACAAGACGAACACACTCACCAAATTTGAGCTAGATCCTACTCAAGACGAGTGAGATACGGGTCTTCGAAGTTGCTGCTCGGGACTATGCACACTAGTCTCCTTTAATGGAGATTGGTGCAGGGAGGCCGCACGGGAATAGCATGCGGTCTACCCCTATTTAATGTTTCACCCATAACTTTGTCATGGAACATCCGTTTAAGCCGAAACTTGCCCCTAAGGTTTTTCGACTGTACCGCATCCAATGGCGGTGGTTCCATAGCTATTTGGTGCATCGAAAATCGAGTTCTATTTTTGGGGTCCGTTTCAAGGTGCTAGAGGCTGATTTTTCTGATATTGTTTATTTGTTTACGCTACCTTAGACATGTCGAATTGTGACGAAACTTGGCAAGTGGCATTTGGAGTGCTTAGAAAGATTCTGACCAATTCAGGGGTAATTATGAAATTATCAGGAATTCCACTGTATATCGAGGCTTTATTGATTGGCTTCTCTTTTATTCTGCATCAGGGACCCAAGGTGCTGAAAAATGCGTTCAAACAAAGTGGATTGGGGAGTATCCTCTAGAGTCTATTTCCTCATATTTGTTTGGCATTGTTACGAGACCTAACTTGACAGTTAGTGAGGTGGTAGAAAGAAGGAGTCATACTACTTCTTGGAATATTTTCTTGGCCTATAGTCGGTTGAACAATGTCTTACTTTTTCAATGGTGTACACTAATGGAACTGCTGGATAAGATATATATTTTGTCGAATATGGAGGATGAGATGGTATGGGAGATCAAGAGTGATGGTGTTTTCATTGTTAAATCTTGTTATAGCCTTCTCTTTCACGATCGGTGGAGATAGTCATGCCCTCATATTGCTCAATTTTGGAAAAGGTCGATAGCCCATAAAGTTCAAGTGTTTATCAACTTGGTTGCTATGAACAAGGTTTTGACTAATGATAATCTGATAAAAAGGGGAAAAATTCTGCTGAATGTGTGGTTATTGTGCAAATCTGATGGTTAATTTGGTGCGCATCTCTTTATCCATTGCTCCTTTACAATGAGAATTTGGTATTGGATGTTTGGTGTTATGGGTACAAATTTGGCTCTTCCTCAATCTCTGGAGGGGATAGTTTCTCAATTCACCCTATCTCATCTGCCTAAGGTAGGTAAGATTATTTGGAGGATAGCTAAAAGCATCATACTGTGGGAGGTTTGGAAAGAAAGAAATAGAATGACCTTTGATGTCATCTCTATGTCCTTGGACAAATTAATTCATTCTATAAAACTCTCAATTTGGTCGTGGCTATCTGTGTTAAAAGTGGGATGGGGTATCTCTAAGGTAGATGTCATGGCTAACCTACACAATCTTTTTCTTCTTGGTAGTGTTAGAAGTAGACCGAAATGTATTTGGATTGCGCCTCCTACTGGTAGTCTGAAACTCAATTTCGATGGTAAATCTTTTGGTAACCTTGGTTTAGCGAGAATTAGTGGAGTTTTGCGTGACTGTTATGGTAACATTCTTTTTTCTTATGCTGGCCCGATAGGTTGTGTAACTGCAAACTGTGTTGAGCTTACTGTTCTACTTAATGGTTTGAAGATTTTTATTGATAGGAATTATGGTAATAATTGTTGGATTGAAGGGGTTTCTTTGAATGCAATTAGGTGGTGTAACAAGGAACAACGCGTCCCATAGGAACTTCGGCCTTTCTGGTTGCAGATTATAGATCTAGTGTCATCCTTGTCGATCTCTTTATCTCATGTTTATCATGAAGCGAATTATGTGGCTGATAGTGGTGCTTCTTTACCATCTCTTGTTATCACTAATGATGTAATTTATTTTCCATATTATTAAATAAAAGTAGTAACATTTGTCAAAAAAAAATACAATGTACAGCTATGTGTCCTTTTGTCTACACAAGTTGCATTGTACTTGGCGAAAGTTGAAACCCTTGTTAGATCTATTGGATATAGCTAAATCCACATTAGTGATATCTGGTGACTTGGATTTGCAAATCTCAAGAGAGCCTAAGAGAGTCTCCTCAGCAAGGAGATCTGAGAGGGCATCCTCTAGTGATGAAGTGGGAGTGCGGTGAAGAATAGAAGCTCTTACATTTTTTAACTCTGATCACAATCCCATTTGTAAATGGAAAAAATGAGTATGATTTCTTGTTTTTGTAACTGCCTCGTTAGGTGACTATGTGGCCATCAAGTCTATCGCATTCCATATGTCCGAGAGGGAATTGAAATAGTCTTGGACAGATAAATCCCCTTCTTGTGTTTTCATGCTTTCTATTTCAAGTGCATAGAGACGAGCCGTGTTTGTTTGGGAGTAAGTTTTCTTCAAATAATCTAGATAACAATGAGACTATCAATGGCAAATCAATCATTGCGCCCATTCTCATCGGTAGGTTAGGGTATAGAGCCATCAACATAGCCCCATAACTTTCTTCCTATAAGAAAGCATCGCATCTGGAAAGACCACAAGCCATAGTTCTTCCCATCAAGACGCACAGAAATAGTAGCACTCTATGTATTATTATTGGATTCCATGGCCGGAGAGAGAGAAAAATAAAAGATTAAATGGGTTGAGAGAAGCAATAGCAATAGTCGACCAATCAATTTCCAATGATTCTAGAATCAAGAAAAAAAAAGAGTAATAATCATGAGAATTACTTCATGGGGGATGGGAATTCGGGAATGTCAAGGAGAAGTGCAGACTAGAGAAAGAGTGTGTTGAGGAAATGATAGAGTTAGAGAGAGAGAGGATAGAGAAGTCTGAAGCAAAATCGAGATGGGCAATGTAGAGAGAAGAGAAGGGTGCCGACCAAAATACGGAAAAAATAAAATTGCCAAGACTCAAATGGATCCCATAACCATAGTTTTAAAACTCAGCCGAGGTAACTCGGTCTCGGCCCATGGATGAGGCGAGTTAGGTATTTAACTATAATATTAGCACAAATTTATATCAAATATATTAGGATGGTTTATTGCTTAGGTCTAAGTGCTAAAGTTTGCCTCAATCACGGGTTCGGGAACACTTTTTTTAAAAAAAACACACTTAAAAAAAAAAAAAAACTGCCCACAAGAATTGATCCCAAAACCTCTTTTAAATAGGTCCTTTTATATAAGGCAAACTATCCAACATACCACTATAAGTTTGCTAATAAAAGAGGTACTTATAATATATATAACTATTATTTTTCTTCATTTTCTTTAAAAAAAATGAGCTGGACTCGGCGAGTTATTTGGACTCGTACGAGTAAATCGCCTCAGTCAGGTCCCGAGTACCTTTGCCAAGTCAACTTTTTTAATACTGCCCATAATCATCCTCTTGTCAAAGATTCCTTTGAAGTTATTGGGAATGAAAAGGAATACAGGAAAATAAATATTTCAACAGAACGCAACAATTATAATAGAGCCCAAATGCCCAAAGATGAGGCACCACGTTTAGATGCAAAGCCCCCGAAACCCCAATCACAGCACTTAGAATGGAGAGAGGGACGTGAGGGAGTGGGTACAAGCCCAAAAAACTCTAATCAAAGATGTAAAGGTAGAGTTGTTACTAATTTCGCACTCTATCTTGAGCAAAAGAACAAAATCAAAACGGATGGAAAAGAACATAGTAGAAGCAAAAACCCACGAACTCTCCGATCTCTTTTTATACGGTAAAGCTTGATAAAAGACAAAACAAAGAAAGTCGGTCCATTAACTGACCTTCACAAAGAATATGACGATCTGTCTTACCTTCACAAAGAATATGATGATCTATGAACAGCAATGGACAGATCAATGAATAAGTTGCAAGAGCAATAGCTTTGATACCATGTTAGATTTTGAGAAGTATAGATAGTAGAGAGAGAAAAACAGAAGAATGGAATCTGTGGCCAATTTACATTAACAAGAATGAAACCCCAAAAATGGTTTATATACGGTACACATTTAGTTTAGTCCAAACTATCCCTGCCTAATTATACAATGACAATAAAAAGACAAATGAAATATATACATATTTATTATATGCACATTATTATACTTACCTCAGTTGGTTGCCGAGGCCGAGCAACTGGGCTCAACCTGAGTTGTTCGAATTTTTAATATGAAAACTATCAGGTGTTATTTTAAAATAATATCGATCTAAACTATATCTCGTAAAGTGTATTGTCGTATAAAAAGAAGTATTGGGTTTTTAGTCGCATGGGAGAATAGAGAAAAGAAAGTGATATATTTATATGGAAACACTTTCTTTTATTGTGTTCATCGAGCCAAGGGAGGATTATGCTATTCCTGTCGAGCACATGGGATGTTGGGGCGTGCATGTACTAGGGCAGTAGCGCTTAAGCCGCACTTTGGGGCCCTTAGCCCATGCACAAGTCTAGGTCAGGCAAGCTATTTTTTTGAGATGCAACAATGCAAGCAATGTCAAGAGTGGTTAACACCTGAAGATTTATAATGCTACGTCCTAGGCACAATTCCTACCAAGGATATGGGCTTTCTCCTCACTTACTCACCCAAAACAACGATGGAGCATGGGGGTGTACATGTACTAGGGCAGTAGCGCTTAAGGCGAACTTTGGGTCCCTTAGCCCATGCAGAAGTCTAGGTCAGGCAAGCTATCTTTTCGAGATTCGACGATGCAAGCAACACCAGGAGTCGAGGTCGCTCTATTGTAGCCGCATCAGTCATGGCAATGTCTATTGTCGTAGTCTCTCCCAACGACATTGCCGAACGGAATTTCTCTCAGCAAAGTCTTTACGAGTGAATGTAACAGTGTTGTATGACACGGTGGCATGATGGTTATTTTCAGTAATTAGATGCATGGGGGGTTGAGGTGACTATTGGGTCTAGTGATTTCTTTGTAGAAAAATTGTTTCATGCGGGCTGGACTGCGTTTCCACATATGCGGTCTAGAAAGTGTAAAGTATCCATTTTAAAGATTGCTGCAAGTAGGTGTTCTATCTAAAACACTAGAAATTAACGGTCCAAATGTTTTCTTACTAGAATTACTATTTCTAGTTTTTAAAATTTATTTATTTTTTCATATTCATGATCTCTATGTTGGAGATTACATGTCTTTAAACTAAGTCTTAAAAACCATCGCAAAAATAGATTTATTAAGAGAATTGTTTCATGCGGGCTGGACCGCATTTCTATATATGTGGTCCAGAAAGTGTAAAGCATCCATCTTAAAGATGGATGCAAATAAGTGTTCCATCAAAAAATAATGGAAACTAACGGTCCAAATATTTTTTTACTAAAATTATTATTTTTAGTAGTTAAAAATATTTAATTTTCATATTCATGATCTCCATGTTAGAGATTACATGTCCTTAAAAATTAAGTCTCAAAATCCGTCTCAAAAATATATTTATTTTCATATTCATGATTTCCATGTTAGAGATTACAAGTCCTTAAAAACTTAAGTCTTAAAATCCATCTCAAAAATAGATTTATTAAAAGGCCCGCATTTCTACATAGGTGGGCTTGGCCGCATAGAAACCGGGTCCTTTTTTGTATCCAATTTGACTGTTACGACTCAAAGAGCAGTCATTGATTTTCTCATATGAACAGTCATGACTCAAAAAGAATGTGTTACAACTCATGGAGACTCAAACAGATAGCTTGCTTGGCCTCGACATTGGTATGAACAGTGACGACTATCGACATTGGAGAGACTTTCTCACTTTGGTCCGAGTTTCTCTTTGAGCACAATTTTTGCCCTGCTGTCTTTCTCATTGAATTACTTTCACGCTCTAAAACACAGACAATTCTAATCCATATCGATCTCATTGCTCTAGTGCCTGTATTTTTAGGTATCCCCCCTGATAAATTTACCCACTCTAGTCTTATGCACATTAATTTTAATCAATAAGAAGCAAATATTGTCTTGAGAAAGCGCCTAGTGTGCCTGAATATAAGAAAGTTGTTCTTTATTTTTTAACAATTTCAAGACATTATTTTAGGGTGAAATAATGGAGAGTTCCATGATTTCCATCAAAATCATGAATTAGGACTTCGTAAAAGTAGATTATAAGGAACGAACTTCCAAATGAGGCAATAAAAGTCAATTCTTTTGTTGACCCGCACTTAAGGTAGATTATGTGATCACTAAATAAATGCCGAACTTACCACCACTGAATAAAGAAAAGACTATGCAATTGCCTCGACTGCGAGAAAAGTGGAGGGAGGACAATTTATGTGTGCAAAGATCACAACCTCAATGTTCTCACTGACCCAGTTGATAATATGTGCTCATCAGTGTCATCCACGAGATAACTTTGGCACCAGTTGAAGTGAAATACGAAATGAATAAATCAATGAACTAAAGATTCTTAGTTTTGAATTATTTGGAATCTAAGTACCTTGAAAATAAGAAACAAAGTGTATGAGTCTTTACACATGCAATCATTGATTTTCCAAATCATAAGTTATCATTTTATTCAGGGCATTGACCATAGAATCCATTGATAGGGGCTTGGCACATTGAGGTTAAAAATTTGAACAAGTTGGATTCTTGGCTTGCTAGGGTTTTCTTGAAAGCCTTGCTAATAAAGCTTTCTCGGAGATGAGAGTTTTGGCATTAACCTCTCCAACACTATTACGTTGTTTAATTCCAAAAGTCCATCAACCTTGGTATTTGTGTTTGAGAGGTTTCAGACATGGTTGACATTTGAATCTTCACCTGATTGACTCTAGGTTGTTTGTACCTTCGTCATGCAGTCTACATTGCTGCAGCAACACTGTCTGCGTTGTTAAACCTTCCAACATCGAAATTTGTTTTGTGGTCTGGTTTCGTGATTGGTGTTGCCTTCAATTGGATTTAAGGTCCTGGGTTAGGCGAATTCTGATTTTTTTCCTCATGGGAACTAAAACTTGCCTATTTTGGGCTCTAAATCTCCTAAATGGGATATTTGGAATTTTCTAAGAATATTAATGGAACATCTTATGGCTGGACTATAGTCTGAGTGTTGGGTGTCCCGTCACATGTTGGGAGGGCAACAATGAAATTGTTCTAATTAAGTGGGCAATGTGGAAAAGTGAAAAAAAAGGTGATTTGTTGACCAAGTCACCATCCCATACAAATAAGATCCCACGTATGGTTTTGGTATGGGGAGATATCCCTCTTATCTCTTTTCAAAAGAGGAGATAGAGATAAATTACTCTTTAGGAGATTATGGCTACGCTTCCAAATATAATGGTTATCCTTTCACCCATATACAAAAGGAAAAACGTGAAAGACTCTTTATATGGCTGGTTTACTCTTCTTGGTGCATTAAGAAAAATACAATGAACCTTTTCCTGTAGAGAAGCAGAAGAATAAGAAAGAGAAAGTCATCCTTCTCCTAGAGGGAGAAGAAAAAGAGAGATCCTTTTCTTTTAGAGAGAAAAAACCTCTAAAAAGAAAAAAAGCCTTTGAGAGAGAAGATCCTCAGAGAAGACTAGAGAGAGAAAGTCTCTAGAAGAAAGTAGAGAGCCCAAAAAAAGTTGTTTCTTGGAAGACCATTGTAACATGTGAAGTTTATCGTGGATTTGAACTCTTTCTCCCATGGACGTAGTCTGAAAAGGTGAACCACGTAAATCTGATGCAAGTAAGATTTATTTCTTTATTGCTTGTTTCCCACTCTAATACACACATCAACTTTGGCATATTTTTTATGTTTCATATATCCTGTTTCCGCAGTGCATATCCACATTCTTGTGAGAGGGCGCTACGTGGCTGAGCCCCAACAAGTGGTATCAGAGCGCGTTTTCCTCGCTGCTTGGTCACCCTATCATCGTTTTATATTGCGAAGCTAATGGTCGTAGGACGAGTAAGGAAGATGACAAATCTAGCTCCTATAATCTTACACACATCTCCGGGCTCATCCTCGACTTGACTTTCGATTAATTAGGCTAAGGGAATTCACAAACCCTAGGGCAGTAATTCACAATCGGGCGGCAGTTCACGATCAGGCGGTAGTTCATGATCGAGTGACAGTTCATGTTCCGCTGGTAGTTCATGATTGGGTGGCAGTTGACAATCGGGAGGCAGTTCACTATCGGGCGATAGTTCACGATTGGGCGACAGTTGACGATCGGGCGATAATTCACTATCGGGCGACAGTTCACGATTGGGCGGCAGTTCACGATTGAGCGGTAGATCACGATCGGGTGGCAGTTCACGATCGGGTGATAGTTCACGATCGAGCGACAATTGACAATTGGGTGATAGTGCAAGATCGGGCGGCAGTTAACTGAAATGATTGGCACAAATCTAATCGTAACGCATGGGAGATAGCTAGTGTGTTGATTTAAGATGGATTTCAGTACCGAAAGCATGATGATATTGCTCAATGGGATTAATTGGATCATCTGGAAGCCAAAGATGGAAGATCACCTACACTTTAAGGACTTGTACACACCCATTGAAGGGGTAGAACACAAACCTGAAGGTATAATAGACGTTGAGTAGAAGAGACTGGACCAAAAGACTCTCGAAACCATCTGACAATGGTTGGAAGAAAATGTGTTCTCCCATGTGTGTACGAAAACAACTGCCAAGCCATTGTAGAATAAGTTACATAACTTGTACGAGAGGGAGACCACCAGAAATAAGGCGCTCTTGATCTAGAAGTTTGTGAACATGAAATTTAGAGATGGGTGTTCTATTACAAAGCATTTGAATGAGATGCAAAGTATTGTTAACCAACTTGCAACGATAAAGTTGTTCCTAGAAGATGAGCTACAAGCTTTATTTTTATTCGGTTCACTACTGGACAGTTGGGACCCTCGCAGTTTCTATGAGTAACTCAACACCTGATGGAAAAGTGACTATGAATCAGGTTACTAGCAGCCTGCTGAATGAAGAGATGAAAAGAATATCCTCTGACATATTAAACTCACAAGCTTGTCACAAATTGATGAAGGTACAAAACAAGCGACAAAAACCAATCTGATAAAGGGGGTCACATGTTATCATTATGGCAAGAAAGCGCACTTTAAGAAAGATTGTTGGAAGCTCAAGAAAGAGTGGAATGAGGACAATGTCAAGGATGATGGCAGGCAAGCCACTGTAGAGACTGCAAATGTTGGCGTGGTCGGAAGCTATGGTGAAGGATGCATTAATATTGCATCAAGTTCATACAACTCTGATTGGGTTGTAGATATCAGAGCATCGTTTCATGTTACCCAATGTAGATTCTATTTTTCTTCTTACAGAGAAGGAGATTTTGGCTCTGTAAAGATGAGGAACATCGGTTACTCAAAGATTGTGGGTAAGGGAGATGTACACATCAAGACTGATATTGAGATGAAACTTGTACTAAAAGACATCAGACACATACCAGATATTCATTTGAACCTCATCTCAAAAGGGTGTTTAAACGATGAAGGGTACCACTCAGTGTTCGGTAAGGGACATTGGAAGATGATAAAGGGATCTCTTGTCATAGAAAAGGGCAAGAAGTGTTGTTCACTATACAGAACACAGATGAAAATCTCTGATGGTGAAGTTAATGCCACTATGGAAGAATCCTCACAAGATATGTGGCACAGGCGTCTTGGTCACATGAGTGAGAAAGAAATGCAAATCCTAGCAGAGAAGCAGATTCTTCTCAATGTTAAGAATATATCCCTAACCCCATGTGACCATTGTTTGCTAGGAAAACAACATAGTCTCTTTCTCCAGTAAGAGCTCTAAGGATACGAAAATCCTAGATCTGATGCATTCAGATGTGTGAGGTCTCATGGATGTGTCAAGTCACTTAGTGGCGCATCATACTTCGTCACCTTTATCGATGATACTTCAAGAAATGTGTGGGTGTACTTGATAAAATCAAAAGATTAGGTGTTTGATATATTTCAGAATTTCCATACTAAGGTGGAAAGGGAGACAAATATGTTACTGAAGTGTCTCAAATCAAACAATGGGGAAGAGTACACATCAAATTCTTTCAAAAGCTACTATGTCAAGCGTAGCATAAGGGATGAAAAGACAGGCTCACATACCTCCCGACATAATAGTGCAGCATAAAGAATGAATCGCATCATTATGGAAAGAGTTATGAGCATGATATCCCGCCAAGTTACTAAAGCAGTATTGGGATGCAGCAGTCCTCAGAACATGCTACCTAATAAATTGATCCCCATCATTTCATCTAGATGGTGATATTCCAAATAGAGTTTGGATCGAAAAAAATATCTTTTAGTCACACTTGAGGGCGTTCAGATGCAAGGCATTGGTGCACGTGCCCAAGGAACACAGATCCAAGTTGGATGAGAAAGCACTCCTATGCATCTTCTTAGGATGCTCAGATGAAGAGTTCGGCTATAAGCTATGGGATCTTGAGAACAGGAAGGTGATCAGGAGTAGAGATGTGGTCTTTTCGGAGAACCTTACCATTGAATACGTGAAGAAGTTAGAAAAGTCACTGATCACTAATGGTTCAGAACCGGTTATAGTTCCTCCTACCATGGTACATGAAGTCGGGGGAGAAGTGAACAAGAGGATGGGTCCCAAGAGTTAGACATGCCAATTCTGAGTGATGTGCAACAAGGGGAGCAGCCTGTTCAAGATTTCTACCTACAATTGAGCTGAGAAGGTCTTCTAGGGGACATAAACCCTCTATCAGATACCCTGCATTAGAGTTCTTATACACTGAAGGGGGTGAACTAGAAAGATATCAAGATGCTCAAGCCGTCGAATAAAAATGAGCAGCAGGTTAAAGCTATGAAAGAAGAGATGGAGTCCTTTCATGAGAACCGCACCTATGACCTGGTAAAGTTGCCTAAAGGCAAGAAAACACTGAAGAACAAGTGAGACTTCAGAATAAAGACTGAAGAGAAAAGCTCACAGCCAAGATACAAGGCCATATTGGTTTTGAAAATTTTCAAGCGGAAAAAGGGTGTCGACTTTGATGAAATATTTTCTCCCGTGGTGAAAATGTCATCAATTCGTGTGGTGTTAGGCCTGACTACAAGCCTGAATCTAGAGATAAAACAGCTAGATGTCAAGACTGCCTTTCTCCATGGTGATTTGGAGGGAGACATCTATATGGAGCAGCGAAAAGGATTTAAGGTAAAAGGAAAGGAGGTTTGCAAGCTGGATAAGAGTCTATATGGGCTGAAACAGGCCCCAAGGCAGTGGTACAAGAAGTTCGACTCCTTCATGGGGAGTCATGGGTACAAGAGGACAGCTTCAAACATTGTGTATTCATCAAGAAGTTCTTCGAGGATAAATTTGTAATTCTTTTACTGTATGTTGATGACATGCTAATTGTTAGTCAGGACATTAACAAGATTGATAGGTTGAAAAAAGAGTTGAGCAATGCCTTTTCCATGAAGGACTTAGGTCGTGCTCAATAGATCTTGGGTATGAAGATATCTCGTGATAGGAAGGCTGGGAAGCTATGGTTGTCACAGAAAGGTACATTGGAAAAGTGTTCGAAAGGTTCAATATGAACAATGCAAAACCTGTCGATTCCCCACTTGGAAGTCATTTCAAGTTAAGTCTCAAGCAGATCCCTTCAAATAAAAATGAGAAGGAAGAAATGCAAAAAGTTTCCTACACATGGGCTATAGGACCTTTAATGTACACCTTACTGTGAACGAGTTGATATAGTGAGCAGATTTATCGTTAATCCTGGCAAGGAACATTGGGCAGTAGTCAAGTGGATATTCAAATATCTCAGAGGAATATCCAAAGTATGTTTCTGCTTTGGGGGAGGTAAACTTGTGTTACAAGGGTATACAGATGCTGACATGGCTGGAGATGTAGACTCCAAGAAGTCAACCTTGATATACCTGTTAACTTTTGCAAGGGGACCTGCTTCATGGCCATCCAAACTACAAAAGTGTGTGGCTTTGTCGACCATAGAGTTAGAGTACATTACAGTCTATGATGCCTGCAAGGAGATGATATGGATGAAGCGATTCCTCTGGGATTTGGGCTTATAGGACAAATATGTTGTTCACTGTGACAGTCAAAGCGCTATTCACTTGAGCAAGAATTCTAGCTTCCATTCTAAGACAAAGCACATTGATGTGCGTTACCATTGGATACGAGATGTTCTAGAGATGAATTCACTGCAACTAGAGAAGATCCATACCAATAAGAATACTTCGGATCTGATGACGAAGACTTTAGCCAAACATAAGCAAGAGCTATGCAGAAGCATGCATGGGTGCCTTCTAGCTCCCAGCTGATCTGCAAAGGTGAACCTCCCCCTTAGGACTGAAGGGGGAGATTGTTGGGTGTTCCGTCCCATGTTGGGAGGGAACCAATGAAATTGTCCTAGTTAAATGGGCAATGTGGGAAAATAAAAAAAGGGGTGACTTGTTGACCAAGTCACCATCCCACGCAAATAGGATCCCACGTATGGTTTTGGTATGGGGAAATATTCCTATTATATCTTTCCAAAAGAGGAGATAGAGATGGATTACATTTTAGGAGGTTATAGATACACTTTCAAATATGGTGGTTATCCATTGACCCATATACAAAAGGAAAAATGTGGGAGACTCTTTATATGGGTGGTTGACTCTTCTTGGTGTATTGGAAAAAATACAGGGAGACTTTTTTTAAAGAGAAGAAAAAGAAGAAGAGAGAGAATGCATCCTTCTTTTCGAGGGAGAAGAAGAAGAGAGAAAGAGAGATTATTTTCTTTTAGAGAGAAAAACCCTCTAGAAAGTAAAGAAGAGTCTAAGAGAGAAGATCCTCAGATAGGAAAACCTAGAGAGTGAAAGTCTCTAGAAGAAAGTAGAGAGCCTAAGAAAGGTTGTTTCTTAGAAGACCATTATAACATGTGAAGTTTATAGTGGATTTGATCTCTTTCTCACGTGGACGTAGCTTGAAAAGGTGAACTACTTAAATCTGGTATCAGTAATATTTATTACTTTATTTTCTTTATGCTAGTTTTCCGACTCAAACACACATCAACTTTGGCATGATTTTTTTGTTCCATATATCCTGTTTCCACAACACATATCCGCATTCGTACGAAAGGGCTCTAAGTGGGTGAGCCCAACACTGAGTATGGACTATGGTTCAGGGTTTCTTATGGCTCATTGAGCTAATGTGGTCTAGGGTTTAGGGACTTCAAAATAAAACCACTTATGGAGGGAGTGCATATAAATGTGCTCATCATCTGAATTTCTAAGAGAGGATGTGATTGTGGTCGATGAGTAGACTGAGCGAGAGCATATAAATGTGCACCTAGGATGATCCCTTGACTAGTAGGGCGGTTCGTAATCCTTATTCCTAAGGGTATCTTAGTGGCTGGATGGTGTAGTATAAGCCATGCACATAAGCATCAGTGGGTTGCACTTTTGTAGCATGAATGGGTGTTACCTGAATGAGACGATTGTCTTACAAAGAGTAGTTCCAGAGTGCTTGGGATTACGGTCTCCACCAAGCTTCACCAGACCCACATGTTCAATGACTATCACGGTAGTTAAAATATCGTGATACACCATGTGGTCATCACGGTATTTTAAGTACTGTGATGCCTCTCATGGTCAGCATGGTACTTTAAGTAATGTGATACCTTCATGGTCATACGACTATTGTGGAGGCCATTTTGGTAAAAAAATACACGAAAAGTGAAAAAAAGGGTATGGACGAGGTTTAAAAATGTATGAGGTTTTTTTTTCAAATTAGCCAAAAATTAAAGTATATTTATGATAAATTCCAATCTTTTAATAGGGATCCAAATGGCCCCTTAGAGTTTATAACTTGTTGGGTTCTTCTATCTCCAAAAACTTTAACTAGAGAGCTAAAATTTGAAAATGAATTTTTATCATTTCGTGCGAAGAATTTTATAAGATTTTGAATTTCTTTTAGAAGCTCTCCCCCATATGGGATTGAGGGGTGGGGGGGGGGGGAGAAGGGGGGGGCTAAATCTTGTTTAGAGCTGAGCCTACCTTAACCGAGATTGTGCAATTAAGGATCCTTCCAATACGCTTTGTCCTCGATCTCGAACCTCGTGTTACGATCCAAATGGAGGTCTTATGGTTTTCAATCGAGACTAAGCCTTAGTCTTGTGGGGTTTGCTCGGTTTTATGGATTTAATCTCTGCCACCGACTTCTAGAGTACTGACGGCTTAGGTCCTTCAAAGTTTTGACGCATCCTGTCCTTGATCCATTGGGCAAGTGGCATCGATTGTTTGCATACATGTTCTTCTTTGATTTTTGGGATTGGACACCATTATTTGGTTTTGAGGGACAATTTTTCTTACAAGGGAGTTTCAGCCCAGTATTTCTCTTAGCATAGGGTCCTCAACGGTGTTGTTGGGTGTGTTTTTAGTGATATACAATACTAGGTACACTCTGACAGACACTTGACAAATTGAAGATGTTATTATGAAGCGGGAGTCTTTTTTTGACGAACGATGGATAATTGTGTTGATAGACAGTGGATAAGATATGAGCATGGTTTCTTGATAATACCTGCTAAGATAACCCCCTAATAAGATATGAGATGATATGATATGAAAGATATGATATGCTCAGGATTGATAATATGAAGGCCCCAATATGCCTTTGGAACCCTGATTCGTTAGTCAACCCTATATATTCTAACTTACAACTGATGATGATATGATATCAATGACTCATCAATTAAGTATGTTCATCTTGACTTACAGTTGATGATAGAAGATATGAAGACCAACTCATTGAGAGACAGATTCTAAGATATACTCATAAGGCTCCAATATGCCTATCCATGTGATATGTGGAAGAATATGATACGATATGATATATATTTTTGTAATCCATTATCAATTACATATGTGTATCATGACTAACGTTCGATTATAAGAGATCATGAAGTCATTTCAATTTGAGGGGAAACATACACTCCCATGGCTCATATATGCCTCTCCAAATGATAGGTTGAGGAGTTTTGGTGAGATGGAATATGTCTCTTTAAACCCAGTCTAGGCCAAGGATAGAATGCTTCACAAATGGGGCATAAGGAAATATCGTCATATGATATTGAGATGAGGTATATCCTTAAAGATATGTATTATGAGGCCTCAATATGCCTCTATGTTCAAGAATTATACAAATTGGACATAATTTGGAATTAGCTTAACCCAGTATCCATATCCATTGTCAGGCAAGATATGCCTTGACAACCGCCCCAAAACTTTATATTTTGGGAGTGAACCGAGACTCTCAAGGAATCATATTCCCTCACCCTGAAGTTTGATATCATTTGGAAGTGGCTTAGCCTATCATTTGCATACCCTGGTAGTTAAAGGTTTAAAAGCTTTACTCCATATGTTACAGCCAGGATAACCCCCGGCTGTTAAAATTGAGATTTCTCTCTTGATATGAGGAATTTTCTCATCGAACCAAGACCATTTGATTCCTAACTCAATACCCTATCACTCTTAAATGGTGTGGAATTGTATGGCTTATATATAAAAAGCGGTTGCATTCTGCAACTGACTAGTTTTGTTCACACAATATCCCACATAAACATAGTAATTTGTATAAACGAGATCTCCCTCTTTTGTGATCCATTTCAAATGAGACTTGAACTATTGTTTTTCTCTCTGAGTCCTCTTTGATCCCTCCGAGTTTCACGATTAAAGGTTCCACCACCTAGAAGCGGTTGAATAATTACAAAGATATGTCAAAGTTTAATTAATATGTCTAACTAACGAGCAATAAAGAGTAACAGAACCCCTGATTTTACTCACGAGATGTCCTAACTGGGTTTCGGATCTGCGAATTCAAAATTGAATGTTATGAAGATAAGCATCGATTGAAATATATACTTATCATTAAAATATGCTGTTGTGTGTATATACATCCATGATTATCCAGTTAAGACAGGTAATTATCAGCGTTATCATTATCGTGAGGGTTGAAGCATGAAGAATCAAATCAACATGAAGATTAAGATAAAAACCAATGACAAAGATCAGCGGATGGATAAGGACTGAATATGTTCATGGTTATCAATTGAAATTTGGCGGTTATCTACTCGTAAAATCTATATAAACCCATCTCTTGATCAGAGAGGGGTTTGATTTTGGGTGGAATTCGATTTGGATGAGTTCGATTTTGTTGGATTGAATTCCATTGAGTGGAATCATTGTGTTTAGCATGATAGATAGAGAGTGAACTATATACACAATATGTGAAGAAACAGTCCCCTATAAGACTATCTTCTTAAGCGTATCTAAGAGAGAGAGAGAGAGAGAGAGAGAGAGAGAGAGAGAGAGAGAAGTTTTTATTTTGCTTAGGTTTACTTGAAGCCCAATCTCAGAGAAGGAGTAGGCTACACAAATAGTACCCCTGCATTTTAATTCAGGTATATGGGTTCATACACCCTTGATACTGTATTTATTCAAGTCCGGTTGTATATTTTCCTTTTTTGAATCGCATGTATAGGTTTTAAGGGTCGAATCAAGGGTATTCATCCTATGTTAGGCTGATGCAAATTATAACAGAGGATTAAACCTCTAAAATTGTTTTGTTCCCAGTATATAATATAAAAACCTATATTTCTATGATATGGAATGCATGGGAGAATTTTTCCCCTAATGTGTTGTTCTCTAATTAATCATTTAGAGTTTAATGTTTGTTTGAGCATTTCCAATCAATTTACAAATTTTCGTAGTGTCCAAGTGTTCAGCTTGACTCTTCTTTCTTTTTTGTTTGTCTCTTTCACTTTAGTTCATGGCACAAACATCTATGGGTTGTTGAGTTTCTTATTTGACTTTTGTTGATGGATGTGCCTTGGCTTGTGGAGCTTTTGATTCCAATATGCCCTTTTCTTCAAAGCTCCATGGCACTCAAGTGTCACTAGCTTGTGGGGTTTTGATTTTTGACTTACTTCTTCTTTAGAGTTCGTTGTCGTCGACACAGGGAGATTTGATTTGGCTTTCTCCTTCCTTGGAGTTTGGTATCATTAGCATATGGGGCTTTGATTTTTGGATTGCCCTTCTGCGGCCATCTTGTCAATTCTCAAGGTGGTAGGGAGATTCTCATCTCAGTCACCTTCGGGTCTCCTGCTACACCTAAGTTAGAGTCAATGCTCTTCTTTGACCATGAACAATGAATTTGCTCAAGCCCCATGGTTGGGCCTCGGTCTCGACGACCCTATATCAGAACTGACCCGGGTTTTGGGATCGCTCCCTCAGAAAACCATGTGTGGTGTTGCGTGCAGATAGGTGACCAACACTAAGGGATATTTTTGTATGGAAAGGGATTCTGGAACCTACCTTGTTTTGGTTTGGATTCGTGGACACTCTCGAGCTCTCAGGGGCCCTCTTAGATCAGACAACGAAAGCCCTTGCCTCTTGGCTCGGTCCAATGTTGATTCCCTTAATTCACACTGCCCCTTATTAAACACATTGTTTGAGGGTATTTTTCAACACTTGTGTCCCTGATATGAATAAGGAGAGAGCAGTTCGCATCCTAGGACCATAGATACCGGAACACCTGTGGATTATGGGAGCCGTAGGACAATAAGCCCCGATCCAGAAGTGAAAATTTCGAAAATCTCATATGGCTCGAAAACATGCAGTAATGTGGCGAAGGGTCTTCTAAGAACATCTGCCAAGTTTCATCGCAATCCGACGAGTTTAAAGTAGTGTAAACGACAAAACAGTTTTGGAAAATTTTGCCTCCTACATGCTGAAAATGGACTCTGAACTACAACACTCTAATCAGAACATCAAATGATATGTAGAGCATTGCCATTGGATTCAGAACGTTCGAAAACCCCCGCTACCAATTTTTGACTCATTCAGACCCTTCTAAAGCAATTTATGGCCAACTTGCCTAAAATTGGTAGCTCGTACACTATTATGGTGCGGCCTCAGTGAACCAGTTTTCATTAATGGAAACTGTGCTTTACCATTTCAGGGGCAAACCTTTCATAGTCGTATCTTCCGCATCCTAAGTCAAATCGAGCCCAAATTTTGGGAGCATGTTCATCTCGTCGACCTAATCGATTTGATTTACAGCACGCACGATGACACGGTCCTAGCCAAGAGAAATCAAAGAGAGAAGTTTGCCGAAAAATTCCAAAAATTAGCAGGGAATTTTCAGTAGCATGTCCCCATGATCAAATGTTCGCATCACAGCGCTCGCGTGTCGGATCAATGCAAAATTAGACCCGTTACGACCACAAGGTCAAGAGGTTCCTCCGGGTCGAATCTCACATGTGATGCACAGTCAGATTCGTCAGAAATTAGGGATGAACATTGGCAAATTTCGGCCGTCGAAATCCAAATTCTAACCAAATTTTCCTAATTTGGAAAACGTCGTCTGGTCAGCAAATCGAGTCGTTCCTTTTGCAGAATGATTGTGGCGACTTGCTCGTCATGCTACAATGAAGAAATCATAAAAAAACACTGAGAAACTGGCAGATTCCTAAATCTAAGGTCGTACATTTTCCCATGTTTTTGTCGAGTCATGATCATGGTCTAAAACTCCTATCCATGTCTCGAAATGGATACCAAAACGACCGTCTTCTCGAGCTCATCAAGAGAATAGTATTATTTTGGTCGAATCGAAGCCGGAAAGGACCTAAATCAGCCACAAAAAGTTCGCACAAAGAACGACCATTGCAAGGATTGATTTATTTCATAGATTGTTGGTGCAGGAGAAAAATCTATTTTTTTGCCCCCTTTTTTATAATTTCTTTATTTATTTAAATGGTAATTTTTATCAATTAGGTTAGAATTTGATTATCCACCCACGTTTGGGCCCTACCTCTATAAAATGTATTCTCATTGTGCATGGACCTCTTGGAAAAAATTAAGAATTTACGGTTACTGTGCATTGTCAATGGGTCACGTTAGAGAGAGAGAGGAGAGAGAAACTTTTGGATTGGTACCCCTGAGCTTAAGGTAACTCTTTCTCTCTTTCCCTCTCTTCTCTCTTCTCTTTCTCTTCTCTTTCCTCTCTCTTTCTCTCTAGAGCCAATCGGGCTCGTCGCCTCGCCGTCAGCCCGGTTCTCTCTTCTCCTTCTCTTTCTCTCTCTCTCTCGACCCAATCGGGGCGACGAGGAAGCCGTCAACCTAATTCTCTCTTCTCCTTCTCTTTCTCTTTCTCTCTCTCTCTCGACCCAAATCGAGAGGGTGGTGAAGCTGCCGGCCTGTTCTCTCTTCTCCTTCTCTTTCTCTCTCTCTCTCGACCCAATCGGGCTAGAGGTGAAGCCACCAACTCGATTCTCTCTTACCTTCTCTTCTCTCCTCTCTTTCGACCCAATCGGGCTGGTAGTGAAACTGCCGACCCGTTCTCTCTTCTTCTTCTCTTTCTCTCTCTCAACCCAATCGGGCCGATGGTGAAGCTGCTGACCCAGTTCTCTCTTCTCCTTCTCTTTCTCTCCCTCTCTCTTGACCCAATTGGGCAGACGGTAAAGCCCCTGGCCTGGTTCTCTCTTCTCCTTCTCTTTCTCTCTCTCTTTCTCAACCCAATCGGGCGGGCAGTGAAGCCGTCGACCCGGTTCTCACTTCTCCTTCTCCTTCTTGTTCTCTCTCTCTCTCTCTCTCTCTCTCTCAATCCAATCGGGCTGGTGGTGAAGCCACCGACCTGTTCTATCTTCTCATTCTCTTTCTCTCTCTCTCTTTCTCAACCAATCGGGCTGACGATGGCCTGTTTCTCTCTTCTCCTTCTCTTTCTCTCGACCTAATTGGGCCGACAGTGAAGCAGTCAGCTTGATTCTCTCTACTCCTCTCTCTCTCTCTCAATCAAATCAGGCCGGCGGTGAAGCCATCAGATCAGTTCTCTCTTCTCCTTCTCTTTCTCTCTCTCTCTCTCGACCCACCATCGGCCCGATTCTCTCCTCTCCTTCTCTTTCTCTCTCTCTCACTCTCTCTCTCTTGACCCAATCGTGTCAACGGTGAAGCCGCCAGCCCAATTCTCTCTTCTCCTTCTCTTTCTCTCTCTCTCGACCCAATCAGGCTGGTGGTGAAGCCGCCAACCCAGTTCTCTCTTCTCCTTCTTTCTCTCTCTCTCTCTCTCTCTCTCTCTCTCTTTTGACCCAATCAGGCAAGCAGTGAACCCATCGGCTCGATTCTCTCTTCCCTTTATCTTTCTCTCTCCTCTTTCTCTCTCTTCTTTATCTCTTCTCTTTCTCTCTCTTCTTTCTCTCCTCTTCTCTTTCTCTATCTTCTTTCTCTCCTCTCCTCTTTCTCTATCTTCTTTCTCTCCTCCCATCTTTCTCTCTCTTCTTTCTCTCTGCTCTCCTATTTCTCTCTCTTTTTTTTCTCTCTCTCTTCTTCTTTCCTCTCTCCTTCTTTCCTTTCTCTCTCTTCTCCTTTCCTTTGTCTCTCTGCTTCTTCTCTTTCTTCTTCTGCTTCTTTCATTGCTCTCTCTTCTTCTTTCCTTTCTTCTTTCTCTCTCCTCTCTGCTTTCTCTCATTTGCTCACTCAACTGGATGGTAGGCTGAGCCTTCTCTCATGTGCCAGACTAGCCGTTCTGCCAGTCTTGCTGCCATGTCAATCTTGCCGTCGTGCAGCCTAGCCGTCATGCCGGCTTAGCCACCGTGCCCATCTAGCTGTCACGTCAGACTAGCCGTTATGCCAATCTAGCTGTCGCGTCAGACTAACCATCGTGTCAGTCTTGTCGTTGTGCCAGTCTCACCGCTGTATTAATATTGCCACTGAGCAATCTAATGGTCATGTCGGTCATGCTGTCGTGCCCATCTAGCTGCCGTACCAGACTAGCCTCTGTGCCAGTCTTGCCACCGTTCCAGTCTTGCCGTCGTGCGGTCTAGCAGCCATGCCAGTCTTACCGCGGTGCTTGTCTAACTGTCGCATCAGACTCACCGTCGTGCCAGTCTATCCGTCGTCCATCTTTCTCTCTCTCCTCTACTCTCTTTCTCCCTTTTCTCTCTCTTCCCCTTAGCTGAAACCACACAACAGCTAAGGCTACCATGCCCCTTCTTTCCCTTCTACACCTTCTTTCTCTTCCTAAGACTACATGACAGCTAAGGTTGTTGTCCCCTTTTCTCTTTCCCCAACATCGTACACCCTCGCATTGACCCTCTACCCTTTTGGATGTGATATCCTCTCGTCACCCTCTCACACTCTTCCCAACCAAATCTCCCTTTCACCTTTTATTATTTTTACTTTACCTTCCTCCATTCATCTTCTTTTATTTCATTACTCATTATTCCTATTTCATCTAACTCTATTTTATCTTTCTCTACTCCTTTCATTTCATTTTACTCCATTTTATTTTCTCTTTATTTCTCATTTTATTTTATTTCATTCTATTTTATTTTAGTTACCTCTTTTACTTTATTTACTTTATTTCCATTACCTCATCTTATTTTATTTCTTTTACCCTTTTTATTTTATTTCACTTTACCTACTTCTTTTATGTTATTTTACCTTATTTTATTTATTTTATTTACCTCTTTTATTTTTATTTTATTTTTTATTGTTAAATTTCTATTTTTGTTCTATCTTACCCCCTTCGATTTTATTTTATTTTATTTACTTTTATTCATCCCTTTTCATTTCATTTCACTTCACTTCATTTTCATCTTATTTTATTTTATTCCATTTTATGCTATTTTATTTTATTTTCAACAAGTTTGGGTCTTCAGACCCGCTTGTTTGGACTCATGTGTGTGTAGAAACGTAGAAAAACGAGTCAAGGGAGTTGTTTCCGAACCGGCCACATGCTAGGAGGCATTCTTTGTGATCTAAGAGGGCACCCATGAGAGCAGCCCGAGCGTGTCGCGGACCCATGTGAGGTAAGTCCCACCTCACGACCATAATTCCTCTTTCACCTGTTGGTATCCCTGCCCGCATCCCCTTTACGTAGTTCTCGAGAGAGCGATCTCTGGTCTCGGGTCCATCTCGAACCCGGAACTACACCACCAGGTCATATCGACCCGAAGGGCGAGATCGATGCACCTAATCAACTTGGCGACTCCACTGGGGACACGCTACGCCATCGTCGGCTCATCTTGCTTGACAAGTTCTCTATTGTTGTAACACACACTTGCACGTCATCGGGATTATTCAACCCCTATATTCGAGTCAGGGATTTCAAAATCCCAGCACTCGGAGTCCGTCCCTGGGGACCAGGTTCCGCGAACCTCGTTCCTCGATTTCTTTTTGAACTTTAATTCAGTTTCGCGCTCCTGGGTTCTTACCTGGCTTAAAGCGAGGAGGGACTCACAAGTCCTTAACTCTCTGCTTCCCGGCATCGACAAATGTATCATCTGTTTCACTTACACAGGTGGCACAATAACCGCCCCTCACAACACTCATCTGGCTATCGACAAGTTACTTGCCGATTGTCTTGTTCGGGGTACCCAAAAAGATAGCCCACCCCCTCTGCGATTGACAGTTCGTCTGTTGTTGCTTATGTGGGTCATCGTACAACCACCCCCCTCATTTTGCATCACTTTGAACCCCCATTTTTGGAGGTTTGACACAAAAAGGAGGCTTTAGAGGCACTTCCTCTCACCCACCTACTAAGACCAGTGGTTCATCCGTAAGGTCCACACATCGGGGCAGTCCCAAAGCTACCCCAGTCCACCATCACGAGCTAGGTCTCTTTGAGCCTAGCCCAACAAGCACACAACCAATGGCTTAGCCATGGTCCACCAGAGCACATGTCTGTTCACCACGTGAATGGTGACTAGCAAGTTGCCCTATCATGCACACTTCACGATAAGGCCGGCACTGCTAAAGCCAAATCCTTTGTCCCTTCTCAGCGTAGTCCTAGTACCACCCTGAACACACCTTTACACTGTGCACACATGCATGGATATAAGGCCTCGCATGGTTCTGAAGGAATTCATGAAAGAGGGTTGGAAGAACATCTCACCTTTGCTAGAAGGCAGCTCTACTTAGCTATGAAGAAGGGAAATCATGGTCAAGCACAGAAGTGGGGCCGGGCGACCAAGACATTGAAAGTGATTAAAGACTCCCCTTCCAATGATGAGAACCCTTTCTCCCCTCTTACTCCCCCCGATACGGATGATGTTGGAGAAGCATGTCAAGCGGTGAATGCCAAGAAGATTGTTCAGAGCACAATGAAGCCGATTATCTATAAGGCTTGAAGCCCCACCCGAGGCAAAGGCGAACCTGTGAACGAGGTAAAGAGCCGGTCTTACCCCAGTGAGCCCATCAATCCTGAGTCAGTTGAGCCATCACCCAAACCCATTTCAGGTAGGGGCACCGAGAGCAATAGCCTTTTAAGCAGACTGAGCTAGGGGCAGCTCATGGGCCGGATCGGTTTCCCCTAGATTCCTGTTGATTCAAAAGGTACCGCTGCAGGGCAGTCCTGGTGCCCCAAGTGAGACAGAAGCTAAACCCACTGAGGATGCTGCCCATGATCCCTTGTTGGTGGAAAGTTTGAACTATGAAGGGATTGATCTTCTTCCCATGATGCAAGAGAATGATCCACCAGCTCCTCCCAAAGTTTGTGTCAACATCCCAGCTCCCCAAGATGAAACTGAAAAGAGAATCAGAACTGTTGAGCTGCTTCAAAGGGCTGAAAAGCTCATTGTTGAGATTAATCTCATAAAAAAGAATGGGACTTTGTCGTCGTTCACCCTCTTCCGCCCTTCATCGGGATTCGTCTTAGAATCTCGGAGAAGTGATGGACTCCCCTCCCCTTTGGATGGTTCTAATGATGTGGCCTCCCTCACCCTCTCTCATTCAGATATTCTCACGTTTGATGAGAGTACGTCACTCTGATTCAAGGAAAGCTACTCCTCAGTACTGGATGGGATGAGCTGCACTCCCTCTGCTGGCAGCCCCACTGAAATGGCTCCTCCATGCCCTGGAGGCACCATGATTCCCCACGAAGCCAGCTGCATGCTTTCCCTATATCATGAGTGCTTCTTGAGGACGACAGTATGGCCTCATTCTATGACGGTTTCGCATTCTCGTTTGGTGATGAAGAGCTCAATAATGATGGGGCGACATCCCTCGTCCTCATGCACCCAGTGACTCTTACCTCTGATGAGAGCTCGTCACTCTCATTCGAGGGAAACCATTCCCTAATAGAATATGAGATGGGCAGAATTCCCTTTGCTGACCACTCCAATGAAATGGGACTCCCAGTTCCCAAAGACACCATGATTCTTTATTAGGCTGACTGCATATGGGCTCCATGTCTTGAAGGTGTTGCGGCTCCTTATGAGGACGATCACATGTTCTTCTGGTATCTCAAAAATGCCCCCTCAATGATGATGATGTGATCTCATTGTCTTATGAGAGTTTCACATTCTCATTAGATGACGAGGATGCCCAAGCCTTGGAAAATGAAGTTGGCCTAAGGGAAGGGTCAATGAGCCTCGTTGATGATGTTGAAGCATAAGCAGTCGAAGCCAAGATTGTAAGCTCCATTGGCAAATGAAAAAGAATCTCCAAGCATGGCTGTTGACGAAGTTATGGTGTCAAAAAAACTAACAGAATCTTATGGAGATGAGATTGCGCAGCTTAAGGCCACATTAAGGCAGTTACAAGCCGAGATGAGGTCAAAAGATGAAATGATGGAAACTTTGCCCCAAGAGGTATTAGTGTCTCATAAGCTTGAGCGCACCCCCTCGAGCCACCAAACCCTATTTACAGTCTCTCAAGCACCGTGTCTGGTCATCGAAACAACACCATCAAAAGAAGAGCCACTCCCACCCTCTCCTCCCTCATTATCGGTCTCTTCCTCACCGACTCAGGTTAGGAATGGAGAACTAGTAAAGGGCATGGTAGCCGAAGCATTGAAGAACTATAATATCCTAGTGATGGAAGAGCTGAATTGCTATCAAAATCCTTACCCAGCGTATGTTGACCAAACTCCATTTCCATCGGGTTACCAAAGACTCGACTTCCCCAAGTATGATGGCACTGGCTCGTCACAACAACATATAGCCCACTTTATTGGTGCCTGTGGCAATACAGCTAACAATGATCATCTATTGCTTCAGCAATTTGTGAGAACCCTCACGGGAGCTACATTCAAATGGTACTCTCGGTTACCACCAGGGTCAATTTCATCATGGGAGAAAATGGAAGAAGAATTCCTCAAGCGCTTCTGTGACATAGAAAGTAAAGTGCAACTCTTTGAACTCCTTGAAGTGAAACAGAAGCCACAAGAGCCGATGATTGAATATATCGAGAGGTGGCGCACTCTGGCTATAATTTGGCCACACCAATAGGTGAGCCTTAAGAGATGGAGTACTGCATAGATAGGATGCACCTAGGATTAGCCTATTATGTCACATCATCATGGGCCGCTACATTCACCAAGCTGGTCAACAAGGCAATACAAATAGAAGGCTTGCTCAAGCACCATGGAAGTATATCTGGGCCCTTCGCATTGGTCAAGGAAGATGATCAGTCATCAGCTGCCATAGCAAATACCATGCACTCCTCAAGTCAAAGTCGGCACAAGAGTTATTCCTTCGACAAGCGCATGGTCCCCAAATTGCTTGAGACCGTCCTCTCAGAGGGGATGATCGAGCTATCCATGGTAAAAAGACCGGGGAAAGGTGGAAGGGAAAACAAACCCAATGACTGTCAATATCATAGAAGGCTTGATCACAAGACTGAGGAATGCTGTGCTACCAAGGACATCATCCAAAACTTCATAAACAAGGGAAAATTGAACTTGGGGCATGATCTAGTGCCACACTTGGTCCAAGCTATATGACCCTAAACTATAACACATGTCCTAGTGGCATGATGTTAAACTGCACAACATACGGTCTCTGCGGCATGACCTTAAACATGCCCTCAGGTCTCGGTGAATGACCTTAAATCACGTCAAATCGATAGTCACGGTGGCATGACCTTAAACACACCTCCACAATAAAAAGAGAAGACAGACATGACAAAAACCCGCAAGGGCATCGTGGATAAAAATGTCAAAAAAAAAAAAAAAAACCAAGAAGGAAAAAGAAAATGACGGACATGGTGTGCACCCCAAATGCCACCATGGGAAAAATATGTCAAAAAAAAAATGAGACGGGCATAGTGAAAACCCGCAAGGGCACTATGGGCAAGAGTGTCAAAATAAAAGGGGTATGGTGAAAACCTTTCGGGGCACTCGCTCTTAAATGACGGGCATGTTGAACCTACCCTATGGGTCATCACAAGTAAAAATGTCACGTCCTTATAGCAAGACGTTAAACTGTGCGATATACAGTCAAGTCGCACGACTATAAACTGCTTCATGTTCTTACTGGTCTCCAAGGGGTTACCGCATGATACCCTCCTATGCATCCCCTACCACATCCTTTTTCACAAGCCCCTGGTGAAAGGACACCATCACTCCGAGGTGTCCTCCCTAATCAAGGTGTACCTCAGTTGCGACTGTGAGTCTTCGAAGCAAAGTGTGCATTTCAAAGCATGCACCCGCCTCTACAACGCCATATCTCAAAGAGGTGTACCATAGTTTCAGTGTGAGGCTTTAAAGCAAAGCGTGCATTTCAAAGCATGCGCCCGCCTTTACAATGTCATATCTCAAAGAGGTGTACCACAGTTTCAGTATGAGTCTTCGAAGCAAAGCGTGCATTTCAAGGCATGCCCCCACCCCTACAAAGCCATATCTCAAAGAGGTGTACCACAGTTCTGACCTTGAAGCTTCGAATCAAAGTTTGCATTTCAAGGCATGCACTTGTCTCTACAAAACCATATCCCAAAGAGGTGTACCATAGTTCTGGCCATGGGGCTTCGAACTAGAGCATGGAACCGCCTCATCAACAAAAAGGCAAACCACAACTTCGACTGTGAGGCTTCGAAGCAGATCATGCAAGCATGTGCCAGCCTCTTGAAAAGGTAGACCACAGTTCCGACTGTGAGGCTTCAAAGTAGAGCATGAAAACATGCGCCTGCCTCTCAAAAACGTGGACCGAAGTTCCGACTGCGAGGCTTCGAAGCAGAACATGTAAGCATGCGCTTACCTCTCAAGGAGGCAGACCACGGTTCATACTGTGAGGCTTCAAAGTAGAGCATGCAAATGTCAAAACATGCGCTAGCCTCTACGAGGCCATATCTCAAGGAGGTAGACCACAGTTCTGACTATGAGGCTTTGAAACAGAACATGCACTTCAAAGCATGAGTCCACCTCTACAAATCAATATCCCAAAGAGGCATATTGCAATCTCAACCGTGTACCCCTACACTTGATAGGGTGCTTTCACCACCCATTATACTCATTCCATGCATCACCGTGACCAAACACATCATTACCGCAAGACTCTCCTGGCCTCCATTTTCCAGTTGAGTCAGACCACTCATAGCCCCCTTAAGCCTCCATCATTGTAACAATCCTAAAATTTCAAAAAAAAAAAAGAAGGAGAAAATATGCTTTTAAATAGGTGATGTTCTGTTTGAGTATGATGGTCCTTGGGGACCATCACTATTTTCAAAAGGTTTTGCCTTTGCCTTTGCCTTTACTTTTTCTTTTGCCTGCTTTTGCCTCCTGCTGCTTGCAGCAGGCCACGTCCTTTAGCGGACGTGGTTTTCGTATGTTAAAAGCAGACGCTTAACGCGACACCTCAGGTATGAGGTAGAGCGTAATAAAATATTATAATAATACGTTCTAAGAATTTAAATAGGGGAGGTGAGCACTCCTACCCTAAAAAATTTTGAGATCTCTCTCTCTAGCCGAATTTTATCGAAGTTCCCTCTCAAATATTTGTGGGTAAGTGACATCGTCTTCTTGAAAAATAGTCTATTTCTAATAAATAGTGATATTTTCGTTTAGGATCTTTATTTTATCAGTTTTATATGTAAGTGATCTCATTGTCTCGAAAAATAATTCATTATTTTTAAAAATAAAATGAAATAATTATTTCTGCTTATTATCATAAATTTTAGGCGTGATAAATTTTATGCGCACGTGACCTCATTATCTTGAAAAATAATCTTTTTGATAAAAATTGTGATATTTTATCTATGTTAGAAATTTTCAATGCTGTAAATTAGCAAAATAAATTTATTTATTTTTCTTGTTTATTGTTAGAAATAAATGTGATATTTCTGCTTTTAGTAAAATTGTGATATTTCTTTCTACTGTTTTGAATATTTAGACATTGTAAAATTCATGTGCAAATGACTGCCTTATTATTTAAAAATTGACATTTTTGCAATTGATTAGTATTGTTGTGAAATGTTTATTTGTGAATTGATATCCCATAAATTGTGATAATTCCGTATTCTTGAATTTCTATAAGAGTTTTTCTATATATATTAAATTGGCAATTATGCTAGAACGTCTTTACGAACTGCTATCTTTCTAAATTTGAGCCCAAAATATTTGATTGGTTATTTTAGAAATGTTATTAAAAGTGACTGTTATTAATGGTTTCAGTGAAATTCATATTAATGATTTCAGTGATATATTGAGTACATGATATTGCTGCTTTCGAATGTTCAAAGAGATTTAGAAATAATTTAAGTATGCAAGTGGACTCATCCGGTTCATCGGTGAGGTATAAGTGGACCTATCTAGGACGTCGGTAGGGATTAAGTGGACTCATCCGGTACGCCGGTGAGGTATAAGTGGACCTGCAGGGATTAAGTGGACCTATCTGGGACGTCGATAGGGATTAAGTGGACCCATCAGGACGCTGATGGGGTATATAGGTGACCTACTTGGGATGCCAGTAGGGTATTTTGTGAAATCCTTTGATATATGTACTGCCGTTAAAAGTGTTATAAGCATTTCAATTACTCGGATTATACTTAATTATGCAATTATTGAAAGTGAAACTGTTGATGCATTTCTGTTAATAGATCTCATTTTGGAAAATATTGATATCTTTCAATCATGATTATTTTTAGGATTATGATGATCACTTACTGAGTAGCCAAACTCATCAAACTATGGTAAACATTTTTTCAGGATAACTACGGATTCATTTTGAGTGCTAGTCAAGATCAACCTTGAAAGATACTGTTGTTGTGCTAGCTTTCTTTATTTACTTTGTAAGACCTCGCCACTGTAAATTTGTCCTGTCAATAGATGTATATATGTTTTGTCCGTCACATCTCAGGAATAACAGTATTGTAAATTCTTGGGGTGTGACAATTATGGTATCAGAGCAATAGGTTTAAGATCCTTAGGAAATTTAAAAAGAATGTACTTAAAAATCACATTTATTGTGTGTACAGACCGGGATAAAGTCAGGATCCAGAATAGCTGAAGCCAATATGGAAGGAATTCACAAAGTTTTGAAAATATGGTTGCTCTAATGCAACATCAGATGGAAAACAACAATCCACCCAGGCAGTCAGTTACAGGAAATGGTGGGAGCAATATCGGACAATTTAAGAAATTAAACCCACCTTCTTTTAAGGGTGCTGTAAACCCACTGGAAGCCGAGGGATGGATTATGCAATTGGAAAAAATATTCGAGGTTATGGAATGTCCTGATGATAGGAAGGTGGCCTTGGCAGTTTTTATGTTAGAAGGTGAGGCACAACACTGGTGGCGAATGGCAAAAGGAGTATTGGTCAAAGAAAATAAAACCTTGACTTGGGAAGTATTTCTAGAGGCATTTAATGAAAAATATTTCCCAGATTTTATTCGAGACCAAAAAGAAATGGAATTTCTAGAATTAATCCAAGGAAATAGGACAGTAGCACAGTACGAGGCCAAGTTTACTGAATTGGCCAGGTTTGCACCACATATGATTAACAATGAGGCAAGAAAGGTGAAGAAATTTGAAAGGGGTCTCAGGCCAGCTATTAGAAGCAGAATATCAGTCTTGAAATTAATAACTTATGCTGAAATAGTGGATCGTGCCCAAATTGTCGAAAAAGATTTTGAAGATTACCAAAAGACGAAAAACCAGAACAGTCATGTTAGACCTACATCATCTAATGGACAACAGTTTGAAAGGCCAAACAAGAAGCCAAGACCCTCGCCATTTCAAAACCCAATAGAACCATGTAGAAAATGTGGGAAAAATCATGGATCAAGCCATTGTTATTGGAATACCGGAGCCTGTTTTAAATGTGGAAAATTGGGACACCAGATTAAACAATGTCCTAGCTTACGGACACAACAGCTTCCAAAGCAGGGAGAGATAGCTCCAAAGCCTCAGATGAAGGGAAGAGTATTTGCGATTACCGAGCAAGACGCTCAGACCTCAAAATCAGTGATCCAAGGTACTCTTATTATCTTCCAAAAAGTAGCTCATGTTTTGATTGATCCTGGATCTACTCATTCATTTGTGTCACAACACTTTGCATGCCACTTAAAGGTAGAACCAGAACAATTAGAATACATTCTAGATGTAGCCACACCGATGGGCGATTCAATTAACACCAATATAATGTACAAATCATGTGTAATAAAGATAGAAGAAAAGGAACTGTTGGTTGATTTAATACTCCTGGAAATTCAAGATTTTGATGTAATCTTAGGCATGGATTGGCTCTCTGCATACCATGCAAGTATTGATTGTTATAAGAAAATTGTTACCTTTAGTATTCCGAATCAACCAGTATTTTACTTCAATGGTGTCAAAGAAGACTCCCCATCATATTTAATCTCATGTATTCGAGCTAATCGCCTCCTTCGAAAAGGGTGTCAAGGCTTTCATGCCTATATCAAAGAAGATAGGAAGGAAGAAATAAATTTGGATACCACTCCGGTTATCTGAGAATTTCCCGACGTTTTTCCTGAAGAATTGCCAGGATTACAGCCTGACAGGGAAATTGAATTCTCCATTGAATTATTGCCAGGGGTAGCACCAATTTCTAAGGCACCTTACAGAATGGCTCCTGCAGAACTTAAAGAACTGAAACAACAATTGGAAGAATTATTAGATAAAGGTTTTATCAGGCCCAGTGTGTCACCTTGGGGTGCTCCAGTACTGTTTGTCAAAAAGAGAGATGGGACAATGAGATTGTGTATTGATTATAGACAGTTGAACCAAGTGACCGTGAAAAATAAGTATCCATTACCTAGAATTGATGATTTATTTGATCAATTACAAAGATCACAAGTGTTTTCAAAAATTGATCTTAGATCTGGATACCATCAGCTTAAGATTAAAAGTGAAGATGTACTCAAGACAGCTTTCAGAACAAGGTATGGCCATTATGAATTTTTAGTCATGCCTTTTGGATTAACCAATGCACCAGCTGCATTTATGGATTTGATGAATCGGATCTTTAAGCCCTTTTTGGATAAATTTATTGTGGTATTCATCGATGAGCAGCATGTAAGAATGGTATTGCAAATATTAAGAGAGAAGAAATTGTATGCCAAACTTAGTAAATGTGAATTTTGGCTTGAACAAGTGACATTTTTAGGACATGTCATATCAAAAGACGGTCTATCAGTTGATCCTTCAAAGGTTGAAGCCGTTGTTAATTGGAAACAACCAAGTAATGTGACTGAAGTTCGAAGCTTTTTGGGATTGGCAGGATATTACAGAAAATTTGTAGAAGGATTTTCTCGAATCGCAATCCCATTGACTCGATTGACACAGAAAAATGTCAAATTTGAGTGGACAAGTGAATGTGAGGAGAGTTTTCAAGAACTAAAAGTTCGATTAACTTCAGCACCTATTTTAATTATTCCTGAGGGGAGTGGGGGATTTGTGATTTATAGTGATGCTTTACATAAAGGTTTGGGCTGTGTATTAATGCAATATGGGAAAGTAGTGACATATGCATCCAGACAGTTGAAAGAATATGAGAAAAAATATCCAATTCATGATTTGGAGCTAGCTGCAATAGTATTTGCTTTGAAAATATGGAGGCATTATCTATATGGTGAGCAATTCGTAATATACACGGATCATAAGAGTTTGAAATACCTTTTCTCTCAGAAAGATTTAAATATGCGGCAGATAAGATGGATGGATTTCTTAAAAGATTATGATTGTACAATCCATTATCATTCAGGAAAAGCTAATGTTGTGGCCGACGCTCTAAGTAGAAAATCTACGAGAGTCTTAGCTCATCTAATGATCCAAGAAATGCGATTGTTAGAGGAAATAGTGGATTGACATCCAACTCTGTCCATTAATGGTGTGATAAGTATGATTGCCAATATTAAGGCGGAACCCCAATTAATCCAACAGATTCGATTGGCACAAAAGAAAGACCATCAGCTTATAACAATTATAGAAGAGGTGAAGCAAGGAAAGAGAGATGAATTCTCTATATGTAGTGAGGATTTGTTAAGATTCAAAAGCCGGTTTTGTGTCCCGAATAATGAGAGTGTAAAGAAAGCTATCTTAGAAGAAGCACATCATTCTCGTTATACAATACATCCCGGAAGTATTAAAATGTATCAGGACCTGAAGAAAACCTTTTGGTGGAATAATATGAAAAAAGAGGTAGCACTATTTGTGTCTAAATGCTTAACATGCCAGCAAGTAAAACCTGAACATCAAAGGCCCGCTGGGTTGTTGCAACCTTTACCGGTGCCAAAATGGAAATGGGAGCACATCTCTATGGATTTTGTCTCTGGCTTGCCTAGAACAAATTCAAGACATGATAGCATTTGGGTCATTATGGACCGGTTAACCAAAGCTGGCCACTTTCTACCGATTCGTACGACGTACACTTTGGATCGACTGGCTCAGCTGTACATTAAGGAAATAGTGCGGTTGCATGGAGTTCCTGTCAATATTGTATCGGACAGGGATACTCGGTTTACTTCTAAATTTTGGGCTAGACTACAGTCAGCCATGGGGACGAGACTCACCTTTAGTACTACCTTTCACCCCCAAATTGATGGACAATCGGAGAGGACCATCCAAACCTTGGAAGATATGCTGAGGGCCTGTGTTATTGACCTTACAAGAAGCTGGGATGACCATTTACCCCTGATTGAGTTTGCTTATAATAATAGCTTCCAAGCCAGTATTCAGATGACACCATATGAAGCCCTGTATGGGCGGAAATGCAGGTCACCCATATGTTGGGACGAGGTTGGTGAAAGAAAGCTTTTAGGGCCCGAAATTGTCCAGATAACCACAGATAAAATAGCATTAATTCGTGAAAGGCTCAGGACAGCTCAGTGTCGGCAAAAGAGTTATGCCGATAACCGAAGGAGAGATCTTGAATTTGAGGAAGGTGATCGAGTTTTCCTAAAAATCTCACCAATAAAGGGCATTATGAGATTCGGCAAGAAAGGAAAGTTGAGCCCACGTTACATCGGACCATTTGAAATCCTGGAAAGAATCGGAGGTGTCGCTTATAGACTTGCCTTACCACCCGAATTGGCAAATGTCCATAATGTCTTTCATGTATCTTCACTACGAAAATATCAGCCCGACCCGTCCCATATCTTAAAATATGAACCTTTACCGATCAGGAAGGACCTATCCTTCATTGAGCAGCCAATTTTGATACTGGATAGAAGGGTGCAAGTGTTGCGTAACAAGGAGATTCCTTTAGTCCGTGTATTATGGCAGTACCATTCAAGAGAAGAGTTGACTTGGGAACGAGAAGACGAAATCAGAGAAAAATACATCTATCTTTTTCAGTAATCAGGTACACAAATTTAGAGGACTAAATTTCTTTAAGGGGGGAAGAATGTAACAATCCTAAAATTTCAAAAAAAAAAAAAGGAGAAAATATGCTTTTAAATAGGTGATGTTTTGTTTGAGTATGATGGTCCTTGGGGACCATCACTATTTTCAAAAGGTTTTGCCTTTGCCTTTGCCTTTACTTTTTCTTTTGCCTGCTTTTGCCTCCTGCTGCTTGCAGTTGGCCACGTCCTTTAGCGGACGTGGTTTTCGTATGTTAAAAGCAGACGCTTAACGCGACACCTCAAGTATGAGGTAGAGCGTAATAAAATATTATAATAATACGTTCTAAGAATTTAAATAGGGGAGGTGAGCACTCCTACCCTAGAAAATTTTGAGATCTCTCTCTCTAGCCGAATTTTATCGAAGTTCCCTCTCAAATATTTGTGGGTAAGTGACATCGTCTTCCTAAAAAATAGTCTATTTCTAATAAATAGTGATATTTTCGTTTAGGATCTTTATTTTATCAGTTTTATGTGTAAATGACCTCATTGTCTCGAAAAATAATTCATTCCTTTTAAAAATAAAATGAAATAATTATTTCTGCTTATTATCATAAATTTTAGGGGCGATAAATTTTATGCGCGCGTGACCTCATTATCTTGAAAAATAATCTTTTTGATGAAAATTGTGATATTTTATCTATGTTAGAAATTTTGAATGCTGTAAATTAGAAAAATAAATTTATTTATTTTTCTTGTTTATTGTTAGAAATAAATGTGATATTTCTGCTTTTAGTAAAATTGTGATATTTCTTTCTACTGTTTTGAATATTTAGACATTGTAAAATTCATGTGCAAATGACTGCCTTATTATTTAAAAATTGACATTTTTGCAATTGATTATAGTATTGTTGTGAAATGCTTATTTGTGAATTGATATCCCATAAATTGTGATAATTCCGTATTCTTGAATTTCTATAAGAGTTTTTCTATATATATTAAATTGGCAATTATGCTAGAACGTCTTTACGAACTGCTATCTTTCTAAATTTGAGCCCAAAATATTTGATTGGTTATTTTAGAAATGTTATTGAAAGTGACTGTTATTAATGGTTTCAGTGAAATTCATATTAATGATTTCAGTGATATATTGAGTACATGATATTGCTGCTTTCGAATGTTTAAAGAGATTTAGAAATAATTTAAGTATGCAAGTGGACTCATCCGGTTCGCCGGTGAGGTATAAGTAGACCTAACTGGGACGCCGGTAGGGATTAAGTGGACTCATCCGGTACGCCGGTGAGGTATAAGTGGACCTGCAGAGATTAAGTGGACCTATCTGGGACACCGATAGGGATTAAATGGACCCATCAGGACGCTGATGGGGTATATAGGTGACCTACTTGGGACGCCAGTAGGGTATTTTGTGAAATCCTTTGAATTATGTACTGCCGTTAAAAGTGTTATAAGCATTTCAATTACTCGGATTATATTTAATTATGCAATTATTGAAAGTGAAACTGTTGATGCATTTCTGTTAATATATCTCATTTTGGAAAATATTGATATCTTTCAATCATGATTATTTTTAGGATTATGATGATCACTTACTGAGTAGCCAAACTCATCAAACTATGGTAAACATTTTTTCAGGATAACTACAGATTCAATTTGAGTGCTAGTCAAGATCAACCTTGGAAGATACTGTTGTTGTGCTAGCTTTCTTTATTTACTTTGTAAGACCTCGCCACTGTAAATTTGTCCTATCAATAGATGTATATATGTTTTGTCCGTCACATCTCAAGAATAACAGTATTGTAAATTCTTGGGGTGTGACAATCATACACCTTAATTATCCATGATCCCACTCCTCATGATGCGTACCCCTACCTTAGCATGTCCAACTAGGGTGAGGACTTTGCCAAAAGTGAAGACCTTAAACATTCCCTCAACACGTCCAACAAGGGTGAGGACTTTTAAAAAGACCCCTCGGTGGTCTGTTCAGAGCAAAAGACCTTAAAAGACCGTTCCCCATGAAGCCAGGTTGATCGGGGCAGCAGCTCCCAAGCTCGAGCTCAAGGTCCTTCACAAGCCGCCACTCACACGCATCCCTCGCATGTGTGTCCCGAGCTTCCGTCCATGTGTCCTTCACGCGCATCCCTCGCATGCATGCCCTAGCAGCCACCTGCGACCTTTCCCCATGAAGCTGGGTCAATCGGGGTAGCAGGTCCCAACCCTGAGCCCTAGGTCCTTCACAAACTGCTAGTCGCATCTCAAGCACGCATGTCCCGAGCTGCCGCCTGCGTGACCTTTGTGCTCATCCTTCGCAAACGTACCCTGAAGTACCGTCGAGCATAACCCTTCTGCCTCTATGCCCACCCCTTTTGCATGTGCCTCCACGCATGCCTTCCTCAGCCGGCCCGTTCGTGTACGCATCGGCAAGGTATGACCCTCATCACATTCTCATGCCCACTAGAGTCATATTCATGCCCCATATCACTGAGTCGCCCCATTGTAATTATCAGAGAGTCACACACACTCCCTCGTCCCCAGTGTGTCCACTTCCGCCTACCATCCCTCACTTGGCCACTTTCATCATCTAAACCCATTGTTCATAAATGGTCGCGACCATTTTTACCCCCAGTGAGTCAGACCACCATCCATAGACCCATCCCCCATGGAGCCTCATCCACCTCACATCCCCCAATGAGTCCACCCCTCACTGAGCTACTCACATATATGGCGACTTGCATAACGGTCCAGTTACATGATCCTAAACTGTAGCGCATGTCCTGGCCGCATGATGTTAAACTGCTTCGCACCACGGTCTACTTGCATGACCCTAAACTGTAGTGCACATCCTAGTCACATGACAATAAACTACTTCACACTAAGGTCCAGTTGCATGGCCCTAAACAGTAGCGCACGTCGTGGTCGCATGATGTTAAACTGCTTTGCAAAACGGTCTAGTTGCAAGACCCTAAACTATAGCACATGTCCTGATCACATGACGTTAAACTGCTTTATGCCATGGTCATGGCCAAATGATGTTAAACTACTTTGCGCCACGGTCCAGTTGCATGACCTTAAACTGTAACACACGTCCTAGTTGCATGATGTTAAACTGCTTCGTGCAATGGTCTGAGCTATACGACCCTAAACTGTAGCCCAAGTCCCAGTGGCATGACCTTAAAAATGCACTGTTTGAAGACATTTTTCAGTACCTTGGGTCCCCGATGCGGAATAAAGGCGAAGTCGGTCGATAAAGCCCTGACTTACAGTGAAATTTTCTGCAGTCTCAAAATTTTCCTAGAATAGGTGAAAATGTTCTTAAGGACTTCAAAAGGCTACCTGTCAAGTTTCATCACAATCCAACTTATCTAAGGCAGTGCAGACAAACAAATAGTTTTGAAAAAATTAGTCTCTAGTACTTGGAAACGGACCCTATAACTGAAACCCTATTAACAGGGCATCAAATATCTATGAGACCATTTTCATTGGATCTGGCAAGATCAAAAACCCCTAGGGGTCAAATTTCGGCTTAAACATACGTTCCAAGACAAAGTAATAGATAAAAGACTGAAAAAAGTAGAGGTCGAACGCTATTCCCATGCGCCCTCCCTGCACCAACCTCCATTGAAGGAGACTGGTTTTCATAGTCATGAACAACAACTTTGAAGACTCATATCTTCCTCATTTGAGTTGAATCAACCCCAAATTTTTGGAGCGTGTTCGTCTCATCAAGATAAGCGTTTTTATATGTGGCACAACCCGTGACGATGTCTGAGCAGGGAGAAATGCTCGAGAGAAGAGGAAGATTAGAGATTATGGATACAAGAAAATCAACAGTAGCATGACCCACTTGAGCAGACACATCACGACACTCACCTACCCAATCGACGTGAAATCGTTTGCACTGCGTGCTATGTTTGATCCGAACCCGGTGTGTGATAAATGATTAGATTTGGTGTACAAAAATGTTAAATTTTCTGCAGAATTTTGGTTGCCAAAATCCAAATTTCGATAAAAAATCCATGGTAAAATCTTTGTCCGGGCATAAAATCAAGCTACGTTTGTTGTAACGTGATCATGACGGCATGCTCAGTACAATTCATCAAAGAAACCAAGGAAATACATCAAGAAATGAGCACACTATCGATTAAAAGTTTTCAAGACTCGTACAAATTTCAAGTCGCATCATCATGGCCTAAAGACACGATCAATGGCTCGAAGTTAGTATCAAATCGATGGTCATGCCGAACCCAATGAGAAAGTAATCATCTTTTGGCCAAGCAGGTCTCGGAGCAACTCCTAATCGGCCTAGGAAAATTGAACACGTTCCATGGGTGCAGCAGGGACTGTTTTAGAATTTCATGAATGGTTAAACATGGGCAAAATCGTCATTTTTTTCCCTATTTTTAGATTTTTCTTCAATTCAAATAAATTGTATTTTTCACCAATTAGGGTAAGTTTTGAGCATCCACCCATGTTTTGGGCCCAACCCTATAAATATCATGCTATGTCTCATTGTAAAGGACCTTGGATTGGATTAATAAAATTCAAAATTAAGCTTTGAGATTGAGGGCCACGTCTACGAGAGAGAGAGAGAGAGGAGAGAAAATAAAATCCCGGTACTCTTAGGTGAAGGTAATTCTCTCTCCTCTTCTCTTCTCTCTTCTCTTCTTTCTTTCTCTCTCCTCTTCTTTCTTTCTCTCTCCTCTGCTTTCTTTCTCTCTTTGATTCTTTCTTTTTCTCTCTTCTTTTTTTCTCTCTCCTCTTCTCACTGTCTCTCTCATCTTCTTCTTCTCGCTATCTCTCTCCTCTTCTTCTTCTCTCAGTCTCTCTCTTCTCTAAATCAAACATGCATGACAGTAATAATCACTGTGTATGTCTCCCCTTCTCTCTTTCTCTCTCTTCCTCTTTTTACCTCTCTCTTCTCTTTCAACATGCACGAAAGTAGGCACCATCTTGCATGTCTCTCTTGCCCTTCTTTCCTCTTTTCTCTCTGCTCACTTTCCTCTCTCATTCCCCTCTTTCCTAATCTTTTCTCTTTTTCCTAACCATCTCTTTCCTTCTCTCTCTACTTTCCCTTCTTCTTTCTCTACTCTCTTTCTTGATCCCTTTTCGCAGTTTCCTCTCTTCCCTCTCTCTCCCTCCCCTTTGTCTCTCGTGTTCTCTCTCTATCTTTCCTTTTTATCTCTCTATTCTTTCCTTTCTCTCTCCTCCCCAGTCATGCACGATGGTGCCCATCACCGAGCATGATGTTCTCCTTCTCCTGGAATATACACAATGAGTCGAGCCTTAACCCGAGTGGCAGGCCGGGCCTTTGTCTAAGTTCCTCTTTCCCCATGTCATGCACGGCGGTGCTCATCACTGTGCACGACATTTCTTCCCCTATTTTATGACAAGGACATTGAACCGGGCCCTTTCCCAGGTGGCGAGCTGGGTTGTGTTTGAGTCCCTTCTGACACACACGGCGATGCCTATTGTCGCACGTGTCTTTTTTTCTCTCTCTCATGTCTCCCTCCCTCTTCTCATGGACGGCGAACCCCATCGTCGTCCATGTTTCACCTCTCCTTCCCTCTTTCTCTCTCTTCTGTCATGGACGGTGGAACCCCATCGTCATCTATGCTTCTTTCCCTTTTCTCTCTCCTCTATCATGAATAGTGGAACCCCATCGTCATCTATGCTTCTTTCTTTTTTCTCTCTCTTCTTTCAAGGACGGTGGAATCTCATCGCCGTCCATGTTTCTTTTATCTTATTCTTCATCTCTCTTCTTTCTTCTCTCTTCTCTCTTTTTTCTTATCTCTTCTCTCTCTTCTTTCTTCTCTCTTCTCTCTTTTCTTTCTTATCTCTTCTCTCTCTTCTTTCTCCTTTCTTCTCTCTTTTCTCTCTTCTCTCTCTTCTCTCTTCTCTCTCTCCTTTCTTCTCTCTTCTCTCTCCTTTCTTCTCTCATCTCTCTCTTTTTTCTTCTCTCTCCTCTTTCTTCTCTTTTCTCTCTTTTCTTTCTTCTCTTTTCTCTCTCTTTCTCCTCTCTTCTCTCTTTTCTCTTTTCTCTCTTCTTTTTTCTTTTTTCTTTCTTCACTCTTTTCTTTATTATCTCTTCTCTGTCTTATTTCTCTTCTCTTATCGTTCTTTTCTCTTCTCTCCCTTCTTTCTTCTCTCTTCTCTGTCTCCTTTCTCCTCTCTTCTCTTTCTTCTCTCTTCTCTCCCTCCTTTCTTTTCTCTCCTCTCTCTTCTCTCTTCTCTCTTCTATCTTCTCTCTCTTCTTTCGTTTCTCTTCCTTCTTCTCTCTCTTCTTTCTCCCTCTTCTTTCTTTTCTCTTCTCTCTCTTCTTTCTTCTCACTGCTCCTTCTCTCTCTCCTTTCTTCTCTTTTCTCTTTCTTCTTTCTCCTCATTTTTCTCTCTCTTCTTATCTTCTTCTTTTCCTTTGCTTTTTTGTTGTCTCTCTCTTCTTCTTCTTTATCTCTCACTCCTTCTTCTATGTTTCTCTCTCTTCTTCTTCTCCTATGTTTCTCTCTTTTTTCTTCATCTCTCTTCTTTTCCCTTCTTTTCTTCTCTCTCCTCCTCACTTCTATTCTCTTCTTGTTCTTCTACTCTCTTCTTCTTCTTCTCTCTTCTCCTCTCTTCATCACTATTCTTCTCTCCTTCTCACTTCTCCTCACTTCTTCTTCTCTCTTTTTGTCTTCTGTCCTCTTCTGTCCTCTCTCCTCTCTCTCTCCTCTTCTCTCTACTTTCTCTCTTCTTCTACCTCTCTTCTACTCTCTCACTTTCTCTCTATACATTTCTTCCTTCTTCTCTCTCATTATTCTTCTCTTACTCCTTCCTCTCTTATCTTTTTTCTCTCTTTCTTTGATCACTTCTTTCTTCTTTCACTCTTGTTTGACCAAGGGATAGGCTAAGTCTAGCATTGTCATGGTAGTCTCGTCGTCAAGCAGTATTGCTAACTGTCAGTCTAAGTTACCGTACCTGTCTTGTTGTCACGTCAGACTAGCCATCGTGCTAGGCTGGTTGGTGTTGGTTCTGTCATCAAGCAGCATTGCTGCCATACCGGTCTGAGTTATCATGCCATCTTGTTGCCACGTCAGACTCATCATTGTACCAGGCTTGTCAGTGTTGGTTCAGTCGTCAAGTAATATTGCTGCCATGTTGGTCTTAATTACCGAGCCCGTCTTGCCACCATGCAAAATCAGTCACTGTACTGGTCTAGCCACTATTTTAGTCTAGGCACTTGGTCAAATTTCTCATTCTTCTCTTCTCTTTCCTCTATGCTATTTCTTTCTTCTCCTTTTATCACCTCAATCTTCATCTCATTATTCTTCCCTTTCCTCTTTTGAATGTGCACACTTGTGTGCATTCCCCCAAAGACAAGGTGGAGTCCCTTGACTCACTTTTCTTGTAAAATAACCATGTGTGTGTGATCGGAGAAACAAGAGAGTACAAGTCAAGGGAGGAAATTTCGAACCAGTTATAGGACTAGGGGACTTTCCACTGTGATCTAAGACAGCGCCCATGCGAGTTAGCCCGAGTTAGTCACGGACCCAATTGAGGTGTGTCCCGCCTCATATCAAATTTATCGCTCACCGGTTGGTGTACCTACCCTTGTTTCTTAACAAGGTTCCCAAGAGAGCGGTCTCAGGTCCTGGGTTCTCCTTGAAACCCGAGACACGTGCCATCAGGTCATCCCGACCCAGAGGGTGAGATCGAGGCATCTAACCAACTTGATGACTCCACTGGGGACACACTACCCCATCGTCGGATCATCCTTGTTTGGCTAGTCTCTTCATTGTTTTTCTGCATTATACTCACATGGGTTTTGGGTTCCTTAAGCCATTCATCCAGATCGAGGATTTTCTCATCCCCGTATTCGCGAGTTCCCCTCGAGAAAAAGATCCTCCGGCTTCTTTCCCAACCTTCCTGCTGAGTGAAGACCCAGTGTCTAACTCCCAGGTCTTGACCTGGATTGGTGTGAGAAGGGACTTAAAGGTCCCTAACTCCCCATCTCCTAGCTCTGATGGAACCCCCACCAAAGCACTCTGCATCAGTAGCACCTCTGCTACCACTCATAGCATGCACCCTTTTACTGGCAAGTCTCTTGTCAGTCATACTACCGAGGTTCACCAAAAGGCTACCCTGTCCTCTTCTGTAAAAGGCAAGAAAGTTGTCGTTGCTCCTGTGGGTTAATGTAAGTTTACCCCCCATGTTCCTGCACCACATCGGGCTTCTATGCTTAGAATTTCAACATACGGAGGCAGAGACCCTGGAGCCTCCACCTCACCCACACACCCTAAGGTTCGTGGGTCATCCACTTATGCCACACCTCGGGACAACCCCTGTGTTACCTCGAGTAAGCGTCCAGTATCAGGCCTCCTAGGGTCGAAACCTATACGCATGCATGAGAAACTCACCGCTCAGGGCGACACATTTCCTACACCAACCCGAGCACATGGAGGACGACCTCCTCGTCCTCCCTCTAAGCATACACTTACTTACCTTGTAAGGGGCAGGCTCCCACCTATTCCCTTACAAACACTTGCTTGCAGTTCTCGACCTCCTAAGATGATATCACTTGTTCAAGCCCGTGCTGACCCCAAAGTCACCTGGAATGCTACTTCAAATGGCACACAGGTGCAACCTTCGCGAACTACTCCTTGTTCCCGACTCAAACACCATCGAGGGCCGGTCCCTTCTCCCTCCACCCTTTCTTCTCTCGGCGGATACCTAGAGCCCTGGTATTCAAAGACCTTCCCCAAGAGTACCATCTTGAGCTAGCCCCATCAGGTCGTCATGTCTCTGGAGCCCATAAGAGAGCTCGAGGCAAAGACCCGATGGGAGATCAAGTCCTTCGTCCTCCTCGGCCTGGGTTGACCTCAGTTCTTGGTCCACACCCATTGCTTCATCTGATGGAGGCATCTCTTTCTTGTGCAAGAAAAGCTGCCAAGCCGCAGTCTCGATCGCAATTCTAGAATGAGGTCCATCAAAGCCTCAAAGCTAAGCGCGATAGGGGTCCAGAGAAGCCACTCAAACAGTCAGGGCAGCCAGCTCCGATGACCCTCTTCACACGAACCCCTTCTACCTGCTTCAGATGACAAAGCCCGAAGAGGAGGTGTGAGAATCTTGTACTATGGTCAGCGTTGTAAAAGATGACCCGACCACTTAGCAGCCACGGTCTCAAGACTGTTGAGAACCGGTCCTCAAGCGGTCAGTGTATAAGACTCTGAGCCCTTGTTGACCGATCTGCCGCGCACGACCCTCCAAGCTTGAAAGCCTTCAACTACCCCAAAGGCTGACCTTCCCGAATAAATGGTTAGTCTTATGTTTGTGAACGAACCCAACGACAACCAAGAAGAGTGCATGAATAGGTTTGAACACATGGTGCGCACCATGATGGAGAAGAAAGCATGCGGCCTATAGTCAATTCTTCCCACCATGAGGCCAATTCTCATCCCCCAGAAGACGTAGCTCCAAAGCAGGCTTCCCCGTCGACATCGCAAGTCAGTTCTGTCCCTCAAATAGTTTTACAGGTGGACATCGACGCCATGGTAACCCACAGCTTGAAGAATAAGCAGATCCTGGGAATGCAAGGGACAACACTTTTACCAAACGTCGTACCCCTCTTACATTGATCAGGTTCCATTTCCCTCCAATTACCAAAAGGGGAAGCTTCCCTTATTCAATGGTACAACGTTCCCACACCAGCATATTGCGTATTTCCAAGTGGCATGTCGGGAGACAACTGCTGATGCAAGACTCCTCCTCTGTCAGTTTGTTGAAACTCTTGATGGCCTGACCTTTCAGTGGTATGCTCGGCTTCCCCCAAATTCAGTATATACTTGGGAGGAGATGGAGTGACTGTTCTACCAGCACTTCTATGAAGTCGAAAGAGAGTTCCAAACCATTGAGCTTCTCACCCTGACCCAAGAGCCGGACGAGCCTATGGACCAATTCATAGCTAGATGGAGGGATTTGGCTGCCTACCACTCCAATCCTATGGTAGAGAAAGAAGCAGTCCAGACCTGTATACGAAACATGCGACTCGAGATTGCCCTACATGTTGAGGCCTCCAATCCGACCTTCATGTCAGAGCTAATATCTAAGTCGGTTTGCATAAAGAGCTTGTCACGCCACCATGCAGGTCACGTCAACAGTCTTCGAGCTCAGGAAACAACTGGGGCAATGGTAATTCTTGGACTAACTCCCGGGGCAATCAGCGGAAAGGGGTAATCAATGTGGCCGTCACCATTAGTGATCCGAAGAAAGCTTCCCCTCAAACTTTGAACCTCTCCAAAGGGGTGATAGGCACAGTGAAGATGCAGATAGCGCCTCGGGGAGACAAGCAGCAGCAATCATACAACCGGGTACCCCCACCTGCAAACCTTAATCGAACAACTATTGGGCCAACCATAAGAATAAGGTCTATCCTTTCAAAAAGGAATGAGTTCCCGCACTACTCCGACTATTGCTGGAGCCGAATATGATTGAGCTACCTGAGATCAAGTTTCCTAATCAAGCTGGTCTCGATATGCATGCAAACTACTGCGCTTATCATCGGTGGATAAACCACCCCAAAGAGGAATGCTACACACTCAAATACTTCATTGAGGCTCTGGTCCAGAAGGATCAGATAAAGCGTGAAGAACTTAAGAAAGCATTAGGGGCAGTTGAGGCCTGCCACATAGTGCCAATACAGGAGGAACATGAAGGTCTGTGCCCTTCTAGTGAGCTACCATCAGATCTCCTACATGCTCTGTTCAGTATGATGCTCCAACAAAGACTCGTCACACCAAAGCCGACGAGGCAGCCAAGCGCCTTGCTTAGGGAACTAAGAATCACTGAAGCCCGTATCACTAGATATGGGGTCACAAGCTGAGTGAATGTTATGGGTTCGAAGCCATAATCGCAAAGAAGGTGTGAAGAGGTCACATTGCTTACGTCGTCATAGAAGAATACCCTCAAGACACTACTCTCATCCAGGAGGACATCTCAATATAGGTCTCCCATGATGATGCCTCCAATCCCGCTAAACCCTCGACTTCCCAGCCATGGAGAGTTTATCACAGGCGGAGCAGACTCAAGTCCTTAAAGCGAGAGGCAATTCGTCAAGCTAGGACTGCCACAAACGTAGACAGACAGATCAAACACGTCCAAAGGAAACCAAGAGGAGATGAGTGTCAAGGGCTGCTCACCAAAAGAACAAGATTCCTCAACCATCGTTTGAGAAATAATTTCTCAAGCCTCTTCCTCCATTGCTGACCTTACATGATTTCATCCTCGGTTCGCTTACCACCACTCCCAGAGAGGACATCCCGAGTTATCCTCCACTCGCAGTAAGTTCAATAAGGGTGACGATGTTAAAAGCACCCCTCAACAGTCTAAGCCGGGGATAGACCCAAAAGATCCCCTGCACATGTCCAACTTTGGTGAAGACGTAAAAAGCTTCCTAGATCGATCCAGTCTGAGGGACGACCCTAAAAGCTCCTCACCTACTAACCCCTCTTCTTCTTCTTCCTCTACCTCTTCTTCTCCTTCCTCTTCTATATCTATTGAAGGTCCAATCCGAGAGTGTCCAGACTTCGAGGCCCTTGACAAAGAACTCGAGGGAACCCATATTAGCAAGTCACACCGGAGGCGGCTGAGAAAGACTCTAGCCCAAGCAGTCGGATTCTTGACAGTCGTTAACGCTCTGGTGGCTCAAGCCAAGTCAAAGCCATCCTTTCCTATTGTGAGGCACAGGAAGTCAAAGGCGAAGAAACCCCAGTGGCCTCCTGAGCCCGATTTTGAGCAGAGGCTGAGGGATTCAAGAGGACAGAGCTTCTATTCTCAGGACGCCTGTCACATGGTGCAGATCTTGGAATCACCCAACAAAGGGCCAATGAGCCTGAGATTGGGGAAGACGCTGCAACCTCTACCTCAGAGGCCAAAGGTCCTGAAATTTCCTGGTCTACCACTCCTTCCTTGCCCAAACATCCCAGACAATCCACCCATCCACAACTCCCCTGGAATGCTTCCTTGCTCAAATACCCTAGACAATCCACCCATCCTCAAATTCCCTAGGACACCTCTGGTCCCATACACCCAACCACCTCCTAAACCTCAACCTCAGACCTCCACTCCACTAAAACAAATCCCTGTCACCCAATCCACCTAGACCGCCCAAACCAAGCCGGTTGCGCAACCAAGTCATCCAACAGCCCAAAATAAACCTCCTCCACCTAAACCTGCTCCTCAAACTACTATACCACCCAAGTTAGTGGCAGGACCGGGAGCATAAAAGGCTGATGAGGAAAGGTGAAATACGATGTGATTGGGCACCTAAGGAAGCTTTCAGCCCTTCTCAGCACCTATGATGCTCTCATGCTCTCAAGGGATTACCGTACGGCTCTGGTTCTGGCTCTTTCCAATCCAGAGGTATACGAGACCGAGGTGGAACCCATTGAGGTGGACCTAGCAATCTTAAATGGATGTTTGACGATCACTTTCTCAGAGGATGATCTTCAATTAGGAGGAAAATTTCACAGCCGCCCTCCCTTCATGACTGGTGAGTTACATGCATGCCCCATCAATCGAATTATGCTAGATGGAGGGTCAGCAGTCAACCTTATCCCAAGGAGAATTCTCACTCAATTGGGATTAGGTCCTGAAGACCTCGCTCCGACTCATATCACAATTCAGGGGTTCAACCATTCAGGAGAGAAACCAGCTGGCAAGGTTCGTCTTTGTCTCAAGATCGGTGAATTGAACGACTACGCTCAATTTCATGTAATCGACACCGACACCTCCTACAACGTCCTTCTCGGCTGCCCTTGGCTCCATGACCAAGGGGTGGTTCCGTCCACATTGCATCCGTGCTTCAAATATATTCGAGATGGGAGATAGTATATGGTCTGTGCCGATAAAAGACCATTTCCTACAGTCGAAACTCACTATGCTAATGCCAAGTATTACTTCACAGATTCGGTGTCACCCCAAAAGCCAAATGATGGTTACTGCAAGTATGTGAGGAAGACAAAACCCTCGCCTCATGAAGATGTTGATGACATCGGGTGAACACTCGTGAACATGTTAAAAGAAGAAGAAAGACAAGGAAAAATCCTCCCTCTGACTCCCATTCATCCCAGTATGTCATCCACCATCTCTAAAAAAATGCATCTTCGCTTGAAGATGAGGCTTCCCCCTCTGCTTCCAGTTCTGAGCCACCTTTGCAAGAAGACGAATAAGAGGTCACTCCTAAGACTGAGGAAATTATGGGGATAGAGCTCCTGGCCCCAAAGGTCACCTACACTCCGGACCATCAAAAAGTCCTACATATCCTTATGGTACTCCTAAAAGCAGAACTAACGCACCAGCCACCGCCGAAGGTACTCCAAATCCGGGTTTCCCTAAGCAAAAAGGATGCTACTCGTCCCACCGTAGGGACAGCTTAGGCCGGTAGTCAGCTACATCTCTTGCGTTTCCCTGATTTCGTGGAAGGAGAGCAGTACGAGAAAGGACAACCCTCTTACCCTTAAGAGCAAGATCCCCTGATAGAATTAAGAAGCGAAGTTCGCAGCCTCCAGAACTAATTGGAGGTTATGCGTATCGTCTCAAAACATTTAAAGGAGTTCGTTCCTAAGACTAAGGTCTATGACGAGCTTGAAGTGAATGCACCTCAAATAGAAGCCAAAGCCCTTCCTGATTGGACTATTTACAGTGAGCAGGCTCATCAAATAATGAGAAGAATGAATTATGAGCTCTTGTCCAACCAAACATTAAGAGGGGAGGAGGGAACTGCTCCCCCATTCGAGGTCATTGAAACCACATCAGCTTTTCACAAGACAAAGCAAGGTATAGGGTTTTCCTTCCCAAAAGGGCAGAAACAGTGAACGCCCTAAAACGTGGCCGACTCAAGAGCAAGTGATGAAATGCAGAGAAGCAAAAAAGAAAGAATAAAGTCACGCATCAGAATTAGACAGAGGAGAAAAAGAACTATTTCATTCATAAATTCAAAGATCGTTACAAGTGTCATCATACAAAGAAAGAAAGAAAAAAAAAGGGACAAAATGACATTTTAAAAAATGGTCAATGATCTTGTCGATCTTCGCTCTGAAAGCTACAAAAGAAGCCTTGCCATGCTGAATGGGTCTCTTAATGTCAATCATTGATTGAACCTCTTGTTTCAAAGAGGCAGTTTCTCCCTCCAGGGTGTGGTCAAGGGCTGATATTTCCTTGGCTAGGACCTCATCTTCTACTTCCCAGGCTTCCGTCTTCTCCTTGAGCCTAGCAAACTACTCCCTCATCCTTCGTATCTTTGCCTTCAGGGTCATCATTTTGTTGAAGCGAGCGATCACCCCTTCATTGAGATCAGATCTTCGAAAAGCCACAGCATCCCTCTTCTGTGTATGGGCCTCTACTGATTCGCGACGACACATGAGAGAGGCTTCCAGAGAGGCCAAGTGAGAATCCTCTAATTTTCATGCAGTTTTTCTTGTTGAAGGGCCTTTATTCACCATCCCTTCAGCTCGTTTATGGTGCAATCAAAGTATGGAAGGACCTCTTGCGCGTACCCTAAGAGGGCAATTTGCCTTAGCTTCTGGATTGCATCGTCAAGATCTACGAAGGCCAGTTCCTTTAACTTTTGAATGCCCACATGAAGCATATCTATGATCATGCCGGGTATCCCGCTGAAGCTAGGCCTGGATAGTGTAGCCAGGACAGCCACAATGGAAGAACCATTGGTTTCAACAACGGGGCTCGAATGGATGATAGCCATATGAGTCACTGGCTCTTCTGGAGCAATTGCGAAGCCCAAAGCCTTGAGCTCCTCAGATTTAGAGGGAGCCCTAGTCTCAGGTTGCTCGGTCCCCTCAACGTTAGCCTTCTCGCCTGGCCCTTCACTTACAGTCCAGTGCTCATCAAGTTCAACCCTTTCGGGACCAGATTCTACTTCTGAGCCCTCAATCATAGTTTCACCCTCAGCAGGCTCCATCCTCATAGGACTAGCTTCTCCTTGATTTTCAACCTCTGAAGCCACCACAACAGGGTCGGCCCCTTCAGGGCTAACTTCTTCTCCTTGCCTCTCACCCTCTGATACGACCTCGATAGGTTCAAGGCCAGCTTCTTCTCCTCACCCTTCATCGCCCTGAACTGGCACCTTGACCACCACTCCAGTCTCAGCCACAACCTCTTCTACCTGGCCCGCATCCCCCACAATCAGAACCTCTATTTCATCTTCAAGATCTGTGCTCTCTGGGGCCACTGCCTCTGAGCCCTCAAGATCTTCCCTCTGAGAATGGTCAGGGTCTGCATCACCCGTAACTTCATCACCGGGGGCAGCATCTTCCTGATACTAGGGTGCCTCATCAACCATAGGCTCCTCCTCCTGAGGGATGCTTGGGCCTTCACTACCCATGAGTACAGCCCCTACCTCTATTGGGGCAGCAACCTCCTTAGGTTCTGAGACCCTTTTGGGTTCCTCCCCTTGAGCAACAATTGCAGGGCCTTCATTAATATCAACATCTCCAGCCCCATTAATCTCCATTAGAACCGGATCTAACTCAGGAGTCGCTCTTGGAACCAGGTCCACCACCCCAAGCTCAGTTGTCCCCTCTATATCAGAAGCAATGACGATGGGCTCAGAGGAGCCGGAGTCATTTAACTAAGTATCTAAAGAGCTATAAAATGGCTCAAGAGAGGTAAAGGATGATGGAGAAATGGCAGAGGATGACTCCGAACGAGTAGCAAATGAATCTGAGGAGGCGGAAGATGAAGAGCTATCTGCCGGTTCTCAAATGATGGGAAGCCTGACACTCCTGCATTTTCGAGGGGGCTTGACAGCACAAGGCGGTGCATGAGTACCAGTGGGGGCGGTGCGCTTCCTTTTCTTTCCTCCTGCTTGGGAAGAAGCAGTCGTCTCAGAACTTCTCTCTCGAGAAGAGCCTGCAGCAAGAGCGTTGTGCAGGCCGCTTCCTATCAAAGCATTCAAGTCTTGAATTGGGTGCCCTACATGACCAAGAACCTTTCGACCCTCCTTCCATTAAGATAGAGGTGAGGTTGTCAAAAAGGCTCCCCGTCTTCTTTTCCATAACAAGAAGTTGTGAGGGAAGAGTCGTCGACTGCTATCTCTCGAAGTATCCCAAGAGCCCGCTAGTTTTAGGGGTAGTCCAAAGTAAAAACCTCGCCTAGAGGAGGAGTCTTGAAGATCTTCCTTTCCCTAGTATCTTGGTGCCAATTTCAGTTTTCCCCTTTCCAGGGGTGATCAACCTCCCAATACCCCTGGCGGGTGATCCTCTACCAGCGTGCATAAGGCTTGGTCGCTCGAAGCCTTATGCCAAAGAGCGGTACCACATATTTGCTGACCTCTGTCATTTCTAAACATGTGGACCATGCGGTACGAATGTGCTCTGGCAGCCACGATTCACAAAGAGTCCCTAGCTCTTCCTTCTTTTCTGTGTTCACTCTGCCATGTAGCTTCTCGAACAATACAGAGAAGGGGCAACACTGATCAAGCCCGTGCTGACGAGTGAAACGATGAGAGAAGTACCCTTCGAGCCTGGCACTATAGGGGGTCCGATAGGGAAAAAATTCACCTCTGATACTCAAGATAAACATGAGCTCCATGATGGTAGCAGGAGAACCATCCAGCTCCTTACCCATGTCGTCAATAAAGGCCCGATCGGTAAAGCTCCTGACCAGAAAGGGGACCTGACGCATACTTGAAGTCTCATTCCCGAAAAAATTACGAGCCATCGCCGGGGTGTAAAAGACAGCCTTCTGCCAGGCAATCCTCATCAGGAAGGGGTACATCTTCTCCCTCGCACCTGGATTTCTGACATAAGTGGCGGGGAAATAGGTTCCTAGCCACCCTTACACATAGTGAATGGGGAATGGTGTCTTGAAGTCCCCAGGGAAAGCTTCGCCTCTTACAAGGCCATTGCCCCCCTCCTAGCCTTTATAGGCTTTTCCTCTTGAGATAGCTCCCAGTCCAAGGTAGATGCTACACAGGACTGATTGCGCAAGGGCATACTGGCTCCTCCTCGCCATGTCACAAGCCACATAGAATGTGCTTGGACGAATCATATCGGCTCCTCCAGGGAGAACAAACTTGCATAAGATCAAGGCCAGGTATGCAGCCAAAAAGACACAATCGCAGCTGGTTTGGGATTGCTAAATTGGAGGCGTCCCCTTCATAGTTGCCTTTCCTTTTCCTCTCGAAACTCCTGGACCAGCCTTCTCAAGGTAATCCCCGCAAAAGAATTTCAGCCATTCAGCAAAGGTCACATGACCATTGCTGGACTTGGAGTAAAGCAGCTGGTAAATTTCGAAGATCTCCTGAAGACCAGCGGACGGTTCCTCTTCCCCAAGGTAGATACCACCAAAAATCACCGAGTTCTGAGGCACGAACTCGTCATACATCACGCCTATAAGAGGGAGCCCACCGATATAATGAGGATCTAGCAAGGAGATCCCTGCTTCACCATGACCGAAGAGCCATGTATTGCTTGCATGACTCCATGTCTCTAATAATACCTTGATGGTATTCAAGTATCAGTGGTAATAGCTTCCTTAACACTGCTCGGCGGCTAATAGAGAGGCATGCTTGAGAATACTTTTGTACAGTCCCAGCACATGCATGGTTCAGGAAGAGTACCCCTTCAAATACTGGTGCTCCCCTTGCACTCAGAGACCAGCAAGAGACCATATCAGTCCCTTCATCTTCACCATCTTCTTCCCCAACGTGGGCAAGTTCTCACTAGAAGCCACGTTCCCATCTTTGCTTTCCCGGACCTCAAAACGAACCGGGTCGGTAATGAAAGTGACACTAATGGGCCACTCTGGTTTGCATATTGGTTCCGTCAACCAAATGGGTTCACTCGTGATCAGACTCTCACTAGTAAATTCACTTATGCCAAGCTCTCCTCCCCTTGGAAGGTTCTTCACGTCAAGGATTCTGTATGAAAACCCGACCATTAGACTGAGCTTAAGGGCTCACTGCCATGTGTTAAACACTAAGGCACAAGGCTATCGCCGCATGTGAAAGGCATTGACTAGAGCCGCGCGTGACTAGCGCCGCTTGTGTTGATTAAAACCCACCACCGGCTGTGTTTGTCAAGGGCTAGCGCCAGGTGTGTTTGTCAATGGCTAACACCTGTTGTGTTTTCAAGGGCTAACGTCGGCCGTGTTTGTCAAGGGCTAACGTCGGCTGTGTTTGTCAAGGGCTAACATCGGCCATGTTTCCAAGTGCTAAGGCTGACTATGTTTATCACGACTATCGTTGCTTGTGATTTTTGAGCTACGTCGTCCGTGTTCAAATCTCTCGCACGTGCCACAGATTGTGCACGTGTCACCTCAAATCCTGGGTGCACCACTTGACAACTACCAGCTGCGACGTGGTCTAACACACGTCCTTGCACATGTGGATGACAACCGTTTCCTCCCAGTGACCGTTCGCTGTTAGTGACGGTTCACTGCCTTGTGACTTCTCGGCTTCTTGCCGAGAACCCCATACTCCCATCAGGAAACCCTATACCGATGACGAAAAACCTGACGCCTACCACTGTCACACCTTCCCCTCTCTTTCCCAATGGCAGAAGATCACCGGGAAACTTTCAAAAGCCTCACGAGAGTTTACCGTCAAATCTCTGATGAGGTCTTTGGCCTCCCTCCTTCACTCCTCCAGCGCAACAGAGCCTTCACCAAGACCCCCTGTGGCTTCCCTGTGGATGCCGAAAACCCTCTATGAATGCCCTATGAGTTTCGTAGTCCTCATGTTCTCGTCGAAATCCCTTTGTCGACAAGGTCTCACCTCTCGTACTGCTCACTATCGTTTTACCTTCGGTAAATCGATGAAAAGAGGGTTTTACCCCCTTATATAGACGGCGTTCCCCTGAAGTGCCCAAAACAAATTGGAAATGCCAATCAAGTCCGTAAAGACCAAACGGCTAAGGGTTGGACTGGGTCGAGCTCAGCCTCGAAGCCCGAACACAAGTCACTGTCGCCCATGAAATGTTGAGCATCAAGCGTCAGATGCACCAGACCGGATCAGGCTTTGCCCCGAAGCCTGAACACAGGTCAGCACCGCCCATGTAACACCAAGCATCAAGCATCAAATGGACCACGACCGGGTCAGGCCCAGGCCCGAGGCCCGAACTTTGACTAACACCATGCATGCAACTTATGGTAGCATCGTGCTTGTCACTGTCACCCATGTTAGTGTCGTTCGTACAACTGTCACACATGCTAGTGTTGTTCGTGCAACTGTCACTCAGGCAAGCATTGCGCATGTTACTGCCGCCCAAGCTAGCATCGTGCGTGTCACTATCACACATGCTAGCGTCATTCGTGTAACTATCACTCAGGCTAGTAACGTTATACGTGTCACTGTCACACATGCTATTGTCATTCATGCAACTGTCACTTAGGCTAGCGTCGCGCGTGTTACTACTGCCCATCCTAGAACAGTGCGTGGCACTATCACACTTGCTAGCGTTGGTCGTGCAACTCACTCAGGCTGGTGCCATGCATGTTCCTTCCGGCCACGCTAGCGTCATGCGTGTCTAAGCCTGATCACTGCCATGAGTGTTTTTCCAATGCCCTCAGTGGGGTTACACATGCCCTTGCCTGTCATCCTCACCAGAGCTACAAGCATGTCACAGCCCTTCATCCCTAAGTAGTCCTACATGCTTCCTCATTTGGGTCACTATATCCCTGGTGAGGCAGGCTGTCATTCACAACCTTATTTCTCATGAAGCCTCATCCTTCACCCCCAGGGAGTCACACTCGCCCCCTAATCCCTAGTGAAGTCTGCTCCCGTTTGCCACCCCTTGTCGGATCACCATCTCCATTTGAGCCCTCTACTTGTGTATGGCCTTAGCTATTTTATCCTCAGGGAGTCGGATTTCCATCCATGACCTAATCCCCATGGAGTTTCACCTACATGGCGACCCACACAATGGGCTAGAGGCACGACCCTAAACTGCATGGTTCAAACTATACAACCTTAAACTGTCGCGGAGGTCTAGTTGAGCGACCTTAAACTACATGGTCCTAGCTGCATGACTTTAAACTGCATAGCCACGATCCAGTTGTATGAATTTAAACTATAGGACACATCCTGGCCATATGACGTTAAATTGTTTTGCACGGGTCCCGGGGGCATGACCATAAATATGCCCCCACACATACACGCACACCCCTTCTGCACGTACCATATTCATAACTCCTCAGTGCATCCATTTCCCTTATCATCATCCATCATTCCCTAGTGAGTCTTACCCGTGCTCTCAAACGGCGAGCCATCTCTCCTTCCATACTCGTCGTTAGCTAGTGGGTCACCATTATCCACCTTCCATCCATAAGCCATACATCATTTATAGGCAGCCTCGTACCATCTCCCCAAAGTGAGTAGCACGACCGGCATACTCACTCCATGGCCTCCGTAAACTACCATCCATCTTCACCACGGTCTAGCTGTATGACCCTAAACTATAGTGCACATCCTGGCCACATGACGTTAAAAGGCTTCACACAGGTCCCAAAGGCATGACCCTAAACACACCTTCACAAATAAGAAATAACGGGCATGGTGTAAACCTGAACAAGGGAACACCATGAGTAAAAATGACGGACGGGCATGGTCACCAAACCATGAGTAAGAGAGTTATGTGAAAATAAAAACCCGGCATGGTGAAAACCGGAAAGGGCACTGTGAGTACAAACAGAAAAGAAAAGGGTGGGCATGACCACAAGTTCATGAGGAAAAAAGCCCCAAATAAAAAAGGGGTTGGTGAAAACTGTCTCTACGATGCCACTTCCCAAGTTCACGTGAAAACCCACAAAGGGCGCTTGGACCAGGAGAGCAGGTTGATGCAGCGCTCGCCTTCATAGGCGACTTCAACCAGCACTCCCTCAATATCACAAAATATCGTCCAACAGGGTGAGCAGACTTTAAAACCATCCCTCAACATCCCTCTTTGATGCTGAGTTAACACGTAGCCCAGTCTCATCCCTTCTTCAGTGCTGGGTGAACACGTAGCCCAGTCAACAGCCCTCCTCGGTGTTGGGTGAACACGTAGTCCAGTCATCATCCTTCTTCAGTGTTGGGTGAACACGTAGCTTAGTCAACATCCTTATTCAATGTTGGGTGAAAATGCAACCCAGTTAATATCCTTCTTCAGTGCTGGGTGAACATGTAGCCCAGTCAACATCCCTTCTTCAGTGCTAGGTGAACATGTAGCCCAAGGCCGTCACAGGTACCGTCCGACAAGGTGAGGACTTAAAATACTAATCCCTCCAAATAAAAAAATAGTCCCTTGAGGGTGAGGACTTCGACAGGATCCCTCAAACAAACAAAACAGTCCCTTGAGGGTGAGGACTTCAACAGGATCCCTCAAACAAACAAAACAGTCCCTTGAGGGTGAGGACTTCAACAGGATCCATTTAACAAACAAAACAGTCCCTTGAGGGTGAGGACTTCGACAGGATCCCTCAAAACTTTTTATCTCTCTTCCTCTCTATTTCTCTTTCTCCATCTCTCCTTCTAATCATCTCTCTTTCTCTTCTTATTCCCCTATCTCTTTCTTTATCTCTCCTTCTATTCATCTGTCTTTCTCTCCTTATTTCTCCATCTCTTTCTCTATCTCTTTATCTCTTTCTTTCCCTTTCTCTCTATTCTTCTTTCTCTTTCTCTATCTCTATCCCTTTCTTTCCCTTTCTCCCTCTATTCTTTTATCTCTTCCTCTCTATTTCTCTATCTCTTTCTTTTCCTATCTCTCTATATTCTTTTATCTCTTCCTCTACCTTTTAATTTCTCTTTCTCTATCCCCCATCTCTCTTTCTCTTCTTCTCTTCTTCTCTCTCCTGAAATGCACGATAGTGGTAGCATCGTGCATGCCTCTCTTTCTTTCTTTCTCTCTCTTCATCTATCTCTCCCTTTTCTTCTCCTTCATCTCTTTCTTCCTTCTTCACTGCTGGGTGAACACATAGCCCAGTCATTCTCTTCTTCTCTCTCCTGATAATACACGATAGTGGCAGTGCTGTGCATGCCTCTCTGTCTGTCTTTCTCTCTTCTTTCTATCTCTTCATATATCTCTCCCTTTTCTTCCCCTTCGTCTCTTTTTCCCTTCTTCAGTGCTGGGTGAACATGTAGCCCAATCATTCTCTTCTTCTCTCTACTGACATGCACGGTAGTGGCAGCACCGTGCATGCCTCTCTTTCTCTCTCTTTCTTTATTCTCCTCTCTTCATTTCTTCATCTCATTCTCCCTTCTTCAGAGCTGGGTGACATGTAGCTCAGTCGACATCACTTCATAGGTGCTGGGTGAACATGTAGCCCATTCATCACTACAAGGCCATCACAGGTACCGTCCGAGAGGGTGTGGACTTAAAATACTAATCCCTTCAAATCACAAATAGTCCCTTGAGGGTGAGGACTTTGACAAGATTCCTCAAAAGTATCTTCCCCCCAAAGTCTCCACGAATGGACCTGTAACAAATACATCCAGACGTCTGAGCATTCCAGTAACATCATTGCGTGGATATCTCCTCGACGTTCACGTGGTCCTGTGGCTAGAAAGAAAAAAGTAATAAAACCGAAGGAAATTTTCCGAAATTTATCCTTCTTGCTTCTCTCGAAGCATAACATTCGGTGGGGCAAGTTGTTTGAAGACATTTTTTAGCACCTTGGGTCCCCGATGGGGAATAAAGGAGAAGTCGATCAATAAAGCCCTGACTTACAGTGGAATTTTTTACAGTCTTAGAATTTTCCCATAATGGGTGAAAATATTCCTAAGGACTTCAAAAGGTTACCTGCCAAGTTTTGTCACAATCCGACATGTCTAAGGCAATGCAGACAAAGAAACAGTTTTGGAAAAATCAGTCTCTAATACCCTGAAACGAACTCTATAACTGGAACCCTATTAACGGAGCATCAAATGGTTGTAAGACCATCTCCATTGGATCTGGCACAGTTGAAAACCCCTAGGGGTCAAATTTCGGCTTAAACAAACATTTCAAGACAAAGTTATAAGCAAAAGACTGAAAAAAGAGAGGCCGCACGCTATTCTCGTGCGCCCTCCCTACACAAATCTCCATTGAAGGTGACTAGTTTTCACAGTCAAGAATAGTAACTTTGAAGACTCATATCTTCCTCTTTTTTAGTCGAATCGACCCCAAATTTTGGGAGCATGTTCGTCTCGTCAAGACGAGTGCTCTGATATGTGGCACAGCCCGTGACGATATCTGAGCAGGGAGAAAATCTAAAGAGAAAATGACGATTCGATAATAAGGTTGTAGAAAAATCAACAGTAGCATGACCCACTCGAGCGGCTACATCACGGTTCTCGCATACAGGATCGACACGAAACAAGTTGCATTGCATGCGTAAGATCGAGGGCTATGCCTGGTCCGAACGTCGCGCATGATGAATGATTAGATTTGGCATACGATGATGTGAAAGTTGCTGTAGAATTTCAGCTGTCGAAATCCAAATTCTGACCAAAAACCCAAGATGGTAAAATCCTTATCCGGGCACGAAATCGAACTGCGTTTGTTGCGACGCGATCATGACGGCATGCTCAGTACATATCAGTAAAGAAACCAAGGAAGTAAATCAAGAAAAGGGCGCACTATTGATTGGAAGTTTTCAAGATTTGTACAAATTTCAAGTCGCATGATCGCGGCCTAAAGACACGATCAGTGGCTCGAAGTTAGTATCAAATCGATCGTCATGTCGAGCCCAACGAGAAAGTAATCACCTTTTGACCAAGCAGGCACCGAAGCAACCCCGAATCGACCTAGAAAAATCGAACATGTTCCATGAGTGCAGCAGAGACTGGTTTGGAATTTCTTGAATTGTTGAGCAAAGGCAAAATTGTCATTGTTGCCCCTATTTTTAAATTTTTCTTTAATTCAAATAAATTTTATTTTTCATCAATTAGGGTAAGGTTTGGGCATCCACCTATTTTTTGAGCCCAACCCTATAAATATCATGCTATGTCTCATTGTAAAAGACCTTTGATTGGATTAATAAAATTGAGAGTTAAGCTTTGAGATTGAGGGTCACATTCATGAGAGATAGTGAGGAGAGAGAGAGAAAAAAGCTTAATACCCCTAGGTGAAGGTAATTCTCTCTCTCATCCTCTCTTCTCTCTCATCTTCTTTCTTTCTCTCTTCTCTTCTTTCTTTCTCTCCTCTATTATCTTTCTCTCTCTTCTTCCTTTTTGCTCTCTCTTCTTCTTTCTTTCTATCTCTTTCTCTTTCTTTTTTTCTCCTCTTCTTCTTCTCTTTATCTCTCTCCTCTTCTTCTTCACTCCGTCTCTCTCTTCTCTACCTCAAATATACATGGCAGTAAGCATCGTCGTGCATGTCTCCCCTTCTCTCTTTCTCTCTCTTCTTCTGTCTTTTTCTCTCTTCCTCTTTTTATCTCCCTCTTCTCTCTCAATATGCATGATCGTGCATGTCTCTCTTTCCCTTCTTTCGTCTTTTCTCTCTGCTCTCTTTCCTCTCTCATTCCCCTCTTTCCTAATCTTTTCTCTTTTACCTAACCTTTCTTTCCTTTTCTCTCTCTACTTTCCCTTCTTTCTCTGCTTTCTTTTCAGATCTCTTTCTACACTTTCTTCTCTTCCCTCTCTTTCTCTCTCCCCTTTGTCTCTCCTTTTCTCTCTGTCTTTCCTTATCTCTCACTCTATTCTTTCCTTTCTCTTTCCTCCCTAGTCATGCATGGTGGTGCCCATCGTCGAGCATGGCGTCCTCCTTCCCTGGAATATACACAGTGAGCCTGGCCTTAACCTGAGTGGCGGGCCAGGCCTCTGCCTAAGTTCCTCTTTCCTCATGTCGTGCACGGCGGTGCTCATCATTGCGCATGACATTTCTTCCCCTATTCTTTAATAAGGACATTGAGCCGGGCCCTTTCTCAAGTGGCAGGTCGGGTCGTGTCTGAGTCCCTTCTGACACGCACGGCAATGCCTATTACCATATGTGCCTTTTCTTTTCTCTCTCATGTCTCCCTCCCTCTTGTCATGGACAGCGAAACCTATCGTTGTCCATGTTTCTTCTCTTCTTCCCCTTTTCTCTCTCCTCTGTCTTGGATGGCAGAACCCCATCGTCGTCCATGCTTCTTTCCCTTTTCTCTCTCCTCTGTCAAGGATGATAGAACCCATCGCCGTCCATGCTTCTTTCCTTTTTCTCTCTCTTCTGCCAAGGACGGCGGAACTTCATCGACGTCCATGTTTCTTTTCTCTTATTCTTTATCTCTCTTCTTTCTTCTCTCTTCTCTCTTTTTTTTATCTTTTCTCTCCCTTCTTTCTTCTCTCTTCTCTCTTTTCTTTCTTATCTCTTCTCTCTCTTATTTCTTCTCTCTTCTCTCTCTTCTCTCTCTTCTCTCTTCTCTCTCTTCTCTCTCTTCTCTCTCTTCTCTCTTCTCTCTTCTTTCTCCTCTCTTCTCTTTCTTCTCTCTTCTCTCATTTTTTCTCTGTCTTCTTCTCTTTTCTCTCTCTTCTTTCTTCTCTCTTTTCTCTCATTTTTTCTCTCTTCTCTCTCTTCTCTTCTTTCTCTTCTCTCTTCTCTTTCTTCTTTTTTCTCTCTTCTCTCTCTTCCCTCTCTTTCTCCTCTCTTCTCTCTTATCTCTTTTCTCTCTTCTTTCTTCTTTCTTCTTTCTTCTCTCTTTTCTTTCTTATCTCTTCTCTCTCTTCTTTCTTCTCTCTTCTTTCTTCTCTCTTCTTTTTCTTCTCTCTTCTCTCTTTTGTCTTCTCTCTTCTCTCTTTTCTTTCTTCTCTCTTCTCTTTCTTCTCTCTTCTCTCATTTCTTCTCTCTTCTCTCCCCTCTTTCTTCTCTCTTCTCTTTCTTCTCTCTTCTCTCTTCTCTCTTCTCGCTTCTCTCTTTTCTTTCTTTTCTCTTCTCTCTCTTCTCTCTCTTTCTCCTCTCTTCTTTCTTTTCTCTTTTTTTTCTCGTTTGACCAAGGGACAAGCTAAGTTTAGTACTGTCATGGTAGTCTCTTCTTCAAGCAGCATTGTCGCCGTACCTGTCTAAGTTATCGGGTCTGTCTTACTACCACGTCAGACTAACCATCGTGTTAGGCAGGTTGGTGTTGATTCTATCGCCGAGCAATATTGATGTCATGCCGGTATGAGTTATCATGCCCATCTTGCTGCCATGTCAGACTCGCTATTGTGTCAGGCTGGTCGGTGTTAGTTCTGTCGTCTATTAGTATTGCCGCCGTGTCGGTCTGCGTTATCGAGCCCATCTTGCTACCACGTAAAATCAGTCATTGAACTGTTCTAGCCACTGTGTTACTCTAGCCACTTGGTTAAATTTTTCATTCTTCTCTTCTCTTTCCTCTATTCTATTTCTTTCTTCTCCTTTTATCACCCCAATCTTCATCTCATTATTCTTCCCTTTCCTCTTTTGAATGTGCACACTTGTGTGCATTCCCAAAGATAAGGTGGTCCATGGGCCCACTTGTCTTGTAAAATAACGATGTGTGTGTGATCGTATAAATAAGAGAGTACAAGTCAAGGAGGCGATTTTGAACCAGTTGTAAGACTGGGGGGTTTTCTGCTGTGATCTAAGACGACGCCTACGCGAGTTAGCCCGAGTGAGTCACGGACCTAGGTGAGGTGTGTCCTGGCTCACATCAAATTCCTCTCTCACCGGTTGGTGCACCTACCCTTCTTTCTTAACAAGGTTCTCGAGAGAGCGGTCTCAAGTCCTAGGTTCTCCTTGAAACCAGAGACACGTGCCACCAAGTCATCCCAACCTAGAGGGTGAGATTGAGGCATCTAACCACACACGTGTGCCCCTCCACTGCGCACATGCCTTTTGCATCCCTTTTCACGCAGGCCTCCCCTAGTCGTCCCGTCTGCACGTGCATACCTCCTTCACTTTGTCCCCAGTGAGTACATCTCCATTGCCCTTCATAAACTCCCAATATTCCCCAATGAGTCAAGCCCATCCTCATGAATCCATAGTGAGCCATGCCATCATCCATACTCATCGACAGCTAGTGGGCCACCCCTTATCCATCTTCCATACAGCACCCATCATCCATAGACAGTCTTGTGCCATCTCCCCCTAGTGAGTCAAACTACCACCATACTAACGTTGTGGACTCCACATACCATCATCCATTGCCACCACGGTCCAAGTTATATGACCTTAAACTATAGCTCACGTCCTGGTCGCATGACGTTAAACTGCTTCGCACAATGGTCAAGGCTATAAGACCTTAAATTCTAGCCTAGGCCCCAGAGGCATGACCTTAAAAAAAATAGGCATGGTGTAAACTCGAAAGGGGAACGCCATGAGTAAAAATGATGGACGAGTATGGTCACAAAACCATGAGTAAGAGTGTTTCGTAAAATAAAAACTAGGCACCGTGAAAACTTGCAAAGGGCACCGTGAGAAAAAATGGAAAAAGGCAGACATGGCCGTCAGGTCATGGGTAAAAGAGTCTAATAAAAAGGAGGTTGATGAAAATTGTCTCTATGGCACTTCTTTCCCTGCCCAAGTGAAAACCCGAAAGGCCGCCCGGACTAATAAGTAGGTTGATGCAACACTCGCCTCCAAAGGCAGCTTCAACTAGCATTTCAAGAAAATTCCTCAGTAGAAGAATACCTTGTTGTTGAGACCCAAAAATAAGATCATTCACAGGCAAGAAACTATCAAACTAGGTTAGGCAAACCTGGTAAAGCAGCAAACAATGCCGCTCATACGTTCAATAGGGTGTAGACTTTAAAATCATCCCGTCATGTATCCAACGAGGTGTAGACTTAAAATCATCCCTCAAGATCCCTCACAGGTAAGAAACTATCAAATCAAGTCAATACCTGCCCACAGTAACCAGGCCACCTCACAAAAATCCCTCTCTGACTTGACCAAACATTCGGAACATGCTAACAAAAAGCCCCCGACTGGACTTGGAAGGATGGGGCCCACAGAGGTACCCTGCTTGTCAAAGCAAACTTGGTGTAGCAGCAACAACATTGCAAATACGTCCAACATGGTGTAGATTTTAAAATCGTCCCTCAAATAATTCTTGACGTGAACCACGGGCATTCCATGAGATGTCCCCCACCAGTAGCTCAAGTCTCTTCTCCCCCCTTAAGTCTCCATGTCTAGGTCTACAAGCCCTTAAACAACGCCCCCAGATGTCTGAGTACCTTGGTCACCCCTCCGGGAAGAAGCTTCGCACGGGTATCCCTTCAACGTTCGTGTGATCCGGTGGCTAGGAAGAAAACTAAAGTCGAAGGACAATTTTGATTCCGAATGTTGTCCTTCTTGCTTCTCTCAAAGCACAACATTCGGAAGGGCAAGCTATTTGAGGGTATTTTTCAACACTTGTATTCCCGATGTGAATAAGGAGAGAGCAGTTCGAGACTTAGGACCACAAGTACCATAATACTAATGGACTATGGGAGCCCTGGGACAATAAGCCCTGATTTAGAAGTGAAACTTTCGACAGTCTTAGAATTGCCCGAAAACTTGCAAGAATGTGGTTAAGGGTCTCCTAAGAACACCTGTCAAGGTTCATCACAATCCGACGAGTTTAAGGCACTATAGACAACAAAAATAGTTTTGGAAAATTTTGCCTCTATCATGCTGAAAATGGACCCTAAACTACAGCACCATAATCAGAGAGTCAAATGAACTCTAGAGCATCAATGTTGGATTCAAATCGTTTGAAAACCCCTGAGTACCAGTTTTCGACACATTTGGGGGCTTCTTGAGCAAGTTATGGTCAAATTACCTAAAATGGGTATGTCGTACACTATTACAGTGCATTCTCAGTGAACCAGTTTCCATTAATGGAAACTATAGTTCACCATATTGGGGGCAAACTTTTCATGATCGTATCTTCCTCATCCTGGGTCGGATCAAGCTCAAATTTTTGGAGCATATTTGTCTCGTCGACCCGGTCGATTTGATATGTGGCACGCATGATGACACAACTCGAGCCGAGAGAAATTGAAGAGAGAAGTTTGCCAGGGAATTTCAAAAAGTAGCACGGAATTTTCAACAGCACATCCCCTCGATCGAATGCCTGCATCGCGACACTCGCATGTTCGATCGACGCAAAATCAGACCCGTTACGACCACAAGGTCAAGAGCTTCCTCTAGGTCGAATCCCACGCGTGATGGACGATTGGATTCGTAAGAAATCAGGGATGAAAATTGGCAAATTTCGGCCACTGGAATCCAAATTTCTGTCAAATTTTCCCAATTTAGAAAACGGTAGTCCGGTCATAAAATCGAGTCGTTCTTTTTGCAGAATGATCATGGCGACTTGCTCGTCACGCTACAGTGAAGAAATCAACGAAAAACACTACAAAATGGGTTGAATCCTAAATCTAAGGTCGCATCTTTTCCCATGTTATTGTCGCATCATGATCATGGTCCAAAACTCCGATCCATGGCTCAAAGTGGATGCCAAAACGGTCGTCTTCTCGATCTCATCAAGAACATGGTATTATTTTGGCCGGATCGTAGTCAGAAAGGCCTTGAATCAATCAAGGAAATTTCGTACGAAAAACGGCCATTACAAGGACTGATTTAGAATTTCACAGATTGTTGGTGCAGGGGTAAAATCCTCATTTTGTCCCATTTTTTTAGAATTTCATTAATTCATTTAAATGTTAAGTTTCATCAATTATGTTAGAATTTGATTATCCACCCACGTTTGGGCCCCATCTCTATAATTGTAAATATTCTCATTGAACATGGACCTTTTGATAAAAATTAAGAATTTGGGCTTACAGTGCATTGTCTTTGGGTCACGTTAGAGAGAGAGAGGAGAGAGAAACTTTTGAATTGGTACCCCTGAGCTTAAGGTAACTCTCTTTCCCTCTCTTCTCTCTTTTCTTTCTCTCTCTTCTCTCTCTTCTCTTTCTCAGTCTTCTCTTTCTTTATATTTCTATCTCGACCCAATCAGGCCGGTGGCGAGGCCGCTGGCCCGGTTATCTCTTCTCCTTCTCTTTCTCTCTCTTTCACTACCCAATCGGGCCAACAGTGAAGCTATCGGCCCAGTTCTCTCTTCTCCTTCTCTTTCTCTCTCTCTCTTGACCCAATCGGGCCGGTGATGAAGCCATCAGCCCGTTCTCTCTTCTCCTTCTCTCTCTATCTCTCTCTCTCTCTCTCTCCATAGCCTTGTGTCTCTCTTCTCCATCTCTTTCTCTCTCTCTCTTGACCCAATCGGGCCAGTGGTGAAGCCATCGACCTGGTTTTATCTTCTCCTTCATTTCCTCTCTCAACTCAATCGAAGCCATTGGCCCAGTTCTCTCTTCTCCTTCTCTTTCTCTCTCTCTCTTTCACCGTCAGCCTGGTTCTCTCTTCTTCTTCTTCTTCTTCTCTCTCTCTCTCTCTCTCTCTTGCTCTCGACCCAATCGGAAGCCGTCAGCACAGTGCTCTCTTCTCTTTCTCTTTCTCTCTCCTTTTTCTCTCTTCTTTCTCTCCTCTTCTCTTTCTTTCTCTTCTTTCTCCTTCCTCTTTCTCTCTCTTCTTTCTCTCTCCTCTCTTCTTTCTCTTTATTATTTCTCCTCTTCTTCTTTCCTCTCTCTTTTCTTCTTTCCTTTCTCTCTCTTCTCCTTTTCTTTCTCTCTCTGCTTCTTCTCTTTCTCCTTCTACTTCTTTCCTTTCTCTCTCCTCTTCTTTCCTTTCTTCTTTATCTCTTCTTTATCTCTCCTCTCCTCTTTCTCTCTTTTGCTTACTCGACTGGATGGTAAGCTGAGCCTTCTTCCATGTGCCAGACTAGCCGTGATGTCAGTCTTGTCGTCATGCCATTCTTGCCGTCATGAAGTCTAGCCGCCGTGCAGTCTAATCGTTGTGCCGGCCTAGCCGTCGTGCCAATCATGCCGATGTTCCAGTCTCGCCACCATGTTAGTCTTACCATCAAGCAGTCTAGTCGTCGTGTCAGGCTTGCCGTTGTGTCAGTCTCGCCACCGTGTCAATCTTGCTGCCGAGCAGTCTAGCTGGTCTTGTTGTCGTACTCATTTAGCAGCTGTGCTAGACTAGCCGTCGTGTCAGTCTTGCTGCCATGCAGTTTAGCCACCGTGTCAGTCTTATCGCCGTACCCATCTAGCTACCACGCTAGACTCGCCACTGTGCCAGTCTAGCTACCATCTATCTTTCTCTCTCCTCTTCTCTCTCTTTCTCCCTTTTCTCTCTCTTCCCCTTAGCTGAAACCACACGGCAGCTAAGGTTGTCGTGCCCCTTCTTTCCCTTCTACACCTTCTCTCTCTTCCCTAAGACCACACGGCAGCTAAGGCTGCCATCCCCTTTTCTTTTCCCCTACATCGTACACCCTCGCGTCCACCCATTCCCCTTTTGGATGTGATACCCTCACGTCACCCTCTCACACTCTTCACAACCAAATGTCCCTTTCACCTTTTATTATTTTTACTTTACCTTCCTTCATTCGTCTTCTTTTATTTCATTACTCATTATTCTCATTTCATCTTACTCTATTTTATCTTTCTCTACTCCTTTCATTTCATTTTACTCCATTTTTTTTATCTTTATTACTTTTTTTATTTTATTTCATTCTATTTTATTTTAGCTACCTCTTTTACTTCATTTACTTTATTTCCATTCCCTCATCTTATTTTATTTCTTTTATCCTTTTTATTTTATTCCACTTTACCTACTTCTTTTATTTTATGTTACCTTATTTTATTTATTTTATTTACATCTTTCATTTTATTTTATTTTATTTTATTATTGTTAAATTCCATTTTTCTTCTATCTTACGCCTTCCCATTTTATTTTATTTTACTTTAATTCATCCCTTTTCATTTCATTTTCATTTCATTTCACTTCATTTTCATCTCATTTTATTTTATTCCATTTTATGCTATTTTATTTTATTTTCAACAAGTCTGGGTCTTCAGACCCACTTGTTTGGACATCTCACATGTGTGTGTGTGTAGTAACGTAGAAAAACGAGTCAAGGGAGTTGATTCTGAACCAGCCTCAGGCTAAGGTGGCATTCTTTGTGATCTAAGAGGGCACCCATGCGAGCAGCCCGAGCGTGTCACGGACCCACGTGAGGTAAGTCCTGCCTCACGATCATAATTCCTCTCTCATTGGTTGGTATCCTTGCCCACGTCTCCTTTACACAGTTCTTGAGAAAGCAATCTCCAGTCCCGGGTCCATCTCAAACCTGGAACCACGTCACCAGGTCATCTAAACCCGGAGGGCGAGATCGAGGCACCTAACCACACACACATATGTAAGATGGCTAAAAGAGGGTTCATTAACTCTGGCTTGTCCTTGAAGAGCGGTGTTAATGGGTATGGAAGGAGGGACACGTGGTAATGATTGGTCCAGAGAGGGAGAAAGAGAGAAAAGGAGATAAAATAAAAGTGGGTAGTTAGGGAAAAATGAAGTCATTAGGAAATTTGACAGCCTTCTGACGCCACCTCCCCTGGGAGGCATCTACGGTGGTACGGGAAGGCATTGAACTAACGTTTGCATGCCTCGAAGGTTTCGTTGAGGATCTAATACTGTGGAGCAAGCCCAAGCAGAATGACCCTCAACAAAGCCCCCCTAATGACTGGATATTTGCATAAGAGAAGAAGAAGAAGAAGAAGAAAAAGGAGAAGAACAGAAAAGAACTCCCCTGAAAGCCCCTCTTATTGTGATTATCCCAAAGGGACCTTAACCAAGAGAGACCCCCGTGAAAAGTGAAAACAGAAGAAATGAAGAAAACTCCTCTGAAAGTCCTTGTTTTGGTGATTACCCCAAAGGGAACTTAACTAAGAGCGACCCTCGCGAGATGCGACAAAATGGAAGAGGAAAAGAAGGGAAGAGTAGAAAACTCCCAGGAAAGCCCCTCTTTTGGTGGTTACCTCGAAATGACATTAACTGACAGGGACCCTCATGAGAAGCGAAAAAATAGAAGATAAGAGAAAGGGGAGAAAAGAAAGATAAAGAAAGCAAGGAAAAAAGCGAGGGAATGAGAAGGAGGGATTAATAGTTTTGAAGGAGATATCTAGAGAAAATTGAGAGTAAGAAATCTTGAAAGAAAGAAGAGAGTTTAAGAGTGAGAGGGTTAGAGAATGTAGAGGGAGAGTTGAGAGTTTGAAAGAAGATTTGAGATTTAAGAAAGTGATAGCGAGAAAATTTGAGATTTTTGAAAGAGTTGAGAGTTAACAGACGAAGTTGAGAGTTTAAGACTTGGGAGAGAAAAGAGAATTTGAAAGTAAGAGATTTTAAGACAGTAAGATATGAGAGGTTAAGAGAGATTTGCGATTTTGGCGAGACTGAGTTTAGAGAGCTTGAAAGAGTTTGAGAGTAAGGGAGTTTGAGAGTGAAATATAGAGATTTTGGGAGTTTGAGAGAAATTTGAGAGTTTAGAGAGAATTTAAGAGACTTAAGAGTTCATGAGATTTTAAGAGAGAATTGAAATTCAGGGGTTGACAAAGAGAATTTAAAGCGTTTTAGAACTTTTGATAGTTTGAGAGAGAATTTAAGAGAATCGAAGGTTCAAGAGAGAATTTAAGAAAGTTGAGAGTTTAAGAAAGGGTTTGGAATTTTAAAAGATTGAAGGGTTTTAAAGAGATTTTTCAGAGCTTCAGGGGATTTGACAGTATAAAGCGAGAAGTAGGAGAAAGACTTGGGAATTAGAGAGGTTAACGTTTTTGAGAGGAATTGAAGCAAGTGAATGAGAGAGTTAGAGTTTGAGACTAGAAGAGAGAGGCTTGAGAATTTAGAGAGTTTAAGATTTTAAGAAGTTTGAGTTTAGAGGGTTTGAATAGTTTGAGAGAAATTTGGGAGTTTAGGGATTTTAGAGGGCTTTAAGGATGAAAAGAGTAATAGTTTAGAGTATTTGAAAGGGGTTTAAAATATTTGAGAGTCAGGAGAGCTTTAAGATGTTAAAGAGTGAGAATTTAAAGGGGTTGAAAGTGAGAAGGCGAAGCCATTGAGGGAGTTTAAAAGATTCAAAAGAGTTTTAGAAGCTTGAGAGAGAGAGCTTGCAAGATCGAAGAAAGTATAGAGACTTTGAAATGAAAGTGGGAATGAGATAGCTAGAGTTTGAGATTTTAAGAGGGTGAGATTTTGAGGGAGTGAGGTTTTGAAAGTTCAAGGAATTTAGAAATTAGAGAGCTTAAAAGACATTGGAGAATGAATTGTTTTAAGAGATTTTTTAGAGAATATTTAGAAAATGAGATCCTAAAGTGTTTGGGGGTTTAGGGGGTATTGAGGGTTTTAAGAAGATTGAAAGTTTAGAGAGTTTTTAAGAGGTCAAAGGCTTAGAGAATGAAACTTCAAGAATGTAGGAGTTTTAGAAAACTAAGAAGATTAGGGAATCTAAAGAGAGGTAGAGTTTGAGAGATTAGGGAGAGTTTGAAAGTTAGAGAGTTTAGGTGGTTTGAGAGATTGAGGGTTGAGAGGAGGGGTGAGTGAGAGAGACAAAAGAAAACAAGAGGGAGGTGGAAAAATCAGGCCTGGGCCGATGTTAAATAGAATTTCTTAAAATAGATGAAATTTGTAGACTTTTTGAAGAGAAAGATTACGAATACAAAAGAGAAGAGTGAATGAAAATGAGAGAGATGAAATCAGGGTAGAGAGATATGGAATTAGTCCCCTCTTAACCATGCTTTTAAAGAATTTGTGCGCCTATTGTACTTTTCCTGCGGTGCAAAGGCTATTAGTAATTGCATTGTAAGTGAAGGCATTGGGAATGATGCTTTTCCCTAACATTTGATCAAGAAATCCAAAAAGCTTCCCCAATATACCCACCTCTACAATATCCATCAACAATCATACTGCAAGGAACAACATTTGATACAATATCCTTGCAAAGCTTATGGATGAATAATTTCTCACTGCCAAGTCCATGTCTCCTACTTTGCATTAACCATGAATTAGATTGATATAACAAAAAAAAAGAACATTAGGAACCAAATTGAAAACAACCACTTTCTCCATAAGATTATGGCTTCATCCATCCTCCCTTTGTACATAACCCATGGATTAAAATACTACAAATAGTATGCTCAAACTTGAAACCATACTCGTGAGAGTTAGAAAACGAGGAGGAAGAAGAGAGAGAAAGAAAGAGAGATGAGAGAAAGAGAAACCAAAAGAGAAAGGGAGAAAGAGAGATAGAGAGAGAAAACGAAGATGGGACAGAACCCATGAACGTGAGAGAAAACGAGAGAGGGAGAGAAGAGAGAGATAAAGAGTGAGAAGAAAGTGGGAGAGAGAAGGCATGAGCAAAGAGAGAGAAGAGTGCGTAGGGGAGAGAGATACAGGGATGAGGGAGAGAGCAAAGAGAAAATTATTTCAAGGAAGTGAGAGAGGGAAAGAGAGATTTGAGGGGGAAATGCTTGAGAAAGAGAGAGGTGTGCATAAGGGAGATAGATGGGGAGAAAAATCAGGGAGAGAGATAAAGAGCGATTTGGGTGAGGGAGAGACGGAGAGTGAGAGATAGAGTGAGAAAATTTAGGGAGACAGATTGACTGAGATTGAGGGAGAGAGTGATTAGTAGAGAAAGAGATTTGAGAATTTTCAAGTGAGGGAGAATGGGTCTACCCGTGACTGTGTGGGAGGAGAGAGTGAAGGGAAGTTTACAAGAGAGAGAGAAGAGGAGTTTACGGGGGAGAGAGAGAGAGAGGGAGAAAAATCAGGGGGAGAGAAGCATGAGGGAGAGAAAAATCAGGGAGAGAGATTGAGAGAGGGGGAGAAAATCAGGGGGAGAGAGTTTTGAAAGAGAGAGAGGAATTAAGAAGATGAGAGTGAAGGAGAGATAGAAAAGGGAGTGTTTACGTGGGGGAGAGAGAGAGGGGTAGAAAAATCAGGGGTAGAGATATTTGAGAGAGAGAAAAGAATTGGAGGCAATGGCTCTATTGCTACTCGTGACCGTGACGGGAGAGAGAGAGAGAGTGGGGATATTTTGTGAGAGAGAGAGAGAGTGGAGGAGAGTTTATGGGAGAGAGAGATATATAAAGAGGGGAGAAAAATCAAGGAGAGAGAGAAAGAGAGATTTGGGTGAGAGAGAGGCAGAAAGCAGAGAGAGACTGCTCCTCGTGATTACGAAGGGAAGAAAGAAGCGTGAGAGAGGGAGGGAGGCCAAGAACAGAGAGAGAATGAGAGGTGGACTACAAAGGGAGAGATTTGATGAGGAAGAGTTGTCAAAGAGAGAGGGAGAGAAAAAGATAATAGAGAGAGACAGAGTGGAAAGAGAGGAAGAGAAAGAATTGGGTGAAAGAGTGAGAGCAATCATGAAGAGAGAGATATTAGGAGAGAATGTGAGAGCGACAAAGAGAGATTAGGAGGGAGAATGAGAGAAATAAGGAGAGAGAGATAGAGAGAATGTGTGAGAGAGATAAAGGAAATTTGGGTAGACAGAGGAGGATGAATAAAGGAAATTTGGGTAGACAGAGGAGGATGAAGATGGAGTAGAGAGAAGAGGAGAAGATAGAGAGAGAAAGAGGAAGAGCATAGAGAGAGAGGGAGAGAAAGAGAGAGAAGAGTGGGGGGAAGAGAGAGAGAGGTAGAAAGGGAGAGAGAAACAGATTTGGTGAGTGAGAGAGAGAGAGACTATTATGGTGAGATTGGGGGAGAGAGAAGCTGAGAGAGATTGAGGGAGAGAGAGAGTGTTAGATTAGAAAGAGAATTGAGGGGAAGGGAGAGAGGCAGAGAAGATAAAGATATTTGGGTGAGAGAGAGATTGGGTGAGGGAGAGAAAGAGAGATGAATTAGAGAGAGGGAGGTAGATAGAGTGGAGAGCGACAGACAGACTAAGAGGAAGAGGGATGGAGAGCAGAGAGAGATATCTGGGTGAGGGAGGAGAGAGACTTACAAGGGAGAGAGAGAGAGAGTTTGATGAGAGTTAGGGAGGGTGTGAATGAGAGTGAGAGAGATAGTTGACGAGGGAGAGAGGGAGTTGATGAGAGTTGTGGGGAGGGAGAGTTTGGACAGGCAGAGAGAAAGAAAAGAGACGGGAGAGAGGGGTAAAGCCACCCAGACCGACAGTGAGCGACGTGAGAGGGGAGTGACGGGTCTAGGCTGACAGCCTGGACCCAGACTTGCAAAAAACGGAAAGAGGGAGGATCAAGAGGGGGAAAGAGGATCAAGGGGGAAAGAGAGGGATGGGCCTAGGCTGGTAGCCTGGGCCCTTGAAGTTTGAGAGAGAGATATATGGTTTTGAAGGGGAGAGATAGAGTTTGAGCTCGGGCCGACGACCTGAGCCCTTAGGATATTGAGAGGGGGAGGGAGAGAGTTTCAAAGAGAGAGATAGGCCCGAGCCAGCAGCTGGGGCCATTAGTGTATTGAGAGTTGAAGAGAGAGTATCAAGAGGGAGAGAAAGAGAGGCTCGAGCCCTAGCCGGCGGCATAGGCCCTTAAGCATTTAGTGAGAGAAGAGAGAGAGTAAGAGAAAAATAAGAAGGAAGACAGAGAGAAACAAAGAGAGAGAAGGGAGAGAAATAAACAGAGAGGAGAGAGACAAAAATAGAGTTTTAAGAGAGGGGGACATGAATGAAACATAAGAGAGATAAAAGAGAGTTTTCAGAGAGAGAAAGTGAAAATTAAGGGACAGAAAGAGAGTTTTAAGAGAGAAAAAAGGAAAATTTTATGAGAGAGAAGGAGAGAGCTTTAAGAGAGAAAGATTCAAGAGAGTTTTAAGAGAGATAAAGAGAGTTTTAAAAGGGAGAGAAAATGAGATTTAAGAGAGTTAGAGAGTTTCAAGAGAGAGAGAGAAATAGAGTTTTAAGAGAAAGAAAGATTCAAGAGAGAGAGAGTTTTAAAAGGGAGAGAATGAGATTTAAGAGATATAGAGAGAGTTTCAAGAGAGAGAAAGAGAAAAATTTAAGAGAGAGAGAGAGAAGGGAATCGAGAGGGGACCGAGTACTTAGCAATAAGCCAGGCTGCCTTGTTTCCTAGGTCCGATCCAACTTGCCTTGGTTGTTCCTTGAGGGTGGCTTGAAGCTTGGAGACAAGGGTTGCGGCTAGTGGGCTAAGTGGTGTGGACTTGGGTTAGCTAAGGACAATGGAGTTCAGGTTAGGTTGTGGTGTGTGACTTGAGTGGGCTAAGGAGTATGGGAGGTTAAAATGAGGCTATGGTCTAAGGCTTGTGGCTTTAGTTGTCTAGGGAGTATGAACCTAAGTGGAGACAATTGACTAAGGTGGAGTATGGGGTTGATGGTCTAGAGCCTATAAAAGTAGGTATGGACTATGTGAGTTGGGAGTGGTAAGTTCCAAGTAGGGAATGGGAGTTCAATATTGGAAGTGAGGAGTTCTAGGGATAAGATTTCAAGGGTGCAAAGTATTCTCTCTCCTCTCTCTCAAGTGAAAAGAGTCAAAATTGCTCAAATGAGAAAAAGGGTTTATATATGAGCCCCCCCCAAACATGGGCGGAAGCTCAAAAGTGGCCAAGATTGCTCAAAAATACAAATAAAACGATTTACGAAACTAATTTCGTTTTTGGGCCAAATGACCAAACTGCCCTTTGGCACAAACTTGGAAATAATGAAATCATCCCTCCAAAAGGGGTTGTTTCCATAGCCATGCTTGGAGCCTTCTTTTGGCATCTTCCGACGACTTTCCGAGCTAGCAAACACTGTAGAAGCATTGAGCTCATCGAGGGGATCGTTTTGATACCTATTAATAAACTTGAAATGGATTTTTTACCATGTTTTGAAATTTTGACCAAAACCCATAAACTTGATTTTTTTTCATCCGATCTTTGCTTGTTTTTACCTTGTTTTTTGTCATTCTTTTGATAAAAAATCATAGGGGAGGTTGTTGTGAGTATTTTGCAACAAAAACCCCCATATTTGGTGGTCATTTGGCCACTTCGGCAATTTTGGGGGTCGTTTAGCCTTCATACGATGCCTTTCGAGCCCTCATTTCGAGCTCAAGAGTATTTAGAACAAAGCTCTTTGAGTTATGGTCACAATGGACCTATTTTTTAAGCCATTGGTTTCTAAAATCTCAAGTTATGGTCATTCGAATGATCACACATGTTGCTGAAAATTGTTGTATTTTGGGTCACTTTTCAAATGAATTTCTCTCTTTGATTTCTCTGCGCTCGAGCCGTCTCACGATGCGTGCCACTCACGAAAACGTAGATCTCGGTGAGAGGAACAACATGTCCGAATTTAGGGTTCATTGGCTTCAAGAAGAGGGAGAACCATCACTCATAAGCTTTCCATGTTTTGGAGAAGCATAGTTACTAAAAATAGTAACTGGTTCAAAAAGTTCATGTGAATAGTAAAAAAAAAAGTTGCCTTTTTTAGAAAGTGTGACCTAGAACGGTCGGATTACAATGACAATTTTTTTTGGCCTTCCGGATCCAGTAGTGGTGGTCCCGTAGTTATTAGAAGTCTCTAGAGTAGGTTTCCCCAAATGTGGTACCGCAAGTCGCTAAAAAGCTGCATGGCATTTTTTAGCAGCAAGACCTAAGAGGGTCGGGTTGTGTCGAAATATGGCATGGTGACCGTTCTTAACCACCCAAGTCCCCTGGCGGTGCTCCCATGGTCATTAGAAGCCTCTAGGGTAGTGTGCTGGCTATGGTGCACCGTAGGCATGTTAGGAGCCTAGGCTGAAAAGTAATTTCTTCCTATTTTCTCCAATTTGCATCGGAATTCAATGAAACTTGAGGGACATGCTTGTATTGTGATGGGTAACCCATGCGATTAATTTGGGCCCGATCTGGCACCATCGTCAAGGCTTCTCAAAATAAGGCTTATTTGGTCAAGACTTCTACGGTCCACAAGCATTTTGGTACCTCCGAGCTTAAGTTGTACTGGCTTCTCTTTTATTTGTATCGGGGATACAAGTGTGTCAAAAATATTATCAAACACCCTAGTTTGAATAACTTCATTTAGATTTTTGGATTCAAAATCACTCTTGGTTTGTAGGTCCCTTAATCCTTAGTCTGGGTGGCTAAGCTCATTTTAGTTAAAATTTTCCTTTAAAGGATTTGTGTTTTGTCACCTAACCTAAATGCGTTGAATCTTCATTAGAGATTTGAGATTTTTAAAAATTTAGGTAGGTTGCCCCAATGTGGGAGCGCAAAAAAATGAGTGATTGTGTCCGTGGGATGCCCCTTGTGCCCATCTTCGGTTCCGCAACCATGTGGTGCTTTTTGGTACTTAGACCAACGACTATTGAGACATGGAAATGATAAATAGGCTATGGATCTCATTGGGTTTGTGAGGGCGTAAGTGAATCGTGTAATTTTTCCCAAAGACGTATGTGATGTGTAACGTGATCAGGAGGAGTGAAGTTCGATGGTTCAAACATTAGGTTTAAATATTGAAGCAAAAGATGATGAGGCTCCGAATGCACCTAGTAGTGAGCCTAGCTAGTGCGAATGTGCCACTTGGGTCCGAAGTGGTTGAGTGATCATTGATCTCCTTTGCGAAAATCCTTTTTGGGTTCAGATCTCTGGTGGTAAACACTAAACTATTATTGCGGTGGGCAGTCCCTCAGTGCTTGGGCTTGATCACCCTCAGAGGAGTACTAGGTTGGCATGCTTAAGCGCAAACTGATGCATCAAGGTTTGTTAGTTGCAGCCTAAACCTAACTTGATATCCCTACCATGACAATATCTCCCATTATGGGAGTTGATCGTGTTCTCTTTCGTGGCCGCTGAAAATATCTGGCTACAATTTTAACCGTCGTTGGGTCCTTACTTAGTTTTGATTGAGGCATTTCCTATTTTTTTCTACTAAACAGGTCAGCGTTCCACTTCCTTGTATCTCTTGCAATGGCATATTCAGAACCTAACTCTAGCATGAAACTTACAACTGTTTCTTGAATGGACTTAATTATCTTGCTTGATTGAAAGTTGTTTCTCGTTCTCTCTTTGGGAAATCTATACTTGGTCACATTAATGGGAAGAAAAGGGCTCCAAGCAAGGATGAACCCTCATTTATGATGGGAATCTAAGCTTTCAAAAAAAATTACCTTTTGCGTTAATGCTCAAGATTTATGGAAATTAATTGAGGAAATGTATGGCCAATAAAATAATATTGTACGTATGTTTCAATTAAAATAGGAAATGTCTCAAACAAAACAAGGGGATAGAACAATAGAATATCTTGGCACTCTCAAGAGTATGTGCGATAAGTTTAGAATGTTCTCACCCACAACTACTGACCTAGCAATCTTGCAAAAGCCTACTGAGCAAGACAAAATATTTCAGTTTTTTGTCAGGTTAAAGACTGAATATGAATCCATTCGGACTCAAATCTTAATGACCATGAAATTGCCCTCCTTTAGCCATGTTTGTGCTACTATTCAACAAGAGGAAACTAGGAAGAACATCATGAGTCTTGAGTTTAAAAATTCTGAATAAAGTATCAAGAAATTTGTCTTGGTTGCCAACAATGAAAAATACAAAACTACAAGACTTCAAAATAATTATTGCAGTGATGGTGGAAGTAGAGGCCCTAACAATTATCATGGTGATGGAAGGGGTCGCAGTACTAGAGGGCGTTCTAGATGTTATCATTACAACAATATAGGATATGTAAAGAACATGTGACGGGTATTATATCCATACTTACGGCATATTAACATGACAGTCAACAAATCTATCGCTCAGATCGCAATCACTCAAGCTCATCGTTGCAACTGCGATCATTATCAGCAACCAAGTAACAACAGTAATTTTTCCTCTACAAATGATTCTTCTTCTTCTTTCTCAAACACAGTTAAACCTTATGCATTTATTTCTTCTTGTGATACTTTTCCTTGGTTAATAGACTTAGGGGCCACAAGTCATAAAACTGGTAACCTACAGTGCTTGTTCTACCTAAAAAATTATATAAATATGAACCTTATGTTTATTGTTAATTGTTCATTAATCCTGGTTCATGGTATTGGTACAGTTAATTTTTTCTCCAAATCTCATAGCTATGAAACTTTGTTTATGCTATCCTTTCTCATTAAAGAGCATGAATTGCAAAGTTATTTTTTCTCCAAACTCTGTAAATTTTCAAGGCTTGACCACGGGGAGGAAGATTGATGAAGGAAGACTGTCTCTTGGGCTCTACCAATTTAATTAAGAAAATAAGGCCTTGATTGCCAATCGAGATAATTCTGATATCAATAAATTGTGGCATTGGAGATTTGGACGCCCTTTAGATTAAGTTTTTAAAATTTTAATTCCTTTTTTATCTTTAAAACTCTCATTCTTGTGAAGTCTATAAACTTTTAAAATATGGGATTAAGTTTTCAAAATGCTATTTCTAAACCTATGTGGAGGAAGGTCATGAAAGAGGAACTTCAGGCACTTAACAAGAACCATACTTGAGACATTGTCAAGTTACTTAAAAGGAAAAAAGCAGTTGGATGTAGATGAGTTTTTACAATCAAATATAATAGTGATGGGTAAGTTGAGAGACATAAGGCCAGGTTGCGACCAAAGGATTTACCCAAACTTATGGAGTCAACTATAAAGAGACCTTTGCACCAGTTGAGAAGATGAATATTGTTTGGGTCCTTTTGTCTATCACAGTTAATTATGGATAGTATGTGCATCATATGGATGTTAAAAATACCTTCTTACATGGTGACCTTGAAGAATAAATCGATATAAGTCTTCCTCCATGTCATTCTAAAGAAAATGAGAAATGCCTTGTATACAAATTAAAGAAGACATTGTCTGACTTAAACAATCACCTCGCGTATGGCATGCCAAATGCAACTTAGCCTTGATAAGTGTCAAGTTTCTTAGAAGTTCAACTGATTCTTTAATGTTCATAAAAGGGGAACTTCATGTACAATAGCTTGACTCATTTATGTTGATGATATTATTATTACATGTGATGATAAAGATAAAATCATGAAGCTTAAAAGTTAACTTCATAAGAAATTTGACCTTGAGGACCTTGGTCAACTAAAGTATTTTCTCGATATTGTAGTAGCACATTAAAAAAGGAACTTCTCATTTCGCAAAGGAAATATGAAGTAGATTTGTTAAATAAAACTGAAAAAATGGGAGTCAAACCCGTTGAAACCCTTGTTAATCTTAATCGCAAGCTTAATTCAACAAATAGTAAACCTCTTGAAGATGTGGGTTGCTTTCAAAGACTTGTGGGTACATTGATTTAATTGACTGTGACACGACCAGACATAATATATGTGATTAGCTTTGTGAGTCAATTTATGCAAGCTCCTAGGTCATGTCATATAGAAGCTATCAGTAGGATTCTTAGATATCTAAAGTCGTCATCCGGTAGAGGTATTTGGATGGAACAAAAGGGTCACACTAATACTATTGGTTATTTTGATATTTTTCCAGTTGACAGGAGGTCCATTACTAGCTATTACACATTAGTCGAAGGAAACTTAGTTACTTGAGCCTGGGTCAAATTGGATTGGACCCTCTCTCGAACAACCGCGTGACTTAGCACATGTCGCTTATGCGGAGTGTGTCACTCTTGCGGATAGGTATGTCCAACCATGAGAGGATTTTAAAATGCGGTGAAGAGATGAACTGAAACACCTTCCTCGCCACTGTTTGAGTTCGTGGGATAAGCCCGGACTAATGCCCTCTTAGATCAGCACACGAAAGCCCTCCGGCTGTCCCACAGCTCGGTTTGGACACAGTCCCCCTCTCGAAAACTCAACACCTCACCTCTAGATCTTACTTAAGAAACTGCTGATGGAGTTTATAAAAAATGTGCTCCTCTTTGATGTACCTCTCAATGGGAGAGTTGCTCTAGCTTAATGGTTGAATGGCTTGATAAAGAGAGAGAGAAAGGAGAGAAAGAACGAGAGAGAATGAAGCCCCTTACGACCTAAGCATTGTGCGACTTGATGGTTAGAGTAGCGAGAGGATCAGCTTATAAGAAAGTTGGCTCAGGATGACCCTAACCCGAGTGATTGGGTGCAAGAGAATCAATGCCTCTTATAACACAAGCTCACTGTGCAAGAAGGTGGTTAGAGTAGTAGTCACAAAATTTTGACCCTAGAGCACTATTTCAGGACAACCCCGAGTCGGGTGTTTAGGAAATGAGGGAAGTAAACAATGAAGAAGACGAGATAAGACAATGATAAAATAAATAGTGAAATGAAATAAATGAATGATTAAAAAGAATATGGTTTAGAGAAGAGAAAATAGAAAGTGTAGAAGAGAAAATAGAAAGTGTAGGTGCAAGTATAGGGACTAAAGGGGTAGTTATAGGTAACGAGAGATTAAGAGTGGATAGAGTTTAACATGGGCTAGGGATGTGTAGGGGATTAGTTTGGACGAGGGCGGATGGGAGCTAGGATGAGCAAGCACGGGTAGGAGCCGAGACATGCTAGAAGCAGGCACACATTGATGTGCGTGAGTGTGGGAACGAGTGAATGATAAGTGCGGGAGTGTAGGAGCGTGAGAGCGTAAGGGTGCAGGAAAGGTGCACTAAGTGATGGTACTGGATGTTCTCTTGTGTAAATTCTAAATTTTCATGTTTCTAAGTACATCTTCTCTCTAGAAATTCTCTCATTTCGGATCACTCCAAGTTGCATGCCTTATATCAAAATGATCGAGTCTTCAAGATCTAGTTTGTGTCTAAATTGAGATTAATTGGACTTAAAACGAGCAAGATATGATCATTTTAAAATCATCTCGAAATGAGAAGACATTTATGATAAGTTAGGCCCAGAATAGTCTCGAAGGATCCAATTGAGTCGAAATTTGGTCCCTAGGGGTTTTTGGATGTTTCAGATCTCATGACAGTGGTATGGTACTGTTTTGAAACATAGGGTTGTAGCTATAGGGTCCCTTTTTAGCGTTATAGGAACTGGATTTGAATACCAAGTTTTGTCCTGATCATATAAAAACTTATCAGAACGCGACGAAACTTTGCAAGTGTCTTTAGGGTATCCCAAAATACCCTCTCATACATTTTAGAGCCATTCTGAAACTTTTTTAGAGGTTGTCTAGTTTTAGGCTTATTTGTTGTAGTATTTCCGTAGTCAGGTGGTGTCTTGGGTGCCGTCGGGACCAGGTTACTATTGGCTCTCTCCTTATTCACCTTGGAGATATAAGTATGTCAAAAATAATGTGTAACACTTGGAACAACAAAAAACAAAATGTAGTTTCTCGATCTAGTGCAGTGGCTGAATATAGAGCTATGGTTGTAACTACAGCTGAATTACTATGATTAAAATTACTACATTGAGATATGGGGATCCAAATGGCCAATCCGATGGAAATGTTCTATGAGAATCAAGTAATATGCATATGGTCTCCAATCCAATCTTTCGTAAAGAGTAAAGCATGTAGAAGTTGATTATCACTTTATGAGATAAAAACTCAATAAAAATTATTACTATTCGTTATGTTGAAAGTGAAGACCAACTTGAATATATGCTTACTAAAGCTATTGTAAAGAGAAAGTTTCATCAGATACAATCCAATTTGGGCTCCATAAATATTTATGCACCAACTTGAGGGGGACTGTAGAAGGATATAACATCAAGATATTGATTTTCCTATCTTGTGGGATTACAAGATATTGAGTTTCCTGGTTTGGGGGATTATATTTGTAATAAGATGTTTCCTAAAAACCGAAAGTTGTATCATTATAATCTCTGGTAAACCAGAGTAATCCTTATGATAGAGAAACTAGTTTTCTCTCTGTGAACGTAATCACCATGAACGTAATCAGCATTGTCGAACCACGTATATATCTTGTCCTCTCTCTCTCTCTCTCTCTCTCTCTCTCTCTCTTCTCTCTCTCTCTCTCACTCTCTCTCTCTCTCTCTCTCTCTCTCTCTCTTTAGTCTTAGCAAATTCTACAATCGTTTTCCCATAAAATATAGTGCATCTTGCAATAAATTATCTAGACCTTCTATTTTCAAGATTTTCATGTATTTATAGATCTACTTGATTTGAAATATTTTTGGAGTTCTTCTTTGTTCATGATAATTATTTTTTAAATTTAAAAATTCAAAATTAGATTTAAAAAAGAATTATAAGGCCATCATAAGAAATTTGAACACTAAAATTATATCATACTAGTAAGATTACATGCGTTGCATGTAAAATATAAAAGAGATAGGAGAAAAAATAAATATACAGAAAAATAATTTCATAATATTGAAAAAAATATATATGACTATATCAAAACACTAAAAATTAAACAAAAAAAAAGCTCATAGAATACATGATATCTTAAAAATTATGAATATTATTTATTATTAGATATTGACGTTATAAGAGTTCTTTATATAAAAGTAATAAAACGTGGATGCCTATTACTTATAATTTTTGTGAAGCATTTAGATATGCATTATAAGAATTTGTAAAAGTCGCGTAAAGTCATGCACAAAAATTTTACTATGAAAAGATAATTTCAATTTTTAGATTTCAAAACTCATTAACAAACATGTTAGTGGAAAATATTTCACCACAAGTTTAAAGAATATACTAGAAATAGAAACCAAAAGGGCTATATATGTTATAATATTTAAAAATCAATTTAAAAATATTATACTTCAAAGGTAAAAAATGAACCTTGCCTATATTCGAGGTCAAGATAACATAGTTTTTTAAAACATTTAAAAATTGTGACAATTGAAAGTGCTTTTTGAAAGTTTGGCAAAAACCTAGGAATGTTATGCACCAAAATTTGTCTATAATTTTATTGAGTTACATAAGGAAATAATCAAAGAAACCACTTCAAATAAAAATCAAAAGTTCTAAGCAATTAATTTCTCTAGAACAAAAAATGTTTTTTTTTAATAAAAAAAAATTCCTCTCAAGTGAATTTTAATCTGAACCATGAAATAATAAGAATTGCGTAATCAAATATGAAAGCATCAATAATATGTAGTAGCACAGACTACAACCAGCAGAAGGCAAATTCAAAATTATAGAAAACCAACACAGAAACCCTCAATAAAACCAATTGGAATAAACACAACTATCCAATTCCAAACTCCAAAGATGCATGAAATCCAGACCGATAAAGGACAACAATATCATTATTTACATCGTTGAAGAAGAGGTCTTAACCATGGATGCGAAACCTAGTCAATTTCCTCTAAAAAAACCCCAACTGCTCCCTAAAATCAGCAATGACTTCAGTAAAAACTTGGCCATTAGAAGCCCCACCAAAATCGAGGTCCCCATTAGAGAGATAGAAAGAGCCTCAAAAGATTATTTCTTATTTAAATTATGAGAAGAGAAGTATTCTAGTTTTCATAAATGTCTCAAATCACCTTAATTTTATTGTATGTTCCCTAAAATCTCTAACGCTATCTCTATCTATTTATTTCCTAAAATTTCTAACTCAATTCCTATCCATCTGTTCCCTACTATCCAAACATTCGTTGGATGGATTGTTTGGATCTATAATTATTTGCACTTCTCATCAACTCAACAATCCCAAGATCAAGCTACAATTCAGTTTGCTCATTTAATTTCTTGTTTGGTCCTTCAAATCATTGCATTGGTAAGGATGATTAAAGAAGACAGATGCACACAACGAACATACAAAATAATAAATTTAGCTAAATATACCATCCAAAATAAAAATTAAATACAAATAATACACACCAAAACCCAATGTCAACACAAATATATGAAGAACAAATCCACAACAAGGAAAAATAAAAGTCACATTCCTTGAATCATTGGAAATAAAATCTCGATAAAAACCTTTAGCAACAGAACAACAACTTGAATTGTCAGGGAAGGAAGAAAATAAAATAAAAAATTCTGATTAAATTTAATATTGCAATAAAAAGTTTTAAGAATGATTTACCTTCGAATATTTGGGGAAATTTTATTTTGAGAAAAATAAGAAATTCATCATAAACTATTTACAAACTTTGAAATTTTTTATGGAAAACAACATTAAGAATTTTTTTTATTTTTTAGAAGTGAATTAGACGATATTTTTAAAATACATAATATATTATAATTATTTCTTTTAATAGTTAAGAAAACGTAATTTATTTTGATATTTTAAAATATTAAAATCACACACTTTACTTTTTTTAGTAGGTTGCAACTAAATGACAATCATTAAATTATGACATGCATGGATGAATAGTATGAAAATCAATATTCAATAACGTTTTATAAATCTTAGATTAAGGAAGAACTAATCACTTAAAAACTAATTATAAGTGAATTTTAAAGTATATGGTATTCAAGTGAATTAAAAAATAGCAATAAATCATACTTACAAAATATATATATATATATATATATATATATATAGAAAAAGATGGGATTAGCCCACTAGTTCATGTGAACATATGAGCTCAACATCCCAGATTGATTCTAGGCCGATCTGACGATCACGGATGTTCGGTAGTGTTTGAATTTTAGGTTTTTTTCTACGAATCCAAATCACTTGAAATTTTAGGCGTGTGTTCATCAAAAATAGATGAGTCGTTAAAAAATATCAAAAAAATATTTTACATGAAATAAATTGATCAAACTACTCCTGAAAATTTTCGGGGGGTATTTTGATCATTTTTTTTCACGAATAATTGTTTTTATATTTTTATTAGGTGTGCCTTGATGAGAAGAATAAACACCTGAAATTTCATGTAATTTGGATTCATAGAAAAAAAAAATTCAAGTACTACAGGACATCCGTGATCCTCAGATCGGCTCAGATTCAATCTAAGCCGTTGGGCTCATATGTTCATATGAGCTATAGGGAAAGGATGGGGTTAGCCCGCTTGCGCATGTGCTTCAACTGCGCCCAACGGTCACGATGAAGGATTGCTAAATAGAAGGTCCGTGAGGCAGTAGGAAAGGGGGACGAAAAGGCAGCATTTTTTAATAGATAGCTGACACTGTCTGCGGGCGTACTAACAGCCTGACACTTTCTCTCTCTTCATTTTTTTTAAAACCATGATTCTCTCTCTTCCAAAGCTGAACGAAAGCCTCTCTCTCTGTTCCAAATAAAAAACGAAGGGGTTTGCTTCTCTCTCTCTCTCTCTCTCTCTCTCTCTCTCTTTCTCTCTTCTGGTTTGCCTCTCCTGGCTGCTGCGAAGAAGCCCTCTCTCCCTGCCACTCTCTTGCCCCTCCTCCCTCCTCGCTTAACAAAAGTAAACGCCCTCTCTCTCTCTCTCTCTCTCTCTCTCTCTTTTGGTTTGCCTCTCCTGGCTGCTGCGAAGAAGCCCTCTCTCCCTGCCACTCTCTTGCCCCTCCTCCCTCCTCGCTGTTAAGAAGAACCCCTCTCTCCCTGCCACTCTTGCCCCTGTTTGCTGATGAGATGAAACCCACTCTTGTGGATTCAGTGGATCGTAATTCAGCGTATAATCATGTTGGGGTTTGGATATTATCTCCATCTCTTTTGATGGTAACTCTCTCTCTCTCTCTCTCTCTCTTTAATTTTGGCGGCTTATCTTTTCTGAAGTGAGTGGTTTTACAATTTTTATGCTTTTGAAAACTGTGTGCTTTCATAGAATTTGCTGTTGCCCTAAGCATAACTAGAATTAGGGTGTTGTATTTTTTCATTTTTCTTGAAAGAGTAAATGCATCAATGATCAATTTGTATCAAATTGAAGTGTTGGGCAATCGGGTTCCCCTCCCCCAAATCCCCCCTATTTGATTTTTTTTTTTAACCAGTTCTTCACTAATTCAGCCAATCCAAATCGCCGATCCAGCTGATCTCTTTTCCTGCCACTCTTGCCCCTGCTCGCTGCAGAGACAAAACTCACTCTTGCCCTTAGTTGCTGCTGAGACGAAACCCTCGCTCCCTGCCACTCTCTTGCCCCTCGCTCCAAGGAGGCCGCTCGACTTTTCTATGCCTCTCTGCAGCTCACCCCATCTCTAAAGGGACGCCCTCTCTATATATTTTACTCAGTTTTATAGTACAAATTGGGTTTATATCTGTGAACCCTATTTGCAAAATCCCCATTAAGGAGCTCTTGGTATACAAAAGAGCCCTAATTTTCAGCAGTAGCTTCACTTCTAAAACCATATTTATGCAGCCTAATAGGAAGATTTGAGCATAAGCAAATCGATAGGATGAGAGAGAGAGAGAGAGAGAGAGAGAGAGACATTGTGTGTGTGTTCGTGTGAGTATTTTACTCAGATCTATAGTAAACATTGGGTTTATATCTACGCACCCTATTTGCAAAACATCCATTGCTCCAATGGAGCTCTCTATATACAAAAGAGCCCTAATTCGATATTCACTACAAATTTGTAGTGATCAATTTACCTAACCAAGTAGGCTTTAATATTATTGTTGGCAATTGAGAATAACCTAATATTCTCCTATATCACGATATGTTATCATGATAGTGTTCATGTAGTGGTACCTTGATATTCTTCTATATCACGATATGCTATCATGTTAGTCCCTATGGTTGTTGAATACTCCATTATCTTTGGTCGAAGGTAACGAATTGATTACTTAATTGGTTTCAGTCCCAGTGGTTGTTGACCCCAAAGGAAAGAGATATTCATGATGTTGTATAAATTGGATGTTAAGCTTAAAGAAATTAGTTTATGTATCTACTTAGAATTATGCCTTAAGCAAGAGAGACTACAAGTTTCCTGAATGTTTATTTTTATACACTTTGATATATCATGTGTTTTGTCTAAGTCCAATATCTTCATATGGCATCTGATGCTATGAATCACTTACTCTTCCTCTTCTTTTCCTTTTTCCTTTTCTTTTTTTTTTTTTGCCATTGGGTTTTTTTACCCCTGCTGCATTGAGTTTATATTACAATTATGTAGTATCCATTTGTTACAATTTTTGCATGTGGCAAGGTCGGTTGAGGAAAATATGATTGGTATTCTTAAGATGATTGTTTAAATACATGTATTTTTGGCAGTATCACATTGGGTAAGTCAAAAAATTGAGATCGATCCCACAAATCCAGTAGGTGTGACATCTAGCACATACCCAAATGCAGGTAACATTGATGAAATCCCGGATGGTGGTTGTGGCTCGCCAAACATAAGCCAAGAAATGCTAAAATATGAATTTATTTTCCTCTTATAGGGCTAAGGACAAAATACGTTGTAAGCTTTAGACCCATAAGAAGGCAGCATATGTGTTTCAACGGTAAGAAGCAAAACATGTTTATATGCGTGTAAATTCATATTCGTAATTTCATTTGGAATACTATTGTCACTCATCATAATGTATTTGATGTCTTAGACAGAGAGGACAAATTCGTATGAAACAACTTCAAAGGAGGGGGGCTATGTTGCTGTTTTTTTTTTTTTTTTTTTTTTTTTTTAAGTTTGGTGTTAAACTATTGGCATTATTGTAAGGTGATTGGGTACAAAGAGCGAACCATTATTTGACAATGGGCTGGACTAATGATCTTTATATGAATGGATTACCCCATTTGGCAGGTAGTTGATGAATTGTACATAATATTGCAGTTATCAAATACAATGTATTATCACTATGGCAATAATTGGTCAATTTGTTTTTTGAAAGGTTTTTAGATGAGTAGAATGTAAGCCAAATTGTTATCAGATGCTATATAGTATCACTAGGGAGAGAGAGAGATGGACGTGTAAATATGTAGCTTTCAATTGTTATCGAGTTCTTGATATTTTCATGGCCTCATTGGAGATAATACACCGTGGGCAATGGAATTTCTACAGGAACATAAAGTTTCCTCATTATTTAGTGGAATCATGTTTTCCATTACTGATTAAATGATTACATGATTTCTTTTGCAGTTTAATATACTAACTATATTTCCAACCAAGATGGAGAATGAACATCTAAATAATGTGGCAAGTTTAGAGCTGTGAAGACCGTGTTGTTACCATTTCAAGAACACTACTATGTTAATTGAATATTTGCCTCCAAAAGAAGATAGTTTGGAGGCAAACAAGGAAATGAATGAAAAAATCTAATTCCCTTAAGCTTAATGCACACAAGAGAGAGAGAGGCCGCAAGGAGGGGCACACGAACATCATTCTAAGTTGATGGATTAAGATTTAAGTGAGAGAGGCAGTTAAACCCATGCATATTGGAACCACAAGGTTCACATTGTGATGAAGACAGAAGAAGGCCATAACAAATTGAATCTTTTTGTAGTTAACAGCATCTCTGATCCATATATCATATTCTTGAATTTTTCGAGTCGGCAAAATGTAGTGTGTAATTTGATAACTTTTGTGGCAACAAATTGGCCATGCTTATTATGAATATGATATATGGATTCAAAATTAAACTCGGATAAGTTGAATTTGTCATGCAAACATTAACATCAGCACAAATTTGTGGTGTTAGAAACAAACATCCATGATGACAAATAAAGAAAATCTATAACAGGAACAAGATTGAATTAAGCACAAAAGATGATAATTAGAATGGCAATGAAAAGAACCTCTCCCTTTGACAATGGTATTCCAGCTTTATCATAGTACCAGGCAGTCTCTCATTAATACAGTAACCCTTGAGGGAGAGAGAGATTTAAACCACTTAAGAATATTTGATGAGAGAGAGATAGAGAGATAGTTCCAAATTACATTTATGTACAAATATACTAAATTGAACATTGTTGTTCCATAAAGGATAGAGAACAATTAAATGCCTATTGTAGTTACCGTGTGTCTTTGATATAAAGACACGCATCCGACCACATCCTGGTTTACATTTACAAGCCCTTGGAGGGAATTGGTTGTCGATATCAATTCTATAAAGAAGTCATAATTAATATATTAAAAACTTCATTACCACAACTATTCTTAAACGACCATTTATCTGAGATGGTTAACAATGGGTAACACACCTAATAGAAATCATAAAATTCATCCGAAAGAAGGAAAAGTAGTTTTCATTATTGTCAAATTCAGTGAAATTGAATCTTTGGAGTTTCAATATTAGATAGTACAGAAAAGAAAAGATGTTATTGGGAATCCATAAAAAATATTCCATCTAAAAAGAGGAATGAGCTCTTTTGTTAATTAAAGAAGCAAACTGCACATTTGTGTTTAACATAGTGTCAATATAACCACAATTCACATTAGCTAAAAGGATTTTGCATTTCTAGCAAACTTTAGATAATATGAGTCGTGATAAAAATAATAATAAATATAAAGACTTGAATTTGATGGCATACAAAGGTTAATAACCCCATCAGAAAGATGATGAATATGTCTGACAAAATTCCTCCAATATCAGAAGTCTCATTCTATTTTCAATATCAACAAGACTAGGAATATGAGCATAAGACACTAAATCAAGAAAAACAAACTTCTAAATTAATGAATATGAGCTCTCTCTCCTCCTCCCCCCCTCCCCCCCCCCCCCCCCCCCCCCCCCCCAAAAAAAAAAAAGAACAACTTTCTCCGTCTGTAAATGTCCAATGCCCCAATCTATTACGAAGAAGCGATTAGCGTGCATCCAGAAAACATCTCTCTCTGTGTAATATCTTAAATTCCACAATGAGAAATACGCTCCCTCTAAATCAGTCTAAATATGTTCAACAAGTAGAAATCATAGAACAATCTAAGATGTATTGAAAATGCATTAGAAGTGAATAAAAACCCTTGGAAAAATTGGCAGTAAGATATCTGCTTTTATATGAATCCATGACAATACATTGTAACAGGTAGACACCAGAACCAAAGTGTGTAATATGAGATGAATCCCAATCCAAAGAAGAAGAAAGAATCCTAGAGAGAGACAATAAGACATCAAAAATATCAGGTCGAGAACCCAAATCTTGTGACAGGCAGGTCTTAACCTGCTGTCTAATATGAGGTGATCTATGAGTTGATTAGTTGGTTTTTTATTTTATGTCAGTTAAATATGATGATGTCCATGAATTTAAGTGGTCCCTCTCAAAGCAGTATAGCCATTGATTCTTTGTCAAACTCTCAATCCAAGATACAACATTCTAACAACAAAAGCTTGATACTTTGGGAGGGAAAACCCCCAAGCAATTTATCAGATTGCAAACATGGTCTATAAATTATGATATCGATCTTTTTATTTATTCATTTTTTATTAATTAAGCGTTAAGCTTTTTCTATTCATATCCTTCAAACTCACAGTTGGAAGATGAGTAGGCTTCATCCAATAGGTCACTACTACTTCATCAAGGCAAATGGCATATGAGATAGAATTTGCATCACTGTTGGGGCACAAGTGATTTTTTAATGAGTTTGTTTTATTTAAATAATATTGGTTGCTAATATCTTGAAGATATTGGTTGCCAATATATTATATGTTGAAGGTACATTCTCTATTTGTTTGCTTTCTCTTTTTTTTCTGTATTTTTAGGTATGTTACTTATCTATTAATTGAACGGGTCATGGAAGTTCTCCTTATCATTCTTTCAACACAATACATGCTACAAAAAAATAGTGAGGGCTAATATTCAAAACAAAAAGAAAATATGGAGGGCAATCTATAAGAATATTGAATATATTTTTTAAATTTTTTTTCTTTTTTGACTGCTCTCTCTCTCTCTCTCTCTCTCTCTCTCTCTGTGCCGTGTTGTGATGTTCAAACTATTTTGCATGTCAATATGGTATTATGAATAAAAAAATTGCCTTGCAAGTGAGTGATCCTTAGGAATAATACTGATATGTTATCATTTGCAATATACTATCTCGAAAGTTAGTGGTTCTTGGTTTCCGTTTAAAATTATCTGATATATTTTCATCACATATTTACATTATTAATCACACTTCTCTATATGTATTATTTGCATATTCATCTTCTTGGAGGAAGGCATATCAAAAGATGAAGTGGCCTCTAGGTTAATGTATGACGTTGGAGTAGAATTTTCTTTATGTGATGCATATGCTTATGACAATAAAGTTATCTAATACATGCTTACTAGAGAAACTAGCAATTCAAACTCATACATAAAGTATATGCATGTTTAAATACTATGTATGTATCAATGTGTATGTATATGCATGTGTATATAGATGTATGTATGCGCTTGCTTTGATAAACCAATAGGTATGATGTGTTAGGTAATAAACTTGGAAAACAATGAAAATTCTGGAGAATTTAAATCATATAGTATTTAGTTCAAATATTTGGTTGTCTGGAACCATTCAAATTAAACAGAGTATTTGTAGTTCTAAGTTTTTGGAATTTTATAAAAACATCAAATGCATGGGCTCTCAAACTATTGGAATTTTGAATGAAATCAAGCTGATCGAAGCATGAAAATTAGTATTAGTTAATTAGCATGTAAATTATTTTCACTTAATGGAAGATTACATAGTGTAATCGAAGAGGGAAAGGAAGTTGGTTGGGGAGAGCGAGGGAGAGAGAGAGACAGGGTTCCATATAGTAGAATAGAATATTCGCCTATTTTAAAACCTGAAATATTTTAAAATCTTATATATATATATATATATATATATATATAGGGAAAGGATGGGTTTAGCCCGCTCGCGCATGTGCTTCAGCTGTGCCCAACGATCACGATGAAGGATTGCTAAATCGACGGTTCGTGATGCAGTAGGAAAGGGGGGCGAAAAGGCAGCATTTCTTAATGGATAGTTTGCGGGCGTACTGACAGCATGACTCTTTCTCTCTCTTCGCTTTTTAAAAAAAGGACGATTCTCTCTCTTCCAAAGTTGAACGAAGGCCTCTCTCTCTGTTCCAAATAAACAACAAAGGGGTCTGCCTTTCTATCCCAAAAGTAAATGCCCTCTCTTTGTCTCTCCTGGTTTGCCCCTCCTGGCTGTTGCGAAGAAGCCCTCTCTCCCTGCCACTCTCTTACCCCTCGTCCCTCCTCACTGCTGAGAAGAACCCATCTCTCCCTACCACTTTTGCCCCTGCTCGCTGATGAGACGAAAACCAAGCTACCTGCCACTCTCTTGCCCCTCGCTCCAAGGAGGCCACTCGACTTCCCTGTGGCTCTCTACAACTCACAATCTCTAAAGGTATGCCATCTCTTTGTATTTTACTCAGATTTATAGTAAAAATTGAGTTTATATTTGTGTACCCCATTTACAAAACCCCCATTGCTCCAATGGAGCTCTCTGTATACAAAAGAGCCCTAATTTTCAACAGTAGCTTCACTTTATAAAACCATATTTGTGCACCCTAATAGGAAGATTTGAATCCATATTCTCAGGGAAGGAATTGGTGTTTCATTGTGGTTGGACGTTTTTCATTTTTTTTGGGCATAAGCAAATCGATAGGAAGATTTGAACTCCATTTGCGGGCTTTTGGTTTGGTTCCTAGCTCGACGAAAAAGAACCTCAATGGATAAGAAAACTGAAATTTTGGGTAAAAATGATCATATCTTACTTCCTGTCAAGAAAGTGGCATCTGATAATTACTCCAAATTTGAATTTTCAGAGGGTCCATCCAATTACAGTGTATAAGTTCGAGGATTTGCAGAAGGCTATAAACGATTTTAGCTCAGATTATAGAGTAATTTTGGAGAAGGATGAAGAGAGAGAAAAGGATGTGCTTTTGTCAACAGTCATAGTGCCATTGCTAGAGAGAAGATGCCAGAGAGAAGCTTAGGAGCATGATGGATCCCAGTTTGGGAGAGGATTACCCTTTGAATTTGGCACTCACCATAGCTCAGCAGGTTAAGACCTGCCTGTCACAAGATTTGGGTTCTCGACCTGATATTTTTGATGTCTTATTGTCTCTCTCTAGGATTCTTTCTTCTTCTTTGGATTGGGATTCATCTCATATTACACACTTTGGTTCTGGTGTCTACCTGTTACAATGTATTGTCATGGATTCATATAAAAGCAGATATCTTACTGCCAATTTTTCCAAGGGTTTTTATTCACTTCTAATGCATTTTCAATACATCTTAGATTGTTCTATGATTTCTACTTGTTGAATATATTTAGACTGATTTAGAGGGAGTGTATTTCTCAATGTGGAATTTAAGATATTACACATAGAGAGATGTTTTCTGGATGCACGCTAATCGCTTCTTCGTAATAGATTGGGGCATTGGACATTTATAGACGGAGAAAGTTGTTCCTTTTTTTTTTTGGGGGGGGGGGAAGGAGGAGAGAGAGCTCATATTCATTAATTTAGAAGTTTGTTTTTCTTGATTTAGTGTCTTATGCTCATATTCCTAGTCTTGTTGATATTGAAAATAGAATTAGACTTCTGATATTGGAGGAATTTAACAAGAAGCACAAAGGACACTGCTGTGAATTCAGTTATAAATTCACAGCAGTGTCCTTTGTGCTTCTTGTTAAAAGTAACAAACTCGATATAACTTATAAAATATTTGCCACTAATACAATTTAGAGAAAACCAACAAAATTAATGTTTGCCCAAATACTACACCCTTAAACACCATGGCTACACCCTTAAACCCATATTCCACAAATATGTCCATTGAAGAAAACACCTTGTTTATGTTGTACCAGAATCAAGGCATCAGTAATACTAGCCAAAAAATTCAAATAAGAAATTATACATTAAATAACAAAAGACAACCATAGCACTTTTAAAAACAAAATTTAACGAACTGAGAAAACTCAAAATGAAACCATAAAGCATGACGAATAAAATAAGAAAAAAAGATGAAATTGTATGAAAAATAAAAAATATGAAACACAGGGAATATAGTGTACGTATTTTAGAGTGGTTGCATGAAAAATGAAAATTTTAATACCCATTATTTTTTTATATGAGAGTTGAGAGGGGCACGACTTTTAAACCTATTTATTTTATCTAAATTGGGATGAAAACAAGATAAGAATATTGCAAACACCTATCTATCTTTCTCCTCAAGTAGGATATAGAATCTCTCTCTTTTAGCATGAGAGATATATTTTAGGTGAGGAAATAATATGTATAGATTTTAAGATATAGTTACGATATTCTACTTTAATTATAAAATAAGGGTTAGTTTGACAAAATAGAATCTGAATATTCAAATTTTAAAAAATATGAATAAAGCAATTGCCATATATGAATTATAAATCATATTTATATGTATTTTTCTATACATATTTGATTGTCTTAGACTACTGATAACTTTGGAAAGAATAATGATGAGTCCCTCGCAATGAAAGCCCCATTTTGAGTGAATAATCCAACCCTCCTTCAAGATATTGGGTAAAGGTAACATATTGGACAACCAAATGTCTTATTTTTCTCTCTCTATGCTATCTTGATCGCTTTTACAAGTAGCTCCATCCTTGATTCCTCGGCTCTATCGATGGTACTTACATTGTGTACCAACAAATTTTTGTTTTTTTTTTGACAAAAGCACAAAAAAAAAAGTTATTGTGATTTGCCCAAGATCTCAAGCAGTTTCTCTGATACTTCTTGTTGCAAGTTTCGCATGATAGCATCCTGGCTGGTCTACTACCTTCACTTTCAGCAGAGAAGCACATCCGATGCATAACCATTTTTGATGGTGCAAACATTGAATGAAGACAATTGAAAGTTCTGTTTGAGTTAAATCCTAGCGTAACTGTGCACACAATGTTCTATCATGTTCCTTCAACTACTACACTGTAGCCAATGATCACGGATGCCCTTGTAGACCCTAATGTTGACCCCTTGATATCTCAACCGTAATCACAAGCTAAATTTTCCTCTTCGACTAAAGAAACTTGACTTCAAGATAATTATAAGGGAAGATTTCAAAAAACCCTAAGAGTACAGTTTTTATTCAACTTACCCCCAACCTAACTTTTTCTCACTTTTTTTTCAAAAATACTTGCAAATACCTCCCAACCAAATAAAATATAAAAAAATACCTAAACTACCCTCCCTTACTTTTATCTTACCCACGCATCTCTCTTCTCTGTGTAAGTGGGCTCTGGCACTGTGTAAGTACACTCCGGCAGTACAACACTCTAGAGTCACAGCGCTCCGACACTGTCTATGTGCGCTCCTACAGTGAATCATGCACTTCAGCACTGTGTAAGTGCGCTCCGGCAGTGCAACACTTTAGAGTCATAACACTCCAGCACTGTCTATGTGTGCTCCAACAGTAAATCATGCGCTCCGGCATTGTGTAAGTGCGCTCCGATAGTGGAATCTGGAGTCACAATGTTCCGGCATTGTGTATGTGCGTTCAAGCAGTAGATTTCGCTCCGGTAGACACATCACTCTAACACTATCTATGTGCGCTCCAGCAGTGCAACACTCTAGAGTCACATCACTCCAACACTATCTATGTGCGCTCCGACAGTGGATCATGCGCTCCGAAACTGTGTAAGTGTGCTCCGACAGTGGAATCTGGAGTCACAGTGCTCCAACATTGTGTATGTACACTCCGGCCGTAGATGATGCGCTCTGGCACTGTGTAAGTACGCTCCGACACTGTGTAAGTACGCTCCTGCAGTATAACACTCTGGAGTCATATCGCTCTAGCATTGTCTATGTGCGCTTTGGCAGTGGATCATGCGCTCCAGCAGTGTGCAAGTGCGATCCGGCAATGCAACACTTCAACGCTCCGACACTGTCTATGTGCGCTCCGGCAGTGGATCATGCGCTCTGGCAGTGCAACACTACACCGCTCCGGTGATGTCTATGTGTACTCCGGTAGTGGATCATGCACTCTGGCACTGTGTAAGTGCCCTCCAGTAGTGTAATCTAGAGTCACAGCGCTCCAGCACTGTGTATGTGTGCTCCGGTAGTGGATCATGCACTCTGGCACTACGGTGGTTTGCTCTGACAATGAGCTCCGAAAGTTAACATCAAATTTGGCCAAATTGATTTCTATGTACAGGAATGGCATTTCCGTCTAGAAAAAATGAACTTTTTCCCTTGGGAGTATTTGCATAGAAAGTGTGTTTTTTAGAAAAAAGTGAGAGAAAAACTTAGACGAGGGTAAGTTGCATAAAAAGTGTGGTTTGAGGGGTCTTTTGTAATTTTCCCTAGTTATAAATGTGGAGAGAATATCTTCAATGCACTTAGTGATCCTCTATTTGACTTGTTCCTATATTCGGCTGTGCAAATCTCTCTCGTACCTTTTCTCTCACATCTACATATAAGCTTTCATAAAAAAATATCTCACCTCTCCTAAAATCTTTCAATCTCAAGATTCTCTATATCCATATATATCTTTCATTTTCAAGTCACTACTTACACATCTCTCCCTACATTCTTTTTCTCTATCTTTCCCTATCTCTCTTTCAAATACATAAGCTTCTATAAAAAAATTTCATCTCTCCTAAATAAAAAATTTTCATCTCTCCTAAAATCTATCATGCATTAATCTTTCAATCTCAATATTCTCCATATCCATATATATTTTATTTTAAAGTCTCTCTCTACACGCATTCTCTGTCCACCTTTCCCTATTCCTCTACCTTAAATGAGCTTCCATAAATATCTTTTTTTCTCTCTAAACATTTTTTATCCGCATCTCTTTTTCCCATTTTTCTTTATTCGTTTTCTGGAGGCAACTCTCTCCTCTTACTTTGGCTTATTTTTGCAACACGTGTCATCTTTTAACTCTGGCTTAATTAAATTTTAACGTAGCACACTTTTACCAACTGCACCAAAAAAAATGCTGGCCTTAGCCGGGCGAAGTTCTTTCGACAAATTTTGAGGGCCCAAACGCCTGTAAGCAATATTTTTGTGCCTGGGAGGCAGGGTCGGGTCTTCCCAAAATGTTTCGGGGTCGACAACACCCGATAACCGCCCTAATTGTGTCCCTAATGTTTCATGGTATGCACGCCATGCTTGACCCAGCACTGCAAAACCACTCTTCGCTTATTCTTTACTCTTCAGCCGTGCCATATGGCTAACCAGCCCACTAACACCCCTAATTTCACTGAAATGTCCCATACTCCTCCTCCTCCGCCTGAGTTTTCAGGCGAAATCTCCGCGGGTTCTAAGACTCGTTTTCCGAATCCTCCGGAGACTTATTTTCCGAATCGTCCAGACCCTTCGAATCCAGACCCTGTGACGCTGAGGGAGCAATGGAGGTTTGCAACGAGGCAATACGGCAAGTGGTACTCTCACGCATGGGGCACCGCCATTCTTGCTGGAATCTCCTTCTTTGCCCTCGGCTGGTTCATCAAAGGCGGCAATCCCTTGACCTCTTTTAAGCATGCTGATGATGATCACAAAGCAAAGGGTGATTAAATGATGGTTCTTTCTCGCGATTTGGAGGTGCATTCCATCATCTTCTATTGCTTCTTCATGTTATGGAGAATTGTAAAAGTTATATGGTCTCAAAAATGTTTACATGATTATTGTTGTGGGCAATTTCTCCCTCTGCTGTTTTTTTTCATTTGTCTTAACCAGTGACCATATGTTTTCATACCTGTTTCATGATCTCTATCTTTCTCCTCTTTTTTCTGTGAAATTATTGGGAAAAAGTTTCCTTTTTCATTAGCTGAGAAATTAAGAATTTATGAGTTGTAAGTACTGGATACGTGCCAAGAGAAGGGAAAGACTAGGGGCACGTGGCTGAGCAAGGAAGGAGAAAGGTCTCGTGGGCAGCAAAGAGATCCATTTCATCTCATCTCTATGATTCCATTTTCGATTTGTAATTCTGATCGCTCTTCAAATTTAACTTTTCTCTCTTCAGAACTACAACCATAAACTTTTCTTCTCCTCTCCAACTTAAGACCACCAAATTCGTCTTGTCTGCAACATAAAAGCCACGAACCTAGAAGATCAGCCCAAAAGTCCACCTAAGAAATGGATGAAAATTGCAGTTAAATCTGCTCTAAACAGCAAGCCGAAAGGCGAACCTTGTAACCTTAAGGGTAGTGGGGCAAATTCAAATATTGATGGTGAGGAGCCAAATTCAAGAAAGCAAAAACAAACGCCCAAACCTTCATAGAGCCCGAAAAAACTACATTCAGCGTTCATAATAAACTTCAACCTTCAAAGCTTACTTCTGTTTGAAGATTTGAGGACGAAATCATCTTCTAACCTTAGTCAATTTGAAGATTATGGGGCCAAATCCATCTTCTCTGCAATTTGAGTCCACCCAATTGCCCAAAAAAACATGCCAAATAACTGCCCAAGAAGAAAGCCAAAAGTTGTAGAGAAATCCTCCCAAAATAAAATAAAATAAAAACCCAAAAGTTGAAGAAATCCAATCCACCCATAGAAATAAAGATGCAAATTTTCTTCTCCTCCTTATTTTTCTTTTTTTTCCCATTTGGAGGAATTCTGGACATATAAATCGGAAAAGACTTGCCTCAGCCAAAGACATAGGCCAAGTAAGTCGGCCGAGTCCAAGTCTTGTCACATTGGAATAGCAGTTTCTTTTAGCTTCTGTTAAACTGGAGAATATCAAAATTCATGTTTGTCTGTGTTTTGTCTAGCGCATGCCTTCATGTCTAGACTATAGGCACTCATAGGAATGATGCAGCTAAGTTGCCGATCAAATAAAAAGGAAAATGAAGGTTTAACTGTGCTTTGCCAATCATACTTGGATGATCTTGACATGTTGGATTGTTTCCTTTTCTTAGGGTTGGGGGTAAATGGGTTTGTACTCTCTCAGAATGGTCTGGTTTTCAATTTGGCAAATCAGCTCTACAACTTCTCATGATGTGTTGAAACCCAATGACATTCAAGGGTCATTTCATGTTTTATTAAATGATGGGCAGTCAATTAATTTATCTTCTATTTTTCATTGTTTCAAAAAACAGCCCGCCCAACATTTTGGTATCTCCCTAGATGCCCAAGAGGCATAGGCCGCCTCACCTAGGCATATCCAGTATTGATCGATTTTGCGATTTTTTTGAAAGAAGAAAATTTTGAGAAGTTCATAGATTTATCCTAAACGTTACCATGTCACATTGCAATCAATTTTAGGGTCCAAATGAGGTTAGTGGACAAATCATAGTTGTTGGAAATGCTTGGGAACCCAAACTTTTTAGGAGCCAGAATCGCGGAATTGCTGTCGATTAGAAAATTCCTGTCTTAAGAATCATTATCTGTACAATAGGAACCGCGGGGAACGAGATTCCTAGTTTTTGAGAATCGTGTTTGAGCTGAAATAGATCCAAGTTTCATCTGCATATGGAATCGATATTTCGTCTTCAGAATTGAGATTTCCATCCCCTTGGAATTGACACTCCAGTAGTCAAGATTCAGTAATCTGTGGAATCGAGTTTTCGACATCTATGGAATCAAGTTTCTGACATATATGGAACAAAAATATGTTGCTGTTTCGAATCATGATTCTAAGATATTTGGAATCAAGTGTTTGAAGTATATGATCAGAGATCCATGCCAGTTTGAGATCAAGATTTGCAATAATATGGACTATGCAATGCGTTTGACGACCCCTACTAGGAATCGATATTTCATTTTTATGGAGAAGAAAATCCCAATCACATCTTGAGCCTTATCAACGTTAGAACCTATATTGGACGTCTCTTATTATAAGGTTTCCCAAATTTTAAAGTGATTGTGTTAATTATGAACTTACGGTATTTGTAAATTGTGATTTTGACTTCATTATTATAAAGACAAAATAGAATTATGTCTATGCCATGGTTTTACTTTTAATTGTATGTGTTGTATTTACCAGGTATATTTTAAATTTAAAGTAAAAGCCATCTAGGTTGGCACAAGTAAAATAATAAAAACTTGTAGCCACTAGAAGCATTCAAAGGAAGATTTCTACTCCAATTTCCTTTAGGAAGTGCACAACCATCATAAACATTGGACATTATGTACTTTGAATTGGGTTTTTTTTTTTTGATACTTTGAATTTATTTATTTTTGAATCAAGATTTAATCCTCGATGGAATCCAGATTCGATATATTTGGGAACGTCTACCCACAATTAATGGGTTTAAGTTTCTAAAGATATGTTGGAACGAGATTCCAAAATTAAGGAATAGAGTTTCCTTGGTTCCGATAAATGGTTTCTAAAGATGTATTGAATCAAGATTCCGAAATTAAGGACTTGAGTTTCCTTGGTTTTGAAAAATGGTTTCTAAAGATGTGTTGAAATGAGATTTCGAAATTAAGGAATCAAGTTTCCTTGGTTCTAAAAAACAGTTTCCGTGGAGATTTCTTAACAGAAATGTGGAATCGGGTTTCGGAATCGGAATCGCGAGGTCGGTAGAGAGATTTTGGTAACTATGGGACAAATTATAGGATTCTGAGCTTGTTAGACAACCAAAACATTGAAGATCAGACATCCGAAAAATTGAAGAATTAGGGATCTCTTTTTTTGCCATTTGTGTAACATCTTTCATACAACAACATTTTGTATTGGTGTTTTGGTCTCATTGCAGATTTGGAGTCTATGAGTATAATTGTATGTGGTATGGACACTATATCACTAATATGATAGGTACTAATTTTTTTTTTTTTTACTTTTTAAGTTTTTCAAAGAAGCAAAATTTTCAATGATTCGAACGTGCTTGAATATTTATGCGCATATATTTGTATACAATAGTGGTGATGCCTTGGGGCTGCCCAGCATTTTTGTAAACCTTCAATACTCTTAGCAACTTTGGGAGGCTATCAAAAATTGAAGGTTATAATACCAGGGCTCAAGTTGATACTTGTAATTTGATTTAAATACATAATGATGCCACTGTAATGGACGAAAAATATTGTAGTACCTATTTATAAGAACAAATGAGACATACATAATTGTACAAACTATCGAGGGATCAAGCTTATAGCCATACTATGAAGCTCAGGGAGAGAGTCATTGAGGAACAATTATGGCATGAAACATGTGTATCTGAAAACCAATTTGGTTTTATGCCAGGCAACTAAGGCTATTTTCCTACTTAGGCAACTGATTGAGAAGTTTAATGCGAAGGGAGTGCACATGGTCTTTATTGATCTAGAGAAAGCTTATATAGAGTATCTCGAGAATTAATTTGGTAGGTTTTGAAAAAGAAAGGAGTCTCCAGACACTACATCGACTTGGTGAGAGACATATATGATGGAGCGCTAACTAGTGTACGATCAACTAGTGGAGAGACAAGTGAGTTTTTAGTGACAATAGATCTACATCAAGGTCCAACATTGAGCCTGTACCTCTTTATCTTAGTTAAGAACGACTTAACTAGGCACCTACAGGATGAGGTACCATAATGCATGTTGTTTGCAGATGACGTAGTTTTGATCGATAAGACACAAAACGACGTCAACACAAAGAACTTTGGAGTGATGTTTTAGAATCCAAAGGTTTTTAAAATTAGCTGATCTAAGACAGAGTGTATGGAATGCAAGTTTAGTAATAATAGGAGTAGAGATGAGGAAGTAGTTAAGATTGACGGCTAGAAAGTACAAAAAAGACCGCACTTTCGATACTTTGGGTCGATAATCCAAGAAAATAGAGAGATTGAGGTAGATGCCATACATAGAATTAGAGCTGGGTGGGTGAAGTGGAGATGTGCAATTGGAATTTTATGTTATCACCGCATACCAATGAAGTTGAAGGGCAAGCTCTATAAGATACCTGTGAGACGAAGTTTGCTCTATGGGGTGGAATGTTGTGTAGACAAAAAACAATATACCCATAAATGAGTGTAGCGGAGATGATGATGTTGAGATGGATGAGTGGCATGATAAGAAGGGATAGAATCTAAATGGAATCCATTAGGGAAAGTTTAGGTGTAACACCAATAGGCGATAAGATGAGAGAAAGTAGACTTAGGTGGGCTAGCCATGTGTGGCATCGATCCAGTACAGCACCTGTTAGGAGGTGCGAGTTAGTTCAAGTGAAAGGATTGAAAAGGACAAGGGGAAGGGTCAAAAGGATGTGGTTGGAAGTCGTCTAAAAAGATATGGAGACTTATGGCCTCACTAAGGGTATGGCGTCACTAAGGGTATGACCTCACGTGGTTGAAGATCATCTTCTTGAGTCTACAATACATCGTGAACTCGTAGGGTCCCTCATCTATCTCACTATAACACACTTAGATATTGCATATGCTATCCATGTTGTGAGCAAGTTTGTTTCAGATCTTCACCGGCCACATCTATTAGTAGTTCACCAAATTTTGCACTATATTTTAGATACTTCCAATCATAGATTATCCTTGGACTCCACATCCTTTTTAGATTTCAGTGCATATGGAGATGCATATTGGGCAAGTGATCCAGACACTTGCTACTCTACTACAGAATGTTGTATATTTCTTGGATCATCATTAATATCATGGAAGAGTAAGAAACAAGACCTTGTCTCTAAGTCAAGGATTGAAGTTGAGTATTGTATTATGTCCTCTGTTGCTAGTGAGATTATTTGGGTTTGTGCTCTTCTCAATGATTTTGATCTCTATTTCAACTCCGACACCTCTATATGCTGATAACCAAAGTGCAATTAAGATTGCATCTAATCAAGTTTTTCATGAGCAAATAAAGCATATTTATGTAGATTGCCATTATGTTCGCGACCGCTATCTTGATGGTACATTATCTCTCTTTTGTTTCTTCTACTACACAAATGACTGATATTTCACCAAATTCGTTACTCAGAAACACCATGATTATCTAGTGGACAACCTAATGCTTTACTCATATCCGCATTAGCTTGAGGGGGGTAATAATGTGTGAAATCTATAATTTTCACCTTTATTGTCATTGTATATTTATGTAGAGATAAAGTGGTCTCAATTATATATGCATTTGTATATAAACCCTTTAGGGTTTTATGCTTGGGTAATGAGAGCTGATCAAACTAAGATCGTCGTGTCTCATTTCTCATCTCTCTACACCTTGTTGTTGTCTCCAATTCTAAGAGGCCACATGCAACGTAGACCTAATACAACAACGGTTAGGAGGAGCGAATTGGTTCAAATAGGAGGCTCTAAAAGGGCAAGGGGAAGGCCCGAAAGGATATAGTTGGAAGTAGTGAGAAGAGATATAATGACTTACAGTCTGATTGAGGGTATGACTCTTGATAGAGTAGAATGGTAGAACAAGATTCGTGTAGCTAACCCCCAAATAGTTGGGATAAGGCTTGGATGATGATGATGATAATGATGAATACAATTCAATGTAGGCACTTGAATTTCGTATTGGAGCCCGAGAGAATATTATTATTTTGTGATTTCTAGAATTTTGTTTGGATTCATCAGATATGTTTGGATTCATGGATTATGTTTGACGGATACACTTTAGAATGACCATATGTCATTTGGATAAAGATCAAATCTTCGGTACAAGTTTGAAAACATGTAACCATTGGAATAAGTTTTCACTGTGGTTATAAGGGAATTTGGGTTTATCCTTTCTAAACCAACAAGATTTGGGGATATGTTTGAATAATGTGTACTGATCAACTCCACTTGTGATGGTGTCTTAGCGGGTGAAATAAATTGATTGCTCAGCAGAAACTGTGATCAAAATAGTTCAATTCAAATTTGAGTTTTAAACGATTCAAAATTTAAACAGATTAGTTGTAACAATCAAGATTTCATCCTAGGCATCATCAATCGTTGAATTGGAGGAAGGGCATGAGATCAACAAATAATGAAAAAGAACTTATCTTTTTTGACCATCATCATCATCATCAGCGTCAAAGCCTTTTCCCAACTAATTGGGGTCGGCTACACGAATCTTGATCTACCATTTTGCTCTATTAAGGGTCATATACCCTCAGTAAGGCCATAAGTCCCCATATCTTTTCTCACTACTTCCAATCATGTCGTTTTTTGGCCTACTTCTTGTCCTTTTTGAGCCTTCTATTTGAACTAACTCATGCCTCCTAATAAGTGTTATACTGGGTCGGCGCCACACATGGCCAACCCACCTTAGTCTACTCTCTCTCATCTTATCACCTATTGGTGCTATACCTAAATTTTTCTGAATGCATTCATTTTGAATTCTATCTCTTCTTGACTCATCCAACTTATCTTCTTCAACTGATTATCACTATAGAGTCTACAAAAGCACTCTAACCAAAGAGAAGTCCTCTTTTTGGAGACTGTAGCGAGGAACAAACCTGGAGAGAGAACTTGTGGAATGGCATCAAGCTAGCCCACACAGGAAGACGCAACAAGCTTGGATACATGACAATAGTTGTGGTGTAGACTCAACTAATCCATGTATTTGCTAGGTGGGTCTCATCACACCAGTTGGTTTTTGTTACAGTCCACTTCCTGTAATCAGGCCCATTGATCAAGGGTATACCGTGTTTGCTTAACTGAGCATGGATGTAAATGAAACAAGTTGTCTTTTAACAATCAAGAGTAGATTTGGTTTCCTCATTGGTGTGTTTCTTTGGTAATCTGGTTTATTGCATTTGGTGTCCCTTCCTTTGAAATCTTCGTTAAAGCACACTTCTAGGAGAATCATGTGTCAACCTCAAACTAGCCCCTTTTTGTAGCATCACTATCCCTGTTTCAACTCCTTATATTTTCCTCGAGGGGCAGCCCATCTAATTCATTTAGAATATTCTTATCATTCTTCACACCAGCAAGAAAACGTATGCGCTACCGCCCAACGGCTTTGGCGCTAGCGCGCAGCAAGAAAATTCCCTCTCTGCTATAAAAATTGCTAATCTACCTTGTGTGTCAGGTGGTAAATACAAGTTTATTCCCCTTTTATTTTTCTCATTGTTTTATCGCACACCTTGAATGACATATTGACTCATAAAACAGTAGTTTCATCATAAGCTTGTTCAAAGAACTTACAGAAGATAAGTGCACGGCTCTCATCACTCTTCTGCATGGTCTAAAAGCCATTGAATCCTATAATATGTTCAAAGACCAAAATTGTTGAGGTGGTTGACCAATAGAGAGCATATCACATGGCCAATGATGCCCGGGAATAGCATGGAATATGAAGACATGATTTCTTTTGTAATTGATTATCATTCTGCTCTATTCAGAGTTGCTCGTTTCATTAGATCAATGTAAGTAACATTTTTCTTCAAAAAGAGTGTGTGAGGAGTTGCTTATGGAGCTTCCTCATGGTTTGTTCTCTATTGGTTCCTCCTAGGCTGTTAAGGCCTGGTTTGAGGCCTCATGTTAAGGTCTGTCTCGGCCCTATATAGGCCTGAATTTTTTGGGTTGGGCTCGGGCCAGTAATGGCCTGCCCTGTGTCCTTCCTGAATTTTTGTAAAGTATAGCTATTAATGTATTAAATATTTTTTCTCATATTATATAGGCATGGCCCATTTATCGGGCCCTGTCCTTGTCATTATGACCTTGGGCCTAGTCTCGGCCGGGCCCACTCTAAAATCTTTAGGCCCGGGCTGGGTGCTGCATTGTTTTGGGCTGGCTGTGGACGTGGCCCCGGCCTGAACCTGGCCCGTTAACAGCCGTAGTTCCTCCATGATTGCTGTCTATGTAAGAATTTATATAATTTCAAATTTTTGAATAGGTTCCTGAGTTGTGGTTTTTGAAGATCTCAGTACTGTCAGATGGAATTGGGGGAAAAAAAGTTGTGGAAACAGTAAAAGTCTCTGTATTGCTTTGAACGGGTTCTAAGAGGGCATTTTACCCTGCTTAGGTAGGTCATTGTTCTTGGAGGATGGAAAAGATTCAAATCAAAACCTCTTGTTTCCTTAAATAGAGGCAAGTTGCACATTTAAAGGATAATGTCAAATGTCTTCATGCAATCATACAGACCTTATTCTTTAACTAAAAAAACACCTGCATACTAGTAGATTTGATGTCAACAGGTATTTTCTAAATTAATGCATTCTAGAAGGATGAATGGGTTCACAAAACAGTTTTAAAACTGGTCCAGCAAAAAGATGAACTTGAAATAGTACATTATCTAGGAAATGCAGAATTCATAGGAAACTTTCGAAAGAATGCATGGAAGGGCATTAATAGGACAGTATGAATACATATCATGACATGTTGCCCTTTAATGTGCCTGGGATATTAATGAAGTGCATAGAGAACAGGAAAATTGAAAGAATTCCTTGAGATATTTTCGAAATGCAGGGATACATGGGGTTAATGCAGGGGACATTTTCAAAGCCTGTAATATTAGCTATTGCAAGAAACATTTTGTGCTATCATCATTGTTTTAAAAGGCGGCCGCATCACTGCATATGCGGCCGCATAATGGATTATGTGCCCCAGAGCGCATTGGATAGGGGTAGGGGTGCATATGCGCTTTGGTAGGATGCCCGCATATGCGCCGCATCCCCCACCGCATATGTGGCCACATAGCACATAGCACATATGCACCACATAGCTCGTGGGCGAAAATAGTGACGAGGATGGGTATTTTGGTCATTTTTCTCCCCGAAAGGGGGACCGGGGGGGGGGGAGTGTTTTGGGGGGTATTAAACCCCCCTCCAACACAAAAACACAACCATCTTCGTGGCTGTTTTTGGCTCAAACAAAGAAAAAAATTAGGCAGAATGTGTTTTTTTTTGGCAAAAAATTGTCAATTTGCTCTTGGTGTTGGTTGGGTTGTCGATTGGCATTAGCTTGGGCTTTGTTTTGAAGAAGTTTGAACATAGATTCGTCAATGTATCAAGGGTTTCAAGGGCCAAGTTTGCAATTGCGATTATGGTTTTTGGATGTTTATGAATTATGATAATATGAGTTTGCATGCAATTGCGATTATGGGTTTTGGATGTTTATGAATTATGTTAATATGATGTCTTCTAATGTCTTCTATAAAGTTTCTTTCAAGTTTCCAGTTTCTAATGTCCTCTAACATGGGATTCATAGTCTCTGAACAGCTGATAATATTGGAGTTAATTGATAAATTAAGTACCTACTATCACATAAATTACCTGCATATATTTCAGGCATTAACCTATTTTTGGAGATTTTTTAGAATTGTTTATATTTATTGACCGCAGCAGGGTGATGTGCTCGCATCTGGACCGCATCGTTGCATGGTACCCCCGACCGCATTAGGACCGCATCCCGCTTTTTAAAACACTAGCTATCACAGTGGAAGTATTCCTCCTTATTTGATAGATTCAAAACTTTGCAGTATAAATTAGTTGTCCCTGTGAACGATCACAGATTATGGACCAAAGATTGTGAATTGCTTGAAGATATCATTTTTCACATAGGAGCCATTCTTGAACCTTGATCTATTGGACATTCATTAATATGACGCGTAGTTGGAGTTGGAAATACATGGGCAAACCTGAAAGGTGAGACGAACTTAAACTGCTGTGGCATCAAGAAGTTGAAAATCGGATCCCTGTCTGTTTTGAGAAATTTTATCAGTTTGAGATTTCTTCATTTAATTTACTCTCTATTTAGATGATGTAGATGATACGAATTGCATTGTGTATGTTTCGTAGACAGATTATTTTCTTGGGAAGGCAAAAAACACAACTGTACTTCCATATTTGTTAGTGAAGGTGTATGTTGGGGAATCGCTATTTCCACCAGTAATATTGTCTCATAAATAGTTCTGTGGGTGACTTAACAGTAATGCTTACCCTCCACTGGAACTCTTTAAGTGCTGGAAATAAAATCTACTGGTTGGGAACTTTAAGTGCTGGAAATAAAATCTACTGGTTGGGAAGTGCATATTTTATGCTTGAGAGTTTCATCTGGCTTTTGTATCTTGTCTTTTGTTAGGACGCAAGGGTCTTTTGCTTAAAGGTTTGTCAAATTGCAGTAGGCTTTTCTATGGATTTGGAGGCGATGGGGAATTAGTTATATGTTTTTCACCTTGTTATGTGGGATTCACTGACCTTGACCATTAGAAGGTTTAGGGAGGGCGGTTTTGGAATGAATTCCATAGAACTTGTGATGTTAGGATCAGATAGATCGGGAGGTGCTTATAGGATGATACTTTGTTCAAGTAGAATGTCAGCTAAGGATTTGACGCCTAGAATGGCAGGTGGCTGAAAAAGTTTATACGAAGAACTTAGAAGGCAAATATAGGAAGCCAATAATAACTCTTGTTTTTTTTTTTTTGAAAATGTTAACTTAATTGTAACCCTTGATGTTGAGATGGCAGAAGATGTCATTTTTGGAAAGATTGTGAATGATATTCCTATGTTAAAATGTTTTCAAGTAATTTAGGTCGATGGATGAGGATACAGATCAGAAGCCACTGATAACTCTTGGTGTTTTCTTTTTTGAAACTTTTAGCTTGAATTATAACTCTCGATGTTGAGATGGCAGAAGATGTCATTTTTAGAAAGATTGTAAATGATATTCCTATGTTAAAATATTTCCAAGTAATTTAGGTCGATGGTTGAGGATACAAATTAAAATATGGATGATATTGTCTCTGAGATAGATGACGTCTTTTATGCCCCCACCATTGAGAAGAAATTTGGATATGGAAGACACGGTAGAATTATCGGTATACTCTTTATAACACATGTGAAGAAGAGTGATCGAACTATTGAAATGTTTGGGTGGTTAAGGGTTTTAAAAGATTTAGAAATTTCATTGGGCATTGTGCTATGTATGATCTTTCCATGTGGTGATGGGGGTGAGCTCTTTGTTGTGCGCAGTCTGGAGAAAGGACATACGTTCTAGGTATTGGAATTTACTTTCTCTTTTATGTATATGCAAGAGTATAGAGAAAGGAAGCACCCTCTTGGTTTACAATTTACTTTCTTCTTTCACGTATTTTCATCTGAATAATGTATGGAGTGTTGCTTATATGTGTTATGAAAGTCTGGCTGCATGACTTTTTTTTGTATCTTTTACTTTTTCAATAAACTTACAATACTAGTGATTCTTTATTTTGCATTTAAGATCTATTATTGTAATTATTGGATTCACCTGTTTTCCACTGCTACTCAGATTTTCCCTCCATTTTTTCATCGTTATGTTGTTAAAAATTACTTGAGTTAATTGCTTTAAGTTGTGCTACCCTGCACTGGAGTTGACCTTGTTGACTATATATAATATTATAAATATGAATGATTTGGTCTTCTTTTGCTTGTTTTTCTTCCTTAACTTTCATTGTTTTCTTCTTTCTCGCTTTTCCCTTCTTATTCTTTTCTTCACTCTTTTCACCTATTTTCCTTTGTTTTTTATATTTTTTGCTTTGCCATAATCTTCAAAATAGAAAAGACGCCCCATTAAAAATCCACCAAAACCCTAAAAAGAAAGTAACCCTTCATTCCCCCAATGAATGAAAATTCGGCCGCCTTGCCACCCAGGCTTAGCCCAGGTGGTGACGTCTGGGCAAGCATGCCTAAGGCGGGCACCCAAAAAAAAAAAAAGAAAAATTCCAATCCACCCAATAAAAATAGGGAAAATATCTCTTTATCCCCTATTTTTGACTTCTATATCTCATGAGATCCAAGAATTGAAAATATTACTTGTAAGCATAAGGTCTCTATCTTTTATATCTTACAACCCCTTAGATCCCTTTGACCCTAAATTTTGATCCCAAAAAACACTAAAATGACACCCTATCCAAACTTTTCTTTTTCCTCAAAAGCCCATCTCTCTTTCACTCTAAAACTCCATCTCTCTCTCACTCTAAAACTCAAAGTTGCATAAAAATTCCCCTCTCTATATCATCTTTCTCCTCTCACTCTCTCTAAAAATTTTCTGGCATCGTGGCCTCAAAAAATGGAATCTGAGGTATATGTGCCGTATATCTCCTGAAAGGATACTCAGATCGGTTCTTCGCCTTTGTTTCTTGGGGAAGATCGTAGAGTTCCTTAATAACAGAGAACATTTCCTTCTGCAGAGACTCAGGGACTGCAATACATACACAACCTCGAAATACCCTGGTCCCAGGGCCTTCCAGAGCATCTCGCACCTCTCGTGTTAGGGTTTTCCATCTTCATCTCTCAGTTCCTGGTATCAAATTACCAGACAAATCAAATACTGCTATTTCATACCTGAATCAGAGCCCATGTTCAAGACAAATGGAGCTGATTTTTTTTGGGTTGAATGGGGATAGATTTGATTTTTTGGTTGGTTTGTTGCAAGAGGTGCGGTGTATATATAGAGCAGGTCACAAGCTCTTCCCCTTTAGATTACAAGCACAAATATTAGTTTCTTAGTAAGAGCAGCTGGAGAAGAAAGTGACAGGAATTCCTTAATTTGACGGCCCATATCAGTCAAAAATGGCCACTGGTTCCTCTATTAACTAGGAAAACATAGAAAGAGAAAAACCCAAAGTTGCCATTGGTTCTTCTATTACCTAAGGAAAGAGAAAATCAGAACCTGTAGAAGTGATCAGAAGCCTTTATAGTTCAAGTGTCAGGGAAAAGGAACGATTGGAGACCAAATGAAGCTCGAATTTTTTTCTCTTTATGTCACAGTTAACTTTGAAGAAGCCTGCAAAGATCAGTTTTAGAGAGAGAGAGAGATTCTGTTTTTGGGGTTAGCTACAAGAAGACGAAGAACTAGTGCTGGATGAAAAGGGAAGTGGTGCTAGAGAGAGAAAATGGCCATTGGTTCCTCTATTACCCTAGGAAAATATAGAAAGAGAACATCAGAACTCGGAGAAAGAGACGATGCAGAGAGGGGGAGATAGAGTTTTGGGGAAGAAGAAAAGTTTGGATAGGATGTCATTTCAATGTTTTTTGGGGTAAAAAACATAGGGTCAAAGGGGTCCAGGGGGTTGTAAGATATAAAAGATGCGGACTTTTTGCTTACAAGCAGTATTTTTAATTCTGGGTCTCATGAGATATAGAAGTTAAAAATAGGGAATGAGGAGATATTTTCCCATAAAAATAAAGCCTGGTATTGCCCCTCTCTCTCTCTCTGGTCCATCTACTCTCTCTACATATGAGAAGAAGAAGATCAGAAGCCTTTATAGTTCAAGTGTCAGGGAAAAGGAACGATTGGAGACCAAATGAAGCTCGAATTTTTTTCTCTTTATGTCACAGTTAACTTTGAAGAAGCCTGCAAAGATCAGTTTTAGAGAGAGAGAGAGATTCTGTTTTTGGGGTTAGCTACAAGAAGACGAAGAACTAGTGCTGGATGAAAAGGGAAGTGGTGCTAGAGAGAGAAAATGGCCATTGGTTCCTCTATTACCCTAGGAAAATATAGAAAGAGAACATCAGAACTCGGAGAAAGAGACGATGCAGAGAGGGGGAGATAGAGTTTTGGGGAAGAAGAAAAGTTTGGATAGGATGTCATTTCAATGTTTTTTGGGGTAAAAAACATAGGGTCAAAGGGGTCCAGGGGGTTGTAAGATATAAAAGATGCGGACTTTTTGCTTACAAGCAGTATTTTTAATTCTGGGTCTCATGAGATATAGAAGTTAAAAATAGGGAATGAGGAGATATTTTCCCATAAAAATAAAGCCTGGTATTGCCCCTCTCTCTCTCTCTGGTCCATCTACTCTCTCTACATATGAGAAGAAGAAGATCAGAAGCCTTTATAGTTCAAGTGTCAGGGAAAAGGAACGATTGGAGACCAAATGAAGCTCGAATTTTTTTCTCTTTATGTCACAGTTAACTTTGAAGAAGCCTGCAAAGATCAGTTTTAGAGAGAGAGAGAGATTCTGTTTTTGGGGTTAGCTACAAGAAGACGAAGAACTAGTGCTGGATGAAAAGGGAAGTGGTGCTAGAGAGAGAAAATGGCCATTGGTTCCTCTATTACCCTAGGAAAATATAGAAAGAGAACATCAGAACTCGGAGAAAGAGACGATGCAGAGAGGGGGAGATAGAGTTTTGGGGAAGAAGAAAAGTTTGGATAGGATGTCATTTCAATGTTTTTTGGGGTAAAAAACATAGGGTCAAAGGGGTCCAGGGGGTTGTAAGATATAAAAGATGCGGACTTTTTGCTTACAAGCAGTATTTTTAATTCTGGGTCTCATGAGATATAGAAGTTAAAAATAGGGAATGAGGAGATATTTTCCCATAAAAATAAAGCCTGGTATTGCCCCTCTCTCTCTCTCTGGTCCATCTACTCTCTCTACATATGAGAAGAAGAAGAAGAAGGCTCCAAGTGTTCGACGCATGGCCTCTCTCTCATACATACACACACAAAGAAACACATGGACCCATATGCTCCCTCTTTACATATAAGAAGAAGAAAAAGAAAACGATGACCTCTAAGTGTTTGATGTGAGGTCCCTCTCTCACACAGACTCTCTCTCTCCTGGCATATCCTCCAAGTATTTGAGACCTCGTTCTCACAAATACAGATTCAAAAGAAAAAAAGAAAAGAAAAAAAAGGATTATCTGTAAGAATTTCATGCGAGACCTCATGCACACATACACACATACACATTCACAAAAAACCATAGGGCCCCCACCCCAACGCCTTCCCTTAGGGCGCCCCCTAGGCGGCCCAGACCCTTGGCCACGTAGGCGACTGCCTCCGCCTTTTTGAATATTGCATCCTCCTTAGAATAATTAAAATTAAATTTCCTCAAAAACCTAAACTTTAATTCTGCCATTGAAGTCAGAACCTTAATTTTTACAGATCATTAACATAGAAACCCTTGAACTAGTTGTAGGAGACCATCCAGCACTAATTTAAAGCTATGTTCCGCCTCATCCTCTCTTGGATTCTTGCTTTAAATTTGATGGGAAATCAATTCTACTTTAGAGGTTCTTTTTAAGGAGAATATTGACCGAAGGTTCCAAAATTTAGCATTAGGAGTGTTGCTTTTTTCATTTCTTTTCACTCAAATATCAACTATAGCAAAAAATAATGAAATTACCGTAGTACATGATTGGGAACCTTGAACAAGTAGGGAGAAATTTAATCCCACTTAAGTGGCTAGAGCAATATGAAAAAAAAAACACCCTTGGCTTTTCAAGGTTAGCAACATGAATCAAAGTTTTCAATGAGAAAATGTGAGTTTGGGTTGCTAAGCCGAAGCAACTATGGTATTTTTGTCATTTGACAGTTCTATGTTTCTAACTTTAACAATAGGGAAATAACAAAAGTTTCAAAGGTGGACTCTCGGATTTTTACTGAGAGCCCCACCTAGGGGGAACTCTCGGATTTAAACCAATATGTACTCCAAGTCTTTATAGCAATACAAATGTTCTTTTATCAAAAAAAAAAAATTGAAAAGTTTCAAAGGTGAAATTAATTAAACTTTTGCATGCAAAAAGAAAGCAACAAAATGCTTAAGGAAATCCAAATATTTGAAGCTCTACCTAAGTTGACTGAATCTCTGTCTTGCTCTTTGTAACGATGCTCTTAGTTTGGATAAAAAATAAATAAATAAAAAAGAAGATTTTTCATTATGTTACTTTTCCTTTGCTCCAACCAATGTTGTCAGATTCGCTTCAGGGTCTTCTCCAGTTTGGGGAGAAAAATTAAGCAATTCGGTGCTTTGGCCGATTCAGGGGAAGACTTCGGGCTTTTTGTTTTTAATTTAATGTGTATATATATATATATAGGGAAATGCTGGCGTAGGCCCACTAGCCCACACATATAGGCCCAACTGCCCAATTTGAAAGATACGATCTCATTTCGTATTTTAATTTTAATTTCTTTTTAAAAATCCAAATCATGTGAAATTTTAGACGTCTATTCTTCTCATTAACGCGCGTCTAATAAAAATATTAAAAAAATAATTCGTAAAATATAAATTGATTCAAAATACTCTTGAAATGTTTTGGGGGTATTTTGGTCAATTTATTTTTCACAAAATAGTTTTTTGCTATTTTTATTGGATTCTAATATTTTTAAAGAGCACAAGCCCAAAATTTCAAGTGATTTAGATTTATATAAAAAAAATTAAAATTAAAATACGAAATACAATCGTGATCATTGGATCTACCTAGATTCAATCTAAGTTGTTGGGCCTATATGTAACTGTAGGCTAGTGGGCCTATGCCAGCATTTCCCATATATATATATATATATATAGAAAGATACTACAAAATGCTTATAGGCGAAAATAAATAGTGATTTTGCCTACCTTCATCACCGTCCAAAGTTCATCGCACGGTCACAATTGTCTGGTAGTGTTTCATTTTTCATTTTTTTTCTACAAATCAAAATGACTTAAAATTTAGAGCGTGTGTTCATAAAAAATAAGAAAATCTACGAAACATATCAAAAACATATTTTCATGAAAATAATTGACCAAAATACCCCTGAAAAGTTTGGGAGGTATTTTGGCCATTATGTTTTTGCGAATTATTTTTTTTTATATTTTTATTAGGTGCGCCTCTCTAAGATGTACGTATACTCCAATTTTCAGGTTGTTTCGATTTATAGAAAAAAAATTAAAAATGAAACACTACCGGACAATCGTGACCGTGCGATTAACTTTAGATGGAAATGAAGGTAGGCGAAATCACTGTTCATTTTTGTCTATAGGCGTTGGGAAGACTTTTCCATATATATATATATATTTATATTTATATATACATATATAAATATAAGGAAAAAGTCTCTAGGCTCTAAACAATCAAATTAGAGCCCACCTCAAAAATTTCACTAGAAGACGTTGTTTTAATGCCTAAATATCCTCAAATTAATCATCTGGACATCTAGATGCATGGACATGAGAAAAAAATGGATTTCAAGTTTTGAAGTTAGTGCATTTTGTAACGCATTTTTGGACTGTCAATTTTCAAGATTTTCAAGTTTTCATAGATCTGCTTGATCGACACTATTTTTTAAGCTTAAAATTTTATAATTACAGATGAAAATATATTTTAAGGCTGTCACAATAATTTCCAATATTGAAACCACATTTCTTGGCACTATTTGAAGGTGCGCTTTACTTTGATTGTTTAGATCCTTGGCTCTATACAAATGTAACCTAAAAATAATGACAAAAATAAAAATAAAATTTTTAAAAAAGTAGGAAAAATAAAAAATATACTCTTATGTAGATATTCCTTTGCTTAGGCCGAAGAGGTTGAAGCTTCGGCCGAATCGGCTCGAAGCAGACACGAATCTGATCGAAGCGGCCCCAATATGACTGAAGCGGCAACACCAAGCTTCACTTTTCTTCGGTCTAGGCCTAAAATCCAAAGGCTGCAGCCTTTTTGGCCAAAGCGAAGTGAATTTGACAACACTGGCTCCAACTTTAGCTTGAGATATAAGGTTTTGAGAGTTTATTTTTTACCCCTAGTATACATTACTTGTGTTTCTATTTTTTAGATACAATTTTTTAAGGGTATATCTTTTTGGGTAAATCAAAAGGGTTTAGACCGCTATTTGTTTTCATTAATAAGGAAAGAAAACTCTAAAATACAAAATTTATGTTACAATTCTTTCATATATAGTCCTAGCCATATCAGAAGAGATGGGGAGAGAAAGGAAGTCTGAAGGTCGAACTTGCTATACTATGGCCTCAGAGAGATTCGTAGCTCTTGTGGCTAAGCAACTAGCCACCATCTTGTCCTCACGATATGAGAAATGCTTCAAGAGTGGCCAACAAGATGATAAGGGAAATTTGATATAGCAATATGTAGATTCCATGGGGCTTGTGTCAACCCTAGCAAGAATGCACTAAAATTTGGGAATCACTTTCAATGAGTAAGGACAAATATTGCAGCTTGATAGCCAACTGGATGCCCCCTTAAAGGGCTGAAAATATAGCGACATTATTTGTTGTACGCCTTCGAGGTATGACAAATGCATCAAGAAAGACACCCTTATCATTATTGATTATTCCACCGCATCAAGTGACTCTAGGGTTGCCAAAGGATGGGCCATCGATGTTGAGTTAATAGTAGCCCATCAGAGGTGGAGACCACAAAACCATAATGGGAAGATGATTGCTAAAATTGGGTCTTTGCAACTCTAACGCTATCTTTGCAGATAGACTCCAAGGCTTAAATCAGTTCTTAGTGCATCTTCTATCTATTGTACTCTATCCTTTCTTTGTCCAGTAATCTTTTGCCTACCCGTACATGCAATTTATTAGGGAGATGTCAGCGGAACTTTCTTTGGCTGGTACTTCAGATAACCAGGGGATGCATCTGAATAACTAGGATACAATGTGCCTTACACTTGAGTAGGGTGAGCTAGGTATTAAAAAGGTACACGATGTTAACTTAGCTGGTATGATGAAGATAGCTTGGAGACAAGCGGCAAATCCCTCCATTTCTTTCAAAACGTGTATTTCAGAAACCCTTCTATATGGCAATCTAAAAGGGTGGATTTCTCCTATTTTTGGAAGGGGATCTTAAACTGATTAAAACACAATGTCAGATGGGTTGTGGGCAATGGTAACTCTATTCACTTTTGGGCCGGGCCATGGTTGTCTGAAATCTCAATCTGGAACAAGTTTGGTTTTAATATTCATAAGGATTTGGAATGGTTTGCTAAAACCAAGTTGTTTCATTTTCTATATTTAAACCCACATCAATGGTGCCTGTGTGATTCAGGACGACATGCCTCCACTGGACCCCTTATTCGGGCTTGGCAAGAGGTGATTTTTTTCTTGATTCTTTTGCAGCCTTTCGAAGATTTCCTTATGTGGATTCACGCCTTGGATGGGGCCTTCTCTATAAAAAACAATTCGTGGAATCACATCATAGAACAAGCACTTACCCCAACCAATCTTTTAAATCTTTATGGGTCTCTTGCTCTCACCCACAGTCTAAGTGGTTCACTTGGCTTTCCTCCATCTCCCCACACCAGAGTTGCACCAAAATACATGGATCTCCTTCGCATCATATTGCCCCCTATGTCTCGATGGGGGGCACTTAGAACCACAACATTTTGCTTTGTCCTTTTTTGTACGTGTTATTCGCTCTATCATGGGGCGATGTAAAAAAAAGATTCCCTATTAGGCGACCAATCCCTTATATGTTCGACATTTGGATGCAGTACTGGTCAGATCAAAAGCCTACAGAATGTTTGGATCTCCTTGTTCTCGACAACAGTCTGGTTCCTCTAGATGGAGAGAAATTCATGCACATTTGAATGGAGAAAATCCAAAAGAGAACAGTTGTTCCATCACATTATCTCACATTGTTGCAAGTTTGGCGAAAGAAAGGGTTTGGGCTTTTCACCCTTCGGAGAAGTACATTATTGATAATCTGAAGATCCAATGGCATCTTGTGCAAACCATAGCTTCCATTGTAGTTTTGTGGTCTTCACCTCCGATGGGCTACTCTAAACGCAACATCGATGGCTCGTCTTTTGGTAACCCTGGAGTGGCTGGATGTGGTGGAATCATCAGGAATGACAAGGGTGACTTTCTTGCTGCATTGTCATACTTCTGGGGCATATAACCACCAATATTACTGAAATTTCAGTCTTGAGAGGGGCATCTAGTTGGCTATCAAGCTGCAATGTATGCCCCTCATTGAACGTGATTCCCGAATTTTATTGCTTCTTGCCAAGGTCAACACAAGCCCCCCTGGAATTTATGTGTTGCTTCATTAAACTACTCTTATCATCTTATTGGCCATTTTCAGAGCATTTCTCATGTTTATTGTGAGGCCAACATGATAACTGATTGCTTGGCCAAATGAGGTGTGAATCTCTTTGAGGCTATGGTTAGGGGAACCTGGCCTCCAGATTTCTTTTCTCTCCCCATCTCTTCTAATATGGCTAGGACTACATATGAAAGAATTGTAACATAAACTTTGTATTCTTGAGTTTTTTCTTTCCTTTTTGATGAAAAGGGGTAGGGCCCAAATCCCCACTGATTTAAGGGTATGTTGTAAATATTTTTTGTGGAATTTATTTTTATATTAGGATTTAATTTTATCCCACTTTTTATGTGCTTATTTCAAAACCAAAATTCAGAAGGTATTAGGAGATGTTTAGGGTTTAGAGGTTGATATTCTTCTAAAAACTTAGAAGCTCGTAAATCTTAGAAAAAGGCTATTATTTTCATATTTGAGATTTCTTCCTTTTTTGCACATTTCTTCTACAGGTGCTAGTAGAAGTGGGGATCTGAGATGTGTAAGTTTTGCCTTGACTTGATAAAAATGATAAGAGCAAAACCTGGTGCAATCTTTTGGTAAATATAAAATGCAGGGATTAATAGATTTAAGAAACACCTCGCTTGTACGAGGGGGATGTTTCCCCATGTAAGGAAGTCCCAAGAGAAGTTATAAAGGGGACTTTTGACATTGTAGAAGCCGAGTTGCCTTCACTTGTTAACAATGATAAGAACAAAACCTGGTGCAATTTTTTGGTAAATACAAAAATGCAAGGATTAATAGATTTAAGAAACACCTTGTTAGTATGAGGGGGATGTTTCCCCATGTAAGGAAGTCCCACGAGAAGTTAGAAAGTGGATTTTTGACATTATGGAAGTTGTAGAAGGCATGAAAAGAGGCAAGTATCGCAGAGTTGAGGACAGATGTGAATGTTTTTGGTAATAATGGGGTTCATGATGGAGGGGAAATAGAAGTGAGTTCCTCTCAAAGTTCTAATGAGTGGAAAGAGATTGAAGAAGCCTCGTATGATGGGGCCAATGGATGTCTTTTTCTCCTCAATCTAGACGTCGCTTTAGAGAAAGGGCAAAAAAACAAGTAACACAAGAAAATTGATTCCTCCCAAAGTTGTAATGAGTGGAAAGAGATTTCTAGATGCCGCTGTAGAAAAAGGGGAAAACACAAGTAACACAAGAAAATTGGTTCAAGAAGGAAAATTGGACCTGAGTAAATAAGTATGTTGCTTGGTTTTTTTTAGTAGGCGGGTACTACATTAATGTGGCTCTCTTATGCAGTCTCCATTCAATGTTGGAAGCTATTGGCCAATTTGGGCCAGGGTTGAAGGGCTCAACTCCATATTAGTGTAAAGAGCCATTGCTTCAGAAGGAGTTGCTGCACACAAAGGCACCTCAAGACCCATGAGGATCTGTTGGTCCAATATGGGATCACATTTATGACAAATATATGGACTAATAAGAGTGTGATGGACCCGATGGTGAATTGTCCTTTAGGAACAATATTTTTTAGACCTATTGATGTATCATGATGATATACATGATGCACAATATTATCAAAAAAAGGTATACATGATGCACAATTCATTTTTTCTTTGATTGATAAGGGTACTAAAGTGTTGGGTAAGTGCACAAAACTGTTAACTGGTAATAAAATATTTGTGAGTTTTTCTATTATGAATTGCCTGCTTAAACCTTGTATAGGGCCCTCTTTATTTCTATCTTGAAACCTATTCTCTGTAACTCTCCAAACATTCGAGAGTGTGTCATTAAAAGATCACGTTTTACCGAAAAAAGGAGGTCTTGTAAAAGGCAGTTGTTTGGATCCTTTGGCTTTAGTGGTTGCTAATTGAGAGTGAGAATGTTCATTTCAAGGTAGAAACACAACAGACGAAGCAACAGTGGACATAACCCACAATTATGGATTTCTTAATTAGAACAGATTTTTCAGTATTTCTTCCAAATTCCGCATCATCTCAAGTAGACAAGGGACCAAAATCATTAGCTAACCCACAGAAATGAATTTGACATACTAAATACCTAGCTATTAGTATTTGAAATACAAAATATCGAATTCGTACACACCACAAGATGTTATTTTCAAGTACAATCTGATTTTAGTACAGATTTGAAATACAAAATACGGAATTCTCCAGTTAGTGCATTTGGTAGATGAGTCTTGGAAATGAGAATTTTATGAAGGTGTTAGTGCATCTGGAATTTGCCAGAGCATGTTTGTATTAGTGCATCTGGAACTTTGTACTATGGTATGGAATTCCATAAAACACCATACCATCGTGCTGCCATCTAGCAGCATGGTGTTAGAGCATCTGGAATTCTGTAAAACATGTGTTCCCAGAATCCGTACCAAGTTGCCAGAATTAGAGTTGATTATAGTTCTTCATTTTCTCCTTTCCATGCCTATAGCCTCATAGAAACACCATATAATTCTTCTATTACGGAATTCCATGCCTTTTACATGACCTTTTTTGGCAAAACAGGATCTTTTAATGGCACACTCTTGAGTGTTTTGAGAGTTATAGATAATAGGTTTCGGGATAGAAATAAGGAGGGCCTTATATAGGGTTTACACAGGCAACTCATAATAGAAAAATTCACAAATATTTTATTGTTCAAGAAACTCATTGGTACATAGAAACTTCACTCATAACTGTTTGTATAAAGGTAGCTCAGACTTGTATGTTCAGAGTTATTAGGACTTACACACTCCAACCTATTTTACAAGACACTCATAGACTAACAATTCCTACTCTGAATGCCTTTTATCTTTCCTCATATATACATCAGTTGCCAACACTAGTTGCTTGGTTTCGAAGTAAAGCATCATTTAATTGTTGCTTTGCGTCGAAGGAAAGCATCATTTGTCATCATAAAGTGGATTCGTACAACATCTTCTTTTCCACCGACATTGCATTTCGTACAACTTCCACCGATATCAGCTTCTTGTTACAGCATCCACTGACATTGCTTTTTAATCTTCCATCATATTGTTTAGGTTAGACAATCCTACGTCATCTAAACTTTCATAGAAATCCTCTCCATTATTATCTATTCCTCTAGTAGTTGTTCCTCCTTTCATCTCTTGATTGAGAAGTCTGTGGTCTTGGGACTTCTTTACTTGAATCATTTCAATCGTATTAAGATATACAATTGAACTTTTAATTATACTTTCCCATTATTTTGGGATTAAATTAACCCATTTTTTGAGCATAATAATTATTATTCTCTCTTCGATTCGAATATTCATAGTAATGTTTTTCTATTGCTTTATAGATCTTAAAAAATCCTTCAGCTCTGGCTTTGGAAATGCTTTTTTCTTGATAGAATAAACCTCTTGAATTTGGTAATGGAAGCACTCTTTGTTCTCCATAATTAATGGTGAACACATGTGGGGCTGCATCTAACTTTCCCAGATAAATTTCTGGCAAAGTATTATAGCAGGTCACAGAGTGGCTTTGGAATTCATTTAGAGAATGACATCAGTGAGTTCCTCTACAAATCTTCTTACTTTTCCAAGTTTCGAGATTTCCTTATACTTGGATAGTATTTCAATAATTTTTTCTTTGTTCTCACATAGATCCTTGTGAGAACGTTTTGGAATTCCGTTTATTACATTTGTTAATAGCTCATAATGTTTTGCCTTAAGAGATTCTTTAGCCAAATTTTTCAAAAATTCTATCTTCTGCTTTGTTGGCAACTCATGTGAATCCATGGAGTTATTCTATAACATGAAATTTAACTCTAGTTAGTGCATTTGGCAAACAATTCTTTTCTGTTGAAAACTGTTCAATTGTAAAAGAAATTGATTAAACCATATCTGCCATTGCAATAATCGTCCTCTACCTAGACATTTATCTAACATATTTTTACGAAAGGAAGAAAAATTCTTACTAGGAATTCTTTAGGTGCTAAAAGATTTCAATTTTTTTTATACCATTTTTAACAGCTAAATATTCTTGTTTATTAATATGATAATTTTGGTCTGCATTTTTAAAAGTACCTAACATATATTTATATAATTCTTCTCTAGTATTCTTCTGGCCTACCTTTTACTATTGCATTCCAATATTGATCTGAGACATCCGTTTCTAATATCATGAAGTCTTCTTCTTGAGGTAGTTTTAGCTTTTCTAAATTTTTCTTTTTTATTTTTACTAATTTTACTTGTTTTATGTCTTCTTCACTAAATTCCCATTTATAATCTTTTTTCAATTTTTTCTGCAATGGATTTCTTAATTCTGCCAGTTTGGGTATGAAAGACTCAGCATAATTTAGGCATCCTAAAATCTTTGTAACTATTTCTTATTTTCTAATTTGTCTGGAAATTGGTCTATTTTTTCTAGTACATGAGGTTGCAATTATGTACTTCCTTTATCTATCTGTATTCCTAAGAAATCTATCTCCTGTTTTTCTAACTCCATTTTCTTTTCACTTAGCACTATCCCATGGTCTTTTAATTCTTCACTTACTGCTTGTAGATGGAACCTATGTTCTTTTATTTTACTAAATACTAGGATGTCATCCACATGTACTAGACAGTTCTTTCTAATTTCTTAAAAATTTCATCCATCCTTCTTTGAAATATTTGTGGTGCATTTTTCAATCCAAAAGGCATGACCATCCATTCATACTGACCTTGTAGGCCATTGAACGCAGTATAAGGAATACCAGCATTTTCCATCTTTATTTGGCCAATATGCTGATTTGCAATCAAATTTACTAAACCAATCAGCTCCTTGAATGCTATTAAGTAATACTTCCTTATTAGGAATAAAATACCCGTCAAATTTTGTATTATCGTTTAGCATTTTATAATTTATTACCATTCTTGCTTTCCCTCTTTTAATTTCTGCATGATTTCTAACTAGAAAAGTTGAACTGTGGACTCTTACTCGGTTTTATTAACTTTTTATCTAGTAATTCTTTTAATTGTATTTCAACTTCATTTCTATCTTGTGGTGTATGCAGCATAGGTTTTGCTCTAATTATTTTTGTTTCATCTAACATTTTTAGTTCACATTTTACTTTATCTTTTTCCTGTAATTCTAAAGGATTTTCACTAAAATTTTCTTTTAGGCTATTCCTTATTTCTTCTAAATCTGGTATTTTTTGTTTTAGTGTTTTAACATTATGATAATAATTATTTATCTTATCTATCCAATCTATTTCTGTTCTTCACTTTTTCTAAGGATATCAGGTGTTGGCGAAATGCCAAGGGTAAAGGGTAAACTACTAGGGCTAAGGCTGTGAGAATGTTCATGCCTAGTCACACGTACCCTTAACCTGATGTCCAAGTTCACTAGACCCTCTTCCAGGTTAACGAGATTTCCACTTCTTTCCTAAGTATGCATAGAATATTTAAAAAGAGAAACCAATTGAGAATTACATTCACTTTAGAGGATTGGTCTAAATCCAAGTGGCTATGGATTCTAGAGGGATGAGGGCACGTGATATTCTTCTTTTGTCTAAGGCTTTTCAGTATTTCTACCCTCTGTCAAAGTGTTGTGCATGTTGATAGTGACATGAAGCCTGCTATGGGCTTTATATATGATGCCTAAGATGGAGCTAAGAGAGAGAGAGCTCTGAGTCTTTTGGCAATGATGAGAACAACTGTGGCCCAATATGGGAGATTATAGACAGAAAATGTAGTATGCAGCTTCATCGACCATCGCTCGCAACTGGGTACTCTTTGAACCCAATTTTTTTTTTATTCTGACCTGTATATTGATTAGAAATATGCAATTGTTGAGGGCTTTAACGAGTGCCTTGAGAGGCTAGTTCCCGATAATGATATCCAGGATAAGATATTTGCTGATGAGTTGATTTTGTATAAGTTCTTATTGAAATCATTTGGGATGAAATGGTGCTGAGACAAATGACCAAATCAAATCGAGATAGTTTATTTAATTAGAATAATTTCTTTACGATTCATTCATGTTTCATAGTTTCATACTTTCATATGATGTTTTAGTACATAGATATTAAACAGTTTTAAGAGACTGAGACAAGTCCACTCGGAAGCGGAGTTACTTAGCTTAGGCTAGTAGCCGAGGCGAGTTTGGGTGTACATACTCGTCAGGTGTGTCATCCGATCAAACTTTGGATGCTCTTGATCGAAAATTGATCAAAGCAATTCTTTCCAGGCTATAATATCCCATGTTCTTGATCCAAATCATTCAATCTTTGATCAACTAGGATCAAAAGTTCTGATTTTGGCATTTTTCATTGTTTTTCATGTGAAGAAAATTTGTTTATTTTCTTAATCCTCGTAATCATAGAATTCTCTTGTTTTTTATTCGCATTGGTTGTAGTCGATCTTGATTCAACCCTATACAAGATCCCCATACTTATTTGTTGGTTCAAAAGCTATAAATTAAGAGATTTGGCACGAAAATCCTCGGTTCTTGTGGGCAAAAACAGTTTTTTTTTTTTTTTCAAACCACAACCAATCTGCCATTATATCAATTTCTCCCTGATTTTAGCCCAAATCTGTTGAAACTTGGTTCAATTTGATCTTGATTCAACCCTCTGGAGTAGCCCTATACTGATTTTTTTGATCAGTGGCTGAACATGGAGATTTGTGTGCCTGAAAGTTCGCGGTTTTTGTGAGAAAAAACAGTTTTTTTTCCCAATACCCTTCCCTATCTTCCATTTGGTTGATTTCTCCTTCATTTTTGGACAAGAGATCTCTTGAAACTTGGTGGTATTTAATCGTGATTCAACCCTCTGCAATAGCCCCATACTGATTTATTTGATCAAAGGCTGAAAATTGAGATATTTGGGCCAATAAATCTCATTTTTGGACTCGGCAAGAGCCAGGGCTGAGTCCATGGCCCGAGCCAAGTACTAGAATCTTGATATTTAGGCTTATAGTGTTGTTGTTTGTATACAATTTGAATATGCTTCGCAATTATGGAGCCATCATGGGAGTATTGCTCCAAATTTACAAAGTATGGCCTTAGGGGTATTGACCTTAATAGCTGATTCGGTTGTAATTGCAAAGTTCCTTTGAGATGGTAAGTTGGCATTTGCCATCTTGCAAATTTACATTTTGTTAAGATTAGTAGAGTTGTAAAGAGTATTTGTTAATTAGTGTATTTCTAAGTTTTTTCTTAAATCATTGTAACTTTATGTTAACTTACGACCTAATAGTTGCTATTAATAAATCTAGAAGTAACTTTTAAATTCTATTGGTAATAGTAGTTGAGTAGACCATTAATCTATTGAGAGTTTAAGACTATTATAGATTTAGTGATTACGCAGCTGTTGTTGTGGGATGCAAGGGATTGTGCTTGTGCTGGAGTGGTTAGTAGTTCACATAGGGAACACTACATCGTAAGTTCGACACTTACTGCTGAACTATCCAAAAAAGATAGTCTAAATTACGGCTCATGCATTTTCCATTGGTGCATACAAAGAGAGGGGGCTTGAACAAAAGGGGGTCAATGATTTGATCTTTGTCAAGTATAAACAAAGGCTACAGGAGCGTTTTGAGGATCCCTTGAACATGGATCCATTGCATCCAAAGACTTGTTGACGGATCCCAGGGCTGAAGATGTCTTCTCTAATCAGAATTTCACTTGGGATCTGGTTGAGGAGGCTTCAAGGCAAGGTTCCAACCCTAGGAGGGTCACTAGATCAATTATCAGCACTCCTAGTTCACAGGGGAGGAGGCTGGAAATAGATTAGTAGGAGGAGGTCGCTGGGAATTCGCAAGAGTTAGAGGAGGGCCATTATGTTGAAGAGGAGGACGATTTTGATGATGATGGCCTGGAATTGGATGGAGGTTATTGGAATGAAGCAAATGTTATTATGAAGTAGATGATGATTCAAGACTAAATTCTACTTAAATTTCTATTCATCTCTTTTGTCATTTTATTTTTATGACTTCCTTGGTTCTCACTACATTGTGGTTTAAACTTTGGATTTTACCAATTTGGGGAGTGTATGGACTATGGAGATTGGAGTCCTAGACTTCAGTGTATGGACTTGTGGTTAAGTTAAATTAGTGTATGGTCTGTACGGATATTTGAGTGTTTCATGGAATCATAGATATCATTTATTAATTGTTATATGTGATTTGATAATTTCAATGTGTTTTCAGCGTGGAAGCACATATAAACAATCATATATGTGTAAATGCATGAATACACAAAATGATACTTATATATGCAGATATGTGCGTGTGAGCCACTCTTATATGCATATATGTCTGTCTAGAGCGCCTGAAGAGCGTGGCGCCTGCCTAGGTGTGTAGGCACCCAAGCCCTCCGCCCCCAAAACACACCAAAAAAAAAAAACACAACCCTCTTCCGACTTCCTAGGCACCGTGCCACCTACCATGTTTTCCAACCTTGCCATTATGTTCTTGCTCTTCCCACTGTCATTCTCAAAATTTATCCAGAAAGTTTCATTTCATTCTAACTTTTGGGTAGGCATGGAACTTGAACCATGCATATTAGACAAGTGCCAGGATTGGCCTCTGGTTAGCTGTTTTTCTATTGGAAAATAAAACATACCAATGTAAACACAATTTATAATTATGAAAAGTATTTCACTGTAGTTCTGGAGATTCATCGAGGGGGGAATGATGCTGATGTTCCTACTCCACATTTCCCAACCTTTTATTTCTATGCCCCTAAGATTCTGTGTAACTATAATTTACAGGAATCTCCTTACTCAAAATAGGGCTCCTCCTTGATAAGTTGGAGATTTGGGTTGCTAATTGATTCTCTGACCAAATTAGATTCTCTTACATGTCACCATTGTGATGACCATGAGAGCTTGAGTTTGAAGGACAAGGGCCCTGGAGAACTTCAGCAATACAGATATGGTGTGAAGCATGGTTTTAGGACAGGTATCATCAAGCCAGGTTTTTCTTTTTTGCCATAGATGGCATATGAGACAAGAAATGGATGAGCACATTTTCCTGGCTGTTTTCTTCAAAATGTTCATTGTTAGTTCTTAATGTCAAGTGAACTTTCTTTCTCAATGTAGAATTATTTTGGCATTTCATTTCCTAACTATTCATGTGATCTAGGCATTTTTCTTCATCCAAATCGTTAGGAAGCTTCGGTACTCGATGGGCTGACCTTAGTCTGAGATTCCCTGAAACAATGAGGTTTGAGTTTGTACCAAGTCTGAGATTTTCCAGATTGCTCGAGGAAGTTGAGCTACCTACCTTAGGAATGAACTGGTTTTGTTATGGTCGCCCATTGATTCATGTATTTTTTTTTCCATCGACGTGGTTTTTGTCTTGAAGTTTTTTTCTGGTTTATGACCTGCTTTCTGTGCTTTTCCAAATTGCAGGTAAAGTATATCGCTGTGTGTACAAATCTGGGGTGGTTGGTTTCATCTTGAAATTTATTTTGCTCAAATCTCCAGACGTTCAGAAAGTTGCCCTTTAACACGTTTAGTTTGTTGTGCCCGCGCTGTATTTATTTCTACTTTTCTGACCTGTGAATGTTACCTGTTTAACAGGCATGTAAATGAGGCATGGAAAATGATCTTTGATGACGATAAAAGCAAGAAGGTTTTTAGACTACCCCTGTCAATGAGCAAGGGTACTCAAGACAAAAACTTTTAAGGTTAATTTAATACGACGCTGTCGCTTTTCTCAGAGGTGGTTCATAGAAGGGGCCAACCTTGAGCAATCAAGGTAAGGCATATCTCTAAACCGTATCCAAAGATGCAGGCAGTATAGCAGCCAAAAAGCCTTGTGATGGTCTGAAAAACTATTTTTATTCAAAATACAATGCCGATCGAGTAGATCTATAAACATTTGAATATTTAGAAAATAGATTATCTAGATAATACGTTATAATGTTAAGACTTAAAATCTTTTTTTAAGAACCGTAACTAACCATATATCTTGAAGTCGTGAATTCAATTGGAAGGTTTATGGAGCTTTTTTGAAGTGGCGTTTTGAAATGCACTTTATCTTTATTGTATAAGGTGTGTTACTTTTTCTTTCTTAAAAGGCTTTTAGAAGAGGGAAAGCTTTTATATGCCACTAGATATAGGGAATTTATATTTGTCACTCTCGCCTTGTGTTCACAAAATCGAATCGGGCCTAGAAGCAGTTTAACCGGCGTAACCGGTAAACCGGCCGATTCAACCGTTCTAACTAGGCAAGTCCGGAACGTTCAAAAAATGGTTGAAAAAAAAATAAAAAAGATACAAAACCAAATTTACTAAAATATGAAAAGCATATAAAGAATGATTAAAACAAAACACATTCAAATGAAGTTGAAAATTAATGAAAAAAATGGATTTTAACCTATTTTATATTTTTTAAGGGTTATTTTTAAAATTTTTTAAAAAGATGGGAAAATATAAAAGTGAGTGTTAATGACTAAAACAATTTTTAATCTTTATCATAATGTAAATAATATTTTAAAATGCATTACAAATCAAATTCTTTATTTTTATGAATATATATATTTGATTTGTTTTTTTTTTAAATACCGGTTGATTACTCTAACCGCTCAAAACCGGAACCGGTCAGTGGCCAGTTCTGATCTAATCGAGGCATATTAAAAAAAAATAAAAAATTAAAAAATAATATATATATGGCCAAAATCGAAAATGGGCAGTTTCATCTGTTAAAAAAAAAAAAAAACAAAAAGAAGGAAAAATTATGTAAATATTTGTTTTAGTTTATGTGATTATCAAAATATCAAATAGTTTTCGTTTTTATTGGTATTTTCATTTTTTGGACTTCATAACAATTTTTTTTTAAAAAAGTTGAAATAGCCCATTTTCTGTTATTCAAAAACCGAAATTCGGCCAATTTCAGTATCTCTTCTTGTTTCTCTCTTCTTACCCTTCTTACGTTCCTTTTATCGTTCTTTTGATCCTCTCTGCAAAACCTATCAGCCCATTTTCTATCTTTCTTGAAGAGGAAAAGTTATTTGATTAATTCATGGAGGAAACTATACCAGAACCTACCATAACAACAGTGCCATACTTGAAGTGGGGAGCTCAGGAACGCCTTAGGTGCATGAAGGTTCAGTTAGCGGCTACATCGGGTGATTTTTGCGAACGATGCTCTTGTCATGTTGTTTGAATGAATAGTTTGGATACATTCAACCATAATATTATAGTGAGTCTCTAACCTAGTGTTTAAAAAAATGGATTGGTGACTTGAATTGGTCACACTCATAACCGTGTCCGATCGGGGGAATCGATGGATTAGATCGGAAGAATCTGTAATTTTTGTCTTAAAATTTTTTAAAAATAATTCAAGAAAAAATTGTTCATCATTGTTTTTTTTTTTTTCTCGACTTCGTGAAGAATCGGTAGGAATCGATCAGACTCTGTGAAGAATCGTCAGAATTGGTGGTTCCGTGAAAAAATCGACGAGACTACTATAAAATGATCAAATTGCGTTTGAAACTTTTAGGATATTTTGTTATTATGTTTTATCAAGAATTGGTGGTTGTTTTGTTTCAGAACCATAATGTTCAAAGCAATATGTTCAAGGTGATCGATGTAAAAGTTTTCTAACGCTTGAATTGTAATTTTTGACGAGTTATGAGGGGAGGTTTATTTATGTTGATAGGGCTGTTTAAACTGTAATCTAGTCTCTCGCATACTCTTGTTTTTTGTATCTATTTGCACGTGAATTCATTTTGACCCTTGGAATCAAAGCACTGAAAATTTCATGAGTAGTGAATGTCATAAGAGTGATTGATCGTTTTGCTCATTCCATGTAACGAACTGTTCTAAATTGAAATGGTTGTATCAAACCGTATTCGCTTTCCCTCACGCTGGTGTTCCTAAAGTCGGAGCAGTGGGTAAAGGCCAGTGACCCCCGAGTTCCACTCCAGCTTGCCAATTCGGTAATTCGGAGCGGACCTTGAGAAGTAAAAAAATAAAAAAAAGCAAAAAACAGACAAAAAAGAAGAAAAAAATATAAAAAATTGAATTGATATATTTTTTTAAGGACTTGGTTTCTATGCGGTCAAGCTTGAATATGTAGAAATGTGGGCTTATTAATAAATCTATTTATGGGATGGATTTTTGCACTTAAGTTTTAAGAACATGTAACCTTTAACATGATCATGAATATGAAAAAAAATACGTAAATTTTAAAAACTAGAAATAATAATTTTTAATAAAAAAATATTTGGACCGTTAGTTTTCATTGTTTTTGGGTAGAACACCTACTTGCATCTATCTTTAAGATGGATGCTTTACACTTTTTGAAATAGTTATGTCGTCCAGCATGAAACAATTTTTTTTTTTTAAATCATAAAGATGGATGCTTTACACTTTTTGAAATAGTTATGTCGTCCAGCATGAAACAAATTTTTTTTTTTAAATCATGCATTTATTTTGCAGATTGAAGGTAACACAATAAAAATTCTAACTAAACATTATTTTTTTTAGGAAATATGAGGGTATTATAGAAAAATAATATTTGATCTATACAACTGGAAATCTACCTAAAATATTATTTTGAGAAAATTATATAAATATCCGTTATATTTCCCGTTATTACGAAAATACCTGAAACTTTCTATTATTATTTAGATGTTCGTTTTTCGAACTTCATAGCACTTTTTAAAAAAAACGATGAAATTGTCTATTTTAGGTTTTTGAAAAACTGAATTTTATTGCTTGTAACTCGGCATGTTAAAAAAAAATAAAAAAATAAAATAAGGACGATACTATAAAACACCTATACACAAAAATGAACAGTGATTTCGCCTACTCTCATCACCGTCTAAAGTTCATCACATGGTCAGAATTGTCCGATAGTGTTTCATTATTCATTTTCTTTTAAAAATCGAAATAATATAAAATTTGGAGCGTGTGTTTATAAAAAATAGGCAAATTTATGAAAATATCAAAAAATATTTTACATGAAATAAATTGATCAAAATACCCCCAAAATGTTTCAAGGTTATTTTGATCAATTTTATTTTCGCGAATTATTTTTATTAGATGTGCCTCACTAATATGTACACACTCTCAATTTCAAATCATTCTGATTTGTAAAAAAAAATTAAAAAACGAAACACTATCGGACAATCATGACCGTGCTGTAAACTTTCGACGGTGAAATCACTATTCATTTTCGCCTGTAAGAGTTGGGAAGACTTTTCCAAAAAATAATATATATAGATATATATATCTGGAAAAGTTTATATAGAGCCGAGGCTCTAAACAATCATATTTGAGCTTACCTCAAAAAGTTCACTAGAAGAGGTTGTTTTGATGCCCAAATTTCTTCAAATTGATCATCTTGGCATCAAGATGCATGGACATGAGAAAAAAATAGATTTCAAGTTTTGGAAATAGTGTATTTTGTAACACATTTTCAGATCGTCAATTTTCAAGTTTTTATAGATCTGTCGATCTACACTAATTTTGAAGCTTTGAAATTTATAAATAACTATGAAAATATATTTTAAGACTATCACAAATATTTTCAATAAAGAAACCACATTTCTCGACACTATTTGAAGGTAAGCTCTAATTTGATTGTTTAGAGCCTAAGCTCTATACAAACAACACCTATATATATATATATATATATATATATATATATATATATATATATATATATATATATATATATATATATATATATATATATATATATATATATATGCGGCCAAGCCTGCATATGTAGAAATGCAGGCCTCTTAACAAATCTATTTTTAAGATGGATTTGAAACTTAATTTTTTAGGACATGCAATCTCTAACATTAAGATCATGAATATGAATACATAACTAAAATTTAAAAATTAGAAATAGTAACTCTAGTAAGAAAACATTTGGACTGTTAGTTTCCATTGTTTTTAGATGGAACACTTCTATTCATCTTTAAAATGGACGCTTTACACGTTCTGAATTGCATATGTGGAAATGCGGTCCAACCCGCATAAACAATTTTTCATATATAATACGATACTTATTTCTATCATTATTATTCAAATAACATATTGGTAAAAGCAGATGGTTTTCTTCAAGAGGTTTTGGTATCAAATCCTAAACCCTTGACATGAAAGTGTAGAAGCATGATAACCAAAAAGCCAATTCAGCCCCAAATTTAAATATGTGGGCCTATATTGATATTTTAAAATTTTGGCATACATAATATTAATATTTTTAAATTTTGGTTTTTAAAATTTGATTTTTCATAAAACGAAATTTTAAAAATTTCGGTTTTTGAAAAATCGAATATTAAAAAATTTTTGGTTTTTCAAAAACTGAAAATGGGCAGTTTCGTCATTTGTTTCTTTTAAAAAAAGAGGGAAAAATTACATAAATATCTATTTTAGTTTCAGTTATTATCAAAATACCGAATAGTTTCGGTTATTATTGATATTTCCATTTTTTGGACTTCATAACAATTTTTTTTGAAAAAAAGATGAAACTACCATGAAAGTGTTGAGGCATGATAACCAAAAAGCTAAATCAGCCCGAAGTTTAAATATGTGCGCCTACATAATATGGATATTTTAAAATTTAGGCATACATAATATTGATATTTTAAAATTTGAGCATACATAATATTGATATTTTAAAATTTTACTTTTTAAAATTTGATTTTTCAAAAACTGAAATTTAAAAAATTTTGGTTTTTGAAAAATTGAATATTAAAAAAAATTTGTTTTTCAAAAACCGAAAATGGGCAGTTTCTTTTTTTTTTTTTAAAAAAAGAGGAAAAAATTACATAAATATCCGTTTTAGTTTTTGCTATTGCCAAAATACCGAATAGTTTCGATTATTATTGATATTTTCTTTTTTGGATTTCATAACTATTTTTTTTTTAAAACAAATGAAACGACCTTTTTGGTTTTTGAAAAATAGAAATTAGGCCATTTTCGATTTTTGAAAAACCTAAAAATTTTTGGGGTAGTCTGTGTATTCTCTCTCTCTACCGCTATCAATTGGATCAGTAAAATCCTCTAGTGAACTAAGCCGAAAGTCTATAATCTTCAATAGCGAATCCTCACTCTTGTTGAAGAAGAGGCAATTCTCGGGTTTCATGTCCCGATAGACTAGCGAATCCTCACTCTTGTTGAAGAAGAGGCAATTCTCGGGTTTCATGTCTCGATGCACTATATTTGCTTGGTGAAGGCCCCCCAACACACTCGCGATTTGCCTGATCACAGCTGCTGCTCCGGCCGTTGTGTATCTTCAGTATTTCTTCCTGTTCCTCTCTCTTCTTACCCTTCTTACGTTCCCTTTATTGTTCTTTTGATCCTCTCTGCAAAACCCATCAGCCCATTTTCTCTCTCTCGTAGAGAAAAAGTTATTTGATTAATTCATGTAGGAAACAATACCAGAATCTACCATAACAACAATGCCATACTTGAAGTGGGGAGCTCAGAAACGCCTCAGGTGCATGAAGGTTCAGTTTTAGGAAAAAAACAACAAATCCTCACCCGTGTTTTTTGAGGCCTCCTCTCAAAAACCCATTGACACTGAGCCCGAAAAAGTTGCGTAACGTGCTGGGGAATTGAATCCAGTCGCTGGATTCCGGCCGAATTCCCCTGAAATTTGGCAGAGACCTAGAAGGCTTAGAGGTTAAGATCGACCTCCAACTCTCTCGCAAAGAGAAGGAAGACGACTCTCTCGCAAAGGAAGGTTGGCTCTTAGACCCAAGAGGAGGCCCAAGTATATTCAGAAGAAGATAAATAGATTGCTTCCTGGTGGATGGCTTCCTGAAATTAACCCCAGTGCATACGAGGTCCGTGAAGGTTTATAACCCCCGCAGAGCAAAACATACATTTATAACGGACATTGACGAAATTTTCCCTATTATATTTAATTGTGTGATACTTTTGTTGAGTAAGATAACACTCTACAACAAGCAACCTAGAGAAATCTTGGATAAAAAATGAAATATATGATTTTGATTTGGGAATCATTCAAATTTTTTAATCCTAGATCTTCTTGATCATGGTTTTTTATCGGAGAAGATAAGTTGCAGATTTGTTAGAGGCTCCAATATAGAGTTTTTGATACAAATTTCATATACTTTGGTTGAGAAATCAAGAAATGGTGGATTGAAATGTTAGAGGTGAAAAAGGTAGAGTTTTTGATCTCTCAATTTCGCCAAAAATCGATTTTGATCCCAAAAATTTCATATGGGCACTATAAATTGTTGCATGGTGATAGAAAAATCACTTTTTGAAAGCTTTGGTTTTTTACCATTTGTTTGAGGGCTTTTTTGTCAATACAATTAGGTGGCTTATATAAAAGCCAAAAAGGGAATTTTTTTAAGTTACACGATTCTTCTTGTTTTGAGTTCACCTCTCTCTCTAAAAGGGGCTAGAGCTTCCTTGGGTTATGTTGAGAAAGGGAAGGAGGTGAAGAACGATTTTCTTGTCCCATTTTGGGAGAAATGGTATGAGCTTATGTTGCTCATGTTCTTGAGTTATCCAAAGTGACGAGGGTAAATCGTGATTTTGAATGATCATAAGAAGGCATTCTTGGTGATGTTTTTTTCATCAATTTTCTCCTTTTGAGGTAACATTGTATCTCCTTGTAAATTTCCCTTTTGACAGTGGAATACTTGCCGGTTTGCCCGTAGACGTAGTCCTACGGGGTGAACCACGTTAAATTCGTGTTCTGGTTTGTCTCTTTAATTTTCTCTTATGACAATGTTTTTCATCTCTAATTTATTTTCTTAAATTTTTGCACAAGATCCTTGAGCTTATTAGTCGATTATCGATTTTACATATTTGGTATTGAATGTGTGATATTCAGTGAACTTGTATTTTGGATAGTGGTGCTACACATCATATGTGTTCACACAAGTCATGGTTTAGTCCATATGAACCATGTGATGGTGGTTTTGTGTTGATGGGAAACAATTCAAGTAGAAGAATGGTTAGGATTGGCACGGTGAAATTACGGATGTATGATGGAAGTATCTATACACTTGTGCATGTTTGACATGTACCGGACTTAAAGAAAAGTTTAATTTCTCTTTCGGTACTGGATTCCCATGGCTATAAATTCACCGGACAAGGGGGAGTTCTCAAAGTATCTATGGGTGCTCTTGTTGTGATCAAAGGTGTTAGAGTTGGGAAATTGTATAAGCTATTGGGAAGCTCCATTGTTGATGATGCAGTAAATTCGGTAGTGGAGAGCAATGATCTTCCACTACACTTATGGCATAGGAGGTTGGGCAACTTGAGTGAAAAGGGTATGGAGATTTTGATGAAGAGGAAGCTAATTCTCATCATAAAATTTGGGGAATCTGAATTTTGTGAGCATTGTATCTATGGGAAACAACATAGATCAATTTTCAAAGCCAGAAGTCAGACAAGTAAGGGAATACTTGATTATGTTCACTCGGATTTGTGGGGGCCCTCACCCATATTGTCATATGGTGGTGGTGCATTGTATTTTATCTCTTTTATAGATGACTTCTAAAGGAAGGTATCGGTGTTCACTCTTCAATCAAAGAGTGATGTATTTTCGGCCTTTAAGCATTTTAAAACCGAAGTTGAGAAGAGTACGGGGCGTCACATCAAGACACTTCGCACTGACAATGGGAAGGAGTACAATTCCGATGAGTTTATAAAATTTTGTAAAGATGAAGGAATTAAGAGGCATTTCACCATGATTTATACTCTCCAACAAAATGATATTCCAGAAAGAATGAATCACACTTTGATGGAGCGAGCAAGAAGCATGTTGAGCAATGCTGAATTGGAGCAAGAGCTATGGGCCGAAGCCATAATGACGGCTTGTTATCTCATCAATTGATCACCTTCGGTGGCTTTGGGGGAGAAAACACCCTAAGAGGTATGGTCCGGAACTTCTTGTGATTATTCTGATTTAAATTTTTTTTGTTGTGATGCTTATGTTTTAATTCTTAATTGCCAAATAAATAAGCTTGAGCCAAAAACAAAGAAATGAATTTTTGTTGGGTTACCAAATGTGTGAAAGGATACAGGTTATGGGATCTAAATGCTCGAAAGATAATTACAAGCCGAGATGTACATTTTGATGAGTCATCCGTGTTGACAAGAGGTGTAGGAAATGAGATTAAAGAAAGAGATGAATCACACAATATCACCCAACAAATTGATTTGCATCCTTATGTCCCATCATCTAGTGAAGGCCATTTGCCGGAAGAAGCACACACAAATATCAATGAAGAAGTCATTGATGAAGAAAAGAAAGTTAGTGAACCAAGTGATTTCCCATGAAGAAGTTGCACCATCCATGACAAGAAGATCTACAAGGGTAATTCGTCCTCCCGAGCAGTTTAGGGACTATGTGGATCCTGAAGTACTATATGCTTTGGTTGTTATGAATGAAGAACCGAACACTTACCAAGAAGCTATGGAAGGTGATGATTCCATATCTTGGAAGAAGGCCATGGAAGATGAAATGTTGGCTCTTCGTAAGAACAAGACTTGAGATTTGGTAGAGTTGCTAAATGGTAGAAAAGCGATTGGTTGCAAGTGGGTGTTCAAATTCTTAAGAACAAGACTTGGGATTTGGTAAAGTTGCCAAAGGGTAGAAAAACGGTTGGTTGTAAGTGGGACTATTGGAAGTTTAAAAAGGTATAGGGCAAGGCTAGTTGCAAAGGGGTTTGCACAAAAGGAAGGCGTCGACTTTTTTGAAATATTTGCCCCGGTTGTCAAGTTAAACTCCATAAAGTTAGTGCTTAGGCTTGTTGCATTACATGATTTGGAACTTGAACAAATGAATATAAAAACGACATTTTTATATGGTGAACTTGAAAACGAAGTGTACATGAAACAACCGAAAAGATTTCTTAAAAAGGGAAAGGAAATATTAGTGTTTAAGTAGAAGAAATCCATATATGGACTCAAGCAAGCATCAAGACAATGGTACAAGACTTTTGACATATTCATGATTGGTCTTGGACACCATAGAAGTGATTATGACCATTGTGTTTATATGAAGTTTTTTTATGATGGTTCTTATTTAGTCTTAGTCTTGTATGTTGATGATATGCTTTTGGCATGCAAGGATAAGACTAGGAATGATGAGCTCAAGGCATCTTTGAGTAAGAGTTTTGAAATGAAAGATCTTAAGCCGGCAAAAACAAGTACTTGGAATTGAAATCAAAAGAGATCGATGGAGTGGGACTTTTTCACTTTCACAAAAGAGCTTTGTGGAAAAGATGCTTGATAAGTTTGGCACGAGTAATGTAAAGTCGGTGGAGACTCCATTAGCTCCTCATTTTAAGTTGTCTTCCAAGTGGTTAGGTGCCTCGATCTCCCCTACCCGAATTAAGGTGATCGGGTGGCACGTGTCTCAGGTTGGAAGACCTGGGATCTAAGATCGCTCTCTTGAGAACCTCGTTCACAGAACAAGGACAGATGTCTAACTAGTGAGAGAGGAATTTTAATGTGAGGTGGGGACCAACCTCACCTGGGTCCGTGACTTACTCGGGCTGACTCGCGCGGGTGCCCTCTTAAATCACGATGGAAAGCCCCCCAGCTTCTTCAGCTGGTTTGGAATCACCTCCTTGACTTGTAATCTCCTTATTTTCTACACAACATTATCATGGTTAACTTGCAAGACAAGTGTGGTTAGGTGCCTCGCTTTAGCCCCAGGAGGCACATGTTTCGAGTTTTTGGTGAACCTGGGATTTGAGATTGCTCTCTCAAAACCTTGCTTGAGGCCAAGGGCAGGTATACGAACCACTAAGAGAGGAATCTTAGGTGGGTTCGGGACTTACTCGAGTTGGCTGGCGTGGGCACCCTCTTAGATCACGAAGAAATCCCCCTAGCTGCTTGAGCTAGTTTGGAATCGTCTCTCTTGACCTGTAATCCTCTTGTTTTTCTGCACAACACTTCTATGCTTAATTTGTAAGACAAGTGGGTCAAAAGGGCCCACCCTTGTCTTAGGGCAATGCAGGTTCACATGAGAAGGCGATGAAGTGCACTGTTCGGTGAAAGATAGAGAAGGGAAGAGAGCTTGGTGTAGGGGTGAGACTAGCATGACAACATGAAATTACCGACTCGGAGTGGTAGCAAGATGGGCATGGTTCTCAGAACCAGTGCGCAGCAATACTACTCGAAACCGAGGTTGGCGTGTCGGTGATAGGCTAGGTCTACCCTCAATCAAGTGAGAGGAGAAAGAGGTGAAGAGGAGAGAACAAGACAACAAAGAGAAGGGGAAGCCCGGACGTCCATAGGCATCGTGGTGGGCAATGCAAGGAGACAACACATCCCTTGTGGATGACACCAGCTCCTGACGAGGCACACGACAATAGTTTCTCCTAGGTCGCATGGTGATAGGCGCGGGACGCAGGAAGAACAGCGGTGAGTGCCGGGCACTAGAGTAGGCTCACGGACGACGATTGGTGTTGCCGAAGCTTCTAGTGGGCGGCAATAAGTGTCACCATCTTCGCTAGACACGTAGTAGAGGAAGATCCCTGCAGGCGGCAACAAGCTTCGCCATTTGGGTTCTTCGCCGAGACATCACACTTATGTCTGTGGGCGGTGAAAGACATCACTGTCTATAGACTTCACTAGAAGAAAGAGACAGACAAATAGAAGGGGAAGGGGACTCTTGCATGACACTATCATCGCCATGCACAAACTATGGGACCAACGGAGAGGCATGCATGACACTGCCACTGCCGTGCATGACCTCTGCAAGGAACTTAGGCGATGAAGAGAGAGAAGAGAGGGGAGAAGAGGGAGAGAGAAGAAGAAAAGAAAAAGAAGAGAGGGAAGGTTTACCTCAGCTCTAGAAGTACTGGTCAAAAATTTTTCTCTCACCTCACTCTCTCTCTCAAACATGACACCACAATGGTAAGAAAGAGAAACTTGTATTAAGTGAAAACTCTCGCTTGTGTGTGTATGCCTCTGCTTCTTCTTTTTTTGTGTACAATGATGGTACATATATATAGAAGTATGCCCCAAACATGGGTGGGTGATCAAAAGTAACCCTAATTGCTGGAAATTAAGATTAAATTGAATTAAAATAAATTAGAAAATAGGGTGTAAAATGACAGATTTGCCCCTTCCTAACAAGTCATGGAATTTCAGAACAGTCCCTGTGTTGCCCTAAGACTTGCATGATCTTTCATGGCTGATCCAGGGTCGTTCTGATCTTTGGTTGATCATAAGATGATTGTTTTCTTGTAGGGCTCGACATGACGATCGATTTGATACCAATTTCGAGCCATGGATCGTGTTTTTGGCGCACGATCATGTGACTTGAAATTTGAGTAGATCTTGAAACTTTAGATCGATAATGTGTTCGTTCCATGATGTCTGTTTGTGTTTTCTCCACTGAATCACACTAAGCATGCCATTACGATCATGGGGCACCAAACGCAGCTCAATTCCGTGGCCGAACGAAGATTTTGCGAGTTTGGAATTTTGGCCCAAGGATTTTGACGATAAAATTAATAGTCTATTCGTCGGCTTCATGTGCAAAATCCGACCGCTAATCATGTACAGGGTTGAGGTCAGAGATGGCCCGAGACCTTACGCCCGCAATGGAATTGGTCTCGCTCGATTGGGCTCGCGAGCGGCATGATTTGGCCACTCAAGCGAGGAACGACGCTGCTGAATTTTCTGCACATTTCTTCAATGGTCAGCAACTTCTTTCTAGCTTTTCTTCGCGCTCGGGTATTGTCACGGGGCGTGCCACATATCAAATCGCTCATCTTGACTAGAGGAACATGCTCACCAAATTTGAGCATGATCCGACTTAGGACGAGTGCGATATGAGCATCAAAAGTCACTGGTCGTGACTGTCCCTTCAATGGTGTAGTGTTGCAGGGTAGCCGCACGGGAATAGCGTGCGGCTTCTCCTGTTTCACTCTTTCGCCTATAACTTCTTCTGAGAATGTTTGTTTCAGCTGAAACTTGACCCTTGAGGGTTTTCAACCGTGTCTGATCCAATGATGGTAGTCCCACAACAATTTAAAACTCTAAAAATGTAGCTCTAGTTATAGGGGTCTGTTTTAGGGTGTTAGAGGCCGATTCTGTTGGAACTGTTTCTCAGTTTATGCTGCCTTAAACATGTCAGAATGCGACAAAACATGGCAGGAGACTCTTGAGAGACCTTATGAAGATCTTGACCAGTTTTGGAACTGTTATGAGACTGTCCAAATTTCCACTACTTACTAAGTCTTTATTGAGCGGGGGCCCCATGTTGATGAAAAATAGCTTCCAACAAAGTGGGCCTAGAGACCCACCCTTTTCTTAGGGCAATGCACATTCATAAGTGAAGGTGATGAAGTGGATAGTTCGAATGATGGCAGAGGAGGGAACTTGATAAGGGGATAAGATTAGCATGATAGCTAGACCAATGACCGACTCATAGTGGTAGCAAGACGGGCATGATACTCAGGACCAGCACAACGAAAATATTACTCAAAATCGAGGCCTATATGACTATCCTAATCTTGTGTGGCAGCAAGATGGGCATGGTACTCTGGACCAGCACGACAACAATATTGCCCGACAATCAGACCGTTATGGCAATGTTAGGCCGAGTCTGCCTTGAATCAAGTGAGAAGAGAAGAGAATGAAGAGAAAGTGCGAGACGACAAAGAGACGGGGTCCCAACGGCGCGTAGGCATCGCCATTCACAGTCTTGGGGCAACAATGCCACGGCCCTTGGATAGCAATGGACTGCTCACGATTTGAGGGTGAGCAGTGAACTACGGGCAGCGCTAGGCATCGTAGTTGGCAACACAAGAAGGCAACACATCCCTTCATGAGCGGCGACAGCCTTTTGTGACGCGCACGACAATAACCACTTGCGAAGCGCACGACGATAGTTCCCTCTGAGGCACATGACGATAGGCATGGGACACAAGAGAAACCTGCAGATGGCAATGGGTATCGGGCACACAGAAGAGGCTTGCGGACGCCGAAAGGCACCAAGCGCATGAAGGAAGCTAGTGAACGACGATAGGAGTCAAGCACATGAAAGGAGTTAGCGGACGACGTTAGGTGTTGCCGCGACCCTTCGCAGGCGTCGATAGGCATCGCCGTCTGTGATCGGCATGCAACAAGGGAAGACCCCCGTGGGCAACGATAGGCTTCGTCGTCTGTGCTCCTCATTGAGACGTCGAAGACACATTCGTGGACAGCGATGCGCAGCGCTGTCTGCAAGCCTTATCGAGAGGTAGAAATAGACAAAAAGAAGGAGAAAGAAGCTCGCATATGGTGCTGCTATCGCCATGAGCGACCTGTGAACCCACAAGAGAAGAAAAAAGAAAGAAAGAGGCATGCAAGACACTGCCATTACCATGCATGGCCTATGAGGAAAGTCCAGACGAAGAAGAAGAGCGAGAAGAAGAGAGAGAAGAAGAAAGGAAGGAAGAGAAGGGAAAGAAAGATTTACCTTGAGCCTAAGGGTACCGATCCAAAAGTTTCTCTCTCCTACATCTCTCTCTCAGAACGTAACCCAACAATAAGAAGAAGAGGACATTTTATTGAGCAAAATTCTCTTTGGCGAAGGGTCTGCATACAATGGTAGTATGTGATATATATAGAGTTTTGCCCAAACATGGGTGGATGATCAAAATTAACCTAATTGCTGAAAATTAAGATTTAACTGAATTAAATAAAATAGAAATATGGGGTGCAAAATGACAGATTTGCCCCTTCCTAACAATTCGTGGAATTCCAAATAGTTCCTGCTGCTGCCTTAGAACTTGTGTGATCTTTCATGAATGATCCGGGGTTATTCTGATGCCCGTTTGTTCGAAAGATGATTTTTTTCTTGTAGGGCTTGGTATGACGATCAAATTGATACCAACTTCGAGCCGTGGATCATGTGACTTGAATTTTGGATGAATCTTGTAAACTTCAGATCAATAGTATGGTCGTTTCTCGATGTTTTTCCGTGATTTCATCGCGGGATCACACTGAGCATGCCGTCATGATTGCATAGCAACAAGAACAGCTCGATTTTGTGTCTGAAATCTGGCGCCGGAATTTACAGTTATTTCGTCGGCTTCATGTCTGAAATCTGACGGTTCATCATTCGCGAGGTTCAGACCGTGATAGCCATGAGCCTTACGCACGAGGTGCAACTGGTTTTACGCCGATCAGGTTTGTGAGCATCGTGATCCGGCCGCTCGAGCGAGGCATGTTGCTGCTGATTTTCTTGCAACTTTCTTCATGGATCAGCGACTTCTCTCTAGCATTTCTCCGTGCTTGGGCATCGTCACGGGACGTGCCACATATCGAAATGCTCATCTCAATGAGACGAACACGTTCCAAGAAGTTTGAGCATAATCTGATCTTGGACGATGGAGATATAAGCATCATAAGTCACTGTTCGTGACTGTCCCTTTAATTGAGTTTTAGTTGCAGGGTGGCCGCAAGGGAATAACTTGTGACTCTTCCTGTTTTGCTTTTTTGCTTATAACTTCTTCTTGGAAGGTCCATTTAAGCTGAAATTTTACCCCTGGGGGTTTTCAACTGTGTCAGATCTAATGGCGGTGGCCCCACAACAATTTGACGTACCGAAAATATAGTTCTAGTTATAAGGGTTCGTTTGGGGGTGTTAAAGGCTGATTATGCAAAAACTGTTTCTCAACCTGCACTGCCTTAGACATGTCAAAAGAAATGCGACAAAACTTGGCAGGAAGCTTTTGAGAGTCTTTATGAAGATCATGACCAGTTCTGGGGCCATTATGAGACTGTCAGAGTTTCCCCTTTTCGTTAGGCTTTATTGATCGATTTCCCTTTTATTTCGCATCGGGGACCCATGGTGATGTAAAATGTCTTCCAACAGCATGCCCCACTGAATGTTGTTGTTTGAGAGAAGCGAGAAGGAAAATCATTTGGAAGATTTCTTCTGGCTTTATTTCTTTTTTCTTCCTAGCCACAAGACTACGTGAACGTCGAGGAGATTTACACAATGCTGTAACTAGGATGCTCAAATATTTGGATGCAATGTACAGGTCTATCCATGGAGACTTTAGGGGGAGAAGTGACTTTTGAGGGATCTGTCGAAGTCCTCACCCTCAAGGGATTTTTGACAGCAGAGGATTTTGTGTGGACCTCGTCGGTCAGAATCAGGCCTATCTGGAAGCTAGGTGCCATGTTTTAGGGCACTATTGGATTGACAGCCAAAGAACTTTGGCCGGCTCTTGTTTGCTGCTACATCAGGTTTGCTTTTGACAGTCAGGGTACCTCTATGGGCCCCATCTGCCGGGTTCAGTTGGGAGCTTTTTGTTGCCTATCCCAAAGGTTTGGGCATGTAGGCTAGAGGGGATTTCGACAAGGCAACCTGAAGTCTCCGGTCCTCCCTGGCTTTGTCAGTTTCTTGCCTTCGGAGTCTTTGGTTTGTCATAAGGGTTTTCTTGTTCTTGTTGTTTGGGATATCTTGTGAGGCTATCACTCCCAGGTGAGCCATTTTGTATTGTGATTAGATGCTAATTGTTGAGGATTTTGTGTGGACCTCATTAGCCGGAATTGTGCTTGTTTAGTAATTAGGTACCGGTTGAGGTTGTGATGCTACATCAACCTGCTTTTTGTTGGTCCAAGTGCCCTTTGCGAGTTTTCACCCAGACTGGGGAAGTGGAGCCGTAGAGATGGTTTTCACCAACTTCCTTGATTTTTGGGCTCTTTTACCGATGACCTTTCGGACATGTCCACCCTTTTCATCTGTTTTTGCTCCCGGTGCCCTTTTGGGGTCTTCACCATGCCCGGGTTTTTGTTTTACGAAACTCTTTTACTCATGGTTTCGTAACAATGCCCATCCGTCATTTTTACTCATGGCGTTCCCTTGTCCAGGTATACACCATGCCCGTTATTTTTGTGAAGGCATGTTTAAGGTCATGCCTTCGGGACTTATACGAAGCCTTTAATCGTCATGCGGCCAGGACGTATACTATAGTTTAGGGTCATACAACTGGACCGTAGTGGAGATGGATGGCAGTTTATGAAGGCAATGGAGTGAGTATGATGGTGATTTTGACTCACTTTGGGGAGATGGCACGAGGCTACCTATGAAAGATGGATGACATATGGATGGTGGGTGAAAAATGATGACCCATTAGCTGACGACAAGTATGGATGGCGAGATGATTCACCATTTTATGAGCATGGGCAAGACTCATTGGGGAATGATGAATAATGATAGTGAAGTGACTGGGTTCACTGGGGAAGCAATGAAGGTGGTATGTGCATACGGATGAGTCGGTTAGGGAAGGCGTGCATGAAGATGCATGTAAAGGGGGTGTGCGCATATGTGAGGGCATGTTTAAGGTCATGCCTCCAGGACCTGGACAAAGCAGTTTAACATCATGTGGCCAGGACGTGCACTATGGTTTAAGGTCATATAGCTTGGAACGTGGTTATGGAGTTTAAAGTCATGTAACAAGGACCATGCTATTTAAGGTCGTGCAACTAGACCTCTGTTACAGTTTAAGGTCTTATAGTTTGGACCATGATGCTAAGTCTTTTAATGTCAAGAAGCTAAGACGTAGACTATGGTTTATGGTCATATAGTTTAGACCGTGGCTATACATATTAAAGTCATGCAACTAAGATCATGTTGTTTAAGGTCGTGCAACTAGACCTCCGCTACAGTTTAAGGTCTTATAGTTTGGACCATGATGCTAAGCCTTTTAATGTCATGCAACTAGGACGTAGACTACGGTTTATGGTCATATAGTTCGGACCGTGGTTATGCAGTTTAAAGTCATGCAACTAGAATCATGTTATTTAAGGTCGTACAACTAGACCTCTGCTACAGTTTAAGGTCTATAGTTTGGACCATGATGCTAAGCCTTTTAATGTCATGCAGCTAGGATGTAGACTATGGTTTATGGTCATATAGTTCGGACCATGGCTATGCAGTTTAAAGTCATGCAGCTAGGACTATTGTGTGGATCCCCATGTAGGTGAAGCTGCATGGGAGGTAGGTCTGTGGATAGTAATCTGACTCTGTGGATAGTAATCTGACTCCCTGGGGACACCATTAAGGATATACACAAGTAGAGATCTTTAGATGAAGATTATGTCTCTACGAGTAGGGGCAAACATAAGTGAACTCCACTCAGGATTAGCTGGGCTAGTGTGGCTCCCCGGGGATAGTGAGTAATGGTATAGATGTAACTCTGCTGAGGATGACATGCTAGAGAACAGATGTAACCCCACTGGGGGTTGGAAAGATAAGAATGACCCTATGGAGATAATGGGTTGTGGCACGGATGTGATTTCGACTGGGATGTTGGTGTGAAACAGACCCATCAGCGATTGAAGGGGTAAGGCGACCCTCTTTTTCTTTTTGCATACACTTAACTCCACTGGGGATGTTGGTGGAATATGTCTAACTCCATTGAGGATGTTGATGGAATACACTTGGCGAAGAGGTGCAGTTATTTCATAATTTAAAGTCATGCGTATGGACTATTTGTCGCACCGTTTATCATCTTGCTACAGGGACGTGCATGATAGTTTTAAGGTCTTGTAGCTCGGACCATAGTTATGTAGTTTAAAGTCATGCGGCTAAGACCATGCAGTTTAAGGTCGTGTAACTAGACCTCCCCTACAATTTAAGGTCGTATAGTTTGGACCATGCAGTTTAGGGTCATGCATCTAGACCATGGCCGTGGTAAGGGAAAGTGACTCTCTTAAGAACAGAGTCGTAACTGGAGACTCGACTCGTAGAGAGTGAGACTGGGGTGCAAGGAGTGAACTTCCTGGGGATGCAGGACGAGGTGGCGCACGAGGTGTTAGTGCCCTGATGAAGTGCGCACGGCGTTAGGCCTTGTGAACTGCTCATGACGATACCTTCTGGTAAAGCACACGTCGATGGCTTTTGGGTGAGGCGCATGCATCGTTAAGTCTTTACGAAGCATGCAACGATAGCTCCTTAGGGAGGTGCACGATGACAGCTCATTGGCAAAATGCGCAGCGATAACTCCTTGGCGAGGCACGTTGTGATATCCCTTTCGGGTCTCGAGCTTGACTCGCCTCGGCCTGGTCTTATTGGCACTTGAAGATGAGGACTAGAGCGTCATTTCGAATTTGTAAGGGGCAGTTTGTGACACCGCTGAGTATAAAGGGAGTAAAACCCCATTTTACTATTTTACGAAGAGGTAAAATAGTCGAAGAGAGTTTTTTAGAGAGAGAGCCGGAGCTTCCATCAAGAGATTTTCGACAAGAGTTTTTTGACCAAAATTTGCAGCAAAGAGGCCTTCAGTAGCTTTTCAGTGAGTTTGAGCAGGTTGTGGGCCTTTGCAATGTGCTTGTTTTTGGAGAGTTCTAAGGTTTTCTGAGCAGGGGATAAGGGCTACTCAAAGTTTTGCCAGGAATTTTGTGGTGAAACTGCAAGAGTCACAGTGGTGCTCTGCCAGAGTTCTAGTGTTTTTCCAGTAGTTCCGCAGTTGCCGGTAGGCTGCAGCAAGGGGTTCTGACGGTCCTCTGGTTGTCAGAGGAGAAGAAGGAAAAGAAGCAATGGACTCACCGGAAACACAATGAAATTCTGTTGAGTTGTGGTGAATTGCAGAAGTGCGAAGAACGGAGAAGGAAAACCCGTAGGGTCACAAGGAAGCTTTTAGGGAATTCTGACATTTTTTTTTTATACTCCTGACTATTGAAAAGGGGAAAGAATGGGGTCAGATGGGGATTCCCGGCGAGAGATGAAACACTAGTGAGAACCTGAGGCGCAGCTAGGGCGTAACGGTCAAGGAGGTGAAGGGTTGTGGGATGGCAAGCGGTTACCCTCTGCATGCACGGTGACAAGTCACGTCATGGATGTCAGGCGGCGTGCCCAGATTTCAAGGGTAGAGGTGTGCCGCACGTGTGACACATGTGAACAACTGGAGCACATGCGTTTCTGCTTTACTTCGGCAGGCGGTGTTAACCCCTTGGTCATGAGACGGCCGATAGTCCATCTTTGGCTGTGAGACAGTGATAGTCTTGCCTTCTGTACACAACGATACCATCTCAGCAGGTAAATAGCGATAGCTCCTTAGTCGCCAAACGACGATAGTCTTGCCTTCTGCTCACGATGACACCATCTCAGCGGGTAGACATCGATATTCTTGACCTTGGCTGCGAGATGGCGATAGTTTGCTGGCGTTATACCTTAAGTGACTAGTCGGCGATACACCCTTGTGGGCGCAGTTTTATGCGGTCCCTTAGCATTCTTAGATAGTGAAGCTTTTGCTCTAATGCCCCGGCCTTCAGGTGCTATTCTAGACATGAAGAACCTCCCACGAGCAGGGGAACTTGGCACCAATGAATTCACCGGCGAAAGCTTGATGAGAGGTGAATCACTCTGGCTCACCGAGGCTTTATGTGAACCAAGGTGGCCCTTGAGCGTCACCTTTGTTAATGACCCTGTCCGGTTTGGGGTGAGAGAAGATAATGATGGCAATGTGAGGGTAGAGGAAGGGGTAGGCCTCCTGCATTGGCTGCATCGAAACATAGCCTCGAATGGGGACTTGCCGACTCTAGGCAAGAGGATGGTAAAAACCCTATGCATGCAATGATCTTCTGCTGGCCTGCAGGTACAAGGGGAGCACCAGTACCTGAAGGGGTACTCTTCTTGGACCATAAGAGTGCTTCGCCGGTACAGAGACATTTTGACGCATGCTTCCCTACTTGCCTCCATTCAGTGCTCGGCAGGCTACTATGGCCGTTGCTCGAACACGGTCAAGGTGCTTTTGAAAACATGGAGCCACGTTAGCAACACATGGCTGCTTGGTCATGGGGAGGCAAGGATATCTTTGCTAGATCTGTATTTCATTGGTGGGTTGCCGCTCGTCGGTAGTATGTATGACGAGTTCGTTCCCTCGAACTCGGTAATTTTTTGAGATGAACTATCGGGAAGGAAGACCCACCAGCTGGGGTCCAGGAGCTGTTTGGAATTTACCAGTTGCTCTAGTCTGAGATTAAGAAGGGGTGCGTCTCCTTCACCTAGAGGGAGGGCTTTTTCTATGGGGACTGTGATGATGAAGCCGGTCCATCACCGAGGAAAGGGGAGAAGGGGACGCACCAGTTTTTGAGCTGTGGACGGAGAATGAGCATATCTTCCTGGCAGCTTATCTGATACTTTTCTTTTGTAGGTTTGCTCTCCCTGACGAAGCAAACATTATCGGTCCAGGCATTTTCTATGTGGCCTTTGACATGGAGACGGGGCAAGAATATGGACTTGCACAGCCGGTCCTTTGCAGCATCTACTACGGCCTAGGAGCCATATCTAGAGGAAAATTTTATCAAGGCGATGAAGGAGGGAACAACATAGTGGATGGCGAAGCCTTCCCAGGGGACTTCAAGACGTCTTTCTCCATCCACTATGTATATGGCTGGCTTGGGTCTTATTTGCTAGGCACCTACCTTCAAATCGAAGAATTGGAGAAAATGATGTGCCCGTTTCTGCTGAGGATTGTCAGGCAAAAAGAAATCTTCCTTGCTCCCCGCCATGCGTGTAGTTTGTTCTACAACGACCATCTCCACATGAGGAGGCCGGCCTTTCCGATTGGGAATCTCACAGATCGTGCCTTTACTGTGAGCTGGGTAAGAGCCTGGATGGTGCTCCTACCACTAATAAGGAATTGATGTATATGTTGATTGTCAGGGGCAGAGTTCTTCCCAATTGCACTATTCACAGTGTGAAACTCGACGGGTATTTCCCTCATAGATTTGCTTGGCAGCACGGGCTCGATCAAGGCTGCCCATTCTCCTTATTCTTTGAGAAGCGGCATAGCAAGGTGGCTCATTGGAAGAAGGACAAGTTGGGAACCCACAGGGATACTTGGCTCCTGAGGCACATTTGCATAGCTTGGGCCACGTAGTTGGAGCTCACAAAGGTCAATAAGTATGTGCTGCCACATTTCAGCAGAAGAGTGTGAACGACTGAAGCCCATGAACTCTAGTGGCAAATCACCAGTAAGGGGTATTGAGATGTCGGCCACCCCTGGAAAGGAGAGAATTCTCGCTGGAGCCAGGAGACAAGGCAGAGGAAGATGGCAAGGAATCCTCCGATGGGGGAGGTATTCATCTTGGGCTTTCCTTGGGATTGGCTCACCCTTGGGCGGCCTTGCCAAATTGCCGTGGTCTGGTCTCTGCCCCGGTTTCTCGACATGGAGCAGAAGGCAAGGAGTATTTTTTGCTATATCTATGCTATCTTCAAATGGAAAGAGGGCCGCAAGGTTGCGAGGTATGAAGGACGCCCAGTCCAAGATTTGAATGAGATGATAGGTAGCAGCCCTCATAGCAAATTCGATGCTGGCTCTTCCTGAAAGGGCAGTCCTGAAACTGCTACACCCTGTCAAGAAAAGGAGAAGAAGAGGAAGCGGGCTACCTCGATTGTCCCTCGTGCACCTGCTCGTAGGGCTTTGAAGCGTAAGGGGCCCAAGCATCAAGTGGTCTGGGAACCGGCATATGGCACTTCTCCGGTTGCTTCCTCGGAGTCTTACATATCTCTGGTGGCTTCTGATTCACCCTCTGCTCTGAAGGATTCATCTTCTCTTTCTCTTGCGGCTTCTTTTGGCTCTCCCAAGACTCAAGAAGATGCCTCAGATCCCACTGCCCTGATTGAAATTACTTTGGACCAAGAAGTGATGTCCATGGCTGAGGAGAAGGGCCCAGTCTCTATGGAGATTAATGGGGCAGTCGAGGCGGAGAAGGCCCGTGAGGCCCAAGAGGTCGCTACGCCTACCGAGGCAGAGGATGCAATCATGGCAAGGGGAACTTCAAGAGAGCTCGTGGTCATAAAAGAGGCAGACGCCTCAAGACCTGAAGGAGGAGTGCCCGAGCAGCAGGAGGTTGCTGCCTCAAGTGATATAGTTACGGGGGATGCAGAGGCAGGACACCTTCAAGGATCAGGCTTGGAGGGCCCAGAGGTGTTACCCCTGGATGTCGGAGAGGCTTGCCCTGTGGAGGAGCTTGTAGTTGAAGTGGCTCCTGCAGAGGACAAGGGCGAAGAAGGAGAGGGAGAAGGTGTCGAACCTATCGAGGTGGAGATGGCGATTCAAGAAGAGAGGAAGTAGGGAGAAGTCGCTACCCTAGGAGAGGAGTCTACCAAGGTGCAGCCTGACACTGAGGTAATAGCTCTAGGTGAGGAGGTCAGCCTTGCCCTGGCTAAGGCTGTAGAGCTTACAGAGGGTGAAGCTACAACACCTGAGCATGAGAGGGTCAAGCCCGAAGTGGTCATGATAGGGGACATGAGCGAGAGAGTTGTTGCTAAGGTACCATGGTAGCTTGAGGTCACTCATGAATCTAGGGAGCCTGAGGCCTTGGCTGCAACTAGGGATCCTCCCGCTGTGGTCGCACCTACTATACTTCCCAGGCCCACTTTCAATGGGTTTTCATGTGTCATTTTTGAGATGCTTCAAACTGGCCTCTAGAAGCTGAAGGAGCTGTCTCTTGAAGACCTTGGAACATCAATCCTACAGTTGAGGGGGATCGCCTTAGGGAGTGCGCCTGAAGTCCTCCTTTACTTGGAAAGCATTGCCAATGAAGTGGAGGGATGGAGGGTGAAGGATCTAGAGGTGGAGAAGACTACAACGTGACTGGGAGGGTCACAACTAGAGTCATTAGAGGTTCTTTGGCACAGAACCAGAAGCAGGCGGAAGTCCAGGTAGGGGAGAGGAATGCTACCATCTCCTAGAAGTCCACCCTTGTTGAGAAGGCTATAACGCGCCATAACAAGGTATAGACCCTGAAGGAGAAGATTGCCAAATGGGCACAGGAGCTCGAAAGGTTGGAGAAGGAGAGGCCAAAGATAAGGAATTAAGCCATAAGTTGCAGGACCTCGAGTACGCCTTGAGTGAGAAGCTGTCCTTGGTGGAGCATGAGGCCTGGTTGGTGGCCGCATTGAGAGCAGACATCGAGCGAGCAAGTGCCTCGGCCGAAGAGTGCAGGGGGAAGGTCAATGAGATCATTGATTGTTTTTAGCTCCTTCTTCTATTTTGCTGTTTATTCTTTCTGTTGTAAAGAATAGACACGTGTAATATGATCCTTGATGAATGAAATAGTCCTTTTCTCTTTCTATGTGATGCATGTCTCTTATTTTTCCCTCTTCTTCGTTGTTTTTGCCCTTTCGCCACGTGAGACGAAAAGGGATAGCCCACTCCTTGCTTCATCTTTTGACAACTTGTCATGGCTCGAATGGAGGAGCAGTTGCTTTCTCACCTCTTATTATTCTATGGTTCCCATGATTTGAGGTCACTTAGTGATGATCCCGAGCTGAGTGACGCTTCATGAACTTGAATCATGTGACAGGCTTCGTGGGAATAGGAGCTCGAAGATGGCTCAGTTCTGGCTTGAGCTGCCAGGGTGTTGGCGACTGTCAAGAATCTAACCGCCTGAGCTGGCATCTTTCTTAGCCGCTTCCGCTGCGACCTACTGGGGCAGGTGCCTTCGAGCTCTCTATTTAGAGCGCCGAAGCCTGAGCACTGTCAAGCTGCACCTGTAAAAGAAATAGAAGAGGAGGGTGGAGAAGAATAAGAAGAGGAGTTAGAAGGTTCTGGGCTGCTTTTTCTGTTGTCACCAAAATTGGACGTGTGCAGGAGGTATTTTAGGTCTTGCCTCAGCTTTGACCGTTGTGTGGTGCCTTTAGCGTCGTCACCTGTATTGGACAAATCTCGAGTAGTTGATGACTCAGGGATGTCCACGTGATCGAATGATGGGATAAGGCGCGTTGCACCTAGAATAAGTCCTGTAAGGTAGGCAGTGGGGGAAGAGGCCTGGGGAATTCTTCCTTAACTGGTGGTTGAGGGATGTGGTTCCCTCGGTGGGCTGACCTGGGTGCTCGTCTCCTTCTAGATTCTCGAAGAGGTATTTGGTCTTCCCTATCAGGCTGTTAAGTAGTCATAGCTTAGTGGACTGCCTCACGCTTCAGAGACTTGAGCCTACTTCACCCATGGTAGACTTCCCAGGGCTGAGAAGTTGAGGGCTCTGAAGGGTCTAGTGTATACTCATAGGGGGACCTTTAGTGGGGCTTCCTCTTGAATGGGAGCGTTGTCTTGAAAGCGTTCTGGGAGAATGGAACAAACAATGTGGCCTTCTTGCACCTTCTCAACGACTACAGCTTCGAACCCAGAGCATTTGTTCAGCTCGTGGCCTCATACTTGGTGATATGGGCACCAGAGGTTTTCCATACCCTAGGCAAGACGCTTAGGCTTCCTGAGGGGCTTGGGAATGATGAGACCCTGTTGGAGCATTGCCTCGAAGAGGGCCTACAGAGGATCCAGCTCAGTACTTCCCAGGGCTCGTGTCGGGAGTTCTTCTTGCATTGGTGGAAGAGGGACTTGAGGGTGTCCTTCTGGGTTACCCTGAACTTCTTGGTAGGGTTGCATCGTTCCCGCCAAGATTTTATCAAAGTCAATGCATTTTCTCAGGTCATGGCCTCATATTAGGTGATAAGAGTACCAGAGGTTCTCAATTTCAGGGGGCAGGAACTTAGGCTGCCTTGCCAGCTTCGGCATGACGAGTCTTTCTTTGAGCATTATGGAAAATAGTGCACGGAGGATAGCCAGTTCCTCGTCATCTTCTTGTATTGACATTATGTGGGCAGCCTCAGTTGCCCCGAATGCTTTCTTTAAATCTTCGAGCTTTATCTGACCCTTGTTAATAAGGGCTTTGATAATTTTCTTGAGTGTATAGCAGTCTTGAGTAGGGTGGCCTACTCCTCAATGATAGGCGCAGTACCTCTTGTCAGGCCAGCTCTGGGGTTTGACCTCTGGCAGCTGGATCATGCTTTGCTCTAGCAGTAACCGAAGCAGCACAAGAACCCACTCCCGCTTAAAGGGGTACACCTTGTTTTGGTGCTAGATCCATAAGTCATTTTGATTTATATTCTTAAGAAGTAGGACCCTGTTGTAGGACTGCTGCTTGGCCCCCGGCCTGAGGTGTCTGTGCCTTGGAGAGGTCTAAGGTTTGAGGGGCAGCTTTGTTTGTGTCGGTAGCGATGACAGCCGCACTAATCACCGATTTTTGCTAATTGCCTCGATTGTTGGAGCGAGGATTGCCCCGATCGTTTCCAGAACTAGAGAGCTGCTGACGAGATCCACCATGGTGTTTGGACAGACCTATTATACGAATTGCTTTAGAGATCAGCTCTGACATGAAAGGTAGATTGGAGGCCTCAACATGCAGGGTGATCTCAGGCAGCATATTTCGTATGCAGGTTTGAACTGCGTCTTTTTCAGTCATGGGAGTAGCATGAAAGGTTGCCAACTCTCTCCATTGGGCGATGAACGTTTCAACTAGCTCACTGGGGTCTTGAGACAGAGTGAGGAGCTCGATGGTCTCCATTTTCCTCTGGACTTCGTAGAAGCGTTGGTAAAACAACTGCTCCATTTCTTGCCATGTGTGTACCGAGTTGGGAGGCAGCCGAGCATACCACTAGAAATTTGGCCCTTCGGGTGTCTCGACGAATTGACGGAGGAGTAGTGTCATTGAACAGGGGAAGCTTCCCTTTTTGTTAGTTTGGGGGAAACGACACCTGATCAATGTACGAGGGGTACAACTTTTGGTAGAGCGGTACCTCTTGCATGCTCAGGACCTTGTTCTTGAGACTATGGGCCACCGTGGCATCTATGTCGGTTTGCGAAACACCGCGGGAAGCAAAGCTACCTTGGGATATCGGGGGAGTTTTCTTGGGAACCGTTCTTCATCAGACAGGGAATCGGTCTCATGGTGAGAAGAAGGGGACCTGGAGTCTTCTAGGCGATCTATCTTTTCGAGGATGGACTGCATCATTACCTCAAACCTATTCATTCGCTCTTCTTGGGCGTCATCCAGCTCATTGATCACTATGACGCTGACCATTTCTTCTGGAAGGTCAACGCTAGGTTGAGTAGTGGACTGCCAACGTTGGTGGGTCGTACGAGGCAAGTTGGTCTGTAGGGGATCAGCATACCTCGTTTGAACTCGAGCCTTGTACGTCGATCGTGTGAGGACAGGTTCTTGACGATCTTGGGGCTGTGCCGTCTTGGCGGTAATCACCGAGCAATATTCGTGGACTGGCTCAAGTTCGGGGATCCGAAGAGGGAAGAAGGGATGAGGTTGGAGGTCATCAAAGGTGGTAACCTCAACTGCCTCAGGGGCTTCTCTTGTTAGGATCTGCATGCCTCTCTTTTGCTTGTTCTTGAGGCTACTATTGACTCCACTCCAGAACCGAGTCTGAGACTTGGACTACCCCGACTTTCTCGAGTATGCAAGGGTTGTGTCAATTAGCTGGGGCAGAGAGTGGGGTCCAAGGATAGAGGGAAACTTGGGCTTCTGCTTTAGAGGCTGCATGCCTTTGTCTGATATCAGGCCATTACCCCGAATTCCCTTATGAGGCCAGGGCGCATGTCTGACCTGAGGCGGTTGACTCAAGATGGTACTCTTAGAGAAGACCTTTGAGTACCAGGTCTCGAGGTTCTTGCCTGGTGAAGGAAGGGTGACAAAAGAAGGAACTGGTTCCTGACTCCGCCTGATTCGAGATCGAGGAGGAACCTACAAAGTCGACGCATGTGCACCTTTAGGGTTAGCGGTCCGGGTGACTTGGGGGTTAGCCCGGGCTCAGTCCGCTGGTTCGACCTTAGGAGACCGAGACCTACAAGCTTGTGTCTGTGAGGGATCGAGTAGGAACCTGTCTCTCATAGGGTGATGTCGTGTGTGCTGAGAAGGAGGGCGAAGTAGTTGAACCTCATGTGCTCGAGCTGGCGCTGCCCCGAGATATGAGATGCAGATGCATGACGCATGTAGGGTTCGGACCGAGAAGGCCTAACCTTGGATGCAAGCTCAAGGCAGCATGAAATTTGACCTGAGGTATGGCTCGAGTGGATGGACCACGAACCTTTAGGTGTATGTGAGAGGTGGAGGCCGTAAGGTCTCTGCCTCTGTGCGCCAAGCCTCTAGGTGTAGAGGTTCGGGGTAGTGAAGAAGTTTGGGGCGTGGCCTTGCGGTGACCCTCAGGGGTGATGGCAACCTACTTTCCTTTCGCAGAAGCGACGGGGCAATCTTTCGGCATACCTCAGCAATATGACCGGCAAGGGACCTACCAGTAGCAGGGTGCCTGCTGTGTGCGGCAACAGATGTGCTACCAATGCAAGGGGCCTTGGTGGAGCGTCCACCAGGAGGAGGAAGCAGGGAGTCAAGGACCCTTAAGTCCCTTCTCACACCAATCCAAGAGAGCACCTGGGAGCCGGACTGTGAGTCTTGACCCAAAAGGAGTGTAGGGAAGGAAGCTTGAGCAGCTCATTTCCCTGAGATGGTCATGAGTGTGGGGATGAGGAAATCCCTAACTCGGATGAATGGGTTGAATAACCTAGATGCCATAAAATGTAATGTAGAACGTAAAAGGAGATATTGATCAAGCAAGAGTGAACCAATGAAGGGGTAATAAGTCCCCAGTAGAGTCGCTGAGCTGGTTAGGTGCCTCGATCTCACCTACCCAAATCTAGGTGCTCAGGTGGCACGTGTCTTGGGTTGGAAGACCCGGGATTTGAGATTGCTCTCTCGGGAACCTCGTTCACAGAACAAGTGCAGGTGTCCAACTAATGAGAGAGGAATTTTAATGCGAGTTGGGGACCAACCTCATATGGATCTGTGACTTACTTGGGATGACTCGCGCAGACGCCCTCTTAGATCACGACAAAAAGCCTCCCAGCTTCTTCAACTGGTCCAGAATCGCCTCCCTTGACCTGTAATTTCCTTGTTTTCTGGACAACATTATCATGGTTAATGCACATTCATAAGTGAGGGTGATGACGTGGAAGGTTCAAATGAAGGCAGAGGAGGGAAATTGATAAGGGGATGAGACTAGCACGATAGATGGATCAGTGACTGACTCAGAGTGATAGCAAGACGGGTATGGTACTCAAGACCAGCATGACGAAAATACTACTCGAAACCGAGGTGATATGATAGTCCTAATTTAAAGTGGCAGCAAGATAGACATGGTACTCTAGACCAGCACGACGGCAATACTGCCCTACAGCCTGACCGCTATGGCAATGTTAGGCCGAGTCTGCCTTCAATCAAGTGAAAGAGAAGAGAATGAAGAGAAAGTGTGAGGCAACGAACAGACGGGTCCCGACGGCGTGTAGGCATCACCATTCACAACCGTGGGGCGACAGTGTCATGGCCCTTGGACAATGTTGGACACTACTGCTCACAGCTGGAGGGTGAGAAGCGAACTACGGGCAACGCTAGGCATCGTTATTGGCAACACAAGAAGGCAGCACACCCCTTCGTGAGAGGCGACAACCTTTTTTGAAGCATGAGGTGATAATTCCCTCTAAGGCACACGATGGTAGGCGTGGGACTCAAGAGAAACTCGTGGACAACGATGGGTATCGAGCGCACGGAAGAGGCTCGTAGACGGCAAAAGACACCAAGCGTGCAAAGGAAGCTCATGGACAGCCATAGGCTTCGAGCACACAAAAGGATCTTGCGAATGACGATAGGTGTTGCCGCGACCCTTCACAGGCAGCGATAGGCATCGCCGTCTGTGATAGGCGTGCAACAAGGGAAGACCCCCATGGGCAGCGATAGGCTTCGTCGTCTGTGCTCCTCGCTGAGACATCGAAGACACATACGCAGAAAGAGATGAGTAGCGCTATCTGCGAGCCTTGCCGAGAGGTAGAGATGGACCAAAAGAAGGAGAAAGAAACTCTCGCATGATGCTGTCATCGCCTTCCACGACCTGTGAAGCCACAAGAGAAGAAAAAAAGAAAGAAAGAGGCATGCACGGAATTGCCAATGTCGTACATGGCCTCTGAGGAAATCCCAGACTGGTTAAGTGCCTCGATCTCACCCTTCGAATCTAGATGATCTAGTGGCACATATCTCGGCTTTCTAGTGAACCCGGGACTTGAGATCACTCTCTCAAGAACTTTGCTCAAAAGCAAGGGCAAGTATACCAACTGATGAGAGAGGAATTTAAGGTGGGTTCGGGACTTACTTGGGCTGACTCGCGTGGGCGCCCTCTTAGATCACGAAGAAAGCCCCCCAGCTGCTTTAGCTGGTTCGAAATCGCCTCCCTTGACCTGCGATCACCTTGTTTTCTGCACAATACTACTATGGTTACTTTGCAAGACAAGTGGGCCGAAAGGCCCACCCTTGTCTCAGGACAACACACATTCGCATGGCTAAGAATGTTAGAAATTAGAGTGATGAAGTGGAAAGTTCAAATAAAGGTAGAAAAGAGAAGAGAACTTGATGAAGAGGCGAGACTAGCGTGACAACTGGAAAGTTACCGACTCGGAATGGTAGCACAATGGGCATGATACTCAGGACCAGCACAACTTAAATATTACTAGAAACCGAAGCCGATAAGACTGTCCAAGTTTGATGTGGCAGCAAGACGTGCATGGTACTCAAGACCAGTGCGACGACAATACTGCTCGACAACTAGACCGCTATGGCAGTGCTAGACCAAGTCTACCCTCAGTTAAGTGAGAAAAGAAAATAAAGAAGAGAAGAAAAGGGAATGAAGAGAGAGAGAGAGAGAGCACGATAGCGGAGGGAGGAAGAATCCAGACGACCATCATCCTCACCGTTTGGCATCACGAGATGACACGTCCCTCGCGGGCGACGATGGATTTTGGTGAGGCTCATGACGATAGCTCTCCACGAGGCACACGTTGCAAGACGTGAGTCACGAGAGAAACATGCGGATGACATGAAGCATCGTCGTTGGCAACACGAGAAGGCCACCCTTCTCTTGCAGATGGTGATAGCTTCTAGCGAGGCGCACGCCGATAACTTCTCGTGGAGCGCATAATGATAGGTGTGGGGCACAAGGGAAGCTTGCGCATGGCGATAGACACAGAGAGGCACGGAAGGAGCCTGCGCATGGTGATGGGCACCGAGCGAAATGAAGAAGCCTGCACAGGGTGATAGGCGTTGGGCGTAAAAGAGAAGCTCACGGATGACGATGAATATTGCTACGACCCTTCGTGGATGGCGATGAACATCATCGCGTGCAATAGTCACGCGCCAGGGTGAATCCCCGCGAACGACAATAAGCTTTAATACCTGCATTCCTCGTTGAGATGTCGAGGGCACACTTGCAGACAGCGATGAGCAGTGTCGTCTGCAAATCTCGTTGAGAGATGGAGATGCACAAACAGAAGATGAAAAGGAGCTCGCCCATGGCACTGCCATCGCTATGCACGACCTGTGGAATTACAAGAAGGAGAAAAAGGAAAGAAAGAGGCATGCATCGCACTTCCACTGTCGTGCATGGCCTCTGAGGGAGGCTTAGATGAAGAAGAAGAAGAGAGAAAAGATGAGAGAGAAAATTTACCTTGAGCTTAGGGGTACCGATCCAAAACTTTCTCTCTCCTTACTCTCTCTATCCAAACATGACCCAATAATGAGAAAAATAAGAAACTTTATTAAGTGAAAACACTCTCTTTTGTGAAGGGTTCAAGCCTTTTTGCGTACAATGATGGTATGTGGTATATATAGAATTGTGCCCAAACATGGGTGGATGATCAAAATTAAACCTAATTGCTGAAAATTAAGATTTAACTAAATTAAAAGAAATTAATAGGGTACAAAATGACTGATTTGCCCCTTTCTAACAAGTTGTGAAATTCCAAGACAGTCCCTATGTTACCCTAGAACGTGTATGATTTTTCATGGATGATCCGGGGTTGTTCTGATGTTCATTTGATCAAAAGATGATTGTTTTCTTGTAGGGCTCGGCATGGCGATCGATTTGATACCAACTTCGAACCATGGATCTTGTTTTTAGGGTACGATCATGTGACTTAAAATCTGAATGAATCTTGAAACTTTGGATCAATTGTGTGCCCGTTCCTTGATGTTTTTCTGTGATTTCTTCTCTGGAACACAATAAGGATGTTGTCACGATCGCGGGGTAACAAACACAACTCTATTCCGTGCCTGAACGAAGATTTTGAAACTTTCAAGTTTTGGCCGGAATTTGTAGCCACTTCGTTAGCTTCGTGTGTGGAATCCGACCGTTCATCATGTACGATGTTCGGACTAGTTATAGCCATAAACCTTACGCACGCAATGGGATTGGTTTCACGTCTATCAGGGTCATGAGCGGTGTGATTTGGCCACTCTTGCGAGGCAAGATGCTGCTGATTTTTCTACACTTTCTTCACTAATCAACAACTTGTCTCTAGCTTTCCTTCGCGCTCGGGAGTTGTCGCAAGGCTTGCCACATATCGAAACGCTCGTCTCAACGAGAAGAACACACTCCATCAAGTTTGAGCGCGATCCGATATCGAATGAGGGAGACATAAGCATCAAAAATCATTGTTCCTGACTGTCCCTTTAATGGAGTTTATTTGCAGGGTGGCCGCACGGGAATAGCCTGCGGCTCCTCTTGTTTTGCTCTTTCACCTATAACTTCTTCTTGAGATGTCCCTCCAAGCTAAAATTGGACCTTTGGGGGGTTTTTAATCGTGCCACAATGGTGGTGGTACCACAGTAAATTGAGATACTAAAAATATAACTCTAGTTATAGGGTCTGTTTCAGAGTGTTAGAGGATGATTCTATCGAAACTGTTTCTCAGTTTGCACTACGTTAGACATGTCAAAATGCTACGAAAATTGGTAGGAGACCTTTGAGAGTCCTTATGAAGATCTAGGCAAGTTCTGGGGCTATTTTGAGATTGTCAAAATTTCCACTGTTTTGTTGGGCTTTATTGACCAAGGGACCAAGGTACTGAAAAATGTCTTCAAACAGCTTGCCCCACCGAATGTTGTTCTTCAAGAAAAATGAGAGGGACAACAATCGAAAAGGATGCTTGGATGTTTTGATGCAATGTACAAGTCCATCCATGGAGACTTTAGGGGGAGATGAAACTTTTGAAGGATCCTGTTGAAGTCCTCACCCTCGAGGGACTATTCGTGATTCTGACAGCTTGAGGATTTTATAAGGACCTCATTGGTTAAAATCAGGCCTATCTGAAGGTCAAGTGCTATGAACCTTTGATTGGCATTGTTTGCTGCTGCACTAGGTTTTCTTTTGATGATTAGGGTATCTCTGTAGGTCTCATCTAGCAGGGCCCAATCGGGGGCTTCTGAGCTATCCCAAAAGTCTGGGCATGTTGGCTAGAGGGAATTTTGGCAAGGCGATCTCATGGCGAGACACTACCCTGAAGTCTCTGGCAGGTTAGGCCTGGCTTCGTCAGTTTCTTTCCTTCATGGGGATCCTTAACATTTTGGGGGCATATTTTGGTCATCATCTTCACCCTCAATGACTCTTGATGTGTTTGGATGTGAAGTGTGGAAGATCTTATGAGGCTCTCACTCCCGGATGAGCCATTTTGTGTTGTGATTGGATGCTTACAGTTGAAGATTTTAGGTAGACCTCGCCAACTAGGATTATAATTGTTTGACAATTGTGTGTCGGTTGAGGCTGTGGTGCTGCGTCAGCCTGTTTTGTTGATCCAAGTGCCCTTTTGTGGGTTTTCACTTGAACAAGGGAAGTGGCACCATAAAGATGGTTTTCACCAACTTTCTTGATTTTCGAGCTCTTTTCCCCATGACCTTGCTGCCATTCTACCCTTTTTATCCGTTTTTTCTCAAGGTGCCCTTTTGGGGTTTTCACCATGCCTTGGTTTTTGCTTTCATGGAACTCTTTTGCTCATGGTTTCGTGACCATGCCCACCTGTCATTTTTACTCATGGCGTTCCCTTGTCCAGGTTTATACCATGCCCGTTTTTTTATTGTGAAGGCGTGTTTAGGGCTATTCCTTCGAGACCTGTGCAAAGCCTTTTAATATCATGCAATCAAGACATGCACTATAGTTTAGGGTCATACAGCTGGACCAGAATGGTAAATAATGACAGTCTGTGGAGGCCATCGAGTGAGTATGGTGATGGTCTTGACTCACTTTGGGGAGATGACACGAGGCTACCTATGAAAGATGGAAGGTATATGAATGGTGGGTGAAAAGTGGTGACCCACTAGTTGATGATGAGTATGGATGGTGAGATGGTTCGCCATCTTAGTGAGCATGGGTGAGACTCACTGGGGAATGATGAGTAGTGGTAGTGAAGTGAATGGGTTCACTGGGGAAGCAATGAAGGTGATGCACACACACGAATGAGTCGGTTAGGGAAAACATGCGTGAAAATGCACGTAAAAGGGGTGTGCACGTAAAAGGGGTGTGCATGTATGCTGGGACGTCTTTAAGGTCATGTCTCCTGGACCTGTGTGAAGCAGTGTAACGTCATGCGGCCAGGACGTGCACTATCTTTTAAGGTCATATAGCTTGGACCGCGATGATGCAGTTTAAAGTCATGCAACTAGAACCAGGTAGCTTAAGGTCGTGCAACTAGACCTCTGCTACAGTTTAAGGTCATATAGTTTGGACCGTGATGTTGAGACCTTTAATGTCATGCAGCTAGGACGTAGACTATGGTTTATGGTCATATAGTTCAGACCGTGTCTATTTAGTTTAAAGTCATGCCACTAAGACTAGGTAGTTTAAGGTCATACAATTAGACCTCCGCTATAGTTTAAGGTCATATAGTTTGGACCGTGGCTTTGCAGTTTAAAGTCATGTAGTGCGGACCATGGCTGTGCAGTTTAAGGTCATACAACATGGACCATGACTGTGCAGTTTAATGTCATGTAGCATGGAAGGCTGTACAATTTAAGGTCATGTAGCATGGACCCCGGCTGTGTAGTTTAAGGTCATGCAGCATGGATCACGACTGTGCAGTTTTAAGGTCATGCAGCATGGACCATGATGTGGATCACCATGTAGGTGAAGCTGCATGAGGAACATGTATGTGGATAGAAATCTGACTCCCTGGGGATAAAGATAGTTGAGATTATACACAAGCAGAAAGATTTGGATGAAGATGGTGGCCCAACCAGGAGTGGCGAGAGGAAGAGGACTTCACGGGGGATTAAGAGAGTAAGTGTGATTCCCTGGGGATGATGAGTAATAGTATGCATGCAACTCTACTGAGAATGACAGGCCAGAGTACAGATGCAACCCCACTGGGGTGTTGGTGTGAGACAGACCCACTGGGGACTGAAGGGGTAATCATGACTCCCTTTTTCTTTTGCATTCGTCAAACTCCACTAGGGATGTTGAGGGAATACACCTAGCGAAGGGGTGTGTCCATTTCACAGTTTAAAGTCATGCGTGTGGACTATTTGACTGTTTATCGTTTTACTATAGGGACGTGCGTTACAGTTTTAAGGTCTTGTAGCTTGAACCATGGCTATGCAATTTAAAGTCATGCAGCTAGGATCATACAGTTTAAAGTCATGCAACTAGACCTTCGTTATAGTTTAAGGCCATGTAGTTTGGACTATGCGGTTCAAGGTCGTGCAACTAGACCGTAGCTGTGTAGTTTAGGGTCATGCAGCCAAGACCATGGCTATGCAATTTAAGGTCATGCAGCACGGACCATGGCTATGCAGTTTAACGTCATGCAGCACGGACCACGACTATGAACTTTAGTGTCATGCAGCACGGACCACGGCTGTGTAGTTTAAGGTCATGCAGCACGGACCATGGCTGTGCAGTTTGAGATCATGCAGCAAAGACCATGATTGTGCAGTTTAAGGTCATGCAGCACGGACCACGGCTGTGCAGTTTAAGGTCATGCAGCATGGACCACAGCTGTGTAGTTTCAAGGCCATGCAGCATGGACCACGGTTGTGCAGTTTTAAGGTCATGCAGCACGAACCACGATTTCACAGTTTAAGGTCATGTAGCATGGACCATGTTATGAGGATAATGTGACTCCAGGCGAATAAAGTCATAATTAGAGACTTGACTTCCAGAGGAGTGAGGCTGGGGTGCAGGGAATGAACTTCCTGGGGATGCAGAACGAAGGTCCAGATGGGAGTGCCATGGCATGCGCACGGTGCTAAGTTCTGGATGGTGCCCATGGTGTTAGCCTCTTGATGAAGGGCACGCGGCGTTAGCCACTTGGTTAAGCGCACGACATTATGGCTCTTTGCGAAGGCACATGACGATGGCCCTTGACGAAGGCGCACGACGATAACATCTTACGCAGCACATGGCGATTACCTCTGGGTGAAGTGCACGGAGATAGCCTCTTACACAACTCACGATGATAACCCTTTCGGGTCTCGGGCTTGGCCTGCTCTGGCCTGATCTTATTACCATCAGAAGCTGGGGACTGGAGCGTCATTTCAAACTTGTGAGGGGCAGTTTGTGGCACTACTGAATATAAAAGGGGGAAAACCTCATTTTACTGTTTTACAGAAGGGTAAAACAATCGAAGAGAGTTTTAGAGTGAGAGAGAAAGAGAGCTAGAGCTTTCTTCAAGAGTTTCCCAACAAACAAGCCTTCGGGAGCTTTTCTGGTGAGCATCAACAGGTCGTGGGCCTTTGTAGTGTGCTTGAGGGCGTTTTTGAAAGGTGTCAAGGCTTTCCTAGGCAGGAAAGAGGGGCTTCTCAAGGGCTCACCGAGACCTTTCCAGTGAAGCTATAAGAATTGCAGTGGAGTTTTGCCTGAGTTGTGGATCTTTCCTGATAGTCCCATGGCTAAAGGGGAGGTTGCAGAGAAGTCAAGGGAGCTGACGGTCCTCTGGTTGTCAGAAGAAGAAGGAGAAGTAGCAGTGGATTCACCAAAAAACTCAGTGAGATTTCAGTGAGTTTGTGGTGAACTGTTGAAGTGCGAAAACAGGGAGCAGGGAAATTGGTAAGGTCTAGGGAAGCTTTTTGGGGCTTCTGGTTGTTTTTTGCCAACTCTGGTAACGAGCAGAAGGCGGGGAAGAGTTTTTTGGTGAAAAGGAGTGAGTTCCCGGCGAGAAGAGGAAGCGCAGGTGAGAACTTGAGGCGTCACAGGCCTGTAACTGTCGGGAAGGCGAAGGGTTGTGAGATGGCGAATGGTCTCTTTTCCGAATGCACGGCGACATGCCACGTCGCTATTGTCAGGCGGCGTGCCCAGATTTCACCGGCGATGCCTGCGAACAGCTGGAGCGCAGCAACATTAAGTGCTTTACTTTAGCAGACGACGATAACCCCTTGGTTGCGAGACAGCGATATTCCTCCTGGTCGCGAGACGACGATAATTTTTCTTTCAAGTTTTTATTTGGGCAGAGCCAGTGGTCGGTAGAAGCCTCTCAGTTAGATGTCTTCCCAACAGTCGGCCATGGCTTCGAAAGTTCCCAGAATGCAGGCTCTTCAAAAAAGGACCTTATTGTCATTGAGGACGAAGAGCCTCCCATTGCTGGGAACGAACCACATCCTTCATCTCAACCTGTTGTTTCTAGGGGTGAGGATGAGCTGATGCCTTTTTGCGACCTAATGGTAATGGGCAACGGGGTGATTTCTCTTGCAACCTTGAGAGAGGGACTTATGTTTCCTGCTCGAAGGTAACTTATCATAGGTGTAGCTTTTGCAGTCACCTCTTCCTCGGGGCAAGTTGTTCATCCTCTCATTTGGCGCACTCGTACTTGCTTTGTCATGTCACAAGCCAAGATGCCTTTCCTTGTACAGGTTACTAGGCTCAGTTGCCCTAATGTCTCCAAAGACAATGGGTGTGACCTTCTCATAGCCACTTATCAGCTTTTCAGCCAAGCTTCTTTCTTTGAGTTGATCGCTTTCCCGCATTGGATGAAGAGGTTGATGGACAACCTGATAGACTGTGACATCCCTCATGCAGACTTGTTAAAAAAGAAGGTGACTGAAGTGGCTCAACTAGCTAGGGCAGTTCTGGATTTAGAAGAATCAGCTTCTATTCGGAAATATCCCTCTGTCAGGCCTTTACTTAGATTCTTCCCTGGGTCCTTGACTGTTGCACATGTTACGGCGGTGCACCTGGGTAACCTTAAAACCAACTTTCTCATGCGACAATTCGTTCACTCGAATTTTGAGAGCTTTCCTCCAGAGGTTCCATTGATATCTAAAGAAATCGTATGTTTTGAAAATGAAGATGACATGGCGATTCTTGAGCGTAACATCAATGATTTGGAAGGCTTACTTGCTACAGCCCATGAGGTAGGAAGAGACCTGTTTTCACCTCAGCTAGTACGTGGAGAATACCCCCCTTTGGTTAGAAAGTTTTCCCTCCTCCAAGTAGCAGCTATGAAGGACGGCATCAAGTGGACACAACACGACGATTATAGGCTCAGTCTTGAGGCGTGAGTGAACATTCTCGTTTATAACTCTTTGTAAACAAATTCTTGGTATTGATAATGCTGACAATTGTATGAATTTTTGGACTTATGAATGAAATGTCACTCTTTTGCTTAGGGTGTTGTGCGACTCTTTTATTCTTCCTTCTATTTCTGCTTTACTACTTTCGCCCCTTGTTAGTGTGAGGCTAAAGAGAATATCCCACCCCTTGATTTGCCTTATTATAGCTTGTTGTGGCTTCAATGACCTCGAATGGGGGTGCAGCTGCTTCCTCACCTCTTAGTGTTTGATTGGACAGGGGTTCATAATTCATGGTTCTCATGATTTAGTGAGCCTATTCACTGTAAATACTCCAATCTCAGGGAGCCTTAGCTTCGATTCGAGGTGCATTGCTTTTAAGCTCATCATAAGTCTTAGTCTCAGGGACATACTCCTTCAAGTGTTTTGAAGCCACACACATAACCTCCAACTTATTCTGGAGGCTACGAACCTCGCTTCTCAGCTGTGCCATGGGGTCTTATTCTTGAGAGCCGGAGGACTGACTCTTGCCCACCTGTTCCTCTTCGGGAGCCTCTGAGAGATAAAAGACCTTCTCTTGGCTGCTGGTGATCCCCTGGTTCCAGGAGGGTAGAATTTAGAGTACCCTCCACGGTGGTTAGTGTGCCAATTCTACTTTTAAAAGAGTAATGGAGATATGCAAGACCTTTTACTGGTCCGACGTATAGATAAACCTCGGTGCTGAAAGGTCTACCTCCAAGGGTCAGTCTCTGGAGTTGCTTCTAGGTCCTTATTTTATTTTGGCAGATTAGAAGTAGAGGTAGAGGGGGAAGCTTTGACATTGGGAGATAGGCACCATGACCTCAGAGAGGTAACAAGGTATACTTGGGCAGATACGAGTCAAAGGGAGGGTTTTGCCTTACCTTTCCTCCTCTTTGAACATATCTATAATCATTTGTCCCAGATCTTCAGTGACATCGTGAGACGAGGGTCATGTCTCTCTCATAGGCTTCCAATCATTGTCCTTTGACTTTTCTGGTGCTGGAAGGTCTGTGAAATAATACTTAACGCCATCATAATGAGTTTCGGCTGCAGGGAACGGTCTTTTGTCAGCATAGACTGTGTGTTGTCTCCCATCTCGACTGTACATGAAGCATAGGGTGGAAGGCACCACCCCCTGATCATGAAGCCAAGGGCGACCGAGGAGGACAATGTAAGATGTATCGATGTCGATCACATGAAAATGAGCATAATCGTTGAGGTCACCGATCTTGAGACGAAGACGAACTATCCCAGCTAGCCTTTCTCCTGATTGGTTGAATCCTTACACACTGATGTAGATAGGAGTGAGGTCGTCAGATCCTAATCCCAATGGGCTGAGGATCCTTCTTGGGATCAGGTTGACTACTGACCCTCCATCAAGCATGATCCGGTTGATAGGCAGGCATGTAGTTCACCATTCACAAAGAGGGGTCGATTGTGGAATTTTCCTCCCAACTGAAGGTCGTCTTCGGAAAAGGAGATTGCCAACCTCAATAGGCTCCACTTCAATCTCGTATACCTCTGGGTTAGAAAGAGCTTGTACCAGGGCCATACAATAGTCTCTAGACAGCAGAAGGGCATCATAGATACTTAGAAGGGCTGAAAGCTTTCTCAAGTGCCCAATTACGTCATATTTCACTTTATCCTCTTTAGGTTTCTGCATTCTTGATTCCGTCACTGGTGTAGGTGGTAGGGTAGTCTTAGGAACAGGTTTTAGTTGAGTTTTGGTTTGTGACACTGGCTGACTTTGTTGTTCAGCCGGGGCGGTTTGGGTTGATGGGAAGGCAATAGGTATTTGTATTAGGGATGTAGAGGTTTGAGGTTGAGGATTAGGCAAAGGTGATGGATCAGGAAACTTAAGGACCTTGAGCTTTTGAGGTGTGGGTTGTAGCTTCTTCCCCGATCTTAGGTTCATTTGCCATGTGCTGGATGATACTTCCAAGATCTGCACCATGTGGGAGGCCTCTTTGAAAGAGGAGCTTGAGGGTAGCTTGGTCTTGGCTTGGGTTGACAGGGCGTCCGTGACTGTCAAGAATCCAGTTGTCTAGGCCAGCATCTTTCTTAGGCTCTTTTGTTGCAACCTGCTGAGGCTGGTGCCTCTGAGCTCTCCGTTTAGAGTGTCGAAGTCTGGGCACTGTCGAGCTGCACCTGTGGAAGAAATAGAAGAGGAAGGAGTAGAAAAAGAGTTAGAATGTTTCGGGCAGCTTTTTATGTCATCACTAGAATTGGACATATGCAGGGGGTATTTTAGGTCTTGCCCCAGTTTTAACCGTTGTGGGGTGCTTTTAGCGTCGTCACTCATATTGGACGACTCCCGAGCTGTTGATGACTCAGGGACGTCCGTCTGATTAGATGACAGAATAAGGCGAGCTGCGCCTGAGATGAAGTCTTGTAAGGTTGGCAGTGGAGGAAGGGGCCTGAGAAACTCTTCCTCGACTGGTGATTGAGGGAGACAATTCCTTTGGAGAGCAGACCTGGGTGCCCGTCTCCTTTTGGATCTTTGAGGAGGGGTTTGGTTCACCCTATCGGACTAATGAGTAGTCCTAGTTTGGTGGACTGCCTCACGCTTCAGGGATTTGAGCCTACTTCGCACATGGTAGACTTCCCAGGGTTGAGAGGTCGAGGGCTCTGAAGAGTCCAGCATATGCTCATAGAGGACTTGTAGTGGGGCTTCCTCTTGGACGGGAGTGACGGCTTGCAAGCGCTCTGGGAGAATGGCACAAATAATGTGGCCTTCCTGCACCTTTTGAACGACCATAACTTCGAACCTAGAGCATTCCTTCAGCTCGTGGCCCCATACTTGGTGATATGGGCACCAGAGGTTTTCTGTACCCTAGGCAAGGCGTTTAGGCTGCCTGGTGGGCTTGGGAGTGACAAGACCCTGTTGGAGCATCACCTTGAAGAGGGCCTGCAGAGGGTCTAGCTCAGCGCTACCTAGGGCTTGTGTCGGGAGTTCTTCTTGCGCTGGTGGAAAAGGGACTTGAGGGCGTCATTCTGGGTTACCATGAGCTTCCTGGCATTGTTGCATCTTCTTTGCCAAGAGTTCATGGAAGCCAGTGCATTCACTCACATCATGGCCTCGTATTAGGTGATACGAGCATCAGAGTTTCTCAATTCCTGTGGGCAGGAACTTGGGCTACCTTGTCGGCTTTGGCGTGATGTGTCCCTCTTCGAGCATTATGGAAAATAGTGCACGGAGGATGGCGGGTGCCCCATCATCTTCTTGTATTGTCACTATGTGAGAAGCCTTAGTTGTCCTGAACGCTTTCTTTAACTCTTCGAGGTTTATCTAACCCTTGTTAATAAGGGTTTCGATAGTTCGTTGAGCTTATAGCACTCCTGAGTTGGGTGGCCTACTTTCCTATGGTAGGTGCAATACCTCTTGTGTGTCTTCTGTCCAGCTTGTTCTAGAGTGCTGACCTCCAGCAGCTGGATCATGTTTTGCTCCAGTAGTAGTCGAAGCAGTGTAAGAGTCCACTCATTATCGAAGGGATACACCTTATTCTGGTGATGGGTCCAGAAGTCACTTCGCTTTATGTTTTTGGGAGGCTGGACCTTGTTGTAGGATTGTTGCTTGCCCCCGGCCTGAGGCATTTGTGTCTTAGAGAGGTCCAGGGTTTGAGGGGCAGCTTTGTTAGTGTCAGTCACAGTGACGACCGCACTGATCACTGCTTTTTGCTGGTCGTTCCGATTGTTGGAGCGGGAGTTCGAACCATAGGGTTGCTGACAAGATCTGCCATGGTTCTTGGACAGACACCCGATACGAACTGCTTTACAGATGAGCTCTGACATGGAGGGTGGATTGGAGGCCTTGACATGCAGGGCGATCTCGAGAAGCATGTTCCGTATGCAGGTCTGGACAACTTCTTTTTCAGTCATGGGAGTAGTATGAAAAGTTGCCAGCTCTCTCCATCTAGCGATGAACTTGTCAACTGACTCCCCAGGATCTTATGTCAAAGTGAGGAGCTCGATGGTTTTCATGTTCCTTTGGACTTTGTATAAGAATTGGTAAAACAACTGCTCCATTTCCTACCAGATGTGCACCGAGTTTGGAGGCAGCTGAGCATACCACTAGAAGGTTGGCCCTTTGAGGGTCTCGACGAACTAACGGAGGAGCAGTCGCCAGTCAGTTGCGGTCTCTCAACAAGCCGCTTGAAAGTGAGCAGTATGTTGGTACGGGGACGTAGTACCATTGAACAGGGGGAGCTTCACCTTTTAGTAGTTCGAGTGAAATGACACTTGGTAGATATACGAGGGGTACGGCTTCTGGTAGAGCGGTGCCTCTTGCATGCCTAGGACCTTGTTCTTGAGGCTATGGGCCATCATGGCATCTATGTCGGTCTAGGAAACCCCACGAGAAGGAGAGCTATCTTGGGAGAACAGTGGGGGAGCTTGCCTGGGAACTGTGTCTTCGTCAGACAGGGAATCGGTCTCATGGTGAGAAGAAGGGGACATGGAGGCTTCTAGACGTTCCATCTTTTCGAGGATGGATTGCATCATTACCTCGAACCTGTTCATCTGCTCTTCTTAAGTGTCATCCGGCTCGTTAATCACCATGACACTAATTGTTTCTTCTAGAAGGTCAGAGCTAGGTGGAGTAATGAACGGCTAGGGTTGGCAAGTCATGCGTGGTAAGTCAGTCTGCAGGGGCTTAGCATGCCCCAACTGGACTCGAGCCTTGTATGCCGACCTTGTGAGGACCGATACTTGACAGTCTTGGGACCGTGGCTTCTGAGCAGTGATCACCGAGCAATACTCTTGGATTTCCCTGGCCTCTGAGATCCACAGAGGGAAGAAAGGATTATGAGGCAGGAGATCACCAAAGGTGGTAACCTCAACTGCCTTGGGGGCTTCTTTTGGTCAAAATCTGTAGACCTTTCTTCTGCTTGCGACTGAGGCAGCTATGGACCCCACTCCAGAACCGAGCCTGAGGCTTTAACTGCCCCGCTTTTCTTGAGCAGACGAGGGCCATGTCTATTAGCTGAAGCAAAGAATGGGGTCCAAGGACCGAGGGCTCCTATCTGACATCAAGTTGTTACCCCAAATTCCTTTACGGCGCCCAGGTGCACGGCTGATCTGATGCTGGCTCAAGATGGTACTCTTAGGGAAGACCTTTGAGTACCAGCTCTCGAGGTGCTTGCCTGGAGAGAGGAGTGATAAAAGAAGGAGTTGGTTCATGACTCTACCTGAGTCAGGGTCGGGACAGAACCTGCAAAGTCGGTGCGTGCGCACCTTTAGGGTTGGTTGTCCGAGTCAGCCCGGGTTTGCTCAACTGGTTCGACCTTAGGAGGTCGAGACCCACGAGCTTGTGTCTGTGAGGGACCGGGTAGAAGCCCATTTCTCACAAGGTGAAGCTATGTGTGGTGAGAGGGAGGACAAAGTGGTCGACCCTCATGTGCTCGAGCTGATGATGAACTGACGTTGCCCCGAGCTGTGGGATGCATAGCGCACGCAAGGTTTGGCCCGAGAAGGCCTAGCCTTGAACACGAGTTTAAGGCAGCATGAAGGTTGCCCCGAGGTGTGGCTCGAGTGGTTGGACCACGAGCTCTTAGGTGTGTGCGTGGGATGGAGACTCCAGGATTTCTACCCCCGTGTGCCGAGCCTCCAGGTGTAGAGGTTCGGGGTAGTGAAGGAGTTTGAGGGGTAGCCTTGCGGCAACCCTCATAAGCGATCAATTTGATTGCCTTTTGCGAGAGTGGATAGGGCAGCCTTCCGACGTACCCCAGCAATATGAATGGCAAGGGACTTGTCAGTAGCAGAGTGTGTACTGTGTGCGGTAGCAGATGTGCTACCAATGCAAGGGGGCTTGATGGAGGGTCCACCAAGGCGAGGAAGCAGGGAGTCAAGGACCTTTAAGTCCCTTCTCGCACCAACCCTGGAAAGAACCTAAGAGTCGGACTGTGAGTCCCGACTCAAGACGAGTGTAGGGAATGAGGCTTGAGCGGTTTGCTTCCCTGGGACAGCTGCAAGTGCGGGGATAAGAAATTCCTCGACTCGGATGCACGGGTTGAATAACCCAGGTGCCATAGAAAGTAGTGCAGAAAGTAAAAGATGATATTGATCAAACAAGAGCGAACCGACGAACGGGTAATAAGTCCTTAGTGGAGTCGCCAAGCTGGTTAGGTGCATCGATCTTGTCCTTCGGATCTAGATGATTTGGCGACATGTATATCGGGTTTCTAGTGAACCCTCTCAGGAACCTTGCTGAAGAGCAAGGGCAGGTATACCAACCAATGAGAGAGGAATTTAAAGTGGGTTCGAGACTTACTTGAGCTGGCTCATGTGGACTCCCTCTTATATCACGAAGAAAGCCCCCTAGTTGCTTTAGCTGGTTTGGAATCGCCTCCCTTGACCTGATCACCTTGTTTTCTGCACAACACTACTATGGTTAATTTGCAAGAGAAGTAGGCCGAAATGCCCACCCTTGTCTTAGGGCAACACACATTTGCATGACTAAGAATGTGAGAAGTTAGAGTGATGAAGTGAAAATTTCAAATAAAGATAGAAAAGAGAAGAGAACTTGATGAAGAGGCGAGACTAGCGTGACAGCTGGAAAGTTACCGACTCGGAGTGGTAGCACGATAGGCATGGTACTTGGGACCAACGCGACGGCAATACTACCCGAAACCGAGGCCGATAAGACTGTCCACTTTTGATGTGGAAGCAAGACGGACATGGTACTCAAGACCAGCGCGACGGCAATACTGCTTGACAATCAGACCGCTATGGCAGTGCTAGGCCAAGTCTACTCTCAATCAAGTGAGAAGAGAAAAGAAAGAAGAGAAGAAAAGGAAAGAGAGAGAAAGAGAGAGACAGTGGAGGGAGGAAGAATCCAGACGACATCACGAGAAGACACCGCCTCCCTCTTGGGCGGTGATGGCTTTTGGTGAGGCTCATGGCGATAACTCCCCGTGAAGCACATGGTGCTAGACGTGGGACACAAGAGAAACTCGCTGACAGTAAGAAGCATTGCTGTTGGCAAAACATGAAGGCCACACGTCTCTTGCAGATGGCGATAGCTTCTGGCAAGGTGCACATTAATAAGTGTGGGGCACAAGGGAAGCTTGCGCACGGTGATAGACACAGAGAGGCGTGGAAGGAGCCTCCGCACGATGATGGGCACCTAGTGAACGGAACAAGCCTGCACACGGCGATAGTGGGCGCAAAAGAGAAGCTCGTGGATGGCGATGAGTATTATCGCGACCCTTCGCGGATGGCGATGGACATTGCCACGTGCAATAGTTAAGCGGCAGGGTGAAACCCCATGGATGGCAATAAGCTTCGCTTCCCACGTTCCTCGCTGGGATGTCGAGGGCACACCTGCGGACAGCGATGAGCAGCGCCGTCTGCAAATCTCACCGAGAGATGGAGATGCACAAACAGAAGAGGAAAAGGAGCTTGCGCATGACACTGTCATTGCTATGTGTGACCAGTGGAATTACAAGAAAAAGAAAAAGGAAAGAAAGAGGCATGCACGGCACTCCCACTGTCGTGCGTGGCCTCTGAGGGAGGCTCAGATGAAGAAGAAGAAGAAAAGAAAAGATGAGAGAGAAAATTTACCTTGAGCCTAAGGGTACTGGTCCAAACGTTTCTCTCTCCTTAATCTCTCTCTCCAAATGTGACCCAACAAGGAGAAGAAAGAGAAACTTTATTAAGTAAAAACTCTCTTTTTTTAGGGGTTCAAGCCTTTTTGCGTACAATGATGGTACGTGGTACATATAGAATTGTGTCCAAACATGGGTGGGTGATCAAAATTAAATCTAATTGCTAGAAATTAAGATTTAAGTGAATTAAAAAATAGAAAATAGGGTGCAAAATGATAGATTTGCCCCTTTCTACTAAGTTGTGGAATTTCAAGACAGTCCCTGTGATGACCTAGAATGTGTATGATTTTTCATGGATGATCCGGGTTTGTTCTTATACCTGTTTGATTAAAAGATGATTGTTTTCTTGTAGGGCTCGGTATGGCGATCGATTTGATACCAATTTCAAGTCATGGATCATGTTTTTAGGGCACGATCATGTAAGTTGAAATTTGAATGAATCTTGAAACTTTGGATCGATTGTGTGCTTGCTCCTTGATGTTTTTCTGTGATTTCTTCACTGGAACACACTGAACAGGGCATCACGATCGCGGTGAAACAAACGCAGCTCGATTTCGTGCCTGGACGAAGATTTTGCAACTTTGAAGTTTTGGCTGGAATCTGGAATTCCGGTGACGGAATTTGCATTTACTTCGTCGGCTTCGTGTACGGAATCCGACCGTTCATCGTATACAGGGTTCGGACTAGAGAGAGCCCTAAACCTTATGCAATCAATGGGATCAGTTTCACATCGATCGAGCTCTTGAACGACGTGATTTGACAGCTCGAGCGAGGCACGATGCTGTTGATTTTTCTACACTTTCTTCACGAATCAACAACTTATTTATAGCTTTCCTTCGTGCTCGGGCGTCGTCGCGGGCCGTGCAACATATCGAAATGGTCATCTCAACGAGACGAACATTTTAAATCAAGTTTGAGCACAATTTGATCTCGTAAGTCACTATTCGTGACTGTCCCTTTAATGGAGTTTAGTTGTCGCACGGGAATAGCCTGCGACTCTTCCTGTTTGACTCTTTCACCTATAACTTCTTCCTAAAATATCTATTCAAGTTGAAATTTGACCCCTGAGTGTTTTCAGCCATGCAGGATCCAATGGCGATGGTCCCATAGAAAATTGAGACACAAAAAATATAGCTCTAGTTTCAGGGTCTGTTTTAGGCTGCTTAGGCTATTTCTGCTAAAATTGTTTCTCAGTCTGCGCTGCCTTAGACATGTTAAAATGCGACGAAACTTGGCAGGAGAATTTTGAAAGTCTTTATGCAGATCTTGACCAGTTCTGGGGCTATTCTGAGACTGTTAAAATTTCTACTATTTGTCAAGCTTTATTGACCGGGGGACCGAGGTGCTGAAAAATGTCTTTAAACACAGACGAAGAAGAAGAGTGAGAAGAAGAGAAAGAAGAAGAAAGAAAGGAAGAGAAGGGAGAGAAAGATTTACCTTGAGCCTAAGGGTATCGATCCGAAATTTTCTCTCTCCAGCCTCTCTCTCTCTCTCAGAACGTAACCCAACAATAAGAAAAAGAGAAAATTTTGTTGAACAAAATTCTCTTTGGCAAAGGGTCTTCGTACAATAGTAGTATGTGGTATATATAGAGTTTTGCCCAAACATGGTGGATGATCAAAATTAAACCTAATTGCTGAAAATTAAGATTTAATTGAATTAAATAAAATAGAAAAATAGGGTGCAAAATGATAGATTTGCCCCTTCCTAACAATTCGTGGAATTCTAAAACAGTCCTTGTTGCTACTCTAGAACTTGTGTGATCTTTCATGGATGATCTGGAGTTGTTCTGATGCCCGTTTGATCGAATGATGATTATTTTCTTGTAGGGCTCAGTATGGCGATCGATTTAATACCAACTTTTAGCTATGGATCGTGTTTTTAGGCCACGATCATGTGACTTGAATTTTAGATAAATCTTACAAACTTCATATTGATAGTGTGGTTGTTTCTTGATGTTTTTCTGTGATTTCTTTGCTGGATGACACTGAGCATGCCGCTATGATTGCGTGGTAACAAACGCAACTCGATTTCATGTCCGAATGAGAATTTTGCAACATTCGAGTTTTGATCGGATCTGGAATTCCGGCATCGAAATTTTCAGTGACTTCATCGACTTGATGTGAGAAATCCGACGCTTCATCATGCATGAGGTTCGGATCGGTGATAGCCATGGGCCTTAGGCACGCGGTGCAACTGGTTTACGTCGATCGGGTTTGCGAGTGTCATGATCCAGCCACTCGAGTGAGGAGTGTTGCTGCTGATTTTTCTACAACTTTATTCACGGATCAACAACTTCTCTCTAGCTTTTCTCAGTGCTCGGGCGTCGTCACAGGGCATGCCACATATCGAAACGCTCGTCTCAATGAGACGAACACTCTCCAAGAAGTTTAAGTGCGATCCGATATCGTACAAGGGAGATATAAGCCTTAAAAATCATTGTTCGTGACTATCCTTTTAATGGATTTTTAGTTGCAAGGTGGCCTCACGGGAATAGCATGCGGCTCCTCTTGTTTTACTCGTTTGCCAATAACTTCTTCTTGGAAGGTCCGTTTAAGATGAAATTTGACCCCGTGAGGTTTTCAACCATGTCGGATATAATGACGGTAGACCCACAACAGTTTAACACATCGAAAATATAGTTCTAGTATAGAGGTCCGTTTCAGGGTGCTTGAGGCTGATTCTGCGAAAACTATTTTTCAGTCTGCATTGCCTTAGACATGTCGAAATGCGACGAAACTTGGCATGAGACTTTCGAGATTCCTTATGAAGATCTTGATCAGTTTTGGGGCTATTATGAGACTGTCAGAATTACCACTATTCGATAGCCTTTATTGACTGGCTTCTCTTTTATTCCACATCGGGGACCCATGGTGATGAAAATAATCTTCCAACACCAAGAAATGTCCGAAGACTGCGGATGAAAAATTGAATATGGCTACGATGTCATACACAAGTGTTGTGGGAAGCCTAATGTTTGCCATGGTGTGCACTCGACCGGACATAGCATATTCGGTTGGTGTCATGAGTCGCTTTATGGAAACTCCTAGAAAAGCTCATTGGAAAGGTGCAAAATGGGTGCTTCATTATTTGAAAGGCACGAGTGATTTTTCCATGACATTTAGCAAAGGCTCGAGACACATCCAACGGTAAGTTTGGGTTACACAATTCTTCTTGTTTTGAATTCCTCTCTCTCTCTCTCTAAAAGGGACTAGGACTTCCTTGGGTTATGTTGAGAAAGGAAAGGAGGTGAAGAGGGATTTTCTGGTCCCATTTTGGGATATGTTCTTGGGTCATCCGAAGTGAAGCGGGTAAATCGTGATTTTGAATTATCATAAGAAGGTATTCTTGGTGATGTTTTTTTCATCAATTTTTTCTTTTTGAGGTAATATTGTATCTCCTTGTAAATTTCTCTTTTGATAGTGGAATACTTGCTGGCTTGCCCGTGGATGTAGCTTAACGGGGTGAACCACGTTAAATTCCTGTTGTGGTTTGTCTCTCTAATTTTTTCTCATGAATATGTTTCCATCTCTAATTTATTTTATTAAATTGTTACACAAGATCCTTGAGCTTATTATTCAATTATCGATTTTACATATTTGGTATTGAATGTGTGATATTCGGTGATCCATAAAATTAAGGTTTCGAGTATTCGGATCTTCAACATAAATCAACGAGAGATGAACCATTGGTGATAAATTTGAGAGGATTTGGTGAAGAAAGGAGGGAGAAATCAAATTTCTAACTTTTGGTTTTGTTAAAAAAAAAAAAGAAGAAGAAGTAAGGCCCTCTATTTTGGGTCAGATTTGGACCAATCCTTAGGTTCTACTTCAAAATGCAGAAACCGACAGAGACTTTTTGTCTGATTTTTTAAACCATGTTTGGTTCGATTTTTGAAACCATGCTTCACAGTTAGATCACCATTAGAACCTGCAGCCGTTAGTTTCAATATTGTAGATTATTCGATGATATCTGCTGTAACGGACATGGTTAGTATGATATGACAGAATAGAGATAAAGCATATTTTGATAGTTTTTTTAATACAGGTTAAAATTTTTATTTTTAAATCCAAGATTTAAAAAAAGGGATCGGAGACCGGGATTGTTTATCCCAAAATCTTGTTAGATTGTGGATCGATGTGTTAGATAAGAGAATCGGTCGAATCGGCAAGTTTCATCTCAATTTGCTTTTTAAAAAAATCACTATAAATTTAGTTTCTAAAAGAAATTAGGAGTGGTGTGTTATGTACTTTTATAACTTTATAAAAATAGGTGAATGCTAAGACGTTGTTTTCCTATCTGGATATCTGCATATATAATATTATAATATTACATCAAAATTATTTAAAAATATTAGAAAATACTTTCATATTATAAGATTAAAAAATAATTTCTTATATAAAATGAAATTAGTATCACATTGAAGTAACAAACATTTGTTAATTCGTTTTACTCATCTAAAATTATCACAATCTAACTAACTATAATAATATATACTGAAATTGAAATTGTTGGTTTATATTTTATAATTATTTGACTATACAAATAAGAACAAATCTAAAATGTCTCATAATATTATCTAATTTATAAAAAAAGTAAACCTAATTTAACACTATAAGGAAAAATAACATTACATAATCTAAAATGTCCTATAAATTATAAGTTATATTAATTTTTGTAAATTTATTATATTTAATTCCTTTTTTATAATTATAAACTTAATTATATGCACTATAGTTTTTTATATAAAAAATAAAAATCACTATAATTAATCTAATAAATAAATAAATTTTATGTTGTAGATCATTTCATTTTATAGAATAAATGATTAACTTATATCTCATAAGATACCTTTTATAAGGTTTGAAAGAGAAATAGATAGAGCGCGAGAGTGCCTGCCACCAATCCCATGTGAAAGATTTCATAAGAGAAAAGCTTGTATATAAACTTGGGAAAATTGCATAAACCCGCAAAAATAGACTTTCTAAACACTTAATGCTCACCTTAATTTTTATTAGCATATTTTTTACCAAAATCAAGTTTTATAGCAAATACCCCCTAATACAAAGAGTTCATTTATTTTTGACGAAAATACCTTTCCCATACCTTCTTGTACATAACAAATCATTTTTGGATCCCAATAAAAGGACATGTCAGACCGCAGTATATTGTCTGATCCATCCATTCTGCAGGACCGGAACTGTACACTGTCAAGGCGCTTATTCCAGACACAATTTTGCCAAACCGTAGCTCACAAACGCTGGACCGCTCATTAATCCAAACAAATGTCGGGCCGCACTTGTAAAACACCGAAACGCCCATTACTTCAGTAACATGGGCGCCGGACAGTCACTTCAAACCATCAGACTGCCCATTACTCCACTAACATAATCCTCGAACAGCCCATTCCAATAACATAAGTGGTTAGGTGCCTCGATCTTGCCCTCCGGGTCTCATTGACCTGGTGGCGTGGTTCCAAGTTCAAGATGATCCGGGACTTGAGATTGCTCTCTCGAGAACCACGTAAAGAATGCGTGGGCAGGACTACCAACTGGTGAGAGAGGATTAAGGTGTGAGGCAAGACTTACCCCACGTGGGTCTGTGACACGCTCGAGCTAGCTCCTCTTATATCACGTTGGAATGTCCCCCTGGCCTGCGGCCGGTTTGGAATCGCTTCCCTTGACCTGTTTCTCCTTTTCTACAAATACACACACATAAAAAATACAGAGGTGTGAGTCATAGGACCCTGCCTTACTATAAAGAGATAAAACAAGTGAAAATGAGAGAAGAAGTTTGACCAGGTGACTAGGTTGGCACAGTGGCTAGACTAGTGCGGTGATTGACTTGGCGTGATAGCAAGACGGGCACGGTAACTCAGACCAACACGGCGGCAATACTACTCGACGACATAATCAACACCAACCAGCCTGGCACAATGGCTAGTCTAACATGGTTGCAAGATGGGCACAGTAACTCAGACTGGTACAGCGGCAACAGTGCTCGACGATAGAACTGATACGACGGCTAGTCAGACGCGGCAGCAAGACGGGCATGATAACTCGGATCGGCACGGCCGCAATACTGCTCGATGATAAGACTGGCACGAAGGCTCAAGTCTCAGCCTGCCCTCTGGTCAAACAAACACAGGAAGTGAAGACTAGCTCGATTCTCTCTAGGTCTTCAAAAAGAGACGAAAGTGAAAATAAAAGTGATGGTGAAATAACATTGATAGAGAATGAGATGAAATGAAAATGAAATAGATGAATTAAAATAAAATTAGAAAATGGAATTAGGATTAAAAAAAATGAAGTGAAATAAAATAAATAAAATGAAATGGAGTAAAATAAAATAAAATGAATGGATGAAAATAAGATGAGATAATAAAATAAATAAGTAAAATAGAGTAAGGTATAGTGGGATAAAATAAGTGAAATAAAATAAAATAGAATAAGGGAAAATAAATTAAAATGAATGAGGTAAATAAAATAAAGTGAGGGAACAACAAGAGGGAGTGGAATAAAAGCAAATAGCATGAAATAAGCGAAGGGTAAATGAGGAATAAAGAAAAAGGGCAGGGCTCGTTATTGGATTGTTTGGGTATTACGCGAATAGAAGAGGATAACATTGGATAAGAGAAAAAGGAATAAATTTAGTTTAGAGAGAGAGAGAGAGAGAGAGAGAGTTTTTGTTGGATTGCTTTGTTTGAACGAGAGGGTATACAGAGTTAACTAAAGAAAAGGGTAAGGTTGCTTAAGAGAGAGAAGGGGACTTGAGGTTGGATGATGTGAAGAGAGGTGAACGAAATCAACGAAAACTTAAAACGAAAAGAAAGAGACGAAAACAAAAAAGAAAAGCGGACGTTTAGTTTTGTGGGTTTTTAGAGAGAGAGAAAACAGAGGTTTGCAGAGAGGAGCACGGGGAAGAAATCGAGAGGGGCTGGAGAGCGAAAGAGGCGGAGGTGGCTTAGCAAGATTGGAGCTTGGTCGTAGGAAGCAAAGAAAAGGTGGGCGAGTGGTTGTAGATGGGTGGAGCAGAGTGGCGGAGATGGAGGTGGATGCAGCAGGGTGGAGGAAATGGAGGTGAGAAAGTTGCAGGTGGTGGGCAAGAGAGGTGGTGGCTCAAGTCGCCACCTGGTTCTAGTGATGAAAGGAGTTGGAGGTGGCTGAGAGCAGGGGAGCGACTGTGTGTACAGCAGAGGATTAGAGAGAAAACAATGGCTGGTGGTAGTGAGATGATTGAGAGCAGAGCAGTGACAGTGAAAGATGGTGCAGAAAGTCGCTTGGTGGTGGGTTGTGATGAAGTAGAGGCACACGACTGTGGAGTTGCTCGGCAGTGAAAGTCGCGGTCGGGAGCGCTTGGCAATGGAGGTCGTGCTCAGCAGAGGTATGAAGGTAGTGGAGGCAGCAACAATGAGGAATGGGAATTGCAAAGGATGTGAGACGATAACAGGGAGAGAGCAGGATAGCTGAGAAGAAAGGGAGATGATGGGTTGCTGGTTGGAAGAGGAGAGGTAGAGAAGATGGTGGAGGGTTGGCCGCAGCTAATGACGGCTTTTGAGGGAGAAGCAAAGGTGGTTGAGAGTGTAGTTTTAAGAGAGATGGCGAAAACTGGCTGCTGCTGGTCCGAGATAGAGGGGGCTGAGGCGCAGCTGAATGGGAAGGAGGTGATGGCAGCCGAGTGCAGGAGAGTTGGTCACAGGCGATAATAGGGTTGGTTGCACAAGCGGCAGTAAGGTGGGTTGCACAATCGGGGTTTAGGTGGGTGTTTCACGCACGGCGTTAGGGTGAAGTTCACGCTTGGTGATGGGGGTTCTTTTACGCACGGCGATGGGTTGTGGAATTCACACACGCCTACGAGAAGAAAAGTTTTGGGATATGGTGGTCGCGCAAAATTAGGGAGCGTGAGAGAGAAAAAAGGGGCATGAGGTTGCACAATAGGGGCAATGTGAAGGTACACAAGAGAAGAAGTGAAAGAGAGGTAGACATGAGGGACTACCACAGAAAGAAAGAGGAAGTGGACCTGAGGGTGCACAAGGAGCAGGTAAATATGATGGGGTAAAAGAATAAGAAAAGAGCGAAATTGTGATCATGCTGGACCACAAGGAGGGAGAGGAAAAAATCATGGTCGTTAGGGATCTAAAGAAGAGGGAAGAAGAGGGTCGTGGTTATACGAGACACTAAGGGAAGGAAAAGAAGAAGAAGAGACAGAGAAAGAGTGAAACACGGATGGGAGAACGAAAGATAAGAGAGAGAAAAAGAGAGAGGAGAGAGAAAGAAAGAGAAAGAGAAGAGAGAAGATAGAGAAAGAGGAAAGAAAAAAGTGGGAAAGAGACGAGAGAGGAGAGAGAAATAAAGAGAGAGAAAGAGAGAAGAGAAAAAAAGAGAGAAGAGAAAGAATTATCTTAAGCCTAAGGGTACCGATCCAATAATTTCTCCCTCCTTCATCTCTCCCCACAAAAGTGATCCACAATGAACAAAGATGGCAATTTTATTAAGCCAAAAGTAGGGGTCCTTTGTACAATGATATCACATGATATATATAGACTTTTGCCTAAAATGGGTGGATTAATCAAAATCTATCATAATTGTTGAATATTACAATTTAATTGAAATAAAATAAAATTTAAAAATAGGTACAAAATGATTGTTTTACCCCTGCTCAACAATACATGGAATTTCAAAATAGTCTCAGCTACTGTCTAGAACGTACGTGATCTTCCATGGCAGATTCGGGGTTGCTCTGACGCTTGTTTCACCTAAAGATGATTACTTTCTCATTGGGCTTGGCATGACGATCAATTAGTACCAACATCGACCTATAGATCACGTTTTTATGCCACGATTATGCGACTCGAAATTTGCATGAATCTTGAAAACTTCAGATCGATAGTGTGCTCGTTTCTTGATTTTTTTTTTTTTTTTTAGCTGAATTGCACTAAGCATGTTGTCACAATCGCGTTGCAACAAACGCATCTCGATTTCGTACTTGGACAAATATTTTGCCATCTTGGGTTTTTGCTGGATCTTAAATTCCGGTGGTCGGAATCTGCGGCAACTTCGACTCCTTCGTGTATAAAATCTGACCGTCCATCACGCTCGAGGTTCGGCCCAGATGTAGCCTTGGATCTCACTCATGCAATGGAACTGGTATAGCGTTGATCCAGTATGCGAACGTCATGATTTGGCCACTCAAGCGAGGCGCGTTGCTGTTGAATTTTCTACAACTGTCTTCACGAATCGCCAATTTCTTTCTAGTTTTTCTCCCTACTCAGGCATCGCCACAGGTCATGCCATATACCAATACGCTCGTCTTGACGAGACGAACATGCTCACAAAATTTAAGCATGACCCGACTCAAGACGAGTGAGATACGAGTCTTCAAAGTTGCTGCTTGTGACTATACAAATCAGTTTCCTTTAATGAAGATTGGTGAAGGGAGGCCGCATGGGAATAACATGCGACTTATCCATTTTTAATGTTTCACCCATAACTTTGTCCTGGAACGCCTGTTTAAGCCGAGACTTGACCCTTAAAAGTTTTCAACTGCGCCGGATCCAATGGCAGTATTCTCATAGCTGTTTGACATATCGAAAATAGAGCTCTAGTTATGGGGTCCGTTTCAAGGTGCTAAAGGCTGATTTTTCCAAAATTGTTTCTTTGTATGCACTGCCTTCGACATGTCGGATTGCGACGAAACTTGGAAGGTGGGTTTTTGAAGTGCTTAAGAATACTTTCACCCATTCTGGGGCAATTCTAAGACTGTCAAGAATTCCACTATATTTCAGGGCTTTATTGAATGGCTTCTCTTTTATTCCATATTGGGAACCCCAGGTGCTGAAAAATGTGTTCAAACAGCTTGCCCCACCGAATGTTGTACTTCGAGAGAAGCGAGAAGGGCAACATTCTGAAAATTTCATCAACTATATTACTTTTTTCTTCCAAGCCACAGGTGCTCGAATGCCTCAATCTCACCCCCCCGGATATAGATGATCGAGTGACACTTGTCTCGGGTTCGAAAGACTCGGGACCTGAGACCACTCTCTCGGGAACCTTGTTCACAGAACAAAGGTCGATGCCCAACTGGTGAGAGAGGAATTTTACTCATGAGGAGGGGACCAACCTCACTCGGATCCGTGACTTACTTGAGCTGATTCGTGCAAGCTCCCTCTTAGAACATGATGAAAAACCCCCCAACTGCTTCAACTAGTTCGGGCTTGCCTCCCTTGATCTGCAATCTCCTTGTTTTCTGCAAAGCACTAACATGGTTAATTTGCAAGACAAGTGGGTCGAGTGACCCACCCTTATCTTGGGGCGAACATGCACAGATGTGCACATTCAGATGGCAGAGAAGATGAGAAGTTAGGGTGATAAAGAAGAGAATTTGAATACGGAGGAGAAAGGAAAATAAGACCTGACAAGAGAACGAGACTAGCATGATAGTTAGACCAGTATAGTGACCGACTTGACGTGGTAGCAAGAGGGGTACGGTAATTCAGATAGGCATGACGACAATACTACTTGGAACCAAGGTTGATATGACTGTCCTAATCTGATGTGGTAGCAAGACGGGCATGGTACTCTGGACCAGCACGACGGCAATACTGTTTGACAGCCAGACTGCTATAAAAGTACTAAACTGAGTATATTCCTTAGTCAAGAAAGAATGGAAGAAGAAAGGACAAAAGAAGAGAGCGGAGAGAAGATGTGAGACGAAGGAGTACGAAGGTCCCGGCGGCGTTAAGCATTGCCGCCCACAGCCAGGAAGTAACAGTTCCTTGGCCCCTAAACGACACTAGACACTACTGCTCGCGACGGAAGGGTGAGCAGTGAACGGTAGACGGCGCTGGCCCTCACCGTCGGTGACATGGGAAGACAACAACGACCCTTCACGGGTGGCGATAGGTATCGCTGTCTGTGATGGGCACAGAGTACAAAAGAGAGGCCTACGGACGACGGTAAACATCGCCACGACCCTTCACTGGTGGCCATAAGCATCGCCGTCTGCGATAGACGCGAAGCACGGGTGAAACCCCTGTGGGTGGCGGTAAGCACCGCCGTCTGCAATGGGCGCATAGCACGGGTAAAACCCCTGAGGGCGGCGATAAGCATCATCATCTGCGATAGGTGCGGGGTAACGAAGACATGTCCACGGACAGTGGTGACTATCGTTGTCTGCCCTTGCACAGGACGCCGAAGACACATCTGCAAACGACGATGAGCAGCGTCGTCAGCGATCCGCGAGAAGAAAGAGAGATGGTTCGCAGTCGACGAGGCCTATCGCCGCTCGTGACACCCATCCTAGAATCGAAACAAGATCTCGACCTGCTGCTTGAGCACAGCCCGGCTCACCATGCGCTCCTTCAGACGACATTACGCACAACAACGACAAAAGCCGTATGCTAACCATGTTGAGGAAAAGAGACGAAGAAGAGAGAAGGAAAGAGAAAGAAGTTTGTACATGGCGCTGTCATCGCCATGCACGACCAGCGAAACCACAAGAGGGCGAAGAAGGAAAGAGGCATGCATGGCACTGCCACTGTCGTGCATGGCCTCTAAGAAAGAGTCACCAGAGAAGAAGAAGACAGACTAAGAAAAAGAAAAAGAAGAAGAGAGAGAAGAAGAGAAAAAGAAAACCAAAGAGAGAGAAGAAGGGAAGGGAGAGAAAATACCTCGAAGATAGGAGGGGTACTGCTCTAAACTTTCTCTCTCCTCTCTCTCTCTAAGACACGCTCAAGAGAACTCAAGAAGAATGCCTTAATTTTTATTGATCAAAAGTTGAATCCTCGTACAATTATTTTTCCAGCCCCTTTCTCAATGAGAGGTAGCGTCTATTTATAGATTAGAGCTAAAACATGGGTGGATTACCCAAAACTAACCCTAATTGATGATAATTAATGTTTTTTGAATTAAAAAATAAGAAAATAGGGTACAAAATGATTGATTTGCCCTTGCTCAATAATTTGATAAATTCCAAAACAGTCCCTACTGAGAACTAGGGACGTTCTTGAATCTTCTCGGACAATCCATTGATGATCCGGCATCCAAATGAACAAAAGATGATTGCCATTACGCAGGGCTCGATAATACAATCATTTTGATAATAATTTTAAGCCACGAATCACACTTTAAAGGCATGATCGCGTAACTTGAAATTTGAATAGATCTTGAAAGCTTTTGATTGATAGTGTCTTCATGTTGATGTTTTTCTTCGATTTCTTCGCAAACTGTACTGAGCATGTTACCATGATCACGTTGCTACAAACGGTACATGATTTGGTACCCAAACGAAGTTTTGGGCAATCTTGGACTTTGTTCGGAATTTGGGATTCCGGCTGTCAGAATCTACAGTGACTTCCACATGATCTTGTGCGAAATCCAACTGTTCATCACGCGTGAAGTTCAGACCAGCGATAGCCATGGACCTTACGCACGCGATGCAACTAGCCTTGTGTTGATCAAGCTCGCGGGCACTGTGATTTGGCCGCTCGAGTGAGTGGATGTCTACTGATTTTCTGCAACATGTTTCTTCAAATCGCAAATTTTCTCAAGCTTTTATCCTTGCACTGACATCGTAACGGGACTTACCACATATCAAAACGCTCGTTTCAATGAGATGAACACGCTCCAACAAGTTTGAGCGCGATCCGATCTCGAACGAGGGAGATATGGACATCACAAGTTCATTGCTCGTGACTGTGCTTTAATGGAGTTTAGTTGCAAGGTGGCCACACGAGAATCGTGTGCGGTTCCCCATGTTTCGGTCTGTTATCCATAACTTCTTCCTTGAGTGTCCGTTTAAGCTGAAATTTGACCCCTAAGGGCTTTCACAATGGTGGTTGTCCCATGGCCGTTTAATGCCCTGAGCGTAAGGTTTTAGTTATAGGGGTCCGTTTCGGGGTGCTAGAGGTTGATTCTGCCAAAACTGTTTCTTAGTCTGCACTATCGAAATTTCCACTATTTGTCAAGCTTTATTGACCGGCTTCTCTCTTTTATTCCGCATCAAGGACCCATTGTGTTAAAAAAATTTCTTTAAACAGGATGCCCCACCGATTGTTGTGCTTTGAGAGAAGCAAGAAGGATAACATTCGAAAAATTTCCTCTGGCTTTTTTCTTTTTTCTTCCTAGCCACAAGACCACGTGAACGTCGAGGAGCAATCCACGCACTGCTGTAATTAGGATGCTTAGACGTTTGGACACATTTGTCGCAGATCCATCTACAGAGACTTTTGGAGAAGAAGAGACTTTGAGGGATCTTGTCGTGGTCCTCACCCTCACGGGACCGTAGGGGTTAGTTTTTAATGTCTTCACCCTATTTGACGAGTTTGTGACATGGAGAGATTGGTATTTACAGTCCTCACCCTATCGGATGATACCTCTGAGGGCCATTTTGTATTTTTGAGTGGTCTTTTGTTCATCGTCCTCACCCTCGGAACTCTTTTTTATTTCAAGGTATCTTTTGTTCATCGTCTTCACCCTCAATGACTTTTCTTGATTTTGAGAGATCTTTTGTTCATCGTCCTCACTGTCAAAGACTGTTCTTATTTTTGGAGGGATCTTTCGGTCATCATCCTCACCCTCAAGGACTCTTCTTATTTTTTGAGGGATCTTTCGGTCATCGTCCTCACCCTCAATGACTCTTTTCGTTTTTTGAGGGATCTTTCGATCATCGTCCTCACCCTCAGGGACTCTTTTTATTTTTGGAGGGATCTTTCGGTCATCGTCCTCACCTTCAAGGACTCTTCTTATTTTTAGAGGGATCTTTCGGTCATTGTCCTTACCCTCAATGAATCTTTTTGTTTTTTGGAGGGATCTTTCGGTCATCATCCTTACCCTCAATGACTCTTTTTTTTTTGGAAGGATCTTTCAGTCATCGTCCTCACCCTCAAGGACTCTTTTTGCTTTTTGAGGGATCTTTCAACCATCGTCCTCACCCTCAGAGACTCTTCTTGTTTTTGGAGGGATCTTTCGGTCATCGTCCTTACCCTCAAGAACTCTTTTTGTTTTTGGAGGGATCTTTCTGTCATTATCCTCACCCTCAAGGACTCTTTTTATTTTTTGGAGGGATCTTTCGGTCATCGTCCTCACCCTCAAGGACTCTTTTTTATTTTGGTGGTTGGGAGATCTTGTGAGGCTCTCACTCCCAGGTGAGCCATCTTGTGTTGCAATTGGATCCTGACAGTTGAGGATTTTGTGTGGACCTCATTAGCCAGAATTACGCCAGTTTGGCAATTGGGTGCCTACTGAGGCCATGATGCTACATTAACTTGTTTTATCGGTCCAAGTGCCCTTTGCAGGTTTTCACCTGGACTGGAGAAGTGGCATCGTAAAGATGGTTTTCACCAACCTCCTTCATTTTTGGGCTCTTTTATCCATGACCTTGCGGCCATGTCCACCCCTTTTTCATTCGCTTTTGCTCATGGCGCCCTTTCGAGTTTTCACTGTGCCTGAGTTTTTATTCTCACGAAACTCTTTTACTCATGGTTTCTTGACCATGCCTGTCCGTCATTTTTACTCATGGCATTCCCTTATCCAGGTATACACCATAACCGTTATTTTTCTCTTCTATTTTTTTTTTATGAAGGTGTGTTTAGGGTCATGCCTTCGGGACCTGTGCGAAGTAGTTTATCGTCATGCGGCAAGGACGTACACTACAATTTAAGATCATACAGCTGGACCATGGTGTTGATGAATGGCAATCTGTAGAGGCCATGGAGTGAGTATGGTGGTGATTATACTCACTTTGGGGAAATGGGAGGTGGATAGTGGTGACTCATTGGCTGGTAGCGAGTATGGGTGTTGGAGTAATTTGTCGTTTTGTGAGCATAGGTGAAACTCACTAGGGAATGGGGAACGTTGTAGAGAGAAATTGATCCACTGGGGAAGCAACGAAAGTGGTGCACACACACGAACGGGTCAGTTAGGGAAGGCGTGCGTGAAGATGCACGTCGAGGGCATGTGCACGTGTGTGTGGGGGTAATTTTAAGGTTATGCCTCTTGGACCTATACAAAGCAATTTAACGTCATGCGGCCAGGACGTGCACTACAGTTTTAAGGGCATATATCTTGGACAGTCACTACAGTTTAAGGTCATATAGTTTGGACCATGGTGCTAAGCCTTTTAACGTCATGCGGCTTCACTATAGTTTAAGGTCATATAGCTTGGACCGTGGCTATGCAATTTAAAGTCATGCAGTTTAAGGTCATGCAACTAGACCTCCGCTACAGTTTAGCGTCATATAGTTTGGACCATGCAGTTTAGGGTCGTGCACTTAGACCTTTTAGGTGGGTTGCTATGTAAGTAAAGCTCCCTGGGGGATGGAGACAGTGGCTCGGTGAGAAGCGGACCCACTAAGGATTAATGGGGTAAATATGACTCTACGGGGATAATGAGCAACAATATGCATGCAACTCCGCTGAGAATGACAGGCCAGAGTACAAATGGAACCCATGGGGGATAGTGATGGAATACACCTGATGAAGAGGTGAATTCATTTCACAGTTTAAAATCATGCGAATGGACTATTTGTCACGCGTTTTAACGTCTTGCTACAGGGATGTGCATTACAATTTTAAGGTCTTGGAGCTTGGACCATGGCTATGCAGTTTGAAGTCATGCAGCTATGACCATGTAGTTTAAGGTCGTACAACTAGACCTCCACTACAGTTTACGGTCATATATTTTGGACCATGTAGTTTAGCGTCATGCACCTAAACCATAATGTGGTAAGGGAATGTGACTCCATGGGGAACATAGTCGTAACTTAAGACTTGACTCTCTAAGGATATGACGACTGTAGTGCAGAGAATAGACTCCCTAGGGATGTAGAACGGTGGTCATGTCATAATATCTGGGTGTAGGTCTACTAGAATAATGAAAGAAATCCACAGACGGTAGTGCCATAGCACGCACACGACGCTAGGTTTTGAGTGACACATGCGGCGTTAGGCCTAGATAATGCGCACGACATTAAGACTATGGATGATGCGCACCACTTTAGGCCTAAGGTGAAGTGCAGGGCATTAGGCCTCCTGATGAAGTGCACTGCGCTAAGTGTTGTGGAGCACGGACGGCGCTAGGCTTAGTAACACGCACGACGTTAGTGTCTGAAGGATGCATGCGACGTTAAGGCATAGTGATAGCGACAAACGGCAGTAGGTTCATGAGGCATAGGCGGCAGCGACTCGCATTCAGGCCTCGGGGTTGACCCACCCCGACCTAGACCTATCGTTGTTTGAAGACGAGGACTGGAGCATCATTTCGAGCTTGTGGGGGGCCACTTTGTGTAACCCTTGTCTATAAAAGGGGATAAAACCCCATTTTACTACTTTACCTTCGGTAAAATAGTGAAGAGAGTTTTAGAGAGCGAGAGCTTCTGTCAAGAGACTTTCGACGAGAAACCTCTAATCAAAACCCACAACATATAGGCTTTTAGGGGCTCTCCGACGAACTTCAGCAAGTCGTGAACCTTTGCGGAGTACTTGCAAATGTTTTCATAAAGTGTTTAGGCCTGTCGAGCAAGGAACAGGGGCTTTTTGAGAAGAAGAAGGGAACTTGGTGGAGTCGAAGTGAGGTTTGATGGTCTTTCAGACACCGAAAAAGAAGGAGGAGGGACAACAGTGGGCTCATCGGAAACACAGTGACATTCTGGTGGTTTTTTTTTTAAGGGATTGAGAAGGCGAGAAGAAGAAAGACTCGGAGGTTATTGGAGAGTTTCTGGTGGTTTCTCGGTAGGATTGGTCACCGGTGAGGAGAGGGAAAGAACAGGGTCAGAAGGGGGTTCCCGGTGGACGGAGGAGAGTTTCTAGCAGAAAGGAGTGAGTTCCGGGGAGGAAATGAAATGCTGGTGAGAGCCCGAGGCGTTGCAATGTTGTATCGGTTGGAGAGGTGAAGGGTCGTGGGACGGTAAACGGTCACCCTCTGCACACGTGGTGACAGGCAACATCGTGGGTGTCAGGCGGAGTGCCCAGATTTTGAGGAACGTGGGGCTGCATGTGTGGCGCATGCGAACAACTTGCAGCCGGTGCTAAACGCAGACGGAGTTAGTTCTCTTACAGCAGACGACGATAGCCTCTCAATTGGAAGATGTCGTTGTGTCTTGTGTGGGGAGACGGCGATAGACTTGCCTTCTAGGCACAGTGATATCCTTGCCTTCTGCGCGCAGTGATATCCTTGCCTTCTATGCACGGCGATAGCCTTGCCTGCTGTGCACGGTGATGGCCTTGCCTTCGGCGCACGGCGATAGCACTGCCCCTTAGTGACTTGTGTGCGGCAGTGAAGCCTTTTCTCTAACTTCATGGCCTAGCCTTCAAGGGCCATTCCTGACATGAAGAACCTCCCACGAGTAGGGAAGCTTGGCACTAATGATTCACCGGCGAAAGCTTGGTGAGGGGTGAGCCAATCTTGTTCACCGAGGCGTTGTGTGAACCAAGGTGGCCTTTGATCATCACCTTTGCCAGTTACCTCATCCGCTTTGAAGTTAGAGAAGATAATGACAAAAATGTCATAATAGAAGAAGGCCGAGGCCTCCTCCATTACTTGCATAGGAATATAGCCTCAGGCAAGGACTTGCCGACCCTAGGCAAGATAATGGTGAAGACCCTGGGCCTGAAGTGGTCCTCTGCTGGCTTCCGGGTACAAGGGGAGCACCAATACCTGAAAGGGTACTCTTCCTGGACCATAAAAGTGTTGAGCCGATACCGGAGTTTTCTGAAGCATGCTTCCCTACTGGCCACCATTCAGTGCTCAGCGAGATACTATGACTGTTGTTCAAACACGGTCAAGGTGCTATTGGAAACCTAGAGCCATGTTAGTAACACATGGCTGCTTAGTCATGGGGAAGTAGTAATATCTCTACTAGACATGTACTTCATTGGTGGACTCCCACTCATTGGCACTATGTACCCCCCAAACTCGGTCATTTTTCGAGGTGAATGGTTCAGGAAAGAAGACTCGCCAGCTGGACTGCAAGAGTTATTTGGGGTTTACCAATTGCTCTACTTTAAGTCTAAGAATGGACGCATCGCCCTCACCCAGTGGGTGGCATTCTTCTATGGAGACTGTAATGACCACATCTTCTTGGCGGCGTACTTGGTAATCTCTCTATGTAAGTTTGCTCTCCTCAGAGGAGCTGACATTATATGTCTAGGTACGTTCTATGTAGCCTATGACATGGCTAGGGGGTGAGAGTACGCGCTCGCACAGCCGGTCTTATGCAGCATCTACTACGATTTAGGAACCGTGTCCCAGGGGAAAGCCTATCCAGACGATGAAGGAGGGAATGACATAGTGGACGGCAAAGCCTTCCTAAGAGACTTCAAGATGCCTTTCCCCATCCACTACGTGTACGACTGGCTTGGGGCTTATTTTTCCAACACCTACCTCAGAAATATGGTGTTGGAGGAAACAATGTGCCCATTTCTACTGAGGATTTCTGGGCAGAAAGCAGTCTCCCACACTCCTGGTCATGCACGTAGCCTGTTCTATAATGGCCACCGTCATATGAGTAGGCCCGCCTTCCCGGTCGGAAACCTTACGGATCGCGCTTGCTCCGACCACTTGGGCAAGAGCCTGAATGGTGCTCCTACTACTCATGAGGAGCTCATGTACATGTTGAGTGTCAGAGGCGGGGTGCTACCTTACCGCACCATCCACAGTGCCAATCTTGAGGGGTATTTCCCTCATTGATTTTCTCGACAGCATGGGATAGACCAGGGGTGCCCATTCTCGATATTCTTTGAGAAGCGGTACAGTAAGATTAGCCGTAAAAAGAAGGACCAGCTGGCGACTCATCGTAAAACCTGGCTCCCCAGACATATTTGCACGGCTTGGGCCACGTGCTTGGAGTTCACCAAGATCAACAAGTATGCGCTACCACATTTTGGTTTAATAGTGCAAGCAACTGAGGCCCACGAACGCTGGTGGTGGATCACCAGTAAGGGGTATTGGGAAGCCAGCCACCCCTGGAAAGGGGAGAACTCTCATTGGAGCCAAGACACACAGCAAAGGAAGATGGCGAGGACTCCTCCATTGGGGAAGACCCTTGGAACTGGTGCAACGTTGGGTGGCCCCACCAAATTTCCATGGACAAGTCTCTACCTCGGTTTATCAATATGGAGAAGAAGATAGAGAGCATTTTCAAAAACCTCTCTGCTATTTTCAAGCGGAAGGAGGGTCACAAGGTTTCGGGGTATGAAGAGTGCCCGGTCCAGGACTTGAACAAGTTGAGAGGGAGCGGCCCTCATAGCAAACTTGCCGCTGCTCTTCTCGAGGGGGTGTTTCTAAGACTGCTGCACCTTCTCAAGTGAAGGGGAAGAAGAGGAAGTGGGCTGCCCCAGCCGTTCCTCGTGCACCAGCTCGTTGCGCAGCACGAGCTCCGAAGCGTAAGAGACTCAAACGTCCAGTGGTTCGGGAGCCGGAAGATGGTTCTTCGCTAGTGATGTAAGCCTTGAGGGTGCTCCTCAAGGTGAGGAAGTTGTTGTGGGTGAGGAAGCTGCTGCACCTACCAAAGCAGAGGATGCAATCACGAAAGGGGAAACCCCAAGCTCTGTTCAAGAGAGAGGACCAGTGGTGATAGAGGAGGTTGGGGCCCCAAAGACTGAAGAAGGGCTACCCGAGCAGCAGGAAGAGGCCGAAGAGCAGGGAAATCTTCAAGGGGCTGACCTCGAAGGCTCAGAAGCGGTAACCCTGGCTATCGAAGAGGCAGGCCCTGTGGAAGAGCCTGTAGCTGAAATCGCTACACTGGCAGACAAGGGTGTAGAAGGAGAGGGGAGAGGCATCACACCTACCAAGGCAAAGGTGGGGGTTCAAGAAGAGAGGGAGCAGGAAGAAGACACCACCTCGAGAGAGGAGGCTACCGTGGTGCACCATGATACTGAGGCGGTAGCTTCAAGAGGGGAGATCGCCCTTGACCCAGCTGATGCTACGAAGCTTACAGAGGGTGAAGCTGCAGCACTTGAACATGAGAGGGTCGAGCCCGAAGATGTTATGGGAGGACATTTGAGCGAGAGGGCTGTTGCTGAGATACCAGAGCAGCCTGAGGGTGCCCCTAAGTCTGGGGAGCCTGAGGCCTTGGGTTTCGTGGTCACTCCCGAGACTCCAGTGACCCATCTAGCCACTATTCCTGCAAGTCCCATGGCTGCAGTTGAGGATTCTCCTGCTGTAGTCATGCCTGCAAGGCCCATCTTTAGTGAAATGCTTGAAATTATTATGAAGATGCTTCGGGTAGGTGTTTAAAAGCGGAAGGAGCTAGCCCTGGCCGAACTTGGCGATGCGTTCACACAACTGAAGCAGCTTGCCTAAGGGGGTGCACCAGAGGCCATTCTGTACTTTGATAGCATCGTGAATGAGCTAGAGGAATGGAGGGTGAAGGCTTCACAAGCGGAAGAGACTGCAGCGCGCTAGGGAGCTCTTAGTTAGAGTCCTTGGAAGCCTCACTAGCACACAGCCACTAGCTGGCAGAGGCCCAGCTAAAAGAGAGGGAGGCTGCTATCTCCGATAGGTCCGCCCTTGCTTAGGAGGCCGTAACACGCCACAACAAGGTAATGACCCTGAAGGTGAAAATAACCAAGTGGGCACGGCAACTTGAAAAGCTGGAGAATGAGACGACAACTTGGGATGCTGAGGATATGGAGCTAGGCCAGAAGCTGCTTGACCTCGAGTACTCCTTGGGTAGAAAGTTGTCCCTAATGGAGCATGAGGCCGGGCTGGTGGCCGATCTAAGAGGAGACATCCAGTGGGCGAAGGCATCAGCCGAAGAGTGCAGGGGAAAGGTCAATGAGATCATTGACCGTTTTTTACAGTGCCTTCTTTCTTTTTTTCTTTCTATTTCTTCTTTTGTAAAGAAAATAATACTTGTAATACCCCCTTGATTTATGAATGAAATGGCTCTTTTCTCTTTCTGTGTGATGCATGTCTTTACTCTTTTCTTTCTTTTTCATTGCTTCTGCCCTTTCACAGTGTGAGACGAAAAAGAATAACCCACTCCTTGCTTTGTCTTATGACAGCTTATCGTGGCTTCAATGACCTCGAATGGGGGAGCAGTCGTAGTCGCTTCCTCACCCCTTAGTGTTTGATTAGACAGGGGCTCATAATTCATGGTTCTCATGAATTGGTGAGCCTGATTGCTGTAAATACTCCAATCTGGGGGAGCCTTGGTTTCGATTTGAGGTGCATTGAGTCTTAGTCTCATGGACGAACTCCTTTAAGTGCTTTGAAGCGACGTGCATAACCTCCAACTGATTCTGGAGGCTGCGAACCTAACTTCTCAGCTCTTCCATGGGGTCTTGTTCCTAAGAGCCAGAGGATTGACCCTTGTCTGCTTGTCCTTCTCCGAGAGCATCTAAGAAGTGTAAGACCTTTTTTTGGCTCCTGGTAATGTCCTTGTTCAAGGAAGATGGGATTCAGAGTACCTTCCTTGGTGGTTGGTATGCTCATTCTGCTTTTAGAAGAGCGATGGGGACATGCAGGACTTTTTGCTAGTCCGACATGTAAGTGACCCTCTGTGCTGGAAGGTCTACTTATAGGGCTTTCTCAGCCTCAGGAGTTGCTTCTAGCTCGTTATTTTGTTCTGGAAAATTATAAGAGGAGGTAGAGGGGGAGCTTCATCTTCGGGGGATGACACCCTGACCTCAGAGATATGGCAAGGTATACTTGGGTAAATGGGAGTCAAGGCGAGGATCCTTCCATATCTTTCCTCCTCTCTGAACATGTCCATAATCATTCACCTAAAGCCTTAGACATCATCATGAGACAAGGGTCTTGTCTCTCTCATAGGTTTCCAATCATCATCCTTTGGCCTTTCTAGTGCTAGAAGATCCATGAAATACTACTTAGTGTCAGCATAGTGAGTCTCTGCTATAGGGAACCATCTCTTATCAGCATAAACTGTGTGTTGTCTCCCATCTCGATTGTACTTGAAGCATTGGTGGAGAGTGGAAGGAACAACCCCTTGATTGTGAAGCCAAGGGCGGCCGAGCAGAACATTGTAAGATGTATCGGTGTTGATTACATGAAATTGAGCATAATCGTTTAGGTCACCGATTTTGAGGTGAAGACAAACTGTCCCAGTCGGCTTTTCTCCTGATTGGTTGAACCCTTGCACGTTGATGTGGGTAGGAGTGAGGTCGTCAGATCCTAATCCCAATCGGGTGAGGATCCTTAAGATCAGGTTGACTGCTGACCCTACGTCCAGCATAATCCAATTGATAGGGCAGGCATGTAATTCACCATTCATGAAGAGGGGACGATTGTGAAATTTTCCTCCCAACTGAAGGTCATCTTCGTAAAAGGTGATTGCCAAGCACCCACCCAGGATGGCTGGGTCCACCTCAATATGCTCCACTTCAGTCTCGTACACCTCCGGGTTAGAAAGGGCTTGAACCAAGGCCATACGGTAGTCTCTGGATAGCATAAGGGCGTCATATATACTTAGAAGGGATGGAAGCGTTTTCAAAGGCCCAACTACATCATATTTCACCTTATCCTCATCAGCCTTCCGCGCTCTTCATCCAGTCACTGGTTTAGGTGGTAGGGTAGGTTTAGGATCAGGTTTTGGTTGAGTTTTGGTTTGTGACACTAGTTAACTTTGTTGTTGAGCCCGTGCGGTCTGGGCTGATGGGGAAGTAATAGGGATTTGTATTAGGGATGTGGGGGTTTGAGGTTAAGGCTTTGGGAATGTCCAGACGAACTACCTCACAGCCTTCACGAACTACCTCACGCTTTAGAGATTTGAGCCTATGTCGTCCATGGTAGACTTCCCAAGGTTGAGAAGTCGAGGGCTCTGAAGGGTTTAGGGTATGCTCATAGGGGACTTGTAGTGGGATTTCTTCTTGGATGGGAGTGATGACTTGGAAACGTTTTGGGAGAACGGTGCAAACAATGTGGCCTTTCTGTACCTTCTCCGTGACTACAGCTTCGGACCCAGAGCATTCCCTCAGGTCATGGCTCCATACCTGGTGATATGGGCACCAGAGTTTTTCCATACCTTGGGCAAGATGCCTAGGTTGCCTAGCGGGTTTGGGAGTGACGAGACCCTATTGGAGCATCGTCTTGCAGAGGGCCTGCAGAAGGCCTAACGCACTTCCCTAAGCTTGTGTTGGGAGGACTTCTTGCACTAGCGGAGTAGGGACTTGAAGGTGTCCTTATGGATTACCAAGAACTTCTCGGTACTGCTGCATCTTCTTTGTCAAGAGCTTGTTGAAGCCAGTGCATTCGCTCAGGTCATGGCCTCGTATCAGATGATATAGACACCAAAGGTTCTGAGCTCATGAAGGCAGGAACTTGGGCTGCCTTGTCGGCTTCAACGTGATGAGACCTTCTTCGAGCATTGCAGAGAATGCTGCATAGACGATGGTAGGTGCCTCATCATCCTCTTGGATTGTAACTGCGTTGGAAGCCTCAGTTGCCCCGAATTCTTTCTTTAGCTTTTTGAGCTTTATCTAGCCCATGTTAATAAGGGCTTCGATAATGTCTTTGAGTATATAGCACTCTTGAATGGGGTGGCCTACTCTCCTATGATATGCGCAGTATCTCTCGTGTGTCTCCTATCCAACTTGCTCTGAGGATTTGACCTCTGACAGCTGGATCATGTTTTGCTCTAATAGTAATTGAAGTAGCGCAGGAACCCACTCCTTCTCGAAGGGGTACACCTTGTTCTGGTGCTGGATCCAGTAGTCACTTTGATTTATATTTTTAGGGGCGGGCCTTGTTATAGGACTGTTGTCGCATGCCTCCAGCCTGAGGTGATGTATGTGCCTTGGTTGTGACTACCCCTTTGACGAGGTTTAAGGTTTGAGGAGCGGCTTTATTAGTGTTAGTCACAGTGACAGCCACAATAATCACCCCTTTTTGCTGGTTGCCCTGATTATTGGAGCGAGAATTGCCATTGCCTCGGTCGTTTCCCGAGCTAGAAGGCTGCTGGTGAGATCCACCATGGTGCTTGGACAGACCTTCTATACGAACCGCTTTAGAGATGTGCTCTGACATGGAGGGTGAATTGGAGGCCTCAACATGCAAGGCGATCTTGGGCAACATATTTCGTATGCAGGTATGAACTGCTTCTCTTTCAGTCATAAGAGTGGCATAATAGGTTGCCAACTCTCTCCATCGCGCGATGAACATTTCGATTGACGCACCCGGCTCTTGAGTCAAAGTGAGGAGCTCAATGGTTTCCACATTTCTCTGAACTTCATAGAAGCGATGGTAGAACAATTACTCCATTTCCTTCCATGTATGTACTGAGCTTGGAGGTAGCTGAGCATACCACTGGAAGGCTGGCCCTTCGAGAGTCTCGACGAACTGACGAAGTAGGAGTCGCCCGTCAGCTGTCATCTCTCGACAAGCCGCTTGGAAGTGAGCGATATGCTGTTGTGGGGATGTAGTACCATTGAACAGGGGGAGCTTCCCTTTGTGATAGTCTGGGGGAACAGCACCTGGTCGACATACGAGGGGCACGGCTTTTGGTAAAGTGGAGCCCCTTTCATGCCTAGGACCTTACTCTTGAGAGTGTGAGTCACCATGGCATCTATATCGGCTTGCAAGACCGTTCGGGGAGCAGAGTTGTCCTAAAAGGCTAGTGGGAGAGTTTGCTTGGGAATTGTGTCCTCTCTAGGCAGGGAGAGCCTGGAGGCCTCCAGGAAATCCATCTTTTCAAGAATGGACTGCATCATCACCTCGAATCTGTTCATCCGATCTTCTTGGGAGTCACTCGGCTCGTTGATCACCATGACGCTGACCGTTTCTTTTGGAGGGTCAGAGCTAAGTGGAATAGTGGACTGCTGAGCTTGGTAAGTTGGTTTGTAGGGGCTCAGCTTGCCCCTACTGGACTCGAGTCTTGTACGCTAACCATGTGAGGACCGGTTCTTGACCGTCTTGAGACCGTGATATCTTGGCAGCCGGTGTTTTCTTGTGATAGTAGCCACCGAGCAATGTTCTTGGACTTCTTTCTCAGTTTCTGGAATCCGAAGAGGGAAGAAGGGATTGTGAGGCAGGAGGTCATCAAAGCGGTAACCTCAACTACCTTAAGCGCCTTTCTAGTCGGGAGCTGTAGACCTCTCTTCTACTTGATCTTGAGGTTGCAATAGACTTCACTCCAGAATTGAGCCTATGATCTAGACTGCCCCATCTCTCTTGAGCATGCGAGGGCTATGTCCATCAACTGGAGCAGAGAGTGAGGTCCAAGGATAGAGAGCAATCTAGGCTGCTACCTTGGAGGATGTAGGCTTCTATCTGCCATTAGGATTATTCCCTGAGTTCCCTTGTGAGGTACGAGCGCATGGCTTATTTGAGACGGCTGACTCAAGATGATACTCTTAAGGAAAACCTTTGAGTACCAAGTCTCGAGGTGTTTAACTGGCAAAGGAAGAGTGGCAGAAGAAGGAACTAGCTCGGGACTCCACTTGAGTAGGGATCGAGGAGGAACCTGTGAAGCTGGTGCATGCGCACCTTTGGAGGCAGCCCTCCGGGTTACTTGGGAGTCAGCTCGGGCTCGATCAATTGGTTCGACCTTAGGAGGCAGAGACTTACAAGCTCGTGTCTGTGAAGGACTGGGTAGGTGCTTATCTATCACAGGGTGAAGCTGTGAGTGCTGAGAGGGAGGTCAAATTGGTCGACCCCTGTGTGCTCGAGTGGACGGACCACAAGCCTTTAGGTGTGTCTGAGAGGTGGAGGCTTCAGGATCTCCTCCTTGATGTGTCGAGCCTCTAGGCATAGAGCTTTGGGGTGGTGAAGGAGTATGGGGGGTGGCCTTGCGGCGACCTTCAAGAGCAATGGCAACCTGCGTGCCTTTCGCGAAAGCGGACAGAGCAGCCTTCGGCGTACTTTAGCAATGTGACTGGCAAGGGACTTGTCAGTAGCAGGGTGCGTGCTGTGGGTGGTAGAAAACGTGCTACCCATGTGAAGGGCCTTGGTAGAGGGTCCACCACCAATAAAAGGTGGAGAGTTAGGGACCTTCAAGTCCCTTCTCGCATCAATCCAAGAAATAACCTGAGAGTTGGACTATGAGTCCTGACTCAAAAGGAGTGTAGAGAACGAGGCTTCAGAAGCTCGCTTCCCCAGGACGGTCACGAGTGCGGGGATGAGAAAATCCTCAACTCGGATGAACAGGTTGAATAACCCAGATGCCATGGAATCCAGTGCAGAAAATAAACGTTGATACCGATCAAGAAAGAGCGAACTAACAAAGGGGTAGTAAGTCTCCAGTAGAGTTGCCAAACTGATCGGATGCCTCAATCTCGCCCCCCCGAATCTAAATGCTAGGGTGACACGTGTCTCTAGTTCGAAAGACCCGGGACTTAAGACCGCTCTCGGGAACTTTGTTCACAGAACAAGGGCAGGTACCCAACTGGTGAGAGAGAAATTTTATTCATGAGATGGGAACCAACCTCACCTAGGTCCGTGACTTACATGGGCTGACTCGTGTGGGCTCCCTCCTAGATCAAGACAGAAAGCCCCCCAGCTGCTTCAACTGGTTCGGGCTCGCCTCCCTTGACTTGCAATCTCCTTGTTTTCTACAAAGCACGAACATGGTTAATTTGCAAGACAAGTGGGCCGAGGGACCCACCCTTGTCTTGGGGTGAACATGCACAGATGTGCACATTCAGATGGCAGAGAATATGAGAAGTTAGGGTGATAAAGAAAAGAATTTGAATAAGGAGGAGAAAAGAAAAGAAGACCTGACAAGGGAACAAGACTAACATGATAGCTAGACCAGTACAGTGACCAACCGGAGTGGTAGCAAGACGGGCACAGTAACTCAAACTGGCACGACGGTAATACTACTTGGAACCAAGGCCGATATGACTATCCTAATATGGTGTGGCAACAAGATGAGCATGGTACTTTGGACCAGCACGACGGCAATACTCCTGGAGAGGCAGACTGCTATGATAATGCTAGACTGAGTTTATCCTTTAGTCAAGCAAGAACGGAAGAAGAAAGGAGAAAAGAAGAGAGAGAGAAAATGCGAGACGAAGGAGTAGGAAGGTCCCAGCAGTCTTAAGCATCACCGCCCACTGCCAGGAAGTAACAGTGTCATGATCCCTGAACGGCACTAGATACTGCTGCTCTCGACGGAAGGGTGACCAGTGAACTGTAGATGGCGCTGACCCTCGCCGTCGGTGACGCAAGAAGGCAGCCACGACCCTTCGTGGGCGGCGATAGGTATCACCGTCAACGATGGGCATAGAGCGCAAAAGGGAGGCCTACGGACAGCAGTAAACATCACCACGACCCTTTGCGGGAGGCGATAGGCATCGCCGTCTGCGATAGATGCGAAGCACCAGTGAAACCCTTACGGGCGACGATAAGCATCGTCATCTACGATTGGCAGGAAGCATACGTGAAACCCCCGCAGGCTACGATAAGCATCGTCGTCTGTGATAGGTGTGGGACGTCGAAGACATGTCCACGGACGGTGGTGACTATCGTCGTCTGTGCTTGTGCAGGACGCCGAAGACATGCCTGCAGACGGCTACGATCCGTGAGAAGAAAGAGAGAGATGGTTAGCGGTCGGTGATGCATATCGCTGCGCGTGATACTCATCCTAGAATCGAAACAAGATCCCGACCCGATGCTTGAGCAGCCCGGCTCACTGTGTGCTCCTTTAGACGACGTTACGCACAACAACGACTAACGCTGTGAGCGAACCATGTTGAGGAAAAGAGACGAAGAAGAGAGAATCAAAGCGAAAGAAGTTCGCGCATGGCGCTGCCATTGCCATGCACGACCTGCGAAACCACATGAGGGGGAAGAAAGAAAGAGGCAAGCACGGCACTGCCACTGCAGTGCATGGCCTCTGAGAAAGACTCAGTAGAGAAGAAGAAGACAGACTAAGAAAAAGAAAAAGAAGAAGAGAGATAAGAAGTAAAAAGAAAACCGAAGAGAGAGAAAAAGGGAAGGCAGAGAAAATACCTCGAAGATAGGAGGATTACCACTCTGAACTTTCTCTCTCCTCTCTCTCTCTCTAAAACGTGCTCAAGAGAACTCAAGAAGAAAGCCTTAATTTTTATTGATCAAAAGCTGAATCTCGTACAATGATTTTTTCAGCCCCCTTTTCAATGAGAGGTAACGTCTATTTATATACTAGGCCTAAAACATGAGTGGATTACCCAAAATTGACCCTAATTGATGATAATTAAGAATTATTTGAAAAAAAAAAATGAGAAAATAGGGTGCCAAATGATTGATTTTCCCCTGCTCAATAATTGAGAAAAGTCCAAAACAGTCCCTGCTAAGAACTATGGACGTTCTTGATTCTTCTTGGAAGATCCATTAATGAGCCGGCATCCGAATGAACAAAAGATGATTTCCATTACGTAGGGCTCAATGTTAAAATCATTTTGATACTAATTTGAAGCCACGAATCACACTTTAAAGGCATGATCACGTAACTTGAAATTTGAATAGATCTTGAAAATTTTTTATTGATAATTCGTCTTCATCTTGATGTTTTTCTTCGATTTCTTCGTTGAATTGTACTGAGCATATTACCACGATCGCGTTACGACAAACGAGACGTGATTTAGTGCCCAAACAAATTTTTGGGCAATCTTGGACTTTGGCTAGAACTTGGGATTCCGACTGCTGGAATCTATAGTGACTTCCACGTGATCTTGTGTGACATCCAACCATTCATCACGTACAGGGTTCGGACCAGCGATAGCCACGAACCTTACGCATGCGATGCAACTATTTTTGCATTGATCGAGCTCTCGGGCACTGTGATTTGGCCGCTCGAGTAAGTGGATGTCCTACTAATTTTCTGCAACATGTTCCTTCAAATCACGAATTTCTCTCTAACTTTTCTCCTTGCTCCGACATCGTAACGGGACGTACCACATATCAAAATGCTCGTTTCGACTAGACAAACAAGCTTCAACAATTTTAAGCGTGATCCAATCTCGGACGAGGGAGATATGGATGTCGCAAGTTCATTGTTCATGATTGTGCTTTAATGGAGTTTAGTTGCAGGGTCACCATACGAGAATAGTGTGCTGCTCCTCCTGTTTCGGTCTTTTACACATAACTTCTTCGTAGAGTGTCTGTTTAAGCTGAAATTTAACCCATAGGGGTTTTCAATCATGCCGAATCCAATGACGGTGGTTCCACTGTCGTTTGATGCTCCGAGAGTAAGGTTCTAATTATAGAGATCTGTTTCAGGGTGCAATAGGCTGATTCGGCCAAAATTGTTTCTTAGTCTGCGTTGTCTTAGAAATGTCGGAATGCGACGAAACTTGGCAAGAGGCTTTTAGAAGTCCTTATGAAGATCTTGACCTATTCTGAGGCCATTTTGAGGCTGTCAAAATTTCCATTTTTTGTCAAGCTTTATTGATCGGCTTCTCTCTTTTATTATGCATCAGGGACCCATAGTGCTGAAAACTCCTTCAAACAACCGAACCCAATGAACGTAGAAGAGATATCAACACAATATTGTAACTAAGACGCTCAGATGTTTGGATGCAATATACAGGTCCATTCGTGGAGACTTTGGGGGAGAAGAGACTTTTAAGGGATCCTATCAAAGTCCTCACCCTCACGTGGACTGTTTTATGTTTTGAAGGGATTAGTATTTTGAGTCCTCACCATGTCAGACAGTACCTGTGACGGCCTTATGATGATGACTAGGCTACATCTGCACCCATCGCCGACAAAGGAATGATGATCGGTCTACTTGACACCCAGCTTTGAAGAAAGGATGATGACTGGGCTACTTGTCACCCAGCACTAAAGAAGGGATGATGACTGGGCTATTTGTCACCCAGCTTTGAAGAAGGGATGATGGCTGAGCTACTTATCACCCAGCACTAAAGAAGGGATGAAGAGACGAAGGAGAAGAGAGAGGCATGCACAGTACTACCGATGTCGTGCATGTGAAGGGAGAGAAGAAGAGAAAAAAGGAAAGAGAGAGGGAGGGACACAGACGGTGTTGTCACTATCGCACATGTCAGGAAAGAGAAGAAGAGAGGTGAGAGAAAGAGAAGCATGCATAGTACTACCGATGTTGTGCATGTGAGAAGAAAAAAGGAAAGAGAGAGAGAGAGGGACATGCACGTTGATGTCACCACTGCACATATCAAGAGAAAGAAGAAGAGAAGAAGAGAGAAAAAGAGAAGAAGAGAGAAAAAGGAGCATGCACAGTACTACCGATGTCGTGCATGTGAGAAGAAGAAAGGAAAGAGAGAAAGAGGGACATGTATGGCACTGCCACTACCACGCATGTCATGAGAGAGAAGAAAAAGAGAGGCAGAGAAGGAAAGAGAGAAAGAGGGGCATGTACAACACTGCCCTGTCGCCATGTCAAGAGAGAGAAGAGAAAGAGAGGCAGAGAAGGAAAGAGAGAAAGAGGGGCATGCACGCATGTCAAGAGAGAGAAGAAGAGAAAGAAGAGAGGGAAAGAAAGAAAGAAAGATAGGAATGCACGGCGCTGCCACTACCGTGCATGTTAAGAGAGAAAAGACTAGAAGAGAGCAAGAAAGATGTTGAGGGATGATTTTAATGTCTACACCATGTTGGACATCTTGGAGGCATTGTTGGAAGCCAAACTAGGTTTGTAGGGCGCCTGGTATGACAGTTTCTTGCCTGTAGTGGATATTGAGGAATGATTTTAACCTCTACAACCTGTTGGACGTTATTTTCGGCTCCCGACGTCAGGGGATTCAGGTATCGGGGATTTTTTTTCTTTTGGAGTGCTAGATAAAGCCACCCACGGAGGCGAGGTGCTGCATCAACCTGCTCTCTTTGTCCAAGCGCCTGTTGGGGGTTTTCACTTGGACTTGGGATGTGGCGTAGTGGAGACAGTTTTCACCAACCTCCTTTTATGCTGGGCTATTTTACCTATGACCTTATGGTCATATCCACCCTTACTCTTCTATATTTACTCACGGTGCCCTTTCAGGTTTTCACCGTGCCTAGGTTTTTATTTTACGGAACTCTATTACTCATGGTTTCGTGACCATGCCCATCCGTCATTTTTACTCATGGCATTCCCTTGTTCAGGTATACACCATACCTGTTATTTTTCTTTTTTGTGAAGGTGTGTTTAAGGTCATGCCTTCAGGACCTATGCAAAGCAGTTTAACGTCGAGCGGCAAGGACTTGCACTATAGATTTAAGGTCAAATAGCATGGACCATGCGGTTTAAGGTCATGCAACAAGACCTCCACTACAGTTTAAGGTCGTGCAACAAGACCTCCGCTACAGTATGCCTCGTTGAGATATAGCGTTGGTAGAGGCAGTCGCATGCTTCGGAATCTCACAGTTAGAACTGCGGTACGCCTCTTTATCGATGAGATAGTTGCATGCTCTGCTTCGAAGCCTCACAGTCGGAACTGTAGTATGCCTCTTTGAGATATAACATTGGTAGTTGCTTTGGAATCTCACAGTTAGAACTACGGTATGCCTCTTTATCGATGAGACGGTTGCATGCTATGCTTCGAAACCTTGCAGTCGGAATACGCCTCTTTAAGATTAGCGTTGATGGAGACGGTCACATGCCTTGACGGTTGCATGCTCTGCTTCGAAGCCTCACGGCTGGAACTGTGGTACACCTCCTTGAGATATGGCTTTGTAGAGGAGAGCACATGCTTTGAAGTTCATGCTTTGTTTCGAAGCCTCACAATCAGAATTGTGGTACACCTCTTTGTGATATGGCTTTGTAGAGGCGGGCACATGCTTTGACGGTACACGCTTTGCTTCGAAGCCTCACAGTTGCAACTGAGGTACACCTTGATTAGGGAGGACAAGTCAATGGGGTGGTGTCCTTTCATCGGGGGCTTGTGAAGAAGGATTTTGTAGGGGATGTATAAGAGGGTGTCATGTGGTAACCCCATGGAGACATGTAAGAATAGGAAGCAGTTTATAGTCGTGCGAATGGATTGTATGTTGCGCAGTTTAATGTCTTGCTACATGAACCTGAGACATTTTTACTCGTGTTGTCCCATAAGGCAAGGTCAACACACCCGTCGTTTGAGAGGGAGTGCCCCGAAGGGTTTTCACCACATCCCTTTTATTTTGACACTCTTGCCCATAGTGCCCTTGCGGGTTTTCACTATGCCCGACTTTTTCTTTTTCTTTTCTGACATATTTTACCCATGGTGGCCTTTGGGTTGCACACCATGTCTATCATTTTTTCACATTTTTACCCATCACGCCCTTGCGTGTTTTCGTCATGTCCGTCTTCTTCATCTTTCTTTTTTTTTTTTTGTGGAAGCGTGTTTAAGGTCATGCCACCATGACCATCGATTTGGTGTGTAACCTGAGGGCATGTGTAAGGTCTTGTGACGACCTAAAAATTTTAGAACCAAAAAAAAAATTTAAATTAAAAAAAATTTAATAATAATAATATTAATGGTGTTAACATAAATAAATAAAATAATAATTATATATTAGTAATGATAGTAATAATAATAATAATTTTATACTATTAAGATATTGCTACTTTTATATTAACAATAAATAAAAAGATACTATTGTTAATATACTTGAGGGTTCAATTCTATTTAGGTGGACCTTAGGTCCACCATCTTAAAACTTTATGTTAACACTCCTCTGATCTCGCTGTAAAACACCTTGCATCTGAGGTGTTTCTATTTTATTCGAGACTCTCTCTCTCTCTCTCTCTCTCTCTCTCTCTCTCTCTCTCTCTCTCTCTCTCTCTCTCTCTCTCTCTCTCTCTCTCTCTCTCTCTCTCTCTCTCTCTCTCTCTCTCTCTCTCTCAAGCATGGCTACTGTCTATGTTTAGGTAATGATAAATATGTGCTTCCTTTAAAAGAAGATTGGGGATGTGAAAAAGGAGGTTGTCGATTTGATATGCAAGATAACTTTTGCATACACTACTTTCACTTGCTCCTATAAATCACAATCCCTGTTAAGTTGATTTTATATGCTTTCTTCCCTAGAAAAGATTCTTCATTCATATCGAGTCTCTAAAGAAAGTACCGATGCTTTTGTGTGGGATGGAACCGATGCTCCCCCAATTTCGGAGTTAATGTAAGCGATCTCATTATCTCGAAGAATAATATTTTTAGTAAAAATTGTGATATTTTATCTATTGTAAAATATTTTAAATGTTATAAATTATTAGGAATAAATGTGATATTTTCGCTTTTAGTAAAATTGTGAGATTTCTTTCTACTGTTTTTTAATATTTAAACATTGTAAATTTCATATGCAAATGACTACCTTATTATTTGAAAACTTATATTTTTGCAATTGATTATAGCATTGTCTGTGAAATGTTTATTTACGAATTGACATCCCATAAATTGTGATAATTCCGTATTCTTGAATTTCTATAAGAGTTTTTCTATACATATTAGATTGGCAATTATGCTAGAATGTCTTTACGAACTGCTACCTTTCTAAATTTGAGTCCAAAATATTTGACTAGTTATTTTTGAAATATTATTGAAAGTGACTATTATTAATGGTTTTAGTGAAAGTCATATTAATAATTTCAGTGATATGTTGAGCACATGATATTGCTACTTTCGAATGTTTAAAGAGACTTAGAAATACTTTAAGTATGCAAGTGGACTCATCCGGTTCGCCGGTGAGGTATAAGTGGACCTATCTGGTACGCCGGTAGGGATTAAGTGGACTCATTTGGTACGCCGGTGAGGCATAAGTGGACCTGCAGGGATTAAGTGGACCTATCTGGGACGCCGATAAGGATTAAGTGGATCCATCAGGACGCTGATGAGGTATACAGGTGACCTACTTGGGATGTCAGTAGGGTAATTTGTGAAATCCTTTGAATTACGCACTGCCGTTAAAATGTTATATGCATTTCAATTATTAGGATTATACTTAATTTGCATTTTTTAAAGTGAAACTGTTAATGTATTTCTGTTAATAGATCTTTTTTTTGAAAATATTGATATCTTTCAATCACGATTATTTTTAATATTATGATGATCACTTACTGAGTAGCCAAACTCATCAAACTATGGTAAACATTTTTTTCAGGATAACTGCGGTTCATTTTAAGTGCTCGTCAGGATCAACTTTGGAAGATATTGTAGTTGTGCTTAAACTTTCTTTTGTTACTTTGTAAGAATTCGCCACTGTAAATTTGTCCCATCAAGAGATGTATATATGTTTTGACTGTCACATCTCAAGAATATCAGTATTGTAAATTCTTGGGGCGTGACATCTTGCCTCAGAGACCGTTTGTTGTGCAGTTTAACGTCGTGTCACTAGAACATGTGCTATAGTTTAGGGTCATATAGCTTGGACCGTGTATGGCACTTGATCACGCGTCCAATCAGGCCCCAAGTTCAATTTTTCCATGTCTATTAAGTTCTTGATGATGTCCTTGGCAACACAGCAGCCCTTAGTGCTATGACCAAGTCTCCTATGATAATGGCAATAATTGGGCTCATCATCCCTCTCGACTTCATCCGGTCTTTTCGGTGCAGGTAGTTCGATCACCCCCTTTGATAAGAGAGTTTCAAACAACTTGGGGATCATGCACTTGTCAAAAGAATAACTCTTGTGCCGGCTTTTTACTAGGAAATGCTTGATTTCGTTCTTGGGGACATCGAGCCTTTGATCTCCTTGTGGCAATAGAGTCTGATCAACATAAGTTGGGGGAGGTTTCTGGTAGCGATTCGGCTTTCCAGTCACCGAGGCATCGCATCTTTTTGATGTTTTGGCCACCATGCCTTTTACTAGTCCTCTGTTCCCAATCCGAAGAAAAGATGGAGAAGGGACTGGCAGTGAGGGAGGCGAGGGTGGGAGTAGTTCATCATTTGATGGCCCTATTTCCATGTCCGAGAGCGGTGCTTGAAAGACAGTAAATAGGGCTTGTTGCCCCGAGCGAGTACACTCAAGCTTATGAGACTTCAGTACCGCTTGACACAGGTTTCTATCATTTCATCTTTTGACCTCATCTCGGCCTGTAATTGCCTTAATGTGGCCTTAAGCTGCACAATCTCATCTTCATAAGCTTCTGGTACTTCACCGATCACAACGGTTTCGTCACTAGCCGTACTTGAGGGCTCTTTTCAATTAAGAGAGAACCTGAACTTCTCATAGGACGGCAAGCCTCCATCATCATCCTCGAGAGGATACAAGAGGCATTCATGACATGAGGAGAGCAGACAATTAGCTTAGCAAGGAGTCATGGCATTCTCAGGGTATGGAGGAGCCACTTGAATAGAGCTAGCATTAGGGGAAGCGGAGCTCGTTTCATCATCCACTGGGGAGCAACTTTCCTTGGATGAGAGTGACGAGTTCTAATCAGAGGTAAGAATGTCTAGGGGGAAGCAAGCAAGGGAAGTAGCACCATTAGGACCAACAAGAGTAGACGGATGTTCATCACGTGTCCAAAATTCAGTGATGAATCCCTGGAAAGACAGAAGGAAAGTGGTAAGTGGTAGGGTCCCCTTCTTATTTTGAAGATCAATCTCGACAATGGGTTTCTCAAGCCCTTGCAATGGCTCAACAGTATCAGTTTCCTTTCAGCTTCATCTTGGGGAGCCGGGATGTCAAGGCAAACTTTGAGGGGAGATGATGGATCATTATCTTGAATTATGGGAAGGGAACCTGTCTGTTCTTGGATCACACTCTCCACCACAAAGGGGTCGTGGCCAGCGCCCTTGGTGGGCTCGGCTTCCATTTCACTTGAGAAATCGGGGCTGCCTCGAAGCGGTGCCTTCGGGCTTAACAAGAGTCTATGGGAAATCGATTCAGACCCACGAGCCACCCCGAGCTCAGTCTGCTCGAAGGAGCCGTTGCTCTCGGTGCCCTGACTCATAATGGGTTCAGGCGTCTGATCAGATGATGGTATAATTGACTCAGGATTGGTGGGGCTACTGGGGTCAGACTAGCTTTTTGCCCCATTCGTAGATTCGTCTTTGCCACGAGTGGGACTTGGATCTTCATAGATAACTGGCTCTATCATGCCCCGAGTAACCGTTTTGGTGTTCTACTCATTCCATGTTTTTCCAGCATCATCCACATCAAGGGGAGTTAGGGGAAAGAAAGGGCTCTTGTCTTCGGCAGAGAAGTCTTTCATGGTATCCTCTTCTTTGCCCTCAGAACTAAGGGAAGTTTTGGATCTGTGAATGTGTGCACATTGCATAGCTGTGCTCTAGGTGGGCAGGGGGATTGGTGCATGTGCGCCCTCTGTAGAAGGACTTCGGGTGACCTGGTGGTCAACCCGGGCTCGAGTAGCGTGTCCAGCCTTAAGAGCCCCGCTGCCACGAGCATGTGTGTGTGATGGAATGGCCGTGTGACCATCCCTCACAGAGTGAGCAAGCATGTGCTGCGAAAGGGGACTATGAGGTTCCCCTTCGTATGCTCCGGCAGAAGCAATAACAAGGCTGCCCCGAGCGATGTAGTGCGTATGCAAGGGGTGTGCAGGGCTGGGTCCAAGAAGAGATGGACCCTGATAGTGTTCCGAGTAACCTGAGGGTTGCCCCAAGGGTGTGCAGGGCCAAGTCCAAGAAGACCTGAACCCTGACAGTGTCCCGAGGTAACCTGAGGGTTGCCCCAAGTGGTGCAGTGTTCATGTGAAGGATGTGCAGGGCACAATCCAAGAAGACTGGAACTCTGACAGTGTTCCAAGGGAACTTGAAGGTTGCCCCAAGGATGTACAGGGCCAAGTCTAAGAAGACCCGAACCCTGACAGTGGTAACCTGAGGGTTGCCCCAAGTGGAGTGGTGTACATGAAAAGGATATGCAGAGCCAAGTCCAAGAAGACCTGAACCCTGACAGTGTCCCAAGGTAACCTGAGGGTTCCCCCGAGTGGTGCAGTGTGCATGTAAAAGGGGTGCAAAGCTAGGTCCAAGAAGACCCGAACCCTAATAGTGTCCCAAGGTAACCTGAAGGCTGCCTCAAGGTGTAGCTAGAATGGGTAGTCCACTAGCTTTGGTGGGTGTGTGTGAGGCGATCGCTTTAGAGCCGCCTCCTCCTGTTGTTGAGCATCCTGTTACAGGGGCCCACGATGATAGACAATGAGGGGTAGCCTCGCAGCGACCTGCATGAGCAACGACAAATGAACTGTCAGTCGCGAGAGAGGGAGGGACGGTCTCTGGGCTGCCCCGAGCAGTGGAACTGGCAAGTGAGTTGCCGATAGCAGGGTGCGTGCTATGTGGGGTGGCATGTGTGCCACCAATGCAAGGTGTGTTGACAAAGGGTCCACCATCGCAAGGAGGTAGGGAGCGTGGGACATTGAGGTCCATCCTCACCTCTTTCCAGGTAATGACCTAAGAGCGTGACACAAGGTCGATATTCAAGAGGAAGGTCGAGAATGAGGTTTGCGGAACCTGTTACAGATGAAGACTCACGGGTGCAAGGATTATGTAACCCCCGACGCTGATGAAGGGGTTAAACAACCTCGAAGACAGGTGTGTGTATAGTGAGCAAGAAAAAAGAAATGAAGGCCCAACAAAATCGATCCAACAATAGGGTAGCGTGTCCCTAGTGGAGTCACCAAGCTGGTTAGGTACCTCGATCTCACCCTCCGGGTTGGGTTGACCTGGTGGCATGGTTCCGGGTTCGAGATGGACCCGGGACCTGAGATCGCTCTCTCAGGAACCACGTAAGAAGACTTGGGCAAGAGTATCAACTGGTGAGAGAGGAATTAAGGTCGTGAGGCGGGACTTACCTCACATGGGTCTGTGACACGCTCGGGCTAGCTTGCATGGGCACCCTCTTAGATCACGTTGGAATGCCCCCTAGCCTGCGGCCGGTTTGGAATCGCCTCCCTTGACCTGTTTTTCCTTTCTTGCAAACACACACACATAAACAATATAGAGATGTGGGTCATCGGACCCCGCCTTACTAGAAAGAGATAAAAGAAGTGAAAATGAGAGAAGAAGTTCGACTAGACAGCCAGGCTAGCACAGTGGCTTAGACCAGTACGGTGACTAACTTGACGTGGTAGCAATACAGGCACGGTAACTCAGATCGGCACTGCGGCAATACGAATCGACAAAAGAATCAACACTGACCAATCTGGCACAATGGCTAGTCTGACGTGCCAGCAAGACTGGCACGATAACTCAGACCGGCACAACAGCAATAGTGCTTGACAGCAGAATGGGCATGACGGCTAGTCTGGCGCAACAGCTAGTCTGACACGGTAGCAAGACGGACACGATAACTCGGATAAGCACGGCGGCAATACTGCTCGACGACAAGACTGGCACGACGGCTCAAGGCTCAGCCTGCCCTCTGGTCAAACAAGCGAGTGAAGACTACGTCGACTCTCGTTAAGTCTACAAAAAGAGACAAAAGTGAAAATAAAAGTAATGGTGAAATAAGAGTATAGAGAGTGAGATGAAATGAAAATGAAAGCGATGAATTAAAATAAAATTAGACAATAGATTTAGGATTAAAATAGAATGAAGTGAAGTAAAATAAATAAAATGAAATGGAGTAAAATAAAATAAAAAGGATGGATGAAAGTAAAATAAGATGAGATAATAAAATAAATGAGTATAATAGAGTAAAGTATAATGGGATAAAATAAGCGAAATAAAATAAATAAAATAAAATAGAATAAGGGAAAATAAATTAAAATGAATGAGGTAAATAAAATAAAGTGAGGGAACATAAGACGGACTGGAATAAAAGCAAATAGCATGAAATAAGCCATGGGTAAAATGAGGAATAAAGAAAATGGAATAAATTTAGTTTAGAGAGAGAGAGGAGTTTTTGTTGGGTTGCTTTGTTTGAACGAGAGGGTATCGAGTTAACTAAAACAAAGGGTAAGGTTGCTTAAGAGAGGCGAACGAAATCAACGAAAACTTAAAACGAAAAGAAAGAGACGAAAGCAAAAAAAAAAAGCGGGTGTTTTGTTTTGTGGGTTTTTAGACAGAGAGAGAGAGAAAACGATAGTTTGCAGAGAGGGCGCGGGGACGAAATGGAAAGATGATCGAGAGGGGCAGGAGAACGAAAGAGGCGGAGGTGGCTTAACAAGATTGGAGCTTGATCGCAGGAAGCAAAGAAAAGGTGGGCGAGTGGTTGTAGATGGGTAGAGCAGAGTGAAGGAGATGGAGGTGGACGCAGCAGTGTGGAGGAAATGCAGGTAAGAAAGTTGCAGGTTGTGGGAAAGAGAGGTGATGGCTCAATTAGCCCCCTGGTTCTAGTGATGAAAGCAGTTAGAGGTGGCTGAGAGCAGAGGAGGGACTGCGTGTACAGCAGAGGATTAAAGAGAAAACAATGGCTGGTGGTAGTGAGATGATTGAGCGCAGTGACAGTGAAAAATGGCGCAACAAGTTGCTTGGTGGTGGGTTGTGATGGATTAGAGGCACACAACTGTGGAGTTGCTCTCCAGCAAAAGTCGTGGCCTGGAGGGCTTGGCAATGGAGGTCGTGCTCAGCAGAGGCATGAAGGTAGTGGAGGCAGCAACATTGAGGAATGTGAATTGCAAAGGATGGGAGACGATAACAGGGAGGTTGCTGGTTGGAAGAGGAGAATGGGTAGAGAAGATGTGGAGGGTTAGCCGCAGCTAATGACGACTGGTGAGGGAGATGCGAAGATGGTTGAGAGTATAGTTTTAAGAGAGATGGCGAAAATTTGCTGCTGCTGGTCCGAAATAGAGGGGGCTGAGGCATAGCTGAATGGGAAGGAGGTGATGGCAACCGAATGCGGCAGAGTTGGTCACAGGCGGCGGTAAGGTGGGTTGCACAAGCGGCAGTAAGGTGGGTTGCATAAGCGTCAGTAAGGAGGTTGCACAAGCAGCATTAAGTTGGGCGTTTCACGCACGGCATTTGGGTGAAGTTCACACGCGGCGGCGATGGGGTGGGTTGTGGAATTCACACGGCGATGAGAAAAATAGTTTTGAGAAATGGTGGCTACGCAAGACCACAGAGCGTGAGGGAGAAAAAAAGGGGCGTAAGGGTGCACAATAGGGCTAATGTGAAGGTATATACAAAAGTAGAGAAAGAGAGGTGGATATGAGGGACTACCAGAGAAAAAAGGAGGAAGTGGATCCAATGATGCACAAGGAGTAGGTGGACGTGCAGAGGATAAAAGAATAAGAAAAGAGAAAAATTGCGATCATGCTGGACCACATGGAGGGAAAGAATAAAGTAGTCGTGAGGGACCACAAAGAAGAGGGAAGAGGATGATCGTGGTCATACGAGACCACAAGGGAGGAAAGAGAGAAGAAGAGAAAGAGTGAAACACGGACGGCAATGGGTTTCGTTGTCCGTGAGAGAGAGAAAGAGAGAAAAGAGAGATAAAGAAAAGAGAGAGAAAGAGAAGAGAGATATAGAGAGAGAAGAGAGAGGAGAGAGAAAAAGAGAAAACAGAAGAGAGAAAGAAAAAGAGAAGAGAAAAAAGAAAGAAAGAAAGGAGAGAGAAAGAAAAAAGTTATCTTAAGCCCAAGGGTACCGACTCAAAAATTTCTCTTTTTCACCTCTCTCCAAAAACATGACCCACAATGAAAAAAGATAGCAATTTTATTAAGCCAAATTACAGGTCCCTTGTACAATGATATCACGTGATATATATATAGACTTTTACCCAAATATGATGGATTGATCAAAATCTACCCTAATTGTTGAAAATTACAATTTAATTGAAATAAAATAAAATCTAAAAATAGGTGCAAAATGAATGTTTTGCCCCTGCCCAACGATGCATGGAATTTCAAAACAGTCCCTGCTGCTGCCCTAGGATGTGTGTGATATTTCATGGCCGATTCGGGATTGCTCCGGCGCCTGTTTCACCCAAAAGATTATTACTTTCTCGTTGAGCTCGTCATGATGATCGATTTGGTACCAACTTCGAACCACGGATTGCGTTTTTAGGCCACGATCATGCGACCCGAAATTTGTACGAATCTTGAAAACTTTTGATCGATAGTGCGCTCATTTCTTGATGTTTTTCTTTGGTTTCTTCACTGAATTGCACTGAGCATCCCGTCACGATCGCGTTGCAACAAATGCAGTTCGATTTGTGCCGGAACGAAGATTTTGTCATCTTGGGTTTTTTGCCGGATCTTGAATTCTGGTGGTAAAAATCTGCAGCAACTTCGACGCCTTCGTGTATGAAATTCGATCATCCATCATACGCGAGGTTCGGCCCAGATGAAGCCTTGGACCTCACACATGCAATGGAACTGGTCTCGCATTAATCCGTTGTGCGAGCGCCGTGATTTGGCTGCTCGAGCGAGGCGTATCGCTACTAAATTTTCTACAACTATCTTCACGAATCGCCAACTTCTTTCTAGTTTTTCTCCCTGCTCAGGCATCGTCACTGGTCGTGCCATATCTCAGAACGCTCGTCTTGACAAGACAAACACGCTTGCAAAATTTGAGCGCGATCCGACTCAAGACGAGTGAAATACGAGTCTTTAAAGTTGCTGCTCGTGACTATGCAAACCAGTCTCCTTTAATGGAGATTGGCGCATGAAGGCTGCAAGGGAATCGCATGCGGCGTACTCCTTTTTAATGTTTCACCCATAACTTTGTCCTGGGACGTTCGTTTAAGCCAAAACTTGACCCATGGGGGTTTTGGACTGTGTTGAATCAACTGGCGGTGGTACCACAATTGTTTGACACATCGAAAATAGAATTCTAGTTACAGGGTCCGTTTCAGGGTGCTAGAGGCTGATTTTTTCGAAATTGTTTCTTTGTCTACACTGCCTTAGACATGTTAGATTGCGACGGAACTTGGTAGGTGGCCTTCTGAAGTGCTTAGGAATATTTTCACCCGTTTTGGGGCAATTTTGAGACTGTCAGGAATTCCACTGTATATCAGGGCTTTATTGACCGGCTTATCTTTTATTCCGCATCGGGGACCCAAAGTGTTGAAAAATGTGTTCAAACAATAAGCGCTAGACTTCCTCTTCCAAATGTCAAACTGCCCACTCTATTGACATAAGCATCAGACCATAGCTCACAATTATTTGACCGCTCATTAATCTAGAAACAAATGTCAAAACGTACTTGTAAAACACCGGTATGCCAGTTACTCCAGTAACATGAGTGTCGAACCAGCACTTCAAAATGTCAGACTGCCCATTACTTCAGTAGCATAATCCCCGAATCACCAATTTGAAACGCCGGACAACCTGTTCCAGTAACCAGCGTCAGACCGCCTCTTCCAACCCCCGGACCACACACTCCAGTGACATAAGCGCTGGACCACCTGTTGTAAATGTCGGATTGCTCCACATAAGTGTTGGAGCGTGTCTTTGAAATGCCGAACTACCCCTTCTTTCAGTAAGATTTGTGCCGGACTACCATGGTGAAGTGCCAGACCGTTCCAATTCTAGTGACATGTGTCGGACTGCCTCTTGGAAGTGTCGAACTACACCTTAATTTCAGTAACATTTTGCAAGGTTAAGTGTCGGACCACCCTGGTGAAGTGCCAAACCATTCCACTTCCAGTGACTTAAGTGTCAGACCGCCTCCTGGAAGTGCCAAACTAACCGGTTGAAGGGTCGGATCGCCCTCTGTGATTGCCAGACCACCCTTGTTTTTTAGCGAATGAGTTTTGGTTAAAGCATTGGATGTTAATAAGGCTCATACTTCTTATCATAGTTGCCTTGAGAGTGGAATATGTACTTCTTTCTGAAAGATCAAAATGCTTAGAAACTTTTCTCAAAAGAAGTAATATAGTGTTATAAAATGAACTCAAGACATCATCTTCCTTAAAGCATTCTAAAACGATTGTTACATACTACACTGGATAGAACTCCTTCCACTTTGTTTTTTCATTTTATGACCCTTGTGTTTCTTTCTTTTGCATATTTCATTTAGAAAGAGTTTGCTATTAGATTTTGCTTTCATACTACTGTTTACAGCGCAAAATCGAAGCGATCTGCAGATGTAGATCACTCAGATCTGACACTTTAAACTGATAAAAATGAAATGAAAAACAAGTGGGACAAATCGAATTCAGATCTGATGCCAGATCTGCTCAGAAACGAGCAAATCTGCTCTCAGATCTGTGGCGGAGCCAGCATGATCCAAGGCATCAAAAACACGATTTTTTTAAGAAAAATAATCAAAATAAGATCAAAATAAAATTAAAATAGTAAAACAAAGGATTAAAGATATACTAAACCAGGTCGGTTGGTCCGAGGCTCTCGAGCCTTCGAGGGCTACTCGTATCAGCACTAGCATCCTCTTTGCCTCTCTGATCAGGATGTTGACCAGCAGATCTGTGATGTCCAGGGTGGTTGTACCCTGGAAATGGTTCTATAATTAAGGTTGTTATACCCTAGAGATCTAGGCTTTTGGCTTAAGGTTAGGATTGCAAGAGGCTAAGGTTTTTGAAGCTAACTCTTTCCTTTCAGCCTTTCTCGAAGAAATCCGTCTGTTCCCCCGTTTCTAACTTCATCTCCTTAAGTAGCCACGAGAAAGGGATATACAAGGGCCCAAGACCTGTTGCAAAGGATATATATCCATAACCAACAAATCCCAAGTCAAACACATCAAAATTTGGGGCACGGATTTGGGCGACACGGGTCGTGTCGCCCAAGGTTGGGCGGCATGCCCCGTGTCGCACAAACCAAATTTGGTCCAATTTGAGATTTTTCACTTCTGGTGTGTTCCTCAGCCTCTTGTTAAGCTACCAAAAAAAATTTGGGTTTTTTTACTATTTCTAATGATTTTTTTGGTAAAATAGGGCATTTGCAAGATAACTTGGGCGACACGCCCTATGTCGCCCAAACCAAAACTTGTCCAAATTTACTTTGTTTTTAATTTGGGTGTCTTCTTCTGCCTCTTTGAAGCTCTCAAAGAAAATTTGGATCAAAACGGATTTTTTTACTATTTTTAATGATTCTTTTGGTAAAATAGAGCGTTTACAAAAATCTGGGTCAAAACAGGGTTTCTATAGGGTTCCGGGCAGGCAAACTTATTTCGGGTCACAAGATAGGTTGTGTGAACTATGGATTTGGGTTTCTTAGGTTAAGTATGATCCTAAAGGTTCAAGAAACTACAGAATTTGTCAGATTTAAAATGGGGTGTTTACAGTTGCCCCTCATTGGCACTCCCTGTCCTTCGAGGGACAGATGAATGGCAAAGAAATAGACCCTCTGGCATTCCCTGTCCTTCGGGGGGTAGGCAAACGTGAAAGATAAAGCAAATATTTTAAATTTCATCCTAAAGTCATGTGGTCAAGGGGCACACCAACTATCCCTCCAAGTTATTACGCTCACCGAGCTCACCCACCTAGAGCATTTCCTCCTAGGGTTTTCGACATGAGATGTCGATGAGTTACACAAACTTGAAACTCGAGTTGGATTTTCTGGCTATGCCCCTTAACTTTAGGGGTGTTCGCAATTTGATTTTTTAACCCTGGCATTTTCTTTGATCTCCTTAAGGTTTCCGAAGGCTGTCTATAGGGAAAGGCTTTCTATAAGAAGAGACTTGTCTGGCCAAATCTGAAGTGAAAGATGAGGCAGCAACGCGACAATCGCAGCAAACGCAGTAATCATCATATACGAGTGTCCAAGCGCCTTCATTTTAAAACAATTTTTAGAAATTTTGAAAGTAGGTGGAGATTTGAAATAGAACTCGGAGTAGAGACAAGCTACGATTTTAACAAAGAAATTAAAGTTTTTTAAAACACAAAGCATATAGTGAAAATTTTGAAAAGAGGATGATATTTTCAAAACAAGGTTAGTTAGTAGTTTTAACTCCTGCAACCATAGAGCCCTCTAAGCAGTTTAGCGTCATGCAGCGATGGACCATACCCTTGACCCTTTTGCGTCATAGGGGGATAGACGTTTGAACAAGGTGGTTGTGCCTTGAACACATTGAACAGGGTGGTTGTGCCTTGAAAAACATTGAGCAGGGTGGTTGTGGCCTGAACACATTTGATATTTTACGTCATACGGGGCTAGACGTTACTTGTCTCAGCACTTTTACGTCGCACGAGTTTGGTGTTGAACTGGATATACCCGACCTTTAGCGTCATACGGGGCTAGACATTTAAACAGGGTGGTTGTGCCGTGAACACATTAAACAGGGTGGTTGTGCCCATAACACATTGAACAAGGTGGTTGTGCCCTGAACACATCTGAAATTTTACATCATACGGGGCTAAACATTACCTATCTCAGCTCATTTACGTCGCACTAGTTTGACATTTTTCCTGTCTCAGCTCTTTAACGTTGCACGAGTTTGACATTTTTCCTGTCTCGGCTCTTTTGCCGCACGAGTTTGACGTTTTTCCTGTCTCGGCTCTTTAACGTCGGACGAGTTTGACTTTTTTCCTGTCTCAGCTCTTTAATGTCGCACGAGTTTGACGTTTTTCCTGTCCCGACTCTTTAACGTCACACGAGTTTGACATTTTTCCATTGAAACAGGGTGGTTGTGCCTTGGATTGAATTTTGGTTGCCAGTTTAGGCTCATGCCACCGGGGAGTGTTCTCTCTTTTTAATTTTATTTTTTATTTTTTTGAAACTTTGGAAACTTGGTTGGCAGTTTATGCTCATGCCATTGCGGAGCGTTTTTTTATTTTTTTGAAATTTTCTGGAAAATTGGTTGGCACTTAGGATCATGCCACCGAGGAGCGTTTTAATTTTTCGATTTTTTTAAATTTTATTTTTGAAATTGGTTGGCAGTTTAGGCTCATGCCATCGAGGAGTGTTTTTATTTTTTTGAATTTTTTTTTATTGTTTTTTATTGTCCCTTTGGGGGGTCTTTTAACTTATACATGTGCAGCTGACTCGTTGAAGTAAAGTAGAAAACTTTCTTTGCACACACTTTCCAAACTGAATTGTTACAAACTCAACCCCCTAGTTGTAGGGTTATTGTCTCGAATTTCCAGCTATTGGGACATCGTATGCACACACGGGCATGAGCTTGACTCATTTGTCCTTAGGGGTTCTAGTTAAGAGAAAAACGCGCCCAAATTGGCCAATATCGTCATTGGCGAGATTCACCCATCTCTGATATGTGGTAGTTGGTAGTTATACTCATACAACCATGGAGTGCCTAGCTCGTTGCAAGCGTTCAACAGGTGTAGGCAGTTGGCTTCGAGAATGAGGCCAGATCGACTAACAGTTTAACCTCTTGTAGTGATGGAGAAAGTTCCTTCTGAAAGGAGAAAGCTTTTGAAAATGGATGATTTTAACAATCAAATTGAAACAACACTTTCAAAAGGGATGGGCCTTACAGTTTTGCCACCTGTGGCCCCTTTGGTGGTGATTTTCTTTGTTATATTTTACCCAGAGATGATGAAAGGATTCCCTTGCGAGATCGTGAGAACTCAAAAATCACGAAGTTGTCTTTTTACCTTTGGAGCTTTCATCCTCTACTTCGCGGATCCATGAAGAGTCCTCTGGATTCTTGTCGAGCTTTCCTCTTGGAGGGTCTCAACGTTTTCTAGGATTCATCGAAATCACTTCGGTTTCCATTCATGTCACCCTCTTACATCTTTCTGAGTTGGTTCTGTTGGGAACCTGCAGGGTTTAGGAGGAGTTTTCATCCTCATGGTCTACTTGTGCAGTATTATTGGGACTTGCAAGTACTTGTTTGTACTTAAGTGTTTTGCGTTGAAAACTCCTTGGAGATCTTTTTATTCCTTTTACCCGTGGTGCCTTTTCAAGTTTTCACCATGTCGAATTTTTTTTTTTTCCTTTGTAATTCCTTTTCAGGTTTTCACCACGTTTTTTAGCCCATTACGGATAGTATTTTTTGAGATACATTGCATTAATAGGATCGTTGAGTTCGAACCCCTCTTGATTTTTAACCTTATAAGAATTACCTGCATGCACTCAGGTAACCACGAATGGCCCCTCCCAATTAGGTTTGAACTTGCCTAAAGGGTGTGGATTTGCAGGAGTGTGGAAGATTTTCTTGAGTACCATGTCTCTTTCTCTGAATTGTAGGGGAACAACTTTTCATTGTTATGCCCTCTCGGTTCTATGCTGGTAAGTAACGATATTCTGTGTTGCTCGTAGTCTTTTTTCATCCAAATTAATGAGGGCAGCGATTTGTGCTTCGACCTTTTGTTCCTTATCTGAATTTTTATGAATAAGGATTCGGAGAAATGGTATCTCAACTTCGATGGGTAGCACTGCTTCCATACCATACACCAATGAGCATGAGGTCATGCCAGTAGGAGTCTTCTCGGTTGTCTGGTAGGCCCATAGGGGGTCATTTAGCTTTTCGTGCCAATCTTTCCCGCCTTTTATCATTTTATCTATGATTCTAAGAAGTCCTTTATTTGTGGCTTCTGCTTGTCCGTTTCCTTGAGCGTAGTAAGGTATGGAGAATTTCTGTGTTATCCCAAACCTTTTGCACATCGAAGTGACCATTTCATTTCTGAGATTGGATCCATTGTTAGTGATGATTGACTAAGGAACACCGAAATACGATATTGTTCTTTATGAAACGGACAACATGTTGGCCTTCAATTTTAACAAATGATGCGGCCTCTACCCATTTGGTGAAGTATTTTGTAGCCGTTAATATAAAACAGTGGTTGTTTGAGGCTTTGGTGATATCATTCTGATGATACGGAGGTGTTGAGTTGAGTGATACGGACGGTGCATGGATGAGGTCTCCATAGAATTGACATTTGGGACACCTCTTAATGAACTCCCAACAGTCTTCAGCCATGCTGGTCCAGTAATAGCCTTGACTCTTGATTTTCTAAACTAAGGCAGCTGCGCCAGAATGACCTCCTTCACTGTGTAGCTCTGTTAGTACTTGGTCAATTTCTGACTAATCGAGGCACCGTAAAATGATGTCATCGAAGGACGTTTTGAATATGAGCTCACCTCTTCTAAGAATCTTATAGAAAACCTTCGAAGGGCTTCTTTATCCTTTTTGGTGGCTCCTTTGGGGTATAACCCATCTTTTAATAGGGACAGAACATCATGGAACCATGGTTTTGCCTTAACTAGCACATCTGAAGCCACGAGGGACACTTCCCCATCGTTCTCATTTTCTTGCTCTATTTCTTTTTCGATCCTTGGTGGGGAAGGGTCATGTTTGTTCTTGATGTAGAATGGGAGCGTGGTGATTTTTGGGGGAATATCGACTATTGAGGTAAGGGTTGCAAGGGTATCGACGAACCGATTATTTTCCCTAGTAACGTGCTGGAAGGTAATTTTCTTAAAATATGAGATCATCTTTTCCACCTTTTCTTGATAATGCTTGAGCTTTTCTTCTTTCACCCTCAAAATCCCTTGAACTTGGTTTATGATGAGTAAGGAGTCACCAATCACTCGTATTTGCTAGATTTTCATTCCCATGCCGTTCTCAAGCCCAGCTACCAAGGCTTCATATCCAGCAATGTTATTGGTACATGGGAAATTCAACCTAATGGCCGTTGCCATTAAAATCTTCTTGGGTGAGCATAGTATGACTTTTATACCTGACCCGTATTCGTTCTTTGCACCGTCGAAGTATAGCTCCCAAATCGAGTCCTCAATTGTGAAGAGGTTCTCATCAGGGAGATCCGTGTTAACGGGAATATTGTCTGGCAGTGCGTATTCAGCTAAGTGGTCAGCAATGACTTGTCCTTTAACCAATTTTTGAGTGACATACTTGATCTCTAACTCGCTCAATAGCATTCTCCCCTTCGCCAATCGTCTGTTGAGGACTGACTTGGCCTGACTGAATGAGATAAGACATAATGTCTTAGTTTTTGCATGGCCCACATAAGTGTTAAGTAGTTTTTCTCCACATCCGTGTATTTTGTCTCATAATCGACCATGGTTTTGCTGATGTAGTATATCGTTTGTTCTTTTCCATGGTCGTTATATTGTCCTAACATTGCCCTCATGGTCTTGTCCTTCACTGACATATATAAGAACAGGGGTTTATCTGGACTAGGAGGACTAAGGATGGGAGGTTTGGTGAGGTACTCCTTGATTTAATCGAACGCATCTTGGCATTCATTGTCCCATATGAATGGGGTGTCCTTCTTAAGGAGTCTATTGAATGGTGCGCACTTATTCCCCAGCTGTAAAATGAAGGGCCTTATGGCTTGTATGCGACCTTAAAGCCCACAGATTTCTCTAATGTTACGGGGAGGAAGCATTTCAGTGCTGGCTCGTATTTTGAACGGGTCCACCTCAATGCCTTTTTAGCTTACTATAAAGACTAGTAATTTGCCGGATTCAACTCCAAAGGCACATTTTTGTGGATTGAGCTTGAGTTGATGTTTCCAGAGTCTTTCGAAAATGGTTCTCAGGTTGGTGAGATGATCAGACCTGGTCTTTGACTTGACCAGAATGTCGTCGACATAGTCTTCCATAATGGTGTGCATTAGATAGTGGAAGATGCTAGTCATTGCATGTTGATAAGTTACTCCTGCGTTTTTGAGACCGAAGAGCATGACTTTGTAACAGTAGGTTCCCCATTGTGTTATAAATGACGTCTTGGTTTGGTCTTCTTCTGCCATGAGGATCTGGTTCACCCGAGAAGTCGTTCATGAATGACAACATCTCGTGCCCCACAGTGTTGTCAACCAAGGCATCTATATTTGGTAACAGGAAGTTGTCCTTGGACATGCCTTGTTGAGGTCTAGGTAGTCGACACACACTTGGATCTTCCCGTCTTTCTTGGGTACAACCACTATGTTGGCCAACCATTCTAAGTAATCAATGGGGGTAATGAACTTCGGCTTGAGCAACTTGTCAATCTCTTTCTTAACTTTGAGCTCAAGGTGGGTCTTTTGATGTCAAAGTTTCTGCCTTACAGGCTTTGCTCCTTCATTGAATATTAGGTGATGTGCACCAATGTGGGATCTAGCCCTGGCATATCCTCGTATGGCCAGGCGAAGACATCACGATATTCATTGAGAAAGTAAATCACATTTTCCCGCTCCTCATAAGATAACGAGGTTCCAATCTTGGTTAACCTTGGTTCCTTCTCAGTTCCTAGGTTTACGTCAATCGTCTCTTCGATGATAGCCATTAGGTCACCATCGAACCTCTTCATAAATTGCTCAACATGGGAAGTAAGTTCCTCAGGTTGAGAGATTTCTTCAGGCTCTTGACTCTCTTGATCTTCATCTTGGTCGTCCAATTCATCATCTTGGGTATTATGCACCGTTATTGGGCTATCTTGAGTGAGCGCCGGTTTTTAAAATTCTTTTTCATTATTAACTTTATCATATTTTGAATTTTCACCGGTTTTTAAAATGTCTCAAGAGGTGTCCCTTAGGGGACCAGACGTGCAGGGTGGTTAGATGGCCACCCCACACCTATCCATTTTTTTACACCAGAACTTGAAGGTGTCGCTGGTATGCTTCTAGCGATTCTCGATATAAAGGAATGATCGACCAATTCCATCCCTGGGTTGGTGTTGGTGGATGAGCACCCTTGGCTGTGTTCAAGCCAACTGTGCACACCTCCTCCAGATCCAGGTAACAAGTGTGTCTTGAATTCCTAGTCCTTGTGTGTGCTGATATGTGAAAGAGGGACTATCCCCTATTGGGGAATCAAGGATCACCTTTGGCCGTTTTGAAGGACGGGCATTGAGAGGATCGAGGCTTTGAATGCCTCCGGATACAAAGCTCGGAAAGCTTGAAGGCTTCATCCAGCTTTGAAATAAAGTGAGAGAACACCCGAGTCCTCTTCGATCCCCGTTTTCAGTTTTATCTTGGGGTGATTCAAAAATCGCGCCCGTTACGCCTTGCTCTTGACTCTCCAAGCCATAATTAGGTTGGAAGCCTTAGGAGAAGAGTATGTGCCAAGCTTCAAGGGACCCAAAGCCGTATCGATGTTGGCATTGGATAATCTCCTCCATCGATGCGTAAGGTTTCAAAATTTGAGGAACGGGGTCTCCGGCCTCTAGGCATAAAGTGGCACAATCAGCTTGCTTGAAGGAAGCGAGCGAGATTTCCCCGAGCTCGATCCCTACAGCTAGCTTTCTGCTATATGTGCTAGGATTAAGAAAAGAAAGGGGGTCAGCACAAACCTTTACAACGCCATTTTTTGTTGGAAATTTTAGGCATTGATGTAGCGTGGAGGCAACCATGAGGTTTTCATGAAGCTAAGGTCTTCCTAGCGGCATATTGAAAGAAGGTTTTATGTCCAAGACATAAAACTTTACCGACTGAATGGTGGGGCCAATCTTGAGTGTAAGAGGCAATATGCCCTCAGCCTGCCTCTTGGTCCCATCATATGCAGCAATGGTTAACTGACACGGTTCGAAGTCATCAGGGCTTTTGCCTATCTGCTTCACCGTTTTCATAGAGCATATATTCAGGGATGCTCCATTATCAACCAGCACTCTCCTTATCTCATATCCTTTCATGAAAATAGTGATATGAAGAGGCTAGACGTGAAAGCGATTGACATTAGCCGGGATGTCATCGTCTGTGAATATGATTGGCGTTGGTGCCATTAGTTGGGTGATCATCCCGCATTACTAACCTGATTGTGTGTTGCTCGGGATGTTGGTCAAGCAAGAACCATTTCAACTTGTGCTCTATGTGCTGGCGAATTCGCAAGCAGCTCCAAGATGGAGATTTAGGCTTGGATCTTCTTGAGATGAGTCTGTAGATCATAGGTGGTTGCGGATCCTTGAGTTCTTTTATTAGGTTCATGATCTGCAACCCCTGCTGGTGGTTTGGTTGTTGAAGTGGCTCCCATTCTTTCATCAAGAGTGTCCGCCATCAATTGGATGGGTTTGAACACTCGACCTCTTCGGGTTAAGGAATCAACTTCGCCAGCCTGAAGCTTAATAGGGTCAGCCCTAGCAAGAGTAATGGGAGACCTCGAGGTGTTGGCCCCATGTTTGAAAGATGATCCCTTTTCACCAGCTTTGACCATGTCAATCTCGAGGGCATCATCTTCATCATACTGGTCCCTCTTAAGAGGATCATCAGAGCTCCGGGACAAAGTTTCCTCTAAGAAGACTCAAAAGATCTTCTTCAACTTCTTGGAGATGATGATGACAAGCAAATATGAATTGGCTGAGATCATCTTCTTTCATTCATGTGAACGATAACATCCTCCTTTGAGTTACTAGGAGCTCTTGTTTCTTCAGTCGTTGTGGCCGTAATTTTTGGGAGAGGGTTTGTGAAGATACCCATCTTTTGATTAGGTTCTTCAACAGGTTGATTTCTAGGTCCGACAGTGATGTCGCCCCTATTAATCAACCCTTGAATCACCCGCTTCAAGTAGAAACAGTTTTGGGTATCATGGGCATAGTTTCTATGCCACTTGCACCATCTATTCTTATCCTTAGCCTCAAATGGTGGTTCAGATGGTGGCGGGAGTTGAACCATGTTTTTCTTCAAGAGTAACTCCAACACTTTTTCGAACACGTCTTTGATAGGAGTGAAGTTCTCCTCTTGCCTTCGATTGTTATTTTGAGCATTAGCTCTAGGCGAACCCCTTCAATTTTGATTCCTATTATTGTGTTGTGTGGCTGAATCTTGAGCCGGTCCGTTAACGACAATTTCGTTAACCTGATCGGAAGCTTTCCCCTTGCTATTGCTCTTATTTTTATTCTAGGGAGTCGTTATGGGTTTGTTATCAGGCCTAATACTGAGGGGTGTCCCTCTTGCCCTTTCATGTCACGCCACTCGCTCGATCATGGAGTCGAAAGAGTGGGGGATAAGTCCATGGCTAAAGAAGGTCCTGTATTCAGGAGGTACATTTTCTAAGGTCTTGGAGATTTTAGCTGGGTCCGTAAGTGGACATTCGATGACCCACATCGCTGCCTCAAGGAATCGACCGATAAAATCCTCGAAGGATTCTCCTGGGTTTTGTTTAGTTGCACTAAGTTCGCCCAGGGAAATAGATCTTAGCGGTGACCCACGGTAATGAGAGACGAACTGGTTGAACATTTCGTCTAGAGTTGTGCGTGGTTGAGCAGTCATTATTCGCCGATGGCAGTTTAAAGCCTCACCAGTCAAAGTTTGTGAAAACAGGGCCTTCAACTAGTTAGGCCTGTCTCGTAAGGCTCGGAAGGAGAGGAGGTTCACATTGACGTGAATATCTAGGTCATTCTTCCCATTGAATTTGTTTTTAAACTCTGGGATGACAAACTCAGGGGGAAGGTCTTCCATGCCTACAAGGGTCGTTTGAACATAGGACTTTGACGGTAGAATGTCATGCATGCCCATTCTTACGAGGATATCCTGCATCACTTTTAAAGTGCCTTCTTGTTGAGTATTTGGCATGACAGTAGGCCCACCGGTCGGTGGGTTCCAAAGTGTAGATTGGTAAGTTGAGATTTGGGGTAGATGTGGGCTTGTACGGGCCTGAGGTTGATGAGCCACGGTTATCGAGACAGTTTGATATCTTTGTGCCTGAGGGGCATACTGACCCATAGGTGTCGCCACCGGTTGCAAAAATGGTACGGTTTGTTGGACAGGGCGAACTAAGGGGGCCGATTGAAGAATCGACTGACTCGGTTGTGCTAAGGGTTGGCCTATACCGCTAACTTGGATTGGGTTTGACCTGTGAGCTGGGACATGAACAGTGTAACCTAAGTCAGCCAGACTTTTAAGGGCAGCTTGAATGCCCAACTCAGCTAAGGGTTGATCTAAATTGACGCCTCTGCTCCGTACAGTGTTATGAACATCGTGAGCGGTACGATGGTGGCTCGAGGTTGGATTGAATCTCCTAGACCTAGGTGGGTCTTGATTCTTAGACCGCTACATCTCCGGGTTATCTTGGTTCTAGTTGTGGGAATTGGCATTAGATGCTGCATGAACTTCTTTCCTCGCACGGCTCCTGCTTTGGTTGCCTAAGGTCAGACGGCTCCTACTGTGGCTATGTAAGGTTCCCTGTAAGACAATGCCCGGCCGGACCCCCTGGCTGTTCAATGTTTTACAGGCGAAGCGAACTTTTCGGACCATACAGAGCTCAGGGTTAGGAGTGGATCCCTAAGACTTGGCTTCTAATTGAAGTCCTGGATGATGGATAATGGATTGGCCCGAGTTTTGGCCGTAATCCCAAGGGTTTGCATCATATTGGTCCTTAGGTTTGGGAAGGTTGGTTTAGAGTCAGCCGTGGAGCAGTCATCATAATCGCCTTGGGTAACCGACATGATGACTTTCTTTGGCCGGGTTCTAGAGTCTAGGCTCATGTAAGATCTAAACTCGATGACCTAGGGCAGACTCAGCCTGACTCTGAGGGCAAAACCTTATCTAAGACCAAGGCTAAGACTAGCCCAGAATCAAGACTTGCTAGACTCAATGGGTTTTGGTTTAGACCCTAAACTAGGATAAGCCTAGTCTAGATCTAGGGACAAGTCTAAGAATAGACCTATGCTAGAACCTAGACTATAATCTAGACTAGATGGGTGCGAGTCTCGGCTCGGACCAGGAGTGGGTCTAGGTTCAGACCTGGGTGTGAGCCTGGTTCGGACCTGGACTGTGCTGAGTGCAAGCCTAAGCTTGGACCTAAAGGGTTTTGAAACTCAGATCGGATGTGGACCCAGACTAGATCAAGATTGAACTAGGAACTAGCCTTTGGCTCGGACAACGAGGGGGCCTAGGTTCGGACTTGGGTGTGAACCTAGTTCGGACTTGGGCTGGGCTGGGTACAAGCCTGGACTTGGACCCATAGAGTTTTAATGATCAGACTAAGTGTGGACCTGGAATGGAACAAAAGATGAACCAGAAATAAGCTTTTGGCTCGAACCAAGTGGAGGCCTAAGTTCGGACTTCGGTGTGAACCTGATTCGAACTTGGGCAAGGCTGGGTACAAACTTGGACTTAAACCTAGAGAGTTTTAATGATCATACCAGACGTGGACCTAGACTGGATCAAAGATGAGCTAGGAACGAGCCTTCGACTCGGACCAAGAGGGGCCTTAGGTCCAGACTAAGGCGAAACCTGGTTCTGACCTGAGCTAGGTCGGGTACAAGCCTGAACTTGGACCCAAAAGCTTCAACTCGGACCAAAAGTGGGTCCGGACTGGAATCTAAGATTAACCGATCAAGAATAAGCATGCAAGAACATGGAAATGTTTCACCTAGTTTGATTATGGGTAGGCTTGGCTTGAGAGTGGGTTCCTAACTATTGAAATGCGGCTAGGCTGATATAGGTCCCCTCATAGGTCTTGGCTTCTTGTTATAGAATGTTCACCAGGTCCTACTATATGCGGAGTTGCTTTGAGGCAAAGGATTACGGAGGGGTGCTCACAGTTAAAGTTACGTGAATCCCAATCGCCTCAACTCTCAATGTCAGGTTCCCCTCACGCCATTAATGTGGATCTCGGGGGTTTTCAAACAATTTGTTTTCTAGTTTTCCAGAATTCCTGATCAGTGTGTGCTGGAGTGTGTAAAGAAGCATGCAAATGAAAATAAATTCAAGCACACATGCACACAATAAGAAAGAAAACAAGTGAGCACTCGACGCTGATCGCGCCTAGCGATGCGCGCTTCTAGGCAAAACTCGTTCGAGGCACAATATAGATGAAGGGGTGAGGAACCCCTAAGAATGCATGGTCAAAGCAGTGAAACCAGGCACAATTCGTGCTAAGTCAAGCATGACCCGAGTCGACGATGACTTGAACGAGACACGATTCAGGAGGGAGGTGCAAGCAACCCTCAATCAGTTTTTTTTTTTTTAATTTATTGTTTTTTCTTTTAAATTTGATGAAAAACAAATGAAAGCAGGGAAAATAGGAATTCAGTCAAAATTAACAAACTAAAATAAAAAAGAAAAATTCAGGAGCATGACAAACTTATCTGAAGAAAAATGTTTTTTTTATATTTTTAAATATTTTATTTTAAGCCAAAAATTAGTGAACAAACACAAAAAGGGCTCTGGAATAGGCATGTGGAGTTCCAAAAGTTTTCTGGAACCTTTTTCATAGGGCGGCACGGACCGTGTCGCACCTGTAGGTTGGGCGGCACGGGTCGTGTCGCCCAAAAAAAAATTTAAATTTTTTATTTATTTTTATCTTTTTGATCTTGATGAAATAAGGCTACTGAAACTTGCAAAAGCAAAAAAATCAGACTTTATGATGAAATAAAATTAAAACAAAGTAAAACATAAGAACAGCAGATAGAACAGACATGTATCAAGAAAAATATTTTTTTGGTATTTTTAAAAATTTTATTTTGCTATGAATGTTTGTACACAACCACAAAAGAGACCCAGGACCCAGCCTGCAAAATTTTAAAAAATTCTGAATTGGGCAACGGGGTGAACCAGAGAGAGTGTCGCCCTGGACCTGGGCAGCACGGTCCGTGTCACCTGGGCGGCACACCTTGTGTCACTCGGGCGGCATGTCCTGTGTCACCTGGGAGGCACGCCTAGTGTCGCCCAAAAAATTATTATTTTTATATTTTGTTTTTTCTTGAAGATCTTAATAAAATAAGCTTAATGTAAACTTGGACAAACAGCAAATAAAATTGTTTTTTATGAAAATAAATTAAAATAAAGCGACAACATATTTAACAAAAAAAGATTTTGTATTTTTAAATATTTTATTTTGATCGGAAACATTGGGAATAATCACAAAATGGTACTTAGAATATGCCTGCAAAGTTTCAAAATATTCTAAGATTTTTGAAATTTTGATGCTCGAATCACGCTAAATTTGCCCTACGGTGGGCACCAAACTGTTTACAGCGCAAAATCAAAGCGATCTGAGGATGTAGATCACTCAGATCTGACACTTTGAATAGATAAAACTGAAATGGAAAATAAGTGGGACAAATCGAATTCAGATCCGAGGTCAGATCTGCCTATAAACAAGCAGATCTGCTCTCAGATCTGTGGCGCAGCCAGCATGATCCAAGGCATCAAAAACACGATTTTTAAGAAAACTAATCAAAATAAAATTAAAACTGTAAAACAAAGGAAGAAAATGATACCAAATCGGGTCGGATGGCTCGGGACTCCCGAGCCTTCGAGGGCTCACTCGTATCAGCACCAGCGTCCTCTTTGCCTCTTTGATCCAGTTGTTGACCAGTAGATCTGTGATGTCCAGGTGGTTGTGCCCTGGAGATGGTTCTATAACTAAGGTTGTTGTGCCCTAGAGATCTAGGATTTTGGCTTAAGGTTAGGGTTGTAGGAGGGTTTTTGAAGCTAACTCTTTCATAGGGTTTTCAGCATTTTTCGAAGAAGTCCGTCTGTCCCCCCATTTCTAACTTCATCTGCCCTTAAGTAGCCACGAAAAAGGGATATACCAGCGCCCAAGACCTGTTGGAAAGGATATACATCCATAACCAACAAATCTCAAGTCAAACATATCAAAATTTGGGGCACGGGTCGTGCCGCCTTGGCGGCACGCCTTGTGTCGGATAAACCAAATTTGGTCCAATTTGATATTTTTCAATTCTAGTGTGTTGTTCAGCCTCTTGTGAAGCTACTATATAACATTTGGGTTAAAATGGATTTTTTTACTATTTTAATGAGTTTTTTAGTTAAATAGGGCATTTACAAGATGACTTGGGCGACACGCCTTGTGTCGTCTGAGCGGCATGCCCCACGTCGCCCAAATCAAAACTTGTCGAAAATGATTTTTTTTTTTTAATTTGGGTGTCTTCTTCAGTCTCTTGTGAAGCTCTCAGAGAAAATTTGGGTCAAAACAGATTTTTTACTATTTTTAATGGTTTTTTTGGTAAAACAAGGCGTTTACAAAAATCTGGGTCAAAACAGGGTTTCTACAAGATTTCGAGCAGGCAAACTGATTTTAGGCCACAAGATAGGTTGCGTGAACTATGGATTTGGGTTTCCTAGATTAAATATGATCCTAAAGGTTTAAGAAACCATAGAATTTACCAGATTTAAAATGGGGTGTCTACAACTACATAATGATAGCAAAAAAAATGGACATTTAATTAGCTGGCTGCTATGATAGAATAGTTTCAATTGTACAAAAAAAATGGACATTTCACTCTTTAAAACTCACTACTTAACATTTGTTTCAAACATACATATCAAATTCAAAAATACATATTAACTGAAAAATATATCTCAGAAAAAGGTTCATAGCCTTTACAATTTGCATTAGTCACTTTTCAAATTAAATATTCAAGTATCATCTAAAAAATGCATGTCAAACTGAAAAATACATATTTTTCACTTTCTTCACCTCAACCATTTTTTTTTGCCAGCTTGCAATACCCTTTCCCTTTACATTGGGTTCCTCCCTAATCCTTTCGTCTTGGACATCTCCCTCATTTCGCAATCGCAAATTCCACCTTCATTCCTCATGCAAAGCCGGCATAGCTTCAATTTGGTGGTTTTTGCTCTTATCATTTCTGCTTTTTGTTCTCCTCTCATTTTCCTCATCAGTCTCGCTCTCTTTTTCCTCATTTGCACCATCTCCCTCCTCAGTCACATTTTCTCATCGGTGCCGTTCTCTCTTTCCTCATCTCCACCATCTCCCTCCTCAGTCTCGCTTTCCTCATCTCCACTATCTCCCTCCTCGCTCTCGCTTTCGTCATCTCCTCGGCATCTGTCTCGATAGGTGTGTTCTACAATAGCAAAGCATGGGTCGCCTGTACATAACGTCTGGATTCCCTTGCTAATACTTCCCCACATATGTAGTTTATAGCATCCTTATACAGGTTAATCGATGTAGGTAGACAATAAAAAAACAAAATAGATAATTACTTGGGATACATATTAAGTCAATAAAAACTAAAATACATAAATTAGATAATATACCAATCTCCTCTCATCATCATGGCCTATGAGGGGGGACACATTTGATGGCGACTACGAGGGGGTACATGGGAGTATATCTATATCTATGGGTAAACATATTGTACCAAGCCATATAACCTTTTGTAGGCATTCCGCCATATTTATCCACGACTGCCTTGACAACCTTGCGTTCTCATTGCCACCAGTCTCTTATCTCGCTACTCAACTCGTCAATCCAACTTGTGGGATATACTGAGGTGGCTCAGCACGAATCACATGTATCTTTCCAAATTGTCGCCACACACGATCAGGCATATAGTACTCTGCAATGTGGAAACTTATTAGTTATAATCGACACAACTTGTTCTTTATTGAGTGTATCTAATAGGTTGTACTTCTCATATGGTTGTCAAGTCACCTACAACAAAAACATAACACAATAATCACTTATTTGTATTTGCCTTAGATATATTACCTACAATTATATAAGCACATAAGCAAACCGCTAACCATGTTTCTATTTTCCTTAGATATATTCCCTACAATTATATAAGCATGCAAGCAAACCACCAACCATACTTGTATTTGCATTTGATAGATTGCTTACAATTACATAATCAAATAAGCAAATCATGAACTATGCCAATTGAGATGTCATCAAACGTTATTAATGGGTCTTTGTTGCGTGATTGTTTCTTCCACTTGCAGGCTCTAGGCATTTCTATGATGATAGTTGCAAGCTTGGTGCCTAGAGCTGGAAAATACTCATAGACCCAACACTGGACAAAAAATAGCTAGAAGCAATAAGTTTGAAGCCAAAGAAATTATAAATATCTAAATATTAACTATAAAAATAGTGAAAATTACCTGTAGTAGTCCACTAAAATGTGTATCCCCATCCACGACTTTAGATAAGGAACGATATAAGAAGGCAAGCGCTGATGCACCCCATACATACTTCTTTGCCTCATCAAGATCTTGAAACAGTTGCAGGTAACTTATAAGGGTCGATCCTTGAGATGCGTCGGCAAATATAGCTGTGCCGACTAAATAAAAGAGATAAGCTCGAGTGTGTTGTAGCAAGTTTAATTTGGTAGGCCTTTTTGGTAGTTGCTCGAATTTCATCCTCAACCAAGTATGTTTAAGATGGCTCAACTTATAACCTTTAGGGCAATCTCCCAAATACTCCATGATGAAAGCCCTACAGTCTTTAGGTCTGATACCTATTATAGGCTCGCCTATCACGGGTATCCTTAATATATGTCACACATCGTACATGGTTGGAGTCATCTCACCAATAATTAAACGTGCGGTATTTGTCACCTTGCCCCATTTCCTATAAAGACTCTCAATAGACTACAATCAATATGGGAGACTCCAATATCTATCAAGGAGCTCAATTTGGTCTTTTCAACAAAAGCTACCTGTCGTGGATCTAGCTCCTATTTTCCTAAGGTCTTAGTTGGTTCATTAATTTGAAAAAAAAACTTCTTATGAAATGAAATTCAATAAGAAATGACAATAGTTATTAACAATATAAGAATTACCTAATTAATGTAAATCATGAACTAAAGTAAATAGACTATCGTATATTTTCCCGTTCATCGGATGAAGTGGATGGGCCCCTTGTTATGGGTCCTGCTTCGCTAAATCTATTTATATTATCAGAGTTTCACATGTGCACAACACATCAATTAAGAGAATATGTATTAACAAAAAAGAGAATAATAAAAGAAACAAACATAAGTATATGTGCCCCAAAAGCGCAAAATTAACATACGTGGAACAAATACTAAAAACAAACATCATTAATATATGTACTAACAAAATTTCCCACAAGTGGGTTCTATAAATTAAAAAGATAGAATAAAGAAAATAAGTATAAGTATATGCCATCAAATGGGTGCTTTACATGTTGTCCTGCTATGATCAGTTGTTTTTCACTGACTCAAAAACACATTACATGACCTTCATTCTATGGTGAAGAACATGATAACAACTATTCTCTCACAATGTACACACATAACTTCCATTTCTTATATAATCTAAGAATCATACATTCATTCTCCACATCCACCATTATCATATAACAAAAGCCCCAATTTTCAGTGAACAAGACAAAGATTTTGTACATCACATACACTTTCATTTCACATTTCAGATGCATAAATTCTTATGCTTCCTCATGACTACAATGCAATGGTGATGGATCCACTTACCTAAACAACAATGCTACCTTCTCTAATCCTCTTCTCACAGCTCTCACCCGCCCAATAATGGCTGCCCTCCAACAGTCACTTCTTCAAACCTTTTGTCTTAGAGAGAGAGAGATGAAGTAAGAATAAGTGGCGAGGGTGAGAGAAGACGCTTAAGTAGTCTTGTGTTTGAGGTGGCTGACCAAGTGTCACCAAGAGGCTCAAAAATCTGGATAAGTGGCTCTCAAAGCAGCATGCCTTTAATAAGTGGTACTCATAATCCATGCATGTCAGAAACACAGTCGGCAGTACACACACGGCAACAGATAACCGGTGCTGGTCTATCCCTTCTTCACAGTCGGCGTTGCATACTCAACACAATCTGTGTTGCACACTCAACATAGCCGACACTGGTCTCTTCACAGCCGGCGCTGGCGCTGCACACAACACAGCCGGCGCTGATCACTTCACAGGCGGTGTTGTACACAATACAACCGGCGCTACCAGTGTTGGTCTCTTCACAGCCGGTGCTGCGCACAACATAGTCGGCGCTAGTCTGTTCACTATCCTTCCTTCCTACTTATCCAGCCATGCACTCTACCTAGCCGGGAAAAAAAATCTGGGTTGTCACACTTGCGAACCATGTTTGTCTTTGATGACCGTTTCTTTGCCTCGTCAAGCCTTCCAATAAAATAATTCTAACACATAATCAGGAGACAAATCACTGATGATTTCTTTAGCCTTGTAATGTGCAATGTCACTTAATTTATCCTTTATTAAGGATGCAATAAATTTTTGTGACGCTCCTCTGTACTTCTTTACTTGTCTCAATATTGCATGAGTGATCTCTTTTCTATATTTTGATTCTAAAAACATTCGTTCTGCCAAGCTTCACAGCATATATCTCTCATTTGCATCCATCACCCTTACATTTTTCCCTTATGTAATACCCCTCATTTTTAACAAGACGATACGTGAAATGGCTTGCTATAGAAAACTTGCTAAATGCCCTCAGAAATCTTCTAAAGATTCAAACTGTTGTCGTATCCCAGCAAGTGCATCCTCCCATGTACTAAGCAACCTTGGTACATTGCTTTACTCAGAGCCAGAGACGAAAACATTAGAGGATTGTGGGGTCTGACCTCTTCGACTACCATAGTATTATGTGAAGTACTTCCACCCGTACGTTCACTCCCATCAAATACATAGACAAACACTTGATTCTCGCCTTTATGAGGATTCAACATCTTAACAATATCATCATTAATGAATAGGTTAACCATAAATCTTCTATTTCCCCGGACAAAATACCTCAGTGATATCAAGTGCATGTCAAGTGAGAAACACTCTACTATGTATGTTCGCATGTCATCTAACTTTCTTCTACAGTCAGTGAAAAGGGTAAATGCATCACCACCAATATATAATCTAAAGTCTCATTGACACTTGTTCGGAGTTCTCCACCAAAAATATAAAAAATAATTTGCTATCACTCTTTTTTTTTTGTCTTGCACAACATTTGTAATAACTTACTCCTTACATTGCATATACAATGTCTTAAATACGAGCCTTGAACTTGCCTAAGTTTGGTAGGATCAAGTTAGATTTTCGGGAAAAAAAAAAAAAAAGCTACTGCTAAATTTTAAAAGGAGCTAGGTTATTGCTTTTTAATGATAAATTATATTTTAACATGAGCTAAGCAAATTTTAAGAAGGATTTTTGTAAAAATAATTGCTACTAAATTTTAACAAAAGAAAGATGATGGATCATCATCTACAAGATCAATATAAAACAAATATAGTAAAAATAATCCAAAAATTATTACCACCAATAACATTCAAACCCTAAAATGAGAATCTCCATAAAAAATTAATAAAAAATCAATACATCTTAAGCCATGAGCAATCCATTCCTTCAATTGTTAATGACGAATTAATTTTTGCCAATTTTGCCAAATAAAAACCCAACAACAGATTTTAAGGAAAGGTTATGATCCACACTTTGATAAGAAACAACATAAACTTAAAGACAATCAACAAGCTTCTGATCCACATTTTCACTTCAAATGAATAAGGAAAAGGTTTTCACATGCCAAGTTTTACCCCCAAAGATGAAGTTACAACATAAATATTAGATAAAAAATGTTTCTAAATATTATATTAAAATACTATTTCATACCGGGGGCTTAAAAATTGAGCTCGGCCTTTGATGGGGCTCGTTTCGAGAAAGAGGAGTGTTCTGTGGGACCTTCGTAGAGACAATGAGAGCGTTGTGGGTCCTTTGTTCGTAGAGAGAGAGAGAGAGAGAGAGAGAGAGAGAGAGAGACGTGGTACTTTGTGGGGACCTTAGTAGAAAGAGAGATGGAGAGAAAAGCTAAGTTTTGGCCTCAGTTGAGAGAGTGAGTGGGGCCTTGGTCGAGAGAGAGGCATCTACAAATCAATGATGAGGATTTATAGAGAGAGAGAGTAAAAACGTAGATCATGAGAGAGTGAGTGGGACCTTGACAGAAAGAAAGGGAGATAAGAGCTCGTGATGTGCTTCACTAGAGAGAGAAATGACCCTCGTATTATGTCCAACTAGAGAGAGAAAATACACTCTTGTGCTCTGATAGAGAGAGAAACGAATCTGTGTTGTGCCCTGGTAGAGAGAGAAAAGGAACAATCGTGCCCTAATAGAGAGGGAGAGGAAAATCTTGAGCTTGGTGGAGAGAGAAATAGGAAAATTGTGAGCCTTGTAGAGATGGAAAGGGGGAAATTGGTGGAGAGGGAAAGGGGAAAATCGTGAGGGAAAATACAAAGAAATTATTTTAGGGTAAAAAATAAAGGGGATGATAGTTTAGTCTTTATTTCACCATTTTTTTAGATTGGAGGGTATTTGCTATAAAATCTGATTTTGAGAAAAAATGTGTTATGAAAAATTAAGTTGGGGATAAAGTGCCTAGAAAATCTCTTTTGGGTGTTTTTTCCATTTTCCCTATAAACTTTAGGCTGACAGTTGAAGACATCACATGATGGCTAGAGCAGCTTTCCATCGAACACATCATGTATCACGTGTGGCCCAGGGTACAGTTGTTTCAAGAGTATATGATGAGTTTGAGGTGTGTAATAGTGGGGCCCAATTGATTATGTGTGGGCTACCTTTGCCCTAAAAGTGTATTAGTGGGGGCCACGTGATTATGTGTGGGCTATCTATCTTAAAAAGGAAATGGAAGTGCCCTTGAAAACAACAAAATTCCAAAAAAAAAAACCGGTACGGGCCGATGACATGTCTGATCTGTGTGATTCCCTATAGCTAATAGTCTGGATCTCCTTTTATTAACCGATCCAGGACGGTTATACCCGATCTAAATCGGGCTAATCAAAATCGGATTGGCTTTTTTTAGCCTTGGTTAAACTAATGTTTAAAAAACCAACTTGGTAACGGGCGTCATTGAATTACGGAAAAGTATACAAAGAGATCATTTACTTTTGGAAAATTGCTTAATGCATCGTGTCTTGCATTTCTACATTTGCTCCCCTGCATTATGTCCATCTAAAAACAATTGAAACTAATGGTCCAAATATCTTCTTCATCAAATTATTATTTTTTAAAAAAAAAATTTATTTACTTTTCATATTCATGATCTCCATGTTAGAGATTACATGTGCTTAAAAATTGGGTCCAAAAATCCATCTCAAAAATAGATTTTTTGGAATGATCTCATTTCTACATAGACTCATAGAAATCGTGTCGTTTACTTTTGTACGATAAGGTTACACTCATTCTTGTCTCTTGGATTTTAAATTAGGTGGTTATAAGAGTGTCATTGAAAAGATTTAAAGTTCAAAAAAAAATTTCTTGGACTTCTAACCCAAACCATCCAATTTGACATCTAATGAGTATAAGTGATTGTGACCTTCTAGTAATAAAGATAAATAGTCTCATTGTACACAATCCCTTGAATTAAACCCAACTCATCGACCAAGTGTCCCACAATGCTAATTGGTTGTTTGGCTAAACAAACAAGAGAACTAAATTCCAAGTTTTCATTTATAAAACCTGCTAGAGTTTTTCTAACTTCAAAAGTTAATTCATTTCACTGGTTAGAGCACTACACACACCCCATAACATAGGAAACAAATAAGGGAAAATTACATAAAACCCCCAAAAATGGACTTTCTAATCAATTTACTCCCAACCTAACTTTTCCTAGCAACTTCCCCCACCCCCCCCCCCCCCCAAAAAAAACCATGTTTCCTAGCAAATACCCCCCAATACAAAAAGTTTGCTTTTTATTAAAATACTCTTCTAGTACATAACAAATCATTTTTATTCCCAATAAAAGGAAACATCGAACCGCACTTGTACAATGCCTGACTGCTCACTGCAAAACGCCAGTCCGCCACTTAAAATGCCTGATTGCCCCTTCAAAATGTCGTATTGCCACTTCTAAATGCCGGACTACCCCTGCAAAATACCAGACCGCTATTTCAAAATGCTGGACTGCCCTTTTCTGCAATAGCATAATCCGTGGACCGCCACAATGAAATGCCGGACCGCCCATTACAGCAAAATAATCGTCGGACCGCCTCTTCCAAATGTCGAACCGTTCTCTCAAGCGAAAATGATTTGTTATGTAAGGGAACGGTATTTTCGTCAAAAAACTAAACTTTTTGTATTGGGGGGTATTTGCTAGGAAATATGGTTTGTTGGGGGAAGTTGCTAAGAAAGTCTATTTTTGGGGTTTTTTTGCAATTTTCCCAACAAACAATGTGTTCAATGTCAAATCAATATAGATGACGTTGGATGATTGAGATGAAGTAATTTGCCAATATGGCCGAATAAAGAAATTTTTCATCTCAATTCATTACAGTTGAAAATAGAAAGTTGATATCATGCAACATATCACCATATATGTGGCTTGTATGTATCGTTGCGCACAATCCCCTTCCTTCAAATGAAAATTATATAAAGTGACCATTTACTTTTGAGTAATGATCCTATGAGACCCTCCCACACCCATGTGTGTAAAGGATCACCATTAAATTTCGCACAGATCTCTAGAAAAGTTATCACATAGGTGTGGGACTTGACTTTTCAAGAGATTTGTGTTAAATTTAATGGAGATCTACACACATAGGTGTAGGAGGGTCTCATAACGTCATTTCTTTTTACTTTTAACTAGTTAGATTATGTAAATAATCATATAAATGTGTGAGGCAAGAATACATTGATATGTAATAAGCAATCAAATATTAATATGGTTTCATAAGCTACGGCTTTAAACAATCAAATTAGAGCCCACCTCAAAAATTTCACTAGAAAAGGTTGTTTTGATGTCCCAATATCCTCAAATTGGTCATCTCGACACCAAGAAGCATGAACATCAGAAAAAAAAAATGGATTTTAAGTTTCGGAAATAGTGCACCTTGGAACACATTTTTGGATCGTTAAATTTTTAAGATTTTTAAGTTTTCATAGATCTGCTCGATCTACACTATTTTTGAAGCTTTAAATTTGATAATTAAATATGAAAATATATTTTAAGGCTATCACAAAGATTTCTAATATTGAAACCACATTTCTCGATACTATTTGAAGGCACGCTTTACTTTGACCGTTTAGAGCCTCGGCTCTGTACAAACTGCACCTTTCATATAAATCACATGGGAGTGTACGTAGATATGCAATGATAAATATCAGGGGAAATCTATACATAAAACTTTTCTAATGCCAATCTCCACTGATGCTAACTATGAAATCTATAGTATCATAGCACTAATACTTCCGCATTGTTGTCCAATGGTTTTTTGGAATTAACTACAATATCTCTTTTTCTCTCTCTCTAGATTTTTCAGATAAATTCGAATAACCAAATAATTAATATCTAGCTCTGTTCCTCAAGCAAAAAGGACGGTCTCTTGCTCTCAATAAGAAGGAAAAAATAGAAAAAAAAAAACAAAAGGTGAAAACACCATGTTTGTAAACAGAAGAGGAGGTCTCTCTCTTTCTTCCTGCTCATTAATAAGCACATAAGTCATGTTTGGTCCGCTCCCGCCAATCATGGGCAAGGGGGAGAGGTTAATGGTTACTAATAAATTAATTGCTATTAAACGAAACAAATCGAAAAGGAATTTTTAATTTTGAAAATTATAATTAGAAACGAATTTTAAAAATAGTTGGAAAGGGAAAAATGGACATAACTAGTGAAATCTTTAAAAAATTGTACCTAAAAATTTAATGGTTACTAATAAACTAATTGCTCATTAAACATTGAACGAAATTGAAAAGGAATTTTTAAGTTTGAAAATTATAAAATTAGAAAGGAAATTTTAAAAATAGTTGGAAAGGGAAAAATGGAGATAAATTTTTAAAACTTTAAAAACTTGTACCTAAAAAATAAAAAAATAGTTATGCATTATTTGTTTGGAGCCTAAAACTTCACGCTTAATACTATAAAGGTGATAAAAATTAAACAAAAAAAAGTATGCATTCCTAATATTTGTAGTTAAGACTCTTTCAAATAGTTATAAATTTTAATGAAAAATTAGAAATTAGTCAAAATAATTTAGAGAGAAAAATAAAAAAATAAAAATAAAAATTTGATAATATTAGAAAATCATTTTGCTATTTTGTAACATTTATAATTTTCTTAAAAAAAATGTAAAAGACACAAATTTAGGAGAGCTCAAAAATTCTTAAATTAAGATTTTGAGAAAATTACATATATATCCGTTATACTTTACGTTATTATGGTTACACTTAATAACTTTCATGATTTCTCATCTATCCATTTTTTTATCTTTCATAACGCCTTTTTTTAAAAAAAATACTTTTGCCTTTTTTGGGATGTTCAACATCCAAAAACAGCCGCAGCTAGAACAGTCACTTATCAAATATCGGATGTTGAACATCTGAAATTTTGTGTGCTTATCTATTTTTATTTGAGAAAAATTGTTCATTGAAAAAATGTACCCCCTTTACTGTCCCTTAATACAGTAACCCACAGAGTGGAAGATAATGACTCACTATTTGGACGTGATTGGTACCGTTCTTACTCTTTCTTTATATGGTTGATTAATTAAAGTTTATTTATCTGTTATTGTTTAGAATATTTAATTTTGTTAATAACATTTGTTGTGTATTTGAGATTAATGAATGGAATTTGTTTAATATTGATGAAGTTGTTTTTTTATGTAATTATTTGTTGTTTGTATCATGTTGATACATTGTATTCTTTGTTTTGGCGAAATAATTGTTAAACTTGTTTGTTTGTAATAAAATTTGTTATTTATTTTGGGTTTATGTGAGTATTACTCGCAATTTTAGTAGTACGTTATTTCAATCTATTATGTAATATTCAGATTTTATGAACCCTAAAGTAGTTAGAAATATCCCAAATTTGGTAATTTTTTTGTAACACTAATTTTGCTATTCATTTAATACATGAGTATTGACGATCGCTACTGACAATTTTAGTAGTACACTATTTCAATCTATTATGCAATACTCAGATTTTATGAACCCTAAAGCAGTTAGAAATATACCAATTTTTGGTAATTTTTTTGTATAGATTTTTTATAACAGTAACTTTGCTATTAATTTAATACAATAGTATTGATGATGGCTACTGAGGGAGTGCAACTGGTATTTCGATATCGGGGGTCATTTGAGACGAATGCAGATGACGGACATGTTATTTATAAAAGAGGAAAATTGAAGGTCACCAAGTATAATGGGAATAGTTCCTTAGAGGAACTAAAAAGTCATTTTACAAAATAACCAAATGTGATCCAAACAAATTAGCTATTATGTACCACAACACGAGTCTATCTAGTGGGCTTGATTTGATTGATGTTAGTGATGATATAGATATATCTTTTATGTTGGGAGGGGAATCTTCGAGAATTGGAATATATATTGCCGAGGCACAACAAGAATTTGTTGCTGAGGCCCTTCTTCAAGGAATAGGTATATCTACAATTTATCTTTCCATCTGTAAATTACTTTATTTTAATCTTATATGTGTAGAAATTGGTGCTTCATCTTACACTCTTATCTTTTGTCAACAGTCGGTGTAACACTTTACTTAAGCAAGATCAAAACATTGGAGTGGTGCCCAACCTTGAGCTCACACCAGAGCGTGATATGGAAGACATTGACCCACTAAAGAGTCCATGAAGAGGAGTTGGTAACGAGGTTCAATTGAATATTGGGCATTTTTTTAAAAATGTTAATGAATGCCAGCATCATCTAGTTGATTTTACAATCCACAACAATTTTGTTTTGAAGTTGGGTGAAAGTGAATTAGGACGAGTGTGGGCAAGTTGCAAGGCAGATGGATCCACATTTGGCAGCACCGTATACTTTAAAGTGAAGTTTATGGTTAAGGAGCACACATGTAGTGGTCCAATGGGGAGGGTCCATCAGGCACTAGCTCGTAGTGATTAGGCAAAAAATATTAAAAGCCGCCTTCTTGACCAACCAAAAATTAAAGCAAAAGACATTGTAAAGGATGTTCAATATGATCATGGGGTCAGGCTTTCCTACATGCAAGCTTGGCGAGGAAAAGAGGTTGCTAGAGAGATGAGAGATGGATCACATGAACAACAATATCATGACCTCCCTCTGTATATTAAGAAGATCAGAATAACCAACCTGGGAACCAAAGTTCGTACCCACACAGATGAAGGCAGGTTCAAACGACTATTTATTGCCAATCATCCATGCATTATGGGGTTTGTCAATGGATGCATGCCACTAATTGGTATTGATGGAACATTCCTAAAAGGAAAGTATCAAGGCATTTTATTGTGCGTCATCGCGGTAGATGCGAATAATGGGCTCTTTCCATTGGCATTTGCAGTGGTTGAGAAGAAGAATTACTAGAGTTGGTATTGGTTCTTAAGTATATTAAGTGAGCTCTTAAATGGGTACCCTAATCCACCTGCCTTGACCATATATCAGATTGACAGAAAAGCCTGCCATAAGCAATAGAAAAATGCTTTCCAACATGTTTTCCATCATTTTGCATGCGACATATGGGAGAGAACTTCAAGGACTTTATGAAGAGGTCAGCAAATATTGAAGTATTGCTGATGCTGTTTTGGAAGGCTGCTCGTAAAGCTACCATTGGTGAGTTTGAAAAACTAATGTTTGATATACAGTGTGTCGACCCAAAAGCATATGATTGGATTAAGAATATTCTACCCAAATTTTGGGCAGATGCCTATTTTCCAAGGTCTAGATACAGTCATCTTATCTCAAACATGGCCGAGTCTTTCAATGCTTGGATTTTATAAGCTCGAGAGAAGCCGATCATTACAATGTATAAAGAAATAAGGAAACAGTTGATGACCAGGTTTGAAGAGAAGAGGGAATTAGGTAATACTTGGAGCGGCATGTTAGTACCGAAGGCCAAGAATTACTTGACACACGAAAGATGAAGGCTCGATTTTTGCATAAAGTTATATCCGCCATGGACACGCTTTTTGAGATCCACTATCTTGGGAAGAAGTACGTTGTCGATTTAATGCAGTGGATATGCAGTTGTATAAAATGGCAAGTCAGTGGCATTCCATGTGCCCATGCTATTGCGGCCATTAACCATATGCATATGGATCCCAATGTGTACTGTCTTAAGTATTTTACAGTGGAATACTTTAGAAGGACATTTGAAACTCCTTTTGCATCTGTCTCGGATGATATTGAATTGACAGGCATTTACAACTTGACAGTGTTGCCACCAAGGACTACACACCTTCTCGATAGGCCAAAAAAATAATGAAGAATATCCGAGACGGAACATCCGATCACCAGGCCTTTGAAGTGCAAACGATGCAGCGTAGAGGGTCATAATAGGAGGACATGCAAAGAACTGATAGTGTGAACTTGATGTTAATATTGTATTCTTGTATGGAATTATGATTTTCATGAATTGAGTGAATATTGTATTTTTGTTGTCAAAATTGTATCAATGCAATCGGAATTCTTTGTTGTCATAAATCTTCTAATAGATGAGTTTGCCAATATTTGTGTCGAGATAGATGATTTCAATATTGGAAATCTTTGTGATAGCCTTAAAATAAGAAAATGAAATTCATATCCATACATCTAGAAATGAGTTATTCTCATGTCCATGGATCCAGAAATGATGTCCATTTTTTTATCATGTCAATGCATCTTGATGTCCATGAACAATGTGATGTCTAAACAAATTCGAATATTCAACATCTGAAATTGACATATTTTCAAATGTTGAACATCCGAAAACTCATTGTGAAAATCCAGGAGCTTCATGAATTTTGACAGTACCATTTTCGGATGTTCAACATCTGAAAATATTGAACATCCGAAAATGGTACTGTCAAAATCCAGGAAGCTCCTGGATTTTCACAATGAGTTTTCAAATGTTCAACATCCGAAAATAATCGTCAAAATCCAAGAGCTTCCTGGATTTTGACAGTACCATTTTCGAATGTTCAACATCCGAAAATATGTTAATTTCGAATGTTGAACATCCGAATTTGTTTACACATCACATTGATCATGGACATCAAGATGCATGGACATGATAAAAAAATGGACATCATTTCTAGATGCATGGACATGAGAATAACTCATTTCTGGATGTATAGAAATGAATTTCATTTTCTTATTTTAAGGCTATCACAATTGTTTCCATTGTTGATTATATGATTTTCGATGCACAATTGCTATTATTTCCACCACCATCAATCACAAGAAGTAACATAAATAATGTTAAATTAATAAATCCCATTAATCTTATATCAAATGTATACTGGATAGCTCTAGGCAGTGATATGATGCTAAACCCAATACACATATGCAACCACTAACAATCAAATTTCACCAAGACTCCAAGTCTTCTCAAGATGGCCCATGTAACAACAAAAAATGAAGAGAAAGAAAGGATGACCGATATTGGCACATAAGCACAACAACACACATTGATATCAAGAGTGATACTGAATATTCTACAATATATTTAGTGAGTAGTAATAATATAAATACTATAACTTTTCATAAAAAATATGCTAGCTCGATATGACCCTCAAAATGACCCATTACAAAATTGGCATCCTCAAAGTGACCCATTACACACCTCGTCTTCTCTTAGGCTAATATTGTTTATTTCGTGTGTTATATATTCTGGGTTCCTCAACTGTAGGTTGTGTGGAGGGAGCTAGGTCTTCTACAGCCTGATTACTTTGACCCACTCCATCATCTCCAGCCTCATCAAGTACAGCTTCGTCATTATATTGACGTTGTAAATTCTCCATCCTGGCTTCTACGTCACCCATATTCACATGCACAAATTTAGACAACATTTCAAATGCGTTGTTAACGCGATTAAGAACTTCAGGATACCACTTCTGTCTAAGTGTAAGTGCCTCTGCTAACATGACTGTAGATGCCTTAACTGTACTAACCTGCACAATAAGATTACATAATTAGCATATTTAAACAATTGAATAGAACTAATAGGTAAATATAATACTATAAGAATTTATAGATCAATATAAACGTACCAACTGGTCCTCATAACCTCGAGGTCTCATTATGAACCACACAGGAACCACTTCTTCTTCTTCATGGATATGAGGTTGCAATATGTTTTTGGGTGGGTTAGCTACATTATGTATCAAAGGATGGGACACCAAAATATACCAAGCCTTGTACTCCTCTAAGGGCAACCCATTGTCAGTATCTTGTTGAATATCAGGCATGATGCGGTAATGGCGAGACAACCAGTTAACGATTTTATATGCATTGACGTTTCACCAGTCTCGCTTTCCAACTTGTCTGCTTGCCCTCTTACTAACAACCAAGGGATTCCTAGGAATGCCTTGTTTTGCTCCAAATTGTCAGCATACTCGGTCTGGCATGTACGGCTCGGCAATATCGTCAAATATCAAAGTTGTAGGGCACATTGCAGTTTGAAATGCCTGCTGCTTATCATCTGAAATGACCTCATCATGGTTGAAATTGGGAGTCCAGATTATCTGTTATATGATATGCAATCAGTCAATAAAAATAATTACAAACGCTTAAATACTATTAAAAGAAATCAATATCACTTTATACACTAATCTCATTAGGTTGGAGATTATCAATTTCTTATCTGATGGGAGGCATTAAGTTATGTGGATTGCCATGATATTTCTTCGGTGGATCCCATCTTGGCCCTAGGCATATTTTGAGGGATACTATGCGATATGGGCCTCATATGCATAATATGCTCATATGACCAACACTACAATAAATTGAGTATGATAAATATTAAATATGTTAAGAAAACAGTCTAAACTATTACGCTTATGTCATATACCAAAACAAATGGTTACCTGCACGAGAGTGGCTGAGCCACTAAAATGTCTTCGCTTGAAAGTATAAGCTTTTCCAAGTGAGCGATAGAGGAATGCAAAGGCTACAATACCCCAAGCATATGTGTTGGAGCCCTCAATATCTTCGAAAAACTACAGGTACCTTGTTGGCATTGTTGAAACTGATGCATCAATGAATATGGTTACACTGATGAGGAAGAGCAGATATGCTCGAGTATATTCATAAACTTGAATTGGGGTTTCATAGGTAACAATTCTTTAAAATTCACCTTCAACCATGTATGCCTCAGGCTTGCCAAGTTGCCATCAGGGACTATACCCAAATTATCTTCTATAAACTTTTGCAGGTCCTTGATAGGATGACATGTGACTGGGTCGCCATCCACAGCCAGTCATAATATCTAGTATACATCAAAAAGTGTTGGTATAATATCACCAATATAAATGTTGAAATGAAGGTGTTGGTCTAAGAACGCCACCTCTCTATATTAGCTGCGACCAAAGGATGATCAATTCGACCTGGCAGAATGATAGCCAATGGACCCAACCCAGAAGCATGATCTAACTGAACTTGCTCTCTTGTTAATTTCCATTCATTTAATTGATAACTCTTCGCATCAATTTTAATTTCTTCTTTCTCTTGAAATACAACAAATAGACAACATATTATGAACAATATTCTTGATGAAGTTGCAACAAACTACGGTCCTGAAGACCTCCTGGATATCCTCCATTAGGATGTAAACGATCCATATTCACCATATTAATCATAAGGCTACACATGTAGAAATTAACTGGATAACAAAAAACAATAATGACATACTATTAATGAAGAAGAACATTGCTACAATCCACTGATGAAAGAAGAACAGTGCTAAAATGAAATTGCTATGCTAGTCCAACTAAGGATCGTCTACTTGAAAATCAAAATCAATCAGTGAATATGGTGGCCAAATAAAGAATTTATTCTTTGAGTCAAACAAACAACTAAAAAGAATTCAAAGAGTTATTCAAAAACCACTAAACAACTTCCATAATTAGCTACAGCAAAAAAACAGTTCCCTATCCAGCTCTTAAATCCAATTTAATATTTCTACTTGAAGAACTACTATACAGACCCCTTAATTAACCAGATATGCACAATCCTCGTCCACTTCTTTTATCGGTAACAAATTCAAAACCACGTGAAATACTACACTAAGTCCAATTTAATGGACCTCAGCTAAACAATAACCATACCCTAGATGGATAAACAAAAATCCAACTTTTGTTTATCCATTGATAAGCAACAAATCAATTCATTGTAAAGACAATAATCCAACTTTCATAAGCAGCTAAATCATCCCATAAAAAACAAAGAATTCATGTTAGCTCAGTAACCAATCTATTAAAAAACTACGCAGTTCAATCAAAAACTGAAGAAATCGATTTATAGATAGACAAACGGCTCCATCAAAAAAGAAAAAATTCAATTTTATGTCAAACAACACTTTCAAACAATAATAGAGAATAATGCTACTTATCATACAAGCAACAGATTAAATCCAAAATATTCAAATAAATGTAGTCATTGGTACTTGAATCATAAATCATAATTCAAATAAATTCACTCATTAAATACTTTGCAAAATATTCAAAGTAAACATGTACTTGAATCATAAATCACATACAAATTTTATATTTTAGGTTACTGAATCTATCGACTACAAAAATCAACAATTTACTAAAATATCAATAAATCTAACACAAATCTGTGCTTAAGACTATCTAAGAGTGTGAACCCCCACATTTAATACTACAGAGATCACAAAATTCTAAGTTCTCAAAACCCCCAAATTATAAATAAAGAATCGACCCACATACCTTCACAATGTGAAATTACTTCAAAATCCAAAATATGTCGTCTGCCAAAGACGAACACTGTTGCAAATCAAAATAAAAAAACTAACTGCTATTCTTTACCAATAAAGCACACAATATTAATCACACTCTCAAAGAATGAGAAAAACGCAGATGCACTGTGAAAGAAAGAAAAAAACGCAGAACATAGGGTGGACGAAGTTTACTCACTATCCTGCTCTTTTCGGATATTCAACATTCGAAAATCCAAATTTTTGGATGTTGAACATCCGAAAATTCCACATTTTCAAATTTCGAATGTTCAACATTCGAAAGTTGAAAAGTGAACGTTTTTTTTAAATCCTGTTTTCGGATGTTGAACATTCAAAAAAGGGCAAAACTATTTTTTTTTCAAAAATGCATTATGAAAGATAAAAAACGGCCAGATGAATAATAACGGAAACTATTAGGTGTAACCTTAATAACGTAAAGTATAACGGATATATATGTAATTTTCTCTAAGATTTTTGAAAATTTGTTATTAAAATAAAATTAATTGGAAAAAATAAAGTAACAAAATTATATCCATTATTGACAAAATATTAGTGCTTTTTATGGCCTTAAAAAAATTTTAATAGCTAGGGTTCTCACTTATTTTAACAATATGAAGCATCAATTTTTTCTCAATAAAACTCTAAGAAACAAATATATATAGATCATGAACATTATTAACAATCATGAGATTTTAAATCAATTATTTTGCCAAAAAAAAAAGAAAAAAGATTTTCTCAAAATAAGAGCATGAACAAATTAATTCAAGACATGTCCTTACGAAAACACTTCATCTTTCAATACAAATCACAATCTTGTTAAAAGCAAATATTTGCTAGTTTATAATCTTCAAAAAGACTAGGTTTCCCAGATCCAAGATTTCTAAATCCCCCATTGTTAAAAAATGCACCAAAGAGCAAAAACTAACTGAAGGCATGAATGGAAGCTAATGCTTCTCGAAATAATAGGCAAATATCAATAGTTGATAGTAGTGTTTTGATGCTTCAGCCTATCTTAAAAAATGCAAGAATCCTCATGTTAATAGTGCAAATTTGAGGAAGAGCACAAATACCAATTAAAAAAGAAGACAAAATGAAGAATGGCACAAATACCAATTAAATTAGGAACATACCGCTGTGTAGTTTCTTCTCCCTCTCTCTCCACAGTCAAAGCACCCATCCCATCATCTCAAATTTTAAAAATTTTAAAGTCCAATTTCTATTTCAAATTTTAAAGTTAAATTTATATTTATTCCAATCTCACTATTTAGATAAGGAAAAAGTTTATATAAGGTTGCAATCTTAAAATGTAGAATTACATATGCACCGAAAGATTGTTTTAATGTTGAATTGATCATCTCGTTATTGAGATGTATGAATATGTCAAAAAAAAAAAGCTTTTTAGTCCCAAAAATAGTGCATTTTGCAACACATTATCTAGACCATTCATTTTCAAGATTTTCCTATATTTATAGATCTACTTGATTTTAATCATTTTTGGAGTTTAAATTTTCTAATTAAATATGAAAATAGATTTTAAGATAATCCTAAGAATGTTTTACAACAAAATTACATGCTATGATAAAATTTGGAGGTGCGTCTTAATTGGATTGTTTAAGATTGCAACCTTTTAGTAACCATACCGTTTAGATAATTATCACACAATATCCACACATACATCTCAAGTTAAACATAAAAATTTTGATATTTCTAATGTTAAATTTCTATTTCTTCCGATCTCACTGTCTATTCAAGTATCACATAGTACATGCACATTATTTTTAGCATTAATTTTACGAAGTATATCTCTACACACCTCTCACTAATTTCTCTCTCTAGTTTCTATCTCCTCCCCAAACAATAAAAAACCACCTACAAAAAAACATGAGCTAGGTAAGAGCATATTATGTAGTTGAGATAAGAAAATAGGTCAAGATAGGAGAGATCTAAATCTTGGTTGCTTATCAAAATTAGAAGGTTCCAAACTTAGGAGGTGATTCTAGAATTGAATCTTCATAGTACTTCTAAAATTTGTTGATATCCATAAATTTGTTAATCCATACATCCCTATATCTACCCTAAACAGGAAAGAGTGAGAGAGAGAGGGAGAAAAAAATAGGAGATACAGATTTTAGGAGAAATACATATATTGTTGATATTTTCTTTTGCTATGAGACAGTGAGATTTATGGGGGTACAATTGCTTCTTTCCATACATGTGATCATCCTTGCAATCGGATACTCTCTTTATCATAGATATATAACAGCCATAAAAAGATAAAATATTGTTGCCAAAAATTTAGGGATGTCAATTTCTAAAATCCTAGTAATGTAGTTACTTATTTTCGTACACGATCATCCTTCTAATCTAGTTCTTATTTTGTAATATATACCCAACTCTATGACTTCATACGAATCTTCTCTCTCACTGTAGGGTCCTTTTTTTTATTTTTGTAATATATGTCAACTCCTTAATTGCCACTTAATAATGTAGTATAGATATAAAGATATCACAGTCACTCTTGTCCGCCAGATTTCAAATGGGGAGGTTGTTAGTATGTTGTAAACTAGACTCCAAGTTCAAAAAGAAATATCTCAAAATTTTTGACAAAACCAAGGTCATGCAATTTGACATCCAATAGTAATAGCTATTTTGACCTCCTTATAACAAAGATAAATGTTCTCTTGTATACAAAGTGGTATCATATTGTGGCTTTAGTAATATTTCTTATTTTAAATCTTGGTTCAGTATTTTCGATTAAACTTAAAATCTAGTAGTTTGGTGCTTGGGGAACTAGGATCTAGTTGGCACAAAGTAATGAGATTTTTCACCGTTTTTTCTGAATTTCTGCAGGCTTTTAAAATACTAGACTACAAGGTGAGAATAATAATTTTATATTGGAAAATGTTATATAAGGTTGCAACCTCAAAAATGTAAAATTAAGGTGCACCTCAAAAATCCATGGGAAAAAGTTGTTTTGATGTTGAAAAAAAGCTCTAATTGATCATCTCGACATCGAGATTTATGAATATGAAAATAAAAAGATATTCGAGTTTAAAAAATAATGCATCTTATAACAAATTATTTGGACTATCCCTTTTTAATATTTTCATATGTTTATAGATCTACTTGATTTGAAGCATTTTTGGAGTTTAAAATTTTATAATTAGGGTTGAAAATGAATTCTCATGCCATCCGAAGAATTTTTCTTTCAGAAATTTATTTTTCAATAATGTTTTAAAAGCCATATTGTAGTATATGGGAAATTCCATGTGGTTAACATGAGACAATGCCATATATTTGGATCCTTTTGAGCTTTAATAGGATGTTGCACTAGAGGGAAAACGCAGTGTCACTAAAAAGAAAACTCAGTGGTGTATTTGAATTCCTTGTTAGAATTATTTTTTCTATATTATAGATATGCAAATGTTATCTAATTTCTTAAAGAAAATTGTTTTATGAGTCAGTAGGTCAAAGAGCCCGCGGACATACAAATGTCCATCCTAAAGATAGATTCTATCTAAAGTGTATTGTCTATAAATAAATATGGATGGTGCATAAAAAAATACTAGAAAAGTATATTTTAATTTTAAATATTTTTTCATTTCATATGTATGATCTTCTTGGCCTAGATGATGAATCTACAAAAAACTTTAGAAAAACATTTATCTAAAATGAATTTTTGTGGGCAGCACATAGGTACATATGAATCGGTCACCTCATAGAAACCCCATCCATTTCTAAAGATCTTTTATCAAATTGTAGAAATGCTTGAATGACATCTTATTATGTGAGACATTAATGAACTAATGACATGTTTAGCTCAGCTCATTATATAGGATTAACAGTTTGATGACAACTTGTTAATCCTAATTCCTGCACTCAAGGGAGTTAAGCCAAAAGTTACACTTGGATCTCAACTCCTATAGGCCATGAATGTGAGAGCTACAAAAACAAATGTGTTCTCTATAAAAAGTGACTAACCCCTAAAGAAATGGGGTAGATAAATACATACAAAATGATGAAAGTGATATGCAAGGTGAGTGAGATTCACCAAAAAGGGAACTATCAAGCTTGCATGTCACCTAATGGCTCATTCTATAGGATTTAGTGTGGAACCTTAAGTCTGAGTAAGTTGTTCATTGATTTATTTATTTATTTATTTATTTTTACATATATTATTTCTTGTTTTGTATTTTTTTATTGAGACTAACACTTTTTACACCAAAATATCTATGATAAAGTTTGGAGGTGCGTCTTATTTTGAATGTTTAAATATGTAACTTTATACAAACCACACCCGCCACCCAACATCACCATTGTTGCCGAGATTGTCTCAAAGTTTGCTTCTATTTGATGGAATCGTCTTATTGTATTTTAGCCTATTTTACAACTTTCTCCAAAACAATATTTGGATTAATTATGGTAGTTGAAGAATAACATTTTAAAGAGGAAGGCATTAATGATAGAGGTCACGAGGCAACCGTTTTACAGAGAGAGAGTAGTGAATGGGTCGGGGCACATAATTCGCACTCTTCATTCACATCATTATTATTTAGAAAAAAAATGATGATTTAATCATAGAGCAAATACGATAATAATTATCCCACATTTAGTGGAGATGCCTTGTATAGTACAAGAGATAAATATAGAGGGTAAAACGGTTACCCATATCTTTTAAGTAAAAATATGTATGCCCGCAAATCTATAATAGTAAGTCGAAATAAAGCCTCGGGTCTATGAAAAGCCTATAATCTCCTTTTTAAATTAAAATAAAATGGTGTTTAACCCCCTCCCTATATTTTTCATGATCTAAATTACAATATTTATCATTTTTGTAACGACCCCATAATCGAAATGGAGTTCGGAATGCAACCTTTAAACTATTCATGAGTTTTATATGAGAGAGAGAGAGAGAGAGAGAGGAACAGATGGGATTCAAGCGAGATTGAGATAGGGTGTGAGGATGGGGTCCACGGATAATGAAAAGAGAGGGGTAGCTTTTCTGGGATCTAGATGACAAGGACATTAGTAAAAAAAAAAAAGGCTTAAAATTGTAATTCAATCAATAAAAAAAAGAAAGAATGGGGAAGTAAACATCATTTCTTTTTCTTTCTTTTTTTTCTTTTTTTAATTCAATTTCTGATCCATTTCTTTATCCATCACTTTATTGGAACATTGTTGGTGCACTCCAATACATTACCATTACGCGGCCTGACATTTCCCAGAGTGTTAATACAATGTGTCAATTTATGCATGCCCCAACAATTGTACATTTTCAGGCAGTAAAGCGGATTCTTCATTATCTCAGTGGTACAGAGTCATATGATATAAGAATTTTATCTTACAGTTCCCATGAGTTATATGCTTTCTCTAATGCAGATTGGGCTAGGTGTCCAAACACTCGCCATTCAACCACTGACTTTTGTATCTATCTTGGTTCGAACTGCACATCTTGTAGTGCTAAAAACAATCGACTATGGCTCGTTCAATTGCTGAAGCGGAATACCAATCAATAACATCTATAGAGCTGATTTGGCTTTCTTTTATTCTTCAGGATATTGGGGTGCCTCTTCCTCAGCCGCCTACACTTTTTTGTGACAATATTAATGCTATATACATGATAGTTAATCATGTTTTTCATGCTCAGAAAAACACATTAAGTTAGACTATCATTTTGTATGTGAAAAAATTGCTCTTAGATTACTTATCACTCGATTTGTTTCCTCATGCAATTAAGTAGTCGATGTCTTTACCAAGCCTTTGCCATGAGATGTTTTTTGATATCTTTGCTTCAAACTCGGGCTTCAACTGCCTCTTCAGTCGAGTTTGAGTGGGAGTAATAGAAACAAAATTCAAACAAAAAGGAAAGTGTATTGCTCTTTTCTTTTGTGAGGAGAAAGTCACAAGATAGTAAAGTATATATTGCATGTAATAAGATAGGAAAATATATATTCCACCATCATATTATCATTATATATACAATGAAAGAATCACCATATAATTGTGTGGGGTACAATTATTTTATCAAAGAGTTCATTTCTCTCTCTAAAAACTTTCCTTCGTCCTGAGGGTCTATTGAGTGTTATAATCATAGAAAAGGGTAACATGTCATTTCCCCTATTCTCCATTGTCCAATCAAAATCTCTAATTCCACTGCAAAAAACACATATAACATGATCAAGATTGTCACCCTTGCATGACATTTAAAAAAAGAAAAGAAAAATAAATAAATAGAGATTAGATTAGCTTATTTGAGTTTTTGTTTTTTCTGGATGAAGTTTATATAGGGTTGCAGCTCTCCATATATAAATTGGGCTGCAACCATCTACACCATCCATTTATTTGGATGGTGTGGATTATTCACATAGCCCAATGAGGGAAACTAGAACTTCCCGTGCCAAGTTACCCTCTATCTCCACAACTAGCTCTGCAACCAGAGCTTAAACTTTGGCCGAAAAATCGCAACTCGTTCCAGCTCTTTCACATGAGAATTTTACTCCACTAAAAAAAATCCCAATAGCGAGAAAATTTTAGGTCTTAGTTTTGATATTCCATTATATTTCCACTCAAATTTTCATCAATCTCTGAGCGAAATCATCTCTAATCTCATTAGAAAGTAGAGGAGAGAGAGAGATGTTGCTCAAATTATAGGCTCAGAAGTATCGCAAATCTATACAAATCCAGTTCTCTTTTTGGTCTATTAGCAACACTAGCTCTCAAATCCATACATTAAACCTTAAAAAGCTTCTAAACTTTAAATAAATATAAAAATAAAGCAATACACCAAAAAAATAAAGAATAAATAAATAAAAATAAGTAAATAAAAGTAAATAAAAGAAAAATAGAGATTGCATAATCGAGAATCCCGAAGTATGCCCCGTATCAAGACCGCAGGATGATGTACACTTTTGAATGCCTTGAGTTGCTTTCTTGAAGCACGGATCTAAGGTCTAGGAGAACTTGTTCCTAAAGTTTGATCTTGATTTTGGAGAGGTTTTGATAGGATCTAGGTTTATGAGTTTTGCATAAGGCTTTTTAGGGTTTTTCCCTATTTCTTAGGGATTTCGGGATTTTTCATATTTTTATAGGTATTGTGGATAAATTTCCAAATTTTCCAGAATTTTCGTATTTTTTCTAATTTTTTAGGATTTTTTCTAATTTTCTATTTATCTAGAATTTTCTATTTTCAAATTATCCAAAAATTCTCCCAACTAATTTTCTAGGGATTTTAGAGGGGGTATCTATAGTTTTTGATAGGGTTAGGATCAAATTAATCGATCTAATTTCCTAGTTCTAGTTTGATTAGGATTAGGCCATTTTTCATATTTTTTCGAAATATTCCGGTAAAAAACCACCTTAAAATCTAGTCAAATTAGGGCTTAAACATGTTTTGGCCCATTTGGGGCCCATTAGACCGCACAACTCCCAACATGTCACATGTCAAGTGCGTGACCATGTCAAGACACGCAAAGGTTCAAAATTTTATTGTTTTGAACATTTTTTCTCTGGCCATAGCTTTTTAACCAGCGTTTTAAAAAACGCCCAGTCGAATCGGACTCGCCCGGTTCGACTCGAAATTCGTGAAAAGGGACCAATCGGTTGAAAAATCGGAAATCGTTCGGTTCTAGAGAGAACCGGACGATTCGGCACAGTGACTCGTCGATTCACTGTACGGAATCGGCGAGTCCGAACAGTGAATCGGCGAGTCCGTAAGGTTTTTTTTTTTTTTTTTTTTTTTTTTTTTTTTTTTTTTTTTTTTTTTTTGGTAATCCATGATAGATTTTTTTGTAATACTTTATCGATTTTTTTGTAATCCATGATCGAATTGTTTTTGTTTTTTTGTAATCCATTGGTTTTTTGTAACCCATAATAGAATTTTTTGTAATCCATGATCGAAATGTTTGTTTTCTTTTCTTGTAATCCATGATCGCTTTTTTTTTTTTTTTTTGTAACCCATGATAGAATTTTTTGTAATCCATGATCGAATGGCGGTTCATGCAGGGAAAGAACATATCAATATTCGCATATTCATTCAAAAACATGAAAATTCTTAATGGAGTACCCTCATTTTTTATTGAATTCCTAAAAAACAATATTTATAATGAATTTTAATAATTTTTTCGAATTTTTTTTAAGCTTTATTCTGACCGATTCACCCGATTCCCGATCCGGATCGTCGATTCGCCGATCCGGATCGGTTTTTTGGAAGCTCGATCCGGGTCACCGATCCGTTTTTTAAACCATTGTTTTTAACCATAAGCCAGATTCTGGCTAGACTGTTGGAAAGCTTGCAACCTCCTCTATAATTTTATAATCAAATTTGAGTTACTTTTGAGGGATATACAATGCTAGGATTTTAGGGTCTTGGTTTTAGGTTTATGGGTGTCAGATTGGCTTTCGAGTCAATTTTCTAGATTTATAAGGCTCATGGATATCTAAGATGACTATTTGAGGGTACTAGGATAGGTTTTGGGTAGCTTTGGGACAATTCTAAGTGTCAAGGGTCACTACGGCTCACTAAGCAAAGTGTAATCCTTAGGAACCAAGGCTTCTAAGAATCCTATTAGCTAGAATTTCTAGGGAGGTGTCTACACATTACAATCGCTTTAAACTTTCATTTTTGTCGCAATTTCTACGGTTTCCTTCTATTGTTTTCTATGCCTTGTCCCTTTTTAAGAACCTCTCTCTAATAAAAATACAGCATCTTGGATAATATTGGCTCTCTCTCTCTCTCTTTAGCACAACTTTTTTCAATTTCCCTTTCAAAACCCTCTCTCCATACCCAACAACAGTAGTTTAAAAAATGGATCAGTGACCCGGATTGGGCACCTCAAAAACCCATATGGATCTGTGAATCGGCAATTCGTATCGGGAATCGGCCTAATCGGTTAGATCAAGCCTTAAAAAAAATCCAAAAAAATTATTAAAATCCATTATAAATGTTGTTTTTTAGGAATCCAATAAGAAATGGGGGTACTCCATTAAGAATTATCATTTCTTTTCATGAATATGTGAATATTGATATGTTCTTTCCCTGCATGAACTACTGTTTACTATTTAATTTACATCACACAAAATGATAAACATATAATTATCATGGATTAAGTATATTATCATACATGGACTACAATAAAGCATACAATTTGTAACATACGACCTAAAAATAAAATGACAAACAATGTCGTTCTTCATATTGGTCACCATGTGCTATTGATTGAATTCGCGTGACAATTCATTGACTCGTTCTAAAAACGAATCATCCAAATTAGTGGGCACTTGACTATACCCAAATCCCTGAGTGTTAGTGTTTTGTTGTGGTCCTAATCCAAAATCCTCAAAGCTTGTCCATCATTTATGCTCACCTACACTATCTTGCTCGTCCTTACCTTCTTGCTGTTGGGACTTGATATGTAAATAATTTGGATGGGATTAGATGGCCTCAGAATCATCATATCTCTCATTTTCCCTTAGACCCCCTTCCTACTCTCCCTCATTAGGTGCAATATCACCGACAGCTCCGACGAATTGTGGATATGTTGACGGGCTACTTCCTCTTTCATGCTGCTCATCACCTTCTTCAATATCTTCCTCACCGATAGCCTCAAGAAACGCTCTCTTGTGCAACACTGGCTCCTCTTCCTCTACTACCCATTGTTCTGCTGTGTCTATGAAAAATATTGTGTCCAAGTCTATCGGCCCGTAGTCTTCAAGCTTCCTTCTTATTTGTTGCTCTCAGAGGTTTAAGTTGTAATGAACGTAGACTAATTTATGAAACCTCTCCGAAGTGAGTCGATTTCTCCTAGTAGTGTGCAACCATTGGAACGTACTCCAGTTTCGCTCACACCCAGTAGCAGAACATGTCTGGGAGAGCACCTTGATTGCTATCCTCTTTGGGTGAGGTGCATCACTATCATATATCTCCCACCATTCAGCTGGATTAAAATACAAAAAGCATTGTAAGGGCAAGAACAATTCATAAGATTAAATATATGAATGAACAAAATATTTATTAGGGGATAACCTGGATCCATCTTAGTTCGCGAATTCCTGACAAGTCTAGTTCCGAAGGATCCTATAGCATCCCTACACATAGCAAGCTAAAATAAAATATTTCGTTTTAGTGCATTATTCCTCACAAATATAACAACTCAATGAAGTTCTTACCCAAATATTAAATGTTACCTCTTGTATTGCTACTACCTGGTTTCGATGGCTTCTCTCCAGCCTAACAATAATGTATCTGAACCCTTCCATAATCTTGTGGGGATGTTCAGGGGTCAAATAGAAAAATTTTGGGTTGAAGTACTAACCTAAAAAAATACATAGATAGAGAAAAGTCATATAAAATTTCATAAAAAAATAATGTAGATTTAAACATTCTAATGATATAAATATATATGTACTTGTATAATGAATTGGACGTCCAAATTTAGTGTTCCACCTTCTTTCTATAATCTCGATCACTTCGTAAATGATGCCCATGGTAACTTTTTTGTCAGCATCCACCATTCTTAACACCATGACCAAAGGGGCAGTGGCCTCTACGACACTGAAACATCGAGACCAGAACCTCTTATTTGAGACTATGTCGTCCACTTTTAGCTCGGTACTGGATTTCGAGAGGCGGTCATTTAACCACTCTTCACTGATAAACAATCTCTTTAATACACCTTCAAATTCTCGAATGGAATCCACAGCCAAGTAATCTGTCGTAAAGCAGGTTATGGCAGGTCTGATTATCTCTTTTTTCTTAGACTGTTATCTGAACAAAAATAAAATTTTAGAGTAGTTATATATAAATCTTGACACCAACCTTTCTTCTTGTAGAGTCTCCCTCACAATTTTGATCTCATCGATCTCTTCTAATATAAGATCGATGCTGTGTGTAGCACACGGGGTCCATACTAGATGCTTCCTCTTATCCATCAACTTGCTGTTTGCAGAAACACATGCACGCGCATTGTCTGTAATAAACTAGACTACATGTTTATCTCCCACCTCCTCCACTATCTGATCATATAGTCGTACCAAGAAGTTTGCATCCTTCTTATCCCTGATACGTCTTTGCTAGACAAAAAAGCTGTACCTTATGGGGAATAGGCCAAGAAGTTAAAAAACTCCTTTTAGCTAACTTTATTCAACCAACCATCACTCATGAGAGTAATGTCTGTTCTTGGCTAACCCTATTTATATTCTTCAATCCACTTTCTAACTTCCTCTACCTCTTCATCCAAGATTGGCCCACTGAGCTCATATTCCGTCGGGGGCTTTATCTCGGGCCCGGCTCTCTGGATTGCGATGACCATAGGTGGGAAATATGGGCTATTGGCTGCATCAAAGGGGATCCCTGTATCGTAGAACCATTTACCAAAATATCTGCCCAACATGTTCCTCGTACCTTTCACCATGCCTTTGAGGGTCATCTGTTGTGACTTAGGCTTTCAGAGAAATGAGTCTATATGACCATGACCTATAATACCAACACTCCTAGATAAGCCAAAAACAATTTCTTCAACGTCCGATTCTTTTTGATACATATTACCACCAACTCCTCCATATATATTTGAGTTGGGCCCGCCGTACATGCTTGAGCTGGGCCCACTATGCATGCTCGAGTTGTGCCGCCATGCATGTCTGAGCTAGGCCCACCATGCATGCCCATATCATAACCACTAGGCATTCTAAACCCGCTTTCCCTCTGGTTGTTTCTTGTAAACTTATTCTTATGGTCATCTCCAAGTCATTATTATCTTGCTCTTCTGGATCATTCCTGCTCGATAGGCGTATATAAACCAGTTATCTCCTCATCCATCATCTGCTTTGCAATTTTTTTACCTTTGGTAGCCTTGAGAAATGTCGTCATTTGCTTTCTTATATTACTAGGGACACTATTACACACAGAAACATCTCCCCTAACCCCTGCCAAATGTTGCTTGAACTTATGTACCCCACTACTTATCACTTTGACAGTAATTATAAATAAGTCTTTTTTGTTGGGATCAAGTCTGACCCATGTTGTCTTTTCGGGTCTTCCCTAGATCTTACCATGGTTCAACTGTTTTAATATGTAAATGGTTAAAAATTAACCTGACAATTCAACATGAAAAATAATCACCATGTGTAATGATAATATGTAGGGGTAGTTCATGAAGTTATCTTTGTTCTTAATGCAAAATACTTCTATTGGCAAAATATTTTAGTTCCTACTAACAAAAATAAATTATTTATGCAACATTATAGATAAAAATAGTCTATATCAGCCATTACATTAATATAGTCATCCATAATGCCCCTACACGTGCATTTGACACAAAAAATATTTACAATGACATAGTCATTCACAATGCCACAAATAATATTTACAATAATATATGGGCACAATCCCAACTCAATTAAAATGATCACAAATAGTCATACATCTCAATTACAAAAATACAATATAATATAATAAAAAATACAAGCTCCAAATATGCCTACAACTCAATTATCAAGAATATATATACCATTTATGTATAAACATATTTTTTTTGCATTAAAATTTTAATAATAAAATTGAAAAATACAAGATAACATATTTATCATACATGCCACGATTTTTTTACTATGATATTCATAAAGTTAATACCAAGAACATATATACATACCACAAATAATATTTACAATGATATAGTCATTCAAGATAATATAATGATAAAATATTTATCAATCATATACATACATTTTATGCATTAAAATTAAAAAATACAGTTTTGCATTAAAATTTTAACAACTTGTATTTTTTTGCATCAATAATTTATCAACATGCAATTTTTTGCATTAAGCATTTAACAATAAAACTTAAGAATACAGTTTAATTCATCATGATAATCAAAACCTAGTCACGATTTTCACAATTTTTCAGAAAATCATGATTTCTCGAATAAATCAATCATCAATTTTTTTTAAAAAAAAAACACAATTTTTCACAAACCCACCCGACATCAATCATTCCAACTCGAAAATCCACCTCAAATTGAATAAATTACATAAAATTGAATACTTGTTATGATAAACAACACTATAAAGAATCAAAGCCCTATAATATTGATACATTATTATCTAAAAATTGAATAAAATCGTTTGAACAGTGGGAAAAAAAAAAAAACGTGGTTCTTCACAGACCCACCTGACATCAGTTATTCCATCTCAAAAATCAAGCTCAAATTGAATAAATCAAAACAAATTGAATACATGTGATGATAAACAAGACTATAAGGATTCAAAACCCTATAAAATTAATATATTATTTGTAAATAATTGAGTAAAATCGATTGAATGGAGGAAAAAAAAAAAAAAAAAAAAGAAGTTCTTCATAAACATCAGTCATTTTTTCTCAAAAATCAAGCTCAAATTGAATAAATCAAATCAAATTGAATACATGTGATGATAAACAACACTATAAGGAAACAAAACCCTACAAAATTTGACACATTATTTGCAAATAATTGAGTAATACTGATTGAATGGCAAGAAAAAAAAAAAACACAGTTCTTCACAAACATCAATCATTTTTCTTAAAAATCAACCTTAAATTGAATAAATCAGATCAAATTGAATACATTTGATGATAAACAACACTATAAAGAATCAAAACCCTATAATATTAACACATTATTTACAAAATATTGAATAAAATTGATAGAATGGCTGTAAAAAAAAAAAAAAAAAAACCGCAATTCTTACCTGTTTTTCCTGCACTCGTGGCTTGAAATTCAAATTTGAGATGTAATCGTCTAAAATACTCACATATTATGAACAACAACTTCTAAACAACACTCTTAAGATCAATAAACCTCAAATTTTACAAAAAATGATGCCCTATTTTGCTTGAAATTAGAGAAATGGCGGATCCTTAAAACTCACGCTTTGTTCTTCACAGATCCAAATATTTGTGATCAAAATAGATGATTTCTACTACAATTTATTGACTGAAATGTCTAAAAAGATTAAAGTAAAGGCTGAAAGATTCGATTACAAAGCTGAAAACGATGAAAAATGACAAAAAAATGACAAAAAACCATGAATCTCGTGAAGAACACTGTGCAACTTGTGTTTTACTATTGGGAACCAGGTTGACTCGACGATTCACTGTTGGGAATCACCCGGTTCTCTCTGGACACGGGCAATTCCCAGTATTTCACTGGAACCGGCACGGGTGTGCCGTTTCCCGAGCCTAACAGGGTGAGTCCGGTTTTGAATCACTGCCCAAGAGAAACATAGTATCTTAGAGAGCCCTCTCTCCCTTCCTCTCTTTAAAAGTCCTGGATATTCCATAAAGTCTCTCTTTAAGAAAAACTCACTTAGGTGGAAACAACATGGGTGGCACCATTGTCTTCTCCATCCTGCTCTAACGAAGAATTAGAAAGCAAAATCTTCAAATGAGCATCCTTACTCTTCATTCTCACTTTTACCAGTAGAGCAAGAAGTTTTAATCCAGTTTAAAGGTTTTTTTAGTCTATTGTCTCTTTCCTCTCACATAGTAATTGAAATTCCCATTGCCTTTCGGCTCTCATTCTCCTCCCAATTTCATCAAACCGTAAATCTTTCTTCTAAAACATTCGAATTCCTCTTTCCCTCGTAGAAAAGGATTTGAGAAAGTAATCACCTAGTTTCTTGGTGATTGTTCATTCACAATCATTTTCTCTCAATCACAAATGCCAGACTCTCCACCCTCTCTCTCTCTGGTGTGTGTACCAGTGCAAATAGAGTGTCAGCCTCTATCCCCATCTCTAACCAGAGTCTCTCTCAGTTTCTGGTCTCTCTCTCTAAGGAGAAGGTAACTGGGGCCATGGAGGTCCCAGTTTCTCATGTTGACCTCTAAACAAAAGTATACACCATCCAAATAAGTGGATGCAATCAAACTTATTCAAGTAAGGCTGCAGCCCTATGTAATCATTTCTTTTTCAAAGGAAAACAAACCTCAAAGGTTTGAACCCCTCCACCACCTTTACTTGGACAATTATGTCAACCACTATATCAAACCCTAAAAAACTACTCAAAACATGTTGAAGGGGTAATCACCAGCATTGTGCAATACTAGAATAACTATGCCAATTTTCCATTTTTGCCACTCAAAACATTAGCAGTAGTACCAAGAGTAGTGATTGTCAGGTGCTCTCTGTTAATAATGTCAATGAGCCAAATTTGTCCTTACAATAAAATTAGGAAAAATTACAAAAAAGACCCTATACTTGTTGGATATTTACAAGAAAGTAACATTTGTATTATATTCACGTTGAAGTCTTGCTGTAAAGATCCTAAACTTTCAAAAAAAAATAAAAATAAATAAATAATTCTTTATAGTGTGATGGTCCATATAAGTATTATGGTCCATAGGGACCATCACCACTTTTGTTGACATTTTTCTTTCATACACCATGTCCTTTAGTTGATGTGGGCCTTAAATGTTTAATGTATAATATTATTGTCACACCTCATGTATGAGGTGGAGCATAATAAAATAATATAATAATGTGTCTTAAGAATTTAAATAGGAGAGGTGAGAACTCCCACCCTAGAAAACTTTTGTATAACCTCTCCCAACACTCTGAGATCTTTCTCTCTCTAGTCGAAACGCAGTGAGCTCTTTCTCTCTCTTGCCAAATTTTACCGAAAGTCTCATTCAAACACTCAAATATTATAGGTAAGTGACTTCATTATCTTGAAAAATAATCTGTTCTTTTTAAAAATGAAATGAAATAATTACTTTTGTTTATTATCATGAATTTTAGGCGCGATAAATTTTATGCGCAAGCGACCTCATTATTTTGAAAAATAATCTTTTTAATAAAATTGTGATATTTTATCTATGTTAGAAATTTTAAATGCTGTAAATTAATAGAAATAAAATTATTTATTTTTCTTGTTTATTGTTAGAAAATTTTAGATACTGTAAAATTATTAGAAATAAATGTGATATTTCTGCTTTTAATAAAATTGTGAGATTTCTTTCTACTGTTTTTGAATATTTAGACATTTATAATTCAATATGCAAATGACTGCCTTATTATTTGAAACTGATATATTTGCAATTGATTATAGCATTGTCTGTGAAATGTTTATTTGCGAATTGACATCCCATAAATTGTGATAATTCTGTATTCTTGAATTTCTATAAGAGTTTTTCTATACATATTAGATTGGCAATTATGCTAGAATGTCTTTACTGACTACTACCTTTCTAAATTTGAGCTCAAAATATTTGACTGGTTATTTTTGAAATGTTATTGAAAGTGACTGTTATTAATGGTTTCAGTGAAATTCATATTAATAACTTCAGTGATATGTTGAGTATATGATATTACTGCTTTCAAATGTTTAAAGAGATTTAGAAATACTTTAAGTATGCAAGTGGACTCATCCGGTTTGCCGGCGAGATATAAGTGGACCTATCTGGTACGCTGGTAGGGATTAAGTGAACTCATCTGGTATGCTGGTGAGGTATAAGTGGACCTACAGGGATTAAGTGGACCTATCTGGGACGCCGATAGGGATTAAGTGGACCCATCAAGACGTTGATGGTGTATATAGGTGACCTACTTGAGACGCCAATATGGTAATTTGTGAAATCCTTTGAATTATGCACTGCCGTTAAAATGTCATATGCATTTCAATTATCCGGATTATACTTAATTATGCATTTTTTAAAGTGAAACTGTTAATGCATTTCTGTTAATAGATCTCTTTTTTTAAAATATTGATATCTTTCAACCTTGATTATTTTTAGGATTATGATGATCACATACTAAGTAGCCAAACTCATCAAATTATAGTAAACATTTTTTTTAGGATAACTGCAGTTTCATTTTGAGTGCTCGTCAGGATCAACTCTGGAAGATATTGTAGTTGTGCTTAAACTTTATTTTGTTACATTGTAAGAATTTTCCATTGTAAATTTGTCCTAAAAAGAGATGTATATATGTTTTGACAGTCACATTTCAGGAATATCAGTATTGTAAATTATTGGGGTGTGACAATTATAGTATCAGGGCAATAGGTTTAAGATTCTTAGGAAATTTAAAAAGAATGTACTTAAAATCACATTTATTGTGTGTACAGACCAGGACGAATCAAGATCCAGAACAACTGAAGCTAATATGGAAGGAATTCACAAAGCCTTGGAAAATATGGTTTCTCTATTGCAACATCAGATCGAAAATAACAATCCACCCAGGTAATCAGTTATGGGAAATGGTGGGAGTAATATCGAATAATTTAAGAAATTGAACCCACCTTCTTTTAAAGGTGTTGTAAACCCACTGGAAGCCGAGGGATGGATTATGCAATTGGAGAAAATACTCGAGATAATGGAATGTCCTGATGATAGGAAGGTGACCTTGGCAGTTTTTATGTTAGAAGGTGAAGCACAACATTGGTGGTGAATGGCAAAAGGAGTATTGGTCAAAGAAAATAAACCCTTGACTTGAGAAGTATTTCTAGAGGTATTTAATGAAAATTATTTCTCAGATTTTCTTCGAGACAAAAAAAAATGGAATTTATGGAATTAATCCAAGGAAACCGGACAATAGTACAGTACGAGGCCAAGTTTACTTAATTGGCCAGGTTTGCACCACATATGATTAACAATGAGGCAAAAAAGGTGAAAAAATTTGAAAGGGGTCTCAGACCAGCTATCAGAAGCAGAATATCAGTCTTAAAATTGAGAACTTATGCTGAAATAGTGGATCGAGCCCAAATTATCGAAAAAAATTTCGAAGATTACCAAAAGATGAAAAATCAGAAAAGTCAGGTTAGATCCACACCATCTAATCGACAACAGTTTGAAAAGGCAAACAAGAAGCCAATGCCCTTGCCACTTCAAAGCCCAATAGAACCATCTAAAAGATGTGGAAAAAAGCATGGATCGAGCTTTTGTTATTGGAATATTAAAGCCTATTTTAAATGTGGAAAATTGGGGCACTATATTAGAGAATGTCTTAGCTTACAGATGCAACAGCTTCCAAACCAGGAAGAGAAAGCTCAAAAGCCTTAGATGAAGGGAAGAGTATTTGCGATCACCCAGCAAGACGCTCAGGCCCCAAAATCAGTGATCCAAGGTATTCTTATTATCTTTCAAAAAGTAGCTGATATTTTGATTGATTCTGGATCTGCTCATTCATTTGTATCACCACACTTTGCATGCCACTTAAAGGTTGAACCAAAACAATTAGAATACATTCTAGAGGTAGCCACACCGATGGAAAATTCAAGTGACACCAATATAGTGTACAAATCCTGTGTAATAAAGATAGAAGAAAAAGAACTGTTGGTTGATTTAATACTCTTAGAAATTCAAGATTTTGATGTAATCTTAGGCATGGATTGGCTTTCTGCAACCATGCAAGTATTGATTGTTATAAGAAAATGGTTACCTTTAGTATTCCGAATCAAACAATATTTTACTTCAATGGTATCAAAGAAGATTCTCCATCATATTTAATCTCATGTATTCAAGCTAATCGCCTCCTTCGAAAAGGGTGTCAAGGCTTTCTTGCCTATATCAAAGAAGATAGGAAGGAAGAGATAAATTTGAATACCACTCCGGTTATCCGAGAATTTCCCGACGTTTTCCCTAAAGAATTGCCAGGATTACCGCCTGATAGGGAAATTGGATTCTCTATTGAATTATTGCCAGGGGTAGCCCCAATTTCTAAGGCACCTTACAGAATGACATCTGCAGAACTTAAGGAACTTAAACAATAATTGGAAGAATTATTAAATAAAAGTTTTATCAGGCCCAGTGTGTCACCTTGGGTTGCTCCGGTATTATTTGTTAAAAAGAAAGATAAGACCATGAGATTGTGTACCGATTATAGACAGTTGAACCAAGTGACAATGAAAAATAAGTATCCATTACCTAGAATTGATGATTTATTTGATCAATTACAAGGATCACAAGTGTTTTAAAAAATTGATCTTAGATCTGGATGCCATCAGCTTAAGATTAAAAATGAAGATGTTCTCAAGACAGCCTTCAGAACAAGGTATGGCCATTGTGAATTTTTAGTCATGCCTTTTGGATTAACCAATGCATCAGCTGCATTTATGAATTTGATGAATCAGATCTTTCAGCCCTTTTTGGATAAATTTATTGTGGTATTCATCGATGATATTTTAATTTATTCCAAGAATCAGAAGGAACATGAGCAGCATGTAAGAATGGTATTTCAAATATTAAGAGAAAAATAAATTGTATGCCAAACTTAGTAAATGTGAATTTTGGCTTGAACAAGTGACATTTTTAAGACATGTCATATCAAAAGAAGGTCTATCAGTTGATCTTTCAAAGGTTGAAGCCGTTGTTAATTGGAAACAACCAAGTAATGTGACTGAAGTTCGAAGCTTTTTGGGATTGATAGGATATTACAGAAAATTTGTAGAAGGATTTTCTCAAATCGTAACCTCATTGACTCGATTGACACAGAAAAATGTCAAATTTGAGTGGACAAGTGAATGTGATGAGAGTTTTCAAGAACTAAAAGTTCGATTAACTTCAGCACCTATTTTAACTATTCCTGAGGGGAGTGGGGGATTTGTGATTTATAGTGATACTTCACATAAAGGCTTTGGGCTGTGTATTAATGCAATATGGGAAAGTAGTGGCATATGCATCCAGACAGTTGAAAGAATATGAGAAAAAATATCCAATTCAATACTTAGAGCTGATTGCAATAGTATTTGCTTTGAAAATTTAGAGGTATTATCTATATGGTGAGCAATTCTAAATATACATGGATCATAAGAGCTTGAAATACCTCTTCTCTCAGAAGGATTTAAATATGCGGCAGATAAGATGGATGGATTTCTTAAAAGATTATGATTGTACAATCCATTATCATTCAGGAAAAGCTAACGTTGTGGCCGACGCTCTAAGTAGAAAATCTAGAGGAGTCTTAGCTCATCTAATGATCCAAAAAATGAGATTATTAGAGAAAATAGTGGATTGGCATTCGGCTCCATCCATTAATGGTGTGGTGAGTGTGATTGCCAACATTAAGGCAGAACCTCAATTAATCCGCTGCACAAAAGAAAGACCCTCAGCTTATAACAATTGTACAAGAGGTGAAGCTGGAAAAGAGAGACGAATTCTCTATATATAGTGAGGATTTGAAAAGATTCAAAGGTCGGGTTTGTGTCCCGAATGATGAGAGTATGAAGAAAGCTATATTAGAAGAAGCACATCACTCTCGTTATACGATACATCCCGGAAGTATTAAAATGTATCAGGACTTGAAGAAAACCTTTTGGTGGAATAATATGAAAAAAGCGGTAGCATTATTTGTGTCTAAGTGCCTAACATGCCAGCAAGTAAAAGCTGAGCATCAAAGGCCCGCTGGGTTGTTGCAGCCTTTACCTGTGCCAGGGTAGAAGTGGGAGCACATTTCTATGGATTTTGTCTCTGGTCTGCCTAGAACAAATTCAGGACATGCTAGTATTTGGGTCATTGTGGACCGGCTGACCAAAGCTGCCCATTTTCTGTCGATTCGCACGACGTACACTTTGGATTGACTGGCCCAGTTGTACATTAAGGAAATAGTACGGTTATATGGAGTTCCGGTCAGTATTGTATCGAAAAGGGATACTCGGTTTTCTTCTAAATTTTGGGCTAAGCTACAGTCAGCTATGGAGACGAGACTCACGTTTAGCACTGTCTTTCACCCCCAAACTGATGGACAATCGGAGAGGACCATCCAAACCTTGGAAGATATGCTGAGGGCCTATGTCATTGACTTTACAGGAAGCTGGGATGATCATTTACCCCTGATTGAGTTTGCTTATAATAATAGGTTCCAAGCCAGTATTCAGATGGCACCATATAAAGCTTTGTATGGAAGGAAATGTAGGTCACCCATCTATTAGGATAAGGTTGATAAAAGAAAACTTTTGGGGCCAGAAATTGTCCAGGTAACCACATATAATTTAGCATTAATTCGAGAAAGGCTCAAGACAGCTCAGAGTCGGCAAAAGAGTTACGCCGATAACCGATAGAGTGATCTTGAATTTGAGGAAGGTGATTGAGTTTTCCTAAATATCTCACCAATAAAAGGCATTATGAGATTCGGCAAGAAAGGAAAGCTAAGCTCACGTTATATCAGACCATTTGAAATCCTGGAAAGAATCGGAGGTGTCGCTTATAGACTTGTCTTACTACTGAATTGGCAAACGTCCATAATGTCTTCCATGTATCATCACTACGAAAATATTAGCCCGACCCATCCCATATCTTGAAATATGAACCTTTACCGATCAACAAGGGCGTATCTTTTATTGAGCAGCCAATTTTGATACTGAATAGAAAGGTACAAGTGTTGTGCAACAAGGAGATTCCTTTGGTCCGTATATTATGGCAGTACCATTCAAGAGAGGAGTCGACTTGAGAACGAGAAAACGATATTAGAGAAAAATATCCCTATCTTTTTCAGTACTCAGGTACACAAATTTAGATGACTAAATTTTTTTAAGGGGGGAAGAATGTAACAATCCTAAACTTTCAAGAAAAATAAAAATAAATAAATAAATAAATAATTCTTTATAGTGTGATGGTCCATATAAGTATTATGGTCCTTAGGGACCATAACCACTTTTGTTTACATTTTCCTTTCATCTACCACTTCCTTTAGTTGACGTGGGCCTTAAATGTTTCATGTATAATATTATTGTCACACCTCATGTATGAGGTGAAGCTTAATAAAATAATATAATAATGTATCTTAAGAATATAAATAGGAGAGGTGAGGACTCCCATCCTAAAAAACTTTTGTATCAGCTCTTTCAACACACTGAGATCTTTCTCTCTCTAGTCTAAACGCAGTGAGTTCTTTATCTCTCTAGTCGAAACACAGTGAGCTCTTTCTCTCTCTAGCTAAATTTTACCGAAAGTCTCATTTAAACACTCAAATATTATAGGTAATTGACTTCATTATCTTGAAAAATAATCCGTTCTTTTTAAAAATGAAATCAAATAAGTACTTCTGCTTATTATTATGAATTTTAGGCGCGATAAATTTTATGTGCAAGCGACCTCATTATTTTGAAAATTAATCTTTTTAATAAAATTGTGATATTTTATCTATGTTAGAAATTTTAAATGCTGTAAATTCTTAGAAATAAATTTATTTATTTTTCTTGTCTATTGTTAGAAAATTTTAGATACTGTAAAATTATTAGAAATAAATGTGATATTTCTACTTTTAGTAAAATTGTGAGATTTCTTTCTACTATTTTTAAATATTTAGACATTGTAAATTTCATATGCAAATGACTGCCTTATTATTTGAAAACTGATATTTTTGCAATTGATTATAGCAGTGTCTGTAAAATGTTTTTTTGCGAATTAACATCCGATAAATTGTGATAATTTCGTATTCTTGAATTTCTATAAGAGTTTTTCTATACATATTAGATTGGCAATTGTGCTAGAATGTCTTTACGAACTGCTACCTTTCTAAATTTGAGCCCAAAATATTTGACTGGTTATTGTTGAAATGTTATTGAAAGTGACTGTTATTAATGGTTTTAGTGAAATTCATATTAATAATTTCTGTGATATGTTGAGTACATGATATTGCTGCTTTCGAATGTTTAAAGAGATATAGAAATACTTTAAGTATGCAAGTGGACTTATCCGGTTCGCCGGTGAAGTATAAGTGGACCTATCCAGTACGCCGGTAGCGATTACGTGGACTCATCCGGTACGCCGGTGAGGTATAAGTGGACCTGAAGTGATTAACTGGACCTATCTGGGACGCCGATAGGGATTAACTGGACCCATCAGGACACTGATGGGGTATATAGGTGACTTACTTGGGACGCCAGTAGGGTAATTTGTGAAATCCTTTGAATTATGCACTGCTGTTAAAATATCATATGCATTTCAATTATTCGGATTATACTTAATTATGCATTTTTTAAAGTGAAATTGTTAATGCATTTTTGTTAATAGATCTCCTTTTTGAAAATATTGATATCTTTTAACCATGATTGTTTTTAGGATTATGATGATCACTTACTGAGTAGCCAAACTCGTCAAATTATGGTAAACATTTTTTTCAGGATAACTGCGATTTCATTTTGAGTGCTTGTCAGGATCAGCTCTGGAAGATATTGTAGTTGTGCTTAAACTTTCTTTTGTTACTTTGTAAGAATTAGCCATTATAAATTTGTCCTAAAAAGAGATGTATATATGTTTTGACTGTCACATCTCAGGAATATCAATATTGTAAATTCTTGGGGTGTGACACTTGCCTTATTCGCATTTTTATATTTCTCCGAACTGCCCTCACTTTGGAAGTTCAAGTACCTATTATTGAGTGAATTGGGTTTGGAACTTGGACTTCATGTCCATATTTCACTAATATTTTTTGGTTATACAATGAGTTTGGAAGTTCATGTTACACAATGTTATAATTTGTTTTTTAAATGGCGGGTTTAAAAATTCACTTTATTTTTGTTGAAATGGTGGATTATGAAACTTTGAATCCACCATTCACTTTGAAAGTAAACAAATATAGAAATATATATTTCAGCTCAAATCTTTATGTTTTCAATCGTATAATAAAAAAAAGAAAGAAATTTAACCTATAGGTCCCTTTTTTTCGAAATTAAAGAGTAATCCCCATTGACTCACATTTTACGTGCAAGTCTCCTTTTTTATCAATTTGAATTTTTCCTAAAATAACCCTAGTCTAGCATACTCGACAACTTCTAAAAAATTTTCTATCAAAATTTGGTTCGACAAAGAAATTGGAAAATTCCATGCATGTATTTCAAGTAGCAAACCACTTTTTTTTATCATTCAAGTCGACATAGTACCTCAAGTACAGTATTGGCTTCTGCAATTGCAGAGGATTTAGTCTGGGACTTCAGTGTTGGACCTGAGTTTTGGAAGAAAAAGTATTATATGTGGCCCTATACTCAATTAAGGTCGTTTGAGGTGAAAAAAATTAACAAAAGGAAAAAGGGACCGTGGCATAAAATGTGAAAAAAATAGGGAGTTCTCTTTTAATATGAAAAACATTGGTATACCTTTCCTAAAAATAGAAAATATATAAAATAGGACTTGGAGCGTGAATATAAAGAGAAATTTCATTAATATCCCCCAAATTAACTTTGTTAAAGAGATCTCCAAATTTTTCTATTCTATGGGCATACCCTTTTTTATTAGGGAATAGGGCCTAGTTTCATAAGATCTTCTTCCTTGCGGGAACATCGGCTCTATTCTCCTTCTGGCCTACTTGCTCCCTTGTACACCAGTTGTTCCATTCTATCTACAATAGAGGGCTCTCTTCTGCTCTCCTTCATTGAACGGAAGCGGTGAGCCGACGGGGCTTCGTTTAGCCCTTCCCTTCGGTTTAATGGCAAAGAATAAGGTGCGAAACATGGGCTATGCTTTCTATTGTACCCCATGAGGGCTTGCTTCTATCTAAAAAGAAGGGCTGGCAATAGCTCTACCCTTACTGTCAACTTTCTTTTTATTTTTTCTCAAATTCATCTGAAGCGACAATGTTCTTCTATGACTTTAGACCTTGAAGATCCGAAGTCAGGGCCCCATATATAAAATCACATGTGATTTAAGATATTGAAGATTCAAAGCCACATTTAGTTTATATATGGAGGCATAACTTCGTAAAATCAAGATCCAGAAATAAAATGTGCATTAGAATCTTTAGTCAAATGTGTCAAATTTGATTTTTTATAAGGAGGCTAAATTTCAAGCACATGATAATTTATATAGTAAACTGAGAATAAAAAAATATGAAAAAATATATTCAAATTAGAAAAAAAGAGAGAAAAAGTAGATCTAGACCACATTTAAATGCATTAAGAGTGATGATCCAATGGCCTTGTTGAAGGATGAAAAGGTCCACAAAAAATGAATAGTTTATTTTAAACATTATTAAATAACGAACACAATAATAATACAACGGTAGAAGGAATTGTTGACATGAAGATGGCAGAGGACGTAGATACATTGTAGGATAAGAATATTAAAAGTGAAAGAAGCTCTAAAGAGGATGAAGATAGAAAATGCTTTAGGACTAGAAGGTATCTAGATAAATGTGTGGAAGTGCATGGGAGATATCGATATTAGCTGGTTGGCCAAGCTGTTCAACTAGGTGTTGAGAACAAAAAAATGCCAAACAAATCGAGAAAAAGTATTGTAGTACATATTTACAATAACAATGATACATACAAAATTGTGCGAATATCTAGGGATCAAACTTATGACCACATTATAAAGCTATGCGAGAGAGTGATTGAGCAACAACTAAGGCATAAAATGAGTGTATTAGAAAATCAAATTAGTTTTATGCCAGGGAGGTCAACAATTGAGACTATTTTCCTACTTAGGCAAGTTATTAAGAAATTTAGGGTGAAGGAAAAAGATCTCCACATGGTTTTTATTGATATAGAAAAAGATCATGATAGAATACCTCGATATTTAATTTGGTTGATGTTAAAAAGGAAATGAGTCTCTTAATACTATATCGACTTGGTGAAAGATGTATACGAGGGAGCCCTGACTAGTATGCGAACAACTAGTGGAGAGACGAGTGAGTTTTTAGTGACAACAAGTATACATCAGGGGTCCATATTGAGCTTATACCTCTTTGTCTTAGTTATGAATGACATAATTAGGCACCTGCAAGATGAAGTACTATGGTGCATATTGATCGTGGATGACATAATTTTGATTGAGGAGAAGTCAGAACTTTGGAGGGATACTCAAGAATTTAAATATTTTAGAATTGGGTGGGCTAAGATAAAGTATATAGAATGCAAGTTTAGTAATAATAGGAATATAGACGAGTAAGTAGTTAAGATTGACGGTTAAGAAATACCAAAAAGAGCACACTTTCGATATCTTTGATCGATAAAACTAAAAACTAGAGAGATCGAGGAAGATGTCACACATAGAATTAGAGGTGGGTGTACAAAGTGGAGATGTGCAACCAGAGTTTTAGGTGATCGACACATACTAATGAAACTAAAAGGGAAGTTTTATATGACAACTGTGAGACCAGCTCTGCTTCTTATAAGGCGGAATGTTGTGCGGGCAATAAACAATATATTAAAAAAAAATATGATGGCTTACCACATATTAAAAAAAAGAAAAGAAACAATGATGTTGAGATAGATAAATGGCAAGATAAGAACATATAGAATTCGAAATGAATACCTTCAGGAGAACTTAAGTGTAGCTCTAATAGGAGAAAAGAAAAGATAAAGTAGATTTAGATAGGCTGGCCATGTATAACGCAAACCCAATACAACACCTGTTAGGAGGTACAAATCGGTTCAATTGAAAACCTTAAAAAGAATAAAAAAAAAAAGAGACTTATAGCCTCACTGAGAGTATGATTTTTGATAGTGCAGAATAATGGAACAAGATTTGTGTAGCCGATCCCAAATATTTGGGAAAGACTCTGATAATAATGATGATAATATGAAGGCCCAAATTGAAATCTTCAATATTTGGAATTGTAAAATGGTTGTCATTTCAGATATGTTGGTATTTTCAGAATAAAAAATGAAATAAAAGCATGTATACTATGCTTCCTCAAGAGTATAATTTTTTTCTACTCCCACAGTCAGAAGACCTACTTTGAAGGATCTTTTCAATCTGAAATTTTGGAAGCCAATTAATAATTATTACATGAGTGTTCTCAAAAAATAAATTTGAAATTTGAGTTTTGTAACACTTAAATTCACTATCAAAAAATTGGATGATCACCATTCGATCTTGAGACATTATTATTTTTCAAATGCATAGAGGATACAACTAGAAAATTTTCTTATTGGTGTTAATCTATGGGTTAAAGAGGTTACATCCTCTAAATTTGGGTTGTAAAATTAATTCTAAGTGGGATTTACCAGAGGGAGTAAGTAGGCATTCTACTCATTTGTGAGTAGAACATCTTTTGGCATAAAATAAAGTAGAATTTAAAATTTTGACAAAATCTCTTTTAATATCATTAGTTTGAGGAGTAAGTCTATTAGGAAAAAGTTTTAAGTGGCCAACTCAAGAGCCCATTCACCCATGTATGTCCATCTTTGTGCAAAGTACCTTAGACGACAATACGATATAGATGGTGTAAAACCCCATAAAAGGCATACTTTTAATTTTAAACATTTTATTTTTTCATACAATGATCACCTTGTCTTAGATAATGAATCCTTGAGAAATTAGATAAAAAATCCATATTTAAGGTAAGGGTGCAGGTTCCATACGGATGCATCCGTAGGTGTAGAGGTAAGGTGCACCTTCAAATTTTATCGTGGTATATAATTTTGATGTAAAATGTTCTTAAGATTATCTCAAAATCTATTTTTATATCTAATTATAAAATTTTAAATTTCAAAAATAGTTAAAATCAAGTAGATCTATAAACATATGAAAATATTGAAAATGGATGGTGTAGATGCACTATTTCTGAGACTTAAAATCTTTTTATTTTTCATAGTCATACATCTCGATGTCGAGATGATCAATCAAAAGGTTTTTCAACATTAAAACTACTTTTTCTGATAGATTTTTGAGGGGCATCCGTAGTTCTGTAGCATCCTTATATAAACTTTTTCCTCAAGGTAAATGTTAGAGAGGGGACGTATGCGTACATGTGAGTCAGCTGGCTCATAAAAACCCAGCCTTATATTTATATAAAAAATATGGGTGAGGTTTCTATAAGGTTGAAACTTTAAATGATCTATTTAAAACACACCTCCAAATTTGATCAAACTATAAAAAATTCTTAGGATCATCTAAAAATCTATTTTCATATCTAATTATAAAATTTTAGCTCCAAAAATGATTAAAATCAAATAGATCCTTACATATATGAAAATCTTGAAAATGGATGGTCTCAATAATTTATTGCAAGATGCACTATTTCTGAGACTAGTTTTAAAACAAGATGATTAATTAGCGGTTTTTTCAACATTAAAACAACATTATTCGATCAATTAGAGGGTTTTTCGACATTAAAACAACATGTGATTTTTGAGATGCATATGTTAATCTACATTTAAGGATGCAACTTTATATAAATTTTTTTCGAAAAACATACAAGAACTTTTTGGGTAATTTTAAGGAAAAATATTCTATAGGCATCTAATTATCCATCTTATTTTACGGTAGACCTTCATCTTATTTTCTTTTCAAGCGGCATAAAAAAACCTTGAGTATTTTGCCGTACCTTTTCATTTCTTCTCTCCTATGTTTATTCACTTTTGGCAATAAAAACTAATCTTAATAAATTATTTTATTCTATCTTAATTTAAAATTTCTTTTAATCATATTTTATATTTTTTATAAAAGCTTTTGAATTGAAAAAAAAGTAAATAATTTATTAGAACTAGTTTTTATAATCAAAAGGTAAAAGAGAATTGGGTACGATGAAATACTTTTGTGGTTTTTTTTTATGGCCTTTATAAGAAAAATAGAATGGGATCTACAATTAAATACGACGCAGAATTAGTGATCTATTCCAATTTACCCTACTTTTAACCATAGCTAGGCCTGGCTGAGTTAGTCTCACTCGACGCCTGACAATCGAGATCGGAGAGATCGTGAGAGAGAGAGGGTTTTGAAAGAGAGAGAGAGTCGGGAGCGAAGATGATAATGCGGAGCTGGAGTTTGGCCACAGGGCCCTTGCTAATTTTCGGAGGCATTGCTGCAGTTGCCACTGCTAGGGCCTTCTTCTTCGGAAACTATGTGAGACTTCTCCCTCTCTTGCTTTGATTCACTATTTAACCTTATAAATTCCCGTCAAGTTTTGGGGTATTCTTCTTCTTATGTGGTGTCTGTCCAATTTCCCTTAATTGAATTGTTCATTCTAGAAATAGTTTTCTTTACATGATATAACCTCAATACAGAGGGACCTATTGAATTTAGAACCTGAATTTGAAAACTGTTGGTCTGAACTTGTCATGGTTTTGTATTTTGAGTCTACCCATATTTTGGATGAATTTTTTGACAATTTAATGGTGATAGGTTTTTTATTAGTTGGTTGTGAAATTCAAGAAAGTAATTTTGAATCTTATTTCTCATAGATACTTTTGTGTTAGATTTAATTGATCAGGGACCAGGTCATACTATCGTATTTATTTTCTTTAGATGTGGATTGTTTTTCCCCTTTATATGTGGAGTTTTGTCTTTCCTTTTTCATTTGTTTCCAATTTATGGAAATGGCTCAACATGTTTAGGCAGGATGGTATATCTGTATTATATAGGATGGTCATATAAATTTATAAGCTGTTAAGGAAAGCATAGGGGATATTCTCTTTTAATTTTCCGGAAATGAGGATCAGTTCTTGGATGCACGATGGCAATTTTTTCTGAGAAAATAGGAAATTTTCAGCTGCTTCCATATTTGTGAAAGTAGGAACATCCACTGGAGACTATGAATAGTTGTTGGGTTTGTTTGAATGAAGGCAGTGGATTTTGTAGGTTTATTTGCCTTTATATCAGTGATTGAAAACGCGGGTGAGTCCACACAGAGTCAGCCCTTTGTGCAGCCGAGTATTCGGGTAAAACTCAGGGTAATTATATTAAATTGTGAAATCTATGTCTAGATATTTTATATGTAATTTGGATTTTTTGACGATGATTTGTGAGTGTTTTTTGTCACATGCCCTATTTTTATATTTTTCTCTTTTTCTAGATTTTTTTGAATTTTTTTTTTTTTTTTGGGTAAGTCAATGGGGGAGAAGGCCCCCTACCCAATTTTTCATTAATAATAAAAGAGAAAATGCAACTCATAAAGTTACAACCCTAGAGTAGAGAAAGAAAATCAGGCGGACTAGATCGCCAATCAGGCGGACTAGATTACCAAATAGTGGCATCTAACAAAGCTGTGGCTTTCTTAGCGAGTGTATCAGCCACCATATTGGTCTCACGGTAAATGTGGACTAGGGACTAAGTACGGTCTGAGAGCTTGTATTGGCAATTAGCAGCAACAATATTGAGCGCCCATGGAGCTTTGCATTGGTTATTGATTATATTAACTAACAATGATGAATCACTCTTGATCTGTAAGGGAAAACAATTAAGCTCGAAGGCTAGGTGCACCCTTGCTTGCAAGGCATGAAACTCTGCAACATTATTTGATGTTATACCAAAGGGATTGGCAAATGCAGCAACAAAGGAGCCGTCATCACTTCTAATTATGCCTCTACCACTTGCAAGCCCAGGGTTCTGGAATGAAGCCCTATTAACATTTAACTTAAAGTGATTTGAATGAGGAAAAGACCATGCAACCGGAACGGGTTGTCTGACTTTTTGCTGGCGCCATGTAATCTGGAAGTTTTTTACGATTGTTCTCTTTGATAAGTGGAAGGTCGAGGCTTTAGCATTCGCCATTTCTTTGACATGAGAGGTGATTCTCCTAAGCAAGTGTTCTCATCTGGATATCTTCCCTTGAAAAACTCGATGGTTTCGTTCTTCCCATAACATCCAAACTGTGGTGAAGAAATGAGATAGCTAAACATTCAACAGACCTTTTGATTTGAATCTAAAGGCAATCCATTTCTTGAGCATGGTTGCAATGGATGAGTCTGAAATAAGTCTTTTGCTGCATCTTAAGGCAACTAATCTCCAAATACCCCGTGAAAAAATACCATGGAAAAGAAGGTGGCAGATACTCATCATTAGAGTGACAAAAGGGGCACACAAAATCTGTTGAGATCTCTCTTTGCTGAAGAAGAGAAAAGGTAGGAAGTCGATGGTAAATAGCCAGCCAAATAAACCATTTGGCCCTGGGATGACACTTTGAGGACCACAAATCCTTGAAGATTGGCTGAATGGAACCCCTATGTCGAAAAAATTCCACGCCTCCTTGAAAGAGAATAATCCATTAGAAGAATGGGTCCACACCAAGAAATCTCGCTGTGGCTGTAAAGGAATTACAAATGCGTCAACCTCCTTCCAAATTCTAACAAGAGAACCAGAAGAAGGAGAAGGAAGCCTCCATGACTGAGGAGAACACTGCAAATAATCAGCTGCCTTAGGTTTAGCAAAAACTCCAAGATCATTATGAACCTGGTCACCATAAGACTCCCAAATAGAATTCTCTAAAATCCAAGGATCCGCCCAAAAATCTATTGTCTGGTCATCCCCAATGATCCACCTAACATTATGGTGTAGATAAGATAGTCCCATCTGAATACCTTTCCATGCATAAGAGCAGCTTTTCCTTTTGACCCTTGAAACAAATGGGTTTTTGAAGTACCTATGCATAAAAAACCGTGATATTGGTTTGCCATAACTCTCCATACCAGTTTCATCATACCTGTGATGTTGAACTCTGAGACACCACAAATCCCAAGCCACCCTTCCTCGAGAGTAAGGCATACAGATTTCCACTTGATCAAATGAATTCCCTTCTTCTTAGTCGTACCTGCCCATAAAAAATTATGTTGAAGTCTTTCCACCATATTACCACTACGCTTGGGTAAGATAATAAGACATAATCCAAAAGATAGCCGACGAAAAAACTAAATGATTTTAACAGCTGTAACTGGCATGCATAAGACTGATAAAGCTTGCCACGACCTAATCTTACCAATAACCTTACCAACTATATTATGGCAATGATTATGTTTCAAATTACCATGAAAGAGAGGCAGTCCCAAATCTTTAACTGGAAGAGATCCCTCACCGATACCGCAAAATCATTTGCTTAGAACAGTGAGCCATCCTGAAGGAAAAGACTTTACTCTTTGCAACATTGAGTTTCTGTCCTGTGGTTTTCTCAAGAACATATAGGACAACAGTCATACCACTAACCACTTTCCGAGAGACTTTACAAAAAAAAACCGCATCATCAGCATAAAAGAGATGAGAAATCCTATAATCACATCCAAAAGGGAAAGCCATAGGGATTAAACCTTGGTTCACTGCATGATCCAGCTGTCTACTAAGGAAATCCATAAATATAAATAGATAAGGAGATAAGGGTCCCCTTGTCAAAAACCTCTTTTACCCACATTTGGTAACACCGAAAAGGACGGGGTGGTAATGTAGAGACAAACTCGAGAAATAAACAATGCAGGAAAACCCAAAGATCACAGTCTAGCAAAGACAAATTCCCAAGTCACCTGGTCATAAGCATTGCTTAAATCTAATGGCTAGCACATTCTGGGTTTCGCATAATTCTTATGACATAGAGGGATAAGTTCATTTGCCATCAGAATATGTCAGTAATTAGCCTACCCTTTAGAAATGCTGCCTGCCTAAGATCTACAAGGGGATCCAGGATCACCTTTAATCGATTTGAAATGTGTTTGCTAATAATAGTAAAGAACATTGCATAGACCAATTGGTTAGAAGTCCTTCATAACACTTGGGGAATTAACTTTGGGGATAAGATAAATAAAAGTGGAGTTAATTTGTTTGAGGAACTTACCTCTCTTAAAGAAGTCATGTAGGGTTGCGAATAAGTCTTTCTTGATAACCTCCCAAGTGAACTTATAGAACTCCATTGTGAAACCATCTGGACAGGGGCACCCTCAATGTTCATATCCCATATACAGGCTTTAATCTCATCTAAGGAAACACCCTCAATAAGTTGCCTTTGCTGATTTGAGTTAAGCTAAGAAGGAGGTGGAAAATGGTCCACCAGTTGCAGATCGATATCACTCTCTTTTGCTAAAAGATACTCAAAAAATCCTATCATATGATCCTCAATTTGCTCCTCATTGGTAATAGAAATCCCATTTTGGTCCTTTTAGTAAAGTGATCCTATCATTTCTCCTTCTTACAATAGTTGAAAGATGAAAGAATTTCGTGTTGGAGTCACCATCCCATAACCAGTTTTGTCGTGACTTTTGTCTCCGCAAACTCTCCTCATGCAACAACAATTGCTCTAAATTACTGGAACACTCTTCTCCTCCATCCTAAGGGACTCATTGGACGGGTCTTGTCTTAGATTATCATGGAGTATGGAAAATTGTTGACGAACAGCAAGGATCTTTCTCCAACGTGCCCAAAGGAACTGGAAGATCCTTCTGTAACCTCTTTAATTTTGTAACTAATCTAAACATGGGTGTGCCCCCCACGCTATGTTTCCAAGATTCAGATATGATGTCCATAAAACTTGGAAAATTTTGCCACAGTGAAATACTTGAACGGTTTTGGACCTGTTGGAGGTAAATTCGAGAGAGATAAGAAGAGAGCAACGGTCAAAATTACCTTTGGGAAAAAGTTCCATCTTTGAATTTGGATAGGAAAAAACCCACTCCATGTTGGGCTAGGGCACGGTCTAGGCCTTCCCGAATACATCTTCATTCATCTGACTATTAGACCATGAGAACCACCCCTTGGTAGATCCCAAATTGGTCGAAGCACAATTAGCCAAAAATATGAGCAAAATCACCTGAATGTTGAGCTAAAGAGTCACAACCTCCCAACTCTTTTGAAGCATCCAAAAAAGTATTGAAATCCCCCAAAACTAGCCAGCCCCAAATAGTGGAAGCACAAGTATCCCTTATCTCCCAAAGCTGAGCTCTTGGCCCCACTGAATTGAAGGCATAGACCTCCAAAACTGTTAAGGTAGAGCCATTATCTAGACGAGTAGCTTCACAATAATCATCTATTCGCTAACATTCGGAACATAAATCGAAAAAATGCAATGATTCCATGAGACCATGATATGATAGTTTCCCTTGATTTCATTAGCAACTACATTATCATAGAAACCAAGTTTGCAAGTCCATTTAGTAGTCAATTCATTGTTTTTTTAATCCAAATTTTATATATTTTTTCCCATATTAGTTGGACTTTAAATGTTGTTTTTAGTTTATTTTGATTTTAACTATTTCTATATTATTTTCAACAATTTTTTGTATTTTTTTATTTTTTTTAGGGCTTTTGTTGACATGTTCACTACTCAGGTGAATCGACTGGGACTCGCTTGAGTTACTCAGTTGGGGTAGGGCTCGAGTCCCAAGCCAGAGCTGAGTTTGTGAACTTGCTATATATTGGAGATGGGAATTTATTATGGATAGTGGAGATGGGAATTTGTTGTGGATAGTATAAGTTTCTGTTTGTAAAACGATTTATCCCTTGAAGTCAAATCCAGAAAGCCAATTGCCCTAGACGACACATCAGGCCACTCAATCGAGGTTGCAAATCAATTACCAAAAAGCCTATTGTGCATTCTTGGTTTGAGTCATCCACACGTTGCAAATCAATTACCAAAAGCCGGTTTGAGTCATCTACAAGTTCATTCCAGACATTGCCAAGCCCACTGTACGACACACTACTTTAGAGCTTCAATTAGTGTAGCTTTGTCCCTCAAATTTGACGAAATATTGTGTTGCTTTTTGTCTTCCAAATAAAAACTAGATGATGCATGGTAATAATAAAATTTGTCTTGGCTGAAGCCTGCAATAATATAATGAATAGAGCATAACCTAGGAATAATGCGAGAAGATAAACATATGCTGCGTTCTTAATTTTAAAGAGAGACTGAATCTTGCAAATTTACCTTCTCTCATGTTCGTTCTCAATTGGGCCTTTCGAGCGAAGTAGCATGCTGGTTCTGAAACACTCGATAATAATGTTTTAATGTTTGGAACTGGTTAGGGCCCAGGAAAGATGCTCACTGACCCGTCTTCTTGCAATGAGGAAGCTGTCTTGTGACTCTTGTCCTCCTGTCCCTCCTTCCCCCCCGCCCAATCCCCCTTCTCCATCCTTACCACCTTCCTCTCCCTCGCCACCTTTTCTCTTCCAACTCCCTCCCCTCCAAGAGCTCTTTCTCTTCCTAGCCCACACTCTACGAAACCTACGCTCAACTCCTTCAACCACAAAAGGCCCCCCATCACCTCCTTCAACCACAGAAGGCCCCCCATCACCTCCTTCAACCCTAGAAGGCTCCCCATCACCTCCTTCGACCACAGAAGGCCCTCCATCTAGCATCTGGTACCCTTACCCATTCCTCCTCCTCAGTTGCCTTTGACCTCCCGTCCTCCTCCTCTCCTCCCGTCTCATCTCCTTTCTCTATTCCAGTGGGTGGTAGTCATGTTGCCTTCCTTGAAAATGCGTTGAGACTCTCGCTTGTGGGGGGGTCTCGGCCTCAACGAAATGAAATTAAAGGGATTCAGATGGGCTGCATAAACTTGGGATGTCTCATAACTATCGTGCTGGAAACTATCCTGGGGGGACTTCCTATTTACCTGCCCTTTGGAGAAAACCCTGCTCAAAGTGCTAGGAGCTACAACACTCGTTTTTATGAAGTGAATCTCTCTCTCTCTCGCTGGAGCAAGGAAATGGGTGCTGTAAAACCATAGAAGGTCTGGCTATTAACTCCGCACATTCCTCTCCAGGCATGGAATATTGACACATTTTAGAAGAAGATTGGCGAGGCTTATGGAAAGTTTATCTCGGTTCCTTGGAGTTCTTTGGCATCTCTTCCTCTCGGCACCATTCGGCTTTTGGTCGAATCACTCATTCCAGCCCACATTCCCCAATTCCTATGGCTTGAGGTCGACTGCGTTTTTTTCCGAGTCTCGATTTCTTGGTTGTCTGCATCTCCTCTGTCAACCCACCATGTTGAGGACCACAATTTCTTTGCGCCTAGACCGCAGTCTATGCAACACAGGTGTTCTTCCCTACAGCGCACAGATTGGACCATGATGACTCGGCAAACATCCTTCAACATCCAATCACCACCATCCTCTCAGCATCAGATAGCCTCTTGGGACCCTCGATGAGCAGCCCTAATGGAATCTCCACCATCAGCTCATGTCGACATCCTGGCCCACCAATCGTAGGCACGCGTCGTCCAGCCAATCCTCCCCTAGAGAGACTCATCCCTGCCCCCGCCGCCCGACGTCCACGTGTTGCCTCCCCTTGCAACCCATCTAGAGGTGACATATATCCCCCTTGAGATGGCGAAGAGGTGTGTTGAACAAGCCTTTGACCTAGTATTCCAGTCTTTGTCCTCATCGAGCTCCACGCCTCTCTCAGTCCAGGTGTCCACATCCCCCTCTTCTAATCATCCTTCATCGTGTGGAAGGTGTCGCCACGCACCTCTCGTCCGGCCCCCCCTCACCTCATCCAACTGCATCCCCCTTCAGCACGCCCTTGGTAGGCCATGTGTCCACCTCTCCCTTATCCAACCATCCTTCCCCGCATGGCAAGGATGCCTACCTGTGCCTGTTGACTGGCCCCTCTTGCCTCATCCTACAGTCACCTCTCTTTCTCAACCTGTGATTATTTATACCACCGTGTACCAAATGTCCCCTTGGTTTTGTCAGCAGCCAGGCCATAGTTACCAGGATCTTCTAAGGAGGGGTCGCTTCCCCTTTGGAAGCTCATTCCCACGCTCCGAGATATGGGATCTCTATTCCAGGAGATTCCTTGATATTTGGGATCTCGATTCGAGAAATCGGGGAACTTGATCCCATTTAATGGGATTCAGATCCCTATGCCAAAGATCATGGTTTCATGAGTAAGCGGAACTGCAATTCCACCTACTCGGAATTGAGTATCCTCTAATTTGGGAGTGAGTTTCACCGACACATTTTTTTGGTTCATATACAATCGAGTGGACCTCCAAAATTTTTATGACCTACAAACTTTCTGAACTCCATGATTTCCTAGATATTTTACAATTCACAACTTTACACCTTGTCGTGATTTATGTCTAGTTTCAAAGAAAGGCAACAAAAGAGAGAAGCAAGAAGATGGAAGGAGATACAAAAGTTAGTTGCGTTATGGTTCAATTGAAGAATGTCAATATGCTAAACTTCCTTGGAGCTAGTTCACTAGGTCTTGTCTACCTCCTGAAGGGCTTCTATCGCTTGAGTGTTTGTCAACCAATTCGAGCCACTCATGAGATTGCCTTATGGGTGATGGAATAACAGGTATGCGTGGAAATGTGAGGTTTCTCTCTCATGTATATGTCTTTGAACCCTTAGCAATCTTTGACAGAGGAGAGCTATTGGGAATTATATATGGAAATGTCTTTCCTCTTTCTTATATTGCAAAGGAGAACTTAACTATTGTGGCTTTTCTTGTTTGGAAACAATCTATCACAACATTCTTATCTTAATCATCAATTGATATTCGAGTGGGAGTTGCCCAATTCAACTGATGGGTGCCAAAAATGAGGACATGTGCGTTGTAGGCAGGCCAATGTAGGTAGGTGTGCAATTTTTGTAATGGACCCACATGATTAATTTTTTATAATGATAACTGTTTTTATCACCCTCCATTCCCATTGTTAACATGGGATCGAGGACTTAGGTATTACATCACCATATTGAATTTCTATTAACACTGTGTAGGATCATACTCCAATGACAACAAAATGTTACAGAGAATTTCAATGACATGAATTTTGTTCATATTGATGCTAGGTTTGTGAATTTGAAAAAAGTTAAAAATATTGTTCAATGGAATTTGCTCCCAAGTTACAATACAATTCATAAGTGAACTTCGGGAACCTCGATCCTTATCATGGAGGAAAGCGATCCCATTTAGTAAAGAATTCGTTCATGTGAAGATATGAAACGTGCTCCCTAAAAGTCAGGGATCTCGATCACTTTACCTAACCATGTACGAAGCTCGTTCCCCCAACCACGGATCTTCGAGCCGACCTCGCTCCCTCTCCCAATCCTGAGGCTCTTGTGGCTTCTGTTCCTGGTAACTATAAGCCAGGCTTTTTCCCAACTTTGTTTTTTGTGCTGGCTCACTCTCTTCGACTTCCTCTTCTCCCTCTGCCTTTGGCTTCTGTTCAATCCCTAGTCAACACAGATTATAGCCCTCCCTCTCATCCACCTCCTGCAACTTTTCACCGCAGAGCACTGGCTGTTTGGCCCTCAAGGCCTTGCCTCCCACGGTATCCAAAATCTCCTTAAGGACTAGCAGCAATGGAAGCACCCATTCCTCTCAATACCTCCTCTCTCCTTCTCAAGGATTCACTTTGGTTGCTCTATTGGACCTACCCCCTGTGCCTTCTTTGACCATCTATTACACAGGCACGTTTTCCTCCTCATTTACCTGTCTCCTCTCCCAGTACCGGTCCCTAACCTCTCACCCTGCGGCCTTTCCCCAACTTCCCAACTCTTGCCACCTTCACCCCACCCTAGCCCCTTGCCTCTCTTGACCCCCTTGCCCCCCCACTCCTCCCAACATGCATATTGGTCCCCTCAGCAAAGATCTCAACACCTCTCTCCCCCCATCCAGATCTTGGCAGGATCCTGTGTCTAGGATGAACCCCTGTAGGTATCCTCGCTCCCCATACCTCTTGTGGCTCCCCTCCATCCCAGAACTCGCCTAAGGAGGCGACAGAGACTTCTTTGCTCCTTGTTTCCCCTCAACAGACTCCTCCCACTTCCCCAAGCCCCTCCCCTTTTCATCAGTCGCTGCTCTTGCCCTTGACCCCATTACCCTAAACTCCACCCCTATTTGCATCCTCTTCTGTTCAGCCTCGCATGCTGTCCCTCCCGCCTCCTTTTGCCCCCCTTCTCCCTTAGGTGAAACTCCAACGTCTTTTGGGCTCACCTCCTCACCCGTCGTCAACTTCAGCACTACCATGCCTCTTGCATCCCCAAGCTCATCTTGGATCTCGTTGGACAGCTTCCAGACTGAGTTGGCGACCTTTGTTGACTCGGGTTGTGTGTACGACATGGACTGCGCTCAAGGCGATGCTCTCGAAGTCCTTAGGGTTATGGATTTCAAATTCAATGGCCCCAGGGAGGTTTTGGAAGACTTCATCACTGTAGATACCAAATCCGCCTTCAAAGCAAAGATAAAGAGCAAAAGAGAATTGTCTAACCTCCTTGCTTTTGGGGTAAACTATGACAAAGGACAGCCCTTTGAACCCCCACAATCTTCACCTGTCGACCTGGGCCCTGCGGTCAGGCTGCATCTAAGGTGCATAACTAGGCACACCAACCCAGGACGCCCCACCCAATGAGGATCTTGATGTGGAATATCCGTGGTCTGAGCCACCTGCAAAAAAGAAGTGCAGTTCGAGACATTTGTGCCAAGTATTCCCCCTCCATCCTTGCTTTGATTGGGACTACACTCCCCCCCCCCACTCTTCCTGCTGTCTGGAGTATTGGGGGATTTAGGCCTTGTAGGTGGATTGCCCTTGAGGCTCTAGGAACTTTGGGGGGTATTTGGATACTCTGGGACCCCATCCTACATGACTTACTGGACTCCAACATGGGCCAATTCTTGGCCACAGTTATCCGATGGTCTGCCATGGAAATGTACCACGGTCTATGGCCCCTATTCTGGCAATTTAGGCCTTCCTTCTGGGCAGAATTGTGGACCTTAGCTTCCGTGGTCCCTTCCACTTGGTGCTTGGGTGGGGACTTCAATGTCACTTGATGGTCCCATGATTGCAACTCCAATCAACCTCTCGCCGGCTATGGTCCATCTTTCGGACTTTATCTTCCAGAACTAGCTAATCGACATCCCTCTTGAAGGGGCCTAGTTTACCTGGTCCAACCATTCCCTCAACCCGTCCCTCTCCAAGCTTGATCATTTATTATTTCCTTGGAATGGGACGAAACGGCACCCACTCCTCTGTTTTATGCAAACCAACATTGCATCGTCCTATACTCCTAGACACCCAAGCTGTCTCTTAGGGTCCCAAGTCCTTTCGCTTCAAAATCTGGTTGATCGACGAACCCAATTTCAAACACTTGGTGGCATCATCGTGGAAATCCTTCCAACTCCACAGATGGGCTGGGTTCTGCTGAAAGCCTCCCTGAAGACATGGAAGTCCCAACACTCAGGGAACTTCTGTCCACAGAAGGAAGCCCTGATCCAAGCCGTTCTTTTGTGGGATGAAGTGGAGGAGTCCAGGCCACTACTCCCAGCAGAACATCAGCTTCGATATAAGGCCAAATTCGACTACCATTCCATTCTCTGTAAGGAAGAGATCTACTGGTCTCAGAGAGCCAATGGTTAGGTGGTTGAAGCTGGGATACTTGAACACAGGGTTCTTCCACAAGATAGCAAACTGTAGAAGATGTGAGAATTCTTTCACCCACTTGAAAGTTGACAACTCATTTTTCGACCAACCCCACCTCATCGAGCAGGCTGTTGTCCTCTTCTTTTCTAATCTCTTCTCTTCCTTTGCTGGGGTGAGACCATCATATACTCCCTCCTGAGAAAGCAACCTGACTGGAACCACCATTCTAAGAGGATGAAATCCTCAAGGCCTTAAACGACTTAAGCCCTGATTGAACCCTTGGCCCAGACAGGTACCCTATTGCCTTCTTCAAATCTTTCTTGGAAGTCATTCGCCCCTACGTTATCGAATTCTTCTTTGAATTCCATTCCAGAGGGGTGATTAACAAAGCCATGAATGCAACCTTTCTTGCCCTCATCCCAAAGATTGAAGGGGGCGAATAATTAAAGGACTTTAGGCCCATCAGCTTAGTTAACAGTTCCTATAAACTTCTTTCCAAAGTCCTTGACTCTAGACTTAGGGTAGTTCTAAGCTCGGTCATTTCCCCCACCTAGGGGGACTTTTGTCAAGGGCCGCCAGATCCTGGACGTGGCTTTATTGCCCTGGGACTAGTCATAAAATCAGACTGGGAGAAAGGTTATGACCACATAGAGCGGTCAGTTCTTGATGAGACCCTTAGAAGGATGGTCTTTGGGCCAAAGTGGAGAAACTGGATCAGAGGGTGCATCTCTAACCCTGTCTTCTCAGTACTCATAAATGGGACCCCTAAAGGCTTCTTCTCAGCTAGTAGAGGCCTCTGCCAGGGCAACCCTTTGTCTCCCTTCTTGTTTGCTCTCATGGCTGAGGTCTTCAGTACGTCAATCTCAAGGCTCTACCAAAGTAGGCCTCTTGAGAGGATTCCAATCTAGCAACCACAGCCTATGCATCTCCCACCTGCAGTATGCAGGCAACACCCTTGTCTTCTGTGAATCCTCGATGCAACATGTTGATACATTGCTCCTCTTTAGTGCTTTGAAATGGCTACTGGCTTTAAGGTCAACCTAGGCAAGTTCAAGATGATGGGGGTCTGCATAGACTCATCCCTAGTTCAGTTTCTCGCTGATAGACATGGCTGCTCGGTTGAGAACTTACCCTCTACTTACCTGGGCCTTCCCCTTTGCCTTGGCACATTTCCCGACACTTACAATGGAGTCACATAATTGACAATTTCGATTGGAGATTTGCGGGCTGGTGAGGCAGGTTCTTATGCAAGGCAGGAAGAGTCCAGCTAATCAAGGCCATCCTAGCTAGCACTCCTGTGTTTCGGATGTCTTTATTCTATATCCTTGCCTCAATGGCCGTGAGATTGGAGCAAATGATGCGGGAATTTTTCTGGTCTGGGGAACATGGACACAAGTCCCATCTAATATCATGGCCCAAACTGTGTTTACCTAAATCTCAGGGGGGCTTAGGTATTCGCACCTCAGAGCCCACAATACTGCCCTTTTGGGCAAGTGGTGGTGGAGGTATGCGACCCAATTATGTCACCTTTGGAGGGAGGTCATCAAGCACAAAATTTGCTATGGCCACAACCATTGGACTCCCGAATGCAGAACTAGTGGGCATATCTCTGGGTTTTGGAGGTCCATCCTTTGGTGTGGAGACACTTTCCTCCAACGTATTCGATTTCCACCACAAGTGGGGAATAGGGTGAAGTTTTGGACTGATACGTGGATTGGCCACAGCCCTCTCAGGGACACCAGTTCCCTAACCTCTTTCTTTTAGCCCGTGATGCGCAGTCCTCTGTGGCCGAGAATTTCGGTGTCTTGGGGTCGTCAAGATCTTGGAAGCCTAACTTTAGGAGACCCTTCAATGATCATGAACTCGATGACTTAAGGGTGTTGGCTGAGCTTCTTTATTTTGTCTTCATCCCTCTTTATGGAGAAGATAGGATCATTTGGGCTCTTGCAGCATGGGGATTATTCTCGGTGTCCTCCTCCTTTCGAACTCTCACCTTTAATCCCAACCTTGCATGTCCCACCCGTACTCTAGCCTCCAAAGCTTGGTTCCTCTTCTGACCACCGAGAATACAAATATGGATTGCACTTCACGAGAGATTGCTGACTGCTGATGACTTACAAAGAAGAGGTTTGCAATGCACTAATAGATGCATCTTGTGCATGGATGCTGAAGAGTTTAATGCCCACCTTTTCTTTCATTGCGATTTCACCAAAACCTTATGAACCAACCTACTGCACCTATTCGAGTGGCCCTGAGTCACTCCTAGATCCATCCCCCATTTGTTTCAGGCTTTTCTCTACACTCCCTGGCCTAAGGCAGGGAGAACTTTGGAAAGCCTGTATCTTAGCTGCCATCTGGGTGTTATGGATAGAAAGGAACCATAGAATTTTCTGGGGTGAGAGATCCATGGTTGTGGCGTTGGCTGAAAAAGTCAGGAACCTCGTGGCCATCTTGGCAAGGAACCACGAGCTCTTCAAGGACTTCTACTTTACTGATTTTCCATAGCAATTGGTGGAATTTGCTGCTCCTGGCCTATCCTAGGATCTCTCGGGCCTCGCTTTGGAGACCACTAGAACCGGGACCCATTAAGCTTTACTTTGATGGTTTCTCCCTTGGCAACCTTGGACCCTTCGGTATTGGTGGTCTCTTTCGATCTAGTGATGGCCGCACCTTGTTATCCTTCTCCTGCTGTATCAGTATGGTGGGCTCCACTCTTGCTGAGGCTCTAGCCCTCTTGTAGGGCCTTCGCAAGTTTGACCACATCTGGATTCCCAAGCTGGTGCTGGAAGGGGACTCCAAGAACATCATCACGAGTCTCCAATATCTCCTCTTGGCCGTGGTGTTTAGACAATATATTCGATGAGATTTCCCATGTATCTTGTGGTTTGAGAATCTCATGGAGCCATACTTTTAAAGAAGCCAAAACAGACGCAGTTCGATTGGCTAGGGAGGGGGCTTATTCTAATTCCCCAACGGGGCCTTAGACTTTTGTGGCCACCCTTTTCTTTTCGTTGCTTCTCTGCTTTGTATTCTCTCATTGTAAAGTATTTTTGGACCCTATGGGGCTTTGTATAGGGTGCCTTTTTCTGGGTCACCTCATTTTTGTATACTCTATTTTTAAGTAATACAACTGTAGTGAACTTTCTCAAAAAACTGGGTAGGGCCCAGTCCAAGTTGGCTTGGTGAGTCCCAAGATGGCTCGGAGAATTCCGTCTTTATGTAATTGCATTTATGAAGAATATTTGCTGCATTTTTTTGAAGACTTCGATAGACTGAGGTCCTACGCTGATGATCTTGGCCTGGGTCATCTGAAACAAACAGGATGCCGGTTCCGAGTGACTTGGCAAGTCTGACTTAGACTCGCCTAGTTTATAAACACTGCTTGGGATATAGGAGACTTCGATAGACTGGGGTCCTATTCTGATGATCTTAGTCTGGGTCATCTGAAACCAGCAGGATGCTGGTTCTTAGTGACTCGGCAAGTCTGAGTCTGACTCAGACTTGCCTAGTTTATAAACACATGCTTGGAATATAGGTGCTTTATTAGTCTCTAGTTGCAACAAAGCAATTCATGGCTATCAATTGTATACTAGTTTCCAAAATAAACATCGCGTTTTGGGAGCTTGACCCAAATTGATGAAGTTAGGCACTTGTAACTGGAAAAATCTCAAATTTTCATTGCAATTCTCTTTCTCCCTCTTGGATTAGGATCTTTTTGTTGGTTAGCAGCTAGGTATTGGAATTGAATATGTCATGTTGATGTCATGGAAATTTGGAAACACCTAAATGAATATATTTTAGTTCATTTGCAGTATGAATGCGTTGGCTAAGGGGCATTATCTGTTGCTCTCTACTGGGAAACTTAAAAAGAGAATGTGGATGCGGCATTCATGGAAAATCAACCTCTTCCATTAGGTGGACAGACAACCTTGCTCAAATATGTCCCATATAATTTAACTATTTATTCTATGTCCTTATTCCTAATGCCTGAATCAGAAGGATATAAGGGATATGGTGTGGGAATACAGCAAGTTCGGCACAATTTTACTTGAATATTAGGATTTGGACAGGGGATGGAGAGAGGACTTGGTTCTAAAAAGATATTTGGCTTGGGTATGAAGCATTAAAAGATTGTTAGCAATTACTATATGATGTGGCTCATGTTAAAGATGCAACAATAGCCCATATTGTTGAGGCAGTTGGTTACGGTGCAGTGTGGAGCCTAACACTAAGGCAAGACCTGAAGGAGGAGGAACTAAAAGCTCCTTTCCCTCTATTTCAGGAGTTGGGGGACTTCTTCTACACAGTTAAAGGGTAGGACATGCTAATCTGGATATCATATAGTGATGGATGCTTCTGGTTAAGGTCCTTTTGAATGGTCCTTAGAAGTATATTCTGGAGCAAGGAGCATATGGAGAGAAGGCATTAAAAATAGATCATCTGAGGAGTAAGGTTTGATTAATTCCCAGCATACGTCTTGTGTAAAGGGGATGTAGAATCCGTCGTCCTGCACTATGAAATAATAACTAAGTTCTGGGGCTTCATTTTAGACTCATATAGCCTTGTATGGGTAGTGCCATGAGGATGTATTCTTGCAATTGTTTTCTCCACCTCCACCAATTGCCGAAAAATTACTATGGCCGATAGCTATTTGGGTTGTCCAATGCTTCAATTGTGAGAGCCATAGCTTGTTTGGCTAATGGAAGTAAAAGATGATCATAGCATAGTCAAAATCCAGAAAAGAATTCAGGATTTTCTTAGTGGCTGATTTTGAGGAATGGTGGATAACCAGGTCGAGGAGTTCCTTACCTCGCAATACAAATATGCAAAGATGGAACTTCCTTCAGAAGGATATACAAACTTGAATTTTGGCTGGAGTTTAATACACCATCAGTATGCAAAATATCATGGTCTGGAGTTCTCGAAATATACCTAGTAATCGTCATGGCTTGCCCGTCCTTTGTACTTTAAATGTGGAGTTTTGCCCTTCCGTTTTCATTTGTATTATGGAAATGGCACAACATGATGAGGCAAGATGGTATATCTGTATTCTAGGATGTTCATATAAATTTATAAGCTGTTAAGGAAAGCAGAGGAGATGTTCTCTTCTTTTTCCCGGAAATGAGGATCAGTTCTTGGATCAAAGATGACGGTTTTTGCTGTGAAAATGGGGAGTTTTCTGCTGCTTCTATATTTGTGAAGGTAGAATCATTACCTGGAGACTATGAATATCGTTGTTGGATTTGTTTGAATGAAGGTAGTGGATTTTCTAGGTGTTATTTTCCATCACATCAGTGATTGGAAACTCGTCAAGTCCACTATGAGTCAGCCCCTTGTGGAGCCGAGTACTTGAGGTAAAACTAATGATATAATGTATTAAATCATGATGTTTTTATGATGATTTGGGAGTTTTTCTGTACATATGCTTGTTTTCATATTTTTCCCTTTCTTACGATTTTTCTGAAATGTCTCTAGCTATAATCATATTTTTCTAAATCCAAGTTCTATATATTTTTTTTTCCATCTTAGTTGGACCTTTTGGTATTGTTTTTAGTTTACTTTGATCTTAACTATTTTTATTTCATTTTTAACAAAGTTTTTGGATTTTTTATCAGGTGAATCCACTAGGAATCACCTGAATTACTCAGCGGCGGGCCCGAGCCCCATGCCCAAGATGGGTTCATGAACTTGCTTTATATTGGAGAAGGGAATTTGTTGTGGATAATGGATATGGGAATTTTTTCTGGATAGTTTAAGTTTCTATTTGTAGTACATTTTATTCCTCGAAGTCGACTCCGTATGGCTGGTTGCCATAGAAGACACATCAGGCGGCCCAATTGAGGTCACAAATCAATTACCAAAAGCCTATTGTGCATTCTCGGTTGGAGTCACAGACAAGTTCATTGCAGGCATTGCCAATCCCACTGTATGACACACTACTTTAGAGCTTCAATTAATGTAGCTTTGTCCCTCATATTTAATGAAACATATTGTGTTGGTTCTTTTCTTCCAAATAAAAAACCGGATGATGTATGGTAGTAATAAAACTGAAGTTTGCAATAAGCTACTGAAAGAATAGAGCAAAACCCATGAATACTACAAGAAAATAAATATATGTTGTCTTCTCAATTCAAAGAGGGACTAAATCTTGCAAATTTACCTTCTCTCACTTTCCTTCTCAGTTAAGCCTTATGAGTGAAGTAGCATGCTGGTTCTCAAACACTTGATAACGTTTTAATGTCTGGAATTGGGTAGGGGCCAGTTCGAGTTGTGCCATTGAGTTCCCAAATGACGTGGTGTGTCTTGTCTCTACGGAATTGTATTCTACGAAGAATCATTATTATCATCAGAGCCTTTTCTCAACTATTTGGGATTCGCTATACAAATCCTGGTCCGTCATTCTACTTTATCAATGGCCATACCTTCAGTGAGGCCATATGTCCCCAAATATTTTCTTACTACTTCCAACAATGGCGCCTTTTGGGCCTATCCCTGGCCCTTTTTTAGCCTTCGCTATACTCGTCCTGTGGATATGTTGTTTATTGATCGTCAACATTTCACCCCATAAAGCGAAGTTGGTCTCATAGCTGTCCAATAGAACTTCCCTTCCCCTTAAGCTTCATTGGTATGCGGTGATCACATAAAACTCAGTTGCACATCTCCATTTCGCCCACCCAACTCTAATTCTATATGCGACATCTTCCTCAATCGCTCTATTTTCTTAGATTATCGAACCAAGATATCGAAAGTGCGCTCTTTTTGGTATTTCTTGGTCGTCAATCTAAACTACTTCTTCGTCTCTACTCCTATTATTACTAAACTTGCATTCCATATACTTTGTCTTAGCCCAATTAATTTTAAAAACCTTTAAATTCTAGAGCATCCCTCCAAAGTTCTAACTTTGTGGTGATGCTTCTTCGGTTCATCGATCAAAACTATGTCGTCCGCAAACAACATACACCATGGTATCTCATCTTGTAAGTGCTTAGTTAAGTCGTCTATAATTAAGATAAAGAGGTATGAGCTCAACATTGACCCATGATGTAAACTATTGTCACTAAAGACTCTCTCATCTCTCCACTAGTTGTTCGCACACTAGTTAGCTCTCCCTTGTACATCTCTCTTGTCAAGTCAATATAATATTTGGAGACTCATTTATTTTCCAACACCCACCACATTAAATCTTAAGGTACTCTATTATAAGTTTTCTCTAAATTAATAAAGACCATTTGGAGGTCTTTTCCTTTTGCCCAAAACTTCTCAATCAGTTGTCGATGTAGGAAAATAGCCTCAATTGTGGACCTTCCTGGCATAAAACCAGATTGGTTTTCTGATACATTTGTTTCATGCTTTAGCCGTTGCTCAATCACTCCCTCCCACAACTTTATAGTGTGGCTCATAAGTTTGATCCCTCGATAGTTTGCATAATTATTTATATCTCATTTGTTCTTGTAAATGTATTCTATGAATAATATTTGCTGTATTTTTTGAAGACTCAGAAAGACATGGGTCCGACTTTGATGATCCTAGTCTGGGTCATCTGAAACAAGCAGGATGCTGCATCCGAGCCACTCTACAAGTCTGACTCAGACTCTTGAAATTTATAAAGACTGCTTAGAAATTAGGTTCTTTATCAGTCTCTAATTGCAATTCAGCAATTCATGGAATTTCTATTGTATACTAGTTGCCAAAATAGACGTCACATTTTGGGGGGCTTGACCCAAATTGATGAGGTTTAGCACTTGTGACTGGAAAAAACTCAAATTTTTGTTGTGATTCTCATCATCCCTCTTGGATTAGGATCTTTTAGGATTGGAATTGAATATGTTGTGTTGATGTCATGGAAATTTGGAAACACCTAAATGAATATATTTTAGTTCATTTGCAGTATGAATGTGTTGGCTAAGGGGACACATAGTTAGGTCTGTCGCTCTCTACCGGGAAACCTAAAAAGAGAACGTGAATGCGGTATTCATGGAAAATCAAACCTCTTCCATTAGGTGGACAGACAACCTTGATCAAATATGTCCTCTCTAGGCTAACTACTTGTTCTATGTCCTTTTTCCTAATGCCCGAATCAAACGGGATATGCAGGGTGGAGGAAGGATATGAGGGGTATGGCATGCGAATGCAGCATTCAGCACAATTTTACCCAGGAATATTAGGATTGGAGCAGGGGATGGAGAGAGGACTTGGTTCTAGAGAGATATTTGACTTGGGAATGAAGCATTAAAAGATTGCTATCCATTATTATATGATCTGGCTAATGATAAATATGCAACAATAGTCCAGATTGTCAATGCAGTTGGTTACGGGGCAGAGTGGAACTTAACACTAAGGTGAGACCTGTCAAGGATGTCGGGGACTTCTTCTTCGCAGCTATAGAGTAGGACAGGCTAATCTGGATATCATATGGTGATGGGTGCTTCTTGTTAAGGTCTCTTCTACATGGTCCTCAGAAGCTAAATCTGGAGCAAGGATGATATGGAGAGAAGGCATTAAAAATGGATCACCTGAGGAGTAAGGTTTGATAATTCACCTGAGTAAGGTTTGATAATTCACAGTGTGCGTCATGTGTAAAGGGGATGTAGAATCTGTGTTCCTGCAATTTGCAATAGCAACTAAGTTCTGGGGCTTGATTTTTATACTCATTCGGCCTTGTATGGGTAGTGGCAAGATCAATAAAGCACTTATTCATGCGATGGTTTTCACCATCTCTGCCAATTGCCTAAAACGTATCACGGCAGACAGTGATTTGGGCTGTCCAATGCTTCAATGGTGAGAGCCATAACTTGTGTGGCTGATAAAAAAGTAAAATATAATCATAGCGTGGTCAAAATCCAGAAAAGAATTCTAGGGTTTCTTAATGGCTGATTTTGAGGAAGAGTGGATAACCATTTTGAGGAGTTCCTTATCTCACAGTACAAATATGCAAAGACGGAACCTCCTTCAGAAGGATACACAAACTTGAATTTTGACTGGAATTTAGTACACTATTAGTTTGCAAGATATCATCGTCCAGAGCTTAATTACTGGGATCTCCCAAGGAGGTTATCGCTCCAGCTCCAAAGGCTCAATCCCTTGCTCGAGGACAAAGGATCTTGATTCCAGGCTGTTTGATTTTAGGGATCTTGCTCCGCAGAATGGGAATCTAGATACCTGGTTAATGGGATCCAGATCCCTTTTATCCAAATCATTGGGTCTATGTTTAATTGGGATCGAGCCTCCACCTACTTGGAGCCGAGCTTCTTCTACATTGGGAGCGAGGGTCACCAACACACTTGGAGATCATTTCCAATGGCAGCGTGAATTGCTGGCATATTTTAGATGTTTTGAATTGCAATTATTTTGTCTAAACCTATAAGCTATAGACAATTTGACATAGATTCCCTATTTAGGGATGTTATTTATTTATTTATGACCTACAATTTATATGAAGGCCTTGATTTCATATATATGATATATTTGCAGTTTACACACCTTGGGGTTTTCTTGTCTACGCTTCACTCGGATAACTTTTTCATATTCCCTTACTTACCACATTGATTGCGAATCTCTATAAACTGAGGCTTATGTTCTTGACTATCCTTGTCTTGCTGCCCATTTTATTGGGGACCTTTGACTTCCCATTCTTCCTTTTTGGACTCTTGTCATTCCCGTCCTTTTTGTTTCCAAAAAATAGGGCTTTCTCTCTTTAGAAACATCAGTTCCAAACATCTGATTAGTTAGAGCTTCTCGATTGTTTCGTGAGTTTTTAGAGCAAAGTTGGCTGTGTTGTCCAACAGGCCCTGGTCGACAGGAAAGCTCTATATTTATTAATGCTATGCAACAATAATTGGTTCCGCTTATTGTCAATTGGCCCCATCAATTGAGAGTCGCTTATTCTCAATCTCATCCTTTCTGAAAATATTGTGCAAGTGAGAGTTCCATGCTTCAAGTTACCAATCTCATTCTCTAACCATTGAAGTTGGGCCTTTCTGGCTTTTGAATGAGCCTGAGCAGTTTTATTTGGCTCTTCAATATTTTCATTTTTTCTTATGATTCTCTCTATCCATAGTGGCATTTGAAATAAACATAGCTTTCCCAGATCTACTTTTTCCCTTTTCTTTTTGACTTTTTCTAAAGAATCAGGCAATCAGCTGGAGTTGGATTTACATCGGCTCCATGAACATAAAGTCTTGTCAAATTCCAATAGGATTTAATTCAAAATTTCCATATGAATATATATAAGACACAGTTTCTATGCGGCCAGGCTGCATATTGTAGAAATGCGGGCTTGGCAATAAATATATTTTCTAAATATAATTTTCAGAGAATATATAATCTTTAGTATGGAGATCATGAATATGAAACAATCTTTTTTTTTGAAAACTAGAAATAATAAATTTATTAAGAGAACATTTAGACCGTTAGTTACACCTGTTTTTAGATGGACCACCGATTCGCATCCATCTTTAATATGGATGCTTTATATCTCTGGATCACAAATTGTAGAAATGTGATCCAGCCCGCATGAAACAATTTTTGATATATATATATATATATATATATATATATATATATATATATATATATTCAAGAATTAGTGACATTATATTTACGTATAAAATATGTTTACAAAAACCCACAAGATGTGGGGGTAGGCAGCCAACAGACTGGGCGCTCTAGAACTGTACAATAAAAAAAATTGAGTATCAATAAATGAGGTATCAAGATAACAAAAGGAAAGATTAGAGATGGTTATCTGGAGATTGAGAGAAGTGGGGGAGGAGAAAGAGAGATAAGAGAGGATGTTGGCAGGGAAATGTGAAGTAGGAAGGTGGGGCAAGGGGAAAAGAAGCAGCCTTGGAGAGAGAGAGAGAGAGAGAGAGAGAGAGAAAGAGAGAGTGAGAGAAGAGGAGGCAAGATAGAGTGAGAGCAAAGAGGGGACAGAAAAGGAAAAAGAAAAGCGAAAAAATACATGAAAGCATAAGAGAAAAGGCAAATAGAAATAAAAAAAACACAGTCATAGGTACGCATACAACGCATTGGGGCTCTAACTAAAAAAGGTCAGCTGTAAACCCAAAAACTATGACTACTGAAGTCAGGAGTGCGGTGTCGGTATAGTACGGCGCTGTCCCATTGTATCAGCTGTCAAGTTTGCATCCTACCAAGTGTGAGGGAAGTCGACTCGATGTGGCCTGCATAAATTTGCAATGTGGTAAAAAATATGGGTTCGTCTCCAAGGGCTGCAAACTGCCAGATGCCCATGAAATAACATTTTTTGGAATCACCATCGACAAGGAGGTGGTTGCCCAAGCTCGGATTGAATCTCTTGAGAGGGAGGCTTCATGCTTTGGACTATGATGGTTTGGTTGGTCTGGATTGAATGATGCCCCCCCAATTCCATTCGAAATCTATTTTGGATAAGCTCTTGAGATGTTTGCAGTTGTTGTGCCAGAAGATTGTGAGATCTCTGGCTCTTTCTATAGTTGCTCTCTCCCTTCTCTTAACTTCTCGAGAAAGGAGGTATTTCTTTAGAAAAAACATGAGAATGGGAGTCTTCGTTCTCTCTATAAGTGAGCATCGGTTTGCAAGGTTAGAGCCTCTGGTCTCTAGTTGGTCTGAAGTTCAGTTTCTATTGGAGATTACAAGCCAGGTGGAAGCTTCGGTTTTTTGGAGGGTTTGGATGAGCCAAGCTTTATTGTGAGTGGATAGAGCTTGGGATAATGAGGGTTAAGTTTTTATTGAAAGAAGCAACTTAGGAAACCCCTGTATGGGCCTTGGCCCATACCAAGATCCACTGATGAAAAAGGAGGCTTGAAGGCTATGGAGAGCTATGAGATGCTCACATTCATGTTCATGGAGTGATCTTCTACATGTGGGTGTCTAAGATTTGTTAAGGCCATTGTGGTCGAAATATTGAGTAACTGTAGCATTGGGTTTGCAAAGAGATTAGGCCAGGTTTCTTTTAGGGGTTGATTGCCCATCCAAGTGTGATTACAGAAAAGAACTTTTTCTCCTGGATTTAACTTCGAACCTTAGAAAAGGGATGAAAATCTCGAGACGCCCATAAAAGTTTTAAAAAAATCCTGAAGAAGCTATAGACCTTGGGTTCCTCTAATAAGGGAACCAACCCTGCAGATTGGTGCCATACTTTAAATGAGCAACTGACACTATAAAATGTTTGGGTCGCTGATGAAGCGCCGCCACCACTTGCCAATTATAGCTAAGTTCATCAGCTTAAGGCTACAAATCCCTAGTCGTCCAACATTGTCGGGTTTAAAAATTCGACCCAAGCAATTAAGTTGATTTTATTTTTGGAAATGTCCCTAAACCAAAGAAAGTTTGTCATAAGCCTTTTGAGAGAGTTGATGATGCTAGCAGGCATCTTGAAAGCCATATGGAATAGATTGGGATATTTGATCGGGCAACTTTGATGAGAGCTATTCTGCCTCTGCGAGAGAGTTACCGGCCTTTTCAAGAAGCTGACATCTTCTGATATCCCAAAGTGCCTCTTTGTAGGCTGAGAGATAGGCCGAGGTACTTGGCTAGGAGTTGGTTTGTACCACAACCCAATCTATTAGCTAGGAAGGAAAGATGATCATTGGACGGTTAAATCCCTATTACCTAGATTTGGCAATTTAGTTGACTCCAAATAGTTGGGAAAAGGCTCTGCTGATGATGACTTTAGATTTGGCAGCCAGAAGCGAGTTCAAATCATCTTAGAAATAACCACAAGTTGTAACTTGTTCGTTATCGGCATCTCAGAATACCAGAGCATTATCTGTGTATTAGGGATGACAGATTCTACCTCCAACCTTAGAAGGTTTGAAACATGAGAGGATACCTCTTTAATACTATCTGGAGAGAGATGTACAAAAAGTTTCTGCCAGGATGGTGATCCCTTTGGTGTAAGCCTCTGAAAGGGGGGAGGTGTCGTTTGGGGGTGCTAATGATGAGAATAGAGAAAAAGGTGGAAGAGATGCAACCATAGATCCATTTTTGTTATCTGTCCGAGTCACATTTTGAAGAGGATTTGATCTAGGATATACCAGACAACATGGTCGTAGGCCTTCTCCCAATTCAGTTTCAGAATGAGACATGCTTCTTGATTTGGTGCTTGTAGTGTCAGGCTTCATTAGCAACAAGAGCTCTGTCAAGGATCTATCGGTTGTTAACAGAACCACTTTGATTTTGAGAATGAAGTTGATCCAGAATGGTTCTCAGTTGTGATGTGAGGGCCTTGGATAGGATTTTGTAGGTTGAGTTGAGGAGACTAATGGGCCTGAAGTCTTTTAAATCATCAGGTTCCTCAATTTTGGGAATGAGGGCAATGAGATTAGCTTTCATTTCTTTGCTAATGAGTCCTCGGTGAAAGAATTCATTGAAAAAAGCTGCAATATCAGGGGATAAGGAGTCCTAGAACCTAGAGAAGATGGCCCGGCGCCATGTCTTTTTGGGGGTGGGAGATTTCTTATGAGATTTCCACTGCTTTTGAACACATTTTTGAGCTACTGCAATTTCTGTTGAAGCCCAACACTCATGCGACCATCTGATCATGTTGAAGTCTCCACTGGGGACCCAAGGGTTAGTTGGGGAATTGGTCTCCGAGATTACCTCATCCCAGAAGCCTTATCTGAGGTTTGTCTTGTTGGCCTGTAATTTGCAACAAACTTCCAAGAAAAGTTGAGAATAATGCCCAATCAGGCCGCATTTGATTATTGAGTCCCAAGCACATGAAATCCTCATTTAATATGAGAAAGAAGTTTGAGAATTGAAAAAAAAAAGAATTGAAAGATTTCTCGTCGAGTCTCAATAAATGCCCAATTTGGAGTCTCGACTCCCAAGAACGTGGGTAACACTGGATAACAAATACACCACCGAATAAATAGAACATACGATGCCACTTGCTGTCTCTGAACTATCTTGTACATTTGTTAGCGTTACCCTTTTTAATCTTTCCTGAAGTTTATTCTCTTGTTTGTTTTTCTTGGAGCCTTATGATTTGAAATTACAAGTAGTCTTTTCTTGGTATATGAAGTACATTTGCTCAAGGACAGCCTTTCGCTCACTTTCCTGTTTCCATTTGGTCCCATCTGTGATTTGCATACTGTATACAAATTGTGGGCCTCTGGCGTTGAAATCAAATAGCTTTGCACTATTCGCTTTGATCCAAGCATTGGATCCTGACTTCAATTTTCTGTTTTGAATTTCTCAAGAAAAGGATGTAATTTCATCTTTACTGTTTTGCAGGAGAGGCTTTATAAGCAACAACCCAAGCCCAAAGACAATTCCTCCACCAAGTAGATCGGGATGTGACCCACTTCCAATGGAAAAATTCCGTCTTGTGGTGCACCTCTTTTGTTTGAAACTTTCCCTAAGTCACCACTTCCATTGTTTATTTCAACACTTTTATTTGAAAGCATGGACATTTTATCCTGAATGAATAAACTTTTTAACATGAAAAACTTTATCTGCATGATTATTATATATATATATATATCTCTCTCTCTCTTTCTCACACGCGCGCACACGCATTTTGTTTACTTGCTTGTTTGTATGTTTTTACTGTTTTCCAGAATAGTCTGTAGGAAATCTCTCGGGCTTGTTAGTAACTACTAAAACCATAGTTAGGGCTGCTACTGTGGCCCGGTTTGAAACCATTTTGGCCCAGCCTGGTAAGGCCCGCACCAAAAGTCACAGCCCGGGCTGCCCCCATACTTTACACCACCCCCCCCCCCCCCCAACACAAAAAAAAAATATAAAACCCCATTTAGAAGCCCTTTTTTTTGTTTTTTGTTTTTTTAAAAATCTCTCTTCAAACTTTTCTTGTTTTAGTAAGCCAAAAAACAAAACAATTATAAAGAAAATATGCTAAAACATTTAAAAAAAAAAATTGAAGTCCTTAAAAAAGGCATTGAAAAATGAATAGTATTGGGAAGAAAGGTTAGTATACGTGACCACTCACCGACCTCATTCCCCATCCCCACCTCCCCCCTCTCTAAAATGCCACTCGCTCTCTTTAAAACCTGTTTTCTCACTCTACTGCCCTTTCTCGTTCTCTTTCTAATAGCCCGTTTTCTCTCCCAAAAAACCTATTTTTTAAAACCCTTTCTCTCTCTAGTTTTCTTCTTGACCAAACGAGGATGGTTAACTCTTTCCGTCCTCCCATGACCCATGTTATTTCTTTCTCTCAGCCATTGCCAGTGAAGGAGAAGAATAAGCCATTTCAAAGTTACCGACTGTTTGTTCACCTGAAAATTGATCATTTGAGAAGTCCAGGAGGTCATCTATGTGAAGCGAATTTGGTTAGGGAAGACCATACAAGAATGGGGCTTCCATTCTCATGCCAAATCTTGACTCTGTAGGGAGTGAGTTAGAGAGAGAAATCTTAAGAGTTGCAGCTGAAATTCAGCGAGGTACCAGAGAGAGAGAGAGAGAGAGATGCGGGGTAGGGCTTACGGGAGAGGGCGGGGAGAGAGAGAGAGAGAGAGAGAGAGAGGGAGAGATGTGGGGTAGGGCTTACGGCAGAGAGCGGGGCAAGAAGGGTTTCGGGCTGGCCTGTTAAAATTCTGACCTAGCCTCGATAAACATTTACTTTTTTCTTGGCCCAGCCTGGGCCTAGCTTGAAGCTCGTACTCGTACCAAAATGGGCCTGAATTCCAGGCACAGCCGGGGCCATTGGCAGCCCTATACTCTTTGAGTGCTCTAAACCACGATTCAGTTGGAGTACTCCGCCCATGCCTGAGCCGAGTACTTATCTCGAGTCCGAGTAACTCGGCCCAAGTTGGGCTGATTAGCATAATAGAAAAAAAGTGTTAAAAAATAAAGACAAAAATCTAAAAAAAATAGGAAATATGTGTTTAAAGTAAGATTACACAAAAATATCTAAATGAAGTTAAAAAAATAATAAAAAAAATGGATTTCAAAAGATCAATTTGTGATCAAAGGTATTTTTAAAATAATCCAAAAATGTAAAAAAAATATTTATGGCCCAAACACTTTTCAATTTTGTCGAAATGATAAAAAAAAATATCACAAATAAATTACTTTTTTGGGATTTTTTGTACTTTTTTTAATTTTTTTAAATACCCAAGAGTGGTACACCCAACTCGAAAAAACTTGGGCTCGAGTGCTTGAACTCAAACGGAGTTGTCGAACATCGACCGTATGTTTCACTCGGTTGCAAAGGAGTATGCATTTATTGATCAAGCGTACTACTAGTGATAATGCTAGCACTCTAGATTTTCCCTGGTATTGTATATTGACACGTGGATATGTATTGACACGTTAAGATACGTGATCGACATGCCATCTATACGTATTGCACAATTTGTTATTTCGAACGTGCCAACACTTTTACATTATGTACCCATGCCTTAGGCGCGCATTTGTGGGACTTGAACTCATGACCATTTGAGATGGCATTAGGAGCGCATTTGTGGGACTTGAACTCATGACCATTTGAGATGGCATTAGGAGTTGTAACCAGTGTTGGAAAAATTGGCCAGTTAGAATCGGAACCGAAACCGGTTGGTTAGATCGTAATCGGTAGAATCCTGTCTCCATGGTTTTGGGGGTATAGTCATAGGGTAGAGACCCTCCTAAATTGTCTGAACCAAAACCGGCCAACTAGTATACAAATGGTCGGATTTCTAACTAATTGGCTGGTTTTCTACTAACCGGATCGATTGGATGGATTTCTAACTAACTGGCTGGTTTTCTACTAACCGGACCAGTTGAGTGATATATTAGGCGTTTTGTTTTAAAAAACGGGCATTTCAAAAAAACGGGGGTTATTTCCCATTGTTGGTCGTTATATGTAGTAGAAGTCCGTGATCCATTTTATTTTCTTTTTTGAATCCTTTTTTTTGCCATGTTTTGGCATTTTTCGGTGCAATATTGATGTATCATTTGATTTTATCTATAAAACAACAAATTTGGAATTAAAAATACAAAAAGAAAGAGTTTCAGTGGATTAAAATGGTGGATTTTCAAGGGTTTTGAAATTTCCACCATTTTTGTATTTACCTCTTCTATATCGAATTAATCTTGAAGAACGTAGGGGCGTTTGATAGATAATCGACACATTTAATAGTTTTGTGTTTCAATTTGTTCAATCTATAAAATATGTGGGTCAATTTTGGCTCGAAAAGCTGCTCTTCAAAAAAACTGAGTTCTATCCAAAAAAGCAGATTTTTGATCAATTTATTGCTTGTTTTTTATCAAATTGTTGTGGATTTTGATCATCAAAGCTTTATCTCTCGTATAAAATAGGTAAGTTTATTTATTATTTAGTAAATTTTATACATAAATTTTTTCTTGCTCGATGTCATGAAAATTTCATAGATCTAAAAATTCTGCCATTTTTTTAATTTAAATAAAAAATATCGAATATTTTTTTATGAGATTTGGTGTGTTTGAAAGATAATCAAAACCTTTTTACAATGCATGTGTATTGATTTGTTTGATTATCCGAACAATGACGAAAGTTTCTTGCTCGAAATGTTGCTCGATTTTAGGGGTATTTGAGAAATTGATTTTTTTTTAGAAAAATTATTTTGCTTGATAAAATTATATATTTTTTGATGAATTTGAGAAGTGTTTTTTATTTTTCTTAATAAAATTATGTTTTTTTTATTAATATGACAAAAAAATCAATTATTTTTTATTGTTATATTTTTTTCCTAACAAAAAAAATAAGTACATAATGATGTTGCTCAATTTTTTTGTGGTCGATTTTTATTTAATTGTTATTTTTTAAGTGCATTACACTGGGACTCTCCATGGTTTTAATCGATAAACTTGGATTTCCAATTTTTAGTTTTTTTGGTAGTGGAGATAGAGTGGAGACATATCTCATTAGGGCACAACTTCCAGGATCCTAATGTCTTTGAAAACTAATATATCATGTATATTGATTTCGTAATCTATATCGATGAAACCTTGACTCGAATGCAAAACGGTATATAATAAGACAGGTTTTTTTTTTTTTTTTTTGCTTGGTTTCGGTTCTAACCTCTCTCGGCCTATGTCCAGTTAACAATTCCAGTTCAATTTTATGTATATATAATTATAAAATATATTTACTTATATATTTATTAATTGCATCTACTAACTAAAGTGAAATGCCATAAATGCATATTGGTGCACTTATTATTTAAAAAGTAAAATAACAATAAAGGATGTTCATATCTTTATGCATGTTCATTAATGAATGGAAGTCTCATTCTATGGGTGTTTGCAAACTTCTAATTTGAAATTCATTATTCACCCAAAAAATTAAAATTAATTGATGTACTTATGCAAGTATCTAATATGTTAAATGTGTGTATGTGCGGACGTGTCGGTGCCATACTAGGCCTTTGGTGCGGTGTACTAGATACGATACCCATGTCGGTGTCCATGTAACACTAATCTTTATACATGCCCATTAATGAATGAAAGTCTTAGTTTTTTTTCTATATATTACTATAATTATCATATGCATATTCTTATTAATATAATTTATTGCCATATTTTATAGGTTGCGGTTTTTATAGAGCCGAGGCTCTAAACAATCAAAGTAAAGCACACCTTCAAAGAATGTCGAAAAATGTGGTTTCAATATTGAAAACTTTGTGAAAGCCTTATTATATATTTTCATCTTTAATTATAAAATTTAAAGCTTAAAAAATAGTGTACATCGAGCAAAACTTGAAAATCTTGAAAATGGTCGAAAAATGCTTTACAAGATGCACTATTTCCAAAACTTGAGATCCAATTTTTTTTTTCTCATGTCCATGCATCTTGATGTCAAGACGATCGATTTGAGGATATCTGAGCATCAAAACAACCTCTTTTGGTGAAATTTTTGAGATGAGCTCTAATTTGATCGTTTAGAACCTCGACTCTATATAAATTTTTTTCTATTTTTTATGAATATGGACTCAAAAAATACCATCTTCTATAAAAAAATAATTTAATTTATTAATTAAATGATTTATAATCCGTAATATAAATTACTCTATATACAATTTGAATTTGCAAACTTTTAATTTGAAATAATTATTTACCCAAAAAAATTGAAATTAATTGATGTACTTATACCAGTATCAAAGGTGTCATGTGTGTGTAAATGTACGTGTTGGTGTCCCAATGTACTAGATACTCACACACTAGAACGATACTTGTGTTGGTGTCCATGTGACGCTCTGATGTTTCTCAGACATTTGTGCGACTAGAAAGAATTGTGATCAGAAAATTAGGAAAACATCATTAGTACAGTCAAACTTATTAAACAAATTTGCCAACAAAGTAGTTTTCCAAGTACTAGTTAATGAATAATATGTAAAATGTCCTTTCAGGGCATATCATCTAGAACAAGAAACAATACAAATTTATCCATATACCTACGAGAGATGAGCTATTTAAAAGTTTAGTTATGTCTTTTGATTTAATTTTGAAATACCTATAAAAAAGATACCAGAATAGTTTCAAATGGGTTAATACTTAATAATAGAAAAAGTTTATATAAGGTTGCAACTCTAAAATACATAATTGAAGATGCACCTAAAAAATCCATTACCAAGGTTGTTTCAATGTTGAAAAACCATCTAATTGATCATCTAGACATCGAGATGTATGAATATTTTTTAAAAAGGGATTTTGAGTCTAAAAAATAGTGCATCTTGCAACATATTATCTAGACCTTTCATTTTAACCATTTTTGAAGTTTAAAGTTTTATAATTCAACCGGCGCTGAGTTCTCAAAAACGCAACTGGTGATGAGTTGTTAAAAACTCAGTTGGCGTTGTGAACGACTCGTGGCACAACCGATGCTAAGTCAGCAGACGCTAAGTCGTTTGAAACTCACCTAGCACGAGTTAACCGGCGCTAGAGTTATTTGGAAACCCACCCAGCATTAAGTCAACTGGCGCTAGGGTTGTGTGGATTCACCCGACACTGGGCACGGATCGATGGGAGTTACCTCGGGCCTCGAGTCAAAGCCCGACCTGGGTCATCGTCGCTTGGTTTCCCTTGGATGCGACTAGAATTCTCAATTTACGAGGGGCATTTGAGGGGAGTGTAGTCTATATAATGGGGTAAAATTTCGTTTTCCCTCATTTTTTCACCAAGGGTAAAAAAAACTTAAGCGAAAATTTTCTTAACGATGAGGAGAAGGTCGAAGTTTTGGCAAGTAGTGGGACTCTGACAAAGGTTTTGCAGGGAAGGTTCCCAGCCAACAGTTGGACTTTGACAAAGGTTTTGCAGGGAAGGTCCCTAGCCAACAGTGGGACTCTATGCGTTTTTTTTTTTTTTTTGCAGGGAAAGTTCTCGGCAAACAGTGGGATTCTAGGCGGTTTGACAGGGAAGTTTCTTGGCAAACAGTGGGATTCCAGGCAGGGAAGACCTTAAGCAAGCGGACTTTGTCAAGAATTTGGCAAAGTTGCAGGGAAAGAAGCGGGAAAGGAGAGTCCTCTGGGGATTTTTCTGAGAAACAGAAGAGGTTCCGACTGTAGCAGGTTTTGGTAGAAGAGGCGGGAAGTGAGACAGTGAGCATTTCGTCTGTCTTAGAAGTTTTTTGGGGATTTTTAAGAAGTTTTTCGGGGATTGTGGTAACTTTTCGACACTGTTAGTGGTGTTGCAGAGGTTTTCAAGAACTTAAGAAAGTTTGCGGAAGTTTTTGGTGAAGTTCTAGTGCTGTCCAAGTAAAACATGTAGGCGGGAAAGTTTTTTAGTGGGTTTTAGGCTATGTAAGAGAAGTTCCGGTGAAACGAACCGTCACAGGAGGTGGGCCATCGCAGAAGGTGTACGGTTGGAGGAGGTGAACTGTCATGGAGGTGAACCATCGTAGGGGAGGTCTACGGTTGGAGGAGGTGAACCATAGTAGGGGAGATGTACAGTAACCTCCAAAAATCATGTGACCATCAAGGAGGTGCGAAAATCTAAGCTTTGAAAAGTGAGGAGTCTCGAGAAGCGAATAGTCGCGACAGGGCCGACGCTAACAGAAGTGTAATTGGCACTAAGACAACTAGTGCTGATGATTTGGAGTGCTGACACAATAGGTCCTCACCCTCAAGAAAAGCAGCAGGTGCTAAGGGTTAGGAGCACAATCGGCATTGGCCTTTGGAAGACACAGCCGACGCTGTCTTCGGTCGGCGCTCATCAGCACAGGTGGCTTATCATGATGCAGAGAGTGATGCTTGCATGTGGCACGTGTGGGATTTGAGGCGCTTAGCGATGAGCTATGTACAATGAGGTAAAACCACTGCACCCCCATAGACTAGAGAATAAGGAGTGGAATCAGTAGAATTCTACGTAGTAGTACGATAAGCCCATAATGCTTCGGGAAGCTTTTCATGCCAGTTCTTCCTTGTTTTTTATACTGAATTTCTTAAGACATTGCATAGAGTCTTATTGAAAGCCTCTACTAAACCGGTCACTCGAGGGTGGTACATAGTCGAGTACCTCCATTCGAAACCGAACTGGTTAACTAAGCAATCAATGTGATGACTCCTAAATTGAGGGCCGTTGTCATATATAATCCGGTCGGGCACTCCGAAGCGGTATATGATATGATGTCGAACAAAGTAGGCCACCGCTGTCCCAGGAACCTGCTTAAGGGGAACCTCTTCAGCCCACTTAGAGAAATAATATGTTGCAGCTAGGATAAAACATGGCCCATTGCGGAAGGAGGGTCAATAGGCCCTACGATTCTTACCCCATTATGAGAAGGGCCATGATGCAATCATAGGGTGCAAAGGCTTTGGAGGCTGGTGAACCAGAGTGGAGTGTATTTAACACACTTAGCACTTTTTAGCATAGTTTAAGGAATCGTCGATCATAGAAGGCTAATATTATCCCAACCTATGTATTCGTTCATAGAGCTTAGGACCAGATTGGTGTAGTCCACAAATGCCTGAGTGGACTTCTTCTAACACCTTACTTTCTTCTTGGACGTTGACGCATCTAAGAAGAATGCCACCGAATGACGGTCTGAAGAGAGCATCTCCTTCGAGGAGGGTATACTTGGTGGACATTCGACGTATGCTGTTGCGTTCGGCACGATCTTCCAGGAGCCTGCTATGTTTTAGGAAACTGGTGATGGACTCTCTCCAATCTTCTCCCTCCTCAATTTCTGCACATATTGGGTCAAAGAATTCTAGTTCTTGATTTCGACCCTTAGCCCCTTAACTCTGTGCTATTTCTTGTTCAGTCTTGATTACTTATTTGGCCGACAGAAGTGCTCCAAATGGATAAGGAGGGCACTCGGGGAAGATATTTCTCTCGTCATCTGCATCGACCTCGGTTCTTTGTTCGATGTGTCTCCATTCCACCGCCCAAACAAGTGTGGGTCCTTGACGAGGACAACTGAATTGTAGCACCGAGTTTGCAAGTGCATTAGCCTGTGAATTTAGCCTCTTGGGGATGTGACCCAGGGATACGTCCTCGAACTGGGCCATATACGATTTTTCAGTATCTTGATAAGGCTTGAGAGTGTCTTTTTTCACTTCATAGATCCCTTTGAGCTGTCAGATAACCAACTCAGAGTCACCATAGATCTTGAGCTGCTCCAAGTCTAGGTTGAAGGCTATCTCGAGTCCGATTATGAGGGCCTAATATTCTACCTCATTATGAGAATCGGCTTGAGCGAGAGAGAAAGAAAGCGACAATACTCCTCCTCTCGGAGTTAAGAATACTACTCCGGCACCTCCTCGTTTTGATTGAAAGGCTCCGTCAAAGTACAAGTCCCACACATGAACAAGGTTAGCACATAATACTTCTTCATCAATGAGATCGTTTGATAGAGGAGATTCTGCCAGTATGGGGTGTGCCACGAGAAAGTCAGCCAAGGCTTGACCCTTGATGGCCTTCCGTGGGACATACGTGTTGTCGAACTCCATCAGCAATAATGCCCACTTAGCGAGGCATTCTAAAAAACATGAGAAACCTTACTGGATCAACTTTTGATATAAGTTTCACTTCATGACCAAGCAAGTAGTGGCGAAGTTTTTGTACTACGAAGATCAAGGCCAGACACATCTTTTCTATCGGGGGATAATTCTTCTCGGCCCCTTGCATCCTATGGCTGAGGTAATATAACGCAGTCTATTTTCCCTCTTCATTGTTTTGTGCAAACAATACTCCGAGTGACTCATCTAAAGCAGTCACTGATAGAATGAAGGGTTTCCCCAATACTGGTGTAGAGAATACTGAAGGGTTAAGTAAATAATGCTTGATGTCGTCAAGGGCTATCTGACATACTTCATCCTAGATAAATGGTATATCTTTCTTTAATAGGTGTGTAAAAGGTTTACAACGATCGGAGCAGTTCAAGATGGACCTGCGAATGTATGCCAGTTACCCTTGGAGGGAACGCAATTCTCGAAGTGTAGTTGGTGACTGCATTTCTTGGATTACCTTGATCTTAACTGGCTCAACTTCAAGCCCTCGATGTCTGATGATGAACCCCAAGAATTTTTTGGAGTGCATGCCAAAAGCGCTTTTTAGCGGGTTCATTTTTAGTTGATGAAGGCGCAACCGCTTGAACACATTTTCAAGATCTCTCATATGAGCATCCTTCTCTTCAGATTTGACCACCAGGTCATCTACATAACACTCCACCTCTTTGTGCATCATGTCTTTGAAAATTTTTATCATTGCTCTTTGGTATGTGGCGCCAACATTTTTTAATCCAAAAGGCATCATTGTGTAACAGAAAACCCCTTTTAGAGTTAGGAATACAGTGGCCTCTTCATCTTCGGGCGCCATCCTTCTCTGATTATACCTGGAGTATTCATCCATGAAGGAAAATATTTGATAGTGAGTTGTAGAGTTGATGAACATCTCGGTGAATGGCAATAGGAAGTCATCCTTGGGACATGGGGTATTCAAATCGCGAAAGTCAATGCACACCCTGATCTGACTGGTCTTCTTCTTAACTGGAATGAAATTTGCTAGCTATTTTGGGTACTTGACTTCACGGATAAAACCTGCTTGTCTGAGTTTAGTTATCTCGACATCTATCTGTATTTCAAGATCAAGCCAGAATCTTCTTAATTTCTGTTTAACAGGTTTGATAGTTGGATCAATGCCGAGATGGTGAACAACGACTTGAGGGTCTAAACCAGGCCTCTCATGATAATGCCAGGCAAAGAAGTCTCGGTTTTCTCGCAAGAAAGTAGTGAAATCTATTTTCTCTTCTGGAGACATATTCGTTGAAATGAAAGTGGGTCTGGGGTCCACTTCATCTCCGAGATTTATTTCTTCGAGTTCGTCAGCTGTGGCATGACCACCTTCTTCCCATTCTTTTGGGGCCTCTTGCAACTCTTCATCATTGTTTTTAGAGATCTTTGGATCGACCTCAAATGCAGAGACCCATGATCATGATATCTTTGCCTCGGATAGAGGCCCAGAGTGGATTATAATTTCTGCACCTTCCCTAGATTGAGGAATGGAAGGGTCTTCCATAAATAGAGATTGTTTCTGGGACTGTAGGAGTTCGACTTGGAGATTACAGGGAGTTTGAAATTCAATGATTGTAGCACAAGAAGTGTGCCAATGTGAATCACACAGTCTTTGAACAGCTATCTGTAGTGTTTGGCCCGCGCTGGTTGGTATTTCAGAGACTTGTATCATGTTGCAAGCTTCCTGAGAGTAGAAACTTTGCTCACTTGATTCCCTCAGTTTCTACTCAAAGTCAGGTCCAGGGGTCCACTGGGGTTTCTTTGGCTTCGAATTCTTACACTTCTTTGAAGAAGGTGGCTCTGCCTTGGCTTTAGTTGCCAGGGCATCAACAGCTGTGAGGAATTCTGCTGCCTGCGTCAAGGTCTTTCTCAATCGCTTCTGTTGCGTCTTAGTTATGTTCGATCCCTCAAGTTCTCTATCGAGAGCCTCGAAGTCCAGACATATCAAGGTTGTACCCGCAAGAGACATAGACGAGGAAGAATGAGAAGTAGGAGGAGAAGGAGGAGGAGGGTTAGAAGGTGGGGGACTTTTAACGTCGTTCCCCTGCTCAGACTGATCTGGGCAGCTTTTTACGTCATCACCAGGGTTGGACGGATGCAGGGGGTCTTTTAAGTCTTTCCCTTGCTTAGATCATTGGGGAGTGCTTTTAACATCGTCACCCTCATCGGACGTTTGCTGAGTGGGAGATGGCACATGAACGTCTTCTTGACAAAATGAAGAAGGAAGAAGGATCATGCCAGAGATAAAGTCCAGCAAAGTTGGTAGTGGAGGAAGGGGCCTGAGAAATTCCTGCTCGACTATGGGTTGAGCGGTCTTGTTTTTTCGGTGAACAACCCTTGGTGCCCGTCTCTTTTTGGTTTTGTGAGGTGATGTTTGATTCATCTCGCTGGGCTTGCGAACAATTCTAGCTTGGTGAACTGCTTCTCGCCTTAAGGACTTGAGTCTGCTTCGGCCATGGTAGACTATCCATGGCTAGGAAGACGGGGGCTCCACAGAGTCTGAGTCATTGATAGGAAGGTCTTGGTTTGTGAGATCTTCTTGCCTCGATGGAGAAGTGATTTGGGGATCACTTACAGGGCGGTTTTAAAATTCTTGACACTCCTACATCTTCTTTGCGAATATATCAAGGAAAGTTGTGCATTCTGACAAGTGATGACCTCTTATCTGATGGTACGGGCACCAACGATTTTCAGTTCCCTTAGCAAGGCGACAGGGTTGCCTTGCCTGCTTTAGTGTGATTATGCCTTCCTGAAGCATTATAATGAAGAAGGCGTAGAGGATAACAGACATCGCATCTTCCTCTTGGATGGTTACGACATGGGAGGCCTCGGCTGCCCCAAAGACCTTCTTTAAGTCTTCAAGCTTTATCTAACCCTTCTTAATCAGGGCCTCGATAATATCCTTGAGCGTGTAGCAGTCATCTGTGGGATGATTGATCCTCCGATGGTAGGCACAATAATTCGCTTGAGTGTCAAGACCAGATTGCTCAGGGAACCTGGTTTTTAGAAGCTGGATCATATTTTGTTTCAATAATAATCGGAACAACGTAGGGACCCATTCATTCTCAAAGGGATAGACCTTGTTCATATGCTTGGTGAAATAATCACCCCGATCAAAGTTGGCTGGTGGAGGTACCCGATTGTACGACTATTGTTGCTTGCTAGCTTGGGGTGTTACCTTTGACCTGCTTACTCCTTTTGAGAGGTCCAAAGTTTGGGAGGGAGCCTTCTTTGAATCAATGACCATAACGACTGCACTGATTACCCCCTTTTACTGTTTGGCCTGTGTGTTATTCCGAGAACTACCATTGCCCCGGTTGTTTGCTGAACTTGTAGATGGTTGTTGTGTCCCACCATGGTGGCGTGATAAACTTTATATGAGAACTAATTTAAAGATCAACTCTAACATGGAGGTTGGATTAGAGGCCTCGACATGTAGAGCGATTTCGGGTCGCATGTTCCGCATGAAAGTTTGGACTGCTTCCTTCTCAGGCATAGGATTAGGATGGCGAGAAGCCAAGTTTCTCCATATTGATATGAATTGATCCATGGGCTCATCAGGGTCTTGAGTGAGGGTGAGATGTTTGATGGTTTGAACCTTTCTCTCATCCTCATAAAAGCATTAATAGAACAATTTCTCCATCTCCTCCCATGTATGCATGGAGTTTGGAGGAAGTCGGGCATACCATTAGAATGCTAGGCCATCTAGGTCTCAACGAACTGTTGGAGAAGAAGTCTCCCATCAACCGCTGTTTCCCAACATGCTGCCTGGAAGTGGGCGATATGCTGGTTTAGGGAGGTTGTTCAGTTGAATAAAAGAAACTTCCCTTTCTTATAATCTGAGGGAAACGGGACCCGATCAATATAGGAGGGGTATGGTCTTTGATAAGGCATCGCGCCCTGTAGCCCTGAAATTTGTTTGTTCTTTAGGCTATGAGTGACCATAATGTCAATATCTGACTGAGAGACTGGATGAGGGCAAGAATTGTCCTGTGAGGTAAAAGGAAGGGGCTGTCGTGGAGGTGCACCATCAGAGTGATGGGAATTGACCCCATGGTTAGTCGACTGACGTGCAGCATCGATACGATCGATATTTTCCATTATCGTGTGCACCATATCCTCAAACTTGTCCATGCTCTCTTCCTGCTTACCACCAGGCTCTCTTACGACCATTATGCTAATCGTTTCTCTAAGGAGTGAATGTTAGTGGTAACTGAGGGTTTGCGAGCTTGACAAGTCGTACATGGTAGGTCGGTTAGCAGGGAGTCAGCATGCCTTGACTAAACTTGACTCTTGTATGTCGATCACATTTCGACCGGTTCTCAACGGTCTTGGGACCGTAGCTACTGAGTGGCTGGGTCTTTTTCTATGACGGTAAGCACAGCACAGGGCTCATGGAGCTCTTCTTCAAGATTCATCTTCTAAAGGGGGAGAAGGGATTCAAGTGAAGAGGTTCGTCCGAATTAGTTGTTTTGACTGCCTTGGTCACCTCCTCAGTCAAAACGTGCAGACCTCTATCACGTTTAGCCTTGAGGTTTTGTGGACCTCGTGTCAAAACTGCGACTTAGGTCGCGGCTGGTCAGCCTTCTTGCACAAGAGAGAGCTATCTCCATCAGGTGTGGTAATGGATGAGGGTCAAGAATTGGAGTCATCTTGAGCCAGGGAGGATGAAGGACTCGATCTTCCATTAGGTCCATGCCCAGAGCTCTCTTGTGGGCTTCAGAGACACGACCAAAGTGCCGGGGCTGGTTCAGGATGGTACTTTTGGGAAAAATCTTCGAGTACTAAGGCTGAAGGTGCTTGCTCAATGAAGAAGGAGCAGACAGAAGCAGGGTTGACTCATGCGGAGGCCTGAGTCGAGGGCGAGGGGATGTCTGAGATGGCGACGCGTGTGCACCCCTTAAAAAAGGATTACGGGGCACTTGAGGGTCTGACAGGGCTCGTGCAAGTGATCCGGCCTTAAGAGGTCGAGAACTATGAGCAAGTGTCTGTAAGAGAACAGGTGTAGGCCAGCCCCTTACAAGGTGCGCTTGTGTGTGCAGAGTAGGAGGACAAGGAGGTCATCTCCTTTGTACTCGGGTTGGCGTAATAATGGTGTTGCCTCGAGAAGTGAGATGCATATGAGTAATGTGTGCAGGACCTGGCCTTGAAAGTTTCGATCTTGGATATGGTCTCGAGGTAACTGAAGGGTTGCATCGAGGTGTGGCTCGAGTGGGTGACCCACGAGCTTTGTGGTGTGTGTGAGGGTGGAGACCATGAGGTTTCCACCTCGAAGTGTTGAGCCTCTAGGGATAGAGACCAGTAGTGCAGAAATGTGGGGGGTAGCCTTATGGCGACCCACATAAGCAATGCCAAATTGCTTGCCTTTTGTAGAAAGGATCTGGGTAGCCTTCCGGCGTACCTCAGGAACACGACTTGCTATTGACGTGCATGCTGTGTGCGGCAACATAAGTGCTGCGAATGCCTCGTTGGAGTTTCCACCAGAGCAAGGAGATGAGGAGTGGGGAACCTTTAAGTCCCTCCTCACACCGGTACAGGTTAAGACCTGGGAGTTAGATAAAAGGTCTTTGCTCAAGAGGTTGGCCGGGAACGAAAACAAAGGAACTTGTTCCCTAGGGACACTCTCAAATACGGGGATAAGAAAATCCCCGACTCGGATAAATGGGTTACAGAACCCGTAAGCCATAATAAAATGTGGAAAGATAATGAAAGCAGATAATAAAAGAAGAAACTAGCCAAACAAGAATGATCCGACTAAGGGGTAGTAAGTTCTTAGTAGAGTCTCCAAGTTGGTTAGGTGCCTCAATCTCGCCCTCCGAAGCTAGATGATCGGGCGACATGCATCTCCGGCTTCGAGGGAAGACCGGAGACATTTTTGAGATCGCTCTCTCAGGAACCTCGTTCGAGAATGAGGATAGGTGTTATCAACCGGTGAGAGAGGAATTTAAGGTGGGTTCGGGACTTACTCGAGCTGGCTAGTGTGGGCACCCTCTTAGATCATGAAGAAAGCCCAATAGTAATAAAACTGGTTCGGAATCACCTCCCTTGACTTGTATTCTTCTATTTTCTGCAATCACACACACATATATGGCAAAGGTTACAAGACAGGTGAGTCAGACCTCACCCTTTTCCTATTTGATTGAATGTACGCAAGCATGCGTATTTCAGAAAGAAGAAGAGAAGAAAGACGGGGGAGAGAAGAGTTCGACTGAGCGAGATGATTGGAACAGTGACTAAGCTGGTTAATAATTGGCTTGATGTGGTAGCAAAACGAGCTCGATAACTAAGACCGGCTCACAGGATCACTACTAGATGTCATTATCAATACCGACTAGCTAGGCACGATGGTCAGTCTATCGTGACAATAAAGCAGACCAAGTAATCTTGACACAACAACATTATGGCTAGATGACAAGACTACCATGACAGGTTAACCTCCACCCCTCTTAGTCAAATGAAAGACTAGCAGAGTGATGGTTATGGGGAAATAATGAAGTGAGAGAAGAAGGGAACAAATAGAAGGAGGGAGAAGAAAAGAAGAGAAGAGACGGGAGGATAAAAGAGGCAGAGGGAAGGGAGATGCAGTTGAGACTAAGCATTATCAATTGTGTTAGAAGAAAGAGAGAGAAAACACAATCGACACTAGGCTTCACCAACTGTGTTGTACAGAGGAGAAGAGAGAGGAGACGTAGTCGGCGTTAGGCTTCGTCGACTGTGTTGTACAGAAGAGAAGAGAGAAGAGATGCAGTCGGTACTAGGCTTCGTCGACTGTGTTGTACAGAGGAGAAGTGAGAGGAGATGCAATTGGTGTTAGGCTTCACCAACTGTAGCAGAAGAGGAGAGAGAAATCTAGTTGCTATTAGGCTTCACTAATTAACAAAAGAGGAGAGAAAACCAACTGACGCTAGGTTTCACCAATTGTATTAGAAGAGAAGAGAGAGAAATTCATCCTATTATGAGAATGAAGGAAGAGGAGAGAGAAAACTCCCACTTAGCGTTGGGAATGAAAGAAGAGAGAGAAAAACCACTCGACATTGGGATTGAAAGAAGAAGAGAGAGAAAAGGGATATAGATGAGAAGAAGAAAATTGGAGATAGAGATGAGAAGAAGAGAGAGAAAGAGATAAAGATAAAGAGAGAGAAAGAGATAAAGATAAATAGAGAGAAAGAGATAAAGATGAAGAGAGAGAAATAAATAAAAATGAGAAGAAGAGAGGGAAAGAGATAAAGATGAAGAGAGATAAAGAGATACCGATGAAGAGAGAGATGAGAAAAAGAGAGAGAAAGAGATAGAGGTGAGAAGAAGAGAGAGAAAGAGATAGAGGTGAGAGGAAGAGAGAGAAAGAGATAGAGGTAAGAGGAGGGGAGGAGAGAGAAAGAGGGGAGGAGAGAGAAAGAGGGGAGGAGAGAGAAAGTTTCTTGCCTAAAGGGTATCGACCCTTTTCTTCTCTCTCGTCGCTCTCTCCAAGATGTACTCACAGGCTCAAGCAAGAAATCCAAATTTTAATGATGGATCCAAAAGAATGAATCTGTCCTTTGTACATTGAAGCATTGCCTGTTTATATAGAATTGGGCTAAAACGTGGGTGTATGCCTAAAAACTACCTAAAATTGAAGATAATTACAATTTAATTGAATTTAAAGAAATTCTAAAAATGGGTGCAAAAGGACTGTGTTTGCCCATGCCTAACAATGTGTGAAATTCCAAAACAGTCCCTGTTGCTGCCCGAGAACTTGCGTGATCTTCCGCGCCAGACTCGAGGGTGTTCTAGTGCCCGTTTGATCGAAAGATTATTGTTTTCTTGTAGGGCTCAGCATGGAAATCATTTTGATACCAACTTCGAGCCATGAATCACTTTTTTGAGCCATGATCATGAGACTTGAATCTTGGATTAATCTTGAAAACTTCGGATCAATTGTGTACTCGTTCTTTAATGTTTCTTCATGATTTCTTCGCTGAATCAGATCAAGCATGCCATCACAATCATATTGCAACGAACGTAGCTTGATTTCATGTCCGGATGAAGATTTTGTCGTCTTAAGTTTTTTGCCGGAATCTTGAAATCTGACGGCTGGAATTTATAGCATCTTTGAGGCCTTCGTATGTGAAATCCAACTGTTCATCTTAGGCGAAGTTCAGACCAAAGATAGCTCGGACCTCACGCACATAATGCAATTGGTTTCGTGCGGATCGGGTATGCGAGCGTCATGATCTGGCTGCTCGAACGAGGCATGCTACTGTTGAAGTTTCTGCAACTTCTTTCACGGATCAGCGACTTTCATTTAGTTTTTTTCTTTGCTCGGGCATCATCATGGGATGTACCACGTATCGAATTGCTCGTCATGATGAGACGAACATGCTCACCAAATTTGGGAGCGATTCCACTTGGAATGAGTAAATTATAAACCCCAAAAGTTACTGCCTATGAATGTAAAAACAACCACTTTTAATGGTGTTTTGATGGAGTGAGGCCACACGGGAATAGTGTGTGGCCTACCCTTTTTCAGTATTTTACCCATAACTTTGTCTTGGAGTGTCTGATTAAGCTAAATCTTGACCCATAAGGGTTTTCGACCATGACGGATCTAATGAAAGTGGTCCTATAGCTGTTTGACATACCAAAAGTATGGCTCTAGTTACAGGGTCCATTTCAGGGTGCTAGAGACCAATTTCGTTGAAATTGTTTCTTTATGTCCATTGCCTTAGACATGTCTGATCATGATAAAACTTGGCAGGTGGTATTTTGAAGTGTTGATGAAGATCTTGACCAATTCTTGAGCCATTTTGAGATTGTCGAGAATTTCCACTGTTTTGTAGGCGTTATTGACCTGCTTCTTACTTATTCCTAATTAGGGATCAAGGTGCTAAAAAATACGTTAAAAAAACCATATCTATCAGAAACTCTATTTTCCTCACTAGAGGTAAAGAGGTCAACTCCTTAGGAAAAACTGCTGGGTACTCTCTTACCACAAGTATCTCTTCTTACTTGGACTGGACATCCCGATTCTCTACTACATAGGTTAAGTATCCAACACATCTTTTAGCTAGAAGACGGGAAGCCTAAAGGGCAGAAATAAAGTGTCAAGGGGGAGTATCCTTGATATCAATAAAGTGCAGCTCAGGTTGGTTAAGGCGCCTAAAAGTCACGATTTTATCATAACAATTAACAGTAGCACGGTGTGTGGACAACCAGTCCATGCCCAGAATAACATCAAAATCCTAAATATATAAAAGTATTAGATATATGGGCAAGACACACCTCTCTAGTAAATCCTCACATTGTTTGTACGCCCTATTAGTTTCCATAGAATCCCCCACAGGTGTGCACACTACTAAGGTATAGTCAAGAAATGAAGCTTCAATATTTGGATGACAAGTAAAATGAGGTGCAACAAAAGAGTGAGGGGAACCAAAGCCAATTAAGATTTTAGCTTCTCTACCACAAACAAGCAGCGTACCTTTAATTATTGAAGTGGACGCCTTAGCTTCATGCTCTGTAAGTGCAAATACCCGACCTTGAATCTTTGGCTTGTCTACGGGCTTCGTCACCGGATAGTTCTTGATTAAGTGGCCAGGCTTGCCACATTGATAGCACGCTTCCGAATTCCTGTAGCCCTCAATCGTACAGTTATTGTTTGACCCACAATATGAACAGGCCAAGCGTCGGTTATTCCTCACATCACCTAGAAAGGTCTTTTGAGTTTTCGTGCTACCCTGATTTGCTCTTCCCCTAAAATCTTTCCTAAGAGGCGACCAAGTCTTCTTTCCAAAACTTCCAAATGGTGCATACCTCACTTTCCCCTCCTTCCTCAATCGAAACTCCTCGCAATCTCTCTGAATCTTTATAGCGAGGTCTACTAATGGAGAGAACTGTTTGAAGGTATTTTTCACCACCTGTATCCCAATGCGTATAAGGAGGTAGCATTTCACGACCTAGGTACGCAGGTACCAAAAAGCATGTGGACTACGGGAGCCACAAGATAATAAGCCCTGATCAAGAAGAGAAAGTTTTTGACAGTCTCAGAATGGCCTGAGAAGGTTCAAGATTGTGTCTAAGAGTCTCCTAAAAATACCTGCCAAGTTTTGTCGCGATTGAACGAGTTTAAGGCAGTGCATATAATAAAACAGTTTTGGGAAATTCCACCTCTTTCATACTGAAAATGGACCCTGAACTACAACACCATTATCAGAGCATCAAACTCCAGACCATCGCCGTTGGATTTAGAACATTAAAAAACCCCTGGGTATAAATTTTCAGGCATTTGGATGCTTTTGGAGCAAGTTATGGCCAAATTACCCAAAATAGGTAGGTCGTACACTATTATGGGGAGCCCTCAGTGAACCAGTTTCCATTAAGGTAAACTGTGCTTCACCATTTCGGTGGAAAACGTTTCATGGTCATATCTTCCTCATCCCCGGTCAGATCGAGCCCAAATTTTGGGAGCAGTTCGTCTCGTCGACCAGATTGATTTGATATGCGGCACGCGTGATAAAGTGACTCGAGCCAAGAGAAATCGAAGAGAGAAGTTCGCCGAAAATTTTCAAAAGTAGTAGGAAATTTTCAGCAACATATCCTCTCTATCAAATGCCCACATCACAGAGCTCGCACATCGGATCAACGCAAGATCAAACTCGTTACAGCCACAAGGTAGAGAGATTCCTCTGGGTTAAACCTCGCGCATGGTGGATAGTTGGATTCTTCAGAATTCAGGGACCAACGAGATCCAAATTCCGGGAAAAGTTTCCCAATTTGTAAAACAGACGTCCGAGCACCAAATCGAGCCGTTCTTTTTGGCAACTTGCTCATCATGCTATGACAAAGAAATTAGCTAAAAGCACTGAGAAATGGGCTGAATCCTGAATCTAAGGTCGCACGTTTTCTCGGGTCTCCTTGAACCTGACACTATATATCTGTTGCATATGCATCGCACTGCTCGGGGCAGCCTTATGGCTGCGTTTACCCGAGCACACGAGAGACAACCCCCTCATCATCCCTCCCAGCACATGCCTGCTCACTCTGTGCGAGTTCGGGTCTCCTTGAACCTGACATTGTATATCTGTTGCATATGCATCGCATTGCTTGGGGCAGCCTTATGGTTGTGTTTACCTGAGCACACGAGAGACAACCCCCTCGTCGTCCCTCTCAGCACATGCCTGCTCACTTTTGTGAGAGATGGTCACAAGGCCGTTCCCACACAAGCACATGCTCACAATCCTCGACCTCCTAAGGCTCGACCGATTGTTCGAGCCCGAGTTAATCCCTATGTCACCGGAACCCCTCTACACGTAGCACACACGGGCTGCCCCCTTGGACGACTCCGAGCTCCTGACCGAAAGGTCATTGGCAGTTGTGTCCTCCCCTATTCATACCTTCTCCCCTGTATAACCACTCAAGACCTGGTACTCCAAGGCCTTTCCTAAGAGTACCCTCTTCAGATCGGCCCGACCTTTGGAGCTCACAAAAGAGCTCGGGACAAGGCTCCTTTGGGTGATGAGGTCTTCTATCCCCCGTCTCTCCCCAAGCCAAGACAGAAGTCCGAGCTGACTCCTGTTTCTGGCTCTCATCCCTTGCCGCACCTCATGGAGATGGCCCTGTCATGTTTGAAGAAAGACGGTTATTCACAATCATAGTCTTGGTCTCGATTCTAGAGGGAAGTATACCAGGGCCTGAGAGCCAAACATGACCGAGGTGTGCGAATAGTGTCGAGAGAAGAACCCAAGGCACTAAGGGCAAGCAATTCTGCTGATCCTCTGGCCGAGAACCCCTTTTATCCACTACAAACCACAACAAAACCTTAGGTGGAAGAGCCAGAATTCTGCATAGTTGTCAATGTCATAGGAGATGACTCAACCTTGCAGTCCCTACAGTCCCAAGACTATTGCGAATCGGTCCTGACCTGATCAGCATACAAGTCTCAAGCTTAGAAGGGGCATGCTGAACCCCTACTAACCGATTTGCTGCACCCAGTCAGATGGGTACGCAAATTCTCGACCGCACAAGAGATTAACCCCCTCGAAGAAACGGTCAGTGTGATGGTCATTGAGGAGCCCAATGATGATCAAGAAGACTGTATGAATAGATTTGAGGGCATGATGCGTAAGATGATGGAGAAGATCTGATGGAAGGTACCCGTCTCCTTAGGAACTCATCTCACCAGGAATTCAATTCTCCTGATCCAGCCGATCCGGTCTCGAGACAGCCACCTCCTTCACATGACTATTCCTCCCATCATCAGGTCTCACAAGCCGACATCAATGCCATGGTCACCTACAGTTTGCGAGGCAGACAGATCCCGGGCGTGCAAGATACAACTTTGTATTGGAAGCCCTATTCCTCTTACATTGATTAGCTCATGTTTCCCCCTAATTACCAAAAGGGAAGACTCCCGCTCTTCAACGGCACGAATTGGCCTCACCAGCATATTGCCCATTTCTATTCGGCATGTCAAGAAACAGTAGCTGATGGGAGGCTTCTTCTTCGTCAGTTTGTTGAAACTCTTGACCGGCCAACATTCAAGTAGTATGCTAGACTCACCCCGAACTCAGTGCAAACCTAGGAAGAAATGGCACAATTATTCTATAAACACTTCTATGAAGTTGAAAGATAAGTTCAGATCATTGAGCTTCTCACATTGACTCAGGGTCCAGATGAGGCAGTTAATCAATTCATCTCAAGATGGAGAGATCTGGCAGCGTACCAAACTATTCCCATGCCTAAAATTGATGCGGTCCAAACATGTGTGCGCAATATGCAGCCGGAAATATCCTTGCATGTTGAGGCTTCAAACCCGACCTCTATATCGGATCTGATTTCTAAAGCAGTCCAGATAGAGAGCCTACTTAAACATCATGAAAAACTTCGAACCCTTTCATCAAATGGGGAAAATAAATGAAGCTTTGGTAATGTTTGTTCTAATTCTCGAGGCAATCAACAGAAAGGAGTGATTAGTGCTGCTGTCACTATATCAGACCCCAAGAAGGCCTCACCTCAACTATGGATTTCTTTAAGCGGGTAAACCCTACAAATGCTTAGCGAACACCTCATGCAATCCAACAGAAACCCCAGTCCTACAATACGATGCCTCCATCTTGAAACCTCTACGGAAAGGACTACTAGGAGAAGCAGAAAAAGAAAGTCCATAGCTTTGATAAGGAATGGGTCCCGACCTTACTCTGAATGTTGATAGAGCAACAAATGATCACCTTGCCTGTGGTAAAAAAACAAGAAGATGATGATTTTTCCACTCACAAGAATTACTGAGTATATCATAGAATGTTGGGGCATCCCATTCAGGATTGCTTCACTCTTAAAGATCACATCAAGGCTCTAATCCAGAAGGAGCAGATAAAGCTCGATAGTCTCAAGAAGGCATTCAGGGCAACTGAAGCATCTCACATGGTGACAATTCAACAAGATGACAAGCAAGAATATCGTCTTGATGAACTACCACCGAACCTCCTTTAGGCACTATTATGCATGATGCGTCGAGTAGGGATCATCACACCAAAGTTGTCATGACAGCCCAGGAACCTCGTTCGAGGGATTGAGAATCTTTGGTGCCCATATCACCAGTTATGAGGTCACTATCTCAGAAGATCATGCTCAATCCACTAGATTCTTGACACAAGAGGTCACTCAGGCACGAACCCCTTGTGATGGCACGCTGCCTGAGCCTTCTGACCCTGATGAACCCTCGACTTCCCAACCATGGCAGGTCTATCGAGGATGAAGCATAATGAAATCCATGAAGAGGGAGGTCGTTCGCCAAGCAAGGCCAGCCTCGAAGCTTCGTGAACCTGGTCAGCATGCCCTCGTTCACAAAAATGGTAGAAGAAGACAAGCACCAAGTGCCACCCACCGAAAGAGGAAACTCCCTCCCCAGATCGAGGTTGAATTCCTCAAGCCCCTTCCTCCATTGCCAACTCTAGAGGATTTCTTCCCTAAGTTAGTCGCTCTCACTAACCAAGACTCGTAAACCAGTCAAGAGGGCATTTCTGAGCCTTCCTCTCCTTAGGTTCTCAACACGGCTGATAAGGATGACGACATTAAAAGCACCCCTCAACGGTCCAAGTAGGGTGAAGACCTAAAAGATTCCCTGCACACATCCAATTCTGGTGATGACGATAAAAGCTACCCGAATAGGTCCAATTTGAGTGATGACCTTAAAAGCTCTCCCCCTTTTTCTATGCCCGACTCTTCTAACCCTTGTTCTTCTTCTTCTGCGAATATGTATTTTGCAGGTACAACTCTTGAATGCCCAAACTTTGAGGTTCTTGACAAAGAGCTGAAAAGTTGCAACATTAGTAGACAACATCGAAAACAACTGAAGAAGATGGTGGCCCAAGTAGCTAGGTTCTTGACAGTCGCTGATGCCTTGGCATCTAGAGCCAACAAGAAGCCTCCTATCACTATTGAGGAGCTCCTCAAGCAGCATAGGAATCCCATGGCTAAAGGAATCTAATGTCTCTCTTAGCCCTATTTGGAGCAATGGCTGAGAGAGTCAAGAGGGCAGAGCTTCCTTTCTCTAGAAGCATGCCACATGGTGCAAATCTCCGAAGTAGTGACCAACACTGACCCGATCAGTCTCGGGTCAAGTAAGAAGTTACAACCACCTATGCAGAAACTGAAGCTCTTAAAGTACCCTGGTTTTCCACTCATCCCGTATCCTAACACATCAACCAATCCACCACTCCTTAGGTACCCAGGACCACCATTAGTTCCATATTCCCAACCATCCTCAAACCTTCAGCTTCCATCAACCTCTATTTTACCAACTCCTACCCCTATCACCCAATCTAACCAGTCCACATCAGACTCGGCTGCTCGACCTAGCAAGTTGGCACCAAGTCTGGTGGTGCAATCTTTACCTACCCAATCTTCACAAACTCTCCAATCCACATCGGTTGCACAATAAAGTCAGTCGGTACCCCAAAAACAACCTCCACCGCCTAAACCTACCTCACAACCTTCCATAACACCCAAACCCGTGGCGAGACCAAGAGCTCAAAAGGTTGATGATGACAAGGTCAAGTATGACGTGGTTGGACACCTGAGGAAACTCCTTGCTCTTCTCAGCGTTTATGACACCCTTATGCTCTCAACAAACTATCACATGACCCTTGTTCAAGATCTATCCTACCCTGAGGTATATGAGACCGAAGTAGAGCCCATTGAAGTAGACCTTGCAATTCTAAACAATTGTATGAATGTCACTTTCTTGGATGACGACCTGCAGTTGGGTGGAAAGTTTCACAACCGGCCTCTCTTCGTAACTTGTGAGTTACATGCGTGTCCCATAAACCGAATTATGCTAGACAGAGGATCAACAGTCAATCTCATCCCAAGAAGGATTCTCACCTTTCTAGGACTGGGGTCTGATGATCTCACACCAACGAACATCACAGTTTAGGGATTCAATCAGTCGGTTGAGAAACCAGCCGACATTATTTGCCTTTGTCTCAAGATCGGTGCATTAAACGATTACGCTCAGTTCCATGTAATCGATACCGACACATCGTACAACATCTTCCTTGGATGCCCTTGGATGCATGACCAAGGAGTGGTTCCATCCATTCTTCATCAATGCTTTAAGTACAACTAGGATGGGACAATACACGGTCTATGCTTACAAAAGACCGTTCCCCAGTGCTGAGACGCATTATGCCGATGTAAAGTACTACTTAGTGGACCCGCTATCATCTCAAGAACCCAAGGATGATGAATGAAGATCTGTAAGAAGAGTGGAACTATCCCCCCATGATGATGCTGATGATGTAGGACGAGTACTCTTGGACATGTTCAAAGAAGATGAGAGAAATGGAAAAATCCTCCCTTTGACCTCTATCAACACCAACACTCCATATCCTCTCCCTAAAGCATTACCTACTCCCCTTAAAGATGAAGCTCTCCCCTCCTCGTTCAGTCCAGAGTCACCCCCACCAGTTGTGGAACAAGTGACTACTGATGAGCCCAAGGAAGCCATGGGAGTAGATGCTTTAGCCTCAAGGGTCACCTACACGCCAGACCAGCAAAAGGTCTTGCACATCCCAATTGCACTCCTTGACGCAGAAGTGTCATGGCAGCCAGACCGCAAGATCCTTCGCATCCCAGCCTCTCTAAGAGAAGAAGATGTCCCTCATTTGTCCCAAGGGTCAGCCCAAGCATGCGACTCTCTAAGAGTCCTACACATCCATGACTCCTTGGTAGAAGAGAAGCCAAATGGAAACTGCTCGCCGCACCATCAAAGTCTAGCAGCTCTTGCTGGGCTATGGAAAGAAATGCAAGGTCTTTAAAACAAATTAGAAGCCTTGTGTAAAGGGAAGGCCAAAGTGGAAGAAGCCCCTTCAATATGGAGTGCTTCAAAATCCTTGGAGGGATTCATGCCAGAATCAAGGAACTATGACGGACATGAGATTTCAAAGAACTCATCCCGTCCAGAGGCCAAAACCTCCCTTGATTGGAGTCTCTATAGTCATCAGGGGCATGGATCATGAGGACGATGAACTATGAGCCCCTGACTAATCAAGGATTAAGAGGTGAAAAGAGAATCATTGCTCCGTTTGAAGCCATTGGGGCCGCAGTTGCTTACCACACCCTAAGACAAGGGCTCAAGTACTCTACCTCCTCTCACCTCTCTTCTTGAAAAAGTGGGATACGACAAAAACTTGAAAGGGTGTCGTGGGTAAAAATGTCAAAAAGACAGACATGGTGAAAACCCGAAAGGGAACCATGGGCAAAAGTGTCAAAAGAAAAAGAAAAGAAACAAAAAAAGGACGGGGCATGGTAGCATCACTAGATATAATGAGCAAAAGTCATCAAATAAAAAAATGGGGCCCAATGAAAGCCTAAGAGGGCATCACGAGAAAATAATGAGAAGGGCCCCTTACTGTCGTATGGTCTCCTGAAAGGCAGTAATGAAACATGAAGAAATGCAAGCCATGAACGATACAAGAAAAGGACAGAAAATGGTGGTATGTTCATATAAGCAAAACTTTGTGTACAAATATCTATATGTAATAAAAAATGGAATCGATGATCTCATTATTCTTTGTCTTGGGATCTTCGGATACTGCTACAGTCCCTTGAGCATGCTCCCTCAATTTAGCCACCCTTCGAGCCTCTTGTGCCATGGAGGCAGTCTTCGACTTAATGGTGAGGGAGAATTCCAATAGATCTTCAACTAGAGCTGCATCCAAGGCCTTCCTCTGATTCATCTCCTGCTCAAGTTCGTCAAACTCGCCCTTCAGTCTCTGTATCTCCATCCTTATGGCCATCATCTTGTCAAAACAGGCCTTTGCCTCCGTCTTGAGATCGAGTTGATGAGTGGCCACGACAGCTCTCTTCTGTACACAGGAATCCACTTCCTCACGATGGCACGTGAGGGATGCTTCCAAAGAAGCCAACTCACTTGTTTCTGGCTCCTGCTATAGCCCCTTCGCTCTCTAGTCCTCCATTTCAATCATGAGATAATCAAAGCGGCCAAAGACCTCCGAATTGCCCTCAATAGTACGCAGTGCAAGCACATATTTCTAGAGTTTGACGATTGCTGGGCCAAGCTCTACGAGGGATCACCCCTTTAACCGCTGAAGGCCTGCACGCAGCAAGTCGTCAGCCATCCCAGGATTGACATTGCCTTGAGCCTCTAATAGGGTCGAGTCGGAATTGTGATCACCCCAGCTGAGGGAATCATGTCTGAAGCGATCGCAACTAGGGTCACATTGGTAGGAGGGGCCACCTCTGAAGAAATGATGGCCATGTCTATAACCGCCTCTGGAGGTGCAACCTCAAAGCCCATACCAACATATTTCTCAGGGGCCTCCCCATCAGTAGTGTCTGGGCCTTCGTCTCCCACATTCTCGATCATTTCACCCAGAGCAGCTGCTCCAGGTTGCTCATTAAGGCTAGCCTACCCTCCCTGAGTAATACTATGGCCTTCATCACTCACACCCTCAGCAACTACTGCAGGTTGCTCGCTTAAGACAGGCTCTTCTTCTCCAACAGAGCTTGGACCTTCGTCACCCGGGGAGTCGCCTCATGATGCTCGAATCCCCCATCGATGTCAGGCTCTTCCCCTGGAACAGTAATGTAGCCTTAATTAGCAGCCCCACTAGCAATCGAGCTCCCCTCAACCATTCGTAAAAGATTGTTTATGCTCTTCGGTGAGACAGATGGAGCTAAAGCTAGCTCCTCCACCGACCTCAGGGTCGAAGCACTAGCCTCTTGAGAGGGAGACACAACAACAGTCTCCTTGCTTGAAGAGCTAACCTCTTGAACTTGGGAAAAAGCAGCAGAACTAGGAGCATCTGTAGTGGCAGCAGACGCACTTCCGACTTCAGATGAAGTACGAGTGCCAACCATTGACTGAGCAATTGGTGGTGATTGCCTCAGCTTGGTGCTCCTTCGCCTTAAGGGGGGCTCAGACTCTGAAGTCACTGAGCGCGTGGGTCTTTCCTTTTCTTCTTTCCTTCCCCCGCAGATGTAGGCCTTGCTGAAGACTCGCCATGCTTAAATCCTTGAGCTCTATGAAGGCCACTCCCAATCAAGGCATTTATGTCCTGCACGCCCCTCCATGCCAGTGACCTTTCGGCCCTCTCTCCACTCAAAGATCGAGCAGAGGTTGTCAAAGATACTCTCTATTTTCTCCCTCAACACAAGCATTTATGGAGAAGCCTCATCCGCCTATCTCTCGGGCACCCCAAGTTGTTCCCAGTTCTGGGAATAATCCAGATCAAGGACCCAACCAAAAGGAGGGGCTTTGAAATTCCTCCCCTGCGTGGTCTCCTGGTGCTAATAACTATTTACCTCCATCCAAGTGTGGGCGACCTCCCAGTATCCGTGGTTGGTGATCCTCCACCAACGCTCATACACCTTAGTTGTTCAGCCCCTTCTGCCAAAGTAAGGCATGACAAAATTGTTCACGTTAGTGACCTCTAAGCTTGTCGACCAAGCAGTGCGAACATGGATTGCCTTCCATGATTCACAAAGAGTCCCTAGTCCTTTCGTCTTCTCAATGCTTACCTTCCCATAACGATTTTTGAATAAGATTGGGAAGGGGCACCCTTGGTCGAGATGGGGGTAATATTCCTCGAGCTGTGTGCCATATGGGGTCCGATAGGTTACGACCCCTCCTCAGACACTTAGAATGTACATGAGCACCCTGATGCCTGTAGAAGCGCCATCCAGCTCATGGTCGAGCTCATCCATAAAAGCACGGTTTGTGGAACCCCCCACCGGAAAGGGGACTCGATGCATGTGAGAGGACTCATTGCCAAACATACTTCGTGCATCCTCGGGGGTATGGAAAACAGCCCTTTGCCCCGCAATTTTGATCATATGAGGACACATTCTCTCTTGCAAAATTGGGTACCTGCTATAAGTGTTGGGGAAGTTTGCTGCAAGCCACCCGAGCACATAATGAATTGGGAAAGGTGTCCTGAAGTCTTCAGGAAAAGCCTCACCTTTCACCAGTCCAAGACCGCCTCCTTTACCTTTGTAGGGCTTTCCTCAGGGCATAGCCCCTAGCCCATAGTAAATGTTGCTCATGACTGGTTGTGCAAGGGCATATTGACGCCCTCTCACCATGTCACAGACTATGTAAAGCAAGCTTGGAAAAATTACATCTCCTCCCCTGGGAAGGACAAATTTACAGAGGAACAAGGCCAGATACACGGCCAGAAAAATGCCATTGCTCGCGGACTGGCATTTATAAATGGGAGGTATCTCTTTTGCAACGACCTTTCCCTTTCCCCTCAAAGAGCAATCCAACTCAGCCGCATTAGGGGATTCTCCATAAAAGTACCTCACCCATTGGGTAAAGGTCACACGACCACCAGTGGACTGAGAGCCAGTGGACTGAGAGCTAAGGAGTTGGTTAATCTCGAATAGCTTCTTAAGACCAGTAGGAGGTAACTCGCCCCCTAACGACACTTTGTCGAAAATGACTGAGTTTTGAGGCACGAACTTGTCATACATCACCCCTGTCAATGGTAGGCCGCCAATAAAATGAAGATCTAACACGGAGATTTCTACCTCACCATGACCAAACAGCCACGTGTTGCTGACGTGACTCCATGTCTCCAGTAGTGCTTTGACAGTATTGGAGCGCCAGACGAAGTACCCCACGGAGCACTGAACTACTGCCGACAGGAAGGCACGCTGGAGTGTGCCTACATACAGTTGCAACACATTAAGGGTCCAAAAAGTGTACCCCCTCAGAAACTGGTGCTCCCCCTGCATTCGGAGCCCAAGAAGAGACCATACCTACCCCTTTATCTTAGCCATCCTATTCCCAAGAGTAAGAAGGTATTCACTGGAAGCTATCTCCCTATGCATACAATGAAGGAGAGCAACCTCCTCTTCGGCTGAAACAGTGCCATCATTATTCTTGCAGACTTCAAAACACACTGATCCGCTGATAAAGGTAATACTCAGGGGCCACTCTAGCTTGCATGAAGGCTCTGCGAGCCAAATAGGGTCCCTCCAAACCAAGTTATCGTCGGTAAAATTGCTGGTCCCCAACTCCCCTACTCTTGGAAGATTTTTCACTTTTGGAATGTTCTTAGAACCTTGGTCGTCTGAAGGTTCATCTATTGGATGTGTATTCTTGCCCCTTCAAAATACTTGGCTGCCGTGCGCATGTTGATGCCGTGTGCTTCTCACTGCCATGCGTGTTTCAATGCCATGTGCTTCCCTTTGACGTACACATTGTGATTACGCGTGCCTCCCACCGTTGTGCGCTTCTCCTTGCCATGCGCATTTTTAATGCGACACACTTCTCACTGATGTGCATGTTTTGATGCCACACGCTTCTCCTTGCCTTGCACGTTTTAATGCCGCACGCTTCTCACTAACGTGCACGTTTTGATGCCACAAGCTTCTCACTGACATGCATGTTTTGATGCCATGCTCTTCTCACTGCCGTGCACAACATGCTAATTGTCTCCCTCGCATGTGTCACCTCACACGTGTGCCTCTGCACAAGCCGTCTTTTTTGCTGTTTAGCACTACATGCGTGACTCCTCGTTATCACACCTACCCCCTCCACACGTGCAGACAATGAACTTTGGTTGCCTCAACCGACTATCCCTTTCCCACTGCAATGTTGAACACTCCCCCTCTCACACCGGTAAACACTAGCTTCAGCTAGAAAACTCTCCACACCCCTCTACTAATACTCAAACCTGCCAAAAACCCTGCCCAGCCTTTTCACTTCGCTGGAAAAACATTGGAAACCCCCCTGGTTCTCTCTCTGCTTGCAGCCGACTAGACCTTGCTCGAAAACCTTGCCGTACCTTTTTCTCATCTTCCTGGTGAATACCCTTGCTCACTGCTGAGCCCTTTTTCTTCCCCCTTCTGATGCGTTCCTCTCATCAGAATACACTGCTAGAAAACTTTTGCAAATTACCGTTAACCCTTGGCTTCCCGTCTCATTTTCCCTGTCAAAATCCTTGTCGGAACCTCTCCCCTTTTCTTGTCGAAAATCCCCTCACACTTTATAAAAAACTCACTGCCAAGCCTTAGACATTTTTACCTTTAGTAAAATGGAACACGTGTGTCCCACTTCCGCCCCTCACAAAATGAGAATGACGACAAAGTCCAGAGGACAAAAGGATAATGAACTGAGCTGAATGAGCTTTGGCCCGAGCTCAAACCCGGGTGATTCCCTTCAACTCAGCCCTATGTGAGCATTCATCGCCGTGTGCGTTCACTGCCGTGCATGTTCACCACTGCGCGCGTTCACTGCTGTGCGCGTTCACCACCGTGCACATTCACCACCATGTGTTCTCACCATCGTGCATGTTCTTCGCTGTGCGTGTTTTCTGTAGTGCCCGTTCATCGCCGTGCACACTTTACACCACTGAGCACGACCCCTGTACCACCCAATGCAACCCTTTTGCCTCTGTACTCATGCCTTTTGTATGCGCTTGTATGCATGCCTGCCCTAGCTGGCCCGTTGTACTCATCGACAAAGTCCGACCCTCATCACCCTTCCATCCCCAATGGAGTCGTACTAATGCCCTCCATCACATAATTCAACCCATTTTAATCCCCAGGGAGTCACATTCACCCCCTAATCCCTAGTAGGTTAGACCATCATCCACGGATTCATTCCTTTTGAAGCCTCATCCACTTCACATCCTCTAGTGAGTCCACCCCTCACTGAACTACCCTCATAACATGACGACTTTACACCATGGTCCATTCGCACAACCCTAAACTGTAGCGCATGTCTTGACCGCATGACATTAAACTGCTTGGTTCCAAGGTCCAGTTGCATGACCCTAAACTGTAGCACATGTCCTTACCGCATGACGTTAATCCAATTACACGACCTTGAACTATAGCACACGTCCCGACCGCATGACATTAAACTACTTTACACAATGGTTCAGTTGCATGACCCTAAACTGTAGCACACGTCTTGACCGCATGATGTTAAACTACTTTGCCCAGGTCCCGATGGCATGACCTTAAACACACCTCCACACACGTGTGCCCCTCTACTTCGTGCACACCCCCTGCATGCTATTCCACGCATGCTTTCCCTAGTCAGCCCATCTGCGCGCACATACCACCTTCACTTCCTCCTTAGGGAGTCCATCTCCATTGCTCTTCATAAACTCGCGACATCCCTCAGTGAGTCGAGGCCATGCTCATGAATCCTCGGTGAGCCATTTCATCATCCATACTCATTGACAACTAGTGTGCCAGCCCTTATCTATCTTCCAAAAAAAACATCACCCATCATACATAGAAGGTCTCGTGCCATCTCCCCCAAGTGAAACAAGACATCACCATACTCACTCTATGGCTTCAAAGACCATCATCCATCACCATCACGACCCAGGTTATATGACCCTAAACTATAGCGCACGTCCTGATTGCATGACGTTAAACTTCTTCGCATAATGGTCAAGGCTATAAGACTTTAAATCATAACCCAGGTCTCGGAGTTATGACCTTAAACACGTCCCCACAAAAAAAAGGGGGCATGGTGTAAACCCGAAAGGGGAATGCCATGAGTAAAAATGACAGATGGGCATGGTCACCAAACCATGAGTAAGAGTGTTCAGTAAAATAAAAATCAGGCACGGTGAAAACTAGCAAAGGGCATCGTGAGCAAAATGGAAAAAGGGCAGACATGGCCATCAGGTCATGGGCAAAAGAGCGTAATAAAAAGGAGGTTGGTGAAAACCATCTATACGACATCACTTCCCTTATCCAAATAAAAACCCAAAAGGGCACTCGGACCAATAAGCAGGTTGATGCAATGCTCGCCTCCATAGGCAGCTTCAACTGGCATTTCAAGAGAATTCCTCTGTAGCAGAATACCCCGTTACTGAGACCCAAAAAGAAGATTGTTCACAGGAAAGAAACTTTCAAATCAAGATAGGAAAACCTGGGCAGCAAACAATGACCCTCATACATCCAAAAGGGTGTAGACTTTAAAATTATCCCCCCATATGTCCAACGGGGTGTGGGCCTTAAAATCACCACTCAAGATCCCTCACAAGCAAGAAATTGTCAAATCAGGTCAATACCTGCCCACAACAATAAGGGTAGAGCCCTTTCGAGACAGCCTTGCCAAAATCCCTCCATGGTCAACTCAGCAGGATGGGGCCCACAGAGGTGCTCTGCTTGTCAAAGCAAACCTAGTGTAGTAGCAAACAACATCCCAAATATGTCTAACAAAGGTGAAGACTTTAAACACATCCTCAACGTCTCTTCTCCCCCCAAAAGTCTTCACATCTAGGTCTACAAGCCCTTAAACAAGGCCTCCAACCATCTGAGCACCTTGGTTACCCCTTCGGGAAGCAGCTTCACATGAGTATCCCTTTACATTCGTGTGATCCGGTGGCTAAGAAGAAAACTAATGTCAAAGGACAGTTTTGATTCTGAATGTTGTCCTTCTCGTTTCTACCGAAGCACAACATTCGGCGAGGTAAGCTGTTTGAAGGTATTTTTCAACACCTGTATCCCCAGTACAAATAAGGAGGAAGCATTTCATGACTTAGGTCTGCAGGTACCAAAATGCATGTGGACTGCGGGAGCCGTAGAACAATAAACCTTGATCTAGAAGAGAAATTTCCAACAGTCTTAGAATGGCTTGAGAAGGTTCAAGATCGTGCCTAAGATTCTTCTAAGAACACTTGCCAAGTTTCATTGCGATCCGACAGTTTTAAGGCAATACAAACGATAAAATAGTTTTGAGAAATTCTGCCTCTATCATGCTAAAATGGACCTTCAACTACAACACCATTATCGAAGCATAAAAAGCTCTTCTGACCATTGCTGTTGGATTTAGAGTGTTCAAAAACCCTTGGGTACCAATTTTCAGTGCATTTGAATGCTTTTGGAGCAAGTTATGGACAAATTACCCAAAATAGGTAGGTCATACACTATTAAAGTGCACCCTCAGTGAACCAGTCTCCATTAATGGAAAGTGTGCTTCACCATTTTGGGGGAAAACTTTTTATGGTCGTATCTTCCTCATCCTAGGTCAGATCGAGCCCAAATTTTGGGACTATGTTCATCCCATTGACCCGGTCGATTTGATATGTGGCACGCAGGATGACATTACCCAAGCTGAGAGAAATCAAAGAGAGAAGTTTGTCGAAAAGTTTCAAAAGAAGTAGGAAATTTCTAGCTACATATCATCTCGATCAAACACCCACATCACGATGCTCGCACGTCGAATCGACACAAGATTAGACCCGTTACGACCACAAGGTTGAGAGATTCCTCCGGGTAAGACCTCGCAGGTGGTGGACGGTTGGATTTGTCAAAAATTAGAGATGAACAGTGGAAAATTCCGGCCAATGAGATCCAAATTTGGGCCAAATTTTTCCAATTTGAAAAACGGTCGTCTGAACACCAAATCTTGCCATTCTTTTGTAGAATGATCATTGCAACTTGCTCGTCACACTATGACGAAGAAATCAGTGAAAATCACTGAGAAACAGGCTGAATCCTAAATCCAAGGTTGCACGTTTTCTTGTGTTTTTTCTGCATCATGTTCATGGACTGAGAGTCCGATTCATGGTTGGAAATGGGTATCAAAACGAGTATCTTCTCGAGCCGATCAAGGAAAGAATAATCTTTTGGCTTGATGAAGACTAGAAAGATCCCAAACGAGCCCTAGAAGATCGCAAAGGTTGCATGGCCATGATAGGGACTTAGTTGAAATTTCATGATTTGTGGGTGAAAGGAAAAATCGTCATTTTTCCCCTAATTTCTTAATTTTCTTTAAATCATTTAATTCCTATTGTTTCACAATTAGGTTAGAATTAGATCATCTATCCATGTTTTAGTCTTTTTGCTTGAGTCTTCAAACACGGTTTAGACAGAGAGAGGAGAGAGAAGATCTAGGTGGGTACCCTTGGGTGTCAAAGGTAACTCTCTCTCCTCTCTTCTTTCTCTCTCTTCTTTATCTCTTATCTTTTTCTCTCTTATTTCTCTCTCATCTTTCTTTATCATCTTTCTCTCTCTTATTTCTCTATCTTCTCTCTCCCTTCTTCTTTCTTTTCTCTCTCTTTTTCTTTCCTTACTCTCTCTTCTTCTTTCTTTTCTCTCTTCTCTTCTTCTTTCTCTCTCTTCTTTTCTCCTTTCTCTCTTTTTTTTCTTTCCTTTCTCTCTTCTTCTTTCCTTTCTTTCTGCTTCTTTCCTTCCCTCTCTTCTTTCTCCTTTCTCTCTTTTCTCTCTCTTCTCTCTCTATCTGGCATGATGGGGTACACTGCCATGTGCATCTCTCTCTGTGTGTTTGGCACGGTAAGGTATGCCTTTGTGAGTGTTTTCTCTCTCTTCATCTATGTGCTTGGCATGGTGGGGTATGCCATCGTGCATATTTTCTCTCTCTTCGCTCTCTTTGTGTCTAGCACAATGGGGTATGCCGTCGTGCATGTTTCTCTCTCTTCTCTCTTTGTGTCTAGCATAGTAGGGTATGTCGTCATGCCCATCTTTCTCTCTCTGTCTGACATAGCAGGCTACACCACTGTGCACATTTTCTCTCTCTTCTCTCTCTGTGTGTTTGACACAGTGGGGTATACCGTCGTGTGCATTTTCTCTCTGTGTCTGGCACGGTGGGGTACGTCATCGTGCACATTTTTTCTCGCTTCTCTCTATGTCTGGCACAACGGAGTACGCCATCGTAAGCATTTTCTCTCTCTTCGCTCTCTTTGTGGCACGGTGGGGTACATCATTGTGCACATCTTGCTCTTTCTTTTCCCTTTGTCTGGCACGATGGGGTACACCATCATGCACCTTTCTCTTTCTTCTCTCTATTTGACACGGTAGGGTACGCCGTCGTGTGCCTCTTTCTCTCCCCTCTCATCTTTTTCTCTTTTTCTTGCTCGACCGGAGGCAGGATAAGCCTTGTGCCGTTGTGCCAGTCTTATCACTAAGCAGCCTAGTTGCTGTGCCGGTCTAGTTACCATGTCGATTTAGCAGCCGCATCAGACCAGCTGGTACACCAGACTAGCCATTATGTTAGTCTTGTCGACGTGCCAGTCTTGCCACTAAGTAGTCTAGCCACCGTACCGATCTAGTCACCGTGCTCGTCTAGCTGCCGTGCCAGACCAGCTGCGGTGCCAGACTAGCCGCCGTTTAAGTCTAGCCACCATGTCAAACCTCTTTCCTCTCTTCTCTCTTCTCTTCTCCTCCTTTCTCTTCTTCTCTCATTCCTTTCGTCTCTTCTCCCTTTTGGAAGGTTTAGTGAGAGTCAAGCTAACCTTCACTCTCTCTCATCCCTTTTCTTCTTCTTCTCTCTAAAGTATATAATTTTCTTTTTTCATCTCTAAAGGATTTGGGTTAAAGAAAAACAGCTTTCGTTCCTCTTTTCTCTTTCTCTGAAGGATCCGGCTGAAAGACAAACCAGCCTTCATTCATCTTTTCTCTCTTTTCTTTCAGAAATACATTTCATCTTTGAAGGATCTAGATGAAAAACAGATCAGCCTTCATCTCTCTTTTTCCTCTTTCTCTGAAGGATCGAGATGAAAAAAAAACCTGCCTTTGTTTCTCTTTTCTCTTTCTCTGAAGTGCTGGGTGAAAGCCAAACCAAACTTCATTTATCTTTTCTTTCAAAAGTACATTTTATCTCTGAAGGATCTGGGTGAAAAATAGACCAGCCTTTGTCTCTCTTTTCTTTCTTTACCTTTTCTTTTTCCTTTGAAGAGTTGGGTGAAAGCCAAACCAGCCTTCGTCTCTTTCTCTCTCTATCTCCTTCTCTTTCTTTTTTCTCCTCTAAAATTCTCTTCTCTCTAATGTCTTTTCTCCATTTAATCCCTTTTCTCTTTCTCTTTACTATAAAATATGTACCTCGCCAAGGAGATGTCGTAAGGCTGTCGAATTGACATGGACTCCATTATGTTATTTATTTTCCTTTAAGTACACACGCACATGTGCATTCACCCAATGACAAGGTGAGATTTTTTGATCCAAATGTGTGTGTGGTTGCAGAGAAGAAGAAATAGGTCAAGGGAGGCGATTCCAAACCACCGGCAACAGGCCAGGGGGCATTCCACGTGATCTAAGAGGGCACCTACGTGAGCAGCCCGAGTGTGTCACGGACCCAACTGAGGTGAGTCTCGCTTCACGACCCAAATTCCTCTCTCAGTGTTTGGTATTCCTGCTCGCATCTCCTTTACACAGTTCTCGAGAGAGCGATCTCAGGTCCTAGGTCCATCTCAAACTCAGAGCCACACACCAGGTCGTCCCGATCAGGAGGATGTGATCGAGTAGCTAACCAAGAACATCTTGAGGTTGGCTGATATTACTCTGATATTTAGCTCGAGGCCCCTTTCAAACTTGCTTGATTTACATGCCTCTGTATTGATGATGTGGGGCACGTACCGAGAGAGCTCCACGAATTGGGCTGCATATTGCTCCACTGATAGCCTCCCTTGTTGCAGCTCAATAAATTCAACTTCTTTCCTCTCTCGGACGGAATCAGGAGACCACTATCTGCCTGGTCTGGGGCACCTAAATCTCTCAATTAGACCACTATCTGCCTGGTCTAGGGCAGGGTAAGCCGAGGCCGACATATAGTCTTTCATAACCTAAATCATGGCCCCTAGCGTCTTGAAGCATTCTCTGAAGGCCTCATAGTTCTCATTATTGGAACTCGCATTATTGGCATGAGTCTTCGTCATCTTGACCTAAAATAGGAACACCGAGTTACTAGCTTATCCAAAAACCATTCTAAGGACACTTCTAAGACTCTCTAGGTCAAGAATCCTATCATGGTTGCTCTGATACCATAACTGTCATGACTCGCCCCCTGCCTACCGTGCTTGTCAGAGGACCAAAGAGTACGGGACCGTGATCTAGGGTAGCGAATGCCACTTAGGTGGGAGTGCGCTCACCGCCTTAGAAAAATGGTAATCAAAGCAAACCACAAAAGCAAACAACACTTTCATATCGCACACATTCACCAAAAGTTGGACAACTAGGTTCCAAACTTTAAATACACCTGTACATAACATTTCAAAGTATTACAAAAGAGTTCCAGGCATCAAAGCCCAAATCATTTCATAACTTCCAGAATTAAACAAAAACTATGGCCAGGCTGCCATTCCGAAACATACAATAGACATAAACTTCAGCAAAATAGTGTGGCTCCAACCACCAGTCACGATCCCCATGCCACATATCCTCGACCTGCTGCTATCAATCTACAAGGATGGAAGTTAAAGAAATGAGCTATAAAGCCCAGTATGTAGATCTAGATGCCATGTGTCACAATTTTATCTAGCAATGAGTCGTGAGTGACTCTTCTTTTTTTTTTGAAGGAATGATTAGTTTCAACGCATATATCATATACATTAGCAATTTATCAAATCTGTCCATCATGCGCATCATAATAAATTATCATAACAATAGCTTGACAAGCTTAACAGGTATACACAACACTAGTAGGCATTAATCAAGTCACTCCCAAATTCCCTACTTCCGAGGTAAAAGCCCTATTCATTAGGCCAAGACAGTCCCATTGCTTAGGGCTTCTACCATCTCTCAGAAGGGAAAACAATGACAAATGAATGACTCATTTCATAATACCTTCACACGCACACACACACAGTCCTCAACTTGTCTTGGGGCTTTTGATAGGCAGAGGCCTTACAAGACAAGACCTTCAATGGTTCTCTAGCTGGAGGGCATTACACTACCAATGAATGACCCATTGCATAGTGCTATACATACATGCATAGTCCCTTCCTGTCATCCAGGTCAGGGAAAGATCTCAACTGCCGGCACAACTTTCTTATCTAATCAAATTAGACTACCAAGGGGTAACCTGTGTGTAGTGCCACTTATCACATTCACATCAGAGCGATCACATTACACTACCCGCGGGTAACCCGTGGGTAGTGACACTTATCATAGCACATTCTTATCAGAGCTTATTCTTATCATGCAATATGCTCAAGGCATGTTGAGAGATCATGTATCACTTAGCTTATCTTTGAATCATGCACACGCATCACTATAGAACGTGCATCATATTCGTATACACATGTCATAACAGGGCATATCTTACAACATGATTTTATATAATAACAGAGCCCATCTCAATATCAGGCATTCTTACCACCACCAAGCATACTTTAATGCAAACACATATACCCAAAGCGAAATACAAATCATCAGGCTCATTTATAACTTTTTTGAATTATTTTGAGCACAACCCATATGTTTTAGCATAGTTTCTAAACCACAGAGAATTTCCCTCTGATTCCATAGTCAATTTTAAAATAGACTCGCTCATCTTTAATTCAAAAGTATTTTGAGCTCATTTGGACATGATTTGGTTAGTAAACAGTTCATTACAAGAACATATAACAGTTCTGGAAATTCCCTAAAAACACAACAATGACACCTTCGTAGAAAAATGAGTATAATTTCTAAAACATAGAGAATTTCAGCCAGATTTGAAGTAGACTCACCCATTTCATTAAAAAGTGGTTTGAGCTCATTTGGATATGATTGGTTTAGTAAATAGTTCATTACAAAAACATGTAATAGTGATAGAAATTCCCTACAATCATAACAGTGACACCTTCATAGAAAATAGAGCATAATTTTAAAACCATAGAGAATTTCGGCCTGATTCCAGAATAAGTTTTGCAGTAGACTCACACATACTTCATTAAAAATTCGTTTGAGCTTATTTTGATATTATTTGGTAAGTAAAAATTTCATTACAAAAATATGTAATAGTTATGGAATTTCATGTCACAGATTTGTCAGGTTCTAACAAAGGTCTCATAACTTTCCAACCACAAAAGATATTGATATGTGGTAATTTATCTCTGAAAATAGACTCAAAGGGGTACTTCTCCACAAAATTTCCTGGCTAACAGAGGTATTCTCAATACTCAAACAATTACTCCAAAGAGAGTCTTAACTCTGGAAAAACAGGGTGCATGATTAACCCAATTTAAGAAACATGGTTCTCCAAATACATTCATATTTCTACTCAATTTCATACTTTAACAATTAAATTGAATATGCATTCAAAAAAAGCATGAAACATGGATCTTGAATCCACTTACTTTATTAAAAGAACTCCTAAGGCACTTCACAAGGCGAAGCTCCAAGAATGGTGGGAAAGAGAGAGAGAGAGGAAAGGCTTATGGAAGGTAAGAAGAGGGGTTTTATAATCAATAAAAGAAAGAGGTGGCAGCATGAAAGAGCCAAGTGTCCTCAAAGAGACACGTAGGTGCCACTTGGCACACTAGAAACCTGCAAACAATCATGGGAGACCTCTGTTCTTGATGGCATAAACTCTCTGTTGCGCATGGCGGCTTGAACTCTCTGCGCTCAACTACATGAACCCCCTTTCGCGCACGACGACATGAAATAGCTGTGCTTAGCGGCATGAACTCCCTGTCGGACATGGCGGCATAAACTATCTGTCGCGCACTGTGGCATGAACTCTCTATCACGCACGACAGCATGAACTCTCTATGCTCAGCGACATAAACCCTCTGTCGTGCACGACGATAAGAACTCTCTGTGCTCAGCGGCATGAACTCTCTGTCGCGCATGGTGGCATGAACTCTCTGTGCTCGACGGCATGAACCCTATGTCATGCATGGCGGCATGAAATCTCTGTCGCGCACCGACGCATGAACTCTCTTTGCTCGGCGGCATGAACTTTCTATGCTCAGTGGCATGAACTCCTTGTCGTGCACGACGACATGAAATCTCTGTGCTCTGTGGCACGAACTCTTTGTCGCGCACGTCGGCATGAACTCTCTGTTGTACATGGTGGCATGAACTCTCTGTGCTCGATGGCATGACCCCTCTGTCACACATGGCGGCATGAAATCTCTGTCGCGCACGACGACACGAACTCTTTGTGCTCAACGACGTGAACTCTTTGTGTGCGCACGACAGCATGAACGCGTCGTGCACGACGACATCCTTACACTCACGACAGCTGATCCTTTGCACGCACAGAAAATTCTGGGTCCTTACATTGCTTCATTTCATAATTAGGGGGGAAGGATGATAACTTTGTCTAGTGCAATATGGCTTCCACCATGCTGATTCAGGCCAGCCTGAAAAAGAAACCCGAAACATTTTCTGCCCACCTCGGAATGACATGGCATGAATCTTATGATTTTAGACTTAACTAAGGACCAAAAGTGCTTCCTCAAGCCCAGCTTGACCTGGGCTTAGGCTGGCCAAGCTCAAAATAAGCCAGACCCTTTTTTTCCCCCCAAACCTCTCTCTTCAAAATTCTTTTGTAAGACCATATATAAACCCAAAATCCCATAAAAAATAAAAATTTAAGAGTTGATATTTTATGTGAGATTTAGGGTTCTATAAGTTACACCCTTTCAATGATTGGGGGTTCTAAGAATACAATTCCATTGCCCAAGAGAGAGAGATTTTTAATTTTAACAGAGGAATGAGAGAGAGAGAGAGAGAGAGAGAGAGAGAGAGAGACTGAAGATTTGTATAGAGAGTGAGAGAGAGAGGGGCTTAGGCGATAATCTGATTTTACAAAGAGAGATGGTCCATCTATTTGGAGAGAGAGAGAGAGGGAGGAGGGCTTTTTGGGGGAGAGAGAGCTTTGTGAGAGAGAGATAGAGAGGCCTCTATGAGAGAGGCTAGAGAAAACAAGGGTAGATAGAAGAAAGAGACAAGAGGGTGGTTCATTAGGCTTGAGCGAATGAGAGAGAAAGAGAGAGAGGCTTAGGTGCTTAGATAAAGTTGAGAGATAGAGAGAAAAATAATATATTCTTTGGAACCCTCCCCCGCCCCCCCCCCACCCCCTAAAATACACTTTCTAGATATCCTACCCCCAATACTTTTGTATCATACCCTAACCCACTACTGTTTTTCTTTGTATTTACCCCTCAGTCAACAAGTCAATGAATTTGAGACAAAAATACCATTTTCCTCTCTCTCCCCCTTTTACAATTTCTCTTTATACACCCTCTCTCTCACTTTCTCTCTCTACATCTCTCTCCACCTGCCGTTGGTTAGGTACCTCGATCTTTCCCTTCAGATCTATATGATCGGGTGGCACGTGTCTCGGGTTTCAAGAGAACTCGGATTTCAGGAGCGAGGGCAGGTATACCAACCGAGAGAGGAATTTAATGTGGGTTCGAGACTTACTCGGGCTGGCTCGTGTGGGCACCCTCTTAGATCACGAAGAAAGCCCCCCAGTCGTAGAACTGGTTCAGAATAGCCTCCCTTAGCTTGTATTCTCACTTTTTTGCAATCACACACACATGGTTAATTTTACAAGATAAGTGGGCCGAAAGAAACCCCTCCTTGTCTTTGAATGAATGTACATAGACGTGGACATCAAATAGAAGAAAGGGTAAGAGGATAAGTGAAAGAAGAAGAAAGGGGTAGATCAGAGGAATTTTGACTAGGTGGTAAGACTATCACAATAGCTAGATCAGCAAGTGATTGACCCAGCGTTGTAGCAAGACGGGCACGGTAACTAGACCGGCACAACAAAAATACTACTAGACGCCAGAATGATCATCGGCCAGCCTGGCATAGTGGCTAGCCTATCGTGGCAGTAAGGCGGGCACGGTAACTAAGATCAGCTTAGCGACAATACTGCTAGATGACACGACTACCATGGCAATGTTGTCTCAGACTCTCTTAGTCAAAGGAGAGAGAGAGAGAGAAGAAAGAAGAGAGAGAAAGAGAGACATGCACAGTATTACTGATGTCGCGCATGTGAGAAGAAGATGAGATGAGCAATGAGGGAGAAAAGGAAAAAGGGAGAGAGGAAAGAGAGAAGGAAAATAATGAAGAAGAAAGAGAGCGAAGAGAGCAAGGGAACATGGGCGGCGATGAGAGAAAAGATAGGAAGGAACATGGATGGCGATGACCTCCCGCCGTCCATGACAGAGAAGAGAGACAAAACATGAGAGGCAATGAGCCTTCGCCGCTCATGACAGAGAAATAAGAAGTGAGAGAAGACATAAAAAATGATGAGCTTCCACTGTCCATGATAGAAGAATGAAAGAAGAGAGAGAAGACATGGACAACGATGAGCTTCTGTTGTCCATTACATAGGAATGAGAGGAGAGAGAAAACATGGGCAGCGATGTGCATCTGCCGTCCATGATAGAAGATTAAGAGGAGAGAGAAAATATGAGCGGTGATGTGTTTTTGCCATCCATGATAGAAGATTAAGAGGAGAGAGAAAACATGCACGATGATGTGCTTCCACAGTTCATGATATAAGATTAAGAGGAGAGAGAAAATATGGGCGGCGATGTGCTTCTGTCGTCTATGATAGAAATTAGAGGAGAGAGAAAACATAGGCAGTGATGTGCTTCCACCATCCATGATAGATAATTAAGAGGAGAGAGAAAATATGGGCGATGATGTGCTTCCACCGTCCATGACAGAAAATAAAAAAAAAGAGAACATGGATGACGATGTGCTTTTACCGTCCATGATAGAAGATTGAGAAAAGTGAGAGAACATGGACGACGATGTGCTTCCATCGTCCATGACAAAAGGGAAGATAAGGAGACTTTGACCTGCCACTCGGGTTAAGTCTCGGCTTACAGTTCATGTCCCTGAAGCAAGAAGTCATCATGCTAGGAGATGGACTCTGCCATGCATGAATAGAGAGGAAGGAGAGAGAATAAAGGGAGAGTAGGAAAGAGAAAGGAAAGATGAAGAAAAAGAAGGAAAGTGGATAAAGAAGCTTAGAGAAGAAATATGAAAGAAAGATATAGATGAGGGGAGAGAGAAAGAGAGAGATGAGAGAAGAGAGAAAGAGAGAGAAAGAGAAAGAGAGAGAAAATTACCTTAATGAAAGGTATCGACCCTTTATTTCTCTCTCCTCTTTCTCTCTCTCTCCAAGACGTACCCACAATTTGAACTTGAAAAACTCTCAAATTTTATTGATGAGCTAAAAGAATCAAGGGTCCTTTGACAATTGTGTTTTACATGTACTTATAGAATTGGGCCCAAACAAGGGCGTACTCCAAAAAACTACCCAAATTGATGAGAATTATAATTTAATTGAATGAAAATAAATTCTAAAATTGAGTGTAAAAGGACTGTTTTACCCCTGCCCAACAATACATGAAATTCCAAAAGAGTCTATGTTGTTTCCCTAGAACTTGCATGATCTTCCATGGATGATTCGGGGTTGCTCCAATGTACGTTTAACCGAAATATGATTGCTTTCTTATCGGTCTCGGCATGATGATCGATTTGATGCCAACTTCGAGCCACGGAACACATTTTTGTGCCACGATCATGCGACTCAAAATTTGCATAGATCTTGAAAACTTCAGATCAATAGTGTGCTTTTTTCTCGATGTTTCTCCTTGGTTTCTTCACTGAATAAAGCTGAGAATGCCATAACGATCACATTGCAACAAACGTAGCTCGATTTCATGTCCAGACGAAGATTTAGTCCTTTGAGTTTTTGACTGGAATTTGGAAATCCAACGGTCAGAATTTATAGCAGCGTCAATGCTTTTGTGTGTTAAATCCAACCGTTCATCGTACGTAGCGTTCGGACCAGAGATAGCCTCAGACTTTATGCACATAATGCAACTGGTTTCACTTGATCGGGTAAGCGAGAACCATGATTTGATCGCTCGAGTGAGGCGTGCTACTGTTGAGTTTTCTACATCTATCTTCACGAATCATCAACTTCTCTCTAGTTTTTCTCCCTGTTAGGGTATCGTCACGGGGCATGCCACATATCAAAACTTTTGTCGTGATGACGAAGACGCTCACAAAATTTGAGAGCAGTCAGACTCTGAACGAGTGAGATATGGACCCCGAAAGTTACTGCTCGAGGCTGTAAAAACAGTCACCTTTAATGGTGATTTGGTGCAGGGAGGGTGCACGAGAATAGTGGGCGGCCTACCCCTTTTTGGTCTTTTACCCATAACTTTGTCCTGGAGTGCCTGAATAAGCCGAAACTTGACCCATATAGGTTTTCGACCATACCAGATCCAATGGAAGTGGTCCCACAACTATATGACTCACCAAAAATATAGTTCTAATTATGGGGTCCATTTTTAGGTGCTAGAGGCTGATTTTTTTGAAATTATTTCTTTGTCTGCACTACTTTCGACATGTCAGATTGCGACAAAACTTGGCAGGTGGCCTTTTGGAATGCTTAGGAAGGTTATGGCCTGTTCTAGGGAAATTCTGAGACTGTTGGGAATTTCACTATATGTCGTGGCTTTATTGATCGACTTCCTCTTCTATTTCGCATTAGGGACCAAGGTGCTGAAAAGTGTCTTCAAATAGCTTGCCTCGCCAAATGTTGTGCTTTGAGAGAAGTGAGAAGGACAACATTTGAAAAATTTTCTTCAGCTTTATTACTTTTTTCTTCCTAGCTGTAGGACCAGGTGAATGTCGAGGACATCGATGGAATGCTATAACTAGGATGCTCAGACATTTGGATGCAATGTACAGGTCCTTCCATGAAGACTTTAGGGGGAGAAGAGACTGTTTTGAGGCTTCCTATCAAAGTCCTCACCCTCATGTGAACTGTTTGTGATTCTGATAGCTGAGGATTTTGTATGGACCTCGTTGGTCAGAATCAGGCCCGTCTTGCAGTTGAGTGCTGTGTTGAAGGGCATTTTTTCCATGTGGTCTGAGTTTTTGTATTCCTTTGGTGTTGATCCACATTTCGAGGATTTTTTTTGTTTGTTCTGGATGGTCTGTTGAAGGGCCTTTGGTTAACGTCCATCTGCATTGTGCACCAAATATTCCTTGGTAGGCAGGTTACCTCAGTTTATCGAGGTGACCGGCTTTGGGTATAACCCCTGCCCACTGCTAGCAGTTTCAACAATTAAGATACCTTTCCTCTTTGTTCTAGGTGATCCTTGAGGATTCAATCCTAATTGCTGCATAACAGGTCCAAAGTCATGGCTGACTTGGCTTTCTTGGGGCTACCTTGTGGGAATAATGCTCTTCTTCATGAGACTTGTCTTGCCTTTTTGGTGAGCTCCTGTCATTCGAGTCCTTTTTACGAATGGACTCAGGCTGCCAGAATCTTTTCCTTGAAGCTCGTATTTTTAGGTCCTGGTATTGTGACACCAGGGATTTTTCTCTTTGAGTGTCGGCTAAAGCCACTTGTTGAGGTGAATGCTGCATCAACCTATTTATTAGTCCAAGAGTCCTTTACGGATTTTCACTTGAACTTGGGAAGCGGCGCCATAGAGACGGTTTTCACCAACTTCCTTTTTTTTGGGGTTCTTTTTACCCATGACCTCTTGGCCATGTCGACCCTTATTTTTTTATTTTTACTCACGGTGCCCTTTCGAATTTTCACCGTGCCCGGGTTTTATTTTCACGGAACTCTCTTACTCATGGTTTCGTGACCATGCCCGTCCATCATATTTACTCATGACGTTCCTTTGTCTAGGTATACTCCATGCCCGTTATTTTTTTATTTTTATTTTGTGAAGGCATGTTTAAGGTCATGCCTTCGGGACCTGTGCGAAGCCTTTTAACGTCATGCGACTAGGATGTGCACTATAGTTTAAGTTCATACATTTGGACCGTGGTGGTAATGGATGGCAGTTTGTGGAGGCCATGGAGTGAGTATGGTGGTGGTTTTAGCTCACTTTGGGGGGATGCCATGAGGTTACCTATGAAAGATGGATAATGTATGAATGGTGGGTGAAAACGTGGTTACCCACTAACTGATAGCGAATATGGATGGCAAGATGACTCGTTGTTTTGTGAGCATGGGTGAAACCCATAGGGGAATGAGGAATGATAGTGATGAGGATTCACTGGGGAATTATGAAGGTGGTGCGCGCATGAACGGGTCGATTGGGGAAGGTGTGCATGAAGATGCATGTAAAGGGCGTGTGCACATATTGTGGGGGCAAATTTATGGTCATGCTTCTTGAACCTGTGCAAAGCAGTTTAATGTCATGCGGTCAAGACATGCACTATGGTTTAAGGTCATATAGCTTGGACCATGATTATGCAGTTTAGAGTCATGCAACTAGGACCATGGAGTTTAAGGTCGTGCAACTCGACCTCCGCTACAGTTTTAAGGTCATATAGTTTGGACCATGTTACTAAGCCTTTTAATGTCATGCAGTTAGGACGTACACTATAGTTTAGGGTAATATAGTTTGGACCGGGGCTGTGCAGTTTAAAATCTGCAGCTAAGACCATGAAGTTGAAGGTCGTGCAACTAGACCTCCTCTATAGTTTAAGGTCATATAATTTGGACCATGCAGTTTAGGGTCATGCACCTAAACCTAGGCTGTGCAGTTTAAGGTCATGCAGCATGGACCATTGTGTGGGTTGCCTTGTAAGTGAAAATCCATGGGGAATAGATCTGTGAATAGAAATTTGACTCCTTGGGGATAGGGTTTTAGATGGAGAAGCAGACTTTAATAGGGATTAAAGGACAAGTATGACTCCCTGGGGTTAATAATGAGACTCCATAAGTTTATGGAAGGTAATCTGACTCCTTGGGGATAAGGTAGCTAGGTGTAAAGTAGACCCACTAGAGATTAAAGGGGTAAGAATGACCCTAACTCCGCTGGGGATCAACAGGCTACAGCACGGGTGTAGTTCGTACTGGGGATTAGAGACAATCGCCTGCTCCTAACTCTATTGGGGATGATCAGTCGTGGCCTAGATGGGACGGTCTGGATGCAACTCCACTAGGGATAGTGGTAGGACACACTCAGTGAGGACCAAGTTCTGGCATGCACGGTGCTAGAACATGCATGACTCTAGCATGATGTGTGTAACACACACGACAATAGGTTTGAGAAGTAGAAGTGTTGACACGTACATGACATATTTTTTTAGCAGGAGCGTAGGCAACGCCAGCGGCGCTAGCGTGCACAGTGACGACACACGTGGCGAGAAACTTGAGAACACAACCGGTGCTGGTTCTTTTGAGGCATAGCCAGTGCTGGGTACATTGAGAACACAATCGGCGCTGGGTACGAGTTAGTGTTTGAGCCTTGGGCCCGAGCCCGAGCCGGTCCTAGTCCCCTGTTTGCTAGAGTTTTCATGGGCGACGGTAAACTTTCATTCGAGCCTCAGGTACGATCCCGAAGCGATTCGATCCGACCCGACCCATCGTCATTTAGCCTTCTAGGATGTGATTGACATTCTTGATATGTGGGGGGCACTTCAAGAAAACTTTGCTTATATAAGGGGGTAAACCCCATTTCTATTATTTTTACCAAAGGTTAAAATGGCTAAGGCATTTGAGCAGTGAGAGCAAGAGAGCTCCCGACAAGATTTTCAGCGAGTGCGCAAGGTAGTTCGCGTAAGATTTTGCAGAAGTTTGCCGGCAAGCAGAAGAGAGCACCGAAAAGAACACCGTGTTTTTGTGCAGTTGCAGGAGTTTTTTGGCAAGTGTAGCAAGGCATACGGGGGGATTTATACCGGGAGCTTCAAAGACTCTGGTCATGGTTTTGAGTGTCTTGGAGGAGGGGAGAAGGGGCAGGGTTGCAGCAGAGGGCTGCCTAGGGACTTTCATTGTGTTTTTGGTAGTTTTTCGGTAATGTGCTAGAAGGGGAAAGGCCTTACAGTGGTTTTCTCGGAGTTTTGACGGAAGCAGGGAGTTTCGAGCAAGGAACAGAGAGGTCGCAGGATACGAACAAGGACTTGGAGATGAAGGGTCGCTGAGAGGTAGATGGTTGTCTTGGGATACGAACAGTCACCTGGAGACGAAGGGTAGCTGAGATGCGAAGGGTCACCGGGAGGTGACCAGTCGCAGTAGTGACGGAGGGTCATTGGGGATTTGATCCGTCGAAGGAAGATGAGGGGTCTTAGGAAGGTACGCAGTCACCGGGGAGATGAGGAGTCTTGGGCAACCGATGAGTCACAAGAGCCGAGGAAGCACTGAGAAATGAAGCACCAGGAGGTGAACAGTCGCAGTGGCGAGGGGCCTTGAAAACACAGACGGCGCTAGCCCTAGGATACGCAGCCGTTGCTGGGCCTCAGAAACACAGCCGACGCTAGCTTTAGGATATGCAGACGGTGTTGGGTCTCAAAAACACAGCCGGCGCTAGCTTTAGGATATGCAGTCGATACCGAGTCTATGAAACACAGCTAGCGCTAATCTCACGTGACACAAGTGCGTTGGTCGCATGTGGCTAGGGACATAATGCGTCGGGAGTTAGTCATGCACGGCTATTGCTTGCTCGACCCTTTAATGAACGACGATGAATCGTGTTCTGCTGTGATCATGCATGGCGATGATTGGGGTTGGGAAAGGGTGGTGACCAATGGCAAGGTCAGACTTATGAAGCCTGTTGGAAGCTAAGTGCTCCAGCATAAAAGTGAAGTCCATGTTGTTCTGTGGAAGGTCACTCACAGTGAACAGGGTATGCTCTCCATCATAGGCAATTTCCTTGCTAGAGAATTCGGCTTTGTATGTTTGATATACTCGTCAGATGAATTGAGGCTAACTAAAAAATGGTTGGCTTCTTCTTTTAGTCTATAACCATCCTCTTTGAGAACACCCGACAAATGAATTGAAGCTGACTTGCAAGTGGTTTTGCTTTTTATTCATGACGAGGGCATCTCTTTTTGGCCTGTAATCGTCCTCTTATCCTTAGATGCAAGAGCAGCACTGCGGGTTTTGACTCATAATTGTCCTCTTATCCTTAGATGCAAGAGCAATGCTTTGGCGTCAATTGTCCTTTTTTCCTCAGATGCAAGAGATTTGTAACCTCTCTAATAATGGGTTTTTTAGCTTGTAACTCCTTCTAATGAAATAAAAGAGTTAAACCTTGTTTGAACTATCTTGCTTGTTTTTTTTTGTGTATCGAGTCTTTTTTAGTATGCATCATGGGTAATATTTCTTTAAGTATCGTCAATTGATAGGGGGCATTGCCTCCTCTCCATCAGGATGTGTAAGTATGTAAGCTCCATTTGGCAAGACTTTCTTGACTATAAAGGGACCCTCCCACTTGGGTTCAAACTTCCCTTTGCGCCACCCATGCATAACAACCAGCCTCTTGATGGCTAGGACCAGATCCCCATGGGCGAATGAGTGGACTTTGAATGACTTATCAAAGGCTCTCTTCATTCTCCCTTGGTTGAGTTCAAGCTTCTATTGAGATTCCAACCTCGTTTCATCAAGCGCATCCAACTCTTGATATCAAAGTTTGACCTTGTCATCTTCGGTTAGTCCTTGGTGCACAGTGACACGTAATGAAGGGACTTGAATTTCAAGAGGAAAAACTGCTTCACCCCCATAGACTAGGGAATAAGGAGTGGAATCGATGGCATTTCGTGTGGTAGTGTGATAGGTCCACAAGGCTTCATGAAGCTTCTCATGCCAGTTCTTCTTCGTCTTCGATACCGATTTCCTTAAAACGTTGCACAGGGTCTTATTGAAAGCTTCAGCTAATCCATTGGCTCGAGGGTGGTACATAGTCGAGTACTTCCACTCAAAACCGAACTAGTTAACCAAGCGATCGATGTGGTGACTTTTGAATTGAGGGCCGTTGTCAGATATAATCCGGTTAGGGACTCCAAACCAATATATGATATGATGTCAAACAAAATTAGCTATTGTGGCCCTAGGAACTTGCTTAAGGGGGACCACTTCAGCCCACTTGGAGAAGTAATCTGTTGTAGGTACATGACCCATTGCTGAAGGAGGGTCAATAGGCCCTACAATGTCCATACCCCATTGTGAGAAGGGCCATGATGACACTGTAGGGTGTAAGGGCTCTGTAGGCTGATGAACAAGGCTTGAATGTATTTGGCACTTCTTAGCATAGTTTAAGGAATCAACAATCATTGAAGGCCAATAATACCCCAATCTACGTATCCGTTCATAAAACTTGGGACCGGACTGATGTAATCCACAGATGCTTGAGTGTACTTCTTCCATGACCTTATTTGTTTCTTGAGCGTCCACACATCTAAGAACCGTCAAAATGATCGTCTGAAGAGACCATCTCCTTCAAGGAAGGTATACTTGGTAGACATTCGATGTACGCTGTTGCGCTCGGCACGATCCTCCAGGAGTCTACCATGTAATAGAAAATTAGTGATTGGCTCACTCCAATCTTCTACCTGCTTGACTTCTACGCATATTGGGTCGAAGAACTCTAGTTCTTGGTTTTGAACCTTAGCTCCCTGATCCCATGCCATTTTGTGTCCAGTCTTGGTAACTTCTTTAGCTGAGAGAAGTGCTTCGAATGGATAAGGAGGGCACTCGAGGAAGAGATTTCTCTCATCATTCATGTCTACTTCGGTTCTTAGTTCAATATGTCTCCACTCTGCCACCCAGACAGGCGTGGGCCCTGACGAGGTTAATTGAATTGTAGCTCCAAGCTTTGTGAGTCCATCAACTTACGAGTTTAGCCTCCTGGGGATGTGGCTCAATGATACATCCTCAAACTGGGCCATATACAATTTTGTGGTATCATGATACGGCTTGAGAGTGTCCTTTCTTACATCATAGATCCCTTTAAGTTGGTGAATGACCAACTCAAAGTCGCCATAGATCTTGAGCTGCTCCAAGTTTAGATCAAAGGCTATCTCCAATCCAAATATAAGGGCCTGGTATTCTCCCTTGTTATGAGAACCGAACTCAATGAGAGAGAAAGAAAGTGGTAATACTCCTCCTTTTGGAGTCAGGAATACCATGCCAGCGCCTCCTCGATCAGATGGGAAGGCTCCATCGAAATACATCTCCCATGCATAAGCAAGTTCTGCACAAAATACTTCTTCATCCTGGAGGTCACTTGATAAAGGGGATTCCACCGATGCGGGGTGTGCTGTGAGAAAATCAGCCAAGGCTTGGCCCTTGTTGGCCTTTTGTGAGACATATGTGATGTCAAATCCATTAGCAATAATGCCCACTTAGCAAGGCGTCTTGACAGGCATGGGCGTGTCATGAGAAACTTTACGGGATCTGCGTTCGATATAAGTTTTACTTCATGACTGAGCAAGTAGTGGCGGAGCTTTTGTACCGTGAAGATTAGGGCCAAGCACATCCTCTCTATAGGGGGATAATTCTTCTCGACCCCTTGCATCCTACGGTTGAGAGAATACAGTGCAGTTTCTTTCCCTTCGTCGTTGTTTTGCGCCAACAATGCCCCAATCGATTCATCGAGGGCGGTCACATACAGGATGAGGGGTTTCCTAACACTGGTGTTGAGAGCACCGGAGGATTGAGTAAATAATGCTTGATGTCATCAAGGTTGTCTGACATGCTTCATCTCAGATGAATGGGGTGTCCTTCTTTAATAGGTGCGTAAAGGGTTTACAGCGACCTGAGAGGTTTGAGATAAACCTACGGATATAAGCCAGCTATCCTTGGAGGAATCGCAACTCTCACAATGTAGTTGGTGGCGATATTTCCTAAATCACCATGATCTTGACCGACTCAACTTCCAATCCTCGGTGTCTAACAATGAACCCTAAGGACTTTCCTGAACGTTCGCCAAAAGTTCACTTTCGTCGATTCATTTTGAGTTGATGAAGGCGTAATCACTCGAACACCTTTTCAAGGTCCCTCATGTGAGCGTCTTTCACTTTGGATTTTACCACCAAGTCATCTATGTAACATTCCACCTCTTTGTGCATCATGTTTTTGTAGATGGTCGTCATTGCTCTTTGATATGTGGCACAAACATTCTTCAATCCCAAAGGCACGGTTGTGTAGTAATAGGCCCCTTTTGGAGTTAAGAACACGGTGGCTTCCTCATCTTCGAGCACCATCTGTATCTGATTATACTCGGAGTATCCATCCATGAAGGAAAAGATTTGGTAGTTAGTCGTAGAATCAAAGAGCATCTCGGTGAGTGGCAATGGGAAGTTATCCTTGGGACAGGTGGTATTTAGGTCACGAAAGTCGATGCAAACCCGTATTTGGCCATTCTTCTTCTTAACTGGAACCGCTAGCCACTTTGGGTATTTGACTTCGCGAATGAAGCTTGCTTGTCTGAGTTTTGTCACCTCAGCATCTATCTGCATTTCGAGGTCAGGCCTAAACCTCCTTGATTTCTGCTTGACAGGTTTGACAGTTGGATCGATGCCGAGATGGTGAACGGTGACTTGAGGGTCTAAACCAAGCATTTCATGATAATGCCAAGCGAAGAAGGCAGTAAAGTTCTCCTTCTCTTTTGACGACATATTTGTTGAGATGAAAGTGGGTCTGAGGTCAGCTTGATCTCTTAGATTTATCTCCTCAAGCTCGTCAACTGTGGGTTGTCCACATTCTTCCCATTCGTCTGGGGCCTCTTGCAACTCCTCATCATTGGCTCCATAGGTCTTCTCATTAATCTCAAGTGCAGAGACCCATGATCCTGACATCTTCGCCTCTACCAGAGTTCCAGGGTAGGTCATGATTTCTGCATCTTTCTCAAACTGAGGCACAAAAGGACCGACTTCGAATATGGACATTGTATCCAATTGTGGGAGTTTAATTTGAAGGTTACAAGGAAGTTGAGATTCAGTGATTGTGGGATGAGAAACTCCCTCGTACGAATCACATGATCTTTACACGGGTGTCTGCAGTGTTTGCCCCGTGCTGGATGATACTTCATAGACTTGTACCATATGGCAAGCCTCCTGAAAATAGAAGTTTTGGCCTCTTGACTCTCTCGATCCCTGCTCAAAGTCAGGATCAAGGGGCCACTGGGGTTTCTTTGGTTTTGACATCTTGTGCTTCTTTGAAGAAGATGGCTCTTCCTTGGCTCTAGTTGACAAGGCATCAACAACTGTTAAGAATCCAGCTACTTGGGTCAGCATCTTTTTCAACCGCCTTCACTGCGTCCTGCTTATATTGGTTCCTCAAGTTCTTTGTCAAGAGCCTCGAAATCTTGAAATTTCATGGTTGTACCTGTAGGAGACATAGAAGAGGAAGGATGAGAAGAAGAAGAAGGAGGAGGAGAAAGGTCAGTAAGTGAGGGACTTTTAAGGTCGTTCCCATCATCGGACCGATCTGGGCAGCTTTTTGCATCACCAGAGTTGGACATGTACAGGGACTCTTTTAGGTCTTTCCCCTGCTCAGACCGTTGGGGAGTGCTTTTAACATCGTCATCCTCATTGGACGTGCTCCAAGGAGAGGATGGCACGGGGACATCTTCTTGATGGGATGAGGAAGGAAGGATGATCGGGCTAGGGATAAAGTCTAATAAAGTTGGTAGTGGGAATTCCTACTCAACTGGTGATTGAGCCGTCTTGTTGCTCTGGCGGGCAACCCTTGGGGCATTCCTTCTCTTGGTGAACTGCTTCTCGATTGGAAAACTGCTTTTCGCTTTAAGGACTTGAGTCTGCTTCGCCCATGATGAACTATCTATGGCTGGGAGGTCAAGGGTTCAACAGGATCTGAATCATCATTACTCAAAACTTGTGTCAGGAGGTCCTCTCGTACCGGTGAAGCAGTGGTTTAGGGATGTCTTTCTTGAATGTTGTAGGACTCTTGGCATCCGTGTATTTCCTTTGCGATTATACCATGGAAACTGGAGCATTCACTCAGGTCGTGGCTCATAATATGATGTTACGGGCACTAGTGGTTCTCAGTTCCCTAAGTAAGGCATCGAGGCTGTCGTGCCAGTTTTTGTGTGATGAGACCTTCTTGAAGCATCATAATAAACAGGGCGTGAAGGAGATCAAGCGCTTCATCTTTCTCTTGGACTGTCATTGCATGGGAGGCCTCTGCTGCCCCGAATGCCTCCTTTAGCTTTTCAAGTTTTATCTGACCCTTATGAATTAGGGCATCGATAATTTATTTTAACGTATAACAGTCCTCTGTGGGGTGGTTTATTCTCTGATGATAAGCACAGTGATTCGCGTGGGTATCGAGTCCCGCTTGGCTAGGGAACTTGGTTTTTGGGAGCACGATCATGTTCAGTTTCAGTAGCAATCGTAGTAGTGCAGGGACCCATTCCTTTTCAAAGGAATGGACCTTGTTTCTATACCTGTTCCAATAATCATCTCGATTAAGGTTCGCGGGTGGGGGTACTCGGTTGTACAACTGTTGTTGCTTGCCTGCCTAAGGTGCTTTTGCTGTGTTTACCCCTTTGAAGAGGTCCAAAGATTGGGATGGAGCTTTCTTTGGATAGCTAACCGTGATGGTTGTTCTGGTCACTCCTTTTGGTTGGCTGCTCAGGGTGTTAGAAGGTATTTTTCATCAACATGGGGCCCCGCTCATTAAAGCTTAGCAAACAATGGAAATTTTGGCAGTCTTAGAATAGCCCTGGAATCGGCCAAGATCTTCATAAAGTCTTTCAAAGTTTCCTACCAAGTTTTGTTATAGTCCAACATGTCTAAGGTAGTGCAGACTGAGAAGCAGTTCCAACATAATCGACCTCTACTACTCCACTATAACTAGAACTACATTTTAGATATCTCAAATTGGTATGGGGACCACCACCATTGGATTCAGCACGGTAAAAAACCCTCATGGGTCAAATTTCAGCCCAAACGGACACTCCAGGAAGAATTTATAGGCAAAATAGTGAAATAGGAGGGACCGCACAATATTCCCGTGCTGCCACTCTATAACTCCACCCCATGGAAGGGACAGTCACAACCAGTGACTTTCGACGCTCATATCTCACCCATCCTAAGTCGGATCATGCTCAAATTTGGTAAGTTCGTCTAGTCAAGATGAGCGATTCGACATGTGGCACGCCCTGTGACAACACCTGAGTACGAAGAAAATTTAGAGAGAAGTTGCTGATCTGTGAAGAAAGTGTAGGAAATTCAACAGCATCTTGCTTCGCTCGAGCAGCCAGATCATGCCGTTCGTGAGCCCGATCGTCACGAGACCCATTCCATCCTATGCGTAAGGTCTCAGGCTATCACTGACCCAAAACCCCGTATGTGATGAACGGTTGGATTTTACATATAAATGCGACAAAGTGATTGCAAATTCTGTCGCCGAAATTCCAGATTTCAACCAAAATTCCAAAGTTGCAAAATCTTCGTTTAGGAAAGGAATCGTGCTGCGTTTGTTGTTCTATAATCGTAACGGCATGCTCAGTATAATTCATCAAAGAAATCATCAAAAAACATCAAGGATCGAGTACACTATCGATCCTAAGTTTCAAGATCCATTCAAATTTCAAGTCATATGATCGTGCACTAAAACACAATCCATGGCTCGAAGTTGGTATCAAATCGATCGCAATGTCGAGCCCTACAAGAAAACAATCATCTTACGATCAACTGGGCATCAGAACGATCCCGGATCAGCCACGCAAGTTCGCACAAGTTCTAGGGCAACACATGGACTGTTCTGGAATTCTATGAATTGTTAGGAAGGGGCAAATCTGTCATTGTGCACCCTATTTTCTAATTTATTTTAATTCAATTTAATCCTAATTTCCAGCAATTAGGGTTAATTTTGATCATCCATCCATTTTTGGGGCAAATTCTATATATACGTACTAGCATTGTGCGCACCAGAGGACTCAACCTTTCACAAAAAGGAGAGTTTCTACTTAATACAAGTCTCTTTCTTCTCATTGTTGGGTCACATTTGAGAAAGAGAGTGAGGTGAGAGAAAATTTTGACCAGTACCCTTAGGTTCGAGGTAAATATTCTCTCTCTTCTTTTCTTTTTTTCTTCTTCTCTCTCTTCTTTCCTCTCTTTACCCCTACTTCTCATGCACGGCAGTGGCAGTGTCGTGCATGTCTCCCCTGAGGTCACACAGGTCGTGCATGTCTCCCTTGAGGTCACACAGGTCGTGCATAGTGATGGTAGTGCCATGCGTGAGTCTGCTTCTCCTTCTATTCTTCTATCTCCCTCTCCCAATGAGGCTCGTAGACTGTGCTGCCTATCGCCATCCATAGACATAGCTTCGACGTCTTAGTGAAGAACCCAGACGACGGAACTTGCTGCCACCCACAGGGGTCATTCCTTGTTGTGCATCTATAGTAGATGACGATACCCTTCGCCGCCAGCTAGAGACCTTGGCAATGTCTACCGCCGTCCGTGAGCTTCCTTCCCTTATATGGTGCTTATCTCCTTCCTTCCGGCGTCCCACACCTATCATCGTGTGCCTCGTGAGGATTACCATCGTGCACTTTATGGAGGACTATCGTCGTGCGCTTCATCAAAGACTATCGCTGCTCGTGTGGGAGAGTGTTGTCTCCGTTTGTTGCCAACGACGATGCCTAGTGCCATCCATAGTTCATTTCTCACTCTCTAGCCATGAGCAGTAGTGTCGAGTGCCGCCCAAGGGCCACGACACTACTATTCCACGATCGTGATTGGCAACGCCTAACGCCATCGGGACCCCATCTCTCTGCCGTCTCGTGTTTTCCTTTCATTCCCTTTTCCTCTTCTCACGACCGAAGGTAGACTTAGCCTAGAATCGCCATATCTGTCTCGGTTTCGAGTAGTATTGCCACCATGTTGGTCTTGAGAACCATGGCCATCTTGCTACCACTTTGAGTCGATGACTTCCTGGTTGCCATGCTAGTCTCGCATCTTCATTGAATTTTTCTTCCCTTTTATATCTTTATTTGAACCTTACACTTCATCGCCCTCTCCTATGAACGTACATTGCCTTAAGACAAGGGTGGGTCTTTCTGACCTACTTGTCTTACAAATTAACCATAGAAGTGTAGTGCAAAAATAAAGAGGATTGTAGGTCAAGGGAGGCAACTTCAAACCAGCTAAAGCAGCTGGGGGGAGTTCTTCATGATTTAAGAGGGCGCCAACCCGAGCCAGCCCGAATAAGTCTCGAACCCACCTTCATTTCCTCTCTCATCGGTTGGAATACCTGCCCTTGCTCTCGAGCAAGGTTCTGAGAGAGAAATCTCAAATCTTAGGTTCGCTAGAAACCGAGATACGTGTCGCCAGATCATCCAGATCTAGAGGGCGAGATTGAGGCACGTAACCAGCTTAGCGACTCCACTGGGACTTACTACCCCTTAGTCGGCTCACTCTTGTTTGACTAGTATCATCTTTTACTTTCTGCATTAAGTTATTCAACCCATTCATTTGAGTCGGGAACTTCCTTATCCTTGCACTCGTGACCGTCCCAGGGAAGTGAACTGCTCAAGCTTCCTTTCCTACGCTCCTCCTAAGTCAGGACTTACGGCTCGACTCCTAGGTTCTCCCTTGGATCGGTGTGAGAGCAGACTTAAAAGTCCCCGCCTCACCACTGCATCGTCCTGGTGGACCCTCCACCAAGGCCTCTTTCATTGGTGGCACATTTGCCACCACACTTAGCACACACCCTGCTACCGATAAGTCTCTTGCTAGTCATATTACAGACGCACACCGAAAGGCTGCCCCCATCACTTTCAAGAAAGGAAAGTGAGTTGTCGTCGCTCCTGAGGTTCGCCGAAGGGCAACCCCTTATGTTCCTTCACCACCCCAAACCTCCACATCTGGAGGGTCGGCACATGGAGGCAGAGGTCCTGAGATCTTCACCTCTAACACACATCCAAGGGATCGTGGTCCATCCACTCGAGCCGCATCTCGGGTCAACCCTTATGTTGCCTTAAGCTCACAACTAGGGCTAGGCCTTCTCGGGCCAAACCCTACATGCACCATGCATTTGCTTTCCACTGCCCGGGGCAGCGTTAGCTCTATGCCACCTTGAGCACATGAGGGTCGATCACTCCATCAACACACACAGCTTCACCCTGTGAGAGATGGGCTTCTGCCTCACCCCTCACAGACACAAGCTCTTGGGTCTCAACCTCCTCAGGTCGAACACATTCACCAGGCCTGGGTCGACCCCCAAGTCACCCAGACGGCTAACTCTAAAGGTGCACATGCATTGTCTTGGCAGGTTCCTTTTTGACCTCAACTCAAAAGGAATCGTGAACCAGCTCCTTCCTCTGCCACTCTCCAGACACCAGGAAAACAACTCGATCCCCGGTACTCAAAGGTCTTCCCTAAGCATACGATCTTGAGCCAGCTCATGTCAGCCTTGCACATGGGCCCCACAAAGGAACTCGGGCCAACGACCTGATGTTAGACAGAGGCCTCCGGCCTCCAAGGCAGAAACCCAGGCTGCCTTCCGTCCTTGGACCCCACTCCCTCCTCCAGCTCATAGACACGGCCCTTGTGTGTTCGAAGAAGGGGGGGCAGTCCAGGTCTCAGGCTCTGTTCTGGAGTGAAGACCACAGCTGTCTCAGGGTTAAGCAGGAGAGAGGTCTTCAGATTCTGACCAAAGAAGCCTCCAAGGCAGTCGAGGCCACCACCTTTGATGATCACCTACCTCATAACCCCTTTTTCCCTCTCCAAACTCCAGAGCCTTACCGAGTCCAAGAGTATTGATGGGTTGTCACTATTCAGAAACCACGGTCCCAAGACTGTCAAGAACAAGTCCTCACAAGATCGGCATACAAGGCTCGAGTCCAGTATGGGCTGGCTCAACCCCTCCAGGCTAACTTTGCACTCACCACTCGACAACCTCGAAAGTCCACTGTCCCGCCAGGCTCATACCCTCCAAAAGAGACAGTAAGTGTCATGGTGATCAATGACCCGGACGATGCTCAGGAGGAGCGAATGAACAAGTTTGGGGAAATGATGCAATCGATCCTTGGAAAGATGGAATGCCTAGAGGCCTCCTGGTCTCCTTCTTTGACTGATGCCCCAACTGGTGAGGACACAGTTCCCAGGCAAACTCCTCCATCAGCCTCCTAAGATAGTTCTACCTCCCGTAGGGTCTCTTAAACCGACATAAATGCTATGTGGCACATAGCCTCATGAACAAGGTCTCAGGCATGCAGGAGATGCCGATTTATCGAAAGCCGTACCTGTCATACATAGACCAAGTACCCTTCCCTTCGAACTATCAAAAGGGGAAGCTCCCCCTGTTCAACTGTACTACGTCTTCGCACCAGCATACTGCTCATTTTCAGGCGGCCTGTTCGGAGACAGCAACTGACTGACTCCTCCTCCTCCTCTAGTTCATCGAAACTCTTGAAGGGCCAGCCTTACAGTGGTATGCTCGGCTGCCTCCCAACTTGGTATACGCATGGCAAGAGATGGAGCAGTTGTTCTACCAACACTTCTAGGAAGTCCAAAGGAACGTGGAGACCTTCGAACTCCTCACCCTGATGCAAGACCCTGATGAGCCGATTGACAAGTTCATCACCCGCTATAGAGAGTTGGCAACCTTGCATGCCACTTCCATGACCGAGAAGGAAGCGTCCAAACCTGCATACGGAACATGCTTCTCGAGATCGCTCTACATGTCAAGGCATCCAATCCACCCCCCATGTCAGAGCTCATCTCCAAGGCAGTTTGTATTGAGGGATTATTCAAGCATCATGGCAACCCTCGTTAGCAACCTACCAGCTCAAAATCTCGCTCCAACAGTTGGGGCAGCCAAAAGGCAGTAATCAACGCGACCGTCAATGTGGTTGACACTAAAGGCGCGGTGACCTTTCTAAGGCACAAGCGTCTCCGGCCGCCAGCAAGCAGCAGTCTTACAACAGCTTCCCGCCTCCTAAAATTCTAAGCTAAACGACTACTGGCCAGCACTAGAATAAAGTTTACCCCTTCGACACAGAGTCGACGCCTGTATTACTTCGGCTGCTATTGGATCAGAACATGATACAATTGTCGGAGGCTAATAATGCGGAGTCAGCTGGGGAGGAGGCAAATGATAAGTACTACACCTATCATAGGAGAGTATGCCACCCCACTTACGACTACTATAAGCTCCAAGACACGATCAAAACCCTTATCAACGAGGGTCATATAAAGCTCGAAGAGTTGAAGAAGCATTCGAGGAAACTGAGGTTTCTCACATAGTCACGATCTAAGAGGACGAGGGGGCACTTGCTACCCGCTGTCCTTCATGCATTGTTCTCCATAATGCTCGAAGAATTGCTCATCACTCCCAAGCAGGCAAGGCAGCCCAAGTTCCTGCCTAGAACCGAGAACCTCTAGTGCACGTATCACCACATACGTGGCGATGACATCAGCGAATGCCCTGGCTTCCACGAGCTCTTGGCAGAGAAGATGCAACAGTGCCAGGCAGTTCAAGGCCATCCAGTCATGTGGAAGACCTCCTGACACAAGCCCAAGGAAGTCCTGAACTAGACCTCTGCAGGCCCTCTTCAAGGCAATGCTCCAACAAGGCCTTGTCACTCTCAAGCCCGCCAAGCAGCCGAGGTGTCTTGCCCAGGGTACGGAAAAAATTTGCTGCCCATATCACCAAGTATGGGGCCACGAACTCAACTAATGCTTTGGGTTCAAAGCTATAGTCGTGGAGAAAGTCCAGTCACATCATTTGTGCCTTTCTCCCGGAACATGTCCAGGCTGTCACTCTCATTCCAAAGGAAGCCACACTACCAGCCCCTCTTGAGTATACACTGGACCCTTTAGATCCTTCAAACTCTCAGCCCTAGAAAGTCTACCATGGGCGGAGTAAGCTCAAATCCTTGAAACGTGAGGCAGTCTACCAAGCTAGGGCTACTCACCAGGCTGATAGGGTGGTCTAGACATCGCCTCAAGGATCCCAAAGGAGACGGCGGTCACCTAGGTCAGCCCGCTAAAGGAATCGTCCTCCTCAGCCATCAGTCAAGGAAGAATTCCTCAGGCCCCTTCCTCTACTGCCGACCTTGCAAGACATTATCCCAGGTGTGGCTCGCCTCATCCTTTCATCTAATCAGGTGGACATCCCCAAGTCACCAACAGCTCGGGATTCCCCCTAATATGTGTGACGACGCTAAAAGCACCCCACGACGGTCAAGCCTGGAGCAATACCTAAAATATCCCCTGGGCAAGTCCAATTCTTGCGATTACGTAACAAGCTGTCAGGAACGTTCTAACTCTTCTTCTCCTCCCTCCTCTTTTATTTTCTCCACAGGTGCAGCCCGACGGTGCCAAGACTTCGACACTCTAAACAAAGAGTTCAAAGACACCAGCCTCACCCAGCAACAACAAGAGCACCTCAAAGAGATGCTGGCCCTGGCGGTGGGATTCTCGACAGCCGCTGACGACCTGTCAACTCGAGCCAAAACCTAGTCATCTTCAGGCTTCTATTTCAAAGAAGCATCCCACATGGTGCAAATCTTGGACGTACCAGCTAGCACAGGGCAAATGGTCTAAAATCGAGAAAGAAGCTAAAGCTCACACCTCAAAAGCTCAAGGCCCTCAAGTTTCCTAGCCCTCCGCTTTCTCAAAAACCTCAATCTCAAACCTCTACATCCTTAATACAAGCTCCTTTACTTCCTTATTAACCCAGACCCACCGGCTGAACAACAAAGTCAGCCAGTGCCACAAACCAAAACTCAACCAAAACTTGTTCCTAAGCCTACCCTACCACCCACACTAGTGACAGGATCGGGAACACATAAGACTAATGAGGATAAAGTGAAATACTATGTAATTGGGCACTTGAGAAAGCTTCCACCCCTTATAAGTATCTATGATGCCCTCCTGCTGTCTAGGGACTACTGTATGGCTCTGGTTCAAGTTCTTTCTAACCCAGAGGTGTACAAGATTGAAGTGGAACCCATTGGGGTTGACCCGGCCATCCAAAGTGGGTGCCTGGAAATCTCCTTTTTGGAAGATGACCTTCAGTTGGGAGGTAAATTCCACAATTACCCCCGCTTCGTGAATGGTGAATTTCACTCCTACCCCCCCTCTATACTCACATTTTCATCATTATCTTCCCTCGTCACCAGCTGAATGGGGGTGCACACAAAGGTGATGCCTAAAGGCCACCTTGGTTCACACAACGCTTCAGTGAGCCATATTGGCTCACCTCTCACCAAGCTCTCGCCGGTGAATGCATCAATACCAAGCTCCCCTTCTCATAGGAGGTTCTTCATGTCTGGAATGGCCCTAGAAGAAAAGGACGCCAGGCAGCCACGAAGAAATTGTGTTCATCAGGGTAAGACTATCGCTGTCTGCCACCAAAAGGGATCGCCGCCTCGCAATCAATCGAGGGCTATCGTCGTTCCACGACCAAGGTGTATTAATGCCTTGCTCCAGCTGTCAGCACAAGTCACACGTGTGTCCCTTGAAATCTGAGCACACCGCCTGACACTTGCAGCGCGGCCTATCACCATGCGTCCGAAGGATGACAGTTTGCCTTCCCACGACCCTTCGTCTCTTCCACTGTTACAACCCCCCAACACTTCGGGTTCCCACCGGTGTTTCCCCACCTCGTCGAAAATCCACCCCTGTCAATCTGGAAACCCCTTCCCCGCCTTCCACTCGCTGTCAGAGTTAGCGAAAACCACTGGAATCCCCAGAAGGCTACTCTGAGACCCTACAGATCTCCCTTCTCCCCTCTCTTCCTTCTTCAGTGAGTTCACCACCAACTCACCAGAATTCCACAGAGTTCTCGGTGAGCCCACTATTGTTCTCCCTTCTCCTCTGATAACCAAAGGACCTACAGAGCCCTTTGAACTGGCTGTAATCTCCCCTTTAGTAGCAGAACTACTGGAGGAGCACTAGAACTCTGGCAGGGCACCTTTACAAATTTTGCTAAGGCCCCAATAAGCCCTATTCCTTGCTCAGAAAGCCTTGAAACTTCCTGAAAAGATTCGCAATCATGGCACAAAGCTTCGCGACCTCTTGAAGTTCACCAAAAAAGCTCCTATTCGCCTGTCTCTACAAATTTTGGCTGGGAAATTTTGGTCGAAAACCTTCGCTAAAAGCTTTCGCTCTCTCTTTCTAAAAGCCCTTCTATTGTTTTACCCTTCATAGTGTCGTAAACTGCCCTCAACAAACACAAAATGCTTTAGTCTCAGTTCTTGGCGGCAATAAGATCAGGCTGGGGCAGGTCAAGCCCGAGACTCGAGAGGGCTATCACCGCACCCTTCACCCAGAGGGCTATCACCATCTACCGTTGTCAAGGGCCATCACCGCGCACCTTCGTCAAGGGCCATCGTAGCTGCACGCCCTCATCAAAGGGTCATCACCACGTGCCTTTGTCAAGGGCCATCGCCGCGTGCCTCTTCGAAAGAATTATCACCGCGTGTTTTAACAAAGGCCACTGCCGCATTCTTCACCAAGGGGCTTAATGTCGCGTGAGTCATCCGAAACTTACTCTCAGCTGGACCAACATCCTGTACTCTCAGGAAGTTCAGCCCTTGCACCACAGCCTCACTCCTCAGCCAGTCCAGCCTCTGGTGATGTCTCTGCTCCCCATGGAGTCAAATTCCCTCACCACGCCATGGTCCAATGCACGACCCTAAACTGCATGGTCCGAACTATATGACCTTAAACTATAGTGAAGGTCTAGTTTCACAAACTTAAACTGCATAGTGCTTGTCTCATGACTCAAAATTGTACGACCACAGTCCATGCTGCATGACCTTAAACTGCACAGCCACGGTCCGAACTATATGACCTTAAACTGTAGCGACAGTCTAATGCACGACCCTAAATTGTATGATCCAAACTACATGACCTTAAACTATAGCTATGGTCTAGTTGCATGACCTTAAACTACGTAGTCCTTGTCTTATGAATCAAAATTGAATGACCACACGGTTCATGCTGAATGACCACACGGTCCATGCTGAATGACCTTAAACTGCACAGCCACGGTCCGAACTATATGACCTTAAACTGTAGCGACGGTCCAATGCACGACCCTAAACTGCACAGTCCGAACTATATGGCCTTAAACTGTAGCGAAGGTCTAGTTGCACGACCTTAAATTGCATAGTACTTGTCTCATGACTCAAAAGCGTACGACCGTGGTCCATGTTGCATGACCTTAAACTGCATAGCCATGGTCCAAACTGTATGACCTTAAATTGTAGTGGAGGTCTCATTGCACGACCTTAAACTGCATAGTCCTAGTTGCATAACTTTAAACTACATCACCACGGTCCAACTGTATGACCCTAAACTATAGTGCACATCTTGGCCGCATGGCGTTAAACTGCTTTGCTAAGGTTCAGAAGGCATGACCTTAAAGAGGCCCCCACATATGCGCACACACCTTTTACGTACATCTTCACGCACGTGTTCCCTAACTGACTCGTTCATGTGCTTATACCACCTCCATTTCCTCTCCGATGAGCCTACATACGGGCTCACACCCTTTACGTGCATCTTCTTACATGCCTTCCTTAGCCGGCCCATTTGTGTGCACGCACCACCTTCACCATCATTACCATAATTTCCTCTAGTGAGTCTTACTTATGCTCGCGAAAGGGCGAACCCTTCCATGAGCCATACTCGCCGTCAACTAGTGGGTCACCATTGTTCACCCACCATCTATCCATCATCAACTCTTCACAAGGCAACTTCATGCCATCTTCCCAAGTGAGTCAAAGTCATCACTAAACTCACTCTATGGTGGCCACAAACTACTATTCACCACAACTACGGTCTAGCTGTATGACCCTAAACTATGGTGCATGTCTTGGCCACATGACATTAAAAGGCTTCGTACAGGTCTCGAAGGCACGACTCTAAATACGCCTTCACAAGGAAAACAAAGGGGCATGGTGTATACCTAACAAGGGAACACCATGAGTAAAAATGACGTACGGGCATGATCACGAAACCATGAGTAAGAGAGTTCCGTGGAAAATAAATCTAGGCATGGTGAAAACCCTAAAAGGGCATCGTAGGTAAAAATGGAGAAAAATGTTGGACTTGACCGCAAGTCATGGGTAAAAGAGCCCCAAAAAAGCAGAAGTTGGTCAAAACCACATTCACGACGCCACTTCCCCTGTTCAAGTAAAAAATCGTAAAAGGGCGCTTGGACTGACAAGAAGGGCTGACACACGACCACCACGTTAGCCGACATTCAATCTCCAAACGTGACAATCCTGGCTAATGAGGTTTGCTTAAAATCCTTAAAAGTCAGCATCCAATCGCAACACCATCATGGGTCATCAGGGGGTGAGAGTCGCATAAGATCCCCCACGTTTTGATATGGCTCATCTAGAAGTGAGAGCCGCATAAGATCTCCCAACCATCATGGCTCATCAGGGGGTGAGTGCCGCATAAGATCAGCCGCATTTCAACATGGCACATCAGGGAGTGAGAGCCCCATAAGATCTCCCAACCATCGTGGCCCATCAGGGGGCAAGTGGTTAGCTGCCTCAATCTCACCCTCTCGATCTGAATGATCTGGGGCACGTATCTCGGATTTTTGGCTAACCTGTGATTTGAGATCACTCTCTTGGAACCTTGCTCGAGAGTAAGGGAAGGTCTACCAATCGATGAGAGCAAAAATGAAGGTGGGTTTGGGACTTACTCGAGCTAGCTCACGTGGGCGCCCTCTTAGATCACGAAGAAAGCCCCCCAACTGCTTAGCTAGTTTAGAATCGCCTCCCTTGACCTGCAATCCTCTTGTTTTGTATACAACACTTCTATAGTTAATTTGCGAGACAAGTGGGTCAAAGAGACCCGCCCATGTCTTAGGGCATTGTACGTTCACACGAGAGGGTGATGAAGAGTAAGGTTTAAATAAAGATAGAAAAGGGAAGAAAACTTGATGAAGAGACAAGACTAGCATTGCAGCCGGGAAGTCATAGACTCGGAGTGGTAGCAAGACAGGCATGGTCCTTAAAACTCGCACGACGACAATGCTACTCGAAACCGAGACCGACATGGCTGTGCTAGGCTAAGTCTACCCTCAAACAAGTGAGAAGAGACAAGAGAATGAAAAGAAGAGAAGAGACAGCAGAGAGATGAGGTCCCGACGGTGTTAGGCATTGCCACTCACGACTGTGGAGTAGCAGTGTCGTGGCCCTTGGGCAGCGCTCGACACTACTAGTCATGGCTAGAGAACTACGGGTGGCGCTAGGCATCGCCATTGGCAACATTAGAAAACAACACGCTCCCAGGCGAGTGGCAATAGTTTCTGATAAAGCGCGCGGTGATGGTCATTCTTGAAGCACGTGATGGTAATCCTCATGAGGCGCATGGTGATAGGCATGGGACGCAGGAAGGATGGCGATGAACATCAAACACGCATAGGAAGCACGCGGATGAATGTAGACGTTGCCGAGGCCTATAGCGGGCGGCGATGGGTATCGCCGTTTGCTATAGACGCGCAACAGGGAAGGACCCCTACTAGCGGCAACAGGTTTCACCGTCTAGGTTATTCACTAAGACGTCCAAGCTATATCTGTGGACGGCGATGGGCAGCACCGTCTACAGGCCCCACCAGATGAAAGAGATAGAAGAAAAGAAGGAGAAGGAGACTCACGCATGGCACTGCCATCGCCATGCGCGACTTGTGTAACCTCAAGGGAGGTATGCACGGCACTACCACTGCCATGCATGACCCCTACGAGGAACTCAGACGGGGAAGGAGGGGGGGAAGAGAGGAAAGAAGAGAGAGAGAAGAAGAAAAGAAAAGAATAGAGAGAATATTTACCTCAAACTTAGGGGTATCGGTCAAAAGTTTCTCTCACTCTCTTTCTCAAACATGACCCAACAATGAGAAGAAAGAGAAACTTGTATTAAGTAAAAACTCTCCCTTTTGTGAAAGGTTTTTTGTCTTCTAGTGCCTACAATGCTGGTACATATATATGAAATTTGCCTCAAACATGGGTGGATGATCAAAAGTAACCCTAATTGTTGAAAATTAAGATTAAATTGAATTAAAATAAATTTAAAAATAGGGTGTAAAATGATAGATTTGCCCCTTCCTAACAATTCATGGAATTTCACAACAGTCCTTGTATTGCCCTATAACTTGCATGATCTTGCATGGCTGATCCGGGGTTGTTCTGATGCTCGGTTGATTGTAAAATGATTGTTTTCTTGCAGGGCTAGACATGGCAATTGATTTAATACCAACTTCGAGCCATGGATCGTGTTTTTAGTTAACGATCAGAAATTTGAATGGATCTTGAAACTTTGGATCGATAGTGTACTCGTTCCTTGATGTTTTTCGATGATTCTTTGTTGAATTTCTCTGAGCATGCTGTTACAATTGTGGGACAATAAACACAGCTCGATTCCGGGCCCGAACGAAGTTTTTGCAACTTTAGAATTTTGACCAAAATCTGGAATTCTGGCAAAGAAATTTGCAGTCGCTGCATCGGCTTTGTGTGCAAAATCTGTCTATTCATCACATATAGGGTTCGGGTCAATGATAGCCTTAGACCTTACACACGATGGAATTGGTCTCGCGACGATCGAGCTCGCGAGCGGTGTGATCTGGCTGCTCGAGCGAGGCATGACACTGCTGAATTTCTTGCACTTTCTTCACGGATCAGCAACTTCTCTCAAGATTTTCTTCACGCTCGGGTGTCGTCATGGGGCGTGCCATATATCGAATCGTTCCTCTTGACTAGACGAACATGCTCACCAAATTTGAGTGTGATCTGACTTGGAAAGGGTGAGATATGAGCATTGAACTTTATTGGTCGTAAATGTCCCTTCCATGGCATGGAGTTGCAGGGTGGTCACACGGGAATAGCATGCGACCCCTCCTATTTCACTCTTTTGCTTATAACTTCTTCGAGTGTCCGTTTGGGCTGAAACTTGACCCCTGAGGGTTTTCGACTATGTCAAATCCAATGGTGGTGGTTCGACAATGATTTAAGACATCGAAAATATAGCTCTAGTTATATAGGCTGTTTCAGGGTGCTAGAGGTCGATTCTTCTGGAACTGTTTCTCAATTTGCACTGCCTTAGACATGTCGGACTAAGATGAAACATGGCAGGAGACTTTTGAGAGACCTTATGAAGATCTTGGTTGATTCTAGGGCTATTCTAGGACTACCAAAGTTTTCACTGTTTGCTAAGCTTTATTGCACGGAGGCCCCATGTTGATGAAAAATACCTTCCAACAGCATTCCCTGTTGAATGCTGTTCTTTGAGAGAATCGAGAAGTGTAATCATTCAAGAAGTTTTGAGGGATCTTGTCGAATTCCTCACCCTCAAGGGACTATCAGGCCTTTTCTGAAGGTCGAATGCTATGAACCTTCGGTCGGCATTGTTCGTTGCTACATCAGGTTTGCTTTTGATGCTTAGGGTATCTTTGTGGGTCCTGTTTAGTGGGGTCCATTCGGGGGCTTCTATCCTGTCCCCAAAGTTTGGTCCCATGTAGGCTAGGGGGTTTTGGCGAGACGTACCTTGAAGCCTGTGGCAGGTTAAACCCTGGCTTAGTCAGTTTCTTGCCTTTTTGATGGTCCTTAGCATTTTCAGATGGATATTTTAGTCATTGTCCTCACCCTCAAGGACTCTTGTTGTTGTTAAACTGGAGAGATCTTATGTAGCTCTCACTCCTTGATGAGCCATGTTGCGGGGGATTTTTTATGGCTTCACCCCCCGATGAACCATGATTGTTGGGAGATCTTATGTGTCTCTCACTCCCTGATGAGCCATGTTGAAGCATGGGGGATCTTATGTGGCTATCACCCTCTGATGAGCCATGATTGTTGGGAGATCTTATGCGGCTCTCACTCTCTGATGAGCCATATTGAAACATGCGGGATCTTATGTGGCTCTCACCCCCTGATGAGCAATGATGGTTGGGAGATCTTATGTGGCTCTCACTCCTGAATGAGCCATGTTGAAACGTGGGGGATCTTATGAAATGTCACCCCTAGATGAGCCATGATGGTTGGGAGATCTTATGCGGCTCTCACTTCCTGATGAGCCATGTCAAAACGTGGGAGATCTTATACGGCTCTCACCCCTTAATGAGCCATGATGGTTGGGAGATCTTATGCGTCTCTCACTTCCTGATAAGCCATGTGGTGTTGCGATTAGATGCTGGCTTTTGAGGATTTTAGGCAGACCTCATTAGCCAGGATTGTGACTATTTGGATATTGAATGTCAGCTAAGGTGATGGTCGTGCTTTAGCTTGTCTTTGTTGGTCTAAGCGCCCTTTTGCGGGTTTCACTTGAACAGGGGAAGTGTCGCCGTGAAGACAATTTTTACCAACTTTTGCTATTTTTGGGTTCTTTTACCCATGACCTAGGGTCATCTCCACCCTTTTCATCCGTTTTTACTCACGATGCCATTTTTGGGTTTTCATCATGCCTAGATTTTGTTTCATACAGAACTCTCTTACTCATGGTTTTGTCACCATGACCGTCTGTCATTTTTACTCATGGCATTCCCTTGTCAGGTGTGCAACGTGCTCATTATTTTTCATGTGATTGAGTATTTAGAGTCGTGCCTTTGAGACCTGTGCGAAGCCTTTTAACGTCATGCGGCCAAAATGTGCACTGTAGTTTAGGGCCATACAGCTAGACTGTAGTGGTGGTGAATGGCAGTTTGTGGAGGCCATAGAGTGAGCTTAGTGACTGTAGCGGAGGCCATGGAGAGTATGGCTTGTGAAAGGGTTCGCCACTTGGTAAGCATAAGTAAGATTTACTGGAGGAAAAGATGGTGAATGTGGTGCACGCACATGAATGGGCCTACTAGGGAAGACATGCATGAAGATGCACGTAAAGGGCATGCGCGCGTATGTAGGCTCATCAGGGAGGAAATGGAGCTTATATGCAAAGACGAACAGGTCTGTTAGGGAAGACGTGCATGAAGATGTATGTAAAAGGTATGTGCGCGTATGTGGGGCAGTCTTTAAGGTCATGCCTCCTGGACCTGGGCAAAGCAGTTTAATGTCATGTGGCCATGACGTGTACTATAGTTTAGGGTCATACAGTTAGACCATGGTTATGTAGTTTAAAGTCATGCAACGAGACCTCCGCTATAGTTTAAGATCATATAGTATGGACCGTGGCTATGAAGTTTAAGGTCATGCAGCATGGACCATGTAGATTAAGGTCATGCAACAATACCTCTACTACAGTTTAAGGTCATATAGTTTGGACCATGGCTATGTAGTTTAAGGTCATGCAGCATGGACTAGTGTGTTGATCGCCACGTAGGTAAAGCTACATGGGGGATGGGTTGTGGATAGCAATCTAACTCCCGGGGGATAGAGATAGTTAAGGCTACACACAAGTGAGAGGTTGAGATAGAGATGGTGGCACTCGAGGAGTGGCAGACAGACGTGACTTCACTGGGGATTAGGAGGTCCAGTGTGACATTTCGGGGATAATGAGCAATAACATGCATGTGACTCTGCTGAGGATGACAGGGCAGAGCACAGATGAACCTCATGAGGGTTGAGATGATAAGAAGGGCCTTAAACTCCCTGGGGATAGTGGGTCGTAGTAAGACGTGACTCTTACTGGGATGTTGGTGTGAAACAAACCCATTAGGGGTTAAAGAGGTAGGTATGACTCCTGCACACATCTAACTCCACCAGAGATGTTGATGAAATACCCTTTCAGTGAGGAGGTGTTCTATCTCTCAATTGGAGTTGTGCATATGGACCCTTTGTCCTGCTATGCATTATAGTTTTAGGGTCTGATAGCTTGGACCATGGCTATGCAGTTTAAAGTCATGTGGCTAAGACTGTGCAGTTTAAGGTCATGCAACTAGACCTTTGCTACAGTTTAAGGTCGTATAGTTTGGACCATGGCTGTGGAGTTTAAGGTCATGCAGCATGGACCGTGGTCGCACAGTTTTGAGTCATGAGACACGGACTATGCAGTTCAAGGTCCTGCAACTAGACCTTCGCTACAGTTTAAGGTCATATAGTTCGAACCTTGGTCGTACTATTTTGAGTCATGCGATATGGGCAATGCATTGGAGGGTCCTACAATTAGACCACCTCTACAGTTTAAGGTCCTATAGTTAAGCCTGTGCAGTTTACGGCTGTGCATCAAGACCATGGCGTGGTGAAGGAATTTGACTCCATGGGGAACAGAGCCGTCACCAGAGGTTGGAATCCCCTAGGAGTGAACCTGTTGTGTAGGGGATGAACTTCCTGAGAGTACATGACGATGGTCCAGCGGAGAGTGCCATGGCGTGCGCGTGGCACTAAGTGTCGGATGGCGCATGCGGCACTAGGCCCCTTGGTGAAACGTGCAGCAGTGGCCCTTGGCAAAATGCACGGAGATAACTAATTCGACGAGGCACGTGGCGATGGCCCTTGACGAAGGTGTGCAGCGATTCCCCTTTGACGAGGGTGCACAATGATGGCCCTTGACAAAGGCGCGTGGTGATAGCCCTCTGGGTGAAGGACTAGGCGATAGCCCTCTCGGGTCTCGGGATTGACCCGCCCCGACTTGGTCTTATTGCCGTCAAGAACTAGGTACTAAAGCATCATTTCATATTTTTCGAGAGAAGTTTACGCACTACTGAGCTTAAAAGGGGGAAAAGCCCACTTTACTGCTTTACCGAACGGTAAAACAGTAGAAGGGGTTTTAGAGAGGGAGGGCCAGAGATTTTGGCGAAGGTTTTTTGGTGAGAACTTCCCGGCCAAAATTTGCAGAGACAGGCGGTTAGGAGCTTTTCTGGCGAGCTTTAGGAAGTCGCAAAGCTTCGTTTCATGATTGCGAACCTTTTCGGGAAGTGCCGAGGCTTTTTGAGAAAGGAATAGGGCTTCTCGGGGCATGAGCAAGAATTGCAAAGGTGCCCTGCCGGGGTTTGAATGCTTCTCCGGTCGTTCTACTACTAAATGGGAGATTGCAGTGAGTTTAGAGGGCTTTGTAGGTCCTTTGGTTATTGGAGCAGAAGAAGGGAGAACAACAATGGGCTCATTGAGAACTCAACGGAATTATGGTGAGTTGGTGGTGAACATTCTGAAGTGGAAATAGCAGGGAGAAGGGAGATCCACATGGTCTCATGGAAGCCTTCTGGGGATTCCGGTGGTTTTTTGCTAACTCTAATCGCGAGTGGAAGGTGGGAAAGGGGTTTCTCGGTTGACGGGAGTGGGTTCCCGACAAGGAGGGGAAATGCCGGTGGGAACGCGAAGGGTTGGGGGATGAGAAGGACGGTCGTCGCGGGCAAGTAGCTAGGGAAACTGAAGAAACACAAGGGCTATTGCCCTCTGAGATTTGGGGATGGTGGGAACCGAGGTATTCAAGTTCATGCGCGACATTAAGTAGTATGCGGTGCCACCTTCACTTGTCCTTAGGCCACATACGACGATAGCCGCGTTCAAGAGCATGCTAGTCGCAATGATAACCTCGCGCGGCGTTGGTTTTCCCATGGTGATGGTAGAACGTGACATTGTGTTGCGTACGGCGATGGCTACGCATGGTGTTGAGTCACGCGCGGCAATGATCATGGATGGTGATGTCTCGTGAGGGTCAAGAGTGATGACAATCGAGAAGGCTGTGCCGTTGTGGCCTGTCAGAGGTTGGGAACGAAGATGAAGGAACTTGTTCCTTAGGGACACTCTCAAATACATGGATAAGAAAATCAACAATCCAGATAAATGGGTTATAGAACCCGCACGTCATATGTGAAATGTGCAAAGAGAATGAAAGCAGATAATAAAAGAAGAGACTAGCCAAATAAGAACAATCCGACTAAGGGGTAGTAAGCCCCCAGTGGAGTCGCCAAGCTATTGAGGTGTTTCGATCTCGCTCTCTAGATTTTGGATGATTGGGCGGTGCGTGTCTCGGGTTTCGGTAGAGACCCGGGACGTTTATGAGATCGCTTTTTCAGGAACCTCATTCGAAAATGGGGGCCGGTGTTACCAACAGGTGAGAGAGGAATTTAATGGTGGGTTCGGGACTTATTTGGGCTGACTAGCATGGAGGCCTACTTAGATCACAAAGAAAGTCCCCCAGTAATAAAACTGGTTCGGAATCGCCTCCCTTGGCTCGTATTCTTCTTATTTTCTTCTTTTCTACAATCATACAAATATATGGCAAAGGTTATGAGACAGGTGGGTCAGACCTCACCCTTGTCCTCATTGATGAATGTATACAAGCATGTGCATTCAAAAAGAAGAAAGAAAGATGGGGGGAGAGAAGAATTTGACCAAGTGAGAGGATCAGAGCAGTGACTAGGCTAGCGGATAATTGGCATAATGTGGTAGCAAATGAGCTCGATAACAAAGACCTGCTCATGGGATCACCACTAGACATTATTACTAATATCGACTAGCTAAGCACGATGGTCGGTCTGTCATGGCAGTAAAGCAGGCCAAGTAATACTGGAGCAACAACATTACGGCAAGACGACAAGACTACCATGAGAGGCTAACCTCAATCCCTCTTAGTCGAGAGAAAGAGTAGCAGAGTAATGGTTATGGGAAAAGAATGTAGTAAAGAGGAGAAGGAAATAGACAAAAAGAGGGAGAAGAATGAAGAGAGGAGATGAGAGGATAAAATAGAGAGAGAGGAAGAAGGCACAGTCGAGGCTAAGCATTGCCGACTGTGTTAGGAGAAGAGAGAGAAAAAGCAGTTGGCACTAGGTCTCACCAACTGTATTATAAGAGAAGGGAGGAAGAGAACCAACTGGCGCTAAGTCTTGCCAACTAACAGATGAAGAGAGAGAAAACCAGTGGACACTAGGTCTCGCAGACTGATAGAAGAAGAGAGAGAAAACCAGTTGGTGCTAGGTCTCGTCGACTGATAGAAGAAAAGAGAGAAAACCAGTCGGCACTAGGTCCAACCGACTGATAGAGGAAAAGAGAGAAAACCAGTCTACGCTAGGTCTCACCGACAGATGGAAGAAGAGAGAGAAAACCAATCAACGCTAAGTCTTGTCGACTGATAGAAGAAGAGAGAGAAAATCAGTTGGTGCTAGGTCTCACCGATTGACAAAAGAAGAGAGAGAAAACCAGTCGGTGCTAGGTCTCATAAACTGATAGAGGAAGAGAGATAAAATCAATCAATGCTAGGTCTCATCAACTGACAGAAGAAGAGAGAGAAAACCAGTCAATGCTAGGTCTCACCGACTGACAGAGGAAGAGAGAGGAGATCAACCAGTAGGCCTTGTCAGTTGTATTAGAAGGGGCAAATGACAATAGAGATGAGAAGAGAAGATGAGAGAGAAAGAGATAAAGATGAAAAGAGAGGATGAGAGAGAAAGAGATAGAGATGAGAAGAGAGGATGAGAGAGAAAGAGGGCAGAGAGATAGAGATGAGAAGAAGAGAGAAAGAGATAGAGATGAGAAGAAGAGAGAGAAAAGAAAAGAGATAAATAGAGAAGAAGAGAGAGAAAGAGATACAAGAAGAGAGAGAAAGAGAGAGAAAGAGAGAGAAAAGAAGACAAAAAGAGAAAGAGGAGAGGGGAGGAGAAAGAAAGAGGGGATGCGAGAGAAAGTTGCCTGCCTGAAGGGTATTGACCCTTTTCTTCTCTCCCCTCTCTCTCTCCAAGAAGTACTCACAGGCTCAAGCAAGGAATCAAAATTTTATTCAATCTTCAAAGAATGAACTGATGGCCTTTACAATTTAGCTTTGCATGTTTATATAGAGTTAGGTTAAAACATGGGTGTACGTTAAAAAACTAACTAAATTGATGATAAATACAATTTAATTGAATTTATAGAATTCTAAAAATGGGTGAAAAATGATTGTTTTTCCCTTGCCTAACAATGTGTGGAATTTCTGAACAGTCCCTATTGTTGCCCTAGAACTTGCATTATTTTCCATGACTGATCCGGGGTTGCTTTGATGTTCGTTTGATCAAAAGATGATCGTTTTCTTGTGGGGCTCAGCAAGACGATTGAATTGATACCAATTTCGAGCCATGGGTCGTGTTTTTAAGCGATAATCATGAGACTTGGATCATGGATGAACCTTGAAAACTCTGAATCGATTATGTGCTCGTTCCTTATGTTTCTTCATGATTTCTTCACTGAATCACACTGATGATGTCGTCATGATCACACTGTAATAAATGCAACTAGATTTCATATCCGGATGAAGATTTTGTCGTCTTAAGTTTTTGGCAGGAATCTTGAAATCCGATGACCCAAATTTATAGTAGATTTGATTCCTTCGTGCTTTAAATCCAATCGTTCATCTTACACGAGGTTCGGACCAAGATAGCCGCAGACCTCACGCATATAATGCAATTGGTTTTGTGCTGATCGGGTATACGAGCATCGTAATCTGGCTGCTCGAACGAGGTGTGCTGCTGCTGAATTTTCTGTAAATTCCTTCATGGATCAGCGACTTTCATTTAGTTTTTCTCTTTGCTCAGATGTCGTTATGGGGCGTACCACATATCGAATTGTTCGCTTGATGAGACTAACATGCTCACCGTATTTAGAAGCGATCAAAATCGGAATAAGTGAGTTATAGGCCCCGAAAGTGACTACCTATGATTGTGAAAACAACCTCTTTTAATGTTTTTTTGGTGCAGTGAGGCCACAAGGGAATAGTGTGCGGCCTACCCCTTTTTAGTCTTTTACCTAACTTTTCCCTGGAGTGCTCGATTAAGCCGAAACTTGACTCATAAGAGCTTTTGACCTTGTCGGATCTAACGACGATGGTCTCATAACTTTTTGACTCACTAAAAGTATAGCTCTAGTTACGGGTTCCATTTCAGGGTGTTAGAGACTGCTGAAAGTTTTTCTTTGTGTTCACTACCTTAGATATGTCTAATCATGATGAAACTTGGCAGGTGGTATTTTGAAATTCTGATGAAAATCTTGAGCAATTATGGGGCCATTATGAGACTGTCGAGAATTTCCACTGTTTTGTAAGCTTTATTGACCTGCTTCCTACTAAGGACCAAGGTGATGAAAAATACGTTCAAATAGCTTGGCCCACCGAATGTTGTGCTTCAAGAGAAGCGAGAAGGACAATCATTCAAAAAAATTCCTTTGGATTTTAATTTTTTCCTTCCTAGCCACAGGACCACATGAACGCCAAGGAGATTCACGTAATGGCGTAACTAGGCTGCTCAAACATAGGGATGCATTGTTCGCGGGTCCATCCGTGGAGACTTTAGGGGGGAAGAGACTTTTTTCCGACATTTTTTTGTATCTGCACTAGGTTTTCTATTGACATTCAGAGTGCCACTTGGGGTCTCGTCTACCGAGTCCAGTTGGGGGCAAGTTCTATTAGCTGATCCCAAAGGTCTGGTCGTGCCGACTAGGCGAGCTAATGTCTTTGGCAGTGCCTCAAGATGAGGAATCCACCACATTCTTAACTCCAAAAGGAGCCCTTTGTTACACAATGATGTCTTTTGGATTGAAGAATGTTGGTGCCACATATCAAAGAGCAATGACGACCATCTTCAAAGACATGACGCACAAAGAGGTGGAATGTTACATAGATGACTTGGTGGTAAAATCCAAAGTGAAAGTTGCTCACATGAGGGACCTTGAAAAGGTGTTCAAGCATTACGCCTTCATCAACTCAAAATGAATCCGCTAATGTCCACTTTTGGCGTACGTTCAAGAAAGTTTATTAGGGTTCATTGTTAGACACCAAGGATTGGAAGTTGAGCCAGTCAAGATCAAGGTGATTTAGGGAATATCACCACCAACTACATTGTGAGAGCTGCGATTCCGCCAAGGATTGCTGGCTTATATCCGTAGGTTTATCTCAAACCTCTCAGGTCGCTGTAAAGCCTTTACGCCTCTATTAAAGAAGGATACCCAATTCATCTGGGATGAAGCATGTCAGACAACCTTGATGACATCAAGCATTATTTACTCAATCCTCTAGTGCTCTCAACACCAGTGTTAGGAAACCCCTCATCCTGTATGTGACCGCCCTTGACGAATCGCTTAGGGCATTGTTGGCGCAGAACAACGACGAAGGGAAAGAAGCCGCACTGTATTTTCTCAACCGCAGGATGCAAGGGGCCGAGAAGAATTATCCCCCTATAGAGAGGATGTGCCTGGCCCTAATCTTCATGTACAAAAGCTCCACTAGTACTTGCTCGGTCATGAAGTAAAACTTATATCAAATGTAGATCCCGTAAAATTTCTCATGACACGCCCATGCCTGTCAAGACGCCTTGCTAAGTGGGCATTATTGCTGATGGAATTTGACATCACATATGTCCCACAAAAGGCCATCAAGGGCCAAGCCTTGGCTGATTTTCTCACAGCACACCTTGTACCGACGGAATCTTGTTTATCAAGTGACCTCCCCAATGAAAAAGTATTCCGTGCAGAACTTGCTTATGCATGGGAGATGTATTTCGACGGAGCCCTCCAATCTGATTGAGGAGACGTCGGAGTGGTATTCCTGACTCCAAAAGGAGAAGTATTACCACTTTCTTTCTGTCTCACTGAGCTCGGTTCTCATAACAAGGGAGAATATCAGACCCTTATATTTGGATTGGAGATAGCCTTCGATCTAAACTTGGAGCAGCTCAAGATCTATGGTGACTCTGAGTTGGTCATTCACCAGCTTAAAGGGATCTATGATGTAAGAAATGACACTCTCAAGCCCTATCATGAAACCACAAAATTGTATATGACCCAGCTTGAGGATGTATTCTTGAGCCACATCCCCAGGAGGCTAAAATCGTAAGCCGATGCACTCACAAAGCTTGAAGCTACAATTCAATTATCCTCGTCAAGGCCCATGCCTGTCTGGGTGGCAGAGTGGAGACATATTGAACTAAGAACTGAAGTAGACGTGGATGATGAGAGAAATCTCTTCCCCAAGTGCCCTCCTTACCCATTTGGAGCACTTCTATCAGCTAAAGAAGTTATCAAGACTGAACACGAAATGGCAAGGGATCAGGGAGCTAAGGTTCAAAACCAAGAGCCGAAGTTCTTCGACCCAATATGCACAGAAGTCAAGCAGGTAGAAGATTGGAGAGAGCCCATCATTAATTTTCTAATACATGGTAGACTCCCAGAGAATCGTGTCGAACACAACAGTGTACATCGAATGTCTACCAAGTATACCTTCCTTGAAGGTGATGCTCTCTTTAGATGATCATTTGACAATATTCTTCTTAGATGTGTTGACGCGCAAGAAACAAATAAGGTCCTAGAAGTACACTCAGGCATCTGTGGATTACATCAGTCCGGTCTTGAGCTCTATGAACGGATACGCAGATTGGGGTACTATTGGCCTTCAATGATTGCCGATTCCTTAAACTATGCTAAGAAGTGCCAAATACATTCAAGCCTTGTTCATCAGCCTCCAGAGCCCTTACACCCTACAGTGTCATCATGGCCCTTCTCACAACGGGGTATGGACATTGTAGGGCCTATTGACCCTCCTTTAGCAATGGGTTATGTAGCTGCAACAGATTACTTCTCCAGGTGGGCTGAAGTGGTCCCCCTTAAGCAAGTCCCTGGGGCCACATTAGCTAATTTCGTTCGGCAACATATCATATACCGGTTTGGAGTGCCTGACCGGATTATATCTGACAATGGCCCTCAGTTCAAAAGTCACCACATCGATCACTTGGTTAACCAGTTTTGTTTTGAGTGGAAGTACTCGACAATGTACCACCCTTGAGCCAATGGATTAGCTGAAGCTTTCAATAAAACCCTGTGCAACGTTTTAAGGAAATCGATATCGAAGACGAAGAAGAACTGGCATGAGAAGCTTCATGAAGCCTTGTGAGCCTATCACACCGCTACGCGAAATGCCATCGATTCCACTCCTTATTCCCTAGTCTATGGGAGTGAAGCAATTTTGCCTCTTGAAATTCAAATACCTTCATTATGTGTCATTGTGCACCAAGGACTAACCGAAGATGACAAGGTCAAACTTTGATATCAAGAGTTGGATGCACTTGATGAAAAGAGGTTGGAAGCTCAACAGAACCTCGAACTCAACCAAGGGAGAATGAAGAGATCCTTTGATAAGTCATTCAAAGTCCACTCATTCGCCTGTGGGGATTTCGTTCTAACCTTCAAGAGGCTGATTGTTATGCATGGGTGGCGTAAAGGGAAGTTTGAACCCAAGTGGGAGGGTCCCTTTATAGTCAATAAAGTCTTGCCAAATGGAGCTTACATACTTGCACATCCTGATGGAGAGGAGGCAATGCCCCCTATCAATGGGCGATACTTAAAGAAATACTACCCATGATGCATACTAAAAAAGACTCAATACACAAAAAAAAACAAGCAAGATAGTTCAAACAAGGTTTAACTCTTTTATTTCATTAGAAGGAGTTAAAAGCTAAAAATCCCATTATTAGGGAGGTTACAAGTCTCTTGCATTTGAGGAAAAGAGGACAATTGATGCCAAAGCGTTGTACTTGCATCTAAGGACAAGAGGACGATTATGAGTCAAAACCCGCAGTGCTACTCTTGCATCTAAGGATAAGAGGATGATTACAGGCCAAAAAGAGACATCCTCGTCATGAAGAAGAAGCAAAACCACTTGCAAGTATGCTTCAATTCATATGTCGGGTGTTCTCAAAGAGGATGGCTTTGGGCCAAAAGAAGAAGCCAACCATTTTTTAGTCAGCCTCAATACATCTAACGAGTATATCAAACATACAAAGCAGACTTATCTGGCAAGGAACTGGCCTATGATGGAGGGCATATCCTGTTCATAGTGAGTGACCTTCCACAGAACAACATGGACTTCACTGTTATGCTGGAGCACTTGGCTTCCAACAGGCTTCATACGTCTAACCTTACCATTGGTCACCGCCCTTTCCCAACCCCAGTCATCGTCGTGCACGATCACAATAGAACACCATTCACCGCCGTTCATCAGAGGGTTGAGCAAGCAATAGCTATGCATGACTAACTCTCGGTGCATCATGTCCTTAGCCACATGCGACCAAGGCACTAGTGCCGCGTGAGATTAGCGTCGGCTGTGTTTCATAGACTCAACGCTGACTGCGTATCCTAAAGCTAGTGTCGGCTGTGTTTCTGAGACCCAGCACCGGCTGCGTATCCTAAAGCTAGTGTCGATTGTGTTTCTGAGGCTCAGCACCGGTCGCGTATCCTAAGGCTAGTGCCGACTGTGTTTTCAAGGCCCCTCGCCACTGTGACTGTTCACCTCCTAGTGCTTCGTTTCTCTGTGCTTCCTCGACACTCGTGACCCTTCGGTTGCCCAAGACTATAAGTCTCTTCGGTGACTACGCACCTTCCTAAGACCCCTCATCTTCCTTCAACGAATCGAATTCCTAGCGACCCTTCGTCGCTACTGCGACCAGATGACTCTTCCCCTCTCAGTTACCCTTCATCATCAAGTGACTGTTCGTATCCTAAGACAACCATCTACCTCTCAGCGACCCTTCATCTCCAAGTGACTATTCCTATCCTACGACCTCTCTGTTCCTTGGCCAAAACTCCCTGCTTCCGTCAAAACTCCTAGAAAACCATTGTAAGGCCTTTCCCCTTCCGGCACATTGCCAAAACACTACCAGAAACACGATGAAAGTCCCCAGACAGCCCTCTACTGCAACTCCACCCCTTCTCCCCTTCTCCAAGACACCCAAAACCATGACCAGAGTCCTTGGAGCTCCTGGTAAAAATCCCCATGTTTGCCTTGCTACACTTGTCGGCAAACTCCTGCAACTGCACAAAAACACGGTGTTCTTTTTGGTGCTCTCTCCTGCTTACCGGCAAAATTTCTACAAAATCTTACTCGAACTGCCTTCTGCACTAGCTAGAAATCTTGTTGGGAGCTCTCTTTCTCTCACTGCTCAAATGCCTTAGCCGTTTTAACCTTTGGTAAAAACAATAGAACTGGGGTTTACCCCCTTATATAGGCAAAGGTTGCCTGAAGTGCCCCCCACAAATTAGGAATGCCAGTCACGTCCTAGAAGGCCAAACAACAATGGGTCGGGTTGGATCTGATCAGGTCCAGATCGTACCCGAGGCCCAAATGAAAGGTTACCGTCGCCTATGAAAACTTTGGCAAACAGGGATCAAGATCCGGTCAGGCTCAGGCCCAAGGACCAAACACTAACTCGTACCCAGCGCCGACTGTGTTCTCTACGTACCCAGCGTCGGTTATGCCCTCAAAAGAACTAGCACCAATTGTGTTCTCCAATGCTCAGCGTCGATTGTGTTCTCAAGTTTGTCGCCACGTGTGTCGTCACTGTGCACGCTAGCGCTGCTTGTGTTGCCTACGCTCGTGTTAAGAAAAAAAATGTCGTGTACGTGTCAACACTTCTACTTCTCAAACCTATTGTCGTGTGTGTTACACACCTCATGCTAGAGCCATGTATGTTCGAGCACCGTGCATGTCAGAACTTGGTCCTCACTGAGTGTGTCCTACCACTATCCCTAATGGAGTTGCATCCTGGCCATCCCATCTAGGCCACGACTGGTCATCCCCAATAGAGTTAGGAGCAGGCGATTGTCTTTAATCCCCAGTAGGAACTACAATCGTACTGTAGCCCGTTGATCCCCAACGGAGTTAGGGTCATTCTTACTCCTTTAATCTCGCGTGGGTCTACTTTACACCTGGCTACCCTATCCCCAAGGAGTCGGATTCCCTCCCATAAACCTATGGAGTCTCATTACTCACTCCAAGGAGTCATACTTGTTCTTTAATTCCTATTGAAATCTGCTTCTCCATCTAAAATCCCTATCCCCATGGAGTCAAATTTTTATTCATAGATCTATTCCCCATGGACTTTCACTTACATGGCGACCCACACAATGGTCGGCGCTGCATGACCGTAAACTGCACAGCCTAGGTTTAGGTGCATGACCCTAAATTGTATGGTCCAAACTATATGACCTTAAACTATAGAGGAGGCCTAGTTCCATGACATTCAACTTCATGGTCTTAGCTGCAGGACTTTAAACTGCATAGTCCCGGTCCAAACTATATTCTACGTCCTAGTTGCATGACATTAAAAGGATTAGCACCATGGTCCAAACTATATGACCTTAAAACTATAGCGGAGGTCAAGTTGCACGACCTTAAACTTCATGGTCCTAGTTGCACGACTCTAAACTGCATAACCATGGTCCAAGCTATATGACCTTAAACCATAGTGCACGTCCTGACCGCATGACGTTAAACTGCTTTGCACAGGTCCAGGAGGCATGACCTTAAACTTGCCCCCACAATATGTGCACACGCCCTTTACATGCGCCTTCATGCATGCCTTCCCCAATGGACCCGTTCATGCGCGCACCACCTTCATAATTCCCCAGTGAATCCCTTCACTACCATCCTCATTTCCTAATGGGTTTCACCCATGCTCAACAAAACAACGAGTCATTCTGCCATCCATATTCGCCGTCAGTTAGTGGGTCACCACTTTTTCACCCACCATTCATACATTATCCATCTTTCATAGGTAACCTCATGCCATCTCCCCGAAGTGAGCTAAAACCACCACCATACTCACTCCATGACCTCCACAAACTGCCATCCATTACCACCACGGTCCAGCTGTATGACCTTAAACTATAATGCATGTCTTGGTCGCACGACGTTAAAAGCCTTCGCACAGGTCTCGAAGGCATGACGTTAAACACGCCTTCACAAAAATAAAAAAAATAAAAAAACGGGCATGGTGTATACCTAGACAAAGGAATGCCATGAGAAATGATGATGGACGTGCATGGTCACGAAACCATGAGTAAGAGAGTTCCGTGAAAATAAAACCTGGGCACGGTGAAAATCCGAAAGGGCACCGTGAGTAAAAATAGAAAAATAAGGGTGGACATGACGAAAAGGTCATGGGTAAAAAGAACCCCAAATAAAATGAAGTTGGTGAAAACTGTCTCCATGGCACCGCTTCCCAAGTTCAAGTGAAAATCTGCAAAGGATGCTTGGACTAATAAATAGGTTGATGCAACAGTCACCTCAACAGGTGGCTTTAGCCCACACTCAAAGAGAAAAATCCCTGGTGTCACAATACCAGGACCCAAAAATACGAGCTTCAAGGAAAATATTCTGACAACTTGAGTCCATTCACAAAAAGGACTCAAAGGACAGAAAGCTCACAAAAAAGGCAAGACAAGTCTCATGAAGAAGAGCATTATTCCCACAAGGTCGCTAACACACTTTAAAGATGTTGAAGTAACCCCAAGAAAGCCAAATCAGCCATGACTTTGGACCGGTTATGTAGCAATTAGGATTGAATTGTCAAGGGTCACCTCGAACAAAGAAGAAAGGTATCTTAATTGTTGAAACTGCTAGCAGTGTGCAGGGGTTATACCCAAAGCCGGTCACCTCGATAAACTGAGGTAACCTGCCTACCAAGGAATATCTGGTGCATAATGCAGATGGACACTAACCAAAGGCCCTCCAACAGACCATCCAGAACAAACCAAATAAAATCATCGAAACGTGGATCAACACCAGAGGAATACTAAAACCCAGACCAAATGGGAAAAATACCCTTCAACACGACACTCGACTACCAGACAGGCCTGATTCTGACCAACGAGGTCTGTACAAAATCCTCAGTTGTCAGAATCACAAACAGTTCATACGAGGGTGAGGACTTTGATAGGATCCCTCAAAACAATCTATTCTCCCCCTAAAGTCTCCACGAAAGGACCTGTACTTTGCATCCAAATGTTTGAGCATCCTAGTTATATCATTGCATGGATGTCCTCGACATTCACATGTTCCTACAACTAGGAAGAAAAAAGTAATAAAGCCGAAGGAAAATTTTCAAATGTTGTCATTCTCACTTCTCTCAAAGCACAACATTCGGTGGGGAAAGCTGTTTGAAGACATTTTTAGCACCTTGGTCCCTGATGTGGAATAAAAGAGGAAGTCGGTCAATAAAGCCACGACATATAGTGAAATTCCCAACAGTCTCAGAATTTCCCCAGAACGGGTCATAACCTTCCTAAGCACTCCAAAAGGCTACCTGCCAAGTTTCATCGTAATCCGACGTGTCTAAGGCAGTGCAGACAAAGAAATAATTTCAGAAAAATCAGCCTTTAGAACCTTGAAACAGACCCCATAATTAGAACTATATTTACGGTGCGACAAAAAATTGTGGGACCACTTCCATTGGATCCGATATGGTCGAAAACCTATATGGGTCAATTTTTAGCTTAATCAAGCACTCCAAAACAAAGTTATGGGTAAAAGATCAAAAAGGGGTACGCTGCACACTATTCCCGTGCACCCTCCCTGCACCAAATCACAATTAAAGGTAACTGTTTTTGCAGCCTCGGGCAGTGACTTTCAGGGTCCATATCTCACTCGTTCTGGGTTAGACCGCTCTCAAATTTTGTGAGCGTGTTCGTCTTATCACGACGAGAGTTCTGATATGTGGCATGCCCCTTGATGATACTCGAGCAGGGAGAAAAACTAGAGAGAAGTTGACGATTCGTGAAGATAGATGTAGAAAATTTAGAAGCAACATGCCTCACTCGAGCAGTCAATTCATGACGTTCGCGTACCCGATCGACTTGAAACTAATTGCATTATGTGCATAAAGTCTAAGGCTATCTATGATCCGAACCCTACGTACGATGAATGGTTGGATTTCACACATGAAAGCATTGAAGCTGCTGTAAATTCTGACCATCGGATTTCTAGATTTCAGTCAAAAACTCAAACGATGAAAACTTTGTCTAGACATGAAATCGAGTTGTGTTTGTTGCAATGTGATGGTCACGATATTCTCAGTTTTATTCAATGAATAAACCAAGGAGAAAAATTGAGAAACAACCACACTATTTATCCGAAGTTTTCAAGATCTATGCAAATTTTGAGTAGCATGATCGTGGCACAAAAATATGGTCCGTGGATCGAAGTTGGCATCAAATCGATCATCATGCTGAGACCGACAAGAAAGCAATCATATTTCAATTAAACATATGTTGGAGCAACGCTGAATCATCCATGAAAGATCATGCAAGTTCTAGGGAAATAGTGAAGACTCTTTTAGAATTTCATGTATGTTGGGCAGGGGAAAAACAGTCCTTTTCACCCAATTTTAGAATTTATTTTAATTCAATTAAATTATAATTATCATCAATTTGAGTAGTTTTTTGGAGTACACCCTTGTTTGGGCCCAATTCTATAAGTACATGTAAAACACAATTGTCAAAGGACCCTTGATTCGTTTAGCTCATCAATAAAATTTGAGAGTTTTTCACGTTCAAATTGTGGGTACATCTTAGAGAGAGAGAGGAGAGAGGAACAAAGCGTCAGTACCCTTCAGTAAGGTAATTTTCTCTCTCTTCCTCTCTCCTCCTCTCATCTCTCAATTTCTCTCTCCCCTTGTCTATATCTTTCTTTCATATTTCTTCTCTGAGCTTCTTTATCCACTTTCCTTCTTTTTCTTTATCTTTCATTTCTCTTTCTTCTCTTTCCTACTCTCTCTTTGTTCTCTCTCCTTCCTCTCTGTTCATGCATGGCGAAGTCCATCTCCTAGCATGATGACTTCTTGCTTCAAGGACATGAACAGTAAGTCGAGACTTAACTCGAGTGGCAGGTCAAAGTCTCCTTGTCTTCCCTTTTGTCATGGACGACGGGTTCACATCGCCGTCCATGTTCTTTCACTTTTCTCAATCTTCTATCATGGATGGTGAAAGCACATCGTCGTCCATGTTCTCTCTTTTTTTTATTCTCTGTCATGGATGGTGGAAGCACATCTCTCTCCTCTTAATTATCTATCATGAACGGTGGAAGCACATCACCACCCATATTTTCTCTCTCCTCTAAATCTTTTATCATGGACAATGCAAGCACATCATCACCCATATTTTCTCTCTCCTCTTAATATTCTATCATAGATGGTGGAAGCACATCATCATGCATGTTTTCTCTCTCCTCTTAATCTTCTATCATGGATGACAGAAACACATCGTTGCCCATATTTTCTCTCTCCTCTTAATCTTCTGTCATAGACCGTAGAAGCACATCGTCACCTATATTTTCTCTCTCCTCTCATTTCTATGTTATGAATGGCAGAAGCTCATCATCGTCCATATCTTCTCTCTCTTCTTTCATTCTTCTGTCATGGACGGTGGAAACTCATCGCCGTTCATATCTTCTCTCTGTTCTTATTCCTCTATCATGGGTGGTGGAGGCTCATTGTTGCCCATGTTTTCTCTCTCTTCTTTGTCATGGACGGAGGGAGCTCATCGCCATCCATGTTCTTTCCTATCTTTCTCTCATCGCCGCCCATGTTCCCTTGGTCTCTTCTCTCTCTTTCTTCTTCATTATTTTCCTTCTCTCTTTCCTCTCTCCCTTTTTCCTTTTCTCCCTCATTTCTTATCTCATCTTCTTCTCACATGCGCGACATCGATAGTACTGTGCATGTCTCTCATTCCCTCTCTTCTTTCTTCTCTCTCTCTCTATCTTGTTTGACTAAGAGAGACTGAGACAATATTGCCATGATAGTCTTGTCGTCTATCAGTATTGTCGCTAAGCCAATCTTAGTTACCGTGCCCGCCCTACTGCCACAATAGACTAACAATTGTGCCAGGCTGGCCGATGATCTTTCTGACGTCTAGTAGTATTTCTGTTGTGCCGGTCTAGTTAACATGCCCATCTTGCTACAACACCGGGTCAATCACTTGCCGATTTAGCTATTGTGTTAGTCTCGCCATCTAGTCAAAATTCCTCTGATTTACCCCTTTCTTCTTCTTTCACTTATCCTCTTACCCTTTCTTCTTTTTGATGTCCACATCTATGTACATTCGTTCAAAGACAAGGTGGGGTTTCTTTCGGCCAACTTATCTTGTAAAATTAATCATGTGTGTGTGATTGCAAAAACGTGAGAATACAAGCTAAGGTAGGCGATTTCGAACCAGTTCTACGACTGGGGGGCTTTCTTCATGATTTAAGAGGGCGTCCATGCGAGCCAGCCCGAGTAAGTGTCGAACCCACCTTAAATTCCTCTCTCATCGGTTGGTATACCTGCCCTCACTCTTGAGCGAGGTTCTCGAGAGAGAGATCTCAAAGCCTCGGGTTCCCCTGAAACCTGAGACGCGTGCCTCCCGATGATCTAGATCTAGAGGGAAAGATCTAGATCGAGGCACCTAACCAACGGTAGGGGGAGAGAGATATAGAGAGAGAAAGTGAGAGAGAGGGTGTGTATAGAGAAATTGTTGTTAGTACATGAGTAAGGGGGAGAGAGAGGAAAATGGTATTTTTGTCTCAAATTCATTGACTTATTGACTGAGGGGTAAATACAAATAAAAATAGTAGTGGGTTTAGGGTATGATACAAAAGTATTGGGGTTAGGATATCTAGAGAGCATATTTTAGGGGGTGGGGGGGGAGGGGTTTCCAAAGATTATATTATTTTTCTCTCTATCTCTCAACTTTATCAATGCACCTAAGCCTCTCTCTCTTTCTCTCTCATTCTCTCAAGCCTAATGAAGCACCCTTCTGTCTCTATCTTCTCTCTACCCTTGTTTTCTCTAGCCTCTCTCACAGAGGCCTCTCTCTCTCTCTCACAAAGCTCTCTCTCCCTCAAAAAGCCCTCCTCCCTCTCTCTCTCTCTCTCCAAACAGATGGGCCATCTCTCTTTGTAAAATCAGATTACCGCCTGAGCCCCTCTCTCTCACTCTCTGTAAAACTCTTCAGTCTCTCTCTCTCTCTCTCATTCCTCTGTTAAAATTAAAAATCCCTCTCTCTTGGGCAATGGAATTGTATTCTTAGAACCCCCAATCATTGAAAGGGTGTAACTTATAGAACCCTAAATCTCACATAAAATATCAACTCTTAAATTATTATTTTTTATGGGATTTTGGGTTTATATATGGTCTTACAAAAGAATTTTGAAGAGAGAGGCTTGGGGGGGAAACAAAGGGTCGGGCTTATTTTGGGCTTGGCCAGGCCTAACCTCAGGGTAAGCTGGGCTTAGGAAACACTTTTGGGCCTTAGCTGAGCCTAAAATCATAAGATTTATGCCATGCCATTCTGAGGTGGGCAAAAAATGTTTTGGGTTTCTTTTTTGGGCTGGCCAGAATCAGCATGGTGGCAGCCGTATTGCGCTCAACAAAGTTATCATCTTCCCCCCTAATTATGAAATGAAGCGGTGTAAGGACCCAAACTTTTTCGTGTGTGCAAAGGATCAGCCGCCGTGAGTGTAAGGATGTCGTTGTGCAAGACAGAGAGTTCATGCTGTCGTGCGCGCACAGAGAGTTCATGTCGTCGTGCGTGACAAAGATTTCATGCCGCCATGCGTGACAGAGGGGTCATGCCATCGAGCATAGAGATTTCATGCCACCGTGTATGACAGAGAGTTCATGCCGATGTGCGCGACAGGGAGTTCATGCCACCGAGCACAGAGATTTCATGTCGTCGCGCGGGACAGGAAGTTCGTGCCACCGAGCATAAAAAGTTCATGCCACCGAGCACTAAGAGTTCATGCGGCTATGCACGACAAAGATTTCATGCTGCCACGCATGATAGAGGGTTCGTGCCGTCGAGCACAGAGAGCTCATGCCACCACACGTGACAGAGAGTTCATGCCGCTGAGCACAGAGAGTTCATGTTGTCATGCACGACAGAGGGTTTATGCCGCCGAGCATAGAGAGTTCATGCCGCTGTGCGCGACAGAGAGTTCATGGTGCCTTGGGCGACAGAGAGTTTATGGTGCCATGCGCGACAGGGAGTTCATGCCGCCGAGCACAGCGATTTTATGCCGTCGTGCGTGACAGGAAGTTCATGTTGTTGAGCACAGAGAGTTCATGCCGCCATGCACAACAGAGAGTTTATGCCATCGAGAACAGAGGTCTCCCATGATTGTTTGCATGTTTCTAGTGTGCCAAGTGGCACCTGCATGTCTCTTTGAGGACACTTGGCTCTTTCATGCTGCCACGTCTTTCTTTTATTGATTATAAAACCCCTCTTCTTACCTTTCATAAGCCTTCTCTCTCTCTCTCTCTCTCTCTCTCTCTCTCTCTCTCTCTCTCTCTCTCTCTCGCCCAGCTCCTTAGTCTTGAGAATTTGTGACCTTAAACCTACCATCCTTGGAGCTTGGCCTTGTGAAGTGCCTTAGGAGTTCCTTTAATAAAGTAGGTGGATTCAATATCCATGTTTCATGCTTTGTTTAAATGCATATTCAATTTAATTGTTAAAGTATGAAATTGAGTAGAAATATGAATATGTTTGGAGATCCATGTTTTTTAAATTGGGTTAATCATGCACCCTATTTTTCCAGAGTTATGACTCTCTTTTGAGTAATTGTTTGAGAATTGAGAATACCTCTGTTAACCATGAAATTTTGTGGAGAAGTACCCCTTTGAGTCTACTTTCAGAGCGAAAATACCACATATCAATATCTTTTGTGATTGGAATGTTATGAGACTTTTGTTAGAACCTGCCAAATCTATGACATGAAATTCCAGAACTATTACATATTTTTGTAATGAAATTTTTACTGACCAAATAATATCAAAATGAGTTCAAACGAATTTTTAATGAAAGATGTGTGAGTATACTTCAAAAATTATTCTGGAATCAGGTCGAAATTCTCTATGGTTTTAAAATTATGCTCCATTTTCTATGAAGGTGTCACTGTTGTGATTGTAGGGAATTGTTATAACTGTTACATGTTTTTGTAATGAACTGTTTATTGAACCAATCATATCCAAATGAGCTCAAACTACTTTTTAATGAAATATGGGTGAGTATACTTCAAAAATAAGTTTCGAATCTGCCTGAAATTCTCTATGGTTTGGAAATTATGCTCATTTTTCTATGAAGGTGTCACTGTTGTGATTGTAGAGAATTTCCAGAATTGTTATATGTTTTTGTAATGAACTGTTTACTGAATCAATCATGTCCAAATGAGCTCAAACTAGTTTGAATTAAAGATGAGTGACTCTATTTTAAAATCGACTTTAGAATCATATGGAAATTCTCTGTGGTCTGGAAACTATGCTAAAAATATGGGTTGTGCTCACTTCTCAAACCAGCAAAATATTTCAAAAATGTTATAAATGAGCATGATGATTTGTATTTCTCTCTGGGTATACGTGTGTGCAATTAAGTATGCTCGGTGGTGGTAAGAATGCCTGATATTGAGATGGGCTCTGTTATGATATAAAAGCATATTGTAAGATATGCCCTGTTTGGCTGTTTTGATATCATAACTGTCATGACCTCGCCCCCTGACCCCTATCGTACTTGTTGGAGGGTCACAGAGTGCGGGACCCGGATCCAGGGTAGCAAATGCCACTCAGGTGGCAGTGCGCTCCACGCCTTAGAAAAACGGTAATCAAAGCAAACCACGAAAGCAAACAAAACTTTCATATCACATAAATTCACCAAAAGTTGGAGTACATAACATTTCAAAGTATTACAAAAGAGTTCCAAGCATCAAAGCCCAAATCATTACATAACTTCCAGAATTAAACAAAAACTATGGCCAAGCTTCCATTCCAAAACATACAATAGACAGAAACTTCAACAAAATAGGGCAGCTCCAACCATCAGCCGCAATCCCCATGCCACCTATCCTCAACCTGTTGCTATCAATCTACAAGGATAGAAGTTAAAGGAATGAGCTATAAAGCCCAGTAAGTAGATCTAGATGCCATGTGTCACAATTTTATCCAGCAATGAGTCGTGAGTGATTCTCCTTTTTTTTAATGGAATGAGTAGTTTCAATGCATATACCATATACATTAGCAATTTATCAAATCTCTCCATCATGCGCATCATAATAAATTATCATAACAATATCTTGAAAATCTTAACAGGTATACACAACACTAGTAGGCATTAACCAACTCACTCCTAAATTCCCTACTCCCGAGGAAGAACCCCTATTCATCAGGCCAAGACAGTCTCATTGCTTAGGGCTTCTATCATATCTCAGGAGGGAAAACAATGACAAATAGATGACTCATTTTGTAATACCTTCACACACACACATACATAGTACCCAATGCGCCTTGGGGCTTTTGATAGGCAGAGGCCTTACAAGACACAACCTTCAATGGTTCTCTAGCTGGAGGGCATGACACTACCAATGGATGACCCATTGCATAACCCTCCCATGTGACTCACATCCTGACTCCCTTCCTATCATCCAGGTCAGGGAAAGATCTCAACTACAGGCACAACTTTCTTATCAAGTCAAATTACACTACCAACGGGTAACCTGTGTGTCATGCCACTTATCACATTCACATTAGAGCGATCACATTATATTACCAACGGGTAACCCGTGAGTAGTGACACTTATCATAGCACATTCTTATTAGAGCATATTCTTATCATGCAATACTCTCAAGGCATGTTGAGAGATCATGTATCACTTAGCTTATCTCATAATCATGCACACACATCACTATAGAACGTGCATCATATTCGTTTACAAATAGGATTCTTGGCCGAGAGAGTCTTAGAAGTGTCCTTAGAATGGTTTTTGGGTAGGCTAATAACTGCGTGTTCTTGTTTTAGGTCAAGATGACGAGGACTAGTGCCAATAATGCGAGTTCCAATAATGAGAACTCCAAGGCCTTCAGAGAATGCTTCAAGACTCTAGGGGCCATGACTCAGGTTATGAAAGACTATATCTCGGCCCTGACTACCTCTACCCCAGACCAGGCAGATAGTGATCTAATTGAGAGATTTAAGTGGCTAGCACCTCCAACATTTACACGACATGGGGGAGTAGAAAGAGCCGAAAGTTGGAAGAGGCAAGTACATAAGATTTAGGATGTTTTGCACTATTCAGATGAGCAAAAGGTTAGATTGGGAACTTTTATGCTAGAGGGGAAGGCCAAATATTAGTGAAGTTTGGTGAAACAATCCTGAATGGAGACGAGGACTGAGGCCACCTGAGAGAATTTCCTAGTGGCGTTTGATGAAAAATATTTCCCCGATTCCGTCCGAGAGAGGAAAGAAGTTGAATTTATTGAGCCGCAACAAGGGAGGATGTCAGTGGAGTAATATGCAGCCAAATTCACGGACCTCTCTAGGTACGGGCCCCACATCATCAATACAGAGAGAGAGTAATATCAGCCAACCTCAAGACGTTCTTGGTTAGGTGTCTTGATCTCACCCTCCCGATCGGGACGACCTGGTGGTGTGGCTCTAGGTTTGAGATGGACCTAAGACTTGAGACCGCTTTCTCATGCACTGTGTAAGGGAGACGCGAGCAAGAATACCAAACGTTGAGAGAGGAATTTGGGTTGTGAGGCGGGACTCACCTCATGTGGGTCCGTGACACACTCAGGCAGCTCGTGTAGGTGCCCTCTTAGATCATGTGGAATGCCCCCTGGCCTGTTGCCGATTTTTCGGAATCACCTCCCTTGACCTATTTCTTCTTCTCTACAACCACACACACAAATATTATAATGCAGAAAAGTGGGTCAAAAGATCACACCTTGTCATCGGGTGAGTGCACATGTGCGTGTGTACTCAAAGGAAAATAAATAACATAATGGAGTCCATGTCAATTCGACAGCCTTACGACGTCTCCTTGGCAAGGTACATATTTTATGGTAAAGAGAAAGGGAAAAGGGGTTAAATGGAGAAAAGACGTTAAAGAGAAGAGAATTTTAGAGAGGAGAAAAAAGAAAGAGAAGGAGATAGAGAGAGAAAGAGACGAAGGCTGGTTTGGCTTTCACCCAACTCTTCAAAGGAAGAAGAAAAGGTAGAGAAAGAAAAGAGAGACGAAGGCTGGTATATTTTTTACCCAGATCCTTCAGAGATAATATGTACTTTTGGAAGAAAAGAGAAATGAAGTTTCGTTTGGCTTTCACCCAGCACTTCAGAGAAAGAGAAAAGAGAAACGAAGGCTGGTTTGATTTTCATTCAGATCCTTCAGAGAAAGAGGAAAAAGAGAGATGAAGGCTGATCTGTTTTTCACCCAGATCCTTCAGAGATAAAATGTATTTTTGAAAGAAAAGAGAGAAAAGATGAATGAAGGCTGGTATGTCTTTCAGCCAGATCCTTCAAAGAAAGAGAAAAGAGGAACGAAAGCTGTTTTTTTTTTTAACCCAAATCCTTTAGAAATGAAAAAAGAAAAGTATATGCTTTAAAGAGAAGAAGAAGAAAAGGGATGAGAGAGGGTGAAGGTTAGCTTAGCTCTCGCTAAACCTTCCAAAAGGGAGAAGAGACGAAAGGAATGAGAGAAGAAAAGAAAGGAGGAGAAGAGAAGAGAGAAGAGAGAAGAGAGGAAACAGGTTTGACATGGTTGCTAGACAGACACAGCGGCTGGTCAGGCACGACAACTGGTCTGGCGCAGTAGCTAGATGGGCACGGTGACTAGAGCAGCACGGCGGCTAGACTACTCAGTGGTAAGACTGGCACGTCGACAAGACTGGCACGGCAGCTGGTCTGGTGTAGCAGTTGGTCTGAGATGGTAGCTAAACTGATATGGTAACTAGACCGGGACGGCAGCTACGCTGCTTATTGGCAAGACTAGCACAACGGCACAAGGCTTAGCCTGCCCTCCAGTCAAGCAAGCAAAACAGAGAAAGATGAGAGGGGAGAGAAAGAGGCACACGACGGTGTACCCTGCCGTGCCAAATAGAGAGAAGAAAGAGAAAGGCGCATGACGATATACCCCGTCATGCCAGACAGAGGGAGAAGAAAGAGAAAGATGCACACGACAATGTACCACCGTGCCACAAAGAGAGAGGGAAGAGAGAGAAAATGCTTACGATGGCATACTCCGCTGTGTGAGCCATAGAGAGAAGAGAGAGAAAATGTGCACCACGACGTACCTCGTCATGCCAGAGAGAGAGAAAATGCGCACGACGACATACCCCACTGTGCAAAACACACACAGAGAGAAGAGAGAGAAAATGTGCATGATGGTGTAGTCTGCTATGCCAAATAGAGAGAGAAAAGAGAGAGAAAGATGAGCACAAGAAGAGAGAGAAAACACGCACGATGACATACCTCATTGTGCTAGATGTGAAGAGAGAGAAAATATGCATGACAACATACCCCACTGTGCCAGACACAGAGATAGAAGAGAGAGAAAACACACACAATGGCATACCTTACTATGCCATCCATAGAGAGAGATGCACATGACAGTGTACCCCACCGTGCTAGATAGAGAGAGAAGAGAGAGAAAAGAGAGAAAGGAGAAAGAAGAGAGAGGAAGGAAAGAAGCAGAGAAAAAGAAAGAAGAATAGAGAAAGGACAGAAGAAAAGAGAAAAAAGAGAAAAGAAGAGAGAGAAAGGTGAAAAGAAGAGAGAGAAAAGAAAGAATAAGAGAAAGAAAGGAAAGAAAAAGAGAGAGAAAATAAAGAAGAAGAGAGAGCATAGAAAGAAGAAGGGAGAGAAGAGAGAGAGAAGATAGAGAAAGAAGAGAGAGAAATATGAGAGAGAAAGATGAGAGAGAAAGAAGAGAGGAAAAGACAAGAGAGAAAAGAGAGGAGAGAGAGTTACCTGTGACACTCAAGGGTACCCACCTAGATCTTCTCTCTCCTCTCTTTCTCTAAACCGTGTCCGAAGACTCAAGCAAAAAGACTAATTTTTCATTGATCTAGAGGGTTCCTTTACATGACTAGAGTACGTGCTCATATAGAAAATTAATCCAAACATGGATGGATGGTCAAATTTTAACCTAATTGTGGAACAATAGGAATTAAATGATTTAAAGAAAATCAAGAAATTAGGGGTAAAATGACGATTTTTTTATTCACCCACAAATCATGAAATTTCAACTAAGTCCCTATCATGGCCATGCAACCATTGCGATCTTCTAGGGCTCATTTGGCGTCTTTCCAGTCGTCATCCAGCCAAAAAATTATTCTTTTCTTAATCGTCTCAAGACGATAGTCGTTTTGATACCCATTTCGAACTATGAATCGGACTCTCAGGCCATGAACATAAACACACGAAAACATGCAACCTTGGATTTAGGATTTAGCCCATTTCTCAGTGTTTTTTATTGATTTCTTCGTCATAGTGTAACGAGCAAGTTTCCATGATCATTCTACAAAATAACGGCTAGATTTGGTGTTCGGACGACCGTTTTTTAAATTGGAAAAATTGTGCCCAAATTTAGATCTCATTGGCCAGAATTTGCCACTGTTCATCCTTGATTTTTTATGAATCCAACCGTCCACCACACTCGAGGTTTGACCCGAAGGAATCTCTCGACCTTATGGTTGTAACGGGTCGAATCTTATGTCGATCTGACTTTCGAGCATTGTGATGTGGGTTTTGATCGAGATGATATGTTAGTGGAAATTTCCTACTACTTTTGGAACTTTTCGGCACACTTCTCTCTTTGATGAGACGAACATACTCCAAAAATTTGGGCTCGATCCGACCCGAGACGAGGAAAATACGATCATAAAAAGTTTTCCCCCAAAATGATGAAGCACACTTTCCATTATTGGAGACTGGTTCACTGAGGGTGCACCGTAATAGTGTATGACCTACCTATATCGGATAATTTGGCTATAACTAGCTCCAGAAGCATCCAAATGCATCGAAAATTGGTACCCGAGGTTTTTGAACGTTCAAAATCCAACAACAATGGTCTGGAGAGCTTTTGACCCTCCGATAATGGTGTTGTCGTTCAAGGTTCATTTTCAGCATGATAGAGGCGAAATTTCTCAAAACTATTTTATCGTCTGTATTGCCTTAAAACCGTCATATCGCAATGAGACTTGGCAGGTCTTCTTAGGAGACTCTTAGGCGCGATCTTGAACCTTCTCGGGCCATTCTAAGACTGTTGGAAATTTCTCTTCTGGATCAAGGCTTATTGTCCTACGGCTCCCGCAGTCCACATGTATTTTGGTACCTGCAGATCTAAGTCACGAAAAGCTTCCTCCTTATTTGCATTGGGGATACAGGTGTTGAAAAAATACCTTCAAACAGCTTGCCTCACCGAATGTTGTGCTTCGACAGAAGCGAGAAGGACAACATTCATAATCAAAACTGTCCTTTGACTTTAGTTTTCTTCTTAGCCACCGGATCACAAGAATGCTAAAGGGATACTCATGTGAAGCTGCTTCCCGGAGGGCTAACCAAGGTGTTTAGATGGCTGGGAGCTTTGTTTAAGGGCTTGTAAACCCAGATGTGGAGACTTTTGGAGGAAGAAGAGACGTTGAGGGATGTGTTTAAAGTCGTCATCCCTCTTGGACATACATGATGCTTTTAAAGTCTTCACCTTTGTTGGACATATTTGTAGTGTTGTTTGCTGCTGCACTAGGTTTGCTTTGACAAGCAGGGCACCTCCGTGGGCCCCATCCTGTTGAGTCCAGTTGGGGGCTCTTTGTTGGCATGTGTCGAATGTCTGGTCAGGCCAAGGAGGGATTTTGGTGAGGCTGCCTTGAAAGGGCTCTACCCTTGTTGTTGTGAGCAGCTATTGACCTGATTTGACAGTTTCTTGCTTGTGAGGGATCTTGAGGGTTGATTTTAACGTCTACACCCTGTTGGACATATGGCGGGATGATTTTAAAGTCTACACCCGTTTGGACGCATGAGCGACGTTGTTTGCTGCTACACTAGGTTTGCCTGTCTTGGTTTGACAGTTCTTACCTGTGAACAATCTTGTTTTTGAGTCTCGACAACAGGGTATTCTGCTACCGAGGAATTCTCTTGAAATGCCAGTTGAAGCCGCCTATGGAGGCGAGTACTGCATCAACCTGCTTATTGTTTTTTTGGGTTTTTATTTGGACAAGGGAAACGGTGTCGTATAGACGGTTTTCACCAACCTCCTTTTTATTAGGCTCTTTTGCCCATGACCTGACGGCCATGTCTGCCCTTTTTCCATTTTTGCTCATGATGCCCTTTACGTTTTTTCATCGTGCCCAATTTTTACGGAACACTCTTGCTCATGGTTTGGTGACCATGCCCATATGTCATTTTTACTCATGGCGTTCCCCTTTTGAGTTTACACCATGCCCCTTTTTTTTTGTGGGGGTGTGTTTAAGGTCATGACTTCGGGACCTGGGCTATGATTTAAGGTCATATAGCCTTGACCATTGTGCGAAGAAGTTTAACGTCATGCAGTCAGGACGTGCGCTATAATTTAGGGTCATATAACTTGGGTCGTGATGGCGATGGATGATGGTCTTTGGAGCCATTGAGTGAGTATGGTGATGACTTGACTCACTTGTCAAGGGCCATCACCGCACAACTTCGTCAAGGGCCATCGCCGCCGTGCGCCCTCATCAAAGGGTCATCGCCACACGCCTTCGTCAAGGGCCATCGCCGCATGCCTCATCGAAAGAATTATCACCGTGTGTTTTGGCAAGGGCCACTGCTGCATTCTTCACCAAGGGGCTTAATGTTGCGTGAGCCATCCGACACTTAGTCACGCACACGCCATGGCACTCTCAACTGGACCATCGTCCTGTACTCTCAAGAAGTTCTTCCCTTGCACCTCAGCCTCACTCCTCACGGAATCCAGCCTCTGATGATGGCTCTGCTCCCCATGGAGTCAAATTCCCTCACCATGCCATGGTCCAATGCACGACCCTAAGCTGCACAATCCGAACTATATGACTTTAAATTGTAGCGAAGGTCTAGTTGCACGAACTTAAACTGCGTAGTGCTTGTCTCATGACTCAAAACTGTACGACCACGGTCCATGCTACATGACCTTAAACTGCACAGCCACGGTCTGAACCATATGACCTTAAACTGTAGCAACAGTCCAATGCATGACCCCAAACTGCACGATCCGAACTATATGACCTTAAACTGTAGCAAAGGTTTAGTTGCATGACCTTAAACTATGTAGTCCTTATCTCATGACTCAAAATTGTACAATCATGGTCCATGCTGCATGACCTTAAACTGCACAGCCACGGTCCAATGCACGACCCTAAACTGTAAACTGTAACGAAGGTCTAGTTGGATGACCTTAAACTGCATAGTCCTTGTCTCATGACTCAAAACCGTATGACCATGGTCCATGCTGCATGACCTTAAACTGCACAGCCATGGTCCAAACTATACGACCTTAAACTGTAGCAAAGGTCTAGTTGCACAACCTTAAACTGCATGGTCCAAGCCGTATGACTTTAAATTGCATAGCCATGGTCAGGGCTACAAGACCCTAAAACTGTAACGCACGGCACGACAAAGGGTCCATACGCACACCTCCAATAGAGAGATAGAACACCTCCTCGTTGAAAGGGTATTTCATCAACATCCCCAGTGGAGTTAGATGTGTGCAAGAGTCATACCTACCCCTTTAGCCCATAATGGGTTAGTTTCACACCAACATCCCAGTAAGAGTCACAGCTTACTATGACCCACTATCCCCAGGGAGTTTAGGGCCCTTCAAATCCTCTCTACCCTCATGAGGTTCATCTGTACTCTGGCCTGTCATCCTCAACAAAGTCACATGCATACCATTGCTCATTATCCCCAAGAGGTCACACTGGACCTCCTAATCTCCGTTGAGATCACGTCCGTCTGCCACTCCTCGAGTGTCGCCATCTCTATCTAAACCTCTCACTTGTGTGTAGCCTTAACTATCTCTATCCCTAGGGAGTCAAATTGCAATCCACAACCCATCCCTCATGTCGCTTTACGTACATGATGACCCACACACTGGTCCATACTGCATGACCTTAAACTGCACATCCCTGGTCCATGCTACAAGACCTTAAACTGCATAGCCATGGTCCAAACTATATGACCTTAAACTGTAGCAGAGGTCTCATTGCATGACCTTAAACTAGATGGTCCATGCTGCATGACCTTAAACTACATAGCCATGGTCCAAACTGTATGACCTTAAATTGTAGCGGAGGTCTCATTGCACGACCTTAGACTACATAGTTCTAGTTTCATGACTTTAAACTGAATAACCACGGTCCAACTGTATGACCCTAAACTATAGTGCACATCTTAGCCGCATGGCGTTAAACTGCGTTGCCCATGTCCAAGAGGCATGACCTTAAAGATGCCCCCACATACGCTCACACACCTTTTACATACATGTTCATGCACGTGTTCCCTAACCGACTCGTTCATGTGCGTATACCACCTCCATTTCCTCCCCTATGAGCCTACATACACGCTCACGCCCTTTACGTGCATCTTCATACACGCCTTCCTTAGCAGGCACATTCGTGTGCATGCACCACCTTCACCATCATTACCATATTTTCCTCCAGTGAGTCTTACCCATGCTTGCTAAAACCCTTCCGCGAGCCATACTTGCCGTCAACTAGTGGTTCACCATTGTTCACCCACCATCCATCCATCATCAACTCTTTATAAGGCAACTTCATGTCAACTTCTCAAGTGAGTCAAAGTCATCACTAAACTCACTCTATGCCCTCCACAAACTACCATTCACCACCACTACGGTCTTGCAGTATGACCCTAAACTATGGTGCACGTCCTGGCCGCATGACGTTAAAAGCCTTCGCACAAGTCTCGAAGGCACGACTCTAAAAAGGGGCATGGTGTACACCTGACAAGGGAACACCATGAGTAAAAATGACGTACGTGCATGGTCACGAAACCATGAGTAGAAAACAAAATCTATGCTTGGTGAAAAACCCAAAAGGGCATCGTAAGTAAAAAAGAATGAAAATGTTGGACTTGACCGCAAGTCATGGGTAAAAGAGCCCAAAAATAGCAGAAGTTGGTGAAAACCATCTTCACAGTGCCACTTCCCCTACTCAAGTGAAAACTCGTAAAAGGGGCGCATGGACCAACAAGACAAGCTGACGCACAACCACCACCTCAGCTGACATTCAATCTCCAAAAGAGACAATCCTGGCTAATGAAGTCGACCTAAAATCCTCAAAAGTTAGCTTCCAATCGCAACACCATCATGGCTAATCAGGGGGTGAGAGCCGCATAAGATCCCCCACGTTTCGACATGGCTCTTCTGGGAATGAGATCCTCATAAGATCTCCCAACCATCATGGCCCATCTGGGGGTGAGAGCCACATAAGATCCACTGCATTTCAACATGGTTCATCAAGGAGTGAGAGCTGCATAAGATCTCACAACCAACATGGCTCATCAGCGGGTGAGTGGTTAGGTGCCTCGTTCTCACCCTCCTAATCTTGATGATCTGGGGCACGTATCTTGAGTTTCTGAGGAACCTAAGATTTTAGATTGCTCCCTCGGAACCTTGCTAGAGAGCAAGGGAAGGTATACCAATCAATGAGAGAGGAATTGAAGGTGGGTTCGGGACTTACTCGGTCTGGCTCACGTGGGCCCCCTCTTAGATCATGAAGAAAGCCCCCCAACTGATTTAGCAAGTTCAGAATCTCCTCCCTTGACCTCCCTTGTTTTCTGCACAACACTTCTATGGTTAATTTGCGAGACAAGTGGGTCAAAGAGACTCGCCCTTCTCTTAATGCACTATACGTTCACACGAGAGGGCGATGAAGAGTAAGGTTCAAATAAAGATAGAAAAGGGGAGAAAACTTGACGAAGAGACAAGACTAGCATTGCAGCCAAGAAGTCATAGACTCGGAGTGGTAGAAAGACGGGCATGGTTCTTAGAACCAGCACGACGGCAATGCTACTCTAAATCGAGACCGATATGGCGGTGCTAGGTTAAGTCTACCCTCAAACAAGCGAGAAGAGACAAGACAATGAAAAGAAGAGATGAGACGACAGAGAGATGAGGTCCCGATGGTGTTAAGCATTGTTCCTCACGACCGTGGAGTAGCAGTGTCGTGGCCCTTGGGCGGCGCTCACACTACTACTCGTGGTTAGAAAGTGAGAAATGAACTACAGACGGTGCTAGGCATCGCCATTGGCAACATCAGAAAACAACACGCTCCCATGTGGGAAGAGATAGTTTCTGATGAAGCGCGCGGTGATGGTCATTGGTAGTCCTCATGAGGCGCATGGTGATACGTGTGGGATGCAGGAAGGACGACGATGAACATCGAACAGGCAAAGGAAGTGCACGGAAAGCTGTAAACGTTGTCGAGGCCTATAGCGAGAGGTGATGGGTATCGTCTTTTGTTATAGGCGTGCAATAGGGTTTCACTATCTAGGTTCTTCACTAAGACGTCCAAGCTATGTCTATGGACGGCGATGGGCTATAGGCCCCACAAGACGAAAGAGAAAGAAGAAAAGAAGGAGAAGGAGACTCATGCATGGCACTGCCATCGCCATGCGTGACCTGTGTAACCTCAGGGGAGGTATGCATGACACAGCCAATGCCGTGCATGACCCCTGTGAGGAACTCAGACGGAGAAGGAGGGGGGGAAGAGAGGAAAGAAGAGAGAGAGAAGAAAAAAAGAAAAGAAGAGAGAGAAGATTTACCTCAAACCTAGGGGTACCGATCAAAAGCTTCTCTCACCTCACTCTCTTTCTCAAACGTGACCCAAAAATGAGAAGAAAGAGAAACTTGTATTAAGTAAAAACTCTTTCTTTTGTGAGAGGTTTTTTCTCTTCTGGTGTGCACAATGTTGGTACATATATATGAAATTTGCCCCAAACATGGGTGGATGATCGAAAGTAACCCTAGTTACTAAAAATTAAGATTAAATTGAATTAAAGGAAATTAACAAATAGGGTGCAAAATGACAGATTTGCCACTTCCTAACAATTCATGAAATTCCAGAACAGTCTTTGTGTTGCCCTAGAACTTGCATGATCTTGCATGGTTGATCCCGGGTTGTTCTGATGCCCGGTTGATTGTAAACTGATTGTTTTCTTGTAGGGCGTGACATGGCAATTGATTTGATACCAACTTCGAGCTATGGTTATTGTTTTTAGTGAATGATCATGTGCCTTGAAATTTGAATGGATCTTGAAACTTCGGATCGATAATGTACGCGTTCCTTGATGTTTTTTAATGATTTCTTTACTAAATTACGCTGAGCATGATGTTACGATCGTGGGGCAATAAACACAGCTCGATTTCATGCCTAAACAAAGTTTTTGTAACTTTGGAATTTTGGCCGAAATCTGGAATTCCGACGAAGAAAGTTGCAGTCACTTCATCGGCTTTGTGTGCAAAATCCGACCTTTCATCACGTACGGGGTTCGAGTCAATGATAGCCTAAGACCTTACACACGATGGAATTGGTCTCGCGACGATCGGGTTAGCGAGAGGCGTGATCTGGCCGCTAGAGTGAGGCACAACGATGTTGAATTTCCTGCACTTTCTTCACGGATCAACAACTTCTCTCTAGCTTTTCTTCATGCGCGAGTGTCGTCATGGGGCGTGCCACATATCGAATTGCTCTTCTTGACTAGACGAACATGCTCACCAAATTTGAGTGTGATCCGACTTGGGATGGGTGAGATATGAGCGTCAAAATTCATTGGTCATAAATGTCCCTTCCATGGCGTGGAGTTGCAGAGTGGTCGCACGGGAATAGCATCCTGTTTCACTCTCTTGCCTATAACCTCTTCTTGAAGTGTCCGTTCGGGCTGAAACTTGACCCCTGAGGATTTTCGACCGTGTCAGATCCAATGATGGTGGTTCCACAGCAATTTGAGATACCGAAAATGTAGATGTAGTTATATAGGTCGTTTCAGGGTGCTAGAGGCCGATTCTTCTAGAACTGTTTCTCAATATGCACTGCCTTAGACATGTCGGACTACGAAGAAACTTGGCAGGAGACTTTTAAGAGACCTTATGAAGATCTTGGCCGATTCTAGGACTATTCTGAGACTACCAAAATTTCCATTGTTTGCTAAGCTTTATTGAGCGAGGGCCTCATGTTGATGAAAAATACCAACAGCATGCCCCTCCGAATGTTTTTCTTTGAGAGAATTGAGAAGTGCAATCATTCAAGAAGTTTTGAGGGATCTTGTCGAAGTCCTCACCCACAAGGGACTACCAGGCCTTTTCAGAAGGTCAAATGCTATGAACCTTCGGTTGTCATTGTTCGCTGCTACAACAGGTTTGCTTTTGATGCTCAAGGTATCTTTATAGATCCTGTTTAGTGGAGTCCATTCGGGGCTCCTGATCTGTCCCGAAAGTTTGGTCCCATGCAGGCTAGGCGAGATGTACCTTGAAGCTTGTGGCAGGTTAAACCCTTGCTTTGTCAGTTTCTTATCTTCGTGATGGTCCTTACCATTTTCGGATTGACCTTTTAGTCATCATCCTCACCCTCAAGGATTCTTGTTGTTGTTGAACTGGGGAGATCTTATGCAGCTCTCACTCCCTGATGATCCATGTTGCAGGGATCTTTTGTGGCTCTCACCCCCTGATGAGCCATGATTGTTGGGAGATCTTATGCAGCTCTCACTCTCTGATGAGCCTTGTTGAAGCATGGGGGATCTTATGTGGCTTTCACCCCCTGATGAGCCCTGATTGTTAGGAGATCTTATGCGACTCTCACTCCTTGATGAGCCATATTGAAACATGCGGGATCTTATGCATCTCTCACCCCCTGATGAGCCATGATGGTCAAGAGATCTTATTTGGCTCTCACTCCTTGATGAGCCATGTTGAAACGTGGGAGATCTTATGAAATCTCACCCCCTGATGAGCCATGATGGTTGGGAGATCTTATGCAGCTCTCACTCCCTGATGAGCCATGATGGTTGTGAGATCTTATGCAGCTCTCACTCCCTGATGAGCCATGTCAAAACGTGGGAGATCTTATACGGCTCTCACCCCTTGATGAGCCATGATGGTTGGGAGATCTTATGCGTCTCTCAACTCCTGATAAGCCATGTGATGTTGAGATTAGATGCTGACATTTGAGGATTTTAGGCAGACCTCATTAGCAAGGATTGTGACTGTTTGGATATTGAATGTCGGCTGAGGTGATGGTCGTGGTTCAGCTTATCTATGTCGGTCCAAGTGCCATTTTGTGGGTTTCACTTGAACAAGGGAAGTGGCGCCTTGAAGATGATTTTCGCCAATTTTTGCTATTTTTGGGCTCTTTTTACCCATGACCTGCGGTCATCTCCACCCTTTTCATCTGTTTTTACTCACGATGCCATTTTGGGATTTTCATCATGCCTAGATTTTGTTTTCCACGGAACTCTCTTACTCATGGTTTTGTGACCATGACCGTCTGTCATTTTTACTCATGACGTTCCCTTAGCAGGTGTACAGCATGCTCGTTTTTTTTCATGCGACGGAGTATTTAGATTCATGCCTTCGAGACCTGTGCCAAGCCTTTTAACATCATGCGGCCAAAATGTGTACTATAGTTTACGGCCATACAGCTGGACTATAGTGGTGGTGAATAGCAGTTTTTTCAAGCCATAAAGTGAGCTTAGTGTTGATTTTGACTCACTTGGGAAAATGGCATGAAGTTGCCTTGTGAAGAGTTGATGATGGATGGATGGGTGAACAATGGTGACCCACTAGCTGATGGAGAGTATGGCTCGTGGAAGGGTTCACAACTTGGTGAGCATGGGTAAGACTCACTAGAGAAAAAGATGGTAATGATGGTGAAGGTGGTGCGCACACACAAATGGGCATGCTAGGGAAGACATGTATGAAGATGCACGTAAAGGGCGTGCACGCGTATGTAAGCTCATAAGGGAGGAAATGGAGCTGGTATGCGCAGACGAATGGGTCGGTTAGGGAAGACGTGCGTTAAGATGTATGCAAAAGGTATATGGGCGTATGTGGGGGAGTCTTTAAGTTCATGCCTCCTGGACCTGGCAAAGCAGTTTAATATCATGCGGCCAAGATGTGCACTATAGTTTAGGGTCATACAGTTGGACCGTGGTTATCCAGTTTAAAGTCATGCAACTAGGACCATGCAGTTTAAGGTCGTGCAACGAGACTTCCGCTACAGTTTAAGGTCATATAGTTTGGAACATGGCTATGCAGTTTAAGGTCATGCCGCATGGACCATGTAGTTTAAGGTCGTGCAACGATACCTCCATTACAGTTTAAGGTCATATAGTTTGGACCATGCCTATGCAGTTTAAGGTCATGCAGCATGGACCAGTGTGTGGATCGTCATGTAGGTAAAGCTACATGGGGGATGGGTTGTGGATAGATTTAACTCTCGGGGGATAGAGATATTTAAGGCTACACACAAGTGAGAGGTTTAGATAGAGATGGCGGCACTCGAGGAGTGGCAGACGGACGTGACTTCACCAAGGATTAGGAGGTTCAGTGTGACCTTTCGGGGATAATGAGCAATGACATGCATGTGACTCTGCTGAGGATGACAGGCTAGAGCACAGATGAACCTCATGAGGGTTGAGAGGATAAGAAGGGCCTTAAACTCCCTGGGGACAGTGGGTCGTAGTAAGATGTGACTCTTACTGGGATGTTGGTGTGAAACAAACCCATTAAGGGTTAAAGGGGTAGGTTTGACTCTTGCACAGATCTAACTCTACTGGGGATGTTGATGAAATACCCTTTCAGCGAGGATGTGTTCTTTTTCTCGATTGGAGTTGTGCGTATGGACCCTTTATCGTGTCGTGTGTTACAGTTTTAGGGTCTTGTAGCTTGAACCATGGCTATGCAGTTTAAAGTCATGCGACTAAGACCGTGCAGTTTAAGGTCGTGCAAGTAGACCTTTGATATAGTTTAAGGTCGTATAGTTTGGACTGTGGTTGTGCAGTTTAGGGTCATGCAGCATGGATCGTGGTCATACAGTTTTGGGTCACGAGACAACGACTTTGCAGTTTAAGGTCGCGCAACTAGACCTTCGCTACAGTTTAAGGTCATATAGTTCAGACCGTGGTCGTACTATTTTGAGTCGTGCGACAAGGACAATGCAGTTTAAGGTCGTACAACTAGATATAGTTCGAACTGTGCGGTTTACGGTTGTGCATCAGGACCGTGGTGTGGCGAGGGAATTTGACTCCATGGGGAACAGAGCCGTCACCAGAGGCTGGACTCCTCGAGGAGTGAGCCTGTTGTGCAGGGGATGAACTTCCTGAGAGTACATGATGATGGTCCAACTGAGAGTGCCATGGCATGCGAGTGGCACTAAGTGTCGAATGGCACACGCGGCACGAGGCCCCTTGATGAAGCGTGCAGCAGTGGGCCTTGGCAAAACGCGCAGAGATAATTCTTTGGACGAGGCACGCGACGATGGCCCTTGACAAAGGTGTACAGCGATGCCCCTTTGACGAGGGTGCACGACGATGGCCCTTGACGAAGGCGCGTGGTGATAGCCCTCTGAGTGAAGGCCAAGGCGATAGCCCTCTCGGGGTCTCGGGCTTGACCCACCCCGGCTTAGTCTTATTGCCACCAAGTACTTGGTACTAAAGCATCATTTTGTGTTTATCAAGGGAAGTTTACGGCACTGCGGGGTATAAAAGGGTGAACCTCACTTTACTATTTTACTGAAGGGTTCAGTAAAACAGTAGAAGGGTTTTTAGACAGAGAGGGCCAAAGCTTTTGGCGAAGGTTTTCTAGTGAGAACTTCCCGGCCAAAATTTGAAGAGACAGGCGGTTAGGAGCTTTTCTGGAGAGCTTTAGGAAGTCGCAAAGCTTCGTTCCATGATTGCGAACCTTTTCGGGAAGTGCCAAGGCTTTTTGAGAAAGGAATAGGGCTTCTCGGGGCCTTAGCAAGATTTGCAGAGGTGCCCTGCCGGGGTTTGAACGCTTCTCTGGTCGTTCTGCTATTAAAGGGGAGATTGCAAACAGTTCTGAGGGCTCTGTAGGTCCTCTGGTTATTGGAGGAGAAGAAGGGAGAACAACAGTGGGCTCACCGAGAACTCCGCGGAATTAAGGTGAGTTGGTGGTGAACTTTCTGAAGCAAGAAGAGCAGGGAGAAGGGAGATCCGCTGGGTCTCATGGAAGCCTTCTGGGGATTCTGGTGGTTTTTGGCTAACTTTGGCAGCGAGTGGAAGGTGGGGAAGGGGTTTCTTGGTTGACGGGAGTGGGTTCCCGGTGGTGAAGGGTTCGGGGATGAGAAGGTGAATAGTCGCCGTGGGTAAGTAGCTGGGGAAAGTGAAGAAACACAAGGGTTAGTGCCCTATGAGAATTAGGGATGGTGGGAACAGAGGTACGTCAAGGTCATGCGCAACATTAAGTTGTATGCAGCGCCACCTTCACATGTCCCTAAGCCATATACAGCAATAGCCACATTCATGAGCATGATGGTTTTCCCATGGTGATGGTAGAACGTGACATTGTGTTGCGCACGGCTATGGCTGCACATGGTGTTGAGTCACGCGCGGCGATATCATGGACGGTGATGTCTCGCAGGGGTCAAGAGTGATGACTATGGTCTGTGCTGCTATGGTCTGTCAAAGGTTGGGAACGAAGTTGAAGGAACTTGTTCCTTAGGGACACTGGGGATAAGAAAATCCACGATCCTGATAAATGGGTTACAGAACCAGCAAGCCATATGTGAAATGTGAAAAGAGAATGAAAGCGAAAAATAAAAGAAGAGACTAGCCAAATAAGAATGATCCGACTATGGGGTAGTAAGCCCCCAGTGAAGTCGTCAAGCTGGTGAGGTGTTTCGATCTCGCTCTTTAGATTCTGGATGATCGGGCAGTGCGTGTCTCGTGTTTCGGTGGAGACCCAGGACATTTATGAGATCGCTTTCGCAGGAACATCGTTCGAAAACGGGGGCAGGTGTTACCAACCGGTGAGAGAGGAATTTAAAGGTGGGTTGGGGATTTATTTAGGCTAACTCGCATGGGCGCCTACTTAGATCACAAAGAAAGCCCCCCCAGTAATCAAACTGGTTAAGAATTGTTTCCCTTGGCTCGTATTCTTCTCATTTTCTGCTGCAATCACACAAATATATGGCAAAGGTTATGAGACAAGTGGGTCAGACCTCACCCTTTTCCTCTTTGATGAACGTATACAAGCATGCGTAATCAAAAAGAAGAAAGAAAGATGGGGGGAGAGAAGAATTCGACCAAGCGAGGAGATCAAAGCAGTGAGTAGGCTGGCGGATAATTGGTGTAGCGTGGTAGCAACATGGGCTTGATAACAAAGACCGGCTCACGGGATCACCACTAGACATTATTACTAATATCGACTAGCTAAGCACGATGGTCGGTCTGTCATGGGAGTAAAGCAGGTCAAGTAATCCTAACACAACAACATTACGGCTAGACGACAAGACTACCATGAGAGGCTAACCTCAATCCCTCTTAGTATAGTGAAAGAGTAGCAGAGTAATGGTTATGGGGAAAGAATGTAGTAAAGAGAAGAAGGAAATAGACAGAATGAGGGAGAAGAAGGAAGAGAGGAGACGAGAGGAAAATAGAGAGAGAAGGAAAGAAGGCGCAGTCAGGGTTAAGCATTGCCAACTAGGTTGAAGAAGAGAGAGAAAAAGCAGTTTACGTTAGGTCTCACCAACTGCATTAGAAGAGAAGGGAGGAAGAGAAGCAACTGACACTAAGTCTCGTCAACTAACAGAAGAAGAGTGAGAAAACCAGTGGATGTTAGGTCTCGTCGATTGATAAAAGAAGAAAGAGAAAACCAGTCGATGCTAGGTCTCATCGACTGATAAAAGAAAAGAGAGAAAACTAGTCAACGCTAGGTCTCACCGACTAATAAAAGAAAAGAGAGAAAACCAATCGACGCTAGATCTCACCGACTGATGGAAGAAGAGAGAGAAAACCAGTAGGCGTTAGGTCTCATCGACTGATAGAAGAAGAGAGAGAAAACCAGTCGGTGCTAAGTCTTACCGATTGACAGAAGAAGAGAGAGAAAATCAGTCAACATTAGGTCTCATCGACTGATATAGGAAGAGAGAGAAAATCAATTGATGCTAAGTCTCATCGATTGACAAAAGAAGAGAGAGAAAACAAGTTGATGCTAAGTCTTACTGACTGATAGAGGAAGAGAGAGGAGACCAACCAGTGCTAGGCCTCGCCAGTTGTATTAGAAGGGGACCAATGGAGATAGAGATGAGAAGAGAAGATGAGAGAGAAAGAGATAAAGATGAAAGGATAGGATGAGAGAGAAAGAGATAGAGATAATAAGAGGATGAGAGAGATAGAGGGGAGAGAGAGATAGAGATGGGAAGAAGAGAGAGAAGGAGATAAAGATGAGAAGGAGAAAGAGAGAGAGAGAGAAGTAGAGAGAGAAAGAGAGAAGAAGAGAGAGAAAGAGATAAAAGAAGAGAGAGAAAAGAGAGAGAAAGAGAGAAAAATAGAGAAAAAGAGAGAGAAAGAGAGAAAAGAAGAGAGAAAGAGAGAGAGGAGAGGGAGCAGTAAGAAAGAGGGGATGAGAGAGAAAGTTGCCTGCCTAAACGGTATTGACCCTTTTCTTCTCTCTCCTCTCTCTCTCTCCAAGAAGTACTCATAGGCTCAAGCAAGGAATCAAAATTTTATTCAATCTTCAAAGAATGAATCGAAGGCCCTTTACAATTTAGCTTTGCATGTTATATAGAGTTGGGCTAAAACATGGGTGTATGCTAAAAAACTAACTAAATCGATGATAAATACAATTTAATTGAATTTAAAGAAATTCTAAAAATGGGTGAAAAATGAATGTTTTTCCCTTGCCTAACAATGTGTGGAATTTCAGAACAATCCCTATTGTTGCCCTAGAACTTGCGTGATTTTCCATGACTGATCCGGCATTGCTTTGGTGCTTGTTTGATCAAAAGATAATCGTTTTCTTGTGGGGCTTAGCATGACGATTGATTTGATACTAATTTCAAGCCACGGGTCATGTTTTTAAGCCATGATCATGAGACTTAGATATTGGATGAACCTTGAAATCTTCGAATCGATTGTGTGCTCGTTCCATGATGTTTCTTCGTGATTTCTTCACTGAATCACATTGATGATGCCGTCATGATCACGTTGTAACAAACACAGCTCGATTTCATGTCAAGATGAAGATTTTTTCGTCTTGAGTTTGTGGATGGAATTGTGAAATCCGACTGCCGGAATTTATAGTAGATTTGATGAGTTCGCGTTCATCATACGTGGGGTTCGGACCAAAGATAGCCTCGGACTTCACGCATATAATGCAATTGGTTTTGTACCAATCAGATATGCGAGTGTCGTGATCTGGCTGCTCGAACGAGGCGTGCTGCTGCTGAATTTTTTGAAAATTCCTTCACGGATCAGCGACTTTCATTTAGTCTTTCTCTTTGCTCAAATGTCGTTATGGAGCGTACCACATATCGAATTGTTCGTCTTGATGAGACTAACACGCTCACCGTATTTAAGAACGATCTGAATTGGAACGAGTGAGTTATAGGCCCCAAAAGCTCATGACTTTGAAAACAACCTCCTTTAATGGCGTTTTGGTGGAGTGAGGCCACATGGGAATAGTGTGCGGCCTACCCCTTTTTAGTCTTTTACCCATAACTTTGTCCTGGAGTGCCCGATTAGGCCAACACTTGACCCATAGGAGCTTTTGACCTTGCCAGATCTAATGGCCATGGTCTCATGGTTGTTTGACTCACGAAAAGTATAGTTCTAGTTACGGGCTACATTTCAGGGTGCTAGAGACCGATTTCGCTGAAATGTTTTTCTGTGTTCACTGCCTTTAACATGTCTGATCTCATTGAAACTTGGCAAGTGGTATTTTGAAATGTTGATGACAATCTTGAGAAATTATGGGGACATTATGAGACTATCGAGAATTTCCACTATTTTGTAGGCTTTATTGACCTGCTTCCTACTAGGGACCAAGGTGATGAATGATACGTTCAAACAGCTTGGCCCACCGATTGTTGTGCTTTAAGAGAAGCGAGAAGGACAATCATTCAAAAAATTTCCTTCGGCTTTTAATTTTTTCCTTCCTAGCCACAGGACCACGTGAACGACGAGGAGAGTCACGTAATGGCATAACAAGGCTGCACAAACGTAGGGATGCATTGTTCGTGGGTCCATCCGCGGAGACTTTAGGGGCAGAAGAGACTTTTTTGAGATTTTTTTTTGCTATTATACCAGGTTTTCTTTTGACATTCAGAGTACCACTGGGTCTCGTTTATCAAGTCCAGTCGGGGGCAAGTTCTATTTGCCGATCCCAAAGGTCTGGTCGTGCCAGCTAAGCGAGTCGATGTCTCTGGCAGTTTCCGCTCTGGATTTGTCAGTTTCCTGCCTTGGAAGGATGAAGACTGGGCTACTTTGTCACCTAGCCTAATGGAGAGAGGTGTCCATAATAGAAGAAGGAGAGGGCATGCACATTTTATGCATGGGGAGAAGGTCCATAAGAGAAGGAGAAGGCATGCACATTTCATGCATGGGGAGAAGGTCCATAAGAAAAGGAGAAGGAGAAGGCATGCACATTTCATGCATGGGGAGAAGGTCCTTGAAGAAGGGATAATGATTGGGCTATGTTGTCACCTAGCCTTGAAGAAGGGATGGTCTTTGAAGAAGGGATAATGACTGAGCTACGTTGTCAGCCAGCCGTAAAAAAGGATGTCGACTGGGCTAGTTGTTCACCTAGGACTGAAGAAGGATGTCGACTGGGCTACCTGTTCACTCAGAACTGAAGAAGAATGTTGACTGGGCTACCTGTTCACCCAAGACTGAAGAAGGATCTCGACTAGGCTACCTGTTCACCCAAGACTGAAGAAGGATGTCGACTGGGCTACCTGTTCACCCAGGACTGAAGAAGGATGATGAGGGATGATTTTATGTCTACACTCTGTTGGCCGTCTTGATGATGAAGGGAGTGTTGGCTGAAGCCGCCTGTGGAAGCGAATGTTGCATCAACCTATTTTATTGGTACAAGCGTCCTTTGCAGATTTTCGCTTTGAAATTGGGAAGCTGTGCTGTAGAGACAGTTTTCACCAACTTCTTTTTATTTGGGGCTCTTTTACCCATGACCTTTTGACCATGTCCACCCTTATTTTTCATTTTTACTAACGATCCCCTTTCAGGCTTTCACCATGCCTGGTTTCATTTTATTCACGAAATTCTTTTACTCATGATTTCATGACCATGCCCGTCTATCATTTTTACTCATAGTGTTCCCTTGTTATGGTATACACCATGCCCATTATTATTATTATTATTGTGAAGCCGTGTTTAAGGTCATGCCTTTGGGACCTGTGCGAAAGAGTTTAACATCTTGTAGCCTGGACATGTGTCATAGTTTAAGGTCATATAGTTGGACCATGGTGGTGATGAATGACAGTCGGTGGGGGCCATGAAGTGAGTGTGGTGGTGGTTTGACTCACTTTGAGGAATTGGCATTAGGCTACCTATAAGAGATGGACTATGTATGAAATGTGAGTGGACTATGGTGACCCACTAACTTACAACGAGTATGGATTGCAGGATGGTTCACCGTTTTGTGAGCATAGATGAGACTCACTGGGGAATGAGGTATGGTGATGAAATGAATGAATTCATTGGGGAGATAATGAAGGTGGTGCACGCACACTAACAGGTAGGTTAGGAAAGGCGTTCGTGAAAGTGCACGTAAAGGCGTGTGCACGTATGTGGTGGCAAGTTTATGATCATGCCTTTGTGACCTGGGCAAAGCAGTTTATTGTCATGCGGCCAGGACGTGCACTATAGTTTAAGGTCATACAGCTGGACCATGGTTGCTGAGCCTTTTAACATCATGCAGCTAGGATGGGTGCTATAGTTTAAGGTCACAAAACTAGACCATGGTTATGTAGTTTAAAGTCATATAATTAGGACAATGCAGTTTAAGGTCGTGTAACTAGACCTCCGCTACAGTTTAAGGTCATATAGTTTGGACCATAGTGTTTAAGGTCATGCATCTAGACCATTTCTACAGTTAAAGGTCATATAGTTGGACCATGGTGCTGTGAAGTTTAACGTCATGCGGCTAGGACATGTACTATGGTTTAAGGTCATACAACTGGACTGTGGTTGTGCAGTTTAGGGTCGTACAGCTAGGACCACCGCTACAGTTTAAGGTCATATAGTATGGACCACGAAGTTTAGGGTTGTGCATCTAGACTATCGCTACAGTTTAAGGTCGTACAGTTTGGACCATGGAGTTTAGGGTCGTGCATCTAGACCATCGCTATAGTCTAAGGTTGTATAATTTGGACCATGGAGTTTAGGGTCGTGCATCTAGATCATCACTACAGTTTAAGGTCTTATAGTTTGGACAATGGAGTTTAGGGTCATGCATCTAGACCATCGCTACAGTTTAAGGTCGTATAGTTTGGACCATGGAGTTTAGGGTCGTGCATCTAAACCATCATTACAATTTAAGGTCATATAGTTTGGACCGTAGAGTTTAGGGTCGTGCATCTAGACCATCACTACAGTTTAAGGTCGTATAATTTGGACCATGGAGTTTAGGGTCGTGCATCTAGACCAATGCTACAGTTTAAGGTCATATAGTTTGGACCATAGTGCTGTGCAGTCTATTGTCATGCGGCTAAGACATGTACTATGGTTTAAGGTCATTCAACTGGACCATGGCTATTTCAGGGTCGTACAACTAGGATCACCGCTACAGTCCAAGGTCATATAGTTTGGACCATGGAGTTTAGGGTCGTGCATCTAGACCATCGCTATAGTTTAAGGTCGTATAGTTTTGACTATGGAGTTTAGGGTCATGCATCTAGACCATCGCTGCAGTTTAAGGTCGTATAGTTTGGACCATGGAGTTTAGGGTCATGCATCTAGACCATCGCTCCAGTTTAAGGTCATGTAGTTTGGACCATGGAGTTTAGGGTTGTACATCTAGACCATCGCTACAGTTTAAGGTCATATAGTTTGGACGATGGAGTTTAGGGTCATGCATCTAGACCATCGCTACAGTTTAAGGTGGTATAGTTTGGACCATGGAGTTTAGAGTCATGCATCTAGACCATCGCTACAGTTTAAGGTCGTATAGTTTGGACCATGGAGTTTAGGGTCGTGCATCGTTATAGTTTAAGGTCGTATAGTTTGGACCATGAAGTTTAGGGTCATGCATCTAGACCATCATGCGGGTTGAAATGTAGGTGGAGCTCCATGGGGAATAGGTCTATGGATGGCAATCTGACTCTTAGGGGATAAAATGGTTATGGCCATACACAAGTAGAGGGCTCAGATGGAAATGGTGGCCTTGATGAAGGATGGCCAATAGAGGCAGATTTCATTAGGGCTTTTAGCGAAAGGCAAGCATACTCTCTAGAGTGAAAGATGGCTTGGAGTGAAACAGACTCATCAAAAGTTGAAGAGGTAAAAATGACCCTAACTTCACTGGGGATAAGGGGCTACAGTATGGTTGTAACTCCTATGGGGATGAGGGATAGCCCATAACTCCATTAGGAATGATAAGCCACAGTATGGGTGCAACAGCCTGGGTGCAACATCACTGGGAATGATAGGCTACGGCTTAAGTGCAACCTCACTAAGGATAAGTGGTAAGACGCACAAGACGTCAACCTGGAATTGATGACAAAAGACTGCTTGAAATACGGTCAGCGTCATGTGTAGCACTGATGGTTTATTGCGAATATTCAACTGACGTTGAGTTCTCACAACACAGCCAGCACTGGGTTGTTAAAGATTCAGCTGGCGTTGTGAACGACCCGTTAAGACAACCGGCGTTGAGTTAACTGATGCTAGGGTTGTTTTTGGAAACACATTGGCGCTAAGTCAACCGGTGCTAAGGTTGTTTGGAAACACACCTGGCGCTACGTCAACTGGCGCTAGGCTTGTTTTTGAAAACCCACCCGGCACTAAATCAACTGGTGTTGGGGATGGATAGATGAGAGCTACCTCGGGCCTCGGGTCGAAGCCCGACCCGGCTCATCGTTGCTTGGCTTCCCTTGGATGCAACTAGAATTCCCAATTTGTGAGGGCCATTTGAGGGTAGTGTAGTCTATAAAAGGGGGTAAAACCCTGTTTTCCCTCATTTTTCACCAAGGGTAAAAAACCTTAAGCACAAGTTTTCTTTAACCATGAGGAGAGAGCGCTCAGTTGAAGTTTCGATGAGCAGTAAGACTTCAGCATGAGTTTTATAGGGATGGTTCATTGACAGACAGCGGATTCTGGCGGTTTGGTAGGGAAGACCTTCGGCGAGCAAACTTTGCTAAGAATTCAGTGAGGTTTGCAGAGAAAGCAGCGGGGAAAGGAGAGGTCTCCGGGGATCTTTTCGAGAAACAGAGGAGGTTTCGGCTATAAATTTTTCTTAGTAGAAGAGGAAAGAAACACTGAAGTGAGTATTTTCGCACTTTTTGAGGGCTTTATGAGAATTTTTAAGAGGATTTTCTGGCGTTGTGGTAACTTTTTGACACTGTTCGTGGTGTTGCAGAGTTTTTCTGGGAACTTTCAAGGGGTTTACAGGGGTTATCGCCACTTTTCGATGTTGTTAGTGGTGTTGCAGAGGTTTCCGGGAACTTAGGGGAAGTTTGCATGACTTTTCCCTGAGGCTTTGATGACTCTCAAGGCCAAAAACGTCGACGAGAAAGTTTTTTTTTTTCAGCGGGTTTCCGACTGTATAGAAGAAGTTCTAGCATGAGGTGAGAGGTGAACCGTCGTGGGGAACTGTACGGTTGCTGGAGGTGAACTATCGCCCTTGGAAATCGTGTGACCATTAAGGGGGTGTGGAAACTTAAGTTTTGAAAAACAAGGAGTCTCGAGAGACGAACAGTCGTGATAGGGCCAGCGCTAACAAAAGTGCAATTAGCGCTGAGACAACCAGCGCTGATGATTTCGAGTGCTGACACAACTGGCGCTGACCCTCAAGAAAAGTAGCTGGTGTTAGAGGTTAGAAACACAACCAGTGCTGCCCTTTGGATGACCCAGCCGGCGCTGGCTTTAGTCAGCGCACATCAGCATGTGTGGCATGTCATGATGCAGAGAATGATGCTTGCATGTGGTGGTAAGTCATGTGTGGGTTCTTGACGCTCGGCGATGAGCTACATACGGTGATGTTCATGGAGCGACATAAAGGGGCGAAGGATGTTGCATGGCTTGTAATACCTGTTGGAAGCCAAATCCTTCAGAACAACAGTGAGGTCCATGTTATTCTGTGGAAGGGCATCCACTGTGAATTGGGCATGCTTTCCGTCATAGGCTGGTTTCTAGCCAGGGCAGCCCATCTTGTATGTTTGATATACAAGTCGAATGAATCCTACATCGTATGTTTGATGTACACATCAGATGAGGTATCTGGTTTGTATGTTTGACATACACGTGGGATGCACTGAGGCTAACTTCTTGAAGTGGCCCTGCTTTGTCTTCTGGCCTGTAACCATCCTCTTACTCGTCAGATGAATTAAAGCTAACTCTCTAAGTGGTTTCGCTTCTTCATGAGGAGGGCCTTCCTTTTGTGGGTTTGCCTCTTCTTCATGGGACAAGCATTTGTTTTGGCCTGTAACCGTCCTCTTATCCTCAGTTGGACGAGCGAAAGTACAAGTTTTGGTTTGTAACCATCCTCTTATCCTCATATGCAAGAGACTTGTAACCTCCCTAGTAATGGGTTCTTGTGACTTGTAACTCATTTTCAACATAAATAAATAAAAAGTTAGAATTTTTTTTGGACTATCTTGCTTATTTTCGCGTTGAGTCCCTTTCTTTTGAATACTCATCACGGATAGTACTTCTTAGGTATCGCTCGTTGATAGGAGGCGTCGCCTCCTCTCCATCAGGATGTGCCAGTATGTAGGCTCTATTGGGTGAGACCTGTTTGACTATAAGGGACCTTCCCACATCGGCTCAAACTTCCCTTTGCACCAACCATGCATGATAATAGGCCTCTTGATTGCTTAGACTAGATCACCATGAGTGAATGACCAGATCTTGACAGACTTGTCAAAATCCCTCTTCATTCTCCCTTGGTTGATTTGAAGGTTCTGCTAAGCCTCTAGCCTCTTTCCATCGAGTGCTTCCAATTCTTGATACCGGAGCATGATTCTCTCATCTTCGGTTTCGTTGGTGAATAGTAACTCGCAATGAAGGGATTTGTATTTCAAGAGGTAAAACTGCTTCCCCCTCATAGACCATGGAATAAGGAGTGGAATTGATAGCATTTCGTGTAGTAGTATGATAAGCCCACAGTGCTTCGGGATGCTTCTCATGCCAGTTCTTCCTTGTTTTTTATACTGACTTTCTTAAGACGTTTCACAGAGTCTTATTGAAAGCCTTAGCTAATCCATTCGCCCTAGGGTGGTACATAGTCGAGTACCTCCATTCTAAATTGAACTGGTTAACTAAGCGATTAATGTGATGACTCCTAAATTGAGCGTCGTTGTCAAATATAATCCAGTCAGACACTCCGAAACGATATATGATATGATGTCGAACGAAGTAGGCTACCACTGTCCCGGGACCCTACTTAAGGGGGGCCGCTTCTGCCCACTTAGAGAAGTAATCTGTTGCAACTAGGATAAAAACATGAACCATTGCAGAAGAGAGGTCAATAGGTCCTACGATGTCCATACCCCATTGTGAGAAGGGCCATGACACAACCATAGGGTGTAAGGAGGCTGGTGAACCAGGCTGGAGTGTATTTGGCATACTTGGCACTTTTTAGCATAGTTTAAGGAATCGACAATCATAGAAGACCAATAGTATCCCAACCTGCGTATTCATTCATAGAGCTTAGGATCGGGTTGGTGCAGCCCACAAATGCCTGAGTGGACTTTTTTAACACCTTATTTGCCTCTTGGATGTTGACACATCTAAGAAGAATGTCGTCAAATGACCGCCTAAATAGAGCATCACCTTTGAGGAAGGTATACTTGGTGGACATTCGATGTATTTTGTTACGTTTGGCACGATCTTCTGAGAGCCTACCATGTTTTAGGAAACTACTGATGGGCTCTCTCCAGTCTTCTACCTGCTCAATTTTTGCACACATTGGGTCAAAAAATTATGGTTCTTGATTTCGACCCTTAGCTCCTTGACTCTGTGCTATTTCTCGTTCGGTCTTGATTACTTCGTAACTTTGACGTCTCAATGAAGAATCTAGACAGCAAGGTTGGTTGCCACCTGCTGGGGTCTCTCCCCATCGTGCATCTAATGCAGACGGCGATACCTATAGCTGCCCGCTAGGGGTTTTACAACAACTATTGCTATCTGCAAGCCTCCTCTGCGTGCCAGGTGCTCGTCGTCATTCTCCCTGTGTCCTGCGCTTATCACTGTGCGACCAAGGAGAAGCTATCGCCGTGTCCCTTATCAGGAGCTAACACCGTTCACAAGGAATGCGTCGTCTCCTTGCATTGCCCATCGAGATGCCTATTGACGTCTGGACTTTCCCTTCTCTTCGCCGTCTCGTTTTCTGCTCTTCACCTCTTTCTCCTCTCACTTGACTGAGAGTAAACCTAGCCTATCACCTATGCGCTAAACTCGATTTCGAGTAGTATTGCTACCATGCTGGTCCTGAGAATCATGCCCATCTTGCTACCACTCCGAGTCGGTCGTTTCTGGTTGTCATGCTAGTCTCACCCCCACGTCAAGCTCTCTTCTCTTTTGTTTATCTTTCACCGAACCTTGCACTTCATCGCCTTTTCATATGACCATGCATTGCCCTAAGACAAGGGTGGGTCCCTTCGACCCACTTGTCTTACAAATTAACCATAGAAGTGTTGTGCATGAAAAACAAGAGGATTATAGGTCAAGGGGGGCGATTTTGAACCAGCTCAAGCAGTTGGGAGGCTTTCTTCGTGATCTAAGAGGGTGTCCACACGAGCCAGCCTGAGTAAGTCCTGAACCCACCTAAAATTCCTCTCTCAATCGTTGGTATACCTGCCCTTGCCCTTGAGCAAGGTTCTGAGAGAGCGATCCCAAAATTTCGGGTTCACCAAAAACCTGAGACACATGCCTCTAGATCACCTAGATCTAGAGGGCGAGATCGAGGCTCCTAACCAGACACGCCACCCTATAGTTCGCTCGGACTACTTTTAGGTGAAAACTTCTCTCCTCACTCTCTCTAAAATTGCAATGGAATTATGTTATCCATCCTTTTTTTAGATTGGGGATTTCTTCATCCCCATATTTGAGACCTCATCTGGGGCAAGCGGATCAATTGATCTTGCCCTCCTCGCATCCTACTCGAGCAGCCTGATTGACCCTGCCATCCTAGTCCAACCTAGGAAAACTCGGGGCATGGGCACTCAAACCTCTTTTCCCTCCTCCTCCGGCATCAAAGAGAAATTCGTTTATGTCAACTGCATGGGTTGGCACCACAGCCACCCCATCGCATAAGCACCATGTCACTGGAGGGCACCTCATCAGTCGTAAGCTTCTACATGGTCCCTATGCCACTACTCATCTTTGCTCGGTGGGTCCCAATAAGATCACCGTCTTTGTGGCTAACCAAAAGGTAACCCCACCTATGTCGCACAAAGGTGTCGCTAGCCCTAACACGGCACTGCACACACCACACCCTGGCAATCCCTAAGCTAGTCCGCGTGACCTTGCAACCGCCGCGTGAACATAAACTCACGGCGTTGCTGACGGTATAACCGTCACTGTGACAAGACGGGGCAAGCAACAACCCAACTCAGTCTCCTCAATTGCTTCGGGTTTCTTCAAACCCGAATGCAACACAAGTGGTTTTAATTCTACCAATACCATGCATGCTACTCCTACAGCTCGAGGCAGCCCAAAGGCTGAAACCACACGTGCACACGACTTTTGAGATAATTGAAGGTCTCACAAACAAGTGCACATACATGCTAGAGGCCCTAAGGCCTCTCAAACTAAACGGGCAAGTATTGTAAATACTCAGCCCCCTACTTCACAAGGGGTTGGGCTTGGAACCACCCCAAATACTACTACAGATCGTGTACACACATGCAGGTTAAAGGATGTTGTCAGCAGGAGGGGCAAAAGAGTGTCCATCACACCCCTGGCTACCCCAAAGCCCCTTGCTATGTGGTACTCGAAGAGGTTTCCTTCGAGCACCATCGTGTCCATTCCTCCTTCCTGGAATGCTCGAGCTAGCCCCTGGGGAAGGGCTCGAGATAGGAGAATACCCTCAGTGGCGACTAGTCAGCAGCCCCCTCCTTCAGACAAATCTGAGCCCCCAAAGCCTACAGCGAGCTCCCTTCTTCTCGGGCGACATACTTTGCTCGAGTTGATCAACTTTGCACGTGCCTCCATCGAGTGAGCCAGTCGAGAAGGAAATTGGAGCAGTTTTCAATTCTGGGGGAAGATTTATCAGAGCTTATGGATTAAATGAGCAATGAGGATGGAACTGCCGCTCTAACATTGAAAAGTAGAGTCTTCTACCTTGAGAAGCCTACTAAAACAAAATAGGTTTGAACCGTTGTAAAACACGGAGGAACCTGGAACGAGCAACACTACTCACTGCTACGTCATCAAGGCACATAAAGATAAGCCTTCTCCTTCTGACTAGCGGCCTCAAGGCCATCACGAACGAGTAAAAGTAATATGACCCCAAGACCGTCTTGAGCCCAACCGGCCCAAATGTTGGCCCTAAGGCCATCAAGCGCCAAGCTTGGCAGCTGTTAAACCCCAACGATCTGTTAAATCCAATTGGAGAAAGGTATCGAGGGAGTCGAACGGAGCTGACTCTTCAAATCGATAAACATGACACATGCTAGTACTCCATCAAGGATGTACCACAGCCCGGGTTGACCAGATGCGATTACGGTCAAGAAGGAGACTAAAACCAGACCAGACCAGAAGCCGCCCTCATCCAAGACCTAAAATACCCAGGGCCACCACGGATCCCCTATTCAAAGCCCACCACTATCCTCCATAAACTACCCTCTTTCTCGAAACATCTTGAAATCACACCAATTTCTCATACGAACACTTTGCCTGCCTATGCTCAAAGCCACATGCTGACGCAGTCCTAGCCGGCCTACTCTGTCTGCACCTGCGACAGCGGCTGGCTCTTCCCTAATGGGTATGACAAAACCATCTCCCCCCAAAACCATCCCATCGCCACCTGCTCCTCTCAAATCTGTAGAGAACTTGGGAACTACCCTTCTCGAGGCCGACAAAGTTAAATATGACATGATCGGGCTCCTGAGAAAAATTCCAGCTCTTCTGAGTATCTACAATGCTCTCATGTTGTCCAATGACCTCCAAATGGCCTTGGCACAAGCACTCTCAAGTCCGAAAGTCTATGACATGGAAGTCAAGCAAGTCGAGGTAGACCCTGCAATACTCAACAGTTGCATGGCTATCACATTCTCGGACGATGACTTACAACTGGAAGAGAAATGGCACAACCAACCCCTTTTTGTGACAGGCGAGTTGCACGCCTACCAAGTCAATCGAATCATGCTGGATGGAGGATCAGTAGTGACCCTAATGCCCCAAAGGATCCTTACCAGGATTGGGTTGAGTGTGGACCAACTCGAACCTACAAGCCTAACAGTTCAAGGATTTAATCAATCTGGAGAAAAGCCGGCTGGCACGATCCAGCTTAGACTCAAAATTGGAGATTTCAACACTACCACTTTATTGCATGTCATTCACACAGATACCTCATATAACATCCTATTGGGTCTTCCCTGACTGCATGGCATGGTGTGGTTCCAGCCACACTTCATCAATATTTGAAATATAGCCAGGATGGGAAGCAACATGCGATCTATGCTGCGAAAAGGCCATTCCCCATCGCTGTATCACATTATGCCCTTGCAAAGTATTATTTCACAAATCCATTACGCTCTCAGGAGCTTGCATTGCCTACAAAAGCTCGTACGGACCTGAAATTGAGAGAAACTGCCCCAACCTCTCACGAGGATCTAGAAGACATGATACGATCTTTTAATCATCTTTTCCAAGAGGAAAAGAGATGTGGGAGAATAATCCCTCTGACCCCTGTTGACAGGAACCTCACCTCATCCCCGAAAGACACACTAGGTCAAAAAAACGAAGAGGAGGTTTCACCCCCAGTTCTCTCAGTACAACAATCCTAGCCTATGGAAGCCCAGAGTGGGAGTAGTAGAGGCACGGTTACAGGTTTAGGTCCGCCTGCATCTACAATCACTTATGCTCAAGAAGGCATGAAAATGCTACATATCCCCATTCCCCTTCTCGAAGCTGAGACGGCACATGCAACCAAGATACAACGAAAAGGTGATCAGAAGGTCTTATGCATCCATGTCTCTCTAAAAGAAGGGGATGATGGTTCCACTCCTCAAATTGGTTATCCCACAAATAGGCTCAAAGTTTTGCAAATATCCAAGGTGCTACACATTGAAAAGATCAAAGGTGACTTGTCTCGATCCCTCGCAATACATCAACAGTGCCCCTCCAAAACCCTACCAATTTCTGAAGTCTTGTTCCTTCCTGTTCCTGCAAAAGGAAGAAATGAAACTAAGCTCACAGGCCTGGTTTACCACCCATAGGACTCCCAAAAGACTTTGTTCTTTTCGACCTCCCAGTCAGAGGCTCAACTTGCTTGTTGAGAGGCAAGGAGTGGTCCGTCCTCCCCCATCCACCATCCTGTTGATGGCTGCAATCAGCAATATGAGCCCCCAGTACAAGATCTGATGCCAGTGCTGAAGGATCAAAAACAAGATTCGCCTGACCAAGCGAAGGCTATGAGTAAAGGAAAGGCTAGGATGGAGGAGGTCGCCCCTCTAAAGTCTACTTCCGCCCCCTTTCCAGGATTCACCCCAGAAACTCAAGAAATGGTTGTTCAAATAAATCCACGAAGTGACCCCCTCATAGATGTCGTGGTCATACTCATATGGCACTTATACATCCATGAGGCTCATCAAACCATCAAAAAGATGGACTACGAGCCGTTTAACAATCAGGGTTTGAACAATGACAAAGGAATGTTGGCACCCTTTGCTATCGTCGAAGCGACATCATCTCAACACCATCAAAAGGTGGTTATCCAGGGCGACCAAGCCTGCCCCCATCGCCTTTCCCCACCAAGCAAATTTCCCATGTAACGATGTCGCAAGAACCACCGTCATCCCCTTGAGAATTTACTTTTGAAGAAATCCCCACCCAAGGACCGCAAGAAGTGATAAAGGCCGGCCAAGCTGTCCAAGAGTCTACGAAACCCGAAGCAGGAGAGACAAAGGGAGGAGAACCACCCACAGAACAAATAGTCGAGATGCCTAAGATGCGTGACCTGATCGATAGCTCATCACTTCTCGATGAGAAAGAAATAGATGAGGTTGCAGAAGTCCTAGAAGATGGTGGACAAGCCACTGCAGGCAACTTAGAGGAAATAAACCTGGGTGACGAAATCGACCCAAGACCCACTTTCATCTCCACCATCATGTCTCCCGAAAGAAAAGCAGGAATATACTGAGTTATTGAGGGCCAACCGATACGTATTCGCTTGGCATTATGAGGAGATACCATGTCTTGATCCAAGTGTGGCGGTTCACAAATTGGGTATCGACCCATCATACAAGCCGGTCAAGCAAAAACCGAGGAGATTCAGAGCGGATTTGGAGATCCAGATCGAAGCAAAGGTAAACAAGCTTAAAGCGACACAATTTATTTGACAAGTCAAATACCCAAAATGGTTGGCTAATGTTGTGCCAGTCAAAAAGAAAAATGGATAGATCAGGGTCTGTATTGACTTCCGGGATTTGAATTCATCTTGTCCCAAAGATGATTTCCCACTCCCCTTCACAGAGATGTTGATCGATTTGACTGCCAATTATCAAACATTCTCCTTCATGGATGGCTGCTATGGTTACAACTAAGTAAGAATGGCTCCAGAAGACGAAGAATCTACGGCTTTTCTAGCCCTAAAGGAGTCTTTTACTATACAGTGATGCCTTTCAATCTAAAAACTATTGGAGCCACTTATCAAAGGGCCATGACCACCGTCTTCGAAGACATGCTCCATGAAGAAGTAGAATGCTACGTGGATGACCTAATGGTCAAATCCGATAGCAAAAGCAATCACATAAGAACTCTTGAGAAAGTTTTCGAGAGGCTTCGCCTTCACCAGCTCAAAATGAATCCCCTAAAGTGTGCCTTTGACGTGCGGTCGGGAAAATTCTTGGGATTCATTTTTAAATATAGAGGCTTGGAATCATGCCTATCACAATTAAAGTCATCCAAGAAATATCACTGCAAAGAAATCTCCGAGAGCTCAGGTCTCTCCAAGGTCAGTTGGCCTACATAAGAAGGTCCATCTCTAACCTGTCGGGGAGATGCCAGCCCTTCTCCCATATTTTGAAGAAAGACGTTCCCTTTGAGTGGGATGAGGCATGTAAAATGGCTTTCGATGACATCCACACATTACTGAGACATCCGAGACATACAATGAAAGTCTTCAAAGGGCGGCTTTTTAACCTATCGAATTCTAGCTTCAAATCCCCAATGGTCACCCACCTTAAGCACAGGTGTCAACACTCTTTACTCTACAATTATGAAAATGAGATGGAATGAGCTAACAGCCCAGTAAGAAGATCTACACCATTGCATTCCAACTAGCATGATAGTGATAACAATACGCAACACACATATACGTACATGTACACATGTATCAAATAAAGTCCCTTAACATGCTTCTCAACATTCTAACAGAAATGTGAGAAAGGCAGTTCAATATATACAATGCATAAGTCACAATCACCTTTCTTAAAGAAAATTAATAAAGACAACAGATCACAATTTCAGTTAAAAGCTCATGCAGAATGCGTAAATGAGTCAGGCAAATAGATCTATCTACTCTTGAAGTAAAAGCCACATCGGTCAAGCTAAGCCAATCCTAAACTTGGGACTTCTACCCTCACTCAGGAGGGTGGACTATGATAAGTGGAAGACCCACTTTTTAAGGCCCTCACACACACACACATCCCAAGCATGCTTTACGATTTTCGATAGGCAGAGGCCTTGCAAGACACTACCCTCTCCTTGCTCCTTTTTGAGGAGAGGGCGTTACACTACCATTAGGTGACCCAATGTATAGTGCCCACATAGATCTGGAGGGCGCGACTGTCACACCCCAAGAATTTACAATACTGATATTCTTGAGATGTGACAGTCAAAACATATATACATCTCTTGATAGGATAAATTTACAATGGCGAATTTTTTTTTTTTTTTTTTTTTTAAAAAAAAGTAACAAAAGAAAGTTTAAGCACAACTTCAATATCTTCCCAAAGTTGATCCTAACGAGCACTCAAATGAAACCGCAGTTATCTTGAAAAATGTTTACCATAGTTTGATGAGTTTGGCTACGCAGTAAGTGATCATCATAATCCTAAAAATAATCATGGTTGAAAGATATCAATATTTTCCAAAAGGAGATATATTAACAGAAATGCATCAACAGTTTCACTTTCAATAAATGCATAATTAAGTATAATCTGAATAATTGAAATGCATATAACACTTTAACGGTAGTGCATAATTCAAAGGATTTCACAAAATACCGTACTGGCGTCCCAAGTAGGTCACCTATATACCCCATCAGCGTCCTGATGGGTCCACTTAATCCCTATCGGCGTCCCAGATAGGTCTACTTAATCCCTGCAGGTCCACTTATACCTCACCGGCGTACCGGATGAGTCCACTTAATCCCTACCGACGTCCCAGATAGGTCCACTTATACCTCACAAGCGAACCGGATGAGTCCACTTGCATACTTAAATTATTTCTAAATCTCTTTAAACATTCGAAAGCAGCAAATATCATGTACTCAACATATCACTGAAAATCATTAATATGAATTTCACTGAAACCATTAATAATAGTCACTTTCAATAACATTTCAAAAATAATCAATCAAATATTTTGGGCTCAAATTTAAAAAGGGTGCAGTTTGTAAAGACATTCTAGCATAATTGCCACTTTAATATGAATAGAAAAACTCTTATAAAAATTCAAAAACACGGAATTATCACAATTTATGGGATATCAATCCACAAATAAACATTTCACAACAATACTATAATCAATTGCAAAAATGTCAATTTTTTTAAATAATAAGGCAGTCATTTGCACATGAACTTTACAATGTCTCAATATTCAAAACAGTAGAAAGAAATATCACAATTTTACTAAAAGCAGAAATATCACATTTATTTCTAACAATAAACAAGAAAAATAAATTTATTTTTCTAATTTACAGCCTTCAAAATTTCTAACATAGATAAAATATCACAATTTTTATTAAAAAGATTATTTTTCAAGATAATGAGGTCACGTGCGCATAAAATTTATCGCGCCTAAAATTCATGATAATAAGTAGAAATAATTATTTCATTTCATTTTTAAAAAGAATGGATTATTTTTCGAGACCATGGGGTCACTTACACACAAAACTTATAAAATAAAGATCCTGGACGGAAATATCACTATTTATTAAAAACAGACTATTTTTCAGGAAGACGATGTCACTTACCTAAAACATTTGAGAGGGAGCTTCCGATAAAAATTCGGCTAGGGAGAGGAGCTCACTGTGTTTTGACCAGAAAGGGAAATTTTTTAAAAGTTTTTCTAGGGTGGGAGTCCTCGCCTCTCGTATTTAAACTCTTACGACACCTTATTATAATATTTTATTAAGTGACACCTCATAAACGAGGTGTAACCGTTACAATAACCCTTATATTCTTAAAGCCCACGTCCACTTGACGTGGCAAGGCAGGAGCAAACAAAAGAAACTTAACCAAAAGATTTTGAAAATAGTGATGGTCCCTAAGGACCATCATGCTCATATAGACTATCACTTATTAAGAGTTTCTTTCCTTCTTTTTTATTTTTATTTTTTATTTTTTATTTTTTACTTTTTTTTTTAAATTTTAGAATTATTACAGCGACCCTCCCAACTATTCACATCCTGAGTCCCTCCTATCATGGGGAGTCATGGAAAAATTGCAGCTGTCAGCACCATCATTTACACAGTAGGTTCCCTTTCACATATAGCATAAGCATCATGAAACCATCATTTATACAATAGGTATCCATTCACATATAGCATAAGCATTGTGATACCATCATTCTCACAGCAGGTATCCATCCACATATAGCATAAGCATTATGATACCATCATTCATACAGTAGGTATCTATTCACATATAACATAAGCATTATGATACCATCATTCACACAGTAGGTATCCATTCATATATAGCATAAGCATTATTAAGATCATGCAATTCATATCGCAATAGGGCATTCATTGTAATCATTCTTCCATGTAATAGCAAATCGTAACTTCATTATCATGCATGCGTACGTGCGCTCACAATTGGGGTCCTAACTTTTGGACCATTTAGAGTTTGAGGATGGTTTCAAAATCAATTTCATACCAAACACCTATCCCTTTCTTGGGAGTGGTTTAATGACAACATGATTCTGTTTGACCTCTTAAAGGTTCAAGGAAATGAGGGTTAACTAACTGCCCCATTTCTGTGTACAGTGGACAGCAACATGCCCTACTTCAAATCATTATAAAATTCAAACCGTAAGGCAAATTGTCATGGGTACAAAATAAAAGTTTAAGCCAAGACATATATCTTTCTAAAAAACTAAGTTTGAAAGTATTTGGACTCCATTTGTTGATTCGAAAATTCATAGTAAACAAGGAGATAGTTATGATTTTTATCAATACTGCCTATAGTGACATACCTTCATAAAACAAGGTATCACTTTCAATCTAGGAAGCTTTTCAAAATAGTTTCTACATTCAAATTTTAGCCTATTAAAATATCTTTCAACTGGCTGTAGTTTTTCCAAAAATGGACTTCGTTTTGTTAGCTGAAACCAGTGCCCACAGTGGTATTAATGAAAAATCCAGGAAAGTAGTCAATAATGATATACCTTCAAATTTTGAAATATAACTTCACTTTTGTGAAGAATTTCAGTAATAGGTAAAAACAAACATTTTATTATACTCGTATATCTTTCTAATGGGAGTGGTTTGAGGTCAATCGGACCCCATTTGACTGTTCAAAGGCTCTTACAAAGACATGCAAACTTCTAGAAGGTCACAGTGGCATACAACATGTCTCAAACATACATTCCATGATCTTCATTCCATGGTGAGTTAGGTACATGATAACAACCATTCTCTCACAATGTGAACACACACATTATCATGCATAACATGCATTTCTTACATAATCTAAGAATGATGCATTCATTCTTGACATTCACCATTATCATAGAACTTGAGCCCCAATTTCTAAATAAAAAAGCGTAAGGATTTTCTTACATCACATACACTTTCATTCTCGTTTTACATGCATAATTTTCATGCATCCTTATGACTATCATGCAATAGTGATGGATCCACTTACCTAAACAACAATGGGTCTTCTCCACTTCTCTTTTCATAGCTCTCACCTACCCAACTATGGCTGCCCGACAGTCACTTCTTCCCACCTTGTGTCTTAGAGAGAGAGAAATGAAGTTAGAATGAGTGGCACAGGTGAGGAAGGGGGCTTAAGTACTATTGAGTTGAGGTGGCTGGCAAAGTGTCACCAAAAGACTGTAAAATCTAGACATGTGGCACTTAATCAGCATGCATTTGACAATTGGCAAACACAACTCATGCATGTCAGAGACACAGCTAGCGCTGCACACAAATCCACCCGGTGCTGGCTCTTCTAACCGGCACTGCCCTCTTCTCCAACTTACCTGGTGTTGGCCTCTTCTCCAACTCACCCGACACTGGCACTTCCAACCAGCACTGGCCTCTTCACACAAATCCATCCGGCGCTGGCTCTTTACACAAATCCACCCAGCACTGGCTCTTCCAACCGGCTCTGACCTCTTCACACAAATCCACCTGGCGCTGACTCTTACAACTGGAGCTGGCCTCTTCACACAAATCCACCCGGCACTGGCTCTTCCGACCGACGCTGACCTCTTCAACCTCCCTATCCTTCCATTCCTTCAAACTAGCCGAGAAAAGTTTGGGTCGTCACACTAGCTCTTATCTTCGTAGTACATAAACTGTGTCACTACCTACTCGCGCAGCCAGTTCAACTCATTTCCCTAGCAGATCCAATAAACTTCCTCTTATCGCGCCCTTGCCTAACAAGCCGGCTCGCAAAATGGTCGTTACTCCTCATGGAGTTTGACATCACATAGGTGCTATAAAAAGCTATCAAAGGTCAAGCCCTTGTGGATTTCCTAACTGCCAATCCTCTACCACCAGGTACTCCTTTGATTGATGACCTGCTTGACAAAGAGGTCTTCCATATTGAAAACTCGTATGAAAGATGCACTTTGACAAGGCATTCCAATCTAAGAAAGGGGCGCGGGAGTAGTGTTCTCTACCCTCTACGATGGCTTGTCCCCTTGTTCTTCTCTCCTAAGAGTAGAGTCACATAATGAGGCAGAATATCAAGCGCTCATCATAGGCCTGGAGATTGCCTCCCATATGGACTTGAAGTTTTTGAACATCTACGGTGACTCAGAATTGGTGATTAGACAAGTCAAACAGATATACAATGTAACGAAAGAAAGTCTCAAACCTTACTTCAATGCGGCCAAATTATTAATATCCAAATTCGAAGAAGTGATCTTGGAACATGTACCCTGGAGGCTTAACGTGCAAGCTGATGCACTCGCTAAACTAGGGGCAACAATCTAAATAGCACTAAAAGGACCCACGCTGATCTGGGTCATGGAATGGAGATGCGTCGAATTCGTTACAGAACTCGAGGAAGAAGACGAAGAGCAATCTCCCAAACAATGCCCTCATGTCCTAATCGAGGCAGGTACTGCTGACGCAAAAAATTCATCCATCCCCCCAAAATGCTCTATGATAGAAGAAGAGGGGGAGAAGGGAGAAAGATCAGAACCATCAGAGCACATGTGTGCAGAAGTAGAACAAGTGGTGGATTGGTGCGCCCCCATCAAAGCGTAACTACAGCATAATCGACTTCCCAAAGATCTTGTCGATCGAAACAGGATCCAAAGATCAGCCACGTGATATATGTGCCGAGACAATACTTTGTTCCGAATGTCCTATAACGATATGCTGCTCAGTTGTATCAATCAGGAAGAGGTGAAACACATGCTCAAAGAAGTCCATTCCAAGGTTTTGTGGGATGCACCAATCTGGTTCTAAACTTTACAAAAGGATCATCCAGATAGGCTACTATTGGCCTACTATGAATGCTAACTCCATCATGTTCACGAAAAGTTGTTTAGTGTGTCAAATTCATTCAAGCTTCATTCATCAATCTCCTAAACCTCTCCACCCAACGGTGGCATCTTGTCCATTCACTCAATGAGGTATGGATATTGTAGGTCCCATCGACCCGCCTTCTTCCTCGGGACATGTGTTCATACTTGCAGGCACAAATTACTTCTCTAAATGGGCCAAGGCAGTTCCTCTCAAGAAAGTCCCCGATCTTGCGATGGCTAATTTTGTACGTCACCATATCATATACAGATTTGGCTTCCCCGATCGAATCATTTATGATAATAGCCCCCAATTCCGAAGCAACCAAATTGACAGGTTGGTTGAACAATTTGGGTTTATATGGAAATACTCGACGATGTACCACCCAAGAGCTAATGGTTTGGCCGAGGCTTTCGACAAAACTCTTAGCGACACCCTGAGGAAATTTGTCTCTAACACTAAAAGAGATTGGCATGAAAAGCTTTTCGAAATTCTTTGGGCTTACCGAGTTATAACTCGAGCCCCAACTCACTCGACCCCTTACTCTCTGGTGTATGGGGGTGAAGCTGTATTACCATTGGAGCGTCAATTGCCTTTCCTCTGGATAGCCCTCCACTACAAAATGAGAGAGGAAGAATGAGTTGCTCTTCGCTGCCAAGAGCACACGCAGTCAATGAAAATAGATTGCAAGTGCAACGGAGTCTCTAGATCCACAAGAATTACATGCAACGGGCCTTCGACAAATCAATCAAGATAAGATCATTCACGAAGGGAGAACTGGTCCTAGCAGTAAAGAGACCTATCATCACCCATGGCCGAACGAATGGAAAATTCGAGCCAGAATGGGAAGGTCCATTTGTGTTAAAGAAAGCCTTCCCTAATGGAGCCTACGTGATAGTTAATGTTGAAGGAGAAGAAGCTATGCCCCTAATCAATGGGAGATATTTGAAGAAATATTATCCCAAGATGAAGGTCCAAGCTACACGGCCGTTAAAAGAATAGCACATGTCCCGGTTCTATGACACTAAACTGCACCACTTATGGTCTCGCTGGCATGACCTTAAAATTGCCTCAGGAAAAAAAAACGTGGTTGTTGCAAAAACCAGAAGTGGCACACATCCCAAGGGCTCAAATGAAAACCCAAAAAGGGCATTCAAGCCATTCAAGTCGAGAAGATGGCATCCTCAGGGAAAGACAAGTCCCTTGCCCCATTTATTATCTCGTCATCAAGGGGGATAAGAACTAAATATGGAAAGATGAAAAGGCAAGCACGCCGAAGCAGAAGAAGAAGGAAACAAACCACATACAGGAGTAAAGATGCAAATTGAAAATAAGATTTTATTTCATGAACCAAAAGGGTTGCAAGATTATGTTTACAATGAATATGTAATTCCCTGAAAGATCAAATGATTCTTAAATAAGTCTCCATCTACAGGTACCGCTTCCCAAAATGCGCTACCATTTCCTCAAGGCACTTGTGTCTTTTAAAATGGCTGGCTTCTTTTCCAAAAAGGAAATGGAATACCAAAAGAGTGAAAGACACCTCTTCAGAACGGCAGTATTCTTCACTCCAAATAGAACTTGAAATGCCCGGAAAGAAACTGCTCTCTACTTTTCACCATGGAATCAAGGTGAAGAGCCAGGAGCCGGTTAGAAGAGCAAACATACACAAAAATCATGAGCAAAACATTCCTGCTCGCCATAACGACGGTTCACCCAAGCGTTGAACAATGAAGTTGACCAAATCATTTGATTGGTAAGTCAACACAAGGAGGATGTTGGGCCAGCAAAAATTATCAGATTGGAAACTTTTATGCTGGAGGGGGAGGCTGAACATTAGTGGAGTTCGGTGAAACAATCCAGGAGAGAGGCAAGGACTTAGGCACCTGGGAGAACTTCCTAGTGGCATTTGATAAAAAATATTTCCACGATTCTGTCCAAGAGAGAGAGAAGTCAAATTTATTGAGCTGCAACAAGGGAAGATGACAGTAGAGTAGTATGTAGCCAAGTTCGCAGAGCTCTCTCGATGCATGCCCCACATCATCAACACAGAGGTGCGTAAGGCGGGATAATTTAAGATGGGTCTCAGGCCAGACATTTGAGGGAGAGTGTTGTCTACCAACCTTAAGACATTCACCCCATTAGTGGACCTAGCCTTGAAGATTGAGAAAGATTGTGAGGAGTGCCGGCTAAGGAAGGAGAAGTAGAAGGGGAGGCCTCTACCTCCGAGGGGTATTCTAAAGAAAGGAAGTCAAGGGAACGGTAAGGCCCAAAAGACCTTTTCGGGCATTGTGAGGGATAACTGACACCCAGCCTGTTCATATTGTGGATTAAACAACCACTCTGAGGCCGAGTGTTACAAGAGGTTGAAAACATGTCTTAAGTGTGGCAAGCCGGGCCACTGGATCAAGGACTGCCCTATGATAAAGCCAAAGAACTGACCAAAACCTCAAGGTTGGGTATGTGCACTCACAGAGCAGAAGCCTAAGGCATCTACCTCAGGGATCGAAGGTAAGATCTTATTTATGGTTAAGAGGCTAGAATTTTGTTTAATTCTGATTGCTCCTAACTCTTTATTGCACCACTTTTAGCACATCACCTAAGCATTGAATCTTCACCCCTTGATCATACCTTAGTGTATGCACACCTTCTTAAGGGACTTTTAATGACTGGTTTAGAGCTTAGGTATTGTGTGATACTGTTGGGGTGTAGGGTCTTGCCCATAGATTTGATTCTTTTGGATGTTTAGGATTTTGACACCCTCCTAGGCATAGGTAGTTAGTAAGCTTGTCCTGCCTCAATAGATTGATTGGAGAAGAGTGTCATCTTAGACCACCACCCCCCCCCCCCCCCCCCCCCCCCCCCCCCCCCCCTCGCAACCATTTATTTGATCAGGTATATGATTTTGAGGGCAAAACCTTTTTTAAGGGGGGCATGATGTAACGACCCAGATTTTTTTGGTCTTGTGAACGCGCGCAACAGTGAGCATGCACGGCAGTGAAGAGAAGAAGGAGAAAGAGTGTCATGCGCAGCAGTGAGAAGAGAAAGAAAAGAGGTGAAGAAGAGCAGTCGCCGTGAGTGTTGAGCATCAACCGTCACATGTGAAGAAGAGCAGCCGCCGTGAGTGTCGAGCATCAACCACCATGTGTGAAGAACAGCAGTTGTCGTGAGTGTCAAGTATCAGTCGCCGCATGTGAAGAAGAGCAGCCGCCATGAGTCTCGAGCAACAGTCGCCGCTTGTGAAGAAGAGCAGCCGCCATGAGTGTCGAGCATCAACCACCGCATGTGAAGAAGAGCAGCAGCCTCCGTGAGTGTCAAGCATCAACCGCCGCGTGTGAAGAGGAGCAGCCACCATGAGTGTTTTGGCTAGCCGTCGTGCATGTTTTTACTGTGAATGTAAGCCACTTGTATGCCTTTGCCTGCCACATGGATGCCATTGTAAGCCACTTGTATGCCTTTGCCTGCCACATGGACGCCATTGTAAGCCACCTGGGTGCCATGTATGCCACTTGGATGTCACTACCTACCACCTGTAGCTCCTTGGTTGCCACCTGCCATATGCCTCTTGATTTATAAATACTGCCCTCCTCACCCCTCCTAGGATTTTTCTCTCTCTCACTCACAAGTCCCCCTCTTTCAAACGCTTTGGAAATCTCAACCCCCTTGGAGCCCTTCTAAAGCTAGGACTTAACTGTGTGGGCGATTTTGGGACACATTTGAGCACAGGTAAGTAGATCTAATACCCATATCTCCATAGTTTGGATATAAATAATAAGATATAGCAAAGTATAAGTGTGATTTTGAAGGGGATATGGCTGCATGCTAGTGAAATTGCATTGTTTGTGCATTGTTTTTACAGAATTCTGGCCCTCATTGCCATGATGAATTTAGTATTGAGAATAATTATTTTGGTCATAAAAATATGGGGAAGGGTACCCCTACATGTCTAATTTAATATGGAAAAGGGTTTGTATTAATATCCATTTTAGTTTGGAAGTTATTGATTATTTTTTAGGCATGCGAAATACATTGTTGTGAATTTCCAAGAATCCTACATGTTTTTTAATGAACCTTTCACTGTCCAAATGGTATCTAAATGACTTTAAACTAATTTTAAATGAAATATGAGTATGTATACTTCAAAGTTTGTTTTGGAATCATGTTTAAATTCCTAGTGGTTTGAGAAATATGCCCATGTATGCATGCATATGTCACTACTATAGGTTGCAATGAATTTTCAGAACTGTTGCTAATTTTGTACTGAACTTTTAACTAATCAAATAGTGTCCAAATGACTTCAATCTAGTTTTAAATGAAATATGGGTGTATCTAATTCAAAGTTAGTTTTGGAACCATGTTTAAATTCCTAATGGTTTGAGAAATATGCTCATGTATGCATGCATATGTCATTGTTATAGGTTGTAGTGAATTTCTAGAACTGTTGCTTGTTTTGTTATGAATTGTTCATTGACCAAATTATGTTCAAATAAGCCCGAACCACTTCTAAAGGAGAGATAAGGGAGTCTATTTTGGGACCTGATCAAATTCCCTATGGATGAGAAGTTATGCTCATTGTTATGAGGGGCTATCAAACTGAAATTCCTGATATTTTTCTGAATTATTTGACAGGCTTAGCAGTAATAAGATATGCTTGAGAAATAATGAATGTTTATGAAATGATGAATGCATATGAAATATTGAATGAGCATGCTTGCAATAAGACATGCCTGTAAAATGATATGTGTATGAGACGTGCCTATAAATTGATATGTGTGCATGAAAGCATGCCCTGTTATGAAATAAATGCATGAGAATAAATGTATGCTCAGTTATGAAACGAATGCATGACAAAGAGGCACAACCTGTTACGAAATGAAAGTATGCTCTGTTATGATAAGAACATGATTACGATACATGTGTTATTATGACAGCCAAGTGATAAGTGTTATGTGATATGACCTGTGTGGTCAGTCAAGTGATAAGTGTTATGTGATATGACCTGTGTGGTCAACCAAGTTATAAATGCTATGTGATATGTGTGAGTGGGCACCTATTGTGTGAATAATGGTACCGATAGTTGTGATATTTTCCTAACTCTCTATGATAGGATGGGGGTTAGGAGGAGTGTGTGTTGGGAGGGTCGCATCCCCCAAAATTATGTGTAATGTAAAAAGAAGAGTGTCCTGTCTTGCAAGGCAAGTGCCTATAAAAAGCCTCAAAGTACACTGAGGACTGTGTATGTGTGTGAAGGCATTACAAATGGGATTACCCATTCTCATTAGCTCCCTTCTTGAGTGATGGTAGAAGTCTTAAGCTATGGGATTGGCTTGGCCTGATGGATAGGGCTTCTACTGTAGGAGTAGGCGAATTAGGGAGTGAGTTAATGGAAATGATTGAATTCACTTTAATATGTTAATTGCCAAGATTTGTATAGTTGAATGATTTGATTGATCTCTGTTTCATATCATATATGATTAATCTAATTTGTTATTGCTTCACTATGAACCATGCATGACACATTGATAATTATGATTATGGCACATGACTCATGTTTTATATAAACGGTATAGAACCTTGTACATTGTCGTAAAATGATATTCATAAGCTGGAAAGCATGGTATCGTAATCTACTTATTGGGATTTATAGCTCATTCTATTTACTTTCATCTATGTGAAGTGAGAGTTCGCAAGTCAAAAACGGACGACTGGGTGATCGCGACTAGCTGCTGAAGACCCATTCCTGGAATGAAACTTCTTTTGATTGTATGTTTTGGATGGTCGTAGCCATATAGTTCGTGTTTGTTTTGAAGTCTTGTAAATTTATTGTTGTTGGGCCTTTAGTGCCCTGGACACAATTATAATACTTGGAGTTTTATATATATAGTTTGGTTTCTGTTGGCTCAGATTTTGATTATGAATGTGGTTGGAGTTTTGTATTATTTTCGTGGTTTGCTTTGATTAATGTTTCCTAAAGCGTTGAGCACACTCCCACGTGAGTGGCATTCGCTACCTCTGGTCGTGGTCCCGCACTCTGTCGCCCTCCAGCTCATACGACAGGGGTTCAAGGGGTAGGATCGTGATACCATTAGACTAAGGGAACACTGCAGAATAATCCTAACATTAGGCAACCTTGAAAAAAAAAAGTACCATCACGCCACAAAGAAACTTTACAACTGCAAACCTGAGCTAAGGGCTTCAAAACAGTACCAAACTACCACTATTACATCCAAAATTTTGAAAACCCTTTAGGGAGCAATTTTGGCCTCAATCGGACCTCTCAGGAATATTCTACGCCCATTTTACCTCGAACGGGTAAGTCGTGCACTATTGTGGTGGGACCTCACCATAGCTAGTCCCCAATCATGGAGGCCGTGATCTTCACCTCTTGAGATGACCTACAAACACCCAGATGACGCTCGATTGAAGTCAAAGCAAGCTCAAATTCAGATATAAGATAGGTTTCAATGACCTGGTCATTTTGACATATGGCTCACATCGTGACATGACCCAAAATCAAAGTTTTTTTTAGAGAGAAGATGAGCGTGAAACCATGGAAATCAGAGCTTTTGAAGAAAATGCATCTCGAACTTCATGAAGAAATAAATTCAAGATCTATAAATCGGATCATCGAAAAGACAAGTCCGGTGAGACCATATCACGAAGGGCTACAAATTGGTATAATTGTTACATTCAATCTAAGGTCGGATAAATCACAAATTCCAAGGATGAAGAAAACAAGATCGCCGGTCACTGGAATCCCTTTTTTCGACAATCTCCCGAAATCATAAAGTAGTTCAAACAAGGACCAAAATGGATAAAAATTTGTGCAAAATGACTGTGGAAGCCTCCTCTTCCATTTGCAATAAAAAAAAGACTTGAAACACCACAGATTGCATTGCAGCGACGACCAAAAGTTCACAATCTAGCCAGATTTCTACGCTCAAGAAAAAGTCCACCTCAAGATGATCAAAAGATATCAAACTCTTCAGAATCGAACAAGCATCAAGACTAGGATGATCGATCGTCCCAAACAAGCTAATGGTGAGAGGCCCCTTAGAGAGGGATGGTTTTGTCATTAGCATAAAAGGTTTTAAGGGGCATTTTGGTCTTTATTCCTAAATTCAGGATTTTAATACAATTTATTTTAATTTTTAATCTTAATATTAAGCATCCATCCCCTTATTAAGTGGGTCTTCTATATAAACAAGCTTAGGTCAATTGTAAAAGGGTCGGATCATTCATCAATGAAATAGAGGCATTAAGCTCATTTCTACTTGTTTTTTTGCTCCTAACCCTTGGATCTAACGCCAAAGAGAGAGAAAACATTTCGAACAGATAAACTACCTCTAGCCATAACTAGCCGTGTGGTTCCATTCCCTCTCTCCCTCTATTTCTTTCTCTCTCTCTCTTCACTTGATACTTGTCCCACGTAGTATCCCATGCTAGCGGAGAACGCACGGCCTAATCTTGTTCCCCTCACATCTCTCGCGTAGACACAGCAAGCCTGCGGTACTGTATAGCACTCTGCTATCCGACATATGCTCGACCCAATACCTTTCAAAGTCAACCTAAGGATTCCAACCCTCTGATCATCGCTCTAACTTCCTCTCCGTACAATCGAGTTGAGTTGTGAGAAACGCATACTCTCTCTCCCTCAGTCACTCGAGAGGAGTCTTCCTGAGCCGATAAGTGAAGAGAGTTCTAATCCTTTGATTGCTCTGATCAACCGAGCGAATAACGTTCGCGCAGGGAGGGGAATCCTTATCACCTTTCTCCTTTATCCCTTCTTTTTTTCAAGCCAGCCCTCGTTCGAGCGAGCCACTATAGAGGAGTACAACCGAGTCCATATTGCAGTTTCCAGCATGAGAGAACGAAGCAACAAGTTGAAAAGCCTAAGGAGAGTCCGTGTCCAAACTGTGCTAGTAGACAGCCGGGGAGCTTCATAATTATTCTAAGAAGGCAAACTGCTCGGGTGTGTTTCGAACCCCAAAAAGAAGAGGTAAGCATCGAAAGCCCCCTGTTATAAAATCTCTCTCTTTGTTGGTTCCTATCCGCATGTAGGAGAGCACACGCACAACGTGCGCAGACCCTCCATGGTTGTTTGAGAGACGATTTTTCCCGACATTCGCGCGAAGAAAAATCAGGTCCGACCAAGCACGTCCATGACGAGGCGAAACACTATTTAAATTCACCTATAGATGATTTTAAGATATTTCCATCTGGATGTTCAATTTTATATATATATATATATATATATATATATATATATATATATATATATATATATATATATATATATGGTGATAATCTATGCTTCACAACCCTTCAAATTACAAATGATTAAAGATAGAGAAAGTTGTGAATGTTGGATTTACTTATTTTGTAGTCTATTTTTGTAAAAAAATTAATCTTCATCATTAAGTAATGGCAATTTTGTAAATATTACTACATGAAAAGGGGTACTTTTGTCATCTCCATAAGGGGTACAGTTGAAATTTTTACTAAAAGACAAGGGCACTCTACAAATAAAATTCCATGACACAAACTTCTAAAATGCAATTGTAATATTATAAAAATTTCAAAATTTTCATTGCTTAATGGTTAAGTTGCCTATTAAAATAAATTTTTAAACAAAAAGTAATGATCTCTTTGATAAATACGGCTATCACAACCCCTCGTAACTGTAACCTTTGTATTTTGATATGTTATTAACTCCATATATATATATATATATAGGAAAATTCTTCCCAATGCCTATAGGCAAAACCGAATAATTATTTCGCCTAACCCCCATCACCGTATAAAGTTCATCGCGCGGTCTCAATTGTCAGGTATGTATTTTATTTTTCATTTGTTTTCTATAAATCGGAATGACTTGAAATTTGGAGCTTATATTCATAAAAAATAGGATAATATTTAAAAAATATAAAAAAATTATTTTACATGAAAAACATTGACCAAAATACTCCCAAAACATTTGGGGGTATTTTGGTCAAATTTTTTTAGGATAATTGTTTTTATATTTTTATTAGATGAGCCTCAATAAGATGTATATACCTTACAAATTTCAGGTCATTCTTATTTGTAGAAAAAAGCAAAAAAAAATACTACCAAATAATCGTGACCACACGATGAAATTTGGACGGTGATGAGGGTAGGTGAAATCGCTATTCATTTTCGCCTATAGGTGTTGGGAAGACTTTTCCATATATATATATATGGAAAGAGTTAACAATAGCTGAGCATCTATAAGGAATAGTAATATAGGGGAATCATAGTTGTCAGATCATCATCATGTGGCTCAAAATACATATCACTATATAAATTTTATTTTTTTCTATAAATCTGATTAAGATGAAATTTTGGATGTATATACGCACCATATAAAAATATAAAAAAATTAGTTTCAATAATTTAAAATGATAAAATTATCCCCATCATTTGTTAGGGAGAGAAAGTGAGAAAATAAGTAAAGAGAGATTTAAGGAAAATCACGTGATGAGAGAGAAATGATGGTGTTTAGAAATGATATGTCTTTTTTATATTTGTTTGGGGCAAAAAAATAAATTTAAAGGAGCTAAAGTTAGCTTAGGGGATTAAAAGATATAAAAAGTTTAGGGGATTAAAAGATATAAAACTTAGAATTTTTATGACTTAAGATATATTTTGAAACCTTGGGTCTATTGAAATATAAAACTTAAAAATGAGGAGTATGGAGATATTTTCCCATATATATATATATATATATATATATAGTTGTGGTTTGTATAGAGCCTAAGCTCTAAAACAATCAAATTAGAGCCTACCTTCAAATAGTATCGAGAGATGTGGTTTCACTATCAGAAATGTTTGTGATAGCCTTAAAATAAGTTTTCATATTTATTTATAAAGTTTAAAGCTTCAAAAATAGTGCAGATTAACAAACCTATGAAAACTTGAAAATTGATAGTCCAAAAATGCATAACAAAATACACTATTTTCAAAACTTGAAATCAAAATTTTCCTCGTATATATGCATCTTGATGTCAGGATGATCAATTTGAAGATATTTGGGCACCAAAACAACATCTTCTAATGAAATTTTTTAGGTAGGCTCAAATTTGATTGTTTAGAATCTCGACTCTATATAAACTTTTTGACTGCCACAGACATGCTAGGTTGGTGGCAAACTTTAATTCTCGCCGTTTGAAAAAATCGGACGGTGCCGTGCCTATGAGCTAAAATACTATTCATTTTCGCTCATAGCCATTGCGTAGTGGCGTCCATACATATATATATATATATGTGTGTGTGTGTGTAGGAAGATACTACAAAACGTCTATAGGCGAAAATGAACAATGATTTCGCCTACCCTCATCACCGTCCAAAGTTCATTACACGATCATGATCGTCCGATAGTGTTTTATTTTTCATTTGTTGTATACAAATCGGAATGATCTAAAATTTGGAGCGTGTGTTCCTAAAAAATATGTGAATCTACAAAAAATATATAAAAAATATTTTAGATGAAAAACGTGATCAAAATACCCCCGAAAAATAAGGCCAGTGTCCCAAACTAGATTTTCATATGGATGAAGAATAAAAAAACCAAATATTAAATGCCTCAAAACAATGGATAGTTAAAAGAAAAGATGGCCAAGATAATATAGTACAAGAAGGAGATGCAGTCAATACAATGATCTATACTATCACCCTCCATTTTGTATGAAGTACTGCTTTGTTAGCAGCAAGGTCTGAAGATTTGTTATCAAATCTAAGATGTCTAACACTCCCTCATTATAAATGGTACAAAGATATATTTTTCTCAATACTACTATTAAGAGAAGATAGTATGTCAGACCATTGGAAAGAAAAATTCATGGCCGGTCTACCACACCTTTTTGCATAAAAGGTAAAAACAAGGCTTAAAAATAAGCATGGTGGAATTATTCCTTATTCTCTGTATACATTAGGTGAATTATCAGCTGAAATTTGTGCTGAGGGTCTGGCTTTATGTACAGACTTGAAACTTCGAAGACAATTAGAAAAACAGAGAATAACTGGGAAAAAGGAGTTAGAGGACTTCTGCGAGCAATTTGGATTTAATACTCTACCCCCTTCAAAGCCTTTCCATAAAAGAAAACATGAAAAATTTTAAAAAATAAGATTTGCACATCATTCAAAGGCAAAAGAAAAATTTTCCAAAAATTTCTTACAAGATAAACCATCTTTTAAAAAATAAGGGAAAAAAGAAAATTCATGTCTGTTATAATTGTGGCAAAGTAGGCCATTACAAAAACAAATGTAAAGTTCAAAGAAAAATTAACTCTTTGAAAATAGATGATAATATTAAAAAACAGTTATTTGAAATACTCCAAATAGAAGACAAAACCTCAGATTCCTCTGAATCAGAAGAGGAAATGTTGATTGGGGAAATAAATGATGAAGATATCATTATCAGAAGTTCTGATTCAGACTCCGATAATGAAAATAATCTAAAAAAGGAAAAGGAAAATTATCAATGTGATTTTTACAAGGCAATAATGGATATAAACGGGTTAAGCATCAATACCCTCACAAAGGAAGAAGACTTGATTACAGACCTCATCGACAAAATATCTGACCCAGAGGCTAAATCCAGTACATCAAAATGTTCAATACCCCTTCTAGAAAACCTAAGTCTTCTCTTGTTCCAACAAAAGAAGATTTCAGTGGTATTTTGATCAATTTATTTTTGCGAATTATTGTTTTTTATTTTTATTAGGTATGCCTCACTAAAATGGACGTAGTTCTAAATTTAAGGTCATTTTGATTTGTAGAAAAGAAATGAAAAATGAAATCCTACCAGATAATCGTGGCCGTATGATGAACTTTGGACGGTGATGAGGGTAGGCAAAATCGCTCTTCATTTTCGCCAATAGACGTTGGGAAGAGTTTTCCATATATATATATATATATATATATATATATATATATATATGTGGAAAAAGTTGGGATTAGCCCACTAGCTTATATGAGCATAGGAGCCCAACGGCCCTGGTTGAATCTGGGCCGATCTGACGGTCACGACCTCATTTCGTGTTTGAATTTTAATTTTTTTTCTACATTTCCAAATCACTTGAAAATTTAGGTGTGTGTACTTCTTATCAAGACGCACCTAATAAAAATATAAAAAAAATTATTCATAATTAAAATAACAAAAATACCCCCAAAATTTTTAGGGGTATTTTGATCAATTTATTTCATGTAAAATATTTTTTTTTATATTTTTTGAAGATTCAACTATTTTTTATGAACATATTTCTAAAATTTTAAATGATTTAGATTTATAGAAAAAACTTTAAAATTCAAATACTACCAGACATCGGTGATCATCAGATCGACCCAATTTCAATATGGGCCGTTGGGCTCATATGAGCTAATGAGTTAATCCCAGCTTTTTCCTATATATATATATATATATATATATATATATATATATATATATATATATATATATATATATATATATATATATATATATATATATATATATATATATAGATGGAAAGGTTTCTATACGTTTCTATACTTTCCCTACAACATATAAGATCTATGCTTCCCCTACCATCCAGCCGTCCAAGAGAGCCACTCACCATTTGATCTTAGATCCAACGTCTCAAAGTATTTTATTTTTAGTTTTTTTTTATAAAAATTGTATGAATATGAAATTTGGTACATGTCATCTTCTCATTGGGGCGCACTTATAAAAAATATTAAAATTAACTTTTCAATAAAATATGATGATCAAAATACCCCTTGAAATTTTAGGGATATTTTGGTCATTTTATTTTATTGGAAATATGTTTTTTATATTTTTTTCTAGTGCGAGTTTAATTGAGGATTGGACATTCAAAATTTGGTATCAAAATAGTTTATAAAAAAAAAATTAAAAATAAAATAGTGTAGAAACATGACATTGTGAATAGGGCAATCTTAGCCTTCCATTCAAAATGAATAGTTGGATAAGGGAAATTATAAAAGTTTTATACTGTAGGGGAAGCATAGAAAGCTTGCATATATATATATATATATATATATATATATATATATATATATATATATATATATATATATATATATATATATATATATATATATATATATATATATATATATATATATATATATATATATATATATATATATATAGTAATGATCATATGAGACCCTCCCACACCCATGTATAGAACTCCAAAGGATCGCCATTAAATTTATCACATGGGTGTGAGACTTGACTTTTCTAAAGATCTATGCCAATGGTTATCCTTCGAAGTCCTACACACATGGGTGTGGAGGGTCTCACAAGGTCATTTCCCATATATATATATAGGTATCTATATAGTAATATGATGCAACAACTTTGAAAAATTATGATAGGGCCATTTGTTTGATCCAAAATTTAAAATATACACTTTTTTCATTCTAATGAACAATCACAAAAAGGAAAAATTTGAAAACGTAACGTTATAAGTATTTTTTTAGCCCAATTAATATAGGTTGTCTATTTTAGTAAAATGCTTAGATCTGGGCCTTAGAAGGATTGTTTTTTTTTTCAATTTTTTTAGATGACTTTATCATAATTAGATGAACAAATGTTAAAAATGAAAAAAATGTTTTTGAGTATGTAAAGGCTAAGATCTTGAAATTCACCAAATGAATGGTCAATATTTATTGTTGGAGGAGACTCATTTTGATCATATCTGGGTTCAAATTGCATTCTTTTTTTTTGGGGATTGATTATTGAGATGAAGAGAGTGTGTGTGTAAAATTTTGGATCATACAAATACTACAAACATGGTTTCTAGAAGTGCGGTTGCATTATACTATGATACAACCGGCTCATTAGATCATTGCCCATATATATTACGGGAAGTATAAAATGCTTGGGCAATGATTTCATACAACCGTTGTATAGTAATATAATGCAACAATCTTAAAAAATCATCTTATGGCCACTTGTTTGATCCAAAATTTGAAATATACACTCTTTTCATTCTAATAAATAATCACAAAAAAAGAAAAAATTGAAAACACAACTTAGAAAGTATTTTTTTAGCTCAATTAATATAGGCCGTTCATTTTGGTGAGATGATTAGATCTACGCTTTAAAAGGATTTTTTTATTTCTAATTTTTTTGGATGTATTTATTACCATTAGATGAACAATGTTAAAAAAGACAAAACTAATTTTGAGTTTATAAAAGCTAAGATCTTGATATTCGTTTTTGGAGGAGACTCATTTTGACGATATTTAGGGTTCAAATTAAATTTTTTATTTTAGAAGGGATTGATTATTAAGATAAAAAAAATATTTGTAGAATTTGGGATCATACAAATACTGCAACACATGGTTTCTTTGAAATGTCGTTGCACGGTTGCATTGGATCACTGCTCAAAAAGCTTGCCCATTCCAAAGTAGATGTAAAAGTTTTCAAAAAAACAAAAAAAATTCTTCAGCAGCGCTTTTGCCGAGAGCAAAAGTACAAGATGCTTTTCGAGACCACATTGCACGTGGTTACACTGTAAATCACGAGGGGAGAGGGCGTGATTTGGAGCTTGTGTGAACTGTTGTCACAAGCCACGCTCAGAAGACTTCCATTATCTACCCTCAACCTTTTCTTTTATTTTTTTTTCTTTGAACAATTTCTCCATTAATTAATTGTAGGAATTAATAGTGATGCAGAGCCCCCATCCAAGTGCTACAGCTAAAATGCATGGCATACAAAATGTACAAAAAAAATTAATCGAAAAAGCATGCCCTTGTTACAGTGTTTTCTCATTAGGAATTGGTATGTGGAAGATCCAGTTCTCGAAGACCGCAGAATTGCCCTCTTATGCAATTTCTTCTTTGTAATTTCTTGGTTATCTAATTTCTCCAGGGCGGACCATTTGGATGAGCGATCTAAATTTATACCGCGAGGGACCCATTTAGGCCCTTAATCTCCGCTATGGCCGGTCCTATGCTCGGTTAGGTTAAAATTTGTGCTTTTTCAAATTGGACTGTAAAAAAAAAAGAAGGAAAAAAAGAAGAAGAAGAAGATACCACACCATGACTTGGGGAAAGGACCGAGGCCATGGCGGAGCCGAGTGACTCGGACCAAGTTTTAGTTACTCGCCCCTAGTCGGGTCGGGTCTTGTCAAGCTAAAAAGTGTCAACAAAATTTCAGCAAACGCAAAATATCCCAAACAATAGGAAAATTATGTTTAAAGTAAAATTAAACAAAACACATCTAAATGACATTAAAAAAATACTAAAAATGAATTTTTTAAAAATCAATTTGTGACGTGAAGATAGTAATATTAGTTATAATAGTATAACAATACCTACCTATAATACAAATAGTTATAACTATTATAATAATAACAACTCTAATAGTTATTACTATTATAATAGCTACAACTATAATAGTTATAATATTATAATAGTAACATAATACAATAGTGTATAACTAATAACTACTATTACTATTATTATAACTATTATAATTGTATTAATATGCCTATTATAATACTTATTACTATTGTATGATACTATTTATTATAATATAATATTAATAGTTATTACTATTGTTAACTACTATTACTATTAGGGTGCAGTTGGCATATGGATGCATCCGTAGCTGTAAAGGTAATATGTTGAAATTCCAATAGATTTATAAACATATGAAAATCTTGAAAATGGATGATGCAAATAATATGTTGTAAAATGCACTATTTATAAGACTTAAAATCTTTTTACTTTTCATGGTCATTGACCTCGATGTCGAGATGATCAATCAAAGGGTTTTTCAACATTAAAACTACATTTTGCAATGGATTTTGAGATGCATCCGTAGCTCTACATTATAAAGTTGAAACCTTATATAACATTTTTCCTTACTATTATTATAACTATTATAATTGTATTTATATACCTATTAAAATAGTTATTACTATTGTATAATACTATTTATTATCATATAATATAAATAGTTATTATTTATTATAATATAATATAAATAGTTATAACTATTGTTATAATAATATAATATAGTATAACTCATACAATTATAATACACTATTATAATATATTTTGAAAATAATCCAAAAAGAATGAAAAATATAAAAATAAGTATTCACAATAAAAATACTTCAATCTCTATCAAAATAATAAAAATATAAAATAAAATATTAAAATAGATTTCTTTAGATTTTTTAAATTTTTTTTAAGATCCCTAAGTCAGACTATCCAGATACCTGACAAGTTTGGCTGGCCGAGTTTTTCCGAACCAGTTCCAAAATCTGAACTTCCAAATTTTATCTTTTAAGAAAAACATGTGGCAAAAGCCTCAACCTCATGTTTCATTAGAGGTCCCACGACCGACCACAAATAATTCCCTCGAATTCCTCTTATTCAAATAATTCCCTCGAATTCCTCTTGTTCAAATAATTCCCTCGAATTCCTCTTCTTCGAATTTTAAACTCCCTACCTTTTCCCATGGGGTTTGGTGGAGCGCGGGCCTCTCAAAATGACAAAATCTTGAAAGGCAAAGGATAGTTGGGAAAATTTCATGACAAAATGCAGGGCATCTTGGTAATAAATCCTGTGGAATCGCGCTGTCCGACGAAGGATTTGGTTCGAATGCAGGCAAGACAAAGTGAGGTTAAATGGCAGCTCAGCTACTCAGATGCCAACCCCAATTTGCCATGAAATCAAATGAACGACACCTGTTGTAGAGAGAGAAAGAGAGAGTGGCCTCTAATTTCCCGCTCTGTTGCCCTGTTTTTTTGGATTCCTAGAGAGAGAATGGATTCCTAGACAGAGAATTCATTCTCAAAAACAGTCACTCAACGAGAGAGAGAAGAGAATGAGACGAAGCATACTTCCATACAGAGAGAGAAAGAGAGAGAGAAGAGAAAGAGACGAAGCATACTTTCATATAGATAGAGAAAGAGAGAGAGCTTTATAGCTTGGATCCATCCGTTTTCTTGGCGGTTTTTGCATTTATTTTGACAACGCGCCATGCGTGGTGTTTTCAAGGTCTTTAAAATCTTGCTTTTCATGCCTTTTCTTCATCTTCTTTGGCAAAATTCTCACCGATTGATGGATTATCTTCTTTTTCCTTCATTTGCAGTAAGTAATTTTCTCGTTTCTTTGTTCTCAGCGACTTAAGCTCTGATTGGACATGGCTGGAGTATGCTTCTCTTCAAGGTTTGGTCCAACACATCACTGAGATGAGCGAATAAAGAAAGTAGGTTGCTCTCCTGATATTCAAGAATCAAGATTATAGTTGTAGAGATGTTACTGCTTCTGATCTTTAAACTTATGTGAATAAATATCAGTATTGCTTTCTTTGTGATTAGCTTAGTCTTGAAGCTCATGGGCTTCATGGCCATTAGTCATTTGGAGTTGTTCTTTAGGCTAAGTTCATTTCCCTAGTAATTAGTGTCCTTGTCTATGTCGACATGCGTTTCTGATGAATATCTCTATGTTCTTGACATTGATTTATGTAGAGCGAGGTTATTCATCTGGTTCTTGTCAGTTAATTTCTGCAGAGTTGTAGGAGAGATCTCATTTTTTATGTTAATTTTGTTAGAATGGGCTATTCTTCTCAACCATTCGTCAAATTCTTTACACAGGATTTGACATAAGTATGTGTTTTGATAGAGTACAATTATTCGTAGTTGAATTTATAAACCTTCGATCTTTCATTAGTATAATGTATGCAATTACGTAACATTGAAAACAGTTGTATACAATTCACTAGTTTCCTATGTTTATTTTTTAAAAATGGATGGCTATTTTTCTGAGCTTCAGGGTCGTTTTTTTTCGAACCAATCATTCTTTAGAAACAAACTTTCCGTGTTCAAATTTAAACTATTATTTGATCTCTTAAGTTGGTTTCTGTAGTAAGTGGTGTACATTTTAATAGTTATTCTTGGCAGAAACTTTAATTTCCTCTAATATTAAAGTTCTATTTTGGAAAGTATAGATATCCTCTAATCTCTGGGGTTTATCTGCTTCGTAGTTTAATTTTCTGAGTTCTTGCTTCATTTTGTAAGCAGAAAACGTGATTTTGTGACTATTATATATAGAAATTGCTCATTTTTCTGACCCCTAATTCAATCAGCGTTGTACTTGACTGATACCTGTACCGAGGTGACATTCTTCTGATCTCTAAACTGATGTTGAAAAGAAATATTGTGTTATTGATTTTGGGCTCTTATTTATGTTTTAATATACATCGTTTAGCCTTGGAGTTCAATCTTGTAAATTTTTGAATACCAGTACTTGTCTACAATCTTGGCATATTACCTGATTCATGTTCATATATTGTTCTGATAGTTATCTTGCTCATTGGTCTTTCTGATATTTTCCTTCCTGTAAATTGGTGATTGTTGTCCTTCACTTATTCTTGTATGATATCTGAGATGAAAAAATTTCATTGTTGGAATTGATTGTACTCTCGCCTTCATATGGATCATTTAATCAGTTCCTTCTGCATGTCATTTATAAAAGTTAGTTTGGTCATTGGCTTGTTTTGCACAAAAAGATCGGAGGCTTGTCATCTCTGAGCTCTATTTGAAAAGGTTATGATCTTATTGAGATTCTTATTCACGTCAAAACGTTCATCAAGCAAGTAGACCAATTTCCACAGACTAGTTCCTTAATGCATTCTTGATCTTTAGAACTTAGTTGTGCACACTCAGAAACCACTGCATGGAGGAACTGTTGAGATATAATAGATATTTGAAGCCTTCATGTACAGTCAGATTATTTATCTTGTCTCTAATGTAAAATCATGTAAACTGTTTGTTGGTCATATTCTTAGTTGCTTTTATGGCAATCCCCCAATTTTTATTTTCTGATTCTGAAACATGCTGTTATGATGTTTGTGAATGTCAAATTTCTTAGGGAAAGTATTGTATCCCAACTTTTTGATGATTCATGCAAATATATTACCCCTTCTCTCTTTTTCTCTCTCCCTCTCTCTGGAACCAGATAATTTGTAATTTGATGTGTTGCGTTGTAGTAGATGGGATGGCAGATTTTAACCTGCTTGTCCTCTCTCTCTCTCCTATATATATATATATATATATATATATATATATATATATATATATATATATATACACACGTTCGCTCTCTCTTTATAAATCCTAAACAACAACATTCATTTTGAACATATTAAGAAAAAAAGACATTCATTTTTAACTTGTGCCAGTCTCTTCACTGACTTGATTTCCTGGCAACAGTCTCTCTCTCTCCTACATGCCACCCGATGACTTCCTATCTCTCACTGTTCTCTCCTTTTTCTTTGGCTATGGCAATTCGACTTGCCTGCCAGTGATTATAACGGCATTTGATGAAGTAATATTACCAATATGGCTTCTCATGAATTGATCTAGTTACCGATCCAAGTATTGGAGCTGTACTAGCATTTCAAATTTACACTTCGAATGAATTGATTTAGTCTCTGATCCAAGTATTGAAGCAGTACTAGGAATTCAAAGTTACACATCATTGTCAACTATTTAGCATGCTAAACTGTGTCTGATATTTGGAATGGATGAAATATATATGGATACATTCATTAAATATAAGTAACTTATTGCAAACAGAGACAATTTGGTTGGGTTGTGGTTTGTTTTATAAGAATGATAATATCCATAAAGATTGACATATTTTTAATAATTAGCTGCTGAAAATTTGATGGATGATTTGGATCTTAGGTGAGACTTTTTTTTTCAGCATTTTTCACATAACCACTCTTTCTTGAAGATGTTAAAAAAAATGTTTGGTTGTGTTGTGCTTGGCAGAAAATATTGAGTGAATGAAAGACCGCTGCTTCTGTTTTCTTTGTTTATAACTTTTTATATCCTTGAAGTTGCTGCTAGGGACGGTTAGTAGTTAGGAACCCAAATTTCGCCTTAAACATTTCATAAACCCTTGGAATGTGGCAATTTATTGCATCAATGAGTATCTGGTCTTTAAAACTATAACTTGGTGTTATTTTTATTTGGCTAGTTCTTCCTGAACCATCCTTTACCATGTTCTTTTCCTTTCTTTGCTTGGAGTAATTAGATCTTCAGAGTCGCCTGGAGGCCATAGGGATTCTAGGGAAATCAGGGACCAACTTTTTTCTTCTTTATCTTCGACTAAATTCATTATTCATCATTTGGAGAACTACTTTCTTCTTGTTGTATCTGGGAATTTTACTTTTTTCCTGAAGAAGCAAACACTATAATAGATAGGCTGCCTCGTTTCGGGGTAGCAAAGGATGGGCAGGAAACAATGATACTAGCACTCTAATCACACAAATAAAACAAACGAATGTTACAAAAGACTTCATACTATAACAATCCTCCTCTTTGGCCTCAAGGTGGTATATGAGCCAGCATTCCAAGCTTTTAAGTCAAAAAGGTAAACCTGACTTTCCTTTTTCTTTGGTGAAGAAGCCTGCAATTTGATATTTTCTGTGGATGCAGGGGGTTAGGATGAAGATGTCTGCAATTTGGTTAAAAAAAAATTTGAGAACTGGGTCACACTTGTGGTATGTTAGATATTCTACTATCAAGTACACTTTTATTGTCACAATATAAGGCCGTGGAAGAGGGAATAGTTATTCCAGTTCCTTCTAGTAATCCCTTGCTCCAAACCATCAATAATAGACATGGGTATGGTGCTTGAATTCGAAAGAGGACATTGATGCTCTGCTTAGACTCAACAGGGGACATGGCAACTGGTTGGTGCTTGCTTTTACGTGTAACTAGATATGGACCAAGAGAGTGCAAAATATAGTTTTCTTTTACATGTAATTAGATATGGACCAAGAGACGTAGCGCTGCTAAGCATTAGCTGCCAGCCACTCAAGCAGAAACCCAATTCCTAAAGTGCAAAATATAGTTGATTAATCTATCAGAAACAACCATAACAATAAGCATCAGAGTAAGTTATCATATGAAAGATGGAGACACAAAACAATCCTTAAAAATATTTGATGCACCTTATCATTCTCATAGTGACATTATGTTGATGTCTTGTGAGACCTCATAAATTGACTGGCCATACCATCGGGGAAGGGACTTCTAGTCTAATTATCTGAGGTAAATTTTAGTCTAGTGATTCTGAGGTAAATTTACTTCCAAACCACTTTTCTGTAATGAGTCATCTTCAATGACAGATAACTTGTTGTTTTTCCAATACTATGTTTGCTGCAAGCCTGCAATCAACTATAGTGAACCTTGTCAATCATTACCAATTGATTATTGCACTTGACTAGCTATGAATGGCACAAGCTTACAATTAGAGGCCCCTTTTTTTTCAGCATATTCAATCCTAAATGGTTCAGGATCTATCTGTTGAGACATTGGACAATATGATCAGCATAATCCTTGTAATCTTCTTGGAGTCTAAGTTTTCAGGTTAACGACCATAGTGCAATATCATGCAAGTTGGGATATATTGCTGGGGTAGTACTTCATATTCAGATTGTCATTCAAATGAGAACTCATATAAGTTGTCAAAAAGAACTTGGAAAATTGTATGGAAGTCGTATTCTTCCTTTTCTCAGAAACAATAGGGTGGATTTGATTAATTGATTTTTATGAGATCCATGTTAAATTTGGCAAAACTAACAACTTTTGTCAAATGTGGATGGGTTCTTACGGCGACCCACTGGTCAAAATGAATATATTGCCTCATGTTTCATACCATGTGTGGATATTACTTCAGCCTTAAGCTCTGGGCAGAGTACATCTTTTCATTTACTTACTTTAAGTGCATTAGATTGTGGGGACAAACATGTGAAATTGTTATTTTTCATGTGAAAAAGGATAGGATTGTGAAATTCCATGAAAAATTAATGGAATTTTTTCGACTAAAATTCCAATTAATAATGCCTCCTCAGATGTGTCATATATAGAATGAATTGAATTATTAAGAGTGGTTTCCTTGTGTTTTGAAGCCTAATGATTGTGAGCCATACGCATAGCACTTGCATACTGATGATCAACATGCGAGCCTTGAATAATGGGATTCCAAGCACACACATGCATACTGATGATCTACAGTTTCTGTATGGTGGGAGGTTTGTTTACAGTATGATCAGTGGGAAATAGATAATCCTAATCTTCTCCTGGTTAATCTTGAAGTTGTGGATAGATATCTTTGACTCTTTTATTGTTCAAATCAGGTTATCTCGCACATAAGCTCGCAGTTTTTGTTGTGACTTCACTATTTTGCCACCTCCCACTCCTATCATTATTTTTGCAGTTACCGATAGAAAGGATGACATTTACATTCTGAGTGCAGCCAATAAAAATATGTTTTGATGGAGGTCCAGTCCACCTTGAACATTAATCAGCTCTCTTTAAGTTCTACTTGGTCTTTAAGCTTTCTTGTCTCTGCCAACCCTGCTAGCATTTATTTGTGTTACTGGTTGAGCCATTTCCCACCTGTTCATATTTGATCCATGCTCTCCATCATTAGTTGCTTCCCCCTGCTAACCAACTTTCTGGCTTACCTATCCTCCCTTGTGTTCCACCACCTGCTCTTTGCTCTGTTTTCTCAAGCTTTATTTGGATGTGATCTATCTCTCTACCACATAATGTACTGCAGGGGTGAAATTAGGCTACAAACTGTGAGGCAAATCTGGATACTCTGCTCAGTGAATGTTTTTTTTCTTTGGCCAGAGCTCCAGACCGATGTCCCCCGGTTTCTCATGCTTTATTTGGATGTGATCTATCTCTCTCCCACATAATGTACTGCAGGGATGAAATTAGGCTACAAACTGTGAAGCAGATCTGGATACTATGCTCAGTGAATTTTTTTTTGTTCTTTGGCCAGAGCTCCAGATCGCTTTCCCCTTTTGATTTTGCTGCCCACTCCTGTCTATAATAGTTCCCTACTTATCATTTTGACAGCTGGTTTCTCTCTCTCTCTCTCTCTCTCTCACACACACTCACACACTTACAGAGGCAGCCTTATTAGGCAACACCTAGCCGTTTTGCCTTTGGTGTAAATGTTTTTGCTTGCTAAACTTGCTATCTTGGCTGGTATTTTGTGGGTACTGTGCTGCACTTCTTGGTTATCATATAATTTATGTTTTCTCTTTTGTTCAAGAGAGTTGATTGTAATGATCACTCGGTTGTAATGTTCTTCTGCACTGTGTAGAATTTTTGTACTATGGTGGTATTGAGCATTGAGTCAGATGTTATTTATTTATTCTTTTTTCCAAACCTGTATGAGTTTAGAGTTCTTGTTTACATGCAGGTAGTACTTTCATTGTTCTGAATTTCTTGATATTGAGCACTTGATCAAAGATAGAGTTGACAGCTGAAACAAAGCTAAAAGATGAGTGAATCTGAAAGGGAGCTGGAAGAAAACTTCGAAGGTAATAGAAACTCTTTTTGTAGAATCCAGAGAAAATTATGATAGCATCGAGAGATTGTGGGTTTTTTGCATCAATACCCACACTTTCAAAGCCTTAAAATCTTTTACAAAATATAGAATCTGTGCATTTTAGCCTGAAATCATAATGATGATATGATATACAATGGCTGATCATACTAACCCATAAAAATGCATATTTTACTATGCCATGTTACCCTCTATTGTGTATTCATATCATGTGATTACTACCTTTTGCGCTTCATACGCTGGTCTTGTATCTTAAAATTGTCTCCCAACTTGCTCAACTGGCAGGCAGGCATGAGAAGAACTCCCAGCACTCCTCTGGCAGAAAGAGCAATGGCAGCTCATCTGGCTCTAGTTCTTCAGATTCAGACTCGGGGACCAAACCTTACAAGGAAATTAATCGCAAATTGGAACAGGAGAAGAAAGCCCTCAACGAGGAGATAAAGAAATTAATGGATAAAATTTCTTCAATGACAGAGGAAGAAGAGAAAATGAAAGAAGATGTACAAATGAAAGAGGTCCGAATTCGTGAACTAGAAGAACAGAATGCGGGTCTTGTCTCAGAGCACAGAAAGGAAAAGCAGAAGATGGAGGGAAGTTTCAGTGAAGATTTGGGCTCCAAAGATAATCAAATCCAGAAACTGGAAGACCAACTTGTGGGCCTTCGTGAATCTCTCTCTAACCACGAGGATGCACAGAAGATCATGGCGAAGAAAGAAGAAAAATGGGTTGAAGATTTAGAGTCCAAAGGGAAACGGGTCATGGATCTAGAAGACCAGCTTGCAAGGGCCCTCTCAAATCATGAACTTGAAAAGTCAAAGATGAGTACGGAGAGAGAAGAGTTGATGAAAGATTATAAATCTAAGGGGAGCCGGATACTGGAACTGGAAGTCAAGGTTGCTGGCCTCCATCAGACAATCTCGAGGCATGAAAGCGAAGAAGTGAAGAGGACAGAAGAAGAAAAGAAAATAAGAGAAGAATTATTCTCGATGGGGAACCAGATCCTAGAATTTAGAGACCGACTTGTTGCCCAGACAGAGACTCTTGAAACGTACAAACAACAAGAACTGAAGATGGTTGAGTACCAGTGGAAACTGAGACAAGATCTGGAGTCAAAGGGGAACCGGATCCTTGAATTGGAAGACAAGCTTGCTGGTTTATATGAAACTCTCTCAAAGCATGAATCTGAAGGACTGAGGATGACTGAGGAGAGACAGATAATGAAAGAAGAGCTAGAGTTAAAAGGATGCCGGATCCTTGAATTAGAGGAGCAGCTTGCAGATCTTAATGAAGCCCTTGCAAAGCATGAAACTGAAGGGCTGAAGATGAGTGAGGAGAGAGAGAGAATGAAAGAAGAACTACAGTTGAAAGGGAGCTGGAGCCTTGAATTAGAAGACAAGCTTGCCAGCCTAAATGAAGCAAATGCAAATCATGAAAGCGAAAAATTGAGGGTTACAAAGGAGAGAGATAAAATAAGAGAAGACCTTGAATTGAATCAGAGCCGGATACTAGAACTAGGAGACAAACTCACAAGTCTAAACGAAACCCTCTCAAATCACAAGAAAGAGCAGCTCGAGATGGCAAGGAAATTTAAAGCAGATTTGGAATCGATGGACATGCAGAATGTGATACTGAGAAATGAAATAGCAACATTGATTATGAAGCATAAGAAGGAAGGAGAAGAGGTTGCAAAGAGGATAAAGATAATGGAGTATGATTTAGTGTTGAAGACAAGGTATATCACAGAAGTAGATAAACAGCTTGAAGTTCTGAATGAGACCCTATCCAAGCACAAGGAATTGGTCGAAACAGAACAGAAACTAAGAATTGAACTCGACTCCAAGGTGACGCGGATCCTAGACCTTGAAGGGCAGTTAGCTAGCCTATCTAAAACCATTGAGATCTCTAAAAGCGAGAATGAGAAACTCAAGACAGAAGTTGCAGAAAAGGAAACAATTGTAACAGATCTGAGCCTCAAACTGGACACTAGACATGGCTCGATCAAAGAATTGGAGACACTTGTGGAACAGAAAGAAGCTAAGATAGAGGAGCTATGTGGGACTATTGATATGTTTAAGTGCAAGAATGAGGAACTCGAGACACAATTGATAGAAAGACAAAAAAATGTTTCCAATTTGATTACTAAACTGGACACTGCACATGGCTCATTAAAAGATTTGGAGAGAAGTGTGGCTAAGAGAGAAGCTGAGACAGAGAGGCTAGGTAAAACCATCGAGATCTCTAAGCTCGAGCAGGAGAAACTCAAGGCAGAATTGGCGCAAAGAGAAAACCATGTATATGATCTGAGGCTTGAGTTGGATAATAGACATGCCTCAATCAAAGACTTAGAGAGAAGAGTAGAAGAGAGAGAAGCTGAGATAATCAGGCTCAGAAATGAGCTTGGGGTGTGTTCTAGTAAGCTTCAAGAGAAAGAGGAACTACTTGGAACTATAGAGGCGAACACTACAATATTACAGAGTGCCAAGGAGGAGCAGGAAACCAAAGCAATTGAACTTGGAGAGGGGGCTAAGAGGCTACGAGAAGAGAATGTTAGATTACAAGACAGCACCAAGAAGCTCGAAGCAGAGATCTTGGGGTTATCTGATGAACTTCAATTCATGAAAGAGGAGGTTGGGAAGTTAAGAGAGGAGCGTGAGTACTTAAGTCAGAAACTCCAAGGGGTGGAAGAGGACTTGAGTGAAAGTGTTCGAGAGAGAGAGGAAGCAGAAGCTTTGATGGATGGAGAGAGAAAGACTATGGCACAAGAGTGTAAGCTGCTGAATGAGAGGGAGTTGGAATGCGAAGGAAACATTGGGGAATTGGAGAAGGAGGTTGCGAAGTTGAAAATGGAGGTGGGGAAGTTACAGGAGGTGCGCAAGCAATTGGAATCGATTCTTGAAGGCATGGAAGAGCAACTGAGGGAGAGGGATCGAGTGAAGGAGGAAGCTAAAGATGCATGGGATAGAGAGAGAAAGTCTATGGAGCAAGAGAGAGTGCTGTACATCGAGGAGGTTGCAACATATGACGGGATGATTGTGGAATGGGAGAAGAAAGTGGAGCAGGCCAATGATGAGGTTGGGAAGTTACAACAGGAGTGCAAGCAATTGTACCTGAAGCTTCAAGAGAAAGAGGAACTAGTTGGAATGATAGAGGCGAACACTAGAATATTACAGAGTGCCAAGGAGGAGCAGGAAACCAAAGCAATTGAACTTGGAGAGGAGGCTAAGAGGCTACGAGAAGAGAATGTTAGATTACAAGACAGCGCCAAGAAGCTGGAAGCAGAGATCTTGGGGTTATCTGAAGAATTTCAACTCATGAAAGAGGAGGTTGGGAAGTTAAGAGAGGAGCGTGAGCACTTAAGTCAGAAACTCCAAGGGGTGGAAGAGGACTTGAGGGAAAGTGTTCGAGAGAGAGAGAAAGCAGAAGCTTTGATGGATGGAGAGAGAAAAACTATGGCACAAGAGTGTGAGCTGCTGAAGAAGAGGGAGTTGGAATGCGAGGGAAACATTGGGGAATTAGAGGAGGAGGTTGTGGAGTTGAAAATGGAGGTGGGGAAGTTACAGGAGGTGCGCAAGCAATTGGAATCGATGCTTGAAGGCATGGAACAGCAACTGAGGGAGAGGGATCGAGTGAACGAGGAAGCTAAAGATGCATGGGATAGAGACAGAAAGTCTATGGAGCAAGAGAGAGTGCTGTACATCGAGGAGGTTGCAACACATGACGGGATGATTGTGGAATGGGAAAAGAAGGTGGAGCAGGCCAATGATGAGGTTGGGAAGTTTCAACTGGAGTGCAAGCAATTACACCAGAAGCTTCAAGAGAAAGAGGAACTACTTGGAATGATAGAGGTGAACACTAGAATATTACAGAGTGCCAAGAAAGAGCAGGAAACCAAAGCAATTGAACTTGGAGAGGAGGCTAAGAGGCTACGAGAAGAGAATGTTAGATTACAAGACAGCACCAAGAAGCTCGAAGCAGAGATCTTGGGGTTATCTGAAGAACTTCAACTTATGAAAGAGGAGGTTGGGAAGTTGAGAGAGGAGCGCGAGCACTCAAGTCAGAAACTCCAAGCGTTGGAAGAGGACTTGAGGGAAAGTGTGAGAGAGAGAGAGAAAGCAAAAGCTTTAATGGATGGAGAGAGAAAGACTATGACACAAGAGTGTGAGCTGCTGAAGAAGAGGGTGTTGGAATGCGAGGGAAACATTGGGGAATTGGAGAAGGAGGTTGCGGAGTTGAAAATGGAGGTGGGGAAGTTACAGGAGGTGCACCAGCAATTGGAATCGATGCTTGAAGGCATGGAAGAGCAACTAAGGGAGAGGGATCGAGTGAACGAGGAAGCTAAAGATGCATGGGGTAGAGAGAGAAAGTCTATGGAGGAAGAGAGAGTGCTGTACATCGAGGAGGTTGCAACACACGATGGGATGATTGCGGACTTAGAGAAGATTGTGGAGCAGGCCAATGATGATGTTGGGAAGTTACAACAGGAGCGCAAGCAATTGCACCAGAAGATTCAATGCCTGGAAGAAGAGATGAGGGGTAAGGATAGAGAGAGAGAGAAAGCAAACACTGCAATTGCTAGAGAGATAAAGGCGAGAGAGGCTATGGAGAGAGAGCTCAAGGAGTTGGAGGAGAAGGTTGAGGGATTGAAAGAGGTAGGGTTGGCGAAGGATGACCAGAAACGAGAAGCGATAAGGCAGCTCTGTCTCGCGATTGAACACCACCGGGACAACTATAACCATATGAGGGACCTGTTATTGGCCCGAGTCACTAGGGTGTCCTGGGGGAGGGACCCGTTATTGGCACGAATCACTAGGGTGACCTCGGGGCCCGCCTCCTCTTGACTCGTCTTTGGTGTATTCCTCTCTACTTCTCAGTCCCTATCATTGCACAATTCAATTTTTTCATACTGAATAAGCGGTGTGCAGGTATTCTTTCTAGCTAGATTTATGATTAGCAAGGTACTGAGTTATCGCTGGTTTTGGAAAAAAACCTCCTAGTTTTATTTATGAAAAAAGTTTATATGACGGTCAGTCCTAAACAATCAAATTAAGGCACCTCAAAATTTCTCTAGAAAGGTTCATTCAATGTTAAAAAAATCCTTAAATCGATCATCCCAACTTCAAGATGCATGGACATGATAAAAAATAGATTTCAAGTGTAGGAAATAGTGCCATTTGAACGGTCAATTTTCGAGTGTTCATAGATCTGTTAGATTTGTACTATTTTTGAAGTTATAAAAATCTAACATTTTCGAAGTTATAAATTTTATAACGAGAGATGAAAGTAAGTTTTTAAGCCATCATATAGATTTCTAGTATTACATTATTTGAAGGTGCAATTTTACTTTGATTGTTTAAGGCCTTAACCTCATAAAAACCACAGATTTTAGGGTTTTTTGAACTTTTGTGATCAATAATAATTGATCTATTGCTATTTTTCTCCAAAATCAATCATCTAACGCCCTATTCTTTTATCCAAAATTAGTTTATTGGATAGATTTGAGATTTTGACAAGGGTTTCTCATAAAAAAAAAATGTTTCTTAAACCCTAAACAATAAATTCGCCATTCTTTCAATTTTTCTATCGACTTTTAACCAGAAAACTCGTAACTTGTTCCAAATCAATCATGTGTAATCCCTTTGTCAAAACCCCACATCAATTTGTTGGATGAAAAGCAAAAACAAGAAATCGAGATTCCAACTTTTCAGGGTCTTTGAACCCTAAATAAAAAGAAAATCTTCGATTTTTCTCATTCTTTCATCAAATTCATACAATTTTATCCCACGATGCTTCTATCATATTGATCTATAAAACCAATAGCAAATTTTTGGAATCAAACCGAAAAATCAGGAAAACTGAATTTTGGTCAATTTTTTGCAATTTTTTTCAAAATTTGTATTCGGTTCTTAAATTTTTTGTTTTTTTCGTTAATTCTTTTTACAATTTTTTTCAAAATTTGTTATCCACATCTCATAAGGTCAAAATGATCAATTGGATGGCTCTCCAAAACACTCTTTGAGAGTATTCTCTATGTTAACATATATGTCAATCTTTATTCATAGATCAATTCATTTTTATGTTTAATTTTTTTTTAATATTTCAAATTTATTTATTTGATGAGCCGAATGAGGCAAAGGTCCGAGTCGGCGGATGACCAGGTCGACTAGGAACTAGGGCTGTTAATGGTCCGTGGGGTTGAAAATGGCCTGGAAAAAGTCCAAAAATGTGCTCAATGGGTCTAGTTAGCTTGGCTAGCCCGAAAAGACTGTGATCCGGCCCAAATAAAAGCATGGTCTGGCCCATTTAGATTTTTTTTTATTTTTTTATTTTTTTAAATCTTCGTTCTTCAAATTTTCTTTGTTTGTAGTAAACCAAAAAAATAAAATAAAATAGGGACTGCATACAATGAGACCATGTACTTTTTATATAAGGTGGTTACAATTATGTACAACCATCCGATGTGAAAATTAAAAGCTTGGGTGTGTCACAAAGTTCGAGAAAATTTCATTTAGAATTTGAGCTTGGTCAATAGAATAAATAACTTCACATCTGATGGTCAAAATTAATCGTGACCATCTTGTATTAAAGATAAATGATCTCATTGTATATTTTTCCAATAAAATAAATAAATGTTAAAATATTTAAAAAAAATTTAAAATCCATTTTCCCTCTCTAGAAACTCAATATGTCATTTTCTCTATAAAAACACATTCTCTCTAGAAACCCAATCTCTTTTTTTAAAAATTCGTTCTCTTTCTTTTTAAAAACCTATCTCTCTCTTTCTAAAAATCCACCTCTTTAAAAACCCAATTTCTCTTTATTTCTTAATAATCCCAATCTCTTTTTCTACCTCTAAAAATTCAATCTCTCTCTAGAAACCCAATCTCTATTGCGTTCTCTAAAAGCCCATTCTCTTTCTCTAAAAACTGAAACTCTCTTTATCTCACTAAAATCCATTCTCTCTAGAAATCAATATCTCTTACTCTCTCTAAGAACCCATTTTCTCTCTCTAAAAACTCCATCTCTTTTTATCTCTCTAAAAACCTATTATATCTCTTTAGAAACCCAACATCTCTCTCTATTTAAAAACCAATTCTCTCTCTTGTCTCTCTAAAACCCATTTTCTCTCTCTAAAAATCCAATAGTTCTAAAAAATCATTCTCTCTATAGAAACCCAATCTCTCTTTAAAACCCAATTTATTTCTATATCTAAAACTCTATTCTCTCTCTAGAAACTCAATCTTTCTCTCTCGAAAAACTGATGCTCTTTCTCTAGAAGCCCAATATTTCATTCTCTTTAAAAACCCAAGCTCTATGTCTTTCTAAATGCCCATTCTCTCTAAAAACACAATCTCTTTCTTTATCTAAAAACTGAATCTCTTTGTCTAAACTCATTCTCTCTAGAAACTCATTTTCTCTCTAAAAAATATTTTAGCATATGCTTTTTTGGTTTATTACCAAGAAAAGTTTGAAAAGTGGTATAAAAATAAAAATAATAATAAAAGAGGCTTCTGAATGGGCTGGGCCAGCCCAATAGAGTCTTAACAGCCTGGCCTGGCCTTATTGTTACATTTCCGGGCCAGTCCTAGGCAGTTTTGGGCCTTACCAGACCTCAGACCAGACCGGGCACGGCCCGTTGGCAGCCCTACTAGGAACTGGTGTTCGTCCACTCAATTCGGCTTTTAAACACTAGTTCTTGCCATGCTTGTACACAGGCACGCACTCATATGTGCGCCTACCAGCAGTGCACGTCTCTCTCTCTCACACATTGCAACATAGGAGCACAATGAAGAAATTCGGACCACCCTCCCCCTACTCTCTCCTTTCTAAAGAGCAAGAGTGAATGGGAGAGAGTAACAAAATCAATTCCCAGAGAAGGTCGGTTGCTGGAATGCTGAGAGTAATCAAAAATTTTAAATTGAAATTTCAGATTTGAATTTCAATTTTTGTACACTTTGTAATATAATAGAATAAGCATTGTACATTTTTTATTTTTGTTAGATAGATCTCTACAATCAAGACATTACAACCTCTTGTATCTTCTATAAATACCTTACGATTTGAGTAAAATATAATTATTAAAAAATAGTTTTATAAAAATTTGTTCTAAAATTTAACATGGTATTAAAATGAACCGTTACCTTCTCAAAAGACTAATTATGTCACACTCTCACCTTGATGTAAAAGCTTATTGAGGTTAGTCTTCCTATTTTTTTTGGCAACCATTATCTCCCTCATACATTGAAAGCTTGCATCCCTTCCCATCTCTCATGCAAATATCTAACAGATTTTAGAAAATTTACAGCTCCCCATTTACGTTTGCATCCCTTTCCATCTCCCTCTTTACATTTGCCGCTCTTTCTCTGTAATTGATTTTAGCAGGGTTTTTGCCGGAGTTTTTGTTTCCTCTCATTGTTGCCGTAAAACAAATTATTGGTGATTTTTCTGGCCGGTTTTGGTTTTTCTGCGGTTGCTGCATTTCATTTTAAGCTGAGATTCTTCTCTCTCTATCTACTATTTGAAAATTGGTGGGTAAAATGGGGGTAAAAAATTGTACAATTTCGAAAAAAGTTAAAGGCTCAAACTCTTCTTGTTTTAGGGAATGCAGGAACGATATCTTAAGACAATATTTGCCCCCCTTTGATATTTTTTTTGCTGTGCATAAGAAGGGCAATTTGTCATCGGGATATAGAAAAACAGAGAGGTCTTTTGATGATCTTAAGCTTTATGCACCCGAGCTTAAAACCCACACAGAAAGCACCAAAGTCTTGATAGTTTCGAGAGAGAAAGAGACAAAATCAAGTAGAGAGAGAGAGAGGTCAACCCACTGCTTTGTCTCCTTGGAATTGGAGAGAATGGTGTGTTGTTGAGAGGCCAAAAAATTGTTCAAAGTATTGAGCTCTAATGGCTAAGAGGACCCTTATTATAGAGCACCAAGAGGCTGTGCATTTTGTGTTGTGATAGTTACCCCTAATAGGTACAAGTTACATGCACTTGCTCATTTAGTGTATTGGTGGTTACATGTACCGCCAACAACTACATGTTACATGTACTTGATGGCTGTTGTTACGAGCCTCCATCTCATCAATGGCTAGATGACCGTTGGATGTCCCACTTATCAACAACTAGATGATTGTCGTTCGGACGAGGGACGTCGCCTCATGCGCCGAATGAGTGTGTGAAGTGTAAAGTGCGTCATTAAGTGCCCTTGCATCCATGCACACGTAAACACATGTGCACGTATGCGTGCACATCACATACTTTGCGTGCTCCGAACAAACATCTTTTCTCTCATTTGTACTAAAGTAGATTGAATGGGAATGTGTGCTCTTAAATACAGCTCAATAAACTCTCTCTTCTTCAATGTGGGACTCAAACCCACATCTTTCTCTCTCTACAAAACAGTTTAGGAAAGAACTATTAAACCATATTGTTGTTTTGAAATACACTTAAGCATTGTTTCAAACCAAAAAATCTAACATCTACTTGTCTTGGTGTCACATGATATCACACACCCTACAAATTAAATAGACTCCACGCTACTGCACTTCCTCTTTCTTCAAGGTTTTGTGAGCCATGAATGATATCAATAAAAATACCACCGTAGATTCTTCGAATGAAAATCAATCCCCCTTTTTTTTTACATCATGCCGATAGTCTAGGGACTTTCTTGTTTCGCATCCTCTCACAAGGGCAGGAGAGAGTTATTCTACCTGGGCTCATTCCATGCGCATGGGCCCAAGTGCTAAAACAAGCTGCCCTTTATTGTTGGAATTCTATCTAAACCAGAGCTTTCTTCTCCATCTTTTTCCTTATAGGAGAGATGTGATTATATGATTTTGTCTTGGCTTTTTAATGCCTTGTCAAAAGAGTGTTGTCTTTGCGTTTAATGCGCATTAAGTGTGGACTGATCTGTGAGATCATTTTTCATCTAGCAATGCCCCACAACTTTATAAATTCAAGAAGTTTTTAGCCACCTTCAAATAAGACTAACTCTTAGTTTCCTCTTACTTCACACAATTTAAAAAAAAAATGGGATGAATTAGCCTCTCTCACTTCTTTTACCCCATGTTCTTGTGGGGCACTTAGAAATCTCAACAGTTATATCCAACAAGAACAACTTCTTCAATTTTTAATGGGCTCATTGAGTCCTATAGTGTGATGCGTAGTAGCATTTTACTCATCAATCTACTGCCAAATGTTGCCAAAGCCTACTCTCTTGCCCTTCAAGAAGAACGACACTGTGAGATCAACTTATATATCCCTGCACAAGAAGTTACAGCCTTTGTTATGGTTCAATCTCAGGCAAATCATAATACTGCCCAAAAGGAACTCCAAGACTGGTACACGTCCCTTGTTACATTGTGATTATGGTCACACGAAGGACCGATGTTTCAAATTCGTGAGCTATCTAAAATGGCAAAACAAGCCATGTGCCTATAATATTGAATCCATTGCAGTTCCTTCAACCAGACAACTTACATCTACAATAGCCCCTCAATTTACATTCGAACAACATTGTCAACTTTTATAAATATTATAGGCAGGTAGCCGTAGCCACATGGCCAATCTCGGAGGTAATCTTTGTTGCTCTACCTTTTTTTTATTCAATGATACATGGATCTTAGACAGTGGTGGCACTGACCACATTGTTTATTCTCGATCTTTTCTTTCATCCATTGAGCCTTTATCACCCACTAATCTTGTGAAATTGCCAAATGGTACTTTTGCACATGTTCTTTGTATTAGCATTGTTACTCTTTCAAAACAAATAACTTTGCACAATGTTTTATGTATACCTTCCTTCTCTTACAATTTACTTTCTGTTCAAAAGCTGACCTCTGATTTGCAATGCTCAATAATCTTTTTCTCTGACCATTATATTTTTCAAGACCAGTTATCGAGGACGACGATTGGAGCGGGTAGAGAACACAATGGCTTTTTTCATTCATCCAAAGCAGTCTTTGCATCCCTAGTTCACAGTACGACCCCCATGGACCTATGGCATTGGCGCCTAGGTCATCTTTCTCATGCTCACTTACATTCTCTTATTAAAAAACACTCACACATTTCACCTCTAATAATTGTTATTATTATGTATACCCTAGGGAAAAATAATCACAACTTTTTTTTCCTAGTAGTTTGATTTCTACTACTGCTCCTTTTCAACTTATTCATTGCGACATCTAGGGTGATTATGCAACCCCATCTCTTACAAGAGCACATTATTTTTTAACTTTGGTTGATGATTTTAATTGTAGCACTTGGATTTTTGTAATGCGATACAAATTTGAAACGAATCAATATTTGAAATTTTTTTTGTGCCTTGTTAAAACTCAATTCCATTGCTTGATTCTGTCTATTCGAATGGACAATGGAATTGAATTTTTCTCCAAAGATATGTAGAATTTTTTTGAAATAAATGGTGTGTCCCATCAACACTCTCGTACTGCAAAACCTCAACAAAATGACATTGTTGAACGTAAACATTGTCATCTCCTTGAGGTTGTACGGGCCTTATGCTTTTAGGCTAATTTATCTCTTTTTTTTTTTTTTGGGAAGATTGCATTCAGATAGTAGCATATCTTATCAGTCGCTTACCTACCCTTATTTTAAATAGCAAAAGCCCACATGAGGCTATTTTTAATTCTCCTCCATCATATAAATAATTAAGGGTACTTGGTTGCCTTTGTTATGCTTACAACATAAATTACCAACACAATTTTGATACATGGTCACGCCGAAGTATATTCATTGGTTACCCTCATGGAAAAAAAACATATCGTTTATATGACCTTGACAATCATAAAGTTTTTACGAACAGATGTTGTTTTTCATGAGCATTGCTTCCCATTTTTTGCGGCTCTTCATCATCCCCAAACCCATCACATAATGTTCTCCCACATCCATTGCCTAACACTCCTACCAACATATCATTACCATACTTGATTAATTCATCCCACATTGCTGAGTAGTCAACTTCATCTCCAACTTTTGTCACGCTTCCATCACCATATTCATCACCATCTACACCTCCCAATGCCCCCCTACGTTTAAGTCGGTCTTGCCAACCTCCAAAATATTTAGAAGATTACCATTGTTCCATCGTTGTTGTCACGACCCCGCCCCCTACCATCCTACCATACTTGCCAGAGGGTAACAAGGTGCGGGACCACGACCAAATGTAGCGAATGCCACTCAGGTGGGAGTGCGCTCAATGCTTGAAAGGCAGGAATCAAAGCAAACCATGAAAGAAAAACAAAACTCCAACCACACACAATTACCAAAGAGCTGGAAAAATTAATTCCAACCCATAAATAAAAGCTCCAAAGTATTACAAATATGTCTAAGGCACCAAAGGCCCAACAACTATACATAGCTTCAATACAAAAACAACTATATGGCCAAACTGCCATCTAATCCATACAATCAAAAGAAGCGTCAACAAGAAGTACGAGACTCCAACTGCCAACCGCGATCACTAAATTGTCTGTCTTCAACCTGCGAGCTATCACTCTACATAGATGAAGGTTAAAAGGGTAAGCTATAAAGCCCAGTAAGTAGATCAAGGTGCCATGTATTCCTGCCTACACACAGTAGCTTATAATTATACTCAAAATTCATACAAGTTTTATAAACATGGAGTCATGTATCACAATTATTGTAAGGACCCGCACTTTTCCAGCGTGGTTAGCACACGGCAAAGGGAGGCGCGTGGCGAAGGCAGGAGCACATCAGAGAGAGTCACGCGGCAATAGACACAGAGAGAGCCGCGCGACGATAGGCACAGGGGAGTCGCGCTGAGTGAGGCGTGCGACGAAGAGGAGTAAGGCGATAGATGAGAGCTTGCGACGATAGTGCGCACAACGGTGAGAGTGCGAGGCGTTGCGAGATGAATGTGTTGCCGCGAGTGTTAGTGATACAATGGATTTAGACCGCGGGGATGGGTGGTGTAGGGTAGTCCTTGAGTGACTACCCCTTTTCCTTTTTCCCATTTTTCTTTTGTCTCTTTCCTCTCTCCATGTGTCACCCCCTTGTTGCCACATCAACCCCTTTGTGTGCGACTTGGAGGTGGCTTGTTGCCAACTCTCCTCCCATCCTCTCACTACCTTTTTAAATCCCCCAGCCCTCATCTCATCTCTCTCTCCTCACCCCTCATTCCCACGTCCTCATCTCTCTCACCCTTCCATTTCCCTCTCACTCTCTCCAAGACGACATTGGGTAGAGCTTGGAAGAAGCCCTTTAGCTCACTGTTGGGGCAGCCCTTGTTGAAGATAAGAAGACTATGGAAGGAAGGATTGGAGGGTGCTTTTGTTGATAAAGTAAGTGGATTACTACCCATTTAGCATTAAATTGTAAGAGCATGAAATGTAAAATATGAAATTTGAGCATGAGATTCCATGAAACAAAGTAAGAAGTGAAGCATGCATGTGGTATTCTGTTTCCTAGAAAGACAGCTTGTTTGTAAGATATGCCATGCATTGTTGTAATTTCAGTTGAGCCTAAAGATTGGTGAGTTGATGATCTTGAGAGTCTAATTTAAGCTAGAATTGGTTTCATGTGGTTATCTTGTGTAGTTTAGGAGTTATGCTTTGATCTTTGAAGCACATTATGACCAGACTGTAAAATTTCAAGGAGAATTGAGGTTTCTATCAAATGAACTCAGAATTTCCTAAAATTACTACCATTGGAAAGATCTCTGAGTCTACTTTAATTTTATTGATATATGGGGAGATGTACTTCTTTTTGTACTTGTATGTCACTGTTAATATACTGTTATAATTTCCAGAAATATTGCTTCAGTTGTACTGAGACCTTGCCTAATTTATTGAAGTCCAAATAACACAAATTTACTGCCATCATAAATATATATGAGTGTAGTAAAATGTTTGTGTTTGGTCCTTGTCAAAATTTCTTATGAAAATGAAGATATGTTTCGAAATGTACGGGTAGGTCACTGTTTGACTGTTTTCCTGGATTTTGCACCAACCCTGCGGTGATCATTGGTTTTCACCAACCAAACGAAATCTATTTTCTGTCAAACCATAGCCTTTTGAAAGATATCTGAATAGGTTAAAATTTTCTTGAGAAATCATTTTGAAATTCCTCTTAGATTGAAAGTTATTATCATCTTACGAAAATATGTCACTGTGGATAGTTTTGGTAAAAGCACAGATTTAATGCCTCTGTTGTCACTAAGTTTGACTAAAAAAAAAATATCCATTGTATTCCAAACGACTGCCATTTGAACGATTTGTGAGTAAGCTTCAATTCATATGTTGAGCACTTTTTGAAATTCCTTCTTGATTTTGAGTTATGGACAAAATTTCAAGGACATATCAATGTCTTTACTGCACAGCAGATTTCAAAGGAAGAGTCTCTGCTCTTGGACACTTTTGAAGGGACAAATATGGTCCAATTTTTTTCAAACTACCCCTATTTGAAAGATAACTGTGTCTAGCATAAAATTATTTTTGGAACTATCTTTAAATTCCAAACGAATCAAGAGTTATGTCCTTGCTTTGATAGGCTATCACTATTTTAAATTACAGGAAATGTTATCATGTGACACTGATACTGTTACTTCGTGATGCTAATATTGTCACTACATGATACTGATACTGTCACTCTGTGATATTGATACTATTGCTCTGTGCTACTGAAATTGCTATTCTGTGATATTAACCTAGCCATTATGTGATACTGATACTGCCTGATTCTATTATATGAACACTACACAATGGGTCCCCCATTGGTAGTGCACTGTCTAATTCTGATATATGAATACTGTGATTTCTATTATCCTAATAGTGTCTGATTTTGTTATATAAATACTACGCAATGGGTCCTCCATTGGTAGTGCACTGTCTGATTCTGTTATATGAATATTATGATTTTTGTTATACTGATACTGTCTGATTATGTTATATGAATTATGATGTCTGACCGCTAAGCAATGGGTCCTCCATTGGTAGTGAGCTCTCGGATTCTGTTATATGAATTTTGATATCTGACCGCTATGAAATGGGTTCTCCATTGGTAGTGATCTCTCTGATTCTGTTATATGAATTCTAATATCTGACCGCTACGCAATGGGTCCTCGATTGGTAGTGTACTGTCTGACTCTGCTTACTCTGATTCTGATATGTGACCACTACACAATGGGTCCTCCATTGGTAGTGTACTATCTGACTTTGCTTACTCTGATTCTGATATGTGACCAGTACACCATTGGTAGTGGGATATGCTATACCTCGACCCATATGATAGGAGTGGAGTCGAGAGGTGACTGTAATTAACAGGGAGGGTTGCGCTCCCCAATCGTCATAGGCACTACGCATCGGGTCCTCCAATGATAGTGTAACGTCATTCAGCCTAAAGGCATAAGGAGAGGGGCGTGTTTTGCAAGGCCGTAGCCTATTGAAAACCCCAAAGCACGCTGAGGATTGTGTGTGTGAGTGAGGACATTACGTAGTGGGGCACCCACTTGTCATTGTCCTCCCTCCTGAATGAGGGTAGAAGTCCCAAGTTCAGGATTGGCTTAGCCGGACCGATGTGGCTTCTACTACGGGAGCAATTTAATCTGTTCTACCTGTTTAAATTCTGTATTCTGTAAGAACATCTGAGTGTGGCTATGATATGCATGAAGATTGATGTTATCTTGAGAATAAGTGATGCTCTGTTACTTGAGTTTTACCATATAACATTTATATGCACTTTTATATGCGTTCATAGTCTGTGAGACAAATGCTATTTCTGTTAAACCTTAAGCATGTTATTATGTATATACTGATAGTCTGGAATGTAGGGGCAGTGATTTAGTTACTGGGCTTTAGCTCACTCCATTTATTTCACCTGTGTAGAGTGATAGTACTTGAGCATAAGGGACGAGCTGTTGATTGGTGATAGCTGGTGTTTGAAGCTCAGACCGGTTCAGACCTCCTTTTGATTGTCTTTGTAGGTGTCTAGTGGCGTTGCCATGTGTATTTTCATTTGATGTATTGTTTTGGTTAAATGTTAGGCTTTTAAGCCTTAAACTTTATTGTAAGAACTTGTTGAGCTGAATGAAGAAATTAATGGTTCAAATTTATTTAGTTTTTACTACTTGATGGTTGAGTTTATTTTTTTTATCGTGGTTTGCTTTGATTCCACACTTTTAACATGTGTTGATGCCACTCCTACCTGAGTGATGTGTGCGACCTCTGATCGCGATCTCGCACTTTATTGCCTCCGATATGGGACGGCAGGGGTCAGGGGAAGGGGTCGTGACAATTATATTTAGCAATGTATCATGAGTGATTCCTTTTATGGTGGGGCAATTACAAAATCAGATATCAGATTACATATGAGCTAGCAGTTTCTCAAATCTTCTCATCCTAACCGTTGTAACATATTAAGAATATTAGGCAAGCATATATCAACCACAAATAATCCTAATATAACTTACTCCCAAAATAGAAGTCATATCCATCATGCCAAGCAAATTTCATTGCTTAGGACATCTACCATCACTCAAGAGAGTAAACACCACAATTGGGTGACCCATTTCGTAATGCCTTCACGCACATACATAGTTGTTTGAAGACATTTTTCAGCACCTTGGGTCCCCGATGAGGAATAAAAAGAGAAACTAGTCAATAAAGCCTCGACATACAGTGGAATTTTTGACAGTCTCAAAATTTCCCCAGAACAGGTCAAAATCTTCCAAAGGACTTCAAAAGGTCATATGCCAAGCTTCGTCGCAATCCGACATGTCTAAGGCAATGCAGACAAAGAAAATGTTTTGGAAAAATCAGCCTCTAGCACCCTGAAACGGATCCCATAACTAGAATTCTATTTTGGTGTGTCAAACAGCTATGAGACCACCGCCATTGGATCCGACATGGTTGAAAACCGTTATGAGTCAAGTTTCTACATAATCGGGCATTCTAAGACAAAGTTAAGGCTAAAAGATAAAAAAGGGGTAGGCTGCACAGTATTCTCGTGCGCCCTCCCTGCACCAAATCACCATTAATGGTGACTGTTTTTATAGTCACAAGCAACAACTTCGAAGACCCGTATCTCAGTCATCTTGAGTCGGATCGTGCTCAAATTTGGTGAGCGTGTTCATCTTGTCAAGACGAGCGTTTTGATATGTGGCACGACCCATGACGATACTCGAGCAAGGAGAAAAACTAGAGAGAAGTTGGCAATTCGTGAAGGAAGTTACAGGAAATTCAGCAGTGACACGCCTCGCTCGAGCAACATATCATGACGGTCACATTCCCGATCGATGCAAAACCAATTCCATTATGTACGTAGGATCCGAGGCTATGTTTGGTCCGAACCCAACGTACGATGAACGGATGGATTAAGCACGTGAAGGCATCAAAATTGCTATAGATTCCGACCGCCGAATTTTCAGATTCTGGCAAAAAACCCAAGACGACAAAATCTTCGTCGGGACAAGAAATCAAGCTGCGTTTGTTACAACGTGATCGTGATGGCATGATCGGTGCAATTCAGCGAAGAAATCAAAGAAGAAAAGCATCCATGGCTCGAAGTTTTCAATATCTATACAAATTTTGAGTCACATGATTGTGGCCTAAAAACGTGATCCATGGCTCGAAGTTGGTGTCAAATCGATCGTCGTGCCGAACTTGACAAGAAAATAATCATCTTTTGGCCAAACGGACGCCGGAGCAACCCCGAATCATCTATGGAAGGTCACCCAAGTTCTAGGGCTGCAGCATGGACTGTTTTGGAATTTCATGTATTGTTGGGCAGGGACAAAACAGTCATTTTGTACCCATTTTTAGAATTTCTTTAAATTCAATTAACTTGTAATTATCATCAATTAGGATAGTTTTTGAGCATACACCCATGTTTAGGCCCAATTCTATAAGTACATGATAAACATAATTGTCAAAGAAACCTTGATATTTCAATCTCATCAATAAAATTTTGGAGTTTTCACGTTTAAATTGTGGGTACGTCTTGAAGAGAGAGAGATGAGAGAGAAGAAAAGGTCTGGTACCCTTTGGTGAAGTTAACTTTCTCTCTCCTCCTCTCTCTCTCTCTCTCTTTCTCTCTTCTCCTCTCATCTCTCTCTCCTCCTCTTATCTCTCTTTCTCTCTCCTCCTCTCATCTATCTCTTTCTCCCTCCTCTCGTTTATCTCTCTCTATCCTCCTTTCGTTTATCTCTTTCTCTCTTCTTATCTATCTCTCTCTTTCCTCTTTCTTCCTAAATATCTTTATTCACTTTCCTTCTCTCTCTTCTATCTTTCCTTTCTTTTTCCTCTCGTTCCTTCTCTCTCCCTGTTCTCTTCTTTCTCTTCTCTATTCATGCATGGCGGAGCCTATCGCCGGGTGTAATGTCTTCCTACTCCTGAGACATAAATAGTGAGTTGGGCCTTAACCCGAGTGGCGGGCTGGGCCTCTGTCAATGTTCCCTTGTCTCCCCCTATGTCATGAATGGTGGAAGCTCATCGTCGTCTATATTTTCTCTCTCCTCAGTCATGGATGGTAGAAGCTCGCCGTCGTCTATGTTTTCTCTCTCTTTATAATCTTCTGTCATGGACGGTAGAAGCTCATCACCGTCTATATTTTCTCTCTCTTCTTAATCTTATATCATGGATGGTGGAAGCTTATAGCTGTCCATGTTTTCTCACTTTTCATAATCCTCTGTCATGGACGGCGGAAGCTCATCACCGTCCATGTTTTCTCTCTCTTCTTATTTCTCTATCAAAGATGACAGAAGCTCATCGATGTCCATGTTTTCTCTCTCTTCTTACTCCTCTATCATAGACAGCTAAAGCTCATCGTCGTTCATGTTTTCTCTCTCTTCTCTCTCTCATATCATGGACGGCGAAAGCTCATCACCATCCATGTTTTCTCTCTCTTCTTATCCCTCTGTCAAAGACGGTGGAAGCTCATCGATGTCCATATTTTCGCTCTCTTCTTACTTCTCTGTCATGGACGGTAGAAGTTCAGCACCGTCCATATTTACTCTCTCCTCTATTATGGACGGCAAAAGTTCATCGTCGTCCATATTTTCTCTCTCCTCTATCATGGACGACAAAAGCTCATCATCGTCTATGTTTCTCACTCTTCTTGCTCCTCTGCCATGGACAGCGGAAGCTCATCGCCGTCCATGTTCCCCTTCTCTCTTCTCTTTCTCCTTCTTCCTTCTCCCTTATTTCTTCTTCCCCCTTTTCTGTTCTTTCTCATTGCTCCTCTCTTCTTCTTTTCCTCTCTCTCTTTCCTTCCTTCTTTTCACATGTACGACATCGATAGTACTATGCATGCCTCTCTTTCTCTCTCTTTTTTTTCTTTCCCTCTCGTTTGACCAAGAGAGGCTAAGTCAAACACTGCCATGATAGTCTAGTCGTCTAGCAGTATTGCCATTGTGCCGATTTTTGTTACCGTTCCCGCCTTATTGCCACGATAGACTAGCTAATGTGCCAGACTGGCCGGTGATCGTTCTATCGTCTAATAGTATTGTCGTTGTGTTGGTCTAGTTACCGTGCCCGCCTTGCTACCACTCCGGGTCAATCACTTGCTAGTCTAGCTATTGTGTTAGTCTAGCCATTGTGCTAGTTTAGACACCTAGTCAAATGCCTATCTCCCCCATTCCTCCATTTTATCTCTTTCTTCTCTTTTCATTTATCCTCTTATTCTTTTTCTCCCTTTGAATGTGCATGTCCATGTGCATTTGCCCAAAGACAAGTCACTTGGCCCACTTATCTTGTAAATTAACCGAGTGTGTGTGATTGCAGAAACAGAAGAGTACAGGCCAAAGGAGGTGATTCCAAACCACTTATAGGACTGGGGGCCTTTCTTCGTGCTCTAAGAGAGCACCTACGTGAGCCAGCTCGAGTAAGTCCCAAACCCACCATAAATTCCTCTCTCAACGGTTGGTATACCTGCCCTTATTCTTGAGCAAGGTTCCCGAGAGAGCGATCTCAACTCCTGAATTCCCCTGAAACCTAAGACACATGCCACCAAGTCATCCCGACCAAGAGGGCGAGATCGAGGCACCTAAGCAGCTTGACGACTCCACTGGGGACTTACTACCCCTTCGTCGGATTGTACTTATTTGGGTAGTCTCTCCTTTGGTTTTTGTTTTCCTTCACACACATGGCTGTTGGGTTTCTTAACCCATTTATCTAGATCGGGGATTTTCTCATCCCCACATTTGCCAGCGTCTCCCGGGAACAAGTTCCTCAAACTTCATTCCCAACTTTCCCTTTTGAGCAAAGACCCCGGTGTCTAGCTCCCAGGTCTTAACCTGGATAGGTGTGAGAAGGGACTTAAACATCCCTAACTTCCCATCTTCTAGCTCTGGTGGAACCTCCACCAAGGCATTATGCATTGGTGGCACACACGTCACCACTCACAACATGCACCTTGTCACTGGCAAGTCACTTGTCGGTCGTATTGCCGAGGTATGCCGGAAGGCTACCTAGTCCCTTTCTGCAAAAGGTAAGGAAGTGGCCCTTGCTTCTATGGTTCGCTGCAAGGCTACCCTTACATTCCTGCACCACCACGAGTCTCTACCATTAGAGGCTCGACACATCGAGGCGAAGACCCTGGAGCTTCCACCTCTCGCAAACACCCTAAGGCTCGTCCACTTGAGCCACACCTCGGGGCAACCTTTATGTTACCTCGAGTCAGCATCTAGAATCAGGCGTCCTAAGGCCGGGTCTTGTACACATTATGCATGTGTATCCCACCACTTGGGGCAACGTCATCGCTGCTTCAACCCGAGTACACAGAAGACGACCCCCTCGTCCTCCTACTTAACACACACTAGTGCACCTTGTAAGGAGCAGGCTTCCACCTGTTCTCTGACAGACACCTGCTCGTAGTTCTCGGCCTCTTAAGGCCAGACCACTTGGTCGAGCCCGGGCTGACCCCCAGGTCACCTACGATCCTTCTTCAAGGGGTGCACATGCACCGTCGTCACAAACCGCTCCTCACTCCCCACTCAGGCACCATCATGAGTCGACCCTTCTCCTACCTGCGCCTCCTTTTCCAGGCAAGCACCTCCAACCTTGATACTCGAAGACCTTCCCCATTTATACCATCTTGAACCAGCCCCGTCATCTCGATCATGTCTCTGAAGCCCAAAAGAGGGCTCAAGGCAAAGACTTGATGGGAGATCAAGTCCTTCATCCTCCCCGGCCCAGGATGACCCCAGTTCCTGACCCACACCCATTACTTCACCTAATGGAGACAGCTCTCTCTTGTACACGAAGAGCTGACTAGTCGCAGTCCCGATGGCAGTTCTGGCATGAGGTCCATCAAAACCTCAAAGCTAAAAACAATAGGGGTCTACAAATTCTGATCAGGGAATCAACCAAGTTGGTAGGGGCACCCAGCATAACGACCCTCATCACCTGAACCCCTTCTACCCTCTTCAGATGACAAAGCCTAAAGAAAAAATCTGTGAATTCTGCACTATGGTCAGTATCGTAGAGATGACCCAACCACTTAGCAGCCACGGTCCCAATACCATCAAGAACCGGTCCTCATGCGAGCTTCATACAAGACTCGAGTTCAGTCGGGGCATGTTGAGGCCCTACTAATCGATCTGCCGCGCATGACTCGCCAAGCCCGGAAGCCTTTGATAGCACCTAAGGTTGACCGCCCTGAGGAAATGGTTAGTGTTATGGTTGTGACAGACTCTAACGACAATCGGAACGACCATGAACAAGTTCGAGCAGATGGTGCAAGCAATGATGGAGAAGATTGATTGCATGGAAAGCACACAGTCTCTAATCAATGTATCCCCTCATGAAGCCAACTCCCATCCCTCGGATGATGTCCCTCCAAGGCAGCCTCCCCACCTACTTCATAGGACAATTCCGTCCCTCATACCCTCTCACAGGCAGACATTGATGTTATGGTAACCCATAGCTTAAAAAGCAGACAGATCCGGAGTATGCAAGGAGCAATGCTTTACAGAAAGTCGTACCCCTCTTATATTGACCAGGTTCCATTTCCCTCAGACTAAAAGAAAGAGAAGTTTCCCCTATTTGATGGTACAACCTCTTCTTCACATAAATCACCACGCAAAAAAGCATTTTGGATATCCAATTGGTACAAAGAAAAATTTTTAATAGTAGCAATTGCAAGAAGATAATGAATAGTTGTAAGCGTCACTATGAGAGCAAAGGTTTTATGATAATTGAGCCCCTCTTGTTGGTTGTATTCTTTGGTGACCAATCGAATCTTGTAACACTCGATAGACCCATCCGCTTTGTACTTTATCTTGTAGACTCATTTGTAACAAATGGGTCTTATTGGATTCCAATGCAATGATCTCTTTGCTCATTGCTTCTCCCTAATTAGGATAAGTGGATGCTTTTTTAAAAGGAGTAGGTTCAGTTGTGGTAGAAATGGTAGCAATAAAAGTATTGCAAGAGGCGGAAAGTCTGTCATAGGAGATGAAAAAACTTAAAGGATAACGAACATCTTGAATCGGGTAAGGAGAAGTTATAGTAGGTTGTGAATGCACAACTGTAAGGACCCATATTTTGTAGGTGAGATTGTAGTGCATTGGCAAGTCATTGGCATGGGTAACCTGGAGCGCGACACTGCCACGCGTGATGCTGCTGAGCGTGAGGCTGTCAGGCACAACACTGCCGAGCGCGACATCACCACGGGTGACGCTGCTAAGCGTAATGCTGCCAAGCACAAAGTTGCCGCTTGTGATGCTACCGAGCGCGACGCTCTAGGGGAAAACTTCTTCTCTCTCTCATGATTGCATGCATGCCTCTTACGTGCCTTGTGGTACATGCATGCCTTTTATATACCACTTGTCTTTTGCTTGCTGCCACCTGCCACCCCTCCCTTTCTTTTGTGTCTTTATATCCCCCATTCTCCCCGCCTTTAAGAGTTTGCCCTTTCTCACCCACGTGGTTCCTCTCCAACTTAAAGCCTTAAGCTTGAGCCACTCTTGGAGCTTAACACTTTGTAGAGAAACCTGTGTGGAGCACTTGGGAGTTTCACTTAGTGATATAAGTGGATCATGTTATATAGCTTATCAAAGTGTGAAATTTCAAGCATGAATATGGATGTAATTGTGAATATGGATGTGATTGTGAAAATGGATGTGATCGTGAATTTGAAACCTTGTTAGTATGTGCTCTTTTTTTCTAGAACTGTGACTCCCATTTGTGTAATTGTTTGAGCATCGAAAATGTCTCTGTCGATCATGAAATTTTGTGGAAAAGTACCCCTTTGAATATATTTTAATATGAAAAATACCTCTTGCCAATACCTCTTTTGGTTTCAAAGATATTAGCTATTTTCTAAAGTATGCCGGAATTTTGAAATGAATTTCCAGGGACTTTACATGTTTTTGTGTGGAACTGTTCACTGACAAAAATAAATCAGAATGAGGTAAAACTACTTTTAAGTAAAATATAAATGAGTCTATTTTACAAATATCTTCGGAATTATGATAACATTCTCTGTGATTTGAAAGTTATGTCCTTTTTTCTATAAGGATGTCACTTATAGAAAAAAGGACATAACTTTCAAAGAAAAAGTTTTGTTTTTCTTTCATGGTTTTCTTTGATTCCTTCCCTTCAAGTGTTGAGTGCACTCCCACCTGAGTGGCATTCGCTACTTTTGATCGCGGTCTCGCACCCTGTTTCCCTCTGGCAAGTACGGTACAACAGTAGGGGTGGGGTCGGGACAATTTATGGTTTCAGAGTAGCCATGACAGGATTCTTGGCCTAAAGAGTCTTATAAATGTCCTTAGGGTGGTTTTGGTTAGGCTAGTAACTAGGTGTGTTCTACCCATAGACTTAATACTTTTAAATATTCAGGACTTTGATGTAATTCTGGGCATGGACTGGTTGTCCACATATCATGCCACTGTCGACTGTTATGATAAAATTGTGACCCTTAGACACCCTAATCAACCTGAGCTGCACTTTGTTGGTATCAAGGTTGTTCCCCCTCTACATTTTATTTCGGTTGTTCGGGCTTACTGTCTTCTGGCTAAAAGATGTGTTGGATACTTAGCCTATGTGGTAGAGAATCGAGATGTCCAGTCAAAGTTAGAAGAGATACCAGTGGTAAGAGAATACCCAGAAGTCTTTTCCGAGGAGTTTTTTTATTTACTTCCAGTAAGAAAGATACGGTTTGAGATAGACGTGGTCCTTGGTACTACTCCCATCTCTAAATTCCCATATAGAATGGCCCTAGTAGAATTGAAGGAGTTGAAAGTGTAGTTGTAGAAGTTGTTAGACAAGGAATTCATCTGACCTAGTGTGTTGCCTTGGGGTGCACCGGTTCTTTTTGTGAAAAGAAAGATGGGTCCATGAGGATTTGCATAGACTATAGGCAGTTGAGTCAAGTAACAGTGAAGAACAAGTACCCTCTGCCTAGGATTGGTGACCTCTTTGATCAGTTTCAATGGGCCCAAGTGTTCTCTAAGATTGATCTCCAAACGGATTATCATCAGTTGTATGTCAAGGAGAAAGATGTTCCTAAGACCACATTTAGAACCCGATATGGCCACTATGATTTTTTAGTAATGCCGTTCGGATTGACTAATGCCCCAACGGTTTTCATAGACCTGATGAATAGAACCCTTTCTAGATGATTTTGTTGTGATCTTTATTGATGATATTTTGGTGTATTTGAGTAGCTTAGAGGAGTATGAACAACAGCTGAGAGCAGTCCTTCAGGCTTTAAGGTTAGAAAATTTGTTTGACAAGTTGAGCAAGAGTGAGTTTTGGCTTCCTAGTGTGGCCTTCCTTGGGCACATTATCTCTAAGGATGGGGTCACAGTTGACCCTTTTAAGATTCAATAAGTAATCAATTGGGGAAGACTGGCAAATGTGACAGAGGTCCATAGTTTTCTGGGGTTAGCAGATTATTATAGATGCTTTGTAGAAGGATTTTCGAAGATAACACTCCCTGTAATTCATTTAACCTAGAAGAACATAAAATTTGTGTGGTCAGATGACTGTGAGAAAAGCTTTCAAGAGCTAAGGAAGAGACTGGCTACATCTCCGATACTGAACTTACCCGAAGGAAATGAGGACTATGCAGTTACACCAATGCCTCTCATAAAGGGCTCAGATGTGTACTTATGCAACGAGGGAAGGTCATTGCATATGCCTCCCGACGGTTGAAACCGTATGAGCAGAACTATCCAACTCATGATTTGGAGCTTGCGACTATAGTATTCGCTTTGAAAATCTAGAGACACTACCTCTATAGAGTTCAATTTAAGGTGTTTACGGATCATAAGAGCCTCAAGTACTTCTTTTCTCAGAAGGAGTTGAACATGAGGCAAAGGAAATGGATGGACATATTGAACGATTACGATTGTACCATCCAATGTCACCCAGGCAAAAACTAACGTGGTAGAAGATGCTTTAAGTAGGAAGCCCCGCGATATCGGTGGCTCATCTAATGGTCCAAGAGATGAAGTTGTTAGAGGATGTAGTGGGTTGGCAACCGGCTCCGCCCTTGGTGATGGGGTAAGTATGACAACTTGCATAAGGGTAGAACCCTAGCTTTTTTAACAGATCTGGCTGGCACATAAGAAGGATCCCCAGTTCATGAAAATTTTAGAAGAGATGAAACTGGGAAAGAGAGATGATTTCTCTATGAGCAGTGATGACTTGTTGAGATTTAGAGATCGGGTCTGTATCTCAAATGATGGGGATGTGAAGAGAGCTATATTGGAGGAAGCTCACATCTCCCATTACGTTATACATCCCGGGAGTACTAAGATGTATCAGGACCTGAAGAAAACTTTCTAGTGGAATGACATGAAAAGGAAAGTAGCACTATTTGTTTCGAAGTGCTTGACATGCTAGCAAGTAAAAGCTGATCGTCAAAAACCCACTGGATTGTTGCAGCCCTTACCCGTGCCGGAGTGGAAATGGGATCACATTGCTATGGACTTGTCTCTGGTTTGCCTAGATCGAGTTCTGGGCATGATAGCATTTGGTTTGTTGTGGACCGGCTGACCAAAGCTTCCCACTTCTTGTTGATTCACACGACCCACACCTTGGATAAACTAACCCAGCTATACATCAAGGAGAAAGCGAAGTTGCATGGAATACCAGCCAGCATCTTGTCTGATAGGGACACTAGATTTACCTCTAGATTTTGGGCTAGTCTGCAGTCAACATTGGGGACAAGACTTACTTTTAGCACTGCCTTTCACCCCCAGACTGATGGGCAATCAGAGAGAACCATTCATACTTTGAAAGATATGTTAAGGGTTTATGTCATTGATTTTAAGGGAAGTTAGGATGATCATTTACCCTTGATTGAATTTTCTTATGACAACATCTTCCAAGCTAGCATTCAAATGGCGCCTTTTGAGGCCCTATATGAAAGAAAGTGCATATCACCCATTTGTTGGGATGAGATTGGTGAAAGACAGCTTTTAGGGCCAGAAATTGTCCATGTGACCTCAGAAAAGATTGCTTTGATTCGGGAGAGGCTAAGGACAGCTCAGAGTCGATAGAAGAGTTACAACGATAGCCGAAGAAGAGACCTCGAGTTTGAGGTGGGTGATCAAGTTTTCTTGAAGGTGTTGCCAACTAAGGGCATTATGAGATTCAACAATAAAAGGAAATGAGCCCGCGTTATATTGGATATTTTGAGATTCTGGGAAAAGTTGGAGGTGTGGCATATCGACTTGGCCTACCACCTGAATTGACGAACATCTACAATATCTTTCATGTACCTCTGTTAAGGAAGTACCAGACCAACACGTCCGATGTTCTAAGATATGAACCAGTTTCGACCAGAGAAGACCTGATTTTCATCGAGCAACCAATTGAGATACTGGATAGAAGGGTGCCGGTGCTGCGTAATAAGGAGATCCCTCTAGTCCGTGTTTTGTGGCAGTACCATTCACGGGAAGAGTCGACCTGGGGATGGGAAGATGAGATCCGGGATAAGTACCCCCATTTGTTTGATTTGCAGATGTATGATTTTAGGGACAAATCTTTATAAGGGAGGGATGATGTACCCAGATTTTTTCGGTGAGATTGTAGTGGATCAGCAAGTAGTCGACATGGGTAAGATGAAGCACAACGATGCTGCATTCGATGCTGTTGAGCGTGACACTGCCAAGTGAGATGCTGTCGCACGCGACGCTGCCGAGTCCGATGCTGCTGCCTACAACGCTGCTGAGCGCGACGCTTCAGGGAAAACCTTCTTCTCTCTCTCACGATTGCATATATGCCTCTTGTGTGCCTTGTGGCACATGCATGCCTTTGTATACCACTTGTCCCCTCCCTTTCTTTTACTTATTTATACCCCCCATTCTCACCCCCTCCAAGATTTTTCCCTCTCTCACCCACGTCGAGCCTTAAGCTTGAGCCATCATTGAAGCTTGGCACTTTGAAGAGAAACCTATGTGGAGCACTTGGGAGTTTCACTTAGTGCTGTAAGTGGATCTAGTTTTCATGTTCCATGCTTTGTTTACTTATCTTATCAAAGTGTGAAATTTCAAGCATGAATGTGGATGTAATTGTGAATATGGATGTGATTGTGAAAATGGATGTGAATGTGAATATGAAACCTTGTTAGTATGTGCTCTGTTTTTCCAGAATTGTGACTCCCATTTATGTAATTGTTTGAGAATTGAAAATGTCTCTGTTTATCATGAAATTTTGTGGGAAAGTACCCCTTTGAATTTATTTTAAGATGGAAATGACCTCTTGCCAATACTTCTTTTGGTTTGAAAGATATTAGCTATTTTTTGAAGTATGCCAGAATTGTAAAATGAATTTCCATAGACTTTATATGTTTTTGTGTGGAGCTGTTAACTAACGAAAATACACTAAAATGAGGTCAAACTACTTCTACATAAAAGATAAATGAGTCTATTTAAAAAATAGTTTTGGAATCATGAAAAATTCTCTGTGATTTGAATTTAATGTTTGTTTTTCTATAAGGATATCACAGAGAACAGTTACGTGTATTATGTGGAACTGTTCGCTGATCAAAATATATCAAAATAAGCTCAATTTACTTTTAAATGGAAGATGTATGAATATAGTTTCAAAATGGATTTGGAAGCATGAAGAAATTCTCTGTGGTTTGAAACTTATGTCCAATTTTCTATTAAGATATCACCCTGTATTTTTCGCTGTGAAAAGCCAGAAGTTTCACCCAAGATCACCAACAGTTTAGCAAACTTTAGGCCAATATTTAAGGGTTATATTCCCTTCACGAAAGTTGTGTTTTCATGAGACTATATTGTTATAACAGTGGTCCTAGGTCCAAATGATTTTTGAATCCCATAATACGCCTTTATAGGTGGACCCTGTTCACTGTGAAAGCCCAGAAAAATGGCATGATATCTTTTGAGCTACTGAGCTTAGTAATCGGTTTATATGCATGATATGACATGATGATGTCTTTCAAACTAATAAGCATGATAATATGATTATATGCATGGCACGCTAAGGTTTTATTTGCATATAAGAAATGTGTGCATGCTAGTATGACATGCTCTGTTATGAAATGTGTAAATGATTATAATACATGTTCTATAGTGATATGTGTGCATGATTTTGGGACAAGCTAAGTGCTATGTGATCAGAGCAGTGTGGTCAGCTATGTGATAAGACATGTGTGGTTAGCTATGTGATAAGTGCTATGTGATAACACCTGTGCCGTCAGCTATGTGATAAGTGTTATGTGATAAGTGTCATGTGATAAGACTTGAGTGATCAGACAGTGTGCCGACAGTTGGGATATTTTCCCTGGCTCCCTATGATAAGACGTGAGTTAGGATGAGTGTGTGTTTGGAGGGTCGTTCCCCTCCAAAATTTCAGTGTGAGACACTATCCATTGGGACCCCTTTGATAGTGTAAAGCCCTCGAGCGGAGATACAATGAGAGGGATATGTCTTGCAAGGTCAGTGCCTATCAAAAGCCCCAAAGCGTGATGGGGACTATTGGTTAGGTGCCTCGATCTCGCGCTCCTGGTCGGGATGACCTGGTGGCATGTGTCACGGGTTTTAGGGGAACTCGAGACGTGAGATCACTCTCTCGAGAACCTTGCTCAAGAACAAAGAAAGGTATACCAACTGATAAGAGAGGAATTTAAGGTCGGTTCGGGACATACACGGAACTAAGACCGGCACATTAGCAATACTGCTAGACGATGAGACTACCATGGTAGTGTTTGACTTAGCCTCTTTTAGTCAAACGAGAGGGAAAGAAGAAAGAAGAGAGAGAAAGAGCATCATGTACAGTACTACCGATGTCGTGCATGTGAGAAGAAGGAAAGAGAGAGAGGAAAAGAAGAAGAGAGGAGCAATGAGAAAGAAGAGAAAAGGGGGAAGAAGAAAGAAGGGAGAGCAGGAAGAAGGAGAAAGAGAAGAGAGAAGGGGAACATGGACGACGATGAGCTTCCGCCGTCCATGACAGAGGAGCAAGAAGAGAGAGAAAACATGGACAGCGATGAGCTTCTACCATTCATGATAAAGGAGAGAGAAAATATGGACAGTAAACTTCTGTCATCCATAACAGAAGAGAGAGAAAATATGGACGATGATGGGCTTCCGTGGTCCATGACAGAGAAGTAAGAAAAGAGAGAAAACATGAACGGCGATGAGCTTTTACCGTCCATGACAGAGGGATAAGAAGAGAGAGAAAATATGGACGGTGATGAGCTTCCGCTGCCCATGACATGGGAGAGATAAGAGAGAAAAAATGGACTGCGATGACCTTCCACTGTCCATGATAGAGGAGTAAGAAGAGAGAGAAAATATGGACAGCGTTGAGCTGCCATCATCCATGATAGAAATATAAGAAGAGAGAGAAAACATGGACAGTGATGAGCTTTCACCGTTCATGATAGAGGATTATGAAGAGAGAGAAAACATAGATGGTGATGAGCTTTTGCAATCCATGATAGAGAATTAAGAAGAGAGACAAAACATGGATGGTGATGAGCTTATACCGGTCATGAGAGAGGATTATGAAGAGAGAGAAAATATGGACGACGATGAGCTTCTGCCGTCCATGACAGAGAAGAGAGAAAATATGGACGGCGATGAGCTTCTGCCATCCATGAAATAAGGGGAGACAAGGGAACTTTGACAGAGGCCCGGCCCATTACTCGGGTTAAGGCCCGGCTCATTGTTTATGTCCCAAAAGTAGGAAGACATCACACCCGACGATAAGCTCCGCCATGCATGAACAAAGAAGATAAAGAAGAGAACAGGGAGAGAGAAGGAAAGAGAGGAAAAATAAAAGAGAGAGAAGGAAAGTGAATAAAGAAATTAAGGAAGAAAGAGGAAAGAGAGAGACAGATGAGAAGAGAGAGAAAAAGATAAACAAAGGGAGGAGAGAGAAAGAGAAATACAGAAGAGGGAGGAAGAGATAGACGAGAGAAGGAGAGAGAAAGAGAGAGACGAGAGGAGGAGAGAATGAGAGAGATGAAAGGAGGAGAGATAAAGTTACCTTCATCAAAGGGTAACAGACCTTTTCTTCTCTCTCCTCTCTCTCTCTTCAAGATGTATCCATAATTTCAATGTGAAAAATCCCAAATTTTATTGATGAGATTGAAAAATCAAGGTTCCTTTAACAATTATGTTTAGCATGTACTTTAGAATTGGGCCCAAACATGGGTGTATGCTCAAAAACTATCCTAATTGATGATAATTACAATTTTATTAAATTAAAAGAAATTCTAAAAGTGGGTGTAAAAGGACTGTTTTGCTCCTGCCCAATAATACATGAAATTCCAAAACAATATTTTTTGTTGCCCTAAAACTTGTGTGACCTTCCATGGATGATTCAGGGTTGCTCTGACGTCTGTTTAGCCGGAAGATAATTATTTTCTTGTTGGGCTTGGCATGACAATCGATTTGATACCAACTTCGAGCCATGGATCACGTTTTTAGGCAACAATCATGCGACTCAAATTTGCATAGATCTTGAAAGCTTCCAATCGATCGTGTGCTTGTTTCTTGATTTTTTTTTTTTATTTCTTTGCTAAATTGCACTGAGCAAGCCATCACGATTACGTTGCAACAAACACAACTCGATTTTGTGTCCGGACAAAAATTTTGTAGTCTTGGGTTTTTGGCTCTAAAAATCTGGTGGTCGGAATCTGTAGCAACTTTTACGCCTTCGAATTCCGAATCCAACCGTTCATCGTACTTGGGGTTCGAACCAAACATAGCCTCTGACCTTACGTGCATAATGCAATTTGGTACGCGAACGCCAAGATATGGCCTCTCGAGCGAGGTATGTCGTTGCTAAATTTTTTGCAGCTTCCATCACGAATCACCAACTTCTCTATAGTTTTTCTCCCTGCTCGGGTATCTTCATAGGTCGTGTCACATATCAAAACGCTCGTCTTAACAAGACGAGCACGCTCACCAAATTTGAGCGTGATCCGACTTAAGATGAGTGAGATACGGGTATTCAAAGTTGCTCCTCGTGACTGTAAAAACAGTCACCATTAATGGTGATTTGGTGCAAGGAGGGCGCACAGGAATAGTGTGCAACCTACCCCTTTTTAATATTTTACCCATAACTTTATCCTGGAGTGCTCAATTAAGGCGAAACTTGACACATAGGGGTTTTTGACTGTGCCGAATCCAATGATGGTGATCCCATAACTGTTTGTTGCATTGAAAATAGTGTTGTAGTTATGGGATCTGTTTCAGAGTGCTTGAGGCTGATTTTTTTGAAATTATTTCTTTGTCTGCACTGCCTTAGACATGTCAGATTACGACAAAACTTGGCAAGCGGCCTTTTGAAGTCTTTAGGAAGATTCTGATCTATTCTGGGGTAATTATGAGACTGTTGGGAATTCCACTGTATTTCGAGGCTTTATTAGCTAAGTTCTCTTTTTATTCCAGATAGGGGACCCAAGGTGCTGAAAAATATCTTCAAACAGCTTGTCCCGCCAAATGTTGTCTTGGCGAGTCTTCTGTCCTTTGATTCCTTTTTGTGAATGGACTCAGGCTGTCAGAATCTTTCCTTGAAGCTCATATTTTTGGTTCCTAGTATTGTGACACCAGGGATTTTTCTCTTTGAATGTGGGCTGAAGCTGCCTGTTGAGGCGAGTTATGTATCAACCTGTTTATTGGTCCAAGCATCCTTTATGGATTTTCACTTGGACTTGGGAAGTGGTGCCGTAGAGACGGTTTTCACCAGCCTCCTTTTATGTGGGGCTCTTTTACCCATGACCTTCCATCCATGTCCACCCTTATTCTTCCATTTTTACTCACAGTCCCCTGATGGGTTTTTCACTGTGCACGGAACTATCTTACTCATGATTTCGTGATCATTCCCACGTAGCCGGTGTTGGGGCTTTAGAGAACACAGTCGGAGCTGGATCATTGGAGAACACAGCCGATGCTGGGCCATTTAGAACACAGTCGGCGCTGGGTCTTTGAGAACACAAGCGGCGTTGGGTCATTGAGAGCACAGCCGGCGCTGGGTACGAGTTAGTGTTCAAGCCTTCGGCTCGAGCCCCCGACCCAGTCCTAGTTTATGTTGCTTGAGTTTTCATGGGTGACAGTAAACTTTCATTCGGACCTCGGGTATGAGCCCAACCCGGTCTGGCCCATCGTCGTTTGGCCTTCAAGGACCTAACTTGCATTCCTGGTTTGTGGGGGGCACTTCAGGGAACCCTAGCCTATATAAGGGGGTGAACCTCATTCTTACCATTTTATCGAAGGTAAAACAACTAAGGAAATTTGTTTAACAGTGAGAGAGAGCTTCTAACAAGAACTTTAGCTAGCGCATAGAGCTTTACAGGAAGTACAACGAGCAAGGATAAATTTTGGCTGAGAAGAGAAAACACAGGCAGGAAAGCATAAGGCCCTTCACAGGTTGCTGTTGCTAGAGTTTGGGGGAAACAGGGAGTTCAACGAGAGTTTGCCGGGATTCTGACAGTGGTTTTGAGGGTTCTAGAGAAGGTGAAAAAGGGCGAAAGTTATAGCAGGAGGTTGCCTGGGAACTTTGGCCAGTTTTTGGTAGTTTTTCGGCAGTGTGCAGGAAGGGGAAAGGTCTCACAGTGGGTTTTCGACGGAGAGGGGAGTTTCCTGGCAAGAAATCGAGAAGTCACGGAGTGAACGGTCACTAGCAACGAACAATCGTTGGGAGGTGAACAGCTGCCAATCCACACGTGTGAGGACATGCGTCAGGCCATGTCATGGCCGACAGTTGTCAGGCGGCGCACCGGGTCTCTAGGTGACACGTGCGCAATCTGTAGCACGTACATAAGATTTGAACACGAGCAGCGATAGTCCTTTGAAAACACAGCCGACACTAGACATTGACAAACACATCAAGCGCTAGGCATTAGCGAACACAACCGGCGTCAGGCATTAGCAAACACAGCCGGCGCTAAGCATTGGCAAACACAGCCGGTGCTGGGCCTTTGAGAACACGGCCGGTGGTGGGCTTTGAGAACACGACCGAGCCTAGCCTGTGCCTTAATGATTTGTGTACAGGAGTGAGTCTTTACTTTGTAAGATGGCCTGGCCTTCTCACAGAATCCCTAACATGAAGAACCTTTCAAGGGGAGGAGAAGTCAACACTAGTGTATTTACTGGTGAGAGTCTTGTAAGGGGCGAACCCATTTAGCTCATTGATGCACTGTGCAAGCTAGAGTGGCCTCTCAGCGTCACCTTTATTACTTACCCTGTTTGCTTTGAGGTCCGAGAGGACAATGACGGGAATGTCCGTATCGAAGAAGAGGTAGCCCTTCTTCATTGCATGCATAGGAATGCGGCCTCTGATTGTCAGGAAGTTGTTGCCCCAATTGAGGCAGTGGCTGGGATCATGGATAATGAGGGCCCAGGCATCTTTCTTGAGAAGGAGCCTGTGGTTAGTGAGGCTCTTGAGCATTAAGAGATTGCTGCCCCAGAGTGCACAGACTAGGAAGATGAAGGGGTTGAGCTTTTTGTGGCCAAAGTTTTGGCTGTGGAGGATGCAGGCCAGGTGGAAGAGGTCATGGCTGAGCCTGAAGTGGTGATCTTAGAAGATAAAGGCGAAATAGAAGGGGTGGCCTCTAAACTTGTCGAAGCTAAAGTGACAGTTCAGGAGAGTGAGGACCATGGAAGAGATGCTAGCCTTGAACTCATTGAGGCCATGGCAGAGGGTGAGAGACAAGAGGAAGAGGCTCCTTTGGAGCATGTTGGGGTAGGAGTGGCGACCCCAGCAGGCGAGCGTCAAGGTAATGGGGCTGGTATTGAAGAGACCAGGCAGGTTGAGGCTGTGGCTGCCTCTGAATTTGAGATGCCCGAGACTTTGGACTCCACGATGGCCCCAGAAGAGCCAGTGACTCACATGGCTATCATCCCTTTGAGCCCCGCCCTCGAAATCGAAGTTCCTTCAATGGTGGTGGACTCGGCAGTACCATCCAGACCTATTTTCAACGGGGTTTTCGGCATAATTGTGGACATGCTCAGTGCATGTCTTCAGGGTTTAAGGGAGCTACCCCTCACTAAGCTGGGAAAGGCACTAACCAAACTCAGGGAATTTGCTGCTGCTACCAGCATTTTGGGGAACACGTCAGAAGTCCTTTCTCATTTTAATGCTACTTTAAATGAGTTGGAGTGCTGGAGGTTGCATCATGAGGCAGAGACCAAGAGGTTGGCTTCCTTGGAGGAGTCAATCTCACATCGTCATGAGGGAACAGATTTCTGCGCTCAGAAGAAGGCCATTATGGTTGCCCATCAGCTCGATCTCAAGATGGAGGGGAGAACTTGCTTCAATAGGATGATAGGCATAAGGGTGGAGATACGAAAGTTGAAGGATGAATTTATCGATCTTGAGAGGGAAATGATTCAGAGAAGGGCCTTGGATTCCTCTTTGGCTGAGGATCTATCAGAACTCACTTACACCATTGAATTAGAAACCGCCTTCATGGAGCAGGAGGCTCAAATGCTGGTCGAGCTGAAGGAGCGTATCCAGCATGCCGAGTCTTCTTCTGTAGCATCCAGAGCAGATATCAATAAGATCATTGATTGTTTCTTAGAGGGTCCTTTCTTTGCCAGCACTTGTAAAACTTTTGAATTCATAAATGAAATGCCTCTTTTCTCTTCTGGCTAATTTTGTTGCATGATTTCATTCTTCTTTTACTTCGTTGTACCTCTTTTGCTTCTTTTTGGGGCTTGACCGCCTCTCAAAATGTTCATTGTCTCAAGGGGACAAGTCAGAATACCCTATGCCTTGCTTCATCTTACGACAAGTTGTTGTGGATTCAATGACCTTGAATGGGGGAGCAATTGCTTCTTCTCCCTTTAACATTTGATTGGACAAGGGCCCATGATTCATTTTTCTCATTATTTGATGAGCCTACTCACTATAAATAGTCCAATCAGGAGGGGCTTTGGCCTCCATTTGAGGTGCATTTACTTCAAGCTCGTCATAGTTCTTGGTCTCAGGTGCGAACTCCTTCAGATGTTTTGATGCGATAAGCATAACCTCCAATTGGCTCTAGAGACTGCGAACTTCGCTTCTTAACTCTGCTAGGGGATCCTGTTCCTGAGGGCGAGAAGGCTGTCCTTTCTCAAACTGCTCTCCTCTCACAGAATCAGGGAAGCGCAGAACTTGTGGTTGACTACTGATCTGAACTGACCTTGCAATGGGACGAGGAGCATCCTCCATGCTTATAGCAACCGGGGTTTGAAATATCTTCCACGGCAACTGGCGCACCATTTTTGCTTTCAAGAGTGCAATAGGGATATGCATGACTTTTTGATGGTCCGGCATGTAGGTAACCTTCGGACCCGGGAATTCTATCCCCATGACTTCCTCGATCTTAAGAGCGACCTCTTGTTCATCTTCTTGCAAAGGTGACTCTGGGCTGGAAGCAGAAGGGGAAGCTTCATCTTCAAACGGAATGGAGCTTCTTCAGGGGTAGTGAATAGCATGTTAGGATGAAGGGAAGTTAGAGGGAGAATTTTGCCATGTCTTTCCTCTTCTTTGAACATGTCCACCAGTGTTTGCCCGATGTCCTAAACATCTTCATGAGACGAAGGTTCTATCTTCCTCACAGACTTGTAATCACCATCATTTGTCTTTTGGGATGACACCGAATCTATGCAGTAATACTTGGCATCAGCATTGTGAGCTTCGGCTATAGGAAACGATCTTTCATCAGCATAGACCGTATGTTGTCTCCCATCTCGGCTGTACTTGAAGCATTGGTGCAATATGGACGGAACCACCCCCTGGTCATGGAGCCACGGGCGGCCGATAAGGATGTTGTAGGAGGTGTCAGTGTCGATTACATGAAACTGAGCATAGTCGTTTATTTCACCAATCTTGAGATGAAAGCGGACGGTGCCAGCCGGCTTTTCTCCTGACTGGTTGAACCTCTGGACTCTGATATGCCTCGGAGTGAGATCTTCATAACCTAATTCCAACCGAGCGATGATTCTCCTTGGGATGAGGTTGACTGCTGACCCTCCAACCAACATAATTCGGTTGATAGGACATGCATGTAATTCACCAGTCACAAAGAGAGGGCGATTGTGAAATTTTTCTCTCAATTGAAGATCATCCTCTGGGAAGGTGACTGCTATACATCCGCTCAAGATCGATGGGTTGCACTTCAGTCTTGTATGCCTCTAGGTCGGAAAGAGCCTGGACCAGAGCCATACGATAGTCCCTTGAGAGCATCATAGATGCTGAGAAGGGCTGGAAGCTTCCTCAAGTGCCCTATCACATCATATTTCACCTTTTCCTCATCAACCTTTGGTGTTCCTGGGTCTACCACTGGTTTGGGTGGTGTAGTAGGTTGAGGAGCAGGTTTAGGTGAAGGAGGTTTTGCTGGCTGACTTGATTGCACAGCCGGCTTAGTTTGGGTGATAGAGGTTTTTTTTAGCAAAATGGAGGTTTGAGGTTGAGGCTTAGGAGGTGGCTGGGTATATGGGACCAGCGGCATCCTAAGGAATTGGAGGATGGGTGGATTGTCAGGGATATTTGAGTGAGGAAGGTGCCTAGGTAGCCGGAGGATGGGTGGGTTACTTGAAGTATTTAGGCAAGGGAGAAGTGGTGGACTAGGAAACTTCAAGATGCCTGGCTTCTGAGGTGGAGGTTGTAGCGTTTTCCCCGATCTCAGGCTCATTTGCCTTGTGTTGGGTGATGCTTCTGATATTTGCACCATGTGACAGGCTTCTTGAGAATAGAAGTTTTGCCCTCTTGATTCTCTCAGCTTCTTCTCAAAGTCGGGCACAGGAGGCCAGTAGGGTTTTTTTGGCTTTGACTTCTTATGCTTCTTGGTAGAAGAAGATGGCTCTGCTTTGGCTTGAGCCTCCAAGGCATTAGCAACTGTTAAGAATCCAACTGTCTAAGCTAGGGTCTTTTTCAACCACCTCTGTCGCGTCCTATTTATATTGATTCCTTTAAGATCTCTGTCAAGAGCCTCGAAGTCTGGACATTTCAAGGTTGTACCTGCACGAGACATAGAAGATGAAGGATAAGAAGAAGAAGAAGAAGAAGAAGAAGAAGAAGAAGAAGAAGAAGAGGAAAAAGGGTCAGTAGGTGAGGGACTTTTAAGGTCATTCCCCTCATCGGACCGATCTGGACAGCTTTTTGCATCATCACTAGAGTTAGACATGTGCCGGGAGTCTTTTAGGTCTTTCCCTACTTAGACCATTGGGGAGTGCTTTTAACGTCGTCACCCTCATTAGATGTACTCTGAGTAGAAGATGGCTCAGGGGTGTCCTTCTGATGGTGTGAGGAAGTGAAAAAGGTTGTGATGGGGATGAAGTCCTTCAAGGTCGGTAATGGGGGAAAAGGTTTAAGAAACTCTTGCTCAGCTTGTGGTTGAGCAGTCTTCTTTCTCTGGCAAGCAGCCCTTGGCCCCCGTCTTCTTTTTGTTTTCATTGGAAGTGCTTGATTCGTTTCGCTAGGTTTATGAACAACCCTAACTTGACGAACTGCTTCTCACCATAAGGACTTTAGTCTGCTTCACATTATTTTAAGACATTTTTCAGCACCTTGGTCCCTGATGCGAAATAAAGGAGGAAGCTAGTCAATAAAGCTTGATATATACAGTGAAATTCTTGACAGTCTCAGAATTATCTCAGAATGGGTTAAAATCTTCCTACACACTTCACAAGGTTACTTGCCAAGTTTCGCCGCATTTTGACATATCTAAGACAGTGCAGAAAAATAAACAATTTCGAAAAAATCAGCCTTTACCACTCTGAAACGGACTACGTAACTAGAATTATATTTTCGATATGTCAAATTGTTGTGGAACCACCGCCATTGGATCCGACACAGTCGAAAACCTTTATGAGTCAAGTTTCAACTTAATCGAGTGCTCCAAAACAAAGTTATGGGTAAATGACCAGTAGGTCGCACGCTATTTCGTGTGCCCTCCCTGCACCAAATCACCATTAATGATGGTTGTTTTTACATTCTCGGACAGTGACTTTCGGGGGCCATATCTAACCCGTCCCAAGTCAGATTGCACTCAAATTTTGTGAGCATATTCTTCTCGCCAAGACGAGCGTTTCAATATATGGTACGCCCCATGATGAAGCCCAAGCGAGGAGAAAATCTAGAGAGAAGTTACCAATCTTGAAAGAAAGTTACAGAAAAATCAACAGCGACACACCTTGCTCGAGCGGTCAAATCATGACGGTTGCGCATCGGATCGACATGAGAATAATTCCATCGTGTGCGTAAGGTCCAAGGCTACCATCGGTCCAAACCCCGCGTGTCATGAATGGTTGGATTTCACACACGAAGGCGTCGATGCTGCTGTAAATTCTCGCCGCCGAAATTCAGATTCTAGCCAAAAACCCAAGACTGCAAAATCATTGTCCGGGAACGAAATCGAGCTACGTTTGTTGCCACGCGATCGTGACGGCATGCTTAATGTAATCCAGCAAAGAAATCATGAAGAAACAACATGAAATGAGCACACTATCGATTGGAAGTTTTCAAGATTCGCACGAATTTCAAGTAGCATGATTGTGGCTTAAAAATACGATCCGTGGCTCAAAATTGGTATCAAATCGATCGTTATGATGAGTACTACAAGAAAGCAATTATCTTTTGGTGAAATGAGCACTGGAGCAACCCCGAATCGACCATGGAAGTTCACGCACATTCTAGGACAGTAGTAAAGACTATTTTAGAATTTCATGTATTGTTAGGCAGGGGCAAAACAATCATTTTGTCCTTATTTTTAAAATATCTTTCAATTCAGTTAAATCTTAATTTTCAGCAATTAAGGTTGATTTTGATTAATCTACTCATGTTTGAGCAAAAGTCTATATATACCATATTATATCATTATACAAAGGACCCACTTTGCTTACTAAAAATTTTGATATTTTTACATTGTTGGGTCACGTTTTGGGAGAGAAAGGAAGGAGAGAGAATTGTTTGGTTGGTACCACAGGACTTCACGTAAATCTCTTTCTTTCTCTTCTCTCTCTATCTTCTATTTCTCTCTTTTCTCTCTCTCTTTTTTTCCCCTTTCACATACGGTGGAACTCCATCGGCCTCTATGTTTCACTCTTTCACCTTCTTTTCATTCGTTTTTCATTCTCTTGTGATCTTGCATGACTATGACCTTTCTCTTTCCACTTTTTTGTGGTCTATCACGACCACAACTTTCTCATCTCCCTGGGTCGAGCATTATGATTCTTATTTTTTTATCCTTTGCAAGTCCACTTGTTCATTGTGCACCCTCAGATCCACCTCCTCTTTCTTTCTCTTATAGCCCCTGCCCTTTTCAGTTTCTTTTTTCTTTCCTTTTTTATCGTGTACTTTCACATTACCCTTTTTTGTGTCACATCACTCCCTTTTGTTTTTTTTTTTTGGTATATCCTCTCGTTCCATTTTTTTTTCCTCACTAGCCGTAATCCCGCACGATCACCATTTCAAAACCTTTCTTTTCTATTGCCGTTTGCCACCATCCTTCTTATTGCTACATGTGCCTACAAATCTTATCGCCGCGGGTGCTAACATACCTTATCGCCGTTTGTGCAACCTTTCTACCTATCGCCGTGTGTAAAACACATCTGCCTATCGCCGTCTGTGCAACCTTTATCCCTATCGCTCAGTGTAATCAACCCTATCGCCGTAAGTGTAATCCTTCCTTTCGCCGCCCGTGTACCCACCTTACTGCAGGCTGTGCGCTCCTCCTCCACCTTGCCGAGCACCCCCATTTCCTTCGTGGCTGAGCACTATAACTTCACTGCCAAGCCACCACCTCAGCCACCTTCATCTCTTTCTCAATCTCTGCAGCCCATCCCCCATTTCCACCACTGTCCTTTCCTACTTCTCCGCCTCTATAACTCTCTACAACCAGACGACAGCCTCTGTTGCTGCCCCCTGCTTTTTCAGTGTTGCACCTTCTTCTTCAAACCACTACAATTGCAGCAACCCACCCAACTGCCATTCTTCTCCTCACGCTTCCAGCCACCCTTCTCAACCAAATACAGCGGCCATAACCGCTGTCCTCTATTCCTCGTGTCCCAAGCCCGATCTTCGGTCCTCCTCTCACCATCAGAACCAGGTGGCGACCTGAGTCACCACCCCCTCTCGCTAATCCCTGCCACTTTCACCCTCACACTTTGTTGCCCTCTCACCACCGTCCACCATTTCCGCCATCACAAACTACAACTGGAATCTTCCCCCAGCCACGATACCACACTGCTACCAGCTCTCCCCATCTCCATCTCTCACACTCCCGCACAACATTACCCATTCCCTTCATTTGCTGTCCACCTCCCTGGCCGGCCCCTCTTCTTCAACTGACTAGCATCCACGACCTCCAACCTGCAATCACCTACAGTCGCAGCCAGCAAGCCTTCTCCACCACAGCTGAGCCCACTCCAAAACTTAGGTCTTTCTTACTACGCCTTCACCTTGCTGCTTCACCTCACTGCCATCCCTATTCCACCACTTGAAACCAGAGCATTCTCCCTCCATCCCCTACCTTCTTCCTGCCATTTCCGCCCCTATCCCATTCGCTGCAACTCCCACTCGCAAACCCCCTCTCACTTAATTCCTCGGCCTACAGCAATCAGCAGCCTACTCTCTTGCGCACCTTTCTCGCTGCAACCTTTCTTTCTCTCTTACAAACCCATCAAGCCACTTCATTCTGCTGTTTTCTCTTTCTCTCTGCACCATACCAGTCTCCTCTCCACTTGCAGCCAAAAGCTCAACCATCTTCTTCTCCGCCATCTGCAGTAAAATCGCGAGCCCGTCTATCGCCTCTCATCCATTCGCGAGCTTCTCGCTGCAACCTTCCGCTGCTTCTCTCTCTCTCTCTAAAAAAACCCACAAAACAAAACTCCTGCTCCCTCATCTTATTTCGTTTTTGTTTTAAGTTCTCGTTGATTTCATTTCGTTCCAACCCTTTTAGTTTCGTGATACTTTCGTTCCATCCCACCTTCTCAATGTAAAACCCACAACCCAATAAAAGACGCTCTCTCTCTCGAAACTTTTTTTTTAATGTAGTCCCTCTTTATTCACATAGTACCCAAATAGTCTAATAGTAAACCATCCCCCTACTTTTACCAATTTACCGTTTTTTATTATTATTTCATTTTTGCTTAACCTCATCTATGTATTTTACTTTAGCTTATTTTCATCCTATTTCCTCTATATTCCATTCATTTCACCTTATTTTCCCTTACCCTATTTTATTTTATTTACTTCATTGATTTTACGATCTCATCTTATTTTACCTCATTCTAGTTTATTTTAATTACTTATTTTACTTTATTTCATTTACCTATTTTATTTTATTTACCCCATCTTATTTTATTTCATTTTATTTTATCCCTTTTATTTTATTTTCCTTTACTTCATTTCATTTTAATTTATTCATTTTATTTTTATTTCATTCCATCTTCAAATCTTCTTTTTATTTCACCTAATTTTCCATCATCCTTATTTCATCATCACTTTTGTTTCACCGTCGTCTTATTTGTAAGTTAGCGAGAGTCGAGAGAGTCTTCACCTCCCCTCTTTCTCTTCTTTGCTTGTTGGACCAGAAGGCAAGCTGAACCTTGAGCCGTCGCGGCAGTCTTGTCGTCGAGCAGTATCGTCGTCGTACCGGTCTGAGTTACCGTTCCCGTCTTGCTGTCGTGTCAGACTATCCTTTGCGCTAGACTAGCTGTCTTGCCAGTTTTGTCGTCGAGCAGTATTGCCGTCGTGGCGGTCTGAGTTACCATGTCTATCTTGCTGCCACGTCAGACTAGCCATTGTGCCAGGCTGGTCGGTTTTGATTCTATTGTCGAGTAGTATTGCCGCTGTGCCGGTCTGAGTTACCGTGCCCGTCTGGCTACCATGTCAAGTCAGTCATCGTATTGGTCTAGCCACTGTCTAGTCAAACTTCTTCTCTCACTTTAACTTTACTCTGTAACAAGGTGGTGTCTGTACTTTTAATTGTATGTGTGTGATTGTAGGAAAAGAGAAATGGGTCAAGGGAAGCGATTTCAAACCAACCATAAGCCAGAGGGCTTTCCAACGTAATCTAAGAGGACACCCACACGAGCCAACCCGAGCATGTCACGGACCCACGTGAGGTAATTCCCGCCTCACGACCTTAATTCCTCTCTCACTAGTTGGTAGTCCTGCCGACGTCTTCTTTAAGTGGTTCTCGAGAGAGTGATCTTAGGTCCCGGGTCCATCTCAAATCCGAAACAACGCCACCAGGTCAACCCGACCTGAAGGGCAAGATTGAGGCACCTAACCAGCTTGGTGCTCCACTGAGGACACGATACCCCATCATTGGATTGTTCTTGTTTGACCTTCCTTTCTTTTTATTCATGCTCACTATACACACCTGTCTTTGGGGTTGCTCAACCCCTTCATCCGAGTCAGGGGTTTCATAATTCCCGCATTCGTGAGTCTTCATCGGGAACAGTTTCCGCAAACCTTGTTCCCGACCTTTCTCCTGAGCATCGACCTTGTGTCGCGCTCCAAGGTCTTCACCTGGAAAGAGGTGAGGATGGACCTAAATGTCCCTCACTCCATATATCCTTGCAATGGTGGACCCTTTGCCAATGCACCCTACATTGGTGACACATATGCCACCACACACAGCACACACCCTGGCAACTCACTTGCCGGTCCCACTGCTTGGGGCAGCCCGGACACTGCCCCTCCCTCTCCCGCGACCGGCAATTCACTTGTTGTTGCTCTTGCAGATCGCCGCGAGGTTACTTCCCATTCTCTATCACTGCAGGTCCCTGAAACAGGATGCTCGACACCAGGAGGAGGTGGCTTTGAAGCCACCACCTCACATACACCCACCAAAGCTAATGGAGCATCCATTCTAGCTACCACTCGAGGCAACCCTCAGGTTATCTCGGGACACTGTCAAGGTTCGAGTCTTCGTGAACCGAGCCCTGCATCGGCTTTGCATGCACATCGCACCACTCGGGGCAACCATCAGGTTACCTCGGGACACTGTCAGGGTTTAGCTCTTCTTAGACCTGGCCTTGCACAGCCCTTGCATATGCACTGCACCGCTCAGGGCAGCCTTGTTACTACATCTGCCAGAGCACACGAGGGGGAACCTCCTAGTACCTCCTCCTAGCACATGTCTGCTCGCTCTATGAGGGATGGTCACACGGCCATTCTGTCACACAAACATGCTCACGGCACTGGGCCTCTTAAGGCCAGACACGCTACTTGAGCTTGGGTTGACCACTAGGTCACCCAAAGTCCTTCTAAAGAGGACGCACACCCGCCAATCCCACCACTCGCCCTTTGCATACCTTTGCACTGTGCACACACGCACGGAACTAACACTCCACTCAGTCCCAAGGGCAATCACGTGAAGGGGTTGGAAGAACAGTTCGCCTTCGCTCGACGACAGTTCTATTTGGCCATGAAGAAGGGAAATCATGGTCAAGCCTCGAAAATGGGGCCAGGAGACCAAGACGCTAAACGCCTAGCTCAGGGGCAAAGAAGAAAAAGTGATGAAAAATTCCCTCTCAAAGATGTGCGCCCTTTTCCCCCTCTCATTCCCCTTGATGCGGATGATGCTGAAAAAGCATGGCATGAGGTGAACACTAAAAGGATTGATCAGGGCATGATGAAACCGGTTATCTATGAAGATCCAAGCATGATGAAACCGGTTATCTAGGCGAAGGCGAGCCTCCCGAAAGGGCAAAGAGCTAGTCTGACCCCAGTGACCCTATTAATCCTGAGCTAGTTGAGCCATCACCCAATCAAAATCCCAAGCCTCTTTCAAGTAGGGGCACCAAGTGCAAAGACTTCTTCGAGCAGACTGAACTCTGGGTAGCTCATGGACTCGAACCACTTTCCCCTAGACTCATGTTGAGTCGGAAGGTACCCGCCTCAAGCGAGATGGAAGCCAAACCCACAGAGGGTGCTTTCCATGAGCCCTTGGTGGTAAAAAGTGTGAACTATGAAGAGACTGGCCCTCAGCCCATGATGCAAGAAAATAGTCCATCATCTACTCCCAAGGTCAACCTCGACATCGTAGCTTCTCAAGATGAAACTGAAAAGAGAACCGGTATTGTTGAGCTGCTTCAAAGGGCTGAAAAGCTCATTATTGATATTGATCTCATAAACAAGAATGGGACTTTGTCGTCGTTCACCGTTTCCCGGCCTTCATTGGGATTCGCCCTAGAATCTCGAAGTGATGGACTCCCATCCCCTCTGGATGGTTCTAATGATGTGGCCTCCCTCACCCTCTCTCATTCAAATGTTCTTACCTTTGATGAGAGTTCGTCACTCTCATTCGAGGAAAGCTACTCCCCAGTGCTGGATGGGATGAGTTGCACTTCCCCTGCTGGCAGCCCCTCTGAAATGGCTCCTCTATGCCCGGAAGGCACAATGATTCCCCCCAAAGCCAGCTGCATGCTTTCCCCATGTCATGTGTGCTGCATGTGCGCTCTTGATGATGACAGTAAGGCCTCGTCCTATGAGGGTTTCACATTCCCGTTATGTGCTGAAGAGCTCAATTCTAATGGGCTAACATTACTCATCCTCATCTACCCAATGACTCTTACCTATGACGAGAGCTGGTCACTCTCATTGAAGGAAAATCATTCCCTAATTGAGGATGAGATGGTCAGCATTCCCTCCGCTGACCGCCCCAACGAAATAGCGCCTCCAGCTCCCGAAGACGCCATGATTCTTTATGAGGCTGACCACATATGGGCTCCATGTCTTGAAAGTATCGTGGCTCCTTATAAGGATGATCACATGTTCTTTTGATATCTTAAAAAATGCTCCCTCAATGATGATGATGTGACCTCATGGTCTTTTGAGAGTTTCACATTCTCATTAAATGATGAGGATACCCAAGCCTTGGAAAATGAAGTAGGCGTGAGGGTAGGCCCAATGACCCTCACCAATGATGTTGTTGAAGTGGCAGCAGTCGAATCCAAGATTGTAAGCTTCGAGGCATGTAATGGGCAAATAGAAGAAGAGTCCTCAAGTATGGCAGTTGTTGAAGCTATAGTGATCGACGAAGTACTAAAATCCTATGGAGACAAGATTGCGCAACTCAAGGCCATGTTAAAGCGATTACAAGCTGAGATGAGGTCAAAAGATAACACAACGGAAACTTTGCGCCAAGAGGTATTGGTATCTCGTACCCCCTCAGGGTACCAAGCCCTCTTTACCGTCCCTCAAGCACTATATCGAGTCATCGAAACAACACCATCAAAAGAAAGGTACACCTACCCTCACCTCCCTCATTGTCGATCTCCTCTCCATGAGCTCAGGTTGGGAATGAAGAATTAGTGAAAGGCATGTAGCTGAAGCATTGAAAATGTACAGTATCCCAGTGATAGAAGAGCTGAATCGCTATCAAAAGCCTTACCCAGCGTATGTTGACCAAACTCCATTTCCTCCGGGCTATCAAAGACTCGACTTCCCCAAGTTTGATGGTTCTGGCTCATCACAGCAGCACATAGCCCATTTCATTGCTGCCTGTGGCAATATAGCGAACAATGAGCATCTATTGCTTCGAAAATTTGTGGAAACCCGTACAGGAGCAGCATTCAAATGGTACTCCCGGTTACTACCAGGGTCAATCTCATCATGGGCACAAAAGGAGGAAGAGTGCCTTAAGCGCTTATGGGACATAGAAAGGAAAGTGCAACTCTTTGAGGTGAAACAAAAGCCACATGAGCCAGTGATAGAGTACATCGAAAAGTGGCGCAATCTGGCCATCAATATGGCCACATCAATAGGTGAGCCTCAAGAGATAGAATATTGCATAGACAGGATGCACCCAGAATGGCTCGAAATACTGCATAGACGGGATGCACCCAGAATTTGCTTGTTATGTCACTTCATCATGGCCCAATACATTCACCAAGATGGTCGACAAGGCAATTCAAATTGAAGGTTTGGTCAAGCACCACGGAAGTATATCTAGACCCTTCGCATCAGTTAAAGACGATGATCAATTATCAACTGCCATAACAAGTACCATGCACTGCTCAAGCCAAGGCCGGCACGAGGATTACTCAATTGACAAGTGTATGATCCCCAAGTTGCTTGAGACTCTCCTATCATAGGGGATGATAGATCTACCCGTGCCAAAAAGACCAAGGAAACTTGGAAGGGAAAGCAAGCCCAATTACTGTAAATATCACAAGAGACTTGGTCATAACACTGAGGAGTGCCGCGCCACCAAGGACATCATCCAGAACTTCATAAACAAGGGAAAGTTGAACGTAGGGCCTGACTCCATGCGTGATCCAGTGCCACACTTGGTCCAAGCTATACGACCCTAAACTGTAGCACACGTCCTAGTGGTACGACGTTAAACTGCACACAACATATGGTCTCGGAAGCAAGACCTTAAACATGCCCTCAAGTCTTCGCGAATGACCTTAAACCACGCCAAATTGATGTTCATGGTGGCATGACCTTAAACATGCTTCCAGAAAAAAAAAAAAAAAAAGAGAAGAAGACAGACATGACGAAAACCTGCAAGGGCATCATGGGTAAAAATGTCAAAAAACAAAGGAATGATAGACATGGTGTGCACCCCCAAAGGCCACCATGGACAAAATATGTCAAAAATAAAATAAGATGGGCATAGTAAAAACCCGCAAGGGAACTATGGGAAAGATTGTCAAAATAAAAGGGGTGTGGTGAAAACCCTTCGGAGCACTCACTCTCAAATAATGGCGTGTTGATCCTCTCCTACGGGTCGTCACGAGTAAAAATGTCAAACGTCCATGTAGCAAAACATTAAACTGCACGACATATAGTCCATTCGCACGACTATAAACTGCTTCATGTTCCTACATGTCTCCATGGGGTTACCACATGACATCCTCCTACACATCCTCTACTACATCCTTCTTCACAAGCCCTTCGATGAAAGGACACCACCCCTCCGAGGTGTCCTCCCTAATCAAGGTGTACCTCAGTTGCGATTATGAGGATTCGAAGCAAAGCGTGCATTTCAAGGCATGCGACCACCTCTACAAAGCCATATTACAAAAAGGCGTACCACAGTTCGGATTGTGAGGCTTCGAAACAGAGCACGCGATCGTCAAGGCATGCGACCACCTCTACAAAGCTATATATTAAAGAGGTGTACTACAGTTCCAGCTGTAAGGCTTCGAAGCAGGGCATGCAACTGCCAAGGCATGCGATCGCCTCTACCACATCTATATCCCAAAGAGGTATACCACAGTTTTGAATGTGAGATTTCGAAGCAAAGTGTGCACTTCAAAGCATGTGCCCGCCTCTATAAAGCCATATCCTAAAGAGGTGTACCATAGTTCTGACTGTGAGGTTTCAAAGCAAAGCGTGTAATTCAAACCATGCGCCTGCCTCCATAAAGATATATCCCAAAGAGATGTACTACAGTTTTAACTGTGAGGTTTCGAAGCAAAGCGTGCACTTCAAAGCATGTGCTCGCCTCTATAAACCCATATCCCAAAGAGGTGTACCACAGTTCTGACTGTGAGGTTTCGAAGTAAAGTGTGTATTTCAAAGCATGCACCCGCCTCTATAAAGACATATCCCAAAGAGGTGTACCACAGTTCTGACTGTGAGGTTTCAAAGCAAAGTGTGCGCTTCAAAGCATGTGCCTGCCTCTATAAAGTCATATCCTAAAGAGGTGTACCATAGTTCCGACTGTGAGGCTTCAAAGCAGAGTATGCAACCGTCAAGGCATGCGACTACCTCTACATAACTATATCCCAAAGAAGTGTACCACAGTTCCGACTGTGAGGCTTCGAAGCAAATCATGTAACCACCTCATCAACAAAGAGGTATACCACAGTTCTAATTGTGAGATTTCAAAGCATGCGACCGCCTCTACTAAAGCTATATCCCAAAGAGCTGTACCACAGTTCCGACTGTCAGGCTTTGAAGCAAAAGCATGTAACCACCTCATCAATAAAGAGTTGTACCGCAGTTCTAACTGTGAGATTCCAAAGCATGACTACCTCTACCAAAGCTATATCCCAAAAAGAGGTGTACCGCAGTCTCAACCGTATACCCCTACACCTAATAGGGCCCTTTCACCACCATTGTACCCATTCCACGGATCACCATTAACTCGAGACTTTCCTGGCTCCCATTTTTCTAGTTGAGTCACACCACTCATGGCCCCCTTAAGCCTCCATCATGCACCTTTAACTACTCATGACCTCACTCCTTGTCATGCGTCCCCCTACCTCTACAACGCTCTAAAATGGGTGAAGACCTTAAACTTTCCCTCAACACGTCCAACAAAGGTGAGGACTTTTAAAAGCATCCCTTGATAGTCTGTTTGAGGCACAATACCTTAAAAGACCTTTCCCCATGAGGCCGAGTTGATCGGGGCAGTAGCTCTTAAGCTCGAGCCCAAGGTCCTTCACAAGCCGCCACTCGCACGCATCTCTCGCTTGCAAGTCCCCTCAACCACCGTTGTGTGTGTTCCTCACCGTTGTATGTGTTCCTTACCGCCGCGCATGTCTTCATTGCCACGCATGCTCCACCATCGTGCATGCCTCACTGTCATGCAGCACGTCACTGCCGAGCATGCTACCACTGTGCATACTTCATCGCCGAGCATGCTACTGTCGTGTGTGCTTCATCACTGAGCATGCTATTGCCATGTGCGTTCTCAAAACGTGCTCTCCTATTGTCGAGCATGTCATCGTCGTGCACTATCCCTAGTGGAGTTGTGAGTATGCCACTACCCTTCATCCCCAGTAGGAGTTACACTTGTGTCGCAGCCCATCATCCCTAGTGGAGTTAGGTGTATGCCAAAAAGGTCATGCTTACCCCTTCAATCCCCAGTGGGTCAGTCTCGCACCAAGCTATCTTATCCCCAGGGAGTCGGGTTACCTTTCATATGCTTATTCCCCATGGAGTTTCATCTTTCACCTTAGGAAGCCATACTTGCCCCCTGATCCTTAGTGAAGGCCGCTTTTGTTTTCCATCCCTCATCGGGCCACCAACTCCGTCTAAGCTCTATGCTTGTGTATAGCCTTAATCATTTTATCCCCAGGGAGTCAGGTTGCTATCCATAGACCTATCCCCCATGGAGCTTCACCTACATGGCAACCCACACAATGGGCTGTGCTGCATGACCAAAAACTGCACAGCCTTGATCTAGGTACACGACCCTAAACTGCATATGACCTTAAACTTTAGCGAAGGTCTAGTTGCATGACCTTAAACAACATGGTCTATGCTTCATGACCTTACAAGAAGCCATGGTTCAAACTATATGACCTTAAACTATAATGCAAGTTCTGACCGCATGACATTATAAGACTTAACACCATGGTCCAAACTATATGAAACTGTAGCGGAGGTCGAGTTGCACGACCTTAAACTACATGGTCCTAGTTGCATGACTCTAAACTGCATAGCCACAGTCTAAGCTATATGACCTTAAACCATAGTGTACGTCCTAGCCGCATGATGCTAAACTGCTTTGCATAGGTCCCGGAGGCATGACCTTAAACATTCCCTCACACACGCGCACACTCTCTTTACATGCATCTTCACACATGTCTTCCCTAACCGACCTATTCGTGTGCACGCATCACCTTCATCACCTCCTCAGTAAATCCATCTTCCTCCATTACCATTCATCATTTCCCAATGAGTCAAACCCGTGCTCACAAAACGGCGAGCCATCCCGTCATCCATACTCGTTGTAAGCTAGTGGGTCACCACTTTTCACCTTCCACTTATTCACCATCTATCTTTCAAAGGTAGCCTCGTGCCATCTCCCCAGAGTGAATCAAAACCACCACCATACTCACTCCATGGCTTCCACAGACTGTCATTCATCACCACCATGGTGCAGCTGTATGACCTTAAAACTATAGTGCACGTCTTGGCGGCATGACGATAAAAAGCTTCGCACAGGTCCCAAAGCATGGCCATAAATATGCCTTCACAAAAATAACAGGCATGGTGTATACCTGGACAAGGGAATGCCATGAGTTAAAATGACGGATGGCATGGTCACGAAACCATGAGTAAAAGTTCCGTGAATAAAAGCCCGGGCACAGTGAAAACCCGAAAGGGCAATGTGAGTAAAAATGGAAAATAAGGGTGGCCAAAAGGTCATGGGTAAAAAAAGCCCCAAATAAAAAGGAAGTTGATGAAAATCGTCTCTACGACGCCACTTTCCAAGTCCAAGTGAAAATCTGCAAATGATGCTTGGACCAATAAATAGGTTGATGCAACACTCGCCTCAACAGGCGACTTCAGCCCACATTCAAGAGAAAAATCCCTGGTATCACAATACTAGGACCCAAAATACGAGCATCAAGCAAGATTCCGACAGACTGAGTCCATTTACAAAAAAGGACTTGAATGACATAGGACTTGTCAAGAAGGAAAGACAAGCCTCACGAGGAAGAGCACTATTCTCACGAGGCCACTAACGTACTCCAAAATGCTAAAGAAGCCCCAAGAAAGGCCAACTTAGTCAGAACTTGGACCTGTTATGCAAACAAAACTGCAAGCAGTTGGTAGGGGTTATACCCACAACTGGTCACCTCGATAAACTGAGGTACCCTGCCCTCCGAGTACAATCTGATGTACCACCCAGATGGACGTCAACCAAAAGCCCTTCAGCAGACCATCCACAACAAGCAACAAAATAAACAAACCCCGACCAAAATGGGAAAAATGCCCTTCAGCATGGCACTCGACTGCCAGATGGGCCTGATTCTGACCAACAAGGTGCGTACAAAATCCTCAGCTATCAGAATCATAAATAGTCCCTTGAGGGTGAGGATTTCTACAGGATCCCTCAAAAAAGTCTATTCTCCCCCTAAAGTCTCCACAGATGGACCTGTACATTGCATCCAAATGTCTGAGCATCTTAGTTAGAGCATTGTGTGGATCTCCTCGGAGTTCACGTGGTCCTGTGGCTAGGAAGAAAAAGGTAATAAAGCCAAAGAAATTTTTGGAATGTTGTCCTTATCGCTTCTCTCAAAGCACAACATTCTACAGTGCAAGCTGTTTGAAGATATTTTTTAGCACCTTGATCACTGATATGGAATAAAGGAAGAAGTCGGTCAATAAAGCCTGATATACAGTGGAATTCTCGACAGTCTCTGAATTGTCCCAGAATAGGTTAGAATCTTCCTACACACTTCACAAGACCACCTGCCAAGTTTCGTCACATTCTGACATGTCTAAGGCAGTGTAGCAATTTCGAAAAAATCAGCCTCTCGCACCTTGAAACGAGCCCCATAATGTGGGACCACCGCTATTGGATTCGGTACTGTTAAAAACCCCTACGGGTTAAGTTTCGGCTTAATCCCATATGTGACTTGAAAACCCCTCGAGCGGCCAAATTGGTATTTGTAGCTTGAAATTGGTATCAAATTGATCGCTATGATGAGTCCTACAATAAAGCAATCATCTTTAAGTGAAAAGGGCATCAGAGCAACCCCGAATCGGCCATGGAAGATCATGCACATTTTAAGACAGTAGTAGGGACAATTTTGGAATTTCATGTATTCTTAAGCAGGAGCAAAACAACCAACAACCATTTTGCACCTATTTTGATAATTTCTTTTAATTCAATTAAATCTTAATTTTTCAACAATTACGGTTGATTTTTATTAATCTACCCATATTTGGACAAAAGTCTATATATATCACTTTATATTATTGTACAAGGGACTGTACAATAAAAATTTTGATCTTTCTACATTGTTGGGTCACGTTTTGAGAGAGAGAAGATGAAAAGAGAAATTTTTTGTTGGTACCCCTGGGCTTAATATAAATCTCTTTTCTCTCTCTCTCTTCTATTTCTCTTTTTTCTCTCTTTTTCTCAATCCCCTTGTAACAAACTGTAACGCCGCCTGTGCTACCATACCTTATCGCGGCCTGTGCAACCTTTCTACCTATCGCCGTCTGTGCAACCTTTCTCTCTATCGCCGTGTGTGTCCTATCGCCGTGAGTGTAATCCTTCACATCGCCTCCTGTGTAACCCACCTTACTGCCGGCTGTGTGTTCCTCCTCCACCTTGCCGTGCACCCCCTTTTCCTTCGTGGCTGAGCACTCCCAACTTCACTACTAAGCCACCACCTCAGCCATCTGCAGCCCATCCCCCACCACTGTCCTTTCCTACTTCTCTGCTTCTATAACTCTTTGGAACCGGACGACAGCCTCTGTAGCTGCCGCCTCCTACAATTGCAGCAAACCACCCAACTGCCATTCTGCTCCTCACGCTTCCAGCCACCCTTCTCAACCAAATACAGGCAGCCATAGCCGCTGTCCTCTCTTCCTCGTGTCCCAAGCCCGCTCTTTCGTCCTCCTCTCACCATTAGAACCAGGTGGCGACCTGAGTCACCACCCCCTCTCGCTAATCCCTGCCACGTTCACCCTCTCACTTTGTTGTCCTCTCACCACCGTCCACCATTTCCGCCATCACAACTGGAATCTTCCCCCAGCCACGATACCACACTGTTACCAGCTCTCCCCATCTTCATCTCTCCCACTCCCGCACGACATTACGCATTCCCTTCATCTGCTGTTCACCTCCCTGGCCGGCCCCTCTTCTTCAACTGACTAGCATCCACGACCTCCAACTTGCAATCACCTACAGTCACAGCCATCAAGCCTTCTCCACCACGGCTGAGCCACTCCAAAACTTAGTTCTTTCTCACTACGCCTTCACCTTGCTGCTTCACCTCACTGCATCCCTATTCCACCACTTGAAACCAGAGCATTCTCCCTCTACCCGCTACCTTCTTCGTGTCATTTCCGCCCCTATCCCATTCACTGCAACTCCCACTCGCAAACCTCCTCTCACTTAATTCCTCGGCTTACAGCAATTAGTAGCCTGCTCTCTTGCGCACCTTTCTCTCTGCAACCCTTCTTTCTCTCTCTACAACCCTTCTTTCTCTCTCTACAAACCCATCAAGCCCCTTCACTCTGCTATTTCTCTCTCTCTCCACCATACCAGTCGCCTCTCCACTTGCAGCCAAAAGCTCAACCATCTTCTTCTCCGCCATCTGCAGTAAAATCGTGAGCCCCTCTATCCACTTTCATCCACTCGCGAGCTTCTCGCTGCAACCTTCCGCTTCTTCCCTCTCTCTCTAAAAAAACCCACAAAACAAAACTCCTGCTTCCACTTCTTATTTCGTTTTTCATTTTAAGTTCTCGTTGATTTCATTTCGTTCCATCCCTTTTGTTTCGTGATACTTTCGTTTCCACCCCCACCTTAAAACCCCTAAAGCAACAAAGGACGCTCTCTCTCTCTAAACCTTTTTTTTTCTAATGTAGTCCCTCTTTATTCACATAGTAGCCGAATAGTCTAATACTAAACCTTCCCCCTCCCTTCACCAATTTACCGTTTTTTTTTTAATATTTCATTTTTGCTTAACCTCATCCAATTATTTTCCTTTAGCTTATTTTCATCCTTTTTCCTGTATTCCATCCATTTCACCTTATTTTCCCTTACCCTATTTTATTTTATTTACTTCTTTGATTTTATTATCTCATCTTATTTTACCTCATTCTAGTTTATTTTAATTACTTATTTTACTTTATTTCATTCACCTCTTTTATTTTATTTACCCCATCTTATTTTATGTCATTTTCGTTTATCCCTTTTATTTTATTTTTCTTTACTTCATTTCATTTTAATTTATTCATTTTATTTTTATTCCGTTTCATCTTCTAATCTTATTTTTATTTCACCTCATTTTCCATCATCCTTATTCATCATCACTTTTATTTCACCTTCGTCTCTTTTGGAAGACCTAGCAATAGTCAAGCTAGTCTTCACCTCCCCTCTTTCTCTTCTTTACTTGTTTGACCGGAGGGTAGGCTGAACCTTGAGCCGTCGTGTCAGTCTTGTCATCGAGCAGTATTGTTGTCGTGCCGGTCTGAGTTACTGTGCACATCTTGCTGCCGTGTCAGACTAGCCGTTGCACCAGACTGGCCATCTTGTTAGTTCTGTCGTCGTGCCGGCCTGAGTTACCGTGCTCATCTTGCTGCCGCGTTAAACTAACCATTGTGCCAGATTGGTCGGTGTTGATTATGTCGTTGAGTAATATTGTCGCCGTGCCGGTTTGAGTTACCATGCACGTCAGGTCAGTCACTGTACTAGTCTAGCCACTGTGCCAGCCTAGCCGCACAGTCAAACTTCTTCTCTCACTTTCACTTCACCCTGTAAGAAGGTGGGGACATATACCCCACTTGTCTGTACTTTTTATTGTGTGTGTGTTTGCAGGAAAGGAGAAACAGTTCTAGGGAGGCGATTCCAAACCGGCCATAAGCTAGGGGCTTTCCAATATGATCTAAGAGGGCGCCCACGCGAGCCAAACCGAGTGTGTCACGGATCCACGTGAGGTAATGTGACGACCCAGACTTTTTACGACTGTGTTGCGAGAAGCAGCGCTAGTTGGGTTGAGGGCCAGCACCGGTCGGGTTGTGTGCTAGCACCGGTCAGGTTGTGTGTCAGCGCCAGTCGGGTTATGTGCCAACGCCAGTCGGGTTGTCTACCAACGTTAGTCCGGTTGTGTGCCAGCACCGGTTGGCGTTGTGTGCAGTGCTGGCTAGGTTGTGTGCAGCGCCGGCTGAGAAGAGGAGAAAGTGCCAGCGTTGGCTAAGAAGAGGAGAAAGTGCCAACGCCGTCTGGGTTGTGTGCAGCACCGGCTGAGTAGAGACCGCAACTCCGGCTATGTAGATAAGCAGCGCCTGCTGTGTCTCTGACATGCATGAGTTAAGTATGCCACTTGTTGAATGCATGTTGTTTGAGTGTCACTTATTAATATTTTGAAGTCCTTTGGCGTCACTTGGGCAGCCACCCCACCCTTAAAAGTACTTAAGCTTCTTCTCTCACCCATGCCACTCATTCTCACTTCATTTCTCTCTCTCAGACACAAGGTTGGAAGAAGCGGCTGTTGGAGGGCAGCCATTGTTGGGTGGGTGAGAGCTGTGTGAAGATGATTAGAGAAAGAACCATTATTGTTTAGGTAAGTGGATCCATCACCATTGCATGATAGCCGTAAGGATGCATGAGAATTTATGCATGTGAAATAAGCAAGGAAAGTGTATGTGATGTAGAAAAATCCTTATGCCTTTTTCATTAAAATTTGGGGGTTTTGTTCTATAATAAAAGTGGTAACAAAGACTGAATGTATAATTCTTAGATTATGTGAGAAATGTATGTTATGTGTGTACATTGTGAGTGAATGGTTGTTATCATGTTCCTCACCATGAACGAAGACCATGGAATGTATTCTTGAGATATGTTATATGCCACTGTCAAATTCCAGGAACATGTGTGTTCTTAAAGAGATTTTTGAACAGCTAAATGGGGTCTTATTGACCTCAAACCGCTGCCATTGGGAAGATATATGAGTCTAGTAAAATATTTGCTTTTGCCCATTACTGAAACTCTTTACAAAAATGAAGTTATATTTCAAAATGATGAGGTATCTCATTATTGACTGTTTTCCTGGATTTACACTAACAACATTATGGTCACAAATTTTAAATCTGCGAATGGATTTCACGGGAGAAACGAAGTTTATTTTTGGCCAAACCATATCCATTTGAAAGATCTTTGAATGGGCTAAAACCTGCAAGTAGAAACTATTTTGAAATTCTTTTTAAATTGACAGTTATATTTCATTTTATGAAGGTATGTCATTGTGGGCAATGTTGATAAAATTTAGAACTATCACCTTGTTTGGCACGAGTTTTTGAACCACTAAGAGGAATCCAAATACTTTGGAATTGACCTTGTTCGAAGATATATGTCTTAGCTTAAACTTTGATTTTGAAACCATCACAAGTTGCTTCACAGTTTGAAAGTTATATTGCTATGAAGAAGGGTACGTCGCTATCCACTGTACACTGCAGGGTGTAGCTAGTTAACCCTCACCTCATTAAACCTTTAAGAGGTAAAATGGGTTTTATTATCCTCAAATCAATTCCATTTGAAGGATAGGTGTGTTTAGTACAAGATTAGTTTTGGAATCACCTTAAAACTCTAAACGGTTTAAAAGTTACAACCCTCATGGTGAGCGCATGTCATTGCCCTGGATGACAGGAAATCGAGCTGTAAGGCTTAACTGGATTAATGTCATCATTCCTATGGTATTGTCATTATGATATTACTTAAATGTGATATGCCACTGTCTAATGCGATATTGCTACTATCATGATGAATTATTGATATCGTTATAATGTGATATCAAGCTACTTATGTGATATGTGAATGGATACCTACTGTGTGAATGATGGTAACATGCTGCTTATGTGATAGTTGAATGGATACCTATTATGTGAATGATGGTATCATGCTGCTTATGTGAATGGATACTTACTGTATGAATGATGATATCATGTTGCTTATGTGATATGTGAATGGATACCTACTGTGTGAATGATAGTACCATGTTGTTTATGTGATATGTGAGTGGATACCTACTGTGTGAATGATGGTATCATGTTGCTTATGTGATATATGAATGGATACCTATTGTGTGAATGATGGTATCATGTTGCTTATGTGATATGTGAATGGATACCTCCCGTGTGAATGTTGGTATCATGCTGCTTATATGTTATACGAATGGGCACCTACTGTGTGAATGATGGTGCCGGCAGCTACGATGCTTAGGTGTTATGGGAATGGGCACCTACTGTGTGAATGATGGTGCTAGCAGCTGCCTGTTGGGAAGGGCACCAACTGTGTGAATGATGGTGTAGGCAGCTGCGATCTTTCCTTGACTCCCCATGATAGAACGGGATTCAGGATATGAGTAGTTGGGAGGGTCGCACCCCTTAGAACTATATGGGCATTAAGTATTGGGTCACCTAATGGTAGTGTAACGCTCTCTTGCCATAAGGGCATAAAGAGAGGGTTGTGTCTTACAAGGAGTCCCTCTATCAAAATCGCAAAGCGCACTGTGGATGTGTGTGTGTGTATGAGGGCATTACGAAGTGGGACATCCACTTGTCATTGTCCTCCCTCGTGATTGAGGGTAGAAGGCTCAAGTTCAGGATTGGCTTAGCCTGACCAATGTGGCTTCTACTTCAGGAGTAAATAGATATGTTTGCCTGTCTTATTTAAGCTTTCTACATGAACTTTTAACTGTACATGTGATCTGTTGTCCTTACTACTCTGCTTTAAGTAAGGTGGTTGTGACTTATATAATATATATTGAACTGCCCTTATCACATTACTATTAGAATGTTAAGAACCCTATTAAGGGATTTCATTTGATACATGTGGATATATATGTATATATATGTGCATTGCATATCATTATCACTGTCATACTAGTTGGATTGTAATGGTGTAGATCTGCTTACTGGGCTTTTAGCTCATTCCATCTTAATCTCATAATTGTAGAGTGAAGGGTGGTGGCATCTATGCTCAAGGTCGGTGGCAGTTTGAGGGTTTGAAGCTCTGAATTAAGAAGTTTGAGAAGCCGTCTTCCGAAGACCTTCACAGTATGTTTTGGTGGTTTCAGCTATATGATATGTACTTCTTTTTATGTATTTTGGTCCAGTAGCGCCTCGAAGAATTGTAAAGACTTTTGATAATGAATGATAGAAATTGTTGTACCTTTTAGATTGACATTGTGGGATGAATGGTTTTATTCTAGTCTTCTTTCGTGGTTGCTCTCGATTTCGTGTTTTTATGCGTTGAGTCACTCCCACTTGAGTATCATTCACGACCTCCGATCGCGATCCTGTGCTCCATCGCCCCCCGACATGGGTCAGGGGGCAGGGTCGTGACAGGTAAGTCCCGCTTCATGACCCTAATTCCTCTCTCACCGGTTGATACTCCTGCCCACATCTTTTTTACGTGGTTCCCAAGTGATCTCAGGTCCCGGGTCCATCTCGAACCCGGAACCAGGCCATCAGGTCAACCTGACCCGAAGGGTGAGATCGAGGCACCTAACCACGCCCATGATAGGCTATCCATGGCTGAGAAGTCGAGTATTCAGCAGAATCTAAATCATCATTACCCGGGTCTTGTGTCAGAGGCCCTCTCACACTAGTGGAGTGACTTGGCGCTCTCTTTCTGGAATGTTACAAGGCCCTTGGCGACCCTGCATTTTCTTCACAATTATACCATGGAAATTGGAGCATTCGCTCAGGTTGTGCCCCCATATCTGATGGTACCGGCACCAATAGTTCTCAATTCCCTGAGCAAGGCGTCGGGGATGCCTTGCCGGTTTTGGTGTGATGAGGTCTTCTTGAAGCTTTATAACGAACAAGGCACGAAGGAGATCGGGCACTTTGTCTTCCTCTTGGATAGTCACTACGTGGGAAGTTTCTGCTTCCCCGAATGCTTTATTTAGCTCTTCAAGCATTATCTAACCCTTCTAGATCAGGGCTTTAATGATGTCTTTTAATGTGTAGCAATCCTCTGTGGGTGGTTTATCCTTCGATGATAAGCACAGTGATTCGCATGAGTATCAAGTCCAGCTTGATTAGGGAATTTGGTCTCTAGCAGCTCGATCATGTTCTGCTCTAGTAACAATCGGAGTAGTGCAAGGACCCATTCCTTTTCAAAGGGGTAGACTTTATTCTTATGCCTGGTCCAATAATCATCTTGATTAAGGTTCACAGGTGGGGGTACTCGGTTGTATGACTGTTGTTGTTTGTCTGCCTGAGGCGCTTTCGCTGTGTTTACCCCTTTGGAGAGGTCCAAAGTTTGAGAGGGAGCCTTCTTTAGGTCATTGACAGTGATGGCTCCACTGATCACCCCTTTTTGTTGGTTGCCCCGGGTATTGGTTTGAGAGCCACCATTGCCCCGGTTGTTTCCTGAGCTTACAAACTGTTGTCGTGACACACTGCGGTGGCATGACAGGCTTTCTATGTGGACCAACTTAGAGATCAGTTCTGATATGGAGGTCGGATTGGAGGCCTCAACATGTAGAGAAATCTCAACTAGCATGTTTCGCACACAGATTTGGACTGCTTCCTTCTCAGGCATAGGATTAGGATGGCGAGCAGCCAAAACTCTCCATCTTGCTATGAATTGATCGACGGGTTCATCGGGTTCCTAGGTCAAAGTGAGAAGTTTGATGGTTTGGACCTCTCTCTCGACCTCATAAAAGCGTTGGTGGAACAATTTCTCCATTTCCTCTCAAGTATGTTCTGAGTTTGGGGGAAGCCAAGTATACCACTGAAAAGCTTGGCCACCAAGGGTTTCAACAAAGTGACAGAGATGGAGTCTCCCGTCAGTTGCTGTCTCTCGACATGCCGCTTGAAAATGGGAGATATGGTAGTGTGGAGAGGTTGTACCATCAGGATTTTCATGTAAGGTAGAGAACTAAGTTTGTATTCATGAAGATACCACCAGGATTTTCACGTAAGGTAGAGCACTAAGTTTGTCATTTGAATAAAGTCCATTTATGGAGTTAAACAAGCTTCTAGGCAATGGTTTGCGAAATTTTCAGATGCCTTACTAGCAGCAGAATATGTTCAATCAAAGGCTGATTATTCTTTATTCACTTACATTATTGGCAATTCATGCACATACGTTCTGGTTTATATAGATGATATCGTGATCACTGGTAACGATATTAATGCCATTAATACTATCAAGACATTTCTCAGTGATCGATTTCATATTAAGGATTTAGGTCCTTTGACATACTTTATTGACATTGAGATTCTCCATTTTAAGAAAGGAATTATTCTCACACAAATGAAGTACACTCTTGAGATTCTTTAGCACATAGGTCTTTTGGCGGCAAAATCTATTGTTTTGTCAAAGATGGACCTTTTTTGGATGACCCCGCACCATATTGATAGTTGATTAGTATACTTATATATCTCACAATTACAAGGCCATACAATGTCTACCATGTCCACATCCTCAGTCAGTTCATGAATCAACATTGAAAACTGCATTTAGATGTTGCTACTCGAATTCTTCGTTACTTAACAGGGACACCTGACCAAAGAATTCTGCTCTCTACTAAATAGTAGTCTACAACTCTCCGTTTATTGTGACTCTGATTGGGCTAATTTCCCAATAACCAAATGCTCAACTACTGGTTACTGCACAATGTTAGGAGACAGCCCCATATCTTGGAAAACTGTGAAACAACAGACCATTTCACGATCATCTATAGAACTACAGTATCATTCCATATTAGTTGCCTATTGTGAACTACAGTATCATTCCATATTAGTTGCCTATTGTGAACTTACTTGACAAAAAATACATCTTTATAGACACCGTGATCTTGATCGAGGAAACCACGGAGGACCAAAAGACCTTGGGCCAATCACCTTGGTACTTTAACCACTCACACTTACGTTAACCCATATGTAAACTGGCCCCCACAAGCCCATGAAACACTCACACAAAGCTGAAGGCACTTGAAGTACGAAAAAAATCAGATCAAGACTCGAGACTACCAAGCTGAGAGTAGCTCGGAAGCAGAGAGTTCTGATGCCATTCCCAATGGCCCAAAGCTGCTCCCAATGGTGATGACGAGACGACACGAAAATAGGACACAAGAGCACTGAAGAAGCAACCCGAATGGAGAGTCAAGGGCCCCGACAGCCTTACCATCAGCGTCAGTGCCTTTTAGATGTCCGCCACACCAAAGACAACCCAAATTGACGCTGCCTGAAGACATGACCCAATGTTGCGTAATGCTGATGTGTCCTCTTTGTCAATACGGAATTGGTGTGTCGACTTCAAATTTGTCGAGGAAACACCCCCTCAACCTCTTGTCGGATGACACGCTAGAATAGTCACCTGAAAACATCGTCAATTAGAACTACGTCAGAGGAGTTTGGAATTGCGATGCACCCTGACACTGTATGGAAAAACTACTAGAAGATGACACATTATGAATTTTTCTGATGGAGTAGTTTTGAATGGCACGAGCGCCATTGCCAGTGGCGCCCGATCTCTAAAAATACTCCCACAAAAGTGTACCCGATCCAAGCTGCATGATTATAAAGCATTAAATACTGCATTCAATTATGAAGACTGCATTTAATGACAATTAATGATGACTTAGCGCCATTGGCAATGACCCCGAATGAAGTCCAAAAGGCGAAGAACGATGAATGACAAATATTGCATAAAAAACATTCTAATAGTGGTGTTGAACCCAATGTCTATAAATAAGGCACTTGACCTCGAGTTAAATGCGGAGATTTTGTGCATTAAGTCCGTAAGCTCTTCCAAAGAAATTGAACCCAAACACTATCTAACCCTTGAGATTATGACTCTGAAACCTCAAAAGCACACTTTAATCTGAGGGCTACATAGATAATCAGACCTTCCGGGTGCTCTTCGTCATATGTTCACTTGCCCCATCAAAAACCCGAAGGATGAGGATCGACCGTGCGATTACTTACTCTGAATCGATGCCAACTCCAAGTGCTGAGCCCAGGGGCCCAACTTAAGGTCCCCCATCTCTCTTCCTCTTTAATTTTATCCATGTTTTTCACTTTCCATTAATAAACATTCATTGTTCTTTAAACTCTCTCGTCCCCTCTCTCCCTAATTAAGGCTCTCTTCCCCCTTTTCCTTTTATTTTTAAATCCCCATCATGTAGAGACTTTGTTTACCTGCATCTTAAATGCTTTTATTGTTATTTACGAGCATGAAATAACGTCTTCTGTGTTTAGCTTTTTCTTCTTAAGTTTATTTATTGTTTTTGTTCCTCTTTTCTATTTCTAAACGTATCCCTCATTAAATCTCCCCCTTTTTTCACTAAAACCCCTTTTACAATTACCCTTGAGCTCCAAGGCTAAGGTTCACTTGAAGATGGCTCTGCTCTCTGCTGGCGATCTGAGCGGGATATGGCCTCGTGGCCCTATTTGCTTCCAGAATGTAATTTGACGGGACCCTTTCTATGCTAACTCTTCGACATGTTTGCACCCGAAACTAATGGAGGGAACCTAGTTCCCTACCCACTTTTTTGGGTATAAACAATATGGCGCCCACCGTGGGGCCCGTCAAGCTTCCCTTATATCCTAGTCGTTGAAGTGACCCTCTAGGTTCCCGAAGGGCCATCATCAACCTAGAGTTCGTCCCAGCTCATTTTGAGCCGTTCTTGCTTTGTTCTGAGCCCGAAATAGAAAGAAGTCATTGGAAATAGCTTCGACGCCATTCCTAGTAACCTCCACTTGTCTCGACAATCTCCTCGTGCTTCTTGGATACTCAAATATATGTCACCAATGAAAATGCCTCAATTTCTAATGGCATCATACCTCTGAGATCCTCGGAACCCCTTTTGGCCTTTCAAGGCCCATTTTCATCCTTTTTCGGTCTTCTGTCAAGAGTTCTGAAAAGAAACAGGTTGTCGCCATTGAGAGTGGCACCAACACCACTAGCATATGCGCCATCATCTTTTGTCCCCCGTTCTCTATTTTCCTTGACTCTTCCTGAGTAACAGTGGGTCCTTGATGCTACTGTCAACTCCATTGATGTCGTTTTCATCAACGCCAGAGCCCTATTGCCTCCGATAGTGTTGTTTCTGCTTGTTAGTGTAATTTTATCGCTTTCATGCATCTTCCTGCCTACTCGACAATTTTGTAACAAGGGGTCGATCCCCCTCTCTTTGTATTGCTCTTTGAGAAGGGTTACACCCGGCTCTGAGGGCGCTCAGCCCGACATAAGCCGCGCCTTTCACTTGCACCACACTTTGGTTCGAAACACACATCACTAAGAACCAGCGTGCTTGGCATTCACTCATTGTTGGGGTGGCTCATTGTTGGGGTGGCTAGCCCTTCATTCTCATTGTGTTTCAATTGACTTGTCGACTCGAAGTGCAAGTCGCTCGGTACTCATCGTACCTCACATTCATTTATTTGTTTGCGCACATTATTGCCTGCTTATCACACTTTGATGACATGCACTTGTCACCCTTGAACATGAATGAAAAATATTTTACAAAAATAGTTTTTGAAAAAACTACATCCGCTCTTTAGGTTTTAAGAGTAGGCACCTAGTTTTAGAGGAAGAGCAGTTGGGATCGTGAGCCCACAACGGGAGTGTCCCCTCTATATATTTTCGGCCTTTAAGAACATCCCACAATGCTTTTGACCCATAATTGCTTATAGGAGTGATTAAAATTAAAGGTGGGCGTACCTTATTGCCCTATCTCATTGGTAAAATAGGTTTACCCCTAGGTAGTAACACCTTATCAGATAGGGGTTTAGAGGTACCCATGCCTTTTTATTGTTTTTTTGCCTAATTAGAGAGATGTACTATGGCCCAAGTGTGGGGGTATGGGACTCCGGCATCGAGTCCATCACTAATTCATACGGAAGGTTGGGTACATCGACAAGTCGTCCAGTAAGACTGTGTATTACTGTCCCCTGGGATTACGGGACTCAGCCCCAGCTTGGGCCTATGGTTAGGCCACCTATTTATCTTTCTAGTGACCAACTAAGTTACCAGCCAGATGCTAGGTTTGTAGTGCCAGGTGCACCTTATACAACCAATGAGTCAGACCGGGCGCAATTCTCCAATATGCAGGAGTGTTGAAACCATCACGATGCCAGACACAAGACAAGGTTTGTGCCTTTAGCGATGGTCATGCCAATGATCTTAGCATAGACGATCCCCATGATCCATTAACTCCTCCTCAACATAGTAGAGAGCACTTTGTTGTGAATAGGGCAATTCGTTCCTCTAACACCCGTATCAATCATGGGGTTTATAGACCACTTCTTAGGACTAGCCCGCCTAACCCAAGGGTAGCACAAGACCCTAGCACGGCCCCGATCCCTCTGGGGACTAGTCCGCTCATGATAGGTACTATTATAAATCCAACTATCATAGCCCAAAATGTTAACCATGCCATGACGAACCTTAGCCTAGGACATGCAGCGAACCTTTCAACCCGACCTAATCCCGAGTCCCCTAGTTCGGTCAAGTGCAGCATGACCCCAACATGGTACTAAACTGACCCACTTTCGAACCATCTTACCATTTCCACCCTTCCCAACCTAAGGAGACACCACCTGTCCCTATAACACCAATTTATCCACCACCACATTAACCAACACCCATTTACCTGGTAGCCCAACCAACCACATTGAGGAGCAATCCTTGGGCACCATCCACGCAGGCAGATGCCATGTACCTGTCTTTGGAGAACCAGGTTAAGGTCAGGAGAAGAAGCCTACAACGAAGGGGAGTCAATGATCTGACTCTCATGGAACCCTATGATGAATCCTACCTAGACGACCTTACAGATCTCCCCATAAACTTTATACCACCAGACTTCCGAATCTGCTTCAATGGAAAGGGCGACACCAACTTGCACATGACAAGTTATCTTCTCGCCATGCCTACTTTATGCGACAAACCACTCGCCCTAAAGGTGATGTTTGTTCACAGTATCACAGAAGATGCAGTCACATGTTATAACAAGTTTGTGGGGGACTACTCCAAGGCCTCATGCCGAGACATGTTTAGGAAGTTTATGACAGACCATCGGGTGAAGAACCCATGCCCGATCTCTCAAGGGGAATTAGTAGGCTTCAAACAAGGATCCGACGAGGTGTTAACCGATATCTTCGACTGGTTCAATGCTATGGTCAAAAGAGTCACGAAATCTCCCTTATCAGACCCTACTAAAATCAACATGATAATGGAAAATTCCAATCTCGAGTATAAGTTATTTTTTAGTCATGACGGTGTTCCTTTGAATTTCAACATCATGTTAGATAGGGTCACGCTTTATGAGAGGACCAAGTCCCAGACGACCAATACTAAGTCCATCGAGAATAAAAGGATTAATGAACTCCCTAGGAAAATAGCTCAAGGGAAGGCACAATAAGGTGCGGAGGTGAACCATATCATCTTTCACCAAGCAAATCTGGATAACCAGAACCCTCAGTCTAGTAAAAACCATCAAGGGAATCATGTTGTGAATGGCAATAGGTACATGCCATACAACCAGCTCGTAAGGTTGCAAAGGCTCTTCACCCCTTTGAGGCAACCATTGGCCGAAGTTCGCTGACAACTCCTCGAGGAAGGAGACATAGTTTTTCCTCCTCTTATGTCGCCATTGTTTAAGGTGAATGACAAGACCAAGTGGTGCGAATGGCACCGACACTACCATCACATTAGCCAAAACTGCATCTTCTTGAAACACCAAGTCAAAAACCTGATAGAAAAGGGGGTGATCAAGGTAGTCAAACTTGGTGAGCCTGTTAGAGAAGCCAATCAAAAAATGTCAACCCACTATCAAGCAATGATCCCAAACCGAGCACACCTCCCGTGGTAGTCACTGAAACACTAACAGAGAACCCAAAGAGAAAATCAATAATCTTCGTAATTCATGAAGACCCATACATATTTGACCCTTCTTTGCTCATCTTCCCCTGCATGATGATACATGGTACCCTGAGTTTCCAAGTTCAAAGGGAAGTAGCCCCTCAGAAACCCTCGCCACAACAACAAGATGTTGAGATGCTCCCTAATAAGGAGCCTGAAGAAGAAATTCATTCTTCCCCTACCGACCTAAGAGTGATCAGTGTTGAAGGCGGCCATCCTACTTAAAAGACTATTCAATTGGAAGGAACATACGAGGAGGTCGACACATGGATCAAAGATGAACCTCATACGTCCTTGCTAACAGAACAATCACATGCCTCTCAAGGCACGACCACCACTTTAAACCAACCTATTTTAGAGCCAAAACCTTACAAGAGAGGATATGGGGCCCTACCATACACTTCAGCCTGCTACAAACAATTTAACCCCGGGCGCTCGACCAACTCAAGAGGGGGTAACCTCCGGTATCCTTAATACCTATTGTTGTAAGGTATTTTTTGAAACTTTTATCCGTGGTGCAAATAACGAGGAAGCTAATTACGACCTAGGCCTACAGGTACCAAAACCTACGGACTGCGAAAGCACTGATAAAATAAACCCTGAATTTTTAGTAAATTTTGAAAGGTGTCGGATTGATCCCAAACTCATGTGCATATGATATTTTACTCCTTAAGAACACCTACCAAGTTTCGTCGCGATTTGACGAATCTAGGGCAGATCAAACGGAAAATCAGTTTTCAAATTCGGTTCCTCGCATGTTGAAAAAGTGCCTCATAACTACAACCCTATTATTGAGGTCTCAAATAAGTACCAAACTTCTTCCAGTGGATTCATAAGGTCCATAAACTCCCAGATATCAAATTTCAGCTCATTTGGATGCATCTAGACCATTCTAAAGCCAACTTACCCAAAAAAAGTAGGTTCTGCACTATTCTTGTGCACCCTCGGTGAACTAGTTTTCATTTTTGAAAACTGTGCCTTATGAACTTGGGATGATCTTCCAAAAGCCAAAACTTCTCCATTTCAAACCCAATCAAGCCCAAATTCCAAAGCGTTCTTTGTCTTGCCAACGAACAAATTTTGATATGTGGCACAACCTGTGGCATGTCCTGAGACAGAAGAAATCCTAGAGAAAAGTTGCATAGAAAACTCATGTGTTGCAGATTTTTACAAGACGGAGACCCATTCGATCAAGTAGTCGTATCATGAAGCTCTGACCTCATATCATCTTGAAAACGGGTCTGTTACGACCGTAATGTCGAAAGCTTCGATTTGAGGTAAATATCACATGTGTGTCATACATTATTTTTTATGTACTTGTATCCTTGGGGCAAATAAAGGGAGATCTAAGAGTAATCTGGTCCCGCCGGTGCCCAAGAAGTCGTCAGACCATGGGAACACTTTAGCAATAAGCTTAATATTGGGCGCCCTTTGACGAAGTGTCATAATGGCCTCAAATTGCATGAGATGGTAGTTTTAAATATCCTAAGGACACCTGTAAAGTTTCGTGACGTTCTAACAAGTTTTGATATAATCAGGATGAAATTTGGTTTTCAAATCCAGTTCCTATCATGATAATAATGGACCCTATAACTATAGCCCTATTTTATGGGTATCAAAATAGTGTCAAACCACCTCCATTAGATGCAAAACATTGTAAAATCCTCAGGTACCAAATTTAGGCTCAATCGGACCCTCCGAGTCCATTATGGGCCTAACTTACCATAAAAATGTTGGTTTTACACTATTACAGTGCAGCCTCAGTAAAACAGTTTTCATTTATAGAAACTGTGTTTTCTCATTTCATGATGATTTTTAAATTCTTATGAGTTTCTCATTTTGGGTCCAATTAAGCTCAAATTCGGACACGAGCTAGCTCTCGACGATACGCTCGTTTTGACATATGGCCAGCGTCATGGTGTAGCTTGAAACGAGAGAATATCTAGAGAGAATATGAGCTCGAAACATGAAAATTCAGATTTTAAAAAGAAGAATATCCAATTTTTTGAGAGGTCATAGCTTAAGATCCCGATGTCGGATCGTCGCAAGTATGGGTATGTTACAACTGTGTTTTGAAGAGCTACAGTTTGATATAATTTTTGTGAATGATCGGAGGCCAGATGACACAAATTTTGAGGTCGAAGATGACATACTTTTTCGGTCCCCGGAATCCCATTGTCTTGCGACTTCCCAAAATTAGAACGTGCTCAAACGGAGACCAAAATGGATGAAATTTATCACAAAATGATCATGATAGTATCCTCTTCAATTTGTGATCAAAATAAAGACTTAGAACATTATAGATTATGTCAGATTGGTGATCAAATAATCACAAGTTTATGGAACTTGGCCGAATTTTGGGTTTTTTTCGTAAAAATTCGTTTCAAGACGATCAAAGGATATCAAAACGTGTGCAATAGTTCAAGCTTTGATTCTACGATGTTTGATCACCCGAATTACCACCGTAAGCATCCAAAAACGTTCTCAAGGCCTAGCAATGGCAAGAGGGCCTTCATGGAGGGATGATTTTGTCATTTATTGAAAAGTACCTATGGGCATTTTGGTCATTTAGTCCAAAAACAGGATTAATATTTTAATTCATAAAATGTGCATTTTTAACAATTTTGGAATATTTTTAGCATTCCACCCTTGTTTTTTAGTTGCTCTATATAAGGAACCCAAGTTATTTGTAAATAAGCTCTTGATTTGTCTTGAAATCACTCTTGAGTTTTTCAACATTTGAAGTAAATTCTTGAATTCTTGCTTGTTCTTTTGCTTTGCTCTCAAGTTCAAGACTCAAGATGGGAGGAGAGAGAAATATTTCTTAAAGAGAGAAAATACCCATAGTCCCTAAACCTCCTAACTTTCATACACCTTAGAACCATTAGCTTCCAATCCTACTTCATACACCCTACACCATACCTTAGCCTATACCCTACCCTAAACCATACACCATAATATCTTATACACCTTAGCTAGCCTACACCATAGCCTATCCTATACACCATACCTTGACACATTCTATATACCATAGTTCTTATACACCATACCTCAACCTATCCCACCTAAGCTAGACACCTATACCTTAAGCCCTAACCTTGATCAAAGACTAAGACCTCTCTCTCATGTGCATGTAAAGAGACTGACGAAGGTGAACCTAGGCTCAAGCTCATTCTAGGTCTTTTCTCTCTCCTCTCTCTTTTCTCTCTCCTATTTTCTTCTTTCTCTCTTTCTCTCTCTTCTTCTTCTTCTTCCTTTCTCTCTCTTTCTCTCTTCTTTTTCTTTCTTTTTCTCTCTCTCCTCTTTCTTTGTCTCTCTTGCTCTTCTCTCTTCCTCTCAATTTCTCACTCTCTCTCTCCTCTGTTGCTCGAACCCAAGGCAGGTTTGAGCCTCCTCCTTTCCTTTTCTCTTCTTCTTCTTCTGCTTCTTCTTCTTCTTCTTCTTCTTCTCTCTCTCTCTCTCTGTCTCTCTCACGCCTAAAATGCTCGAACCTGCACCTATGGCAGGCCCGACTTCCCTCTCTCGCTCCCCTATCTCTAGCCTACACCTCACCACTCTCTCTCTCGTTCTCTCTCCCATATGCCCCTCATCTCTCTCCCCTCCCATCCGCCCCCTCATCTCACTTTTCCATTCGCCCCTCTCCCTCACTTTTCTCCATCTGCCCCTCTTTAGCCTACGCCTCTCTCTCGTCCTCTCTCCCATACACCCCTCTCATCTCTCTCCTCCCATCCACCCCTCTCATCTCCCTTCTCCATCAGCCCCTCTGCCTCACTTTCTCCATCTGCCCCTCTCTCTCACCTTCTCCATCTGTGCCTCTCATCTCCCTTCTCCATCCGCCCCTCTCATTACTCTTCTCCATCCATCCCTCTCATCTCCCTTCTCCATCCACCCCACTCTCTCATTCTTCTCCATCCACCCCTCTCTCTCACTCCTCTCCATCCACCCCTCTCATCTTATCATATTCACCCATCTGCCCCTTTCTTTCATGCTCTCTCATCTCCTCCACCCTCGCTTACCTTATTGAGCTTGGACCTGCACCTAAGGTGGGTCCATCCTTCCTTAGCCCTCTTTTAACCCATAACCACCTCATTTTAAGATACTTCTTCATCTCTCTCTAATTCATATACTCATCTCTTTCATTTTTATTTTTTTCATTTCATTATTCTCTCTTCTACTTGTTGCCTCTTTCATTCTTGATCACTCAATTCGGGGTCTTCCTGAGATAGTGCCCTAGGGTTCTAACTCTCGGATAGCTACTCTAACTACCAACTTGTACAATGTAGTCGGGTCGTAAGTGACACTGATTCTCTTACACTCGGTTACTAGAATTGGAGTCATCCTAAATCAGATTTCTTTAGAGTTCTAACCATTTCACTACTCTAACTACCGATTCACACAGTGTTTGGGTTGTGAGAGGCTTTCAACTTTCTCTCTCTCTTCCTCTTTAACCTTTCTTCTCTCCTTTGATCACTTTTAGTAGGCTCTTTGGTTTAGTGACATAGTTATAGGCTCAGTCTTGTAACTCCACTTTCAAAATCCTGTGGGTACTAAGGCTGCAAGCCTGGTTCTTTTCCTTGTCTCGAATAGTATCTCTTAGGAGAGGTTACACCAGGAGGCTACCCAATTTCTTTGGGTTATCCCTTCACTTCCTTTACTTCATCTTCCTTTTCTTCTCACTTATAAACCAAGTTTTCATCAACTCGTTCTCATTCACTTCTTGCTTCTCTTTCTTACCCATTGCACTTACCACTCTTACCTATTTCTCTTACACACATCATGGAGGAGTTTATTACATTTGGATTTTATTAGCAGTTTCCGAGTGAGAGTCCAGGTGGGGTGTTGAGTTTAGAGAGGGGGCTGAATTCAAATTGCATTGCTAGATAGTCAGAGGGCTTTCATTCATTGATCTAAGAGGGCAATAGCCCCAGCTTATCCCACGAACTCAAACTACACTAAGGTACGTGCTCAAGTCCTTCTCTTCATCGCTTTAAAATCCATTCATAGTTCGACATGCCTATCATCTGCATGTGACACATGGGCACACGCACTCGTGAGGTTAGACGGTTGTTCGAAAGGGCATCAATCGAACTTGGGTCCCTGAGGGAACCCGAGCAAAGGTAGATCTAGGCCAACCAATGTGCTGCAAGACTAAAGATGTTGTATTTTGAGGTTACAAAAAGGGACATTTTTCGGCAACCGGAATCCCATATTTCGACAATTCCCCAATTCGGAAAATGACGATCTAGTAAGCCATTTTTATCACGAAATGATCATTTCAGCTTCCCCATCAATCTATGATGAAAAGATCGACCAAAAGTATCAAGGATCAAACAAGATCAAGAATTCAAGATTGCAAGTTTCCCGTCTTTCGCTAGATTTCAAGAAGGGTTCTAAACATCGATTCAAGGATCAAATCATATATCAAAATGATTGTCTCGCCAAGACCGTCACTTTTACAATGTTATTTTCACTAGAAAGTTGCCAAAAGTGCTCGAAGAAGGTCCCAAACGATCACCATAGCCCATGGTGCCTTTTTAGGGACCATCCGGTCATTTTCAAGATTCTAAGTGGGGATAAAATTGTCATCTTGCCTCAAAAAGGGGATTCAATTAATTTTTAAAAAATTGAAAATTTTTACAATTTGACTTGCATTTTTAGTTATCTACCCTTGTTTCAAGGGGGCGAGATATAAGCACCATATGCTCATTTGTAACCCTAAGTTCAAAATATTGGAAAAAATTAATAAAATATATTTAGCTTTCCCTTAGTTTGTGATTTTGGACTCTATCTTCTTCACCTCAAAGAGAGGAGAGAGAAAACTTTCACCCATTAGGGATTAACCCAAGAACCCTTCACTTCCAACTTAGAACCTTCCACTGCGAACCTAGTACCTTCCACTTTCAACCTAGAACTTACCACTCCCCAATCTAGAACCCTTCACTATCACCTTCCATAGTTCCTATCTCCATAAACCTTAGGTCTAGTTTCCATAGTCCCTAGTCCATACGCCAACCCTACACCCTCAGTTCCACACCAAAGCACTCAAACCACCTTGAAGGATACCCCAAGAAGACTAGGACCAACCTAGCCCTCGGTTCAGACCCAAGGTCCACACTAGATAACCAACCCTACCCCTTCTCTCTCTCTTTCTCTCACTTTCTCTCTCTTGGTCTCAGACCGAGGGTTAAGCCCCCAGTCCCCCTCTCTTTCTCTCTTTCTCTTCTTCTTCCTCTCTCTCTCTCCCACTCTTTCTCTCTCTTTTCTCTTCTTTCTCTCTCTCTCTCTCTCAATTTTCTCTCTCTCCCTCTTGATTTTTCTTTATCTCCCTCTCGATTTCCTCTTTCTTTCTCTCTCCACTCTCTCTTTATCATTCTCTCTCTTGGTCTAAGACTGACGATTAACCCTCGATCCCCCTGTCTTTCTCTCTCTTCTTTTTCTCTCTCTCTCTCTATCTCAGGCTAAGGGCTAAGCCCCTGATCCCTTTCTCTCGATTTTCTCTCTCTCTCTTGATTTTCTCTCTCTTATTTTATCTCTCTCTTCCTTTCTCTCTCTCTCTCTCTCGATCTTAGACTGATGGCTAAACCATCGGTCCCCTCTCCCTTCATCTCTTTCTCTCTCTCACCCCCTCTTTCTCTCTTTCTCGTGTCAGTCACCGGTCCCTCCCCTTTTTCTTCTCTCTTTCTCTCTCTCACTTCCCCTCTCTCTCTCTTGTGCTAGCTCACTCGGACCGACGGCCCACTTTCCTCTCTATCTCTCTCTCCTTCTCACCCACTCACTCGGATCGGCGGCTAAGCCACCCGTCCCCTCCCTCTATCACACTTTCTCTTTCCCTCTTGATTTCTCTCTCTTTCACTCTCTTAGTTTCTCTCTCCTCCTCTGTCTCAATTTTTTTCACTCTCTTTATTCTCTCTCCCTCTCAATTTCTCTCTCTTCTCCTCACTCTCGATTTGCTTTCACTCTCTCCCACTGTCTCTCTCGATTTCTCTCACTCTCTTTCTCTCTCTCGATTTCTCTCTCTCGATCTCTCTCTCAATTTCTCTCTCTCGATCTCTCTCTCAATTTCTCTCTCTCGATCTCTCTCTCAATTTCTCTCACTCTCTCTTTCTCTCTCTCGATCTCTCTCTCAATTTCTCTCACTCTCTTTCTCTCTCTCTATTTCTCTCAGTCTTCTCTCACTCTTTCTTGGTTTCTTTCTTATTCTCAGTTTCACTCTCTTTCTCTTTCTCAATTTCTCTCCCTCGATTTCTCACTCTCTCGATCTTATCTTACTCTCTCTCTCAATTTCTCTCTCTTAATTTCTCTCTCCTCTCTCTCGATCTCTCTCACTCTCTTTCTCTATTGATTTCTCTCCCTCTCAATTTCTCTCTCCTCCCCTCTCTCTCGATTTTTCTCACTCTCTCTCAATTTCTCTCACTCTATTTCTCGATTCCCTCTCTCTCAATTTCTCTCACTCTCTTTCTAAGTTTCTCTCCCTCTCTCGGTCTTCGTTCACTCTCTCTTAATTTCTCTCACTCTTAGTTTCACTCTCTCTTTCTCTCTCTCAATTTCTCTCTCCTTCTCTCTATCGCTTGATTTCTCTCACTCTCGATTTCTCTCTATCAATTTCTCTCCCTCTCGATTTCTCTCTTTCTCTCTCTCTCAATTTCTCTCTCCCTCTTGGATTCTCTCTCCTTCCATCTCTCTTGATTTTTCTCACTCTCTCTCTCAGTTTCTCTCTCTTTCTCAGTCTCCTCTCCTCCTCTCTCAATTTCTCTCACTCTTTCTTTCTTAGTTTCTCTCCCTCTCTCTCGGTTTCTCTCTAAGTCTCGATCTTACTCTCTTGATTTCTCTTACTCTCTTTCTCGGTCTCTCTCTCTTAATTTCTCTCTCACTCTCGATCTTACTCTCTTTATTTCTCTCACTCTCTTTCTCGGTCTCTCTCTCTTAATTTCTCTCTCACTCTCGATCTTACTCTCTCTCTCGATTTCTCTGTCTCACTCTCAATTTCTCTCTCTCTCAATTTCTCCCTTCCTCGAGCTCTTATCTCTCCCTCTCTCTCGGTTTCTCTCACACTCACTCTTTCACTTTCTCTTTTAAATCCCTCTCTCTTTCCTTCTCTTATGTTTTCTCCCCCTCATCTTATCTCTCTTTCTCTCATCTCTATCTCTTACCTCCTACTTCCTTTACCCACATACCTCTCGCTCTCTTCCCTTTTATTATTGTTTTGTTCTTCTTTTACTTACACATATCATCATTTTCTCTCCCTTTAATTATTATCATCATCATTATCATAATCATCATCATCATCATCATCATCATCATCATCATCATCATCATTATCATCATCATCATCATCATCATCATTACTATTATCATTATAAGGGTATTTGTTAAGATGACACTGAAAGGCTATCAAACTGACAAGTGGTTCTTTATTTTTCACCATCTTGTTTACCTTTCCCCCCATTATACGCTCAATAAATCACCCATCTAACGACAAGTCAGGGTCTTTCGACCCACTTGTCTGGCCAACTTACGCACGTGTGTTCATTAGGCATAGAGTGAAACAAGGGAGCCAAAGTCAAACCAGCCTTAGGCTAAGGGGTTTTCTGCCATGATCTAAGAGGGTGTCTCCGTACACCAGAGCGTGTCACAAACCTATTGTGAGGTAGGTCCCACCTCACATCCTATAATTCTCTCTCACTAGTTGATACCTACCCACACGCACACCACACGCATTGTGGTTTTCGAGAGAACTATCAAGAATCGAACCCCACATCCGAGTCCCCGCTCACGGTCCTAAATCCAACGAGATCGAGGCTCAACTACCTATGACCTCTTGGCTCATCTAAATAAGATTCTAGCCTCTATATCCATCCTTGATCTTCTTAGGAGCTCTCTAACCCATTAGCACCAAATCAAGAGCGAGCTCCAAAAGGTGCATCTCCCTCGACACGTTATCGGAAGAGTTTAGTGGGACAATCACGCAGTTGATGGCTTCAACGCCTATCACTTTTATCAAATGCGACCTCCCCTTGACTTCGATAGGTACCATAATCCAACATTTTACTTAACCGTCCATGCCATGGGTCAAAAGATCCCTCGAATACTGATAGACAATGTCGCAGCCCTTAATATTTATCCGGCATGGACATTAGAAAAAATAGGTATAGACCTAGCTTTCTTAGAACCTTCTCAACTCACCATCACAACCTATGATGGGATTAAGACGCAAGTAGAGGGTGTTGTGCCCATAGCTCACATTATATGACTAATATCCTAAATAGTAAGATTTTCTGTCTCAGATATAGATTCCTCTTTCAATTGGCTCCTAAGGCGGCCTTGACTTCATGAAAATATGGCCATGGCTTTGACATTCCACCAGTGTCTTAAAATTTTCCAACGGCTCAAGGGGTGGCCACGAAGTGTGCATAGGGTCTAGATCCGGATCCGATCTGATCCAGAATATTTGAATCCGAATTCGAATCCAAAAACATCCATAAGATCCAGATCCGAATTCAGATGAGTTCCATTTGGCTCTCTCTCTCTTATTTGTACCTATTGACCTACGTATTTGCTCTCTCATTATTCTCCCTTTTGTGTGGTTTTTACATGGGTTTGGTAGGTTGTTCAGCCTCTCTCTCTCTCTAAAACTATAAGGTAGTTCAAGACATGGGACTACAACTTGGAAAGTGGGTTTGGGGTCCGTGTGGTGAAGAAGAGAGGGAAACAGCTAGAAACCTGAGACTGTGCCTTATAGCCTTGCAAACCAGAAAATTCAACCAAGAAACAAATCACAATCCTACAATCAAACGAAGATTAATGAAGAACATACATGAATATTCAATGGCATGAAATTGTGGCCTCAAATTGTGGTTACTGCTTGTATAAAAAGAGCCATAACAAGAGAGAGACTAGTTGTAGAGAGGAGAAATAGAACATAGAGAGATATATATAAAAGGGGTTATATCGAGAGCTTCAATAGGGGCTAGAGAGAGAATGTACGAGCTTGGTTTTTAAGAGTTTGGGGCTGTAAAGGAAGAGAGAGGAGATAACCAATGGTGGCTTAGCACAATAGTAGAGATATGGATGGTATGTGTTTTTTTGAATGAATAAATCAAATTTTCATTTTTTTTTTAATGAATAAATCATATTTAGAGCATTAGAGAAATTAAATTGTCCAAACCAATCAAAGGGAAAGCTGACTGAACCCAAGATCATAATTGACAAAACAGAGAGGACCTAAACCTAATTCATCCATTTTAAGCATTGGTTGCTTTGATTGAACAGGGGTAAAAGGGTCGAGAGACCAATCAGAAGGGAGAGGGGGGAGAGGGGAATACACAATGGGGCCTCTCTTTGTATCCCATGGCTACCTCTTCCTCGGCCTGGCCTTCATGTGGTGAGAAGTGGCTTCTATTGGGGGCCAAAAAAGCACTCAACGATGCTTACCTTGCTGAATTCCACTTTCTTCCTGGACATTTTGAGATCAAAACTAGGGAAAATTCTAGAGAGAGAAGATGGAAGCATTGCACAAGAACACCCATTCCTCTCTCCCTTTCCCTCACTCATTGGGAAAATTCTTCACCTGCACAAAATGAGTGGATCACAAATGGTATGTGTTCTGTTAGAGAGAGAGGCTAGGTGGCTTGGTGGTGTGTTTTGTTAGAGAGAGAAGCAAGTGGCTTGGTAGTCTGTATTTTGTTAGAGGGAGAGAAGCAAGGTGGCTTGGTGGTAAGTGCAACATTAGCAAAGGGATGGATGGGTCTTACAGAGATTCATAGAGACCCTAATTGATAGTATTTATGTTTTGTTTAAAGAGAGAGAGAGAGAGACGAGAGGGTCCCCACCATTCATATTCTTTAACCTATGATGGGGATTAGGTTAAAACAAATGTATTATTTATACACTTATAAATATACAAATTATTACATATATATGTATAAAATAAAAAATTACTATTTTAAACAAATCGGGTTGAATTCGGATCGGATCCACCTGTACTTAAATCCAACTCAGATTTTTTTCAGAGAGGGCTCAGGTGTTCACACACCCTCACCGTGGCTTATGAGAGTCCTAAATGGCTGATCAACTTCATCCTTAGGGTTATTCAAAACCCTGACCTTATAAGCCATGTTCCCTTGAGCCCATAAACGGGAAATGTCATTAGTTTTCCCAAATAAGCTTTGCAGTTTCCGAATCAGGTCCCACTAAGTTTTACACGCCCGCCCGATATCCTTGATTCCACATGGATTTCAGAAATCCCATTTTTAAACAAGCACCCACACTCCCTAGTCGAGGACCATCTTGTCAGACTCAGCTTGAGGAGCTAAGGGGCAACAGTTGGAGCTATGCTCCCCCGACCTCCCAAGAAGGCCAGGGGAAAGGTTGATCACTCGCTCTGATGACCTCTAATTCGCTGGAAGACTTCCAACAGTATCAACAAATGTCGATGCCAAAAAACCGAGTAGACGCAGGGTACCCACAAGAGTACCCTGCGCCCTCTTATCCTCATTTCACTGTTGTATACCCCTTATGGGGCATTAATTCTAAAATTAATGAAAACCTTGACAAATCTAATAAAAATTCATATTTCTCTAAGGAAAACAATTTTGAAAGTGTAAATAAATCTAAAAACTTTTATAATGGAAAATTTAGTTCATGATGACAAGTCAGATCTTTCCTTATCGGATCAAACGAAGGTGGAAGCCAAAAGTGATCCAGAGCTGGAAGAGCACAAAACCCATATCAAGTTTTCCGAGTAGAAATTTGACGGTAACTCGACATCCATCGTCAATGTGACATTGGATGTCAACCATGGCTCTGAGGAAGACCCGAAAGTAACCAAGATCGAGACTTCTCTATCACCCATGGAACAAGAGAAGATGATCGCTTTCCTAAAAGAATACCAGGATGTCTTCACATAGTCGTACAATGACACAGCCTGGTTGGACCCTGTGCTAGTGGGGCACCACCTCAGTGTACGCGACGAGGTTACCCCAATCAAGCAAAAGCCCAAGCGACTAAAGACCCATCTGAAACTTAAAACCTAGGAGGAAATCGATAAGCTTTTAAAGGAGAAATTCATCATGTATGTCGATTATCCTGACTGGTTGACCAATATCGTAATCATCCTCAAGAAGGATAGTAGAATCAAAATTAATGTTGACTTTAGGGATCTAAATAAGACATGTTCTCGATTTCCTAACATAGATTCCCTAGTCGATAATACCGCTGAGCACAAGTTTCTATTGTTTGAGGGCATTTTTCAGCACCTTGGATCCCCAGTGCGGAATAAAGAGAAGCCAGGACAATAAAGCCCTAATCCAAAAGTGAAATTTCCAATTGTCTCAAAATGGTCCAAGAAGGACCAAGAATGCTAATAAAGGTCTCTTAAGAACACTTGTCAAGTTTTGTCACAATTCGACGAGTTTAAGCCACCTTTGGACCCCACCTTTGGAATTTCATGGATTGTTGGTGCAGGGGCAAAATCATCATTTTGCCCCATTTTCTTAGATTTCCTTTAATTATTTTAATGGTTAATTTTTTATAACTAGGTCAACTTTTGATTGTGCACCCACCTTTGGGCCCCACTTCTATATAAACAAGCACGCCCCTCATGTAAAAGAATCCAAGTTTCATCAATAAAATTCTACTTTTTGCTTGAGATTTTGGATCACGCCCTAGAGAGAAAGACAGGAGAGAGAAGACTTTTGGTGGCATCATATAGCTAGGTTGCTCTAACAAATATTACATACTCAACATAATTGGTGAGTCTTTTTTTAGAAGGGCAGTGAAAAACGTAAGATAAATTTTTTCTCTCTTCCTTCTCTCTCTTATTTCTATCTATTCCTTCTCTCTCTTCTTACTCTCTCTTCTTTCTCTCTCTTCCTTCTCTCTTTCCCTCTCTTCTTTCTCTCTCTTCTTTCTCTCTCTTATTTCTTCCTTCTTTCTCTCTCTTCTTTCTTCTTTCCTTTTCTCTCTCTCTTCTTCCTCTTTCTTCTCGCTTTTTTCTTTTCTCGCTGTCTCCTTTCCATTCGTTTCTCTTCTTTTTCTTTTTTTTCTCTCTGTTTCTGTCTCATCTCATGTTCTTGTCTTCCTCAGACAGTTGCGCACGACAGTGCATACTGTCGAGTGTGGCGTTCTCTTCCCTCCCTATCCATCACGCACGGCAATGCAAATGCCGGGCGTGATCTTCCTCTTTTTCTCAGACAGTTGTGCACGGTAGTACATACTGCCGAGCGTGGTGATCTCTCTGTCCATCACGCACGACAGTGCAAATGCCGTGCATGATCTTCTTCTTTTCCTCAATCTGTCGCGTGTGGCAGTGCATACTGCCGAACATGATGATCTCTTCTCTCCCTGTCCGTTGTGCACGGCAGTGCAAATGCTGAGTGTGACAATTTTTTTTTTTTTCCTCTACTTGTTGTGCACTGCAGAGAAAATGTCGTGCGTGATTCTCCCCTCTTTCTCTCTGACTGTTGCACATGGAAGTGACACCATCGAGTGTGATTCTTTTCCCTTCCTACTTTCTGCCACGCACAGTAGCACACACTGTTGGGCACGATTTCCTCTCTCTTTTCTCCTTTTGTTTGTTTGACCGAAGGGCTCGTTGAGCCTTACATTGCTGTGCTAACCTTGACATTGAGCAGTTTAGCCATTGTGCCGGACTAGTTACTGTGCCCGTCTAGCTACCGCGCCATGCTAGTCACCATGCTAGGATAGTCGTCGCACCAGTCTTGTTGTTGAGTAGTTTAGCCGTTGTGCCAGACTTGTTATCGTGCCCATCTAGCTGCCGCACAAGACAAGCCACTGTGCTAGAATAGTCGCCGCGTTCGTTTGGTCGTTGAGTAGTTTAGTCATTGTGTCGGTCTAATCACTGTGCCGATCTGGCTACTGCACCAGACCAATCATCGTGCTAGTCTTGTCACTACATATGTCTAGCCGTCGGGTCAAACGACCCCATTCTTCAAAGGTTCAGTGAGAGCTAAGCTGACCTTCACTACTTCTATCATTCCTTCTATCTCACCCCTTTCTTTCTTTCTTTACTACAGGATTTTACTAAAATCCCCTTGTCAAAGAGATGTCGTAAGGCCGTCAAATTGACATGGACCCTCCTATATTGTTCCTTTCATTTCTCTTTGAGTACACCCGCACGAGTGTGTTCACCCTGTGACAAGGTGGGGTCCTCAGACCCAGTTGTCTGTACTTTAATGTGTGTGTGTGTTTTGCAGGTAAGAAGAAAAAGACAGGTCAAGGGACATGATTCCAAACCGGCCACAGGCCAGGGGGATATTCTTCATGATCTAAGAGGGCACCCACGTGAGTCAACCCGAGCATGTCATGGACCCACATGAGGTGAGTCCCGCCTTGCGACCTTAATTCCTCTCTCATCAGTTGGTATTCATGCCTGTGTCTTCTTCACACAGTTCTCGAGAGAGCGATCTCAGGTCCCTGGTCCATCTCTAAACCCAGAACCACACCACCAGGTCGACCCGACCCCGAGGCTAGATCGAGGCACCTAACCATCTTGGCAACTCCACTGGGGACACGCTACCCCATCATTGGATCGTTCTTGTTTTCCCTTGCTTTTCTTTTGTTTTCCTGATTATTAACACACACATGTCTTCTCGGTTGTTTAACCTATTCATCTGCGAGTTGGGTATTTTATGATCGCCACACTCATGAATGTTTCTCGAGAACAGATTCCTCGAACCTCATTCCTGACCTTCCTTCTGAGCAAGGACCCAATGTCACTCTCCCAGGTTCTTAGTTGGATTGGTGCGAGAATGTTCTCAAAAGTCCCTCACTCCCCATCATCTAGCATTGGTGGACCCTCCACCAAAGCACCTTGCATAGGTGGTAAACTAGCCATCCCACACCGCATGCACCCTGCCACCGGTAATTCACTTGTTGGTCCCAATGCTCGAGGCAACTGAAAGGCAGTCCCTTCCCTTTTTGTGTAGGGCAGCCCAGCTATCAATGCACCCATAGGTTGTCGAAAGGCCATCCCCCATGTTCTACCACGTCAGGCCCCTATGATAAGAGGCTCGACACACGGAGAAGGAGGTCCTAAGGCCACCACCTCCCACATGCACACTAAGGCTCGTGGTCCAGCCTCTCGAGCCACACTTCGGGGCAACCCTCAAGCTGCCTCGAACCACTGTCCAGGTTCGAGTATTCTCGAACCAGGCCCTGAATATTTGATGCATACATATCGCACTACTTGGGGCAGTCCTTTGATTGCGCTTAGCCAAGTAAAGGAGAAATGACCCCCTTATCGTCCCTCTCAGCGCATGCTTGCTCACTCTGTGAGGGGTGGCCACAAGGCTAATCCCTCACAAACACACGCCCTGGTGGTACTCAGCCTCCTAAGTCAAAACATATTGCTCGAGCCCGGGTTGACCCTCAGGTTGCCCAGAACCCTTCTTTCAAAGGCGCACACCCGCCATAAACACAATTTGCATCGGACTCCTAACCAAGAGGTCATTGGCAGCTCTCTCATCCCCCACTTTTCCCTTCGCCACCGGTCGAGCCACTCAAGACTTAGCACTCAAATGCCTTTCCAAAGAGTACCCTTCTACAGTACCCTCTTCCAACCGGCCTGACCTTTGGAGCTCATAAGAGAGCACAAGGAAAGACTCCCCTAGGAGATGAGGTCTCCCATCCTCCGTCTCTCCCCAAACCACGACGCAAGCCAGAGCTTGCTCTTATCTCTGGCCCACATCCCTTGCCGCACCTGATGCAGACGACCTTGTCTTGCTTCATGATAAAAGATGATTCCTGGTCTTAGTTCTGGAAGGAGCTACACCAAAGCCTGAAAGCCAAACATGACCGGGGCATACGAATAGCGCCAAGCGGAGAACCCAAAAAGCTTAGGGCAAGCAAGCTTGCTGACCTCCTAGCAGCAATTCCGTTCCACCCCTTATAGCCTGGAGCAGAACCTAAGGTAGAAGGACCAGGACCCTGCATGGGCATCAGTGTCACAGAAAACGACTCAACTGTGCAACCCCTACGGTCCCAAGAACGTCACGAACTAGTCTTAGCCAAATCAGTGTACAAGGCTCGAGCTCAGTCGGGGCATGTCGAACCCCTGCTAACCGACCTACCACAGCTAATCCGAAAACCAGGAGGATCAAATGAACCGGTTTGAACAAATGATGCGTAGAATGATGGACAAGATCGAGCTCATGGAAGGTAATCGGCCCCCTGGAACTCATCCAGCTAGGGTGCCAATTCTTCTCATCCAGCTGAGCCAGTTCTGCCACAACCACCTCCTTCACATGACCAATCCTCCCCTCGTCAGGTCCCTTAAGCTGCCATAAGCACTATGGTCACCTACAGTTTACGAGGAAGGCAGATTTCGAGCATACAAGGCCCAACCCTTTATCAGAATCCCTATCCTTCTTATATTGATTAGCTCACGTTTCCCACTAATTACCAAAAGGAGAAACTGCCACTTTTCAATGGCATGAGCTCCCCTCATCATAACATCGCCCATTCTATTCGGCATGTCAAGAAACGGCAGCTGATGGGAGGCTTTTTCTTCGCCAGTAGTCGAAACTCTTGATGGACCGACATTCAAGTGGTATGCTCGTCTCCCACCAAACTCGGTCTAGACCTAAGAAGAAATGGAGCACTTATTTTACAAGCTCTTCTACGAGGTCGAAAGAAAAGTTCAGGCTATCGAGCTTCTCATAATGACCTAGGAACCAGATGAACATGTCGATTAGTTCATTGCAAGGTGGAGAAATCTTGCTGCACACCAAGCTAATCCCATGCCTGAGATCGATGCAGTCCAAACCTGCGTACGCAACATGTGGCCAGAGATTTTGTTGCATGCTGAGGATTCAAATCCCACTTCCATATGGGACCTAATCTCTAAATCATTCCATATTGAGAGCCTCTTCAAGCACCATGGTGGATCCCAGCTGCAGTCATCAAATGGGGGAAACGGCCGTAGCTCGGGCAATGCTAGATTCAATGCATGGGGTAATCAGCAGACAGGGGTGGTCAGTGTCGCCATCACTGTATCAGACCCCAAGAAAGCCTCCCCTCAAACTCTAGATTTCTCCAAGGGGGTGAACCCAACAAATGCTCAAGCCACACCTCAAATAGGGCAACAACAACCCCAAGCTTACAATAGGGTGCCTCCACCTCCGAACCTCTATGGGAAGGATTGCTGGGCAGAAAAGGAAACCAAAGTTTATAGCTTCAATGCAGAGTGCATCCCCGCCTTGTTCCGGATGCCACTAGAACAACAAATGATCATCCTTCATGCGATAAGCAGCTGGTCTCATCACCAACATTAACTATTGTGCTTACCACATGATATTGGGACACCCTATCGAAGATTGCTTCACCCTCAAGGATCATATTGAGGCGTTGATCCAAAAGGGGCAAATACAACTTGAAAGTCTCAAGAAGGCATTCGGGAGGGCTAAAGCAGCTTATGTGGTGACCATACAAGAAGAAGACGAACAAGAATATCATCTGGAGAACCTACCACCTTATCTTCTCCAGGCACTGAACTGCATGATGCTCCAAGTCGGGGTCACACACCAAAGCCATCCGTACATCCCAGATACCTCCCTTGCAGGGCTAGAAAACTGTGGTGCCTATATCACCAGATACGAGGCCACGGTCTAGATGAGTGCTTCGCCTTTCAAGCACTCATCACCTCTATCCCGGACAAGAGGGGCACTTCACTACCTCTATCCCAGACAACCATGTCAGACTACCGTCACCAGAGGACTATCGAGGACAAAACATAAACATGTCCATGAGAAGGGAAGCAGTTTGCCAAGTGAGACCAGCTCCTAAGCCGCATGAGCCCAATCAGCCTATCCTTGTGCATGAAAAAGGTAAAAGGAGACAAGCACCAAGGGCCTTTTATCAAAATAAGGAAATTCGTCAGCCCAAGACCATGGAAAAGTTCCTTGAGCCCTTTCCTCCATTACCAATTCTGTGGGATTTCTTCCCCAAGCCAGGCACTTTTGCTGATCAAGACTCGCAGTCCAGTCAAGTACACATTCCTGAGCCTTCCTCTCCTCAGTCTCCCAAAACTTTCAATAAGAGTGATGACATTAAAAGCACCCCCCAATGGTCCAAGTAGGGTGAAGACCTAAAAGAATTCCTGCAAAACGCCTAATAAGGGTGATGACATTAAAAGCACCCCCCAACGGTCTAAGCAGGGTGAAGATCTAAAAGATCCCTTGCACATGTCCAATTTTGGTGATGATACTAAAGCTACCCGGATCGGTCCAATCTGAGTGATGACCTTAAAAGCTCTCCCTCTCCTCCTGTCTCCGACTCTTTTAGACCCTCCTCCTCTTCTGTTAACACATCTTCTGCGTGTACACCATGCGAATGCCCAAATTTTGAAGCTCGTCACGAAGAGCTAAAAATTTGCAACACTAGCAGACGCCATCGGAGGTAGGTCATAAAGATGGTGGCCCAAGCAGCCAGTTTCTTGTCAGTTGCTGATTCTTTGGCATCCAAAGCCAATGCAAGGCCTCCATGCAGTGCAAGGATCCCAAGCTTTAGAGACGCTAATGGTCTCTTGAGTCTAAATTCGAGCAATGACTGAAAGAGTCGAGAGGATAGACCTCCCATCCTCATGAAGCCTGCCACAAGGGGCAGATCGCTGGAACAGCAACCAATGCTGACCCAATCAGTTTAAAGGCAGGCAGGAAGTTGTAGCTGCCCGTCCAGAAACCTCGGCAGCCCAAACTCCTGAAGTATCCTAGTCAGTCACTCCTTCCATTCCCTAATACCCAAACTAGTCTGTCACCACTCCTCGAATACCCGGTACCACCACTGGTTTTGTACACCAATTCACTTCCAAACCCTCAATCTCCATCTAGTCAGTCCATACTGGGTTTGGCTCCATCATCAAGTCAGTTAGCACCAAGTCTGGTGGCACAACCTTCGCCATCCTAAGCCTCACAACCTCTTTAACCCAACCCGATTGTACAGCAAAGTCAGCCGGTACTCCAAAACAATCCTCCACTACATAAACCTACCTATTAGCCTTCCATACCAACCAGATCTGTGGCGGGTCCAGAATTTCAAAAGGTTGGTGATGATAAGGTCAAGTTCGACATTATCGGGCATTTGAGAAAACTCCCTACCCTCCTCAGTGTCTATGACCCTTATGCTCTCACGGGACTATCGAATAACCCTTGTTCAAGCTCTCTCCAGCCTAAAGGTATATGAGACCGAAGTAGAACCCATCGAGGTCGACCCTGCTATCCTAAACAACTATCTGGCAGTCATTAGTTGGGAGGGAAGTACCACAACAGGCCTCCTTTCATAACTGGTGAATTGCATGCATGTCCCATCAGCCGAATTATGCTAGATGCAGGATCAGCAGTCAACCTCATCCCAAGAAGAATTCTTACCCGTTTAGGGTTAGGATCAAGTGACCTTACACCAACAAATATCATGGTTTAGGGGTTCAATCAGTCAGGAGAAAATCCAGTCGGCAAAGTTCGCCTTCATCTCAAGATCGGTGAATTAAAGGATTATGCCTTATTCCATGTTATCGACACCGTCACCTCTTACAACATACTCCTCGGTTGCCCTTGGATGAATGATCAAGGAGTGGTTCCGTCTACTCTCCATCAATGTTTCAAGTACAGCCGGGATGGGAGGCAATACACGGTCTATGCTAATAAAAGGTCATTCCCTGTAGTCGAGATGCATTATGCCGATGCAAAGTACTAATTTTGTAGATCAGGTACTATCTTAAGAACCCAGAAATGATGATCGAAGGTCTGTAAGAAGAGCGGAACCATCCCCTCATGAAGATGCTAAAGATGTAGGATGGGTACTCTTGGACATGTTCAAAGAGCAAGAGAGAGCTGGCAAGATCCTCCCTCTGACCTTTATTCACCCCAATACTCCATGCCCTCTCCCTAAAGCATTACAAACCTTCCTCGAATATGAGACTCTCCCTTCTTCTAGTTCAGAGTCACCAGCTACTGAACCAGTAGCTGCCATCAAGCCCAAGGAGGTCATGCAAGTAGATGCTTTGGCCCCAAGAGTCACTTGCACGCCAGACCAGCAAAAAATCTTGCACATCTCTATTTCACTCCTTGAGGAAGTAGCATTATGGCCGCAAGCACGCAAGGTCCTTAATATCTCGGCCTCGCTAAGAGAAGAAGATGTTCCTTATCTGGCACAAGGACTAGCTCAGGTCTGTGATGCTCTAAAAGTTCTACGCATTCCCGAGTCTTTGGCATAAGAGGACTCCTCATCTCACCATCAGAGCCAGGCTACTCTTACTGAGGTAAAAAAGGAGATGCAAGGTCTTCAGAACCAATTGGAAGCCTTGCAAAAAGGGAAAGCTAAAATCGAAGAAGTACCTCAAAAGGCAACCTTGAAACCTCTGAAGGGATTTGTGCCAGAAAGTTATGGCAAGCATGAGGATTCAAAGAGTCCATCCTGTCTAGAAGCCAAAACCTCCCCTGATTGGAGTATCTACAGTCAGCAAGCTCATCGCATCATGAAGACGATGAACTATGAGCCCCTGACCAATCAAGGACTCAGATGTGAAAAGCAAACTGCTGCTCCATTTGAGGTCATAGAAGCAGCACGACACACTACGAAAGAAGGGCTCGAGTACTCTCCCTCTTCTACGTCGTGGGCAATAATGTCTAACAAAAAGACAGACATGGTGAGAACCCGAAAGAGCACCACAGGCAATAGCATCAAAAAAAACAAAAGAAATGATGACAGGGCATGGTAGCATCATCAGCTCTCATGAGAAAAAGTTGACAAATAAATGGTAGACGTGGAGTAAAAACCACTGGCAAAATTGCCACCACAAAACAAATCATTGGGGTCACATGAAAACCAGAAATGGTGCGTACCCCGAAGACTTAAACGAAAACCCAAAAGGGCGTTTAAGTCAAGAAGGAGGGCTCCTTACTGTCATTCTAGAGGCACAAGGTATGAACAATGGAGCAAAACACAAAATATTGTGTTTCATTCATGTATGAAAGATTTGTGTACAAAACGTTTATACAATCAAAAGGAATGAGACAAGAAGGAAGAAAAATAAGTAAAACCGCCCCTAGAAGCGGTTAATGCCATCATCAATCTTCACCTTTGGCTCTGCGAGTGCCACCACGGTCTCTTGAATGCGCTCCTTTAATTCAACCACCCTCTGAGCCTCTTGTTTCATGGAGGCAGTTTCTGACTCAATGGTGCGAATAAGTTCTGACAGTTCTTCAGCCAGAGTCGCATCAAGGGCTTTCCTCTGTTTCATCTCTCTCTCAAGTTCGTCAGACTCGCTCGTCAGCCTCCGGATCTCTTCTCTAACAGCCTTTATCTTGTCAAAATGAGCCTTGGCCTCCTACTTGAGACCAGATTGCTGGGTGGCCACGACAGCTTTTCTCTGTGAACAGGAGTCCACCTTCTCTTGACGGTGTGCCAGTGAGGCCTCTAAAGAAACCAGTTCACCTGCTTCTGCCTCCTGCTACATCCCCTTGTCATCCAACCCTCTATTTCATTCATAAGGCGGTCGAAGTTGTTAAAGACTTTTAGGTTGCCCTCAATAGTGGGCAATGCAAGGGCATACTTCCGGAGTTTGAAAATTGCGGGGCCAAGCTCCACGAGAGATCGCCCCTTTAAACAATGGAGTCCCAAGCATGGCATATCCACAACCACGCTCGAATATTCACTACTTCGAGCCACAGTCAGTGATGAAACAGGAACTGGGGCTACCTCAACTGAGGGAGTCACCATTGAAGCAGCCATGACTGGAGTCACTTCAGGAGTCACCATTGAAGCAGCCGTGACCAGAGTCAGTTCAGCAAGAGGAATGGCCATGTTTATAGCCACCTCTGAAGTAGCAAGCGCGAGACTTGCGCCACTAGAGTCTTCAGCGGTCTCCCCTCGAATAGTGTTTGGGCCCTCATCCCTTGCGCCCTCGGTCATTTCTCTTAGGGTAGCTATGCCCGAGCACTAGCCTAGGTCGGCTTCCTCTCTCCCTTTAGTGCTCAGGCCTTCATTGCATGTAACCTCTACAGCCTTAAGAGTAACCGCCTCATGTTGCTCCAACACCTCATCAGCATTAGGCCCTCGTCCCACAAAAGTACTTGGGCCTTCATCACCCACACCCTTAACAAGCCCTACAGGCTCCTCACTGAGTATGAGCTCTCCTCCCTCACCTACCCTTGGGTCTTCATCACCCACAATACCCGGAGCAACTCCCTCATGTTGCTCGGGTCCTTTATCGTTCTCATGCCCGTCTCCTTGAATGGTAGTAAGGCCTTCATCAACAGCCCTACTTGCAGCCTCACTTGCCTCTCCTAATCCTGAAGGGGCTGTTTGAAGACATTTTTCAGCACCATAGATCTCTGATGTGAAATAAAAAGAGAAGCCGGTCAATAAAGCCTGACAGACAATGGAAATTTCACAGTCTCAGAATGGCACCAGAACAGGTCAAGATCTTCATAAGGACTCCAAAAAGTCTCCTACCAAGTGTCATCACATTCCGACATCTCTAAAGCAGTGCAAACTAAGAAACAGTTTCGGTAGAATCAACTTCTAGCTCCTTGAAACGGACCTCTATAATTGAAACCCTACATTCGGAGCATCAAACGGTCGTGGGACCACCGCCATTGGATCCAACACGGTTGAAAACTTTTAAGGGTCAAATTTCAGCTTAAACGGACACTCCAGAAAGAAGTTATAGGCGGAAGATCAAAATAGGAGAGGCCGCACACAATTCCCATGTGGCCACCTTACAAGTAATCTCCATTAAAGGGATAGTCATGAATGCGAACTTTCAGAGTCCATATCTCATTCCTCACAAATTGGATCGCGCTCAAATTTTGTGAGTGAGTTTGTCTCATCAAGACGAGCATTTCAATATGTGGCACGTCCCGTGACGATACCCTAGCACGGAGAAAAGCTAGAGAGAAGTTGCTAATCTGTGAAGAAAGTTTTAGGAAAATCAACAGTGACATGCCTTGATTGAGTGGCCAAATCAGGACGCTCGCGAACCCAATTAACATGAAACCAGTTGCATCGCATGCATAAGGTCTATGGCTATCACTGGTCCAAACCCCATGCATGATAAATCATTAGATTTCGTATACGAAGCCGATGAAGTGGCCGTAAATTTCGACGTCGAAATTTCAGATTCCGACCAAAACTCAAAAGTTGTGAAATCTTCGTCCGGGCACGAAATCGAGCTGTGTTTGTTGCCACATGACCGTAACGGCGTGCAATGTGATCCAGCAATGAAATCATGGAAAAACATCAAGAAATGATCACACTATCGATCCAAAGTTTGCAAGATTTATCCAAATTTCAAGTCGCATGATCATGGCTTAAAAATATGATCCATGGCTCGAAGTTGGTATCAAATCGATTACCTTGCCGAGCCCTACAAGAATACAATCATCTTTCGAATAAACATGCACCAGAGCAACCCCGGATCATCCATGAAAGATCACGCACGTTCTAGGGCAGCAACAGGGACTCTTCTAGAATTTCCCCAATTGTTAAGAAGGGTTTACATCAGTAATTTGCACCCTATTTTCTTATTTTATTTAATTCAATTAAATATTAATTTTCAGCAATTAGGTTTAAGTTTAATCAATCTACCCATGTTTGGACAAAACTCTATATATATCATGTACTATCATTGTACATGGACGGAACTTTGCTTAATAAAATTTCCATCTCTTCTTATCTTTGGGTCAAGTTTTGAGAGAGATAGGAAGTCGAGAGAGAAAATTTTTAAGTCGGTACCCCTGGGCTTAAGGTAAATCTCTTTCTCTCTCTCCTCTTCTTTCCTCTCTTATTCTCTCTCTCTCTTCTCTTCTTTCCCTCTCTTCTTCTCTTTCTTCTCCTTTGTCTGAGTTTTCCTCAGAGGCCATGCACGGCAATGGCAATGCCATGCATGCCTCTTTCTTTCATTCCTTTCATGTGGTTTCGCAGATCGTGCATGGCGATAACAGCACCATGCACGAGTTTCTTTCCCCCTCACTTCAGTCGTTTCTATTTCTCAATGAAGTTCGCAGACGGTGCTGCTCAACGCTGTTCACAGGCGTATCCTCGGCATCTCGCGTAAGCGCAGACGGCGATGCCTATTACCGCACGCAGGTGTCTCATCCTGTTGCGCACCTATCGCAGATGGCGATGCCTATCGTCACCCATGAAGGATTACAACAATACTTATCTTCGTCAACAAGCTTCTCTTACGTCCTGTGGTTATCGCAGACGGTGATGTCTATCACTGCCCACGATCTTCTCTCTTACGTCCTGTGGTTATCGCAGACGGTGATGTCTATCACCGCCCACGATCTTCTCTGTTACGTCCTGTGCCTATCGTAGACAGCGATGTCTATCACGGCTTGCGAAGGGCCACGACGATGACTATCGTTGTCCACAGGCTTCTTTCATGCGCGACGATGCCTATCGCCATCTACAGGCCTCTTTCAAGCTCTCAATGCCTATCGCTATCCGCAGGTTTCTTTCGTGAGCAGCGATGCCTATCTCTGTCCACAGGCTTATTTCGTGTGCTCGGTGCCTATTGCCGTTGGCAAGCTTCTCTCGCGTCCCCTGTGTATTTCCGTCCACAAGCTTCTCTCGTGTCCCCCATCTATCGTCATGCGCTTCACTAAAATCTTTCGCCAACCACGAAGGGATGTGCTTCCTTCTCGTGTTGTCAATGGTGATGCCTAACGCCATTTGAAGTTTGCTGCCTCCCCCTTTCGCCATGAGCAGCAGTGTCCAGTGCCGTTCAGGGGCCACGACGTTGTTGCTCCAAGATCGTGGGTGGTGATCTTAACTCCTTCGGGATGCTCCCTCTTCATCATCTTGCTCTTTCTTTTCATTCTCTTTTCTTCTCTTTTCTCCTCATTCTTACTTGACTAAAGGACAGACTCAGTCTGGCACTGTCATAGCGGTTTGACTGTTGAATAGTATTACCGTCGTGTTGATCTTGAGTACCATGCCCGTCTTGCTGCCATACTAGATTAAGATAATCATATCGACTTTGGTTTCAAGTAGTATTGTCATCATGCCGATCTAATTTACCATGCCCGTCTTGCTACCACTCCAAGTCGGTCACTGTATTGGTCCAGCTATCATGCTAGCCTCATCCCCTTATCAATTCCTCTTATCTTCTCTTTCTTTATTCGAACCTTCTTCTTCATCACTATAACTTCTTATCTTCTCTGCCATATGAATATGCATTGCCCTAAGACAAGGGTGGGTCCTTTGACCCACTTGTCTTGCAAGTTAACCATGATAGTGTTGTGCAGAAAATAAAGAGATTGCATGTCAAGGGAGGCGATTTGGAACCAGCTGGGAGGCTTTTCGTCATGATCGCAGCTGGGAGGCTTTGATCGCAGCTGGGAGGCTATTCATCATGATCTAAGAGGGCACCCATGCGAGTCAGCCTGAGTAAGTCAAGGACCCAGGTGAGGTTGGTTCCCACCTTACGAATAAAATTCCTCTCTCACTAAGTGGGTACCTGCCCTTGTTCTGTGAACAAAGTTCCCAAGAGAGTGATCTCAGGTCTCGGGTGTTCTGAACCCGAGACACATGTCACCCGATCACGTAGATCCGAGGAGGCAAGATCTAGGCATCCAACTAATTTGGCGACTCCACTAGGGACTTATTACCCCTTCGTCGGTTTGCTCTTGCTTGATTACATCACCTTTTACTTTGTGCACTATATTTCATGGCATCTAGGTTATTCAACTTGTTCATCCAAGTTGGGGATTTTCTTATCCCCACACTCGTGACCATCCCAGGGAAGTGAGCTTCTCAAGCCTCAATCCCTACACTCCTCTTGAGTAAGGACTCACAATCTAGCTCTCAGGTTCTCTCCTGGATTGGTGCAAGAAGGGACTTGAAGGTCCCTAACTCCCCATTTCCTAGCCTTGGTGGACCTTCCACCAAGGCCCTTCACATTGATGGCATACATGCTATCACACACAGCACGCACCCTGCAACTAGCAAGTCCCTTACCATCATATTGCTTAGGTCTGTTGGAAGGCTGCCATGTTTACATTTGCACAAGGCAAGCAAGTTGCCATCGCTCCCGATGGTCGCAGCAAGGCCACTCCCCATACTGCTTCACCACCCCGAACCTCTATGTCAAGAGGCTGGACACACTGAGGGGAAGATCCTGCGGCCTTCACCTCTTGCACACACTTAAAGGCTCGTGGTCCAACCACGCAAGCCACACCTTGAGGCAAATTTCATGCGGCCTTAAGTTTGCGTCCAATGCTAGGCCTTCCCGAGTCAAACCCTGCACATGTCATGCATCTGCATCCCACAGCTCGGGGCAACGCCAATTCTATGCCAACTCGAGCACATGAGGGTCGACCACTTCGTCCTCTCTCTCAGCACACATGGCTTCACCCTGTGAGAGATGACCTCCTTCTCGGTCCCTAAAAACCACGAGCTCATAGGTCTTGTCCTCCTAAGGTCGACCCAGCTGACCGAGCCGGGCTAAACTCCAAGTCGCCCCGGATGGCTACCTCCAAAGGTGCACACACACCAATTTCACAGGTTCCTCCTCAATCCTGACTTAGGAGGATTCGTGAGCTAATTCCTTATTCTGTCGCTCTTCCTTCGCAAGGTACTCAAAGGTTTTCCCTAAGAGCGCCGTCTTGAGTCAGCTGCCCCAGGTCAACCATGCACCCAGACCTCACAAGGGAATTCGGGGCAAAGGCCTGATGACAGATAAAAGCCCACATACTCTAAGGCAACAGTCGGGTTGCCCTCTATCCTATGACTCATTCTCTTCTCCAGCTGATAGACATAGCCCATGCATGCTCAAGAAAGACGGGACAGTCCAAGTCTCAAGCTCAAATCTGGACTAAAATCTATTGTAGTCCTAGGATCAAGCAAAAGAGAGGTCTACAGCTCTTGACTGAAGAGATTCCTGAGGTAGTTGAAGTTACCACTCTTGATGACCTCCTACCTCACAGTCCCTTCTTCCCTCTTCGGATTCTAGAACCTGAGCAAGAAGTCCAAGATTAATCAATGGTTACTGTCACAGGAAAAAACTCGAGTTGTTAAGAAGTCAAGGTCCCAAGACGGTTAAGAAACAGTTCTCACACGGTCGGCATACAAGGCTCGAGTCCAGTCGAGGCATGCTGAACCCCTACAGACCAACTTGCCACATGCAACTTGCCAGCCCCGGCAGTCCATGACTCCTCCTGGCTTTGACCTTCTAGAAGAAACGATCAGCATTATGGTGATCAACGAGCAGAAGGACACCCAATAAGAGCGGAGGAACAGGTTCGAGTTGATGATGCAGTTCATTCTCAAAAATATGGATCGCCTAAAGGCCTCTAGGTCCCCTACTTCTCCTCCTCACGATGAGGCCAACTCCTAGCTCGGAGAGGAAACAGCTCCCAAGCAAACTCCCCCACTGGCCTCCCAAGATAGCTATGCTCCCCGCATGTTTTCACAAACCGATATAGATGCCATGGTGACCCACAGTCTCAAGGGCAAGGTCCCGGGCATGCAAGGGGCGCCGCTTTACCAAAACTTGTACCCCTCGTATATTGACTAGGTGTTATTTTCTCCAAACTATCAAAAGGGAAAGTTCCCCTTGTTCAATGGTACTACATTCCCGCACCAGCATACCGCTCACTTTCATGCAGCTTGTCAAGAGATGGCAACTGACGAGTTACTCCTCCTTTGTCAGTTCGTCGAAACTCTCGAAGGGTCAACCTTTCAATGGTATGCTTGGCTACCTCTAAGCTCGGTGCACACATGGCAAGAAATGGAGCAGTTGTTTTACCAGCGCTTCTATGAAGTCCAGAGAAATGTGGAAACCATTGAGGTCCTCACTCTGACTCAAGATCCTGGTGAGCCAGTCGATAAGTTCATCGCCCGATGGAGAGAGTTGGCAACCTATCATGCCACTCCCATTACCGAAAGAGAAGCAGTTCAGACTTGCATACGAAATATGCTACCCGAGATCACCCTACATGTTGAGGCCTCCAATCCACCCTTCATGTCAGAGCTCATCTCTAAAGAATATCGTATAGAAGGTCTGTCCAAGCACCATGGTGGATCTCATCAGCGACCCTTTAGCTCGGGAAACAACCGGGGCAATGGCAATTCTGGCTCCAATAATCGGGGCAACCAGCAAAAAGCGTGATTAGTGCGGCCGTCACCGTGACTGACACTAAGAAAGCTACCCCTCAAACTTTGGACCTCTCCAAGGCACAAACACCTTAGGTTGGAGGCAAGCAGCAGCAGTCTTATAACAGGGTCTCGTCCCCTAAAAATATAAATTGAAGTGATTACTGGATCTAGCATTAGAACAAGGTTTACCCCTTCGAGAAGGAGTCGATTCCTGCGTTGCTTCGATTACTACTAGAGAAAAACATGATCCAACTGCTGGAGGTCAACACCCCAGAGCAAGCTGGACAGGGGACACACGAGAGGTACTACGCCTATCACGGGAGAGTAGGCCACCCCACTCAAGAGTATTATAAGCTCAAAGACATTATCGAAGCCCTTATTAACAAGGGCCAGATAAAGCTTGAAGAGCTAAAGAAAGCATTCAGGGCAATTGAGGCTTCCCACATAGTGACAATCCAAGAGGATGACGAGGCACCCGCTGTCCTCCATGCACTATTTTTGTAATGCTCAAGGAAGGTCTCATCACGTCGAAGCCGACAAGGCAGCCCAAGTTTTTGCCTCTGGTGTCTGTATCATCTGATACGAGGCCATGACCTGAGCGAATGCACTAGCTTCCACAAGCTCTTAGCAAAGAAGATGCAATAACACCAAGAAGTTCATGGTAACCCAGAAGGACACCCTCAAGTGCCTACTCTACCAGTGCAAGAAGACGTCCCAACACAAGCCTAGGAAAGTATGCTAGACCCTCTACAAACACTCTTCAAGGTGATGCTCCAATAGGGTCTCGCCACTCCCAAGCCTGTCAGGCAACTTAGGAGTCTTGCCCAAGGTACAGAAAATCTCTAGTGCCCATATCACCAGGTATGAGGCCATGAGCTGAAAGAATGCTCTAGTTTCGAAGCTGTAGTCATGGAGAAGCTACGGGAAGGCCACATAGTTTGCACCACTCTCCCAGGACTCTTCCAAGCCAGCACTCTCGTTCAAGAGGAAATCCCACTACGGTCCCCTATGAGCATACGCTGGACCCTTCAGAACCCTCGACTTCTCAACCTTGGGAAGTCTACCATGGGCGAAGTAGTCTCAAGTCCCTGAAGCATGAGGCAGTCCACTAAGCTAGGACCACTCATCAGCTCGATAGAACAGACCAAACACCTCCAAAGGGATCTAAAAGGAGACGAGCACCCAGGTCAGCTCGTCGAAGGAATCATATTCCTTAGCCACCAGTCAAGGAAGAATTCCTCAGGCCCCTTCCTCCACTGTCGACCTTACGGGACTTCATCTCAAGTGAAACGCACCTTAGCCCTTCATCCGATCAAATGGACGTCCTTAAGTCATCAACTAGTCGGGACTCCTCCAATACGGGTGATGACACTAAAAGCATCCCCCAACGGTCAGATCCAAGGCAAGACCTAAAACATCCCCTGCACATGTCCAATTCTGGCGATGACGTAAAAAGCTACCCAGGACATTCTAACTCCACTTTTTTTTTTCTCCTCCATTCTCTTCTATTTCTTTCACAGGTGTAGTTCGGCAATTCCCAGATTTCGACACTCTAAACAAAGAGCTCGAAGGCATCAACATCAGCAGATCGCAGAGGAAGGGCCTAAGAAAGATGCTGGCCCAAGCGACTGGATTCTTGTCAGTCACCGATGCCCTGGTAGCCTAAGCCAAGTCAGAGCCATCTTCAAGTTCTTGTTCCAAGGAGGCCTCCCATATGGTGCAGATCTTGAAAGTACCATCCAGCACAGGCCAAATGAGCCTAAGATCAGGGAAGAAGCTACAACCCACACCTCAGAAGCTCAAGGTCCTCAAGTTTACTGATCCTTCACTTTCTCCTAGACCTCAACCTCAAACCTCTACATCTCTGATACAAATCCCTATTATCTCCCCATCAGCCCAACTGCACCGGTCGAACAACAAATTAAGCCATTGTCACAAACCAAAACTCAACCAAAACCTGCTTCTAAACCTACCCTATCATCCAAACCAGTGATTGGATCAAGAACAAAGAAGGCTAATGAGGATAAGGTGAAATATGACATAATTGGGCATTTGAAAATGCTCTCAGCCCTTCTAAGTATCTATGACGCCCTTATGTGTTCCAGAGACTACCGTATGGCCCTGGTTCAAGCCCTTTCTAACCCAAAGTGTACGAGACTGAAGTGGAGCCTATTGAGGTAGACCCTTCCATCCTGGGTGGGTGCACCTTTTCCGAAGATGACCTGCAGTTGGGAGGAAAATTTCACAATCGCCCTCTCTTTGTGAATGGTGAATTACATGCCTGCCCTATCAACCGGATTATGCTGGATGGAGGGTCAGCAGTCAACCTGAATCCAAGAAGGATCTTCACCCGACTAGGATTAGGATCTGGCAACTTCACTTCTATCCACATCACTGTGCAAGGATTCAACCAATCAGGAGAAAAGCCAGTAGGGACAGTTCTTCTTCGCCTCAAGATCATTAACCTGAACGATTGCACCTAGTTTCACATAATCAACACCGATAAATCTTACAATGTCTTGCTCGACCGCCCTTGGCTTCATGATCAGTGGGTGGTCCCTTCCACGCTTCACCAATGCTTCTAATACATTCGAGATGGGAGAGAGCACGCAGTCTATGCTGATAATAGACTGTTCCCTACAGCCGAGACTCACTATGTTGACACTAAGTACTACTTCGAGGACCTTTCAGCACCAGAAAGGCCAAAGGATGATGATTTGAAGCCTGTGAGAGATATAGGACCCTCGTCTCATGAGGATGTTGAAGACCTTGGGTGAATGATTACCAACATGTTCAAAGAAGAAGAAAGACAAGGCAAGATCCTCCCCTTGACTCTCATCTACCCAAGTATACCTTGCCACCTCTCCAAGGTCATGGTGTCATCTCCCGAAGATGAAGCCTCGACCTCTACGTCTAATTCCTCAGAACAGAATGACGAGCTAGAAGCAACTCTTAAGACTAACAAAGCCCTAAAGGTAGACCTTCCAACACCAAGGGTCACCTTCCTACATGTCCCCATTGCTCTTCTAGAAGCAAAACTGTCATACCAACCACCAAGGAAGGTACTCCAAATCCCATCCTCCTTGAACAAAGAGATCACCAGCAGCCAAAATAAGGTCTTACACTACTTAAAGGCTCTCGGAAGAAATACAAAGGGACAAGAGTCATCCCTCCGGCTCTCAGGAACAAGACCCCATGGCAGAGCTGAGAAGTGAGGTTCACAGCCTCCAAAATCAGTTGAACGTTATGAGCATCGCTTCAAAGCACTTGAAGGAGTTTGTCCCTGAGACTAAGACCTATGACGAGCTCAAAAGCAATGCACCTTGAATAGAAGCCAAGGCTCCCCTAGATTGGAGTATTTATAGCGAGCAGGCGCACCAAATCATGAGAGCCATGGATTATGAACCCTTGTCGAATCAAACACTAAGGAGCAAGGAAACAATTGCTCCCTCATTTGAGGTCATTGAAGCCACAGTATCCTACCATAAGACAAAGTAAGGATTCGTCAACCCTCTTCGCCTGAACCGCCTCATTAAGGTCGACTTCATCAGCCCCATTCATCTCCATCGGGACTGGGCCCTCCCCTTCAGCAACGAATGTTACTTCCTAGTACGAAGCAATTTCAATCAGTGTTGTGGAATCTAAAGCACCAGCCTGAGTCTCTGAAGAGCTAAAGTAGGAAGATGAATCCTCAACAGCAGAAGGCGATGCAGAAATAACAAAAGACATTTATGACTCCAAAGAAGCAAGTGCACAAGGAATGGTCGGGCAGCCCGCTTCCTCTTCTTCCCCTTCGCTTGAGAGGGTGCAGCAGTCTCAGAAGCACCCCCTCGAGAAGAGCTGGCAACAAGCTTGTTGTGAGGGCCACTCCCTATCAACTCGTTCAAATCTTGGACCTAGCTCCCTTCATACCCTGGAGCCTTACGGCCCTCCTTCCATTTCAAGATAACAAATGCTCTCTGTCTTTATTCATCTTGAGAGACTGTGGCAAAGACTTTTCCCCAGCAATCTGGCGAGGCCACCCAACAACACGTCCGTTCTAGGGGAAGCCTAGGGTGAGTATCTCCCCCAATGGAGGAGTCATCGTCACTTTCCTCTACTGCGTGTCCTGGCTCTAGCAGGTGGTCGGCTTCCCAATACCCCTTACTGGTGATCCGCCACTAGAGTTCGTGGGCCTCGGTTGCTCGCACTATTGTGCCAAAATATGGTAGCACATACTTGTTGACCTCTATAAACTCCAAGCACATGGCCCAAGCTGTGCAAATGTGCCTCGGGAGCCAAGTCTCATGATGGGTCCCTAGCTGGTCTTTCTTCCTACGGCTGGCTTTGCTATGCCATTTCTCGAAGAACACCAAGAATGGACACCCTTGGTCTAGCCCGTGCTGTCGGACAAATCGATGAGGGAAATATTTCTCAAGCTTAGCACCATGAATGGTATGGTAAGGTAGCACCCCACCTCTGACACTCAGCATATACATCAGCTCCTTATGGATGGTAAGAGCACCATCTAAGCTCTTGCCCAGATCATCGGTAAAAGCATGCTTTGTGAGGTTCCCAACTGAGAAGGCCGGTCTACTCATATGAAGATGGTCATTGTAGAACAAGTTACACGCATGATTAGGAGTGTGAAAGATTACTTTCTTCCCAGCAATCCTCAGAAGAAACAGGCACATTTTCTCATCCAACATCTTATTTCTGAGGTAGGATTTGAGGAAATAAACCCCAAGCCAGCCATACACATAATGGATGGGGAAAGGCATCTTGAAGTCCCCTGGGAAGGCTTCACCATCCACTATGTCGTTCCCACCTTCATTGCCTTGATACATTCTTCCCCTGGACACGATGCCTAAGCCATAATAGATGCTGCACAAGACCGGATGTGCGAGCACATACTCTCTCCCCATCACCATGTTACAAGCTACATAGAATGTGCCTGGACATAGAATGTCTGCTCCTCCAAGAAGAGCAAACATACACAGAAAGAGCACTAGGTACGTCGTCAAGAATATGTGGTCATTCCCCCGGTGAAGCTCAAATATTGGAGGAGTTCCCTTCATGGATTCCTTCCCCTTTCTTTGTGGGCTTGGGTCAGCCTCATCATCATAGTCCCCATAAAAGAATGCCACCAACTAGGTGAAGGAGACACATCCTTTCTTAGACTCAGAGCTGAGCAGCTGGTAAATCTCGAACAACTCTTGCAATCCTGCTGGAGGGTCTTCTTTCCCGACCCGTTCACATCCAAAAAAGACCGAGTTCGGGGGCACGAACTCGTCATACATAGCACTGATGAGCGGGAGCCCACCAATGAAGTATAGGTCTGACAGAGACATCTCTGCTTCCCCATGACCAAGTAGCCATGTATTACTGGCATGGCTCCACGTTTCCAAAATCACCTTGACTGTGTTTGAACAATGGTCATAGTATCCCGTCGAGCATTGGATGGTGGCTAGCAAGGAAGCGCGCTTTACAATATCCCTATACTGACTTAGCACCCTTACAGTCCAGGATGAATACCCTTTCAGATACGGGTGCTCCCCTTGCATTTGGAGACCAGCAGAAGACCACTTCAGGCCAGGGGTCTTCACCATTATTTTGCCTAGGGTTGGCAAATCCCCGTCTGAGGCTATATTTCTATGCAAGCAGTGGAGGAGGCCTACCCCTTCTTCTATTCTTACATTCTCATTGTCATCTTCTCTAACCTCAAAGCGAACGGGGTCACTAACAAAGGTGACGCTCAAAGGCTACCTCGGATCACACAAAGACTCGATGAGCCAGATTGGCTCACCCCTCACCAAGCGTTCGCTGGTGAATTCATTTGTGTCAAGCTCCCCTATTCACGGGAGGTTCTTCACATCTGGGATGGCGTCTGAAGGTTGGGCCATGAAGACTAGAACAAAGGCTTCACTGCCGCACGTAAGTCACTAAGAGGCTGCCTTATCACCGTGTGCAGAAGGCAGGGCTATCGCCGGCTACGTAAGGCTTCCACAAAATGCTAAGGCATAGCACTGGCTATGTTCGTAAGGGAGTATCACTGACTAGTCACTAAAGGTGTAAAGCCAGCTGCTCTTACAAGGAGGCTATCATCGTGCACAAAAGGCAGAGCTATCACCGTCTCACGACCAAGGAGGCTATCGTCGTGTGCAGAAGGTAGGGGTATCGCCATCTCACGACTAAGGGACTATCACCATTTGAAAGTAGAAGCACCACGCAAAGACCACGACAAATCGTGGGTTAACATCATCTCCGTCTAACACCTGCGCTCCAGCTGTTTGCATGCATCACATGTGTGGCACACCACATCCCTTGAAATCTGGGCATGTCGCCTGACACTCGCGGCGTGGCCTGTCACCGCGCGTGTGGAGGGTGAACGTTCACCATCCCACAGCCCTTCACCTCCCCAACCGTTATGGCCTCACGACACCCCGGGTTCTCATCGGTGTTTCCTCTCCTCGCCAGGAACTCACTCCTACTCTCCAGGAAACCCTTCACCCCCTTTTCCCTCTCTTCCACCGATGACTGAAGCTAACGAAAAACCATTGGAATTTATGTAGAAGCTCCCTTGTGACCCTGCGAGTTTCCCTTCTCCCTTTTTCGCATGCCTCAACTCCCCGAAATTTCACTATGTTTCCAGTGAGCTCGCTGCTGCTCCTCCTTCTTCTCTTCTGATAACCAGAAGACCGTCAGGATCCCATGGCCTCTCTGCAACCTCCCAGCAACCACAGAACAACCGGAAGATCACTGAAACTCTGGCAAAGTACTACTACGACCCTTGCAGTTTCGCTAGAATCTTGATGAAGCCCTGTGAAGCTCCATGTTCCCTGCTCAAAAGGTCTCAGCACTCTCTGAAGAAGTTCACAAGCGCTCTGTGAAGGCTCACGACTCGCTGAAGTTTGCTAAATAACTCTTGAATGCCTGCACACTATGAGTTTTGACCAAGAAACTCTTGTCGGAAGTCTCTTAACGGAAGCTCCAGCTCTCTCTAAAACTCTCTTCATTGTTTTACCCTTCGGTAAAATAGTAAAATGGGGTTTTACTCCCTTTTATGCTCAGCAATGCCACGAAGTGCCCCTCACAAGTTCGAAATGACGCTTCAATCCTTGTCTTTAGACGACGATAGGTACAGATAGGGGCGGGTCAGAGAATGAGGCTCGAATACGAATCGCTACAGGTTGTGCCTCATGAACCTACTGCCATCTGTTACTATCGTTATGCCTTATCGCCGTGCGTCATTCAGAGGCTATCGCCGTGTGCTTCACCAGAAGTTAGCGTCGCGCACTTCATAAAGGGCTATCGTTGCGAACTTCACAAAGTGTTATCGTCGTGCACTTAGCCAAAGGCTTAAACACTGTGCACTTCACCAAGGACCTAACGCCATGCGCTTCATCAGAAGCTATTGTCGTGCGCTTCGTCAAGAAGCTAACACTGTGCACTTCATGAAGACCTAACACCTCGTGCTCTTCACAAGAGGCTAACTCTGTGTGCATTATCCACAGGCCCAATGCCGTGCGCACGTCATCCAGGCTTAACGCCGCGTGCACCATCCAAAACTTAGCGTCGTGAGCATGCTATGTCACTCCCCCTGGACCATCGTTTTGCATCCCTAGGGAGTTCATTCCCTGCACCACAGTCCTCACTCCTTAGGGAGTTGAGTCTCCAATTACGGCTCTATTCCCCGTGGAGTCACATTTCCTTGCCATCTAAATGGTCTAGGTGCATGACCCTAAACTGCATGGTCCAAACTATATGACCTTAAACTGTAACAGAGGTCTAGTTGCACGACCTTAAACTGCACAGTTCTCCTTGCATGAGTCTAATCTGCATAACCACGGTCTAGCTGTATGACCTTAAAATGTAGTGCACGTCCTAGCTGCATGATGTTAAAAGGCTTAGCACCATGGTCCAAACTATATGACCTTAAACTGTAGCGGAAGTCTAGTTGCACGACCTTAAAATGCATGGTCCTAGCTGCATGACTTTAAACTGAATAGCCATGGTCCATGCGACAAGACCTTAAAATTGTAGTGCATGTCCCTATAGCAACACGTTAAAATGGTGCAACAAATAGTCCATGCGCATGACTTTAATCTGTGAACTGAATGCACCTCCCTCATCCTCAGTAGGAGACATGTCCGTATAGCGGCCCATTATCCCCAGTGGAGTTAAGGTCATTCTTATCTCTTCAATCCCTAGTGGGGTTGGCCTGTGCTCCAGCCTGTCATTCACAGCGAATTTACATGCATACTATTGCTCATTATCCCCTTGTTGTCATGCTTACCCCTTCAATCCCCTTGGGTCAGTCACGCACCAAGCTATCTTATCTCCAAGAGTCGGGTTACTTTCCATGAGCCGTGGAGTTCCAGCTTTCACCTTGTGGAGTCATACTTGTCCCTTAATCCCCAATGAAGTCTGCTTCTCCATCTAAACCTCTTGCTGGTTTTAACCATTTTTTATCCACAGGGAGTCAGATTGTTATTCATAGACCTATTCCCCGTAGAGTATCATCTACATGGCACACCTAAGCGGTCTAGGTGCACGACCCTAAACTACATGGTCCAAACTAGACCTTAAACTGTAGTGGAGGTCTAGTTGCAGGGCCTTAAACTGCACAGTCCTCGTTGAATGACTCTAAAACTGCATAACCATGGTCCAGCTGTATGACCTTAAACTGTAGTGCACATCCTGGGCGCATGACGTTAAAAGGCTAAGCACCATGGTCCAAACTATATGACCGTAAACTGTAGCAGAGGTCTAGTTCCACAACCTTAAACTGCATGGTCTTAGTTGCATAACTTTAAACTGCATAACCACGTTCCAAGCTATATGACCTTAGACCATAGTGCGCGTCCTAGCCGCATGACGTTAAACTCCTTTGCCCTAGTCCCGAAGGCATGACCTTAAACTTGCTCCCACACATGCGCACACGCCTTTTACATGCATTTTCGCATATACCTTCCCTAACCCACCTGTTTGTGTGCACGCACCACGTTCATTGCTTCCTCAGAGAGTCCATTCACTTCATCACCATCATCCATCATTCCTTAGTGAGTTTTTCACCAATGCTCACAAAACGGAAAACATTCCACCATCCATACTCGCCGTTAGCTAGTGGGTCACCACGTTTCACCTTTCACACATACATCATCCATCTTTCACAGGTAGCCTTGCCCCATCTCCCCAAAGTAAGTCAAATCACCACCATACTCACTCCATGGCATCCACAGACTGCCATTCATAACCATGGTCCAGTTGTATGACCCTAAACTATAGTGCACGTTCTGGCCGCATGACGCTAAATGGCTTCGCATAGGTCCCAAAGGCGTGACCTTAAACATGCCTTCACAAAAATAATAATAATAATAATAACAGGCATGGTGTATACCTAGACAAGGGAATGCTATGAGTAAAAATGACAGACGGGTATGGTCACGAAACCATAAGTAAAAGAGTTCCATGAAAACAAAAACCCGGACACGGTGAAAATCCCAAAAGGGCACCGTGAGCAAAAACGGATGAGCAAAAGAGCCAAAAAATAAAGGAGGTTGGTGAAAACTTTCTTTACAGCACCACTTCCCCAATTCAGGTAAAAACCTGCAAAGGGGGCATGGACAAATAAGGCAGGTTGACGCAGCATCACGGGCTCAGCCGGCACCCAACTGCCAAACAGGCACAATTCAAGCTAATGAAATCCACACAAAATCCTCAGCTGTCAAGATCTAATAAAAAACACAAGATGGCTCACTCGAGAGTGAGAGCCTCACAGGATCTCCCAAACACCAAAATAAAAAACAAAGTCCTTGAGGGCAGGGGCAATGAACTATAGATCCCTCAAAATAAAAAAGAGTCATTGAGGGTGAGGATGTTGACCGAAAGATGACTCTAAAATAAAAGAAAGAGTCTCTGAGGGTAGGAGTGACGAACAATAAATCCCTCAAAATAAAAAAGAGTCCTTGAGGGTGAGGACGAAGACCAAAAGATCCCTCCAAAAATCTAAAGGCACCCATGAAGGCAAGAAACTGACAAATCCAGGGCGGAACCTGCCAAAGACTTCAAGGTGGTGCCTTACCAAGAGGCCGCCTCGCCAAAATCCCTCCCTAGCTGACAGGCCTAGACTTTCGAAACAGACCAACAAAAAGCCCCTAACTGGACCTGACAGGATGAGGGCCCATAGAGATACCTTGATTGTCAATAAAAAACCTGGTGTAGCAGAAAACAACGCCGACCAAAAGCTCATAGCACTTGGATGCCAGATAGGTCTGATTCTAACCAATGAGGTCCACACAAAATCCTTAACTGCTGGAATCACAAATAGTCCCTTGAGGGTGATGACTTCTACAAGATCCCTTAAAGTCCCTTCTCCCCCTAAAGTCTCCATGGATGGACCTGTACATTGCATCCAAACGTCTGAAAATCCTTAATATAGCATTGTGTGGATCTCCCCGTCGTTCACGTGGTCTTGTGGCTAGAAGTAAAATAAAATAAAACTAGAGGAAATTTTCCTAATGTTGTCCTTCTCGCTTCTCTAGAAGCACAGCATTCGTTGGGGCACGATGTTTGAAGACATTTTTCAGCACCATGGATCCCTGATACGAAATAAAAACAGAAGCCAGTCAATAAAGCCTGACAGACAATGGAAATTTTGACAGTCTCATAATGGCCCTAGAGCAGGTCAAGATCTTCATAAAGACTCCAAAACATCTCCTACCAAGTTTCGTCACTTTTTGACATCTCTAAGGCAGTGCAGACTGAGAAACAGTTCGGGCAACATCAACCTTTAGCACCCTAAAACGGATCCCTATAACTGGAACCCTACTTTCAAAGCATCAAAGTATCATGAGACCACACTATTGGATCCATCACGGGTCAAAACCCTCAAGGGTCAAATTTCAGCTTAAACGGACACTCCAAGAAGAAGTTATGGGTGAAAGACCGAAACAGGAGAGGCTACACACTATTCCCGTTTGGCTACCCTACAAGTAATCTCCACTAAAGGACATCACGAACAATGGCTTTCGGGGTCCATATCTCATTCGTCTCAGGTTGGATCATGCTCAAATTTTGTGAACCTGTTTGTCTCCTCAGGACGAGCATTTTGATATGTGGCATGCCCCATGACAACGCTTGAGCGAGGAGAAAATCTTAAGAGAAGTTGCTGATCCATGAAGAAAGTTGCAGAAAAATCAGCAGTGATACGCCTCACTCGAGCGGCCAAATCACGACGCTCGCAAACCCGATCAATGTGAAACTAGTTGCATCGCGTGCGTAAGGTCCATGGCTATTGTTGGTCCGAACTAAGCACATGCCATCAAATTTTGCACACGAAGCTGATGAAGTGGTTGCAAATTTCAATGTTGGAATTCTATATTCCGGCCAAAACTCAAAAGTTGAGAAATCTTCATCCGGGTAGGAAATAGAGCTGTGTTTGTTGCCACGCAACTGTAACGGCATGCTCAGTGTGATCCAATGAAGAAATCATAAAAAAAATCAAGAAACGAGGACACTATCGATCTGAAGTTTACAAGATTCATCCAAATTTCAAGTCGCATGATCATGGCTTAAAAATACGATCCATGGCTCGAAGTTGGCGATCGCCATGCCGAGTCCTACAAGAAAACAATCAGCTTTCAAACAAACGGGCACCAGAGCAACCGGATCATCCATGAAAGATCATGCACGTTCTAGGGTAGCAGTAAGGACTGTTTTGAAATTTTCCCAATTGTTAGGAAGGGGCAAATCAATCATTTTGTACCCTATTTTTTATTTTATTTAATTCCATTAAATATAAATTTTCAGAAATTAGGTTTAATTTTAATCAATCCAGCCATGTTTGGGCAAAACTCTATATATATCACGTACTATCATTGTACATGGACAGAACTTTTCTTAATAAAATTTCCATCTCTTCTTATCGTTGGGTCAAGTTTCGAGAAAGACAGGAAGGAGAGAGAAACTTTTAGATCAGTACCCCTAGGCTTAAGGTAAATCTCTTTTTCTCTTCTCTTCTTTCCTCTCTTCTTCTCTCTCTCTTCTTCTCTCTCTTCTTTCGTTCTTCTCCTTCGTCTGAGTTTTGCTCTGAGGCCAAGCATGGCAGCGGTAGTATCGTGCATGTTTCTTTCTTTCTTTCCTTTCCTATGGTTTCGCAGGTCATGCATCGTGATAGCAATGCCATACGTGAGTTTCTTTCCCCCTCTCTTCAATCGTTTCTCAACGAAGTTCGTAGATGGCGCTGCTCATCGTTGTCTGCAGGCATATCCTCGACCTCCCGCGTAACCACAGACGGTCATGGCTATTGCCGCAAGCAAGGGTCTCATCCTGTTGCACATCTATCGCAGACGGTGATGCCTATCGCCGCTCGCGAAGGGTTACGGCAATACCTATCACCGTCTGCAGGCTTCTCTTGTATTCTGTGCCTATCGTAGACAATGATGCCTATCGTCGCAAGCAAAGGGTAGTGGTGATGCCTATCACAGTCTGCGAGCTTCTCTCTTACGCCCTGTGCCTATCGCAGACGGTGATGCCTATCACCGCTTGCGAAGAGCCACAGTGATGCCTATAGCCACCCTCATGCTTCTTTCGTGCACGGCGATGCCTATCACCGGCCGCAGGCTTCTTTCGTGGGCTCAGTGCCTATTGTCATCTGTAGGCTTCTCTCGCATCCCTCTCCTATCATCGTGCACTTCACAAGAAGCTATCGCCGCCCGTGGAGGGATGTGCTGCCTTCTCATGTTTCCAATGGTGGTGCCTAATGCTGTATAAAGTTCGCTACCTCCCCCTTTCACTGTGAGCAACAGTGTCTAGTGTCATCCAGGGGCCGCGACATTGTTACTCCACGACTGTGGGTGGCAATCTTAATGCTGTCGAGACCCTCCCTCTTTGCCATCTCGTGCCTTTTTCATTCTCTTTTCTTCTCTTTTCTCCTCATTCTTGCTTGACTAAAGGACAGACTCAGTCTAGCACTGTCATAATGGTCTGGCTGTCGAGAAGTATTGCCATCGTGATGGTCTTGAGTATCATGACCGTCTTGCTGTCACACCAAAGTAGGACTATCATATAAACCTTGGTTTCATGTAGTATTACTATCGTGCCGGTCTAAGTTATCGTGCCCGTCTTGCTACCACTTCGAGTCGGTCACTGCATTGGGCCAACTATCATGCTAGCCTCGTCCCCTTGTCAAGTCCTCTTCTCATTTCTTTCTTTATTCGAACCTTCTTCTTCATCACCATAACTTCTACCATATGAATGTGCATTGCCCTAGGACAAGGGTGGGACCTTCGACCCACTTGTCTTACAAGTTAACCATGATAGTGTTGTGTAGAAAACAAGGAGATTGCATATCAAAGGAGGCAATTCCGAACCAGCTGAAGTAGCTAAGGGGCTTTCCGTCGTGATCTAAGAGGGCATCTGTGCCAGTCAGCCCAAGTAAGTCACAGACCCAGGTGAGGTCGGTCCCCACCTCACAAATAAAATTCCTTTCTCATTAATTGGGTACCTGCCCTTGTTCTGTGAACAAGGTTCTCGAGAGAGTGATCTCAGGCCCCAGGTCTTCTGAACTTAAGACATGTGTCACCCAATCACGAGGCATCCGACCAGGGGCATGTGGGTCCAAACTCATCCTGGTTAGGGAAGGTGGAGTCGAAGTCAATTCATGCACAAGCTCGATCATTGTAGGGCCCATCTCTTGAACTCATGACTTCACTCCAAGGTTAGAGGTTGTCTCTTGATCCGAAGAAATCATGATAGTCTCGGAGGTGCTAACATGATCTTCTTGAGACTTTGAGGTGGTAGGAGAGGGAGTACTAACCGCCGACTCAAGCACCACATGTGGCTTAGTACTCTTCCACTTCCGAGAAGGCGCAGCAACTGATGGATACTTAGAAGCATCTCCAGACATAGAACGCTTCCGCTTGTTCTTCCCTTTCTGAGGTGGTGCAGGCTTCCCTGAGGTCTCATCACGCGAAGAGCCTGCGGCGGGGGCACTATGAGGACCGCTCCCTATAAAAGCATTCAGGTCTTGGACTGGACGGCCCTCGTAACTAGGAAACCTACGACCTTCGTCCCATTCAAAAATGGAACAAAGTCTGTCAAAAATTGTCCCCGACCCTTCCTTCAGCATGAGCATTTGCAGCGGCTCTGCATCTGCTGCCATTCCCTGGGCACCCCAAGGTGTCTCTAGTTGCGAGGGTAATCTAACTCAAGGACTCAACCAAACAAGGGCCCTTGAAGTCCTTTCTCTGCTTGGCCTCCTGGCGCCAGTTGCTGTTGATCCCCTTTCAAGGGTGTTCAGCTTCCCAATATCTGCCATGACTGATGATTCTCCACCAATGCGCATATGGCCACAATTGCTTGGCCTACCCTCCTAAAATGCGGCACGACGAACTTGTTTTCCTCCGTGAAATCCAAGCAAGTCGCCCAAGCTGTGCAAACATGGACTGCTTTCCATGATTCGTGGAAGGTCCCCAATTCCCTTGTCTTCCCTGAGGCTACCTTCTCATAGTGTTTCTCGAACAGGATGGAAAAGGACACCCCTGGTCGAGCCAGTGCTGACGAACAAAGCGATGGGGGTAATACCCTTCAAGTTTTGCACTATAAAGGGTCCGATAGGCCAAGATTCCTCCCCTTACACTTAAAAGGAACATGAGCTCTCGCAAACTTGTGCAAGCACCATCCAGCTCATGGCCCAACGAATCCACAAAAGCTTGATCTGTAAAATTCCCCACAAGAAAGGGGACTCGCTGCATATGGATATTCTCGTTTCCAAATAAGCTTCACACGTGCCCGGGGGAATGAAAAATAGCCCTCTGCCCTGCAATCTTCACTAGCTGAGGGAACATTTGCTCCTACAAAGTCATATTCCTGGTATAAGTATTAAGAAAGTAGGCTACAAGCCACCCGTGCACATAATGGATAGGGAAGAGCGTCTTAAAGTCCCTAGGAAAAGCCTCGCCCCCTACTAACCCGAGGCCTCCTCCTCTTCCCTTATAAGATTTACCCCTGGACACGGCTCCCAACCCATGGTAAATACTGCACAATACTAGTTGTGCAAGGGCATACTGCCACCCATTCACCATGTCGCAGGCAACATAGAAGGTGCTTGAACGAATTATGTTTGTTCTCCCAGGAAAGACAAATTTACACTGAAACAGGGCCAAGTAAGCAGCCCGAAAAATACCATCATCTGCGGATTGGCATTTGTAAGATGGTGGAATCACCTTCCTCCTAGTCTTTTTCTTCCTTCCTGAAGGACCGTGATCTGACCCGACCTCATCAAGGTATTCTCCATGAAAGAACCACACCTAGTCAGTAAAGGTCACACGATCAGACTGAGAAGCGAGTAGTTGATAGATCTCAAACAACTCCTTAAGGCCTACAAAAGGTACCTCGCCACCTAGCGACGCCCCTCAAAAGATGACCAAGTTCTGAGGCACGAACTCGTTGTACATCGCCCCTGTTAACGACAGGCCACCAATAAAGTGAAGGTCCAACAGAGAGATCCCTGCCTCGCCATGACCAAAAATCCATGTATTGCTAACATGACTCCATGTCTCCAACAGTGCCCTGAGGGTGTTAGAGAACCAGTCAAAATACACTGTCAACATTCAAGTTTGAGCAAGCTGGCATAAGGTTGCAACATGTTGAGTGCCCAGGAAGTATACCCTTTCAAAAACTTATGCTCCCCTGATATCGGAGCCCAATAGGGGACCATATCAGCCCCAATGTCTTAACCATCCTCTTCCCAAGAGTAAGAAGGTTTTCACTGGAAGCCACTTCCCGATGGAGACAATTGAGCAGTACAACCCCCACCTCTTCTTCTAAAACGTTGCCATCACCATTTTCATGAACTTTGAAACATACCGACTCGCTGATAAACGTGATGCTTAGAGGCCAATGTGGCTTACATGCAGGCTCTGCGAGCCAAATTGGGTTCCCCCTAACAGAAATCTCACCAGTGAAATCACTGGTCCCCAACTCCCCGGCTTTGGAAAGATTCTTAACTTTTGGAATGGGGGCGGGGCCCTACTCAATCGAGTGCTCGGCCATTACGCCGTCGTGTGTGCTTTAAAGCCGAGCGCTCCTCACTGCCATGCGCGTTTTAAAGCTAAGCACTCCTCATTGTCAAGCGTGTCTTAAAAACCAAGCGATCCTCTCCGTCGTGCGCGTTTTTAATGCCGCGTGCTTCTCACTGCCATGTGTTTTTTATGTCGCTCACTTCTTACTGTCGTGCGTGTTTCTTGATGCCGCGCGTCTTTCACTACCGTGCGCATTCTGATGTCGCGCACTCTTCACCTCTGTGCTCTTCTCACTGCCATGCGTACATTTCACCGAAATGCAGCTTCCTGTTGTGTGTCTCTTATCGCCGTGCGTGAGATACTATTGCCTCCTTCATAAGTGTCACCTTCACATGCATGACTTTGCAACGGTTGTCTTTTCAGCTGACACACACTGTGCAGACGACACCTGGCTAGCAAGTTGTTCCCTTCACACGAGCGAATGGCGACTCTTCGTTGCCTCAACGAACAGAAGCTAGATGGATTCCCTGTCACCGGAAATTGTTACCATCGCTGTTCTGACTGCCTGAATTCCCAAAAAACTAGCGTAAAGCCTTCCCGCAAGGCTCCAACTCCCTTCGAGTTTCCCAGCAACACCTCTTAGCACGGTCCCTTCACCAAAAAAATGTCGGGACTTCCCTGTTTCTTTCTCTGCGGCCGCTGTCGGCAGACCCTAGCCTAGAAGATTCTGCTACACCATCTTCTCCTCTTCCCAGCAAAGGTCTTTGCTCCTTACTGAGCCCCTTTTCTCTCTCTTTCCGGTGTGTTCCTCTCGCCGAAAGACTCACTGCCGAAGTTCACCCTCTCACTGCTCAAACCCCTTTGCCGTTTTCACTAAGGTAAAATGGTAAAAAGGGGGTTAAACTCCTTTTATACCCAAGGGTTCCCAAAGATGCCCCTCACAAAGAAGAAAGGATGGCCAAGTCCAAAAGGTCAAATGGTAATGGGCTAGACCAAATCGTCTCATTCCTGAGTGTTGCCCCTTACTGCCGTGCACATTTTCACTGCCAAGCGTGCCTCTTACTGTAGTGTGCTTTTTCACTACCAAGCACTTCTCTTACTGCCGTGTGCATTTTCACTATCGAGCGTGCCCCTTACCACCAAGTGAGCCTCTCACTGCCATGTGCGTTTTCACTGCCGAACGTGCCTCTTACTGTCATGCGCTTTTTCACTGTCGAGCGTGCCTCTTTCTGTCGTGTTGTTCTTGCATCACATGCTGCTGTTGTGCGTCTCTGGCTCCAACAAGCTGCTACCGTACATGCCTCTCGCCTCATGATTGCCACTACGCACATCCATATTGCACGTTGTCGTGCACTCACCGACCGAGCACATTCGCTACCATGCGTGCCCCACTGTAGTATGCGCCTTGACAACCTCTACGATGATGCTCTCAGATGCGATACCTCTGCACCGCCATGCGCAACCTCTTGCCGCTACACCCATGCCTTTGCATGCACTTTCATGCACGCCTTCCTTAACCAGTCCGTCTGTGCGTGCACCAGCAAGTTCAGCCCCCATTACCTTTCCATCACCAGCAAGGGACAACCCTTAGTTCCTAATTCCCCAGTGAATCCATTTCCATCTACCATCCCTCACTGGGCCACCATCACCATCTGAACCCACTGCTTATAAATGGTCTCGGTCATTTCATCCCCAGTGAGTCACACCACCATCCACAAGACCATTCCCCACGGAGCCTCATCCACTTCACATCTCACAGTGAGTCCACCCCATGTTGGCAATCCACATACACGCAACTCATACACAGCCCAACTGCATGACCTAGCTGCCTGACGCTAAACGTCCTTGCGCAACAGTCTAGTTGTATGATCTTAAACTATTGTGCACGTCTTTACCACATGACGCTAAATTTCTTTGTGCAACGGTCTAGTTGTATGACCTTAAACTACAGTGCACGTCCTGACTGCATGATGCTAAACTGCTTTGCGCAACGTTTCAGTTGTATGACCTTAAGCTATAGTGCACGTCATGGCCGCATGATGCTAAACTGCTTTGAGCAATGGTCCAGCTGTATGACCTGAAAGTATAGTGCATGTCCTGGCCGCATGACATTAAACTGCTTTGCACAATGGTCCAATTGCATGACCTTAAACTGTAGTGCACTTCTTGGCCGCATGACGTTAAACTGCTTCGCCCGGATCCATGTGGCATAACCTTAAATACGCCTCCATACAAGTGTAACCCCATTGCACACACGCCTTCTTTATGCTAGCCTCTCCGTGTACTCATTTACACATCATCTTTGCTTCATCCCTAGTGAGTCTTACCCATGCTCACAGAACGGTGAGCCATTCCATCATCCATACTCACCGTCAGTTAGTGGGTCACCCATTATCCAACTTCCATTCAAACACCACCCATCATCCATAGATAGTCTCATGCCATCTCCACCAACTGAGTCAATCCATCATCCTACTCATCCCATGACCTCCACAGACTGTCATGTACCAACATCGTGGTCCAATTGCATGACTTTAAACTGTAGCACACGTCCTGGCCGCATGACGTTAAACTGCTTTGCTGAGGTCCCGGAGGCATGACCTTAAACGCGCCCCCACAAAAAAACGAGCATGGTGTAAACCTAAAAAGGGAACGTCATGAGTACAAATGACAGACGTGCAGGGTCACGAAGCCATGCGTAAATAAAACAAGGTTTGCTAAAAACCCAAATAGGTACCGTGAGCAAAAATGGAAAAAAAAGTCAGACATGGGCGTCAGGTCATGGGCAAAGGGCGTCAGGTCATGGGCAAAAGAGCCTAATAAAAGGAGGTCAGTGAAAACTGTCTTTACGGCACCACTTCCCCAGTCTAAGTGAATACTCGCAAAGGGCACTCAGACCAATAAAGTAGGTTGATGTAGCATTCGTCTTCACATGCAGCTTCAGCTAGCATTTCAAAAAAAAAATACTCGATAGAAGCATGCCCAGCTATCAAGACCGAAAAACAAGATCATTCACAAGGCAAGAAACTATCAAACCAGGTCAATATCTTCCCACAGCAACTAGGGTAGAGCCTTTTCAAGGCTGCCTCGACAAAACCCCTCCCTGAACGGACCAGACATTCGGGCAGGCCAACAAAAAGCCCCCTACTGGACCTAGCAAGACGGGACCTCAGAGGTACCCTGCTTGTCAAAGCAAACCTGATATAGCAACAAACAATGCCACCAACAACTGGGTGTAGCTTTAAAATCATCCATTTCCAGTCCTACTGCCACGAAAATGTCCAATAGGGTGTAGACTTTAAAATCATCCCTCACAAGCAAGAAACTATCATACCATCCACCCTCCAAACCTGGTGTGGCTGCCAACAATGCCGCCAAAATGTCCAACGGGGTGTAGACTTTAAAATCATCCATCAGTGTCCCTTCTCCCCTGAAGTCTCCATGAATGGATCTACGACAAATGCATATAGACGTCTGAGCAGCTTGGTAACAGCATTACACAAATATTCCTTCAGCGTTCACGTGGGTTTGTGGCCAGGAGAAAAAAAAAAAAAAGCCGAAAGGTAATTTTCTCAATTTTAACCTTCTCTCTTCTCTTGAAGCACAAAATTCGGTGTGGCAAGATGTTTGAGGGCATTTTTCATCACCTTGTACCCCCAATGCAGAATAAAGAGAAGCTAGGACAATAAAGCCTTAATCTAAAAGTGAAATTTTCAACAGTCTCATAATGACCCACGAGGAATCAAGAATGTTGATAAAGGTCTCCTAAGAACACCTGCCAAGTTTCGTCGCAATCCGGTGAGCTTAAGGTAGTGCAGACGCAGAAACAGTTTTGGGAAAATCAACCTCTATCGCCCTGAAATGGACCTTATAACTACAGCCCTACCACTAAAGCATTAAATGACCATGGGACCACTTCCATTGGATCTGAAATGTCTGAAAACCCCTAGGGACCAAGTTTCGTCTTGATCCGACTTTTTTGGACCAAGTTATGGTCAAATTACTTGAAATGAGCAGGTCACACGCTATTACCGTGTATTCTCAATGAACTAGTTTCCATTAATGGAAACTATGTTCATGGGTTTCGAGCTCAACTTTGAATGACCATATCTCTCTCATCCAAGCCGGATCAAGATCAAATTTTATGGTAGTGTTCGTCCCATCGACTCGAGCATTTTGATATGTAGCACGACCCATGTCGTGGCCCGAGCCGAGAGAAAAACACGAGAGAAGATCGTGATTCGAGGCAAGGTTGTAGATTTTCCAGCAGGAGCACACCTCGATCGAGTGGCTACATCATGGCGCTCGCATGTCAGATCGACCCAAACGCTCAAGCCACGTTTGTCCCCAAATGCTCATGACGACTTGCTCATTGATATTCAACGATGAATCATCGAAAAACACCAAGAGATTGGCATAGTCTTAAAAACAAAGATCACGTGTTTCTCAAAATTTTTGCACTTTGTGATCGTGGCCCAAAGACCCGATCCGTGGCTCGAAAGTGGTATCAAAACGGCCGTCTTCCCGAGCCAAGCAAGAAAAGAATCACCTTTCTGCCGAACGGAGACCGGAAAGACCCCAAACCAACCCGAGAAGATGGCAAGAGTTCTTGGGCACAGTAGGGACTCAATTGGAATTTCATGGATTGTTGGTGCAGGGGCAGAATCGTCATTTTTTCCCATTTTTTTTATTTTCTTTAATTATTTTAATGCTTAATTTTTGACAATTAGGTCAACTGTTGATTGTACACCCAGATCCCACTTCTATATAAACAAGCACGCACCTTTTCTTATTTCTCTCTTTTCTTTTCTCTCTTTCTTATTTCCTTTTCTCTCTGTCTTCTTCCTCTTTCTTCTCTCTTTTTTCTTCTCCCCTTCTCTTTTCCTTTCCTTCTCTTCTCTTTCTTTTTTTTATCTCTGTTTCTGTCTCATCTCATGTTCTCATCTTTCTCAGACAATTGCACACGGCAGTGCATACTGTCGAGCGTGATGTTCTCTTCCCTCTCTGTCCATCGCGCATGGCAATGCAAATGTCGGGCGTGATCTTTCTCTTTTTCTCAGACAATTGCACACGACAGTACATACTGTCGAGCGTGACGATCTATCTCTCTCTGTCCATCATGCACGACGGTGCAAATGTCGTGCATGATCTTCTTCTTTTCCTCAGTCTATCGCGCGCGGCAGTGTATACTGCCGAACATGACGATCTCTTCTCTCCCTGTCTGTTGCGCACGATAATGTAAATGCCGAGCGTGACAATCTTTTTTTTTTTCCTCTACTTGTTGCACAGCGCATAGCATATGTCGTGCATGATTCTCCCCTCTTTCTCTCTGACTGTTACGCACGACAGTGAACACCGTCAAGCATGATTCTTTTCCCTTCCCACTTTCTGCTGCACATGGCAGCACACACTGTTGGGTACAATTTCCTCTCTCTCTTTTCTCCTTTTGCTTGTCTGACTAGAGGGCTGGTTGAGCCTTGTACTGTTGTGCTAGCTCTGACGTCGAGCAATTTAGCCATTGTGTCGAACTAGTTACCGTGACTGAGCGCATCACGGTGAGTCCTTCCTTACGACCCTAATTCCTCTCTCATCGGTTGGTATTCCTACCAGTTTCTTCTTCACATGGTTCCCAAGAGAGCTATCTCAGGTCCCGGGTCCATTTCTAAACCCTGAACCATGCCACCAGGTCGACCCGGAGGCTAGATCGAGGCACCTAACCAGCTATCATTCATGGATGGCTTCTCAAGCTATAATCAAATCCATATGGCTAAGGAAGACCAAATAAAAACGTCTTTTATTACACCATGCAGAACATACTGCTACCGAATCATTCCCTTCAGACTCAAAAATGTTGAAGCAACCTACCAAAGAGCCATGACCTCTATATTCCATGACATGAAGCATATCAACATAGAAGACTATGTGCACAACATCCTAGTCAAGTCTAAAGCTAGGAAATGTCCATCGAGCTGACTTAAGATCGATATTCGATTGACTCCAAAGATATCAACTCAAACTTAACCCTTAAAAGTGTGCTTTTGGAGTCGCCTCGAGAAAACTGTTAGGCTTCATCATCTCTCAGAGGGACATTGAAGTATCTCTCAGAGGGACATTGAAGTAGACTTACTCAAAATTTAGGCCATTACCGATATGCCACCTCCAAGGAACATAAGAGAAATACGAGACCTGCCATTTTCATATCACAATTAGCAAATAAATGCAAACCCTTCAACATGCTATTGACGTCGTTTGGATGGGATGAAAAAATCTCAATAAGCCTTTGAAAGCAATACTTCACAAATTCATCACTGTTAAGCCCGCCTATTCCTAACAAACCCCTATTATTGTACCTTTCTGTCAAAGACAAGACCATGGGGGCTATGTTGGGGCAGTATGATGACCAAGGAAAAAAACAAACCATTATATAAGTAAAACCTCGGTCGACTATGAGACTTGATATATGGATGTTGAAAAGCATTGCTTCACCCTCGCTTGGGCAACTCAAAAACTGAGGCACTATATTTTATCGCATTTCGTTAAGCTCATCTCAAAGATGAACCCAATAAAATAGATCCTTGAGAAGCCGATCCTCAATGGACGACTAGCTAAGTGGCGCATGCTCCTAAGAGAATTCGAGATCGACTATGTTACCCACAAATCAGTCATGGGGCAAACAATCACAGATCACCTAGTGGAACATGCACTTCCTGACAACACACCGGCCAATACCGACCTACCCAATGAGGGCCTCTTCAATATAGACTATTCCACTTGGGAACTCCACTCTGATGGTGCTCAGAATGAATACAGGGCTGGTGTGGGTATCATCTTATGCTTCCCAAAAAGGGTTGTAATTCGCACAGCGGTGAGGCTCAACTTTCCATGTACAAATATTATTGCGAAATATGAGACCCTGATAACGGGACGCGAGAGCATCATCAAACTTTGAATCGAAAGATTGTGGGTCTTTGGTGATTCCCTCATGGTAATAAGTTAGATCCAAGGGGTATGGAAAGTGCGAGAAGAAAATTGTCTCTTTGCCACGAAAAGGTGGGGCGTCTAACAATAAATTTCAAAGAAATCACCTTCAACACTTAGCCAGGATGAACAAGAAGTTTGTAGGTACCTTGGCCACGCTGGCCTCAATGATCAACATTCCACAAGGAGTGGATGTTAAGCCTTTCTACTTCAGGCATAAGCACAGACCCTCTCTCCCACTAAAACAAGAAATGGAAGAAAGAATTGAAAAAGGAAGAAGAAATGGGAGGGGTCTTCTCTATAAACACACAAGGCCAACTAAAAGCAAGACCATGGTACAATGACGTCTTACCTCTCTTAAAAAATAAGGAATACCCAGAAGGAGCCACTCAAAAGGCAAGGAAGCCCTAAGGTGATTCTCAGTGAATGTTGTAATCCTGAGCAATCAAATCTACAAGAAGTCCTTCAAATGAGTCCTCCTAAGGTGCAGCCACCATCCTAAAATTGATTTCATTCTTAAATAAGTGCATAATGAAGGAGGACATCCTGGGGCAGCTGTCTTCACCGAGAAAATTAGGCACCAAGGGTATTACTGGACCACAATGGAAGAAGACTGTTAGAAGCACGCCAAAAGATGTCTCAAATGCCCAATTTATGGGAACCTCATTCATGTGCCATCCATGCCTTTAAATTCAACGCCACCAATTTGGCCTTTTGCAAGGTGGGCCCTCAATGTTATATGAATGATATCCCTTAAAGCATCAAATGGTCATAGATACATCGTAACAACCACTTAATATTTCACCAAGTGGATCAAAGCTGCCTCCTTCTTAAAAATGGAGGGGTGGCATGTGGCACGGTTCGTTAAGAACAACATAATCTTTAGGTTCAAAGTCCTAGAATGATTGTCACTAATAATGGGACAAAGTTTAAGAACGAAATGACTTGGGTATGCAAGAAATTTGGCATAACCCAGAAATTCTTGACCCCTACTATCCACAAGGAATCGGCCAAGCTGAGGCTACCAACATGTCTCTTCTTAAGAGCATTGACAGGATCATTGAGAACAGGAAAGACTAGCATGAAAGGTTGCAAGATGCCCTATGGGCTTATCGAACCAATGAAAAACACCCATAGATATGACATCATATTCATTAGTCTAAGACTCCAAGGCGGTAACACCTATGGAAATAGATATACCTTCACTTCGGATACTAACTCACCACGCCTCGAACAACAAAGAATTGCACGAAGCTCACCTGACATCCTTCATCACCCATGATGAGAGACAGTTACGGGCCTGCAATTTTATGAAAAGCTACCAAAGGCGGGTTGAGCGAGCATACCTAAGGAAGATCATCCTGAGACAATTCCAAGTAGGTGACATGGTATTAATAAAATATTTCATTCATCTGAGACAATTACAACTCAGTTCAAGGAAGGGATCTTATCATCTAAGGCTTGAGCGATAGATCTAAGGGCCACAACCTCCCTGATCCACACAAAGATCTAATAAAGGTCCGAAGAACTAAGGGCGACAACCTTCGGCCTCTGAAATGCAAGTTTAAAATAAGACAAAGGAAATCTATCGATAAGAAAAGAGAGGGGCGAGCCCCAAGGTAAGAGATACTCGAGAATTTCGAGTCCCCTCAATCCAGTTGGAATCAATCCAGCTCTAATAAAATTCCTTCATCCTAATAAGAAGATTTTCTTCTCCGAACTTATCACTTTAAGAAAGATCCTTACAACTTGTAAGAGCTTTCACTCGGGGCAAAATGTTTTTCAAAATTAGTATTCTAAACTAATTTATTTGGAAGATCAAATCTAAAAAAACACATTAATTCTTTATACCCACCAATGGGTGACATGTGACTAAATTGTAAGGCCCCACCTCCTACTTTAGAAAGAAGTTTTGAATGCTCATCAAGCATCTGATTCAAATCATTTTCAAAGATTTGAAGTCCATGGTTACATGACTTTAAATTACTAACTACCACTATACAGAAATGTCGTTTCCCCGCCTATGACGAGACTAACCAGCGTGAAGAGAGCTCTCTCTCCCGTGTTCTTTAGACAATATGGGGTGACCCATTTTCTGTGAGTGTATGCATTCCTGAAACGACCCAGCAAAAACTGGAATACCAACCTTCAAGGGTCGTGACCGTCACTTGCTCATAATAGTGTGTGTGCGACCGGTGCCATAAACATCTGTACTAGGAAGCTAACAAGCACAAAGCAATCTGACGGCATGTGTGCATTAGTCACTCTTCTGATTTGCATATACGCTAAAATCCTTAAAACTACAGGGGGCTCGATTGGTATGTTTTTACCCAATCCCTAAGTGTGTGCATAGGTGACAAACTCACATACATCAAAAGGAAAAAGATACACATGTGAAGGGTGGCACAAATGAAAAGCAGAATCATGAAAGCAATATCAAATATGCCAACAAACAAGGGTCAACCATAAAAGGGGCACAAGCACCCCAAAATCCAGTCAATCAAATTGTAAGAAGTCAAAGTGGCATCAAAATATCAAGGATCCAAAATCGCTAAGTAAGGGCGATAGAAGGACGAGGTCTCTTATTCACAAAAGAACCCGAGAAAGCTAGGTCTAGCGCTCACTCAAGAGGTGGGGAATGTTGATAACGTTGCAAGACATACTGCACCAGGATATTTGGGTCACAACCCCTATCAAGGACGGATGTCTCCAAAGCTGTAATCACATGCCGACTAACCTCCTATTCAGCTTGGCGTGGTCCTGCTAAAAAAAAAAATTAGTTAGTAAAAGAATGGGAGTGGTATGAAGCAGATAAGAATAATAGAGGGAGAAAAGCAAGACGTGTACTCTTTCGTTCTGCAGCCTCTGACACTCAGCCGAATATTGTGTCACGTGGGCACGATCACAATCTGCGTCGACAGGATGAGCACTCAAAGATGGGTCACTATCGGAAGGAGGAACTACTTGAGAAGAAGTCTATGTTGCCTCATTAAGGTGCCTCTGCAAATGGTCGAACCTCGCCTCCAAGTCTCGAAACGCCTCCTCAACCAAGCTATATCATATGCCGCATCTCTAAGGTGCCGTGAGCAAATCTCTCGAACCACGGGGATCGAAAGACAAATGACCGTGCCGACCGATAATACTCTTGGTGATACTCGTCCACCACTACAGGGGACAACATAGATATAGCCCCTGAAATTCACCCTGCAGACTTCATCGCGTAATGCATGGCCCCATGTCCATTCGATACAATTGGTTACAACGGATATGAGGAACAATAAAGATCGGAGTCTATGGGAGCCTGGGCTGAGGATGACCAAAGTGCCTAAATGTTTATACTCGAAAATGCGGGTAGAGAATTCAGTTCCCACCGTGGTTTCAAGTGAAAGCAGGTCAAAGAGTTGATAGAGAAAGGGTCATGTCAAATTATGTGCCTAGCGAGAATCGGACCACAAGGACGTATCTCACTCGGACCGCCATCAAAGCCAGCTTTCTGTACACCTTAAGCTTAGACTTCAAGAGGAGCTTTGAAAACGGTTTAATGAAGAGAGGGGGTTTTAAGGAAGATCCTTTTAAAAATAGAAAGGTAACTATAATATCAGACAAATCGAAGCAAACCCAGCTAAAATAAACAATATTTAAATCATGTTTATGAATAATTATAAAAGCATTAAAGATGGGAATATATGAACCTTATTAATGCTAATAATTGAAATAAAAGAGGGAAGAGAAGAGAATGTGAGCTTTAATGGGGGCTCTTAATGCATGAGAGAAAGAGGGAGAGATAGAGAGAGGGGGGGGGGGAGGGTGGGAGGGGCAAAAGCTTAAAGAAATCAATAAAGACTCATTAATGGAAAACAAAAGAAAACATGGATAACATGATTTAAAATTAAAAGAAAGAGATGAGGGACCTTAGGCCAAGCCCCTAGGCCCAGCATCCAAAGTCGGTGCCGATTCAAAGCGAGTAGTTGCACAGTTGATCCCGATCCTCGGGGTTTGGATGGAGCAAGTGAATATAAGTGGAAGGGGCCGAAAGGTCTGATTATCTGAAGCGCCTTCAAGATAAAAATGGAGTTGAATATGTTAGATGTTCAATTTTAGAAGCTTTGGTGAAGGTTTGGGTTTGATTATAGGTTTACTTTAGCTGAGCTTACGCATTTAATACATGAAAATTCGACTCTTGGCTTCAGTTCAATTCGACAAAGCTTACACACTTAATGTGAAAAAATTCCATTTTTAACCTAAGATCAAGTGGTCTATTTATATCCAAATCGAGCTTAAGATAGCCATTGGATCCTTTCTTGGGGCAATCTTAACCATCCATTTCCCAGTGCCAATTGATGTGCCTCCGGCGCCATTAGCAAAGGCGTCGAAGTCATCATTACTTAGCATTAGTGCACCCTCCAAAATTAAATGCTGCCTTAGTTGCCATCTAATCTATTTAATTTCTTTCAAATCATGGCCGCTAAATTGGGTACAAGTGCAACAGGAATTGGGCGCGATTCAGACTTGCTCCATAAGTAAAAATGCCACGGGTCATGTTATGAGTGGTTGAGAAGATGTGTCGATGCTTGAAGCTCCCCCGGTGGCATTCTAAGTGGCGACAGTGCCAGGCGAGAATTTTTTGCGCCTCATACAGTCAGCGGTTGAGTGTACGTTTCCTCGGCTAACCAAAAGTTGAGACGTAAGTCTGTACTGACACCAGGGGCACATCAGTACGTCCTAATAGGTGTCAGTTCGTACTGACAAGTATAATTATGCAACTTTAAGTCACATCCATTAGACCACCACCGTTTTGGTTGCTTCTGGTTTAGCAGCAATCCAAGTCGGTGCCACTTTTGTCCCCATTCTGATTGATGGTTCATATTGTTGTCGGGTTGACCTTTATGTCGCCATTAGGAGTGTCCTTGACTGCCATTTGAAGTGGCACCAAGTCTCTGTGCTTTCGAATTGTTCTTCGGTTGACATTCCCAATGCCGACTCTGACTTATCTCGCTTTTCAAGTGCTTTCAGATCTGCCCAAGTGTTCTAAGGACTTGTGGAGGCTAGTTTACGGTTGAATTAAGATGGGTGTGAGTGGTTCAAGTATTGAGGTGGTTTGCCCAGGGTATTATGGTATGCTATGGTTTTTCAATCTAGATCAGGGTGTCTATACTAAATAATCGCCCCATCCGATATGTAAAAGCTGCAAGTAGCTAAAAGGGAGCTGGAGCCAAACTGAGCCGAGAGGCCAGGGGCTTTCGAATTGATCTAAGAGGGCCCAATGCCCCCAAACAAGTGAGGTCGGCCTTACCTCACACTTCTTTTTCTTTTGTTGGTCCGAACTGCACTTATTGAACTGCTCGACCCTTATCCTAATGGGCACCAGGGTCACCCTCACAAACACACACACGTAAACCCAAAAGGGGGGAGCACGATACCCGCACCTTTTTCTTCTTCTCTCTACTCTAAAAAGGCACAACAAGTTCAAGAAAAGGGTTTCTCATGCACACGCGAAAATCCAAGGCCAACCAGTTGGCAACTGCACTGAGAACACGCCACCCCAAAGTTAGTCTGGCTTGTTTGCAGACTCAAACATCATACAACCCACACTTGAATATGGCTTTGGATTTAACCAACTGCTACTTCTGGTTTGGGGATTTAATGATCCCTTCACCTAAGAATCTGTCCCTTGGGAGTAAGGTTCTTCCACCCACATCTCCCTCCTTTCTTTTGCGAAGCAACCAAACAGCTCGCACCTGGGCTCTGGTCCAGCCTAGTGTGAGAAAGGCCCTTCGAGTCCCTCTCTCCCCATCTCCAGAAACCAATAGCCATCCCATTGTTGTCACGTGCATCGGGTGGCTCGAAAGCCACCACATACCATATGCACCCAGTCACTGACAGTTTATCTGTCAATCTCAAGTCTAAAGGTGGCCCCAAGACCACCCTCGTCCTTACGCAATTGGCGCCTCGACTGCCATTGCTCTTGTGGGTAGCCTGAAGGCCACCTCAAACCCACTCCATAGGCATGCCGACCACTTGGCCACCAGCACCAACTCTCACACACACCAAACTAGGGGCTTAGCTGTAGGCCCATCTTAGTTAAAATGCCACATGCCGACTCAATGCACTCCCACTCATTGTGTCAATGGCCTAGCCACTGGCCCATCTCACAATGGGCACCCAAAGGCCATCCTTTATCACACACTCACTAGGACTAGCAGCCTAGCCACTAGCCTAGCATCTCGGGGCAACCAAAATATCACCCCTATTCACTCACACACTCTGAGCCTCTTAGGACCTGAGCCCAAAACTAAGAGTGGCTCGAAGGCCACTCCATTAGCACTACATGGTACTCACTCAGCTCGGGCCAGCCCTAAGCTTGTTTCCCAACAAACAAACTGCCAATGGCATAGCTATGGGTCACATTTACACATTCCTGTGCACACCGCGAGTAGTGACCACAAGGTGGCCCTATCATGCACACTTCACAGCGAGACTGGCACCTCTAAAGCCTGACCCTCTGTCCCATCTCGAGTTGACCACAAACAAGTCCTTGGACCGTGCACACATGCACATGCCCAATATTGCTCTTAACTCTGAGGGAAAAAGTCACGATACACGACCCCTACTCTCCATAACCTCTCCATCTTACTCAAGCCTCTTACAACTTGGTACTCAAAAGGCTTTCCCCCAAGTACCCTCTTGTCATCTCCCTCAGCACACCATGTGTATGCCGACCCCCGAGGATATCCTCGGGGCCAAGCCCTTCACCTAAAATAGATGGAACAGCATACCCATCCCTCAGCCAAATGCGAGCTACCCAAAATAACTGTGAAATCCCTATTCCTAGGCCATCATACCTTACCTGAGTTGATGGACTTTGCCTTGACCTCTTTGAGGCAAGCCAATCGCTCCTTGTAACGCTCCTAGTTTCCATTTTGGGAATGTGTATACTGGAATTTGTAGATTCAACACCGGAAGGGTATGAAGTCCCTCTCATAAAAAGGAGAACACCAATGCCCCCTGAGCCAGAAGATTTTTTGAAGAAGAATTCATTTTACCCATTACAAACTGCAATGAAGCTAAGGATGAAAGGTAAAGCCTAATGCCCAGCCATCGAACTCCAAGAGGATGGGCCCAGTTGCCAAGAAGCACGGTCCCAAGATTGTCGAGCACCAACCCAGCTCAAGTCACGACCCCAAGGCCGTCAAGAGCCGGTGGTGACCTGATTGTTAAGGCAAACGCAAGTTCAATATGGACATTCAGTACCACTCTTACCTGGACTCCCAGATTGGGGTCCAAAGTGGCATAGAATCCCTGTTACACTCGGGGTATCCATACTTGAAGAGAGAGTTGACGCCATGACTGTTAATCAAGCCAATGACATGCCCAATGGCCCTTTTGGTTAAACCATTAATCAAATTTTGGAGAGGCTTAAGGGAGCGGAGAATGCTAGACCACCTGGGGCATCCTCTGACCAAGGGGGCAGCTCACCCCTTATGCCACCATTTGTGGAAGAGGTGCAAAGACCATCACTTCCTTCAGTGGGCGAAACCCCTCCTCTTCAAGATGGTCAAGCCACCCCATCTCTTAAAGCTACTTCCCCCGCAGCAACCCAGGAAGACATCTAAAACTGATTAATCGAAGCCTCTGAGGTCTGTAAGTCCCGGGGTTGCACAAAATGGCTTCGTATAGAAAGTTGTACCAAGCTGTACCTAGATTTTCCTAAGGCGTTTCCCATTTTTTGATATTTCTTCTAATATTTTACAAAATTTTGGGAATTTTTCCTATTTTCCAATCTTTTTACTCTTGATTTTGCAGGTATTTTGTGAATTTGTTTTTCAGAACTTTTCTAAGTTTTTGAAGGGGTTATTTATAAGTTTAACTAGGGTTAATGTTGAAATTGTTTGACCTAATATCCTAGTTGTTTTAAAGTTAGCTTTAGGGATTTTTTGGTAATTTTTTTGTATATTTTGGATTTTTCTATTTTCTTCCCGGTCAAATAATGTGTACATTGTGTCAGCGGGTTATGCATGGGCCTGTTGGGCCGCATGACGCATGGCTCGACGCACTGCAATGATGCATGGAGTGTCGTGTAGCCCTACATGACGCACGAAGCGTCGCACAGCTCGACACGACGTACAGAGCACCGCTCATCGCGGCGTGACACACAAAGCACCACTTTAATAACACCAATCTGTTTCCAGGGGTAAATTTTGGTGAATTTGGCCTCTAAAACTCTTGAGGCGTATATCTTGTGATTCGTAGGTCCGATTTAGATAGTTCTTGGATTGTTGGAAAGCTCTCAGGGTCTTTTACAACTTGGGATAAGTTCTAGGATAATTCTACTGAATTTAGGATGCATATAGTCTACTAAGATTGTGTGGTCCTTTGGACTTAGAATAGAGGTTTTAGGAATTCCCTTACCCAGAATTTCATGGGGGTGTCTACAAATCACTGTAGTCATAGATTGGAAAAAAAAATAGGTTCCTAATATTAATATTGTGAATCAATTTTTAATTTTATCACGGATCACCCATAATTCGTCATTTTAGTTATTAGCAGATCATCGGATTTGTATTATTTTTTTAGATTTAAAATCATGAATGTAAAGTATAAATGCATTTAAAGTGATTCAATGTGCCCTTCAATTCCTAAATCCATCTCCAAATTAGATTTTTCAAAGGGGACGTGTTTGCACTGACCTCATATAATAAACATTTCAAATTCTAAGTGGCGTTTATTCTGAACGATATGAAAAGCCTTCATTATTTCCTCTTCCTATAAACAGGTGATGGCAAGCAACGAGATTGACCACAACCTTGTTATTAGCATTTTTTTTTTTTTTGAGAGAAAGTTCAAGGATATTATTAATCTAGAACGAGATTACAGAATCTAAAATAACGGCTTCGGAGAGGGTAGAACCTCCTTTGGCCAGGGAATCAGCTAGCCCATAAACCTCCCTATACACATGAACAAAAGAGACAGAAAAGGAGGAAGCAAGATCCAAAATCTGAAATAACAAAGATTTCAACTCCCATGGAAGTTTTTGATCCCCTTTGCACCAATTCACAACATTGAGGGAATCCCCTTCAATAATGTAAGAAGTCCCCAAATTCCTCTCCATAAGGGAACGAAGGTCAAAGAGAAGGGCAAAGATCTCTGCATAATTCGCAGTTCACACCCCAAGTGGCCCTGTATAGGAGAAGATCACATTACCCATCTAATCCCGGAGAGCCCCTCCAAAACCAACAAGACCTAGGTTACCCAATGAGCTACCATCAAAATTGAGCTTATACACCCCCAAAGGTGGGACCATCCATCTGCCTTTAGGCCTACACTTTTGGAAACCCAAATGGAAAAGGTAAAAAGGATTACATCTCACATCCACTTCAGAAATATTCCATCCACAACTCGTAACAAAGAGGTATAGAGATACCTTCAAACATTCTTCAAACATAACCAGATGGAATGCAAGATTTTCTCCAAAACGTTTCTAACTGGCAAAGAGATACCTTCGAACATTCTTCTATTTCTCTCTCTCCAGATCTCCCATTGAAAGACACCTCTAGAGATTTGCCATCCCCTACATTTGAAGGTCAATGAAGTCATGCGACTCAATGAATCTATTAAATAGACGCATTGATTAAGTAATCACTCCCCCAACAAAGCATTCATGTGGCCAACTGGTAAAATTAAAATCCCCCCAATACAAATAGGATAAATAAATTGAGAAATGACTTCAGTCATTTCCTCCATAAAACAAAATTTCTAAGCAGAACTATGTGGACCATAGACATTCATCAGAACCCATTTAAACTTAGCTTCAGGACTCACAAAGCCAACAAGCAATAAAAAATCTTTTTTGACAATACAAAAAGAAAGCAAAATCAAAGGGTCCCAAATCAACCAAATACCACCAGACTAACCCACTGAATCAATGCCCACAAAATCTACTGCTCCATGTCCCGAGACTTCCCTAACCCCAAAAAGAGTAGGGCTTGGAATTTTGGTTTCTTAAAAACTAAGAGCAGTAAATTTATACTTATTAACAAAAAATAGAACATATTTTTTGCGTTTGGGGTCACCCAAACCCTTAGATTATAAGAAAGTAATAACATTAAAGAGATTTGAGATGGGAAGTACCTGAACCATCCTCCCTTGGTCCAAAGTAGACTTGTTCGAGCATCATCGCCTCCTCCATGGTCACATCATCAGAATCATCCTCCGAGGAAGAAGAAGTGGTAGCGATATCATTAATTTGAGCCTCTCTGATCACCACTCCAGCCGTCGTATCATGCTTCCCTTTTGCTAACAATCTAGCAAATGAGCGAGTACCTTTAACATGGCTTTTACCTTTTTCCTTCTTCACACTCTTCTCCTTAACAAGGGTAAGAGGCTCAGCATCTCCACCAGACATCAATGACTTGGACTTCTGTTTTTCAACGCCAGTGGAAGCGAATTTTCCAACCCTGATTTTCTCTATGATATCATGAAAAACTACCCCAATGGGTAAATCTTAGTCCATGCCACTGTCATGAACTATCGACCCCATTAACTTCTCTGCTTGATCAACCCTACCATCCACCTCAAAAGTCGAGTCCATCAGCTGCAGCTCTCCGTCTTGATTCTCCTCGGCACTGAACCAGGCACCGTCTTAGAGAGATGACGAAGTAGGGGTGTTCCTCATGAATCACAGAGAGTGGGGCCACGTCCACTACCTCCATTCTCGACACCAACTCCTGCTCTTATTCCTGAGGCACAGCAGCATTCTCTGGTAAGTTCATCACAGCGTTTTCAACATCACTAGCCTCTGCCATAGCAATTAGTTCAACATCATTTATAACCACCAAAGCTAGCAGGTTGACCAACAAAGGATCGAAAGGAAACCTCTTCATAGCTCGGGTCTTCCTTGACGCACGTCGATGCCACAGAGGATACATGGTAGCCAGAATTGCCAGTATCAGCTGGATAACTATCACCTTCTTCTGCATCTCCTACTGTGAAGCCAAAGATTTGAGATGTTGGAGGAGCACCTTCTTTGAACTTAAGGGATGAGAAGCAAACCTCTCATAATCGACCGCCTTCACCTTCATGAACCGATCGCCGCCCTTAGCAATGTCAGGGAGCTTCAGGTGTCTAACCACCGTAGATTGCACCCATCCCAAGGAAAACTGCTCGTTTAGGCGGCTCGATAAAACTCCCATACCTACACCTTCATCCTTTTTGGAAACTTCCCTCGAAAATTGTGAACGTATCTTTGATGGACCCTCGGTAACTTTTGACAACATGGTCAATAACGGATTGCTCCAAGCCCACTGTATTATTCGTAAAACGCCCCACAGGCACCCAACGCTTACGAATTTTAAAATTTTGAAATTTCCTCTACGACTTACCAAAATTGCGAGGACCTACCCACTGTTGGCCGGAATTCCAATTTTCTGGCCTAGACTTACGACGGTGTACGACCTCCTTCCACCCAGATTTTCCATCAGGGTCATTGTCAACCTTCTGCAGTCTTGAATGAAAAGAGCCTCTCTCAACAGTTTCTTGCATCACAGAAATTGAGAAAAATTCTTGATCCACTCGGAAGGTCAATATTTTAGCGATGTGTGCACCTCCCAATTTCCATATGCGAACTCTTACATATCTAAGATCAGCGTCAGTGAAAGCAAACTTATCAACATCACAGAACTCACCACATTTGTTAACGAGTTTACGAAATGTTTGTAACGACCAAGCATGGGCATGAACACCTAATAGTCTGATCCACAGACTATATTTTCGTAGGTATGATTGATGAGAATTCAGCCTCCAAGGTTCAAGGGATAACAGTTTCCCTCTAATACGCACAAAACGATTCTTCAAAGCCTCACCAGAGTCCATCTTAGAGAGAAGGAGAAAGATGATCTTGTTCTCTCCTATAACTTTAACCTTTGAAGCATACGACAATCTCCCACTCCTTCTAGCCCAATCAGAAAGACCGAAAATATCTGTCAAAGGGGGAGAGAAAGATCCCACCACTGGGAACTGTGCCTCTGAAAGAATGCCTCTTGAACGATCACACCTAATACTAACCACAGTCGCACCATCTCCACCTTCAGCATCACCATCCCCATCAGAAACCTTGAACTCCTCCATTCTTTACATCTCCATTGCTGCTGCCCTTTTTTCTCTCTCTAAAACCACCACTAATATTACCCCTTTTCTCTCTCTAAGACCACACTACCACTCTACTGCTGCCCCTTTTACTCTCTCTCTAAAACCCCCACCGCTATTGAAATTTATCCTCTTTCTCACGAAACTCCATCACCAAGTTCACCTCTGCCTTTAAATGGCTCACCTTTATGGTAGATGATCCCTTAGTAATAAAAACCTTGAATCGAAGATCCAGACTAAAGAACCCCAAATCCAAAAACACCACCTTTCAAAAAACCTAACCCTAGGCCATGAATTGCACTTCAACCTTCTCCATATTCATAGGCTTGGGATGGATTTTCTCTCTCTAACCCTCTTTCAATCCCCTGATTTCTCACTGATTACATGGTTTGGAATGGATTTTCTCTCTAGCCCTCTCAACAATAGCAACGGCATTTTCCTTACTTGTTCTCTTCAAATTATTCACCAAAAAGCTCTTCAATAGCTCCTATGAATAATCTTTCGAGATCAACATACACTATCCAGTGGGAAATATATCAGGTGGAAATATAAGGAAACAATCTCTTGTGATGTGATAGTGCTTGCCTATAAAATCAATATCTATTTTAAGAAAAACCCTCCAAATTGAAGGGATAACTTTGATTATGAAATGAGATTCCCTCGAGTTTATCTTTCCTTCTCAAGCCTATAATCAGCTTCTTCCGAACTCAGCATCTTCCTCCTTTAGGAAACTTGCAAATCAGTGACTTCTCACTCTTGCACTCTCAAACCTTGTTATTAGCATTTATATAAAAAATGACGTTAGAACAAAAGTAGGGAAGTTTATCAAATTCCCCATGAGAAATCAACAATTTAATGTCTTCGTTGTAGGGTATTTTTTGACACGCTTGTATTCCCAGTGCAAATAATGGAGAAACCAGTAGCAACCTAGACCTGCAGGTACTAAAAATGCCTAGGGACTATGGAAACCCTAACCAAATAAGCTAAATTTTGGAAGAATTTGAAAAAGGTGTCATCCTGGCCTCAAAAAGTATACGAATGTAGTATTCGATGTCCCAAATATGTCTGTCAAGTTTTATCTCGATCCAACAAAGATAATCTAGATCAGAATGAAATTTCATTTGCAGTGCTGCTCTCTGACATCCCCAAAATACCTCATAATTGGAGCTATAATCTCAAGGCCTCAGCTGGTCGGCAGACCACAGCTGACGAACTCATAAGGCTCAAAAACCCCAGAATACCAAGTTTCGACTCATTCGGACCCCCTGGGGTCGACTTTCCTAAAATGGATAGGCCTTATACGATTCACAAGAGACTTCATTATGTTTTTCAAAAACATGATAGTTTTCCAACTAGCATAACTTCATCTTGAACCGGACTGAGCCCAAATTTTAGTATGTTGTGTGTCTCATTAATACACATGTTTTGACATATGGTACGTATGATGATGGCTTACAATCCTAGAGACAAATTGCTCGAAAACATGGAAAATCCAGAATTTTTAAAACAAGATAAACCTTCGCACCTATGGTTATTTCTTAAAGCCCTGACATCGGATAGATCCATGAGTGGGTCCTCATGATCGTGACTCGAAGGGCTTCATTTTAAGGTATGGATTGTACAAGATTGAGGTCGGAAAAGCACCCAATTCGGACTCGCAAAAAGGAAAAACTTTCCAGACACCGGAATCTTTTTAATGACCTTCAAAAATGGAAACGTGATCAAATGACACTCAAATTGAGGGGTTTTCGTTGCAAAACGATCACAATGACTTTCTCTCTTGTTTGTGATAAGAAAGGTGACTGGAAACTCGACAAAATGTACAAGATCTAAGATAGAATATTTCAAAGTTTATGAGTTTGGTCGGATTTTGAGTTCATCATTAAAAACTCGATTCAAGCCAAAAAAGGCATGTCAAATCGATCGTTTCGATACTACCAACGTTTTTACAATGTTTGATCATCTGGAATGTCGTCGGAATGCATGAAAAGCAACCCGAAACCATAGGGAATGCAAGAGGCCCCTTTTGAGGGATAGCCTTCTCATTTTAACAATAGTATGGAGGGGCAAAACGGTCATTTTTTCACAAAAACGAAATTCACTTTTTTAATTATGTTAAATGTATTTTCTAGAAATTAGACATAGTTTTGAACATCCATCCTTGTTTGATGATGATTCTATATAAGTTATTTTACTTCATTTGTAACCCTAAGGAGGAGATAAGTTGAAAATTGGCAAAATAGAGATTGAGATCAAATTTTTTCTTGTGTTTGTCTCTACATTTTCACTTCAAGAGAGAGGAGAGAAAAGTGATTTACAAGGGAAAGCATACCCTTGGACCCATACTCCCCTAACCATAGTCCACACTACCCATATTCTCCTAATCATAGTCCACACCACCTTAAATCCTGTAACCATAGTCTATACTACCCATACTCCCCTAAGCATAGTCAATATTATCCATACTCCCCCAACCATAGTCTACACTACCCATACTTCCCAACTATAGTCCACACTGCCCATACTCCTTCAACCATAACATAGCTCTTCCTTAGCCATAGACCTTACCCAGCCCATAACAACCATACACACTAGCCTAGCCCTACCATAAACCACCCTCCTTGAACCTACACCCCTGAGCAAACCTTGACCCTCTTCCCCTACAAGGATCTCTCAAGGAAAATCGGGACCAAGCATAACCTTCCTAGCTCAAGCCCTCGACTCGTCGCATAGGTACCCTGGTCCAACTCCCTTCTCTCTCCCTCTCTTATCCTCCCATCTCTCTCTCTCTCTTCTTTTTCTCCTCTTTCTCTCTCATTTTTCTCTCTCTTCCCCTCTCCCTTCTCTCCCTCTCTCTACTTCTTTTCCTCTCTTTCTCCTCCCCTCTCTCTCTCCCCCTTCTCTCTTCCTATCTTTTTCTTCTTCTTTTTCCCCTTCTCTCTTCTTTTTCTCCTTCTCTTCTCTATCTCTCTTCCCCTCAAGCCAATGGCCTAGTTGTTGCCTCATTCTTTCTGCTAATCCTTCTCTTCTCTCTCTCTCTTCCCTCCCTCGGGCTGATAGCCTAGCCGTTGCCCCATCTTCTCTTCTCTTCTCTCTCTCGCCCCTTCGGGCAAGCGGCATAGCTACTGCCCCATCCTCTCTCTTTTTCTCTCTCTCTCTCTCTTGGGCTAACGGCGTAGACACTGCACCGTTCTCTTCCTCTCTCTCTCACTCTTCTCCTCTCCCTCTCCTTCTCTTCACTAGGCTCGGGCAGCGGCTAACCCATTACCCCCTCTCTCTCTTTCTCTCGTCCTCTCTCTCTTTCTCCCCTCTCTCGTCCTCTCTCTCTCTTTCCCCCTCTCTTTTCTCTCTTTCTCACTCCCTCTTTCTTCTTTCTCCCACTCTCTTTCCCTCTCCTACTCTCTTTCCCTCTTACTATCTCTCTCTTTCTTTTCCCTCTTACTCTCTCTCTCTTTCATTCTCTTTTTCGTACTTTCATCTTCATTCTCTATCTCTCTCTATCACTTTTAGGACGCTTTTTCAAGACTCATCCTATCTGGCTCGTCCCACCAATACAATTTCTTGTGTCGGGGTATTTAGGATTTAAGCCTAATACCTTTTCAGTTGCTTCCGAAAAATACCTCTTTGGGGAGGTAACGTCGTGAGGCTGCTCAATTTTCTTGCCTTTTCCTTTTACTTCTCTTCTTCTTCTCTTCTTTTCTCATCTCATCTCACTCCTTAGGAGGGGTTGTGCTCTTAGTTAAACCCTTTTCATGGGGGCTACCACCTTTGACTCACCCCGGAGTGCCTTTGGCTTCTCCTTCTCTCCTCTTATTCTTTCTTCACTGCAGTTCCATCTTCAAGTCACTCTTAGGAGGCTCTCTTGAGGAGCATCTTGGTTGGGCTCGACCCACTAGTATAGTGTCTTGTGAATCCCTCATGGTATCTAAGCTTCGTGTCTAATACCTTTTCCGTGACTCCCGTAATACCTCCTGGGGGAGGTGATGCTCGAAGGCCGCCCAATTTTTGGGTGACCTCTCTCTCTCTCTCTCTCTCTCTCTCTCTCTCTCTCTCTCTCTCTCTCTCTCTCTCGCATCTTTTCTTCTTTTTCTGTACTATATCTTCCCCCTTTCTCCATCTTCATTTCTTATACTCTTAACCCCCAAACCCCCTCAAACCTTATCACAAAAAAAGGCGAGCCAAGGGATGAAATTTCAAGCCATTTATTAAGTGGGTATGTGAAGCTGTGCAAAGTAGCAAGAGATCCGAAACCAGACTGAGCCGAAGGGGTTCGAAATAATCTAAAAGATCTCAACGCCCGAACATGACCCGACCCCAACCAAGCGAGGAAGGCCTTACCTCGTGCTTTTATTACTTTTGTTGGTTCGAACTGCCTATATTGCACCACTTGACTCTTATCCTTGTGGGCACTGAGGTCACCTCCATACGCACATGCACGTGAACCCAAAACAGGGGGGCACATACACATGCCTTTTTCATCTTCTCTCGACTCTAAAGGTATACACATAAAAAAGGTCACAATTGCCCCAATTCATCCAAAATTAAACACAAAGTCTAGATCCTCTAGTGCCACCGAGTCTAAAGGTATTTTTCTTGAACTCCAACAACTGTGTGTGTCATCCAGTGTTCGACAACCCAGCCGGGTTGAACTGGAGCCAGCTAGGTTACTCGGAATCGGCCATTGGCCATGGCCATTTAGGGTGGTAAACTGATTTGACCATCCTAACTTTAAAAAAAAAAAACTCAAATAAATTATAAAAAATCCAAATAAAAGAAATTCTTTTCTAGTAGGTTTTTTATGTTTTATATTGTTCTGAAAAAGATTGAGAAGCATTTTAGGGCTAGTTTGGATGTACCCAAACTTGCAATATTGTTCAATGACAAGAAAAAAAGATTGAGATAGCAACTGGAAACCTTTTGGATAACCATTAGATTTTATTCCCCAACAAAACATATCATGACGCTAAGCCAAATTTGCCCAAAAACATGAGCAAAAAATATTTGAGTTAAAGACTCAAATTTTTTTCACTCAAATTTTTTTTCGCTCTTCATACCTTTCCTCCAAACCTTCCGCTCTGAGTAGCACTTACAAAACCTTCCTGCTCTGAGTCACACTTACAAAAGCCTCTCTCCCACTCTCAAGCAGGTCTCACATTTCTTTTCTTCTCTCATCTTCAACTATGCATATCTTTTTTGTTTCCCTCTTCGCCCCTTTTCCCCTCCCGGTACTAGTTCGACTTTTTCGCTCTCAAAAAAATGAAACTTTCCATCTTTCTCTCTCTAGAAAGTTGCACCCCTAATTTCACAAAGATATCCCTAGCATTTCGACGGGTTGTTGGAGAGTGGTATACTCCTAGATTCCCTTCTCTTACTCTCTCTAAAAATTCAAGGTTTTGCTCGATATCTCTGGGAACCGTGATTCTTCAAGTCTTGAGAGTGGAGTTTTTTTCTGTAACATAGAGTTTCTCTATCTAAATTTAATGAAGTGGTTTTCTGAGTATGCAGAGAGAGATGTTTTACAGCCTCAAAACATTTGCAAAGGAAGGTTTGTAAAGGACGTCTCACCTCTTTTGCCCATCCATCAAGTTACTCTCTCTCTAATAATAATACTGAACTTCTCTCTGCTCCTGCTTTCTATGTTCTTCTCATTCTCTCAGTCTTGCATATTTATAGGAATAACCCACAGATCTAGAGAGACAGGAATCAATATAATTAAATTCTGAAATTGTGTAAATTGGGTTTGGGATTTTTATCAATTTTTTTAAAATTTCCTTTGTCGAGTTATTTTTTGCCATTTTTTACTATTCTAAGGAGATCATTGGTGAGAAAATAAACAAAAAATATAAATTTAGAATTTATTGCAACGCATCCAAACAGACATATCAGGCAAATAAAATTTTCTTCTCATATTTTAATAGACATCCAAACAGTCTACCAACATAATAAAATAAAATGATAATGTTTCACAATTGAGGAGGAAAAAAATTGAATTTTTTTTCAATGTGAATATTTTTTTCTTTGACATCCAAGTTGGGCCTTAGCTATAAATACTTATTTTTACATTTTCCCATCTTTTAAAAATTATTTATTACATACCCTTAGGCACAAATTGATTTTTCAAACTCCATTTCTCACTATTTTTTAATCTCATTTAGATGTATTTTGTTTAATTATAATTTAAACATACTTTTTCATATATTTTGGGTTTTTGAGACTTTGTTTTTAGCTTTTTTTTAACCCCTTTTAGCCTAGTCAAGACCATCCCGGTTAGGGCCATTACCCAGACCGGTGGTCGCTCCAAAAATGTATTGCGTTAATAAAAATGTTTAAAACATTGTAACTCTAAATTAAATGAATAACTATATGGCAAACACAATCGGGGCCAAATTTGCTCCAATGCTTCACATTATAGAAACAAAGTGTTTTACAAATAATACTAGGTACTGAGGAATTCCAATAACTTAAATCTTTGTTACGGTTTATATTAACCTAAATGCTAAGCTGAATACCCTTGATTCGAGTCTTGAAGTTCACACACATATGACTCTCTAAAGACAAACATATATACAGACAGATGGAAAAATATCAATACCGTGGGCATATCAGCCCATATACCTGAACTAATGGCAAAGGGGTATTGTTTGTGGTATGCTCCTTCTTCGAATCGGGGCTTCAAGTGAGTTTGGATCAACAACTTCACTCTTGCAATTAGATTCTTGCACCATGGATCAAAGAACGGCAAACTTAGTGGCATGTTCCGCAACGGACAGTGGATAAATACGTTCACTTCTATCTCTCTTCTCACGCACAAATGGGAAGAGTCATGTGTCTCAAGAATTCTCTCTTTCTCTCTATTTTGTCCTCTCCTTCCTCACTAGAAAATGGGCGTATAAACAAGCATCACAAATAGATAAGGATGGATATTCATATGCCTCATTCGTTCGGTGACCATTTATCTTATCTTCACGTTTTGGCTCAAGAAAATAATCATATGTCTTCATTTAAATTTGAATGCACTAACAGATGGCCTTGATAATAACTTTGTGCTTCATTGGTCTTTATCTTACCTGGTATTTGAATTTGAACACGCAGCTACCGATATTTAGCAAGATATCACGTGAGAGAGTTAAAGAATTCTATTATTCTTATCTACCGCCAATCAATCAATTGCACATTGTATTGACATGTCTTCATATTCGTTTGTAGCTTCCTAATGATGTGTCTTTTGACCATGAAATTTGAATAGATAGTAGAGGACTCAAAGAAGAACACAATAGTCCAAGCCCACTGCAAATGGGCTACGAATGAGAGAGATATGATCCATTGAAGTTCACCCTTCTCTGCTGAAAATTACAGCAGCCAAAGTCAGAGGATTGTGGGTACAACCGTGTCCACCACAAGGGATTATATACCATGAAAATATGATAATATTGTGAAGGGGACTTTGATAAACATATCCACAAAATTTGTGCCTGAGATTCCTCATGTATTGGGAGATATCATTCGTCGCCAATCAAGCTTTATGTACAATATTTATGACGACTATTGTAGAGCTTGTCGCTTTCTCCTAAGTAAATGATATGATGTTGCACTCTTATGGGTGATAGGGCATTAAATCAAGCGTCCAATGGTCTAGGTGCCATGAGAAATTTTCTCGTAGATAGAGAGAAATCTCAATTTTGGTGACCGGGGGTCATCCTGGCTATTTTCTGGCAACAGACACATAAGCATTTGTTGTCGATGGATACAGATGATGGGTTAAGCCAACTCCAAATGATATAAAACCTCAGGGTGAGGGATATAATGTCTGAAATATGATTTCTCAAAGGTTTCGAACCAATCCCAAACATCAAGTTTGGGGGCGTCGATCAAGGTATATGTTGACCGCCAATGAATACGGATGATGAGTTAGGCCAACTCCGAATGATGTCCAACTTGTATAATTCTTGGACTAGAGGTATATGAGGCCTCATGAAACATATTTGCAAGGATACATCTTATTGTGCTATCATATGATGAAGTTTCCTTTTGCTTCTTCAGTCAAACACTTTATCCTTGGCAAACGACAGATTCAAAAAGACATATCGTATCGCATCAAACACCTCTGATATCATGTGGAGAGGCATATCATGGCCATGAGAGTATATGTATCCCAGAGTTTGTCTCAAATTGAGATGGTTTGATATCTTCGATCATCAATAATTAATCAAGATGCACACACTTGACCGACGTCAGATTGGAAAGCATGTCATACCACATCATATTCCTCTAGTTATCATGTAAAAGGCATATATTGGTCTTAAGAGTATATGTATCCTAGAATCTGTCTCAAACTGAGATAGTTTGACACCTATTGCTATCATTGGTCGTAAGTCAGGACATATAACAGGACCCTAAAGGCATATTGGGACCTTCATATGATTGGTTGAGCCTCGATCTGGTCAAATCAAAAGGCCGTGTGTGGGGACTCGAATGAGGGGTCCTGCCTGAGATCGCTCTCTCGGAAACCGCAGTGCGTGTGGCTGCACGTGTAAGCAGGTACCAAATAATGAGAGAGAACTTAGTGTGTGAGTGGGACCTACCTCACCATGGGTTCGTGACACGCTCAAGCATACGCTGACACCCTCTGAGATCACGATGGAAAGCCCCCCAAGCCTGAGGCTGGTTCGGCTTTAGCTCCCTTGCTGCACTCTACGCCTTATGAACACACATGCATAAGATGGTCAGACAAGTGGGTTAGAAGACCCTGACTTGCCGTTAGATGGATAATTTATAGAGAGAAGGATGGGGGGAGATAAAAGAGATGACGGAAGAGAAATGAAGAGTTACTTATTATTTTGACGGCCTTTCGGCATCAACCTCATAAGAACAATATCATAAATGAATAAATTATCTTGTGGAAGAAGTAAGGAGAGAGAACATTAATAAAAGAAGAATGATGGATGAGAAGAGAGTAGGAGATGTCAAGGGGAGAAGACGAGAGAGGGAAAAAAAGAAGGGAAAGTGGAGAAATTGAAATAGAGAGAGATAGACAAAGAATAGGGTGAAGGAAGATAAAGGGAAAGTGAAAACCGGAAAGAGTGAGAAAAAGCGAAATAGAGAAAAGAATAAAGAGAGAGAATGACAATGAGAGAAGGAGAGAGAGAATGACGATGAGAGAGAGAGAGAGAAACAATAAAGAGAGAGTGAAAATGAGAAAGAGAGGGAGGGGTGATGGTAAAGAGAGAGAGAGAGAGAAGTGACATTGAAAAAGAGAGAAAGAGATTGAAAACAATAGTGAGAAAGAGAGAGAGAAAAAAAGAGTGGGAGAGAGAATGATGAGAGAGAGAGAGATAGAGATGGTGAAGAGAGAGAAAGAGTGAAAGAGAGGGTGATAATAAGAGAGAGAGAGAGAGAGAACGAGTGAGAGAAGGGAGAGAAAGGGGAGGAGAGAGGAAAAAAGAGAGTAAAGAAGAAGAGCGAAGAAAAAATGGGCCTGCCTCTAGGTACGGGCCCAGAACCTAGGCATGGGAGTGAGAGAGAAGAGAACGAGAGAGGAAGAGAGAGGAAAAGAGGGAGAAGAGAGAAAGAGAGAAAGGGAGAGAAGAAGGGTGAGGGAGGTAGGCCCGCCTCTAAGAGCGGGCCTAGAGTTCAAACATGAGAGGAAAGGGAAAGCGAGAAGAGAGAGTCAGTATAAAGAGAGAAGAAGGGAGAGAGTAGAAGAGAAGAGAGAGGGGGGAGAGAGAAGAGGACTTAGGCCCGCCTCTCGATGCGAGCCCGAAACCTATACATGGGGGAGAGAGAGAAGAGAATGGGAAAGAGAGATGAGAGAGAAAGAGGAAGAAGAGAGAAAGAGAGGAAGGGAGAGAAGAAGGATGAGGAAGCTCAGCCCGCCTCAAGCCGCAGGCCAGGAGTTCAAACATGAGAGGGAAGGGAAAGAGAGAAGAGAGAGAGTAGAGGATAAGAGAGAAAGAAATGAAAGAGAGAAGAAGAGAAGAGAGAGAGGGTAAAGAGAGTAAGAGAGCTGGGCCCGCCTCTAAGTGCAGACCTAGCATTTAAACATGAGAGAGAGAAAGAGGAGAGCAAGAGAGAAAAGTGAAGGAGCTAAGAGAAGATGAGAAGCAAGAGAGTGAAAAGAGGGTAAGAGAGCTGAGCCCACCTCTAGGCATGTGCCCAGAGTTCGAACATGGGAGGGAGAGGGAAAAGAGAAGAGGGGAGAAGAAGAGAAAAGAGAGAAGAAGGGAGAGAGTGTAAGAGAAGAGAGAGGGAGAAGAGAGAAGAAAGAAAAGAGAGAAGAAGAGAAGATAGAGAATGAAAAAAGGGTAAGAGAGCTGGGACCGCCTATACTTGCGGGCCTAGCATTTAGACTTGAGAGAGAAGAGAGGAGAGTAAGAGAGAAGAGAGAAGGAGCAAAGAGAAGAAGAGAAGCGAGAGTGAAAAGAGGGTAAGAGAGCTGGGCCCACCTCTAGGCACGGGCCCATAGTTCGAACATGAGAGGGAGAGATAAAAGAGAAGAGCGGGGAAGAAGAGAAAAGAGAGAAGAAGTGAGAGAGTAGAAGAAAGAGAGATGGAGAAGAGAGAAAGAAAGGAAAGAGAGAAGAAGAGAAGAAAGAGCGAAAAAAGGGTAAGAGAGATGAGCCCACCTCTGGTGCAAGCCTAACTCTTAGGCTTGAGAGAGAGAGAAAGAGGAGAGTAAGAGAGAAGAGAGAAGGAGCAAAGATAGAGGAAGAACTAGGCCCACCTTTAGGTGCGGGCCCAGGACTCTGACCCAAGAGAGACAAAGGATAAAGAGAAGAAGAGAAGCGAGAGAGTGAAAAGAAGGTAAGAGAGTTAAGCCCGCCTCTAAGTGTGGGCTTAGCACTTAGACTCGAAAGTAAGAGAGAAAAGAGAGAAGAAGAGTTGAGCCCACCTCTAAGTGCGGGCCTGGAACTTAGGCATGGGGGAGAGAGAGAGAGAGAGAGAGAGAGAGAGAGAGAGAGAAAGAGAGGAAGGGGGAGAAGAAGAGAGGAAGACATAAATCGGGCCCGCGCCTAGGTGCAAAATGGTCATTTTTGGGGCAAAATGATCATTTTACCACATTTTGCCCCTGCCCACAATCTTAAAAATGACGTGATGGTACCTAAAAAGGTACCATGGGCTATGGTGATCATTCGGGACTCATTTTGGGCTCTTTCAACAACCTCACGTCAAAAAATAATACCGTAAAAGTGACAGTCTAAGCGAGACGATCGTTTTGAAATATAATTCGATCCTTGAATCGAGGTTTCGGACCCTTCTTAAAATCTGGCAAAAGATGAAAATATTGCAATCTTAAAAGCTTAATCTCGCCTGTTTCTTGATATTTCAGGTCGATCTTTTTATCAGAGAATGACGGTGAAGCCTCCATGGTCGTTTTGTGATAAAAATGGTTTGATTTGGTCGCTGAATCATCACTTTAAGAATTGGGGATTTCGATCACCAAAAAATTTTCCTTTTTGCAACCACAAAATATAGCACTTCTGGTATTTTATCACATGTGATGTTTACGTTGGATCGAAGCCCATGACGTCACGGTCGCAACAGACCCATTATCAAGACGATCCGAGATCAGGGCTTTATTAAATGACCATTTGATCAAAGGGGTCTTCTTCTTGCAAAAATTTGCAATACATGAGTTTTCTCGGGAAACTTCTCTCTTGGATTTCTTCCTTCTCAAGCTATATCACGGGCCGTGCAATATATCAAAACGTGTGCATTGACGAGACGAAGATTCTCTTGAAATTTGAGCTTGATTGGGTTTAAATTCGAGAAGTTACGACTTTCAGAAGATGATCCCGAAATCATAAGGCACAGTTTCCATAAATGGAAACTGGTTCACCGAGGGTGCACCAGAATAGTGTACAACCTATGCTTTTAGGTAAGTTGGCTTTAGAATGGTCCAGAAGTGTCCGAATGAGCTGAAATTTGATATCTAGGGCTTTTCAAACTTTTCGAATCAAATAGAAGTGGCTTGGTACTCATCTAAGACCCTGATAATAGGTCTGTAGTTATGAGGTGTTTTTTCAGTATGTTCGGAGCTGAATTTGAAAACTAGGTTTTCATCTGATCCATCCAAACTTCATTAGATCGCGACAAAACTTGAGGGGTATTCTTAGGGAGTCAAATTCCACCCCCACATGCCTTTTGGGACCGATCCAACACCCTTCAAAAATTCACTTCAGATCAGGGTTTATTTTATCAGTGCTTCTGTAGTCCGCAGGTATTTTGATACCTGCGTGCTTAGGTCACAACTAGCTTCATCCTTATTTACATCGGGGATACAAGTGTCAAAAAATACCCTATAACTGCTTTCCCCACCGAATGTTGTGCTTCGAAAGAAGCGAGAATGACAACATTCAAAATCAAAGGCTTTCGTTTTTCTTCTCAGCCATCTGCATCAACACAGTCGTTAATCGTTCTTACTGGCATGCTGACCATGCATGGAAGGTTTTCAATAGTGTCAGGAGTGATAGCAAGCTTGGGAGGCATTTCATTCCTCCATTCTTCCTCAAGGTTCATGAGCATGACTACCTTTGAACTACAGGGAACGTGGCAGACCTCGATTTCTAGATATGGACCTTGCTGGCATTGAGTACCTCTCTCTCGAAGGAGAAACTAGGTCTTTGTTTGACGATCTTTGCTCCATTTTCCAGTGGGCCAAGGATTGTGCAGTCCCTAATCATGAGGGACGTCCTGTCCAGGATCTGAACGCCCTGATAAGAAGTGGGCCTCATTCTGCCCCAGCTGCTAGACCTCACCATAGCAAGAAAGCCCAAGATGCTTCTGAAGTAACCCTAGAGGACGGGTTGAGGAAAGGGGCAAAGAAAAAGAAGGGCGTAGAGGGCTTATGGTTGTAGAACCTAGAATCCTCAAAAAGAGCGCTTGTCTAAGCAAGAGGACTTTGTTGAGCTCGGATGCATCCGCCTTAATTCCACCTGCTTCGAGTTAAGGAGTTGATGTTCCTCTTAGGGCGAAGAAGCGTTCAAAGACAACGGCTTCTTCTAGCCCAATTTTGCCACCAGAGGTAATGACTCCTGCTACAGACGTAATTCCTGAAACTGCTGGGGCTCAGTCAAGTGCATCTGGTCATAAACTAGAGAGTGCTCCTCTTCTCCTAGTAGAGACAGAGGCACCTCCTACTGATAATCCCACTGAGCCTATAACAGTGCAGTTTTTGGCTCACTCTTCTTTGAGTCAGAGGGACTTTCTCTGAATTATTACTGAGGGAGGAGATATTCTTGAAACTGAAGCTATTAGGGAAGCTCCAGATGTCGAAGTGGCCATTCTTGAAGTATCTTCTCCCATCATTTCAGAGGTGGAACCTCAGCCAGATACTTCTTCTGGTGTTGCTTTAGAATTTATAGCGGTTCCCTCTTCAGAAGCATCAGCCTTAGCGGCTACGAGTGCAGAGTCTTTATCTGAACCTGTCATTCCTTCAAGTGAGTGTTTGGTTCTTGTTCCTCATGAACCAATTGCCATTGTTGCAGTTCCTCCTCCTCCTGCAGCAAGTTCTCCTTCTCCACTTCCCTTAACATTGACCAGGAAAGCTTTGCCGGTATCGATCCTATTACGGTCAAGTCTCTAGGGAATAAAGGAATGCTCCCTCTCTGAGCTTGCTGCTCAGATAGATGTAGCCAGGGAATGCGCAACTACTTTAAGGATGGTCAACTATGATAAGGAAACCTTTGATGGGTTCGAAAGCCATTTGAAGGACCTTGAACAATGGGGAATCGAGGCCTCTCAACGGGAATTAGAAGTTCAGACATTATGCAAGCCCTGCCTGGCTGCTTCAAAAGAAGCTATATCCCATCATCAGAGCCTTATAAAAGGTTATGAAGAAGAGAAGAGCATCCACCTTTCTAACTAGGCTTCCTCTCTTATAAAAGGTTTGCTCTTCTTTCTTCACCTCTTGTGATTAACCCTTGTCTCCTTTGAAGGGGGCAAGAGTTGAACCTGGAGACTTGTTTTACATAGGAGTGAGATTGAATTTCACCATGTGTGACTTGAACGCCCTCTCAGGTTTTCGTCCAAGTCCTTAGGGCGTGTGTCAATTATGGTTTTTACAAGAACCCCATATCTATATATTTATTTATTTTTATTTTTTTTTGTGGCTCTTTTGCCCATGGTTTTTACACCATGTGTGCCATTTTCTCATTTTTACTCACGATCCCCTTTTGGTTTTTCATCATGCCTGATTTATTTATATATATATATATATATTTTTGACATCTTTTACTCATGGTAGCTGATGGTGCTACCGTACCCCGCCATTTTTTTATTATTTTCTTGTGACTTCCTTAACCATGACGCCCTTTCGAGTTTTCGTCATGTCCGTCTTTTGGGGAGGCATCTTTAGGGTCATGCCGCCAAGGCCATCGATTTGGTGTGATTTAAGGTCCACCAAGACGTAGTGAAGGCAATTTAGGGTCGTGCCTTCGAGACCATAAGTGATGTATTTTAACGTCATGCCACCAGGGCGTGTGGAAGGGGTGATGAAGATCTAGCTTAGAGAGTGAAGACTCAGAAGGTGAAGGAGAAGCATCTTAGGGAGCTTGGGTGACTTGGGGAAAGTCAGTTTGAGAGAGGGGAGGTTCACAAGGTAGAGGGGATGAGGATGAAGGTTCAAAAGATGAGGGTAATAAATCATGAGGGATCACCAGACTGATGGCATGACAAACTTCAAGGGTGAGGGACTTTGGCAAACCCAATTCCTTCTCTTGCGTCGAGTTGAGTAGCAGCTGCTTCAATGGCTTTGAATGGAGTGATTATCCCTTTGCCATCTTTTAGTCCCTGGTTAGACATGGGCTCATAATCCATCTTCCTCAGGATTTGATGGGCTTGGTGGCTACAGAGCCCCCATTTTGGAAGACCCCTAGCATCTTTATAAGGCAGGCCTTTAGTGGCTTCCAGTCCGTTGGGACTTTTGATCTCTGAAATGAACCCCAATAATGGTTTTGAAGCTGTAAATTTGGGGGTAGCCTCTTCTGCGTTAGTCTAGCCTTTTTTAATAACATCCAGCTGACTAAGAAGTTCTTGAGCTTGCTTCTTTAGATCAGCGATGGTGGCCTGATCCAAGTGGTCGAGCTGAGGAAGCGAGGTGTTACTAGAAACTTGGGCTGGTGATGCGGGAGTGTCAAGTGAATCATATCCCCTCTTGCCAAGGAATCTGAAATGCGCAACACATAAGCTGACCTTTGGGAAAGGTAAGTGTTATCCTCCCCTCTTAAAGAGATTGGAATGCATAAGACCTTGTGGTCGGCTTGGTTAGCCTCGACAGTTCTATGTGATGCTTTTGCCTTCAGGAGGGAAATGGGGATATGCAGGACTTTTTGGTAACCCGGCGTGTAAAAGACCCTTGGTGCCAAAGTGTCAATGTCCATGACTTCCTCATGCTTTGCAATGGGTTCTAGCTCGACCGTCACTAAGTGTGACTCTGGAGTCGGGGGAATGGGAGATGAAGTTTGCCCCTCATGGTATTCAAGTGGTGTCTCTAAGGGAGAGTAGGAGACATTCGCATGAATAGAAGTCAGAGGGAGTACCTTGTCGTTCCTCTCTTGCTCTTGGAACATACTAAGGAGCATTCTTCCCACATCCTCTGCATCATTATGAGAAGACCCCTCCACCTTTCTCATGGGGATCATAATTACCAGCTTCTGCGGGTATCACTAGTTCCTGGGGTGGTTCAAGATTGACAAAGTAGTATTTTGCATCTGCATAATGGGCTTCGACCATGAGGAAAGGTCTTTTATCGGCATAGATCGTGTACTGTCTCGTATCCCGAATATACTTGAAGCACTGGTATAGTGTGGATGGAACCATCCCTTGGTCATGCATCTAGGGCGACTGAGCAAGATGTTATCCGAGGTATCCATCTAAATCACATGGAACTGGGCATAATCATTCAAGTCACCGATTTTGAGACGGAGACGGATTGTGCCGGCCGGTTTCTCCCATAACTGATTAAACCCCTGAACTGTGAGGTTTGTCTGCGTGAGATCTCTAGGCCCCAACCCTATGCAAGTGAGAATTCTTCTCGGGATGAGATTTACTACAGAACCTCCATCAAGTATTATCTGGCTAATGGGATGGGTATGCAACCCACCGATCACGAAGAGCGACCGATGGTGAAACTTGCCTCCCAACTGAAGGTTGTCGTCAGAGAAAGTGACGACCACTTCAATCCGCTCGACCTCTGTCTCGTATACTTCGAGACAGGAGAGAACTCGTATGAGGGCCATAGGGTAGTCACCTAACAGCATGAGAGCTTCATAGACACTCAACAGGGCAGGGAGGCTCCTTAGGTGTCCAACCACGTCATACTTGACTTGGTCATCATCCAGCTCATGGACTCCTGGGTTCACCACTAGTCTTGATGGTATAGGAGGTTGTGGAGCAGGTTTGGGTATAGGATGTTTATTTGTGGGTGCAGGCTAGCTTGACTGCACAGCCAGAGTAGGTTGAGTGGGTGTATACTGGATAGATTGTGCAGCCGGGATGGGCTGAGTGGGTGTAGACTGGCTAGATTACACAACTTGGATGGGTTGAGTGGGTGGCTAGATCGAATGGCTGGGATAGGTTGGATGGGTGTAGGCTGGCTAGATTGGATGGTTGGGATAGGTTGAAGGGGTGCATGCTTGCTAGATTGTATGGCTAGATTTGGTGTAGGTAGAACGGGAGATGGTGTAACTTGAGGGGGTTGAAGGCTTATAAGGAAGGTTGGGGATGGATTTGGGTATGGAACCAATGGTGGTCATGGGTATTTGAGGAGGGGTGGTGGATTAGACAGAGTGTTTGGGTATGGCATTAGTGACGGACTTAGGTATTTTAGAAGTCTTGGTTGCTTTGGTTTTGTATGAGTGGTTGAAGCTTTCTCCCTGACCTTAAGTCAATCTGACTGACATTGACCATCCCTTCAATGACTCGCACCACATGGCATGCTTCATAAGAAGAGGAACTCTACCCTTTCATATCCATCTGTTGTTATTTTGGATCAGGCTCGGGAGGACATCAAGACTTTTTGGGTCTCAGGTTTCGGTATCGCTCGATTAGCTCTTCAAGAGTGGGAGGGACTTCTTGTTCTTGGACCTAGAGGCTAGGGCATCAGCAACAATTAGAAAACCAGCTGCTTGTGCCACCATTTTATTTAATTGCTTTTGATGTCGTTTACTGGTATTGCAGCTCTAAGCTCTTCATCGAGGGCCTCAAAGTCTGTGCACTCGAGAGTAAGTTCCGAGAAGGATGGGTTGAGAGAAGAAGGGTTTAAAGGATCGAGGATAGAAGGGGGAGGAGAGCTTTTCGGGTCATCACTCAAGTTGAACCGAGCCAGGTAGCTTTTAGGGTCATCACCTGTATTGGACTCAAAGAGGCTTTTAACGTCTTCACTCTCATTGGACGTGATCGTGGATCTTTTTACATCATAATTCTTGTTGGACGTGTGCAGGGGATCTTTAAGGTCTTTACCCTATGTGGACCATTGAGGGGTGCTTTTTAAGTCCTCACCCTTATCGAACGAGTGAGGGGATATTTGAGTAGATGCCACCCCTGGGATGATTTCTTGACTAGTTTGTAAACTCCTATCACAGTCATCATCGGGCAACGTGACCAATTCAGGGAGGAAATATTGTAGGGTTGGCAAAGGAGGGATTGGCGGGAGGAACATCGTTTCAACTGGGGGTTGGGGTTTTCTCCTCCTTCGGCGAACAGCTCTTGGGACTCATCTACCTTTCCCTTTCTTACTAACGGGAGTAGGCTGGTGAGGCTCACGAGGTCTCGGTGCCATGTTTTCCTGGTGAATTGCCTCTCTCTTCATGGACTTCCTTCTACTTCGCCCCGTATAAGTTTGTCAAGGCTGCGAAGTGGAAGGCTCCTCGAGGTTAAGGGACTCAAGGGGTACACCTTCACATGAAGTCTGTTCTTGGGTGACTTCTTGTACCAGTAGGCCGGGCTCTTGAGCGGATTCTTTGTGATTCGGGACAGGGACATTCATTGTTATCCGTCCTCGTTCTATCTTTTCTTATACAAGAGCTCGAAAACCAAAACACTGAGATATGACATGGCCTATTATCTAATGGTATGGGCACCAAAGATTCTAAGTCCCTTGTATTATGTGCCTTGGCTGTCTCAATGGTTGAAGGGAGATCATCCCTTCTTGGACCATCATGACGAATATTGCGGGGAGAAGGTTGAACGGCAATTCATCAAAGTGCAGCCTTCGAACTTGTTCATCTTCTATGTGAAAGGCTTCACCGGTCTCAAACGCCTTCTTGAGGCTATCCAACTGTATCTGACCTTTCTGAATCAATGCTTCAATACGGTCCTTAAGAGTGAAGCAATCTTGGACTGGATCCCCTAACATTCGGTGATATGTGCAATACCTCTTGGTGTTCAAAAGTCTGGCTTCATCTGGCCTCTTTGCCTCAGGAAGGGCAATCATTCCATGCTCTAACAACAACCGAAGGAGGGTCGGGAGCCACTCCTTGTCAAAGTTGTAGACCTTGTTCCTCTTTTCTTCCCAATAGTCTTTTTGATAGAGGCCTTGAGGCGGTGGCACCTAGAAGTGTCCAAGGTTTGAAGAGGGGCTTAGTCAATAGACTGCTTGGCCGTTGAAACAATGACTGTTGCACTAATCGTACCCCTTTGCTGGTTGTCTCGAGGGTTAGTGCGATTATTACTAGTATACCGGTTGACTCCTTCCCCCAAAGGTTGCGACGGGGCTCCGCAGTGGTGCTTGAACAAGCTTTCTATATGGACCGCCTTAGAAATCAGGTCCGAAATAGTGGTGGGGTTTGAGGCTTCAACATGCAACGAGATCTCGGGTCACATATTGCGGACACAGGTCTGTACTACATCAATTTCTGGCATAGGGTTGCTTTGGTACAGGGCCAAGTCCTTCCATCTGGTGATGAACTGATCAACAGGCTCATCTGGGCCCTAGGTCATTGTAAGGAGTTCTATGGCCTGCACTTCCCTCTCAACCTCATAAAAGTGCTTGCAAAATAAGTCCTCCATCTCCTCCCAGGAGTGAACAGAGTTTGGCAAGAGACGAGCATACCACCTAAATGTTGGTCCGTTTAACGTTCCACAAACTGACGGAGGAGGAACCTACCATCTGAGGTCGTTCCTTGGCATGCAGATACAAAGTGCGCAATATGTTGATGGGGTGAGCCTATGCCATTAAAGACTAGGAGTCTGACCTTTTGGTAATTGATGGAAACGGCAATAAGTCAATGAATGCAGGGCATGGCATGGCTTGCGATAGAGGGATGTCTCTCGCACCCTAGGAATCTGCTAATTCCGTAGGCTGTGACTGACCATGGCGCCAATATCTGCTTGTGTAACTCGATGAGGAGCCTGAGGCACCGTGGGGGAGAATGATCATATAGCCTAAGCACGTCATCCGCAGAGTGCGATATCCATGACCTCAGCCCTCTCCTTGGGGAAGGAAGTATCGAGCATAGTCGGGGCTTTGTATCGTCGGGAGACTCGGTCCAAGAGGCCAGTCAGCAAGGGTTGGGAATGCCTTGACTGAGCTTGGGCTCTACTAAGAGACCGGGTTGTCATCGGTTCACAACGGTCTTGGGACCATGGGTTTTGATGACTTGGGCCATCTTCAACAACCCCAATGACCATACACTACTCTTTCCCCTTTGTTTTAGACTCTGTCACTAGCTGCAACAGGTAGAAGGGGTTATCCTTTAAAAGGTCAATAGGCTCAGGTGCCACTAGTGCCTTGGACTTCTTCTTCTAAGGGATTCGCACACCGTTCTTGTGTCCGATCCTCAGATCCCAATACACCTTTTCCCAAAACTGGAATTGTAGGCGATTGGCCTTCCTTAAGCAAGCCAAAGCTACTTCCATCAGTTGAGGCAGAGAATGAGGGCCTGAAGGAGTACATTCTACAACTCTCTTAGGAAGCCTTTGCTTGACAGGAAAAGACAGAGGATGCCTTACTTTCTTGATCATCAGGGCTTGGCCCCGAGCCCATCCCCGAGAACCAATGGGCATATGGGAATACTGAGGGGACAAGAGGAGGGTACTCAACGGAAACGTCTTTACCATGTGATCAGCGGTTTTGGTGGAATATGTAGATTGAAAGGGGAGAAAGTGCGCACCACTAGCCTTTACCCTTAAAGCTCATGGCAGTCAAGAGGTTGTGTGCATGTGCACAGCTTGCAAAGGGCTCTCAGGTGACTTGAGGATCGACCCGGGCTCGGACAGAAATCCCAACTTTAGAAATGAAGGTCTCACAAGCAAGTGTGCGCGATGAAGTGGCCTTGTGACCACTACTCACGAGGTGTGCAGGCATGTGCAAGTGTGGTTGATGAGAGGGTCGTTGCCCATGTGCTTGCGGGGTGAGACTTTTGAGCCACCTGGAGCAAAGTGATGAAGACGCAAGATGCTCGGTGGGGCGACCTCCGAGTTGCCCTTGTGTGTGGGGCCAAGTCCTAAGAGACCTAGCATGTGATGGTGAACCGGGTTAACCTTGGGGCTGCCCTGAGATGTGGACCCAGCAGATGAACCTCTAGTCTTAGTAAGTGGGTGAGAGGGAGTGGTTTTGAAACCTCCTCTTTGTGTCGAACTGCCAAGAAGACTGGCGGTTCGGAGTAATTGAAAGTGGGGGGTGGTCGTATGGCGACCCGCAGAGGCAATGACAGGTGATTTGCCGATTGCATAAGAGAAAGAGGTGGCCTTTCGGCTACCCCAAGTAGTAAGACCGGCATTGACTTGCTGATAGCTAGGTGCATGCGGTGAGGGATGGTTGTCGTGCCACCGATGCAAGTGACACCAACGGCTGAGCCATTGATGCCGGTAGACGGGGAGTAAGGAGCTTAAGAGTCCCTCCTCGCCTCCAGTCGAGTCAGAACCAGAGAGCATGAAGCATGGTCTACGCTCAAGAGGAAGATAGGGAGCAAAGTTCGTGAAACCGCATCCTTAGAGGACAAGCTCGCTAGTGTGGGGATCACTAAGTCCCCAACTCGGACATTGAAGACATGTGTATGTAGTGGGCAAAATGCTTCACAAGCAAACTAGGCCGAAAATGGGATAGCGATGTCCCCAGTGGAGTCGCCAAGCTAGTTGGTCCTCGATCTCATCAGGTCAAAAGACCATGTGCAGGGACCTAGATATGGGATCCGGCCCAAGATCACTATCTTGGAAACCGCAGTGTGTGTGGGTGCATGTGAAACAGGTACCAAATAATGAGAGAGAATTATAGGGTGTGAGATGGGACCTACTTTATGATGGGTTCATGACACGCTCGGGCATGTGTTAACGCCCTCTTAGATCACGACTGAAAGCCCCCCAAGACTGAGGCTAGTTCGGCTTTAGCTCCCTTGCTGTACTTTGCGCCTTATGAACACACATATCTAATATGGTCAAACAATTGGATCAAAAGACCCAGAATTGTCGATAAATGGATAATTTATCGAGAGAACGATGGGAGGAGATAAAAGAGATGACATAATATAAATAAAGGGTTACTTATTATTTTGACAGCCTTTCAACGTCAGCCTCGTAAGAACAATATCATAAATGAATAAAATATCTTGTGGAAAAAGGAGAGAGAACATTAATAAAAGAAGAATGATGCAAAGATGGATGAGAAGAGAATAAGAGATGTTAAGAGAGAGAAAAGACGAGAGAGGGAGAAAAAGAAGGGAAAGTGGAGAAATTGAAATAGAGAGATTGAGAAAGAATAGGGTGAAGGAAGATAGAGGGAAAATAAAAATAAGAAAGAGAGGGAGAAAGCAAGCGAGAGAGAGACAAAAGAATGAAGAGAAAGCATGACGATGAGAGAAGGAGAGAGAGACATGGTGAGAGAGGGGGAGAGAGAAATGGTAAAGAGAGAGTGAAAATGAGAAAGAGAGAAGGGAGCGATGGTAAAGAGAGAGACAGTGACATTGACAAAGAGAGAAAAAGAGAGTGAAAACGATAAGAAAAGAGAGAGAGAGAGAGAGAGAAAAGAGTGGGGGAGAGAGAATGACGATGAGAGAGGGAGAGAGATAGAGACAGTGAAGAGAGAGAATGAGTGAAAGAGAGGGTGATGATAAGAGAGAGCAAGTGAGAGAAGGGAGAGAAACAGGATGAGAGAGGAAGAAAAAAGAGAGTAGAGAAGAAGAGAGAGAAGAAAAAACTGGGCATGCCTCTAAATGCGGGCCCGAAATCTAGACATGGGAGTGAGAGAGAAAAGAATGAGAGAGGAAGAGAGAGGGAAATAGAGATAAGAGAGAAAGAGAAGAAAGGAGATAAAAAGGGTAAGGGAGTTGGGCCCGCCTCTAGGAGCGAGCCCAAATTTCGAACATGAGAGGGGAGGGAAAGAGAGAAGAAAGAGAGAGTAGAAAAGAAGTGAGAAAGAAAGGAAAGAGAGAAGAAGAGAAGAAAGAGGGTAAAGAGGGTAAGAGAGTTAGGCCCGCCTCTAGGTGCAAGCCTAACATTTAGACTTGAGAAAGAGAAAGAGGAGAGCGAGAGAGAGAAAGAGGAGAGCAAGAGAGAAGAGAGAAGGAGCAAAGAAAGAAGAGAAACGAGAGAATGAAAAGAGGGTAAGAGAGCTGGGCCCACCTCTAGGCCTAAGCCTGGAGTTCGAACATGAGAGGGAGAGGAAAAAGAGAAGAGAGGGGAAGAAGAGAAAAGAAAGAAGAGTAGAAGAGAAGAGAGAAGAAGATAAGAGAGAGAGTGAAAAGAGGGTAAGAGAGCTAGGCCCCCCTTTAGGTGTGGGCCTAGCATTTAGACTTGAGAGAAAAAATGAGGATAGCAAGAGACAAGAGAGAAGGAGCAAAGAGAATAAGAGAAGTGAGAGAGTGAAAAGAGGGTAAGAGAGTTGGGCCCGCCTCTAAGCACGGGCCCGGAGTTCGAACATGAGAGGGAGAGGAAAAAGAGAAGAGGGGGGAAGAAGATAAAAGAGAGAAGAATGAGAGAGTAGAAGAGAAGAGAGAGAAAGGAAAGAAAGAAGAAGAGAAGAGAAGAGAGAGAGTAAAAAGAGGGTAAAATAGCTGGGCCCACCTCTAAGTGTGGACCTAGCACTTAGACTTGAGAGAGAGAAAGAGGAGAGCAAAAGAGAAGAGAGAAGGAGCAAAGAGAGAGGAATAACTAAGCCCACCTCTAGGTGTGGGCCCAGAACTCAGAACTGAGAGAGACAAAGGATAAAGAGAAGAAAAGAAGCGAGAGAGTGAAAAGAGGGTAAGAGAGTTGGGCCTACCTTTAGGTGTAGGCCTAGCACTTAGACTTGAAAGTCAGAGAGAAAAAAGAGAAGAAGAGTTGGGCCCACCTCTAGGTGCAGGCCTAGAAGTTGGACATGGGGGAGAGAGAAAAGAGATAAAGAAGGGAGAAAGCGAGGAAGGGGGAGCAGAAGAAAGGAAGACAGAAACCAAGCCCGTGCCTAGGTGCGGGCTGTTACTTTAGGCAAGAGCGAGGGAGTGAGTGAGGGAAGAGAGAGAGAGAGAAAGAGAGAAGAGAGAGAAATTGGGTCTGTGCCTAAGTACGAGCTCATGATTTTGGATGAGAGAGAGAGAAGAGAGAGAAATTGAGACCACGCAAAAGCGTGGGCCCGTGATTTTGGACGAGAGAGAGAGAGGGGAGAGGAAGAGAGAGAGAAAGAAAAGTAAAGGTCGCACCTGAGGTTTGAAGTGAGAAGTTCTAAGTCGAAAATATGAACTTCTGAGTATGAAGTGGGGAGTTCTAGAGGGAGTCCTTGAGGGGTAAAAGTTTTCTCTCTCCTCTCCTAGGGATGAAGAAGATAGAATCAAAAAATACCAACCAAGGGGAAACCAATGTATTTAATCAATACTTTGAACTTGCTTCAAGCTCACCTCTAATGTTTTTGAACTTTTTGAACTTAGGGTTACAAATGAGCACATGACTCTTAAATAACATCCCCTTGAAACAAAAGTGTATGCTAAAAAGTAAACCAAATTGTCAAAAATTACATATTAAATGATTTAAAATTAAATCCCGTTTTTGGGGCAAAATGGTCATTTTGCCCCTACCCACAATCTTGAATTGACGAGATGGTCCCCAAAAAGGTACCATGGGCTATGGTGATCGTTCGAGACTCATTTCAGGCTCTTCTGGCAACCTCCTAGCAAAAATAATAATATAAAAGTGACGGTCTCTGCGAGACAATCGTTTGACATATAATTCGATCCTTGAATCGAGGTCTTTGACCCTTGCTAAAATCCGACGAAAGTTGGAAATTTTGCAATCTTGAGTGTTTAATCTCATTCATTTCTTGATGTTTTAGGTCGATCTTTTTGTCAGAGAAGGATGGGGACAACACCATGGTCGTTTTATGATAAGATGGCTCGATTTGGTTGCCGAATCATCACTTTTTGAATTTGGAAAGTTGTTGGAATATGGATTCCGGCGCAGGAAAATTTCCATTTTTGCAACCTCAAAATACAACACTTCTGGTATTTTATAACATGTGACGTTTACTTTTGATCGAAGCCCTCGACGTTGTCGTCGCAACAAACATGTTTCCAAGACGATCCGTAGTCGGGGCTTCGTGATATGATAATTTGATCAAAGGGATCTTCTTCTTGCAAAAATCTACAACACATGAGTTTTCTCGAGCAACTTTTCTCTAGGATTTTTTCTGTCTCAAGCTATGCCATTTATCAAAACGTGCGCGTTGACGAGACGAAGATCTTCCTAAATTTTGGGCTTTATTGGGCTTAAAATAGAGAAGTTACGGCCTTCGTAAGATGATCCTAAAATCATAAGGCACAATTTCCATAAATGAAAACTGGTTTACCGAAGGTGCACTAAAATAGTGTATAACCTATCCTTTTGGGTAAGTTGGCCCTAGAATGGTCCAAAAGTGTCCGAATGATCTGAAATTTGATGTCTAGGGATTTTCGGACCTTCTGAATCCAATAAAAGCGATCTGGTACTCATCTAATACTCTGATGATAGGGTTATAGTTATGAGGTGCTTTTTCAGCATGTGAGAGCTGAATTTGAAAATTGGCTTTTCATCTGATCCATCTAAACTTACTCAGATCGCAACGAAACTTGGCGGGTGTTCTTAGGGAGTCAAATGTCACTCCCACATGCCTTTTGGGACCAATCCGACACCCTTCAAAAATTCACTTCAGATCAGGGTTTATTTTATCAGTGCTTTCGTAGTCCGCATGCGTTTTGGTACTTGCAGGTCTAAGTCGTAACTAGCTTCCTCCTTATTTGCACCGGGGATATAAGTGTCGAAAAATACCCTATAAAAATGACGAGTTCCAGACATATTATATTCTTTATATCACATCAGGAACATATCTTTACTAATATCTTCAAGAATTACACCCATTGAGCTTGCATATCTTATCCATTGTCTATTAAGACATCAATCTGGCATCGGTTAAACACTTATCTTCTGATCATGCTCTCAATTCATTGGTGCACTTACCAAAATGTATTCAGTCTCATATTATAACTAAAAATACACCCAACAACTGGTTCCAAGTTACTCGACTGTCCATAACAAGGTTCCAAGGCCGATTTGTGCAATCGAACACTTGTGCGGTCGATGGTGAAGCCTCTAGTACCTGGTTTTACATTTAATAAAACACAAGGAAAATTTATCTTGGCATGCTTTTCCATAAACTATATATCTTTGGGTACTTTTTATCATAATAATTACATGGTACTGACGATCTTGCAATCAAATGAAATTTCATATACATGATATATGTATGCTTTATTATTCAACAAAAAATAAAAAAATATATAAAGAGACTATTTACTTTTAGTACAAAGAGATCACAATCACTTTTGTTTATTAAATTTCAAATCTAGTGGTTGTGAATATATCACCAACTACACTCAAAGTTTATAAAAAAAATTTCTTGAACTTTGTGTCACACCCCAAGCCATTCAAATAGATGGATAATTTTGTTCTTTCATCTATGCTAGGTATATATGTGTCTAATTATCTTTGACATTGATCTTCTGCCCAATGAAGAATAGGAAGCATAATTAATATGCTACTACTTTTATTTTGCTGTGTTTACATTCAATCATTGCGAACTCTGTTGAGTATAACAATATAGAAATTACGTTCATTGATTTGTTACAATTGTTTTTGAGTACCTGTCTATGTTGCTTAACCTTCATTGAGTTTTTGGAGTTTCTCTTACGAATATATGTGGATCGAACCATCGAACTCCTTTACTATTCTTGTGGAAACTTTTGAAGCTCAGGGAGGCAGATGCAAGATTTTTGAAGCACAGGGTCTCTCTCTCTCTCTCTCTCTCTCTCTCTCTCTCTCACAGATAACATGTACGAACTCCTTAAGGCGTGCTATTGATCCATTTGTTACATTGTTTGCAGAGCAATTATTTACCATGTTAATTGTTGTTTCCAGGTTCCTTAGGGTACTTCAGAGGGAATTACTCAGTGGCTTTGAGCTGTATTTACTGTTTTTTGTGCTATGATTATTTTTATTGTTAAGTTTTGAGTTGAGGAGAACAGAATCATAGAACTAATGTTTGGTTATGCAAGCATTGTCTACAAGATGCTTGATTTATTTTTTCTTAAGAAATACATGATGTAGGATATATAAATATGCATGGTCGGTGATAACTATATTCTGGTCGGGTTTCTTGTATGTAGCCATTTTGATTCGCTAGCTTACAGTATCTCCTTAGATTTGAGGTTGTTTGTCTAATTGAATTGCAATAAATAGCATGATCTATTTGATGGCATCAATCTAAGCTACTTCATATGTTTTTATTGCGAAAATTTTGGAATTTTCATTCATCAATGCTTGTTATAATGCAGGTCCAGCAGATGCTCTCTTATTTGGGGAGATTTTGAGCAATGTAAGGAGTGGTATGCAACTCAAAGTTGGGGGCAGCAAAAGCTAGAAAGTCGAGAATTCTATTGAAGGTGATTTTTATTCTTGGTTGAATGTACAGCTTAAGGTTTTTGTGAGGTTGCAAATGGGGCCTCTAATCACCCACTGGTTGAATGTACAGGCTTAAGGCTTTTGTGAGGTTGGCCTCCAATCACCCACTGGTTGAATGGGGCCTCTAGTTACCCACTGATTGAATGTACAGGCTTGAGGCTTTTGTGAGGTTGCAAATGGGGTCTCTAATCATGGAATATACATTGTACAAGCTTGAGGCTTTTGTGAGGATGCAAATGCGGTCTCGAATCACCCACTGAATATACATTGTGAATGTAAAAACCAATGGAAGTCATTGTTGGGTGTTTTTATTAAGTGAAACTTGCACAGGCTTGAGGCTTTTGTAAGGTTGAGGTTGCAAATGGGGTCTCAAATCACCCACGGAATATATATTGTGAATGTAAAAACAATGGGAGTGATTGTTGGGTGTTTTTATTACGTGAAACTCGTGTGATAGGAGGTATATCTTATTGATATAATAATTTTATATACATGAGAAAAAAAATCACTATTACATTCTTCTAAAGAGCTAGAAATCCCATTCACTAGAATTTGATAGAATATCACTGTCCATGTTTTCACGGTGAGATGAATCATGTCAATTTTCAGTCTCATGGGCTGCCATTTCCACATCAATATCCTTTGGATGTAAAGTTCCTCATTCCAGTACCTAGAGCTCATGCCTATATTTAGATGCTCCACTTATAACATCAAAGGTAACAAAACGACTGTCCTATACCATCCCATCTAAATGACATGAGACAACATTGCCAATAGAAATACTGCTCCTATCATCTCCTTCCCTCTTTTCAATGAGAGTGTGAATTGCTTGCAACTCTATTTTTGGGTCGAATTCTTCACTCGTCAATTCTCTTACTTACTGATGCCCAAGCCTTCCTTTTCAGTGGCTTTGAAAAAGGGTGCAAACCCATCCTGCACTTGTAATGGCGTTGTAGACATTAACATGAAATCTTCAGAATTCGGTTTTTGAAAGGCAAAAATCAAGTTTACAAATACATCCTTTACAGAAACAGTCCTGTAAAGTGGTTGTCTTAACTAATTTACGAGACCAAATAAATCTCCACAAAAATTGATAACAGTTTTTGACAAATGTTTAAAATCTCAGTTCAGTAATGGTTATAAACATGCACCTAGTGAAGGGAAAAGAAAAAGAAAGAACAGAAAAGATTTCAGCAGACATTAGGCAAAAAAACAGTCAGAATTTCCACCAATAATTGGCTATTTCAGCAGACATTAGGCAAAAAAACAGTCAGAATTTCCACCAATAATTGGCTATCTAGTAACTAGAATAGGGTTGTACCTTAAATCAATCAGTCTCCAGTTGGAGCCCATAGAACATTCAGCTGAAATAAGCTAAAATGTTAAATTTATGACATGAAGTTAGATAAAATGCCTTTGTTGCAGTAACCAAAAAAATGTTCCCTTTGACACAAAATGAAGGATTGGTGCATTTCAACACATCCTTGATATGCCGCTTTGGCCTACCGTTTTCTCTAATTCGAAGGAAGAAGCTTTTGACATATCTTCCTCAGATTGATTTCTTCAGTCTTTCATTTCTTTTAAACAAATTTTCTACTTTAGATATTTTCAATAAATTCTTAAAAGAATATCACTTATTTAACCAGTAAAAACAACAGAAGGTATTCTGGAAATCAGTGTTACATGAACATATGCAATTAGTTTTGAGAGATCATCCATTACACTTCCAAATTAACGGATATAAACTATAATTCCCAATAAACTGGCATAAACCCTAACTATCGAATGAAATCATCAGCAATAAACAAAACTGATATTTTGCCAATTCTCTCAAATAAATACAAATTCAGATTAAGCATAGCCTAATACAGTTTCTGAAAGCCCCCGTGCATAGCTTATAGTTTATCTACTCCAAGAAACCCTAATTTCCATAAATAAACACCCAGCGAGATTCTGAGAAAATTGTAACTCCAATGAATTCACTAAATAGAAGCACCACATATCTAAAAAGTAAAAAAACGAGAAACTAGTAATCTGAGATAAACTGAATTATCCAAATGAAGAACACTACAGTTCGATAAAGATAGAGAGAGTCAACATGTTTCAGAGAGATGTTGCTTTGTAAAATGAACCAAATCCTAATTAACAATAGAAGAGTACTTTTTTCCATTGGCAACCACGTTAATTAAATTAGAGAGAGAAGAGATAGGTAGATAGATAGATAGATAGGGGTTTTAATTTCAGTAGAGAGAGAGATATTCATGTAAGTTTACCAAAACAAAAGCCTCAATTCGAGTAAAAAAGAAAAGAGACTAACAAGTTTCGCTCACAGATATTACACCATGTATCCATGCGAATTAAACCAGTATATCTGATACCAGAATCTAATAAAGGAAATGGATCTTGTAGTACCTGACAAACTCTGGTTTGAGAGAATATTCAAGGAGCTCGTAAAGTGACTCGTATCCATGGACAGAACCAGGTCCATTAAGATTTTTTTTTCGATTTTATCGCCATTAGAGCTCTTCTCTTTCTACTTTCTTAGAGAGCTCCACCATCGACGTTACCTTTTGGAGGGTTAGAGAGTTGAGAGGTTTGCAGGGGTCTGGGCTTGTTGAGAGAAAGGGTCATCGATCAGGTGGGTTAGACAGAACTTTGGGTTTGAAGAGAGAGAGAGAGGCGGCCATCGTTTTGAGAAGGCTAATTTTGTGAGCACCTTATTTAAAAGGTCAATGGTATACTTTCCCCGTCTAAAAAACCTATTTTTAAGCATTTGTCTCTCTCATTCTCTCTGTGAATGAAACAAGAGTAATGATCGTATGACACCTTCCCACATTTATCCACCGAAACCCGAAAGATTTTTAAAAAAGTTAAATCATATTCATATAATAATTTTTTTAGATATCTGATTCAAATTTAATAGTAATCCTTTGAAGTTCTACCAACGTGGATGTAAGAGAGTTTCGTAGGATCATTACTTATAAAACAAACTATTCATTTGGTTTATTATTTCTCTAAACAACAAATCCATTTTTCTCCACTTTTACATTCTCTCTTTAAAATTCAACTATTTCCTCGCCTACTCTCCCATTCTCTTATAAATTAAATTCAAATAAGAAAAAACCCATTCTCTTATAAATTAAATTCAAATAAGAAAAAGGGAGAAGACTCAAATCAAATAAGAAAAAGAGAGAAGACTCAAAAAAGAGAAGAGAAATCAAAGATGAGAGAAAAATCACATTCTTGGTGTTTCAAGATATAATTTCCTCCTCTTTGGTTTCATGCTCTTCCTCTTTTATAATTTCAGTTTTAGAGAAAGTCAACGAGATGATACACAAATAGACAATATTTTTAAAGAAAGAATGTAAAAGGCGGGAGGATGGGTGATTTTTTAGAGATAATATGCAGAAAGAAAAAAAAGGGGTGGATTTTTAAGAAAATGAGATGAAAGAATGACTCGCGAGATCTAACCAGAGTATATAAAAAAAAATTTCTTTTTAAATTTTTTTTTCTGTTCTTCACGGCCTAGATCAATCACAAGTAGTCTTTTTATAATATAATAACTTCAAATAAAATAAAATAAAATAATACAATAGGATCTCAAGAACTTGAAATCATTCAAAAACATTTATTTCAATACATAGTCCATGCTTGGGAATAAAAGATATAATAAATAAATATGCAAGAAACAAAAGAGGTTACCAGAGATTCCCACAATTGGGCTTCTTACACCGAGTCTCCTCTTTCCGATGGTGCTCAGGATTTTTTATCTGTTTCTTGATTTCTCATTCTTATAGAAAACCCAATCAATGCATAATTCAAGCCCTTTGGCTTGATGCCTATGAGAGAGAAATGAAAGAGAGAATGGAGAAAACTATTAGCTAATGGATGATTCTTTTACTGTCCAAATAATCACAACCCAATATAGCATCTTTAGAACCCCACAAGAGAGAGAGATTAACATAATCTAGGCGTGCCACCCAATATAGAGAGAGATAGAGGGTTAGGTTGGGGCATAACCCCTTAGGCTAGCTAGGGTTTGAGATAGAGAGAGGTAGGCTAGATGGGCCGTGCCCCTTAGGTTAGCTTGCGAGAGAGATATCTTATCTTAAGGTGGGGCGTGCCCGTAGAGAGAGACTTAAAGAGATCTTATTCTTAGAGAGAGAAGAGAGATAAAAGAGGTAGGGATTATGGGAGAGGAATGATCATTTTTATAGATTTTTCATACATTAAAGTTTCTCACAAATCGTAGGAGCAAATCTTGATCATTGATCTAATGAGATTTGTGGGGTGAGAGATGTGAGTCATCCATTTTTTAGATCCACCATCACGATACTAAAGAAAGTACTAGAACATTATCCTCCTCTTCCTAGACCTACTCCCATCAAATAAGTTAAATAAGGAAAATATTTCTTTACTTTCTCTAATAGTAGATATTCATTCCTTATTTATCAATCAAATCGTATTGATTCTCAAGACTTTCTAAAACCATATATTTCATTCATTTATTGCAACTGGGCTTCTCTCCACAAAAGGAAAGCCAACTACCATGAAATGTCTCTCACAATATTTTAGCAAGTGGGCAACTCTAAATGGGTGGGGCATACCACCCATTGTGGTCTCCCATGGGCCCCACCCAATCCAACAAAGTTATTAAATGGGCTCGTGTGTAATGGTAGGTCCCACATATTTTTAGAATAATAAAATTTAAATTTTTTGGATTTAAATCTTCTTAATTTATTTAAGACTTTAGAAAATGAATTTTTCGTAATTTATAAATCCAAATGACAAAATTAAAAAATTAAAAATTTCATAAAAATTCAAATAAGCATTCTAAAAACCAAATAACATAAAATTAATTAAATTAAATTAATTTTGATAGGAATCGGATCCGAATAGGTCTAGAATTTAATCAACGCACATGAGCACTCCATCTTCAACTGTGGACCACAATCCACATTAGCTTTCTCAAACTGACCCAGCAGTTCCATAGCCCATAGTTCATTGCAGGGGCTCATGATTGAAAAACCAAAGTGAATCAATTGGCTAGGGGATGTAATCCCAGTATATGGATTTCAGGTTCTCCCCTAGAGACAAACATGATCTGTTAGACCATAATGTAACCATGACTTTATGATCTATAGAGGTAATCTCTCACATACGTACATGTTTCACCCTCAATTGTGGATTACTATCTCAGTACGGCTATCTATATACATGTCGTATGATGATATAACGATGATGTTTTAGTCATGTCTCTATAAACTATTCATCACACACAAGGGTCATCCAGTCCCTTAGCTCTCATTCGGGTATACTCTGACCTCATCAAGGGCTAACCCACTAAACAATCCTCGGTTATATCTCTATGCCCAGGTACTTTGGGTTTTTCCAACTCGACTGGCATAGCACGTAAAGCCTAGTTCGAGTATTTGTAAATTACAATTGCCTATAATAGTCCACAAGATGACCACACTCCCACTGAGTTTATGTTTCACTATACATATTGCTCATACAAACTCTCATAAAAGCTTTAAAGGCCATATAAGCCCAACATAAGAGAGGGAAAAATGATGTGTTAAGTCTTTAAAGAGAGAATATGAGAGGATCGGAAGAAACCATAAAAAAATATATCATTAAGAAAAATCAAACCATGGGAAAAAGAGTAAGGGATGAGGAGAAACAAAAAGTTGAACATCCTTTTTTTTAAAACAGATGCAAATTGATCCATGTGCCCCTCCATAAAAAGTGGAGAGCTAAAGTCAAAACAAAATATCTTCAGATCTAATTTCTTAAAAAAAAATACTTCTCCTAGAAAAAAACCCTTATTATTACCAAGTTAATGGAAAACACTCTAAAAGGTACATGCTACTTAGGGTAAAACATTATGCAATATACATTAAAGAACTACAATTTTGAGGATCTAACCTTCTCAACTTAGTATCAACCTCCAAATATCAATTTTAAATGAAAAATATTAATGTCCTTTACCTCAAAGCATAAATATACAATATAATCTTTTAGGACCATATCAACACTTAGAACGAAAGCATTAAACAGAGATGAAGTCACCAAATGCCATCCTATTGTAATGTTTTATCCAACTTACCCATATATTTAAATTGAATGACCATATAATCCTTTGAGCTTATAAAATATTATTAACAAAATATTATGTTAATTTTATAATTTTTGAAAAGAAGCACTTTATAGAATATAAATTGGAATTAGACCATGAAACATTAAATCTATTTTGAAGGTTACCTAAAGGCATCAAATTTTCATATAAAAGGTTATATTTTCTGAAAAATCATATGAAAATAATTTTATTTTATGAGGATAATTTTAAAGTATCAACTTCTTAACTTTTTGATTGATAAATCTATTAGTTAACTATTAATTACGTTAAAATTTGAAATATACCAACTTATTTAATTAAATTTAAAAAAAAAAAAAAAACACTAATGTTAGTATCGTTCTATTTTAGCAGTATTCAAATAGTTCTCCAAAAAATTTCTAAATTTATGGGTAGATCCCTTCCTTAATGCATCAAAATTGCATTTACAAGATACATTTTTAAAAAATATAAAGATAAATACCAAGAAAGAGAGAGAGGGAGAAAGAGAGTGTCCAAAACAAAGGAAGTTCATGGGAAAAATTCAACGATACATGCAGTACACTTTGTACACACCCATCGAAATTCTAGCTAACGGAACTCCTAAAAATCTTGATTCTGAGCCTAAATGATCGCACAAAGCTTAATAGACCATAGGTAACTTAGACCCAATATAATTACTCTAAAATTGCCCAAAACCTATCCCAATTTGAAGTAGAGCCCGAGATCTTTCCCGGGGTCTAAGAATCATCTGAATCAGACCTACGGATAAAAAGATCTAATAAATGACAATTTAGTAGCTTGATGATGCAGTAAACATGTTTGATGATGCAATGCATTTTATGATGAAGTAAATGTGTTTTATTTAATAAGATAAAGGCTAAAGCTTCAGGATAAATACAAGAAATTTCGAAAAAATTCTAAAAAATCAAGAAAACTTGGCAATTCAATCCAATAAATACCTCCTCTATAACAAAAATGAAAAAATTAGAACAATAGCTTAAAAATGCCCAAAAATAGGAAAAACCCTTAGAAAATTCCTAAAAAATTAGAAAAGCCCCCAAACATCAAAGAAAATCTTATAATTCATATTCAACATTTGGATATCCAAAAAGCCTTAGAAAACTCAGGGAAATTGTTTTCCAATCCAAAAAAACATACCAAGAAAAGCCTAAGTAGACCTGACCTAAAATCCTTAGCTTTTCTCCTGTGCCTTAGGAACCCTAGATCTAAGTCAAATAACACATTCAAAAAATGAGATCGTGGCGAAGAACAGCCTGATCGAAGCTCGAAACTGCAAATTTCGAGTCCCAAGAGGTAAGTATATCTTTTTTGGGTTGATTTAATTTATTTTTCTTCATTTAATTCTTTGTTTTATTTTATTTTTCTGAAAATTAATTTTTAATTATTAAATTTAATTAAATTTAGAATATTTTTTTAAGTTAAAATACAGATTTGAAGCTAGCGCTGCCAGTAGACTCAGAAAAAGACTGGATGTATAGATCTCGGATTTTTCTGAGCCCAATAATTCAAACGACCCCACTCTCGTTACCTTTTCAAAACTAACTCAGTTTTTGCTAAGATTTGAGCATATCTCATCTCAGAAATTGGCACAAATCGAAGCATAAATAGTCTGACGCCCATCGTGGTGCACCTTGAGCTTTAAATTCGTATTTTAGACTTAAAAAAGCTTCTTCTTCTTTTTTTTCATATTTATTTTTCCAGCAAAAAAAGTAAAAAAGAAGAAAATGAGGTAGATTTAAAAAGATTTCTTTTTATTAGATTCTATCTTTTCTTTCTAAATCTTATTTTCTCTCTCTCTCTCGATAAAAAATTTAGGATCTTTTTTCTCTCAATTTTTTTTGATCTTTTAGATCAATCTTTATCATCTTTTTTAGATCATCTTCTTTTAAATCCATCTTGATCATCTTTATCTATAGATCTTCTTTTAGATCCATCTTTTAGATCAATCTAGATCATTTTTATCTTTATATCTTTTATATTCATCTTTATCATCTTTGTTTTTTTTTATAACATTTTTAGATTCATCTTGATATCATCTATATCATCTTTTTCATATATTCTTTCATTCATGTTTATCATCTTTAGATCATATTCTATCTTCTTTAGATCATAATTATCTTCTTTAAGTGCATCTTTGTCTTTTTAGAATACATCTTTTAGAAATAATTTTTATCTCTTTCCTAATGAAAAACAGAAAAAGAAAAGAGTATTTATCTCTCTTTATAAGATATTTAAAAATAAATAAAAAATAGATAGATCTAAGCCTTCTCTGCTTTATCTGTTTCGATTAGAAATAAATCTCATCTTTTTTATCTTATCTTTTGTTGTCAAACCTTATCCGCATAGCTTATAATTTTCTTGACAATATCTTCTGTTTTTTTTTTTAAAAAAAAAAATCTTCTTCTTTTAGACGCATCTTTATCTTTTTTTTTAGATAGCTAAAAAAAAAGGGGCAAAAAATACGATAAAAAAAAAAAAGAAAAAAAAAGAAGAATGCCGTTTAAATGAAATGTTCATATTCATTGTCTTAACTTGATATGCATTTATGCTAAATTATGACTTTATATTAAAAAACTGTGTTGTTGTCATATGTGGATAGAACCACCACATATGCATAATACTAGACCTGCTTACTGGGTTATATATCTTATCTCATTATTTTCTTTCCTCTCATTGTAGATTGATAGCAACAGGTACAGGGCTGGAAGTGCATGTTTGGCAGCTGGAAGGCAAAGCTAGTGTTCTTGAAGAAGGTGCTTAGGCCTTGTTTATGTCTAGGCTGTTTGGCCCTGGTTTGGTTTTGTTCTAGGTGGATGTGTAAATTGGGCCTAGATGCCCCAAACTGAATGTAATATTTTGAAAGATTTTCATATTATGAATTTTGGTATGAGGAGTTTTTTCTTACTCTTATGCTAGTTAAGCTTGTCGCTTTAGCTCTCTTCCATGGTTTGCTCAATTTTCGAATATAAATACGTTGAGTCCACTCCCACCTTAGTGACAAACATTACATTGAATAATGAACCCACTCTTGATCGCCCGTCGCCGCGTAAGGTACGGTGGATGGGGGCGGGGTCGTGACAGATATAGTATCAGAGGAACCAGGAGAGGATTCTTGGCCTAGGAAGTTTAGGAGTGTCATTTGATTAGTTTTGGGGTAGGCAAGTGACTGGGTGCTCTTGTGACTAGGTTAAAGGATGCCGAGAGCTCGTAATCACAACGCGAGTTCCAGCAATGAAAATACCGAAGCACTCGGCGAGTTTTATAAGACTCTACGGGTGATGACCCAAATGATGAAGGAATCAAGGCCAACCCAATCTACCCCTACACCAGAGCAGAATGAAAGTAGCCTCATGGAGAGGTTTAGGAGAATGGCACCCCCAACCTTTTTGGGGCATGGAGGAGTGGAGAAGGCTGAGAGGTGGAAGAAATAGATAGAGAAGATCCTAAAGGTGTTACACTGCTCAGTTGAGCAAAAAGTCAGGCTTTGGGGCCTTTATGTTGGAAGGGGAAGCAGAATACTGGTGGGACTTGATAAAGCAGGCTTGGAAGGAGACAGGAACCGAGGTCAGCTGGGAAAACTTCTTGACAGCATTTGACGCAAAGTACTTCCCCGATTCAGTCAAAGAAATGAAAGAAGTAGAATTCATCAAACTTCAGCAAGGGGGCATGAATGTTGAACAATACGTCGCTCGATTCGCATAACTCTCTAGGTATGCATCCCACATCATAAATGCCGATGCGTGAAAGGTGGCTAAATTTGAAAGGGGCTTGCGATCAGATATCAGGAGTAGGGTGATGTCGGCCAATATAAAGTCGTACACCCCGATGGTAGACCATGCTCTAAAGATGAAGAAAGACAGCGAGGATCACTGGGTAAGGGAGGAAGTAAAGAGGAAAGCAGTGCCATCGAGAAAGTTTGGGAAGAAACCCTGGCAGTCTTCTAGGAGAAACACCAGAGGGAGACCGTACCCACCTAACCCAAGAATTTCGAGGAGTCTTCCAAGCAATATAGACAATGATCGACGCCCGATTTGTACTTATTGTGGGAGAAGCAACCACACTGCCACTGAATGCTATCGGAAGAAGAATGTATGTCAGAAATGCCGCAAGCCTGGCCATTGGGCAAAGGACTGCCCGATTATAAAGATCGAGTATCGTCCGCAGACCCAAGGACGAGTGTTCGCACTCACTGAATAAGAGGCTAAGGCATCCACCTCGGTGATCAGAGGCATGCTCTCAATTTGTGATCTCCATGCTAAAGTCTTAATTGACCATGGATCCTCACATTCATTTGTTGCACGCCATTTTGCTTGTTACATGAATGTTGCACTTGCATGTCTCAATTATACTTTAGTAGTAGGTACACCGGTGGGAGATTCTATGGAAACTGATAAAGTATATAAACAATGTAAGATTACAATTGATGGGTGTGACCTGCCAATAGACTTGATCCACCTAGATATACAAGACTTTGATGTAATTCTAGGCATGGATTGGTTGTTTACACACCATGCCACCGTCGACTGCCATAAAAAGATGGTAACCTTTAAACGTCCGGATCAAGAAGAAGTACACCTTAAGGGCATTAGGGATATTTCTCCTCTGCACTCTATCTCTATCCTTCAGGCCTCTCGCCTCTTGGCTAAGAGATGTGTAGGATATTTGGCATATGTAGTAGAGATAGGGATGTTCAAACCCAGTTAGAAGAGATACCCACAGTAAAAGAATACCCTAAGGTGTTCCCAAAAGAATTGCCATCCCTACCTCTAAAAAGAGAAATTGAGTTTGAGATAGAGGTAGTAGCTGGCACCGCTCCCATTTCTAAAGCCCCTTATAGAATGGCCACAGCGGAATTGAAAGAGTTAAAAGAGCAGTTGCAGGAATTATTGAATAAGGGATTTAGCCGACCTGGTGTGTTGCCCTAGGGTGCACCGATCCTGTTTGTAAAGAAAAAGGATGGGCCATTGAGATTATGTATTGACTATAGGCAGTTGAACCAAGTGAAGGTGAAAAATAAGTACCCTCTACCTAGGATTGACGACCTCTTCGATCAACTCCAAGGAGCCCAAGTATTTTCGAAGATTGACCTCAGATCGGGTTATCACAATTGCGGGTCAAGGAGGGAGACATCCCAAAGACCGCTTTCAAAACTCGATACGGTCACTATGAGTTTCTGGTGATGCCGTTCGGGTTAATCAATGCTCCCGCTATGTTCAAGGATTTGATGAATAGGGTGTTCAGATCCTTCCTACATGATTTTGTAGTGGTGTTTATCGATGATATCTTGATATATTCGAAGAGTCGGGAACTGCATGAACATCATCTAAGCATGGTCTTGCAAACTTTGAAGTCGGAAAGATTGTATGCTAAGTTGAGCAAGATCGAGTTTTGGCTCCCCAGTGTGGCCTTCCTTGGGCACATTATTTCTAAGGATGGGATCACGGTCGACCCCTGTAAGATCGAAGCCGTACTTAAGTGTGAAAGGCCAATGAATGTGACCGTGCTTCTTAGCTTCCTGAGATTGACAAGGTATAGGTGCTTTGTAGAAGGATTCTCAAAGATAGTTCTTCCCCTAACTCGGCTGACCTAAAAGAATGCAAAATTTGTATGGTCAGAGGAGTGTGAGAAGAGTTTCCAGGAATTTAAGAAGAGACTAGTCACAGCCCCAATACTGGCCTTGCCCGAGGGAAATGAAGACTTCGTGGTTTATACCGATGCATCCCATAACGGGCTCGGATGTATACTTATGAAGAATGGTAGAGTTATTGCTTATGCCTCCAGACAGCTAAAGTTGCATGAACAAAACTAGCACACTCACGACTTGGAGCTCGCGGCAGTAGTGTTCGCATTAAAATCTGGAGACACTACCTCTAAGGGGGCCCAATTTAAGGTATTCACGGACCACGAGAGTCTCAATTACCTGTTTTCCCAGAAAGAGCTAAACATGAGGCAAAGAAGATGGATGGACTTATTTAATGATATATGACCGTATAATTGATTACCAACCAAGCAAGACCAATGTAGTGGCCGATGCCCTAAGTCGAAGAGAGATAGTCTCCGTGGCACATTTGATGGTTTGAGAAATGAAGCTGTTAGAAGATGTAGCGGAGTGGCACCCATCCCAGCCCCTTCATCAGAGGGAAGGAACGTTGTTGTGTTTAAGGATGGAAACCCAACTCCTTCAACGAATTCGACCAGCCCAAAAAGGAGATTCCCAGCTGATAAAAATCCTTGAAGAAATGAAAATGGAAAGAAAGGAAGATTTCTCTATAAGCAGTGATGACTTGTTAATGTTTACAAGTCAAGTGTGTATCCCTAATGATGAGAAGATAAAAAGGGTTGTCCTAGAGGAAGCACACCACTCCCTCTACACGGTACACCTAGGGAATACAAAGATGTACCAAGATTTGAAAAAGACCTTCTGGTGGAACAACATGAAGCAAGATGTGGCACAGTTTATCGCTAAGTGTTTAACATACCAGCAGGTGAAGGCAGAACATCAGAGACTTGCAGGACTATTACAGCCCCTACCCATACCAGAATGGAAATGGGAACACATCACATTGGACTTTGTTTCTGGATTACTTAGATCAAGTGCATGACATGATAGTATCTGGGTCATGGTGGACTGATTAACTAAGGCTGCTCACTTCTTACCAGTCTGCATGATCTATACCCTGGATAAACTGGCCCAGTTGTACATCAGAGAACTTGCACGGAGTGCCCATCAGCATTGTGTCAGATAGGGACATTGGATTCACCTCTAGATTTTGTGCAAGTCTGCAGTCGACATTAGGAACCAGACTTACATTTAATACTGCCTTTCACCCCCAAACAGATGTACAGTTAGAGAGAACCATCCAGACCTTTGAGGACATGTTAAAGGCGCGTGTCACTGACTTTAAGGGAAGCTGGGAAGACTATCTACCCCTGATGGAATTTGTCTAGAACAACAGCTTCCAAGCCAGTATTCAAAATGACACCTTATGAGGCCCTATATCGAAGAAAGTGTAGGTCACCCGTCTGTTGGGACGAGGTGGGTGAAAGAAGATTATTATTAGGGCCCGAAATGGTTCAGATGACTTCTGAAAAGATTGCCTTGATTAGAAAGCAGCTCAAGGTAGCCTAAAGTGGGTAAAAGAGTTACGTTGATAATTGCCAGAGAGACCTCGAGTTTGAACTAGGGGATCAAGGCTTCCTACAGGTATCACCAACCAAGGGTATTACGAGATTTGGTAAAAAGGGAAAATTGAGCCCACTATTCATTGGACCTTTTGAAGTCCTAGAAAGAATTGGAAGCATGGCTTACCGACTTGCCCTGCCACCTGAACTGCCCAGCGTCCACAATGTCTTCCATATATCACTGCTAAGAAAATCTCAACCTGACCCATCCCATGTCTTGGAGTATAAACCAATCCCGCTCATGGATGATTTGACCTACGTTGAGCAACCAATTGGGATTTTAGACAGAAGAGTACAAGTGTTGCACAACAAATAAATTCCTCTAATCCAGGTACAACGGCAATATCATTCAAGGGAAGAATCGACATGGGAACGGGAAGAGGAGATTAGGGAGAAATAACCCCATTTTTGTAGCAAATGTTAATATTACTTTGAGGACAAAATCCCTTTAAAGGGGGGGATGATGTAAGGGCCACAATTTTCTTCCAAGCCAGTATCACCGCGCGAGAAGAAAGATGTAACGTCGAGCAAGAAGGCGTAAGGATTTTCGCCGCGCACGAAAGGCGTGTGGAGTATTGTCGTATGAGGCATTGCCACACATGTTTAAGAGAGAGCAGCCCCAGTTGGAGCAGCACCGATTGGAAGAGAAGAGAGGGCAGTGCCGATTGGAAGAGAAGAGAGAGCAGTGCTTGTTGTAAGAGAGGGCAGCACCGGTTGGAAGAGAAGAGAGAGCAGCGGCGGTTGGAAGAGAAGAGAGAGCAGCGCATCAGATGGAGCAGCGCCGGGTGGAACAACGCCGGTTGGAGCAGCGCCGGCTGAAGCAGCACCAGTTGGATTTTTGATAGTGCAGCGCTGGGAGTGTTTTAGTCAAACGTACAGCCTCCATACATGTCAGAGCCGCCCCGTACGTGTTAGAGCAATGAGTGATTGCGTCAGCCACAATGTTTTCCAACCACTCTCTCCTTAAGCCTTGGCCAACATGGATCTCTCCCATTTTTCTCAACTTTTCCCTCTCTCTTGAAGTTCACTGCTGCCCCTTTCAAGATAGCCCACTGGTAAAGCCAAGGAAAGCCCATGAAGGCCATGAGTGAGCATTATGATATCGTGAGAAGTCATGGTAAGTGGGTTTAGCTTTATGCATCCATGAGTGTTGTGAAAATGTTGAAATTGATTAGATGATATAAAGGAAAATGTGAAGAATGAATGGGTTAACATGAGGTTGAAGTTTCAGTTTATGCTTTCAATGCCATGACTGTGTCTATCATATGTTTGATCTTTTTATTTATGAAAACTAATGAAATTGCTCACTATGAGACCCCCTATCATGAATAAGGTTTCAAGCCCAAAGTGTAGCTTGGCTAAGAAACATTAAGTGTTCTTTAAAAATATATTAACTTGAGAATGTGAATTTTCAGAACTGTGAATGTTTTTGCAACTATATGTTCGATGACCAAATAGCGTCCAAATAGGACCAAATTAGTTCCAAATGAAAGACATGTGTGTATAATCCAAGTTTACTTTTTATGTCATGATAATATTTTGTAAGGATAAAATGATATGGCCCTAAATGTCGAGGCATGACACTGTTTACAGTCGCTGCTATTTCCAGCAATTGTGGCCCTCTTTAGGCAATGCATTTGACCTGGGTAATTGTATCCAAAAACATTGAAATTACCTCCATTGGAAAGGTTTATGAATGTACCTAAAGTTGCATGTTTTGAGATGTTTAAAACTCCCCACGGATTTTGAGCTATGTCCCGAAATGCGTGAAAAGTCACTGCGGACTATTGCAGGGAAATTTTTCAGCAACTAAGGCTCACTTTGTACTGAGCTATTGACCCATCAAATGGCATCCAAATTTCTTCAAACCAATTTTTGGTAAAGAAATGTGTATTAGCTCAAGGTTTCATGTTTGAGGCATCCTGAAACTCCCCATACATCAAGAGCTATGCCCTCACTAAGAGGGACACGTCAATGTTACTTGTCACTGCATCATTATATTGACCATGCGACGCTAAGTTATCTTGATATACGATAAATGTGAATGACATATGATAAATTTCATGATAATTCCATAAAGATATGTGAATGATGTCGTGTAAACTGCACTTGGTGAGAAAAAGGGGCCACAAGCGCGATAATGATGAAATGAATGAATAATGAATGCCAAATGCTACTGAGAAAGCTTATGTGTAAATGCCTTGTGATAGCTTATGAAATGCATGTCTTTTTGCTAAATGCTATGACGTTATGATGAAATATGATTCATCTGTTATGAGGCAATGAATGACCATTGCTTATATTGTTATTGACCATTGCGTGGTGGGACACTCACCAGTAGTGGATACTGTGATGATGATGTGATGAATGGCCACTGTTTATGTTGACATTGGCCACTACACGATGGGACACTCACTGGTAGTGGATGCTACTATGATATTGCCTGCTACGTGATGGGACACTCATCGGTAGTAAGGAAAGAGATGTCAGCATAATGCTTAACCTGCATAATGATAGGAACGGGTTAAGAGAAAGGGTAAAGGGTGGCACCCTAGATTTATGAAATGATATGTGATTGATGCCTTGCAAGGTAAGGGTCTATCGAAACCCCAATGCATACTAGGGACTGTGTGAGTGTGTTGAGGGTATTATGAAGTGGATACCCCACTTGTCATTACCCTCCCTCCTGTGTGATGGTAAAGGTCTTAAGCAATGACATTGGCTTAGCCTGATGGATAGGGCCTCTATTGCGGGAGTAGGTGATTGGAGAGTATGTGGGTAATGATTGAATTTCTTCATAAGAAATGTTTAACATTATAATGATGGAATGATTTACGATTTCACTAATTGAAGGCTCTGATCGCACTGATTTAGTGATGACTGTCGTTTAAATGAAATGTTCATATTTACTGTCTTGACGTGATATGCATTTATGCTAAATTATGACTTTATGTTGATAAACTGTGTTGTTGTCATATATGGATAGAACCACCACAAATGCATAACACTAGACCTGCGTACTGGGCTTTATAGCTCATCCCATTATTTTTTTCCCTTTCTTTGTAGATTGATAGCGGCAGGTACAGGGCTGGAAGTTCATGTTTGGCCGCTAGAAGACAAAGCTAGTGTTCTTGGTAGAAGAAGGTGCTTAGACCTTGTTTATGTCTTGACTGTTTGGCCCTGGTTTTGTTTTGTTCTTGGTGGATATGTGTACTATTGGGCCTAGATGCCCCGAACTGAATGTAATATTTTGGAAAATTTTCATAGTATGAGTTTTAGTGTGCGGAGTTTTTCCTTACTCTTCTGCTAGTTAAGCTTGTCGCTTTAGCTCTCTTCCATGGTTTGCTCGATTTTCAAATATAAAGGTGTTGAGTCCACTCCCACTTGAGTGACAAAAAGGTTACATTGAATCACGCACCCGCGCTCGATCGCCCATCGCCGGGTAAGGTAAGGTGATCGAGGGCGGGGTCGTGACAGAGTTCCACCCCATCGGTGAGCCGGTCCCGCCAATCTTCTCATCCTCCAACTCCTATAGCTATGGCTCGACCACATGACCGTCCATCCCATAGTCAGTTCAGAGTTGACCCTCCACAAGCTATGTATAGTCATCCATCGGTGCAGCCTCTTCAGGCCGCCCCAGTTTCATACCATCAGTCACAAGTGACATATTCAACCCATGTTCTAACCCAGTATCCTCCTAGTCATCCAAATCAATCGGCTCCATACTCTCTGGCCAAAGTCCCAGCCTCTAGAAACCCATACCTGTGATATCCTATGCACGAGGCCCTAACTGTTCATTTCCACGACACCGGCTTATCAGCCTCCGGCTCCTTCAGTCTAGGTCGCTCCTCAGACTACCCATACTAACCTCCAACTCAAGTACCTCTGCCTACACCTATTCCATATCAGGCTCCGACCGCCTTAGCTCATACCTCTTTCCTGTGGCACTTAACGTAGCCCCAACCATCTCATAGGTCCAGCCTACCCAAGTCCAATGCAGCTCATATCATCTGCATTTCTTGCACCTTAAATTGTGACACCAGTTCTGGGCAACCAACAGACTTCTGAAGTCAAAACCCTTGAGTCAGTTAACATCACCTAGTTGAAAGGCGAACTAAACATTTAAAGAGTCCCTAGCTAAGATCAGAGTTCCAAATATACTTCCTCCAAGATCTTACGTCAATGATGTTCTCGGGGATGTCAAACATCTTCTTCCAGGTTTCGAATTCCCTTAGTTTGAAAACAAGTTCAATGGGAAAGGTGATCCTGAAAATCACATCATTGCTTACCTATTGATTATTCTTACACTTGAAAAGAAACCTCGCTGTCTTAAGGCCATGTTTTAGTACACTATCTCTGGACAAGCTTTAACATAGTTCCGAGAGGTGGTATCAAAATACCCGAATCAAACTCTCGATGAGTTGTTTCAACGTTTTGTTGAGCAATATCACGGGACCAGAGAGAGATCAATGACCTTGGCGAATTGGTCTCCACCAAACACAATCCGGGCGAGTTGTTTACAGATTTGGCCCAACGATTTAAAGAGGCTACATCAAAAGTTATTGATTGCAAGCTTTCTAAAGTCTCTAAGATCAGTATGGCAATAGAAAATGCTTCCCCAGAGTATAAACTCTACCTCAGTAAAAGCATTCCGCTTATCTCTTTTGACTCCATGCTAGAAATAGTTTCACGTTATGAGATAACAAATGAAAGGGCCCGAGATCGATCACCAATTACACTGGGGCAAGAGCCTGATGAAACCGTATTCGGGAAACAGTCAAATGATGACATGAAGGAACAATAGACTGACTACAGTGATAGGACTGATGAAGATGAAGAAGTCCTAGTTGGTTTCAACTTGATAACGATTGACGAGTCGAAATCCTTGCTCAAGCCTGAAAATCATCAAATATAGCCTAGGGGCACAAGAAGAGACCGCCCTAAAAATGCAGACCATATAAACTTGATAAAGATTTATGAGTCGAAATCCATGCTCAAGCCTGAAAATCATCCAATATGGCCTTGGGGGGGGCACAAGAAGAAACTGCCCTAAAAATGATGACCAAAATGGTAGAGTGACGTATTTTACTAAGGAATTTCAGCAATCAAATGATGAAAATTGTCCTAGCTCTAGGTTTATTCCATGGGGAGCACTTGTAGAATTAGAGAAGTCCAACTTACAAAAGAAAATGCCAAGGATTGCCTTAGCTCAGGGTCCATAATTCAAGAGAGAATGAAAGAGCAAATTTTTGCACAAGAAGTTCCAATTGAAGTGGAAGGAATAAACTTGCAGAAGGCTCAAGACACCCATATCCTAGATAATAGGGTAGGGGTAGATGACCCAAATCTTGAGGCTATAGATTCTCAAATTCAAATTGAGAAGAGTAACTATAACTGGAATTTTGAAACTCAAGAAAATGAGGAAAATACAAGAAAAATCTCTTTTTCGGTTGAAGAAATGAGCCCACGAAAAGTTCAGAACTTCCCCGTGATACATGTCATAATAAAAGAAAATGACTCAATTAGTCTCATCCTTCAAACAAGTGCAGTGGGTGACCCATAGGAGGCTCAAGTCATACATGAGCTCAATTGAGATCCCAAAGCTAGGAATTATCAAAACTACATTAGTGAGAAATGTCTCAATCTCAAAAGTAAAATTCAAGAAAAAACAACGGGATCAAGCCTAGTTGATTCAATTGAACTATCCCTTAATGTAAACCCATAATAAGATCCATCCCCTCAAGAATTTATGAAAGAAATTGAACCTTTAGAAATCCTAAGAGGCCCACCTGAGCCACCTTCACCTGACTCCTGGCAAGTCGAACTATTTGGGATGAAGAGCTGAGCCTAAAGCAGTCAATTACATCAGTTACTATGATTGATCTAGCAATCAACACCGAAGAAGCAAAGGATCTTAACTCGATCATTCTTGAAGATCCAACACCTCTGCAATAGTTAAAAGAAATCAAACCCCTATAAATTCTAAGGGGATATGGGATGAAGAACCAAATATTAAAGATCAAATCATATTATTCCCTGAAGAGAAATGATCCAAAGAAAAGGATAGAGGCAAGGGCATGACTCAACTACTTGAGGTACCCTACATTCAAGAAAAAAAAGAAGATCCAACAAGGGCAGTCTTATCCACCAATTTGATAGGGATCGCCCCATTTGATGAAAATATTATAGAGGCGGTCCCCTCCAAGATACTCATTGTCTCATCAAATGGAGAAGACCCCTACAAGGGCAACCCCGCCAAACCACTTGATAGGGGTACCCTTACTTGATGTTGAAAATAAACCAGGGGCAACCGATGAGGCCCACACCTTATCTAACGACTCCCAACATGCCTCGAAGCAATATACTCCTTAAGAGCAACATGAAGTTGCAACTAAAAAAAATTACCGAAAAGGCATGAGGTTGTCACTTACTCCTCCCTTTCAAATAACTCTGCTTAGGCATCCTACTCAGTGGTACTGATAACCTAAGGAGTTGAAAAACATAAAAAGAAATAAAAGAAAAAGATGAGCTTAGTCAACCTAACAAGAGATTGAAGGACTAGGAAGCTGAGCGTGACTCCGAGTCTGAAGATCAATGCTCATGAAACAATCCAAGGAGGAAATATCTATAATAATTTGACAACATTTGTCAATGAAGTATCTGATGCCAACTAGGGACAAGGAAAATCTAAGGATAGCTGAAACTAGGACCTCCCTGTCACTTGAAAAAAGGAATTATGATCGAGTTCTTATTTGTTTTTTAGGACGAAGTGCCACAAGAAGGAAAAAAATGCCACCGACTCTTATCCTCCTCCTCTTTCTTCATCTTCTTCAAAAGAAAAAAAAATAATTCCTCCAAGAAGAAAAATCGGAAGGAATCTCAAGTGTTGGAAAAATAAAAAGTCACTGGGCAGAACACCAGAGCGTTAAAACAAAGAAATCTCAAGCGTTAAAAAAAAAAAAAAAATCACTGGGATGAACACCCGAAAGTGACCCTAGGGGCAAAAAAAAAAATCCGCCGAGTTGAAAATCCGAAAGGAATCCCAAGGGTTGAAAAAAAGGCTTCCGGTCTGAAAACCCAAAAGGGACCTCGGGGTGATAGAAAAATAGAAGTTCTCTATCATTTCGTCTCTTTTCCAAAATCTCCAGAAATTCTTCTCTTCTCAAGTTAGAATGAAGTCAAAAAGCAAAGGAAGACTCCAATCCAAGTAAAACCTAAAGAGGCTTGCCTATCTGAACTTCAAAAGAGTGGTAGTGGATGAACAAAATTGGAAGTTCAATGATATTCTGAGCACTCTGAGGTACATCCCATATTATCCAATGCATAGGTTTGCGCGAAAAAACAAGAAAAAATCTTCCTTGAATTGTGACATAAGAGCCAAGATTGGAAGATGAAGAAGTACTTAGCGATTCCTCATCCTGAAAGTCCCAAGTAGAGGTTTGACAAACTCATAACGAAAAAAAAAAAAGGCAAGAAGAAGAGAGAAATCCATAGTAGCATGAGCCTAACTGCTTACCAAAATTTTTTTTTCAAAATTTTTCATCTACCTTCAAAATTTCTCCTATGTGTTTCGCGAGTTTTAAAAAACTTTAATTTCTATGGTTAAAATGTAGCCCAAAACTCTGTTTCTATTTCAAAATTCAATCTATCTTCAAAACCTTCTAAAATGTTTTAAAAAACGAAGGAGTTTCATAGAGGTTTGGATATGATGTGTATGCCGCCATCAAATCCTAGAATTACCATTCTTATAAACCCTTAGGAAAACAGAGACCAACCCATAGGTTCCCATACCAAAAAACCTGAACCTGTGAATCCCAAGAATCATAATCGAATGCGAACAAGAAGTTCAATTAGCCAGAAATTCATCATCACATCATTTCTTCTAAATCAAAATCTTATTTGATTGAAGAATCAGACAAAAAAAAAAGGTCTAAAGTCGAAGATGACTACACTGGCAGCTTCCTAGGTAACATTGGAGTGACTACAATAAGGAGTGTCATCGGCTCAAAGAAAACACGGTTCCTGTTGACTGTCACTTTGGATCCCGATTGGCGGATACCTCTCAACTGTACTGACTCAAAGATAACAGTGCTAATTCAATATCTTACAAATCAAAAGCATCCATCAGCGCACCGCCTACTCAAAGGGTACTAGTCATTCAAAAGAAGGATCCATCAAAAAATGTTTTCCTTGCCACCGTGTCTCAGGTGTCTACTTATTTGTCATTTATCTGATACCTCAAGTGAATACCAAAGATGGGTAACTGTAGATACCTTCCTCGAAATTTTGGTTAAGGGAACTCCTAAAAACCTCAATTCTAAACCTAAAGGACCACACAAATCCTAGTAGACCATAGGCAACCTAGACCTAATATAATTACTTAAAAATTATCCAAAACTATCTCAACTTGAAGTAAAGCCCGAGAGCTTTTCAACGGTCAAATAATTGCTTGAATCGGACCTATGGATAAAAAGAACTAACAAATAACAATTTGATCCCTGTGAGACCCAAGTATCGGGCAGTGGGCCGGGCTGTAACGCGGCCTAGCAGGCTCAGACTCAGCTTGATGACACGGTAAATGCATTTGATGATGTAATAAAGGCTTTTATAATACAGTTAATGCGTTTTATGATATAGTAAAGACATTTTTTTTAATTAGATAAGGCCAAAACTTTAAGATAAATAAAAATGAATCCAAAATAATTCCTAAAAAATAAAAAACAATCTCCAATTAAGTCCTATAAATACCCCCTCCTTAAAAAAAAAAAGAATATCCCAAAAATACCCAAAAATAGAAAAAACCTTAGAAAAATCCTAACAAAAATAGGAAAACTCCAAAAAACATAAAACAAATCATAGAAAATCTCAAAATTCATATTCAACCTTTGGAGATTGAATCTCAAAAAATTCTTATCCAATCTCAAAAAATACCAAAAAAAGCCTAAGTAGACCCCATCTAAAATCCCCTATTTTTTCTCGTGCCTTAGGAACCCTATATCTAGGTCAAAGAACCTTAGATCTACCAATTTCAGCAAGCAAAAAGAATCCAAAAAAGGAAATGATGGCACAAATCGAAAGAGCACCATGATCCAAGCTCGAAACTTCGGGTTTTAAGTCCCTAGAGGTAAGTATATATTTATTTACTTGATTTAATTTGTTTTTATTCATTTAATTATCTACTTTATTTTATTTTTCTAGAAATTAATTTATTATTATATTTAATGAAATTTAGAAGCATTTTTTTATGTCAAAATAAGGATTTGGAGCTGGCACTGTTAGTAGACTAAAAAAAAGTCTAGATGTATAGATCTGAGACTTTTTTTGAGCCCATAATTTAAGCGACCCCACTCTCTTTACCTTTTTCAAAAGTAACTCAGTTTTTGCTAAGATTTGAACAAATCTCATACCAGAGATCGGTGTAAATCGGAGCATAAAAGAAGAAGTTTTTTTAAGTCTAAAATACGGATATGAAGCTCAAGGTGCCCCACTTTGGGCGCTAAATTGTTTACGCTCTGATCTGCGTCGAAATCTAGGATGAAATCAACTCAAATCTTAGCAAAAATTGAGTTACTTTTGAAAAGGTAAAGAGAGTGGGGTCGCTTGAATTATGGATTCAGAAAAAATCCCAGATCTATACATCCGGCCTTTTTTCTGAGTCCACTGACAGCGCTAAACTCTAAATTCTTATTTTGACCTAAAAGAAAATGCTTCTAAATTTAATTAAATCTAATAATAAATTAATTTTCATAAAATACAATAAATCCAAAAATTAAATGAAGATAAACAAATTAAATCATGCAAAGAAAGATATACTTACCTATAGGGACCCAAAATTCGACGTTTCGGGCTTGGATCAGGCCGCTCCGATTTCCACCACTATCTCATTTTTTGGATGCCTTTTGCTTGCTAGAATTGGTAGATCGAATGTTCTTTGACCTAAATCTAGGGTCCTAAGGTACTGAAAAAACACGGGGGATTTTAGATAGGGTCTACTTATGCTATTTTTGGTATTTTTAGGATTGGAGAAAATTTTCCATTAGTTTTTTAAGGTTTTTGGGATCTTGAAAGGTTGAATATAAATTCTGGGATTTTCTCTGATTTTTTGGGATTTTTCTTAATTTTTTGAGAATTTTATAAGTATTTTTCCTATTTTTTGTTATTTTTGGGCTATTTTTCTAATTTTGATAATTTATGAGGGAATTCTTCTTCTTTTTTTCACTCTTCTTTTTAGGTTATGGAGGGGGTATTTATAGAATTTCATTGGTGATTTTTCTTGATTTTTCGGAATTTCTTGGATTTATCTTGAAGTTTTAGCTTTATCTAATTAAAAAAATATTTTTATTACATCATAAAATGCATTATTTTTACTACATCATCAAATATGTTTACTACATCATTCAGCCACGTTTGGCGCTGCTGGGCCGCATCACAGCCCGGCCCGCGGCTTGATGCTTGGGTCTCACAGGAACTAAATTATCATTTGTTAGATCTTTTTATCCGTAGGTTTGAATCAAGCAATTCTTAGACCATTGGAAAGCTCTTGGGCTCTACTTCAAGTTGAGATAGTTTTGGGCAATTTTGAAGCAAATTATATTGGGTCTAGGTTGTCCATATTCTACTAAGGTTTGTGTGGTCTTTTAGGCTCAGAATTGAGGTTTTTAGGAATTCCCTTAGCTAGAATTTCGAGGGGGTATCTACAAAAGTAAGCTGAACAAAAAAGATCATTCAAATTGAATGAGATTGGAAAGAAGACTTGAAAGACAAAACTAATACAATAAGGTAATTTTTAATATTTGTTTATCAGTTACAAATTTCTAATTATAACATGTAATATTTTTACAAGAGAACTATGACTTAGGATTTGTCTTTTAATGGGGGATGGGGGATAGAAATTATTTTATTAGATGTAGTCTTTTTGTGATTATCAAGTACTTTTTCTCTTTTTTATAGAATTTTTATTTTTACTGTAAGAAGTAATTTTTTAATAGAAGATAATTGTGAGATTAACAAAGGTAGTCAATTTAAGGTTTTTCTATAAGATAGAGGTTTTTTTATTTTTATTTTTTTGGAGTAACTCAGTGGGGAAGACATGCCCCTACCCGTTTTTTCATTGATTAGGGAATTAACTTTTTTTTAAGGTGTTAGTGGGTGGTGTCAATAACAACGTGGTAACTAGGTATGGGGGTGCTACCACCATGACCAAGCCCCTTTCCTTGATAGAGATTTTGGTAAAACTTTTAAATCACATCATGATATTGCAAAAATTATAGCCTACGAGAGATTTACAATGTTTATGTCTGTCTAACTTTAGCATTTATTTTAGAATATGGATTTTTGAAATATGATTTTCTCTTAAATTAGAGTTTTTGGTTTAGGTATGTCTTTGAAAATAACAATGTTTTTTTCTAGACATTAGGATTTTCTCATGTACTCTCTATCCCTATGAATGTTTTTATGCATATATATTGGAATTAAGAGGTCTTAATCTTCGATACTTAATTTCATTTTGGGTTATTACTTATTGTGCTATTTAATGTGGATTTTCTTCAAAGGCTTGCAATAATACTTTGGAAGATAGTTGTCGAATTAAGAATGAGTTTTAATGGAAGATAATCATCAAATTAATAGAGTGTTCAATTGAGAGGTTTTTTTTTTTATGAGATAGAGGCTTTACTAAATCTTTTAAACGACATTATAATCTTGCAAAAATTACAGTTTATGAGAGATATACAATATTTAGGTTTATATCTGAATTTAACATTTTTTTTGGAATAGAATTTTTAAACATAGGCTTTTCTCTCAAATTAGAATTTTTTGAGTTTGGGCTATGAATTTGAATTAATAATTTTTATTATATAAATAATAATAATACTTTGTTTCTAAAATATATATACAACACACTGCATTTTGCTTGTATCAAAACATAAATGGTATCATAGTATACAATCAAAATAAAAAAACATAAATGTGTGCTTTATGAAATTTTGTCAAATTAGTTCATGAATTTTTGGACCCACAGATGGGGAGGATTGACAGGTGGTTTCAATTGCAGCATTTTCCCGTATGAATGGAACCCGATTCCCATCAAGGGGACATGGCCGATTCTTTCCCTCTCTAGAGCAGGTGAGTTTTTGGGATGAAAGGGAGTTGCCATCTATTTTCAATTTTATCCAATTGTTTGGGCAAAATTCTTGGTCCAAACCCCTGAATTTTCCAAAATCTCCGAACATCAATGGGTTTCACCTAGAAAAGGAAAAGTGGGAACATTAGGGCCACTTCTTGTGGATCACTACGAACCAATTTACAACGAAAAGCATAGAAGTCAATAGCGTTTTCGTTCTTGGTGGTGGGGTTTTGTTAACTATGGCAGAATCCGGAAATTTCCCGGAGAGGTAAGGGCAATTTCTTTATCGATGAGGAACGGGTGGTTCCATTAATTCTTCTTTAATTTCAGGGTATTTTAGTAATTTTACTGCTATAAAGAATCCGTAAAGGCGTCCTTCCGATGTAGTGGGAGTCCCCGCCGGCGGTCGTATCTCTGCCTATCTCGCCGCAACGCCCCCACTTTCCATATTTGAACACAGGAAAGTGTTTAAGTTTAGAGAGAGAGAGAGAGAATAAGGAAATACGAACTTGTTGTCGCAGATAAGAATCCCTTTCCTTCAACATAAACCCTAGTTCCTCGCTTTTCTTGCGCTTTAGGAGTTGCAGAATAGCTTTTTATTCTTTCTTCTAGGGTTTGGGGTTTTTTATGGCTTCTGAGGATGTCGTTGGGAGGAGCGGGAGCAATACAACGGTAGGGTTCCAGAGCAAGGAATCGGCGGTGACCACATTTGTGAACCTGGCGGAGGAGGCGAGTGAGGGGGTGAAGGCTCCTGGACATGCCATTCTCAGTATCTGCAAATCTCTTGTTGCTGGGGGAGTTGCGGGAGGAGTGTCAGTCATTCTTCTTCTTCTTCTCTCACTCTCTCTCTCTCTCGCTCTTCTTGTTCTTTGTCAAATCAAATTCATATTCTCTATGGATTGTGTGCTTTATATTTTTGGTTGTTAGCTTGGGTTTGATTGATCATTTTGCTTCCTTGAACCCTATGGAAAACACGCTCACGACATTTGGCAGTTAATATCTCTCACTCTCTCTCTGAATATTAGGTGGTCAATGTTTTGGTTGTTTGAGAGAAGTTAGTATAGCCAACTTGTATTTGTAGGGTGTTCTTATTTGTGATCCGTTTGGAGTTAGGTTTTGCTATGCCTTAGTATTTATGGTTTGAATTTTGAAGAACACCATTTTAGGCCATTGATCGTGCACCCTATGCTGCTACTTTTTAATGATCGCTTACCGTTTTATTTCTGCTGGGTTTTCTTACTTTGTGTCTCGTTTTGTTTCTTAAATGTTAGCGTACTGTCTTTCGTTTGTTTCCATGTATTGTGCTTTAGGCACTACTTTTTAGCAACTCCACACCCGCTGGTGTTTTCAAAACTGTTATTGGTTATTGGAATACGAATTGTAGAATGCTATGTATGACTTTGTCCTTTTTCTGTTTTGATGTGTTTCGTTGGATGATATTTGATGTAAGTTTTTACTTCTTATCTTCTTAGTGAAATATTTTCTTTATAAATTCTTCTATTGCAGGTCCCGCACTGCTGTTGCACCACTGGAAAGGTTGAAAATTCTCTTGCAGGTGCCACAGCTCGCTTCCTTTGGCCAATACAAAACATTGTACCCTCTTTGTTATTTTGCCGCTCTCATCTATTGTCTTATTGTTCAAATGTCATTCAGTTGGATTCGGTGCAATTGTTTCATGAGCAGTGTTATAGTTCTTTTGTAGTTTAGTTGCGTTGTGGATGAATCTACGACATGAATCACAAAATAATCTAGACTGCTCTGATAGGATCCATGCTATTCAAAGCAAAATTGTACCCTAAGATCGTACCTATGGCGGTTCAACCGAATGAAAGCATTTATAGTTGATCCTTTGCTTCCTTCTATGAGGTTTAGACTAAGGACCTTTTGTTGTTTTGGTCTTTGTTGCTCTATTTACATTCTTAAAACTTTCTAATTTACCTACCTGCTTCAGAATTGAAAATCAAAATTTCCTTTTTTTTCTTCCTTGAAAATAAAAAAAATCTTCTGAAAATCTACATATACAAATTTTGAGTATTTGGTACTTACTGATTCGCTTTTGGGATTTTTGTCAGAGTTAATTACCTGCTAGGTTTATTAGCTTATTGACAACTTCCCTATCCTAAAGTGGTGCTCCTTTGGCAATTCTGGCCATTCATGATCTTTTGGGGGATTCCCTAGTAAGAATGATAATTGAATTTTTAGAATGGCGTTAGGAGTGTAGAGGTAGAAAATTATTTAAGTATGAAATATTAATTCATGAATATTCAATAGTAGTGATGGGTTTCTGATAGCACATGAGTGCTTACATTCTAGGCACTTGGAGAAAAAACTGGGTCTCATCTTTAAGATCTATTGGGAAAAGGCCTACGACCATGTAGATTGGTCTCTCTTGGAAGAAACAATGGCTAGAATGGGGTTTGGGAACTACTAGAGGAAGTGGATGAGGGGTTGCTACTCTAACCCACATTTCTCAATTCTAATAAACGGATCACCTAAGGGTTTCTTTTCCTCCTCTAGGGGTCTTTGCCAAGAAGACCCCTTGTGCCCTTTTGTTCGCTATCATAGAGGAAGTTTTTAGCGAATTGATCTCTCGATTGTACAACTCAGGCCTCTGAACTGGGTTCAAAAGCAGTACTAGCGGCCCCATGGTTTCCCACTTGCATTACGCCGACCACACTCTGGTGTTTATTGATGCCACCCTGGAGGATATTGAGTGCCTCCAAATTTTACTTAGGTGGTTTGAGTACGCCACAAGATTCAACGTTAATATGGAGAAGTCCACAATGATAGGGGTCGCAGTCTCACCTACGGAAACCAGAGCCCTGATTCCAGATTGGAAGTGTAAAGTGGAGGATCTTCCCACTAGTTATCTGGGGATGCCTGTGGGTATTGGTCAACCCAAGAAGAGACAATAGTCTAATGTCTTAGACAGAGTTGGTTAGCCGGATGGAAAGCAAGTTCATGTCTTTTGTGGGTAGAAAAGCCCTTATAAGGGCAACCCTGTCCAACACTCTCGTCTATCTTATATCTCTTTTTCATATGCCTACGGCGGTAGCTAATCGCTTGGAACAATTGAGGAACTTCCTCTGGTCTGGGGAATTTGAGTCTGAAAAGATCCACCTCATTGCATGGGAGAGAGTTTGCCAACCCAAGCAGCAGGAAGGTTTAGGGGTTCGCCTCCTCAGGAAATAGAACATGTGCTTCGTTGCAAGTATAGAATCCCCACTGATGCTTGGCTTCTGGAGGGAAGAACACTAAGTAGGACTTCTGGGGCCTGGAAATCCTTCCTGTCGGTTCTCTCTAAATTCAAACAATACATTCGGTTTCAATCGAGGGTAGGCAGTAGCATTCACTTTTGGTCCGACCATTCGTTGGGCCCCTCCTTGTTCTCTCTTGCCACCAATCCTTCTTCTTGGATTGCCGAAGAAATCCTAGCACCTGGCTGTACCAGGCCACTAGGGTTTGGAACCCATCTTTTAGACGTTCACTCTCTGATGCCAAACTCCTTGAATTTATCTCCCTCTCTGCCTTGTTGGATGATACTTTGTTTCCCTCTCTAGCCGGATAATATCATTTGGACCCTTGTTCCATCAGGCTCCTTCACTGTTTCTTCCTTTTACAACACTTTCTTCAACCACCTTCCCACCCTAACTCTGTGGTATCAAAGGTTTGGTCTTCAATAGCACCTTCGAAAGTGCAAGCCTTCAATTGGATTGCAGGTTCTGAAAGAGCACTAACAGTGTATCAACTTCAACGCAGGGGGATTCCAATCCTGAACCAATGCGTTATGTGCCTCTACAAAGAAGAGAACAACCCCCACCTCTTCGTTCACTGCAACTTGGCGGATAACCTATGGAGCAGGCTCATGCGGCTCTTTGGTTTGACCTGGGTAATGCCAGCCTCCATTCCAGGCCTTTCCAAATTCGCTGAGGATTCTTCTTGGCCCAAAGCAGGTAGGCTCCTAAGGAAGGCGTCCATAGCGGCCACAATTTGGGTCCTTTGGATGAAAAGGAATTCAAGGATTTTCTGAGGAGTCAAGAGCGAAGCCTGAGCCCTATTCCACAAGATTCACACCCTTGTGATCTTTTGGGCCTCAAACCACAAGGCCTTTCAGGACATCTCTACTTCCTCCTTCCAACTTAATTAACAGCAAGTTCTCCTTGTTCAACATTATCGGCCTACTCGAGCTGGCTGCTGGTCCTCTCCACCGCTTGGTTCTGTCAAGTTCAATTTTGACGGGTGTTCCCTTGGGAATCCTGACCCTTCAGGCATTGGAGGGGTCTTCAGAGATCACCAAGGGAACATTCTAGGCTCTTTCTCCAAACACATTGGCCATGCAGACTCACAACTCACTGAGTCCTAGGCATTGCTCACGGGCCTCAAAATGTTTGACCCTGAGTGGGGTCAACCTCTTTTAGTGGAAGGAGATGCTTGTAATATTGTTACTTGGGTTGTCGGCCTTGCTAAGCTTCTATTTATGATGAGTGCAGGGATACAACCATCTCATGGACGCATATTGGAGGGAATCAAACGGCCTGGTGAACCAGCTAGCTAAGGAGGGAGCTATTGCACAGGTTGTGGTCACTTAGAAGTTCTTGGGACCCTAGCTTACAAGGCCGCAGCCTTCTTTTTGTACATCGGGTTTTTTGAGTTATCACCTTCCTCTCGAACCCCTGTTTTTACCTTTTTTGTACATTGTTGTATAGAGCATTGTTATAAGACCCTCCAATGTTTTGTATAGGACCTCTTCATCGAGGATACCTCATTTTTTGCCGAGAGGCCGGTATGTGGGCGCTCTCCCTGGACCATTGTATTTGCTTTCCTTTCTTTAATACAAAAGTTAACATTATCAAAAAAAAAAAAAGGAAAAAGAAAAAGGTAGAGGAGCTGCTATAATAATGGGAAAGCATTCAAAAGGGAGGGCCCATTAGGGTTTGAAAATGATGGGGGTTTTAACAAGCCAAGCCAGCTAAATGGGTGAGTCAGCCTGTGATTTCATGTTGTCGTTTCATTATAATATAATGAAACGACTCTTTTAGAAAACCATGTTTGTGGCAATACCCAAATTATGCATATGTGTTCTCCTCATTCCCATAAACAATTCCAAAAAGAAAAAAATTTGTAGTTGTACCTTAGAAAGGTCAAAACGAGTCCTCCACCTATAAAGGCCATATCGTCCATTTGATGGACATTTAGACGAGGCCTTTAAGAACACAAATTCTTTTTTTATTTTTCAAAATTATTCAACCAATGATGATAAGATGGCCTACAAAATTTGGGACAAAAAAAATCCCTGTAAGGCCTAGATGTAATCATCCCATAAAATGGAGGGCCTATGTTCATTGGGTTAAGAAATCACTTTTTAGGGTTTTTTTTTTCGAAATTTTGTTTTTTGAGATTGTTCATTCGAATGAAAAGAGTGTAGGTTTAAAAATTGGAGTAAAAGAATGGTTTTTGAAGGCTTATTTCATTATATTGTTATAAAACCATAGTTACCAGAATCTCTCCACCGACCTCGCGTTTGTGGTTCCGAAACCTGATTTCGTGTTTCTATTATGGAATCTCCACGGAAACCGTTTTTCGGAAAAGGAAACTCGATTCCTTAATTTCAGAATCTCGATTCGACACATTTTTATAAACCATTTTTTGGAACCAAGGAAACTTGATTCTTTAATTTCGGAATCTCGATTCAAAACATTTTTAGAAACCATTTATCTAGAATCAAGGAAACTCGATTCCTTAATTTTGTAATGTCGATCCAACACATCTTTAGAAACTTGAACCCATTAATTGTGTGTAGATGTTCCCAAATATATCGCATATGGTTTTCAACAAGGATTAAATCTTGATTCCACGTCAATTGGAGTAGAAATCTTCCTTCGAAGGCTTTTAGTAGTTGTAGAGTTTCATTATTTTACTTGTGCCACCTTGGATGGCCTTTACTTTAAATTTAAAATATAATCGGTAAATACAACACATACAATTAAAAGTAAAGCCATGGCGTAGACATAATCCTATTTTGTCTTTATAATAATGAAGTCAAAATCACAATTTAGAAATACTTGTCTTTTGTATATAATGACTGTAAGGTCAATTGTCAACACATTTACTGTAAAATTTGGGAAACCTTCTAATAAGAGACATCCAATATAGAATCTAAAGTTGATGAGGTTCAAGATGTGCTTGTGGCTTCCTTCTTCATAAAAATGAAAGCTCGAGTCTTGGTAGGGGTCATCAAACGCATTCCATAGTCCATATTATTGTAATTCGTAAATCTCAATCTCAAATTGGCATGGATCTCTGATCCATATGCTTCAGAAGCTTGATTCCAAATATGTTATAATCGCAATTCAAAACAATAACATATCTCTATTCCACATATGTCAAACTCGATTCCATAGATGTCGAAAACTCGATTCCGCATATTAATGAATCTTGATTCCTGGAGTGTTGATTTCGGGCGAATGGGAATCCAAGGAGGACGGAATCTCGATTCCATATGTAGATGCAACTTCGATCTATTGCTGTTGAAACACGATTCTCAAAAACTAGGAATCTCGTTCTTAGCGATTCCTATTGTATGGACAACAATTCCTAAGATAGGAATCTTCTAGCCGGTCGCGAATCTGGTTCATAAAACGATTCGGGTTCCCAAGTGTTTCTGACAACTATGTATAAAACATTTGCATGAAATCGTTCTCATTTATATACACAAACACACACACATAATTCTATATATATACACACACACCCAAATAATTATATATATATACACACACACACGCACATATAGACACACACACAAGCACACACATGTATATCTATATATATATATGGAGTAACTTTTATATGAACAAGGGCTGATGCAATAGTATATGCCGAGCGGTCCAGATTTAAATCTGGGCCAATATAATGGTTATGATAGCATTTTGTATTTGAGTTTTAATCATTTTCTACAAATCCAAATCACTTGAAATTTGGAGCGTCCACTCTACATATTAAAGTGCACCTAATAAAAATATAAAAAAATGGAAAGTGACCAAAATACATCAACTTATTTTTGATGAATTATTTCGCAAATATTTTTATTAGGTGTGTTAAGAATAGATGCTCCAAATATCAAGTGATTTGGATTTGTAGAAAAAAATAAAAACTCAAAAGATGAAACACGATTGTGGCCATTTGATCGGCCTCGTATACTATTGCATCATTCCTCGGGCTAACAAAATCATATATATATATATATATATATATATAGATATGTATAAATTTAGATATATATGTTGGAGAGAGAGAGAGAGAGAGAGAGAGAGAGAGAGAGATGGATGGATGGACTTACGTAGCTAAGCTAATTTCTACGCCATTAGCTCATGGGAAAAAACCAAAATATTTTAGATGACCCTTATCCCAATGAACAGGCTCATGAAAAATCTGAAAAAACCTTCCAGTTTTTATTGAGGGGAGAGATAATGCAGTCAATATAGGCTGTCTGTTTCGTGAAAGAAAAAATGGGATTAGATTGGGGCCATTGGGGCATTTCTGTTACCCGAAATGTTGTTGATGTTCTCATCAACACTAGATAAACAATTAAGAGCAAAAGGATTGATTTTGAGTTATTAAAGCCTTGTATCCTAAATGAGTGGCTGATAACCATTGAATTTTCTCTCCTAAAGAAATCCGATTTGTAGGTCTTTTTTTTTTTGGTTTTTTTGCTGCCTCGTTTTTTTATTTTTATTTTTATTATTTTATTTTATTTTTATTGTTCTTTGGGTTCAAAAGAATGTGTGTGCAAAATTTGGAGTCAAACAAACTCGTGTAGATAGTGTTTTTTTTTTAATTAGGAGATTCTCGGCTGTAAGCTAATGCTGTGGAAATTAACTTAGGCGTGTAGTCAAGTATTCCTTCCCCACCCACACCCACACCCACACCCACACCCACACCCACACCCACACCCACACCCACACCCACACCCACACCAACACCCACACCCACACCCACATACATATATATATCTTGACCTCATATCATATAATATAGAGACTATCGTATGTTGCCTTGTTTCAGGTTTGTGCTAGGTTGTTTATGGCTTGACTCAGGTAATTTATGTGCTTGTTATGGACTTGTTTAAGTACACAAGCGCATCCACCCAATCTCAAAATTGGGTGGTTCAATATTGAGTCAACTAAGGCCACACTCGTGGTTGTCCTTGGCCATGCAAGCCAAGCTTGAACATACCCAAGCTCGGCTGGTCTCGGCACGGCATGGCTCGGCGAAACCTAGGAAATAGCCTTCTGATGGGGTGTTGATGCCAAAGAATGGAAGAATGGGTATATACCATGCGTTTTTAAAGGCTTGAACCTTAGTTGTAGGAACCTTGTAACCAGGGTTGGATCCTGCTTCTTATTCCACAGTTGCTTCCCAAGCCGATCTTCCTAAACATGGACTTTCCCTTGTTCTTTCTTACCTTTCCTCTCCATGCAGTTACACTTCCTCTGCATGCACTTACACTCCAGTCTGTGCATGTGTTGGCTTGTCTTATATTTGTTAACAGAAATGGGTATTTTCAATTTCCAGCAGTCAAAGGCTAGACTAGTCATTGATTTCTTTGACTTCCTGCATGTTGCATTTGACTATTCAACATTGATTTAGCATATTAAAAGACTTACTTTGTCATTACATGGATTAATAATTTGTAATCAGTCTTTGTACAATATCATGAGGTAGGGTAGTGCTCTTGCCAGTATCTTTAACAAAATGACATTACCAACATGTATAAAATGTTTGCACTAAATACTGGATTCTTGGGAAGTGTTTTTGACAAAACTGATATATGTAGAAACATAATCTAATAAGTCATGTTCTTGTTGTCAATGAGAAATCTGGATATATGTAGGAGGGCACATTTCTCTGTTGTCACTATTGTTTTTAAATTTAATTTTGTGGTTAACATGGTTGTGTGGTGTGGTATTAACAGGTTCAGAATCCTCACAACATCAAATACAATGGGACAATTCAAGGCTTGAAATATATATGGCAAACTGAAGGTTTTCGAGGGCTCTTTAAAGGAAATGGAACTAATTGTGCACGAATTGTTCCAAACTCAGCTGTGAAGTTCTTTAGTTATGAGCAAGCATCAAGGTATTGTTTATTGTTCCTCTTGTTGTTGAATTTATTGCTAGATGGTGTAGATCGCATTTTGTCACCTTTTGAGGGGTTATTTTGTCCCTTTATGGTATATGTTATTTATGATTTTTAATTGATGGTATTTGTTCTCTGATACATTTATATGGCTCTATTATATGGTTTATAGACAGGGTCCCCATCTTGTTCATGAATATTGTGCTTCATTTTCTTAGATCTATTTTTAGATGGTATTATTTGAGCAGGTAGGGAACTAGTAAATTGAGTGTCTAGTATTTTGTGTTGCTTTGTACTCTTGTTTTGATATTTAATAATAGTCCCCCTTTGAGTGTGACTGGGTTCATGCAACCTTGATCATCTTCTTGGTTTCGAATGCCCAAGGTGCTTTGTGCACCTTTGTTTGCAAAAGTAATTTAGTGCATTGACTTAGGTTACTTTTGCTCCAAAAGGACATGGTTGGAAGTAGTTAGAAAAGATCTGGGAGCTTATGGCCTCACTGAGGGTATGGTCCTTAATTGAGCAGGATGGTGGACCAGAATTTTCATAGTCGATCCCAAATAGTTTGGAAAAGGCTCTAATGGTAATGATGGTAATGACTGAGATTACTTCGATAGGTGCTCTTAGAGATAAGTATGTGACCATATTGAGCTTAAGATCCCTTCTTACATTAGGATTGGTACAGCTGATAACTGTTATCTTTACTGCTACAAGACGAGCTCACTGTGTTGGATCCTCTTGAATCTGACCTGTCCATCAGATCTAGTGTAGGAATAATATTTTGCATAAAGACATTTTATATCTATACTAAGCCTGACAGTAAAAACTAATTTCTCGCAATTCTTATGTTTGGTGTTAGTTCAGTTTTTCCTTCCATAGAATGCTCTTCTGAACCTTGGTTGTTGTTAAATTTATTAAATCTTCTCTGTTGAATCATTATCATCATATTCTTTCCTAGATAATCTCTCTTCCTTCCACCAATAACCATGTAATCTCTCTCCATAAATCTCTCTTTAAGCTATCCTATCATATACAATATGGTTTCAAGTCGTTTCTTTTTCTCCCATGTTATCTCTCTCTCTCTCTCTATGGTAGGTTTCATTGGTGTTACCTAATTGCCTTCTACGCTTTCTCATATGTAATGATTTCTTATACATTGGGTCTCTCTCTTGCTAAACTTTCTGTTTCTCTTTCATACTTCAAATTATCTTTCCTTTTTGATTTTACTTCCTATGGGATACTATATTGGTTTCTAAAATTTAGATAGATTTTATATTTGGTTTCTATCATTTTCATAACCTAACCATGTTATCTTTTTTTTTTTCACACGTAACTTCCATCTAATACTTTTTGGCTATAGGTCGTGGATCATGCATAGTACTTGATTGCTTCTAACACGGATCATACCTCCTTTGATGATGCATTATTTGCTAGAAGTGAGAACAAAGGCAAAAGGAGCTGGGTTCAAGGATAAGAATGACTCGATGACAAAATCACTTGGGAGATAGTATGGTCATAGAGAGCTATCATTGTCACACTATTAGTTTGAATGGTGATGGTTGGAGAGTGGGTCCTACCAAATATTTCATTATTTCACGGACTACTTTCACGTCATCACATTCCACTTCCAACTCATTGATGGAATGATGCTAATCCTATGTCCATACTATTTCCAAGACGTGTCATAATATATGGACCCTTTTTATGTTTCATTGGTTAATGTTTGCGATTGAAAATGGAGATGATTTTCAGCCAATGATTTAGCAAAAGATCAGTTACCATTACCAATTGATGCAGTTGTTTATAAGAAGTTTTCATTACCAGGGATCTAATAGTTGGTTAATGACTAGCAAATGTGGTATTTAAAGAAACATGTATTAATAGTTTTCTTCTTCCCCAAGATATTGAACAATGTAAAATGGGCTAAAAAGTGTCAGCTTGAAGCTTGTGAGAGCCGCCTACTATCGGATAATGGGAAAGATGGTGTAGTTATAGTTTTCAATTGAATGAATTCACCTTTGTGTTTCAAACTATCCTTCCCATGCCTTGTTGGATAGTTATTTTGGTCAACTTGAAACGAGATGAGTTGTTTCCATAATTGCAGAAAAATAACCGAAGCAGTTTCACTGTTATTAAGTCCCATTGGCACCTTTTCATTTTGGATTTCTTTTGTTCACCTTACTCATTAGGAAAAGTTGTTCACGAGTCAGCGGGTGCAAGAGGCCTTTGAGTCAGCAACGTCACTCTTTAAGATGGACGCTGTAGAAAACTCACAGGGCTTATACGGTGGAGAAATTTTTTTTTTTTTTCAAAAATATCACATTTTAGATATAAATTTTATTTTTCATGTTCACGATCATCCTAACCTAGATCATGAATCCCTAAAATTTTCGATCAATAATCCATTTTTAAGATGGTTTAATGGGAGGCCCGCATGTGTTTAGTATGAGTCAGTTGACTCATAGAAACCCCATCCTCGTTATTCCTTTTGAAATGTCACTCTAAAAATCTACATGTTTGAGTTTGGTTGGCAAGCATCAGGTAGATATTCCTTAAGACTAATTTTACTTGCATTGTCCCTAACTTCTCTGTTTGCTATTTCTCTCTGCAGTGCTATTTTGTGGCTTTACCGGCAACAACCAGGCAATGGTATAACCCTTTCTTTCACGTGTTTGTTGGTATTAATTAATTTATGCTGGTGTTGCTTCAGCATGTGCTACAATGGAACTCTTACATATCATAACATGGTCTTGAATCATAAAGCTTGTGTTTATATTGTATCTCAGCAAACAACACCAGATTGTGTTTATATTGACATGCTATATGCTATTCCTTAATTAACACTGTCCATGATTGAAGGGATTTAAGCAACTATTATCTGTATTTTGAACTTTAATTTTACTTTATGAAGTATCTCTTTCTTGTGTCACATGTGGGATAGGGCAAAGGGTACACTATCCTTTGAGTTTTGGTATTGATCAGATCTTGCTTCATTCCATTCTGATTTGTGGAGTTGCGTCTTTTCCATTCTCCAATTTCTTGTGGAGTTTATACAGTCTATAATTGGAGTTCTTTGTTTAGTTCTGTTTCTCTTTCATGGATTCCTCTTTTTGTTCACATGCAGACTTTAGTATGCCTCCTCCTTTTTGAAGTCATAACTTTTCACTTGGATGTCTTTCTTTTTGAGGCGACTTAAAATTTCAAATTGAAGGTTTCTCTGAGATCTACGACTACCATCTCTTGGTTTTTCCTAATTTGGATGGTTTCAGGCCTCAAATCTTGTCTGAACTGCAGCTCAAAAATTTGATTATGAATCTTTAGGATTGACTAAGAATGTTTGAGACATTTGCATAATGAATCTTCATTGTTCTAGGATGAAGGCTATACAAAAAGTAGCATTTACCAATAGAAGTTTTTGGTTGGATTTGTATTCCTCAATCATTATCGTTGAATCAGCTGCTTTTGAACCCTTTTTTGGACGCAATTCTCCGCTTCTTAATCACCCGAATTGCAGAGGGAATCAGCAGGCAATGCAGCAGAAGCGAGGCACAGGGAACCTCCCTATTATCTTTTTATATATTCTGAATGTCAATCAATTCTATCCACTTTCAATCCAGTTGGTACAGGCATCAATTCTATCCACTCCATTCAATCCAGTTGGTACAGGCATCTTGATTCAATTTTTCCGTCCAAAAAAAATAAAAATCAATCAAATCAATGTTTCGGAAGTTCCATCCGTCCCACGAGGGAAATGTGTTGTAGTGGTCAAAAGGAGTAGCGTATTCCAAAATTGAATACTTCCTTAATTCCTCGTCCCCTTCCTACAATCTTTCTCACACAATATTGGTCTATATAATTTATTTAGTTTATTTTTTGGGAGGAGGGAGGGATGATCCACATACCCAATTCTTTGTTGGGTTTAGAGAAAGATATAGAGGTACCCATTCTGGTCATTTTTTTTTTGCTGCACACTAGAAAGAGATTCTTCATCGTGCTCATTTACTGTTGAGAGAGAGAGAGGTTGGAGAGGGTGGGGGTGTGAGTGAGAGGACAAGAGAAGAGAGAGAGAGAGAGAGAGAGAGAGAGAGAGAGAGAGAGGTTGTAGAGGGTGGGGGCATGAGAGAGAAGGCAAGAGAAGTGACCAAGGGTTTTGAGAAGTGAAAGGGGGAGGAATAGAAAGGGTGGAAATGGGATAAGGCTTATTGTTTATTGCAGTTACAAGGTTGGAAAATTCACCCGCTCGAGCACCTAGGCAGTCAGAGGCCTTAGTCGCATCACTAGGCCTAGTCGGGCGAGAAGGGGGCCATGTCACAATGCGGGGTGAATATGCCCCTCGGGTAGGGGCGTTTTTGATCTTTTTGCCCCTCAGATTCTTGTGTTAAAACCATGGGGTTTAGCTCCCGAAAACTCTTGGAGAACCAATTTCAAGCCAAAAACATGCTCAAATCTGGATTTCTTGTGAGAAATCCAAGATCTAATGCAAATAAATTTTTTTTTTGGATTTCTTGTGAAATCGAAAGGCATTTACACCCAATGGCTTGAAATGGTTGTGAAAAGTGGTTTTGGGCAACCAATGTTTGCCCTTTCGAAGCTTGAAGGATTCCATTTTCCGGGCTAACGATTTTCAAGTTTTTGGATTAGGGTTTTATGAGAAACTATATTATTTTTATATATAATTTCTATAGATGATTTTCTTTATTGTTTGACTATTTTATACACTTTATGATTTATGAATGTACGGATTTACTGTTTGGTTTCTTTTTTTTCCTTTTGAAATTAGGTATTTTAACTTGTATCCAGGGGGGTTTGGTATTTAACCTAGCCCTAAAAAAAAAAAAATTTCTTACTTGACATTTGGGTGCCCATCTCTCTAAGCGCCCTACGAGGCAGGCGTCAAGGCGTCCTAGGCCCCTCATTGCCTCGGCTTTGCCTAGTGAGTTCTCCAACCTTGGTTACAAAGGGTTAAAATAAAAAAACGAGGGAAGGGGCTTGGGGTTGTGAATAAATACTTCGAAAAAAAAAATTAATGCCGCTAGATATTTTAAAGTTCGGAGGGGATACTAGGATATTGATCCCAATTTTAGGGATTATTGAGATATTTTCCCTATATATCATCACCATCATCCGAGCCTTATCCCAATTATTTGGGGTCGGCTATACGAATCTTTTTCCGCCGTTCTACTCTCAAGGGATACACCTTCGGTCAGATCATAAGTCATCATATTTCTTCTCTCTACTTCCATCCATTTCCTTTGGGGCCTTCCCCTTGCCCTTGTAGAGCTTCCACTTAAACCACATTACCCTTCCTAATTGGTGTTATATTAAGTCTACGCTGCATATGGTCGGCTCACCTAAGTCTATTTCCCCTCATATATATAAGATCTATACATGGGGTTTGATGAGTTTAGAAGGCTCCCCGAGGCGGGGGGGTGGGGTTTAGGGAGGGGATTGCTGGTGTGCGTTGTTGGGGTTCTGTTCTTTAAGAAATCGAGGTTGTGAGATAGGCAAGAAAAACTAGAGAAAAGTAAACAGAAAGTGAAACATTAGTACATCGAAAAGGGCATGGCCCCCACAAGTGCTCTAAAGCCCATAAAGTTAAATAGGAATTTATGGACCCAAGATAAGTGGTGGTGTTATTAGTTGGTCCATATTTTGGATCATCCAACAGTCAGGTCCTAAATTTACCCCTTTTTTGGGGAAATTATTGCAAATATCCCTTTAATTTTCACTCTCCCATTTTTTGCTGTTTATTATGCCCAAAATGCTTTCGTCACAGGTTTGTTAGGTCTGTGAAGGCTTTACTGACCTGTTAGGTCTATGAAGCTCTGTTGTTATGACTAGGGAGCAACCCTTGGGTGCCTTTTACGAACCTATAGGTATTGAAAGGTCCCAAGCAGCCAAATGATGCACCCAACCCTTCAATTTATCATACCTATTTTGAAAATTGAAGGGTTGGTTGCACCACTTGAGTGCAGACCTTTACGGACTTGGTAGGTCTATAAGGGGTCCTTTATGGATCTAATAGGTCCATAAAGGTCCTAAGCACCCAAATGGTTCTTCCTGGGCATAAAAGGTGAGCTTCACAAACCTAACAAATCTGCAAAGCTTTTACAGACCTTTTAGGTCCGTAATGATGATGTTTTGGCCATTTAAAAAATAGCAGAAAATGGGTTGCACTTAATAAATAAGAATATTAGGTATATTAGAAATTTTTGACAATTAGAGGGATATTAGCAATAATTTCCATTTTGTAATTCACATTTACCCCCGTTCAAAGGTTCAACTTTCAAAGTACAAAAAATAGGAAGCGTTTGGGTGTTTCAAAGTCAAAATTTTGAACCGCTCAAAGCACACAAAAAAAAAAAACGTTTTTGGGTGGTTTGAAAACACACAAAAACTGTTTAGGTGATTTGGAAGTTGGAATTTTGGGCTGAATTTTTTTATTTCTTGGGGCTGTTCAAGACTTGGACATTCATACCACCGAAACACGTTATCTGGTTTGTATTTTAGGTAATTTGGGAGAGGACTTTTGAATCGACCGAACTCAACTTTTTTTTTTCCTTTTTTACCAAACATTTTGTTTTTTGGGTATTTCAGGCTGTCTCAAAGTTATTTCTGATTTTTTTTTTGCGTTTTTGTCTGCTCTAATATTGTACTTTTGAACTGAGTGTAAAATAGGAAAAAAAAAAACTTGAAAATTTGGGATCCCAAATTACCCAAAATATGGACCAACTTATAGTGCCACATCTTATTTTCGGTCCCTACTTAAATTTCCCAAGTTAAATTATGATTTTTACCGGATTTTACCCCTTCTAGGAAGAGAAAAAAATGGTTATTCAACATACTTTTTTTAACAAGAATATCCTAATGAAAAAGAGTTCTTTAAAAGGGCATTGTTGTTGAACTTTATAAAACTTTGACTTCTGTATTACCATTTTCCACTTTAATATTCTGTCTTTTAAAGACTAAAATATTAAACCATAGAGTATACACGGGTGTTTTGGTATGAAATGTGCTAAAACCCTTTCATTTTCCTTATCCACCTGAGGTTTCATCATTTGCATCGGTCCTCATAACCTGCAACCCGATGTAAAGTCTTGTATATGTTTCTGGCCTCGCGTTTTCTTTTCTCATCCTTGTCATACACACATTTTAAATAATTAAATATTACAGGGCAAAATGGTGAAATAAAAAGAGTTAAATGTTTAAGCCATATGCTACTCCATTGATGTCTAAGATCTCCATGCGTTTTTTATTTTAATGCAATGGTAAAACAGTCATAAGAAATTTTTTCAAAAAAAAAAATATAGAGAAATAATTTGATTTGGTGTGCACATGCTTTTAAACTTGCACAATGCTATGATGGGAGTATGCATAGCGTGATAGAAATGGAACCATGGTAGTGATCGATTTTACCCTGATTCTTGTGATACTGCTGAAGTGCTGCTGGTGATATGTCTTATCTATCACATTATTGCTTTAATTAATTAAGTTTCTAATGAGATAATGAACTGTGCTGTTAGTATGTTGTGATTTTTTTATTCTTCCAAGTTTTAGTCCAGGCCTATTGTTGCTCCTTTGTAACTCCTCTTATTCTGTTTTGGTATTGAGATTAATTCTTATCTAGCAAATAAGATAGCAATATTGATAACAGTCATATGCATAATCCATATCACTATTTTCTGGCTCTTCGTAAATTAGCGTTCTGTTTGGTGCTGTGTCAGGCAGTGAATGTTGTTTTAAACATGGTTTGTATAGTAGCCATATTACTCTATTAGCATAGTTCTTAAAATATGTGTCGGGGATGTGATTTAACTTTATTTTTGTTCCAATCTGCAGAAGATGCACAACTCACACCAGTTCTCCGTCTTGGAGCCGGAGCTTGTGCAGGAATTATTGCTATGTCTGCAACTTATCCTCTGGACATGGTGCGAGGAAGGTTGACTGTCCAGGTATATTTGATGATTGGTTTATCTGTACTCATGCATGGGATTCACAACATTAGTACTTGTTTTTGGCAATATGTGCGACTGGCTCTATGCTTGAATCATTTTGGTTTTTGTTTTTTGACTTTTTTCTCCATTTTTCTTTTGCAGACAGAGAAGTCTCCTTATCGGTATAGAGGAATGTTTGACGCATTATCAACGGTTTTGCGGGAAGAAGGCCCTCGTGCCTTGTATAAAGGCTGGCTTCCTTCTGTTATTGGAGTGGTTAGCACAATCTATGACCTCTAATTAAGTCCAAACTTTGAAAATATTTTTACTAATGTCGTCTAGGAACTCCATTCAACACTGACATTCATCACTTCTGTTATGAAAGTATTCCACTTGAGATCTCTCAAACATGCTTTACAGAAATGTTCTCGTTCTTTCAGTCCTGCAAATATATGGCTTTGAGTATCTTAAGCCAGTTTGAGTTTGGATTTTTCAGATAATTAAATGGATAAGTTGCCATAGGGTAAATGAGTAAGCGTGAGTCTACGAAGGCTATTTATGATGTATTCTGTCATTTGCTTGTTGGAGTGATTTACTCTTTATGATCATAGTGTTTATTTAATTGACATAAGTAAACGAAACTATTCTGTGGTTCACATAGGGATTTGAAGTACAAAAAATTTATGCGTGTTGACTGGAAACCCATACTATTTTATGCTTTTCTTTTTTAAAAGAAATGTCTCGTTTTCAGTTACGTTATGTTATGCTTGATGTTAGTTTGGGTTCATAATTTTGCAAGCACACTAATAAGTACAAAGTGTAGACAATGGCTTGCTGAATTAGCTCTTTATGTAACCCATTGAGGATAGTAGTATTTGGCATATGAAATCCCGGTACCTGAGCATTTGGAGTTGGCGATGACAAATTGCAGATTTGTGAATGCTAGCTTTATTAAGTTAGATTCAGTGTTGATGGTTGAACTGCTGGTAGGACCCTTGATATATCTTGTGTTTGGTTTGTGAGAACATTCTTTAGTATTCAATCAAAGTATTTATTAGGCTAGAATCAAATTACTGTGAAGATTTAAACGGGAACACTCCTCCCAAAGGATGTTGTATTGCAATCCTATTAATTTTCTGTTGTCTAGAGGAACATTTCTGATGCCAGAAGAATATGGTCAGATGTGTTCTCCATTTACATGAGGGTATTGGTGGGCCAAATTTTGTATTCTCCCTGGATTTTGTGATTGTTTGGGCATGCTAGCAAAGAAAGGAGTGTTGGATATACCGGATTTTATATGAGTGCATGTTTCAGTTTCATCTTTAGCTTCTTGTTATATTATTCATTTGTAGTGAAGCAAAGTGGACATTTTAATTGGGTTCCTCGTACTGAATTTGAAGCATTTTGATTGATGCTACTATCAAATAAAACCTTATCTATAGTTCTGCATTCTATGCATTCTATTTTTACAGCTGACGTGTTGTTCTCCTTCAACTGAATTATACATATTGCATGTCTCTATCGTCCACTCCAACTCTGGTCTGCAGTTTTCAAAATCCTTTTGCATATGACAGCATTGAAATTTTTTATTTAAAGCTGAATGCTGGAGGTTGATGCTTGAGAATGTAACTTAACCCAAACAAAAGTACAATGAAGAGCTTGAGGGTCAAGGGCTCACTATGTACGACAATTACAACTGTCTAGGGAAGTGTTCAATCCTTTGGCCCTTGGATTATCCCTTACTCATACCATGAAGAAATATTCTTCTCCATGTCATCACTCCAAAGGTCACAAATTTGATTTTTTCCCACTTATCTTAGGGTTTCTAGGCTGCCACATTTGTCTCTACAGATCCCTTCTTTGCAAAAAATGAATAGAAATCAATATATCTTTTACAAGTACATGATGTAATTCATCATTATCGTCATCATGTAATTCTTCACTTCAATTTTCTGCAGTTTCTAGGTTGAGCACTCCTCACATAGAGTTGCATAATTCCTCAATCTTTCATGACTTCTATTTGAAATTTTGTTATCATAAAGTACACACATAGCACAATAATAGGACTCAGAATGAACCTTAAAGCTTTCCTATCAATGAAAGTACAATTAGTGACTTCACATGTAACACCTTTTTATTTGCTGCATAAAAGAAAGTGCGCATCCTCTGATTAAAAGTGGGTTATCTCACCCATTGTTGTATAGTGGGGCCCACACCCGTACCAAGGTGGTCCCTTATGTCTTAGGGGTCCTCATAATAAATAAGTTATTTTAAAACTTATAAAATGACTTTTAGAAAATCATTAATACTTTTACTTTCTCTCTGAATATTCAAAACAAAATTAATTGTTTTTAAATGAATCTGATGGAAATCGGATCCAACTTCGTTAAGGAAAATGCAAAAATAATGAGTCAGCCCATCTCTACTGGTGGTTATGTCCCGCACTCACTTTCTCAAATTGACTCAGTCGTTCCCATGACCCACAGTCCATCACAAGGGTTCATGATTGGATTTCCAAGGCCAGCTGATAGGTGATGACAACATAATCCTAGTCTATGGACTATAGGTTCTCCCTAGAGACAAGCTTAGGTCAAACAGACGTGTGCACACTCATTACAATTGGTGCATGGGGGCTATCTCTAGCACATGTTCCTGTAACACCCTCAATGGTGTTTATATCCCAATACGGCTATCATATGTTCAAGCCATGTGATGTTCTTGGTGAGGGTTTGGCTCTTGTCCCTTCAGGCCTACCAATCACAAATAAGGGCCACAAAGTCCCTTGGCCAACTACCCTGGGCATCTCTCTGACCTCATCAAGGGTAAACCCTGCAAATCCATCTCGGTTGTGCTTTGTGCCCAGTTATCATAGGTTGTAGAATTCAACTCAGCCTAGCTCTTCAAGCCTAGTTTGAGTCATGACATCAATATTGCCAACTTAGGGCCCTCTGGAGCATGTTCCTTTAGTCCCTCTGGACAGTACTCCCACATGATTTATCATGTCACTATAGTCATAGAGTTATGTGGCCATTTAAAGCCTTATGAGGGCATGTAAAACTAACACAACATGTTTGAGATGTCCCACCTTGTAATAATGGGTGCATGAATGCCATGCCCTATTGATTGAGCAACAACCTCAACCGTTTACTGTCGTTTGCAATAGTACCGCTTCTATCGTCTATTAGGGATTGGGGTACATGTTTTAGGGAAAAAATTCATAACTTCTTACCTTTCTTCTCTTATGAAGAGTCCACATAATTTAGCAATGGGAGCTTGGCTTGTTCCAAAATCTATCATATTTCAGTCTTAAATTCTGAATTGAGTTTATTAAACTCATGTCTTATCTTTTGCCAAAATTTCATTAGCTAGACATTCGATCAGAAGGTGGTAGGTATAACATATAAAATTTAAATTCCCCCATGTATTCTACATATATCCTTAATAAGCGAAAATTGTTCGACTACCATGTTGGCAGTGCCTTTGTAGTACTAAGCAATCATCGCACATAATATAATGAAGACTCAATTTGTTTGCCGGTAAAACCCCTCAAGTCAATTTTGGGATACGGAGCGGACCATAGTAGTGACATTAGTGATGTACTGATGGTGTTTGTCTTGAAGTCTGTTAAAAGATAGTTCTTGCCATTGTCAACCTTCACTTATTGGTAATTGTACCGTCTCCAAAGTTGAATAGATCTAGTCCAGTGTTTGAAAATTCGGCTGCTCAGCCGCCTAGGTGGCCAATCACCTAACACGCCTAGGCAGCCAATCGCCTAAAACGCCTAGGCCCCTGCCTAGGCGCTACAGTCAAGGCGGCTGCCAAGGTGTCACCTCGATGCAGGTTGTTCAGAGCGAAAAAAATCCCCTACGTGCCTTTTAGAGAGAGAAGACTCCCCCAAAACCTCTATTTTGTGATTTATTTAAAGATCGATAAATTATGAATTCTTCTGTAATCAAAGGCAATGCTTCGTGGTAGTTTTCGGAGCTTCAACTGGTCAATAGTGAGGACTTTTAGCGATCGAATAGGCAAAGTTTGGGCCGACATCGTTTCAATTTGATATTTTTAAGAGCCATGATGATATTTGAGTAAGGGTTTTGATTTTTTTTGCTATGATGTATTATGTTTTGAATCATTTGATTTTTTTTATTTGTAGCTTTTTTTTCCTTTTATGATATATGTACATATTTGTAGTTAGTAAGATTGATTTTTTTTTTGTTGTGATTAATTAATTACTAACTTGTTTGGACGATGAAATTGGTCCTATATTGAATTCTTTTATGAATAATTGGTTCTTATTTTGTACAATATGTGATGTTTTGATATCCTATTAGTTTTGTTATACTCTTTTGATATTTTTTACATATTTGTAGATGGAATATTTACCGATTTGGACTTGTATTTTGTGAATAGTCATAAACTTTGGAATAAATTGATATTTTGTGAATATTTGATATCCAAAACCAAATCTTATGGATATAAATTAATAAATAATAATTATATTATACCTTATATCTTAATTCTTATGTGAATAGTTCCTACCCATCCAAAAACGCCTAGGCGCCCTCCTGTAGGGCTGGCTTTAGCACCTTCACTTATGTGCTCATGTGTCTCCTGTCTCTTTTATAGGGCATACACCCCCATAACTTCATTTGCCTCTTCGATGTGGGAGTAATCCCACACAGTGGAGAGGGAGGGGTGGAGTTAGCGAGAGAAACAAGTATTCTATTGAGATTCAAAGATTGGCCTGCTGGCCACTATTTCGCTTTTTTGAATAGTAAAATAAAGGATCTTCCAACAGCTTTTAAAGGTTCACGTGAGCCGTATGTACACACCTCACACCCTCCTTTCAATCCTTCCACGTGCGTGCATTTATACAAATTATCTTCGATTTCTCCAAGTCATGCAATGGAATTTAAGAGACACCAAGCCATTGAAGCCAAGAAGTTTGCCTACTCGATTAATGCAATTAAACTCCGTAGGTGGGAGGGGTGAGAGAGAAAATTGTTGTTTTGTGGGGAAAATATTTTAGTCCCACATTGAAAGATTTAGAGAGGTAATGTGGGGATTTTCTATAAAATGAAGGGTAGATTTTAAAAGAGGGGAGAAATTTCTGGTTCTTGGTCCGGTATGGGGCGGGTCCCCTAGTACCCGGACCCGGACCCGGACCCGGACCTGGACCCGTACCCGAGAATCTTCGGGTACATTATAAAGGACCCGAACCCTACCCGCGGGTCCAAGGTTTGGATACATACCCGGACCCTTGTTGGGTATACCCGGTGGGGTCCTGGGTCGGGTCTGGGTGCATGAACAATGAACTTTAGATATCAGAGAAGGCATTTTGCACAGTAGAAGGGAATGCTAATCTAATATCATGTTAAAACTCTATTGCCAAATGCTGGTGTGTCTTGTGAACAATAACAGAACACGTAACATGGAACAAACATTATCTTGAAAAGTGAAGGCGTCCATGCATCAATCCTTTCCTTTTATATGGTATATATATTTGCAATGATTGCTCTAGAAGAAATAATGAAGTACGAGTATGTCTAAAAGATGACAATTATCAAAAATAAAATACACAGAGAAGATTAAACAACAATTTTTTTTACAACTTGCCATGGCTTCGTCTGATGGAGCCACCCTTTCCTCTTTCCCTCCCCTATACCAGATATGTCCACTGGCTTCGTCCCTCTCCTTTGCTCTTCCAGATTCCTCCTCCACCTATTTTTGACCCCCCCCCTCCATTTCTTCCTCGTCACCCCCTCACTCTCCTCCTCCCCATCAGCCCATTGCCTCCTTCCCTCCACCAACCTCTTGTTATCCTTCTTCGACACCTTCTACCCTCTCTCTCTCTCTCTCTCTCTCTCTCTCTCTCCCCCTCTCCTTTGACCTAGTCATCTAGGTAAACATGAACTTTGCTCATCCTTGGTGGGCCATTTCAGCCTAAGAAGAGATGACATTTGTCGGGTAGAAAAATCGGGCCAAGCATTTTGGAAAGACCCGAACATCTGCTGTTGACACCTCTCCAATGGCTCCTCCTCGTTCATTTTTCCCTCTGAGATTGCTGCTTCCAAAGCCTTGAACTCTAACCCTCTTTTGTTCAAGGGAGCCTCTCTGCCGGTGACTTCGTGGTCTCATCTTTTGGGAGCCTTCACGAAGCAGAAAGTCTGGCTCACGGTCTCTGACATTCCTTTGCATGCCTGGCATCCATCAACCTCAAGCTCATAAGACTTGACCCATTGGAAATCCACCGAAGTCCTTCCCCTTGGTTCTATCCAGCTGCTTATCAAAGTTCCCCCCTCTCCATTCCATCCAAGCTTTGGGTATCCCTAGAGGGGTGCTTCTATTATATCTCCAACACTTGGGCCTTGACCTCCCCTCCCATTTCTCACCATCTCCCAAACCCCCTGTTGTCACTTCCCCTTAGCAGACATTGGTGGCTGGACTCTGTCCAGATATGTAAGCGGAGAAATCGCACCTGCAACCGCTTTTTTCGCCACCCCACAGACCACCTTCAATTGTTTTTGGCACCCGTTGCTCCCCACTCTCTCTCTTCATCAAGGCCTACCTCCCCCAGCTCGACCTGGCCCATCCCCTTTCCTAGAGGTAGCATCACCTGGCATGCGCCTCACTCTTCCTCACCCGCTAGCCATCTGTGACCTGCTCGTGCCACGCCCCCTTTTGCACTTTTTCATGGTGAACACGCTCCCAACCTCCTCTTCCCCTCTCAACTGTCCACCTAGTCTCACATGTCTTCCACATGGCATGATCCCAACCACTACTGATCGGCACACTCCCTCATCGATGAACTCTCTACGCTCATTCCCTCCTCTCCTCAAGTGCTTAGTCCCCTCCTTCACCACTCTGTCTCCTCATATGTCTGACAGTACGCCTCCTGTACCCTACCCTCCGCCTTCCTCCTTACACCTGAATGATGTCTTTCCATTCTCCCTGCAGAGCCGCCCTCCTCGTACGGCCAGAGGACACTTGTCGTCTCCCCATCACACCCCTCTCCCACCTCGCTTCATCCTCGCCCTTCCTCCTCTTCGCGTCTTCTCGAGACAGTATCTTTGCCTCTTACTCTCAAAACTTCCTCCCCAGTGGCCTTATTTTCATTTCCTGGTCATGCCACCGACATCTCACCCCTCCTTCCTCAACCTCCTCCTCCTCGGCCTAGGGTTGGCCTCTACGTCATTATTGACCTCCTACCCCCTCCCGCCAGCTCCTTATGACCCCCTCTCTCCTCCCAACCCCCTCTCTTCAAGTTGCTCCCTCCCTCACCTCCTCTTCTCGGGACCTCATACCCTTTGAACACTTTGCTTGGCTTCCCTCTCCTTTTGTACCTCATATTTTCGCGCCAGCCCCTTCCCTCCCATGGGTGCCCCCTCTTTCCCTGCTTTCCCTGTCCTCCAACCCTGGCCCCACCTCTTCGGCCCCTCCCTCTCCCTGCCCACATCTCCGCTTTTTACCACTTCCCTTTTCTCGCTTTTTCCCTCTCTTTTCACTTAACTCGTGGCTCCCCCCCACCTCCTCGGTCTTTCAATCCACCTCCCTTGGCACCCATTCGTATCCCCTCTTCCTCTTGTTCTCCCTCTACCTCTCGTCTTCCTCCTGCCATCTCTACCAGCCCCTCTCATCCCACTGTAACTCTTCTTCCTCCACCCCGTTCTCTTCCCTTTTCCAGTGACACTCTTTTTTCCTTAGGGCTTGCCCCTCTTTCTTCTTCTCAGTCTTCAACCCCCCCATCTCAGCCAATGATGCTTCAAACTGCGCCAGCTACCTACGGCTCAGCCGCACTTCCTTCTCCCTCCCCTCCCTCAGTCCGCTCCTATTTTATTAACAATATTGACATGGCGCAGGGTGACATCAACCAGATTATGAGGATCATTGGATTAAATTTCGATGGCTTGAAAGAAGACGTCGAGGCTTTCTTCTGCTTTAACACCCAAACCTGTTTAAAAGTAAGTAAAAAGAAAGGTCAGAGAGAACTGTAGTACCTCATCTCTGGGATCAACTACAACTCGAGCGCATTGCTAACTCATGCGCCTTAGCAACAATTGCATCTTCCGCGGCGCATCTCATCCCTAGACGCTCTTCTAGGCGCCCCCCTCCGTGATGCACTCTAATGAAGCTCCTTGTTTTGTATATCAGGGGCCTCAGATCCTCCTTCAAGAAGAGTTCTGTTCGCTTCTTTTGCTCTATCCACTCCCCTCTATCCTCTCTCTCATTGAGACTATAAGCACCCATCCACCTCCCTCAGCATGGTCCGTCAAGTGTGGGGTAGATGGCCCTGCCGATGGTTCACCCTCTAGGCTAATGGAGCATCAAGGGGCATATGGATCATCTGGGACTCTACCTCCCATTCTCTCTCATCCTTCCATATCGCCTCCTTCTCTAAAACTCTCACCCTCAACAGGGTATCCAATGGACTCCCTTGGAAATTCACTGTGGTTTACAGACCCAACTCGGACTCGACTAGAAGTGCCTTGTGGAAGGAACTAGACAATCTCGCCTCTTGCCCACCCAGGAGGTGGTGCCTTGGGGTGACTTTAACATGACCAGATGGTCATTTGAGAGAAATACATTGCCCAGGGTCTCTCAATCGGTGCTGGACTTATCAAATTTTATCTTGTGCCATGAGCTCATTGACCTCCCTATTGAAGGGCCACCTTCACGTGGTATACGCATTCCTCCTCCTCCCCTTCCCTTTCCAAGATAGACTGCTTCCTCTGTATTCTAGACTAGGACTCCATCTTCCCTGATACCCATGTCTTGGCTCTTCTCAAACCCACCTCTGATAACAAGCTTATCTTCCTCGACACCCTCCGAGCCACTGGTTAGACCCAGGCCTTTTAGATTGGAGTTAGCTTGGCTTGAAGAACTGAGCCTCCCCACTTTGGTCTCCTCCTGGTGGTCGTGCTTCTATATCCTTGGAAGGGCTGGGTAGTGCCTTAAAAAGATCAACTCCTCTGAGCCTCCCTCAAAACATGGAGTCGAAATACCCAAGAAGCTTCTCTACTGCAGTTAATCGACGAATTGGATCTCCCAGAGGACTCTCGCTCCTTGAGTCCTAATGAATCTCTTCTCATAACTCAACTCAAAACTGATTACCATAACCTGCTTGGAACCAAAGAGATCTACTGGGTTCATTGGTTCAGATTGAAATGGCTGAAACAAGGGGATCTCATGATGGCTTTCTTCCACCGAATAGCCAATTGTAGGAGAAGGGACAACACCATCACCCAAATCAAGCTCCAGTACATTGTCCTAGACTAACCCCATTTGATGGAAAGAGCCATCCTCAACTTTTTTCAAAATCTTCTCCAAGCTTAAGCCAGACCTACCCCAAAAATGGACGATATAATGTTCTTGACCAGGTCTTATGGCTAGAGCGTCCTTTTACCTAAGATTAGATCCTCAAAGCCATCAATGAGTTGGGTTAGAACCGGGGTCCAAGCCCGGATGGGTTTCCTATAGCCCTCTTCAAACATTTTTTTGGAGCTCCTATGCCCGGACGTTGGCTTTCTTCGAAGACTTCCATAATAGAGGGGTCATACACAAAGGCTTGAATGCGACATTCACTGTCCTCATCCCAAGTCGAAGGAGCCGAGGAGTTTAAAGACTTCGGACCAATCAGCCTTATTAATAATTCCTACAAAATCCTTGCTAAGGTGTTGGCTTCCAGACTCAAGGAAGTCCTCCACTAGGTAATTTCTCCCCCCTTCCCCTTCCCCCCCCAGGGTGCCATCGTGAAGGATCATTAGATCCTAGGTGTAGCCCTCATCGCCCACGAGTGCATTCATTCCAGAATTGCCTCCAAAGTATCGGGCCTATTCAATAAATTGGACTCGAAAATAATGTATGACCATGTCGACTGGTCGGTTTTGGAAGAGATACTGATAAGAATGAGTTTTGGGACCCGATAGAGATAGTGGATCAATGGATGCATCCGTCACCCTTCTTTCTTGGTCATCATCAATGCCTCACTGATGGGCTTCTTCCCCTCCTCTAGATGTCTCTGCTAGGGAGACCGGTTTTCTCCCTCTCTCTTTGCCATTGTTGTTGAAGTCTTCAGCATATCAATTGTTAAGATGTACCACCATGGCTTGTTGAAGGGCAACAAGGTCACAATCTCTGACCCCTCTATCTTCACCTCCAATACGCCGATGATAGCTTCCTTTTTTGTGGTACATGGTCACATCAGATGGAGTCCTTGCTCGTTTTTCTCAAGTGCTTCCAGCTAGCCATCGGCTTCAAGTTCAATCTGGCCAAATCCAAACTATTCGGACTGGCGGTCGTCCCCCTCATCACCATAGCCTTGCTACCAGATGGGGATGTGTCGTGGACTCTCTCCCTTCCACTTACCTTGGTCTGTCTCTTTGCCATGGCAAACCCAAACTTACCCAGTGGAGTCACATCACTAATAGGTTTGATCGAAAGCTGGCGCATGGAAGGGAAGATTCTTATCTTCGGCAGGCAGAGTCACCCTCATCAAAGCCACCCTCTCCAATGTCCACGTTTCCGAGATGTCCCTTTTTTGTATGCCTGCCTCGGTTGTCCATCACTTAGAACAATTGATGCGCAACTTCCCCTGGTCTGGCTCAATGGAGTCCAACAAGATTCACCTCGTCTCTTGGCGAATAGTTTGCAAACCCAAGGCCATTGGCTGTCTGAGGATTCCAAACCTTTGACTCAATAACCTAGCCCAACTAGGGAAATGGTGGTGGCGCCTCGCCACCTAGGAGGGGCACCTTTGGCACCAGGTTCTTCGTCACAAATAACTCATCAACTATGCCTCTTGGGTGCTCGAAAATAGAACTTACATCTCCTCCACGGTGGTTTGGAAGTCACTTACCTGGAGTCTAGAATCCTTTAAAGGCCATATTCTATTTCACCAACGTCACGGTGATAGAACCCTCTTCTGGTCTGACCATTGGGTTGGACATACACCCTTAGGGATTCACTACTCACTTCACCAACCTCTTCGTCTCGCTAGAGACCCCAATGTTTCAGTGGTGGATCTTTTCCCCTTATTGGGCTCATCTCGTTCTTGGAATCCCAATTTTCGTAGACCCCTCCACGAGAATGAGATCCCTTTCTTTCTTGAGCTCTCAACCATTCTCCACCCTCTCTACATCTCTTCATAGGGTAAGGATTCTATCTTTTGGACTTTTAGCCCCAACGGAGATCTCAGTGGTCTCCGTCTACCATGTTCGCGGTTCCTATAGGCCCTCACCTCCCTTGTCTTAGCCGATTGTTGCTATGGCGTGGTTTACCTTCACCCCTCCTAGAATTCGGGTCTTCCTTTAGATAACCTTGTCGGAACGGGGCGTCATCATTGACCAGCTCCAACATAGAGGAATGAGTATCCCTAACCGCTACGCAATGTGTAGGGAAGACGAGGAAAACCAACTCACATCTTTTCAACCGTTCTAGACTTGCGAGTCAAGTGTTGGACGACATCCTTCGCCTTTTCAATTGAACCAGGGTCACTCCCAAGTCAGGCCTAAATTTGGCACCTTGCTATGGAAGGCCTCTGTTGCTGTGACATTGGGTCTATTTGGAAGGAACGCCAATAAAAGGGTTTTCCAAGGCCAGTCCTCTCAACCCCGGGCCTTGTGGAACTTTATTAGGTCCATCGTGATTTTTTGGGCATCAAACCACAACAGATTCAAGCTTTTACTGGCCTTGGACTTCTTCCTCAATTGGCATATGATCCTTAGTTTCAAGCCTCATAGTATTCCTCGTGCCTTCTTGTGGTGCCCTCTAGAACCATACCAAATAGAACTCAATTTTGACGGTTGCTCTCTTGGCAACCCAGGCCTGGCAGGCATCGGCGGAATCTTCAAAGACCATGAAGGAGCCACCCTCTCTTCCTGTACCTCGCCCATTGGATGGTCTGACTCCAAATGGTCGAAGCCTTCGCCCTTTTGGAAGGGCTCAAACTTTTCAACCCTTCATGGATTTCTTCCCTTGTCGGGGAATGAGATTAAAAAAATGTCATAACTTGGCCCTCCGGAGAGGCACCACCCCCATGGCGACTCGTTTCGGTCTTTGACGAGATCTTCGACATTTGTAGGCTCTTAAATTTTTTGGATAATAGTGAATCCGAAACTTATTTCCTTACAAGTCTGAAATTTTTGTATTCTAAATTTCATTAAATGTCAACCACCCGTTGCCAGGAAATCACAAGCTTTCCAAATCGGGTAAAACTTAGGAATCTTTGATCTCTTAAATCCTTCAAATTTGATTTATTTCCTCCCCCTTCAAATCTGATCGATGTAGTGGATAAATCATGCGAAGAAAGGTCCATGGATAAAATTTGAGCTCAAATAGGGTTCCCTAGGGGCTCTAGGGGAGAAGGGGTAAAGGTACATTGTTTATTTTTATAATATTCCCCCTGATGATGTTGAAGGGTAAGTTTTATACCAATAAAGCTGAAGGGTAAGTTCTATAGAACAACTGTGAGACCAGCTTTGCTTTATGGGGAGGAATGTTGGGCGGAAAAAAAACAATATATCTATAAAATGAATATAGTGGAGATGAGGATATTGAGATGGATGAGTGGTAGGACCAGAAAGGATAGAATCCGAAATGAATCCATTCGGGAAAGTTTAGGTGTGACACCAATAAGCGATAAGATGAGAGAGAGTAGACTTAGGTGGCTGGCGATATGTGGCGTTGACTTAGTACAACACCTGTTTGGAGGTGCGGTTAGTTTAAGTGGAAGGATTGAAAAAAGAAAGGGGTAGGCCCAAAAAGATGCAAGGATGCGGTTGGAAGTAGTCCAAAAAAATATAGGGAGTTATGACCTCACTGAGAGTATGGCCTTAAATAGAACAGAATGGTGGACCATGATTCATATGGCTGACCACAATTAATTGGGAATAGTGCTATGATGATGGTGATGATAATATTCCCCCCGAGTTTGGGGCAGTTTCGGGCTTGGTAACTTGTTGAGCCAGAGTGACTCAGGTCCCACTTGACGTTTGAAAACACTGTTTAGAGATCATCTAGCTCAGAGCCTTCTGTTTTCTTTGGGCCATGTTGGCCATTCAAAGTCCACAAAGACTTTGGCGCTTGCTCCATTAGAGGGCCCCAAACTGTTTGATATCAGATGGGACTGCTTCCAAGAAGTAGTTGGGGACCCTGTGAATGCCATTAGATAGGCTTCTAGGCAGATTCCATGGTACCTTGAGCATTTGTTGGATTGAATTTCAGCTCTTTCCAGCAACCTACAGGTTTCTACAAGCATTTAATGCACGAGGGCTTTGTGTTCTGGAATTTGCTCAAAATATTGTTTTTTTCTGTACATATGGTGCCTACTTATACATGGGGCAGAAATTTGTTCCTAGTTTGAAGGGCAAAAGGAGAAAAGAAAATGTATCTGGGCTTTGAGAATAAAAACCTGGAGATTTTAAAAGTTAACAATTTAAAACAAGTTAATGATTATAAAATAAAGATGCATGGACTTGAAGAGAGATTATTTTGTAAATTTCATTGCCCCAGAGGAACTTAAGATTTGGTTGAGAGATTAAATTTCTGGGTTCCAACTTTTTGTGGTATTTTTTTAGGGTAAATTAACTTTTTGCGGTAACCACTTCTTTTCCTTTTCCCTTCAATCTTAAAATTTACTTCCTAGTTTTTGTGGAGCCGACCTCTCTCTCTCTCTCTCTCTCTCTCACACACACACACACACACACACACACACACACACATCAATCCATTGTCCTGCCCTGCCCTCATGTTAATAGTCACAGTTCTTCAGCTAGGTTGTTAATACAAAGTCTACTTCATACCTGCAGAAAACTCTACTTCTCACTCACTGAAATGAGGGCCACTGTTTTAGCTACTATGGGACCTTAATGAGAATTGGGGGCTCTCTTGGTTTGATTTCCCTTTCAACCATGGCACACATTTGGATTGATCAAAACATGTTCTCTGGCCTGGAGGGCTGAAAGGGGAGACTGCTTATTTGTAAAATTCTGTTCTTACTAAAGTAGTTCTATCTTTTTGAAGGTATTCAGCTAGTTGCAGACTTTATAGAGGTATGTATTATTGTGTAGTTGTCTTTTTTATACACTGATTGCATATGATATTGTAACCATAGTTTTCAGGTCACTAGTCTCTGAGGCTGTTGCATTAGTGCAATTTTAAAATGATTGCACATCCAATTCATTAACACGAAATAAAGGCATCATTCACTAGATTAAGATATCTGGTGTCTCTGGTGTTCTAGTTATTTAAAAATCGAATAATACTTTCCAGAACACTTCAGCACTGGTCTACTAGACATTTTTTTTTGCTTGTAAACTGTTGTTTTCCATGGTTGCCCATTAGGTAAAGTTTATTTTGATTGTTCCCCATGTGCTATTTGAAGATGCATTTCCTTCCCTTGTCTTGCAGAAAATTATATATATAACCATGGAACTTGTCTTGAAGAAAATTATGTATATAATCATGTGTGATCATTCCTTTATTTGTATATTCATGTGTGCCTTTTTTTTTTTTTTGGATGATATGCGTCTTCTATCCTATCTCTTCTGAAGAGTAAAGAGAAATCCTAACATATAATTTATTTGTTCCATGATTTTATGGGCTTGTCTCTTTCTGGTTTTGCCCTTTTCTGTAGCCAAGTTTGAGCATGGGTATTGTTCCAAAGTGAAATGACTATATCCTTACCCCCCCTCTCTCTCTCTCTCTTTATGTGCAGATTCCTTATGTGGGTCTCAACTTTGCGGTTTATGAATCTCTCAAGGATTGGTTGATCAAGACCAAAGCTTTAGGCTTGGTCGATCCAGATTCAGAGGAGCTGAGTGTGTTGACAAGGCTAGGTTGCGGTGCAGCTGCTGGGACTGTGGGGCAGACTGTTGCGTACCCACTTGACGTGATAAGGCGGCGGATGCAGATGGTAGGGTGGAAGGATGCCTCCTCCATTCTCACAGCAGATGGTAGGAGCAAGGCCCCCCTTGAGTACACAGGCATGGTTGATGCCTTCAGGAAAACTGTCAGAAATGAAGGTTTTGGAGCACTTTACAAGGGCCTCGTTCCTAATTCTGTCAAGGTCAGTTGCACACTAATATTGTGCTTGAAATTCTCAAGAGATTGCCTACTTTCTGTATGTTTATGGGAACCTCAAATCTGCATCTGGGACCTAAAATTTTTCGAAAGATAAAAATTGAGCGACATATCTCCACTTCTACTCTCTTACTTTTTTTTTTACTTTTTATTTCTTAAAATCAAGGTAAACTAACATGTTCCATCTTTCAGGAATAATTACCTGTTGCATTTAGGGCTGACAATGGGCTTGGCAGCCTGGCCTGGCCGTCCCAGCCCAGTCCATCCTGAACTGGGGACCATGCCATCGAGCCTAGTGTCTTGGGCAGGGCCTCTAGGGATCCGGCTGGGCCAGGGTCAGCTCTAGTTGCATTTACCTAAAGAAAGATGAGCTTGAACAAGCATCATCATCATCATCCAAGCCTTTTCCCAACTAATTGGGATTAGCTATACGAATCCTGGTATGCCATTCTGCTCTATCAAGGGCCATACCCTCGGAGAGGCCATAAGTCCCCATATTTTTTCTCACTACTTCCAACCATGTCCTTTTGGGCCTACTCTTTGCTATTTTTGAGCGTTTCACTTGAATTAACTCTCACCTCCTAACAGGTGCTATACTAGGTCTGCGCCACACATGGGCAGACTACTTAAGTCTACTCCATCTCTTCTTATCGCATATTGGTGCTACATCCAATTTTTCCCAAATGTATTCATTTCCAATTTTATCTCTTTTGTCTTGCCACTCATCCATCTCAACATTCTCATCTCCGCCATACTCATTGTATGGGTATGTTGTTTTTTGACCGCCGAACATTCCACCCCATAAAACAAAGCTAGTCTCACAGTTGTCTTATCATGATAAGTTTTGGCAAAGTTTTACATTGGCTGTGTACTTAACACAACCTAGGTCCTTCATCCAGGCATCGGACAGGTTAAGGGAAGGTTTTAAAGTCCTCACCTTTCTTATTTACCAAAATTTGAGACTACCTTGTTATTTTCAGCAAAGTAGCTAGCAACCACATCCTCAACAGTTCCATTAAAAATAAAAGGAAAAGAGAAAAGAAAGGCTAGATATATTGGGGAATCACTTCGCCAGATAAAAAATTGAGAGTATCTAGTCTCAAGGATAGATTACTAGATATATAAGGGAATCACCTTCAGTAATTTGTCATGATCTGTTTCTTCTCTAGTATCTCCCGATCTTTTTCTCGGGGTTGTGTCAGAGACCGGTCTCACTTTAATGTGCTGCAAAATCTATGAGGCAAGTACCTTTCTTTCTAATGTTCTATTGAGTACATGTCCATCCATGGAGGTCAATATTTCAGGTTTGGACTCCACCCCCCCCCCCCCCCCCCCCCACTTTCCAAGAGAGAAAAATAACAATCATCATCTTGGTAAGTAGATGATAAATAGTATTTTATTGCATGAGGCATTTCTTGTTAATCACCTAACAGTTATGTGTTTCAGGTTGTTCCATCAATAGCCATTGCATTTGTAACATATGAAGTAGTAAAGGATATTTTGGGGGTGGAGATGAGAATATCAGAATGACGGGGATTTCCAACTCAGGCTTTCTCGAAGGCACGGTGCTATTTTTGTAGCCGTGGAAAGAATGATAATAAGATGAAAGGAAAGAGGGTATTTCTGTGGCTGTTGTTGATATTCTTGCAGTGCTCTAACTCTCTGCATCTACTTCCCCTTGCATTTTTTTTTCCCTCTGTATTCTTGTGGAGCTGAAATAAACCTCAAAGAGATATGGGGTATTCAGTGTTGGGGGAAAATTAGGTTCAGCTTCCCAGCCATGGGTCTTCTCTCTTGTTCCTGGTAACTTTATTTAGTGTTCTGAGTTATTTGTACTTATTATTTTTCGAAATCATGTACCAGTATGCAATCCAAAGGGTTCGAATGATTGGCATTCAAATTTGTAGTTGGTTGCGAGTGTGTAGAGAGAGTCACACTGCTCAGATTGATGCATTGGCTTGGATTACTGCTTTGCTCAGCTGTGTTTTTAGGGCTTAAACTCTTGGTTCTAATTTGAAAATGAAAACGTCTCTATCTTTTTAAAAATATCTGCTTGTACAGTAAAATGAACAAAATGTCACTGAAAGAATACTAGTGCGCAACTGCGTTATTAAGCATGGTGATCTTAGCCTTGCATTCCGTTTCTGATGAAAATTTTATGATTCCCTAGGCCTATGTAGTAGTTTACGGACCACCCAGTTTGTTCAGCAGGATTATAAGAAATTCATTAACCAAATGGATTATGGACCATTGGAGTGTGCAAACTGAGAATAGTGCGATAACCAAGTGGCTATAAGTGCGACCAGAGAATCCAGTTCAACGGTAAATCAAGGCATATCACGGTAGAATGTTATCATGTAAGGTAAGACGGAGGATCGAGAGGCTGAAGTAGCACATATCCCTTAAGCTATGCATGCAGACTCCAATGACTTAGGGTTTGGTGGCTAATATCTTTGCAAAGTATGGGCCTAAGAAAGGCTGAAACCGAAAAGGAAAGATAAAATTTGAGAATGACTAAATATGTGGCTGTACATGCATGAAAATGGATATTTCTGTGATAGCAAGGCCTGAAAGGCCAATTGAGAAAATGTTGACATTGTGGCTCTTCACAGCCTCCACACCTAGATTTTCTGTGGTTTTTGGTCGTAGTGGGAGTGATTGAGAACATGTGATTCGTTGGATTTGTGCGAATTGGGATCCAAAGTTGGTGTCTAAAAGTTACAAAACTCTGGATCATGATGCTTGGTTTAAGGGGCATTAAATCGAAAAAGGTTTGGGGTTCTTAGGATTGGTGAGGGATCAACTCAAGATCGGTTTGAGTTAGGGCATGATATTTTTTATTTATATATATTTCAGTGAATGGTTAAATATGGATCGATATATCTGCATATGAAACTTTATTTGATTTTTTTTTTGGAGGGTGTATTCAGTCTTGTGTAAGGACTGGTTTTGAAAAGATGGGAGCCAAATCCGTGACATTTGGACCTTTCTCATAGCATGCACATGTGACAAAATAGGAAGCTGCTCTCGCACTGGTAGATCCATTGAGAGACATGCTCAAGTTCTAGAGAGAATACCCCAAAATCTTGAGAGTGCATCTCCTCTGCAATCCTGGGGCTATCCCTTATAAATTTGGGACACATTCATCTATTCTGTGCTTTGATGTGCCAAGCATAAGTCCCTGGTAGGGACTGTAGATCACCAGTCTTGTTGGGCTAATTTCGATAAAGTTGTCGGGTTTGGATCTGGCCAATTGCCCTAAGTTCTATGAGGATCCTAATTTCCTAATATGGGATTTTTTTTATGCATTACTGAAAATGATTTTAGGAGATCTTTAAATATTTTTTTGAAATTTTTCTAGGTAAAAAACTCTTCGCAAAATAAAAAATTGCAAACTTTCACTTGAGGTCAGCTTGCTATGGGCAGCCCTTGTGAGGCTCCTTTGGTATTACTGCCTTGCATTTTGAGCATTTGTTTTCTCTCGTGTTTTTTCCGTCAAGTGTGTCCCTCTGTTGATTTATTTTTTAATATAAGGAGCTTAAGCCGATTAAATCCTTGATCTAAAAGTTTTTCTTATGCTTTTGATCTCTCATTGATCAAATGTGTGAAAGTATAATACCAGATGTGCCATATGACTTACACACAAAAAGCTTGGAGAAATTTCATTTGTGGGAGAGGGAAAGAGAGAGACAGAGAGGCATAATGGCTTCTATTTGAGCCTTGAACGAGCATTGGTAATTTCTTCCCATTGCCAATTTATAACAAAGTAATCTTTAAATTGAGTCCTTTCATGATTCAATAGTTGCTCCTTTCATGCCTCTTGAAACCTACAGATGCTAGCATGGCCATAGTTCAGTCTGGGCTCATTTCCATGAGTTTTAGTTGAGCTTATCATAGCTGAATTTTTACATCATTCACCATACAACAACCAAGGTTTTAATCTTCTTTTTTGACATAAAAGATTGATTTTACAGGGTGTTAATATGCCGAAATTTCCCCTTGCAACACATAGCAATTTGGTGATCCACACATCTCTATTGTGCTCCACGCACCTCTCTCTCTCTCTCTCTCTCTCTCTCTCTCTTGTTTTGAGTGCTCCATTTCATAGAGCCTGTGATGTGTTTTGTTGACGATTATTGAGTCTCATATTGTAGATTGAATTTCGACCTAGTAATCTTCTTATCTGCTTAAGTAATCAATGGGTTGTGTCTAAGAACTTACCATAATTTGGGTTCCCATAAGTTTGAGACTGGCTTCCTTTAATTTGAGACTAAAGGCACGGTTTGGTTGTGTGTATGTTACTGAAGATTGGCCCATTTATGTGTTTTATGGTAATATAATATGTATTATTGAAGTCCTATGTATTGTGGACTGATTTACATATGTAGTTTGATTGTGCTTCATGGTTATGTAATTTATATTATTGAAGTCCTTTGTTTTGTGGACTGATATATATATATATATATATATATATATATAATTTGATTATGTTATGTTGAGTTTTGGCCAATATCTAAAGTTAAGTATTGGGTGGAATAAGCAGATATTGTATTGGGGATTTGGACTGGGGTGAATTTGGTTATGTAATTTTGGGTTAAATTGAGCTATACGTTATTATAATTTCAGATTTAGGTTGTATTTCAGGTATTTTCTTGTAAATTTTTTAAATTTGTTATCTTTAGGTAAGGTGTCTAGACAACTCGACAGAGGCTGCAAGTGTGGAGCATGTGAAGCATGTGATACACACTCACACATGTGCGGGGACGCAAGAGTGCTTGAGGTGCATTTGTATTTTTGGTCGTTGGATAATTGACAGCAATTGCGACGGTTTATTACTGTTGGTGGTAGTTTATAACTGATCACAAGTGACTGTTGGGAGTGATGTTATCAGATTTGTTTCGAAATTTTTTTCGGTTTGGTAAAAAAATAAAGTAATTCAGTGCTTCAGTTAAGTCGGGGGAAGATTTTGGTTTTATTTTTAAAAAATTTAATGTAAATAAAATATACATTTATATATAAAAATATATTAAAATAATAAAAAATAAAAAAAATCAAAGAAAACAAACCATTCAATAAAGCACTCTCAAGGAAATAACGATGAGTGAAGTTGGTAATTGTTGATGATCAGTGATTTGGGCCACATGGGGGTGAAGTCTTGGGTAAAACACTTTGGATTTGGGGCTCACCGTATGTGAATAGTGTTTTTTGGATAAGCAAAATATGGGTCCGAAATGTTTTGATATTCGATTTGCTTCGATCGTCAAGGCTTTGGGTGCTTCACCTGAAAGAATCTAAATTTAACAACACTGGTTGGGAGTGTGACGTTGACTGACTGTTGGGGAGCTTAACCACTAATTATGCAGCAGTGTTTGTAAAATCGAATCGGAATGGTTAATTAGGTATGGGTCTGGAAGTGATTTAACCGGCCTAACCGGTAAACCAGTAGATTCAACCGTACTAACCGGCAAGTCCCGTATGATAAAAAATGTGTTAAACAAATAAAAAAGATATAAAAAAATTCTATTAAAATATAAAAAACATATAAAGAATGTGATTAAAACAAATCACACTAAAATGAAGTTAAAAATTAATGAAAAAATGGATTTTAACGAATCGATTTGTGCCTACGGATATTTTTAAAATTTTATGAAAAAGATGGAAAAATATAAAAGTATCATTGATCAATTTTTTTTTAATTTTTACCATAATGTAAAAAATATTAAAATAGTGTTAAAAAAATCAACTTGACCACTCTTTTTTTCAATAGAAAATGAAGAAAAAATTAAGTTATATATAATATAAGCCCTTCTTTTTGTCAACTAAGTAGTAGTAAATAAACGTAAAAACAATGGCAACAATATTCGATCTATGATTCACGTACTACTTAACTGATATAATGTGAAGTAATGTTATATCTAAAGTTTAAATCAACAATAACTTTAAAGACAAAATGTTTCTTTTTGTCAACTAAGTAGTAGTAAATAAACGCGAAAACACTGGCAACAAGATTTGATCCATGATTCACATACTACTTAACTGAAATAAATATGAAGTAATATTATTTGTAAAGTTTAAATCAACAATAACTTCGATCCATGGTTCACATACGACTTAACTGATATAAATATGAAGTAATATTATATCTAAAGTTTAAATCAACAATAACTTTAAAGACAATACAAAACATAAAAACACTGGTGCAAGATTTGAACCATCATTTGTACAACTAAACCGTTGACGCTAACCAGTGAACCATTGTAACATAAATGATATAAGTTTGAAGTAATATTTTATATAAAGTTTAAAAATATTTATTGATCACCAAAACCGGACGATTACCGATTAGATCGGCCGGTTTTACAAACACTGCTATACAGTAAAGACACCTCCACTCAAAAAGCTCCTTAAATAGGTCTTATCCTACCCTTTTTAATATAAAATTCGTACCCGAAGGTTTCACTCTTCTTCTTCTTTTCTAATCACATATTTGTTGTTTTGTCTTACTTATTCTCTCTCTCTCTCAAATTGAGCCAACTATCGTGCTCAGAAGACTAGTAAAATAACTTGACGAACTCGTACGGATCTTCTGTTTTCAGATATTCTAAGGATTAGTTTGCCCGGTTCAGCTTTGCACACTGATATTTGTCAGTGGGGAGCAAATGTAGTATTGAGACAATGCTTCTAGGGTAACTGAAAACAGGAGAATCCTCCCCTCTTTCTTTATATTTCAACATGCAACGCTCATTTCACCCACTATTTTTCAACAGGTTGCCTTCTTATTGGCTTCCCTTTATGAACCTATTGATACCGGTCACCGGGTTGTGTGATCTCCATTTGTGTGTAATTAAATCTCTTGGGGAGACCTTAGATCATTTGAAAGGCTTTTCATGGTTCCCTTTATGTAATCCTATTAGTTCGAGTACATACATGTCAATGTAATTGTCAACTGTTTGCTGTAATTTAGGAAGTTACGATTTGAGTTGATTTATATATTCGATATTTTGATTGATAGACCAAATTTCTAATGGAGTTATGGACCTTTTGAGTTGTTTTTGATCATGAGAATCAGCCCACATTCATTTGTATTGTTGCTGGAAATTTTATGTACAAGAGGCAATGTAAATAGGCATGAAAGCCGGTGCTTAGTGATTTTTTCTTAAGTTGTGCACCTAGTTACATTAAAGCTCTTCAAAAGGCATTTAAACTGCTTCGAAAGTAGGTTTCAATGGTTTTAATTTTCCTACATCGAACCGCTTGCTAATTTTTAACCAAACAAGAATGCGGTTTCAAAGATGCACTCGAAACATAAAAAGTTGGAAGTGCCGCTGTTAGAACTTCGAAACCCTCAAATTAGAGAAAAGTGTGGAAAGGTTCTAGTGGTGACTCTCAAACTGCAGTCAAAACGTAAACGTAACAATCAAATTAGAGTCTACCTCAAAAATTTCACTAGAAGAAGTTGTTTTGATGATCAAATATCCTCAAATCATCTTGACATTAAGATGTATGGACATGAGAAGAAAAATAGATTTCAAGTGTTAAAAATAGTGTATTTTGAAACACATTTTTGGATTGTCAATTTTCACGATTATCAAGTTTTCATAGATCTGTCGATCTACACTATTTTTGAAGATTTAAACTTTATAAATAAAGATGAAAATATATTTTAAGGCTATCACAAAGATTTTTAGTATTGAATCACATTTCTTGACACCATTCAAAGGTGGGCTCTAATTTGATTGTTTAGAGGCTAGGCTCTATACAAACCGCAGCCAAACGTAAAGGATGAGGTTTCTATAAAGACTAGTCTTTTACAAAAAATAAAATAAGGAGTCATCTCAAATCTTTGGCCTGAAAGCTGTTTTGGCAAAGGAAATCTCCATAAGGGTTCTAAAATTAATTTTCAACACCAACAATAAAATTTGAAACTGAAAAAATTATACAGATCTTGTGGATTTGTGAGTACTTACTTTAGGGTGAAATGAACGCTCTAGATAATTTGTTATAATATACACTATGTTTAAAGCTTGAAATCTTAAATTTTTTTTGCAACCATAGTGTTCAAGTCAAGCTCATCGAAGTAAAGGTTTTTCAATACTTAAATTAGGCTTCATTTACTTTGATAGGGTTGCAGCCCATCAAACCATTTTCCAAACATAAATAATTCAATATGTGGGGTGGTCTGAAGGTGCGAACTTTGAAATCGAAAGGGCCAAGTGTAGCGTAATCCGAATTTCACACATTCGATCCACTCCAAATTTATGGTGTGGAATATGTCATCCGAAAATATTTGACAAATGTCTGAATTGAATGTGACTCTTTTGGTATTATTTGGCCACAAGATACAATTTGGTACCTTGGTGTGTTAAAACCAAATGGAAAAATGTAATTGCTTCTTTAAACAAAATCACATAGAAAATTTCACGTGTATAAGGAAGTAAATACCGCAGCAGACAAAATGACGAATATTGTTTGCCATATGACTACACACCAGGAGTGGGATACATATCTAAATTCTGTTGGATATCATATCTCATGGTATGCAGCTGGAAGACTGAGATACAGATTTAAGTGATGGATTATATGATGAAGAATTATGGTCATTAATTTCTCATGTGGCTATAAAATTGTCTTGTAGATTTGATCATGGGTGTGAGTTCGGACTATTTTTGTCAGAACTACAGTCCTTATCGCTGATGGCTATGCCGTAGGCGATAATATCTGAGAGTTTTTTTTCCATTACTCAATTGCAATGTAAACCACCCTCTGTATCTTTTATATTTTTTAATGAAAATTGTTTACTTTTAGCCAAAAAAAGAAAAAAAAAAAATGCAAAATGTATCGAAAAAATAAGTCATGAAAAGGGGCACATGTCTACAAATGAGTCCTAGAACTTTAAAAATCTGTGTCCTTCCCTAAATATCATTTCAATACTTTTGGTGGAGCTGCACATAGATGACACAACACTTGTCAAATTTCGTAAGGTCTCACTTTGATCTTTTCCATTACACAACATTCATCCATAAAAAGAAAAGGTTTTAGAGTTGGTTCCTCAAATTGCTACACACCACACGAGCATTTCTAATAAATGTTGGGTATGTGAAGCCATGTTTGGAAAAGATTTATGTGAATCTGCTTTTCTTGATTTGAGGGACTTGATATATTTTATATCTAGTAATATCCTTAGACCTAGGAAGATCCTATTACATAGGAAAGGAAATTTACGTCATTTATTTTGAGGCCAAATAGGAGCCCTATTTTGTGGGTAACTAAATCCTATAGTTTAGGAAATTCAATTAACATACAAAATGGGAGAGATAGATCATCTGGATGGTCTTTGGATTCCTAGTTATTAAAAAGTCCTTTATAGAGCAATGATGTCAGAATTGGACTGGCTGGTTCGACTGGTGCACCAGTGCCAACAGATCGATCGGTGAACCTGCTAGTCCAACATTTAATCCGGCCGGACCAAATTTTGGTCGATTCAGTTAATGAACTCGAGAGGCCCTTGAACTGGTGGTGGACTTGCTGATCCACCGGTTCTATATTTTTTTTTTTTGATAAATGTTATGAACTTATATTAAAGCAATGCTTCAAGAGCATGAGATTACAAAAATTGGATCAAATCGTTAGAAACTTACAAAAAAGGAAGAGAAACACCATGTTTAGCTAGGCTATCAGCGACATCATTGACTTCATGCATGGTGTGGCTGAAGCTTATCCTCAAATTAAGCCAGACACCTAGGTCTTGAATTTTTAACCAAAGAGTAAATAGGGACCAGGGGATCCTTTGCTCTTTTCTATACCGCTTGATAACTTCAGGGAATCCCTTTCAATTATAATATCACCAATGAAACCCCTGTCGATGATAATATGAAGGCGCCAATTTGACATGATTGGCTGTTGTAGACCCACAAGGACTCGAATAAGAAAAAAAAACCAATCCCAAATTGTTGCGAAGAAGCCCACCAACACCTGCAGGCCTTAGATTTCCAAATGAGCTGCCATCAAAATTAAGTTTGAGGCAAGCTTCTAGAGGTGCAGTCCAAGTTCAAAGGGGACCGCTAGAGTGAGAAGAGGAATGAGCCAAAAATTTCAGATTCATATAAATATCAGTCCAAAGAGCACCCCGTCTTTCAGGCGTGGAGAAAAACCAATTCCAAAGAGATTGTAAAATGAGATCTTTTATCCTTTCAATACTCTGAGACACTCCATCAAAAGTTCTTCTGTTACGTTCTAACCAAATCTGCCATAAGATTGCACTTTTGAAAATTTTCCATATTACAACTCTTTTTTTTGGTAATCCAATGACAGAAAGATGGTTAATAATGTTGATGGGATTTAAAGGTATCATGAGTAAAAAACCTAATAAGGAGAAGGCCCAGAGCCATAAGCTCGAGGCAAAAGGACAGTGAAGGAAAATGTGAGAGTAAGATTCTTCATCATTTTTACACATCAAGCAAATGTTTGGAAGAATTTTACCCATCGTTTGCAGATTGTCTACTGTTAAACATTTCATTTGACATGCGACCCATAGGAAGGCTTGGATTTTAACTAGAACTGGCCATTTCCAAATAGAACCCAAAGATGCATCAACAATACGGATCCAATCCATAAAAAGGAGCCTATACAATTGATTTGGCATAAAAAACTCCATCAGTTTCTGATTCCCATATGACTAAATCTTTGACATTAGAAGAGATGTAAACTTATTCAAGCTGTTGGAGGAGATTATGAAGCTGCAAAATAACCATGTCCGGTAGCCTATTGCGGCATCCAATGTTCCAGACCATACAATTAGAGGAGGAATGAAAAATCAACTTTGAAAGTTTTGCATCAAGTTGCGCAACTCTGGCAAAGAAGTCAGGATAAGTAGAAGAGAGATGTGCATCACCAAGCCATTTGTTGAACCAAAATAGAGTGTTATCTCCATTGCCAATAAGTCATCTGATGTTGCTGAAAACAATATTTCTGCAGCTATAAATATCCCTCCTCTACCTTTTCTAATTGAGTGGGTTCGATGATCGAAATCATATTTTGTAATTAGCACATCCTTCCAGAGATGAGAAGAGTCTTGAAACATTCTCCACCACCATTTGGAAAGAAGCGCCCAGTTTACAAGTTTTAAGTTTTCTGATACTCAAACCCCCCAGCTTTGACGGCATACAAACCTGGTCCCAGTTCACCAAATGAAACTTTAAGTGGTTATCCTCCATATTACCTCAAATGAAGTTTCTTATATATTTTTCAATAAGCTTGATTACTTCATTAGGTATTTGTAAAACTGACATGCAATAAATAGGAAGATGTGCATAAGTGGATTTAACCAAAGTGATACATCCACTAAAGATAAAGTCTTAGTCTTCCATAGGTCAAATTTAACTTGATACCTGTGATGCAGGGCCCCAGGTTGCATGATTGAGCTTACGATTAGATATAGAAACTCCTAAATATTTAAGGGGAAACTTCTCAACTCTATAACCCAAAATTGAAACAAGAGAATCCAAAAGGCTATTAGAGCAAGAGATGCATACAATAGCAGTCTTATAGAAATTTACTTTGAGACCTAAAGCTAGCTGGCAACATAAGAGGAATGTGCTCAGATTATACAATTCCTCTTTACTGACATTACAGAAAATCAGGGTGTCATCTGCATATTGCAAATGTTAAATAGTAGGCCTTAATGATGAAACTTGAAAACCTGTAAAAATACTTGCATTTACAATATTCTTAAACATCAGACTAAAACCCTCTGCTACTAAGGTAAAAAGAAAAGGAGATAGATAGTCTCCTTGTCTGATGCCCCTAGAAGCATGAAAGAACCCCCTAGGAGATCCGTTAATAAGAAACGAGAAATGGGCAAAAGAAATGCACCCCATAATCCAAGAAATCCATCTAACACCGAAACCCATTCTTCTCATAATCTCATTGAGCACTTGCCATTCAACTCTGTCAAAAGCCTTCTCCATATCCAATTTAATAACCACTCCCAGCTACTCAGAAAGATTTCTATAGTGAATGCATTCCTGGGCAATAATAATGCTATCTGTGATCATGTGATCTCTAATAGAGGCTGATTGTTCATCAGAGATCACAAAAGGGAAAACCAACTTAAGTCTCTCTACTAAAACTTTTGCAATAATTTTATAAAGATTGGATAAGAGACTAATCGGCTTAATAACTCTAATAACAGTAAAAAGTTATACATTGAACCAGCCCAAATTTAGGTCCAAAGGTTGTTTTTGTTTTTCTTCATTTTTTTTTAATATTAAAAAAAAGATCCTACTAAGGCAGGTCGAACGCTTTACAACTTGGGAAGAAAAGCTTCACACTGAAGCACTTGAACGTACATTGGACTTTGATGCACAATATTGATCTTCTTTATATGTATCATGTGTATTTAAAATAGTTATAACAACAAACAAAGAAACTCACACGATGGGAAGAAATATGATATAAAAATACGAAAAAATATAATAAATTTCCCCCTTTTTTTTTTTTTTACGTATTTAATTTTAACTTTTAATGATGTAATTTATGAGGACTTAAAGGGTGAATTCTAAAATCAGAAATAAAAAGAAAGAAAATAAAGAAATTTGTTGAGTGCAAAATTATAATTTGTCTTTTTTGTACTTTATACTTTTAAATTGTAACTTTTATTTGCAAGAGTTCTTAGATTAGTTTATTTTTGTAAAAGTCACAAACCAATATGAAAATACAAAACACAAATAGAAATATGTTTTGGGCTTTTTTGTTTTTTGTTTTTCTACTGCCAATTTTCAATTTTGGTTTTGAAAATGCATAAAAACATCTAGAAAATCCAAAAAAAGAAAAGAAAAAGGAATACACAAATAAAGATAAAAATAGAAATAAAAAAGACAAAACAGAGAAAAATTTCTAGTTTTGAGTTTTTTTTCTCCTACTTTATTTAATATTCTATTCGTTTTACTTTGAATGGTTTAAAAATAATAAAAATAAATCGGAAAACAAAAAGTAATAAATGGTTTTTGTCTTCTTTATAAATTTTAGGTAGTGGATGACTAATGAGTATTTCTTTATTGTTTGAAGAGTTATATGTTTATGATATTTTTAAAATGTTTATTTTTATAAGTTTCTATATTTTCTTTTTTTTTCTTAATTTTCCCTCGTTTTACTATTTTTATTTATCATTTAATTTTCTAGAGCTGTCCGATCGGTGAATCGATTTGACCAGTGAACCCATCTGGTTCGATTGTTCCAATTGAACCGGTACCTTTCCCAGTTCGATAATTGGTCAGGTCCTGACAATGTTGTTGTAGAGAGAGAAGTATATGCAATGAGAAATTAAGAGTTAAGGGTAAGTTCTCTCTTGTCGTTGGGTGGGCGTTCTAGAGAGATAAAGACCCTATGTTAGGGCTTGTAAGAGAAAGCTTGTGATTTGCTGTGTTCTCTATACTTGCATGGTGTTATTCTTATTACTGAAAGAGAATTTAATTGCCCCGTGAATGTCAGCAATTTGCTAAACCATGTAAATCTTGATGTTTTGCTTCTTTTATTTTCTGCACTATTTTTTTTTCCTTTTATACTTTTCCAAAACCTTAGTTCTTATCCTATACAATTAGTATTAGAGCTTTGGGTTTAAGATTATTGTTGGGAACGAGGTTTATGGTAGATCACAGATATTTAAAGATTAATGGAGTAAGTTCAAACAAATATAGAATTTCAGAATTTGACAAGTCAAATTTCTCAACCTAGAAGTTAAAAATGCATGTGATGTTGGTGAAAGATGGTTATCTAGTAGCTTTAAACGGCAAAACAAAGAAGTATCCTGAATTTGTTGAGAATGATGAATTGGCCAAGGCATATATTCTTTTGGCCTTAGATGAATATGTTTTATTCAATATCTTCTTAGGAAATCCAACAAAAGATTTATGGTTAGGCTGAAAAGTACTTTTGAAGATAAGTCTCTTCCAAATAAAATTTTTCCTTGTCGATAACTTTATAATCAAAATATAAGTAATGATACTTCTTTGCAAGGGCACTTAAATAGGTTTAATGCCATGATTAACAAGTTGATGACACTATATGTAAAGAAGATAAAACGACCATATTACTTTGTTCTATGCTGGAATCATGGGATAGACTGAGCATGAATCTTAATAGTGAGAAGTCTCTTGAATTTGATTATTGTTTCAACACTTTTTATTAAAGGAGTCTAGGGAAGTATGGTTAAGAATCTTATGAAAATATATTTGTAGCACGGGGTAGATCAATAGAGAGAACAACAGGAAAGGGTCAGTCAAGTTCTATGTAGAGACGGCATAAGAAAGTGAAGTACTAGGGCTGTGAAAATTTAGACCAAACTAATAATAATTGCAATGCACAAGAGGAAAGCCTAAAGCCCCTAAATATTGTCCTAATAAGATAGCAGAAGAAATTAAATTGTTTAAAGATGGAATTTTTTTTTCTGTGGATAGGGAAGAATTTTTGCGATATTGGTTACTTGATCAATATACATCTTTTTACATGACTTTACATGGGGATTGATTCTATAAATATCAACCATATGATGGAGGTATTGTCTACATGGAAAATAGTGATTCATGGAAAGTAATGATTCATGTAAAATAATGGGAGTTAGAGATATGAGAATCAAGATGTTCAATGGAGTGACATGCACAATCTCGGGTGTTAAGAGTATTTTAAGGCTCAGAAAGAGTTTCTCATCTTTGAAAAAATTTGATGAGCAAGATTTCAAGTTTACAAGTGACTATAGATATCTAAAAACTTCAAAGAAAGCACTAGTGGTTGCAAAAGGCGAGTTAACAAATATTTTGTACAAATAAGTTGGAGAAACTGTTTTGAGAGAGACTGATTTGCAGAGGTTGACTCTATCATGACATGCACCTTTAGACCACATGAGCGAGCATGGATTCAAGGTTCTTCTTGAAAAAAACCTCTCCATTAGTTTAACAACTTTTACTTTAGATTTGTGGGAGTCATACTTGTTTGGAAAGCAAAATAAATTGTACCTTAGTTTATCCATCATTCGAAGTAAAGATTCTTTAATTGATTCACGTTCTAACACATAAGAATTGATAATGAGGGAGAATTTTGTTTTGATGAATTTAATAATTTTTGCAGTGAGCATGATATTGTTAGGAAGTTGATAATTCTTAGAACATCTTAGTAAAATGGTGTTGCTAAGTGGGTAAATTGTATCATTGTGGAGTGTGTGAGGTGTATATTGAGTGCTATAAGATTAAAACAGTTTTTCTGAACAAAAGTAGTTCTTATAACTTGTTTCCCACTGTGGCTATTGACTGCAAGACATCATTAGAGATTTAGATAGGTAAACCTGTTGATTATTCTTTGCTTCGTGTTTTTGGGTTTAATACATACTCTTTGATTCCAAAGACGAAGAAAACTAAGTTTGTATGAAATCCAAAACGTTTGTACGAAATCTGAAAGATTAAATCCGAAAGATTTGCTTTTTCTTGCCTTTGCTTATAGAACAAAGGGATTCAAATTGTATTGTCCTACTCATTGCAAGATTATCATTAGCTAAGATGTTATTTTCTATAACAATTATATATTGTTTGAACCAATTTTTCAGTACCTTGGTCCCTGATGCAGAATAAAAAGAGAACCCTGTCAATATTGCCCCAGAACAAGTCAGAATATTTTTAAGCACTTCAAAAGGCCACCTGCTAAGTTTTGTTACAATCGGACATGTTTAAGGTAGTGCATATAAAGAGACAGTTTTGGAAAAATCAGTCTCTAGCACTTTGAAACGGACCCTATAACTAGAGCTCTATTTTTGATGCGTCAAATTGCTGTGGGACCACCTCCATGGGATCTGACACGCTCAAAAACCCCAATGGATCAAGTTTCGGCTTAATCGAGCACTCCAGAACAAAGTTATGGGTAAAATACTAAAAAGGGGTAGGTCGCACACTATTCCCGTGTGCCCTCCCTGCACCAAATCACTATTAAAGGTGGCTGTTGGATAGTGACTTTCGAGAGCCATAGCTCACTCATTCCGAGTCGGATCGCACTCAACTTTTGTGAGCATGTTTGTCTCGTTATGACGATCGTTTTGATATGTGGCACGAATGGTGACGATGCCCGAGCGAGGAGAAAAGCTAGAGAGAAGTTGCTAATCCATGAAGAAAGTTGCAGGAAAGTCAATAACGACACGCCTCGCTCGAGCGGCTAAATCATTGCGCTCGAGCTTTGGATTGTCAAGAGACTACTTCCATCGTGTGCGTAAGGTCTAGAGCTATCGTTGGTTCGAACTCCGTACATGATGAACGGTCGAATTTTTCACAGAAAGCCAATAACATGACTATAAATTCCAGCGTCAAAATTCCAGATTCTGACCATAGCCCAAAAGTTGCGAAATCTTCATCCGGGCCCGAAATCGAGCTGCGTTTGTTGCCACATGATCGTGACGACATGCTTAGATCCAGTGAAGAAATCATGAAGAAACATTGAGAAAAGAAATCATGAAGAAACGAGTACACTATCGATCTGAAGTTTTCAAGATTCATCCAAAATTTAAGACGCATGATCATGGCTTAAAAACACAATCCATGGCTCCAAGTTGGTATCAAATCAATCGGCATGCCAAGTCCTACAAGAAAACATTCATCTTTAGATCAAATGGGCACCAGAGAAACCCCAGATTATCCATGGAAGATCACATATGTTTTAGGGCAGCAGTAGTCACTGTTTTGGAATTTCATGAATTATTAGGCATGGGCAAAACAATCATTTGGAACCTATTTTTAGAATTTATTTTAATTCAAAATAATTGTAATTATCATTAATTGAGATAGTTTTTCAGCATCCACCCATGTTTGGGCCCAATTCTATAAATACATGCTAAACCTAATTGTAAAGGGGTCCCTGGTTCTTCCTTTGATCCCCTCAATTGATCAATAAAAGTTTGTGTTTCTTCTTTGAATTCGTGGGTGCGTCTTGGAGAGAGAAGAAAATGGCTAGTACCCTTCGATGAGATAATTTTCTCTCTCCTCCTCTCGTCTCTATCTCTTTCTCTCTTATCCTCTTGTCTCTATCTCTTTCCCTTTCCTCCTCCTTTTCTTCTCTCTTGCTTCTTCTCTCTTTTCTTTCTTCTTCTTTTCTCAACTTCTCTCTCTTCTTCTCTGTGAACATGCACGTCTGTGGCGTAGCCGTGCATGTCATCTTCTTCCTTCTCTTTCGCTAATACACACGGTGATGGCAGCGCTGCGTGTGTCCCATTCCCTCACTTTCTTCTTCTTTTCTTTCTTCTTCTTCTTCTTCTTGATCTTTCTCTCTGTTTATCTTTGATTGAATGTGCATGGCGATGGCAGCGCCATGCATGAACCTCTCTCTCTATTTTATTTTCTGTATCTCACACATACGGCGGTGGCAATGTCGTATGTGTTTTCTTCTCTTCCTTCTTCTCTTTGCTCTTTCTCTCTGTCTCTCTCTGTCTGAACATGCATGACCATGGAAATGCCGTGCACAAATCTTTTCTCTACTTTCTTCTCTCTGCTCTATCTTTCTCTTTGTCTCTCTCTGTCTGAACATGCACGACGATGGTAATGCTGTGCACTAATCTCTCTTTCTATTTTCTTCTCTCTTTGACACCCACGACGGTAGCAGTGCCGTGCGTAACTCTTTCCTCTCCTCTTTCCTTATTCTTCTTCTCTCTTTCCTAATTTTTATCTCTCTCTTTCCTTCTTTCTTCTCCGGCTCTTTCCCAATTCCTCTCCTCACTTTCCTTTGTCCTCTCTTCTTTCCTTTCTTCTCTTTCTACTTTCCTTTCCTCTTCCTCTTTCTTAAAATCCTCTTTCCTCCTCCCTGTCTTTCTTGACTTCACTCTGATTTCTTTTCCCTCTCCCCTCTAGTCATGCATGACGATGCTCATCGCCGGGTATGACGTTCTCAACCTTCTTTTATCTTTTGGAAATATGCACATTGAGCTGGGCCTTAACCTGACTGGTGGGCCAGGCCTCTATCCAAATTTCTCCTTTCTCATGTGGTGCACGACGATGCTCATCGCCGCGCATGACATTCATTTCTCATTCGTGTCTCTTTCCTCTATCATGGACGGTAGAAGTCCATCACCATCCATGTTTATTCTCTCTCCTCTTTCCTCTATCATGGACGACGAAAGTCCATCGCTGTCCATGTACTTTCTCTCTCTTCTTTTTCTATCATGAATAGTGAAAGTCCATCACCATCGATATTCGTTCTCTTTCCTCTTTCTCTGTCATGGATGGTGAAAGTCCATCGTCATCCATGCTTCTCTCTCTCTTCTTTCTCTCTTCTTCTCTCTCTTCTTTTCTCTCTTCTTTCTCTCTCTTCTTATATATCTTCTTTCTCTTTTTTCTTCTTCTCCCTCTCTCATTTGACTAAGAGACAAGTCTAGCACTGTCACAGTAGTCTCGTCGTTGAGCAGTATTGCCGTCGTGCCTGTCTAAGTTACCGTGCTTGTCTTACTGCCACGTCGATCTAACCGTTGTGCCAAGCTGGTTGGTGTTGGTGTTCTATCGTCGAGTAGTATTGCCGCCGTACCGGTCTAAGTTACCATGCCCGTCTTACTACCACAACAGGTCAATCATCATGCCAATCTAGCCACTATGTTAGGCTAGTCACCCTATCAAATGTCTCTTTCTTTTCTTTTCTTCTCTCTTGTTCCTTCTCCCAACCCTCATCTCATCGTTTCTTTTCTTTTCTCCTTTGAATGTGCACGCCTTGTGTACGTTCACCCAAAGACAAGGTGGGGTCCCTCGGCCCACTTCTCTTGTAAAATTAACTGTGTGTGTGTGATTGCAGAAACTGGAGAATACATGCCAAGGGAGGCGATTCCGAACCAGTTGAAGAACTGGGGGGCTTTCTTCGTGATCTAAGAAGGCGCCCACATGAGCTAGCCCTTAAATTTCTCTCTCATCAGTTACTATACCCGCCCTTGCTCCTGAGTAAGGTTCCCGAGAGAGTGATCTCAAAGTCTCGGGTTCCCCGAAACCCGAGACACGTACCGCCAGATTATCCAGATCCAAAGGGCGAGATCGCGACACCTATCCACATATAGATAAAGAAAGATGAATGAGATGCAAAAATTGTTGAGGTGGAATACACACATGGCAACTACTGAGATAATGGTCATGATTGAGCCTAAAATTGTTCAAGAGCTTGAAGAATATTTAGGCACTGTTGAATTAAGAAGATCTAAACGACATAAAAAACCCTCTAACAAGGCTTTACTACTATGTCTTATCATATATTTTTCTAATAGAAGAAGGTAAGCCAGTTTCTTATCATGAGACATGTGAGGTCGATGAAGCCGATCAATGGAGAGTTATAGACACCCCACTTGGATATAGTTATTTTTCTTATTCTTGAACCTAATTACTCAACATATTTAGCAAAATTCAATAGAGTATTATCCTCCATACTAGGTAAAATGACCCAATACAACCCTTAGGGACCACAATAACCTAGCAGACCCCAGTGTACTATCCTTCATAGTCAGTACAACCTAAATCATTGTCCCAACCTTCTGAAAAACCCTAGGGAAATTGTTTACGCTCTGATATGCGTCGATATCTGAGAGAGATATGCTCAAATCTTAGCTAAACATAGTTATTTTTGAAAAACGTAGAGAAAGTGGGTCGCGTGAATTATGGGCCCAAGAATGGAACAAATCTATTCAGATCTGATTCTTTCTTAGGTCCAATGACAGTGCTACCTCTAATTATGTATTTTGACTTAAAAATGCTGCCAAATTTAACTAAATCTAATAATAAATTAATTTTTAGAAATAAATAAAATAAAACAGATAATTAAATGAAGAAATAAAAATAAATTAAGCACACAAATAAATACCTATCTCTAAGGATCCGAAACCAGGAATTTCGGGACTGGATCTAGTCGGTCTTCTGATTTGCACACCATGTCCTTTTTTGGATGCCTTATGCTTGTTGGAATTGGTAGATCCAAGCTTCTTTAACCTAGATTTAGGCTTTCAAAGGTAAAGGAAATGCTGATGAATTTTAAGTAGGGTCTACCTAAGCTTTTATGAGGGTTTAAGATGTATTTTCTTGAGTTTTCTAAGGATTTTGGGGGCCAATAAAATAAATCTGAATTTTGGGATTCTTTTGAGACTTTTGAGGATTTTTTAACATTTTCTCTAATTTTTTAGGAATTTTCTAGGGCTTATTCCTAATTTCAGATATTTTTGGGTTATTTTTCTTAATTTCAAGAATTGTGTCCTATTTTATAAGGATTTCTAGAGGATTTTTGATGCATCTTTTTGGGTTCTTGAGAGAGGTATTTATAGGCTTTAATTGGTGCTTTTTCTTAATTTTTTGGATTTTTTTCAGATTGTTTTGGATTTATCTTTTGGGTTTATCTAATTACAAAAAAAAGCATTTACTACCTCATCAGGTCGCGGTTGGGCCATCAGACTGCAACACGGCTCGCCCCCATGCCCGATACTAGTAGGGTCTCGCAAGGACTAAATTATCATTTCAAAATCTTTTTAATCGTAGGTCTGATGTGGGTGATTCTTGGATTGTTGGAAAGCTCACCGAATATACTTCAACTTGATATAGGTTTTCGAAAATTTTGAGACAATTATATTGGATCTAGGTTGCCTATGGTCTACTAAGATTTGTGTGATCCTTTAAACTCATAAACAAGGTTTTTCAGAGTTCTCTTAGCTGAGGGGGTGTTTATAGTTTCACCTCTTTGGCATTCACTTGCGGTACCAGGTGAATGGCAAAGAAATATATACCGAGACACATTGGGGAGGAAATTTTTTATGAGGTAACATTTTTTTTATTGACTAGTACCGTTTGGGTTGGCGGTACACCGATGGATGCCTGTGATCCATAAGATATCAAACATACACTGGTATCTTTGAGTTAGTGTAGTAAAGAGGTCTTTGATAATTGGAATCCGAAGTGGAAATCAACATGAACCGTACTATCTTTGAGCCGATGACACTCCTTGTTGTAATCATTCTACTGCAACTTGGGAAGCTGCTGGTGTAGTCATCTTCAGCTTTAACCGTTTTTCTTGGGGTTTGATTCTCTAATTGAATAGGAGTTTGATTTAAAAGAAATGATGGGATAATAATGCCTGACTAATTGAACTTCTTGTTCGCATTCGATTATGATTCTTGTGGTCCACAGGTTCAATATTTTTAGTTTGAGAACCAATAGGTTGGTCTTTTTGTTTTCCTAAGGGTTTGAAAGTATGACAATCTAAGATTTGGTGATGGTGGACACATCATATGCAATCATCCATAAAACTCTTTCGTTTTTTAAAAGATTTAGAAGGTTTTTAAGATAGATTGAATTTTGAAACTGAAACAGAATTTCGGGTTACATTTCAATCAAATAAATTAATGTTTTTGAAAACTTCACAAACCATACGGGAACAATTTGAAGATGGATGAGAAATTTGGAGAAAAAATATTTTGTAAGTATTTTAGGTTCGTGCTACCATGGAGCCCTCTGATAAGTTTTACGCCTTACAGTGATGAACTTTCTTGTACCTGCATCGACTCTTTGGGTCACACAAGTTTGATGTTGATTGAGATTAAGTACCCCACCTTTTTATCGTCATACGGGTTATACATCTTCATGTCTCGGCTCTTTTAAGTCTCACGAGTTTGATGTGTTGAATGTATTGATTTTTTTATGTTACACGAGTTTGACGTTTGATTGAGATTTTGTGGGCTATTTGAGCTCACATTGTTGTACGTCATTTTTGTTGTACCTCCGTAAGCCCGTGCGAATAAGGGCAGAGCCGGTGATCGTCTGGTCTCTCAGGTTCAAGGAGCACCCGCAGACCAAGATTGTACTGAAAATAAATCCTCCAACATGGTGACCTGGGTATGGTTCCCTTGCACCAAAGAAGGACCCTTCACTGTATCTCTATGCTAACGGCTGTAGCAAGGCACCAGGCCACTGCCATTGTGCTCAGGATGCCGAAAAATCCTCGAGGATCAAATTTGGGTTCAATCGGACCTCCTAGAGGGGCCTACGCTCATGCGACCTTGCAACGCATGGGTTTTACCATAACACGGTGCGACTTCACTAAACCAGTCTTAAGGACTAGAACAATGTTTTCCGATAGCAACTTCGCCAACATATGGTGCCTTTCTTTGAAACCAGACGGAGCTCAAACTTTGACATGTTCTGGATCACGCAAGCCCCATCATTTTGACCTATGGGACACACTGTGGTGTGATCGAGAACCCTCATTGCTCTAGAGAGGAAAATGACCAGAGAAATCAGGGACAAAACAGGGTTAAGCAAACTTTAGATTCGGTGAAGCATAACTCAATGTCCAAGCCTTGGATTAACGCGGGGAGGAGTTCAATAGAATCACCTCGCAAAGAGCTACATTCTTGGACAACTCTTGCATTCAATCCGTGGGTCGATGAATGTAAGTCCCCAGGTCGCCAAAGAAGCAAATCCAGCCAGTTGCCGAAATCCCTTTCTTCGGCAACCTTCCAAATTAGGCAAACGCGTAAATTGACACCAAATCAGCCCAAACTTGTTGTAAAACAACTACAACAACCTCCTCTCTGACTTGCAAGAAGAGCCAGGAATCAAAACGACACCGCTCGAAGATGCATTGGCAAACAACGTTCAAAAAGCTGGCCAAACTTTCACCTCGGGGGAAAAGGCCATCACAACATGATTAAAGGGTATCAAAATGCTCACAATCGAGAGAAGAACGAAGATATGTTGCTGAAATAGTTGAACAGTTGCCGCAAGTTGCAGGATCAGCTTCCAAGGTCTTCCCATGACAGAGCAACCTGCATGCAGGGACGGTCCTATCATTCAGGAAAAAGATCGTAAGGGCAATTGGGTTATTTGTGCCGAATTTTTGGATTTGTTTTGAATTTCTTTAATTGTATTTAAGCTTAAATTTTGAGCATCCACCCTCGTTTGGTGAATCCTCTATATAATCAAGCTTAACGCACTTATAAGGGGCCTCTTTTTTGAAGCTCCAATACCCCTAAAGGTTGGGAAGAATCAAGGCTAGGTTTTGATTGTTAGCTTGTCTTTCTTTCTAGGCCTTTGGTCTCTGAAGGAGAGGAGAGGGAGAGAGAGAAAAATTTGAGAGAAAAGGAACACCCTTGAGTACGCGGGCCCACGGGCACCCCGGTCGCGCGGGTCACTGCACCTCTCCTAAGCTGAGTCATTCCGTCTCTCTCTCTCTCTCTTTGTCTCTATCTCTGTCTCTCTCTCTTGCTCTCATCTCCTCGTGTGTGACCCCGTCCGCGCGGCGCTCTGCGTTCATCCGCAAACTCGTAGACGCGAGTAAACTTGCGGGCCTCTTCCCTCGGGTTTCTTTACACCCCCCCTTAGCGGCCAACAGATCCCCTCCGAAAGGGCGACCAAGGGGGAGAGACATTCGGATCCCACCCTATTAGCATAAAGAGAGTGAGAGGAAAGAGGTTATAAGATTGAAGAGGGCTTCTGTCCAAACCGTGTTGATGAACAGCCAGTGGGTTTCGTAATTGCTCTAAGAGGGCCATCCACCGGGGCGTGTGCCCGAACCCCCAAAGCAACGTAAGAGCGTTCATGCTCCAGTCACAAAAATCTCACACCGTCGGCCTCCTATCCTCTAGCATGAGGGCCGACGTGTGCGTCACATTTCAGACCTCTACAGTTGTTTAAGAGAGGGTTTCTACCTCCTTGCCCGAAGGGGACACGTCAACTGGCGACTCCGCTGGGGACACGTCACACTATAATTGGCTCGAGCTGTCTCCAGGTACCAAACTCTCTTTCTCCTCTTTTCACTTTTGCTATGGGATCCGCTTTTCCCTTCTTCCTTTGGGTCGGGGAATTCTACATCCCCATACCCATGGCTACTCATGGGGAGGCTTGACCGTTCCGTCATCCCTCCCTTGCGTGCCCTCCATGCGGCCATGCTGGCCCAGCCATCCCGGCCTCAACTAGAAAAGTTCAGGGCACGGACCCTCATGCCCCTCATCCTGCCTCTTTCGACGTTGGGGGGAGACCCCTTTATGCCCACTGCCCGGGTAACTTTGCTGTCGCCCCCTCACTAAAACACCCTGTTACTGACGGGCACCCTGCCAGCCGCCGACCCCACAGCAGCCCCTATGTCGTCACTCCTCCTCACTCGGTCGATCCTAACGGGACTGTCGCCACTACGGACAGTTGAAAGGTGACCCCGTCTGCAATACACAGGGGCGTCGTCAACACTGGCACCCTCGCACACATATCACCCACTGACAATCAACATGCCAGCTCGCGCAGTTACACTACCATGCATACTTATGTCTATTGACTCTCAGGTGGCCTGATCACTGTAATAACGAATCAGGGTAGGCGGCAGCCTACTCGATTTCACAAATCGATTGGGGTCACCCTCGACCCCAGGACAGTGCTGGTGGCTTTGACGCCACTTGCGCCATGCATGTCAACTCCACGGCTCGGGGCAGCTTAAGAGCCGACCCCGATCGACACGTGACTCCCGAGATAATCAAAAGTTCGCTAAGCAAATGCACATGCATCTTGGAGGCCTCATGGCCTCACTGACTGAACAGGCAGATATCACCCTACCACGGCCCCGACTCCACCACCCTGAAGCGAGTGATGTGCCAACCGTCTTCGACCGTTCTTCCTTGGAAGGACCCTAGAAGGCACACAAGCTTCTACGGGTGGTTAGGTGCCTCGATCTCGCCCTCTGGATCTAGATAATCGGGCGACACGCGTCTTGGGTATCAGGGGAACCCGAGACTTTGAGATCGCTCTCTCGAGAACCTCGCTCTGGAGAGAGGGCAGGTATACTAACCAATGAGAGAAGAATTTAAGGTGGGTTTGAGACTTACTTGGGTTGGCTTGTGTTGGTGCCCTGTTAGATCACGAAGAAAACCCCCCAGTCGTAGAATTGGTTCTGAATCGCCTCCCTTGGCCTGTATTCTCCTATTTATGCAATCACACACACATGGTTAATTTTACAAGACAAGTGGGTCTAAAGAGACCCCACCTTGTCTTTGAGCGAATGTACACGGGCGTGCACATCCAAAAGAAGAAAGGGTAAGAGGATAGATGAAAGAAGAAGAAAGAAGTAGATCAAAAGAATTTTGATTAGGTGGCGAGACTAACACAATAGCTAGATCAACAAGTGAGTGACCCGACATGGTAGCAAGACGGGCATGATAACTAGACCGGCACAATGACAATACTACTAGAAGCCAGAACGGTCATAAGCCAGCCTGGCAAAATGGCTAGCCAATCGTGGCAGTAAGGCGGGCACAGTAATAAAGATCGACTCAACGGTAATACTGCTAGACGACGATACTACCATGGCAATGTTTGTTTCAACCTCTCTTGGTCAAACGAGAGAGAGAAAAGAAAGAAGAGAGAGAAAATGTGACATGCACAATACTACTAATGTCGTGCATGTGAGAAGAAGACAAGATGAGCAATGAGAGAGAAAAGAAAAAGGGGGAGAGAAAGAGAGAAGGAAAAAAATGAAGAAGAAAGAGAGAGAGAGAGAAGAGAGCAAGGGAATATGGATGATGATGAGAGAGAAGATAGGAAAGAACATGGACGACGATGAGCTTCTGCCGTCCAAGACAAAGGTGAGAAAAGATAAAGAAAATATGGATGACGATGAGATTCTATCGTCGATGACAAAAGGGTAAGAAGGGAGAATGAACATGACAGAGGAATAAGAAGAGAGAGAAAACATGGACGGTGATGAGCTTCCATTGTCCATGACTGAGGAATGAGAAAAGAGAGAGAAGACATAGATGACGATGAGCTTCTGCAGTCCATGACACATAATTAAGACGAGAGAGAAAACATGGACAGTGATGAGCTTCCACCATCCATGATAGAGGCATGATAGAAGAGAGAAGACATGGACGACGATGATCTTCTGCCATCTATGACAGATGATTAAGAAGAGAGAGAGAACATGGACGACGATGAGCTTCTACCATCCATAACAGAGGAATGAGTGAGAAGAGAGAGAACATGGACGGTGATGAGCATCTATCATCCATAACAGAGGAATGAGAGAAGAGAGAGAGAACATGGATGGTGATGAGCATCCACCGTCCATAACAGAGGAATGAGAGAAGCAAAGAAATATGGACGGCGATGAGCCTCTGTCACCCATGATAGAGGATTAAGAAGACAGAGAAAACATGAACGACGATGAGCATCCGCCGCTCATGACAGAAGGGAAGACAAGGAAACTTTGACAGAGGCCCGACCCGCCACTCAGGTTAAAGCCCGGCTCACTGTTCGTGTCCCTGAAGCAAGAAGACATCATGCTAAGCGATAGACTTCTCCATGCATGAACAGAGAGGAAGGAGAGAGAATGGCGAGAGAGATTAGGAAAGAGAAGAAAGAGAAAGGAAAGCTAAAGAAAAAAAGGAAGGTGGGCAATGAAGATCAGAGAAGAAATAGGAAAGAAAGATACATACAAGAGGAGAGAGAAAGAGAGAGATGAGAGGAGGAGAGAGAAAAGATAGACAAGAGGAGAGAGAAAGAGATGAGAGGAGGGAGAAAGAGAGAGATGTGAGGAGGAGAGAGAAAAGATAAACGAGAGGAGAGAGAAAGAGATGAGAGGAGGGAGAAAGAGAGAGATGAGAAGAGGAGAGAGAAAGAGAGAGATGAGAGGAAGAGAGAAACAGAGAGATGAGAGGAAGAGAGAAATAGAGAGATGAGAGGAGGAGAGAGAAAGTTACCTTCACCAAAAGGTACCAGATCTTTTCTTCTCTCTCCTCTCTCTCTTTCTCTCTCCAAGACGTGTCCACAATTTCAACATGAAAACTCTCAAATTTTGTTGATGAGTATTCAAAAATCAAGGGGGCCATGACAATTGTGTTTAACATGTACTTATAGAATTGAGCCCAAACATGAGTGGATGCCAAAAAACTACCTAAATTGATGATAATTACAATTTCATTAAATTAAAAGAAATTCTAAATTAAGAGCAAAGAGAATATTTTGCCCATGTCCAACTATAAATAAAATTTCAAAACAGTTGCTATTGTTGCCCTATAACTTGCATGATCTTTCATGGATGATCTGGGGTTGTTTTGATGCCCGTTTGATTGAAAGATAATTGTTTTCTTATTGGGCTAGGCATGGTGATCGTTTTGATACCAATTCCGAGTCATGGATCATGTTTTTAAGCCACGATCATGTGACTTAAAATTTGGATGAATCTTGAAAACTTCAGATCGATAGTGTGCTCGTTCCTTGATGTTTTTCCATGATTTCTTCACTAGATCACACTAAACATGCTGTCACTATCGAATGGAAACAAACACAGCTCGATTTTGTACCCGGATGAAGATTTTGCAACTCTAGAGTTTTGGCTGGAATCTAAAATTTTGGTGTCAGAATTTTCAGCCACTTTATTGGATTTGTGTGAATAATTTGACCATTCATCATGTATGGGGATTGAACCAAAGATAGCTCTTGACCTTACACACATGATGGAACTAGTCCCGCATTAAATCAGATACGCGAGAGTCATGATTTGGTCGCTTGAGTGTGGCATGTTGCTACTGATTTTTCTGCAAATTTCTTCAAAGATCGGCAACTAGAAATAGAGAGAAGTTTCCGATCCGTGAAGAAAATTGCAAAAAAATCAGCAACAGCATGCCTTTTTCTAGTGGCCAAATCTTGACGCTCGCGTACTCGATTGACGTGAAGCCAATTGCATTATGTGCATAAGGTCCGAGGCTATCCTGGTCCAAACGTCAAGTACAAAGAATGGTTGGATTTCGCACACGAAGGTGTCGAAGCAGCTGTAAATTTTAGTTGTCGGATTTCAAGATCCAGCCAAAAACCCAAGACGACAAAATCTTCGTTCGAACAGGAAATCGAGATGCGTTTGTTGTAACGTGATCGTGACTACATGCTCAATGTGATTCAATGAAGAAATTGAAGAGAAACATCAAGGAATGAGAGCACTATCGATCAGAAGTTTTCAAGATTCATAAAAAATTCAAGTCTTATGATCATGGCTTAAAAACCTTTTTCATGGGTCGAAGTTTGAATCAAATCGATCACCATGCAGAGCTTTACAAGAAAATAATTATATTTTGATTAAATGGGCATCAGAACAACCTTGGATCAATCATGGAAGATCACGCAAGTTCTCGAGCAGTAGCAAGGACTGTTATGAAATTCCTCACTTTGTTAGGCAAGGGCAAAATAATATGTTTGCACCTATTTTTAGAATTTATTTTAATTCAATTAAATTGTAATTATCTTCAATTTTAGGTAGTTTTTGGGTGTCCACCCATGTTCGGGCCCAATTCTATATAAACATGCAAAGCCAAATTGTAAAAAACCTTTGATTCATTCTTCAATATTCAATAAAGATGTCAATTCTTGCTTGAGTTCGTGGGTGCATCTTGGAGAGAGAGAGAGAGGAGAGAGAAGAAAAGGGTTGGTACCCCTTGGTAAGGTAACTTCTCTCTTCTTATTTTCTCTCTCCTCATCTTTTCTCTCTCCTCCTCTTTTCTCTCTTCCTGTTTCTCTCTCCTCCTCTTTTCTATCTCATCTTCTTTTCTCTCTCTCCTCTTTTCTCATCTTTATCTCTCTTTCTCTCTCCTCTTTTCTCATTTATATCTCTCTTTCTCTCTTCTTTTTCATGTCTATCTCTCTCTCCTCTTTTCTCATGTCTATCTCTCTTTCCTTCTCATCTCTATCTCTCTCTTTCTCTCTCTTCTTTTCTCTCTCATGAATCCCTTTCTCTTTCTTGCTTTCATCTTTATCACTTTCTCTCTCTTTCTCCTCTGGTCTATCATGTCTCTCTTTCCTTGCTCCTCTTTCTTTCTCCATTCATGCATGGCGGATCTATCGTCTAGCGTGATGCCTACCTGCCCATGAGACATGAACAGTAAGCGAAGCCTTAGCCCGAGTGGCGGGTCGGGCCTCTGTCAAAATTCTCTCCCTTCTCTCTTCTGTCATAGTCGGTGCATGCTTAGCGCCGTGTATATTTTTGCTCTATTTATTCTCTTCTATCACAACCGGTAAACCTATTCCGCATGTGCTTTCTCTCTCTTTCTTTTCGATTACAGACGACGCAAACTTATTGCCTCTTGTGTTTTCTCTCTCGTCCTGTTCTTCTGACTCAACTGACACAAGCTTATTATCGTCTGTGTCTTCTCTTTCTTCTCTCTTCTTATAGAACAGATGGAAACACAACAGCGCCTGTGTCTTCTTTCTCTTCTATCTTCTTGTACAGCCCGTGGAAATACATCACCACCTATGTCTTCTCTCTCTCTTCTCTCTTCTTATACAGCCGACAGAAACACAACACCACCTGTATATTCTCTCTCTTCTTGTACAGCGAGCAAAAACACAGTGCTGTTTGTATCTTCTCTCTCTTCTCCATCTTCTCCGTTCTGTCACAAACGACGGAAGCACATTGCCACCTATGTTACTCCTTCCCCTTGTATCACAGATTGCGAAAGCCCGTTGCCGTCTGAGTCTTCTCTCTTCACATCTCATCACTGTCTGCACTTTTCTTCCTCTTCCTACTCTTTCTTACTTCTTCTCCCTTCCTTCCCTTCTCTCTCTCCTTCTTCTCTCATTATTTTCCCTCTTACACTCTTCTTCTTCTCTTTTCTCTTCTTTTCCTCTTCTTTTTCTCTTCTCTCTATCTTCCTATTTTCCTTCTTTCTTTTTCTTACCTTTTTGTTTGACCAAGAAAGGTCGAGACTAACATTTCATGGCAGTCCTGTCGTTTAGCCGTAATGTCGTTGTGCCAGTTAGAGTTACTACGCCTGCTTTATTGCCATGACAGACTAGCCATTGTGTTTAGCTAGTCGATGTTGATATTGTCGTCTAGTAGTAATTCTGTTGAGCCGGTCTAAGTTACGAGCCCGTTTTACTGCCACGCTGGGTCAATTACTTACTAGTTTAGTCACTGTGTCGGTCTCACCGTCTGGTCAAATTCTTCTACCCCAATCTTTCTTCTCTCATTCTTCTCTTCCTTTTTTCGAATGTGCACGTTCTCGAAAGGCAAGGTGGGGTCCCTTGATCCACTTGTCTTGTAACATTTGCCAAATGTGTGTGATTGTAAAATTAGGAGAATACTGGCCAAGGGAGGCGATTTCGATCTAGTTTTACGATTGGGGGGCTTTCTTCATGATATAAGAGGGCACCCACGTGCATCTACCCGAGTAAGTCCCGAACCCACCTTAAATTCCTCTTTCATTTGTTGGTCTACCTACCCTTGTTTTTGAGCAAGGTTCCTGAGAGAGCGATCTCAAGTCCCGGGTTCCCCTGAAACCTGAGACGCGCGCAGCCAGATCATGCGAATCCAAAGGGCGAGATCGAGGCACCAAACCAGCTTGGCGAGCTCACTAGGGACTTACTACCCCTTAGTCAGATCGTGCTTGTTTGGCTAAGTTTTTCCTTTTATTTTCTGTATCTGCACTTATGGCTTCCGGGTTTTGTAACCCATTCATTCGGATTGAGAATTTTCTTATCCCCACATTTGCGAGTGTTCCTAGGGAACAAGTTCCTCAAATTTTGTTCCCAACCCTCCTTTTGAGTAAAGACCCTAGGTCTAGCTCCTAGGTCTTAACTTGGATTGGTGTGAGGAGGGACTTAAAGGTCCCTATCTCCCTGTCTCCTAGCTCTAGTGGAACTTCCACCAAGGCCCCTGGCATCGACAACACGTTTTTTGCTGCACACAGCATGCACCCTGCCACCAGTAAGTCACTTGTTGGTCAAATTACCGAGGCACATCGGAAGGTTGCCCAATCCCTTGCTGCAAAAGCCGAAAAAATTACCATTGCTTCTGTGGGTCGCCCCAAGGCTATCCCCCACATTCTTGCACCACCATGAGTCTCTATCCTTAGAGGCTCGACACATTGAGGCAGAGACCCTGAGGCCTCCACCTCTCGCACACACTATAAGGGTCGTGGGTCATCCTCTCGAGCCACTCCGCGGGGCAACCCTTATGTTACTTCGAGTCAACATCCAGGATCAAACCTCTCAAGGCTAGGTCCTACATACACTGTTCATATGCATCCCACTGCTCGAGGCAACGCCTTCATTGCGCCAACCCGAGTACACAGGAGACAACCTTCTCGTCCTCTTACTCACCACACACTAGTGCACCCTATATGGGGCAGGCTTCCACCTGCTCTCTTACAGACACCTGCTCGCAGTTCTCTACCTCCTAAGGCAAGATCACTTGCTCAAGCTCGGGTTGATCCCCAGGTCCCCCGTGATCCTTATTTCAATGGGTGCACATGCGTCTCTGCCACAGACAACCCATAGCCCTCGACTCAGGTGTCCTCATGAGTCAACCCTCCTCTTGCTTGCTCCTCCTTCTTCGAGCAAGCACCTCCAGTCTTGGTAGTCCAAGGCCTTCCCCAAGAGTACCATCCTGCACTAGCCTCATCATCTTGGTCATGTCTTTGGAGCTCATGAGAGAGCTCGTGGAAAAGACCTGATGGAAGATCGAGTCCTTCATCCTCGTCGACCCAGGATGACTCCAGTCCTTGGCCCACATTCTTTGCCTCACTTGATGGAGATAACTCTCTCTTGTGCAAGAAGAGCCGACCAGCCTGGCGTGAGGTCCATCAAAACCTCAAAGCTAAATGTGATAGGGGTCTACAAATCATCAAAACCTCAAACCTCAAAGCTAAATGTGACCAAGGCGGTAGGGGCGACCTGCTCTGATGATCCTCTTCACCTGAACCCCTTCTACCCTCTTCAGATGACGAATCCCAAAGAAGAAATACATGAGCCCTGCACTGTGGTTAGTGTTGTAGAAAATGACCCAGCCACTAGGTAGTCACGATCCCAAGATGACATGTTGGCATTGAGGGAGAAGATATGCTGCGCACTTGACCGCTTTTGATTGTTGTCTTCTCCCCCTTTACCTTGTAGGGCCGACGACCCATCCAGACCTTGCAATCTCATCTATATGTGAATAAGACAATGATTTTTCTTAGGTTTCTTCTTTTTGCACCCTTTTGTTTTGAATTTCGCATTGACCTTCTCTAGGGAAGAGGTACTAATGGTGAGAACTCAGATGCTTATCGGGAAGGTGCTTGAGTTCATTCCTGAGAGGCCATGTACTCTCGTCGGTGCACGATTGTGGGTTTTTAGGACGTGGTCTTAGAGTTGTACCTCCATGACTGTAGTAGCCCTTTTTTAAAGTCCCACCCTTGGGACTGATAGTAGCGTGTGACTTTAGGACCTCTTGCCTATGTGGGGAGTACCTTGAGGGATTCTCATGGTGGTGCGCCAATCTCCCTCAGTGTAAAGGACCTGCCTCGGGATGAATTTGTGTAGGGAAGTTCACGGGGGTAGGAGCTCTGCATGGTCTGGGTATGGGGGAGATTGGGTGTCTCGAATTGGCGTGACTAGCTCCTCCTGGTCGTGTCTCTCTATTCCGAGCTGGCGGGGCTCTTGTGCATGAGATGCAAGTGCGGTGCCTGCATGATGAGCCGTGTTGCCACTTGCGTTATTCGATCTTCAGCGTGTGTAATACACACCTACCATAGGGGGATGCATTGAAGATAAAGGATTAAGAGGCACTAGTGATAGGGTTTCGAGCCCGCCTTGTTTTCGAATGGGGATGAGGACATTGATGGGACATTTTGCTCCAGGATGGGGCTTGCTCACCAATCAAGGCTATCCATCCGTCTTGGATGTATCCTTGAAGGATGTTCAGAAACCCGTTACAGTGGCACAATTCGTGACCACTCAGCTGGTGGTAAGGGCACCCCCGGCTCTGCCCTTCACAGACCCTTCATCTTCGTGTCTTAGGTGCATGCGGCATGATCATCTTGTGTTGCACCATCGTGTCGAAAAGAGTAGGGAGTCAGTAGGGCAGTGGCTCGGCCTTAGGAACTTCATCGTCCAGCTCGCCGTGGATTGTGACCACATGACAGGATTCGAGTGTCTCGAAAGCCTTCTTGAGGTCCTCCAAATTGATCAACCCCTTTTGAATCAGGGCTTCAATATAATCTTTGAGCTGGATAAAGTTTTCGACAGGGAACCCAACATTAGGTGGAACGCCTAGTATTTGGGATGATGAATCCATTCTGCGTGGTCCAGCCGTTTGCTAGGTGGGAGGGTCACCATGTCTTTCTCAATCAACATCGTAAGGAGGGTCGGCACCCATGCCCTGTTGAAGTTGTATTGTTGATTGAGCTTCCACCTAAACTCTTCGGTTTGTTGGTAGCTTTGGGGGGGAGGGGGGGGGGGGGGGGGGGGGAGGGAACCCTATTGTAGTCTTGCTTTTGGAGTGGCTGCTATAGTGTTGACCCTTGAATCCGTGGTTGTAAGCCTCTAAAGGTGTCCAACATTTATAAGGGGGCTGCATTGGGTTTGGGTTGGGAAGCGGTCGTCATCGCTACACTGATCAGATTCTTGGATTGACTGACATGGGAATTAGTCATGCTGCCCCAGAAGTGGCCTCCTACTAAGGTTTGAGAAGAGTCTTTGCCATGATGGTTCAGCAAGCTCTCGATCTTGTCCTCTTTAGTGATCATTTCAGAGGAGGTGGTGGGGTTGGAAGCCTCAACATGCAGGGAGATTTCTCTCCTCATGTTTCTGACGCATGTTTGGACGACTTCCACCTCGTTCATGGGGTTGGTTTGGCACATTGCGAGATTTCTTCACCGTTGGATATATTGGCCCACCTATTCATTGGGGTTTTGAGCCATGGTGAGGAGTTCTATGGCTTGCATGTTTAGCTCTGCATCATAGAAGTGTTTGTAGAAGAGCTGTTCCATCTCCCGCCAGGAGTGGACCGAGATGGGCGGTAGCTGGGCATACCATTTGAAAGCAGGCCTGACCAGGGTCTCCACGAACTGTTGAAGCAGTAATATGGAGTCTGAGGCCGCCTCCTGAAAGACAGACACGAAGTGGGCTATGTTCTACTGTGGCGAGCCTATGCCATAAAAATTGGCAGCCTTCAATTTAATAGCTGACAGGGAAAGGAACCGAATCAATAGAGGGCGGATAAGGGTTTTGATATGAGAGGCTGTCTTGTGTTTTTGATATTTGCAGCTCTCAGATGCTCCTATTGATCATCTGCTGGATGTCCTCTTGTGTAAACATTGACGGTGTCGCTTGAGGAGCCATATCAAGTCGGAATTCAACAGAGGGAGGAGGATCCGGAGACCTCGGTGCTGTTCGTGTGTTTCGTTCTAGTCGTTCGTAGTGCAGAGGTCTTTCTTCCTCCTTGAGTGGTGGTTCAGAGGGAGGATTGGTTTCTTGGTGGGAGGAGATAGTTGACAATGCCTCCTCGAGCCCTTTGAGCTTGTCTAGGATGTTATTCAAGAGGTTCTCGAAGAGGGTCGTCAGGCTTTTGGGCTCTTCTCCATCCTGACCTACCATCATGACCTCGACAGGTCGATCTGAGTTAGGTAACTCAGAGGGAGGGGTGGCTCTGGTCCTCTTTGTACTCTGATCGGGAACCCCAAAGAGTAGAGGTTGGTCCTTCCCCGTCTGAGCTTGGGTTTGCTTGAGGGCCCGAGTAAGTAGGTGTTCGGGGCGGCCTAGCGGGGGGCCCATTGTCAGGCTTGGCTCTTGAAGACCTTGGGGCCCATCTTCCTCTATCGGCTCTTGACAACCTTGCGGCTGTAGGTCTGGCAAAGCGGGGTCACCTTCTTGTGCCCTGACAACGTTAGAGTGGGCGACACTGTAGTCCTCGGGCTCCTCCATATCCTGTAGGAGGTGGAACCGGTTCTGGTTGGTGAGGCCCTTCACAATGGAAGATATTGCCCTTTGAGGGAGGTGGGGAACTTTTGTTTCCCTAACTTGTTTGAGCCGCAGGCGTCGGTAGATCTTCCCCTAGAATTGAAATCGGGTCCAGTCCTCCTCTCAGCCATTCTATCGACGCACGAATGGAGTTGATAAGCTGAGGTAGAGTGAGACACCGAGGGAAGAGGGGCTCTATGGGTGGTAGTGGAGTTTGAGGACCACTGACGGGGAGAATGGTGTAGCCAGCAGTCATTAGCAACGTCTTCTCCATTTATATCTTGCGCCGAGGGGTGGCTCATGGACGCACCAGGCGCAACGCCGAGAGAATAGTGCTCGGAGGGAACTTCTTCGAGTATCATGCAGTGACTGGCACAATAGTGGTGGATGAGGCGATGGGTGCTTGTCCCTTTTCACAGCCTAGGGTTTGTTTGGATCTGCATGTGTGTGCATGACCCATAGTAGTGTTTGGGACAGCCACAGGGTCGGCTTCTATTGTGCTGAGGGGAGGAGCACATGCGTTGTCAGCCCGCTTAGTTGATGAAGCTTTTGGGCCCCCAGAATGCATGTGCGCTTGCTTGGGGGACTCCTGATTGTCTCAAAAGTCGCATGTCGGTTGGGGACCAGCCTTTGGACTGCCCCGAGCTGTGGGGCTGACATGCTTGACACGGGTGGCGTTAGAGCCACTAGCGTTATGCCTAGGTTGAAAGCGACCCGAAACGGTTTGTGGGACCGGGGTAGGCTGCGGCCTGCCCCGATTCATTATTATGGTGGTCAAGCCAACAAGGGGTTTATAGACATGTATACACATGGCGGTTATGTGACTGCCAGGGGGTGGTGTGTGCACAGGGGTGCTAGGGTTGGTGACCTCCCTTTGAGAAGCAGGCGGGGTCACCTTTTGGCTACCCGCGGCAACGGTGGTCCTGTCGAGACCAACTGAGTGAGAGAGAGTGGCCGCACGACAGCCACTGTGGGATCTTAGGCTGATGGAGTGTTCGTGAGCAATAGGGTATTTAGAAAGAGGGTGGCAGTAGATTTGTCTGCGTAGCAGGCATCAAAGGGTTCTCCATTGATGCCGAAAGAGGTGGGGCGATGGGCCTGAGGGCCTATGCCTCGAACTTCCTCGGAGGGCACCCATGGGAGGGAGGACCTAACGGTCGAGCCTCTACCAGAGTAGCCACGGGTATGGGGATGTAGAACTCCTCAACTCGGAGGAAAGAGGGATAAGCGAATCCCATAGATACAGTGGAAAGAGGGGAAAGATAGGATGGTACCTGAAGATGGCTCGATTCAACGATAGGGTGACACTTCCTTAGTGGAGTCCCCAGTTGATGTAGGTTGGGTCCTGGTTTCCCTCTGCACGGGGCTGAGGCAACCCTCTCTGGAACAACTGTGGAGGTCTGACGTGCAGTGGATGCGTGGGCCCTCTTACTTGCGGATAAAAAGCCAACGGTGAGAGAGATTTTTATGATTGGAGTGCAAATTGCTCTTACGCTGCTTGAGGGTTTGAGGATGCTCCCGAGTGAATGGCCCTCTTAGAGAAATTACGAAGCCCTCCAACTACTCGTCAGCACGGTTTGGACAGGAGCCCTCCTCAGGTTCTCAATCTCTCTCTCTCCTTTCACTCTCTTCGTGCTATCGGGATAGGATCCTGATGTCCCTCCTCCTTGGATGCCCTTTCAGATGGATTTGCTGGCTGCTAAAGGGGGTGTGGGTAGAAGTCGAGGGGAAGGGCCCACAAGTTAGTACACGTCCGTAGTTCACGGATGGGTGCGAGCTTCCGTGTGGATGGGGTCACTTGTGCGGAAGTGGAAGGATGAGAGAGAGAGAGAGATAGAGAAGGAATGACTCAGTTTCGGAGAAATGGGATGACCCACGCGATTGGGATGTCCGCAGGACCTCACACTCAGGGGTACCCTCCTTCTTTGGCGCAAGGGCACTGTACCGAGGTCACTAGGCTAGAGGCTTTATTTTTCGGCACAATCTTGGCCTGCGAGTGTTTCGTGAACCCGTGAGACCTGACTATTGCCAGCTTTCTCCTTATTCGCATGGGCTCATGGAGGTACGTCAAAAATGATGTACAACAATGTCATCTATAAAGGCCACCACAAAATCTTCCAGAAAGGGTCTAAAATCTCTATTCATTACGTCCATGAAGATAGCCGAAGCATTAGTCAACCCAAACGACATTACTAAGAACTCATAGTGGCTATATCGGGTCTTGAATGCAGTATTAGGGACATCTTCTTCCTTGACCCGCAGTTGATGATAGCTCGATCGGAGATCAATCTTGGAAAATACTTGAAGCTAGTAAAAAAGGTCGTCAATTCTAGGCAGGGGTACTTGGTCTTTATCGTGACCTGATTCAGCTGTCTATAATCTATACAAAGCCTTAAAGATCCATCTTTCTTTTTCACAAATAAGACCGGTGCACCCCAAGGTGACAAACTGGGTCGGATGAACCCTTTCTCCAACAATTCATGTAATTTCTCTTTCAACTCCTTTAATTCAGCTGGGGCCTTTTGTAAGGGGCTTTGGAAATGGGAGCAGTACCTAGGACCACATATATCTCAAATTCTATCTCCCTGAGTAGAGGCAAGGAGGTCAACTCCTCAGGGAAGACTTATGGGTATTCTCTTACCACTGGTATCTCCTCTAACTTGGACTGGACGTCCCGATTCTCTACAACATAGGCCAAGTACCCAACACATCTTTTGGTTAGCAGATGGGAAGCTCGAAGGATAGAGATAAGGTGTAGAGGGAGAACATCCTTAATGTCAACAAAGTTCAACTCAGGCTGGTTTGGGTGTCTAAACATTACAGTTTTATCATAATAATTTACTGTAGCATGATGTGTGGACAACCAGTCCATGCCCAAAATAACATCAACATCTTGAATGTCTAAAAGTATCAAGTCTATAGGTAGAACACACCCTTCAAGCAGAACCCCATAGTGTTTATAAACCATATCAGTTTCTATAGATTCCCCCATACGTGTGCATACTACCAATGTCCAGTTAAAAAGTGCAGGTCTAGCATTCATGTGGCATGTAAAGCGAGGGGCAACAAAAAAGTGAGAAGATCTAGGGTCAATCAGAATTTTAGCTTCCATGCTACAAAAAAAGAGCGTACCTCGGATTATAGAGGCAAACGCCTTGGCTTCTTGTTCTGTGAGCACAAAGACCCGATCTTGAGCCTTTGATCGATTTTCTGGCCCCTTTACCCGACAGTCTTTGACCAAGTGGCCAGGCTTGCCACATCAGAAACAGGACTTTGTCTTCTTATAGCACTCAATGACGAGTTGCTTAACCCACAGTAAGGGCAAGCCAGGCCTCGATTATCCCTTATGTCGCTTGGGAAGGTCTTCTGAATCTTCATATTTCCCTAATTGTTTCTTCCCCCAAAACGTCTCCTTGGGGGTGGTCGAACCTTCCTCTCAAGCTTCCTAGATTGAGTTAGCCCCATGCTTCCCTCTTTCCTGAACCGTGACTCTTCACAGTTCCTCTCAATCTTCATGGCAAGGTCTACTAAAGGGGAGAAGGTCTTGAGGTTTGCTGATATTATTCTTCCCCTTATATCGGGCTTGGGGTCTCTCTTTAACTTGTTTGCCTTTCACGCCTCTGTGTTGATGATGTGCGGTGCATAACGTGAAGGCTCAGCAAACTTTACTACATACTGTTCTACTGATAATCTTCCTTGCTGTAGCTCAATAAATTCTACCTCCATCTATCGCATTGAGTCAGGGAAATACTTCTCATTAAATGCTTCTAAAAAATTCTCCCAAGTTGCTACTGTCCTCGACTCTTCCCAAGATTGCTTTACTGATCCCCACCCGTGCTCAGCATCCCCTTCTAACATGAAGGTTACCAACCTAACCATCTATTCATCTGTACAATGCGGAACATCGAATATCTTTTCCACCTGTCTCCTCCACCGCTCAGCTTTCTCCACTCTAACCTCTTAAATCTTTCTATTTGCCCACTATCAGTCTGATTTGAGGCAGGGGTATCTGGGGCTGGCATGTTATCCTTCATCATCTAAGTCATGGCCCCTAAAGTCTTGAAAAATTCACCGAGGGCCTCTGTATGCTCATTGCTGGAACTCGCATTATTGGCACGAGTCCTCGTCATCTGTGGCCAAAAAACAGGAGTACTCAGTTACCGGCCTATTCAAAACAATTCTAGAGACACTCCTACGACTCTCTAGGCCAAGAATCCTATCATGGCTGCTCTGATACCATAACTGTCATGACCTTGCCCCCTGCTGTACTTGGCAGAGGCTGATAGAGTGTGGGATCACGACAGAAGGTGGCCAATGCCACTCAAGTGGGAGTGGTTCAACGCGTTTAGAAATACAAAATCAAAGAAATCCACGAAAGAAAATAAAATGCATTCATCAAGCTCCACAAAATTGAATAGATTATAAAACCATAAAACCATTTTATATAGATACATTCTTCAAAAACATTCTTTTACAATTACGTTCAAGGCACTACAGGCCTGAAAACAAGATTACAACACTTCATTAAGACAACTCTGTGGCACTGCCACCAAACACCTACTATCAAAAAGTTCCTTTATCCAACACTGAGCTTCAGTCGCCTGCCACAAATGTTCAACTGCTCGGTCTCAAGAGTCGGAGGTTATCACTCTACATAGATGAAAATAAAAGGGATGAGCTAAAAGCCCAGTAAGGACATCTACACTAATGCATTCCGGCCTATATGTAATGACATTTATAGACATTTCCCCCAATTATACAATAGTCACAACGTGGAGTCATGAATCACAAATCTTTAGTACTATACGAAGAAGTATAATTCAGATATTAGGTCATCACATATTGCATAATCTCGTCTTTACTACATCTCTTATCACGATAACGAAATAAAAACTCAGACGAAATGCACAATGCACATAGGCAAAGACTATAGTTGCTTACTCCCTAAGTAGAAGTCCTATCGATCAGGCCAAGCTAGTCTTGTAACTTGGAACCTCTACCCTCACTCAGGAGGGAGAACAATAACAAATGGGAGTCCCATTTCGTAATGTCCTCACACACACACACAATCCCCAACATGCTTTGGGGTTTTCAAAAGGCAGTTGCAAGGAGCAAATTTCACGCAGCTATGGAAATAACTAATCTAGCTATAGTTTCTGGCCGCACTGACCGAGTCAACCAATGGTTGACGGCCTCGATGATAGGTTTGTAACTTTGCCTTACATTTTCCCTTTCTTCTTTTGATTGGTTAGCGCACTCCTACACATCTCCACCACACGCATGGCATAGGTTTGTAGCCGATCAGGACCATGAAATTTGAGGTCACGTTGTGCATGGGACTAGCCTTGAGCTGAACTAGTCAAACAATTCTAATCGCCTTGTCGATCGGTTTTTGCCAACTGAGTACTAAATGCGGGCAACATCCAACCATTCCCTTTGAAACCGATCCTAGTTTTCTACATTCTCATTTCATCCCCAATTTGGAAATCTAAATTTTTGATATTTTCAAATCGTAACTCGCCACCTTTCCTTTATTTATTTGACTTTTATTCAATAAACGGGTATGGGTCCATGTAAAACCCCTCACCCCCTCTGGGTGGCTGAATCAGCTTCGTTCAAACCCATATTGTGACTAGCATTTGCCACTGCAGAATAAACCAATTTGAAAATGGGATAACATACTCCATAAGACACGACCCTCTCCGTATGCCTTTCAGAATAGAGGGCGTTACACTACCATAGGGTAACCCAGTGCGTAGTGCCCATATAGATTAGGGGGGCACGACTCTCCCAAATATTCACATTCACATCTCGACCTATGGGGGTCAAGGTAAGATCTCAGTTGTTGGCATTGATTCCTAGTCATAACAGTACATATCACACCACCAACCGGTGACCCGTTGCATAGTGCCTCATATCGGAAGTTTCACAGTATTATACCACACTATCAATGGGTGTCCCATTGTGTAGCGGTCCATATCTCAATCGCATCATAACAGTATACCATTATTAATGGGTGTCCCATTGTGTAGTGGTCTATATAACAGTCACATCATAACCGTATCCCACGACTAATGGGTATCCCATTACGTAGAGGCTTATATCACATCACATCATAACAATATCACACTACCAATGGGTGTCTCATTGCATAGTGGTCCATATCATGGTCATATCATAACAGTATCTCACTACTAATGGGTGTCCCATTATGTAGTGGTCCATATCACAGTCACATCATAACAGTATCCCACTACGAATGGGTGTCTCACTGCGTAGCGGTCCATATCACAGTCACATCATAATAGTATCCCACTACCAATGGGTGTCCCATTGCATAGTGGTCTATATCATAGTCACATTATAACAGTATCCCACTACCAATGGGTGTCCCATTGTGTAGTGGTCCATATCACAGTCACATCATAATAGTATCCCACTGTCAATGGGTATCCCATTACGTAGTGGTCCTTATCACAGTCACATCATACCTAATTGCAACTGTGTACATGCATACTCAAGCATTCATTCACTCATGCTTTGCTATTTTTCAGGAATTCAAGAGCTTTCACAATATCATAAGCATGCATGTTCAGTGCCTCATGATAGATGATTTCAATATCTTTATGAAGGGTTTAATCTTTATTCAGAAACATATAAAGCAGTGCACCACTTTTCATGAATCATACAACAATTTGGGATCCACTATCATTTCCATCGGTGATACACATATACAAAAGAAAGCATGGTATCCAATTCATAAGAAATTTCAACTCAATTTCGACATCAACTTGAAATAAATATATATATCTTTCAATCAAGGGTAATTTGAGCATCATTTGATCAGTCAAGACCTCAATGCAAAATGGACTACAGTTCTGAAATTTATGCAATTCCTTACAGTAACATGTACCCACTAACCAGGGGATAACTCCCAATTTAGGAGGAAGTTTTATATGGTTTCAAAACGAACTTCTAAGTAAACACATATCTATTTCAATTGGAGTGGCTTGAAAGCATTTGGACCCAGTTTGACCAGTCAAAAGCTCAGTACAATAGGAATGACATTTTTGAAATCTGTTGTAATCTGATAACAGTGACATGTCCCCATAAACAGAGACTGAACTTCTAATCTATAACAAATTTTGGGATGATTTAAAAAACAAAGTTTAATTAAAAACACATATCTTTCAAATAAAAGTTATTTGAAGCCATTTGGATATCATTTAGTCAAACGTTCATTACTAGAACATGTAAGTTCCCCAGAAATTCACAGTATGGTCGTGGCATACCTTAAGAACAATCAATAACTTCTAATTTATGATAGATATTTACATGAGACCTCTTTCATCTTAAATTAGACTCACATAAATATCATTTCGCAAATTTTCATGGTCGACAAGAGGAATTCTAGTGCCCAAATTATCATGCAAATGAAGTCCTAATTTCCTGGAAAAACATGACATATCCAAGGATACATGCAACCTTTCCTCTTCATAATTCATACTAGCTCTTGCTTAATTTCATACTTTCATAACTAAAAACATACAAGGTGCTTGATCCACTTACTTTTGTGCACTAGTGCCCCCAAAATCCCTCACATAGTCCACTTCAAGCTCTTCAATAGTGGGCACATAAAGGGGCTGAGAACTCTAAGTGTTTTGCTTCTCAAGAGTAAGAGAATGAACATGGCGTGAGGGAAAGAGAGAGAGGCTTATGTGTCTCAAAAATGGGAGGTGGCAGATTGGGTTCGCCAAGTGGCAGTCTCAGTGGAATGCTGCTTGACAGGTGGAATTCATGACAACATGCAACAGGCAGGTGGCACCCTGGGTCATGTGCAGGCTCAGCAGTGTCACGTGTGGCGGCATCGCGCACGACAGGATCACTCTCGGCAGTGCCCTCGTCATGCACGGTGACTTCCTCATGCACGCACGTCAGCTTTCCCATACATGCATGGCAGCTTTCTCCTTGCACGCACGATAGCATTCCCATGCACGCACGAAGACTGACCCTGTTTCACGCATGGCGGCTTTCTCTCTCTTTTCTTCTCCCTGCCGCCGCACACATTCTTCTTCTTACCATCCTTCTTTCGCCGTGCACTTCACTATGCCGGGAAAATCTTGGTCCTTGCATTTTTCTTTTCCATGGCGATCTTCTCTCTTCTATTTCTCTCAGCTTAGGCTACGTCATTAGGCAAGCCATACATCAAAACAGTTGGGCCGACGAGACGAATATCCTCTCAAAGTTTGGGCTCATTCTGACTCAGGATGAGGGAGATACGATCATGGAAAGTTAAGCCCGAAATTGGAAACATAGTTTCCATAAGTGGAAGCTGGTTCTCTGAGGGTGCACCACGTGCGGCCTACCCATTTTTAGTAAGTTGGCCGCAGATGGGTCTACGAGCATCCGAATGACTCAAAACTTGGTCCTCGCGAGTTTTCAAACTTTCTGAATCCAATGGACACGATTCAGTGATCATTTGAAGCTTGTAAAACTAGGGCTGTAGTTGTAGGGTCTCTTTTTAACATGATAGAGGCTGAATTCTGAAAACGGATTTAGCATCTGATCCACCTTAATCTCTCCAAATTGTGATGAGACTTAGCGAACATTCTTAAGGGACCCTTAGACATGTTTTTTATCTTTTTGGGGCCATTCTGGGACCATCAGGAATTATACTCAAAATCATGGCTTATTGGTCTACTGCTTCCGTAGTCCACATGCATTTTTGTTCATGTGGTCTTAGATCATAAACTGATCTCTCCTTATGCGAATTGAGGATAACAAGTGTTGAAAAATACACTTCAATAGTGTCCAATGTCTTGAGAGCTGCATGGGCAGTAGCAGGTTTGGGGAGAATGGTGTGGTGGTAACTGATGCATTTATTGTGTGTCTGTGTTGGTTAGTGCAAAGGGTTAGATTTGTTTGGTCGGGGTCTAATTTTTGCTTCAGTCCTCACACTGGTTGGGAGGTGCACGTGGGGGAGAAAATCCTCTCTCAAACAACCGGGGAGGGTCCATGTGCATCACACGGTCGTGGGAAAACAAGCGTGACGCCTCTATTTGAGTGATAAATGATCCGCCCTTTCACTTGTAAAAGGGCGGATTATTCATCACTCAAATAGAGGCATCACACTTGTTTTCACCCAGCTGGTTTAAACAAGTGATTTAAGCTTGTTTATATAGAGAATTCACCAAACAGGGGTGAATGCTAAAAAACTACGCTTAATTACAATTAAAAGAAATTAAAATAAAATCCCAAAATTAAGTATAATGACCAAAACGCTCCTAAAACCTTTTGTGTTAATGATAAAACCATCCCTCTCTGAGAGGCCTCACACCATTGTCAAATCTTAGAAGCTTCTTCAAAAAATTACAGCTATGGTTCAAATGATTTGCCATTATATCTTCAATGCTTGTTCAATTGTGAGCATTTTGATGCCCTTTAAGAGTGCTGAGGCTGCCATTTTCCACAGGGTAGGAGTCTGGCAAGATTCATGAACTTTGGTCACCAATGTTATTCTACCTATGATGCTCTGAGTCTTTATTTTATTTGCAGATGAAAGAGGCTTGCATCAAGTTTGGTTTGTTTTTCTCTTCATTTGCAGCATTTCCTAATTTGGGAGGTCACCAGAAAAAGGGATTCCGGCGACTAAGTGGACCTGCTTTTCTTGTAACCTTGATATTTGTGCTTATTGGACCTTGGATCAAGTACATCAGTTGATACCAGTTTGAAGCTCTTTGCTAGGTGGTTGCATTCAACTCGTTTTTGTGATGATCCGATGCACGGATCTGGAGCTGTGCTTCACTAGGTTCAAGGTGTCTTCTTCTCGAAACCCTGATTTTTATGGTTTCATGCTCACCTTCTTTCTAGCAAAGATTGGACTTTGGGTCACGCCATGATGCATGCCCTAAGTCAAAATGACAGGGTCGTCATGATCTATAATATATCCAAGTTTGAGCTTTTTCTAATTCCAGACGAAGGTTCTGCAAGTCATTGAAGTCCATCTCGAAACGTGAAGTTGCAGTCTCCATATTTGGGGTCTGGTTCAGTGAGGCCGCATCGTGACAATGTAAAAACTACTTATTTTGAGGTAATTTGGGCATAAAGCCCTTTTGGATGGTCCGATTGTGCCTAAATTTAGTGATTATGTTTTGAATGCAACAACAGTAGTATGATATTGTTCTGAAGCCACTGGTGAAGGGATACATTTGTAAGGTCTTTTCTTAGCATGATAGTACTCTTCCCAGGTTGTTCAGATCGAGGCTTATTTCGCAACACAACTTTGGTCTGGCAGTGTCATGAGTACCAGCAGGACCGGGTCGTCACTGGCTCTCTCCTTGTTCGTGTGAGGGATGTAAGTACATAAAAAATGACGTACAACATTGTTATTAGTGAAATTTTGATTTTTACCTCCCCCTGAGGTATGATCCTGAGTTTCACCATGGTGCTTAAGTAGACTCACTTTTTACGGCATTTGAGATCATGTATGAGAAATTGGTGAGGTTAGAAGCTTTGAAATGAATGGAGATTTCCTTCTTCATGTTTCTAATGCCTGTTTGTACAAAATCAATCTCAGGCATGGGGTTACTCTGGTACACTGCGAGATCCGTCCATCTCTAGATGTATTCGTTTACTGGTTCATTCACCCCTTGAGTCATAGTGAGAAGTTCTATAGCTTGAACTTCTCGCTGACTTCATAAACACTCTTATAAAACAAGTGTTCCATTTCTTCTTAGGAGTGAACAAAATTAGGAGGTAAAAATGCATACCATTTGAAGGCGACTAGTGTTTCCACAAACTATCGAAAAAGAAGTTTGGTATTGAAAGATGATTCTTGACATGCTGACACAAAGTGTGCCACATGTTGTTGGGGTGATCCAGTGCCATTAAAGACATACAGTCTTTAGTTTTGGTAGCCCAGGGAAAAGGGACTTGATCAATGAAAGGCGGGTATGACTTCTTATAATAAGCATTTTCATGGGCCTTTAAAACTTGTAAACCCTGAATGCTTTGATTGATCATGTTTTGAATGTCTTCCTGGGTATCTGCTAAGAAAATAGCTTGAGAAGTTAAATTGTGTTGACCATCAGGGAAGACTGGGGGACTGGGAGGTCGTGAACTCTGAGCTATAAGAGGAAGTGGAGGCTTTTTCTTCAAACCAAGGATCAAGAGGAGAATTCGCTTCCTGGTGTGAAGATAATTGGATTGGTTGACCATTTTCTAGCTCTTTAAGCCTATCCAAGATATGTTTCAGGGTTTCATTGAAGCGAGTCATCGGGTCTTCTGGACCATCATCGTCTTGACTGACTACCATCACATCACCTCATTTTTCAAAGTTAAGTGATTCAGAGGTCAGAGTAGTCCTGGTCCGCTTCGTGCCCCAATCTGGCAATCCAAGCAACATGGGTTCAGACTGCTCTGACTGGATCTAAGATTTCCTTGAGGATCGGAAAATTACTGGCTCTTGACGGCCTTGAGGCTGTAGTTCGGGCATATATGGCCCGAGATGACCTTGGGGACATGGCTCGATTCGGATAGGCTCATGACGGCCTTGGGACCATATTTCCTTTTGTTGTGGCTGAAGATGGCCTTGGGGCTGTGATTCAGACGAACTTTCTCAAACTTCAACAACTGAGCATTGAACGGTGCTACTCATTTTAGGTTCCATTGTAGTTCCAATGGGTAAAACATGTGCTTCTTTAGTAAGTCTTCTATAGTTGAAGACTCGGAATTTTTTTCTTATGAGTGGCACTTTTATGCCTTTCTGCTATTTGATTCGTAAACTCCAATAAATCCGCTCTCAGAAATGAAAATGGGTATGGCACCCTAATTAATTGATCTGTCTCAAGGAGACCAGAGCGAAGTCAATCAATTCAGGTAAGGTATGGTGCTCCGGGGGTATGGAGCTCGGGGTCGAACTTGGAAGCTTAGTTTTGTTTGAAGAAGGGAGGGGTTGCTCCATTGGCTCTGGGGACGTAAACTTTCCCCGAGTCCAACCTCGAGGGCCGATTCATGCATATGAAGAAGAGGGAGTGGACTCGAAGGGAAATTCTTCATATGCATGGGTTTTAGGGTAGAAGGAAGTATGTGTTGTTAGCCATTCCCCTTGAAGCCAACGAATTTGACTTGCATGTGTGTGCACGGTCCATAGAAGTGTTGGGGATGACTTGGGAGCCAACCCTTAGAGAAGTGAAAGATCTGGTATTTGGAATGTTGACCTTTGCAGTTGAAGTGACTTTGGACTACTTTGGTTTGAGGGCATGTGCATAGTTGTTCGTGACCTTTGACAGAGTCATGGGTCGTGTGCTCTCTTAGGTGCGGTATTTAGACTGCCTCGATATTGGTGAGTATTATGAAATGCACAAGTGGCTTGAGAACCACTTTTAGTGGGTTCGAGTCCCAAGAGATGCAAAGCAGGTGAGGTGGTCAGGCGTAGCTATTGCTTGCCTCGATTCATCACAGTGATGGCTGACCCATTTGTTGTGACATGTGTAACTATGTGTTGAATGGCTTTGTAGCTACTCGAATTAGATGGCCTGCAGCTGATGTGTGTCAGGTAACATACCAGTACGAGTAGTGCTCATGTGAAGTTGAGATGGGGTGACCTTAGGATTATACCCACTAGAGCAATGGTTTTAGAAGAACCAGTTGCGAGAGAAGAGGGAGTGGTCTTAGTACCACTCTTGAGCTTATAACTAGTGGAGAGTCAATCATTAGCATAGTGATCATGAAGGGTGGCAGTTTTAGAACTGCTCATGCAATTGACACCAATAAACTTGGCTTCGATGCCAGTAGAGAGGGAACAAGGGGTTTGAGTACCCCTTCCCAAGTTGACCTGGGCTTGAGCCCGATTGTTAAGGTCGAAAAGACCATTCAAGAGATAAATGGGAATAGTAGATTGTCGAACCTTACTTCCCATACGTACATTCACGAATATGGGGATGATGAAATCCCCAATCCGGATAAGAAAGGAGTAATTGGACTCCATAGTAGTTTTTAAGAAAAGTGAGATGAGATACGGGTTTGACATCAAACCTAACCTACCTTGTTTGGGCTCCATAATAATTGGTTAGGCCTGAATCTACCTCGTTTGGGCTCCCTCGGGGACTTGAGTTCGATTGACCCCCTCTCGAACAACCACTTGACCTCTCGAGCACGTGTGCAACCCGTGTGTCATATGCGGATAGGTATGTCCAACTATGAGAGGATTCTAAAGCAATGACAATATGGACTCGAGCACCTACCTCACCGTAGTTTGAGTTCGTGGGATAAGCTCAAGCTATTACCCTCTTAGATCAATGAACAAAAGTCCATCAGATTTTCAGTAGCTTGGTTTGAATTCAACTCCCTTTGTATACTCAACACCTCACTTGTACTCTCACTTGAAAACTACTAACAAAATCAAAATATAATAACCTCCTCTTTGATGTGCTTTTTAGGTTAATTGTTTTAGTTTTGGGGGTAGAGTGGTAAGAGCATTAGGTAAGAATGAGAAGCAAGAAGTGAATGAGAATGAGTTGATGATTAAAACTTAGTTTAGAAGTGAGAAGAAAAGGAAGATGAAGTAAAAGATGTGAAGGGATGACCCAAAGAAAATTGTGCAGCCTCTCGGCATAACGTCTTCTACTTTGAGGATTTGGAAAGGGGAGTTACATGACTGATCCTATAACTATGTCACTGAACCAGAGAGCCCACTAAAAGTGATCAAGGGAGAGAAGAAAGGTGAAAGAGAGAGAGAGAGAGAGAGAGAGAGAGAGAGAGAGAGAGAGAGAGAGAGAGAGAGAGAGAGAAAGAGAGATGAAAGCGCCTCTCACAACCCAAGAATTGTGTGAATCAGTGGTTAGAGTTAGAGTAGTAAAAGGTTAAAACTCTAAAGAAAGCTGACACATGATGACCCCAACTTGAGTGACCGAGTGTAAGAGAAAGGGGAGGGGGGGCGACGGGGGGAGGAAGGCAAGGGCTCGGACCCACCTTGGGTCTGAGAGAGGGAGAGACAGATAGGGAAAGAGAGAGGGAAGAGAGAAAGAGAAAAAGAGAGAGGGGGAAGCGAGGGCTCAGACCCACCTTGGGTCTGAATAGGAGAGAGAGAGAGGGAAAGAGAGAGAGGGAAGACAAATTGAGAAGAGAGAAGAGAGAATGAGAGAGAAGAAGAGAAAGAAAGGAAGAGAGAAAGAGGGGAAGAAGAGAGAGAAAGAACAGAAGATGAGAGAGGAATAGAAAAGAAAAGAAGATAGAGGGAGAGTGTTTGAACGTATTTTTTAGCACCTTGGTCCCTGATAGGAAATAGGTCAATAGAGTCTACAAAACAGTGGAAAGTCCTGACATTCTTAGAATGGCCCCAGAATTGGTCAGGATCTTCATTATCACTTTAAAAGACCACTTGTCGAGTTTCATCATAATCAGACATGTCTAAGGTAGTGAACACAAAGAAGCAATTTTAGCAAAATTAGTCTCTTGCAAATTGAAATGGACGCCGTAACTAGAGCTATACTTTTAGTGCATCAAATAGCTATGACACCAATGCCATTAGATCCAGCACGATCGAAAACCCTTATGAGTCAAGTTTCAGCTTAATCGGGCACTCTAGAACAAAGTTATGGGTAAAAGACTAAAAACGGGTAGGCTGCACACTATTCCCATGTGGCCACACTGCACCAAAACACCATTATAGGTGGCTATTTTTACAGTCACGGGCAGTCATTTTGAGGCCTATATCTCACTCGTTCCAAGTCGGATCGATCCCAAATTTTGTAAGCATGTTCATCTCATCAAGAAAAACAATTTGATATGTGGTATGCCCAGTGACGACACCCGAGCGGAGAGAAAACCTAAATAAAAGTTGCTGATCTATGAAGGAAGTTACAGAAAAGTCAGCAGCAGCATGCCTCGTTTGAGCAGCCAGATCACGATGCTTACGTACCCGATCGGCACGAAACCAATTGCATTATGTGCGTGAGGTTCGAGGCTATCTCTTGTCCGAACCTCACATATAATGAACAGTTTTATTTCACACATGAAGGCGTCAAAGCTGCTGTAAATTCTGGCCATCAGATTTCAAGATTCCAGCAAAAAACTCAAGACGAAAAAATCTTCATCTAGACACAAAATCAAGCTACGTTCATTGCAACATAATCGTGACGACATGCTCAACGTGATTTAATGAAGAAATCACGAAGAAACATCAAGGAACGAGCATGCAATCTATCCGATGTTTTCAAGATTCATCAAAGATTCAAGTCTTATGATCATGCCTCAAAAACATGATTCCTGGCTCGAAGTTGGTATCAAAATGATTGTCATGACGAGACCTACAAGAAAACAATAATTTTTCGATGAAACAGCCATCAGAATGACCTCGGGTCAGCCATGGAAGATCACGCAAGTTATCAGGCAGCAGCAGAGACTGTTCTGAATTTTCACACATTGTTAGGTAGGGGCAAAACAATCCTTTTGCACCCATTTTTAAAATTTCTTTCATGTCAATTAAATTGTAATTATCTTCAATTCTAACTAGTTTTTGAGCGTACATCCACGTTTTAGCCCAATTTTATATAAACATGCAAAGCTATATTGTAATGGCAGCGGTTCATTTTTTGATTGATTCAATAAATTTCCATTCCTGCTTGAGTTTATGAGTACGTCTTGAAGAGGGAGAGAGAAGATAGAAGAAAAGGGCTGGTACCCTTTGAGCAGGTAACTTTCTCTCTCCTCCCCTCTTTCTCTCTTGTCTCCTCTTTCTCTTTTTTCTTTCTCTCTCCTCTTTTCTCATCTTTATCTCTTTCTCTCTCTTTTTTCTTTACCTCTCTTCTCATCTCTATCTCTTTCTCTCTCATCCCCTCTTTCTCTCTCTTATGTCTCTCTCCTCTCTTCTCATCTCTATCTCTTTCCCTCTCCTCCTCCCTCCTCATCACTATCTCCTTCTCATCTCTATCTCTTTCCCTCTCCTCCTCCCTCCTCATCACTATCTCCTTCTCATCTCTATCTCTTTCTCTCTCTTCTTCTCATCCCTATCTCCATCTGTCCTCTTCTAATGCAAACGGTGAGGCCCAACGCAGGTTCATTTTCTCCTTTTGTTACGACTGACCAGGCTTAGGGCCAGTTGGTTTTCTCCTGTCACAACTGATGAGGCTTAACGTCAGTTGGTTTTCTCCTGTCACAGCTGATGAGGCTTACCACCGGTTGGTTTTCTCCTTCCTTCATCAGTTGATGAAACCTGGTGCCGACTAGTTTTCTCTCCCTTCCCTTGTAAGTCGGTGAGACCTAGCATTGACTAGTTTTGTCTCTCTTCCTCTGTCAGTCGACGAGACCTAACGCTGACTGGTTTTGTCTGTTTTCCCCTATTAGTCGGCAAGACCTAGTGTCGATCGAGTTTTTCTCTCTTTCGCTATCAGTCGATGAGATTTAATGTCGACAAGTTTTCTATCTCTTCTTCTGTCAGTCAGCGAGACCTAGCACTGATATGTTTCCTCTCTCTTCCTCTTTTAGTCGGTGAGACCTAATGCTAACTGATTTTCTCTCTCTTCTTCGATCTGTCGGTGAGACCTAACCTCGACTAGTTTTCTCTCTCTTCCTCTGTCAATCGGTGAGACCTAACGCCGACTGGTTTTTTTCTCTCTTCTTCTATCCGTCGGTAAGACCTAACGTCAATTGATTTTCTCTCTCTTTTTTTATCAATCGGTGAGACCTAACGCTGACTGGTTTTCTCTCTCTTCCCCTGTTAGTCGGTGAGACCTAGCGCCGACTGGTTTTCTCTCTCGTCCTCTGTCAATTAGTGAGACCTAACATCGACTGGGTTTCTCTCTCTTCCTCTATCAGTCAGTGAGATCTATCATCGACTGGTTTTTTCTCTCTTCTCTTGCTAGTCAGTGAAACCTAGAACCGACTGTATTTTTTCCTCTTCCTTCTAAACACAGTCGGTAATGCTTAACCCCGACTGTGCCTTCCTTCCCTCTCTCTCCTTTATTCCCTTGTCTTTCATACTATTCTCTTATTTTCTTCTCCCTCCTTCTTTCTTTCCCTTCTTCTCTTCTTATTCTCTCCTCATAGCCTTAATTCTGCTACTCTTTCGTTCGACTAAGAGGGATTGGGATTAGCCTCTCATAGTAGTCCTGTTGTCTAGCTGTAATGTTGTTGTGCCAAGGTTACTTGGCCCGTGTTATTGCCACGACATACTGATCATTGTGCCTCGCTAGTCGGTATTAGTAACGACGTCTAGTAGTAATCCTATAAGCCGGTCTTAGTTACCGCGCCCGTTTTACTACCACGTTAGGCCAATTGTCCATCAGCCTAGCCACCGCTCTGATCCTCTTGCTTAGTCGAATTCTTCTCTCCCCCTGTCTTTTTTTTCTTCTTCTTTTTGAATGCGCATGCTTGTGTACGTTCATCAAAGAGGAAAGGGTGAGGTCTGATCCACCTATTTTATAACCTTTGCCATATATGTGTGTGATTGCAGAAAAGCAAAGAACAAGAAGAATACAATCCAAGGGAGGCGATTTCGAACCAGTTTTATTACTGAGGGGCTTTCTTCATGATCTAAGAGGGCGCCCACGTGACTCAGCTCGAGTAAGTCTCGAACCCACCTTCAAATTCCTCTCTCACTGGTTAGTAACACTTACCCCCATTTTCGAATGGGGCTTCCGAGAGAGCGATTACAAAAACATCCCAGGCCTTCTCTTGAAACCAGAGGCGAGTGTCGCCTGATCCCAAAAGGATTCGAAGGGCCAGATTGAGGCACCTAACTAGCTTGGCGACTTCACTGGGGATTGACTACCCCTTAGTCAGATCGTTCTTGTTTGGCTAGTTTCTTCTTTTATTATCTGCTTTCATTGTCTTTACACACTTTATTATGGCTTGCGAGTTCTGTAACCCATTTATCCAGATCGGGGATTTTCTTATCCCCGTATTCGAGAGTGTTCTTAGGGAACAAGTTCCTTCAACTTTGTTCCCAACCATCCTCTTAAGCAAAGACCCCTTGTCTAGCTCCCTGGTCTTAACCTGGACCCTTGTGAGGTGGGACCTAAAAATCCCTGACTCCCCATCTCCTCGCTCTGGCGAAAACTCTACCAAGGCACCTTGCCTCGGTAGCCCTTCTGTTGCCCCACATAGCATGCACCCAGCCATTGGCAAGTTACTTGCCGGTTGTGTTTCTGAGTTTTGCCGGAAGGATGCCCAGTTCCTTTCTGTAAAAGGCAAAAAAGTTGTCATTGCTTCTATGGGTCGCCATAGGGCTACCCCTTACATTTCTGTGCCATCGCTCTCTATCCCTAGAGGCTCATCATGCTGAGGTGGAAACCCCACGATCTCCACCCCTCACACACATCACAAGGCTCAAGGGTAACCCACTCGAGCCACACCTTGGGGCAACACTCCTGTTACCTCGAGACTGCGTCCAAGATCGAACCTTTTAAGGCCAGATCCTGCGCATGCTATTCATATGCATTGCACTGCTTGGGGCACTGCCATTGTCATGCCAACCTGAGTACATAGGAGACGACATTCTCGTCCTCCTACTCTGCACACACAAGCGTACCCTGTAAAGGGCAGGCATCTACCTGTTCCCTTGCAGACACTTGCTTGAGCCTGGGTTGACCCCCAGGTCTCCTGTAACCCTTCTTCAAGGGGCACACACGTGTCGCCATCATAGATGCCCTCTCGCCCTCGACTCAGGTCTCCTCATGAGTCAACCCTACTTTGGCCTGCTCCTTCTTCATCGAGCAAGCCTTTTCAACCTTGGTACTCGCAGGTTTTCCCTAAGAGTACCATCTTGAACTAGCCTTGTTACTTTGGTCATGTCTCTAGAGCCCACAAGAGACCTGGGGCATCGACCTGATGGAAGATTGAGTCCTTCATCCTCCTCGGCCCAAGATGATTCCAGTTCTTGGCCCTCATCTATTACTGCACCTGATAGAGACAGATCTCTCCTGTGCAAGAAGAGCTGACTAGCCGTGATCGAGATTACAGTTTTATCAAAAGGTCCATCAGAACCTCAAGACTAAACACGATAAGGGTCTGCAAATTTTGACCAGGGAGGTGACTAAGGCAGTCAAAACAAACAATTCTGATGACCCTCTTCGCTTGAATCCCTTCTACCCCCTGCAGGCAATGAAGCCCGAAGAAGAGCTCCATGAGCCCTGTTCTGTGGTTACTGTTGTAGAAAAATACCCAACCGCTCAGCAACCACAGTCCCAAGACCGTCGAGAATCGATCCAAACACGATCAGCATACAAGAATCGAGTTCAGTCAGGCCATGCTGAGCCGCTACTGACTGACCTACCACATACAACTAGTCAGGTTCGCAAGCCCTCTGTTGCCTTTAACATTGACCTCCATAGTGGAACAGTCAACGTAATGGTTGTAAGCGAGCCCGGTGATATGCAAGAAGAGCGCATGAACAAGTTCAAGGATATGGTGTGTGATGATGGAAAAGATCGATCGTATCGACGCTGCACGATAGTTGGCTAACCATGAGGTCAATTTTCATCACTCTGATGGTGCACCTCCAAGGCAGCCCCCTCCTTTTATCTCACAGGACAATTCTGTCCCCCATCCCGTCTCTCAGATAGACATTGACGTTATGGTCACCCATAGCCTAAAGAATAGACAAATCCGGGGCATATAGGGCCATACCCGTTGTATATTGATTAGATCCCATTTCCCTGAGATTATAAGAAAGGGAAGTTTCCTTTATTCAACAGAATCATGTCCCTGAATCAACATATTGCCCACTTCTAGGCAGCATGTCTAGAAACAACAGCTGATGGGAGACTTCTTCTCCGGCAGTTCGTTAAGACCCTCGATGGCCTAGCATTTCAATGGTATGTCCGACTCCCTCCGAACTCAGTCCATACATGGGAGGAGATGGAGAAGCTGTTCTATCAACACTTCTATGAGGTCGAGGGAGAGGTTTAGACCATCAAACTTCTCGCCCTGACTCAAGACCTCGATGAGCCCGTGGACCAGTTCATATCAACATGGAGAAACTTGGCTTCCCGCCATCCTAACCCTATGTTTGAGAAGGAAGCAGTTCAAACTTGCGTGCGGAATATGCGACCGAAAATTGCTCTACATATTGAGGCCTCTAATTTGACCTCCTTGTCAGAGTTGATCTCTAAATCAGTCTGCATAGAAAGTCTATCACGCCACCATGTTGCGACACGATAACCATCTACAAGTTTAGCAAACAACTGGGGCAATGGTAACTCTCAGAATAACACAAGGGGCATCCAACAAAAAGGAGTAATCAGTGCGGCCGTCATGATTACTGATTCAAAGAAGGCTCCCTCTCAAACTTTGGACCTCTCTAAAGGGGTAAGCACAATAAAGGTAGCACCCCAGGCTGGCAAGCAACAACAATCGTACAATCGGGTACCCCCACCACAACCTTGATCGGAGTGATTATTTCACAAGGCACAGGAACAAGGTTTACCCCTTTGAGAAGGAATAGGTCCCTATGCTATTCCAATTATTATTGGAGCAGAATATGATCCAGCTTCTAGAAACCAAATTCCCCTAGCAGCCTGGCCTTAACACTCTAGCGAATTATTGTGCCTACCATCGGAGGATCAATCATCCTACAGATGACTGTTGCACGCTGAATGATATTATCGAGGCCCTGATTCTGAAGGGTCAGATAAAGCTTTCAGACTTAACGAGAGCCTTCAGGGCAGCTGAGGCCTCTCATGTCGTAACCATCCAAGAGGAAGATGAAATGCTCGATATCATTTACGCCTTCTTCATTATAATGCTTCAGGAAGGCATAATCACACTGAAGCGAACAAGGCAGCCTCGTCGCCTTGCTAAGGGGACTGAAGATCGTTGGTGCCCATACCATTAGATAAGAGGCCATTATCTAACAGAGTGCACAAGCTTCCTTGATATATTAGCAAAGAAAATACGGTAGTGTCAGGAGTTCACCAATCTCCCTATAAGTGATCCCCAATTCATTCCCCTATCGGGGCAAGAAGGTCTCGCAGTGCAAGACCTTCCTATCAATGACTCGAACTCTACAGTACCCTCTATTCCCCAGCCATGGATAGTCTACCATGGCAGAAGCAGACTCAAGTCCTTAAGGCGAGAAGCAGTTTGCCAAGCTAGGGTTGCTCGCCAGCCCAACGAGATGATTCAAACATCACCTCAGAAAACCAAAAAAAGATGTGCACCAAGGGCTACTCACCGAAGAAACAGGACAACTCAACCCATAAGTGAATAGGAATTTCTCAGGCCCCTTTCGCCACTACCAACTTTACTGGACTTCTTCCCTGGCACGATCCTTCCTCCTTTTTCATCCTATCAAGAAAACATCCTGTTCCATCTCCAACTCAACATACGTCCAATGAGGGTGACGACGTTAAAAGCAATCCCCAACGGTCTAAGCAAGGGAAAGACCAACCCTGGTGATGGAGAAAAAAGCTGCTCAGATCGGTCTGATGAGGGGAACGACCTTAAAAGTCCCCCACCTTTTAACCCTTCTCCTGCTTTTCATTCTCCCTCTTTTGTCTCTTCTACAGGTACAACCCATATATGCCCGGACTTCGAGGCTCTGGACTGGGAACTTGCAGGAACTAATATAAGCAGGACACAGCAAAAATGACTGAGAAAGACCCTGGCACAGGCAGCAGGATTCTTAACAGTTACCGATGCCTTGGCAGCTAAAGCCAAGGTAGAGCCACCTTCTCTAAAGAAGCACAAAAATTCGAAGCCAAAGAAACCCCAGTGGCCCCCTGAGCTCGACTTTGAGCAGAGGGTGAAAAATCGAGGGGGCAAAGTTTTTATTCTCAAGAGGCTTGCCATATGGTACATGTCTATGAAGCACAAGTCACTGTGGAGCAAGCACTACACACATCTGCGCAAGGGCCGTGTGATTCATACGGCGACACTACCCCCAACCTTTGCTGAACCACAAAACAAGCTCTGGCAGCCTGATTGGCTTCCCATGTTTGAGGTTGGCCCTTCTGTCCCTCGTTTCGATAAAGGCGCAAAAATCATGACATGCACTAGAACCCTGTTGAAAGCAGAGATGTCAGAGTCATGGTCTTTGCGCTTGAGGTTGATGAAAATACCTCTGAAAATTATGATGAAGAGTTCCAAGAGGCCTCAGAAGAATGAGAAGAAGGTGGTCAAGCCACAATTGACAAACTCGAAGAAATAAATCTTGGAGACGAAGCAGACCCTAAACTCACTTTCATTGCAGTGAAACTGACTTCAGAAGAGAAAGAGCATTTCACTACCTTCTTGCAAGCAAACTGTGATGTCTTTGCTTGGCAATATCATCAGATGCCCAGCTTAGACCCTCAAGTAGCTGTTCACCATCTCGACATTGATCCGATTATCAAACCCATCAAACATAAATCGAGAAGGTTCAGGCCTGACCTCAAGATATAAATAGACGTCGAGCTGACCAAACTCAAATAAGCAGGCTTTATTCGCGAAGTCAAGTACCTGAAATAGCTAGCAAATGTTGTTCCGGTCAAGAAGAAAAATGGAAAAATTAGGGTGTGTATTGACTTTCGTTAGTTGAATACTTCATGTCCTAAGGATGACTTCCCATTGCCATTCACCGAGATGCTCATCGAATCTACCACTCACTGTCAATTCTTTTCCTTCGTGGACTGATACTCCGGCTATAATCAGATAAGGATGGCACCTGAAGATGAAGAGGCCACTACATTCTTAACTCCAAAAGGGGTCTTCTGTTACGCAATGATGCCTTTTGGATTAAAGAATGTTGACGCCGAATATCAGAGAGCAATGACGACCATTTTCAAAGACATGATGCACAAAGAAGTGGAATGCTATGTAGATGATTTGGTGGTAAAATCTAAAGAGGCGGATGCTCACATGAGAGACCTTGAGGAGGTATTCGAGCATTCGTGTCTTCACCAACTTAAAATGAACCCGTTGGAATGCACTTTCGCCTGGCTCTCCGAAAACTTCTTGGGGTACATCGTTAGCCATCGAGTGCTTGAAGTCGAGCCAGTTAAGATAAAAGCGATCCAAGAAATGCCGTCACTGACGACGCTTTGAGAACTGCGCTCCCTCCAAGGGCAACTGATAGACATTCACAGGTTCATCTTCAACCTCTCAGGTGGTTGTAAACCCTTTACACACCTGCTAAAGAAAGATACCCCATTCATCTGGGATGAAGCATGTCAGGCAGCCCATGACGACATCAAGCATTATTTACTCAATCCTCCAGTACTCTTGACACCAATATTGGGAATACCCCTCATTCTATAGGTGACTACTTTAGACGAGTCCCTCAAAGCATTATTGGCACAAAACAATGAAGAAGGAAAAGAAACCGCGTTATATTACCTCAGTCGCAGGATGCAAGGGGCCGAGAATAATTATCCCCCTATTGAGAAGATGTGTCTGGCCTTGATCTTCGCAGTACAAAAACTCCGCCATTACTCGCTCGGTCATGAAGTGAAACTTATATCGAAAGCTGATTCTGTAGAGTTTCTCATGACACGCCCATGCTTGTTGGGACACCTGGCTAAGTGGGCACTATTGTTGATGGAGTTTGACATCACGTATACATCAAGGGCCAGGCCTTGGCCGACTTTCTCGCAGCACACCCTATACCGGCGGAATCTCCTCTATCAAGCGACCTCCCTGATTAAGAAGTATTATGTGCTGACCTTGCTCTTGTGTGGGAATTGTACTTTGACAGAGCCTTCCAATCAGATCGAGAAGGCACCAGAGTAGTATTCTTGATCCCGAGAGGAGGAATATTGTCAATTTCTTTCTCTCTCGCTCATGCTGGTTCTCATAATGAGGAAGAATATCATGCCCTTATAATCGGACTGGAGATAGCCTTCGACCTTGACTTGGAGCAGCTCAAGATCTATGGTGACTCTGAGTTGGTTATCAAACAGCTCAAAGGGATTTATGATGTGAGAAAAGACACTCTCAAACCTTATCTCGTTATTGCAAAATCGTATATGCCTCAGTTTGAGGACGTATCCCTGAGTCACATCCCCAGAAGGCTAAACTCGTAGGCTGACGTACTTGCGAAACTCGGTGTTACAATTCAATTATCCTCATCAGGGCCCACACTTGTCTGGGTGGCAGAATGGAGACACATCAAACTAAGAACTGAGGTCGATGCGAATGACGAGAGAAATATCTTCCCCGAGTGCCCTCCTTATCCATTTAGAGTGCTTCTGTCTGACGAATAAGTAATCAAGACTGAACAAGAAATAACACAGAGTCAAGCTGCTAAGGGTCAAAACTAAGAACCAAAATTCTTTGACGCAATGTGTGCAGAAATTGAGCAGGTAGAAGATTGGAGAGGACCCATCACCAGTTTCCCAAAGCATGGCAGGCTCCCGAAAGATCGTACCGAATGCAACAGTAGACGTCGAATGTCTACCAAGCATACCCTCCTCAAAGGAGACGCTCTCTTCAGACGGTCGTTTGATTCTTCTTAGATGCGTCGATATCCAAGAGGTAAATAAGGTGTTAGAAGAAGTCCACTCAGGCATTTGTGGACTACATCAGTCTGGTCCTAAGCTCTATGAACGAATACCTAGGTTGGGATACTATTGGAATTCCATGATCGTCGATTCCTTAAACTATTCTAAAAAGTGTTAAGTATGTCGGATACACTCCAGCCTGGTTCACCAGCCTCTAGACCCCTTACACCCTACGGTTGCATCGTGGCCCTTCTCACAATGGGGTATGGATATCGTAAGGCCTATTGACCCTCCTTCCGCAACTGGTCATGTTTTTATCTTAGTTGCAATATATTATTTCTCTAAGTGGGCTGAAGCAGTCCCCCTTTAGCAGGTTCTTGAGACAACAGTGACCTACTTTGTTCGACATCATATCATATATCGCTTCAGGCTCCCCGACCGGATTATATTTGACAATGGTCCTTTGGATTCATCACATCGATTGCTTAGTTAACAAATTCGATTTCGAATGGAGGTACTCGACTATGTACCGCCCTCAGGCAAATGGATTAGCTGAGGCTTTCAAGAAGACTCTATGCAACATTATAAGAAAGTCAGTATAAAAAACAAGGAAGAACTAACATGAGAAGCTTCCTGAAGCACTATGGGCTTATCGTATTACTACATGAAATGCTATTGATTCCACTCCTTATTCTTTGGTTTATGGGGTTGAAGCAGTTTTACCTCTTGAAATACAAATCCCTTTACTGCGAGCGGCTATCCACCAAGGAATAACCGAAGATGAGAGAGCTAAGCTCCGGCATCAAGAATTGGACGCACTCGATGGAAAGAGGTTAGAGGTTTGGCAGAGCCTTGATTTCAATCAAGGGAGAATGAAGAGGGCTTTCGAGAAATCTGTCAAAGTCCGCTCATTCACCTGTGGTGATCTAGTCTTGTTGTCAAAAGGCCTATTGTTATGCACGGCTGGTGTAAAGGGAAGTTTGAGCCCAAGTGGGAAGGTCCCTTTATAATAAAAAAGGTCTTGCTCAATGAAGCCTTTATACTGACACGTCCTGATGGAGACGAGGCGATGCCTCCTATGAATGGACTATACTTAAAGAAGTACTATCCGTAATGCGTATTCAAAGTAAAGAGACCCAACCAAAAATAAGCAAGATAGTCCAAACAAAATTTTAACTCTTTTTATTGTAGTAAAAACGAGTTACAAAAAGCCCATTACTAGGGAGGTTACAAGTCCCTTGCATCTGAGGATAAGAGAACAGTTACAAACCAAAAGTGATACTTTCACTTTTGCATCGGAGGATACAAGAACGGTTACAGGCTAAAACAAATGCCTGCCCCATGAAGAAGAAGCAAACCCGCGAAAGAAAGGCTTTCCTCATGAAGAAGAAGCGAAACCACTTGGGGAGTTAGTTTTAATTCATCTGACGAGTAAGATGATGGTTACAGGCTAGAAGACAAAGCAGAGCCACTCCAAGGAGCTAGCCTCAGTCCACCCGACGTGTATGTCAAACATACAAGTCAGGTATCTCACTCGACCTATACATCAAATATACAATGAAGGATTCATTCGACGTGTGTATCAAACATACAAAGCGGGCTGCCCTGGCAAGGAACTGGCTTAAGATGGAAAGTGTACTCTGTTCACAGTGGATGTCCTCCCACAGAACAACATGGACCTCACTGTTGTGTCGAAGGATTTGGCTTCCAACAGGAACCACAAGCCACGTCATACCATCATTCATTACTTTTGCTCTGCCCATGAACATCGTCGTATGTAGCTTGTCGCCGAGAACCTCAAATCCCGCACGTAACTTATTGTCATAAATGAGCATCACTCTTCACACCATGATAAGCCACATGTGCTGATGAGCACTGGCTGTGTCCTCCAAAGGTCAGCGTCGGTTGTGCTCCTTACCCCTACCATCGGTTGCCTTTCTTGAGGTTCAGCACCGGTTGAATCAGCACTCCAAAGGCTAGCACCGGTTGCGCTCCTTACCCCTAGCGCCGGTTTCCTTTCTTGAGGTCCAGCGCCAATTGAGTCAGCACCCCAAACCATCAGTGTCAGTTGCTCTGGCGCCGGCTGCACTTTTGTTAACGTCGGCCCGGTCGTACTGTTCGCTTCAAAGCCAAAGTTTTCACACCTACTTAATGGTCGCATGGTTTTAGGAGGTAACTGTATGCCTCCCCTGTGATCATTCAGCTCCATGATGGTTCACCTCTTGCAAACTGTACACCTTCCACGATGGTCCACCTCCTGTAACTGTTCGTCTCCCACCGAAACTTCTGCTACACGGCCGAAAACCCTACTGAAAAACTTTCCCATCTATCTTTTTAGCATGGACAACACCAATACCTCACAGAAAGTTTTTGCAAATTTCTTTAAGCTCCCAAAAAACTCTGCAACACCATTAATAGTGTCGAAAAGTGGCAACAATCCCCTGGAAACTACTTAAACACTCTTCAGAAAACTCTCAAAACACGTTGAAATGATTATAGTTTCACTTCCCACCTTTTCTACAAAAAACCACTGCAGTAGGAACCTCTTCCCCTCATCGAAAAATTCCCTGTGCTAAAACTCTCTTGCCGCAACTTCACCAAATTCTTGGCAAAAACTTCGCCAAGAACCTTCCCTATAAAAACTGCCTGGAATCCCACTATTAGCCGAAACCTTCCATAAAGAACTTTTTCTGAAGTCTCACTGCTGGCTGGAACTTCAACTGAACACTCTCTCCTCACAGTTAAGGAAAACTTGTGCTTAAGGTTTTTTACCCGTTGTGAAAAATGAGGGAAAACGAGATTTTACCCCCCTTATATAGCTTCCACTACCCTCGATGCCCCTCACAAACTGGGAATTCAAGTCGCATCTAAGGGAAGCCAAGCGATAATGAGCTGGGTCGGGCTTTGGCTCGAGGCCCGAGGTAACTCTCATCAACTCAACCCTAGCACTGGTTGACTTAGCACCGGATGCGTTTTCAAAACAACCCTAGCTCCAGTGGACGTAGTGCCGGGTGAATTTTCAAAACAACCCTAGCGTCAGTTGACTTAAAGCTGGGTACATTTTCAAAGCAACCCTAGCACCAGTTGACTTAACACCGGGTGCATTTTCAAAACAACCTTAGCACTGGTTGACTTAACACCGGATGTGTTTCCAAACGATGCCAGCGACAGTTAACTTAGTGCTGGTCGTCTTTAATGAAATCACAGGTTGTTCATAGCAACAGCTCAGTCGTTAACAACCTAGTATCGGTTGTGTTTTTGAGAACTTAGCACTAGTTGAAAATTTAAAAGACATCACTAGTGCTCCACCTGACACCGGTCATATATCTAGTAGCCTATTGTTACCTACTCCATGTGGAAGTCTTGTGCATTCTACTACTTCTCCTTAGTGGGGTTGCACCCAAGCCGTTACCCGTCATCCCCAAGTTGTTGCACCCAAACTGTGACCTATCTTCCCTAATGGACTTAGGAGCTATCCCTCATCCCCATAGGAGTCACACCCATACTACAGCCCAATATCCCCATTGAAGTTAAGGTCATTCTCACTTCTTCAATTCTCGACGGGTCTATTTCACACCAAGCTATCTTAACCCCAGGGAGTAAGCTTGCGCCCCTAAGCCTTAGTGAAGACCGCCTCTGTTGACCATCCTTCATCAAGTCACCATTTCGAGCCCTCTGCTTGTGTACGACGTTAACCATTTTATCCTCAGAGAGTCGGATTGCCATCCATAGACTTATTCCCCATAGAGCTCCACCTTCATGGTGACCCACATTGTGGTTTAGTTGCACGACCTTAAACTGCATAGCCATAGTCCAAACTATATGACCTTAAACTGTAGCGAAGGTCTTGTTGCATGACCTTAAACTGCATGGTCTTAGTTGTATGAATTTAAACTGCATGACAACGGTCAAGTTGTATGACCTTAAACCATAGTGCACGTCCTAGCTACATGACGTTGAAAGGCTCAGTACCATGGTCCAAACTATATGACCTTAAACTATAGCGGAGGTTTAGTTGCACGACCTTAAAAACTGCACAGTCCTAGTTGTATGACTTTAAACTGCATTACCATAGTCCAACTGTATGAACTTAAACCATAGTGTGTGCCTTGGCCGCAAGACGATAAACTGCTTTGCACAGGTCCAGGAGGAATGATCATAAAATTGCCCCCACATATGCGTACATGCCTTTACGTGCACTTTCACACACCCCTTCCCTAACCTACTTGTTAGTGTGCTCACACTACCTTCATTACCTCCCCAGTGAGTTCATTCACTTCATCACCACACCTCATTCCTCAGTGAGTCACACTTGCACTCACGAAATGGCGAACCATCCCACCATCCATATTCGTTGTAAGTTAGTGGGTCATCATCATCCAATCACACTTCATACATCATAAGTAGCTCATGCCATTTCCCCAAGTGAGTCAAACCACCATTATACTCACTTCAGGGACTCCACAGACTGCCATCCATCTCCATTGTGGTCTTAATTGCATGACCCTAAACTGCACAGCCCTGGTTCAAACTATATGACGTTAAATTGTAGTGGAGGTCTAACTGCACGACCTTAAACTGCAGGGTACTAGTTGTATGACTTTAAACAGCATAACCACGATCCAGCTGTATGACCTTAAACCATAGTGAACGTCTAGTCCGCGTAACGTTAAACTCTTCAGCACAGGTCCCAAAGGCATGACCTTAAACATGCCTTCACATAAAAAAAACAATGAAAAAATTACAAGCATGGTGTATACCTGAACAAGGGAACGACATGAGTAAAATCGATGGACGTGCTCACGAAACCATAAGTAAAAGAGTTCCATGAATAAAAACTGGGCATGGTGAAAACCTGAAAGGGTATCGTGAGCAAAAATAGATGAAAAGGGTAGATATAGCCAAAAGGTTATGGGTAAAAGAGGCCCATAACCTTTTATTAGTCAAGTGAAAATCCACAAAGGACGCTTGGACTAATAAACGAGTTGATGCAGCACTTGTCTCAACAGGCGGCTTCAGCCCTCCCTCAAAAGAAAAAAATTCTTGGTGTCCAAAATGCCAGGACTACAAAACAATGAGCTTCAAGGAAAATATTATGACAGCTTGAGTCCAGTTACAAAAGGACTTGAAAGACAGAAGACTCTCCAAGACAGCAAGACCAGTCTCATGTGGAAGAACATTATTCCCATGAGGTCACTCTAGAAACAAATACTCCAAAAGGAAGAAATTGACAAAGCAAGGGGAGAACCTGCAAGAGATGTCAGCTTGTCTAATCGGCATGACCAGACCTTGGGATTGGCTAATAGAACTTGCCCATAATGGACTTGGTAGATGAGACTCATAGTGATACGTTGAATGTCGAGAGAAAACATGGTGTAGCAGTAAACAATGCATACCAACGAAAACTAATGAACCCAGACTAAATGGGAACGATGCCCTTCTACATGACACTCAATTGCCAGACGGGGCCTGACTCTGACTTATGAGCTCCGTACAAAATCCTCAGCTTTAGAATCACAAACAGTCCATACGACGGTGAGGACTTCGAACAGATCCCTAAAAGAAGTCTCTTCTCCCCTAAAGTCTCCACAGACAGAACCACAAACAATGCATCCCTACGTCTGAGCAGCTTAGTCACACCATTACGTGAATCTCCTCGGCGTTCACGTCGTCCTGTTGCTACGAAGAAAAAATGTAAGAGTCAAAGGAAATTTTTCAAATGATTGTCCTTCTCGCTACTCTTGAAGCACAACATTCGATGAGGCAAGTTGTTTGAATGTATTTTTCAGCACCTTGGTCCCTGGTAGAAAACAGGTCAATAAAGTCTACAAAATAGTGGAAATTCCTGACAGTCGTAGAATGGCCTCAGAACTGGTCAGGATCTATATCAGCACTTCAAAGGACCACCTGTGGAGTTTCATGGTAATCAGACATGTTTAAGGTAGTGAAAACAAAGAAACAATTTCAACAACATCGATCTCTAGCACTTTGAAATGGACCCCGTAACTAAAACTATCCTTCTGATATGTTAAACAACTATGGGACTACCACCATTAGATCTGGCATGGTTGAAAACCTATATGAGTCAAGTTTCAGCTTAATCGGGCACTCCAAGACAAAGTTATGGGTAAAAGACTAAAAGCATGTAGGACACACACTATTCCCATGTGGCTGTTTTTACAGTCATAGGCAGTCACTTTCGGGGCCTATATCTCACTCGTTGCAAGTTGGATCACTCCCAAATTTGGTAAGCATGTTCCTCTCATCAAGATGAACAATTCGATAAGTGATACGCCCCTTGACAACACCCAAGCAGAGAGAAAAACTAAATAAAAGTCGTTGATCTGTGAAGGAAGTTGCAGTAAATTCAGCAGCAGCATGCCTCGCTTGAGCAGCCAGATCACGACGCTCACATACCCGATCGGCATGAAACCAATTGAATTATGTGCGTGAGGTGCAAGGTTATCTCTAATCCAAACGTCGCATACAATGAATGGTTGGATTTTACACACGAAGGAGTCAAATCTACAGTAAATTTCTGCCAAAAACTCAAGACGACAAAATCTTCATCCGAACACAAAATCAAGCTACGTTCGTTGCAACATGATCGTGACAGCATGCTTAGTGTGGTTCAATGAAGAAATCATGAAGAAAAATCAATGAAAGAGCACACAATTGATCCAAAGTTTTCAAGTTTCATCTAAGATTCAAGTCTCATGATCATGCCTCAAACATTATTGATGGCTCGAAATTGGTATCAAAATGATCTCCATGTCGAGCCCTACAAGAAAACAATAATCTTTCGATCAAACGGACATCAAAAGGACGAGTCGCTCCCTCTCTTCTTTGTACTCCCGCATGAATGATCTCTTCTTCTCCAGCCTCTCTTGTAGGGAAGCTAGCGCGTGTCAAGGACCTTCTACGTGGCAATTCCATTGAAGATGGTTGCTAAGCCCCAATTAGTGAAATCCCATAGTAACTCTTTCAGCTGGCTAAAGACCCCTAGTCTGGGGTGCACAATCTCTCAGCCAGCTGCGCAGGTTTTAACAACCTCAAGCTCTATCTTGAGGTCAAAATGGAGACACTCGCCACAACACCAGGAGACCCGCCCGGACCATGCATTCCATGATCAACTCTTCAGAATTCGATAATGAAGGAGCTAGGGCAATGGGACCCGCATATGAAGAAGGTTGAGTGTCAGACGTCGCCTCTACATTGACAAGGGTCTACATAACCCTCGAGCAAGGACTCCCCCAAAATGCTTCGAAGTCGGGTGGCACCTGTGCAGTTGCTAGGGGAGGCGACAAGGCTGATAAATCTTCTCCCTTAAGATGCTTCGCTACACAAGTTCTCGAGCAGCAGCAAGGACTGTTCTTAAATTTCATACATTGTTAGGTAGGGGCAAAACAATCCTTTTGCACCCTTTTTTAAAATTTCTTTAAATTCAATTAAATTGTAATTATCTTCAATTCTAGCTAGTTTTTTGACATACACCCACGTTTTAGCCCAATTCTATATAAACATACAAAGCTAAATTGTAAGGGTAGCGGTTCATTTTTGGATTGATTCAATAAAATTTCCATTCCTACTTGAGTTTGTGAGTACGTCTTGAAGAGGGAGAGAGGAGAGAGAAGAAAGGGATGGTACCCTTCGTCTAGGTAACTTCTCTCTCCTCCCCTCTTTCTCTCTCATCCTGTTTTTCTCTCTCTTCTTTCTCTCTTCTCTCTTTTCATCTCTATCTCTTTCTCTTTGCTCCCTTCTTTCTCTCTCCTCTCTTCTCATATTTATCTCTTTCTATCTCCTCTCTTCTCATCTTTATCTCTTTCTATCTCCTCCCCTCTTTCTCTCTCTTATTTATCTCTCCTCTCTTCTCATCTCTATCTCTTTCCCTCTCCTCCTCCCTTGTCATCTCTATCTCCTTCTCATATCTATCTCTTTCTCTTTCTTCTTCTCATCTCTATCTCCATCTTCCATCTTCTAATGCAAACGGTGATGCCCAATGTTGGTTGGTTTTCTCTTTCTATCACAATTGACGAGGCTTAGCACCGGTTGATTTTCTCTTGTCACAACTGAAGATGCTTAGCGTTGATTGGTTTTCTCTTTCCTTTATCAGTTGGTAAAACCTAGTGCTGACTCGTTTTCTCTTTCCCCTGTCAGTCGACGAGACCTAATGTTGACGATTTTTCTCTCTCTTCCTCTATCAGTCGATGGGACCTAGCATCGACTGACTTTCTCTCTCTTCCCTTATCAGTTGGCCAGACCTAGTGCCTATTATTTTTCTCTCTCTTCCCCTATCAATCGATGAGACATAGTGCCTATCAATTTTCTCTCTCTTCTTCTATCAGTCGATGAGACGTAGCGTCGATTGATTTCCTCTCTCTTCGTATGCTAGTTGGTGAAACCTAGCACCGACTGATTTTCTCTCTCTTCTTCTATCAGTCAGTGAGACCTAATGCTGACTGGTTTTCTCTCTCTTCCTCTGTCAGTCGACGAGACTTAACGTCGATTGGTTTTCTCTCTTCTTCTATCAGTCGGCAAGACATAGCATCGATTGATTTTCTCTCTCTTCTTTTATCAATCAACGAGATTGAGCGTCGACTGATTTTCTCTCTCTTCTCCTATAATCTAATGAGACCTAACACCGATTGGTTTTCTCTCTCTTCTTATGTCAGTCACAAGACCTAACACTAACTAGTTTTCTCTCTCTTCCTCTGTCAGTCAGTGAGACCTAGAACTGACTGGTTTTCTCTCTCTTCTCCTGTCAATCAACGAAGCCTAATGCTTATTGAATTTCTCTCTTCCTTCTAAACACAGTCGGCAATGCTTAACCCCAACTACACCTTCCTTCCCTCTCTCTCCTTTGTTATCTCTCCTGTCATACTCTTTTCTTCCTTTCTTCTCCCTACTTCTTTCTTTCCCTTATTCTCTTCTTATTCTCTCCTCATAGCCTTAATTTTGCTACTCTTTCTTTCGACTAAGAGGGATTGGGATTAGCCTCTCATGGTAGTCTTGTCGTCTAGCCGTAATGTTGTTGTGCCAGGGTTACTTGGCTCGAGTTATTGCCACGATAGACTGGCCATCATGCTTAGTTAGTCGGTATTGGCAACGATGTTTAGTACTAATCTTGTGAACCGATCTTAGTTACTGAGCCCGTTTACTACTACATCAGGCCAATTATCCATCAGCCTAGTCACTGCTCTGATCCTCTCGCTTAGTCGAATTCTTCCCTCCCCCTGTCTTTCTTCTCTTCTTCTTTTTGAATGCACATGCTTGTGTACGTTCATCAAAGAGGAAAAGGGTGAGGTCTAACCCACCTGTTTTATAACCTTTGCCATATATGTGTGTGATTGCAGAAAAGTAGAACATAAGAAGAATACAAGCCAAGGGAGGCGATTCTGAACCAGTTTTATTATTTGGGGGCTTTCTTCATGAACTAAGAGGGCGCCCACGCGAGTCAGCCCGAGTAAGTCCCGAACCCACCTTTAAATTCCTCTTTCATTGGTTGGTAACACCTGCCCCCTTTTTTCGAATGGGGCTCCCGAGAGAGCGATCACAAAAATGTCTCGGGGTCTTCTCTCGAACCAGAGACGCGTGCCGGTTGATCCTAAAAGGATCCAGAGGGCAAGATCGAGGCACCTAACTAGAGAGGAGAGAGAAAGAACCTAGAATGAGCTTGAGCCTAGGTGCAACTTCATTGGTCCTTTTGCATGGACATGAGAGAGAAAGATGTCCTAGTCTTGGGTCAAGGTTAGGGTCTAAGATCTAGGTGTCTAGCTTATGTGGGTTAGGTTGATACTATGGTGTATGGTGCCATATTTTGTATGGTTTAGGGTAGGGTGTAGGCTAGCTTGGGTAGGGTGTAGGGTGTATGGAGTAGCATTGGAAGCTAGGGGTTTTAAGGTGTATGGAAGCTAGGAGTTCTAAGGAGTTTGGGATTGAGAGTTAGATATCCTCAGGGAGTTGGAACTTTGGGATTCTAGGGAGTGTAGAGTTCTTATGATATTTTCTCTGTCCCGACCTCGCCCTCGACTTCTATTCTATACTTAACGAAGGGTAACCGACTGTGGGTTCGTGATCTCAAGGTAGCGCGCATCACTCAAGTTAGAGTTGACTCAATGCTGTTATAACGATAATTATAGAAAGCCATGGCAAATAAACTAATCAAAAACTCTAAGTGCAACTAAATATTTAAAATTGGAAGGATCCATAAAATAATAAATAGTAGTAAATCAAATTCTTCGCAAAAACTTGCACTTGAGTTTGGTGCACCAGGGCCCAATATTACATTTTCCAAAATAAACAAATTTCAAGCTGAACTGCCCAACGACATACAAGATCTGAGTTTCTTCTCCCATGAGTAAGACTTCAACTCCCAATTGCAAATCACGAGTTTATGGTCCTCGACCTGGCGTTATCAATCTACAATAGGGGAGATATAGGGGGATGAGCTATAAAGCCCAGTAAGTAGATTTAGGTGTTACGCATCAATAATGAGTCTATTTATGAATCATAAGTAGTTCTTCCAATTATAAGAAGTCATGAGGCAGCAATCAGATAAATGCATCATATTCAAATGTATGTTATCATTCAATCATTACAATCATTAATATTCATATTCACTATTCGAATATTACCCACTCACTGCTTAGCTCACCTACTCTCGAAGTAGAGGCCCTATCCATTAGGTTAAGTCAATCCCATTGCTTAGGACATTTACCGTACCTCAAGAGGGAGGGCAATGACAAGTGAGTAAATCTACTTCGTAATTCCCTCATACTCACGTACACGGTCTTAAGCACACATTGGGGTTTTCGATAGGCACTTACCATGCAAGGCATCACTCACTAATCTCATCATATAAATTTTGGGGGGTGCAACCGTCCCATTCCATTTTCACCTAACCCCATCCCATCATTCAGCAAGTTATGGAATATTGTCGACATCACTTTTCTTAGTGTAATAGTATCCACTACCACTGGGTGTCCCATTGCGTTGTGGTCTATATTAGTATAATATTATCCGTTGCCAATGGGTGCCCCATTGCGTAGTGACCAGTATCACAGTTTCATAATAGAACAACACCCACTACCCATGGGTGTCCCATTGCATTGTGGTCATTATTATGACATCATATCATTCTCAAGCACTTAAATTCATTCATGTTAAATCAGTGCCTTATGATAGATAATTCAAATCTTCATCATGTAAAGTTTGAGTCTTACTCAAAACCATCCTGCAGTTACATAAAATTATGACATTTAGCATAAAACACCCATTATATGAGAGCTATAGCAGTGTAAAGCATTACGGAATTAGCATTACGATACTTGTCATGTAACATCCGTCATGGAAGTATCACAGTAGCATGGTATTTATCAATTTTCGCATATCGCATATCTGCATAGCATCATTCACATAATACTACGGCATTCAGTATCCATCACATGAAAACCATCACATTACATTCACACTTATCAATTATCAAGGATGACACTTTGCCACTTGAGTTGATCAGTGAGTAATTCAGTAGAAGATAACACAATTTCATTACATCCCTAACCATGTCACCCACATAAAATAATGAGCACCATTCTCAAACCGCGAGGAGTTTTGGAATGGTTTCAAAATAAATTTTGAATTAAACTCACTCATGGTTCATATAAAAGTGATTGGAACACTTTTGGCCTGGGTTTCAGCATAAATAACCTGTTTCCAAGACAAACATAGAACTGAAATTCTCGGTGACGAGTAACAGTGACATACCTCTCTTCTAGAAGGCATAACTCCCAATCTAGAGAGAATTTCAAAAAGGCTTAACTATGAAACCTTCATTTCACAAATAGGTCTTTAAAAAAAGGTGGTTTGAAGGTGTTTTGACGACACTTGATAGGTTGAAATCTTGGCACAAAAGGAGTGACAGTATTAGTACCTCTTGCTACTGTGAACAGTGACATACCCTCATTTTTTGGAGCATAACTCTTAATCTATAGGAACTTTCGAAATGAGGTTAACATGAAACTTTAAGCTCTTTCATATATCTTTCAAATAATAGTTTTTTGGAAGTGATTGGATATCATTTGATAGGTCAAAAGCTTGATGCAATATAGGTGACAGTTGATCAAAATTCCAGCAACTGTGGGTAGTGACATACCATATCATTTTGGGGCATATCTCTTGATTTATATGAAATTTTAACATGGTAAAAAAAGAAACATCATAGTAGACAAGAAAAGCCTTCATTCCAGACCAATTTGAGCCCATTTGGACATTGTTTAGTTACTGAAAGATTCGATACAAAAACCCTCACAGTTCTTGAAAATTTACTTTTTTCAAGTTTGGCATGATTTAATTAAAATACAACATTTCATAAGTCAAGATAAACTTTGGTGTAAAAATTCATTCATGTTAAACTAAATTTGCAAGTGAGATACTTCATAAACTTAACAAGTTTATTTGTAATACTTAATCAATCATTCAATCTCGTTTTAATTCAACTCCATCCATACTCTTTATTCTATCATTTTCCTCATCTTTATACCTTGACATCTATTACTACCAAATTAATTGATGCGTAAGCTCTAAACCTACTTACTTGATGCTCATGGTGTCTTCAAACCTCCAATCGTGGGCCTCCTCAAGCTCCAAAGAAGGGCTTCTCCAAGGGCTCCACTCTCACTTTGCTTCTTATAGAGAGAGTATGAGACAAGTGAGGGAAACAACGTTGGAAGAGGAGGAGAGACGGCTTAAGTAGCCACGGTAGGTGGGATCCACTGTAGCTAACATGTACGACACTAAAACGAGGGGCACTGAGACGTACAATACTGACAAGTGCGACGGTGGCAGCAGTTACAACGTCTCATTATACCTGTGGCAGAGACACGTGCAGTGCTACCCATTCTTCACCTTCAAGCGCGGTGTTACTCCATTTCATGCGCGGCGTTACCCCTCAAATTCACAAGTGGTGATGCCTCTTACACGCGCGGTGATACCAGGACAATACTCCTTACGCGGGGGGCAATACCTCTGATGTGCGCGGTGATACCTCTTACACACACGATGCTACTCATTTCACGCGCGACATTACTCATCAAATTCACATGCGGCGATATCTCTTACACGCGTGGCAATTGTCCTTTACATGCACGACATTGCTCTTCCTCCTCTCTCTTCTATGCACACGACGCTGGGCCTCTTCTACTACACTATTACTGTGTGCCTCATGATTGGGAAAATTTGTGGTCCTTACATCATCCCCCCTTAAAAAGAATTTTGTACTCAAAATCATATTGATGTTAATAAAAGAGGTGGGGGTACTTCTCTCGAATTTCATTCTCCTGTTTCCAGGTTGATTCTTCTATTGAATAATATTGCCTTTGTACCCACACCGGGGGGATTTATTTACAGCGCAAAACCTGTACTCTCCTGTTTAATATCTCAATTGGTCGTTCAACATAGGTCAAGTCTTTTCTAATCGGGATTGGTTCGTACTCCAAAACATGGGACGGGTTAGGTTGATATTTTCTTAGCAGCGCTACATGAAAAACATTGTCAATGTTGGCCAATTCAGGCAGCAGGGCAAAGTCGGTATGCCATTTTCCCAACTCTTCCCAAAATCTCAAAAGGCCCAATAAATCGCAGGCTCAATTTTCCTTTTTTGCCAAATCTCATTATGCCCTTAGTTGGTGATACTTTTAGGAAGACCCGATCACCCACTTCGTACTTGAGGTCTCTCTTGCAATTGTCGGCATAAATCTTTTGCTGACTTTGGGTTGTATTGAGCAGTTCTTGAATCAAGGCTATCTTCTCAAAAATTATTTGAATGATTTTGGGCCCCACTAATTTCCTTTCGCCCACCTCATCCCAGCATATGGGTGATCTACACTTTTTTCCATATAGGGCCTCATAAGGCGCCATCAAAATACTGGCTTGGAAGTTGTTGTTGTAAGAAAATTCTATTAGAGGAACATGGTCTTCCCAGCTTCCGTTAAAATCAGTGACACACGCCCTTAGCATGTCTTCCAAAGTTTGAATGGTCCTCTCTGATTGCCATCTGTTTGGGGGTGAAAGGCAGTGCTCAAGGTAAGTCTGGTCCCCAAAGCTGACTGCAAACTTGCCCAAAACCTAGAGGTGAATCTGGTGTCCCTGTCTGACACAATGTTGATAGGTACATAGTGCAGTCTCACAATTTCTTTGATGTATAATTGTGCCTTCTTATCCAAGGTATAGGTTGTGCGGATCGGTAATAAATGAGCAACTTTAGCTAATCAGTCCACCACGACCCAAATACTATCGTGCCCCGCACTCGACCTTGGCAATCCAGAAACAAAGTCCATCGTTATGTGTTCCCACTTCCATTCCGGTATGGGCAGTGGCTGTAACAGTCCGTCGAGTTTCTGGTGTTCCGCCTTCACTTGCTGACACATGAAGCACTTAGCGACAAATTGTGCCACCTCCCTCTTCATGTTGTTCCACTAGAAGATATTTTTCAGATCCTGGTACATCTTTGTACTCTCTGGTTGTACTGTGTAGTCGGAGTGGTGTGCTTCTTCTAGAACAACCCTCTTCACATTTTCATCATTAGGAACACATACTCGACCTTTAAACCTTAACAAACATCATTGCTCACAGTGAAATCCTCTTTTTCTTCCACTTGTTTTGCTACTCGGATTTGTTGAAAGAGCTGGGGCTTTACCCCCATACACGAAAACATTCTGACCCCCCCTCATCAATAAGGGAAGAGTTGGGTGCCATTCCACTGCATGCTCTAGCAATCTCATCTCTCGAACCATCAGGTCTGCCACTGAGAGTACGGATTTTCGGCTTAGAGCGTCGGCTACCACGTTAGTCTTGCCTGAGTGCAATCAATTGTACATTCATAAGTATTCAGTAAGTCCATCCATCTTCTTTGCCTCATATTCAACTCCTTTTGGGAAAATATGTACTTGAGGCTCTTGAGATCCGTGAACACCTTAAATTGGGCCCCATAGAGGTAGTGTCTCTAGATCTTCAACTAAAACACTACGGCCGCAAGCTCCAAGTCATGAGTTGGATAGTTTTGCTCATACAGCTTCAACTGTCTGGAGGCATAAGCAATGCCCTTACCTCTCTGCATGAGTACACATTCGAACCCTTTATGGGATGCATCGGTATAAACCACAAAATCATCATTTCCTTCAGGCAAGGCAATATTGGGGTTGTGGTTAGTCTCTTCTTATGTTCCTGAAAGATTCTCTCACAGTCCTCTGACCACATAAATCTCACAATCTTCTGGGTCAACCGAGTAAGGGGACGTACCATCTTTGAGAATCCCTCAACAAGGCGTCGGTAGTATCTGACTAACCCTAGAAAACTACGAACTTTGGTCACATTCATTGTCTTTCCAATTTAAATACAGCTTCAATCTTAGAGGGGTCGACAGTGATCCCATCCTTAGAAATGATGTGACCCAGGAAGGCTACGCTAGCGAGCCAAAATTCACTCTTGCTTAATTTAGCATATAGTCTTTCTGACTTCAAAGTTTGCAAAACCGTTCACAGATGCTTCTCATGTAGTTCCCAGTTTTTCGAATATACCAAAATATCATCAATGAAGACAACTACAAAATCATCCAGGAAGGGTCGGAACACTCTATTCATCAAATCCATGAACATGGCAGGGGCATTGGCTAACGCGAACGACATTACAAGGAACTCATAGTGACCATATCGAGTTCTGAAAGAGGTCTTTAGGATGTCTCCTTCCCTGACTCGTAGTTGGTGATAACCCGATAGAAGATCAATCTTTGAAAACACTTGGGCCCCTTGGAGCTGGTCAAAAAGGTCGTCAATTTTAGGTAGGGGATACCTATTCTTCACTGTTACTTGGTTGAACTGCCTATAGTCAATACACAGCCTCAAGGACCGAACTTTCTTCTTCAAAAACAGGACTGGTGCACCCTAGGGTGACACAGTAGGTCGGATGAATCCCTTATCCAATAGTTCTTACAACTGTTCTTTCAACTCCAACTCTGCAGGAGCCATTCTATACGGAGTTTTAGAAATAGGAACAGTGTCAGGGACTACATCTATCTCAAATTCAATCTCCCTCATTGGAGGCAGGGATGGCAACTCTTCTGGGAATACCTTGGGGTACTCTCTTACTACCGGTATCCCTTCTAGCTGGGACTGAACATCTCGATTCACTATTACATAGGCTAGATACCCCTCACATCTCATAGCCAGGAGGCGAGAGGCCTAAAGAGCAGAAATAAAGTGCAGCGGGGGAGTATCCTTAGTGCCCTCAAAGTGTAGCTTAGTTTGGTCAGGGCGTTTAAAGGTCACCATCTTTTCATGGCAATTGAAGGTGACATGGTGTGTATTCAACCAATCCATGCCCCAGAATAACATCAAAATCCTGAATATCTAGGAAGATCAAGTCCATAGGTAGGTCACACCCATCAATTGTAATTCCACATTATCTATACACTCTATCAGTTTCCATAGAATCCCCCACAGGTGTGCATACTACTATGGTAAAATCAAGACATGCGGGCTCAACATTTAGATAGCAAGCAAAATGGGGTGCAACCAAAGATGAGGGGAACCAGGGTCAATCAAAGCTTTAGCTTTAACACCACAAATAGAAAGTGTACCTTTGATCACAGAGGTAGATGCCTTAGCTTCTTGCTCAGTGAGGGAAAATACTTGTCCTTGCATCTTTGGTCAGTCCTCTATCTTTGCTATAGGGTAATTGTTAACCCAATGGCCAAGCTTGCCACACCAAAGGCGCACGTTATTCTTCCTGTAACATTAAGCAGCAGTGTGGTTGTCCTTCCCGTAATGAGGGCAAACTGGGCGTCGATCATTCTCTCTGTTGCTTGAGAAATTCTTCTGGGCCCTCTGGTGACGCTGGTAAGTCCCTCCTCCAACATCCCTTCGTGGAAATTGTTGGGGCTTCATCCCAAAGTTTCTAGACAACGCAGGCTTCATCTTTCCTTTCTTTCTTGATAGATGGTCCTCGCAATCTCTCTCAATCTTCAAAGCAAGGTTTACTAATGGGGCGTATGACTTATGGTTGGCCAACAGTATACTCCCTAAGGAAGTCCAGCAGAAGGCCCCTCTCAAATTTAACCACCTTTCGCACCTCGGTGTTAATAATGTGAGGCGCATACCTAGAAATCTCCATAAATTTAGTGATGTACTGTTCCATATGCCCGCTTGATGAAGCTCAATGAACTCTATTTCCTTTCTCTCCCTGACGGAATCTGGGAAGTACTTCTTGTCAAATGCTGTCAGGAAGTTATCTCAAGTGGTCTTAGTTGCTAACTCTCTTCAAGATTTATTTATCGAGTTCCACCAATATTCGGCCTCTCCTTTCAACATAAAGGCTCCCAAATTGACTTTCTGCTCATCCGAGCAGTGCAGCACTTCTAGGATCTTTTTTATCTGTCTCTTCCACCTCTTAGCTTTCTCTACCCCTCCTTGCCCCAAAAAGGTTGGGGTGCCAGTTTTTTGAATCTTTCTATCAGGCTACTGTCATTTTTCTATAGGGTGGGGGTAGACTGGGCTAGCATCGACTCCTTCATCATTTGGGTCATGGCACCTAGAGTTCTGAAAAATGAACTGAGCATCTCGGTGTTCTCATTACTGAAACTCGCATTGTTGGCATGAGCCATCGGCATCTTCAACCTTGCACAGGAGAACCCAGTCATTAATCTATCCTAAAACTATTCAAAGGACTCTTCTAAAACAACATAGGCCAAGAATCATATCCTGGCTGCTCAAATACCATAACTATCACAACCCCGCCCCCAACCCCTATTCCGTACTTGATGGAGGGTGACCGAGTGTAGGTTTGTGATCCTAAGGTAGCACGCGTCACTCAAGTTAGAGTTGACTCAACGTCGTTATAACGTTAATCAAAGAAAACCATGGAAAATAACTAAATAAAAAACTTTAAGTGCAAATAAATATTTAAAATTGGAAGGATCCATACACCAATAAAACGTATTGCATCAAATTCTTCCAAAACTCTTGGACTCAAGTCTGGGGCACCAGGGCCCAATATTACATTTTCCAAAATAAACAAAATTCAGGAGGAACCGCCTAACTACAAACAAGATCTGAGTTTCTTCTCCTGTGAATAAGACTTCAATTCCCAACTGCAAATCACGAGTTTCTGGTCCTCGACCTGGTGTTATCAATCTACAATAGGGGAGATACAGGGGGATGAGCTATAAAGCCCAATAAATAGATTTAGGTTCTATGCATCAATAATGCGTCTATTCATGCATCACAAGCAGTTCTTCCAATTATAAGAAGTCATGAGGTAGCAATCATGTAAATCAGAAATCTGATAAATGCATCAATTACTGGCATCATATTCAAAAGTTAGTTATCATTCAATCATTACAATCATCAGTATTCACATTCACTTTTGTATATTACCCACTCACTCCTTAGCTCACCTACTCTTGAAGTAGAGGCCCTATCCATTAGGCTAAGCCAATCCAATTACTTAGGACCTCTACTGTACCTCAGGAGGGAAGGCAATGACAAGTGGTTAAATCCACTTTGTAATGCCCTCATACTCACGCACACAATCCCAAGCACACATTGGGGTTTTCGATAGGCACTTACCTTGAAAGGCATCACTCACTAATCTCATTATATAAATTTTGGGGGGGTGCAACCCTCCCATTCCATTTTCATCTAACCCCATCCTATCATTCAGCGAGTTAAGGAATATTATTGGTATCACTTTTCTTAGTGTAACAATATCCACTACCAATGGGTGTCCCAGTGCGTAGTGGTCTGTATTAGTATAATAGTATCTGCTACCGATGGGTGCCCCATCGCATAGTGGCCAATATCAAATATGATAACATAACAGTACCCACTACCAATGGGTGTACCATTGCGTAGTGGTCATTATCACGACATCATATCATTCTCAAGAATTTAAAATCATTCATGCTAAATTAGTGCCTTATGACAGATACTTCAAATCTTCATCATGTAAAGTTTGAGTCTTACTCAAAACCATCCTGCAATAACATAACCTGATGACATGTAGCATAAAACACCAATTATATGAGAGCTGTAGCATTTTATTTATGTTTAGAAATTAGCATTAGCATTACAGAACTTTTCATGTAACATTCGTCATGGAACTATCACAGTAGTATGCCATTTATCAATTTTCGCATATCGGATAGCTGCATAGCTTCATTCACATAATACTATGGCATTCAGTATCCATCACATGAAAAAAATTCACATTGCACTCATGCTTATCAATTATCAAGGATGACTGTTTGCAACTTGAGTTGATCAGTGAGTAATTCAGTAGAAGATAACACAATTTCATCTCATCCCTAACCATGACACCCAAATAAAAAAAGGAGCGCCATTCTCAAACCGTGGGGATGTTTGGTATGGTTCCAAAATAAATTTCGAATTAGACTCACTCATAGTCCATATAAAAGTGATTGGAACAGTTTTAGTAGCCTGTTTCCATGAAGAACACTGAACTGAAATATTCGGTGACAAGTAATAGTGATGTACCTCTCTTCTAGGCGGCATAACTCCCAATCTAGGGAGAATTTCGAAAAGATTTAAACATGAAACCTTCAGTTCACACATAGATCTTAAAAATGGCTGTGGTTTGAAGGTTCTTGGACGACACTTGATAGGCCAGAATATTGGCACAAAGGGAGTGACAATACTAGTACTTCCTGCCACTGTGAACAATGGGCATAACTCTCAATCTATGGGGAATTTCAAAATGAGGTTAACATGCAACATTAATCTCATTCATAGTTCTTTCAAAAGGTCATTTTTTGGAAGTTATTGGATGTCGTTTGATAGGTCAAAAGCTCGATGCAAAATAGGTGACAGTTGCAGGAAATTCCAACAACTATGGGTAATTGGGGCATATCTCTTGATTTATGTGAAATTTTAACATGGTGCAAAAAGTAAAATCATAGTAAACAAGCATATCCTTCATTCCAAACCGATTTAAGCCAATTTAGATACCGTTTGGTTACTGAAAAGTTCGATACAAAAACCCTCACAGTTCCTGGAAATTTAGTTTTTGCAAGTCTATCATGCTTTAATTAAAATACAACATTTCAGAAGCCAAGAAAAACTTTGGTGTAAAACCTCATTAATGTTAAAATAAAATTTTAAGTGAGACACTTCATAAACTTAATAATAGTTGCAATACTCAATCAATCATTCAATCTCATTTTAATTTAACTCCATCCATACTCTTTATTATATCATTTTCCTCATCGTTATCCTTTGAAATATATTACTACTAAATTAATTGATGCATAAACTCTAAACATACTTAATTGATGCTCACGATGTATTCAAACCTACCATTCGTGGGCCTCCTCAAGCTCCAAACAAGGGCTTCTCCAAGGGGAGCAGTTCACTCTCACTTTGCTTCTTAGAGAGAGAGTATGAGACAAGTGAGGGAAACGACATTGGAAGAGGAGGGGAGAGGGCTTAAGTAGCCACAGTATGTGGGATCCACCGTAGCTGACATGTACGACACTGACAAAGAGCGACACTAACACGTATGGCACTGATAAGTGCGGTGCTAACAGCAAGCACATCTTCTCTTTACACCCGCGGCAGTGACAAGCGTGATGCTACCCATTCTTCACCTTCACGCACGGTGTAACTCCATTTCACACGCGGCGTTACCCCTCAAATTCACACGTGGCAATATCTCTTACATGTGCAGCGATACTCCTTATGCGCATGGCAATACCTCTTAGGCATGTAGCGATACTCCTTATGAGCGCATCGATACCTCTTATGCGCATGGTGAAACCTCTTACACACACGACACTACTCATTTAACACGTGACATTACTCATCAAATTGTGCGGCGCTAGTCCTTCACACGTACGACGTTGCTCTTCCTCCTCTCTCTTCTACACATGGCGCTAGACCTCTTCTACTACCCTATTGTTGTGCACGTCTCATGACTGGGAAAATTTGTGGTACTTATATTCTCTCTCTAGGGAATGTTTATCTCGCCTCCTATCTTGAATCTTGAACTTGAAAGTAAAGCCAAAGAACAAGAAAAATTCAAGTATTTACAGCAAATGTACAAAAACGCAAGAGTGATTTCAATAGAGATCAAGAGCTTATTTACAAATGACTTGAGTTCCTTATATAGAGTAATCACAAAACAAGGGTGGAGTGCTCAAAAGCTACAAAAATTGTCAAAAAATACATATTTTATGAATTAAAATATTAATCCCTTTTTGGACCAAATGACAAAAATACCCCTAGGCACTTTTCAAAATATTATAAAATCATCCCTTCCATTGCTAGGCCTCAGGCACTTTTTCAAATGCTTACAACGGTAATTTGGGTGATTAAATGTTGTAGAACAGAGAGTTGAACTATTGTGTACATTTTGATACCCTTTGATCGTCTTGAAATGGATTTTTAAGGAAAAACCCAAAATCCGACCAAGTTTAATAAACTTGTGATTTTTCGACAATCAATCAGGCATGATCTATCAAGTTTTGAGTTCATTTTGATCAAAAATTGAAGAGGATACTATCACGATCATTTGTTGATAAATTTCGTCCATTTTAGTCTCCGTTTGAGCATGTTACAATTTTGGGAAGTCACCGGAAAATGGAATTCCGGTGACCAGAAAAGTATGACCTCTTCGACTTAACAATTGGTATCATTCGGCATCCAATCGTTAACAAAAATTATATCAAACTGTATCTCCTCAAAGCACGGTCGCAACGGACCCATACTTGCGACGATCTGATGTCAGGATCTTGAACTATGGCCTCTCAAAGAATTGGTTGTTCTTTTTAAAATCTGAATTTTTATGTTTCGAGCTCATCTTCTCTCTAGAAATTCTCTCATTTTAGGCCACGCCATGTGTGTGCCATATTTCAAAATGAGAAAGTGGTCAAGATTTAGCTTGTGTCCAAATTTAAGCTTAATTGGACTCAAAACGAGCAAGTTACGAGCATTTGAAAATCATCCCAAAGTGAAAAAATATAGTTTCCATAAATGGAAATTGGTTCATCGAGGCTGCACTGCAATAGTGTAAAACCCAGCCTTTTATGGTAAGTTAGGCCCAAAATGGTTCTAGAGGGTCCGATTGAGCCGAAATTTGGTACCTAGGAGGTTTTTTGACATTCCAGATCCAATGGAAATGGTTTGATATTGTTTTGAGACCCATGAAATAGGTCTATAGTTATAAGGTCCAATTTCAGCAAGATATAAATTGCATTTGAAAACCAAGTTTCGTTAAGTTTTGATCATATCAAAACTTGTCAGAATGCAACAAAAATTTACGAGTGTCCTTAGTATATCCTAAGTTACCCTCTCATGATATTTGAGGCCATTCTGGCACTTCATCAAAGGTCGCCTAATATTAAGCTTATTCTTACGGTGTTCCCATGGTCTGACGACGTCTTTGGCACCGACAGGACCAGGTTACTACCAGCTCTCTCCTTATACACCCCGAGGATACAAGTATGTAAAAAATGACGTATAACATCTGGAAGATGATGGGGGCTAAGCCAGTTGAGTAGCATGTCCCTTAGAACTGGAGTTTGCCCATGATTGCGCAGCATCTCCTAGAAGTTGAGGTCCTGGTTTCCCTTCGTGCGAGGAGGCAGAGACACTCTCTCGAAAAACCGCAGAGGTCCGGCTCGTGATGCACGCGTGGGCCCTCATGATAGCAAATAGGAGGCCGACAGTGAGAGAGATTTTTGTGACTGGAGCGCGGACGTCCTTACGCCACTTTGAGGGTTCAAGAATACGCCCGGGCAGATGGCCCTCTTAGAGCAATTACGTAGCCCTTCGATTGTTTGTCAGAACAGTTTGGATGGGAGCCCTCTTCAAGTTACAACCTCTCTCCTCTCACTCTCTCTATGCTTTTGGGGTGGGCTTTGAATGTCCCAAGAGACGAGACCCGTGGGCTCGCTTGTGTCCGTGGGTTCACTGGTGGACACAAGTTGTCACACGGACTAGGGTCTTATGTGTAGAGGCGAGAGAGAGAGAGAGAGAGAGAGAGAGAGAGAGAGAGAGAGAGAGAGAGAGAGAGAGAGAGAGAGAGAGATAGAGAGAGAGAGAGAGAGAGAGAGAGGAAACAACTTGGCTTAGGAAAGGTGGGGGGAACCCGTGCTACAGGGGTGCCCATAGGACCGCACACTCATGGGTATCCCCTTTCCCTCAAAAATTTCTCTCTCTCCCTCTCCTCTCCCTCAGGGGCTCACAAAGAAAGGCAAATTAACAAACAAAATCTAGCCTTCATTCTTCTCAGCCTTTAGGGGTAATGGGACTTGAAAGGAGGGGATTGTGTCTCGAAAGCCCTCTTTCGAGAGAAGGTTTTCGGTCCTCTTTAACAAGTGAGCTAAGCTTGCTTATATAGAGGATTCACCAAACATGGGTGAGTGCTCAAAATTTAACCTTAATTATAATTAAAAAAATTCAAAATAAATCAAGGAGGAAACACAGTGTGTCCCGTAGTTCAAAATGAAGGGATTGACATGATTTGGAACATATCAACGTTTGAGCTATGTCTGGTTTCATAGGAAGACGCCGTGGGTTGGCGAAGTTATTGTCAAAAAACATCATAGCGGTCCCCATTTATGGGGCTGGTTTAGTGAAGCCGCACCGCGCTATGGTAAAACGCCTAAGTTGCGAGGCCGCATGAGCATAGACCCCTCTAGGGAGGTCCTATTGAGCCCAAATTTGGTCCCCTAGGGATTTTTGATGTTTTGAGCTCAATGGCAGTAGTTTAGTCCCCTATTGCAGCCGTTAGCATGGGGCTACAGTGAAGGGTCCTTCTTTGGTGCGGGGAACCACACTCAGGTCGCCAAGCTGGAGGCTTTATTTTCAGCACAATCTTAGTCTAAGGGTGTTTCGTGAACTCGCTAGACCAGACTATTGCCAGCTCTCTCCTTATTTGCATGGGCTCATGGAAGTACGTCAAAAAAGATGTGCAACAACCTGCCCCGCAGGATGTTGCGCTTCGAGAGAAGCGAGAAGTGTAACATTCAGAAAAGTTTAACGTCGTAGCTCCTCTGACGAATCCTTGGCAAGACATGTTTGTTGTCTCTCGATTAATATTTTTTCTCTTGATCACCGGCACAGTGCAATCCTCGAGAGGTAGACCTTGCTGAGCTTTTCCCTTAATCGGGGGGTGACCAAAGTGGCTTCTAGTGGTCCGGTGCCTTATTGAGGGGCTTTCTACGGGTCCCGTCAGAATTTGTTTTTTTCTTTTGGGAGATCACGCTGATATTCTGCCGTTGGTGGGCTTACGACTTCTCAATGTGAACTCCTGATTTTCTAGCCCGTGGGGGCCCTTCTTGTGAGCTTTATCCCATTCTGGTCGGTGAGGTCCAGACGTTCTAGTTGGTAAGGTCCCTTCTTGTGAGCTTTCTCCCTATCCAGGAGAAAACAAGGTTACTCTTGGCTTATGTCCTACAAGTCCAGTTGGGGGTCTCCCCAATTAGCCAGACATAAAAGGACGATGGCCTTTGAGGTGGTCCCATTTTAAGGGACTTCATCATGGATGCTTGAAGGTTGGTAGAGGAAGAAAAGGCAGGCAAGGTACCTCTCTGGCTTACGTCCTACTGACCTGGTTCGGGGTTTCACAGCGCGTCCCAAATTGCTCAGGCGTGATAGGAGGATGGCCTCTGAGGCGGTCCCATTTTAGGGGACTTCACCCTGGATGCTAGAGTTCGATGAGAAGAACAGTAGGTAAGGTACCTCTTTGGCTTACCTCCTATTGGCCTGGTTGGGGGTTTCATAGCATTTCTCGAATTGCCCAGGCTTGATAAGAGGATGGCCTTTGAGGCAGTCCCATTTTAGAGGACTTCACCCTAGCTGGAAGAGATTGATGGAAGAGAAGAGGAGGAGAGGATTTTTTTTTTGTGGCGGCACTAAGGCCCAGGATAAAAGGGTGGCACTAGAGCACTAAGGCTTTGGTACCAAAAAAAAGAAGGCGACACTGAGGCCCGAGATAAAAGAAGATGGCACTGGGGCTGAAAATGTTTTTGAAGGCAGTGGGGCGGGAATTTTTTTTTTTTTAAGGCCCTGGGGCTGGAGTTTTTTTTTTTTTGGGGAGGTCAAGGGGCTAGAAGTTTTTTTTTTTGAGGCACTAGGGCTGGAGGTTGTTTTTTTGGAAGGCTTTAGGGCCGGATTTTTTTTGGAGGCTCTGAGGTTGGAAGTTTTTTTTGGAGGCATTAGGGCCAGAGGTTTTTATTAGAAGACTCTTGGGCCAGAGTTGTTTTTTTGAGGCATAGGGGTTGAGGTGTTTTTTTGGAGGCACTGGGCCAAAAGTTTTTTTTTTCTTGGGAGGCACTGAGGAAGGAGGATTTTTTTTTTTTTTGGAGGCACAGGGGTCGAAGGTCGGAAGAAGGAGGCTTGGTCCAAGTCCCCTTTGTGGCTTTGCACCTGGACCAAAGGGACATAGCGTCAGTAGAGTGGTTTTCACCATACGCTTTGTTGGGGAGTTTTTAATCGTGACTTCAAGGGCATGTCGACCCGTTGACTTTTGCTCTTACTCATGGCGGCCTTTACAGGTATTCGCCATGCCCGGTTTTTTTTTCAAGACTCTTTTACTCATGGTTTCGTGGCCATGCCTGCTTGTCATTTTTACTCATGGTAGCCTTTTCAGGTTTTCACCATGCCCCTTTTTTTTTTTTGGGTGATTTTACCCATAGCCTTTTTGGTTATGTCTGCCTGAAGCTCTTTTACTTTTACTTGCAATAGTTCCATCATGCCCGGCTTCTTTCTCTTTCTTTTTTTTTAAGGGAAAAAGGGGTCACTAGTGTAGTGAGCCTTGGCAGAGGAGTCTTGAGGTTGTGGCCCCGCCCTGGGTCGATTGTAGTGGCTGGTAGCCGAGGCAGGAGGTCTTCTCCTCTTTTTAGGGTATAGCGTCGAACAATAGCTTTATTGTGACCCTTCCAGTTTGTGCCCACATGGGGTTGATGATGGTGGTGTCCGCAGGAGGTGTCAAATGGTGCCTGTGGTGGTGAGATGTTGGAAGCACCCGCAGGGAGGTGGAATGATGGAGACACGCGCGGGGCGGGGGGTGGAATGAAGGTACCCTTATAGGGGGGGGAGTGAAGAGGCACCCACAGTAGGGTAGTGTGAAGAAGGTACCTGTCGGTGGTGCTGTGAAGAAGGTACCCACAGGGGGTGGCGTGAAGAAGGTAGCAACGGGGGGTAGAGTGAAGGTATCCATGCGGGGTGGCATGAAGAAGGTACCCGCGGGCACTAGAGTGAAGGTACCCACGGGGGGTGGTGTGAAGAGGCACCCACAGGGGATGGAATGAAGAAGGTATCTGTGGGTGATAGAATGATGGAGGAACGCATAGGGGGGGAGGGAGGTGGTATGAAGAAGGTAATCGCGGGGAGTGGAATGAAGGGCTGCCCCGAAGAAAGCATGCTTAAAGAGGCGGTGCTTAATTAATGAGGTGCCTGCGTGCTAGGGCGAGGTCAGATTGAGAGTGCCACGTGAATAGCGATAGTAGTTTGGCACGAGTTTTAACTGTGACGCTTTGTGAGCAAGGCATTGTTGGTGAGGAGTGAGAAGGTTTAAATGTCACAGTCAACAAGGCACCAATGTGGTGACACGTGGCCGAGCAGCTAGGTGGCATGTTGCTCGGGAAGCAACAAGCTTTGATGATCTTAGGCCCTTTAAAAGGTGGCAAGGTAGGGGAGCATGAGGGCAGACTTTTTCCCTTTTTTATGTTAAAGCCCCTTTTCTTTATGCTCCTTTGTGTGGAGGCAGCGCGGAGACTTCGTTTTCTTTGAAGGACTTGGCCGGTGAGCGATGCCCGCTGCGGGGGTTGACTGCTTGACACCGGCCATCAGGGTGTGCACGGGTGTTGGGCGTCCTTGTGAAGGTGTTCATCCGCTAGGAGGCAATGATGGACTCGTGACAGAGGGTGAGCTTGTTGCTCTTGGGATCCTCTGTTTGTATGGAACCCATGGCATGAGGCCCATGGCCATGTATGAGGCGCTGGGGGCATGTCATCCTCATTGGAGGATGAGTTGAAGGGGGAGGTTCTCCATATGTTCTTGAAGTCCTACTTGAAGAAATGGACGCAACCTCTTGAAAGTCACCACCGCTGTGAGAAAGTGGTGGGCCCTTGAATGGGAGGGGGCTTATTCTGGAACTGATGTACTTCCTTGTAGTTATCGGTTTGATGTAACCACAATTCTATAATATTTTTATTCACATAACAAAAACACTCCGTCGCATTAATATCTCCTTCATTGCCTTGTGCAGCTGTGCGTTGCTCTCTATTTTTGTGTGGGTCGGTGCAGTCCTTATCCCTGCTGATGATGGGGATAAGGAATGGCCGATGAAGTTCCCGTTGTGCCTGTGGGGAAGCCGTTGTTTCCCGTGTGATGGTCGGGATGCCCTTGCAGGTTTTCAACCCAACCCTTTGGGAATGCATCGTTGCTGATTTTTGCAGACGCTGCATTTTTTCTTTTTGGGGACCGCAGAGGGTCCCACATGTGGGCGAGACAAGGAATGAGGTTCGCTTGCCCGTAAAGGAGAATTGTGTAGGGGCGTCCCCCGGGCGCTCTGAGTGGGCCCGTGTTGTAGGCAAGCTTGGTGGGGTTGGATTGCATGCATGGTTGGTGCTTGGACGATGATGGAGAAATTAATGCTGGGCGAGAGAGGCGGTGTCGATGATGTATGACGATTCAATTACGTGCCCTTAGTGCTTCCTCTGGACTGAGCGTAATCTTCGTAGGTGTGACATGTCTCTTCGTGTGCCATTTGTATGACCGTATCTTTGGGGCGTGTGGTGCTTGCTCGTGTGACACTTTGACTCGTACGCTGACGGTGCTTTTACTGTCCGACCTTCGATGCTTTGCTTCGCGTGCTGCCGGTATTCTTCTGCAATTGGACGGCAGGTTCCCATCAATTGGCTTTCCTACTACTGGACTTTATAAAAGGAGGGGTGTTTGCTTTTTGCTTTTACCTTGGGCCTGCAGCTCAAGTAAGTGCAAACACCCGTTGTGCCTTTTGCGCCGGCCTCCTTTTCAGTGTTCGCCTCTTTCCAAAGAAGCACTTTTCGAGCAGGGACCATGGCCAGCATGAGTCCACCCTCTCCTCAAGGTAATGTTGCTTACTTGGGTCTGGTCACATGGCTGGTGTGTCATTTTCTTTTGACCTGACCCTCTTGGCTTTATTTTTTTCTCAGCAGCGAAACAGATGAGGTTTGCTGCTGATGAGACCTTAGCTTTGTCTCCCAAGGCATCTGTCCCTGCCGATGTCGAAAGTCAGTGGGTAGCTAGTGAGCCCTCTTTAGAGCCTCTAGTTGCTCCCTCTGAGTCTCTAGCCCTTATGGTCAGGGGGCCTGTACTTGACGTACCCCCACATGCTTCTGTGAGTTCCCCAGTTTTGGCCTCAACGAGGTTGGGCTTTAGAGTGCGGACCGTGCGATGGATACTCCAGATAGGATTGGAGGGTTTGAACGAATGCCTCCTTTCTGACCTTCAGGAGGGGATCGATGGGGTGAGGGCTTGTGCGGCTTATCTGTGAGTTGCGGATTTGGATGCGGAGTCCTCCAGCCGGTTGGAAGAACTATTGCGGAACCTTGAGTAGTAAGGAGCTGCAACCCTCTTGGCAGAGGCCTTAGTTAGATGGCTCAACGAGTCCTATTTAGCTCCACTAAGGGCCGAGCTGGCTGCTCAAGAAACTCTTATGGAAGACTACGAGCAGGGGAGACGAAAAATCGCTTCTCATTGCGCCCAGCTCATGGAGGAGGAGCATGAGACAAAGCAGGAGATTCAGAGGATTGAAGACAAGATCGTAGGGTTGCAGACCCATGCCGACACTTTAAAGGGGCACCGAGAGCATCTTCAGGAAGTGTAGTAGGCAACTCTTGGCATCTGAAGCAAATAAACATGGAGATGAAGCCGACCACTACCCTCTCTGAGTCGACAGCCGCAGATGTCATCCGTGGGGAGGAGCGAGTGCAAGCTACATTGAGTGAGGTGGGGAAGATGAAGTCAAGGGTACGGGAGGCATTTGACTGCTTTTAACACACACTCTCCTCATTGTGAATGGGTCGTTGACCCACCTAGATCTTGTAAGCTTGTTTGTATATGAATAAGACAACCATTGCTTGTTCTTATTCTTTTACGTCTGATGCATTTGAGGTTTCTCTTTCCTTTGGGCCTTTTTACTTTGCATTTCGCCTTCCGCCCTCTTTATGATAGGGAAAGTAATGGCGAGAATTCAGACGCTTATCGAGAGGATATTTGCTTTCCTTCTCAGGATGCCACGGACTCCTGCTAATGCATGGTCGTGCGTTTGGGAGGTAGTTTTAGAGTCGTACCCCCACGATTGCAGTAAGGCTTACATAAAGTCCCTCCCTTGCGACTGGCAATAGAAAGTGTCTTTAGGTCCTTGCGCACGCGTAGGGAGAATCCTGAGGGATCCTTGTGCTGGAACGCTGACTTTCCTCGGTGAAAAGGACTTGCCTCGGGAAGAAATTGCGTAGGGTAGGTTGAAGGGGTAAGAGCTCCGCCTCGTCTGGGTGTAGGGGAGACTGAGCACCTCGGCTTGGCGCGACTGGCTTCTCCTGATCGTGTCTCTCTTTTTCGAATGGGCGTGGGACTTGTGCATGGAGTGTAAGCATCGTGCCCGCACAATGAGCCATGTTGCCGCTGGTGTTCTTCGGCCTTCGATGGGCATGATACACCTGCCATGGTGCCGAAGCATCGGAGGTAGAAGACTCAAAAGCATCAGTAACATGGCTTTGAGCCCGCTCTATTCTTGGATTGGGGTAAGGACATTGATGGGGTATTCTGCTCCGGGACTGAGCTTGTTCATCAATCAAGGCTGTCCATCTATCTTGGACGTATCCTTGAAGGATGTCCCGGAACCCGTAGCAGTGATACAAGTAGTGACCCCTCAGCTAGTGGTAAGGGCCCCACGGACCTTGGCCTTCGTCGACCCTTCATCTCAATGCCTTGAGGGCATGGGGCACGATCATCTCGTGCTGCACCATCGCTTCGAAAAGAGTAGGGAGCTAGCAAGGCTATGGCTCAGCCTTAAGAGCTTCATCGTCCAGGTCTTCGTGGATGGTGACCACATGACATCAGGTGTCTTGAAAGCCTTCTTGAGGTCCTCCAAATTGATTTTCCCCTTTTGGATCAGGGCTTCAATATAGTCTTTGAGTTGGATGCAGTCGTCCATGGGGTGCCCTAGCATTTTGTGAAATGCACAATAGTTGGGATGATCAATCCATTCTGTGTGGTTCGACCGTTTGCTAGGAGGGAGGGCCATAATGTCTTGCTCAATCAACATGATGAGGAGGGTCGGCACCTATGCCTTGTTGAAGCTGTACTGTTGATTGAGTTTTTCGCCTGAACCCCTAAGTTCGCTGGTAGCTGGGCGGCGGCGGTACCCTGTTGTAGTCCCACTTTTGAGGGGGCTGCTGTTGTTCCGACCCTTGAATTTGTGGCTGTAGGTCCTTGGAAGTGTCCAACATCTGTAAGGGGGCAGCATAGGGTTTGGCTTGGGAAGCAGTCATAACCGTCGCACTGATCAGATTCTTGGGCTGACCAGCACAGGGTTTAGTTTTGCTGCCTCGGAATTGGCCCCTTACTGAGGTTTGGGCCAAGTCTCCGCCATGATGCTTCAACAAGCTTTCGATTTTAGCTGCCTTAGTGATCTTTTTTGAGAAGGTGGTGGGGTTCGAAACCTCAACTTGTAGGGAGATTTCTCTCCTCATGTTTCTGATGCATGTCTGGATGGCTGCCACCTCATTCATGGGGTTGATTTGGCACATTGTGAGGTCTTTCCACCTCTGGATATATTGGCCCACCGATTCGTCGGGGTTTTGGGCCATGGTGAGGAGTTCTATGGCCTGCACATCTAGCTCTGCTTCATTGAAGCGTTTGTAGAAGAGTTGTTCCATTTCCCGCCATGAGTGGACCAAGTTGGTCGACAGGTGGGCACACCATTTGAAAGTAGGCCCGACCAGGTCTTCATGAACTATCAAAGCAACAATCTGGAGTCTAAGGCCAACTCCTGACAGACAGAAGGTGAGCTGAGCTTGTGCCATCAAAGGTGAGGTGAGCTTGTGCCATCAAAGGTTGGTAACCTTCCCTTTTAGTATCCAACAGGGAAGGGAACTTCATCAATGGAAGGCAGGTAAGGCTTTTGGTACACGAGACTGTCCCATGCCCTTCGCAGCTGTAGCTCCTAGATGCTTCTATTGATCATCAGTTGCACATCCTCAAGCGTTAATACCGACGGTGCAGCTTGGGGAGCTGCGTCGGGTCGGACCTCAGAAGAGGGAGAGAGGATTGGGAGGCCTCGATGATGGTGCCAGCAGGGGAGGTTGAGGCCTTTCCTCCTCTCGATGTGGCAGTTCGGGGGGAAAGTCGGTCTCTTGGTGGGAGGAGACCATTGGCAATGCTTCCTAGAGCCCTTTGAGCCTGTCAGAGATGTTGTTTAGGAGCTTCTCGAAGCGAGTTGTCGAGTTTACAGGCTCTTCTCCATCCTGGCTTACTACCATGACCTTGACAGGTCAGTCTGAGTCAGGTAGCTCGGAGGGAGGGGTGACTCTGGTTCTCTTCGTACTTCGGTTGGGGACCATCGAGAGCAGGGGCGATAGTTACCTCGTCTGGGCTTGGGCTAGTTTGAATGCCCTGGTGTGTACCGGATTCGGATGACCTCGTGGTCGGGTTGTCGTCAGACTTGGCGCTTGAAGGCCTTGGGGCCCTTCTTCAATGGTCAACTCTTGATGGTCTTAGGTTCGAAGATCGGGCGAGACGGGGTTGTCTTCTTGTGCCCCGACAACATTGGAATGGGCAACGTTGTTGTCTTCGGGCTCCTCTGTGTCTTGCAGAAGTTGAAACCGGTTATGGTTGGCAAGACCCTTCTCGGCAGAAGATGTTGTCTTTCGCTAGAGGTGGGAAACCTCCATCTCCCTGGCCTGCTTGAGCCGTAGGCCTCGGTAGACTTTCTCCCAAAATTGAAATCAAGTCCAATCGTCCTCCCTGCAGGCCCGCTCCACCGACGCACAGGAGCAGTCAACATACTGGGGTAGAGTGAGACACCTAGGAAGGAGGAACTTCGTGGGTCGTAGTGGAGTTTGGAGGCCAATGACAGGGAAAGTGGTGTGAATGGTAGGCTTGGAGGGAATTTCTTTGAGTACCATGTGGTGGGTGGTACAGGTGTGATGGTCGGAATGATGGGCATTTGGACTTTCCGCAGACGAGAATTTCCTTGGACCTGCATGTGTGTGCACAATCCACAATGGTATTTGGGGTGGCAATAGGGCCAATCCCTTGTGTGGTGAGGGGTGAAGCTCGTGTGACAATCGCCCATTTAGCCAGTGAGGCCATCGGGTCCCCAGAGTGCATGTGCGCTTGTTTGGTGGACTTTTGATTGTCTCAAGAGTGGCGTGGCGGTCGGGGGTCGGTTCTCTAGTTGCCTCGAGCCGTGGAGCTGACATGCATGGGGTGGGTAGCATGAGAGCCACCAGCGCCACGTCCAGGTCGAGAGCGACCTGAAGCAGTTTGAGGGACTGGGGTAGCTAGGGAGTTTGTAGACATCGATATGCATGGTAGAGTATCCGCACAAGCTAGCATGGTGGTTGCCAGTGGGTGAAGTGTGCGCGGGGTCGACATTGGCGATGCCCCTTATGATGCAAGCGGGGTAGCCCTTTGGCTGTCCGCGGTGACGGCGGTCCCATTTGACCGACCGAGTGAGAAGGAGGGGTGGCACAGAGGCCGCTTTGGGACTAGTGGTTGGCGGGCTGCCATCAGTAATAGCGCTCATTAGTGAGGGGTTGACAGTAGAGTCGCCTATGCAGTGGGGATAGAGGGGTCTCCCCTCGACACCAGAAGAGGCGGGGCGAAGGCCTGAGGGTCGTGCCTCGAACATCCTCGGCCGAGGCCGAGATGGCTAAGCCTACTGATTAGGTGTCTCGATCTCGCCCTACGGATTCTAGAGGATCAGGTGGTGTGCGTCTCGGGTTTCAGGGTAGACCCAGGACGTTTATGAGATAGCCCTCTCGGGAACCTCGTTCGAAAATGGGGGCAGGTGTTACCAACCGGTGAGAGAGAAATTTTAATGGTGGGTTCGGGACTTACTCGAGCTGACTCGCATGAGCGCCATCTTAGATCATGAAGAAAGCCCCCCAGTAATGAAACTGGTTAGGAATCGCCTCCCTTGGTTCATATTCTTCTTATTTTCTGCTTTTCTATAATCACACATGTATATGGAAAAGGTTAGGGGACAGGTGAGTCAGACCTCTCCCTTTTCCTCTCTGATGAACGTACATAAGCATGTGCATTCAAAAAGAAGAAAGAAAGACGGGGGGAGAGAAGAATTCGACCAATCGAGAGGATCAAAGAAGTGACTACGCTGGTTGGCGCGGTAACGAAGACCGGCTCATAGCATCACCACTAGACATTATTACCAATATCTACTAGCCAAGCATGATGGTCAATCTATCGTGGTAGTAAAGCGGGACAAGCGATCCTGCCACAACAACATTACGGCTAGATGACAAGACTGCCATGAGATGCTAACCTCAATCCCTCTTGGTCAAACGTAAGAGTAGCAGAGGAATGGTTGAAGAGAAGAAGGGAATGGACATAAGTAGAAAGAAGAGGGAAGAGAGGAGGGAGAAGAAGGGAGGAAGCTGTCGGCACTAAGTCTCACCAACTGATAGAAGAGGACAGAGAAAAAACCAATCGGTGCTATGTCTCACCGACTGACAAATAAAGAGAGAGAAAACCAGTTGACACTAAGTCTCGTCGATTGACAGAGGAAGAGAGAGAAAACTATTGGTGCTAGGTCTCACCGACTGACAGTGGAAGATAGAGAAACCCAGTCGGTGTTAAGTCTCGCCGATTGATAGAAGACGCGAGAGAAGACCAACCGGTACTAGGTCTCATCGATTCACAGAGGAAGATAGAGAAAATCACTCGATGCTTAGTCTCACCGATTGATAGAAGAAGAGAGAGAAGACCAATCGACGCTAGGTCTCACCGATGGATAGAGGAAGAGAGAAGGTCCAGTCGATGCTAGGTATTGTCGACAAACAAAGGAAGAGAGAGAAAACCAGTCGGCATTAGATCTCATTGATTGATAAAAGAAGAGAGAAAACCTGTCGGTGCTAGGTCTCATTGACTGATAGAAGAAGAGAGAGAAGTCTCAATCGGTGTTAGGTCTCGTCGACTGATAGAGAGAGAGAGGAGATCAACCGGTGCTAAGCCTCGCTGGTTGCATCAGAAGGGGGCAAATGGAGATAGAGATGAGAAGAAAAGAAGATAGAGAAGAGAGAAAGAGAGAGAAAGAGAGAAGATAGAGAAAGAGAGAGAAGAGAGAGAAAGAGAGAAAGAGAGAGAAGAGATAGAAAGAGACAAAAGAGAGAGAAGAGAGGGAAGAGAGCAAGAGAGTGAAGAGAAGGAGGAGACAGAAAGTTGCTTGCTCGAAGGGTACCAACCCGTTTCTTCTCTCCTCTCTCTCTCTCCAAGATGTAGTCACAGGCTTAAGCAAGGAATCAAAATTTTTATGCAGTCTTCAAACAATCAACTGAAGGCCCAAGGGTCCCATTTACAATGAGGCAGTACCTGTTTTATATAGAACTGTGCCCAAACATGGGTGGATTGATCAAAATTATACCTAATTGCTAGAAATTAAGATTTAATTGAATTAAAATAAATTCTAAAAATGGTTGCAACAGGACTGTTTTGCGCCTGCATAACAATGTGTGGAATTTCAAAACAGTCCCTGCTGCTGTTCGAGAACTTGTGTGATCGTCCGTGGCTGACCCGGGGTTACTTTGATGCCTGTTTGATCGAAAGATTATTTTTTTCTTATAGGGCTTGACATGATGATCGTTTTGATACCAACTTCAAGTCATGAATCATGTTTTTGAGCTATGATGACGAGACTTGAAATTTGTTTGAATCTTGAAAAATTTGGATCGATAGTGCGCTTGTTCCATAATGTTTTTCTATAATTTTTTCCTCGTAGTGTACTAAACATGCTGTTACAATCGCGTGGCAACAAACAGAACGCCATTTGGAGCCCGAATGAAGATTTCACAACTTTTGAGTTTTGGTCGGAATCTAGAATTCGGCAGCCAAAATTTCAGTTACTTCGTCGGCTTGGAGCATGAAATCTGGCCTTCCATCATGTACAAGGTTCATACCAATGATAGCCCTGGACCTTACGTTAACAATGGAATTGGTTTCGCATTGATTCGTTGTGTGAGCGTCGTGATTTAGTCCATCGAGGGAGGCGTGTCACTGTTGAATTTTCTGCAATTTCTTCATGGATCGGCAACTTCTCTGTAGCTTTTCTCCCTGCTCGGACATTGTCACGGGACGTACCGCATATTGAATTGTTCGTCTTGATGAGACGAATACGCTCATCATATTTGGGAGCAGCCAGACTTGGAACGAGTGAGTTACGGGCCTCAAAATTGACTACACGTGATTGTAAAAATAACCACCTGTAATGGTGTTTTGGTGCAGTGAGGCCACACGGGAATAGTGTATGACCCCTCCTGTTTCAATGTTTTATTCATATCTTTGTTCTAGAGTCCGATTAAGTCGAAACTTTGCTCATAAGGGTTTTTTACTATGTTGGATCTAATCGGAGTGGTCCTACAGTGATTTGAGACACCGAAAATGTAGTTCCAGTTGTAGCATCAATTTTAGGGTGTTAGAGACCGATTTTGCTGAAATTGTTTCGTTGTGTTCACTGCCTTAAACATGTCTGATCGTGATGAAATTTGGCAGGTGGTCTTTTAAAGTGTTGATGACAATCTTGACCAATTTTGGTGTCATTCTGAGACTGTCCAGAATTTTCACATTTTTGTAGGCTTTATTGACCTGTTTCCTACCAAGGACCAAGGTACTGAAAAAATATGTTCAAACAGCTTGCCCCGCCGAATGTTGTTCTTCAAGAGAAGTGAGAAGGACAATCATTTGGAAAGTTTCCTTTGGCTTTTAATTTTTTACTTCTTAGCTACAGGACCAAGTGAATGCCGAGGAGATTCGCGTAATGGTGTAACTAGGCTGCTCAGACGTAGCGATGCATTGTTCGCGGGTCATTTGGTTGAGACTTTAGGGGGAGAAGAGACTTTTTTGAGGGATCTTGTCGAATTCCTCACCCTCGTATGGACTATTTGTGATTCTGAATCTGAATGATTTTGTACTGACTTGGTCCGTCAGAATCGGGCCCATCTAACAATTGAGTGCCGTGGCGAAGGGCATTGTGCCCATTTGTTCTGGATTCATTGGTTTGCTTTGGTAGATGTTGTTTGCCGCTACACCAGGTTTACTGTTGAAGTTCAAAGTACCACTTTGGGTCTCGACTATCGGGTCCAATCGGGGGTAGTATTAGCCGGTCTCGAATGTTTGGGCATGTCGGCTAGGCGAGTTGAAGTCTTTGGCAGGTTCTCCCCTTGCTTCATTAGTTTCTTGCCTTTGTATAGTTTGTTTCTTAAAGTGTAATTGTGACCTCGTGAGAATAATGTTCTTCCTAATGAGACTTGTTGTGCCGTCTTGGCGAGTCTTCTGTCTTTTGAGTCCTTTTGCAACTGGACTCAGACTGTTGGATTCTTTTCCTTGAAGTTCATAGTTTTGGATTCCTAATATTATGACACTAGGGATTTTTCTTCTTTTGAGTGAGGGCTGAAGCCCCCTGTTGAGACGAGTGCTGCGTCAACCAGTTTATTGATTCAAGCGTCCTTTGTGGATTTTTGCTTGAACTTGGGAAATGGCACTGTAGAGACGGTTTTCACCAATTTCTTTTTATTTGGGGCTCCTTTACCCATGACCTTTTGGCCATGTCCACCCTTTTCATCCATTTTTACTCACGATTGCCTTTCGGGATTTCACTGTGCCCGATTTTTTTATTCACGGAACTCTTTTACTCATGGTTTCATGACCATGCCCTCCCGTCATTTTTACTCATAGTGTTCCCTTATTCAAGTATACACTATGCTCGCTATTCTTTTCTCTTTTTCTTTGTGAAGGCGTGTTTAAGGTCATGCCTCCTGGACCTGTGTGAAATGGTTTAACGTCATGCGGCCTAGACGTGCACTATGGTTGAAGGTCATACAGCTGGACCGTGATGGTGATTGATGATAGTCTATGAAGGCCATGAAATGAGTGTGGTGGAGGTTTGGCTCACTTGGGGAGATGGCTCGGGGCTAGTTATGAGTGATGAACAATGTATGAAATGTGAGTCGACGATGGTGACCCACTAACTTACAACGAGTATGGATGGAGGGATGGTTTACCATTTTGGGAGCATGGGTGAGATTCATTGGGGAACGAGGTATGGTGATGAATTGAATGAACTCACTGGGGAGGTAATGAAGGTGGTGTGTGCACACTATCAGGTAGATTAGGAAAGGCATGCATTAAAGTGCACATAAAGGTGCATGCACGTATGAGGGGGTGAGTTTATGATCATGCCTCCATGACCTAGGAAAAGCAGTTTACTGTCATGCCAACAAGAAGTGCACTATGGTTTAAGGTCGTACAACTAGACCGTGGTTGCTGAGCCTTTTATTGTCATGCAGTGAACTGGTGCTATGCTCTAAGGTCACACAATTAGATCGTGATTATGTAGTTTAAATTCATACGACTAGAACCATATTGTTTAAGGTCGTGCAACTAAACCTCTGCTGTAGTTTAAAGTCATATAGTTTGGACCATGGTGTTGTGCAGTTTAAGGTCATGCAGCATGGACCACCACTACAGTTTCAGGTCCTATAGTTTGGACCATGGTGATGTGTAGTTTAAGGTCATGCAGCACGGACCGAGGCTGTGCAGTTTTGGGGTCGTGCAGCACGGACCGAGGCTCTACAATTTAGGGTTGTTCAGCACGGAATGAGGAAGTGAAGTTTAGGGTCGTGCAGCACGGACCGAGGCTGTGTAATATAGGGTCATGTAGCACAGACCGAGGCTGTGCTGTTTAGGTCGTGCAACATAGACCGAGGCTGTGCGGTTTAGGGTCATGCAGAACGGACCGAGGCTGTGAAGTTTAGGGTCATGCAACATGGATCGAGGCTGTGCAGTTTAGGCTCATGCAGCATGAATTGAGGTTGCAAAGTTTAGGGTCGTGCAGCGCGGACCGAGGTTGTGCATTTTACGGTTGTGTAGTGTGGAGCAAGGTTGTGCAGTTTTGGGTCATGCAGCATGAACCGAGGTTGTGCAGTTTAGGGTCATGCAGTACGAACCAAGGTTATGCCGTTTACGTAGTGTAGGGACTGAGATTGTGCAGTTTAGGGTTGTGCAGTGCAGACCGAGGCTGTGCAGTTTAGGGTCATGCAGCGCGGACCGAGGCTGTGCAGTTTAGGTTCATGCAGCATGCACCGAGGCTGTGTAGTTTAAGGTCATGCAGCACGAACCGAGGTTGTGCAAATTAGGGTCGTGTAGCACAGACCGAGGCTGTGCAGTTTAGAGTCATGCAGCATGGACCTAGGCTGTGTAGTTTAGGTCCGTACTGCACGGACTGAGGCTGTGCAGTTTAGGGTCCTGCAGCACGGACTGAGGCCGTGCAGTTTAGGGTCATGCAGCATGGACCGAGGCAATGCAGTTTAGGCTCGTGCAGAATGGACCTAGGTTGTGGAGTTTAAGGTCGTGCAACACAGACCAAGGCTATGCAATTTATGACCATGCAGCACAGACCAAGGCTGTGCTGTTTAGGGTCATACAGCATGGATCGAGGCTCTACAATTTAGGGTCATGGTTCGTTGATCGAGGCCATGCTGTTAAGGGTCATGCAGCATGGACCGAGGTTGTGCAGTTTAGGGCCGTGCAGCATGGACCGAGGCTGTGCAGTTTAGGGTCATGCAACATGGATCGAGGCTATGCAGTTTAGGATTGTGCAGCACGGACCTAGGCAGTACAGTTTTTGGTCGTGCTGCATAGACTGAGGCTATGTAGTTTTGGGTCGTGCAGGACGAACTGAGGCTGTGTAGTATAGGGTCATGCAACACGGACCGAGGCTAAGCAGTTTAGGGTCGTGCAGCATGAACTGAGGCTGTGCAGTTTAGGGTCCTGCAGCACGGACCGAGGCTGGGCAGTTTAGGGTCGTGCAGCATGGACCGAGGCTGTGTAGTTTAGGGTCATGCAGCTTTAACTGAAGCTCTGTAGTTTTGGGTAGTGCAGCACGGACCGGGGATGTGCAGTTTAGGTTGGTGCAGCACAGACCGAGGCTGTGCAGTTTAAAGTCATGCTGCACAGACCGAGGCTGTGTAATTTAGGCTCGTGCAGCACAGACCAAGGCTATGCAGTTTAAGGTCATGCAGCACGGATCAAGGCTATGCAGTTTATGGTCGTGCATCACGGACTGAGGTTGTGCAGTTTAGGGTCGTGCAGCACTGACCGAGGTAGTGCAGTTTAGGGTCATGCAGCACGGACTGAGGCTGTTAAGTTTAGAGTCGTGCAGCTGAACCGAGGATGGATCGCCATGTAGGTGGAGCTCTATGGGGAATATATCTATGGATGTCGATTCGACTCGCTGGGGATAATGGTTAAGGCCATTCACAAACTGAAGGCTTAGATGGAAATGGTGACTTGATGAAGGTTAGTCATTAGAGGCTGATTTCACTAGGGTTTAAAGGAGGTAAGCATACTCTTTGGAGAATTTGCTTATGAAGATAACCCGATTCCCTGAGGATAAGATAGCTTGGGGTGAAATAGATCCACCAGAAATTGAAGAGGTAAGAATGACCCTAATCTCACTCGGGATAATGGGCTGCATTATGGTTGTGATTCCTACTGGGGGATGAGGGACAGCTCTTGACTTCATTTGAGAAGTCGCAGTTTGAGTGCAATGGCCCGTGTGTAACTCCACTAGGGATGACATATCATGGCTTGGGTGCAACTTCACTAGGGATATTGTAGGGCATACACTACTTGAAATTCGGCACCATGTGTAGCGCTAATGATCTCTTACGAATATTCAACCGGCGTTGAGTTCTCAAAACATAACTGGCACCGGGTTGTTAAAGATTCAGCTGGCGTTGTGAATGACTCGTGAAGTCATCTGAAGTCAACTGGTGCTGAGTTAACTGGCACTAGGGTCGTTTTTAGAAACACACCTGGCGTAAAGTCAACCGGCGCTAGGGTTGTATTTGGAAACTCACCCGGTGCTCGGGTCATTTTGAAATTTACAACCGGCACTAAGTCAATTGGTGCTGGGGATGAGAGTTACCTCGGGTCGAGACCCGACCTTGCTCATCGTTGCTTGGCTTCCCTTTGACACAACTAGAATTTCGAGTTTGTGAGGGGCATTTGAGGGCAGCGCAGTCTATGTAAGGGGCTAAAATCTTGTTTTCCCTTATTTTTCATCAAGGGTAAAAACTTAAGCAATAGTTTTCTACAACAGTGAGGAGAGGGTGTGCCCGGTTGAAGTTCCGGCAAGCAGTAAGACTTCAGCAGGAGTTTTGCAGGGAAGATTCTTTGGTAAACAACAGGATTTTGGCAAGGGTCTTGCAGAGAAAACCTTCGGCGTGTGGACTTTGTCCAGAATTGGTGAAGTTGCAAAGAGAGTAGCAGGGAAAGGAGAATCCTCCGGGAAGTTTTCCGTGAAAGAGAAAAAATTCCAGGTGCAGTTTTCCTTTCCGTTAGGGATTTTTAGGGGTTCCCGATGATTATGGAAGTTTTTCGGCACTGCTTGTGGTGTTGCAGAAGTTTTCGAGAACTTAGGGGAAGTTTGCAGGAGTTTTTCGGTGAGGTTCTGGTGACACTCAAGCCAACAACACAAGCGGGAAAGTTCTTTAGTAGGTTTCTGGCCGTACAGGAAAAGTTCTAGCGGCAGACGAACGGTCACAGGAGGTGGGCCATACGATTGCAGGAGGTGAACCGTCATGGGGAAGGCATACGGTTGGTGACAGTTTGGCGTTCATCCTTGGAAATTGTGTGACCATCAAGGAGGTGCACAAACTTAAGTTTTGAAAAATGAGGAGTCTCGAGAGGCCAACAGTCGCAACAGAGTCGACACTAATAGAAGTGCAATTCGCATTGAGGCAACCGACACGGATGGTTTGGAGTGCTGACACAACTGGTGCTGAACCTCAAGAAAGGCAATCAGCGCTAAGGGTTGGGAGCATAACCGGCACTGGCCCTTAGAGCACACCACTGACGCTGGCTTCAGTCGACACTCATCAGCACATGTGGCTTATCACGATGCAAAGAAAGACGCACGCATATGGCGGTAAGTCACGTGCGACGTTCGCGGTGCTAAGCGATGAGCTACATACGACATTGTTCTTGGGCCAGCAAAAAGTGGCGAAGGATGGGGCGTGTCTTGTGGTACCTGTTGGAAGCCAAATCCTCCAGAACATCAGTGAGGTCGATGTTGTTCTGTGGAAGGGCATCCACTATGAATGGGGCATGCTTTTCGTCATAGGATAGGTCCTTGCCAGGGCAGCCCCTCTTGTATGCTCGATATACACGTCGAATGGATCCTACAGCGTATGTTCTACATGCACGTCAGATGAGGTATCTAGCTTGTATGTTTGACATACACGTCAGATGGACTGAGGCTAACTTTTTGGAGTTCCTTTACTTTGTCTTCTAGCCTGTAATCATTCTCTTAGTCATTGAATGAATTAAAGCTTACTCCCCAAGTGGTTTCGCTTCTCCTTCGTGAGGAGGGTCTTTCTTTGGTGGGTTTGCTTCTTCTTCATGAGAAGGGCCTTCCTTTCATGGGACAGGCATTTGTTTTGACCTGTAATCGTCTTCTTACTCTTAGATGTAAGAGCAAGACTACAACTTTTGGTTTGTAACTATCCTCTTAACCTTAGACGCAAGAGACTTGTAACCTACCTAATAATGGGTTCTTGTAACTCATTTTTACTGCAATAAAAAAAAAGTTAGCATTTTGTTTGGACTATCGTACTTGTTTTCACATTGAGTCCCTTTCTTTTGAATACACATGACGGATAATACTTCTTTAGGTATTGCCCGTTGATAGGGGGCATCGCCTCGTTTCCATAAAAATGTGCCAATATGTAGGCTCCGTTGGGAGAGACCTTTTGACTATAAAGGGGCCTTCCCACTTAGGCTTGAACTTCCTTTTACACCGGCCATGCATAACAATAGGCCTCTTAACATCTAAGACTAGATCACCACAAGTGAATGAGTGGATCTTGACAGACTTGTCAAAAGCCCTCTTCATTCTCCCATGGTTGAGTTCAAGGTTTTGCTGAGCCTCTAGCCTCTTTCCATTGAGTGCATCCAATTCGTGATACCGGAGCTTGACTCTCTCATCTTCGGTTATTCCTTGGTGAATAGTGACTCGCAGTGAAGGGATTTGTATTTCGAGAGGTAAAACTGCTTCACCCCCATAGACTAGAGAATAAGAAGTGGAATCGATAGCATTTCGTGTTGTACTACGATAATCGCACAGGGCTTGGGGAAGCTTCTCTTGCCAGTTCTTCCTTGTTTTTGATACTGACTTTCTTAAGACATTGCATAGAGTCTTCTTGAAAGCCTCAACTAATCCATTCGCTCGAGGGTGGTACATAGTTGAGTACCTCCATTTGAAACAGAATTGGTTAACTAAGCAATCAATGTGATAACTCCTAAATTGAGGGTTGTTGTCAGATATGATCCGATCGGGCCCGAAGTGATATATGATATGATGTCGAACGGAGTAGGCTACCGTTGTCTCAGGAACCTGCTTAAGAGGGACCGCTTCAGCCCACTTAGAGAATTAATTTGTTGCAGCTAGGATAAAAACATGGCCCATTGTGGAAGGGGGGTCAATAGGCCCTACGATAACCATACCCCATTGTGGGAAGGGCCATGATACAACCGTTGGGTGTAAGGGCTCTGGACGCTGGTGAACCAGGCTGGAGTGTATTTGGCATACTTGGCACTTTTTAGCATAGCTTAAGGAATCAGCTATCATGGAAGGCTAATAGTATCCCAACCTGCGTATTCGTTCATAGATTTTAAGACCGGACTGGTGTAGTCCACAGATGCCTGAGTGGACTTCTTCTAGCACTTTATTTGCTCCTTGGATGTCGACACACCTAAGAAGAATGTAGTCAAACGACCTTCTGAAGAGGGCATCTCGTTCAAGGAGGGTATACTTGGTAGACATTCAACGTATGCTATTGCATTCAGTACAATCTTCTGGGAACCTACCATGTTTTAGGAAACTTGAGATGGGCTCTTTCCAATCTTCTACCTGCTCAATTTCTGCACACATTGGGTCAAAGAATTCTGGTTCTTGGTTTCTACCCTTAGCTGCTTGACTCTGGGTTATTTCTTATTTAGTCTTGATTACTTCTTTGGCTAACAGAAGTGCTCCAAATGGATAACGAGGGAACTTGGGGAAAATATTTCTCTCGTCATCCGCATCGACCTCAGTTCTTAGTTCGATGTGTCTCCATTGTGCCCCAGACAAGCGTGGGCCCTGATGAGGATAATTGAATTGTAGCACCTAGTTTTGCAAGTGCCTGCGAGTTTGGCCTTCTGGGATACGTCCTCCAACTAAGCCATATACGATTTCGCAGTATCGTGATAAGGCTTGAGAGTATCTTTTCTCACATCATAAATCCCATTGAGCTGTCGGATAACCAACTCAGAGTCGCCATAGATCTTGAGTTGCTCCAAGTCGAGGTCAAAGGCTATCTCTAGTCCGATTATAAGGGCCTAATATTCTACCTCATTATGAGAACTGGCTTGAGCAAGAGAGAAAGAAAGTGGCAATATTCCTCCTCTCAGGCTCAGGAATACTACTCTGACGCCTCCTTGATTTGATTGGAAGGCTACGTCGAAGTACAATTCCCACACAAGAGCATGGTCAACACATAATACTTCTTCATCAGGGAAGTCGCTTGATAGAGGAGATTCTGCCAGTACAGGGTTTGCTGTGAGAAAGTCAGCCAAGGCCTGACCCTTGATAGTCTTTTGTGGGACATACGTGATGTCGAACTCCATTAGCAATAATGCTCACTAAGCCAGGCATCCCGATAAGCATGGGGGTGTCATGAGAAACTTTACAGGATCAACTTTCGATATAAGTTTCACTTCATGATCGAGCAAGTAATGGCGGAGTTTTTGTACTGCGAAGATAGGGGCAAGACACATCTTCTCAATAGGGGTATAATTCTTCTCGACCGCTTGCATCCTACGACTGAAGTAATATAACGCAGTTTCTTTTCCTTCTTCATTGTTTTGTGCCAATAATGCTCTGAGGGAATTGTCTAAAAAATTCACATATAGAATGAGGGGTTATCCCAATACTGGTGTCGAGAGCATTAGAGGATTGAATAAATAATGCTTGATGTCGTCAAGGGCTGCCTGACTTGCTTCATCTAAAATGAATGGGGTATCTTTCTTTAGCAAGTGTGTAAAGGGTTTATAGCAACCTAAGAGGTTGAAGATGAACCTGTGAATATAGGCTTGTTGCCCTCTGAGGGAGCGCAATTCTCGAAGCATCATCGATGATGGCATTTCTTGGATTGCTTTGATCTTGACTGGCTCGACTTCAAGCCCTCGATGTCTGACAATGAACCCCAAGAATTTTCCGAAGCACACGCTGAAAGCTCATTTCAATAGGTTCATTTTAAGTTGATAAAGACGTAAACACTCGAATACCTTCTCAAGGTCTCTCCGCCTCTACATATTTTACCACAAAATCGTCTACATAGCATTCCACTTCTTTGTGCATCATGTCTTTGAAAATGGTCGTCATTGCTCTCTGGTTTGTGGCGTCAGCATTCTCTAATCCAAAAGGCATCAATGTGAAACAGAAGACCCCTTTTGGAGTTAAGAATGCAGTGGCCTCTTCATCTTCAGGCACTATCCTTATCTGATTATAGCCGGATATCCATCCATGAAGGAAAAGATTTGACAGTGAGCTATAGAATCGCTAAGCATCTCAGTGAATGGCAATGGGAAGTCATCCTTGAGACAGGCGGTATTCAAATCACAAAAGTCAATACACACCCTGATTTGACCATTCTTCTTCTTGACCGAAACAACATATGCTAGCCATTTCGGGTACTTGACTTTGTGTATAAAGCCTACTTGTTTGAGTTTGGTCACCTTGATGTCTATCTGCATCTTGAGGTCAGGCCTGAAACTTCTCGATTTCTATTTGATGGGTTTGATAGTCAGATCGATGCCGATGGTGAACAACAACTTGAGGGTCTAACCCCGGCATCTTGTGATAATTCCAAGCAAAGACGTCACAGTTTGCTAGCAAGAAGGTAGTGAAATGCTCTTTCCATTTTGAAGAAATATTCGCTGAAATGAAAGTGGGTCAGGGATCTGCTTCGTCTCCAAAATTTATTTCTTCGAGTTCGTCTGCTGTGGCCTGACCTCCTTCTTCCCATTCTTCTAGGGCCTCTTGGAATTCTCCATCATTATTTTCAGAGGTCTTTTCATCCATCTCAAGCACAGAGACCCATGACCCTGACATCTCTGCTTCCAATAGGGTTCCAGAGCATGAGTTCTGCGCCTTTCTAAGATCGAGGGACAGAAGGGTCAACTTCAAACATGGGAAGCCAATCAGGCTGCAGAAGCTTGTTTTGGGGTTCAACAAAGGTTGGGCGTGAAGTTTCCTCGTATGAATCACACGGCCCTTGTGTTGATGTGTGTAGTTCTTGCTCCGCAGTGACTTGCGCTTCATAGACTTGTACCATATGGCAAGCCTCTTCAGAATATAAACTTTGCCCCCTTAATTCTCTTAGCCTTTGCTCGAAGTCGGGCTCAGGGGGCCACTGGGGTTTCTTTGGCTTCGACTTCTTGTGCTTTTTTGAAGAGTCTTTCTCAATTTCTTTTATTGTGTCTTAGTTATGTTCAATCCCTCAAGTTCTCTAACGAGAGCATCAAAGCCCGAACATATCAAGGTTGTACTTGTAGGAGGATAGACAAGGAAGAATGAGAAGTAGAAGAAGAAGGAGGAGTAGGGTTAGAAGGTGGGGGACTTTTACGGTCATTCCCCTCATTAGACCTATCTGGGCAGCTTTTTACGTCATCGTCAGAGTTGGACGGGTGCAGGGGATCTTTTAGGTCTTTCCCTTGCTTAGACCGTTGGGGAGTGCTTTTAATGTCGTCACCCTCATTGGACATGTGCTGAGTGGGAGATGAGACAGAAGCATCCTCTTGATAGGATGAAGAAGGAAAAAGGATTGTGTCAAGGATGAAGTCCAGAAAGGTTGGCAAAGGGGGAAGGGGCCTTAGAAATTCCTACTCGACTATGGGTTGAGTGGTCTTGTTTCTTCAGCGAGCAGCCCTTGGTGCCCGTCTCTTTCTGGTTTTCTGAAGTGATGTCTGATTCGTCTCACTGGGGTGGCAAACCTCTCTAGCTTGACAAATTGTTTCTCGTCTTAAGGACTTGAGTATGCTTCTGCCATGATAGGTTATCCATGGTTGGGAATCTAAGGGTTCCACAGAGTTTGAGTCATTGATAGAAAGGTCCTGGTTTGTGAGATCTTCTTGCCCCGATGGAGAAGTGATTTGGGAATCAGTTACAGGGATATTGTAAAATTCTTGATGCTCCCCCATCTTCTCTACGAATGTATCAAGGAAAGGTGTGCATTCTGACGAATAATGACCTCTTATTTGATGGAATGGGCACCAACGATCTTCAGTCCCCATAGCAAGGCGGCGGGGCTACATTGCCTGCTTCAGTGTGATTATGCCTTCCTAAAACATTATTATGAAGACAGCGTGGAGGATATTGGGCATTTCATCTTCCGCTTGAATGGTTACAGCATGGGAGGCCTCAGCTGCTCCAAAGGCCTTCCTCAAATCTTCAAGCTTTTTCTGGCAGTTCAGATTGAGGGCCTCAATGATATCCTTTAGCGTGTAGCAGTCATCTATGGGATGATTGATCCTCCAATGGTAGGCACAATAATTCATCTGAGTGTCAAGGCCAGACAGCCCAGGGAACTTGGTTTCTGGAAGCTAGATCATATTCTGCCCCAATAGTAACCGGAACAATGTAGGGACCCATTCCTTCTCGAAGGGATAGACCTTGTTCCTATGTCTGGCAAAATAATCAACCTGATCGAGGTTGACTGGTGGAGGTACCCAATTGTACGACGGTTGTTGCTTGCCAGTCTGGGGTGTTACTATTGTCGGGGTTACCCCTTTAGAGAGGTCCAAAGTTTGGGGGGGAGCCTTCTTTGAGTCAATGACCATTACGGTTGCACTAATTACCCCCTTTTGTTGGTTGCATCATGTGTTATTCGGAGAGCTACCATTTCCCCGATTGTTTGCTGAACTTGTACATGGTTGTCGTGTCCTACCATGGTGGCATGATAAACTTTCTATGCGAACTGATTTAGCGATCAACTCTGACATGGAGGTCGGATTGGAGGCCTCCACATGTACAGCGATTTCAGATTGCATGTTCCTCATGCAAGTATGGACTACTTCCTTCTCAGGCATAGGATTAGGATGGCGAGAAACCAAGTTTCTCCATCTTGATAAGAATTGATCCACGATTTCATCAGGTTCTTGAGTAGAGGTGAGAAGTTCGATAGTTTGAACCTCTCTCTCGACCTCAAAGAAGCGTTGATAGAACAATTTCTCCATTTCCTCCCGTGTATGCACCGAGTTTGGAGAAAGTCGGGCATACCATTGGAATGTTGGGCCATCGAGGGTCTCAACGAACTATCAGAGAAGAAGTCTCCCATCAACCGTTGTTTCCCGACATGCCGCCTAGAAGTGGGCAATATGCTGGTTCGGGGAGGTGGTTCACTGAATAAGGGAAACTTCCCTTTCTTATAGTTTGAGGGGAACGAGATCTGATCAATATAGGAGGGGTAAGGTCTTTGATAAGGTGTCGCATCCTGTATCCCTAGAATTTGTCTGTTCTTTAATCTTTGGGTGACCATAGCGTCAATATCTAACTGAGAGACCATATGAGAGACGGAATTGTCCTGTGGGTAGATGGAGGGGCCTGCCGTGGAGGTGCACCATCAGAGTGATGGGAATTGACCTCATGGTTAGCCGATTGGCGTGCCACATCAATATGATCGATCTTTTCCAACACCGTGTGCACCATGTCCTAAAAATTGTTCATACGATCCTCATGCGCATCACCAGGCTCGCTTACGACCATTACGTTGACCGTTTCTCTAAGGAGGTCAACGTTAGTAACAAATGAAGGCTGGCGAGCTTGATGGGTCTTACGTGGTAGGTTAGTCAGTAAGAGGTCAGCATGCCCTGATTAAACTCGACTCCTGTATGCGAATTGCATTTGGACCGGTTCTCGACGGTCTTGAGGCTGTGGCTGCTGAGTGGTCAGACATTCTTCTGCAACAGTAACCACATCACAGGGCTCATGGAGCTCTTCTTTAGGTTCCATTGTCTTAAGGGGATAGAAGGGATTCAGGTGAAGAGGGACATCAAAATTTGCTATTTTGATTGCCTTGGTCATCTCCCTAGTAAAAATTCACATACCTCCATCGCATTTAGCCTTGAGGTTTTGATGAACCTCGTGCCAAAATTGTGATCTAGGTCGAGGGAGGTCAACTCTTCTCTCACAGGAGAGAGCTGTCTTTATCAGATGCGGCAATGGATGAGGGCTAGAAACTGGAGTCATCTTGGGCCAGGGAGGATGAAGGACTCGATCTTTCATGAGGTCCATGCCCTGAGCTCTCTTATAAGCTCTAAAGACATGACTTAAGTGATAGGGCTGGTTCAGGATGGTACACTTGAGGAAAACCTTTGAGTACCAAGGCTGAAGGTGCTTGCTTGATGAAGGAGTAAGCAGGAGCAAGGTTGGCTCATGAGGAGGCATGAGTTGAGGGTGAGGGAAAGCTTGAGATGGCGATGCGTGTGCACCCTTCAGATAAGGATCTCGGGGGACCTAGGGCTCCACCCGGGCTCAAACAGGTGATCTGGCCTTAGGAGGCTGAGAACTACGAGTAGGTGTCTGTAAGAGAATGGGTGCAGGCCTACCCTTTACAGGGTGCGCTTGTGTGTGCATAGTAGGAGGACGAAGGGGTCGTCTCCTGTGTACTCGGGTTGGTACAATAACGGTGTTGCCTCAAGCAGTAAGATGCATATGAGCAGCGTGCACATGACTTGGCCTTAGAAAGTTCGATCTTGGACACGGGCTCGAGGTAAAAGAAGGGTTGCCTCGAGGTGTGGCTCGAGTGGGTGACCCACAAGCCTTGTGGTGGGTGTGAGGGATGGAGAGCGTGGGGTTTCCATCTCGAAGTGTTGAGCCTCTAAGGATAGAGACCAATGGTGCAGAAATGTGGGGGGTAGCCTTATGGCGACCCACAGAAGCAATGGAAACTTGCTCGCCTTTTGCAAAAAGGGATTGGGTAGCCTTTCGGTGTACCTTAGGAACTCGACCGGCAAGTGACTTGCCGGTGGCTGGCTGTATGTTGTGTGGGGCAACATAAGTTCTACCCATGCAGGGCGCCTTGGTGGAGTTTCCACTCGGAGCGAAGAGATGGGGAGTGCAGGACCTTCAAGTCCCTCCTCACATCGGTCCAGGTTAAGACTTGAGAGCTAGACAAGGGGTCTTTGCTCAAGAGGATGGTCATGACCGAAGTCGAAGGACCTTGTTCCCTGGGGACATTCTCGAAAAAGGGGATAAGAAAATCCCAGATTAGAATAAATCGATTATAGAACCCAGCAGCCATAAGTGAATATGAAAAGAGGATGAAAGCAGCTAATAAAAGAAAAGACTGGCTAAGCAAAAACGATCTAACAAACGGGAAGTTAGTCCCCAGTAGAGTCGCAAAGCTGGTTAGGTGCCTTGATCTTGCCCTCCAGATCTTGGAGGATCGGGTGGCGCACGTCGTGGGTTTGGGGGGTGCCCAGGCCATTTATGAGATCGCTCTCTTGGAAACCTCTTTCGAAAAAGGGGGCAGGTGTTACCAACCAATGAGAGAGGAATTTTAAAAGTGGGTTCGGGACTTACTCGGGCTGACTCGTGTGGGCGCCCTCTTAGATCACAAAAAAAGCCCCCCAGTAATGAAACTGGTTTGGAATCGCCTCCCTTGGCTTGTATTCTTCTTATTTTCTGCAATCACACACATATATGGAAAAGGTTATGGGACAGGTGGATCGGACCTCACCCTTTTCCTCTCTGATGAATGTACACAAGCATGCACATTCAAATTGAAGAAAGAAAGATAGGGGGAGAGAAGAATTCGACCAAGCGAGAGGATCAGAGCAGTGACTAGGCTGGTTGATAAATGGCGTCACATGGTAGAAAAACAGGCTCGGAAATGAAGACCGGCTCACGGGATCACCACTACACATTATTATCAAGATCTACTAACCAAGCACAATGGTTGGTCTGTTGTGGCAGTAAAGCAAGCCAAGCGATCCTGACACAACAACATTATGGCTAGACGACAAGACTGTCATGAGATGCTAACCTCAATCCCTCTTGGTCGAACGCAAGAGTAGCAGAGGAATGATTGAAGAGAAGAAGGGAATAGACAGAAGAATAGAGAAGAAGGAAGAGAGGAGGGAGAAGAAGGCGAGAAGTTGTCATCGCTAAGTCTCACCAACTGACAGAAGAAGAGAGAGAGAAAACCAATCGGTTGTAGTCTCACCGATTAACAAAGGAAGAGAAAGAAAGCCAGTCGGCACTAAGTCTCGCCAACTAACAGAGAAAGAGAGAGAAAACCAGTCAGAGCTAGGCCTCACCGACTGACAGAGGAAGAGAGCGAAACCTAGTCAGTGTTAGGTCTCACCAACTGATAGAAGAAGAGAGTGAAGACCAATCGATGCTAGGTCTCACCAACTGATGGAGGAAGAGAGAGAAAACCAATCGACGCTAGATCTCGATGCTTAATAAAAGAAGAGAGAAGACCAACCGCTGCTAGGTCTCACTGACTGACAGAGGAAGAAAGAGAAGGCTCAGTTGGCGTTAGGTCTCACCAGTTGACAAAGGAAGAGAAAGAAGGCCCAATCGGCGCTGGGTCTTGCCGACTAATAGAAGAAGAGAGAGAAGGCCCAGTCGACGAGACTTAACGTCGACTGATAGAGAGAGAAAGGAGACCAACCGGCACTAAGCCTCGTAAGTTGTATCAGAAGGGGGCAATTGAAGATAGAGTTGAGAAGAGAAGATGAGTGAGAAGAGAGAAGAGAGAAAGAGAGAAAGATAGAGAAGGAGGGAGAGAAGAGAGAGAAAGAGAGGCAAGAGAGAAAAAGAGAGAAAAAGAGAAAAAAGAGAGAGAAAGAGAGAAAGAGAGGGAAGAGAGAGAAGAGAAAGAGAGAGGGAGGAGACAGAAAGTTGCCTACCTGAAAGGTACCGACCCTTCTCTTCTCTCTCGTCTCTCTCTCTCTAAGACATATTCACAGGCTCAAGCAAGGAATCAAAATTTTTATTCAATCTTCAAACAATCAACTGAAGACCGAGAGGTCTTGTTTACAATGAGGCAGTGCCTGTTTTTATAGAATTGTGCCCAAACATGGGTGGATTGATCAAAATTTGACCTAATTGCTAGAAAATAAGATTTAATTGAATTATAAGAAATTCTAAAAATGGGTGCAAAAGGATTGTTTTGCCCCTGCTTAACAATGTGTGGAATTACAAAACTTGCATGATCTTTAGTGGCTCACCCGGGGGTTGCTCTGATGCCCATTTGTTCAAAAGATTGTTGTTTTCTTGTAGGGCTCGACATGGCGCTCGTTTTGATACCAACTTCGAGCCATGAATCATGTTTTTTAGCCATGATCATGAGACTTGAAATTTGTTTGAATCTTGAAAACTTCGGATCAATAGTGCACTTGTTCCTAGATGTTTTTCTATAATTTTTTCATTGTAGTACACTAAGAATGTCGTCACAATCGCGTGGCAACAAATGGGACGCGATTTCGAGCTCGAACGAAGATTTCACAACTTTTGAGTTTGAGCCAGAATTTAAAATTCGGCAGCCAAAATTTTAGTACTTCGTCAGCTTCCTGCATGAAATCTGACCATCCATCATGTAAGGGGTTCGGACCAATGATAGCCCTAAACCTTACACACATAATGGAATTGGTTTCACATTGATCCGTTCTGCGAGCGTCGTGATTTTGTCAATCGAGGGAGGCGTGTCGCTGCTGAATTTTCTACAATTTCTTCACAAATCGGCAACTTCTCTCTAGCTTTTCTCCCTGCTCGAACATTTTCACTAGGGGTACAACATATTGAATGGTTCGTCTTGATGAGATGAATACACTAACCAAATTTAGGAGTGATCCGACATGGAACAAGTGAGTTACGGGCCAAAAAGTGACTGCCTATGACTGTAAAAACAGCCACCTTTAATGGTATTTTGGTGCAGTGAGGCCATACGAGAATAGTGTGCGGCCCCTCCTGTTTCAATGTTTTGCTCATATCTTTGTTTTGGAGTGTCTGATTAAGCTAAACGTGGGCCATAGGGGTTTTCGACCGCACCGGATCTAATAGCAGTGGTCCCATAGTGATTTGAGATACCAAAAATGTAGTTCTAGTTGTAGGATCCATTTTCGGGTATTAGAGACTGATTTTGCTGAAATTGTTTCTTTGTGTTCCCTGCCTTAGACATGTCTGATCGTGATGAAATTTGAGAGGTGGTATTTTGAAGTGTTGATGACGATCTTGACCAATTCTGGTGCCACTTCAAAATTGTTAGGAATTTTCAATGTTTTGTAGGCTTTATTGACCTGCTTCCTACCAGGGACCAAGGTGCTGAAAAGATACGTTCAAACACCCGCATTGCCGAATAGAGGGCACACACAAGAGGGAGGACCAAACGGTCGAACCTCTCCGTGTGTAGCCGCAGGTATGGGGATGTTGAACTCTCCAATCAGAGGAAAGAGCGATAAGCAGATCCCATAGCAAAAGTGAAAAATGGAGAAAGATAGGTTGGTACCCTAAAGGAGGCTTGAGCCAACTATAGGGTGATGTGTTCCTAGTGAAGTCACCAGTTGATATCGGGGGTCCTGGTTTCCCTCTGCGTGGGGAGGCGAAAGCCCTCTCTCGAACAACCGCAGAGGTCTGACGCATGACGCATGTGTGAGCCCTCATGCTAACGTATAGGAGGCCAACGATGAGAGAGATTTTTGCGAGTAGAGGGTTGACGCCCTTATGCTTCTTTGAGGCTTCAAGGACACGCTCGGGAGGATAGCCCTCTTAAAGCAATTACGTAGCCATCCGGCTGTTTGTCAATCCAATTTGGACGGGAGCGCTCTTCAAGCTTACAACCTCTCTCCTCTCTCTCTCTACGCTTTTCGGGTGAGATCTGAATGTCCCTTCTCCTTGGCCACCCTTTCGGTGGGGGGTCTGGTAACTAAAGGGGATGTAGAGAAACCCTAGAGACGAGGCCTGCAGGCTCGCTCGTGTTTGCGGGTTCGTGGGTGGACAAAGACTGTCATGCAGATGGGGATCACCCATGCAGAGGCAAGAGCAAGAGAGAGAGAGAGGAAATGACTCGACTTAGAAAATTTGGGGCGAACCCTTACGACCAGGGTGCCCGAAGGACCTCGCACTCAAGGGTATCCCCTTTCTCTCAAAATTTTTCTCTCTCCCTCTCCTCTCCCTCAAGTGCTCATGAAGAAAGACAAATTAACAAATAGAATCTATCCTAGATTCTTCCCAGCCTTTAGGGGTAATGGGACTTGAAAGGAGGTGATTGTCTCTCCAAAGCAATCTTTCGAGAGAAGGTTTTCGGTCCTCTTTTACAAGTGAGCTAAGGTTGCATATATAGAGGATTCACCAAACAAGGGTGAATACTCAAAAGTCAAGATTAATTAAAATTAAACAAATTAAAAGAAAATCCAAAAATTAGGCACAAATGATCAAAATGCCCTTATGATCTTTTGCTTGAATGACGAGACCGTCTCTGCATACAAGTTGCTCCACCATGGGAAGACCTTGGAAGTTGGTTATGCAACTTGTGGCAATTGTTTGGCTGTTTCAGCAATATGTCTTCGTTTCTTCTCCCGATTGTGAGAATTTTGATTCCCTCCAATCGTGATGTGGTGGCTTTTTTCCCCAGGGTGAATGTCCAAACGTGTTTGCGAACTTCTCGCCAATGCATCTTTGAGCTCGTTTTGGCTCCTGACTCTGCTTACATGTCAGAGAGGAGGCTGCTGCAGTCATTTTGCACCAAGTTTGGGCTGATTTGGTGTCGATTTGTGCATTTCCCTAATTTCGAAGGTTGCCGAAGAAAGGGATACTAGCAAACCTACTGTATTTGCTTCTTTGGTGACCTTAGGACTTGTATTCAACGAACCATGGATTGAATGCAAGAGTTGTACCAGAATGTAGCTCTTTGTGAGGGGATTCTGTTGAACTCCTCCTCGCGCTTTTCCATTGCTTAGATCTTGAGTTGTGCTTCATTGAATCTAGAGCTTGCTGAACTCTGTTTTCTCCTTAGTTTCTCAGGTCACTTTCCTCTTCAGAGCAATGGGTGTTCTCGGTCACTCCACAATGTGTCCCGTAGGTCAAAATGATGGGACAGGCATGATCTGGAATATATCAAGCCATGGGTTGGCGAAGTTATTGCCAAAAAACATCATAGTGGTCCCCATTTCTGGGACTGGTTTGGTGAAGCCGCACCGCGTTACGGTAAAACCCATAAGTTGCGAGGCCATATGAGTGTAGACCCCTCTAGGGAGGTCCGATTGAACCCCAATTTGTTCCTCTGGGGTTTTCTGAAGTTCTGAGCACAATGGCGGTGGTTCTGTCCCCTGTTGCAGTTGTTAGCATGGGGCTATAGTGAAGGGTCCTTCTTTGGTGTGGAGGAACTGCACCCAGCTCACCAGGCTGGAGGCTTTATTTTCCGCACAATCTTGATTTGCAGGTGTTTCATGAACTCGCGACACAAGACTATCGCTGACTCTCTCCTTATTCGCATGGGCTCGTGGAAATATGTCAAAAATGACGTACAACACTCCCTTAGACCTAGAACTAATAGATGAAGATGGGATCAACCCTGGTTATTTAGCCTTGAGTCGAACACCTTGACTATTGACGGTCGCCTCTAGCCATATAGATCTGTTGGACTACACGACTTTGTTGAATTACAAATGGGTTAGCTATGCTTAACTCTAGGTGTGGGATAATGGATCCAATGGAACCTGATCTTGACTGACCTGAGACAAGGTAGGCTCTGGGAACTGAGCCAGAAAGTCCTATGGGTCTAATCATCCTAAGAGGCATAGATGGTGCAATAGACTCATTATGTGCGTCACCACGAACTACGGACCTGACTAGAAGATTATGTAACAAATTTTTTATTTAAATTTTTTTTTTATTCTTTTTTTTTTTTTTTAATTTTAAGAAAGAAGATAAATATGTATTTCAAAAATGCGATAAAGATGCTTTCTAAGAAGATAAGGATGATTGAAAGAAGATAAAAATTGATTCTAAAGAAGATAAAAGATTCTCTAAAAAAGATAAAAGATACTTTTAAAGAAAATAAAATATGCTTCGAAAGAAGTTAAAGATGCCTCAAAACATGATAAATAATGCTCCAAAGAAGATAAAGATGATAAAGAATGCTCTAAAGAAAATAAAAATATTCTAAAAAAGAAAAATATGATCTAAAAGATGATAAATAATGCTTTAAAGAAGAAAAATACAATCTAAAGAAGAAAAAGAAGATCTAAAGATGATGAACATGAATGAAAAAATATCTAAAAAGATGATATAAAAGATGATCAAGATGGATATAAAGATGTTCTAAAAAAAAAAAGATGATAAAGATGATCTAAAATATGGATCTAAAAGATGATGTAAAAGATGAATATAAAAAAAGATCTAAAGATAAAGATAATCAAGATGGATCTAAATAAAGATAATCTAAAAGAGATGATAAAGATTGATATTAAAGATGAATATGAAGAAGATGATCTAAAAATAAGATAAAAAATGACCTAAAAGATGACAAAGATTGATCTAAATGATCATATAGATTGAGAGAAAAAAAGGTCCTACATTTTTTATGGAGAGAGAAAAGAAAAGAACTAGAAAGAAAAGATACAATCTAATAAAAGGAAATACTTTCTCTATCTTGTCTTTCTTCTTTTTATTCTTTTTATTTTTTATTTTTTCCAAAAAATAAATGAGGAAAAAAGAAGAAGCTTTTGTAATTCAAAATACGGATCTGAAGCTCAAGACCTTCACGGTGGGCGCCAAACTATTTACTCTCCAATCTGCACCGATATCTGGGATAAGATTTGTCAAATATTAGAAAAACTTAGTTAATTTTGAAAAAAAGTAGAGAAAGTAGGGGTCACTTAAATTATGGGCTTAAAAAAATCCCTGATCTATACAGATCTGGTCTTTTTCTGATTCCATTGGCCGCTCTAGCTCCAAATCAGTATTTTGACCTAAAAAAGACTTCTAAATTTAATTAAATCTAACAATAAAATAATTTTCAGAAAAAATAACATAAAAAAGAGAATCAAATGAAGGAAAACAAATTAAATTAAGCAAATAAAGATAGACTTACCTTTAAGGACCCAAAACACAGAGTTTCAGGCTTGGATCAGGTCGCTCTTCTGATTTACGCCACCGTCTCCTTTTCTGGAAGCCGTTGCTTGTTGGAATTGGTAGATCTAATATTCTTTTACCTAAATCTAGGGTTGCTAAGGTGAAGGAAAGGATTTAAAATTTTAAGTAGGATCTACCTAGACTTTTATGAGGGTTTAAGAGGGATTTTCCTGAGTTTCCTAAGGGTTTTAAGAGCTCTTAAGATTAAATCTGAATTCTAGGGATTTTTGGGAATTTTTGGGAATTTGTTTTTAATTTTGTAGAAATTTTCTAGGACTTTTTTTTTCTTCTTCTTATTTTGGGTAGTTTTAGGCTATTTTCCTAATTTAAAAAATTGTGTCATATTTTTTAATGATTTCTAGGGGATTTCTCATCTCTCTTTTTGGGTTTTGGAGGGTGCTATTTATAGGCTTCAATTATTTTTTTTCTTGATTTTTTTTTTGATTTTTATTTATTTTTTTGAATTTATCTTTATCTTTGGGCTTCAATTAGATTTTCTCGCTCTGAGACTCGGCCCTTGGGCATCATACGAACCAAATTGTCATTTTCTGGATCATTTTAACTATGTTCCGATTTGGGCGATTATTTGACTGTTGAAAATCTTTTGGGAACTACTTCAACTTGGGATTGATTTTGGACAGGTTTCGGTCAATTACATTGAGTCTAGGTTGCCTATGATTTACTAAGGTTTGTGTGGTCCTTTAGACTCAAAATCGAGGTTTTTAAGAGTTCCCTTAATTAGAATTTCATGTCTACAATTATCTACTTAAAACTGTGGAAATTGGATTGGATAATTGCTTTATTACATGGTGACTTAAAAATAACAAATTTTTATGACCCAACTTGAGGGTTTTATTGAGGAAGGAAAAGAGAACTTTGTTTGTAGGCTTAAGAAATCATTGTATTGGTTGAAACATATGCTGAGGTATTGGTGCAAGCAATTTGATTCTTTCATAATGAGCTTGAATTTTCATAGATGTAAAGCTAACAATTGTGCTTATTATGATGGTTATGGTGACAAGATTTATTATCTTGTTATTATATGTCGATATGATTGTTGCAAGACCTAATAAAAAGAACATTGCAATAGTTAAAACTAAACTATGGAGGATGAAAGGTTTTGGAGCCGCTAATAGAAATCTTGAGATGAATATTTTTAAAGATAAGAATAATAGGAAAAAAATTTAACTTGTAAGAGTTTAGAGTGGGTTATGCCCATTTCCTTTACATATGAAGTTGTTTTCGAAGCAACGTCCTAGCACTGAAGCTGAGAAGACATAGGTATCTCACGTACCATATTCATCAACAGCAGGGAGCCTCATGTTTGCTATGATTACCACAGGATATGCCACAACACAAATGATTGGAGTTGTGAACAGATACACGACACATATTGGACATGAGCACTAGACCGGTGTGAAGTGGAACCATCATTATTTGAAGGAAACTTGTAATGTTGGTAGTTGTTACAATGGAATGGATTTGAAGTGATTTTGTTTTCTATAGAAGCTGAGTTTATGTCACTTACTCATGCATCTAAACAAGCAATTTCGTTAAACCAGTTGCTTTCGGAGTTCCGAGTTGTGGGATAAGGTATACTACTTCATTGTGATAATCAGAGTGCCAGGGGTAGCAATTGTAGGGTTGGGCCTTGATCTTCCTCGACTGGACATGTAAGGACCACAATTTTCTCCCAGTCCAGAGATGCGCACGGCGATGAAGGGTGAGACAAAGGCCTAGCGCCGGTTGGAGTATCGTTGCACGAATATAAGACCTTAGCGCCGTGTGTGATGAAGGGGCAAAAGAGAGAGAAAGAAGACGCAATCATCGCGCGTGTAAAGGGTAGTGCCACACGCATAAGGGGCAGCACCGAGCGTGAACGTGGGCAGCGCCATTTGCGCATTGCCGCATGTGTTGGTGGTAACATCACGTGCGCCTGGACCATCACCGTTTGTGTAAGGAGACCTAGTGGCGTCTTTGACGCAGCGCCGTCTGAGACCCAGCGTTGTCTGTGACCCAGCGCCGTCTGTGAATTGAAGAAGAGAGAGAGAGAGTTAGTGTCGCGCGTGAAGATAGGAGTGTGCATCGCCGTCTGTAGAAGAGGCCTAACGCTGGCTGTGAAAAGAGAGAGCAACATCGCGAAAGAAAATTTTGATCATCGCCACGCGTGTAGGTGGTTATCGCCGCCCGTGAAGGCAGAAAATGAGAAACACCGTGCATGAGCTGGGAGTAGTGCCGTGAGTGAAAAGGGAAGATGTGTTTGCTACAAGCGCCGCACTTGTCAGTGCCATATGTGTTAGTGCCACACTTGTCAGTACCGTACATGTCAGCTAAGGTGACCTTCACCTACCAAGTCAGCAACAGTGGATCTCACTTACCGTGGGTAATTAATCCCTCTCCCCTCCCCTTTCATTGATGTTTTTCCCTCACTTGCCTCATACTCTCTCTGGAGGGAGCTTATTGCAACCAGTGGAATGGAGCCCTTTGTGAAGCACGTGAAGCCTGAGAAGGAAGTGAGTGGGATTGAAGACACCGTGCAGAACATGTTAGTGGGTTTAGTGTCATGCATCATTTCATTTCATAGGATTTAAATTTAAGTTGATATGAAGAGCAAGATGATAGAATGAGGTGTATGAATATAAATGAATAAAAAGGGGCTTGAATGAGTAATTGAGCATTGAGTAATGAACTTGATAAATTTATAAAGTAGTTTCCTTGTAAAACTTGCTTAATTTGCTTGACATGAACAACGATTGTGTTGGGTTTTACTTTGGTTTGTGAAATGGTGTGTGTTATTTGGATAGCATGTTAAAACGTGGGATAGAGGGATTTTCCAGCCACTGATAGGGCCTTAGGCTTTTCGGTTACCAAACGGCATCCAAATAGGCCCAAATCGGTCTTGAATGAAAGATATGCATGTCCATTTTATGTTTTCTTTTATACTATGCTAAAATTTGGTATGGATCAAAAATTCTGCCCCAAAATGTTGGGGCACGTTACTGCCCACAGTCGTGGTGAATTCCAGCAATTGTGACTCTTTTTGTGCCTCACTTTTGGCTTACCAACTAGTGTCCAAACGTCTTCATTAATTCCACCATTTGAAAGATCAGTGCATAATATTAAAGTTGCACGTTTTGATAATTTAGCAATTCCCTGTAAATTTAGAGTTATGCCCCAAAATGCATGGGTACGTCACTGTCCACTGTTTTTGGAAATTTCCAGCAACTTTCAATCGTTTTGAGCCGGGCTTTTGACCTATCAGAAGTCATTCAAATTCCTTCAAATCATTGAAATTTTAAAGCCCCGGGCATGAACTTAATGTGGCATAGTTAAAGTATTTCAAAATTCTCCCTATATTGGGAATTACGCCCCAAGAAGAGGGGTATGTCACTGTTGCGCCTCACAAAAATAGTGTTATGTTCGTCTTCTACCACCTTTCTCAAAATTACCCATTAAGCTATTCAAGTAGCTATGTAAAATCTTTGATAAGTGATAAATGTGAGTATTATGTGATGTTTCATGCGAATGCGATAGTCTTATGTGGATGGTGCTACACAACCATGTGCTATGTGATAAATGGGTAAGTGAAAAGCAAATGTGATTTTTCTACGATGAATGTTACATGATAAGTGTCGAATTGCTACCGATGACGTCTAAGCGTAAATGCTATGTGATAGCCCATGCAATTGATGCTTCATGAGAAATGTTATAATGTTTTGTGAATGCTGGATGATTTTGAGTAAGACTTCGTTCATGCATGATGAAATTTGATTTATCTGTTATAATGCACTAATTTAGCATGAATAAAATTAAATTCTTGAGCATGATAAGAGGCCACAATAATGACCACTATCCAATGGGACACCCATTGGTAGTGGGCATTGTTCTATGATAATACTGTGATACTGGCCATTGTTTCACTGATACAGCTCGCTACGTGATGGGGCACCCATCAGTAGCAAGGATTGTTATATTGAGGAAAGTGATGCCGACTATATCCCCTAACTTGCTGAATGATAGGATGCAGTTAGGAGAAAGGTGAAATGGGAGGATCGCATCCCCCGAGATTTACTGAGATGAGACTAATAACTGACGCCTTGCAAGGTAAGTGCCTATCGAACCCCCAATGCGCGCTGAGGGCCGTGAGTGTGAGTATGAGGGCCTTACGAAATGGATTTCCTCACTTGTTATTGCTCTCCCTCCAGGGAGATGATAGAGGTCTTAACAAGGGGATTGGCTTTGCCCGATGGATACGGTCTCTACTGAGGGAGTAGGTGAGCCAGGGAGTGAGTGGGTAATGATTGAATAGTGATTATGAACGCCGATGATTGAATCGATTGAATGATACTTGCTATATGAATAGAATGCTTATAATTGATGCAGTGATCTGATAACTGATTCTTATGACTGCTGCATTGAAATTTTGTATAGTTAAATTAATTGTTTATGATTCATGAGTAGGATTATTATTGATGCATAACGATTAGACCTACTTACTAGGCTGTATAGCTCATCCCATTTCTCCTTCCCCTCCTTGCAGACTGATAACAATAGGTCAAGAGCTGGAACGGCAGGGATTCTTAAAGGAAGTTGAAGCCAAACTTATTGGAGGCGGGATCTAAATCTTGTATGTGGTTGGGAAGTCTAGCCCTGAATTTTGTTTATTGCAGGAACCTGTAAATTTTGGGCCCTGTAGCCATAGACTTAAATGTAATATTTTGGAAGAATGTTATATAAAGTCCTTTTGTTAATGTATGGAGCTTCGAATTATATATATTTACCCTACATTTAGAATTACTGATGTATTTATCTTTCCATAGTTTGCTTTGATTACCGAAATAATGGCGTTGAGTTCACCCCGACCTAATTGACAAATGCTACTTTGGGTTCACAAACCCGCACTCGGTCACCCTCCGTCACTTATGGTAAAGGGGCTGGGGGTGCGGTCGTGACAGATATGGTATCAGAGTAGTCAAGATAGGATTCTTGTCCTATGGAGTTTAGGAGAGTCCTTAGAATAGTTTTCGGATAGATTAGTAACTGGGTGCTTCTGTGCTAGGTTAAAGATGTCGAGGGCTCGTGCCAATAATGCGAGCTCCAGCAATGAGAGATGCTCGATGAGTTTTATAAGACTATGGGGGAAATGACCCGGATGATGAAAGAGTCAATGAAAGCTCAATTTACCCCTACCCTGGAGCAGAATGACAGTAGCCTTGTAGAGAGGTTTAGAAGGCTGGCATCCCCAACCTTTTTGAGGCAAGGCGGAGTAGAAAAGGCCGAGAGGTGGAAGAGACAAATAGAAAAGATTCTAGAAGTTCTGTACTGCTCGAATGGGTAGAAAAGTCAAGTTAGGAGCCTTCATGTTGGAGGGAGAAGCCGAGCACTGGTGGGACTCGGTGCAGCAATCTTGGAGGCAGTTAGGAACTGAGACCACATGGGAAAACTTCCTGACAGCCTTCGATGAGAAGTATTTTTCAGATTCTATCCGGGAGAGAAAAGAGGTGGATTTTATTGAACTCGGCAAGGGGGTATGACGGTGGAGCAGTATGCCGCCAAATTTGCAAAGCTCTCTAGTTACGCGCCCCACATTATTAACACCAAGGCGCGGAAGACTGCTAAATTTGAGAGGGGCCTTTGACCGAATATTAGAGGGAGAGTGATGTCAGCCAACCTGAAGTCATACGTTGCATTGGTGGACCTTGCCTTAAAGATTGAGAGTGACTACGAGGACCATAGATCGAGGAAGGAAGGAAAGATGAAGGCCGTGCCACCGGGGAGGTTTGAAAAGAGGCCTTGACAATTTCTAAGGAAGGATATTAGAAGAAGGCCCTACCAGCTTAATCAGAAGGACCACAATAATCACCCAAGTAATATGGAAAGTGATCAACGCCCGATATGCTCTCATTGTGGAAAAGACAACCACACTACCGTCAAATGCTACAGGAAGCGGAACGTGTGCCTAAAGTGTGGCATGCCTGATCACTGGGTTAGGAATTGTCCCATGGAAAAGACTGAGGACCGACAGAAGACACAAGGATGAGTATTTGCTTTCACTGAGCAAGAAGCCAAGACATCCATCTCGGTGATTAGAGGAACGCTCTCTATCTGCGGTGTTAGAGCCAAAGCCTTAATTGATCCTAGTTCCTCTCATCCTTTTGTTGCACTCCTTTTTGCTTGTCATTTGAATGTTACACTTGCATGTCTCAATTATACTTTAGTAGTTTGCACACCTGTGGGAGATTCTATGGAAATTGATAGAGTATATAGACATTGTAGGATTACAATTGATGGGTGTGACCTGTCAGTAGACTTGATTCATCTAGATATTCAAGACTTTGACGTTATTTTGGGCATGGATTGGTTGTATACCCACCATGCCACCAACAATTGCCATGAAAAGATGGTAACCTTTAAACGTCCTGACCAAGCAGAGTTATACTTTGAGGGCACTAAGGATACTTCCCCTCTGCACTTTATTTTTCTCTTCGGACCTCACCTCCTGGCTAAGAAATGTGAAGGGTATCTATCCTATGTAGTTGAAAACTAGGGTATTCAGGCCCAGCTAGAAGAGATACAAGTCGTAAGAGAGTACCCTGAGGTATTTCTAGAAGAGTTACCATCCTTACCTCCAGAGAGGGAGATTGAGTTTGAGATAGATGTAGTCCCTGCATTGTTCCCATCCCTAAGGCCCCGTATAAGATGGCTTCAGCAGACTTGAAGGAGTTGAAAGAACAATTACAAGAATCGTTGGATAAGGGATTCGTTCGACCCAACATGTCACCCTCGCATGCACGATCAACCCTTCTAAGATTGAAGTCGTACTTAAGTGGGAGAGACCAACGAATGTGATTGAAGTTCATGGCTTTCTGGGATTAGCAAGATATTACAAACACTTTGTAGAGGGATTCTCAAAGAGAGCACTTCCCTTTATTCGGCTGACCTAGAAGAATATGATATTTCAGGAACTTAAGAAGAGACTAACCACAGCCCCAATACCAGCCTTGCCCGAAAGGAATGAAGAGTTTGTGGTTTATACCAATGCATCCCATGAAGGACTCATGGGTGTAGTCATGCAGAGAGGCAAGGTCATTGCATATGCCTTCAGACAATTGAAACCTTATGAGCAGAATTATCCAACATATGACTTGAAGCTTGCAGTTGTAGTGTTTGCATTAAAGATCTGGAGGCACTATCTCTATGGGGCCCGATTTAAGGTGTTTACGGATCATAAGAGCCTCAAGTACCTATTTTCCCAGAAGGAATTGAATATGAGGCAAAGAAGATGGATGGACTTATTCAATGATTATGATTGTACAATTGATTACCATCTAGACAAGACTAACGTAGTAGCCGATGCCCTTAACAGGAAAGCCCTCACTGGCACATCTGATGGTTCAAGAGATGAAGCTATTATGAGATGTGGTGGAGTGGCACCCATCTCGGCCCCTCAGTAAGGGGTGGGGAATGCTTTCGTGTTTGAGGATGGAGCCTCAATTATTTCAACGAATCCAAGTGGCTTAAAAGGGAGATCCTCAACTTGTAAAGATTCTAAAAGAACTGAAGATGGATGGAAAAGAGGATTTCTCTATGAGCGGTGATGACTTGTTAAGGTTTAAGGATCGAGTATATGTTCCTAATGACGAAAGTATAAAAAAGGTTGTTCAAGAGGAAGCACACCACTCCCACTACACGGTACACCTTGAGAATATAAAGATGTACCAGGATTTGAAAAAGACCTTCTGATGGAACATGAAGAGAGATGTGGCTCAATTTGTCGCAAGTGAAGGCAGAACATCAGAAACCCATATGACTGTTGCAGCCCTTACCCATATCAGAGTGGAAGTGGGAACACATTATAATGGATTTTGTTTCTGGATTGCCCAAGTCAAGTGCTGGACATGATAACATCTTGGTCATTGTGGACCATTTAACTAAAGCCGCTCATTTCTTACCGATCCGCACGACTTATACCCTGGATAAGCTGGCCCAGTTGTACATTAGAGATATTGTAAGATTACACGGGGGTTACCCTTCAGCATTGTGTCCAACAGAAACACTAAGTTTACCTCTAGATTCTGGGCTGGCCTACAATCGGCTTTGGGGACCGAACTTACCTTCAACACCGCCTTTCATCCCCAGACAGATGGGAAATCATAAAGGACCATTAAAACACTGAAAGATATGCTAAGGGTGTGTCGTTGATTTGAAAGGAAGCTGGGAGGACCATCTACCCCTGATAGAGTGTGCCTACAATAATAGCTTCCAAGTCAGCATCCAGATGGCACCGTATGAGGCCCTATATGGGAGGAAGTGTAGATCGCCCATCTTCTGGAATGAGGTGGGCGAGTGCCAATTACTGGGGAAAGAAATAGTCTAGATAACTTCTATGAAAATTGTCTTAATTAGAGAGCGGCTTAAGACAACCCAAAGTCGGCTGCCGATAATTGCAAGAGAGACCTCGAATTTGAAGTAGGTGATTGACAATTCTTGAAGATATCACCGACCAAGGGTATTACGAGATTTGACAAAAAGGGAAAGTTGAGCCCGCGGTATATTGGGCCTTTCAAAATTCTGGAAAGAGTTGGGAACATGGCGTACCGACTTGTCTTGCCACCTGAACTGGCGAATATTCACAATGTCTTTCATGTATCATTGCTGAGGAAATATCAACTTGACCCACCAATTGGGATATTATACCGAAGAATATAGATGTAACACAATAAAGAAATTCCCCTGGTCCGAGTGCAATGGCAGTATCACTCAAGAGCAGAATCAACATGGGAACGAGAGGACGAAATTCGTGAGAAATACCCCCAACTTCGTGATTGACACGAATGTGATTTTGGGGAAAAAATACTTTTAAGGGGGGATGATGTAAGGACCACAATTTTTCCTAGTCTAGAGATGCGCATGGTGATGAAGGGTGAAACAGAGGCCTAGTGCCGGTTGGAGAATCGCCGCGCATGTATAAGATCTTAGCGTTGTCTGTGATGAAGAAGCAGAAGAGAGAGAAAGAAGACGCAATCGCTGCATGGGTAAAGGGCAGCGCCGCATGCACAAGGGGCAGCACCATGCATGAACATGGGTAGCACCGTTTGTGCATCGCCACACATGCTGGTGGTAACGTCACGTGCGTGAGGAACATCGTGGTTTGTGTAAGGACACCCAACACCGTCTATGACCCAACGCCGTCTGAGACCAAGCGCCGTCTGTGACCTAGTGCCACCTGTGAATTGAAGAAGAGAGAGAGAGAGAGTCAGCGCCGTGTGTGAAAATAAGAGTATGCATCGCTGTCTGTAAAAGATGCCTAACGCTGACTGTGAAAAGAGAGAGCAATGCCACGAGTGAAAAATTTGATCATCGTCGTCCGCATAAGTAGCAATCGCCTCCTGTGCAGGCAACAAATGAGCAACGCCATGCAAGAGCTGAGAGTAGCGTCGTGAGTGAAAATGGAAGATGTGACTGCTGCCAGCGCCGTACTTATCAGTGTCGTAAGTGTCAGCGCTGCACTTGTCAGTGCCATACATGTCAGCTACAGTGACCTTCACCTACCCAGTCAGCAACAGTGGATCCCACCTACCGTGGGTACTTAATCCCTCTCCCCTCCCCTTTCAATGCCATTTTTCCCTCACTTGCCTCATACTCTCTCTGGAGGGAGCTTATTGCCACCAGCGGAAGGGAGCCCCTCGTGAAGCTCATGAAGCCTGAGAAGGAAGTGAGTAGGGTTGAAGACACTGTGAGGAACATGTAAGTGGGTTTAGTGACGTGCATCATTTCATTTCATAGGATTTAAATTTAAGTTGATATGAAGAGCAAGATGATGGAATGAGGTGTATAAATATAAATGAATAAAAAGGAGCTTGAATGAGTGATTGAGCATTGAGTAATGAACTTGATAAATTTATAGAGTAGTTTCCTCGTAAAACTTGCTTAATTTGCTTGACATGAACAAGGATTGTGCTACTTCGGTTTGTGAAATGGTGTGTATCATTTGGATAGCATGTTAAAATATGGAATAGAGGGATTTTCCAGGTAAGTGCCTATCGAACCCCCAATGCGCGCTGGGGGTCGTGTGTGTGAGTATGAGGGCCTTACGAAGTGGATTTCTCCACTTGTCATTGCTCTCCCTCCTAGGAGATGGTAGGGGTCCTAAGCAATGGGTTTGGCTTAGCCCGATTGATGGGGCCTCTATTGAGGGGAGTAAGTGAGCTAGGGAGTGAGTGGGTAATGGTTGAATAGTGATTGTGAACGCCGATGATTGAATCGATTGAGTGATACTTGCTATATGGATAGAATGATTATAATTGATGCACTGATTTGATCGCTTATTCTTATGAATGCTGCATTGAAATTTCATGTAGTTAAATAAATTGTTTATGATTCATGAGTAGGATCATTATTGATGCATAGCATTTAGACCTACTTACTAAGCTATATAGCTCATCCCATTTCTCCTTGCCCTCCTTGTAGACTGATAACAACAGGTCAAGAGGTGGAACGGTGGGGATTCCTGAAGGAAGTTGAAGACAGACTTATTGGAGGTGGGATCTAAAACTTGTATGTGGTTGGGAAGTCTAGCCTTGAATTTTGTTTATTGCACGAACCTGTAAATTTTGGGCTCTATAGCCATAGACTCAAATGTAATATTTTGGAAGAATGCTATGTAAAGCCCTTTTGTTAATGTATGGAGCTTCGAATTATATATAGTTGCCCCTGTATTTAGAATTACTGATGTATTTATTTCCATGGTTTGCTTTGATTACCGAAATAATGGCATGGAGTTCACCTCGACCTAATTGACAAACGCTTCTTTGGGATCACGAACTTGCACTCGGTCAACCTCCATCACGTATGGTTAGGGGGTCGGGGGTGGGGTCGTGACAGGACCCGACCCAAGTAGGTTTCGCTCGGACTTAGTCCCAACCTAGACCCAGGTCAGGTCCAAGCGAGTAGGATGCGTAAAGTCATTTGGACCGGGAGCCAACCCGGAGCTGGGTCTAGAAATTAAAAGAACCAAAATAATATTTTATATGTTTTATCTTTTATACAGGGTTAGGGGTTAGGTCGAGTCGACCCGAACCGAACCTGATTTGACCCGATAAGGTCCTTGCTAGACTCGAACGTAACCCGGGTTGGGTCCAAGTGATTTGGACCTAGACAAAATGGACTTGACACGTTGGATCCAAACCACCACTCTAGACCCAAACCTAGTTTAGCTCGACTTGCCCGGTTGGCGGGTTGAGTTGACTGGATTATGTCCCTTGCAGGGTGCCTCATTTTTAGTATAGAATCTAGCCTACCATGACTAGAACTAAGCATATTGATGTTCATCACTTTGTTCACAAGGCGGTAGAAGATGAAATATTTTTACTGCATAAAATTCATTTTAATGACGATCTGGCAGATTTATTGACTAAGCCTATTAGGAAGGAAAAGTTCACAGGGGGCAAAATTTCCTTGATGCTTATTATTACTTGATGATTAGTATCTAGTAGGCAGCAATTTCTTGTACAAAACTAATCAGATTGGAAACATATCTTTATGTGAGATAATATTGGATACGTGAAGCTTGTTTAAAAGGATTTAAGTGAATCCGTGTTTCCTTGATTTAAGGGATGATATCCTTTTTTTACCCAGTAATATCCATAGACTTAGGCATATTATAGAGGAAAGGAAATTTACGCGAATTGTTTTGAGGCCAAATAGGAGTCCCAAACTAAATCCCATGGGCTAAGAAATCCAATTAAAATTAGGAATTGGAGACAGATGGATCATATGTATCGTTTTTGGATTTCTCTTTTGTAGAGAGAGAGTAAATGCAAAGAAAAATAAAGAGAAAAGGGTAAATTTCCTTTAGTACATGGGTGGGTGTACTAGAAAGAGAATGATCATATTTTGGGGTTTCTGGGATACAACTTATAAACCTTTGATTTCTCCATGCTTGCATGATGTTTTTTATTTAAGGAAAGAAAATCTTAATCTCTAATAGATATAGGCAAATTTGCTTAAGCACATAAATCTTAATGTTTTGTTTCTTTTATTTTATGTATTTTTTTGTTTTTCCCTTTGTTATTTTTCCCCAACACCTTTCTTTTATCCTCTACAATAAGGAGGTCATCGCTGGAGGCTTATTGTCTTGTTTTTCATTCGGGAAACTAATAATTTACATTCAAATCCCATTTTTTAAAAGTATATATAGTATTTTGAATTTTACGTTTTTTTATGGCATTGTATTGAACTCAAATTTGGTATATGTATACTTCTCACTATCATACATATATAAAAGTTTTTAAAAAATAAATTTAAATAAAAATATCCATGAATACTATAGATTTATTTTGGATATGCATTAACTAAAACTACTTCTTAAATGTTTTTTTGATGTATAATAATGAGAAGTTATTGAAATGCAAATTTTGATTTCAATCCGAACAAACCAAATTTCAAAAACTGAATTTTTTAAATATCTATATTATGTATGCCAAAATATTTAAACTTGGGGTTGAATTGACTTTTTTGTTATCATGCATGCCTCTACACTTTCACGGCAAGGGTTCGACTCCCCCCATACAAAATTTATTTTTTTTCAAAAATTACATAAACCCCCCAAAAAGAGACTTTCTAGACATCCTACCCCTAAAAATGTTTTTTATAACAACTTTTACCCCAAATTGAACGTTTTTAGCAAATATCCCCCAAGTAAAAAAAGTCATATTTTTTAAAAAAAAATGCCCATAGTGCTGGACGGTCCCCATTTTGTGCTGGACAACATGCCTAAAGTACCCCTATTTTGTGTCAGACCACATGCTTTCCAAAAGCCCAAAGTGTCGGACCAAGCCCATTATGTTTCGGACCGTACGCCCAAAGTACCAAACTGCCCCTATTTTGTGCCGGACCGCATGCCCAAAGTGTTAGACTGCCATTATTTTGTGTAGGATTGCATGCCCAAAATATCAGACTGCCACTATTTTGTGCTGGATCGCATGCTTTCAAGAAGCAAAGTGCTGGACCGCTTCCATTTTATGCTGGACCACATACTTTCTAGAGGGTATTTCGATAGTCATTTTACTTTTTTATAAAAGTTAAATTTGGAGTAAAAAGTGAGAAAATTTTTTTTGGTTGGGGTAGGTTGCATAGGAAGCATATTCTTGGGGGTTATCTGTAATTTTCTCTAAATGTTTTCAATAAAAAATGGATGTTTGTTTTTATTTTAATAAAAAGCAAAAAAACGGCCCACCATGGAATGGCATGGCTTTTCGGTCATCATGCATGCCCCTACACTTTCACGTCAAGGATTCGAGCTCCCCAATACACAATCTAATTTTTTTCAATAAAAAATAGATTTTTTAATTCTATTAAAAAGTAAAAAAAAAGCCCCATCGTGGAATGGGCGTGGCTTTACGGTTATCATGCGTGCCTTTACACTTTCACGTCAAGATCTAATATTTTCAATAAAAAGTGGATGTTTTTTATTTTATTAAAAAGCAAAAAAAAAGCCCCATCATGGAATGGACATGATTTTGTACCAAAACCTATTTTCATTTATTTTTTTTATATGCCTAGTTACAAACAGTAAAATTCGGTTTTCAAAAACCAAAATTTAAAATTTCAGTTTTTGAGAAACATAAAATTAAAAAAAATCGGTTTTTCTAAAACCCAAAATGGGAAGGTTTGTCTTTTTTTTTATGAAAGTGTTATAAAGTTGAAAAAACCGACATATGGGTAATAACATAAAGTTTCAAATATTTTTGTAATAACAAGGAATATAACAGATATTTAAGTAATTTTCCCTTAAAATAATGGAAATAAGGGATAACGTTAAAAAAAAAAAGGCAATATTTGGCCAGAAAAAATTATCAAAGTACCTATAACTCACGAGCATTTTCTTTCTAGGGGTAGTTTGAAATATAACAAAAAAAACTATGAGTAAGATGTAAAATAGTTCAGTATTTGAACTAGATAAACTAACTTGCAGAACGTATTATCTCTTTGTTTTGGCTATCCAGAAAGCGATTAGTAGTCTTTTATAAATAGCTTTTGGCTACTCATTGTCTTTCAATGTCGGGGGTGAACTACCAAAAGCGGATTTTCTTATGTTGGGGGTGACTGAAAAAGGGGTTACTTGGGGATCTAGACTGTGTGGGTGTGTGCGGTTATTAAAAGAAGTGCTGTGAAATATTAGTCCCCTTTCAAAGAACAAAAGAACCCTATCCACTCTTCTTTCAAAAATGGTCTCCATTCTTTTCAGAGGACATGTGACAGCCATGCTACCATTTTGGAAGTCCACAAATTTTTAATATAAACTATGATTCCCATTTTGTCTCATGAATTTCAAGGATTAATTGAAAGTATCAACTTATCATTAAATAGAAAAGAAAAAGGCACAGCTATTTTGTACAAAATTAGTAACTATAGTGGGAATTGTAGTGGATGTACTATAGATATTTCCTGAATTTCGAAACCAATATAACTGCCATAATTCTTTTGTTTATTTTTTCCAAGGTTTTGTATGACGCGTTCTTTTTGGGAAAAAAAAAAAGTTTCCCAACCAAGTTCTCAAATTAATTTCCAAATCTCTTTTGTTTAAAATTAGGGTGTGGTTTGCATAAGGTTGATGCTCTAACAAATCAAAGTAAGGTGTATCTTTAAATAGTGTCGAAAGACGATTTTTTCAGTAGTAAAAATATTTGTAATGGCCTGAAATTTATTTTCATATAATTATAAAATTTAAAGCTTCAATAATAGTGCAGATCAAGCAGATCTATGAACACTTGAAAATATTGAAAATTGACAGCTTAAATAAAGCTTTACAAGATGCACAATTTCCTAGACTTGAAATCCATATTTTTCACGTCTATTCATCTCGAGGTCGAGATGATTGATTTGAGGGCTTTCAATGACAAAACAACCTCTTCAAGTGAATTTTTGAGGCGGCCGTTGATTTGATTGTTTAAGGCTTCAACCTTATACAAACATTTTCCTTTAAATATTGGAATATCTGATTTGTCTCCTTGTAATTTTATGCTACATTGGCACAATTGGTTTCGAGTCGGGTTATTGTTTTGCAACACGAATAATAATATTATGGTAGTTCTCCTCATTTCTATGATATCTACCCACTTCCACGCCCATTCACTTCCCAAAGTGAAATATATAGAGGGGGAAATGTATTGTGTTTGGATGCTTTAACTGCATTATTAAGAGAAACTTTCCACTTCTACAGTATAGCCCATTGGAAGTTTTGTCGGGCCCATTGTTATATGGATTGAAAGTGTTTTGTAACCATCAATAATTTAATAGCTAATAGTGATAGTGGCCTTGCTATCTTTTATCAAATAGTTAAAGTGGTAGAATTGCTATCTTTTATCAAATAGTCAAAGTGGTAGAAGGGGATTATTCATTGTTTTATGTTCATCCTGATTATTTTCTCTTACAACTTCCCCTTTGTGAAGCTGCTTTGATGGTTTTGTCTGGCCCATTATTTTATGGATTGAAGGTGTACTATAACGGTCAACATTCAATTGCTTTAGTGGCCTTAATATATTTTGTCAAATAGTGGCAAAAAGGGATTACTCACTATTTTATGTTCATCCTGATTATTCTCTCTTACGGCTTTTCATTTGTAAAAACTGTTTTGTTTTTTTTTATTGGGTGTAATGGACATCTTGAGGAAAACGGAATTCTGACCCACTTTATGCATAAGGAATATTTAGGTCTTATAGTCTAGTATTTGCCCATCTTGTGGACCACCATTTTGAGAAGTGAGTCAAATGGGTCCTATTGTTCTTGGATTCAAGAATGAAACATCATATCGTGGTTTTCCCCATGTTCTCCCCTTTGAAATGAATGTGCAAATTATTGCTTTACACATGTGGACTGGGTTAGCGGAGGGGCTACCATTTACTGTTACCTACTCCAATTAATTCATTCCACTAAAAGCGAAATGAAACAAATCAAAGGTGGCGTAAAATTAGAGATTGAACCAAATAAGGATACTAACACACTAATATAAAACTCATGGTGACAACGTTTAAAGATATAACTAGGCTTTATTTTATGAAATTATATATAATGAGACTATTTACTTTTAATATAGAGAGGTCACATTTATCATTGATTGTTAGATTTGAAATCAGATGGTTAATGATGTTCCATTGCTTGAGCACAATGTCCAAAATAAAAATTATATTCTATTTCATATCTAATAGGCAAAAATGATTGTGACTTCTTTGTATAAAAAATAAGAGTAATGATCCTATGAGAAAGTCCCACACTCATACATGTAGGACCCCAAAGGATCACTATTAAATTTAGCACAGATCTCTAAAAAAGTCAAGTCCCACACCCATGTGATAACTTTTCTAGAGATCTATACCAAATTTAATGGCGATCTTTTGGAGTCCTACACATATGGGTGTAGGAGGGTCTCATAGGATCATTACTCAAAAAATAAATGGTTTCATAGTACATAATCCCTTATTTTATAAAGATGACTGCCAAAGTACATTCCTAGCATCCCACGGTTGTAATGCTATTGCTTTTTCCCTCAAACATTGCGAATAATTTTAAATTAAGCCAAAAACATGCATTTAGATGTAAATCATCTTTAGCTAATTAGTAGACATACTAGCTACCAAGGTCTTGCTTTGACATATCGTGTTTTTTTTCGGAAACATGTATGATAACATCTAATCTTTTTAGTTCATGAAGGCCAAAATCACTTTTAGAATATATAGAATATTCTATTGAGTGCTTTCAAAGTCAGGTTAATTTTTTTCAAACTCTGCAACAAAAGTCCAATCACTTGATTTCACATTTGACCGTAAAGAGCAATTATGATAATTTTGTACAATAAGTAAATAGTTTGTACACAACCTTATTTCCTTATGTTTTTTATGAATAAGTTGATATTGGAGCGTAGAGATAATTTGAGTTTAGAGCATGGACTTGAGACTTCAGGAAGGCAAAATCGAAGTCAAGATCCCCAATAATAGCAAGGGGATTGGTATTACTTATCCCATGTACTTTTTATCCCAAAAGGCCCCACCAATACTGCAATGTCTTTTTTCTCATGATAGAGAACTGACTGCACCCCTTATCTTCAAAAAGTTATAGGAAAGAAAGAGGTCGGCACTAAGGATGGCTACCCATGGGACCAGCTCAGGCCCGGCCCGGTTAAAAAGAAATGAAAAAAAAAGAACAAATAAAATAATGACTGCGCTAGTACTGATTCTAGATTGGCCCTCAGACTATAGGTTGTTGCTCAAGACTTTGTTTTTTTGGGTGCGGTTTGTATAGAGCCGAGGCTCTAAACAAATAAAATAGAGAGCACCTTCAAATAGTATCAAGAAATGTGGTTTTAATATTGGAAATCTTTGTGGTAGCCTTAAAATAAAATTATAAAATTTAAAGCTTCAAATATAGTGTAGATCCAGCATACCTAAGAAAATGTTGAAAATTGACGGTCCAAAAATGTGTTACAAGATGTACTATTTTCAAAAAGTGAATACCATTTTTTCTCATGCCCATACATCTTGATGTCTAGATGATTAATTTGATGATATAAGGACATTAAAACAAGCTCTTCTAGTAAATTTTTTAAGGTGGGTTCTAATTTGAATGCTTAGAGTCTAGGCTCTATATAAACTTTTGTCCTTTTTTTAGGTCTGGGCCAATTGGGTTGGCGCCGGGCCAAGCCGGGCCACCCTGGCCATTGCCAACCCTAGTCGGCAGCACATATCCTTTTTTGTTGGGTAAAGGGTCGCACTTGGGAGCTCCGTGAGAGTTAGGTCCGTGTATATTCCAGGGCGATGAATGAATGAGAAGTAGGCCTCATGATACCAACACGTGACTCTCTCCGACCATCTTGTGCACCATGCACGTATAATCCTATTAATGTTTTTGACCTTTTCGGCGCCTTCTTTACGTTGATGTCCATGATGCAATATATATGATTTTCAAGTTTTGAAAATTTTTTCTCCCTTCACCCTCTCATCTAAAGCCTAATTTAGGAGGACTCTTAGGCTTGCGGATATAACATCGTGAACCTTTAAAATAACATTAAAAGGAAGAACAAAAAGAATAAAGCACTTAAAAGGGTTGAAATCATGAGGTTAACTATGACATCCAATTTCTGGACAGCTAGATCCAAGTAATTAAGAAGGACCCAGTTTCTATGTGGCCAAGCCCGCATTTCTACATATGCGGGCTTGTTAATAAATCTATTTTTTGAGATGGATTTTAAGACTTAATTTTTAAAGACATGTAATCTCTGACATAGAGATCATGAATAAGAATAAATAAATAAATTTTAAAAAATAAAAATAATAATTTTAGTAAGAAAACATTTGGACCGTTAGATTCCAATGTTTTAGGATGGAACACCTACTTATATCAATCTTAAAGATGGATGCTTTACACTTATTGAACCGCATATGTACAAATGCAATCCAGCCCGCATAAAACAATTTTCCAGTACGAATTTAATCATTTCAAAATAATAATTGTTTCGTGATTCTTAAGTAGATCTCAAAATTTCACATAAAAAAAATACATAACCTCGAGGAATTATGTTTTTATAATGCTCCCACGTGGCACACCACACGTGCTCAGGTATAAATACATGGGAAGAGCAATATGTAGCAAATAAAACGTTAGTTGAGAGTTCAGATATCGTGCATGGGTTTGTTTTCTCAATCTGGACCTTCGTGGGCTGAGAAAAGCAGATCACGAGATGAATGCCTACTTTTATAAAGTTTTTGCATTTGTCCTTGTCCTTGTTTTTTTTGAGTTGTATTAAGAAACTATTGTTATTGGGGTGGTTTCGGATTGACCCTTCATCAGTTGAAAGGCATCTTAGTGCCCTATCAACACCAATGGGACAATGCACTTCAAGAGAAGAACATCCAAGTTTGTTTGATATGGAGGATAAGTCACTTACCCAAACGTTCCTCTCACTCTCCCCCACTATTTTTAATAACTCTCTACACCAAATTCATGCGGTTTCAGAGGTATGGGGGCCTTTAATATCTTGGTTTTTAGTCTCCCTAAGAAACAAACCGTCCTCTCTCTCTCTCTCTCTCTCTCTCTCTCACACAGTTAGTATGCTTCACACAAAATTCGAGTTGCCTTCATAATATGGATATGCATAAATATGTATGCATCTTTTATAAAAAGGATTTTATAAACTGGTGCAACTGCCCAATTTTAGGGTTGTACGATGAATTGTAATTTTTTTTATTTTAATTAATAAAAAATAGGGTAGGGGCCTTATTCCCCACCGACTTACCAAAGAAAACAAAAACTTTTAAGAAGGGATTTGTGGTTGTCTTTCTCTCTATATGATAGAATGTGTATATACCTTCTCTTTGTCTTTTTTCTTGAAAAGTAATTGGTCTCACTCTCTTTTAGATAATTTTCTAACCACCAATATAGCCTCTGGTGACTTCTTTCTTTTCTAACACCCACAAAATTCATTCTCTAAGTATGCTATTGTATATGTTCTAAATCAATAAAGACCATGTGGAGGTCTTTTCTCTTTCACCCTAAACTTCTCAATCAGTTGCCTAAGTAGGAAAATACTTTAATAATTGACCTCCTCGGCATAAAATCGATTGATTTTTTAATACACTTCATTCTCACCTTAGTCGTTGCTCAACTACTCTCTTACAACTTCATATTGTGGCTCATATAATCCATTGATAGTTCATATTACTATGTATGTCTCTTTTGTTCTTGTGAATAGATACCGCAATATTGTTTTGCTATTTGTTTGATATTTTCTTAGTTCTTAACGCCTTGTTGAATAACTTGGTATGCTATTATATGCCTATCTCCCTCGTGCACTTCCAAACCTCTATGAGGATACCATTTGGTCCTAAAGATTTTCCTATCTTCATCTTTCTTAAAGCTTATTTCACTTTAGATATCCTATTCATGCGGATATAATTATTACCGCCATTCTCATTTATATCAAAAGTTCCTTCTAATGTTATGTTCCCATAGTGTTTGTTTTTAACAATTTTGAAAATGAATTCTCCACCTTTCGTTGACATTGTCATCTTATACTAGGATCTTTAGATCCTCACTCTTAATGCCGCCAATATGATATAGATCCCTACACTTGTTATCTCTCATTTTTACTAGTTTGAAGAAATGGTTTTTACCTTCTCTTGTCCTCGGTTTATTGTATAGATTATCATATATTTTAAGTTTAGTCTTACTATTTTGTTTGCATTTTTTGTAGCTTTTTTATAGTCTTCTAAGTTTGACTATTTCTATTACATTGTCAAGCTTTGTAACATGAATGTTTTTTGCTAATAGCATGCTGAACCTCTTAACTCCACCACCAGGTTTCTTCATCCAAATTTCTTTTCCCTCTAGTTTCTCCTAAAACTTCTTGCGCCACTAATATAGTCGACCATCTTATTCCACGTAAACTTATCTTTATTTTTATAATTGCATTTGTGTTCTTTTATCTATTTATCCCTAAATAATTCTATGTTTTCTTTTTTTAAATCCCACGACATAGCTCTTTTACATCCATTAGTTTCATTCTTTCACCTCCATCTCTTTAGGAAGACATCCATAACTATGAGCCTATATTGTGTTGTAAAACTCTCTCCTAGGATAACCTATTAATTTGACTCTTTCTCTTCACATAATGGTCGATCTACCTTCATGACGAGGTTGAAGTCCATCTGGCTTTTACATAATTCACTCTTATAAGTATCAAATGTTCATCTTTGTTTTCAATGTAGGCATTTTCTATTGTTAGGTTGTAAGCCATAGAAAAATTTGGATAACTTCATTCATCTCATTTCTTTCCTAAAACTATATCCCCCATGTATCCCTTCATATCATCCACTATCTTTTCCTAAATGACTATTTAAATTCCATCTTAGAAAGGTACTCTCCATTTGGTATTTCTTGGACTAGTCCATCCACGTCATCCATAATTATCACTTCTTTCTATCCTCTAGTCATATCTGTGGCTCATAAACATTAATTACATTAATTATCTCTTCCCCTAACACAAGTTTGATCAATAGGAGCCTAGCACCTACTCTCTTGACAATAAGCACATTATCTTTTAAATCTATATACTATCATGTCTATGCCATTACTTCTTTTCCTCTATACCAAAGTTAATATACATAATTTTCTTTGATTTTTTGCCCTTTCAACTTAATTTATTGTACACAAGCTATATTAACTCTTTTGCATCTCATTGTAACATTCCTACATTCCATGTGGCTTGAAAGATCCTACTCTCTTGAACTATCATCTTTGCCTGCGCTCTTCTAGAAGCCTATCACAAGTTTGATCAATAGGAGCCTATCACCTACTCTCTTGACAATAACCACATTATCTTTTAAATCTTTATATACTATCATGTCTATGCCATTACTTCTTTTCCTCTATACCAAAGTTAATATAGAATAATTTCCTTTGATTTTTTGCCCTTTCAACTTAATTTATTGTACACAAGCTATGTTAACTCTTTTGCATCTCATTGTAACATTCCTACATTCCATGTGGCTTGAAAGATCCTACTCTCTTGAACTATCATCTTTGCCTGCGCTCTTCTAAAATTACATAGGAACCCTCTCTTATCACCATAGTCGAGCGTTGCTGCAGCCATCGTTTCCAGGGAATGCTCTAGCTAACTCTTTGCATATTTCTCACTGCAATTGGGTACCGATACAACGTGTCGCTTCGAGGGAATGCCCTAACTTAGGCTTTCTTATTTCTCACTGCGCTTGGGTAGTGTCGTGCATCGCTTAAGGGGAACGCCATAGCATGAGTATATAATATAGGTTTAGGAATCATGATAGCTATGGAAATTTTTTTACATTGGCTGCTTACCTAACATAATCTACCCCTTTTACCTAGGCTTGGGACATGTTAAGGAAAAGTTTAAGGTCCTCTCCTTGTTAGACCTATTTCTCACCTAATGGATATAATTCCCTTTTAATCATGTTTGCTTATATTTTAGAAAATATATTAATCACAAAAATGGATTTTTAAAGTGCATTACACATTTTATTTTTAAATGAGAAATTTTAATAAAAATTAATGTATTTTCAGCATTAAAAAGTTTAAGAGTCATTTTAAAATACTTAGAGGTGATAAAAATAGTCATTTAGGTATTAAAAAATGGGAATTGTATACTGTGAGACCATTTATGTTTCTTATGGGGAGGTCACGATCACTTTTAGCCATTGAATGTAAAATCCAACAAGTGAATGTGTGACACAACATTCGAGAAATTTTATTTTAGATTTTGTGTCTAAACAATGACACATCCTCAACTACTTGATTTCAAATCTCACTATCAATGATGAATGTGATTTCTTTGTATCAAAACTAAATAGTCTCATTGTACACATTTTCTTTTTGATCCACGTGTGACCCAATAACCAAGGGCCCATATATGGGGAGGATCACTTAGTTTGTGCCTAATAGGGTTACTTGGCCCACATGCCCATCTCCTTCCTTTTTCTTTCCAATTAGTTGACAAAGTAAAATTTGGTGGTCATTTTTGGATAATGTTTCGAAAAGATAGGAAGGCGTTTTAGAAGTCTTGGAAAGCAACTGGTTGGTTTATGATATGTTTGAATAAGATATTTCAGATATAAGATATATTATTGTTTATAGAAAAATCAGGGAAGATCTTGGGATGAATTCATCTATGGTTTTTTCTTTAAACTATGCAATTAAAATTATTGATAGAAAGTAGAAGCTCCCATCAAATTATAGTTAATGAGAAGATGATAAGCGAGAATAGATCTCTCTTCATAAACTCTTGTCAGTGCCTGCTTGAAATCTCACAAAAACCAAAAAAGAACCAAGAAAAAAATAAAATAAATGAAATGAATTTAAAATTAACAAAAATAAAAGAAATAAAAATTACCTAGACCAGGCCAATTGGCCCAGGACATCGATAGACATGGAGTTGCAACCCATATCTAATCATGGGTTGATTTACCCATTTGTTTTTTGTTTCCTTGAAGAATTTACTTAGTTGTAAAAGTGGAATTTTCTTCCTTGGATTTTGAGGCGTAGGGCATCTTCATCCTAATGCTATTTTGAAATTACAAAGAATCGGGGTTTGACTTAGGGTTGACTCACCTAGGGTGTTCTAGGGTTTCTAAGATCTAGGGTTTCTAAGCTCTAAGGTTTCTAAGATTTTCTCTAAGGAATTTTCTCTAATTTTTATAGAATTTCTAAAGATTTATGGGCTAAAGGTCTGAATTTTAAAGACCTTAGACAATGATTTGACTTCTAATTTTATGAGAGTCAATTAGGATTAGGACTTCTAGATTTATCTTTAGACTTGATGATAAAATATGACTAGATGATTGGTCAAAGAATTCAATCTTCTACATGTTCTAAGATTCTAGAAAATTCCTGAAAACTAGCTTCTAGAACTAGAACCAGAGATCAAGTATATTAAGAAATGTATTTATTTAGAGTGAACGGGGCTTCTAGAAAAATTTGAGCCCCATTTAGGGTAGTGATGTTTGAGATTCGGCCTAAATTTACTCGGGATGTGTCAGACCTCCTTCTGACCCCTTTGGCAGCGGTCTTATCTTATTTGATATACTTAGAGGGTTTTGATTTGGATTTTCTTGAGGCTTCTGTGCTGTCCTAAATAAGTCTAGATTAATCAGGATATCCTCTGATTGATTTGGTTAGATTTATGTTAATTTACCTAAAATTAGGAATATTTTCTGGTTTTCCAAGGGATTATGAATATTGTTAGGATGTACTATTTGAAGACATTTTTCAGCAGCATGGATTTCTGATGCAGAATAAAAAGAGAAGTCGGTCAATAAAGCTTGACAGACAGTGGAAATTTCAATAGTTTCAGAATGGCCCCAGAACAGGTCAAAATCTTCATAAGGACACCAAAAACTCTTTTGCCAAGTTTTGTCACATTCCGCATCTCTAAAGCAGTGCAGACTGAGAAACAGTACCGGCAGAATTAATCTTTATCACCCTAAAACGAACCCCTATGACTACAACCCTACTTTTAGAACATCAAATGGACCTGAGACTACTGCCATTGTATTCGGCATGGTTGAAAACCCTTAGAGATCAAATTACACCTTAAACAGACACTCCAGGAAGAAGTTATGTGTAAAAGATCAAAACAAGAGGAGCCGCACACTATACTTGAACGGCCACCCTGCAACTAAACTTCATTAAAGGGATAGTGACAAATAGTGACTTGCAATGCTCATATCTTGCTTGTCCAAGGTTGAATCTCGCTCAAACTTATTGGAACGTGTTCGTCTCGTCCAGACGAGCTTTTCGATATGTGGCACGCCTCGTGACGACGGTCGAGCAAGGAGAAAAACCAAAGAGAATTGCTGATCCATAAAGTAAGTTGCAGGAAAATCAGCAGCGACATGCCTCGCTCGCACAGCCAAATCATGGCGATCGCGTACCCGATTGACATGAAACTAGTTGTATCACGTGCATAAGGTCCATGGCTATCAGTGGTTCGAATCTTGCGCATGATAAACGGTCGGATTTCACACACAAAGCTGATGAATTAGATGTAAATTTCGGTATAGAAATTCCAAATTCTGACCAAAACTCAAAAGTTACAAAATCCTTGTTCGGGCATGAAATCGAGCTCCATTTGTTGCCACGTGACCGTGACAGCATGCTCAGTGTGATCCAGTGAAGAAATCACAGAAAAACAACAAGAAACAAGCACACTATTGATCCGAAATTTGTAAGATTCATCCAAATTTCAAGTCGCATGATCGTGGCTTAAAAGCACGATCCATGACTCGAAGTTTGTATCAAATCGATCTCCATGCCGAGACCTACAAGAATACAATCATATTTCGGACAAATGGGCATCAGAGCAACCCCAGATCATCCATGAAAGATCACGCATGTTCTAAGGTAACAGCATAGACTATTCTGGAATTTCCCCAATTGATTGGAAGAGGCAAATCAGTCATTTTGTACCCTATTTTCTTATTTTATTTAATTCAATTAAATCTTAATTTTCAGTAATTAGGTTTAATTTTAATCAATCTACCCATGTTTGAGAAAAACTCTATATATATCACGTACTATCATTGTACATAGACCGAACTTTGCTTAATAAAAATTTCCATCTCTTCTTATCGTTGGGTCAAGTTTCGAGAGAGACAGGAAGGAAAGAGAAACCTTTAGGTCGGTACCCCTGGGCTTAAGGTAAATCTCTTTCTCTCTCTTCTCTTCTTTCCTCTCTTCTTCTCTCTTTTCTTCTTTCTCTTCTCTTTCGTCTGAGTTTTTCTCAGAGGCCATGCACGATAATGGATGTGTCGTGCATGCCTCTTGCTTTCTTTCCTTTCCTACGGTTTCACAGGTCATGCATGGCGATGGTAGCACCATGCATGAGTTTCTTTCCCCCTCTCTTCATTCTTCTATATCTCTCAATGAAGTTTGTAGACGGCGCTGCTCATAGCTGTCCGCAGGCGTATCCTCGGCATCCCGCGTAAGTGCAGATGGCAATGCCTATTGCCGCTTGCAGAGGTCTCATCCTGTTGTGAGTCTATTACAAATGGCGATGCCTATCGCTACCCGTGAAGGATTGCGGCAATACCTTTCACCGTCAGCAGGCTTCTCTTACGTCTTGCACCTATCACAGATGGCGATGCCTATCATCGCCCGGGAAGGGTCATGATGATGCCTATCGTCGTTTGCGAGCTTCTCTCTTACACCTTGTGCCTATCGCAAATGGTGAGGCCTATCGCCACCAGTGAAGGGTCGCGGCGATGCCAATCGCCGTCTGCAGGCTTCTTTTGTGCGCTCGGTGCCTATCGTCGTCTGTGACCTTCTTTCGTGTGTTCCGTGCCTATAGCTTCTCTTGCGTCTCTCGCTTATCGCAGACGGCAACGCATATCGCCACCCATGAAGGGTTGCGGCGATGCCTATCGCTGTCCGCAGGCTTCTTTCTTGTGCATGATGCCTATCGCCCTTCGCATACTTCTCTCACGTCCCTCACCTATTGCCATGCATTTCGCAAGAAGTTATCGCCGCTTGTGGAGGGATGTGCTACCCTCTCGTGTTGCCAACGGTGAGGCCTATCGCTGTCTAAAGTTCGCTGCTTCCCCCTTTCGCCATGAGTAGCAACGTCTAATGTCATCCAGGGGTCACGACAGTGTTACCCCATGGCCGCGGGTGGCGATCTTAATGCCATCGGGACCCTCCCTCTCCGTTATCTCGCGCCTTCTCTTCGTTCTCTTTACTCCTCATTCTTGCTTGATTAAAGTCCAAACTTAATCTAGCACTATCATAGCGATCTGGCTGTCGACCAGTGTTGCTGTCGTACTGGTCCAGAGTACCATGCTCGTCTTGCTGCCACACCAGATTAGGACAATCATATCGACCTTGGTTCCGAGTAGTATTGCTGTCACGTCGGTCTGAGTTACCGTGCGCATCTTGCTACAACTCTGAGTCTGTCACTGTACTAGTCCAACTATCATGCTGGTCTCGTCCCTATATCAAGTCCCCTTCTCTTTTCTTTATTTATTCAAACCTTCTTCTTCATCACCATAACTTTCTTCTCTATGAATGTGTATTGCCCTAAGACAAGGGTGGGTCCTCCGGCCTACTTATCTTGCAAGTTAACCATGATAGTGTTGTGCAGAAAACAAGGAGATTGCAAGTCAAGGGAGACGACTTCGAACCAGTTAAAGCAGGTGGGGGGCTTTCCTTCATGATCTATGAGGGGGCCTGTGCGAGTCAGCCCGAGTAAGTCACGGACCTAGGTGAGGTTGGTTCCCACAATAAAAGTCCTCTCTCACTAATTTAGCACGTACCCTTGTTCTGTGAACAAGGTTCCCGCGAGAGCGATCTCAGATCCTGGGTCTTCTGAACCCGAGACACGTGTCACCCGATCACTTAAATCCGAGGGGTGAGATAAGGCATCCGACCAGTTTGGCGACTCCATTGGAGACTTATTACTTGCACGATCACATCACCTTTTACTTTCATCACTATATTTCATGGCATCTGGGTTATTCAACCTGTTCATCCGAGTTGGGGATTTTCTGAACTCGCACTCGTGATCGTCCCTAGGAAGCGAGCTTCTCAAGCCTCGTTCCTTACACTCTTCTTGAGTCAGGACTCACACTCCGGCTCCCAAGTTCTCTCCTAGATTGGTGTGAGAAGGTACTTGAAGGTCCCTAACTCCCCGCTTCCTAGCCCTGGTGGACCCTCCACCAAGGCCCATCTTATTGGTGGCACACATGCCACCACACACAGCATGCACCCTGCTACTGGTAAGTCCCTTCCCAATCACATTGCTAAGGTACGCCAAAAAGCTGCCCTGTCCACTTTCACAAAAGGCAAGCAGGTTGCCGCAAGGCCACCTCCCATACTCCTTCATCACCCCAAACCTCTATGCTTAGATGCTTGACACACCGAGGGGGAGATCCTAGGGCCTCCACCTCTCACACGCACCTAAAGACTTGTGGTCCATCCACTGCCACACCTCAGGGAAACTTTTATGCTGCCTTGAGTTTGCATTCAAGACTAGACCGAACCCTGCACGCGCCATGCATCTGCATCCCACAGCTCGGGGCAATGCCAACTCGAGCACATGAGGGTCGACCACTTTGTCCTCCCTCTCAGCACGCACAGCTTCACCCTGTGAGAGATAAGCTCTTACCCGTTACCTCATAGACACGAGCTCATAGGTTTCGGCCTCCGAAGGTTGAACCAGCTGGCTGAACCCAAGCTGACCTCAAGTCACCAGGATGGTTACCTCCAAAGGTTAACACACACCAATTTCACAAGTTCCTCCTCGATCCCGACTCAGGGGGAGTCATGAGTCAGTTCCTTCTTATGTTACTCTTTCTTCGACATGCAAACACTTAGAGACCTGGTACTCAAAGGTTTTCCCTAAGAGTACCATCTTGAGTTAGCCACCCCAGGTCAGCTATGCACCCGGACCTCACAAGGGAATTTGGGGCAAAGGCCTTATGGTAGATAGAAGCCTACAGACTCCAAGGCAGCAGCCTGGATTGCCCTCTATCCTAGGACCTCATTCTCTGCTCTAGCTGATAGACACCGCCCTCGCATGCTCAAGAAAGACGGGGTAATCCAAGTCTCAAGCTTGATTCTAGAGTGAAATTTATTGCAGTCTCAGGCAATTGAAGTTACCACTCTTGATGACCTCCTCTCTCACAATCCCTTCTTCCCTCTTTGGATTCCAGAACCTAATCAATAATTCCAAGATTTCTCGGTAGTTATCATCGTAGGAAAAGATCGAGCTGCCAATAAGTCACAGTCCCAAGACTGTCAAGAACCGGTCCTCACAAGGTCGGCGTATAAGGCTGAAGTCCAGTTGGGGCATGCTGCGCCCCTACGGACCGACTTGCCACGTACGACTCGCCAGCCCTGACAGTCCATGACTCCACCTGGCTCTGACCTTCCAAAAGAAATGGTTAGTATCACAGTGATCAACATGTCGGATGACGCCCAAGAAGAGCGGATGAACAGGTTTGAGGTGATGATGCCATCCATTATCAAAAAGATGGATCGCCTCGAGGCCTCCAAGTCACCTGCTTCCCTTCCTCACCATAAGGCCGACTACCAGCCTGAAGGACACAGCTGCCGGGCAAACACCCCCACTGACCTCTCAAGACAGCTCTGCTCTCTGCAGGGTTTCGCAAACTGACATAGATTCCATGGTGACCCACAGTCTTAAGACTAAAGTCCCGGGCATGCAAGGGGTGCCGCTTTACCAAAGATCGAACCCCCCATTTATTGATCAGGTGACGTTTCCCCCAAACTATCATATGGGGAAGCTCCCCTTGTTCAATGGTACTACCTCCCCGCACTAGCATACCGCTCACTTTCAAGTGGCTTGTTGAGAGACGGCAAGCGACGGGCGACTCCCCCTTCATCAGTTCATCAAGACTCTCGAAGGGCCAGCCTTCCAGTGGTATTCTCGGCTACCTTTAAGCTTGGTGCACGCATGGCAAGATATGGAGCAGTTTTTTTACCAACGCTTCTATGAAGTCTAGAGAAATGTGGAAACCATCGAGCTCCTCACTCTGACTCAATACCCTAGTGAGCCAGTCGATAAGTTCATCACCCGATGGAGAGAGTTGGCAACCTATCATGCCACTCCATGACTGAAAGAGAAGCAGTTCAAACCTGCACATGAAATTTGGTGCCTGAGATCGCCCTGCATGTTGAGGCCTCCAATCCACCCTCCATGTCAAAGCTCATCTCTAAAGTAGTTCGTATAGAAGGTCTGTCCAAGCACCATGGTGGATCTCATTCTTGGGAAATGGTCGGGGCAATGGCAATTCTTGCCACAGCAATCGGGGCAACCAGCAAAAAGCGGTGATTAGTGCAGCTGTCACCATGACTGAAACTATGAAAGCCGCCTCTCAAACCTTAGACCTCTCCAAGGCACAAACACCTCAGCCTAAAGGCAAGCAACAACAGTCCTATAACAAAGTCCTGCCCCTTAAAAATATAAATCAAAGTGATTACTGAATCCAGCACCAGAACAAGGTGTACTCCTTCGAAAAGGAGTGGGTTCCTGTGCTACTTCGATTACTACTGGAACAAAACATGATCCAGTTGCTGGAGGTCAACACCCCAGAACATGAGAGGTACTGTGCTTATCACAGGAGACTTGGCCACCCCACTACAGAGTGTTATATGCTCAAAGACATTATCGAAGCCCTTATTACCAAGGGCCAGATAATGCTCGAAGAGCTAAAGAAAGCATTCGGGACAACTGAGGCTTCCTACAGTGACAATCCAAGAGGATGACGGGGCACCCGCTGTCCTCCGTGCACTATTCTCCATAATGCTCGAAGAAGGTCTCATCACGCTAAAGCCGACAAGGTAGCCCAAGTTCCTGCATCTAGGAGCTGAGAAACTCTGGTGTCCATATCATCTAATACAAGGCCATGAATTGAGCGAATGCATTGGCTTCCACTAGCTCTTGGCAAAGAAGATGTAGCAACACCAAGAAGTTCATGGTAACCCAGAAGGACACCCTCGAGTCCCTGCTCTACCAGTGCAAGAAGACCTCCTACCACAAGCCTAAGGAATTGCTGAGTTAAACCCTTTGCAGGCCCTCTTCAAGGCGATTCTCCAACAGTGTCTCATCACTCCCAAGACCACCAGGCAACCTAGGTGTCTTACTCAAGGTACAAAAAATCTCTAGTGCCCATATCACTAGGTATGGGGCCATGAGCTCGCAGAATGCTCTGGGTTCGAAGCTATAGTCTCAAAGAAGGTACAGGAGGACCACATTATTTGTGCTATTCTACTAGAACGCTTCCAAGCCAACACTCCTGTCCAAGAGAAAATCCCACTCTAGGTCCCCTACGAGGATATCTCAGACCCTTCAGAACCCTTGACTTCTCAACCTTGGGAAGTCTACCATGGACGAAGTAGGCTCAATTTCCTAAAGCGTGAGGCAGTCCACTAAGCTAGGGCTACTCATCAAGTTGATACAACAAACCGAGCACCTCCCGAGGGCTCCAAAAGGAGATGAGAACCTAGGTCAACGCACCGTAGGAACCACATTCCTCAACCACCAGTTGAGAAAGAATATCTCAGGCCTCTTCCTCCACTGCCGACCTTACGGGACTTCATTCCAGGCGCAACTTGCCTTATCCCTTCGTCCAATCAGGTGGACGTCCCTGAGTCATCAACTTCTCGGGACTCATCCAATATGGGTGACGACACTAAAAGCGCCCCCCAAAGGTCAGAGCTGGGGCAAGACCTAAAACACCCCCTGCACATGTCCAATTCTAGCGACAACGTAAAAATCAGCCCAAAACATTTTAACTCTGTTGTTTCATCTTCTCCTCCTCCCTCCTCTTCTATCTCTGTCACAAGTGTACTTCGGAAATGCCCAAACTTCGACACTCTGGACAGAGAGCTCAAAGGAACCAACATCAGCAGATCACACGAAAGGCGTCTAAGAAAGATGCTGGCCCAGGTGACTAGATTCTTGTTAGTCGTCGATGCCCTGGAAACCCAAGCCAAGTTCGAGCCATTTTCAAATTCCTGTTTCGAGGAGGCCTCCCATATGTTGCAGATCTTAGAAGTACCATCCAACACGGTGCAAATGAACCTAAGATCAGGGAAGAAGCTACAGCCCACACCTCAGAAGCTCAAGGCCCTCAAGTTTCATGATCCTTCACTTTTCCCTAAACCTCAACCTCAACCTCCACATACCTAATACAAATCCTTATTACCTCCCCATCAACCCAGACTGCACCAGCCGAACAACAAAGTTAGCTAGTGTCACAAACCAAAACTCAACCAAAACCTGCTCCTAAACCTACCCTACCACCCAAACCAGCGACTGGATCTAGAACAAAGAAGGCTAATGAGGATAAGGTGAAATATGACGTAATTGGGCATTTGAAAAAGGTTCCAGCCCTTTTAAGCATCTATGACGCCCTTATGTTGTCCAAAGACTACCGTATGGCCCTGATTCAAGCCCTTTCTAACTCGAAAGTCTACAAGACTGAAGTGAGTGCTTGACAATCACATTTTCCAAGATGACCTGCAGTTTTGACGAAAATTTCACCATCACCCCTCTTCATGAATGGTGAATTCCATGCCTGCCCTATCCACCGGTTTATGTTGGATGGAGGGTCAGCAGTCAACCTGATCCCAAGAAGGAACCTCGTCTCGTGAGGATGTTGAAGACTTTGGGTGAATGATTACAGATATGTTCAAAGAAGAGGAAAGACAAGGCAAGATCCTCCCCTTGACTCGTATCTACCGAAGTATACCTTGACACCTCTCCGAAGTCATGGTGTCATCTCCCGAAGATGAAGCCTCTACCTCTACTTCTAATTCACCAAAACAAAATGATGAGCTGGAAGCAAATCCTAAGACTGAGGAAGCCCTAGAGGTAGACCTTCTAGCACCGAGGGTCACCTATACGTCAGACCAACAAAAGGTCCTGCATGTCCCCATTTCTCTTCTAGAAGCAGAACTGACATACCAATCACCAAGGAAGGTACTCGAAATCTTGTCCTCCTTGAACAAGGAGATCACCAGCAATCAAAATAAGGTTTTACACTTCTCAGAGGCTCTTGGTGAAGTACAAGTGGACAAGAGTCAGCCCTCCAACTCTCAGAAACAAGACCCCATGGCAAAGCTGAGAAGTGAGGTTCGCAGCCTCCAGAATCAGTTGGAGGTTATGCGCATCGCTTCAAAGCACTTGAAGAAGTTTGTCCCTGAGACTAAGACATATGACGAGCTCAAAAGCAATGCACCTTGAATCAAAGCCAAGGCTCCCCCAGATTGGAGTTTTTACAGCGAACAGGCTCACCAAATCATGAGAGCCATGGATTATGAACCCCTATCGAATCAAACACTAAGGGGAGAGGAAGCAATTGCGCCTCATTTCGAGGTCATTGAATCCACAGTAAGCTGTCATAAGACAAGGCAAGGAGCGAGCTATTCTTTTTCGGGCAATAATAAGGACTGTTCTGAAATTCCACTCATTGTTAGCTGGGGCGAAACAGTTCTTTCGCACCAAATTTTAGAATTTCTTTTAATTCAATTAAATTGTAATTATCTTCAATTATAGGTAGTTTTTGGGCATCCACCCATGTTTGGGTCCAATTCTATATAAGCATGTAAAGCCAAATTGTAAAATCCCCTTGGGTTCATTCTTAAAGATTCAATAACGACTTCATTTTTTTTTAAGCTCATGGATGCGTCCTGGAGAGAGAGAGGAGAGAGAAAAAAGGGTCGGTATCCTTCAATAAGATAACATTCTCTCTCCTCCCCTTTTTCTCACTCCTCCCCTCTTTCTCTCCTCCCGTCTTTCTCTATCCTCCCCTCTTTCTCTCTCTTTATCTCTCTTCTTCTCTTATTTATCTCTCTTTCTCTCTCTTCTTCTCATCTCTATCTCTCTTTCTCTCTTCTTCTCATATCTATCTCTCTTTCTCTCTCTTCTTCTCATCTCTATCTCTCTTTCTCTCTCTTCTTCTCGTCTCTATCTCTCTTTCTCTCCCTTATTCTTCTTTTTATCTCTCTTTCTCTCTCTTCTTCTCATCCCTATCTCTTTTCTAGTCTTCTTCTTAAAACATAGCCGACAATGGTTAGTGTCGACTGTGTTTTTCTCTCTCCGCTCTTCTTAAAACACAATCGGTAATGCCTAGTGCTGACTGTGTCTTTCTCTCTTTGCTCTTCTTAAAACACAACCAGTAATACCGAGCACCGACTGTATCTTTCTCTCTCCTATCATCTGAAAAAATACAGCCGACGATGCCTAACGTCGACTGTATCCTTCTTGTCCCCTCTCTCTCTAACACAACTAGTGATACCTAGTGCCGACTGTATCCTCCCTCTCTCCTTCTTGCCCCATCTCCCTCTAACACAACCGATGATACCTAATGCCGACGTGTCCTCTCTCTCTTCTTCTTCTAACACAATCGGCGATGCCTAGAGTCAACTTAAGATTTAATTGAATTAAAAGAAATTCTAAAAATGGGTGCAAAAAGATTGTTTTGCCCTTGCTTAACAATGAGTGGAATTCTAGAACAGTCTTAGCTACTACCTGAGAACTTACGTGATCTTTCGTGGCTGACCCGAGGTTGCTCTGATGCCCGTTTGATCGAAAGATTATTCTTTTCTTGTAGGGCTTGACATGGCGATTATTTTGATACCAACTTCGAGCCATGAATCATATTTTTTAGCCATCATCATGAGACTTGATAGTTGTTTGGATCTTGGAAACTTCTGATCGATAGTGTGCTCGGTCCTTGATGTTTTTCTATAATTTTTTTATCGAAGTGTACTAAGCATGCCGTCACGATCGCATGGCAACAAACGGAACTAGATTTGGAGCCGAACGAAGATTTCACAACTTTTGAGTTTTGGTCGGAATAAAGAATCTGGTGAACGAAATTTCAGTTATTTCATCGGCTTCGTGCATGTAATCTGACCATCCATCATGTACGGGTTTCAGATCAATGATAGCCCTAGATCTTATGCAAGCAATGGAATTGGTTTTGCGTCGATCCATGGCATGAGCATCGTGATTTGGTCTATCGAGCAAGGCATGTCGCTGCTGAATTTTATACAGATTCTTCATGGATCGGCAACTTCTCTCTAGCTTTTCTCCTTGCTCAGACATCATCTCAGGGAGTGCCCTATATCGAATTGTTCATCTTGCTGACACGAATAATTTTACCAAATTTGAGAGCGATCCGACTTGGAACAAGTGAGTTATGGGCCCCGAAAGTGACTGCCCATGACTGTAAAATCCGCCACCTTTAATGGTGTTTTGGTGTAGTGAAGCCACACATGAATAGTGTGCGGTCCCTCTTGTTTCAATGTTTTTCTCATATCTTTGTTTTGGAGTGTCTGATTAAGCCGGAACATGGCCCATTTCAACGTACTAGATCTAATGGCGATGGTGCCACAGTGATTTGAGATTCCAAAAATGTAGTTCTAGTTGTAGGGTCTGTTTCAGAGTGCTAGATTCTATTTTTCTAAAAACTGTTCCTTTGTGTTTATTGCCTTAGACATGTGGTAATGTGACGAAACTTGGCAGGTGGTCTTTTGGAGTGCTGAGGACGAAGTTGACCAGTTTTGGTGCCATTTTGAAACTGTCAAGTATTTTCCCTGATTTGTAGGCTTTATTGACTTGATTCCAACCAGGGACCAAGGTGCTAAAAAATACGTTCAAACATCGACCTCTTCACCCCTTGGAAGCTTCTTTACGTTAGGAATTCGGTAAGAAGGACCAGCCATTATAAAGGGCTCCATGATTCAAATAATAAAATGTTAAGGCACTAGATCAGCACTGGTTGTGCCCTCAAACCTTAGCGTCGACTACTTCTGCTAACCCTTAGCACCGGTTGAGTCAGCCAAAGCTTAGCACCTGCTGTGTCTACTAATGCTTAGTGTTGATTGTGTCTGATAACGCTTAGCAGTGACCAGGTTTGCTAAAATTTAAGCGCCAGCTATGTTTGCCAACGTCTAGCACCAACTGTGTTTAGATCTCTCGCACGTGCCACAGATTCTATGTGTGACACCTCGAGCCCCGCTATGGTGACCTGACAATCATCGTCACGACACATGAGTGAATGACAACCGTCGCCATGTCCTTCTATGCCGCCTAACACACGAGCAAATGACAACCGTTTGCCTTCCCCGAGATGGTCCACCTTTGGTGACCTTTGTGTTCCCTGCCCCTTCGAATTCTCTCCTGAATTGCTCCTATACAGCTGGAAAGTCACCAAAGACACCAGGAAACTACCTAAGCCCCCATAAAAACTCCCAAAACAAGCGGAAATGCCCACTGATGCACTGCCCGCCTCTCCAACCCTTAAAACCACAGCTGGGATTCACTGTTTCCTAGGCAAAACCCCTTGCTCTCACTAAGAAATTGCTGAAAACCATCGAAAAAATCCTGGGTAGCTCTTTTCTCTTCCCTAAATCACAGGCAGAGTTCACTGATTCCCATGTGAGCTCCCCTTTCTCCATTGATTCCCAGGAAAAACAACTCCATGTTTACTCCGTTTTCTCGCTTTTCTCCAGCAAACTTCACCAATCCCTGGCAGACTTCGTCTTGTTGAAACCTTCCCTGTAAAAACCTTGCTAGAATCCTTGGTTGCTTGTTAGAGCTCCCACCACAGACTCTGCTCATTGTTAAAAAAAAAAAATTGTTTAAGTTTTTACCTTCAGTAAAAAATGGGGAAAATGGGGTTCTACCCCATTATATAGCCAATGCTCTTCCGAAAATGCCCCTCACAAATTGGGAATCCCAGCCACATCTAGAAGATCAAATGACAATGCGTCAGGATCGGGTCAGGCTCAAGTCAAAGCCCAAACACAAACCCATGCCCTACATCAGCTGTGTGTTCAGAGACTTCAGTGCCTCTTATTTTGATTGTGACTTCAGTGCCAACTATGTGCTTGAAGCCCCAGCGCTGGCTGCTTTCTCTGTAAACCCAGCGCTGGCTGTGTGTTCAAACACTCAGCGCCGCCTGCCTTTCAACAACCCTAGCACTAGCTGTGTGCTCGGCAGCTTAGCGCCGGCTGTGTTCATGCAATAGCACAGACCGTCCTTAGCACCGGTTGTATTTTAAGGAGCCTAGGCTGAAGCCATGTGTGTCCTATTGCTATCTCCAGTGAGGTTGCACCTTGACTCTGACGTATTGAACCTAGGTCGATCAAAATCAGGTCATGACTTCTCTTCCCGAATAGGAGAGCCATACTCGTACTATAGCCTATTATCCCCAGTGGAGTTAGAGTTTTTTTTACTGCTGCATCCCTCAGTGGTGCCTCACACTTATTTATTTTGTCCTCAAGGATGTAAAAGACCCACATTTGTCTCCTAATCCCCAATGAAGTTTGTTTCCATTCTCCATCCCTCGTTGGGCCACCATCTCCATTTGAGCCCTCTGCTTGTGAATGGCCTTAGCCGTTTTCTCCCCAGGGACTCAGATTGCCATCCACAGACTTATTTCCCATGAAGCTCCACCTACATGGCGACCCACACAATGGTCTAGATGCACGACCCTAAACTGCATGGTCCAAACTATATGACCTTAAATTGCATCGGAGGTCTAGTTGCATGACCTTAAACTATATGATCCTGGCTGCATGACTATAAAACTGCATAGCTATGGTCTAGATGCATGACCCTAAACTGTAAATGATGTGTAGTTGTACGACCTTAAACTGCATAGTCCCAGTTGCATGACTTTAAAACTGCATAGCTTTGGTCTAGTTGTATGACCCTAAAACTATAGTACATGTGTTAGCCACATGATGTTAAAAGGCTCAACACCATGGTCCAAACTATATGACCTTAAACTGTAGCGGAGTTCTAGTTACAAGACCTTAAATTGTATGGTCATGGCTGCCTAACTTTAAAACTGCATAGTTATGGTCCAGCTGTATGATCCTAAAACTATAGTACACGTCCTAGCCGCATGATGTTAAAAGGCTGAGAACCACGGTCTAAACTATACGACTGTAAACTATAGCGGAGGTCTAGATGCACGACCTTAAACCGCATGGTCCTAGTTGCATGACTTTAAAACTGCATAACCACGGTCCAAGCTATATGAACCTAAACCATAGTGCACGTCTTGGCCGCATGATGATAACTGCTTTGCATAGGTCCCAGAGGTATGACCATAAACTCGCCCTCACATACGCGCACACACCTTTTTACGTACATCTTCATGCACGTCTTCCTTAACCAACCCATGCGTGTGCACTACCTCCTCAATGAGTCCATTTACTTCATCATCCTTCATCATTCCCCAGTGAATCTCACCCGTGCTCACAAATCGGCGAACCATCCCGCCACCTATACTCGTTGCAAGCTAATGGTTCACCATTTTTCACACGCCTTTCATACCTCATCCATCTTTCATAGGTAGCTTCCTAGCATCTTCCTAAAAGTGAGCTAAAACAATTATCATACTCACTCCATGGCCTCTACCAATTGCAATCCATCTCCATTATGGTCTAGCTGTATGACCTTAAACTGTAGTGCATGTCCTGACCTCATGATGTTAAAAGGCTTCACATAGGTCTCGAAGGCATGACCTTAAACACGCGTTCACAAAAAAAAAATGAAATAATGGGCATGATGTATACCTTAATAAGGGAACGCCATGAAAAAAAATGACGGATGGGCATGGTCACGAAACCATGACTAAAAGAGTTACGTGAATAAAACCAGGGAACGGTGAAAACCTAATAGAGCATCGTGAGTAAAAATGGAGGAATAAGGGTGAACATGGGCATAAGGTCACGGGTAAATGAGCCCTAAATAAATGGAAGTTGGTGAAAACCGTCTCTACGGCACCGCTTCCCAAGTTCAAGTGAAAATCCACATAGGACGCTTGGACAAATAAACAGGTTGATGCAGCACTCGCCTCAATAGGCGGCTTTAGCCCTCACTCAAAAAAAAAAAAAAAAAAATCCCTGTTGTTACAATACCACGGGTCCAAAAATACGAGCTGTAAAGAAAAGATTCTGACAGCCTGAGTCCAGTTGCAAAAAAGACTTGAAGGACATAATACTTGCCAAGATGGCAAGACAAGTCTCATGTGAAAGAGCATCATTCTCAGGAGGCTATGAAACACACTTCCAGATGCCGGAGACGCCTTGAGAAGGCTAAGTCAACCATGACTTTGGAGCGGCAATCAAATGATTGTCGTAGCTGCAAAGCAGTGGGTAGGAGTGGTTGTACTCAAAGCTGGTCACCTCGATAAACTGAGGTACCCTACCCATGCACGACGCAAATGAGCGTCAACAAAAGGATCTTCAACACAATAAACAAATGAGAAAGTTACTCCGACAAACCAAAGATGCTCCAAGAAGGCTAAGTCAACCATGACTTTGGAGTAGCAATCAGATGATTGTCGTAGCTGCAAAGCAGTGGGTAAAGGTGGTTATGCCCAAAGTTGGCTATCTCGATAAACTGAAGTACCCTACTTGCCAAGGAACAACTGGTACATTACATAGATGAGCGCCAACTAAAGGCTCTTTTGTTGTCTATCTAAGAAAAAGAAACCAAGGACAATTGGAACAATGCCCTTCGACATGGCACTCAATGTCCAAACGGGCCTAATTTTGACTGATGAGGTCCGTACAAAATCCTCAGCTTCAGAATCGTAAACAGTCCATATGTGGGTGAGGACTCCCTAAAAAACTCTATCCTCTCCCTAAAGTCTCCATGGACGGACTTGCGAATAATGCATCCCTACGTCTGAGCATCGTAGTTACACCATTGTGCGAATTTCCTCGACGTTCACGTGGTCCAGTGTTTAAGAAGCAAAAAAGTAATAAAGACGAAGAAAATTTTCCTAATGATGTCCTTCTCACTTCTCTCGAAGCACAACATTTGATGGGGTAAGTTGCTTGAACACAATTGTGAACACCTTGGTCCCTGATGCGAAATAAAGAGGAAGCAGGTCAATAAAGCCTACAAAATAGTGGAAATTTAACAGTCTTATAATGGCCCCATAATCAGTCAAGATCTTCATCAACACTCCAAAAGGCCACCTGCCAAGTTTTATCTCTATTAGACATGTCTAAGGCAGTGAACACAAAGAAACAATTTCAAATAAATTGGCCTCTAGCACCATGAAATGGACCCCGTAATGAGAACTATATTTTTGGTGTCTCAAACGGCTGTGGGACTGCAGCCATTGGATCCAGCACAGTTGAAAACTCCTATGGGTCATGTTTCGGCTTAATCGGGCACTCCAGGACAAAGTTATGGGTAAAATACAAAAAAGGGCAGGCCGCATACTATTCATGTGTGGCCATCCTGCACCAAAACGCCATTAAAGGTGCATGTTTTTATAGTCACAGGTAGTGACTTTCGGGGCATATATCTCACTTGATCCAAGTCGGATCGTGCTCAAATTTGGTGAGCGTGTTTGTATTGTCAAGACGAGCGTTTTGAAATGTGGTACACCCTGTAACGATGCCCGAGTAGGGAGAAAAACTAGAGAGAAGTTGTTGAGCTATGAAGAAAATTGTGAAAAATTAAGCAGCAGCACGCCGCACTCCGATGGCTAAATCACGACGCTCACATACCTGATCGGCATGAAATCAGTTGCATTATGTGTAAGGTCTGTGGCTATCGCTGGTTCGAACCTCGCATACGATGAACGGTTGGGTTTTACACACGGAGGTGTCGAAGCTGCTGTAAATTTTGGCCGTCAGATTTCAAGATTCCGGCAAAAAACTCAAGACGATAAAATCTTCATCCGGACATGAAATTGAGCTACATTTGTTGCAACGTGATTATAACAGCATGCTCATTGTGATTCAACGAATAAATGAAAGAAAAAACATTAAGAAAAAAGCGCACAATCGATCCACAGTTTTCAAGATTCAAGCAAATTTCAAGTTTCATGATCATGGCTTAAAAACATGATTCATGGCTCGAAGTTGGTATCAAATCGATCGCCATGCCAAGCCCCACAAGAAAACAATCATCTTTCAATCAAACGGGCATCAGAACAACCTCGAATCAGTCATGGAAGATCACGCAAGTTCTCAAGCAGCAGTAGGGATTGTTCTGAAATTCCACACATTTTTAGGCCGGGGCAAAATAATCCATTTGCACCCATTTTTATAGATTCTTTTAATTCAATGAAATTGTAATTATCTTCAATTCTAGATAATTTTTGGGTGTCCACCCATGTTTGGACCCTATTCTATATAAGAATGTAAAACCAAATTGTAAAATCTCTTGGGGTTCATTCTTAAATATTCAATAAAGACTTCATTTTTGCTTAAGCACGTGGGTGCATCTTCGAGAGAGAGAGAGGAGAGAAGAAAAGGGTATGTACCCATTGGTAAGGCAACTTTCTCTCTCCTCCCTCTTTTTATTTCCTCCCCTCTTTCTCTCTCCTCCCCTCTTTCTCTCTTCTTCTCATCTCTATCTCTCTTTCTCTCTCTTCTTCTCACCTCTATCTCCCTTTCTCTCTCTTCTTCTCACCTCTACCTCTCTTTCTCTCTCTTCTTCTCATCTCTATCTCTCTCTCTCCTCTTCTTATCCGTGTCTTCTTTTTATTCTATTTCTTAAAACACAGCCAGCAATGCCTAGGGCCGACTGTGTCTTTCTCTCTCCGCTCTTCTTAAAATACAGACAACAATGCTTAGTACCGATTGTCTTTCTCTCTCTATTCTTCTTAAAACACCATCGATAATGCTTAGCACTGACTGTGTCTTTCTCTCTCCTCTATCCTTAAGAAAATACAGTCGGTGATGCCTAGTGCCAATTGTGTCCTTCTTGCCCCCTCTCTCTTTAACACAGTCAGCGATACCTAGTGCTGACTGTGTCCCCTCTCTCTTCTTCTTCTAAACACAGTCGATGATGCCTAGCACCGACTGTCTTCTTTCTCTTCTTCTTCCAACACAGCCAGCGATGCTTAGCGTCGATTGTGTCCTTCTCCCTCTCTTCTCACACACTCTTCTCCTTCTTTCCTTGCCTTCCTCTCTTTCTTTCTCTTCTCCTCTTTATTCTCTTACTTCTCTCCTTTATTCTCTTACTTCTCTCTTTATGATTTTATGGCTTCTGTTATCCTTTCGTTTGACTACGAGGGGTTGAGATTAGCCTCTTATGGTAGTCTTGTCGTTTAGGCGAAATGTTGTTGTGTCTGAATTATTGTGCCCACTTTATTGCCACTACAGATCGCGTCTAGCTAGTCAGTATCAGTATTGACATCTAGTAGTAACTTTGTTGAGCCGATCTGAGTTACCGAGCTCATTTTACTGTCATGTCAGACTAATTACTTGCCAGCTTAGTCACTGTGCTGATCTCCTCGCCTAGTCAAATTCTTCTCTCCCCCATCTTCCTTCTCTTATTCTTCTCTTCTTCTTATGAATGTGCACGGTTGTGTACGTTCACCAAAGAGGCAAGGTGAGGTAAGTTGACCCACTTGTCTTATAACATTTGCCATATATGTGTGATTGCAGAAAACATGGGAATACAAGCCAAGGGAGGCGATTTCGAACCAGTTTTACGACTGGGGGGATTTCTTCGTGATCTAAGAGGGTGCATGCAAGCCAGTTTGAGTAAGTCCCGAACCCACCTTAAATTCCTCTCTCATCGGCTGGTAATACCTAACCTTGTTCTCGAATAAGGTTCTCGAAAGAGCGATCTCAAATCGTCCCAGGTCTCCCCTAAAACTCAGATGCGTGCCGCATGATCATCCATATCCGGAGGAGGAGATCGAGGCACCTAACCAACAACCTGTGTGGTCAATTGTGTGATGAATGGAATGATGTATGGAACATGGTATGAATGTAGCGAGTGCTACATGGTTTCTTGGGCATGCTTTGAGCATACTACCTGACCCTAGTTGATATTGTGATTGTGATAATTAGGCGCTTGCTTTGAGTGTATTGCAGGGCCTGGCTTTGTGATTTGTTAAGGGCCTACTTTGAGTGTATTGTAGGACCTAACTATGTGATTGATAGCAGCGAGGTGCCTGCTTTGAATGTATTGCAGGACCTGGCTTTGTGATTTGTTAGGTGCCTACTTTGAGCGTATTGTAGAGCCTGACCTTGTGATAGTTAGGTGCCTGCTTTGAACGTATTGCAAGGCCTGACTTTGTAATGATGGTAAGGTGCTTACTTTGATCGTATTTTAGGGCCCGGCCTTGTGATAGTTAGGTTCCTGCTTTGAGCATATTGCAGGGCCTAACTTTGTGATGATGGTAAGGTGCTTACTTTGGGAGTATTGTAGGGCCTGACATTGTGATTCGGTGGTGCATGCTTTGAGCGTATTGCATGACCATGACCGAGATTGTAAGGTGCCTGCTTTGAGCGTTTCGTAGGACCTGATATTGTGATTGTATCATGGTGCCTACTTTGAGGGTATTGTAGAGCCCGGCTTTATGATTCTATGGTGCATGCTTTAAGCGTATTGCATAACCATGATTGATATTGATAGGGTGCCTACTTTCAACGTATTGTAAGACTAGACTATTGTGAATGATACTGACGGAAAGCTTACTCTGAGCATGTAGTAGGGCATGACATTACGATTGATTGTAGTGAGGCGCCTGCTTTGAGTGTATTTCAGGGCCTAGTGTTGGGACTTTGTGTTTCTATGGTGCGTGCCACGAGTGCATCGCACTATTGATATTGTTAAGGTGCCGCTTTGTGAGTATTGTTGGACCTAATTACAGACTGATACTGATCGTCAGTTAGTAGTGGCTGAACTGATGAAATTGCTTAGAGTTGAATGGCTTGGCCTATTGTCATGACCCCGCTTCCGACGGCCTAACCCTTTTAGATGGAGGGCGACCAAGTGTGCGTTCACGATCTCAATGTAGCATTTGTCACTCAGGTAAGAGTAGGTTCAATGCCTTTTCTCGGTAATCAAGCAAACCAAGGAAAGTAGAGGCTTACGAAAGTCTAGAATTTAAAAATTGGCCAAACCATACACCAAAAAGATGTTACATTACATTTCATCCAAAGAGTAATACTAAAGAGTTCAGGGCTCTAGGGCCCATAGTTACATAGTTCCAAGAAAAAAATACGAACAGGGCTAAGAGCCGAGCTATCTGCAAGGTCAAACAGTCCTTCCCAGGGTGGCCGCCTCGGTCTTCAGCTGTGGCCCACAATCCTTGCTCTGAACCTGCTACTCTCAGTCTACAGGGAGGGAAAAAATAATGGAATGAGCTTTGAAGCTCAGTAAGTAGATTTAATGTTATGCATTAGCAATGAATCTACTCATGTGCAATAAACAATTCATTTGATTATAATCGGTGGCAGTGCAATGGCTACGTATTTGGTCATCTGATCCGTGTATCGAATACAGACATAATATCCAAATAATGGTGCATCAATTTAGAACAATATCATGCATAAATTATAGTTAATATCAATATCATGCAGTCATTATGGATAAAGGAATTCACATCCACAATTCATTCATCACACACTCACTCTCTAGTTCACCTACTCCTGCCAGTAGATACCCTATTCATCAGGCCAAGCCAATTTCGTTGTTTAGGACTTCTACCATCCCACAGGAGGGATGGTAATGACAAGCGGGTTAATCCACTTCGTAATACCCTCAACTCACGCACACGGTCCCCAACGCACATTGGGGGTTAGACAAGCCTTTACCTTGCAAGGAATCCATCAATCACATATCTCACCTCATGATTCACAGGGAGCGACCTTCTTTCTCCCCTAACCAGTTCCTGTCCTTATGCAAGTTAGGGAATGTGCTGGCATAACCTTCTCGGTGTATCGATCTCTACTACCGATGGGTGCTCCATTGCGCAGTGGCCAGTATCAGTAAACAGTGGCCAGTATTCTCATCGTTGTAACAATACAATACTCATTACCAATGGGTTGCATAGTGGTTATCGTTAAGGCCTCTTTCCATTCTCGAGCATTCAATTCATTCATGCCAATTCAATGCTTCATAACAAATGAATCACATTCTCATCATAACAGTATGGCAACTAACATGAAGCATTCCTTACATGAATATTAGAATATCATTTATACATGACTTTCATCAACATCATCTTGGTACTTATCATGAAGCTTTCATCATGGCACTAATCAAATTTCACATAGAGTATAGCCGCATAGTACCATTCGCAAAACAATATGGTTTTTAGTGTTCATCACATGAAGATGGTCGCATGACACTCAGACGGTAGTGACGCGCGCTATGTGCACAGTGCTACTCACATGGCGCTACACACACAACATTACATACCTGGCATTGCGCGCATGGCGTTGTGTGCATGGCGTTATGCATGGTGCTACGTGTGCGTTGTTGCGCGTGCGGCATTATGCACGGTACTACCCGCGTGGCTTTACACACATGTAGTTTTCACAGACGGCAATGGTCAAACACTGGCCGCAATGTACATGCAGTTTTCACAGACGGCGATGGTCCAACATAGGCGGTAATGCACATGTAATTTTCACAGACGGTACTGGCCAAACACATGCGGCAATGCACATGCAGGTTTCACAGACGACGATGTCAAACACATGCAACAATGCACATGCAATTTTCCATGATGGTTTTCGCTGTGAACAGTGACATATTCATGTATTTTAAAGCATAACTCAAAATTTATAGCATATTTCAATAAATCTCAAAACATGCAAATCTAAGTCTATTCACAGGGCTATCCAATGGTGGCGATTTGAGGACGTTTGGTCGCCGTTTGCCTGGCCGAAAGGAGTCATCGTTGCTGAAATTTATAGCGACTGTTAGTAGTGACATGTCTCTCATTTTAAGCCATATCTTTTGATCCATGTGACATTTTAGCATGATACAAAAAGAAAACTTTAACTAATCATGTATATCTTTCTTTTAGAATTAATTTTGGGCCCATTCAAGATTCATTTGGTCAGCGAAAAGCACAGGGCAAAAACCCTCACAGTAGCTGGAAAAACATCCTTCCTTCAAGCATTAACATGTCAACACCATATTATCACCGTTTTATAAATCAACTTAATTCATAAATTTTTGGTCTTAATCGTATCAAGTAAACTTGTAAGTTTGGCAAAGAAATAACTCTATGATTTTCTCAAAGGTCATAAGCCATGTTCAACATTCGTTCTACTTCATTTGTCTTTCATTCTACCTTCATTTGTTCTATCATACATAGTACTAAATCCACTTACGTGGTTACGGTGCTCCTAAACTCCCCCGTGCAGTCTGCTCATCGCCCCTTGCTCCCTTCCACTGCAGCTGCACTCTTAAAGCCTCACGTGCAAGTCGCCTGCTCCTGCCAGCCGTTGCACTCCACGCTAAGTGCTAGAGAGAGAGAGAGTTTGAAAAGCAACGACGGTGGGGGAAGGGCGACATTTATAGATGTGGGGGTTGGTGCAAACCACTATGGCTGATGCCGTGGCAGGTGGGAAAAAGGCTATAGCTGGCATCACTCGTGCGGCACGGTGTTGACAACTTCTGCACGACACTGATAGATACATCACGGCGTTGACACTGCTGACAGCTGCACACTTGACTGACCGCGTACGGTGTTACCCCAGGCGGCGATACCCACGTGGAGATGCTTCTTACGCCCTTCGCGCATGGCGATACACCTCTCACGCTCGTTGCGATACCCCTTGTTTGCTCGTGGCGTTACCATTGCTTCACCCTTACACGCAGCGTTAGCTTTCACCCAGACGGCGCTAACCTTCGCCCTCGTCGTCGGGCGTGTGCTTCTGTTTTTCTCGACTTCCTTCTCTCTCCCCCTTAAAAATTATTTTTTCCCCAAAATCATAACACAAAGAGGTGGGGGTATTTCTCCCCAATTTCATCCTCCTGCTCCCATGTTGATTCTTCCCTTGCGTGATATTGCCACTGTACTCAGACCAGGGGGATTCTTTATTGCGCAATCCTTGCACTCTCCGGTCCAATATCTCGATTGGTCATTCAACGTAAGTTAGGTCTTCCCTGAGTGAGATTGGTTAGTACTCCAAAACATGGGACGGGTCAGGTTGATACTTCCTTAGCAGGGATATATGAAAGACATTGTGAATGCTGGCCAATTTAGGTGGCAAGGCCAGTCAGTAGGGATGAAATAGGAGAGAGAAAATAACTGAGGCCCGAAATAGTCCAAATGACCTCTGAAAAGGTTTCCCTAATCAAAGAGCGGCTCCAAACAGCCCAAAGTCGACAAAAGAGTTATACCGACAATCGCACGAGAGACGTCGAATTTGAGGTCGGAGACCAGGTCTTCCTAAAGGTATCACCGACCAAGGGTGTTACGAGATTTGGTACGAAAGGGAAACTAAGCCCACGATTCATTGGGCCTTTTGAGATTCTGGAAAGAATTGGGAACATGAAAGTGTAAAAACGACAATTCTAAAGGAAGCACACCAATCTCGCTACACAGTACACCTTAGGGGAACAAAAATGTATCAGAATCTGAAAAGAGCTTTCTGGTGGAACAACATGAAGCGCGACGTGGCGCAGTTTGTAGCTAAATGTCTAATGTGCCAACTAGTGAAGGCCGAACATCAGAAACCTGCTAAACTATTACAACCCCTGCTCATACCAGAAAGCTCAGTCCCTACGGATGATTGTAAACTTGACCAAAATTTAGAAGTAAACCTGAGGTCCCTATCCGACACAATGCTGATAAGAATCCCGTGAATTTTCACAATTTCTCTAATGTACAACTGAGCCAACTTGTCCAATGTATAGGTCGTGCAAACCGATAAGAAGTGAGTAGCCTTATTCAGATACTATCATGCCCAGCATTCGATCTCGACAACCTAGAGACAAAGTCCATCGCGATGCGTTCCCATTTCCATTCTGGTATGAGCATTTCCATTCTGGTATGAGCAGGGGTTGTAATAGTCTAGCAGGTTTTTGATGTTGGGCCTTCACTAGTTGGCACATTAGACATTTAGCTACAAACTGCACCATGTCGCACTTCATGTTGTTCCACCAAAAAGCTCTTTTCAGATCCTGACACATTTTTGTTCTCCCAAGATGTACTGTGTAGCGAGATTGGTGTGCTTCCTTTAGAATGGTCCTTTTTACATTTTCATCATCGGGGACACATATTCAGCCCTTAAACCTTAATAGTCCATCACTGCCTATGGAGAAGTCCCCTTTTCCCCCTATCTTCAGTTCTTCGAGGTTTCTCATCAGTTGGGGATCTTTCCTTTGAGCCACTCGGACTTGTTGGAAGAGTTGGGGCTCCAACCTAAGACCTGACAGTATTTTACTCTCTTTACTGAGAGGTTGCTTTGGGTGCCACTCCACCACATCCTCCAACAACTTTATTTCTCACACCATCAGTTATGCTAGCGAGACCACGGCTTTCCGACTTACGGCGTCAGCTACAATATTAGTCTTTCCTGGATGGTATTCGATTGTGCAGTCATAGTCATTCAGTAAGTCTATCCATCTCGTTTTCCTCATGTTCGACTCCTTTTGGAAAAACAAGTACTTGAGGCTTTGGTGGTCCGTGAACACCTTAAACTAGGCTCCATAGAGGTAGTGCCCCCAAATTTTTAATGCAAATACTACTACCGTGAGTTCCAAATCATGAGTGGGATAGTTCTGCTCGTGCGGCTTTAGTTGCTTAGAGGTATATGCAATAACTTTACCTCACTGCATTAGTACACCCCTGAGCCCTCTATGGGATGCATCAATATAAATCATGAAATCTTCATTTCCCTCAAGTAATGCCAGGATCAGGGAGGTGGTTAGTCTCTTCTTGAGTTCTTGGAAACTTCTCTCACAATCTTCTGACCACATAAACTTTACGTTCTTCTGGGTCAGCCGAATTAAGGGAAGCGCTATCTTTGGGAATCCGTCTACGAAGCACTGTAGTATCCGACTAACGCCAAGAAACTACGAACTTCGGTCTCATTTGCTGGTCTCTCCCAGTTAAGCATGGCTTCAATCTTGGAAGGGTCGACCGTGATCCCATCCCTAGAATAATGTGACCCAGGAAGGTCACACTGGGAAGCAAAAACTCACTCTTACTTATTTTGGCATACAACTTTTCTAACTAAGGTTTGCAAAACTGATCTTAGATGCTGGTCATGTAACTCTCAACTTTTTGAGTATACTAGAATATCATAAATGAAAACCACCATGATATCGTATAGAAAAGGTCTGAATGCCTTATTCATTAGATTCATGAATGCAGCAGGGGCATTGGTTAATCCGATCGGCATCACAAGGAACTTGTAATGACCATATTGAGTTCTAAAGGACGTCTTCGGGATGTCTCCTTCTTTCACCCTTAGTTGGTGATATCCTGATCGGAGATCGATCTTAAAAAACACTTGGGCTCCTTGGAGATTATCAAAGAGGTCATCGACTCTAAGCAAAGGATACTAATTCTTCACTGTTTCTTTGGAGATGGGCGCAGTGCTCGGGCCTACATCTAACTCAAAATCAATTTCCCTTACAGGAGGCAAGGAGTACAACTCTTTTGGAAACACCTCAGGATACTCCTTTACCATTGGTTTTCCTCCTAGTTGGGACTAAACACCCCGATTCTCTACTACATAGGCCAAATATCCTACACATATCTTAGCCAGGAGGTGAGAGGCTCGGAGGGCAGAGTAAAATGCAAGGCAGAAGTATCTCTAATGCCCCTAAAGTGTAATTCCATTTGATCAGGAAATTTAAAGGTTACCATCTTTTCATGACAGTCAACGGTGGCACGGTACGTATACAGCCAATCCATGCCCAGAATGACATCAAATTCTTGAATATCTAAATGAATTAGGTATACTGGCAGGTCACAACCTTCAATTGAAACCTTACACTACTTATACACTCAACCTGTTTCCATAGAGCCTCCCATTGGTCTGAATACTACCTGAGTGTAGTTGAGGTGTGCAGGTGCAACATTCAAATGGTGGGGTGCAACAAACAAGTGAGAAAATCCAGGGTCAATTAAGGCTGTAGCTTTAGTATCACATATTGAGAGCGTACCTCGGATCACTGAGTTGGACTCCTTGACCTCTTGCTCCATGAGTGTGAACACTCATTTCTGAGTCTTTAGGCGGTCCTCGATCTTCATCATGGGGCAGTCCCTAGCCCAATGACTGGGCTTGCCACATCATAGGCACACATTCTTCTTCCGATAACAATCTTTGGTAGTGTGGTTGTCTTTCCCACAGTGAGTACAAGTCGGACGTCTATCATTGCTCATGCTTCCCGGAAGATTCTTCTGAGTCCTTGCATTCGGCTGGTATGGCCTCCTTCTCCCATCTCTTCTTGGAACTTGTCGGGCTATCTTCCCAAGCCTTCCTGATGACGTAGTCTTCAACCTTCCTTCCTTGATCGGTGGTCCTCGCAGTTTTTCTCAATCTTCAGGGCGAGGTCTACCAACGGGGTGTACGAATTTAAGTTGGTCGACATTACTCTACCCCTTATATCCGGCCATAGACCCCTTTCAAATTTGGCTACCAGAACGTGCTCCCAGGTGCGTTCGGTTCCTAACTCCCTCCAGGTTTACCTTACTAAGCCCCACCAGTGTTCAGCTTCTACCCCTAGCATAAATGTCCCAAGTCTAACCTTCTGCTCATCAGAGCAGTGCAATACTTTTAAAATCTTTTCTGTCTGTCTCTTCCATTTTTCATCCATATCGACTCCTCCTTGCCCTCGGAAGGTTGAGGGCACAAGCCTTCTGAACCTTTCTACCAAGATACTATCACTCTGCTATGGGGTAGGGGTGGACTGGGCTGACATCGACTCTTTCATCGTCTGGGTCATGGGCACCAAAGGCCTATAGAATTCACTAAGTGCCTCAGTGTTCTCGTTGCTTGAACTCGTGTTGTGCGTGCAAGCTCTCGGTATCTTCAACCTAAAAACAGGAGCACCCAGTCACTTGATTACCCTAAAGCTATTCGGCCAAGAACCCTATCCCGGCTGCTTTGATACCATAATTGTCACGACCCCACCCCCAACTGCCCAACCCTTCTAGATAGAGGGCGACCGAGCGCGGGTTCATGATCTCAATGTAGTGTTTGTCTCTCAGGTAAGAGTAGATTCAATGCCTTTTCTCAATAATCAAGCAAACCAGGGAAAGTAAAAGCTTACAAAAGTCTAGAATTTAAAACTTGGCAAAACCATACACCAAAAAGATGTTACATTACATTTCATCCCAAGAGTACTACAAAAGAGTTCAGAGTCCCAGGGCGCATAGTTCTAAGAAAATAATACAAACAGGGCTAAGAGCCCAGCAACATACATGGTCAAAAAGTCCTTCCCAGGGTGGCCGCCTCGGTCTTCAGCGACGGCCCATACTCCTAGCTCATAACCAGCTACTCTCCGTCTACAAGGAGGAAAAAAATAATGGAATGAGCTTTGATGCTCCGTAAGAAGATTTAATGTTATGCATTAGCAACAAATCTACTCATGTGCAATAAACAATTCATTTGATCATAATCGGTGGCAGTGCAGTGGCTACGTATTTGGTCATCTGATCCATGTATCAAATATGGACATAATATCCAAATAACGGTGCATCAATTTAGAACAATAGCATGCATCAATTATAGCTAGTATCAATATCATGCAGTCATTACGACTAAAGGAATTCACATCCACAATTCATTCATAACACACTCACTCCCTTGTTCACCTACTCCTGTCAATAGATGCCCTATTCATCAGGCCAAGCCAATCCTAGTGCTAATGACCTCTACCATCCCACAGGAGGGAGGGTAATTACAAGTGGGTTAATCCACTTCGTAATACCATCAACTCACGCACACGGTCCTCAGTGCGCATTGGGGGATAGACAGGCCTTTACCTGGCAAGGCATCTATCGATCACATATCTCATCTCATGATTCACAGGGAGTGGCCCTTCTTTCTCCCTAACTAGTCCTATCATTGTGCAGGTTAGGGAATGTGCCAGCATCACCTTCTCAGTTTAACAATCTCCATTACAGATGGGTGCTCCATCGTGTAATGGCCAGTATCAGTAAACAGTGACTAGTATTCTCATCTTTGTAATAGTACAAGACTCACTACCAATGGGTGTCCCATTGCGTAGTTGTCATAGTTAAGGTCTCTTTCCATACTCGAGCATTCAATTCATTCATGCTAATTCAATGCTTCATAACAGATGAATCACATTCCCATCTAACAGTGTGGCAATTAACACAAAGCATTCATTACATGAAACTTAGCATAGCATTTATAAATCAATATCATCAACGGCATCTTGGTACTTATCATGAAGCTTTCATCATCGCACTTATCAAATTTCACATTGTAGACATCCCATTTTAAATCTGGCAAATTCTGTGGTTTTCTGAACCCTTAGGATCACACTTAACCAAGTAAACCCATTTTTTTATATAAGTACATGTAGGTTATGTGAGTATATCCTCCCCAACGGATTTTGGCCCCTATAAATCCTTTTTTCGTGGTCATTTGGACAAAGGACGGAGAGAGACTAAACCCTAGGAAAGAATAGATAGAGACTAAAAATCTGAGAGACCAGAACCCTAGGGAAGAGAACAGATAGAGATCAGAGAGAAAAAAAATAGAGAGAGTTACACGAGAGAGAAAAAAAAAAAACACTGAGAGTTACACGAGAGAAGAGAAAACCCTAGAAACTACTTCAAGAACCCGAGCCTCTTGAGAGAAAACCTAAACCTAGGGCACAACCACCATAGATCTACCCTTAGGACACAACTACCCTTCTTCAACCAGAGACTTTTTGGTGAACATCCAACTCAGAGAGACAAAAGAGGACCGGTTCTGATACGGGTGTGCCTTAGAAGGTTCGGGAGTCCCGAGCCATCCGACCCGGTTCGGTATTGTTTCTTACTCTTTTATTATTTATTTTTTTGTTTTACTTCATTTTAATTAGATTTGATTAGTTTTTATTGCTTTTTATTTCGTGTTTCATATTCATATCAAGGTTGGCGCTGCCACTGATCTGAAAACATATCCGCTCATTTTAGGCGGATCTGGCCTCAAATCAGAATTCGAGTTTCCCCACATTCTCTATCATCTGTTTTTAAAATAAGTTTATGGTGTTCAGATCTGAGTGATCTTCCTCTGAAAATCTATTTGATTTTGTACTATAAACAATTTGGCGCCCACCATGGGGCATTTCGAGCTTGATCCGTGTACGAAAAAAATAAAAAAATAAAACAACCCCCGATCTCCTTTTGAGGACCGTTTTATAAAGAAAAAAGGAAAAAAAAAAGAATCTTTCCCATAGGAAAACCTTGCTTTGGTTCCAACCTATAATTTAGTATTTCTTTTCTTTATTTATCTGCTCAAAAATAAAAAATAAAGTAAAATAATTCATTCAAATATCTCTTTGTCACCATTTGCGCACCATAAATCTTTGGGTTTATCTTCTGCATAAAGGTTTGAGTCTCATTTATCTTATGCTCCTAAGGGAATTGGATACAAGTTGGGTCTCACGTCCACTTTAAAGTAACCTAAATAAATAATAGTAAGAGACAGCAAATGCGAGTTTTCCCTGCTGCCATCAGATCCGGCCCCTGGAAACTTGCCCTTGCGCGTGTGCGCAACCGAGTATAGCAGTTACAACTTCTCCCTTGGATCACGAAATTTTTGGTTTTTATTTGTTATTTTTAATTTTTTTTACTACCTTGGTAGTTTTTAGGACTTTTTTGATCTTTAGAAAAAACCAAATTGTTCTAAGGCCCCTTCTGCTTCAAAAAAACAACAAAGGTTTTAAAATTGTTTTGCTCTTTTATTATTATAATTTTTAAAAAAAAACTTTTAGGGCCTTTTGTTTCAAAAAAAATAAAAAAAATAAAAAAAATTAACGTTGTTGTGAAATTTTAGTTTTTGTAAGGCCATTCTATCTCCAAAAAAAAAATAAAAAATAAAAACTTTTACTAAAAGAAAAACTTTCTTTTTTCAAAAAAAAAAAAAAGGCCTCTTTATTCTTTTCTCTTTTTTTTCCCTTTTACAACCACTCTATCTCCCAAGAAAAAAAAATGTGTGACATCTTTTTTATGTATAAAAAAAATAGCCAAAAAGAAAAAGAAAATTACACATTTAGCCATTTAAAAAACAAAATCAGCACTTTTGTTAGGTATCTTTGTGTCAAAAGAAAAAAATTGTTAAAAATAGCTTCTTCTTTTTTAATCCACTTTATTTTCTTTTTTTTTAAAAAAAAAAATAGTAGATTAAGTTGTCAAATAACTTATCTATAGCTTTATCCTTATATGTGAATAGATTAGGTGTTAAATTCTTTATCTCTTATTTTAATAGCGAGATTAGATTTTTAATTCGATACTTTTTGCTTTCATCCCTATCTTGGATATGCTTTCTGGATTATCTATTTAGAAGTAGATCACAAAAATAAATAAATAAATAAATAATCACTTTCTCGCCCTCCAAAAAAAACAAAAAAATTAAATAAATAAAAATAAAAAATTTCCGCACTTTTTTTTAGGCCTCTTTGTTTTTAAAAGGAAAAATAAATTACCTCTCAAGCCTCTCTCTAGTTTAAAAAAAATCTAAGGTCACCTACACTCTATCTCAAATTGTGCCCTGATCTAGTTACCCTCGGCTCGGAGCGCGCTCAACTAGGCATAGGCTGGACCCGGTTCCACTTTCATTTACTGTATACCTTCTTAAGGGTTGCTTATCCCCACATCTGAACTTTTTTTTTGGTCAGTCAAAAACCCGACCCCGAAGCACACCTCACTTGGCACGATCTGTGCCAAGTGCTCATATTTTTCTTGCATTGTATGCTTGCTTGCTTGCTATTTTTTCTTTTCACTTGCTTGCTTCTTTACACACTCCAACACACACCAAACTAGGAATGCCCAAGAAACCAACGAACAAATATTTTGAAAACCCCCAAAATCCGCGTTAACGGGGTGAGGGGAACCTAGCTTTGAGAGTCAAAGCCGTTGGGATTCGCGTAACTTTAACTGTGAGCGTCCCTCCGTAATCCTTTGCCTCAAAGGAACTCCGCATATAGTAGGACTTGTTGAACATCCTATAACAGGAGACCAGGACCTATGTCGGGACCTATATCAGCCTAGCCGCATTTCAATAGTTAGGAACCCACTCTCAAGCCAAGCCTACTTATAATCTAGGACAAAAGTTTTCGTGTGCTATGCTTGTTTATTTCAGTTGGTTAATCTTAGATCTCAGTCGGGATCCCCTTTTTGTCCGAGCTAAACTCTCTAGGTGCAAGTTCAGGTTTATACACAGCCTAGCCTAGGTCCGAACCAGGTTCACACCCGGGTCCGAACCTTAGCCCCCTTTTGGTCCAAGCCAAGGGCTTGTGCTTAAACCAACCTTGCACCCAGCTCAGTCTAGGTCCAAACCAGGCTCACACCCAGGTCTGAACCAAACTCACTCTTGGTCCGAGACGAGACTCGTACCCATCTAGTCTAGGTCTTATTCTAAGTTCTAGCATAGGTGTGAGCCTAGAGTTGCCTCTAGAGCTAGACTAGGCTTACCCTAGTTCAGGGTTCAAACAAAAACCCATCAAGTCTAGCAGGTTTCATCCAGTCTAGTCCTAGCCTAGATCTTAGTTATTTTGTCCTAGAGTCAGACTAGGTCTACCCTAAGGCATCAAGTCTAGATCTCATCGAGTTTAGGAATCATGACCCAGGATCATAGCAGAGTAAGGTCCAACCCCATGGCTCCAGCTCCGTTTTGATCTAGAGAACCTAGTCAGTCCGAGAGGCACCATCACAGTGCTCCCTCACAAATCATTTATAGCACTCGTGTCATGAGCCGACTCTCGACCCACATGAAACAAAACCTAGCCGTCCAAGCCGTCTTCAAGGCCACCATTAGGAAATCACAAGCCAACAGGCTGATAAGGTTTGTAACACCTTGAACAGTCAAAGGGTCACGCTGGGGCAATCCTCCAAGACATAGGGGTTAACCTCAATCCAATCAGCACAATAAGAATAAGGCCCCGGCCTAAAGCTCTGAGTTAGCCGATCTCAACCATGTGAACCCCGATGGTCAATTAACAGCCCAACATACCAGTCTTGGCAACCAGCCAGTTAGTGGGTGAATGGGTTCACATACAACTAGGGAAAGTCTACCCAAGCAACCCATCACCAGTAAAGATCAGGGTTTTGACCTAACTCTATATAAAGACAATCCTAAGGTGCATGCTTACTTTCAAGACTTGCTCAATAGAGAATACACCATCCAACGCACTCAATCTAGGAAAGTCAGGTCAAAAGCTCCATAGGCCAAACCCAACATTTTGGCTCAAACCAGGATAATCATAGGGTTGTTAGCCTGCCAATCCAACCCACTATGGGCCAAGGGTCTAGTTCTAATCATCACTTGAGCTCAAGACTACTTAGAGAGCAGACTCTCTCTAACAGTAGTTATGACATTCCTTGACTCTTTCAGTCCAGTGCTGGGGCAAGAGAGTACCCTAACTCTAGGGATAGATCATCCAATCAAGGTCAGGGTCATGTAGACCTAGCCGCCCAAGGTCAAAGGTCTAGTCATCATAGAAACTTGAATCGTCTATCCCAGTTAAGTGGTGAATCTATCATGTAGGCCTCCTTACATGTCCAAGTTGTGCAACCTCCGAGTAATGGGTATATTCTGACCCAATTCAACTCGGGTGAGTCTACAAGCCGACAACTGGCACATCAAGTTCCACACATTCCTCAGGCTCAGTCCTTGGGGCAACCCACTACATGGGCCCAGCACCTAAGTCATACTAGTCACATACCACAAAATCAGGTTCAATAAACCATACAACCGAGCCAGCTCACAGCTACAATGACGACTCAATTCACTCGTATAAAACACCTCCAAGACTCTTTAGAAAAAATGGGAATACGGGATTTCTCAACTCCTAACGATTATGTACAACAAGTTCTAGGACATCTAGAAGATCTACCAGTGAGATTTGTGATGCCACAGTTCAGAAACAGATTTTCAGGAAAAGGGGATCCTGAGGCACACATCAACGCCTACTTATTGATGGTCCACACACTGCGAGATCGACCCAATCAATTTAAGGTCATGTTCTCGCATAGCTTATCAGAAGAACCCTTGATGTAGCATCGAAGATTCATGAAGGATAATCCTCAAGAAACTCCTGACAAAATGTTCAGGGAATTTTCCTCCCGCTATAGGGGAGGAAGGCCAAGACCTGTCATCTTGGTGAGTTAACTTCCATCAAACAGAAGTTGGGCGAGTCTCCTTCCATGTGTATAACCAGATTCAGAGAGGCCGTTATGCAAGTCATTGAAACTCCACTCCTTGAAGCCGTGAAGGTAAGCATAGCATTAGAGAACATGAATCCAGATAATCTCACATTCTTCAGTATGGGGGCAGTCCCTTAATCATTTGATGATATGCTTGAAAGAATATCATGATATGAGCGAACCAAGGAAGATAAAGCCTCAGATGAAAAACCTTCTCAAGAGGAAGAGGTGAACATGATCAAGAAAAACAGCCTTTTTGCTTTAGTCCTTTGGAGATGATCCCAAGCAACTTTGTTCAAGTAAAGGCTTCCATTGTTCTTAATTCGTTTAGCTGTTGAAGTTTTGGCTGATTCTTACGAAGGAAAAGAGTTTGCTAGATGGCAATAATTGAGGATCCTTGGTTTGTGATGCTTTAGTTTATGGTTTTTGAATTTTAAGTGGCTTTTCTGATTAGACTGGGCAGTATAGCTGCCGCAAATTTTTTGTTACAAATATCGTATTGGAGAGAAGTCGACTCCAAATAATTGAGATAAAGCTTGCATGATAATCATAATAAATGATGATATTGATAATGATGCGTTTAAGAGAGAGAGTAAATTAAATCAATAATTTATGATTATGAAAATGCTATGGATGAGGTATAACAAAAAGAATCTAATTTAAAATAAGAAAATAAATATCTGATTAATGGATTCTATAATTAGGTAATGAACGGTTACAATAGGCCGATTCCTATCTTAATGATGATACTCTAGATATTTTGGGAAAGAGACTAGGGTCATGGTAGTAGCACACTACACTTTAATTGCTACATTGTGGTTTTCATTCTCACCACTAACTCCACCCACTAACGCTTTCAAAAAGTTAAGTCCTAATCTTCTTGAAAAAACAGGTATGGCTTTTCTTCCCCACTGAACTACCTAAAGAAAAACTCAAGATATTCAGCCTTTAAAATTTTAGTTTTGTTTTCCTCATGCACTCATCTTGTCAAGCCTGAATATTATGTTATTTTTATTTTTTTATTTAATTTCATCTCTATTTATGCTTTGTTCCCATTTTCCACAACTTTGAGCACTTTTCAAGAACTTGTTAAGTTCGACGATTGAAGTTTTTCTTGACTAAAATATCATGTTTCAAGGAGTTTCTAAGGAAATATATTCCACTTATTTTCATGAGGGCCTTGGATTATTTCGTCAAACCTCTATGCCGACAATAAATGGACTTGTAAAAGTCCGACGTGAGATACCATGCCGACCATAAATGGACTTTTCAATGACTTGTTACGTTGTTGATGGGCGTGGTTCAGGGCCGCCCCCCCCCCCCACACTCGATCCCATCCTAAAGCCATCATCCAAGGCAGATTTAAGGACTGACCGAATAGGCCGTGCCCAGGCCACAGCCGTTAACATTTGGCCTGGGCTCGGCCCCAAAGACTGCTGACCAGGTTATGCCTATCAACTACCCTAGTTGATACGAACCAATCACCTTTATAATGTGCGACCTGTTTGTCGTAAACAAATGTTAGTAGTGTCTAGTAATGAAAATTGTTACTAATAATCATCCATTGAGTATGAAGAAACGTCAAAGTTCAAATTTAAACACTATTTTAGAACCATCATTTTATCCCTGATGGAAGAAATTGTACTGTGGCCAGGCAGGAACCCATTAATGCCCGTTTGGGAAGGAGGAATCCTACCCCTGGATTTTGAAATTCCAAAATTTGTTAACTTTTCAAATTTTAGAATTCCAAAAGAAATCGTGCATCCATCACAATAAATTTGCTAAGAAATCCATGCGCCTGTATGTGTCAAAGAAAGAAAGAATCTATGCTTTGGGTTCATCCAAATACTAATTTGCTTATCTCCGAACAGTAATATCATACTTTGAGGTCAATTTAATAATGGCTTAACAAGTCTATAAGGTGGAATATGATATCTCAAAGATGAGTACCTAGCAGTTAATATTCTTCATTTCTTGTCGTCCTTTGTTATGTACAATTACTCCAACATTACTGCTCCAGCACTAAAAAATATTGTGCTGTAATCATTGAAATGGGGGTTTAGTCTCTTAGATGGGAATTCTTTATAATATGCATTAGATAACCTTTTTCCGCATGGTGTCTCTTTAAGGCCCATTTGGTTCTTTGGATTCAGATTTTTATGAGTCACTTTTTCTGGAAAAGTAGGGCCAATCGTGTTTTGTTTACTTAGAATTGACATTTTCATTGGAACTGAGAGTTCCATGGGATTCCCGAGTACTCATGCCTAAATATTGGAAATCTCAATTCCACCAAAATAGCTGGAATTGATATTTCATGGAAATGACATTTTTGATGAAGAACAAAAAAAATATCAAAATTTTAGGAAGAGAAACTATATCAAATTTTAGAGAGAGAAAACATATTAAAATTTTAGAAAGGAAAACTACATCAAATTTTAGAAAGAAAAAGCATACGAAGTTTTTTAGAGAGAGAAAATATAAAATTTTTTTTAGAGACAAGCAATCTCAAATTTACAGTTTTAGAGAGCCTATATTAAAAGTTTAGAGAGAGAAACTATCTCAAATCTTAAGTTTTAGAGAGACAAACGTATCTTAAAATTTTAGCGTGAAACTACAATTTTAGAGAGAGACTCTACATAAAATATTTTAGAGAGAAATATCTCAAAATATTGAGAGAGAGAAATTATCTCAAATTTTAAGTTTTAGAGAGAGAGAGCATATTAAAATTTTAAAAATTAGAAACTATATCAAATTTTAGATAGAAAAACTACTTGAAAGTTTTCGAGAGAGAAATTATCACATATTTTAATTTTTAGAGAGAGAAATTATCTCATATTTTAATTTTTAGAGAGAAAATATCTTAAAACTTTAGAGAGAGAAACTATATCATGTTTTAATTAGAGAAAGTATCTGAAATATTTAGAGAGATATACTATTTAAAAAATTTAGATAGAGAAATTATCTCAAATTTTTAGTTTTAGTAGAGAGAAAGTATATTAAAACTTTAGAGAGATAAAATAATAAAAAAATTTAGAGAGAAACTAGAGAAAATTACAAATAACCTTCAAGACTAGACTTTATGTACAAGACCCCCAACCAAACTTTTTTTCTTACTTTTTTTTTCAAGATATGCTTTTCTAGCAAATACCCCCCCTCCCCCCCAAGTTAAAAAAATATACATTTTTTTTATGAAAATAACCTTTCTCGTACACAAAAATTTAATTTTGGCCAGACATACAGTTGGGCTTACATGCGCTCCTTTACCGCTCTTTGATATTGTCGAACCCCACTAAACTAAAAAAAGTGTCGGACAACTCTTTGACATTGCCGGACCGCACTTTGGGCATGTTGCCGGACTGCATAGGCTTGTTGTCGAACCGTATGGACTTGTTGCTGGACCACATGGGTCTATTGTCAGACCGCTCTTTAGTAATGCCAGACCACATGGGCCTATTACCGAACCGCTCTTTGTCAGTGCCGGACCGCCACTTGTACAATTGGACCGCCACTATTATTTACGGGACTGACATTACACTATCGGACCACACTAAGAATATGCCTGAACTACTTTTTGTGGGAAAGAGGACAGGGAGGCCAGGGTAAAAGTAAGGGAAGGTAGTTTAGATTTTTTATTTTTTTTTAGTTGGGGGTATTTGCTAAGAAAGTCTATTTTGGGGTAAAAAATGAGAAAAACATTTGCTTGGGGGTAACTTGCATAGAAAGTATAGTATTGGGGCTTATTTGTAATTTTTCCGAGAAACTATATCAAATTTAAATTTTAGAGAAAGTAAGTATATTAAAATTTTAAATAAAAAAACAACTTGAAAATTTTAGAGAGAGAAACTATCTCAAAATTTAAGTTTTAGAGATAGAAAGCATCTAAAAATTTTAGAGAGAGTAACTATATCAAATTTTAGAGTGAGAAAGTACCTAAAATTTCTTAGAGAGAGAACCTATCTTAAAATTTTTAGAAAGAAACTATCTCAAATTTTAAGTTTTAGATAGAGAAAGTACTTAATATTTTTAGAGAGAAACTATATCATATTTTAGAGAGAGAAACTACTTGTAATTGTTTAGAGAGATAAACTATCTCAAATTTTAAGTTTTAGAGAGAGAATGTATCTCAAAATTTTATGGAGAGAAACTATATCAAATTTTAGAAAGAGAAAGTGTATAAATTTTTTAGAGAGAGAAGCTATCGCAAATTTTTTAGAGAAAAACTATTTCAAATTTTAGTTTTTGAAAGAGAGTGTATTAAAATTTTAGAGAGAGAGAAACTATCTCAAAAGTTTATATATATATAGAGAGAGAGGATTTGCATTTCCAAGCAATCTAAACAGAGAATTTGCATTTTCTTGATTTCTACCAGAGGCGATCCAAACAACATACATCATATTCTAGAAATGTTAATTCCAGTAAATCTCAATACCAAGATTGACTTTTCCCAAGTTTGAAAATTCTAGGGATCCAAACGGCCCCTATATAATTACTCATGCAAGGGCCTTACTTCCTCAAGCTACTTTGGAGGACTTCTTTAATCTAAAATTTTGGGATCTACTTTAGAATCAATAGATGAATATTTCCATGAAAAAGCAAAAGATTTTGAGCTCCTAAAAGCTTAGATATGATGGTCCAAAAAATTGAGCTCTTATTCTTATCAATGAAAAACTGGTAAGGAGTCTTTTCCCCTATTGACTTATCAAAAAAAAAAGAAAAGAGGTCAAAAAATTGGACGCTTATGTTCAATCTTAGGACTTAGGTTTATTTCAAAAAGATGTTAGAGTCCAAATGATTTTTCTAATATTTGTTTTGTTATTGCTGGTTTTTGGTGGGTGAGACGGTAATTTGAAAATTTAAAAGTTTTTACTAATGAGATAAGAAGAAATTAAAATAGAAAAATATTTTAGATAACTATAAAATCCAAAATATCTTTGAAGTTGTTAACTTTTAGATAAGTCATAACCACTTGAATAAGGAAACCACTTTTACAAAACGGGGGTGAAGAGAGAGAGAGATAGGTCAGAGGTTCCTCACATGACTCTCTCTCTCTCTATTTGTATTCTCTCACCCTCCTATAATGTAATTTTTCTCAGTTTAATAAGTCCCAATGTACCTCCATACACCATCATATGTTCACTCGAGCCACCTTCATCTGATGGTTTGTGGGACTTGAGCTGTGTAAGTAGTACTTTCAGTTCTAGAATTGAAAGTCGGTTCAGGATTGCAACATTGAACTCTTGAATGTTCAAAAGAGATACGGCGAAAATGAAGAAAACTGAAAAAAAGAGCATTAATCGTATGAGAGATATCAAATCTTGAAAAAGTATATGATTTCGATTTGATCCACTTTATTTTTTTTGTGTTTTCAGAGTTTCTAGGATTACCCATTTGGCATAAGAGCTGTTGCCTTCGGATTTGAAGATCAGTGTGGTGGATGCACGAAAAAACATAAAATTGTATATTTTGAAGGCCTTTGGGTTCCTTTTTGTGCTTTCTAAAGCTTTTTAAGTTGTTCTTAGGCCCATGCTAGAGTCAGGGTTGGTTCAGGAACGTGCTATACATACACAGGCATGAGAATCACATGCTAGGGTTGCACGGGTGAGCCAAATCGTGCACCAAGCACACTCTAGCCTCCCAAGTCCCTCGGGGGTGCACCGCAAGGAACCATTACGCATGTCCACGCGGCCTCTTGTAGATGGTGCCGTCCTGTGCATGCATGGGCAGGCGTGGACAATCGCTAGCCTCGTGGTTCCAGTGGACCTATGCATGCCGTTAGGTGTGGATGCAGGACTATATGCTGACCTACAGGTCAAGTTTGGGAGTGTATCGATGCCCGTGCAGTGGACCAGCGAGGTGTACCTTAGTAGCCACTTGCACGTGGTGCTCACATGTGTGACATCTACATGTGTGGAATGTGTGAGGCTCACGTGCCACACTTGCGGCATTTGTATTTTTTGCTCTACCATATGAGCTGTCCGAATGCACGTGCAGCCGCAGATGTATGATTACAGTATGGCTTTGGCCACCTATGGCACAGGCAATGAATGCGTTCAAAGTCACATATTGGTTTTCTACGGCTTCATCGCTGTTCCCTTAGGCCGCACCATGTATAGTGAGACCACAGTCTCGCCACTTTCTTGTGTGGTCTCGACCCCTTCCCTTGAGGCTACACATGTTTGTGTGCATAGCTGAATGGTGTTTTGTGCTACAACAGTCTCACCCAAGAGCACTTTCTACTGCACTCGTAGAAGCACACTATTATAGTGATGACTCATGCTTCTGAGGGGCATAACTTTGCATCCATATGTTCATTTTTGGGAAACATATGTTTTTAGTCCACCTCGAAAAGCTGGATGCAACTAGCAAGGTCTCATTTGCTGATTGTGCCTTAAAAACCATGTTTTGGCCCTAAAACCATATTTTGAGCCCATTTTTCGGTTTCTTGGGGTCCTTCGAAGCCGGTAAAGCCTAGGCAATCTGATTGCAAGTGATGTTGGACCATAGACTACAATCATTTACCTTTCTTGATATGGGAATTTGCATTTGGGATATATCCACTTCCTTGATAATGCGGATTAGATCCTTGCTCTCCATATCTAATTCGATTTTGATTACCAACCCTCGCCGCTATTTGGTTGTGCGAAATTTTTTATTCAAGTCGCTTTGGAAGTAGGACTTTTTGATCATTTGACGACTTGAGGAAGTGTTAAAACCAATGATAACTTTTGTGAATGGGAAACTGTGTGTGAACAAACTCATCTATCCATGTTATTCATTTATTATGTTTTCTTTTCCATATTCACAGTCATTTATTGCTAGGGAATTTCCATGTTTGGATTGTCTTCGTCCCCAAAGGGAAAATACTTGATGGTGGGAGCCATTTGATATCAGTGTTTTTCTAATACACGTTTTATGAGTGTTGGGGTGATTTTAAGCTGACATGTGTGAAGAGCACAAGATAAACTCAAAAGTATTTCAACAACCACTCTGTCAACGCATATTCATAAGTAGAGATTTATTTTATTTCTCGTGATTGAATAGTTCTAAGTTATTCATGGGTGCTTTGTTAATTACATTTACTCTCCTACAATGGAGATGTGAAAAACCTATGTTTAATCAATCGCCAATGAATTCGTCGAGCAAAGAAACATATAAGAGTTAACAAGTAAGTCTTGTCATTGCAGATTCTTGTATGAACGCGTTCATACAATGACACTCCTCATAAGTATTTGAATATGTCCGTTATCATTCAATGACTATGTTTCTTCAACCTCTCTCTAGTTCTTTTTGGCTGAGCTAATTATAATCGTTGAACATTTTGATTAGTGGTTCTCGTTAATGAATGACAGTTGCGATATACGTATGGTGGTCATTGTATCTTACTCTGATGATGACATGTGGTTCTGCACAATTATTTGTGGGTTTTGAAATCTTTGTCACTTCTTAAATGTTTGTTGTGTCATCTGAATCATAGTATGTTGTTCTAGAAGGATGTAGTGTGTTCTATTAGTATTGACTTGGATGAAAGGTTTTATGTCACAACCCCGCCCCTGACCCCTGCCATACCCGTCGGAGGGCAACAAGGTGCGGGACCGTGATCACAAAGGTAGCGAATGCCACTCAGGTCGGAGTGCAGGCATCGCTTCATAAAGTCGGAATCAAAGCAAACCACAAAATAAAACAAAAACTTCCAATACAAAAACTTCCAATACAACCATACAATTACTGAACCAAAAATTATTATGATTGAGTTCCAGGGCACCAAAAGCCCAACAACAAAATATATAACTCAACATAAAAAACAACATCGCCCACGGCCATATAACACCTACAGCCAAAAAAGCCTCTTTGTCAAGTGCAGTCCTGCAGCCACCAAAACGGTCACCTCAACTGACCGTCCTTGTCATGTGAACTACCACTCTACTTAGAAGAAAGTTAAAAGGATGAGCTGTAAATCCCAGTAAGCAGATCAAGCATCAAGCATTCTTGCCTCAACATAGTTATTTCCATTTATTCACCAGATTCATACAGGTGTCATAACGTGGAACCATCTATCATAACTCTTTTGCAATTATGAAACAAGGGCATATCAGATATCATCGCATAAGCTAGCAGTCTATCAAAATCTTTCTATCAAGATAACAGTTTAATAATTCAAGTAGGTATATAAACAATTACAGATAAACAATTACAAGCAATCTTGACACTGCTTACTCTCGAAGTAGAAGCCCTATCCATCAGGCTAAGCCAATCTTGTTATTTAGAACTTCTACCCTTCGTCAGGAGGGAAGGCAATGACAAATAGATTACCCATTTCGTAATGCCTTCATACACACACACACAATCCCCAACGCACATTGGGGCTTTTAATAGGCTGTAGCCTTGCAAGACATGGCCCTCTCCTTATGCCCTTCTGGTGAGAGAGCGTTACACTAGTACTGGATGGCCCAATGCGTAGTGCCCATATAGATTCGGGGGGCACGACTCTCCCAAATATTCACATTCACTTCCAAACTCCCGTCTTATCATAGGGAGTAAGGAAAAGATCACAGCTACCTGCACCATCATATTGGAGTCATATCTTATTACAACCATGGACTCATATCACATAGGCATGTCTTATTACAACCATGCACATTCATATCTCTTAGGCATGGTCTTATTACAACCTTGCACATTCATATCACATAAGCACGTCTTATTACAACTACGCACACTCACATCACATAGGCATGTCGTATTACAACCACGCACATTCATATCAGATATGCATGTCTTATTCCAACCATGCACATTTAATGGTTCATAAGCATGCACAAGCATTCACGAGTATTCTCTAGTTCATAAGCATTATCCATTTCATAAGCATGTTTCATTACAACCATGCCTTATATAACAATGTATGAGCATTCATAAACATTATCCATTTTATAAGCATGTCTTATTACAACTATGCCTTATACAACAATTCATGAGCATTCATAAACATTATCCATTTCATCAGCATGTCTTATTACAACCATGTCTTAAACAACAATTCATGAGTATTAATAAACATTATTCATTTCATAAGTATGTCTTATTACAACCATGTCTTATACAACAAATCAAAAGTATTCATAAACATTATCCATTTCTTAAGCATGTCTTATTAGAACCATATCTTATACAACAATTCATGAGAATTTATCAATTCATAAGTATTTTCCATATTAAGTCAATTATTTCATAAAAGAATAGGCACTTCGTCGTAACAGTCTCCTAGAAAATCGAGAAAAACTCCCCGTCCACAGAGAATTTGGTCATGGTTCCAAAACCAATTTAAAACTAGACTCACTCATCTTTCATTTAAAATTGATTTGGGCTCAATCAGAGACATTTGATTCAACCAACAGATCATTACGAGAAAGTGTAAGGTTCTAGAAATTCCTGCAAATACGATGATGACATACTCTTAGAACTAGGGATGAAATTTCCAGTCCCTGAGGAATTTCGGCCTGCCATATAAACTATTTTCGAAATTAACACAACCATCTTTCATTTAAAATTGATTTGGGTTCATTTGGACATGTTTTGGTCAGTGAAATGCTCATCACAAAAATGTACATAGTTCCTGGAATTTCATTTCCAAATTTTGGCATATTTCAAAGAATGAATGATATCTTCCAAACCAAAATAGGCATCAATACAATACCTTTTTCACATTAAACTAGACTCACAAGGGTACTTTTCCACCAATTTTTATAACTAACAGAAATATCTACAATGCTCCATTTATCATGAAATTAAGAGTTACAGTTCTGGAAATTCAGGCTCATTCTAGTACAATCACATACATTCACCCCATTTTATCATTTCACATATTTTCATGCTTGAATTCCATACTACATAATCAAACAAGATCAGGGAAGCATAGATGCTAAATCCACTTACCTGCTCCAAAGAGTTCGTAGTTTCTCCCACACGGTTTTGCTCCAAGGGCCAAGCTCAAGGTTCTTAAGGCTCTAAGAGGAAAACGTGGGTAAGAGTGAGAGAGAGAGTGAAACTCTTGAGAGGGGTGTGTGAAGAGGTACTTACAAGAAAAGTGAGGATAGGGCAGCATGCACACTCCAAGTGGCACTCATGCAAAAGCTAAGTGGAATTTGGTGGCATCCAAGTGGTACACATGCAATTGCAGGTAAAGAGGTTCCCCTGGCATAGAATGCTCACGGCGGCTAACACATGCACGGCGGTAACACTTACACGCAGAGCGGTGATAGTTCACTCACGGCGGCTGCCTCGGTCTTCTTCACACATGATGGCTGACTTAAGCTCTTCACTTGCACTCGCGGCAGCTACACACGTGACACCCACGGTGGCTGTTTTTGGTCTTCTTCACACACGCCGGCTGACTGAAGCTCTGTACTTACACTCATGGAGCCTACACACGCGACACCCATGACCGCTGCTCTTGGTCTTTTTCACACACAGTGGCTAAACACAGTTCACATGCGGTGGCTGACATTTACACGTACGGCCGCATTTTCTTAAACTCTGCCGCTCACAGCGGCACATGCTCTCAGCCGTGCTCGGCGGCATACTCTTACTCCGAAAAAGTCTGGGTCCTCACATCTTCCACCCTTTTAAAAAGGAATTTGTCCTCAAAATCATATCTTATTGATCAAATAAATGGGGGTATCTATTCCTAATCTCATCTTCTCGTTCCCAAGTCGACTCTTCCCATAAATGATATTGCCACAATCCTCGGACCAGAAGGATCTCCTTATTACGTAACACCTGCACCCTTCTATCTAGTATCTCAACTGGTTGCTTGATGAAGGTCAGGTCTTCTCTGATCAAAACCAGTTCGTAACTCAGAACGTGCAGTGGGTCAGGCTGGTACTTCTTCAATGGAGATAAAGACATTATGGATGTTAGCCAACTCGGGTGGTAGGGCAAGTCGGTATGCCATACTTCTAACTTTTTCTAAAATCTCAAACGGTCCAATATAACGTGTGCTCAACTTTCCTTTCATACAGAATCTCATAACACCCTTAGTTGGTGACACCTTCAAGAAAACCTGATCACCCACCTCGAACTCGAAATCTCTTCGCCGGTTATCGACATAACTCTTCTACCGAATCTGAGCCTTTCTCGATTCAAAGCAATCTTCTCATAGGTCACTTGAGCAATTTCTAGCCCTAATAGTCTCATTTCATCAATTTCATCCCAACAGATAGGTGACCTACACTTCTTTTCATAAAGGGCCTCGAAAGGCACCAGCTGAATATTAGCTTGGAAGCTGTTGTTTTAAGTAAATTCTATCAGAGGCAAATGATCATCCCAGCTTCCCTTAAAGTCAGTGACACATACCCTTAGCATATCTTCCAGGGTCTAAATGGTTCTCTCTGACTGCCCATCGGTCTAGGGGTGAAAGGCAGTGCTAAGGGTAAGTCCTGTCCTTAAGGCTGATTGTAGATTAGCCCAAAATCTAAAAGTGACTCTAGTGTCCCTGTCGGACACGATGCTGACTGATGTTCCATGTAACCTCACTATCTCCTTTATGTATAATTGGGTTAGTTTGTCTAAGGTGTAGGTTGTGCGGATCGACAAGAAGTGGGTGGCTTTGGTCAGTCGGTCCACAATGACCCAGATGTTGTCATGCATAAAACTTGTTCTTAGCAACTCAGAGATAAAATCCATAGCAATGTTCTCCCATTTCCATTCCGGCACGGGTAAGGGTTGCAACACTCCGACGGGTTTTTGATGTTCAGCCTTCACTTGCTGGCAGGCCAAGCACTTAGAGACAAACAGTGCCACATCCTTTTTCATGTCATTCTACCTGAAAGTTTTCTTCATGTCCTGGTACATCTTATTACTACCTGGGTGTATTGTATAACGAGAGCAGTGAGCTTCCTCCAAAATAGCCCTCTTCACATTCTCATCATCTGGGATACATACCTGATTTTTTAACCTCAACAAGTCATCACTGCTCATGGAAAAGTCTTCTCTCTTTCCTAGCTTTATCTCTTCCAAAATTTTCATGATTTGGGGATCCTTCTTTTGTGCTAGTCGGATCTGTTGAAAAAGCTAGGGCACCATTCTTATGTAAGCCATCTTATCTACCCCATAACCAAGGGGCATAGTCGGGTGCCATTCCACTGCATCTTCTAATAATTTCATCTTTCTCACAGTTGTCTGAGCACACAAATTTCACATTCTTCTGGGTTAGACGAGTCAGGGTTAGAGATATATTCGAGAATCCTTCTACGAAGCACGTATAATATCATATTAACCCCATAAAACTACAGACTTCAATCACATTTGTCGGTGTCCCCCACTGGAGTACGGCTTCAACCTTAGAAGGGTCAACCGCGACCCATCCTTAGAACTAATGTGCCCGAGGAAGGCCACACTAGGAAGCCAAAACTCACTCTTTCTCAACTTAGCATACAACTTCTCCGACTTTAGAGTTTGAAGGATTATTCTCAGGTGTTGCTCATGTTGTTCTATGCTTTTTGAGTACACTACAATGTCATCAATAAAGACCACAAAGAAATGATCCAAAAAGAGTCTGAACATTCTATTCATCAAATCCATGAAAACAGTTAGGGCATTAGTCAAACAAAATGGCATCACTAGAAACACATAGTGGTTGTATTAGGTTTTGAATGCGGTCTTGGGAACATCTCCCTCCTTTACCCGTAGTTCGTGATAATCCGATCGAAGATCAATTTTTGAAAACAGTTGAGCTCCATGAAACTGGTCAAAGAGGTCATCAATCCTAGGCAGGGGATACTTTTTTTTCACTGTTACTTGATTCAATTGCTTATAGTCAATACAAGCCTCAAGGACCCATCCTTCTTTTTCACAAACAAGACTGGTGCACCCTAGGGTGACACATTGGGTCGAACAAACCCTTTGTCCAACAATTCATGTAATTGCTCCTTCAACTCTTTCAATTCTATCGGGGCCATTCTATAAGGGATTTTAGAGATGGGAATAGTACCAGGGACCACATCTACCTCAAATTCCATCTCCCTTACTGAGGGTAAGGATGACAACTCTTTGGGAAATGCCTCCAGGTAATCTCTTACCACTAGTATCTCGTCTAACTTAGAATGGACATCTTGGTTCTCTACCACATAAGCCAAGTATCCAACACACTTTTTTGTCAAAAGATGGTGACCCTGAAGGGCCAATAAAATGTAAAGGGGAAGTGTCTCTGGTACCAACAAAATGTAATTCCGGTCCATTAGGGTGCCTAAGAGTCACAGTTTTATCATAACAGTTAACAGTAGAATAATGTGTGGACAACCAGTCCATGCCCAAAATGACATCAAAGTCCCGAATATCCTAAAGTATCAAATCTATGGGCACGACACACCCTTCAAGAAAAACCCACATTGTCTATAGACCATATCAGTATCCATAGAAGCCCCCATGGGTGTGCATACTACTAAAGTCCAGTCAAATAGTGAAGGTTCAATGATCATATGACATGCAAAGTGAGGTGCAACAAAGGAATGAGAGGACCCAAGGTCAATCAAAATTCTAGCTTCTTTACCAAAGGTAGAGAGCGTACCTTGGATCACTGCGGTAGATGCCGTAGCTTCCTATTTCGTGAGTGCAAACACCCGACCCTGAGTCTTTGATCGGTTCTCCAGCCTTTCTGCTGAATGGTCCTTGATTAAGTGGCCAAACTTACCACAACCAAAACACGTTTTTGACCACCTGTAACACTCAGCAGTAGAGTGGTTATTCATTCTTCAGTGGGAGCAGGTCAGGCCTCGATTATCCCTCACGTCACCTGGAAGGGTCCTTTGAATTTTCAGGTTACCCTGATAGGTCCTTGCTTTGAAGTCTCTTCTAAGAGGTGGCTGAGTCTTCTGCCCAACAATCCTAGATGGTGCAGTCTTTACTCTTCCTTCCTTTCTTAACCAAAATTCCTCGCAATCTTCCTCAATCTTCATAGGGAGGTCTACCAATGGGGAGAACAACTTAAGGTTGGCTGATATTAGTTTCCCTCTGATATCCGGCCGGAAGCCCCTCTCGAACTTGCTTTCCTTATGCGCCTCTATATTGATAATGTGGGGCGCGTACCGAGAGAGCTCTGCGAATTTAGCGTCATATTGCTCTACTGTTAGTCGCCCTTGATGGAGCTCAATGAACGCTACTTCCTTCATCTCCCTGACAGAATCAAGGAAGTATTTCTCATCAAATGCCATTAGGAAGTTCTCCCAAGTGACCTCAGTCCCTGTCTCGCTCCAGGACTGCTTTATCAATTCCACCAATGTTCAGCTTCTCCTTCCAGCATGAAAGCTCTCAATCTGGCTTTATGCTCACATGAGTAGTTTAGCACATTCATATTCTTCTCCACTTGCCTCTTTCACCTTTCGGCTTTTTCCACTCCCCCATGCCTCGAGAATGCGGGGGGTGCCGTCTTCCTAAATTTCTCAATTAGACCACTATATGCCTGGTCCGAAGCAGGGGTAGCTGAGGTCGACATATTGTCTTTCATAATATGGGTCATGGTCCCAAGTGCTTTGAAAAACTCTCCAAAGGCATCAGTGTTCTATTTACTGGAACTCTCATTGTTAGCACGAGTCTTCGTTATCTTCGACCTATCACAGGAACACCCAATAACGAGCATATTCAAAAACCCTCTTATGGACTCTTCTAAGACTCTCTAAGCTAATAATCCTATCCTGGCTGCTCTTATACCATAATTGTCACGACCTTGCCCGTTGACCACTGTCGTACTCGACGGAGGGCAATAAGGTGTGGGACCGTGATTACAAGAGTAGCGAATGCCACTCAGGTCAGAGTGCAGGCATCGCTTTATAAAGTCGGAATCAAAGCAAGCCACGAAATAAAACAAAAACTTCCTATACAACCATACAATTACTGAACCAATAAAAACCAATTACATATATATATACTCCAAAGTTATTACAATTGTGTTCCAGGGCGCCAAAGGCCAAACAACAAAATACATAGCTTAACATAAACAACAACATGGCCCACAATCATCTAACACCTACAACCAAAAAGCCTCTTTGTCAAGTGCAGTCGTGCAGCCACCAAAACGTTCACCTCAGCTGACCGTCATTGTCTTGTGAACTATCACTATACATGAAAGAAATTCAAAGAGATGAGCAGTAAAGCCCAATAAATAGATCAAGCATCAAGCATCAAGCATTCTGGCCTAAACAAAGTTATTCCCATTCATTCACAAGATTCCAACAGGTGTCATAACATGGAACCATCTATCATAACTCTTATGCAATTATGACACAAGGGCTTATCAAATATCACCACATAAGCTAGCAGTCTATCAAAATCTTTCTATCAAGATAACAGGTTAATAATTGAAGCAGGTATATAAAGAATTACAGATAAACAATTACAAGCAATCTAAACACTACTTACTCTTGAAGTAGAAGCCTTATCCATAAGGCTAAGCCAGTCTTATTACTTAGGACTTCTACCCTCTCTTAGGAGGGAAGGCAATGACAAATGGAAGATCCATTTAGTAATGCCTTCATACACACATGCACAATCCCCAGTGCGTATTGGGGCCTTTGATAGGCTAAGGCCTTGCAAGACATGGCCCTCTCCTTATACCCTTTTGACGAGAGAGTGTTACACTACTACTAGATGACCTAATGCGTAGTACCCATATAGATTTGGGGGGCGCGACCCTCCCAAATATTTACATTCACTTCCTAACTCCCGTCCTATCATGGGGAGTCAGGGAAAGATCGTAGCTGCCGGCACCATCATATTGGAGTCATGTCTTATTACAACCATGTACACGTATCACATAGGCATGTCTTATTACAAGCATGCACATTCATATTAGATAGGCATACCTTATTACATCCATACACATTCATATTAGATAGGCATACCTTATTACAATCATGCACATTCATATCACATAGGCATGTCTTATTACAACCATGCACATTCACATTACATAAGCATGTCTTATTACAACCATGCATATTCATATCATATAGGCATGTCTTATTCCAATCATGCACATTCAGTGGTTCATAAGCATTCACGAGTATTCGCTAGCTCATATGTATTATCCATTTCATAAGCATATCTTCTTACAACCATGCCTTATACAACAATTCATGAGCATTCATAAACATTATCCATTACATAAGCAGGTCTTATTACAACCATTCCTTATACAACAATTCATGAGCATTCATAAATATTATGCATTTCATAAGCATGTCTTATTACAACCATGTCTTATACAACAATTCATGAATATTCATAAATATTATCCATTTCATAAGTATGTCTTATTACAACCATGTCTTATACAACAATTCATGAGTATTCATAAACATTATCCATTTCATAAGCATGTCTTATTACAACCATGTCTTATACAACAATTCATGAGTATTCATAAATATTATCCATTTCATAAGCATGTCTTATTACAACCATCTCTTATACAACAATTCATGAGCATTTATCAATTCATAAGCATTTTCCATACTTAAGTCAATTATTCATAAAAGAACAGGAACTTCGTTATGACAGTCCCCTAGAAAATCGGGGATAACTCCCCGTCCATAGAGAATTTGGTCATGATTCCATACCAATTTAAAACTAGACTCGCTCATCCTTCATTTAAGACTAGTTTGGGCTAAATCAGAGACATTTTGGTGTACCAACATATCATTAAAAAAAAGTGTAAGGTTCTGGAAATTCCTGCAACTATGATGATGACATACTCCTAGAAAAAAGGATGCAATTTCCATTCCATTAGGAATTTGGGCCTGCTATCAGGTTTACTTTGGAAGTAAACATAACCATATTTCATTTACAAGTGGTTTGGGTTCATTTGAATATGTTTTGGTCAGTGGCAAGTTCATCACAAAAACATGTACAGTTCCTGGAATTTTATTTCAAAATTTTGGCATACTTTAAAGAATGCGTCATATCTTCCAAACCAAAATAGCCATTAATACAAGAACTTTTTCATCTTAAACTAGACTCACAAGGGTGCGTTTCCACCAATATTCATAACCAACAAAAATATCTACAATGCTCCATTTGTCATGAAATCAAGAGTTACAGTTCTAGAAATTCAGGCTTATTCTAGTACAATCACATACATTCACCCCATTTGATCAATTCACATATTTTCATGCTTGAATCCCATACTACATAATCAAACAAGATCAGGGAGGCATAGATGCTAAATCCACTTATCTGCACCAATGAGTTCCTAGTTTCTCCCACATGGTTTTGCTTCAAGGGCCATGCTCAAAATTCTTAAGGGCTCTAAAGGGAAAACGTGGGTGAGAGTGAGAGTGAGAGAGAGTGAAACTCTTGGGAGGGTTGTGTGAAGGGGTACTTATCATCAAAGTGAGGATAGGGCAGCGTACACATGCCACGTGGCACTCATGCAAGAGCTAAGTGGCATCCAAGTGGCATACATGCAATGGCAGGAAAAGAGGTTCCCCTGGCATAGAACACTCATGGCGGCTAGCACATGCGCGGCGGTAACACCTACATGCACGGTGGTGACAGTTCACTCACGGCGGCTGCCTCGGTCTTCTTCACACAAGGTGGCTGACTGAAGCTCTTCACTTACTCTCACGGTGGCTATACACGTGACACCCACGGTAGCTGCTCTTGGTCTTCTTCACACACGGCGGCTAACTGAAGCTCTTCACTTACACTCGGGGCAGCTGCACACGCGACACCCACGGCAGCTGCTCTTGGTCTTTTTCACACACGGCGGATACACGCTTCACGCGCGGCGGCTGGAATTTACACGCATGGTGGCATCATCTCTCAGCCGTGCTTGGCGGCACACTCTTACTCCGGAAAAGTCTGGGTGCTCACAGTTTATCCTTTCCACAAGTTTAGCATTTGTAATCTTCCGGAATGTATTCACAAATATTCGAACCTCTTGGCTTTAAAAGATGTGGGTAACAATTCAGGGTATCTAGTCAATAAGAATCTTCGAGAGGTAAATGAATGTATTCAAAATTGTGAAGTAGAATAAAGTTGTTTTCATATACATTAGAGCATTGGCAGAATGAGGGATCAATTCATCAGAAAGTCTAATTGGTACAAATTCACCGGAGAGTTTCATAATAGGGAAAATCATGGTTAATGCATATTTTGAAACTATATTTAAACTAGGGGGTCATATATTAGACTTGGTACTCGGTGCTTTATGAGCACACCAAAGTATTAACACAACTCATGAGCTTAACACTTTAGTCCAGATGCAGTATCCATTATATGTATAAAAGTGTAATAGAAGATAAGATTTTCTTAAGGATATATTAAGGAAAAATTAGGGTAAGTCAAAATTATACTAATATAGTTACCTCCCTAAATGATGCACATGAATTAAAAATGAGGTCAAATCAATGCTTCACATGATTTCAAGAGAGATTCTCCATGCTGAAGTGCATGTCCTCCAACACTACCTACGGAGGCGGGAGAGGAAAATAAAGGAGTTGGCCCGGAGGCTTCATTTGGTCAACATGAGGTTGGACCACATGGAAACTTTACATTGTCGTGGCCGAGTGTGTGTAGGGTCTCCTGGATTAGATGGGAGGTTCGTTTTTTCAATGTGTAACTAAACTTTTGGGGTTTTATGTATGGATAGCCCCATAGCTTTCGTCAATGGTTTAAAAAATGGATCGATGCCTTGGATCGGGCACTTAAAAAAGCCATCAGGATCAGTGAATCAGTGATCAGGATCAAGAATCGACCGAATCAGTCGAATTAAGCCTTAAAAAAAATAAAAAAAAAATTATTAAAATTCATTATAAATGTTGTCTTTTAGGAATCCAATAAGAAATGAGGGTACTACAATATTAACTTTCATTTTTTTCATCAATTTATGAGTATTGAGATGTTCTGTTCCTGTATAAACTTATGTTAACCATTAAATTTACATCACACAAAAGAAAAATCATAGAATTATCATGGATAAAGTATATAATCATACATGGACTTCAATAAAGAGTAAACTAGATCGATAAACAAATGGCCACTAAAATCTCGAATTGGCAGAAAATCTTAATCCACTAAAAAAACTAAAATTATTACAACCAAACTAACTATAATCTAAAATTATTACAACTTAACTTACTATAATATTATATACTAAAATTAAAAATGTCGGTTTACATTTTATAATTATTTTATTATACAAAGAGTAACAAATCTAAAAAAATTTATAATATCGTCTAATTTAAAATGTATTATTGACAACTGTATGAAAAATCGTATATTACATGATTTATAATGTAAAAATTAATAAATAAAATAAAAGATTGAGTTATCAATGTAGAAATTATTGTAATGCATACTAATTTTCGAAATAGCATTTTAACTTTTCAAAAATTTAATTTTTTGGCTTTCTATAATAAATTTAGTTAAAGAGATTGTTAGTAGAAAGAGAGAGATTTCAAATGGTCTCATTGTATGAATCCTGTCTTTACATTAATATTCCTAAATTTATGTTAAAGATCATCACGTTATAAAAATAAAAAATATAATTGGACCATTTATTCCTAGATTGTAATAAGAAATACTTGTTGTATTAAGAAATACCTTTTATTTTTTTTGACAAGAAATACTTGTTGTATTACTTTTTATTTTTTTGACGAGAAAAATATGATACTTGTTCTATTATCTTTTATTTTTTTGACAAAAAAAATAAAAAGATGTTCTACTACATTTTTTTTTGCTTGTTTTATTACCTTCTACTTTTTCTTTTACAAGAGAAATAAAAAAATGATGCTACCAAGGTACTTTTTTTTTATGCCTTTTGTTTATTTTTTGACAAGTTGTTATATTACATTATATTATTTTTTTTGGACAAGAAAAATAAGAAAATGCTGTATTTTTTTTTTTTCTTGAAAAAATTTTTATTTTTATTTTTTTTTGACAACTTTATTTTCTGCCTTTTAATTTTTTTTTACAACAAAAATAAAATAGATAGCGCCCAGGCTGGAATTCAAACTTGAGACGTCCACGAAGAAAGTAGAAGTGATAACCAATAACGCCATGTCGCAGCATGTAACTTTACTTTCCATATTAATAATATATATTCACGTTTTGTCTTAATTTAATGTACGCACACTGTTTGTAGGAATTATCCGGCATCCAAGGATTAGTGTCACATTTTTCTCTATAAATGGCTATGTAATAAACAGTCAGGTGCACGCCTGAAAGCGTGGGGGCAGCCCAATATTTGAGAGGAGGTGCCACACGTAGCCGTGATGCCGGCGGGTTTGAGGTTGCCATGTGGTAGCTAACACAAGTTTGGGATGCCATGTGGCCTCCGTAAGGAGGCCACATGTAACTAATTGTGTCACTCTGTCCACTTGCTCGATTCACTGTAACATATCGCTGACAACCGGCAATTTTTCTCTAGACACGCCTGACTTCCAATATTATATAGGAATCGGCACAAGGTACTCGATTACCATGTCGACCCTCCCGATTCCAGGTCGACTCGCCGGTTTTTCAACCCCTGGTTTTCATATAATAGAATCAGTTTTCCTTCAAGTGTCTTTTGTAATGAGCTGTACCCCGGGATTTTAAGTTTCCAGAACTTTGTAACCTTTTCAATGTTTAGAATTCATCAAATCTTGGACTTTGAAGATTTCGTCCTACACAAAAGGGCCCTAAGATGTCATGGAATTTATGAAGTCCAAAAGAAATGGCGCATCCATCACAATAAATTTGCTAAGCCATCTATGCATTGGGTTCCCAAATAGTAATAGGCTTTTTCTCCAAGTAGTAATATTATGCTGTGAGCTCAATTTAATTATGGTGTAAACAAGCTTATACGGTGCTACTCCAGCACTTCAAAAACACATTTGCTGTAAATAATTGCCATGGAGGTTTAGTCTCCCAGATGTTCTAGAAACCTTGGGACCTTTTATGGATTGAGATACGAGTTGGAGACTCTCCCCAAAGGCTACTGTTCTCAAAATGCATGATAGCTTTGTCATTACTAGAACATGTGTTTCTAGGCTCGGTTGAGGTTACTCGGACTTAGTTAACTTACTCGGCCTTATCCCATGGGCGACGTGAGTTTTTCTCAAGTTGGTTTTACATCATGTATGTATCGGTTATCTATAAAACATGTGAAGTTTGATGTCGCATTAGTTCAATTGCTTGTTGGGTAAATTGTGTGGTTATTGCTCGTCATGTTGTGGATTCCAATCTCTACGTGAGACACTGCTCGTTTTGTTGAACGATCCACTCCCCGCATGAACACCCCCTGAGTAAAGAGCTGTAGGCTTTAGGTAATTAGCTCGTGTTTCATTGTTTAAGGCATCGATTTCAAAATCCGTTGGTCGACTTGCCCTGTTTAACATGGGACTTGTCAGGAAACAATCTAAGTCTTGGAAGCACAGGCTCAATCCGATTCTCAAGGTTTTCAATTCTCCTGTAATTTTTAAGTATGTACATTGATCTAAATTGCGAATCAGCGACTCAAATCGGTCGAATGGGCCCTAATAATTTAGGGCACCTATCTGGTTTTTGAAATACTAAGTGATGGTGTTAGTGATATGGAAAGTACATCCCAAGTTTGATTCCTACGGCCGAAGAGCCCCAAACAAAAAGGGAGTTGTAGATCATCACCCCATTTGTGGATGCTGGCAACTTTGGTGTGTTGGTCTTGTGGGAAACTCATCCTATAATGTGAGTGCATATTGAACTAGCACACAAAGTGCCAATGCGTTGGTGCACAAGGTCATTGCTCCTTGGGAACCTTTTTGGATGGACAAAAGTTCCACAAATAGTTTCATGCTAGTTCCAGGACTCACACTTCTATCATTCCATGCTACAACACTTGTAGTAGCTGCTTTCTCATGGTTGGGCACTTATCTCCTGCCGGTTAGTCAATGCTTGTCGGATTAATAGCCTTCGTGTATGAGTTCATGGATTATTTCACATGTCGACACAATCAAGTTTATCTCAGAGAAATTAATCTCCCAGGTGGATTTGGAAGCAATGTCCAAATGTAATGTAAGGAAAAATAATAACAGTACCATAAAATAAAAATAAAAAAGATTTTTTAGAGATTATATCTTTTTTTTGGGTCTGCAAGGCAGTCCATCCTAGGATCTTTTCACAATGCCAACTTTTTACTCAATCCCTAATTATCTTCATTTACATAGAAGGGACATCTCCCTTTTAAATACACTTAGAAGAAAATAAATAAAAAATAAAAACGTACAAAAAATAAACTCTCACTAAAACTCACATACTACTTTCCAACCCACCATTATCTATCTCTAACTTCATATCTTGTAAAAACAAAGTTTGATATCTTTTCCAACTCTCCCTTATCTCTTTCTCTCTTTTCTTTTTTTATTTTATTTTATTTTTTTATAATGCTTATGAATCCATTAAGAGATAATAAACTCAATCCCCACAAAAATAGAAACCAAATCTTTATAAAAATCTATCGTAACCAACTCCCCTTAGAGAATGTACTACTGCACCCTTTAAATCTCTACAACTAAAGAAGACCATATTAATCTTGAAGAAAACTAAAATCTCAAATAACGCTTTTTCTAAAATTAAAAAATTTCAAGATAAAAAATTAAAAAACCTTATTTTTATTTGCATTAAAACATCTAGGTATACTTTCTCTAAATTTAGAGGGACTTCCCCCAGCCAAAGCCAAACAATTGTCCCAATTGCCTCCTTTGTGGATGGCTACTTAGTAGGTGCTTTAAGCCCTAGCATCTTGTTTGGGATTACCAAACTTCACCTGATGTTGAGTGCCTCAAAAGAGTCCCAACTCATCAATCAATCACTAGGAAGTCCGAAAGTGTACGTTAGGGAGCAATTTTATGGAGCAAGAAAAGCCCAAACAGTTGTAACTAAGCATGACTTTAGTGAGCACCAAAAGGAGGGCATGTAGTAAGAAGAGTCTCGCTTCTTGTAACGGAAACAGATCAGTTCTTCTTGTAACCTAAACAGATCAGTTCAAAGAAAAACTTGTCTGCCATTTCCATATTCATGGCACATAAACAACCATTATAGAAGTTTCTGTATTGGGTATCTGATTGGTAATAGGTTGTATCAAGCTTTTACGTTGGTGGTTTTCGACCAATAACCACCAGCATGAAAAAGTTTATCATCTCCAACTACTCTTTTTGCTTTCTAACAAACAAACCAAAAAGAGCAAAGTTTATCCTTTCCAAAGAAGAAGGATTGAAGGAAGACAAAAAGAAGAAAACCGAAGACATTAGAGAAGGTTTCTCAAAGTAAGAATCAAGCATGAGAATAACTACACGAAAGAAGAAAAACTAAATATGGTTTTGTCCCAAATCTCTTTCCACGACCAAGAGAGAACCTTCCATATTTGTAGCCAGCCTACTCTCGAATTTTGCCTTTATGCGAGCAATTCAGCCTTTCTTTTAAGACTAGTGACACGTGAGAAGGCAAAGTGCCTTTGATATTAAACAAGGTGAACACTTTGATTATTGAGTAGTGTAAGTTTTACATTTGGGCTGATTTGACGGTCAAGATCGCACTTTGTACATGAATTTTATTTTAATTTTTATTGAATATTTATTGTATCTTAGTAATAGTTTTATTTTTTTTAGTATTTATTGTTATGCTCTTTATATTATAGTCATTTATATTAGTAAAATTAGAATACTATTTGTATGTATTTAATTTATTGAATTTAATAGTAATTAGTTTCATTTTACTAGTTAAATGTTTACTCGTAATAAGTATAGGCATATCAAGCTCTAATATGACTAGAATTCTCTCTTTTTGAGATGCTCTCCATTTCCGTAACAAAAAAAGAGAAAAGGATTTAATCCGATTCATCAAAGTTAGAATAGTATAGTTTTAGTTTAGAAATGGAATTATTTCTAATTTAGAATAGTGTTGTATGTGGTACAAAGTCCAGGTGTTTTTATCTTGGAATTTCTATTGCATAGTTCGCCTCCATCTCTCAGCCTCTAGGGTTATATATAAAGAAGGGAAGTAGACGGCTAGTGTGTCATCGGGCCGTCGTGCACACCTTTCGTAGTCCTCCTCTGGTGACATAATAAAAATGAAATTAAAATTTGGGAAAATTACTAATACCCCTTTAAAATGAGTTTTTTAGAGCTTCCACCCCTATCCTAATCTTTCTTTACTCCTTTTTTTAAAAAACCAAATTTCCTTACTAAAACCCCCCCAACTGAAAAAGATTTATTTTTTTTGCCAAAAATACCCCATCCCGTACCTTGAACTTGCGATCAAATCCTGTGGACAAACCCCAATTTTCATTAATACCAGACCGCGATTATTATTCGCCGGAGTTCTTATGAGAAAACAATATGCCGGATCGAATATCTAAAACGCCGGACTGAAGTTCCTGTGTATCCAGGAAACATATCGCCGGAGTGATATTATGAATCGCTGGACTGAAAAATTTCTAGGGAGGAAACGACCGGTTCGATGTTCTTCACATGCCGGATAACCCATGATTCCAGTGACGTTTTCGTCGGACCGAGGCAGACAAACGCCTGAGTGGCTGCGATTCCAGGAAGCAAACGGCCGGTCTGCTTTCGTCATATGCCGGAGTGCCCGTGATTCCAGTGATCTATTCCCTAGAATGAGGTAGTAAATTGCCGGATTGGCCTTTCGTCAAGGAAGCTAAGTGTCGGACTGATATGAATGAAGCGCCGGAGTGGCTTCATCATAGGCCGAACTGTTACATAGACCTGTTTTCTGGAGTGCTTTCCACATGTGTCAGAGTGTCAATTTTAGTCAACTATTCACGAAGCAAGTTCATCAATTGGCAGAGTGTTTTCCAAATATGTCGGAGCACGTTTTACGGATGCCGGACTGCCTATTTAACAGTGAAGGATTCTCCGGAGTGATCTTCACAAGTGCCGGACTGCACTATTGTACAGTAAACAATTTGTCGTCGCGAGCTCATGAAATGCCGGTGTGTTTTCTAAATATGCCGAAGTGAGTTTTACAAATGTCGGACTTCATATTACTAGTGAATAATCACCAGAGTACTTTGCAAAAAATGCCAGAGTGCTTCTAGTTTGCTGGAGTGCATTTTATAGATGCCAGAGTACTTATTTAACAGTGAACATTCTCCGAAGTGCATTCAGAAAACGCCGGAGTGCTTCTCAGTTTTGTAGGTGAATGTTTTTTAGATTCCGGACTGGCTATTAACAGTGAATCAATCTTCGAAGTGGGTTCAAGAAAGTCCAGAGTGCCTTTTAGTTCAGCCGGCGTGCTTTTTACAGATGCCGGACTGCTTTTTTATAGTGGACTAATCTCCGGAGTGCCTTCAGCAAATGCCGGAGTGCTTTCCAATGTTGCCGGAGTTCATTTTGCATATGCAAGAGTGCTTATTTAACAGTGAACATTCTCCGGAGTGCATTCAGAAAATGCAAGAGTACTTCTTAGTTTTGCCAGTGCGCGTTTTTTTTATTCCAGATTGGCTATTAACAGTGAATCAATCTCCGGAGTGGGTTCAAGAAAGGCCGGAGTGCCTTTTGGTTTTGTCAGGGTGCTTTTTACAGATGCCGGGCTGCTTTTTTACAGTGAACTAATCTCCGGAGTGCCTTTAACAAATGCCAAAGTGCTTTCTAATGTTGCTGGAGTTCATTTTACAGATGTCGGAGTGATTATTTAACAGTGAACATTCTCCAGAGTGCATTCAGAAAACGCCGGAGTGCGTCTTAGTTTTGTCGATGCGCCTTTTTTAGATTTCGAACTACCTATTAATAGTGAATCAATCTCTAGAGTGGATTCAAGAAACGCCGAAGTGAGTTGTAATTTTGCCGGAGTGCTTTTTACTGGTACCGGACTGCTTTTTTACAGTGAACTAATTGTTGGAGTGATTTCAGAAAATGTCGGAGTGATTTTCAGTTTTGCCAAAGCGCGTTTCATAAATGCCGGATCCATAAAAAATGCTCCAAGTTCTTGGTTCGTTCTTTCATTCTTTGTTTGCTATAAATACTGGTTTTCTTTCACCAAACAACGTTCTTTCTCTCTCTAGAAAACATTTGTGCTGTGTGAACTCTCTCTCTCTAAAATACCTCTGTGTGAAATCTCCATCTTTCTCTCTCTAGAGTACTTCTATTGTACAAAATCTCCATCTCTCTTTCTCTTTCTCTCTCTCTATTGTGCCATTTCAGTATCTTATAACAGAACTTCAATCATCTTGCAAACGAATCAATCCATGTTCAACATATCTATGCATAGTAGATGTATGATCTACACAACAACTAAGAATTCATTGTAATTCGTATCAGAAATATGCATGTGCAAGGTGAGACATGACATCCAACTTATGAGGAAAATTTACTTCATTTCAATTGCTCTTTCAGAGTGGGTATGAGCCTCCCTCAATCACAGAAAGTATGAAGCTGAATTGAGCATGACCAATTCAGGGTTAATATAGAATCTTAAGATTCTGAAATATCATATTGGGGTATGTTTCATAAGCAGGGATATAAACATCAATTTTATACGGAATTTCAATATAACTCCAAAACAAAATTTCAAGTTAACATTTTTAGCTTTCATGTGATAGTAATTTGAGAGCATTTGGACCCCATTTGGTCTGTCAAAAGCTTAAGGTAACAGAAGCAATAGTTCTGGAAATTACTGAGTTTGGTCATCACTGACATATTCTCATAATTTGATGTATAACTCTTGATTTAGAAATAATTTCAAAATTCTTTCAACATGTGAATTCAAAAGGACACCTAGAAATTTCAAATGACAGTGGTTTGAAGGAAATTGAACTCCATTTGATCATTTAAAACTCATGAAAACAGGAACAAAAATTCTGAGTTTTTTGCAATCTGTCAACAGTGACATATCCACATACTTTGAAACACAAATCTTATATTATACAGAATTTGGATAAGGTTAAAGCATTAAACTCATAGTAAACTCATGTATCTTTCAAATGGCTATTGTTATCAGTCATTTGGACTTCATTTGGTCAAACAAAACCTCAGTGCAACTATAGTGATATTTCTAAAAATGTACACAGTCTGTCAACAGTGACATAGGTGCATAAAATGAAGTATAACTTTCAAATTATTCAGAATTTCAATTGGACCCAAACATGAAGATTAAAATAGACTCAGAGGCCTTTCTAATGGTAGTAATTTGAAGCAATTCAGGTACCATTTTATAGGTTACAAAATGATACAAACTCCCTGGAGTTTCATATCACAGTCATAGCATGCCCTAAAGATTTATTCATAGCTTCCAACTTTCATTAGAAATCAGCATGCAATCCTTTTAACACATAATAGATACCCCTTAATTCACAAGTTTCTCCCTTAATTAGGAAAAAGAAAAAAAAACATGAACCCATTAAAGCAAAAAACATAATGAAAATTTCATATATAATAATATAACCTTCTTTGATCTTCTCTAGAGCAGCCAAGAGAGCCTTTCTCCTCGTCCTCTGCAACCACTACACAACATAGGGAAAAAAAAAATAGAAGCAAGAGATATAATCAAAGGAACAAGAGTAAGATATAACTCTTACCAAGCCAGGGGGAAGTCATGTCAAGGGGCCAATGAAGCCAATTCAGATATAACTCTTACCACTCTAACAGGAGAGACCCCCACAGTCGAGGTTGCTATGTGCTCAAATGCAAAGGCCAAAAGGCAGTAAAACTTGATCAAGATGAAGTTGAAGTGCTTATGCAATGTTCCAAGAAAGAATACATTGGCATATGCTTATGCAAATATAAAATGCTTATGCAATCATATCAATTTTTATAAACTCATTCATAAAGAATATATTGGCATATGCTTGACCAAGTTTCAAAGCAGTTTTCATTAACATAATAACAACAAAAATAACGTAAAAGGGTATTGATTTCATTAACATAATGACAACAAAAAGAACTTAAAAGGGTATTGATTCCATTAACATAATGACAACAAAAAGACTGAACATTTCATTAATTGGCTACTATGATAGAGTAGCTTCAATTGTACAAAAATAACTTAACATCAGTTTCAATCCTGATACTCAACTTCTGTCTCAAAAAATGTTCATACTTTTAAATTTACATTTGTTACAAAAAAATACATCGGTGTTCACTTTCTTATCCTCAACCATTTCTTTTGCCAATGTACAATACCCTTGTCGTTATCATTTTTACTCTTTGTTCTCATTTCATTTTCCTCATAAATCTCGATCTCTCTTTCCTTATCATTTTTTCTCTTCGTTCTCCTCTCATCTTCCTCATCAATCTCGCTATCTCTTTCCCCATCTCCACCATCTCCCTCTTTAGTCTTGCTTTCCTCATCAGTCTCGCTCTCGTTATCATTATCTTCACCATCTGTCTCCTCGCCCTCACATCCACCATCTCCCTCCACCATCTCCTCAACATTATCTATAAGAGTGTGTTGCACTAACAAATCGTGGGTCGTCTGTACCAAACGTCTCGATTCCCCTGCTAATACTTCACCACCAAATGCTGCTTGTAGCATCCCTATACAGGTTAATCACTACAAGTTGACAATAAAAATAATATAAATAACTGCTTTGAATAGATAATTAATTTAAATCAATAAAAGCTAAAATATATTACTGAAATAATATACCAATCTCCTCTTGTCATCATGGCCAGTGAAGGGGGGCACATTTGATTGTGACTGTGAGGAGGGGCACATGGGAGTATTTTCATATCTATGAGTGAATATGTTGTACCAGGGCATATAATCCTTTGTAAGCACTCCACCATATTTATCTGTGACTGCCTTGACAACATTGCATTCTCATTGCTGCCAGTTGCTTAGCTCGCTAGCCAACTCATCACCGCAACTAGTGGGGTGTAGACCCCCCTTCTCCCTCCTCTTCCACTTGGGAGGCCCCATGGGAATAACTTGCGACTTCTTAAATTGCCGCAGCACATGATCCGGCATATAATACTCTGCAATGTGAAAACTTATCAGATATGACCGGCATAACGCATTCTCTTTACTGAGCGTATCTAGTGGGGTGTACTCCGCATATGGTTGCCAATTCACCTACTACAATAATATAACACAACTCCATTAATGGGTCTTTACATTAAACACTATCAATTGAGATGTCTTAACACTAACCATGTCACTTACAACAAAAACATATCACTAACCATATCAATTGAGATGTCCTCAATTGCTGCTAATGGGTCTTTGCAACGTGGATTTTTTTTCCACTTGCAAGCTTTAGGCATTTCTATGGCGATAGTTTTAGGTTTGGTGCCTATAGCTGGGAAATGCTTATAGACCCAACACTGCAGAAAAAAAAAGTAGAAGTATTAGTTTTTCTAGCCAAAAAGACTCTAAATATATAAATATTGACTCAAATATGTAAATATGTAAAAAAAAGTGGAAGTATTACCCGTAGTAGTGTTGTTGACCCACTAAAATGTGTATCCCCGTCCACGACCTTATACAATGAATGTCAGAGGAAGACAAGTGCTGCTGCACCCCATGCAGACTTCCCAACCTCATCGAGATCTCAGAATAGTTGTAGGTAGCTTGTAAGGGTGGACCCTTGAGATGCGTCAGCAAATATCATTGTGCCGACTAAATATAGGAGATATGTTCGGGTGTGTTGAAGGAGTTTTAATTTGGTAGGCGTTTTTGATAGTTGACCAAATTTCTTCCTCAACCAAGTATGTTTAAGACGGAATAAGTTATCGCCTTTAGGGCAATCTCCCAAATACTGCATGAGGAAAGCCTTGTAGTCTGTAGGTCTAATGCCGGTTACAGGCTCTCCTGTCATAGGTATCCTCAATATATTCTACACGTCATACAAAGTTAGAGTCATCTCACCAATAGTCAAACGTGTAGTATTTGTCACTTTGCACCATTTCCCCATGAAGGCCCTCAATAAACTACAATCGATACTGGAGACCCCAATGTCAATCAAAGAGCTCAATTTGGTCTTCTCGACCAAAGGTACCTGTTGTGGATCTAGCTCCCATTTTCCTAGGTCTTAGTTGATTCATTAATACGGACATTTTTTTTCATCTCAAATGAAGTTCAACAAGAAATGGCATACAGTAGTTATAAACAATATAAGAGTTATCTAATAAATGTAAATCATGAAGTATAGTAAATAGAATATCGTACTGTTTCCATTTGATCAAACGAAGTAGATGGGTCCCTTGTTCCTCTTGACAGTTCGGGTCTTGCATTGTTAAATCTATTCATATTATCAGAGTTTTACATGTGCACATCACATCAATTAAGAAGATATGATGGTTGATGCCAAATCTTGATGCAACAATAAGAAGTATATCAACAATAAGAATTCTATCAACAATAGGATGGCTGACACCAAATCTTGATCCAACAATACAAAGTCTATCAAAAATAAGAAGTCTATTAACAATAGGATGGTTGATGCCAAGTCATTAGGCCACAAGCCATATGTCCTTCCAACCCAAATCAGCAATCAATAAAGAGCCTTTGTGTATGCAAACTCCTTTAACTATAGATAGGAAGAAAAAACAAACAAGGAACCATTTCCTAGATAAATTGATAAAATAATAGCTCATGAATCAAGTCACATGGTATAAGACATACCCACTCATGAAAAACTACTTATACACACACTTTTCCTTTAATTCAGCACATTTCATTCATATGGACAAACCTTGAGAGTATACATTCAAGGCTGCAATCCAAACTCATTCTTCATATAGAAAGAAAGAAAACACCCCATGACAAGAAAGAAAACACCCCATGACACTTACAAGAGAGATAGAGAGAGAAGCACACTCAAAAGCAATAAAGAAAGAAAAAAGAATATAAAAGCTTGGTACTGAAAGGAAACACACCAAACAGCAACACACACCAAAGCAATTTGATGCACTTGCCATTGTATAATAAATGGTAGATTAAGCAATTATATACTAAAATTTTCAGTCTCTCTGTTGCTCAACCTTTTGAATTAATGTAATATTGTTAAACATGGATAGATAATAATATACATAAAATTTTCTTTGATCCTATAATGTAGAAAATGATATTAAAAGAAAAACAATTCACAAACCATCATGTCCTTATCCAACCTTCCCTATCCAACCTTGAAATATGTATATATATATATATATATATATATATATATATATATATATATATATATATATATATATATATATATATATATATATATATATATATATATATATATATGCATATATATAATAAATGTGCCCCAAATGCGTAAAACAGATAATAATGAATGTAATATATGTGCCCCACAAGCGCAAAATTTACATAAATAGAACAAATTTCAATATTTCCCACAAAATGGTTACTACAAACTAAAAAAGACCCAAAAAAAAAAAAAATGTACAGGCAAATTCCTTCAAGTGGGTGCTTTACATGTTGTCATGTTATGACCAGTTCCTTTGCAACACTACAGTGCATAGGTCGCACTGGTACTTCTTGTGACTCGATGCGCTTCTTTTTAGGTCGGTCAGGGGGCGTCTTGAGTGAGGTGGAAGCACTCTTACTTCTTTTGGAGGAAGCTGTCCACATAACCTACACCCAGACAAGTCGATCAAGGTAACTGGCATGATAGCTACAGAATATGTTTCACGAAATTTTGCAACTGTGAAATATTCTTGACAATAGTCAACAGGATCCCTATTCATTACTTGAAAGGCTTTACAAGCATGCTTACAAGGAAAATCTGTTATTTGCCAACCCCGGCATTCTCATTCTTGTGCAATAATATTTATTATATAATTCATACGATCACCCCTTGCTTCATACACTGCTCTATTTGATGTCATAGTTACCCTCACAGAAAGCGATTCCTTAATAATTTTTTTTAATTCGTTTTGAGCTTTCGGTGTAAGTGTTTTACTCCAGGTTTCAGCTTTCAAACTGCGTGTGGCCATTAGTTCCATGATTTGTCTCGTAATCAATTCAACACACTGGAGACTTGGTATATCTCTTGCTTCTAGAATCCACTTATTATATGACTTAACAACATTGGTTGTTACTTGGTCATATCGATTACCTCTGAACTGTGATATGGCCCAATGATTTGGTGACGCTTCCATGAACCACTTGAATGCATCCTCAAAAGGTGATCTAATTTCCACCATCTTATCAAAATACTCTTGCTACGTATATACTCTACATGCTCTGATAAAGTTACATACAACTGCCTTCTTAAGGTCATTATGTATGTGTTTGGATTCCTTCTTGAAATTCTCCGCTAAATGACGCTCACAAAAAGCATGATGAGCATTATCAAAAACTTGACAAACTGTATCAACTAATCTATGGTGTCTATTTGAAGAAAAAAGTGATTTCACGATCCGTCCCAATGGCAATTTTTAGAGATTTTATAAACCATAACCAGTTATCGGTACTTTCGACATCCACAATTGCGAATGCAACGAGAAACATTTGACCATCCCCATCGAGTGAGTTTACAGCAAGTAGAGTCCCTAGGTATCGTGCCTTCAGTGATGTCCCATCGAGAAATAAAAGTGGAGGACATCCATTTTTAAAGCCATGTATTGACCCATGAAAGCTTAAGAACAATCGGCGAAGTCTACCTCCTGAACATACTTGTCCTATCGCATAACTATCAAGATTCATCTCTATCACGCGGTTTACATATGCTGGTAACTGGTTGTATGTCTCCTCTTGCGAACCATGTATGTCTTTGATGGCTGTTGCTTTTCCTCACCAGGCCCTCCAATAGGGTGCTTCTAACCCATAATCTCGAGAAAAATCACTCATGATTTCTCTAGCCTTGTAATGTGCAGGGTGACTTAATTTATCCTTGATTAAGGATGCAACAAAATTTTGTGACGCTCTTCTCTGTACATCATTGCTTGTCCCTAAATTGCATGAGTGATATTTTGTCTATGTTTTGATTTAAAAAACATTCATCCTACCAAACTTCGCACAATATATCTCCCATTTGCATCCATCACCCTTGCATTTTGCCCTTATGCGATACCTCTCATTTTTAACAAGACAGTATGTGAAATGGTTTGCTATAGCAAACTTGCTAAGGGCTTTTTGAAAATATTCTAATGATTCGAACTATTGTTCTACCCCAACAAATGCATCCTCCCCTGTGCTAAGCAACATTGGTGCATTGCTTTGTTTAGAGCTAGATACTAAAACATTAGAGGGTTCTGGGGGTCTGACCTCTTTGACTGCCATAGTATTATTTGAAGTACTTCCACCTCTACGTTCACTCTCATGAAATACATGCACGAGCACTTGATTCTCGCCTTCATAGGCATTCAACATCCTGACAATATCATCATCAATAAATAGGTTGACCATAAATTTTCTATTTCCCAGGACAAAATGCCTTAGTGATATCAAGTGCATGTTAAGTGAGAAACGTTCTGCTACTTATTTTCGCATGTCATCTAACTTAGTTCTACAATCAATGAAAAAAGTAAATGCATCACCACCGATATAATCTAAAGTCTCATCGCCATTTGTTCGGAGTTCTCTACCAAAAATGCAATAAATTAATCTGCTATCACCCAGTTTCTTTTGTCCTGCACAATATTTGTAGTAACTTCACCACCAATATACTAGCCTTGAACTTGCCCTATGCTTATTCAGAAAGATTTTTGTAACAAGAATTGGTACTAAATTTTAACAAACAAAAGATGATGAGTCATCATTTACAAGTTCAACAAAATACAGTAAAAATAACCTAAAAATTATTACTATCAATGACATCCATATGTTAAAAATTGTTTTTTAAAAATAGCTCGACAAATTTTTAGAATGCTTTCTGTAACAAGAATTTGTACTAAATTTTAACAAAATAAAGATGATAGATGATCATATACAAATCAACAAAATACAGTAAAAATAAGGAAAACATTATTACCATCAATCACATCCATACCTTAAAATGACAAATACAGATACAACGACAATATCCATAATAAATTAAGAACAAAAATCAATACATCTTAAGCCATTATCAATCCATTCCTTCAATTCTTATTGACAAATTAAATTTTAACGAGAGCTACGCAAATAAAAGATTATTGTAAAAAAGAATTGCTACTAAATTTCAACCAAAGGAATAGTATGCATCAACATCTATAAGATCGACAAAATACAGTAAAAAAAAAAAAAAACCCAAAAAATGAGTACCACCAATAACATTCATAACTTAAAATGACAATAGAGACACTGACAATATCCATAACAATTTTAAAAAAAATTAATACATCTTAAGAATTACCTATCAATTCCTTCAATTGTATAACAAATTAAATACAGACAATGTGGCTTTCTTTAACCCCAAACTTGAAGTTACAACATTAATATTAGATAAAAAATATTTCTAAATATTTAATTGAAATATATTTTCATACCTGGGCTTCAAAAATCAAGCTCGACCTGTGATGAGGCTCGTTTCAAGATAGATGTGCTCTGTGGGACCTTTGTAGATACTTGTAGGCCTTCAATTGTAGAGAGAGAGGGACAGAAAAATTTCGTATAGACAGTGAAGTCTTTGATTGTAGAGAAAGAGCGATAAAAAATGGGTTTTTTGTGGGAGAGAGTGAGTGAGTGGGCCTTCGTAGAGTGAGTGATTGAGAAAAAAATAGGTAGAAAGTAGTAAGTGGGGCCTTGGTAGGTCGTGAGAGAGGGAGAGTGGGCCTCGAGGAGTGGGGACTCTTTCACCGTAATGGAGGAGATAATGCAAGCAAGGGATTTTTTCACCGTGATGAAGAATATGCTGCAGATAGGAAAGGGGCGTGAGGGGAGATAGACGAGAGAAAATGGGAAATCACCGTAGGAGAGGGAAAGGGGCCGTAGGGTAAAAAAGCGTGAGATGTAAAAAAAAGGTAAAATAGGAGGAGATAATTAATGTAAAAGTTCTCATGTGCCATAAGTAGGACTAGAAGATGCCATTAAAAGAATTTATAGAGAATATGGATGGACAAGTCCAAGGAATACCAAATAGCAGAATGACCTTTTTAGCAGGGACATAAATGATCATTTAGGAAAAGATAGCAAAATATATGAGAGGATACATGAAGGACATAGATTTGAAGAAAGAAATGAGATTGGTGATTTCTTAATTTTGCTATGGCTAAAGACGTAGCAATATCAAATACCTGCGTTAAAATGTGAGAAGAACCTTTAGTAACTTTCAAAAGTGGATCATATAAAAACTAGATAAAATTATGTCTAATTAAGAAAGCATATCAAACATCATGTAAAGATTGTATCGTTATCCCAGGAGAACTTTGACTAGACAACATAGATTCATGGTCATGGATGATTGCATAAAGACATGGAAGAGACGCAATAAAATTAATAGTTGTATACGAACTAGGTAGTGGAATTTTGAAAGGAGAAAATGGATCTTACTTAGGAATAAATTGAAAAATAAGAAAAATAGAATTCTGAGGATAAATTTAGTGCTATGCAGAATGAAATGAATAATTCTATTACGAAAGTGGAAGAATAAGTTTTAGGAGAATCTAGAGGGAAATAAAAATTAGTGGTAGAGTAATGAGATTCAAAAGGCTTTTAGTGAAAAACAATTATGTAACAAAGCTTGGCAATGGAATTTTAATGATCAAAACTTTGAAGAACATAAAAATGCCAAGAAGAATGATAATGAAATAGTAAGTAAGATTAAGATTAAAGCATATGAAAATCGATATAATAAGACGAGAAGGTATAAAAGATATCTTCAAACTAGCAAAAATGTGAAGGGAAAAGTTAGGGATCTAAACCATATCAACTACATTAAGAGTGAGGATCATAGAATTTTAGTTAAGGATAATGAGGTCAATGAAAAGTGGAGAATTGGTTTTTGAAAATTGTTAAATCACAAATGTTATGGGAGCACAACATTAGGAAGAACCTTTGACATAAATGAGGTGGGAGGTCATAGTTACATTCAAAAGGTTAAGATATCTGAAGTCACATAAGTTTTGAGAAAGATGAAGATAGGAAAGGTTTTAGGACCAGAAGATATCACAATAGTGATTTGAAAGTGCATAGAGGAGATTGATATATTCTGCTTGACCAAGTTGCTCACCAAGATTTTGAAAATAAAGAAACTACCAGACAAATAGAGAAAAAGTATTTTGACACCTATTTACAAGAGCAAAAGAGACATACAAAATTGCTCGAACTATTTAGGTATCAAACTTATAAGCCACACCATGAAGTTGTGGAAAAGAGTTAATGAGCAATGACTACAGCATGAAATGAGTGGACAAAAAATCGATTTGGTTTTATGCTAGGGAGGTCAACAATTGAGATGATTTTCCTATTTAGACAATTCATTGAGAAGTTTAAGGATGGGAGAAAAGGCCTCCACATATTCTTCATTGATTTTTAGAAACATACAATAAGGTACTTAAAGAATTAATTTGGTGGATGTTGGAAAAGAAATAAGTCTTTAGATGATATATTGACATGGTAAGATATATGTGCGAGGGATCGCTAACTAGTATAGGACAACTAGTGGAGAAACAAGTTAGTTTTTAGTGTCAGTAGGCCGACAATAGGGATGAGTGTTGATCCCATGTCTCTTTGTTTTCATTATGGACGAATTAACTAAGCATCTATAGGATGAGGTATCATAGTCTATGTTGTTTGCAAATGACATAGGGAGAAGAGATATAGTGACTTATGATTCGACTGAGGTTGTGGCCCTTGATAAAGCGCAACGACCAAACATGAATTGAACGAACGTACCCCAAATAGCGTAGATAAGGCCCGAGTGATAATGATGATCATGATGATATGTTAAGGTCAACAAAATTAGTTGGAGGGCTTTTTCTAATTTCAAAATAATCCTTTACAATGTAATTTTAAGGTGTCTTATTTCAACGCCAGAAGGTGGACACCTTCTGTAAACTTTTTCCTTAGGGTGTGTGTGTACTAGTGTTCGTAAAACCAGCCGGTTTGAATCGGAACTGGCCGGTTAGATCAAAACCGCCATGGTTTCGACTCCGGTTAGGACCGGTTTTGGGGTACAAATTCGTAGACCCATCTCTCACAAAAATTTCGAGTCCAAAACCGGCCGTTTTGGGTTCGAACCGGCCATATTTATGTCTAACTAACCAGTTTTGATCTAACATGACCGGTTTTCCATTAAAACGACGTTCTTGGGCAAAAAAACAGGCAAAACAAAATAACGGCCTTTTTTTGAAATAGAGCCCGTTATTTGCAGCAAGATCTATAAATCAGATTTTCTTGCTTTCATTATTCAATTTCCTTGCCATTTTTTGGAGTTTTTTATGCTTTAGTGTTGTAAAACATTATTTATTGTCTACACAATAACAAAATTCGAATCAAAGATAAAAAAAACAATAGTTCTTGTAGATTGTTGTGGCAGATTTTCTACTTTACCATTTCATTAATTTCTTCTTCAATAGGTAACGATTATTTATTAAATTTATGATTTTTGAAACACAATAGAATTGGCTACCATATACATGTTTCAATTTGCTCAAAAAAGAATATATAATGTGTTGAATTTGGCCCGAAACTTTGCTCGAAGAACCTATGTTCAAGCTGCTGGAAGAACCCTAATTTGATCCACCATTTTGTTAATTTCATCTTTAATAGGTAACTATTATTGATGAAATGTGAGGGTTTTGAATAATAATTTAATTAGTTACCATATCCATGTTTCAATTTGTTTAAAAAACAACATATAGGGGTTGATTTTGGCTTGAAAATTTGCTCGAAGAACTTGTGTTCAAGCTACTCGAAGAACCCTAATTCCACTATTTCCTTAATTTCATCTTTAATAGGTAACGATTTTTGGTGAAAGTTGAGGGTTTTGAATTATAATCGAATTGATTACCATATCCATGCTTTAATTTATTCAAAAAACAAGATATTTGGGGTTGATTTTGGCCTCAAAATTTGTTGTGCGAAGAACTTGTCTTCAAAATTAGTTACCATATCCATGTTTCAATTTGTTTAGAAAACAACATATAGGGGTTGATTTTGGCTTGAAAATTTGCTCGAAGAACTTGTGTTCAAGCTACTCGAAGAACCCTAATTCCACTATTTCCTTAATTTCATCTTTAATAGGCAACGATTTTTGGTAAAAGTTGAGGGTTTTGAATTATAATCGAATTGATTACCATATCCATGCTTTAATTTATTCAAAAAACAAGATATTTGGGGTTGATTTTGGCCTCAAAATTTGTTGTGCGAAGAACTTGTCTTCAATCCAATACAACAGATTTTTTATCAATTAATTGGTCTTTTTTATCAAATTGATTTATGGAGTTTGATCATCAAGGCTTCATCTCTCATATAAAATAATATGTTGATTTATAATTGAGAAAAAAAAATTATATGAATTTATTTCTTGCTTGATGTCATGAAAGTTTCATTGGTCTAAATTTTCTGCAATTTTTTAAACTAAATAAAAAATACAAAAAAAAAAAATTATAAGATTTGGTGCATGTGAAAGATGATGGAAGCCTTTACAAAGGTTTTTGTATTGATTTATTCGATTTTTTTAACATTGACGGTCGCTTTTGCTTGAAATATTGCTCGATTTTTTGGGTTTTTGAGAAATCGATTTTTTTTAAAAGAATAATTTTACTTAATATTATTAAGTCAATAGAATTATTTTTTATGATGAATATGGCAAGTGTTTCATTATTTTATTTACTAAAATTATATTTTTTGATAAAATTATGTTTTTATGATGGAAATATTTTTGTTTTATGAATATGACAAAAAATCGATTCTTCTTTTTAAAATGTTATAGTTTTTATAACAAACAAAAAAATAAGTGCATTATAATGTAGGTCTTACTTTTGCCCTTCTTTTTTTTTTTTTTTTCGACTTTTTTTTTTTGAAGTGTATGATGTAGTTATATTTGTAATAATTGAAATGGTATTATAATTGTAATTGTTGTAATAATGGAATTGAGATTGTAATTGTGTAATGAAAATGGGATTATAATTGTGTGGGCAGAGGCATTCACAATTTCAAACTTTTTTATTATCAAAAAAATTTGATCTTGCTTTTAAATAACTGTTTTGGATTTTGAAATTTATTTAGGATCAATAATGCTCAGTTCCTTCTTAGTACTTTCTTTTTAGTTTGTGTTTTTATTTGATTTAATAGCATCAAGCTAGTTTTGTTATTTACAAAAAAGTGCATAAACATTCATTCCTAATGTGAGCGATTTTTGTACAAAAGAAACTAGAAAGATTTTCATGTAAGGTTTGGGATGAATATGTTAATTCTTGGAAGAAGATGTTCCATGAGAAAAATATCTTCAAAGAATATCCTAATCTAGATAACAAAAATATTTATGTGACCTGTATGGGATCATGCACAGGACCATAGTATTCAAATAGTAATTTATAAAAATTTGTTTCAATTTTTATTGTAAGACAAATGCATGTAATAAGATATTATACACTTAATCTAAGTTTTTCTCGTTTTTTTTTTTTTTTTTTTTTTTTTTTTTTTTTTGGGGGGGAGGGGGGGGTTTTGGACCCATTTTAAATAAAAAAAATCTACTTGACAGGTTAACCACCCCGGTAGTCTGGTTCCAGATCAAACCGATCCCAACCCCATATCTGATTAACCATTTCAATTCGATTTTACGAACACTGGTAGCACATGTGAGAATAGAGAATGTGGCAGTCAGTGGACCACCCCAACGAGGAGTGCAAGTGACGTTAGAGCAGGGTTCTCATTAAAGGGCCCTACAAAGTCATAGTTTTAAGGTAACAACATCCGATTCGAATTCAATCATCATCTCTTTTTCTCGTAATGAATGTATAATTTGCCTCTTAGAAAAAAAGCAAGTTACCACTTTCTAATACTTGAAATTTGTAATTTATAAGTCAAATAAATTCGAAAGCCATTTGTGAAGTTTATAAGGCTTGATAATTATCAAAATCTGCTCATATTTACCTTAGTTAAAAATGTTCATATTCACCTACCTGAAAATCTTTATGACAGTAAGATTTTCTAATGAATTGTATTTTTTTAATTGTACAGAATATTTTAATTGATCATTATAGTCTCTTGTCACATATTTCTAAAGGAATATGGACGCTATTTCACTCAAATCCATCCCCTTTATTCTATTTTGAAGACAAGCAAAGCTTGAGAAAATCGAAGTTCCCTTATATGCAGTGATTGTAACATGCATTGATTGATTCCCAGACAACGAAGACTCTAAGAGCTACAACCGATAAAGATGAAGAACAGCATATCTTAGGTGCTCGAAACCACGTTATAGACATGTCCGATGCTACAGCTATCGCCTGCGATTAGCCTATTGATATCATTGTTTACAACAGCAATCTTGCTATGGGTCGTCTTTGTGACTCGCTGAGATCTCGCCTTAAACTGTCCGAATCCTACGGTAGATAAGGAGTCCTATCAAATTATGGTCCAAAGAGAGGTCAATTCTGTAATGGAATGGACCTAGCCATTCCACCTAATCGGAGTACGAAGGAGGAATGGAAACATAAAATGGGAGTCAAAACTCAAAAAGAAAACATCTGAAATACTAAACACATGAAGGAAAGAAAACAATTACAACTCATAGAAAGCCAGGCCTAACAGCCGGGCATCCAAAATCAGGGACCGGATCAGACTATTACGTGCAGAATCACAAGGTTTCGATCCAAGTAACACTGCTGTGTTGATCTTAAGGTTCTCAACTAGGTTTTGAGATTATGAACTCAAGGTTTGGATCTAAATGGAGCATCGATGGGTTCTCCAGTCTTCAAGCTGTAAAATAGGAAGCTTAAAGATTATAGAAAGAAGGAAACATGGCCACGAGTCTAAAATAGACCAAAGGGGATAAAAAATGGCTAAGAGAGAGTACAAAAGAGCCAAAATATCCCAGAGTCCCTTGAAACATTTAAAACTCCCCCTCCCATCTGCACTAATGGCTTATATAGAGTTGGGAGGCAATTGGACTGTGAGACACATCATGAGTCGTGCACACCGGCTTCACCTTTTACATGGTGGATAGTTGTTTAACTGCATCTGGGCAGTTTTTTGGGCCAAAAAGCGGGGGTTGACGTGTGCAATGCATCATGAGTCGCACAATGTTATCTTCCTGATTTCATGTCGAATGGTTTATGACTGGATCTAGGTAGTTTCTAGGTCACAATAATGGATTTGACTTATGCGACGCATGATGAATCACACGTGCAATGCATCATGAGTCGAGCACTGGTTTTCATATGGGTGACTATGGGTTTGTTTTGCAATGTGCATGTGATTTGTGTGTCCTTGGGTTTCTATCTAGTAAAAAATGGGGTGTCTATCGTTGCCCCTCTTCGACACTAATTGTTCCCTAGAACAACAGAATGGCAAAGTAGTACACAGCAGATACACGAGAGTTGGGCTTAAATGGTCATAGAAATCAAGGTCATCGTCTGCCATCCCATTCAGCGTATACTACTTGGGTATCTCTATCGAAAGTTGACATGAGCATCTCTTTAATGTTCTCACCATAGGATGTGTCGGGCTTGTTTCCTGGTTTCCATCATTCCATCGAATTTTGTTTTCAATTACCAAATGTCCCAATTGGTTGGTTTACCTAAATTTGTGGTTCCTACTAGTTCAGCCCGTTGATATGATTCCATCGTTTTCGAAATCAGTTTTTTAAACTTTTTGGAAAACAAGGAGAGGTTTTCTTGAAACAAGAATCGTCCCAGGTTACGATTTAAACCAAAGAAATTAAGGTTATTGAAATACTGAACATACAGTCTTTGAAAGCATCCAAATGAAGTTGCCCCTGCATTTGAAGTTTGAAACAAAAGTAAAAATGAAGAAGTAGGTGATTAAGAAAAAAAAACTTTTGGGTAAATGTGATTAAGAAATTGAAATTAAGAAAGTAGAAATTAAGAATTCAGAAATTAAAAGAAATTTGAAGAGTCGAGATTTTTTAAAAGGAGATAGTCAGCAGTTTAAGCTCATGTAACTATAGAGCCCTCTAAGAAGTTTAACATCATGTTATGATGGACGAAACTGTGCAGTTTAACTTCATGTCGAGGACCGTATCACACAGTTTAACGTCATGCAAAGGACATGATTGTGTAATTTAGTGTCATGCAGAGGACGAGGTCACGCAGTTTAACGTCATGCCTAAGATGAAATTGCACAGTTTCACATCATGTCGAGGACGTCATCGTGCAGTTTAATGTCATACAGAAGACGACGTCGCATAGTTTAATGTCATGTCGAGGATGAATCCCACAATTTAACATCATGTCAAGGATTATGTATTATGGTGACCGAAATACCATTTCCTGGGAATTAGGACTTTGATATTTGTGAAGCTAGGCTGAGTTCCAGAATTCTTGGGAAAATCCGTTTGTGCATATTACGAGTTGCACAGTGTGACGCATGATGAGTCGCACAGTGCGACGCATGATGAGTCGCACAGTGCGACGCATGATGAGTCACTGCTTCTTCTTCTTCCCATCTTCCTTCTATGACTCAGGGTCTTAATGGAGGGAGTGGTGAAAGACCTAGGAATTTTCCATGGTGAGGGGGACTCTGACGTAGAGTTGATAAGGGAGTGGTCAAGACATCAGAGGGGATAAAGGAGAGCATGGGATTTAAGGATGCTCACTTCAGTGATGTGACGAATGAGGAGGAGGTTAATTGGGAAGAGCACGGAGCTATAGCTGCCACTGATAATGAAGGATTTGCAGAGAGGTATTGATCGCCTTCTCCCCCACTTCACAGAGGTTGTAAACAACCTTTATTGAGGAATCCGGTAGTGATGATGAAATATTTTACGGCTTAAGAGACCTTCCTGAGAGACAACCTTCTCCCCCTTCTAATCCTTTTAGAGGTTGGACCATGGCATTGGACTAAACCCTAAATTTTTTTGAGTTGTTTTCCCTTTCAGAGAACCTTGAACAAAGGCCTTCATGTCTTCGAAACATGTATGTAGAATATATTTTGATGATTGAAGTCCTACAAATGAAGTTGTTGAGAGGGATCTCATAATTAATTAGAAGGTCGAGGAAGTAAACCGTTTGTCTGCAAAGGTCCAGACGCTGTGCATGGGGCACACATTAGGACCTAGTCGCTCTTTTGATATTTTTTAGGGTGGGTGGTTAGATGCCTCGTTCTTGCCCCCAGGTTGTGATGACCTGGTGGCACATGTCTTCGATTTCAGGGGAACCGGGGACTTGAGACCGCTCTCTCGGGAACCTTGTTAAGAAACAAGGGTAGGTATACCAACCGATGAGAGAGGATTTTTAATGTAAGGCAGGACACACCTCACCTGGATCCGTGACTCACTCAAGATGACTCCCTCTTAGATCACATCGGAAAGCCCCCCAATGCTACCACTGGTTCGGAATCGCCTCCCTTGACCTGTACTCTCCTGTTTCTGCACTCGATCAACACCGATCAGCCTGACACAATGGCTAATCTGTCGTGGCAGCAAGACGGGCACGGTAACTCAGACCGGTACGATGGCAATACTGCTCGACGACGGGACTACCATGGCAGTGCTAGTCTTAGCGTCCCTTGGTCAAACGAAAGAGGAAGAAAGGAAGAAGAGAGAGGAGAAAGAAGGAGGAAGACAGAGAAAAAAAAAAAGAAGAGAGAGAAAAGAGAAGAGAGAAGAGAGAAAAGAGAAGAGAGAAGAGAGAAAAGAGAGATGAGAGGGAAGAGAGGGAAGAGAGAAAGAAGGAAGAGAGAGAACAGAGAGAGGAAAAAGAGGAGGAGAAAGAAAAGAGAAATGAGAACGAAGAGAGATTGGAGGAAGAGAGAGAAGAAAGAGAAGGAAGAAAAGGAAAAAAGAGAGAAAAGGGAAGAAGAGAGAGAAAGAAAAGAGAGGAAGGAAGAAAGAGAATGAAGGAGAGGAAAGAAGAGAGAAAGGAAAGAAGAGAGAGAAAGAAAAGAGAGGAAGGACAGACAAAAGAGAGATTGAAGGAAGAGGGAAGAGAGAAGAAAGAAGAAAAAGAGAGGAGGAAAGAAGGAAGACAAGGAAGAAGAGAGAAGGGCAAGAAGCATGGATGGTGATGGGGTTCTGTCGTCCACGACAGAGGATAGAGAAGAAAGACAGAAACATAGACGGCGATGGGGTTCCATCATCCATGACAGAGGAGAGAGAAAGACGACGATGGGGTTCCACCATCCATGACAGAGGGGAGAAGCGTGGACAGTGATGAGGTCCTGCCATCCATGACAGAGGAGAGAGAGGAAAAGAAAGAACATGAACGATGATAGGTTCTACAGTCCATGACAGGAGAGAGAGAAAGATTGACCATGGATGGCGATAGGTTTCGTCGTTCATGATGAGAGAGAGAGAGAGAGTAAACATGGATGGTGATAGGTCCCACCATCCACGACAGGAGAGTGAGAAAGAGAGAACATGAACGATGATAGGTTCCACCGTCCATGACAGGAGAGAGAAAGAGAGAACATGGACGGTGATAGGTTCGGCTATCCATGACAAGAGGAAGAAGGAAAGAGAACACATAGACAGCGTTAGGTTTCATTGTCCATGGCGAGAGAGAGAGAGACAAAAGAGAGAAAAGAAAAGACATGCACGGTGATAGGCGTTGCCATGTGTGTCAAAAAGGACTTAGACATGACTCGGCCAGCCACTCGAGAAAGGGTTCGATTCAATGTCCTTGTCAAGGAATAGGGGAAGAAATGTTGCGTGCGGTAATGGACAACGCCGTGCACGATAGGAGAGAGAAGGAACTCAGACAGAGGCTCAACCCGCCACTCAGGTTAAGGCCCGGATCACTGTGTATGTTACAGAGATAAGAAAGGAAGGTGGACGTCATGCTCGGCAATGAGCATCGTCGTTCATGACAAGAGGGAGAAGGAACTCAGACAGGGGCCCAACCCGCCACTCGGGTTAAGGCCCAGCTCACTATGCATGTTCCAAAGATAAGAAAAGAAGGTGAATGTCATGCTCGACGATGGGCATCGTCGTTCATAACTAGAGAGGAGAGAGAAAGGAAAGAATAAAGATAAAGAAGGAAAGACAGAGAAGAGATAGAAAGGGACACAGAGAAGAAGAAAGAAATAAAGAGGATGAAAGGGAAAGAAGAAGATTGGGAAAGAGAGGGGATGAGAGAAGAAAGAGAGCAGAGTGAAAAGAAGAAAGTAGGAAAAGAGAGACATGCACTGCAGTGCTTACTGCCGTGTAAGTTGGGAGTGAAGACAGAGGTAGAAAGAGAAGGATAGAAGAAGAGAGAAAGAGAGAGAGAGGCACACACGACGATGGTTACTGCCGTGTATGTTTGAGATAAGGAGAGAGATAGAGAGAAGAAAAAGAAGAGAGAGAAAGAAAGAAGAGGAGAGGAGAGAGAATAAAAAAGAGGAGAGAGAGAAGAGGAGAGAGAAGAGAGGGGGAGAGAGAAAGTTACCTTCACTGAGGGGTACCGGCCTTTTCTTCTCTCTCCCCTCTCTCTCTTGGATGTGACCCTCAATCAAAGCTAACTCTCAATTTTTATTAATCAGAATCAAGGTCCTTTACAATAAGGTATATCGTTGTATTATAGACTTGGGCCCAAAAAATGGGTGGATGATCAAAATCTGACCTAATTGATGATAATTACAATTTATTTGAATTAAAATAAAATCTAAAAATAGGGACAAAATGATAGTTTTTCCCTTGCCCAGCAATTTGCAAAATTTTAAACCAGTCCCTGCTGCTGCTCTAAAACATGCGTGGTCTTCCATGGATGATTCAGGGTTGCTCTGACACCCATTTTACAAAAAGATGATTATTTTCTCATTGGGCTCGTCATGACTAACAATTTGGTTCCAACTTCAAGCCACGGATCGTGTTTTTAGGTTATGATCACGTGACTTGAAATTTGCACGAATCTTGGAAACATTCGATCCATAGTGCACTCATTTCTTGATGTATTCTCATGATTTATTTGTTGAATTGCACTAAGCATGCCGTCACTATTGCGTTGCAATAAACGCAGCTCGATTTCATGCCCTGATGAAGATTTTTCCATCTTGGGTTTTTTGTCGAAATCTAGAATCCGACAGTTAGAATTTACAACAACTTTATCGGCTTCACGCATGAAATTTGGTCGTTCATCATGTGTGAGGTTCGTCCCAGATGTAGCCTTAGACCTCACGTACGCAATGGAACTGGTAACACGTCAATCCATTGTGCAAGAGTCGTGACATGGCTGCTCAAGCGAGACGCATCGCTGATGAATTTCCTGCAATTTTTGCAGCGAATCGTCATCTTCTCTCTAGATTTTCTCCCTACTCGAGCATCATCAAGGGACGTGCCACATATCAAGATGCTCGTCTTAACGAGACGAACACGCTCGCAAAATTTGAGTGCGATCCGACTCAAAACGCGCGAGATAAGAGTCTTCAAAGTTATTGCTCGTGATTGTGCGAACCAGTCTCCTTTAATGGAGATTGGTTCAGGGAGGCCACATGGGAATAGCGTGTGGCCTACCCCTTTTTAATGTTTCACCCATAACTTTTTCTTGGAACATCCGTTTAAGCCAAAACTTGACCCATAAGGTTTTCGACCGTGCCAAATCCAATGATGGTTGTCCCACTACCATTTGACGCATCAAAAATAGTGTTCTAGTTACGGGGTCCATTTCAAGATGCTTGAGGCCGATTTTTTTGAATCTGTTCTTTTGTCTACTCTGCCTTAAACATGTCATATTGTGATTGGTAGGTGGCCTTTTGAAATCCTTAGGAACATTTTTACCCATTATGGGGCAATTCTAAGACTGTCAGGAATTCTACTGTAACTAAGGCTTTATTGATTGGCTTCTCTTTTATTCCACATCGAGGACCCAAGGTGCTGAAAAATGTGTTCAAACAACTTGCCACACCGAATGTTGTGCTTCAAGAGAAGCAAGAAGGACAACATTCAAAAAATTTCCTTCGGCTTTATTTCTTTTTTCTTCCTAGCCACAGGACCACGTGAACGTCGAGGAGATATCCATGCAATGCTGTAACTAAGATGCTCAAACGTTTGGATGCATTTGTCGCAGGTCCATCGGTGGAGACTTTTGGGGAGAAGAGACTTGACCTACTGGTGGGGGACATCTCATGGAATGCTCATCATCCATGTTAGGAGCTCTTCTTGGGTTCTGACAGTTGGGGGCTTTCAAAAGCTTGTAGACCTAGTTGGTCAAAATTTAGGCTTGTCTGGCAGTCGGGTGCCTTGCTTAAGGGCTTTCTTCCCAATCAATTAAGGTTTTTGTGCCTTGTGGTGGTAGTCTACGTTTGAGGTTGTGTTTTGGATAGACAACTAAGGAGCCCTTGGTGGGCATGTGTGCTAATACACCAGGTTTGCTTTGACAAGCAGGGTACCTCTATGGGCCCTATCCTGTCGAGTCCAGTCGGGGGCCTTTTGTTGGCCTGTCTCGAAGGTCTGGGCGCATCAGCTAGGGAGGGGTTTGGCGAGGCGGCCTCTTGGCAAGGCATCACCCTGAAGTCTTGAGCCTGACTTGACAGTTATGGCCCTTTGGGGGCATCATTGGTTTTCCATTGTGATTTTCTTCTTTTTGGTTGACTTCTTGGAAATGTGGTCCTTTAGCATGGGACCTTGACCTGCCATTTTGGTGATTCTTCTGACTCCTGGTTCCTTTCGTGAACAAACTCAAACTGTTAGATTCTTCTTGAAGCTCATTTTTTGGGGTCCTGATATCAAAGAAATTCTAACACCAGGGATTTTTCTTTTGTATGCTGGCTGAAGCCGTTCATGAGGCGTGTGCTGCATTAACCTGCTTATTGGTCAAAGCGCCCCAGTTCTATTCATGGAGACTTTAGGGAGAGAAGAGATTAGTTTGAGGGATCCTATCAAAGTCTTCACCCTCGCATGGACAGTTAGTGATTCTGACAGTTGAGGATTTTGTATGGACCTCATTGGTCAGAATCTGGCCCGTCTGGCAGTCGAGTGTCATATTGAAGGGCATTTTTCCCATTTAGTCTTGGTTTTTTTATCCTCTGGTGTTGATCCAAGTTTCGAGGATTTTGTTTTTGTTTGTTCTACATGGTCTGTTGAAGGGCCTTTGGTTGGCGTCCATTTGCTTTGCACACCAGATATTTCTTAGTGGGCAGGGTACCTCAGTTTATCGAGGTGACCTGCTTTGAGTATAACCCCTGCCCACTGCTAGCAATTTCAACAATCAAGATACCTCTCTTCTTTATCCGAGGTTACCCCTAAGGATTCAATCCTAATTGCCGCATAACAGGTCTAAAGTCAGGCTGACCAAGATTTCTTGGGATTTCTTCAACATCTTTGAAGTGTGTTAGCGACCTTGTGGGAATAGTGCTCTTCTTCATGAGACTTGTCTTGCCTTTTTGGCGAGTTTTTGTCCTTTGAATCCTTTTTGCGAATGGACTTAAGTTGTCGGAATGTTTTCTTTGAAGCTCGTATTTTTTGGGGTCCGGGTAGTGTGACACCAGGGATTTTCCTCTTTGAGTGTGGGCTGAAGCTGCCTCTTGAGGCGAGCGCTGCATCAACCTATTTATTGGTCCTAGCACCCTTTGTGGATTTTCACTTGGACTTGGGAAGCGGTACTGTAGAGACGGTTTTCGTCAACTTTCTTTTATTTGGGGCTCTTTTACCCATAACCTTCCGGCCATGTCCACCCTTATTTTTCCATTTTTACTCACGGTGTCTTTTTGGGGTTTTCACTGTGCCCAAGTTTTTATTTTCACGGAACTCTTTTGCTCAGGTTTTCGTGACTATGCCCGTTCGTCATTTTTACTCATGGCATTCCCTTGTTTAGGTATGCACCATGCCTGTTTTTTTTTTTTGTGAAGGAGTGTTTAGGGTCATGCCTTCGGGACTTGTGCAAAGCCTTTTAACATCATGCGTCCAAGACGTGCACTACAATTTAAGGTCATACAGTTAGACCATGGTGGTGATGAATGACAGTATGTGGAGGCCATGGAGTGAGTATAGTGGTGGTTTGACTCACTTTTGTGGAGATGGCACGAGGCTACCTATGCAAGATGGATGATGTCCAAATGGTGGGTGAAAAGTGGCGACCCACTGGCTGACGGTGCATATGGATGGCAGGATGACTCACCGTTTTGTGAGCATGGGTGAGACTCATTGAGGAATGATGAAGGGTAACAAAAGGATTCACTGGAGAATTATGAAAGTGGAGTGCGCGCACACAAATGGGTTAGTTAGGGAAGACGTGTGTGAAGATGCACATAAACGGCGTGTGCACGTGTGTGAGGGTGTGTTTAAGGTCATGCCTCTGAACTTGTGCAAAGCAGTTTATCGTGATGCGGTCAAGACGTGCACTATGGTTTAGGATTATATAGCTTGGACCGTAGTTATGCAGTTTAGAGTCATGCAACTAGGATCATGCAGTTTAAGGTCATGCAAATAGATCTCCGCTACAGTTTAAGGTCATATAGTTTGGACCATGGTGCTTAGCCTTTTAACCTCATGTGGTCAGGACGTGCACTATAGTTATAAGGTTATACAGTTGGACCGTGACTGTGCAGTTTAAAGACATACAGCTAGAACCATGGAGTTTAAGGTCATGCAACTAGACCTCCACTACAGTTTAAGGTGATATAGTTTGGACCATGGAGTTTAGGATCATGCATCTAGACCGTGGCTGTGTAGTTTAGGGTCATGCAGCACGAACCATGGCTGTGCAGTTTAAGGTCATACAGCATGGACCATGGCTGTGCAGTTTAAGGTCATGCAGCACGGATCATGGCTGTGCAGTTTAAGGTCATGCAGCACGGACTATGGCTGTGAAGTTTAAGGTCATGCAGGATGGACCACGGCTGTGCAATTTAAGGTCATGCAGCATGGACCGTGGCTGTGCAGTTTAAGTTCATGCAATACGGACCATGGCTGTACAGTTTAAGGTCATGCAGCAAGGACCATGGCTGTGCAATTTAAGGTCATGCAGCACGGACCATTGTGTGGGTTGCCAAGAGCTCCTTGGGCAATAGATATGTGAATAGTAACTTGTCTCCCTAGGGGTAAAATGATAGCAGGGGTTGTAAATGGGCAGCAGACTTCACTCGGGGAGTTAGGGGACAAATATGACTCCCTAAGATGAAAGATGAAACTCCATGGGGAATAAGCTCATTGAAGGTAACTCGCCTCCTGGGGATAACACAGCTTGGTGCGAGATTGACCCATAGGTGATTAAAGGGGCAAGCATGATCTTAACTTTACTGGGGATCAATGGAGTATAGTATGGGTGTAGTTCCTACTGAGGTGAGGAACACTAGCTTGCTCCTGACTCCATTGAGGATGACCAGTCGTGGTCTAGATGGAACGGCCTAGATGCAACTCAACTAGGAAACATGAGTCACAGCCTGGGTGCAACTCCACGAGGGATAGTGGCAGGACACACATAGTAGTGACTAAGTTTTAGCACGCACAATGCTAGAACATGCGTGGAACTAACATGAGCAGTGTAACACACACGGCAGTAGGCTTGAGGAGTAGAAGCATTAACACATACGACATTTTAGCATGGGTAGAGACAACACACGTGGCGCTAGCGCTCGCAGTGGCAACACACGTGGCGCTAGCGTTCGCAATGGCAATAAACTTAAGAGGCCGGCGCTATGCTTTGAAAATGCAGCCAGTGCTAGGCTATTGAAAACACAGTCGGCGCTGAGTCATTGAGAACACAGCCGGTGCTGGTTCATTGAGAACACAGCCGGTGTTGTGTCTTTTAAAACACATTCGGTGCTCAGTACGTGCTCGTGTTCGGTCCTCGGGTTCAATCTCGAACCGATCCTGGTTCCTGTTGCTTAAATTTCATGGGCGGCAGTAAACCTTTATTCAAGCCTCTGGTCCGAGCCTGACCCGGTCCGAACCATCATTGTTTGGCCTCCAAGGACCAGGTTGGCATTCCTGGCTTACAAGGGACACTTCAAGGAAGCTCTGCCTATATAAAGGGGGTAAACCCCATTTTTACGTTTTATCAAAGGTAAAACAGTTAAAGCAAGTTGTTTTATTCAGTGAGAGGGAGTTTCTGGCAAGGACTCTGGCGAGCATGCAAAGTACTCAAGTGAGGTTTGCAGGAGTTTGCCGACAAGCAGGGGAAGGTTCCGGCTGAGAAAGGAGAACATCGGAGGGAACGGAAAGACATTCGTTACAGAAGTCTATCAAAAAGGGTAGCGAGGAAAGCATGGATTTTTTCGGGGAGCTTTAGAGACTCTGGCCATGGTTTTGGGGGTCCCAGAGAAGGGGAAAAAGGGCGGAAGTTGCAGCAGAGGGCTGCTTGGGGACTTTTGCTGATTTTTGGTGATCTTCATGCAGGGTTCAGGAAGGGGAAAGGTTTCTCAGTCGGTTTTCGACAGGAGAGGGGGAGTTTTTTTGTGGGAAACCGAGAGGTCGCGGGGTAAACGGAGGGTCACCAGGAGGTGATTAGTCACGGGGAGACGAAGGGCGCGTTGGGAATTCGATTCGTTGCATGAAGACAAGGAGTCTCGGGAAGGTGCACACTCATCGAGGAGACGAAGAGTCTTAGGCAACCGAAGGACCACGAGAGGTGAAGAAGCGTAGGGGAACGAACGGCCACCGGGAGGTGAACAGTCACGGTGGCGAGGGGCCTTGAAAACATAGTCGGCGCTAGCCTTAGGATATGCAACCGGTGCTGTGCCTCAGAAACACAGCCAGCACTAGCCTAAAGAAACACAGCCGGTGCTGTGCCTCAGAAACACAGTCGGCGCTAGCCTTAAGATACGCAGCCGGCGCTGGGTCTCTGAAACATAGCCGGCGCTAGCCTTAGGATGCGCAGCAGGCGCTAGGCCTTAGAAACACAGTCGATGCTAGTCAAGCGCAGTGCTAGTCAGTGCCTTGGTCGCACGTGGCTGACAATATGATGTGTCTAGCTTTAATTATGAGTGCCTTTTGCTTGCTCGATGGTTTGATAAAAGGTGGAAAATCGTGTTATGCTGTGATCATGCACGGTGATGACTGGTGTTGGCAAACGGCGGTAACCAATGGTGAGGCGTGGCTTGCGACGCCTGTTGGAAGCCAAGTCTTCCAGCAAAATTGTGAACTCCATGTTGTTTTGTGGAAGGGCCCTCATTGTGAGCAGGATATGCTCTCCATCATAGGCCAGTTCCTTGTTAGAGAAATCTGCTTTGTATGTCTGGTATACCCCATCAAAGCGCTTCCACTTTTCCTATTGTGAAGGTCACTTTTGGCTTGTAATCGTCCTCTCTCCCTCAAAGGCAAGAGCAACATTTCTGATGGTGAGAGAGACTTTTGACCTGTAACTGTCCTCTTCTCATATGCAAGAGCCATGCTGGGGTCAGCCATCTTCTTTTCCTCGGATGCAAGAGTAACGCTTGGGATCAACCGTCTTCTTTTCCTCAGATGCAAGAGCGATATTCTACTGCAACTATTCTCTTTTGCGAGTAACGATACTACATGATGGATTTGTAACCTCCCTAATAATGGAATTTTTGGCTTGTAACTCCTTCTTATGCAATAAAAGAGTTAAACCTTGTTTGAATTGTCATGCTTGTCTTCTTCTTCTTTTTTTTTCTAATTTTATTGCATGACTTCATTCTTCTTTTACTTTGCTGCACCTCATTTGCTCTTTTTGGGTCTGAGAGCCTCGCAAAATGTTTATTGTCTCAAAGGGCCAAGGCAGAATACCCTAGGCCTTGTTTTGTCTTGTGACAAGCTGTTTTGGCTTCAATGACCTCGAATGGGCAAGAAATTGCTTCTTCTCCCCTTAACATTTGATTGGACAAAGGCTCATAATCCATTTTTCTCATTATTTGATGAGCCTACTTAATGTAAATTGTCCAATCAGGAGGGGCTTTGGCCTTCATTCGAGGTGCATTAACTTCAAGCTCGTCATAGCTCTTAGTCTCAGGCACGAACTCCTTGAGATATTTTGAAGCGATACGCATAACCTCCAATTGGCTCTGGCGACTGCGAACTTCACTTCTTAACTCTGCTAGGGGATCCTGTTCCCGAGGGCGAGAAGGTTGTCCTTCCTCAAACTACTCTCCTCCCACCAAATCAGTGAAGTGTAGAACTTGTGGGTGACAACTGGTCTGAACTGACCCTGAGGTGGGACGAGGAGTATCCTCTATGCTTATAGCAACCGGGTTTTGAAAAATCTTCTGCAGGGGTTGGCCCTCCACTTCTACTTTCAAGAGTGCAATAAGGACATGTAGGCCTTTTTTATGATCCGACATGTAGGTGACCTTTGGATCCAGAAATTCTATCCCCTTGACTTCCTCCATTTCAGGAGTGACATCTGGTTCATCTTTTTGCAAAGGTGACTCTGGATTGGAAGCAGAAGGGGAAGCTTCAACCTTAGGCGAAGATAAAGCTTCTTCTTCAGGGGTAGTGAATAACATGCTAGGATGAAGGGGTGTTAAAGGGAGAATTTTGCCTTATCTTTCCTCTTCTTTGAATATATCCTCCAGTGTTCCCCTGATGTCCTCAACATCTTCATGGGACGAAGGTCCTATCATTCTTACTCACTTGTATTCACCATCATTTGGCTTTTGGGATGACACCGAATCTGTTAAGTAATACTTGATGTAAGCATAGTGAGCTATGGCTACAGGAAACGGTCTTTTATCGGCATAGACCGTATGTTGACTCCCATCTCAACTATACTTGAAGCACTGGTGTAATGTGGATGGAACCAACCCCTGATCATGGAGCCATAAGCGGCCAAGAAGGATGTTGTAAGAGGTGTCTGTGTCGATTACATGAAACTGAGCATAATCGTTCAATTGACCAATCTTAAGATGAAGGTAAATAGTGACAACCGGCTTCTCTCCTGACTGGTTGAATCCCTGGATTGTGATATGCATGGTTAGATGCCTCGATCTCGCCCTTCGAATCTGGATGATCGGGCGGTAAGCATCTCGAGTTTCAGGGGAACTCAAAACTTTGAGATTGCTCTCTCGGGAACCTTGCTCAAGAGCAGGGGTAGGTGGACCAACCAATGAGATAGGAATTTAAGATGGGTTTGGCACTTACTCGGGCCGGCTTGGGTGACCGTCCTCTTAGATCACGAAGAGAGCCCCCACAGTGGTAAAACTGGTTTGGAATCACCTCTTTTGGTCTGTATTCTCCTATTTTTGCAATCACACATATATGGCAAATGTTATAAGACAAGTGGGTCAAGGGACCCCACCTTGCCTTTGGGGAATGTACACAGGTGTGCACATTCAAAAAGAGGAAGAGAAGAATGAGGGAAAAAAGATTGAGGTTAAAAGAATTTGACCAGATGGGGAGACCGACACAGCGACTAAACTAGAAGTTAGTTGACCCAGTGTGGCAGTACAACGGTCTCGATAACTCAAACCAGCTCAATAGAATTACTACTAGATGACAGTGCCAATACCGACTAGCTAGTCACAATGGTTAGTCAGTCATGGCGATAAAGCGGGCACATTAACTCTGACCAGCACAACGACATTATGGCTAGACAACAGGACTATCATGGAAGACTAATCTCGACTCTTCTTAATCAAACGAAAGAGTCAAAGAGAGAAAAAAAAAAAGAACAGAAAGAAAGAGAAGAGATGAAGGAAAAGAGAATAGAAAGAATGGGAGAAAGAGAATGAGGGGAGAAGGGGAGAAAGAGAATGAGGGGAGAAGAAGAGCATGAGAGAGGATAAAGGAAAAAGGAGAGGGTAAGGACAGACACAGATGGCAATGGAAGAAGGAGGGAGAAAACTCAGATGGCAATGGGTTCCACGGGCTTTGACATGAGAGAAGAAAGAGAGAAACATAGGTAGCGATAGGTTTGCACCGTCTGTGATAAAATAGAGGAAAGAGAGGGAACATAGGCAGCAATAGATTAGCGTTCTCTATGACAGAAGAGAAGAGAGAGAAGGAACACATACGGCGATAGGCTAGTGCCACCTGTGACAGAAGAGAAGAAAGAGTTAACGCCGTCTGTTTATAACAGAAGAGAAGAAAGAGAGAGAACACATGCGGTGATAGGTTAGCATCGTCTATGATAGAAAAGAAGAAAGAGAGAGAACACAGGCAGCGATAGGTTAGTGTCGTCTGTGACAGAAGAGAAGAAAGAGAGAGAACACAGGTGGCTATAGGCTAGCGTCATCTATGACATGAGAGAAGAAAGAGAGAGAATACAAGCAGCGATAGGTTAGCGCCGTCTATGATTTAGGAGAAAAAAGAAGAGAGAAGAGATAAGGGAGAGAACTTTTGACAGAGACCGAGCCCGTCATCCCGCTTAAGGCTCAGCCCACTGTTCATGTCTCATGAACAGGAAGGCATCACACAAGAAGATAGGCCCACCATGCGTGAATGGAAAAAGAGAAACAGAGAAAGAGGAACATGATAGGCCAGAGGAGGAAGAGAGAGAAAGAGATAAAGATGAAAGAAGCAGACAAAAGGGGAGAAAGAAAAAGGGAAATAGAGATGAGAAAATAGGAGAGAGAAAGAGAGATAGAGATGAGAAAAGAGGAGAGAGAATGAGAGATAGAAGGAGAGAGAAAAGAGGAGAGAGAAAAGAGGATAAAGAAAAGAGGAGAGAGAAAGTTACCTTATCGAGGGGTACCAACCCTATTCTTCTCTCTGCTCTCTCTCTCTCCAAGATGTACCTCCAACTTCGGTAAGAATTTGAATCTTTATTGAATGAATCGAAGTTGACCTGAAGGTTTTTTTACAATTAGCCATTGCATGTTTATATAGAATTCGGCCCAAACATGAGTGGATACCCAAAAACTACCTAAAATTGAAGAAAATTACAATTTAATTGAATTAAAAGAAATTCTAAAAATGGGTGCAAAAGGATTGTTTTGCCCCTACCTAACAATGTGTGGAATTTCATAACAGTCCCTGCTGTTGCTTGAGAACTTGTGTGATCTTCTATGATTGATCTGAGGTTGTTCTAATGCCCGTTTGATCAAAAGAATATTGTTTTCTTATAAGGCTCAGCTTGGCGATCGATTTGATACGAACTTCGAGCCATGATTCATGTTTTTAGGCCATGATCATGAGACTTTAAGTTTGGATGAATCTTGAAAACTTTGGATCGATAGTGTGCTCGTTCCTTGAAGTTTTTCTTCTGTTTCTTTGCTGAATAGCACTAAGCATGCCGTCACGATTGCGTTGCAACAAACATAGCTTGATTTCATGTCCGGATGAAGATTTTGTCGTCTTAAGTTTTTTGTCTGAATCTTGGAATCCAATCGCCAAAATTTACATTAGCTTCGATGCCTCCATGTGTGAAATCCAACCGTTCATTGTGCACAAGGTTCGGACCAAAGATAGCCTCAGACCTTACACACATAATACAATTGCCTTCACATCAATCAAGTATGAGAGCGTCATGATTTGGCCGCCGAAGTGAGGCGTGCTACTGCTGAATTTTCTGTAGCTTTCTTCACAGATCAACAACTTCTCTCTAGTTTTTCTCCTTGCTCGAGCATCGTCATGAGGTGTACCACCTATTGAAACACTCGTCCTGACGAGAGAAACACGCTCACAAAATTTGAGTGCGTCTGTCTCGGAACGAGTGAGATATGGGCGTCAAAAGTGACTACCCGTGACTGTGAAAATAGCCACCTGTAATGGTGTTTTGGTGCAGGGTGGCCACACGGGAATAGTATGCGGCCCACCCCTTTTCTGTATTTTACTCATAACTTTGTCTTAGAGTGCCTGATTAAGCCGAAACTTGACCCATAGGGGTTTTTGACCGTGCTGGACCCAATAACGGTGGTGCCAAAGCTATTTGACGCACCAAATTATAGCTCTAGTTACGGGATCCATTTCAGGTTGCTAGAGGCCGATTTTTTCAAAATTGTTTCTTTGTATCGACTGCCTTAGATATGTCTAATTGTGATGAAACTTGGTAGGTCGCCTTTTGGAATGCTTATGAAGATCTGGACTTAGTTTTAGGGCCATTCTGATACTGTCAAAATTTCAATTGTATGCTGAGGCGTGATTGACCGCCATCCTCTTTATTCCGCATCAAGGACCAAGGTGCTGAAAAATGTGTTCAAACAGCTTGGCCCGCCGAATATTATGCTTCAAGAGAAGCGAGAAGGACAACATTCTAAAAATTTCCTTCGGCTTTATTAATTTTTTCTTCCTAGCCACAGGACCACGTGAACGCCGAGGAGATTCACGCAACTAGGATGCTGCAACTAGGATGCTCATATGTTTGGATGCAATGTACGGGTCCATCTATTGAGACTTTAGGGGGAGAAGTGACCCTTTGTATAAGGATCTTGTTAAAGTCATCACCCTCGTTCGGATTGTTCGTGATTCTGAAGCTGAGGATTTTATACAAACCTCATTAGTCAGAATCAGGCTCGTCTGCCAACTGAGTGCCTTGTCGAAGGGCATTGTTCCCATTTGGTCTGGGTTTATTTGTATCCTCTGGTGTTGAGCCACGTTTCGAGGATTTTATTTGTGGTGTGTTGAAGGGCCTTCTATCAGTGCCATTTTTTTTGTGCCCCAGTTATTCCTTGTCTAGTAGGGTACCTCAGTTTATCGAGGTGACCGGCTTTGGGTATAACCCCTACCAAATTTCGATAATCAAGATACCTATCTTCTTTTTTCAAGGCTGTCCCGGAGGACTCAATCCTGATTACCGTACCAAAGTCATGGCTTACTTAGCTTTCTTGGGGCATCTTCAATATTTTGGAAATGTGTTAGCGACCTCTTGAGAATGTTGTTGCTCTTCATAAGACTTGTTTTTCCTTCTTAGCGAGTCTTTTGTCTTTCGAGTCCTTTTCATAAACGGACTCAGGCTATCGAAATCTTTTCCTTGAAGCTTGTATTTTTAGATCCTGGTATTATGACACCAGGGATTTTTACACTGAGCACAATCGGTGCTAATTCTTGAGAACACAGTTGGTGCTGCGTCTTTGAGAACACAATCGGTGCTGAGCATTTGAGAACATAGTCATCGCTAGGCTATTGAGGACACAGTCGGCACTGAGCCATTGAGGACACAGCCGACGCTGAACCATTGAGAACACAGCCGGCACTGAGCCATTAAGAACACAGCCACGTGTGTTCTCACTATGCACGCTAGTGCCGTGTGTGTTACCTCCACCCATGCTAAGTGTCGTACGTGTCAATGTTTCAACTTCTCAAGCTCACCATCATGTGTGTTATGCTCCCCATGTTAGCGCCACGTATATTCTAGCGCCACACGTGCTAGAACCAGGTCACCGTTGTGTGTGTCCTATCATTGCCCCTAGTGGAGTTGCACCCAGGTCGTGACTCGGGTTCCCCTATGGAGTTGTACCCATGCTGATGCACCTAAGTCATGACTTGTCATCCCCAGTAGGAGTCACACCAGTATTGCACTCATTATCCTCAGTGGAATTAGGAACATTTTTACCACTTCAGCCCCCAGTGGGTCTATTTCACACCAAGCTATCTTACCCCCAAAGATTGAGTCTCATCTTTTACCCTTGGGAGTCACACTTATACCCTAATCCCCAACGAAGTCGGCTTCCGATAGACACTCCTTGTAGGGCCACCATCTTCATCCTCTCCTTGTGTATGGCCTTCACTTTATCCCCACGGAGTCAGATTACCATCCACAGACCTATTCCCCATGGAGCTCCACCTATGTGGTGACCCACACCACGGTCTGTGCTCCATGACCCTAAACTACACAGCTATGGTCCGAACTATATGACCTTAAACTGCAGTAGAGGTCTAGTTGCACAGCCTTAAACTGTACGGTCCTAGCTGCATGACTTTAAACCCCACAACCACTAAGGTCCAATTGTATGGCCTTAAACTGTAGTACACGTCCTGACCGCATGACGTTAAAAGGCTTAGCACCATGGTCCAAACTATATGACCTTAAACTGTAAAGGAGGTTTAGTTGCACGACCCAAAACTACATGGTCCTTGTTGCATGACTCTAAACTGTATAACCATAGTCCAAGTTGTATGACCTTAAACCATAGTGCACATCCTGGCTACATGATGATAAACTGCTTTGCACAGGTCCTAGAGGCACGACCTTAAACTTACCCCACACACACGCACACACCCTTTACTTCCATTTTCAAACACGTCTTCCCTAACCGACCTGCCCATGTGCGCACACCACCTTCATGATTCCCTAATGATTCCCTTCATTACCGTTTATCACTCCTCACTGAGTTTCACCCATTCTCACAAAACGGAGAGCCATCCCGCCATCCATACTTGCCGTCAGCTAGTGGGTTACCACTTTTCACCCATTATTCATACATCTTCCATCTTTTATAGGTAGCCTCGTGCCATCTCCCCAAATTGAGTCAAAACCCCTACCATACTCACTCCATGGCCTCCACATACTGCCATTCATCACCATTATGGTCCCGCTGTAGGACCTTAAATTATAGTGCACGTCCAGACCGCATGACGTTAAATGGCTTCGCACAGGTCCCGAAGGTATGACCTTTTAAACATGCCTTCACAAAAAAAAAAAAAACGGGCATGGTGTATACCTGGATAGGGGAACGACATTAGTAAAAATGACGGACGGGTATGGTCATGAAACTATAAGTAAAAGAGTTTTGTGAATATAAAAACCCGGGCATGGTAAAAGCCCCAAAGGGTGCCGTGAGTAAAAATGGAAGAAAATGGTGGACATGGCCGAAATGTCATGAGTAAAAGAGCCCCGAATAAAAAAGAAGTTGGTGAAAACCGTCTTTACGGTGCCACTTCCCAAGTCCAAGTGAAAATCTGCAAAGGACGCTTGGACCAATAAATAGGTTGATACAGTACTCGCCTCAGCAGGCGGCTTCAGCCCACATTTAAAGAGAAAAACCCCTGATGTCACAATACCAGGACCCAAAAATACAAGCTTCAAGGGAAAAATTCTAACAGCCTGAGTCCATTCGCAAAAAGGACTCAAAAGACAGAAGACTCGCGAAGAAGGCAAGACAAGTCTCATGGAGAAGAGCATTATTCCCATGAGGTCACTAACGCACTCCAACATACTGAAGGTTCCCAAAGAAGGCTAAGTAAGCCATAACCATGGACCTGTGATGCAGCAATTAGGATTGAATCCTCAAGGGTCACCTCGGACAAAGAAGAGAGTTATCTTGATTGTTGAAACTACTAACAGTGATCAGGGGTTATACCCAAAGCCGGTCACCTCAATAAATTGAGGTACCCTGCCCGCCAAGGAATATCTGGTGCACAACGCAAACGGATGCCAACTAAAGGCCCTCCAGCAGACCATCCAGAACAAATAACAAAACAAAATTCTCGAAACGTGGATCAACATTAGAGGATGCAAAAACCCTAACTAAATGGGAAAAATACCCTTCAATATGACACTTCACCGCCAGACGGGTCTGATTCACCAACGAGGTCCGTACAAAATCCTCAGCTGTCAGAATCACAAACAGTCCATGCGAGGGTGAGGACTTTGATAGGATCCCTCAAAATAGAGTCTTCTCCCCCTAAAGTCTCCATGGATGGACCTGTACATTGCATCCAAATGGTTGAGCATTCCAGTTACAGCATTGTGTGGATCTCGTCGGCATTCACGTAGTCTTGTGGCTAGAAAGAAAAAAGTAATAAAGCAAAAGGAAATTTTTCGAATGTTGTCCTTCTCGCTTCTCTTGAAGCACAACATTCGGCAGGGCAAGCGGTTTGAATACATTTTTCAGTACCTTGGGTCCCTGATGCAGAATAAAAATAAGAGAGAAGCCAGTCGATAAAGCCTTGACATACAGTGAAATTCTCGACAGCCTCAAAATTTCCATAGAACTGGTCAGAATCTTCCTAAACACTTCAAAAGGCCACCTCTCAAGTTTCGTTGTAATTCGACATGTCTAAGGCAATGCCTACAAATAAACAATTTCGAAAAAAGTAGCCTTTAGCACCCCGAAACGGACCACATAACTAAAACTCTACTTTCAATGTGTCAAACAGCTGTGAGATGACACCATTAGATCCGGCACGATCGAAAACCCCTGTTGGTCAAGTTTTGGCTAAGTCGAACACTCCAAGACAAAGTTATAGGTAAAAGACAAAAAATAGGTAGGTCGCACACTATTCCTACACCAAATCATCATTAAAGGTGCCTATTTTCATAGTCACAAGCAGCAAATTTGAAGACCCATATCTCACTCAGTCCAAATTGAATCGTGCTCAAATTTCGTGAGCGCGTTCGTCTTGTCAAGATGAGCGTTTTGATATATGGCATGACCCGTGACGATACCCGAGCAGGAAAAAAAATTAGAGAAAATTTGGCGATTCATGAAGATAGTCGCAGAAAATTCAACAGTGACATGCCTCGCTCGAGCGGCCATATTACGGCTCTCGCATACCCGATCAACGCGAAACCAATTTCATTACTTATGTAAGGTCCAATGCTATGTCGGGTCCGAACCCCATGTACGATGAATAGTTGGATTTTTCACATGAAGGTGTTAAAGTTGTTACAGATTCTGACCGTCGGATTTCTAGATTCTGGCCAAAAACCCAAGACGATGAAATTTCGTCTAAACACAAAATCAAGATGCGTTTGTTTCAATGTGATCGTGAGGTCATGCTCAGTGCAATTCAATGAAAAAAACCAAAGAAAAACATCAAGAAACAAGCGCACTATCGATCAGAAGTTTTCACGATCAATGCAAATTTCGAGTTGTAAGATCGTGGTCCAAAAATGCTATCCATGATTTGAAGTTGGTATCAAATCGATCGTCATGCCTAGCTCGACAAGAAAGCAATCATCTTTCAGACAAATGAACACTGGAGGAACACCAAATCATCCATGGAAGATCACGCAAGTTCTAGAGCAGCAGTAGGGACTATTTTGGAATTTCATCTATTGTTAGGTAGGGGCAAAACAGTCCTTTTGCACCCATTTTTAGAATTTCTTTTAATTCAATTAAATTATAATTATCCTCAATTTAGGTAGTTTTTAGCGTACACCCATTTTTGGCCCAATTCTATAAATATATGTTAAACCTAATTGGCATGGGACTTTTGACTTTTCAATCTCATCAATAAAATTTGGGAGTTTTCATGTTGAAATTGTGGGCACGTCTTGGAGAGAGAGAGAGGAGAGAGAAGAAAATGTTTGGTACCCTTTGATGAAGGTAATATTCTCTCTCTTACTCTCATCTCTCTCTTTCTCTCTCCTCCTCTCATCTCTCTTTCTCTCTCCTCCCTTCGTTTATCTCTTTCTCTCTCCTCCCCTCTTTTATCTCTTTCTCTCTCCTCCCCTCTTTTATCTCTTTCTCTCTCCTCCCCTCTTTTATCTCTTTCTCTCTCCTCCCCTCATCTATCTCATTCTCTCCTCCATTCATTTATCTCTTTCTCTCTCCTTCCCTCATTTATCTCTTTCTCTCTCCTCCCTTCATTTATGTCTTTCTCTCTCCTCCCGTTTATCCTCTCTTTCCTCTTTCTCCCCCAATCTTCTTTATTCACTTTCCTTCTCTCTCCTACCTTTCCTTTCTTTTTCTTCTCTTTCCTTCTTTCTCCCTATTCTCTTCACTCTCTTCTCTATTCATGCATGGCGGAGCCTATCGCTGGGTGTGATGTCTTCCTACTTCTGGGATATAAACAGTGAGTCGGGCGTTAACCCGAGTAGCAAGCTGGGCCCTTGTCAAAGTTTACTTGTCTTCCCCTTTTGTCATGGACGGCGGAAGCTCATCGTTGTCCATGCTTTCTCTCTCCTCTTTATTCTATGTCATAGACAGCGGAAGCTCATCACCATCCCTATTTTCTCTCTCCTCTTAATTTTGTGTCATGGACAGCGGAAGCTCATCGTCGTCCATATTTTCTCTCTCCTCTTGATCATGTGTCATAAACGGCAGAAGCTCATAGTCGTCCATGTTTTCATTCTCTTCTTAATCATCTGTCATGGACAGCGGAAGCTTTTTTGTCGTCCATATCTCTCTCTCCTCTCACTCTTCTATCATGGACAGTGGAAGCTCATCATCGTCTATATTTTCTCTCTCCTCTCACTCTTCTATCATGGACGGTGGAAGCATATCGTCGCTCATATTTTCTCTCTCCTCTGACTCTTCTGTCATGGACGGTGGAAGCTCATCGTCGTCCATATTTTCTCTCTCTTCTTACTTTTCTGTCATGGACGGTGGAAGCTCATCACCGTGTATTCGTTCTCTCCTTTTAATCCTCTGTCATGGACGGTGGAAGCTCATCACCGTCTATTTTTTCTCTCTCCTCTTAATCTTCTATCATGGATGGCAGAAGCTCATAGCCATCCATATTTTCTCTCTCTTCTCTCTCCTCTGCCATGTATGGTAGAAGCTCATTGTCGTCCATGTTCCCCTTCTCTCTTCTCTCTCTCCCTTTCTCCCTTCTTTCTTTCTTCTTCCCCCTTTTCTCTTCTTCCTCATTGCTTCTCTCTTCTTCTTTTCCTCTCCCTCTCTCTCTTTCCACTCTTCTTCTCACATGCACGACATCGGTAGTATTGTGCATATCTCCCTTTCTCTTTCTTCTCTCTCTTCTTCTTCTTTCCCTCTCATTTGATCAAGGGAGGCTAAGTCAAGCCCTGTCATGGTAGTCTCATCGTCTAGCAGTATAGTCATTGTGTCGGTTTTAGTTACTGTGCCCGCCTTACTATCACGATAGGCTAGCCATCGTGCCAGGCTAGTCGGTGATCGTTCTGTCGTCTAGTAGTATTGTTGTTGTGTCGGTCTAGTCACCATGTCCATCTTGCTGCCACGCCGGGTCAATCACTTACTAGTCTAACTACTGTGTTAATCTAGCCACCTAGTCAAATTCCTATTTCCATCATTCCTCTATTCTATCTCTTTCTTTTTCTTTCATCTACCCTCTTACCCTTTTTTCTTCTTTTGAATGTGCATTCGCCCAAAGACAAAGAGGGGTCACTTGGCCCACTTGTCTTGTAAATTAATCGTATGTGTGTGATTACAGAAACAGGAGACTACTGGCCAAGGGTAGCGATTTCGGACCAGTTGTTAGACTGGGGGGCTTTTTGTCGTGATTTAAGAGAGTGCCCGCGTGAGACAGCCTGAGTGAGTTACGGATCCAGGTGAGGTGTGTCCCGCCTCACATTAAAATTCTTCTCTCATCGGTTGGTATACCTACCCTTGTTTCCTAACATGGTTCCTGAGAGAGCGATTTCAAGTTCTGAGTTCCTCTGAGACCCGAGACATGCGCCACTAGGTCATCCCTACCTGAAGGGCGAGATCGAGGCACCTTACCATCTTCTCTTGTTACTTACCCCGCGCAGTAAACCGTGCCAACAGAGAACGCACAACCTTGTCTCTTCCTCCTCTCGTGTAGCCACAATGAGATTGAGATGTCGTATAGTGCCCTGCTAATTGACATACGCTCGACCTAATACCTTTCAGAGTCAACCTAAGGATTCCATCAGATCATCGCTCTAACTTCCTCTCAGTACAGTTGAGTTGAATTGTGAGAGATGCATACGCTCTCGCCCTTAGTCACTCGGGAGGAGTCTTTCTGAGCCGATAAGTCTAGACAGTTTTAATCCTTCGATTGCTCTGATCACTAGAGCATATATCATTTGCACGGAGAGGGGAATCCTTATCACCTTTCTCCCTTACCTCTTATTTTCGTCAGTCAGCCCTCGTTCGAGCAAGCAACTATAAAGGAGTACAATCGAGTGCATATTGTACTTTCCAACACGAGAGAACGAAGCAATGAGTTGAAAAGTTTAAGGAGAGTCTGAGTCCAAACTGCACTGGCAGACAGCTGGAGGGCTTCGTAATTGATCGAAAAGGGCAAACTGCCTGGGTGTGTCCCGAACCCCAAAACGACAAGGTAAGCACCTAAACGTACCCTTGTCTTAAAATCTTTCTCTTTGTTGGTTCCTATCCGTACGTAAGAGAGCACGCATGCAATGCGCGCGGATCCTTCGTGATTGTTTGAGAGAGGATTTTTCCCACCGTCCACGTGAAGAAAAATCAAGTCCGACCAATGCCACCTCCTTGAAATATAAGAGAAATCTGAGGTCTACAAGGAAGAAATCAAGTCATAAGGAGGTTCATATCACAATTAGCTGACAAATGTGAACCATTCAACAAACTATTGAAAAAAGATATGTCGTTTGTGTGGGATGAAAAATGTCAAGAAGCCTTTGAGCGCATCACATAATATTTGAAAAATCCACCACTATTATGCCCACCTGCTCCTAACAAACCCATGTTCTTGCACCTTTATGTGAAAGACAAGACCATAAGGGCTATGTTAGGGCAATATGACGACCAAGAAATATAGATAAACATTTACTATCTTAGTAGAACCTTAGTCGACTATGAAACCAAATACATGAATGTCGAAAAACCTTGTCTGGCACTCGATTAGGCAACTCGGAAATTGAGGCATTATGTTTTGTCACATACCGTTAAACTCATCTCAAGGATGGACCCACTAAATAAATTATCGAAAAGTCGATCCTCAACAGACGGCTAGCTAAGTGGTGCATGCTCCTAAGAAAATTTTTTATCGACTATGTCACCCAAAAATCAGTCAAGGGGCAAATGACCATGGATCACTTAGTGGAACATGCTATTCTTGGTGACGCGCTTATCAACACAGACCTACTTGATGAAGACCGCTTCAATATAGAGGATCCGACTTGGGAACTCCACTTTGATGGCACTTGAAACGAATATGGGGCCAGCATAGTTATCATGATATGCTCTCCAGAAAGGGTTTCAATGCCCACAACTACGAGGCTCAATTTCCCATGCATGAATAACTTCACAAAATATGAGGCCTTAATAAAAGGTCTCGAGAGTGCCACTAAATTTTGAATCGAAAGGGTACGAGTCATTGGTGAATCCCTTTTGGTAATAAGCCAAATTCAAGGGGCATGGAAGGTGTGGGAATAAAAACTGACTCCCTACCATAAAAAAGTAGGGCGTCTGATAAGAAACTTCAAAGAAATCATCTTTCAACGCATGGTTAGGCTAACAACATATTTGCAAATACCCTAGCTACTCTGGCCTCAACAGTCAACATCCCACCTAAAGTAGATGTCAAGCCTTTCTACATTAGGCACAAGCATGACCTCTCTCTCCCAATGGCAAAATAAACTAGAAGACAATCGACAAAGGAAAAAAAGAAGTGGGAGGGGTATTCTCCATAAATACTCAAGGTCAGGTAGAAGCAAGCCATGGTACAGTGAAGTGTTGGATCTACTAGAAAACACCGAATATGCAAAACACGAAATGCAATGAAGCCTTAAGAAGATTCTCAATGAACTTTGTTATCTTGGGTGACCAAGTCTATAAGAAATCCTTTGAAGGAATTCTCCTAAGATGCATCGATCACCTAGAAATTGATCGAATCCTCAAAGAAGCACATAATGAGGGGGGACATCTCAAGGCAGTGGCCCTCGCTCAAAAAATTAGGCACCAAGGATATCACTGGACCACGATGGTAGAGGATTGTTGGAAGCACACAAAAAGTTAGAAGCACACAAAAAGTTGTCTCATCCACATGCCATCCATGCCCTTAAATTCAACACCACCAATATGGCCCTTTACTAGATGGGCCCTTGATGTCATAGGAATGATAACCCCAAAGGCATCAATGGACAAATGTCCCTCTTAATTGCTAGTGAGTATTTCACTAAATGGGTTGAAGCTATCTCCTTCACCAAAATTGAGGGACGACGTGTAGCCCTGTTCATTAAGAACAACATAATCTTCAGGTTCAAAATCCCGAAAACAATTGTATTAATAACGATATGAACTTTAAGAATGATATTATACCTCGGGTATGCAAATAATTTGATATAACCCAGAAGTTCTTAACACCATACTATCTACAACGAAATGGCTAAGGCGACCAACAAATCCCTTCTCAAAATCATCGACAAGATCGTAGAGAATGGGAGAGATTGGCATGAGTGGCTACAAGACATCTTATGGGCCTATGGAACCAATGAAAAGAAACCGATGGGCATGATACTGATATACGACACTGAGGCAGTAGCGCCTATCGAAATTGACATACCTTCCTTTAGGATACTCTCTCACCATGCCTCAAGCGTTAAAGAACAATATGAGACTCGCCTAGCCTCCTTCATCAAAAAGGTAGCTTTGAGCCTCAAACACATGAAGCTATCTTCAATGGGTTAAACAAGCTTTCCAAGACAATTTGAGATAGGCAATATGGAATTAAAGAAGATATTCCATTCATCTTCCTATCCGCAACTATTGGAAAAATTTAAACCGAATTGGGTAGAACCGTTCGTGGTAACAAAGGTACATCCTGGAAACTCTTACAGGCTAAAAAACCAAGAAGGGTAAAAAATGAACGACTCTATTAAAATTATGTACCTCATAAGATACTACCTATAGGGGAACAAAGAAAGAAAGAAAAAAGAGAGAAATAAAAAGAAAAAGAAAAATGGTAGACATGGTGAAAACCCGAGCAAATGTGCCATAGGAAAGAAAGGAAATGACAGACATGGTAGAGACAATGGGCAAAAAAAGTCACAATAAATTATGGGGAATAGTGAAAGTCTTAAAAGGGTATTATTACCGATAAAAACAACAAAGTGGTGTCTAAGGCACCATTTTCATCTCCACAAGGAAAAGATTAGACCACCCAAGACCCACGACAGATCCAATAATCATGACCTCCTTGATGCATTTGGGAATCCAATGGAAGTTTGAAGAGCTAAGGGCGACAACCTTTATCCTCTAAAAGCATGACTTGAAGAGAAGCCAAAGGAAATTTGTTGGTATGCGAAGAGTTGGAGCAAGGTCCCCAAGGTGAGAGGTACTTGAGAATTCCGAGTCCCCTTGATTTAACCAAAACAGGCCTAAACTCTAATAAAAACTTTTCAACCTAATGAGAAAATATTATTTTTTAAGAGAATTTCACTTGGGGAAAAATATGTTCCAAAATTAGGATTTAAAACTAATTTTTTAATTAGTTAAACATTAAAACGCACTTATTCTTGTCCTCACAGAAGGGACCACAAGCGACTAAATCATAAGGCCTACCTCCTATTTCGAAGAAAAGTTTTGAACAGTTACCATGCATGACTATTTAAAAAAATGGGATCTATAGTCCATAATTGCATGACTCTGAGCTGCTAACTATCACATTGTGGAAACGTTATTTCCCTGCCAAAGATGAGGCTGACCAGTATGACGAGCTCCCTCTCTCACGCACGTTCCTAAGGAAAAAATGGGTAACTCATTTTCCATGTACGTGTGCATCACTAAAACTACAATGCAAAACGCTAAAATTGTCCTATAAGGGTCACGACCCATCACTCGCCCATAAGAGTGTGCATATGACCTTTGAAATAAGCAACCAGCTCCAGAGGGCATAATCCACCCAAGCACAGACTGTATGCAATCATTGGATGTTCCATACGATATGTATACAAATCAATACCTCTTAATGGCGAGTACGATCGACAGGTGCCATTTGATTCCTACAGGACCCATCAGTCTAGATCGGAATAAATTCAACCAAATAAGATGATTCCCTTGGGCTCAGGATCAACAAAATGACCAAAATACCTTTGATGGTTCAAGGGGTGTTCTGAATGCCTTTGGCAAATGCGCCAGACATTAAACCTCCCAAGTGACCCAGATCTAAATTGGATGGATGTGGGACACTCGGAATGAAGAAATTATTGGCCCAAGTCCAATAATAAACCTCCCCAATAGGATTTTGGAGATGGCTATTCGGGGCAACTAGCCCACAATGTCGATCGCCACACGGTGTTAAAATGTTCAGTTGGCTCTATGATCGCATGAGCATAAACTGCGAACCACCTCTATTTAAATAAACAATTTCTTTAAAAACCTATTTTCTTCTAAAAACTCGACACTGGGGCAACAATCCAGGGATTTCATCAAAAACTCTTTGTCTATGTGATTTTAAAATTTTTAATTTATTTGGTTCAAATCGTAACCTGACATTATTAACATGTGTTTAAAAATTATCTCCCCTAATTTCAAACATCTCCCAATTTTTTTTTCAAAAAGCGAAGGAGTCAAAACACCCCCAGTAATAATGATCATAATGCACATATGGTCACTTGGTCAAAGAGGACGGGATACTGGCACACTGGCCTTCAACCTACAAACAGAGGGCTAATATCTGTGACCGCCCCGAACAATGGGCTAGCTAACCCCTAAATCCCTCGTGTGACCACATACACCATAGCCAAACAATGTCAAACTTCGAAGGAACACCGTTGTTTCAATTCCTCATCACCCAATTCTATATCTCAAGAATCTACTTCTTTGTCGCCCTATGTCTCGCGGCTTAAGTGCGACACAAGCGTCAAAGAGGGGTAACTGTAGACACCCCTATCCCGATCGACAAAGCTATGGAATACCAAATTACCCTAGGAAAACCACCCCGATACTTGAACTACTCACACTCATCTTGACCCATCTATAAATTGGCCCCCATAAGCCCCAAATCACTTGGCAGATCCCAAAGCACTAAAGAAGATCAAGATATGGCAAATCAGGACCTAGGACTACCAATTTAAGGCAATTCTGAGGTAAAAGTTGTGGCGCCACTGGCAGTGTTGCCGACACAGCTCTCAATGGCTACACTTTGAAGAAGACACAAATGCAACACGAATGGAGAGGTATGGGCCTGTTCATTGCAGCCCCTTAGACCTACGTCAGGCACCTAACAATCAAAGCGAGAAACAACCTTGACATATGGTATCTTGCATGTCAGTACAGACTGACGCGTGTCGGTGGGTATTGACATGTCAGATGTCAGTATGGAAGGGGCTGTCGACCTCAGATTTGTTGAGGAAACATCAAATCAATAGTCGATCGTACGATGAAGTCCAAATGGTTGACTGACACCGTCATGATTCATAATGGTGTCAAAGAAAGTCAGAAATGCAATGGATTTTGATTAGTTCATAGATTATACAAAAGAATGCTTAGAAGACATGTGGCCAATTTTGTTGTGAAGCAGCTCCAACTAGCGCCAATGCCATTGTCAGTGGAGTCGGGCCAATAAACTTGTACTTGGTTCAAGTTATGTGATTAGAGAGAATTTAATTCTGTTGACCACATTTAATGGTAATTAACGCGAGTCTAGCGCCAAAGCACTTGCAAACAACGACAAAATTTGAAGGGCCCAGATTGCACAAAACATGATCCAATAATGGCCCCAAGAATATTTGGCTTATAAATAAGGCATTTGACCTTGATTGTAGAGGCTGATATTTTTACCAAAGTGTGAGACCTCTGTCAAGCTGAATATATACCTAGATCGAACCTCATCCAACCTTCAAACCCGAACTATTATACTATTAAAACTAAACTTTAATATGAAGGTAGACTGGAAAATCAGACTTTTTGAGCCCTGTTCCTCTTATATTCACTTGCCCGTTGAAACCCGAAGGACCGAGATCGACTGTGCAACAATCAACTCTGAACCGGCACCGACTCTGGCCATAAAGCTTAAGCCTAGGGGCCCGGCTTCAAGTATCATTTTCTTTCTTACTTGTGTCTTCATTATTTCCATTCAATATCATTGTTGCATATTTATTAGTCTTTTTTTTTGCTTCATTTCTTTCTTTCTTTGACTTCTCTCTTTCTTAAAATTCCTTCATTAAATCACTCCCTCTCTTCACTAAACACTTCAAAATCTTCTTTGAGCTCCAAGGTTAAGGCGTGTGGGAAGCCGGCTTTGTTGGCACTTCGAGCAGGAGAAGGCCTTGTGGCCCCTCACGCCCAAAACGTGATCTGATGGTACCCTTTCTCTATCAATTTTTTTGATAAGTTTGCACCCAAAACCAAAGCGGGACCTAGTTCCTTACTCACATTTTCGATTACAAACACTTTCTAAATATTTTCTTTGATTTTTTGTGACTTTTAGTTCATGCAACCATGGTTCACAAAAAAGAGGTCATTTCAATCGATATTCTGTGGATTATTATTCGATGGAACCTTATAATTTACCCATTGATTTACAGCTTTAAACACAAATTAAGGTGGAGGTACCTCTTGCCTCTCATGCAAAATTTGAATGTAAACGCCTTGCATTAACTAACTTATCCTTGGAATTCATCTTGCTTTTGTGCCCAATGCTCTCATAAAGAGCTCTTGTTCTAAGTAAGCTCACCCTCTCCAAACATCATGACATTATCAACAGATTATGGTTAGTTGGTCATGACCCATCAGATGAGGCTCTCATGCTAGAAGAGAAATGTTGCACAAATGCATTGCAACAACTATTAGCCCATGAAGAGACTATGTGGAGGCAAAAGTCGTGTCAAACATGGTTAAAGGAATGGAGATTCCAATGCAACATTTTTTATCTTTCGACCTTTCTTAGAAGGAGAAATGGCAGGTTCACACTTCTCAAAGACCATAATGGAGTTCAAGATTTTATTGAAACGACAATTGAACAACATATGACTGGTTATTTTGAGGATCTTCATGCACATGAGAGTGATATTGACCTTCACTTTGTTGGTGATTGCTTACCACCTTCATTGCTCAACTCGAATCATCAAAAACATCATATTGAGGATGAGGAAACAAAGGCTTGTATATGGGAAAAGTAAGAGTGCGCCAGGTCTGGATGGTTTTACTATTGAGTTCTATAAATTCAGCTAGGAAGTAATTAAGATGGACCTTTATACAGCATTAAATTATTTCTTTAAGAAAGGTAAATTTCTCAAGCAAATTAATTTCTACCTTCATTTGTTTTATCCCTAAAGCTAACTCTCCTAGTATTCTGAAAAACTTTAGACCAATTAGTTTATGCAATGTTCTAGATAAAATCATTAGCAAAATCATTTCAAATTGCCTGAGGCAGGTCATCGATACACTTATTGATCCTAGACAAACAGCTTTTCTGAAGGAGAGACTTATCATAGATAATAATATGATGGCAAATGAACTCATCTCTCTATGTCTTAAGAACTCCTCTAGACCTAAGATGTGCCTACATTTAGATCTCATACCCAGAATTTAAATATAACTAAGAGAAAGGTTTTTTTATTTGGAGTGTCTCAAAGCTCTAAACAGATAATCTTAGAGGAATTGGGTTTTAGTGAAGGAACTCTACCGGTAAGTTACTTAGGTTTGCCTCTTTTTCATTAGAATTTGAAGCACAATGGTTACCATAGTTTGATTGGAAAAATCATTGGTAAGATAGCGTCATGGCAGGCTCTATCCTTATCTTATGTAGGTTGTTTGCAGTTGTTGAAATCAGCACTCAGCTCTTCGGTTATTTTATGGATTTTATCCTTTATATTTTCCAAGCGTACATGCAATATGGTTGAGAAGCTGGCAGTGCAATTTTTTATGAGTAGGCTCTGGGTAAGAAAGGAATTCATCTAATCAAGTGGAAGAATGTTTATCTCACTATGGAAGAAGGGGGGTTAGGAACCATGATATCTTTGAGGTCAATAGTCTAGCCATGATGAAATTGGCATCGAGAGTCCTGACTAACCCTTCATCTTTAATAGCACAATTTTTTAAGCACATGTATTTTAAGAATTCATCTATATGGGAAGTTTATAAGAAAATGTGCTCTTATGCTTGGAAGGGCATACATATGGGCCTATGTTTTTTATGCCATAATGTTAGATGGATTATTGGGGATGACAAATCGATTGATTTCTGAGCTGATATATGGTTATCAGTGAAGTCTATTATGGAATCTTATGCTATTCAGATGCATAGAGATCTAGGGCTACTTGCTAAACATAGGGTTTTAAATTATATGCATTGGTCTCCACATATTTGACATCTACCTTCTCGTGCATCTGACCCTCTACTATGAGCATGGAAAGAGGTGGAGGCATTTGGTGCCATAACAAGACTTTCTTATATGAAACCATTCCTTAAATGAGATATTTTCAATTAAGGAGGCATGGAAGTTCATTTGACATAGAGGCTGCCCCCAACCCATTTTCATAGCATTATGGTCTTCAAAGTGCCACCCTAAAAAAAAATAGTTTTCTTGCTTGGCCCTACATCGCCAACTTCCGACATACTCTCTTTTGCATAAAGAGGGATTCACCAGCTTTCGTGTGCCCCTTTTTTCCATTCTAATGGTGACAACACATGTCACCTATTGCTTAATTGTGCTCTCTCGCAGGGAATATGGATCTCGATTGCATGGAGATTTGATCAGAATCTAGGGGTAGCAAGTTGTGGGGGAGACATCAGAAGGGACAGTAGTTCTTTCTTTGTTGCTTTTTCCATTCCCTTTGGTATTGCATCAAATAATTATATAGAGTTATGTTCTTTGCAAGTAGGAGTTGATTTGGCTATCCAGATGGAATGTTTTCCCTTTACAAATTGAAGGCAATTCCTCACTTATTATTCAAGTCATTCGTGGTAGCTGCAAATCTCCATCGACGCTCCATACAATAGTTGCAAATTGCCAATATAAACTTACAAATCATTCATGGTCGATTTGTCATGTCTACTATGAGGCTAATATGGTAGTTGATGTACTTGCTAAAAAAGATACAATCTTTTCAACTGCAACCATTTGACGATCTAGGCCTTCAGACTTTATTTCTTTTCCTTTATTTCATGATGTTGTACAACTGCCCTATTATAGGGTTGTAAAATAATACACTGTAAATTGTTTCTTTCTATTAATGAAAAACGGGTTGGGAGCCTTGGGATGAGAAGCCAACTGGTGTTAGGCAAGTGCAAAGCTCCCACTCTATGTAGACTTCTTCATGGCCTTCTTTTTAGTGGCCTTCACCTTGTTGCAACTTGCAAGTCATCACTACTACAGAGCACAATGGACCGTAATTAGAATAGGCAATGAGTTCATCATATTCCCCCACAACCTGCTATCGTTCACCATGAACCGTAATTATTAGTTACATGGGAATCTTCGTATCAAATGTTTGATTCGTAATGGTAGATGCATCTAAGATAAGATTCTAGATGGATAAATGATCTAGTGATATTCCCTTATGCAAGATTTTCTCTAATATATTAGAACTTGTCAGAAATCAAGAACAATTAACTTAAAGATGCCCTTCCCTGAGCTAAAACCAAGCAAATATCCTTTCTATAATTTATTATGACTGATATATTTGAATTTGGGCCCCAACAACTAAGCGATTGTGATGTACTTTCTCTTGATGTGTTGTATCAATTGTTATAGTTCTTTAGAGGTCAGACCAACCGTCAAACTCTCCCAATTTGGAGACTATGCCCTGAGGGTAGTGCTAGGGTAGTCCTAGGTTAGGGTAGTGCTAAATTAGCAACAAATACATTTTGGAATTGTCATGTCTCACACAAGATATAGGCTAGGGGTAGTGCTAAATTAACAACAAATACATTTTGGAATTGTCATGTCTCACACAAGATATAGGTCTTTGGTCGACTCACATTGCTCCTAACAATTGATAAACTTTTAAAAAAGTGGAGTGATTGCTGTGGATCTTTTTATACTCTACAAATAAGAGGGGAAAATAGTTACTTCCCCCCTAATACACTGTGCCTTTATAACCCATGTTTGGCTTTGCTCCGTATACCTTTTTCGAGCTATAATTTATCTAGGCAGCCTAGTTCATGCCATTCTTAAACTAATGTGGTCCCATCCCCTTCCCCAGCATACCTCCATCCTCTAGGAAACAATGGTGATGGTAATTATTTGGTTATGATGACTACAACAAAATAAAAGAGTCTTCAAGGATAGAGCAAAGAAGTGTGGCAATCCTCATAGATGGAACTCTCATAATAATCGTTGAATGGGTAAATCATCCTACTTTTGTGGTTATAGGTTTCCTATAAATCTTTCGGGTGCTTGTTGAACCACAACTCCATTAGAGCAGATGGTCTACTCCTCCTTTAGAAGCAATAAAAGTTAAATTCCAGTGAGAGTTTTGGAGGAAACTTGAGTGACCTGAGAAGAGCAGGTCTTAGAGGACTTCGCAAAGATGCAATTAATGAGATCCAAATCTCATATTTAGGGCCATTAATAGCTGTTCTATGGAGGAGACTGAGACTGGGGCGCTCTTGAAAAGGCTCCATTTGTACTATCTTAGTTGGAAGAAGAGATTCACATTATCATTAGCATCATAGTCATTTCCCAACTATTTGGGGTTGGCTAGTAGATTAACATCACGTCATAGCTAATGTTCGAAACACAATTCATACCATGGTATTTTAACAGTATCATCAATGAAATTTTGGAAATATTGAACACTTTGAATGTATCAATTTTTTGATGTTAACTAAAATTTAGTACTATAGAAATCTGTACAACAGGAGGGCGTATAGCAACAAAATAGAACAAGAAGAAATCATCCATAATAGAATAAGAAGTCCAAAAACAAATAAACAAAAGTGGAGAGGGAAAAGGATAACTAAGTGATGCAAACAAAAATTGGAGTTTATTTATTTTTTATTTATTTTAATTAGGAATAGGGAGAGCTAGGATAATGATAAAGTTAAGGAAGAGGGAGGATTTTTTATATGTGATTTATTTTGGGAAGGTCTATCTTTTTTAGGGAATAAAATATAGATAAGGTAAAGAAATTTTGATTTAGGAAATAATTAGTGGTAGTTATCTTTTACTCTTAGAAGGGCTAATGTGGGAATTAGAAAGAGAGAAAAGAGAGATGGAACATGAGAGAGAGAAAAGGTAAGAGAGAAAACATAGAGGAGAGATAAAATAGGAAAGGTACTAACTTTTTTTAGAGAGAGAGACTTTATTTTATTTTGGTTCTTTTTTAGTTATTTACTTATTTATTTTATTTGAAGTCTATTTAAAAGGAAGATGTCCCTCCTTGTAAGCAGATCAGATAATGATCAAAGAGAGTTGAATAACATTGATCTTGTGATAAGATCTTTTTATGGCAGATTCCCTTGCATACGTTAGTTTTGGGTGGATTCCCTTGTAGACCTTGTTTTTGGGATGGATTCCTTTGATGACCTTGAGATATGGTTTATTCTCTCAACGATTTTTTTTATTTTATTGTTATGATTGTTATTTTCTCCCTACATCAATTGGTATCAGAGCAAGTAAGATCCAACACTTATGATGTCTTCAAATCCTGTTCTTACGTTCGAGGATATATTATCGCAACTCATGGATTATATCGATCAGTAAATTCATGAGAGCTTGAATACAATATTGGAGGCTATCTGACAAGAAATAAGTGAAACGAATTAGAGGTTGCAACGATTGGAGGATATCATTCATCAAGAAGGGGGTGCTGCAACCTCAACATGACACCAATTCTCATCGTTGAGACAAATTCCCGACCGATCTGAGCTGCTGAACCAAAGCGTTAAGAAGAAATTTGCAGATGAGATCTGCATCATGTAGACCAACTACTAGATTTCGGTATTAAAATCGATCTCCCGAAAATTCATGGTAAGCTCCACATTGAAGCATTTATTTATTAGTTAAGTTTATTAGAGAATTATTTTGAATGGGGTAAATTGCTAGAGAAACATAAGGTTAAACTTGCTGCTACCAAGCTTTGTGGGTATGATGCAGCCTGGTGGGAGCAAGTTCAACAATCCCGACTTCATAGTGGGAAAGAAAAATTATTGACTAGCAAAAGATGAAAAAGAAATTGAAAGATTATTGCGAACCATGAGCAAATTTTCTTTTAAAAACTCTAATATCATCGACAGAGTGAGAAAAAAGAGGAAGATTATACATGAGAGTTTTATCAATTAGTTGCTCGAAATAATCTCCATGAAATAGCAAGACAAAAGGCTGCTCGATTTGTAAATGGCCTTCAACCAACCATTAGGGACAATATTTTTCTACATCGGCCATGGACTTTAAGTGAAGCTTTTCAAGTTGCTTTAGGAGTAGAAACTAAATATCAAGGGAGTAGCGATAAGCGATTTTATACCCAAAATGAGGTTTTGCGCTAACCAAAATTTAATGAAGAGAAAAGGGATAGTGCAAAGTTCACCTGTTATATATGCAACGAGCCAAGCACCGTGCATTTGAATACCCAAAAAAAATGGAGGTACACTTAGCTAAAGAAGTGGACAAAGTTCCACAAGAAAATCGAGTTCAGGAGATAGTCTTACATGGTGACGAAGGGGATCCGCTTCGAATCAAGCTCGAGGTCTAGCGTCTCCCAACTCGGGGAGAATGATGCAAATAAAAATTGGATTTTATTTATTATTTATTTATATTATTTAAGAGAGAGCTAGGATAAGGATAAAGTCAAGGAGGAGGAAGCATTTTTTATGTGTGATTTGGTTTGGGAAGATTGATCTTTTTAATTTAAGGAATAACATATAGATAAGGTAAAGATCTTTTGGTTTAGGAAATAATTAGTGGTAGTTATTTTTTACGCTTAGAAAGGCTAATGTGGAAGTTAGAAAGAGAGAAATTAGAGATGGAACATGAGAGAGAGAAAAGGTAAGAGAGAAAATATGGGGGAGAGTCAAAATAGGGAAGCTACAAATCGTTTTTAGATAGATAGACTTTATTTTATTTTGGTTCTTTTATAATTATTTATTGATTTATTTTATTTGAAGTCTATTTAAAGGGAATATGTCCTTTATTGTAAATAGATCAGAGAATGGTGAGAGAGAGTTGAATAAAGTTGATCTTGTGATAAGATCTTTCTAGAGTGGATTCCCTTGCCAACTTTGTTTTTGGGGTAAATTCTCTTACCAACCTTATTTTTTAAGTGGTTTCCCTTACAACGATTTTTTTTTTTTTGTTTTTTTATTGTTCTTCTTCTTATTTTCTCCTACATCACTAATAAGGGAGGACCCACGATACATATGTCCCTTTGAAGATAACATTACAATCTCTTCTCATAATACATAGAACCAAACTCAATGTATCCATTGCAAAAGCGTGGAACAGCCAACTTCTGTGCCAAATTGGAACTGTAGAGGGCTGCTCTATTCAAAAATCTATACCCATACTCAACTCTAAGTACCATGTGAATAACGACACTAATACATGAATAAATTATGAATATGTCAATAACATACGAGACGACATTTACAATTTATTAATGAAATATTGTCGATAAAATACATTGAAAAGTTTATGCTAATACCCTTTTAAATTATCATTATTATAGAGATTCCCCTTAAAAGTTTGATCTTGCATATATACCCTTTTTTCAATTATTTTTATTTTTCTTAAAATGCCCCTACTTCGTACCTTGAAAGTAGAGAGTTTCATATTTTTTTAGTTAACTTATTTCGAAGGTGAAGGTCTAAAATTGTTCCAAAAACCAGTACTAGAGAGCTTTTAGAGCAAAAACCAACGAAAGCTCTAAAACATCAACTTCTTGGCGATTCGAAGTTGATATCCAGATTAAAATTTGAATATTGAATGTCCAAATTAATATTTGTGAACACAAAAACCAGCAGCGTATCTCGAAGATCCAAAATTTCTATTTACAACAACTTTGGACTCTCACGGTCCAAAGCAGTGATTTAAAAAATGGATCGGTACCCAAAAAATCGGGCCAAATTGGTGAATCGGCAATCCAGATCATTGTTTTACTGTGCAGAAAAAAAAATAGTGAACCGGCAAAAAAACATGTGGAAAAATAATGAACCAGCAAAACATCAGCCTTGATTAGTGAATTGGCAGTCTAGATTGCCATTTTACTATAGAGAATCATCGTTTTACTGTGTGGAGTTGTTGGTTCCCTTCTAGACTCAATTGGTTTCCAATATATGTGCAAAACTGAAAGGGAGTGACCGATTCAAGGGTCGGACCGGTGGATTGTGTGCCGACCTGGCATTTTCTAAATCATTGGCCCAAAGTAAGTAAAGAAAAACTGATTAAACTGAGTGCCTTCAAGGTATGAAGTAGGACGAATTTAAAAAATAAAATAAAATAAAATGCACAAAAGTAAAATTAGACTTTTTAAAATATTTATTAAATAATGATTAATTTATGGGGACATCAAAATAAATTTCTCAAATGAATTATCAACAAAAAAAAAAGGCTCCATTAGATTAAATCTTGTCGATTCCGTGGAGACCCATAATTTTTTAAATCATTAATCCAAAGTAAGTGAACCAAAAATGATTAAACTCTATGCCTTCAAGATCTGAAGTAGAGACAATTTAAAAAAAAATTGAAAAAAAAAAAAAAACGCAAAAGTAGAATCAGACTTTTTAAAATATTTCTTAAATAACGATTAATTTATGACAAATGAATTCTCAACCAAAAAAAAAAAAAAGGCTTCATCATATTAAATCCCCATAAAATCTCCTCTTAACGATAGTTGTGACTGACTTTGCCCTATAGCGTTGAACAAGTGAGGAAGGGTCAAGTCATGAAAGGTTAACTTTATTGAAAGATGTTTTACGTCGGTCACATCAAATAACTACTCCATAACATTAATTATAATTGTGATTAAAGTTGCACCATAGCGTTGAACAATTGAAGAAGAGTAAGTCATGAAAAGTTAAATTTTATATATATATATATATATATATATATATATATATATATATATATATATATATATATATATATATATATATATATATATGTGAGAGATAACCTAAACTTCACAACGTTTCATGTGAAAACAGTGATTTCACCTAACCTTATTACCGTAAATAATTCATAGTACGGTCACAATTGTCTGAAAGTATTTGAATTTTTATTTTATTTTTTTTATAAATTAGAATGACTTGAAATTTAAAATGTGTGTACATCTTAGTGAGACACATTTAATAAAAATATAAAAATAATAATTTGAAAAATATAAATTGACCAAAATACCCCCAAAACATTTTGGGGGTATTTTGATTAATTTTTTTATTGTAAAATATTATTTTGATATTTTTTGTAGATTCGCCTATTTTTTATGAACACTCACTCCAAATTTCAAGACATTCTGATTTGTAAAAAAAATGAAAAATAAAAAACTACTGGACAATCATCACTGTGCGATGAACTTTGGACGGTGATGAGGGTAGCCGAAATCACTGTTTATTTTCGCCTATAGGCGTTTTGTAGTATCTTCCATATATATATATATATATATATATATATATATATATATATATATATATATATATATATATATATATATATAAGAAAAAGCTAGGATTAGCCCACTGGTACATATGAATATATGAGCCTAACGGTTCAAATTGAATCTGGATCGCTCTGACGATCACAAATGTCCGATAGTGTTTGAATTTTAATGTTTTTTCTACAAATCAAAATCATTTGAAATTTTAGAAGTGTGTTCATCAAAAATAGTTGAATCTTCAAATAATATCAAAAAAATATTTTACATGAAATAAATTGACCAAAATACCCCCAAAAATTTCGGGGGTATTTTGGTCCCTTTTTTGTAAATAATTTTTTTATATTATTATTAGGTGCACCTCGATGAGAAGAACACACGCCTAAAATATCAAAAGATTTGGATTTGTAGAAACAAAAAATTAAAATTCAAACACAAAATGAGGTCGTAACTGTCAGATCAATCTAGATTCAATATGGGTCGTTGGGCTCATATATTCATATGTGCTAGTGGGCTAATCTCAGCTTTTATATATATATATGGGCAAGCTTTCTATGTTTCCCCTACAGCATAGAAGTTCTATCTTCCCCCTTATCCAACCGTCCATTCTAAATGAAGGGCTAAGATTGCCCCAATCACAATGTCACGTCTTTACACTATTTTATTTTTAATTTTTTTTATAAATTATTTTGACACCAAATTTTGAACGTCCATTTCTCTATTAAACTCTCACTAGTGAAAAATATAAAAAAAAAAATATTTTCAATAAAATAAAATGCCCAAAATACCCCTAAAAATTTTAAGGGGTATTTTGATCATTATATTTCTCGAAAAAATATTTTTAATAATTTTTATAAGTGCGCCCTAATGAGAAGATGGCACGTAATAGATTTTATAGTCATACGATTTGTATAAAAAAAAACTAAAAATAAAATACTCTGAGACGTCGGATCTACGATCAAACGGTGAGTGACTTTCTTGATCAAAATTAGACGGCTGGATGCTAGGGTGAGGATAGAACTTCTATGAAGCATAGAAACCTCTCCCTATATATATATATATATATATATATATATATATATATATATATATATATATATATATATATATATATATATATATATATATATGTTTGTCTAGAGTTAACAGCTCCTTAAAATACAAATTTAAAGTTAGAAGGAGTTGTGATGGGTGCATATATTAAAAAGATCATTATTTTTTGTTTAAAAATTATTTTAATATGTAACTTAACTATAAATCAAGGAAAAATTTGAAATTTTTATCAAAGTACAATGGCATTTTGGAAGTTACTGTCATGAAATTTTATTTGTAGAGTGTCCTTATCTTTTAGTAAAAATTTCAACTTTACCCTTTATGGATATAACAAAAGTATCCCTTGCTCTGTAGTAATATTTATAAAATTGCCCCTACTTAATGATGAAGATATCGCAAAAAATAACTTTTTAAAAAAAAATAGACTACAAAATTAGTAAATCCGCCATTCAAAACTCTCTCTATATTTAACTTTTATAATTTGAAGGGTTGTGAAGTTTAGATTATCCCTATTTGAAGGGTTGTGAAGTTACAAAGGTTCAAGATAGAGAGAGCTGTAAAGGGTAGATTTATTAATTTTGTTGTCTATTTTTTAAAAAAAAGTTACTTTTGTGGGGCCAATTTGTAAATATTACTACAAGACAAAGGGCATTTTTGTCATCTCTATGAGGGATAAAATTGAAATTTTAACTAAAGGACAATGACACTCTACAAATAAAGTTTTAGGACGCTAACTTCTAAAATGACAATGTACTTTTGTGAAATTTCAAATTTGCCCTTGCTTAGTGGTAGATTTACCTATTTAAATAAATTTTTAATGAAAAAGTAATGATTGTTTTGATAAATACACGCATCACAACCACTTCTAACTTGACGTTGTGATGAGTGTATTTATCAAAACAATCATTACTTTTTCATTAAAAAATTATTTAAATAGGTAAATCTACCACTAAGCAAGGGCAAATTTGAAATTTCACAAAAGGACATTGGCATTTTGGAAGTTAGTGTCGTGAAACTTTATTTGTAGAGTGTCATTGTCCTTTAGTTAAAATTCCAATTTTATCCTTTATAAAGATGACAAAAATGCCCTTTGTCTTGTAGTAATATTTACAAATTTGCCCCACAAAAGTAACATTTTTAAAAAATAAACTACGCAATTAATAAATCCACCCTTCACAACTCTCTCTATCTTGAACCGTTCTAATTTGAAGGGTTGTAAAGTTTAGGATTCTACCGCATACCGATGACATAGAACTCCTATAGATCACCATTAGATCTAATTCCCAATCTTAAAATTCTGATGAAGGCTGACAAGTCAAATGTATTGAAAAATGTTTAATGCCAACTGACACGCCTGTGTACGTTTTAAGTGTCACCCTTTTGCTCTCTCTTGCCCCATTCCTTCTCTCTCTCTATAATTTGCCCCTCTCTCTCTCTCTTGCCCCATTCCCCTCTCTCTCCCATTCTTTCTCTCTCTCGTCGGAAATTCACTGGTTGCGCATGAACAACAAAAAATCGTTTACCTAAGAAATTGAAAAACTGCTATACAATAACAAAACAGGTTGGTTGTTTCCATTTCATATAACAACCATTATTAATAAAAAAATGTTTACCTGAGGACTCACAATTTGATCAAGTTCTCTGAACTACCTCGAAATCTATAGGAACAAAGTCTCTGGCCAACTTCTGGCCAATCTTGGTCAAAATTCCGACTTGGTAATCCTTGACGTTCTTGGAAACTTACTTGAAGGGAACCTCCCTCCTTATCTTTGTCGTTGGAATAAGCTTGAAACCCTAATAAGTACATGCAACAAATCTACAGTGGCTGAATCTCACTGGAAATGGGTTCTTAGACAAGATCCCAGACGGCATGCGATCTTGGGCATCAATGGTGATGCTCAAATGTCCAATAACAATTTTAGTGGTTCGATTCTTCCAAACTTGAGTTATCTTCCATGGCTGAACTATGTCAACCTCTAGCTAAATTCATTTACTGGTTCTATAACATAAGAATTGGGTCATCTTCCATTGCAGTTCATCAATGTTTCTTATAACAATTTTTTTTGGAAAGTTTCTAAATCCTTTGATGACACTGGTTTTCTCCGTAGCTATATGGGTAACTCCAATCTATGCAACCTTGGTCTAAAGCCATTACCCACCTGTAAAAGAACATGAAAGAACGATTGTGGGTTTCTCTAGTTTGGATGAGAGATAGAGATAGAGAGAGAGAGAGATGGTTATGGGTGTGCCTGAGGTGGGTTAGCAAATACAACCCATTGGATGAAAGAGGAGAGAGAGAAGAAATGGAGCATAAGAGAGGGGAATAGAGCAAGAGAGAGAAAAAGGGTGGGAGTATACAAGCGTGTTAGACGTAATTATTTGGCCATACAGGTTGACAGTCAACTATTATCTTAATCTTGGGAATGGAAATTAGATCTAACAATGATCTATAAGAGTCCTATGCTATTGGGATGTGGCAGGGTCCTATAGGATCATGATTATATATATATATATATATATATATATATATATATATATATATATATATGGAAAGATTCTAAGGTGAGCCCACTAGCTCACAAGAAAAAATGAGCCCATTGGCTCCGATTGAATCTGGGCTGATTTGACGATCATGGATGTCTAGTAATATTTGAATTTTAATGTTTTTTCTACAAATCCTAATCACTTGAAATTTGAAACGTGTGTACATCAAAAATAGATGAATCTTCGAAAAATATCAAAACAATATTTTACATGAAATAAATTGACCAAAATACCCTAAAAAGTTTCAAGGGTATTTGGATCAATTTGTTTTATGAATTTTTTTTTTATTTTTTAGGTGTGTCTTGAAGAGAAGAATACACGCCTAAAATTTTAAGTAATTTGGATTTGTAAAAAAAAAAACTAAAATTTAAATACTACTAGACATCTGTGTTTGTCGGATCGACCCGGATTCAATCTAGACCGTTGGGCTTATACTATTCCATGAGTTAGTGTGGTCACCCAAGCTTTTTCATATATATATATATATATATATATATATATATGGTATGTGTGTGTGTGTGTGTAGAAAAGTCTTTCGAACGCCTATAGGTGAAAATGAACAGTGATTTCACCTACCCTCATCACCGTCCAAAGTTCATCGTACGATCAAGATTGTCCAATAGTATTTTATTTTTTATTTTGTTTCTATAAATCAAAATGAACTGAAATATGAAAAGTGTGTACGTATTAGTAAGGTGCACCTAATAAAAATAGATAAAAAATAATAATTCATGAAACAAATGATCAAAATACCCCTAAAACTTTATGGGGGCATTTTGGTCAATTATTTGCATGTAAAATATTTTTTTGATATTTTTCGTAGATTTGCCTTTTTTTTATAAACATATGCTCCAATTTTCCAGTTATTTTAATTTGTAGAAAAACAATTACAAATAAAATACTACCAAACAATCGAGACCGAGCGATGAACTTTGAACAATGAAGAAGGTAGACGAAATCACTGTTCATTTTCGCCTATAGGCGTTTTGTAGTATCTTCATATATATATATATATATGAAAAAATTTTATCTAAAGTTGCAACCTTAAAATGTAGGATTACAGATGCACCTCAAAAATCCACCATAAAAAGTTGTTTTAACGTTGAAAAAACATTTAATTGATCATCCAGACCATCCATTTTCAAGATTTTCATATGTTTATAGATCTACTTGCTTTTTACCATTTTTTGCAGTTTAAAATTTTATAATTAGATATGAAAATAGATTTTAAGATAATCCTAAGAACTTTTGTCAATAAAATTACATCTTATGATAAATTTGGAGGTGCGCCTTAATTGGATTGTTTAAGGTTGCAACCTTCAAAAAAACCACACCATATATATATATATATATATATATATATATATATATATATAATTGTTTAACAGTATGGTACTGTAACAGTACCGTTACTCTATAACATGTTTTAATATGTTACTATCTGTGGAAATTTTAATCTACACTATTATATGTCTAGAAGATCTTTTTTGTTTGGGACATATAATGGTGTGGATTAACTACTAATATGTCTAACGTTAATAGGCAAATGGATAATCTGTGTTTAAAGGAGGCAAGAAATAATTGTATTTAACATGTTATCTAATTATTGTAAATAACTGTAGTCAAGATAACGAAAGATTTCAGAATAATTGTGTTAGAAACAATTTCAGGATAGCGGAAGATGGCATTTAAACACTGATATATTAAGATGGGTTAGAAAATTATCCTGACATATAATAGTTCAGGATATGTAACTATCTGTAAACAATATCTAACACACTTTAGACAGGGTTAAACTATCTGTCTATATTGTTTAACAGTACGGTACTGTAACATGTTTAAAGTACCATTATACCCTATTAGTTTCTAGTTATAAAAACAATGTTATATAATAGTTTTATATATATATATATATATATATATATATATATATATATATATATATATATATATATATATATATATATATATATATATGGGTTTGTCTAGAGTTAGTAACCCCGTAAAATACAAAGGTTAAAATTATAAGGGGTTGTACTGAGTGTATTTATCAATAAGATCATTACTTTTTGTTTAAAAAATTATTTTAATAGGTAACTTAACCATTAAACAATGACAATTTTGAAATTTTTATAAAAGTACAATGACATTTTAAAAGTTAGTGTCCTGAAATTTTATTTGTAAAATGCCTTTATCTTTTAGTAAAAATTTCAACTTTACCATTTATGAAGATGACAAAAGTACCTATTGTTTTGTAGTAATATTTATAAAAATGCCCTTACTTAATGATAAGAATATCACAAAAAAGTAATTTTTTAAAGAAAAATAAATTATAAAATTAATAAATCCACCCTTCACAACTCTCTCTATCTTTAACCTTTTGCAATTTGAAAGGTTATAAAGTTTAGATTATATATATATATATATATATATAGATATAATTGGGGCAAGCCGCAAGAGAGAGAGAGGGTGAGAAAGAGGTGGGGCAAGTCCCTACCCAACAATGAGAAAGAGACATTGAGGTACGTAAGCAAGAGAGAGAAGTTAGAGCAGCCCCACTGGTTGATGGAATAGTATAAGCCCAATGGTCCACTGGTTGATGGAATAGTATAAGCCCAATGGCCCACTGGTTGATGGAATAGTATAAGCCCAATGGTCGATATTGAATCAAAGCTGATTTAACGGCTAGGACAGTATTTCAATAATATAATTTTAATAATTTTATATAAATTCAAATTTAGAGCATCAACTCATCAACGCGCATCTATTAAAATATTAAAAAAATAATTCACAAAAAATAAATTGACTACATGTCACACCCCAAGAATTTATAATACTGATATTCCTGAGATGTGACAGTCAACACATATATACATCTCTTTATAGGACAAATTTACACTGACGAATTCTTACAAAGTAACAAAAAAGAGCTTAGACACAACTACAATATCTTCCAAAGTTGCCCTTGACGAGTACTTAAAATGAAACCGTAGTTATCCTGAAAAATATTTACCATAGTTTGATGAGTTTGGCTACTCAGTAAGTGATCATCATAATCCTAAAAATAATCATGGTTGAAAGATATCAATATTTTTCCAAAATGAGATATATTAACAGAAATGCATCAACCGTTTCACTTTCAATAATTGCATAATTAAGTATAATCCGAGTAATTGAAATGCTTATAACACTTTTAACGGCAGTACATAATTCAAAGGATTTCACAAAATACCTTACTGGCATCCCAAGTAGGTCACCTATATACCCCATCAGCGTCCTGATGGGTCCACTTAATCCCTATAGGCGTCCCAAATAGGTCCACTTAATCCCTGCAGGTCCACTTATACCTCACCGGCGTACCGGATGAGTCCACTTAATCCCTACCGGCGTCCCAGATAGGTCCACTTATACCTCACCCGCGAACCGGATGAGTCCACTTGCATACTTAAATTATTTCTAAATCTCTTTAAACATTCGAAAGCAGCAATATCATGTACTCAACATATCACTAAAATCATTAATATGAATTTCACTTAAACCATTAATAACAGTCACTCTCTATAACATTTCAAAAATAACCAATCAAATATTTTGGGCTCAAATTTAGAAAGGTAGCAGTTTGTAAAGGCATTCTAGCATAATTGCCAATTTAATATGTATAGAAAAACTCTTATAAAAATTCAAGAATACGGAATTATCACAATTTATGGGGTATCAATCCACAAATAAACATTTCACAACAATACTATAATCAATTGCAAAAATGTCAATTTTTTAAATAATAAGGCAGTCATTCGCACATGAATTTTACAATGTCTAAATATTCAAAACAGTAGAAAGAAATATCACAATTTTACTAAAAGCAGAAATATCACATTTATTTCTAACAATAAACAAGAAAAATAAATAAATTTATTTTTTTCTAATTTATAGCATTCAAAATTTCTAACATAGATAAAATATCACAATTTTTATTAAAAAGATTATTTTTCAAGATAATGAGGTCACGTGCGCATAAAATTTATCTCACCTAAAATTCATGATAATAAGCAGAAATATTTATTTTATTTCATTTTTAAAAAAAATGGATTATTTTTCGAGACAATGGGGTCACTTACACACAAAACTTATAAAATAAAGATCCTGGACGGAAATATCACTATTTATTAAAAACAGACTATTTTTCAGGAAGAAGATGTCACTTACACACAAAACTTATAAAATAATATCACTATTTATTAAAAATAGACTATTTTTCAGAAAGACAATGTCACTTACACACAAAACTTATAAAATAAAGATCCTGGACGGAAATATCGCTATTTATTAAAAATAGACTATTTTTCAGGAAGACGATGTCACTTACCCACAAATATTTGAGAGGGAACTTCGATAAAATTCGGCTAGAGAGAGATCTCAAAATTTTCTAGGGTAGGAGTGCTCACCTCCCCTATTTAAATTCTTAGAACGTATTATTATAATATTTTATTACGGTCTACCTCATACTTGAGGTGTCGCGTTAAGCGTCTACTTTTAACATACGAAAACCACGTCCGCTAAAGGATGTGGCCAGCTGCAAGCAGCAGGAGGCAAAAGCAAAATTAAAGGCAAAGGCAAAGGCAAAAACTTTTGAAAATAGTGATGGTCCCCAAGGACCATCATACTCAAACAGACCATCACCTATTTAAAAGCATATTTTCTCCTTTTTTTTTTTGTTGAAATTTTAGGATTGTTACACTACATTACCTTTGAAACTTTTCAGGGGTATTTTGGTCAAATTATTATTTTTGAATTATTATTTTGATATTTTTATTAGATTCCACTATTTTTAAAGAACAGACGCTTCAAATTTCAAGTAATTTAGATTTGTAGAAAACAAATTAAAATTCAATTATGCAATACAACTGTGATCATTAGATTGGCCCAGATTCAATATAAGTCGTTGAGCTTACACTATTCCATTAGCCTATGGGCTGATGGTAGTTTTTTCCTTACTTAAAATATTGGTAAACAAAAAGTTACTACACTATAGGATAAGGGTATCTAAGTGTCCAACAATATTGAAAACTTTAAAGGTATACACCACCAAGTGGTGTAGCCCAACAAAACCCTATATATATATATATATATATATATATATATATATATATATATATATATATATAAAAAAAAAAACTCTTTTCAACGCCTATAGGCGAAAATGAATAGTAATTTTCCCTACCTTCATCACCATACAACTTCATCACACAGTCACTGTTGTTTAATAGTGCTTCAATTTTCATTTTTTTTTTACAAATCGAAATTACTTGAAATTTGGAGTGTGTGTACATCTTAGTGAGGCGTACCTAATAAAAATATGTAAAAAATAATTCGCAAGATATAAATTGATCAAAATACCCTAAAAAATTTATAGGAGTATTTTGGTCAATTTATATTTTGTGAATTATTTTTTTCATATTTTTATTAGGTGCACCTCACTTAGATATATCGATGCTCCAAATTTCAGATCATTTCGATTAATTAAAAAAAATGAAAATTTAAATACTACCAGATAACTGTGACCGTACGACGAAGTTTGAATGGCGATGAGGGTAGGCAAAATCATTTTTCATTTTTGCCTATCTATCTATATATATATATATATATATATATATATATATATATATATATATATATATATATATATATATATATATATATATATATATATGAGAAAATATCATGTACGCCTAAGTACGTACTGCTACAGTAAACGTTCATGGCCCAAATTGAATCTGGGCTGATCTGACGTTCACGAATGTCTGATAGTGTTTTATATTTAATTGTTTTTCTCACAAATCCAAATCACTTGAAATTTTATGCACGTGTTCTTAAAAAATAGGAAAATATACAAAAAATATCAAAATAAATTTTTACATGAAATAAATATATCAAAACATCCCCAAAAAACTTTAGGGGGTATTTTGGTCAATTTTATTTTCACAAATTTTTTTTTTTATATTTCTATTAGGTGCATCTTGATGAGAAGAAAACACATCTAAAATTTCTAGTAATTTGGATTTATAGAAAACAAACTAAAATTCAAATACTATCAGACATCCGTGAGCGTCAGATTGGCCATAAAATGGCCTAAATTCAATCCGGGTCATTCACGCATGGGCGTATAGCAGTGACTCTATATATATATATATATATATATATATATATATATATATATATATATATATATATATATATATATATATATATATATATATATATATATATATATATATATATATATATATGTGTGTGTGTGTGTGTGTGTGTGTGTGTGTGTGTGTGTGTGTGTATAGAAAAAGTAGGGGTTAGCCTACTAGCTCATATGAACATGAGCCCAACGACCCAAATTGAATCTGGGCCGATCTGACGTTCATAGATGTTTGGTAGTATTTGAGTTTTATTTTTTTCTACAAATCCAAATCATTGGAAATTTTAATTGTGTGTTCATCAACAATAGGTGAATCTTTCAAAAAGATCAAAAAATTATTTTACATGAAATAAATTGATCAAAATTCCTCCGAAAAGTTTTGGGAGGTATTTTGATCATTTTTCTTTTTGCTGATACTTTTTTTTTATATATTTTTATTAGGTATGCCTTGATGAGAAGAATACGTACCTAAAATTTCAAGTGATTTGAATTTGTAGAAAAAATTAAAATTCAAGCACATCGGACATCCGTGATCATCAGATCGGCCCAGATTCAATCTAGGCCTGTTCATATGAGCTAGTGGGCTAACCCCAGCTTTTTCTTTTATATATATATATATATATATATATATATATATATATATATATATATATATATATATATATAGGGTTTGTCTACGGTTAACAACCCCTCAAAATACAAAAGGTTAAAGTTAGAAGGAGTCGTGATGGATGAATTTACCAAAAAGACCATTACTTTTTGTTTAAATTATTTTAATGGGTAACTTAACAATTAAACAAAAGCAAATTTGAAATTTTTACAAAAGTACGCATTTTGAAAGTTAATCTCTTGGAATTTTATTTGTAGAGTGCACTTGTCTTTTAGTAAAAATGTCAACTTTACCCTTTTGGAGATGACAAAAGTACCCCTTGTCTTGTAATAATATTTATAAAATTACCTTAAAGATGAAGATAACTTTTTTTAAAAAATAAACTACAAAATTTGTAAATCCACTATTCACAACTCTCTTTATCTTTAACCATTTGTAATTTGAAGGGTTGTTAAGTTTAGATTATCCCATATATATATATATATATATATATATATATATATATATATATATATATATATATATATATATATATATATATATATATATATATAGTGCCATGATGGATATTGTGTCTTAGAAACCTAATATTTGTTTTGAATAAAGTAATCTTTCTTGCAGATACAACTAATCCAGCATTCTGGACTGCATGAATAAAAGTATTAATATGTTTAATATGTTCATCTATGGATTCAGAAAAGATCAAGACGTCATCGATATAAACTATCATGAATTGATAATAAGCATTAAATACATCATTCATTATTTTTTGAAATTCTTATGGAGCATTTTTGAGGCTAAATGGCATTACATTACATTCGTATTGTCCAAAAGGTACATTAAATGCTGTTTTATATTTATCTTTTTCTTGAATTTGTATTTTCCAATATCTTGATTTCATGTCAAATTTGGAAAAGAAACAAGCATTGGCTACTCTATCTAGTAAATCCTGAGAATAGGATATCTAATCCATTGTAACACTTTATTTAGAGGTTTATAATTAACGACTAATCTAGGAACTCCTCGTTCTTTTTCAGCATTTTTATTGACATAGAAAGCTGCACAACTCCATAGTGATGCGCTTGGTCTTATTAACTTTTTTGTTTGGAGGTCACTAATTTCTTTTCTACACAGGTCTAATAAAGTCGTATTCATTTGTATTGGTCTAGCTTTAGTAGGGATTTGTTTTTCATCAAATCCAGGTTTATATGATCGACTAATACTATGTTTTTTCCTTTCCCAAAAAGCATTGGGATGTTCACTACATATAAAAGTTTCTATTTGTTGTTGAATGGATTGAATCTTTTGTTGGAAAAGATTCTGTATTTGTTCTTCCACATATTTGTATTTAATTTCTGGTTTTAAAGTACAAAGAAATTTTTCTTTATTTTGTAATTGACTTTTGACATTATTGATTTCTTTTAATTTTGGTTTATAAATAAAATCAAAATGTATTGGTACATTTTGTTAATAAGAAGATATTTCTGTTTGATCTATTGATAAGGGATAGAGTAATGTAAGGAATGAGACTCCAAGAATAACAACTTGGCTTAGTCCTTTGACCATGATAAATGGTGTTGATACATTGTTGATTATTACAAAAAGAAGCATTGGATAATTTATAATTAATTAAGAGTCTACTGCCATCGGCAGTATTTAGGATTTGAGTTGTTTTGTCAAAATATTTTGTTGGTATTAATCCTTCATTGATGCAATTAAGGTCGGCACCTGAGTCTATTAAGGCTAATGTTTGAAAGCGATAATCTTCAGCTACTATAATAGTGACTTGAACAAACCATTTTTAAATCATAATTTTAACTATCAGATTTACAGAAGAAGTTGTGATAAAAAGTGGTTTAGCTTCTGAGGTTTCTGGTATATCTTCTGGTGAATCAGGACTATATGTTGTGACAAGATGATTGAATTCTATTTCATCCGTATCTGAATTTTGTTGAGATAAATTTTGTAATTCTAGGGTTTTAATTCTATTTTTTAAATGATGAACCTCTTTTTAATTTATACTGAAAGTGATGCAGTAAACACCTTAATATATACTATTACATTACATTTTGTAGGAAGTACAGCCCTATTAGCAGCAAGATCGGAAGATCTGCTATCCAACCTCCGTTGTTCTACATTATCCCATTATAAATGGTACAAGCATGTCTTTTTCTCAAGATTACTAATACGAGAAGATTGCTAGTTAGGCCATTGGAAAGAAAAATTTATTGTTGGTCTACCATACTTATTTGCAGAAAAAGTCAAAGAGAGACTAAGAAAGAAACATAATGGAGTTATAGTATATTCTGCATATACACTTGGAGAACTATCAGCAGAAATACGTGTTGAAGGATTAGCTGTATGTACTGATCTGAAACTCAAAAGACAACTTGATAAACTGCAAATTACCAAGCGTAAAGAACTTGGTGATTTTTTTAAGCAATTCGGTTATCATTTAGATAGAAAAAATAAACCTGAAAAGTTATATAAGAAAAAGAAAAAATACAAAAAATACAAAAAAGAAAAATATAGATCTAATAAAGTACATAACAAATATAAGAAGTCTAAACAAAAGTTTATAAAAAAGTTTTCTCGAAACACTAAAAATAAAAAGAAACTACCAGTATGTTATAAATGGGGAAAAGATGGCCATTACAAACACCAATGCAAATTAAAAAAGAAAATAGAAGCATTACATCTAGATGAATCAATCAAATCAAAATTATTTAACATAATCAATTATGATACCACTTCTTTAGATTCTACTGAATCACATATAGAAAATATCCAAGATGACGACCTATTATGGACAGAGTCATCTGGTTCTTCAGATTCTTCTACTGATACAGAATCATCTCATCAAATGGAAGAATCCAATTGCATCTGTCCTATACCCACACATAATCTTCATATGCTTACCCAAGAAGATAATTTAATATTAGATCTCATCGAAAAAATTACAAATCCAGAAGAAAAAAGATCTGTAATCACCAAATTTATTCTGTAGAAACCTACTTAAATTTACATCTAAGAAAGTTGGTCCGAGAGTTAAGGCAAGAGACGAAAGGAAAAGTTTAAACAAAGTACCCGCCAAGGCCAGGAAGAGCCGCTTAGGGGAACACGCTGGACCCTTGATTGTCTAGATTGTCATTATCCGCAACCTACAGATGGCAAATTTAATTAGGAATCTTAAAGGTAATACTGCAACTCAATCTCAAACCTTAAGAGTTAAAAATAAAGAAGTGATCATCATCAATGATATTGAATATCACATCCAAAATTAAAATATTCCAAAAGTACCAATAAAAGATATTTATCAGAATGGATCATTCAAATTCAAATGAGGTTATGTTATAAAAACAGTAGAGGAAAGTCTATCAATCACTCCAAACCAAGAAGACTTTCAACTACTATCAAGAAAAATTATTGAATAACATAAGGAAAATAATTATAAATATTTACAAATTGGATTAATACAAATAGCCATTAAACCTTTAACCCGTCTAGGGTTAAACACTTCAGTGCTTGTATGCCGAAGAGATACAAGACACAATAAGTTCTCAGATTCACTCCTAGGCATGTTGGAATCCAGCCTATGTAGTGGACCCATATATTTTAATTGCTTTTCAAAATTTTCAATTTCATTAACGGACCCAAATATATTAGATATATTAACTATAAATTTGAAAACTCATGGATTTAAGTCATATGGTTCTTAGAATTTAGCAATAGTATACAAAATTTATTACAAAGTAATGAATACTCTCTGTCTTAATATTATGCAAGTTGATTAAAAAGATCAAGCTATATTATTCCAAACTAATATAGAAAAATCAAATACGATTATACCAAAAGTCATTACTCGGTCCGATATTATTCTACCTCAATCATGGGCATTGCAAAATGCAAACCAACTCAAGGAAGTACTTGTGAATAATATTTCAAATCAAATAATAGAACATCAAGATGGTAATATTGAAATAAAATTTCGACAGCCTATAGTAAAGGATGATATAAATATTAATAGGAAAAGAAATAAAACCCCATTAATACCTGCTAAAAAATCTTGTCATACTACTCCCGATGTTATAGTACTTCCTTCTCCATTAATACTTACAAAATCTTCAGACATCCAATTACAAGGAGTCAAAAGAACAGCTGATCATGTAATCATTCCCACGTATACATCTGAACCTGACATAGCTGAATTTCAAATACTTACATTACAAGTAGAATATGAAGATGATATTCAAGATAATGATACATATCTAGATGATATAAATGATGCATATTTAGAAGCATACTTAGCTGCTAAATTAGAAAGAAAAAAGTATAATACTAAAAAGTGCAATAACCCCGTTAAGCAAAGGAGAACCACCACAATCCCTATACGATATTATTGCTACACCATATAAAGTTCTACCAAAAGAAGTAGGTAAAAAACAAGAACTAATACCTCATATAGTGGAACAAAACAATTATACCAATTTATATATGCAATCTTTAAGAAAACAAACAGAACGTATAGAAAGAATAGTTACTCCCCAAGCTAAGGGAGTAATTCCTTCTATTCCCACTGTAGTTTTGTTCGAACCTCTTCCACATTTAAATAAAAATAAATTCCATATCGGAGAAAATAATAAAACACTAATGGACCAGTTAATATCTAAATTAGCCCAATTAGATATCAAAGGAATCCCTTCTCCTAAACTCAGTATTCCTATACCAATACCTAGTATTCCTGTACCTTTACCAACCATCCCAGAATCTTCAAATAGAGGAAAAATAAAAATACAGGAGCATGAAACTATGATGCTCCAAGAAGAGGAACCAGTTATAAAAGATACTATACAAAACCAAGAATCGGCTTTTATGGATACTTCACCTATTGATTTAAATAGAATAGCATATGGTAAAACATAGAAACCAATCGCAGCTTTACCATACTATAACAGACCTATACCTGTCGATGTACAACTTGAAGAAGATGCCATACAACAAGCTGTTTCCTATTCAAGAAGATCAATAGTCAATTGGACAATAGATGGTTTATTTGAACTAAAAATATTAGATGTCATGAGACATATGACAATGTTTGTGTCAGCAAACAAAATGGCAGGCAATCCAGACCAAGAAGTCGCCAAAGCAATAGTAAATGGATTCACTAGTTGGTTAAGAGGCTGGTGGGATTTCTATGTTGATGATGAAACCAAAAATAGAATCCTCACCAATACAAGATAATGGTCCGCCTGGGTTGGATTCCAAGCTTTAGAGGTATACCTGAGTAGTTGTTCATGACCATCGATGCGTTGTTTGAGGATACCCCCTAATCCCAATTCTGAGGCGTCACATTCAATTATTTTGAAAGCAGTAGGATGAAGAAGAGAAAGGAAAACTAGGGTTTTGACTTTTTGTTTGATTAGTTGAACTGCTTTAGTGTGAATATCCGTCCAAGGTGGATGATTCTTTTTTAATCTATTATGTAAAGGCTTAGCATCTATAGCAAGATTGGGATAAAAATCACTAACATAGTTTAAGCATCCTAAGAACCTTTGGAATTCTTTTTTATCTAGTATTTGATCAGAAAATTTATCAGCAAATTGTATGGATCGATCTATAGGAATAATAGTGCCATGATGGATATTGTGTCCTAGAAACCTAATATTTGTTTTGAATAAAGTAATCTTTCTTGTAGATACAACTAATCCAGCATTCTGGATTGCATGAATAAAAGTATTAATATATTTAATATGTTCATCAATGGATTCAGAAAAGATCAAGACGTCATCGATATAAACTATCATGAATTGATAATAAGCATTAAATACATCATTCATTATTTTCTAAAATTCTGATGTTGCATTTTTTAGGCCAAATGGCATTACATTCCATTCGTATTGCCCAAAAGATACAAACATTAGCTACTCTATCTAGTAAATCCTTTTTATTGGGAATAAGATATCTAACCCATTGTAACACTTTATTTAGAGGTTTATAATTAATGACTAATTTAGGAACTCCTCGTTCTTTTTCAGCATTTTTATTGACATAGAAAGCTGTACAACTCCATGGTGATGCGCTTGGTCTTATTAACTTTTTTGTTTGGAGGTCAGTAATTTCTTTTCTACACATGTTTAATAGAGTAGTATTCATTTGTATTGGTCTAGTTTTAGTAGGGATTTGTTTTTCATCAAATCCAGGTTCATATGGTAGACTAATACTATGTTTTTTCTTTTCCCAAAAAGTATTCGGATGTTCACTACATATAGAAGTTTCTATTTGTTGTTGAATGGATTAAATCTTTTGTTGGATCAAAGGATTCTATATTTGTTCTTCCACATATTTGTATTTAATTTCTGGTTTTAAAGTACAAAGAAATTTTTCTTTATTTTGTAATTGACTTTTGACATTATTGATTTCTTTTAATTTTGGTTTATGAATAAAATTAAAATGTATTGGTACATTTTGATAATTAGAAGATATTTCTGTTTGATCTATTGATAAGGGATAGAGTAATGTAAGGAATGAGACTCCAAGAATAACAGCTTGGCTTAGTCCTTTGACCGTGATAAATGGTGTGTTGATACATTGTTGATTACTACAAACAGATGCATTGGATAATTTATAATTAATAAAGCGTCTACTGCCATCGGCAGTATTTAGGATTTGAGTTGTTTTGTCAAAATATTTTGTTGGTACTAATCCTTCATTGATGCAATTAAGGTCAGCACTTGAGGCTATTAAGGCTGATGTTTGAAAGCGATAATCTTCGGTTACTATAATAGTGACTTGAACAAACCATTTTTTATCGTAATTTTATCTATTAGATTTACAGAAGAAGTTGTGATCAAAAGTGGTTTAGCTTCTGAGGTTTTTGGTACATCTTATGGTGGATCAGGACTATATGTTGTGACAAGATGATTGAAAACTGTAGATCCCGGCGCGTTTTGGTATCAGGGCCATCCAGTAAAAACAGTGAACTGTTAAGAGTTAAAAGTTACAATATTACTTTAGAAACCTACTTAAATTTACATCTAAGAAAGTTGGTCCGAGAGTTAAGGCAAGAGACGAAATGAAAAGTCCAGGCAAAATACCCATCAAGGCCTGGAAGAGCCGCTTAGGGGAACACGCTGGACCCTTGATCATCCAAATTGTCATTATCCGCAACCTACAGATGGCAAATTTAATGAGGAATCTTAAAGGTAATACTGCAACTCAATCTCAAACCTTAAGAGTTAAAAATAAAGAAGTGATCATCATCAATGATATTGAACATCACATCCAAAATTGGAATATTCCAAAAGTACCAATAAAAGATATTTATCAAAAAGGATCATTCAAATTCAAATTAGGTTATGTTATAAAAACAGTAGAGAAAAGTCTATTTATAACTCAAAACCAGGAAGACTTTCAACTACTATCAAGAAAAATTATTGAAAAACATAAGGAAAATAATTATAAATATGTGCACATTAGATTAATACAGATAGTCATTAAATCTTTAACCCGTCTAGAGTTAAACACTTCAATGCTTGTATGCTTAAGAGAGACAAGACACAATAAGTTCTCAGATTCACTCCTAGGCATGGTGGAATCCAGCCTATGTAGTGGACCCATATATTTTAATTGCATTCCAAATTTTTCTGTTTCATTAACAGACCCAAATATATTAGATATATTAACTGTAAATTTGAAAACTCATGGATTTAATATGTCACATGGTTCTCAGAATTTAGCAATAGTATACAGAATTTATTATAAAGTAATGAATACTCTCTGTCCTAATATTATGCAAGTTGATAAGAAGGATCAAACTATATTATTCCAAACTAATATAGAAAAATCAAATACGATTATACCAAAAACCATTACTTGGTCCGATATTATTCTACCTTAATCATGGGCATTGCAAAATGCAAACCAACCCAGGGAAGTACCTGTGAATAATATTCCAAACCAAATAATAGAACATCAAGATAGAAAAATTGAAATAAAATTCCAACAGCCTATAGTACAGGATGATATAAATATTAATAGGAAAAGAAATAAAACCCCATTAATACCTGCTAGAAAATCTTGTCATACTACTCCCGATGTTATAATACTTCCTTCTCCATTAATACCTACAACATCTTCAGAATTCCAATTACAAGGAGTCAAAAGAACAGTTGATCATGTAATCATTCCCACGTACACATCTGAACCTGACATAGCTGAATTTCAAATACTTACATTACAAGTAGAAGATGAAGATGATATTCAAGATAATGATATATATCTAGATGATATAAATGATGCATATTTAGAAGCATACTTAGCAGCTAAATAAGAAAGAAAAAAGAGACAAATAGATATTAATTATATCAAACAAGATTATCTTGCTCTAGAAAATCCGAAAATTAGGGAAAGGTATCTTAAAACCTTCCAACCCAAGTTTGTAGAATTATTCCATAAAAAATATAATAAATTCTTAAAAAAAGAAAGAGAAACCAAAGGATTTTTTATATGGTTACAAGAAATATGTACTCAATATAAAATAAACGTTCCTCAATTTAATACTCTTCAAACCATAGAAGAAAAAACATACATTAGTACAGATATGTACTACTACAGCTAGCACACACCCTCAAGAAAAAAATATAATACTAAAAGGTGTAATAACCCCGTTAACAAAGGAGAACCACCACAGTCCTTATGAGATATTATTGCTACACCATATAAAGTTCTACCAAAAGAAGTAGGTAAAAAACAAGAACTAATACCTCATATAGTGGAACAAAACAATTATACCAATTTATATATGCAATCTTTAGGAAAACGAACAGAACGTATAGAAAGATTAATTACTCCCCAAGCTAAGGTAATAACTCTTTCTATTCCTAAAGCAGTTTTGTTCAAACCTCCTCCAAAATTAAATAAAAATAAATTCCATATCGGAGAAAATAATAAAACACTAATGGACCAGTTAATATCTAAATTAGCCCAATTAGATATCAAAGGAATCCCTTTTCCTAAACTCAGTATTCCTATACCAATACCTAGTATTCCTGTACCGTTACCAACAATCCCAGAATCTTCAGATAGAGGAAAAACAAAAATACCAGAGCGTGAAACTATGATGCTCCAAGAACAGGAACCAGTTATAGAAGATACTATACAAAACCAAGAATCGGCTTTTATGGATACTTCACCTATTGATTTAAATAGAGAAGATACTATACAAAACCAAGAATCGGCTTTTATGGATACTTCACCTATTGATTTAAGAAGAATAGCATATGGTAAAACATGGAAACGAATCACAGCTTTACCATACTATAAGAGACCTACACCTGTCGATGTACAACTTGAAGAAGATGCCATAAAACAAGCTGTTTCCTATTCAGGAATATCAATAGTCAATTGGACAATAAATGGTTTATCTGAACTAAAAATATTAGATGTCATGAGACATATGACAATGTTTGCGTCAGCAAACAAAATGGCAGGCAATCCAGACAAAGAAGTTGCCAAAGCAATAGTAAATGGATTCACTGGCTGGTTAAGAGGCTGTTGGAATTTCTATGTTGATGATGAAACCAAAAATAGAATCCTCACCAATACAAGATAATGGACCGTCAGAAATGATCAAAATCAAGAAATAATTTATACTGAAAGTGATGCAGTAAACACCTTAATATATACTATTACATTACATTTTGTAGGAAGTACAGCCCTATTAGCAGCAAGATCGGAAAATCTGCTATCCAACCTTCGCTGTCCTACATTATCCCATTATAAATAGTACAAGGATGTCTTTTTCTCAATATTACTAATACGAGAAGATTGCCAGTTACACCATTGAAAAGAAAAATTTATTGCTGGTCTACCATACTTATTTGCAGAAAAAGTCAAAGAGAGACTAAGAAAGAAACATAATGGAGTAATAGTATACTCTGCATATACACTTGGAGAACTATCAGCAGAAATATGTGCTGAAGGACTAGCTTTATGTACTGATCTGAAACTCAAAAGACAACTTGATAAACAGCAAATTACCAAGAGTAAAGAACTTGGTGATTTTTGTGAGCAATTCGGTTATCATTTAGATAGAAAACATAAACCTGAAAAGTTATATAAGAAAAATAAAAAATACAAAATAGAAAAATATACATCCAATAAAGTACATAACAAATATAAAAAGTCTAAACAAAAGTTTATAAAAAAGTTTTCTCCAAATACTAAAACTAAAAAGAAACTATCAGTATGTTATAAATGTGGAAAAGTTGGCCATTACAAACACCAATGCAAATTAAAAAAGAAAATAGAAGCATTACATCTAGATGAATTAATCAAATCAAAATTATATAACATAATCAATTATGATACCGCTTCTTCAAATTCTACTGAATCACATATAGGAAATATCCAAGATGACGACCTATTATGGACAGAGTCATCTGGTTCTTCAAATTCTTCTACTGATACAGAATCATCTCATCAAATGGAAGAATCCAATTGCACCTGTCCTATACCCACACATAATCTTCATATGCTTACCCAAGAAGATAATTTAATTTTAGATCTCATCGAAAAAATTACAGATCCCGAAGAAAAAAGATCTGTAATCACCAAATTTATTACTTTAGCTAAAACAAAAGCAAAAACACCTCCTATTGGTAAAACACCTGATGAATATAATTTTGCCTCTATTATGAAAAGAGTTAGTGAACAACATATTACTAAACAAAAAGAACCTTCTATTTTCGAACTTAAACATGAAATTAAAGAAGTTAAAAAAGAGGTTCAGCATTTAAAAAATAGAATTAAAACCCTAGAATTACAAAATTTATCTCATCAAAATTCAGATACGGATGAAATAGAATTCAATCATCTTGTTACAACATATAGTCCCGATCCACCAGAAGATATACCAGAAACCTCAGAAGCTAAACCACTTTTGATCACAACTTCTTCTGTAAATCTGATAGATAAAATTATGATTAAAAAATGGTTTGTTAAAGTCACTATTATAGTAGCCGAAGATTATCGCTTTCAAACATCAGCCTTAATAGATTCAGGTGCTGACCTTAATTGCATCTATGAAGGATTAGTACCAACAAAATATTTTGACAAAACAACTCAAATCCTCAATACTGCAGATGGCAGTAGACTCTTTATTAATTATAAATTATCCAATGCTTCTGTTTGTAATAATCAACAATGTATCAACACATCATTTATCATGGTCAAAGGACTAAGCCAAGCTGTTATTCTTGGAGTCCCATTCCTTACCTTACTCTATCTCTTATCAATAGATCAAACAAGAATATCTTCTAATTATCAAAATGTACCAATACATTTTGATTTTATTCATAAACCAAAATTAAAAGAAATCAATAATGTCAAAAGTCAATTACAAAATAAAGAAAAATTTATTTGTACTTTAAAACAAGAAATTAAATAAATATGTAGAAGAACAAATACAGAATCCTTTGATCCAACAAAAGATTCAATCCATTCAACAACAAATAGAAACTTCTATATGTAGTGAACATCCCAATGCTTTTAGGGAAAGGAAAAAACATAGTATTAGTCTACCATATGAACCTGGATTTGATGAAAAACAAATCCCTACTAAAATTAGACCAATATAAATGAATACTACTTTATTAGACATGTGTAGAATAGAAATTACTAACCTCCAAACAAAAAAGTTAATAAGACCAAGCGCATCACCATGGAGTTGTGCAGTTTCTATGTCAATAAAAATGCTTAAAAGGAACGAGGAGCTCTTAGATTAGTCATTAATTATAAACCTTTAAATAAAGTGTTACAATGGATTAGATATCCTATTCTCAATAAAAAGGATTTACTAGATAGAGTAGCCAATGCTTGTATCTTTTCCAAATTTGACATGAAATCAGGATATTGGCAAATACAAATTCAAGAAAAAGATAAATATAAAACAGCATTTAATGTACCTTTTGGACAATACGAATGGAATGTAATGCCATTTGGCCTAAAAAATGCTCCATTGGAATTTCAAAAAGTAATGAATGATGTATTTAATGCTTATTATCAATTCATGATAGTTTATATCGATGACATCTTGATCTTTTCTGAATCCATAGATGAACATATTAAACATATTAATACTTTTATTCATGCATTCCAGAATGCTGGATTAGTTGCATCTGCAAGAAAGATTACTTTATTCAAAACAAATATTAGGTTTCTAGGACACAATATCTATCATGGCACTATTATTCCTATAGATCGATCCATACAATTTGCTGATAAATTTCCTGATCAAATACTAGATAAAAAAGAACTCCAAAGGTTCTTAGGATGCTTAAACTATGTTAGTGATTTTTATCCCAATCTTGCTATAGATGCTAAGCCTTTACGTAATAGATTAAAAAAGAATCCTCCACCTTGGACGGATATTCATATTAAAGCAGTTCAACTAATCAAACAAAAAGTCAAAACTTAGTTTGCCTTTCTCTTCCTCATCCTACTGCTTTCAAAATAATTGAATGTGACGCCTCAGAAATGGGATTAGGGGGTATCCTCAAACAACGTATCAATGGTCATGAACAATTACTCAGGTATACCTTTAAAGCTTGGAATCCAACCCAACAAAACTATTCTATGGTCAAAAAGGAATTACTTACAATAGTCCATTGCGTTACCAAATTTCAAAGTGATATTCTCAATCAACAGTTTCTTATTCGAACTGATTGTAAAGCCGTCAAAGATATTCTGCAAAAAGATGTTCAAAACCTTGTTGCCAAACAAATATTTGCTCGATGGCAGGGTATACTTTCTGCCTTTGATTTTACTATTAATTACCTTCTCAGGTCTTCTAATTCTCTTCCTGATTTTTTAACCCGTGAATTTTTGCAGGGGAGGCAACACTGACGCCAACGACGATTCACCACTATCACTTGCACTACAGCTCTTTGCAGCTAATAATAATAACACTCTATCCAATCCACCTACAATCATGGGCTCTCGTAGCAATTCCTCTCGCAATGAGAAACGCCCGTTGACAATAATACCATTTGAAGGTGAGAACCCGCCTTTGACAACCCTTTCACCTTCCATTTCTCCTGTTCACCAAATCACTTATCCAGACACTAATACATCCACTCCCGCCTATACTCCAGCTCAATCAAAACCAAACCAAAGGACTAATGTTCCGCGCTCTGCATATATTGAACGAGCATATCTTATGGATATTGCAATTGATGACCACCATACTAATATGGACCCTATCAAACTTGCTCCACTATACCTTATAAACCATTTGAATCCAACCAATGGAGTCAAAACTCGTGAGTATTATGAAGCCATTCTTATGGAAACATGATCCATTTCTGTTGTCCACTACTATCAGTAAAATACCAGAGTAATTGCATATTCAAAAATCCAAATCTAGAAATTGCTTTCTTATGATGAGTGGGGTTGCAATCCTGCTCAAGGCAAAAAATTACATAATCCTGATTTTTCATACAAATATTACAAGTATGCCAAGTACATAGAAGCATGGCATAAAATGTTTTATTACCAAAATCCAAACAACACTCATAGTTGGTATATTCATTTTCGTTTACCCATTTTCGAAAGATTCCCCAACTGGTTTAAAAATTGGTTTTTAGTTTGGGGATCAACTACTGCAATTTTACCTCCTGCTTTCCAAAAAGTGCAGGAACAATTCGTTATATTCAATAATAGTAATGATAATACAGACAATCACCTATACTTTGTGGCATTATACTAACTCCTATGGATTATGAAATGAGAATACTCAATCTCTGTCAATAATACAGCCGACCCTACTTATATCCCACGTTTGGGAAAAACCATTTCAATAAAGTGGTAGGACATCTTCAATATTGATCCCACAACTATAATTCCCAAACGCATACCTCCACAAAAACCCATATATAACCCCAGTCCAAGTGGACATAGTACAACCAATACTTCCTTTGACTTCCCCAAATATTTAAGAAATATGCTCCAAACAAATCCTAATGCTTCCAAAGAAACTTTGGAACAGCAAATGAAGGAAATCTTTGCAGAAGCAGAAAGAAAGCCGGTCTCATCAGATGAGACCATACAGTCATCACCAACTCACAACAATAGATACTTTCCCCTGGACGAAACAGACCCTGAAGAAGAAGAAGATCTCGATGAATTCAGTCAGAGACCATGATATCACTGTGTCAAGATGCTCTCCACCAGTATACGACAATCCAAGACTGTATCAAGATGCTCTCCACCAGTATGCGACAAACCAAGACTGTATCCAGATGCTCTCCACCGACACAAAAAGACAAACGATTACTATTCAAGGAAACCATTAATGTAGCACCGACATAAAAGACAAAGTTGCATACTATTCACTGATGCCTTTTTTGTCCACAAGCGCCGACAACGACAAAATACTTTTTACTTTTTGCTTGTCCATTTTGTTTTCTTCCGCCGACAGCATCTTCTCTATGTCACGTTCTTTTTGCTTTATGCTTTCCCTTTTCCTTCCTTCGCAACGAAGGCATTAGATATTGTCTACAATAAGTATGTGAATATTAAGCTGTTATATTTTAGTATTTCTTGTAAAATTCTGTAAAAGTTTAAACATAATAGAATTATGCAAATAAAAGGTATAATTGATATATCTATGACTAACCACTGTGTGTGGTTGAGATTACCTATTTTGATACTAAACACTATTTTGAATTGCATAACATCACATTACATTCTTATAAAAATTTGTACAGATATATCGAAAAGGAAAACAAACAGTAAACTTACAAGTTACAAACAAACTATAACAAACTGTATACAAAATGTTACAAACTGAAAATCAAACTAACTGTAAACAAATTATAAAACAAACTTACTGTTTACATATGCAATAACTGGAAAAGAGTTTCCAGTGTTGAGGGCAATATGAAGGGAGAGAACGAAGATTACAATCACACATGCTAGGAATATGAAAAGGAGGAAAAGATAGAACCTGGAACTTAAGGTGAATTATGTGACCTGGTATTCATGAGCTATGAGGTCAAGATAGCTGTTGTAGGAGATAGAGCAGGTAGAGGGCAAAAGAGTATCTTCTGAGAGAGAGAGAGAAATGAGAGAAATGCAGAGAAGAGAGAAGTGCAGAGAAGAGATGAGAGAACCAAAGAGGAAGAGAGGAGAGGAGAGCGTTTGAGGAAGAGCTCTTGAGTGACCTGCCTCTTCTGAGGAATGAGAGGCCCTTATATAGAGGGAAAGGGGGTACCTTCATTGCGAAGGAAGGAAAAGGAAAAGCATAAAGCAAAAAGGACGTGACATAAAGAAGATGCTGTCGGCGGAAGAAAATAAAATGGAAAAGATAAAAGTAAAAAGTCTTTTGTCGTTGTCGGCGCTTGTGGACAAAAAAGGCATCAGTGAATAGTATGCAACTTTGTCTTTTATGTTGGTGCTACAGTAATGGTTTCCTTGAATAGTAATCGTTTGTCTTTTTGTGTCCGTGGAGAGCATCTGGATACAGTCTTGGTTTGTCGTATACTAGTGGAGAACATCTTGATACAGTCTTGGTTTGTCGTATACTGGTGGAGAGCATCTTGACACAGTGATATCATGGTCTCTGACTGAATTCGTCTGGATCTTCTTCTTCTTCAGGGTTTGTTTCGTCCAGGAGAAAGTATCTATTGTTGTGAGTTGGTGATGACTGTACGGTCTCATCTGATGAGACCGGCTTTCTTCTTGCTTCTGCAAAGATTTCCTTCATTTGCTGTTCCAAGGTTTCTTTGGAAGCATTAGGATTTGTTTGGAGCATATTTCTTAAATATGTGGGGAAGTTAAAGGAAGTATTGGCTGTATTATGTCCACTTGGACTGAGGTTATATATGGGTTTTTTTGGAGGTATGTGTTTGGGAATTGTGGGATCCATATTGAAGATGTCCTACCACTTTACTGAAATGGTTTTTCCCAAACGTAGAATATAAGTATGGTCGGCTGTATTATTGACAGAGATTGAGTATTCCCATTTCATAATCCATGAGAGTTGGTATAATGCCACAAAGTATAAGTGATTGTCTGTATTATCATCACTATTATTGAATATAACGAATTGTTCCTGCACTTTTTGGAAAGTAGGAGGTAAAATTGCAGTAGTTGATCCCCAAACTAAAAACCAATTTTTAAACCAGTTGGGGAATCTTTCGAAAATGGGTAAACGAAACTGAATATACCAACTATGAGTGTTGTTTTGATTTTGGTAATAAAACATTTTGTGTCATGCTTCTATGTACTCGGCATACTTGTAATATTTGTATGAAAAATCAGGATTATGTAATTTTTTACCTTGAGCAGGATTGCAACCCCACTCATTACAAGAAAGCAATTTCTTGATCTGGATTTTATAATATGCAATTACTCTGGTATTTTGCTGGTAGTAATGGACAACAGAAATGGATCCTGTTTCCATAAGAATGACTTCATAATACTCACGAGTTTTGACTCCATTGGTTGGATTCAAATGGTTTATAAGGTATAGTGGAGCAAGTTTGATAGGGTCCATATTAGTATGGTGGTCATCAATTGTAATATCCATAAGATATGCTCGTTCAATATATGCAGAGCGAGGAACATTAGGCCTTTGGTTTGATTTTGATTGAGCTGGAAAATACGCGGGAGTGGATGTATTATTGTCTGGATAAGTGATTTGGTGAACAGGAGAAATGGAAGGTGAAAGGGTTGCCAAAGGCGGGTTCTCACTTTCAAATGGTAATATTGTAACTTTTAACTCTTAACAGTTTACTGTTTTTACTGGATGGCTCTGATACCAAAACGCGTCGGGATCTATAGTAAAAACATTAGATATTGTTTACAATAAGTATGTGAATATTAAGCTGTTATATTTTAGTATTTCTTGTAAAATTTTGTAAAAGTTTAAACAGAATAGAATTATGCAAATAAAAGGTATAATTGATATATCTATGACTAACCACTGTGTGTGGTTGTGATTACTTATTTTGATACTAAACACTATTTTGAATTGCATAATATCACATTACATTCTTATAAAAATTTGTACAGATACATCGAAAAGGAAAACAAATTGTAAACTTACAAGTTACAAACAAACTATAACAAACTGTATACAAAATGTTACAAACTGAAAATCAAACTATCTGTAAACAAATTGTAAAACAAACTTACTGTTTACATATGCAATAACTGGAAAAGAGTTTCCAGTGTTGAAGCCAATATGAAGGGAGAGAACGAAGATTACAATCACACATGCTAGAAATATGAAAAGGAGGAAAAGATAGAACGTGGAACTTAAGGTAAATTATGTGACCTGGTATTCATGAGCTATGAGGTCAAGATAGCTGTTGCAGGAGATGGAGCAGGTAGAGGGCAGAAGAGTATCTTTTGAGAGAGAGAGAAATGCAGAGAAGAGAGAAGTGCAGAGAAGAGATGAGAGAAGCAAAGAGGAAGAGATGAGAGGAGAGCGTCTGAGGAAGAGCTCCTGAGTGACCTGCCTCTTCTGAGGAATGAGAGGCCCTTATATAGAGGGAAAATGGGTGCCTTCGTTGCGAAGGAAGGAAAAGGGAAAGCATAAAGCAAAAAGGACGTGACATAAAGAAGATGCTGTCGGCGGAAGAAGAAAACAAAATGGAAAAGCAAAAAGTAAAAAGTCTTTTGTCGTTGTCGGCGCTTGTGGACAAAAAAGGCATCAGTGAATAGTATGCAACTTTGTCTTTTATGTCGGTGCTACAGTAATAGTTTCCTTGAATAGTAATTGTTTGTCTTTTTGTGTCGGTGGAGAGCATCTGGATACAGTCTTGGTTTGTCGTATACTGGTGGAGAGCATCTTGATACAGTCTTGGTTTGTCGTATACTGGTGGAGAGCATCTTGACACAGTGATATCATGGTCTTTGATTGAATTCGTCTGGATCTTCTTCTTCTTCAGGGTTTGTTTCGTCCAGGGGAAACTATCTATTGTTGTGGGTTGGTGATGACTGTACGGTCTCATCTGATGAGACCGGCTTTCTTCTTGCTTTTGCAAAGATTTCCTTCATTTGTTGTTCCAAGGTTTCTTTGGAAGCATTAAGATTTGTTTGGAGCATATTTCTTAAATATGTGGGGAAGTCAAAGGAAGTATTGGTTGTATTATGTCCACTTGGATTGGGGTTATACATGGGTTTCTGTGGAGGTATGCGTTTGGGAATTATGGTTGTGGGATCCATATTAAAGATGTCCCACCACTTTACTGAAATGACTTTTCCCAAACGTGGGATATAAGTATGGTCGGCTGTATTATTGACAGAGATTGAGTATTTCCATTTCATAATCCATGGGAGTTGGTATAATGCCACAAAGTAAAGGTGATTGTCTGTATTATCATCACTATTATTGAATATAACGAATTGTTCCTACTCTTTTTGGAAAAGCAGGAGGTAAAATTGCAATAGTTGATCCCCAAACTAAAAACCAATTTTAAACCAATTGGGGAATCTTTCGAAAATGGGTAAACGAAACTGAATATACCAACTATGAGTGTTGTTTGGATTTTGGAAATAAAACATTTTATGCCATGCTTCTATGTACTCGGCATACTTATAATATTTGTATGAAAAATCAGGATTATGTAATTTTTTACCTTGAACAGGATTGCAACCCCACTCATCATAAGAAAGCAATTTCTTGATCTGTATTTTTGAATATGCAATTACTCTGGTATTTTGCTGGTAGTAATGGACAATAGAAATGGATCCTATTTCCATAAGAATGGCTTCATAATACTCACGAGTTTTGACTCCATTGGTTGGATTCAAATGGTTTATAACGTATAGTGGAGCAAGTTTGATAGGGTCCATATTAGTATGGTGGTCATCAATTGTAATATCCATAAGATATGCTCGTTCAATATATGTAGAGCGAGAAACATTAGGCCTTTGGTTTGGTTTTGATTGAGCTGGAGTATAGGCGGGAGTGGATGTATTATTGTCTGGATAAGTGATTTGGTGAACAGGAGTAATGGAAGGTGAAAGGGTTGTCAAAGGCGGGTTCTCACCTTCAAAGGGTATTATTGTCAACGAACGTTTCTCATTGCGAGAGGAATTGCTACGAGAGCCCATGAGAGTAGGTGGATTGGACAGAGTATTATTATTATTAGCTGCAAAGAGTTGTAGTGCAAGTGATAGTGGTGAATCGTCGTTGGCGTCAGTGTTGCCCCCCCTGCAAAAATTCACGGGTTAAAAAATCAGGAAGAGAATTAGAAGACCCGGGAAGGTGTTCAATAGTAAAATCAAAGGCAGAAGGTATATCCTGCCATCGAGCAAATATTTGTTTGGCAATAAGGTTTTGAACATCTTTTTACAGATGATCTTTGGCGGCTTTGCAATCAGTTCGAATAAGAAACTGTTGATTGAGAATATCACTTTGAAATTTGGTAACGCAATGGACTATTGCAAGTAATTCCTTTTTTACCATAGAATAGTTTTGTTGGGTTGGATTCCAAGCTTTAGAGGTATACCTGAGTAGTTGTTCATGACCATCGATGCGTTGTTTGAGGATACCCCCTAATCTCAACTCTGAGGCGTCACATTCAATTATTTTAAAAGCAGTAGGATGAGGAAGAGAAAGGCAAACTAGGGTTTTGACTTTTTGTTTGATTAGTTGAACTACTTTAGTATGAATATCCGTCCAAGGTGGAGGATTCTTTTTTAATCTATTATGTAAAGGCTTAACATCTATAGCAAGATTGGAATAAAAATCACTAACATAGTTTAAGCATCCTAAGAACCTTTGGAGTTCTTTTTTATCTAGTATTTGATCAGGAAATTTATCAGCAAATTGTATGGATCGATCTATAGGAATAATAGTGCCATGATGAATATTGTGTCCTAAAAACCTAATATTTGTTTTGAATAAAGTAATCTTTCTTGCAGATACAACTAATCCAGTATTCTGGACTGCATGAATAAAAGTATTAATATGTTTAATATGTTCATCAATGGATTCAGAAAAGATCAAGACGTCATCGATATAAACTATCATGAATTGATAATAAGCATTAAATACATCATTCATTATTTTCTGAAATTTCGATAGAACATTTTTTAGGCCAAATGGCATTACATTCCATTTGTATTGTCCAAAAGGTACATTAAATGTTGTTTTATATTTATCTTTTTCTTGAATTTGTATTTGCCAATATCCTGATTTCGTGTCAAATTTGGAAAAGATACAAGCATTGGCTACTCTATCTAGTAAATCTTTTTTATTGGGAATAGAATATCTAATCCATTGTAACACTTTATTTAGAGGTTTATAATTAATGACTAATCTAAGAACTCCTTGTTCCTTTTAAGCATTTTTATTGATATAAAAAGTTGTACAACTCCATGGTGATGCGTTTGGTCTTATTAACGTTTTTGTTTGGAGGTCAGTAATTTCTTTTCTACACATGTCTAATAAAGTAGTACTCATTTATATTGGTCTAGCTTTAGTAGGGATTTGTTTTTCATCAAATCCAGGTTCATATGGTAGACTAATACTTTGTTTTTTCCTTTCCCAAAAAGCATTGGGATGTTCACTACATATAGAAGTTTCTATTTGTTGTTGAATGGATTGAATCTTTTGTTGGATCAAAGGATTCTGTATTTGTTCTTCCACATATTTGTATTTAATTTCTTGTTTTAAAGTACAAATAAATTTTTCTTTATTTTGTAATTGACTTTTGACATTATTGATTTCTTTTAATTTTGGTTTATGAATAAAATCAAAATGTATTGGTACATTTTGATAATTAGAAGATATTCTTGTTTGATCTATTGATAAGGGATAGAGTAATGTAAGGAATGGGACTCCAAGAATAACAGCTTGGCTTAGTCCTTTGACCATGATAAATGATGTGTTGATACATTGTTGATTATTACAAACAGAAGCATTGGATAATTTATATTTAATAAAGAGTCTACTGCCATCGGCAATATTTAGGATTTGAGTTGTTTTGTCAAAATATTTTGTTGGTACTAATCCTTCATAGATGCAATTAAGGCCAGCACCTGAATCTATTAAGGCTGATATTTGAAAGCGATAATCTTCGGCTACTATAATAGTGACTTGAACAAACCATGTTTGAATCATAATTTTATCTATCAGATTTACAGAAGAAGTTGTGATCAAAAGTGGTTTAGCTTCTGAGGTTTCTGGTATATCTTCTGGTGGATCAGGACTATATGTTGTAACAAGATGATTGAATTCTATTTCATCCGTATCTGAATTTTGATGAGATAAAATTTGTAATTCTAGGGTTTTAATTTTATTGTTTAAATGATGAACTTCTTTTTTAACTTCTTTAATTTCATGTTTAAGTTCGAAAATAGAAGGTTCTTTTTGTTCAGTAATATGTTGTTCACTAATATGTTGTTCACTAACTCTTTTCATAATAGAGGCAAAATTTTATTCATCAGGTGTTTTACTAATAAGATGTGTTTTTGCTTTTGTTTTAGCTAAAGTAATAAATTTTGTGATTACAGATCTTGTTTCTTCTGGATCTGTAATTTTTTCGATGAGATCTAATATTAAATTATCTTCTTGGGTAAGCATATGAAGATTATGTGTGGGTATAGGACAGGTGCAATTGGATTCTTCCATTTGATGAGATGATTTTGTATCAGTAGAAGAATCTGAAGAACCAGATGACTATGTCCATAATAGGTCGTCATCTTGGATATTTCCTATATGTGATTCAGTAGAATCTGAAGAAGTGGTATCATAATTGATTATGTTATATAATTTTGATTTGATTGATTTATCTAGATGTAATGCTTCTATTTTCTTTTTTAATTTGCATTGGTGTTTGTAATGGCCAACTTTTCCACATTTATAACATACTGGTAGTTTCTTTTTATTTTTAGTATTTGGAGAAAACTTTTTTATAAACTTTTGTTTAGACTTTTTATATTTTTTATGTACTTTATTGGATCTATATTTTTCTTTTTTGTATTTTTTATTTTTCTTATATAACTTTTCAGGTTTATTTTTTTTATCTAAATGATAACCGAATTGCTCACAAAAATCACCAAGTTCTTTACTCTTGATAATTTGTTGTTTATCAAGTTGTCTTTTGAGTTTCAGATCAGTACATAAAGTTAATCCTTCAGCACGTATTTTCTGCTGATAGTTCTCCAAGTGTATATGCAGAGTATACTATAACTCCATTATGTTTCTTTCTTAGTCTCTCTTTGACTTTTTCTGTAAATAAGTATGGTAGACCAACAATAAATTTTTCTTTCCAATGGTCTAACTGGCAATCTTCTCGTATTAGTAATCTTGAGAAAAAGACATCCTTGTACCATTTATAATGGGATAATATAGGACAGCGAAGGTTGGATAGCTGATCTTTTGATCTTGCTGCTAATAGGGCTATACTTCCTACGAAATGTAATGTAATAGTATATATTAAGATGTTTACTGCATCACTTTCAGTATAAATTATTTCTTGATTTTGTTCATTTCTGGCGGTCCATTGTCTTGTATTGGTGAGGATTCTATTTTTGGTTTCATCATCAACATAAAAATCCCACCAGCCTCTTAACCAGCCAGTGAATCCATTTACTATTGCTTTGACGACTTCTTGGTCTGGATTACCTACCATTTTGTTTGCTGACGAATACATTGTCATATGTCTCATGACATCTAATATTTTTAGTTCAGATAAACCATCTATAGTCCAATTGACTATTGATCTTCCTGAATAGGAAAGAGCTTGTTGTATGGCATCGTCTTCAAGTTGTACATCGACAGGTGTAGGTCTCTTATAGTATAGTAAAGCTGTGATTGGTTTCCATGTTTTACCATATGCTATTCTATTTAAATCAATAGGTGAAGTATCTATAAAAGCCGATTTTTGGTTTTGTATAGTATCTTCTCTATTTAAATCAATAGGTGAAGTATCCATAAAAGCCGATTCTTGGTTTTGTATAGTATCTTCTATAATTGGTTTCTCTTCTTGGAGCATCATAGTTTCATGCTCCGGTATTTTTGTTTTTCCTCTATCTGAAGATTTTGGGATAGTTGGTAAAGGTACAGGAATACTAGGTATTGGTATAGGAATACTGAGTTTAGGAGAAGGGATTCCTTTGATATCTAATTGGGCTAATTTAGATATTAACTGGTCCATTAGTGTTTTATTATTTTTTCCGATATGGAATTTGTTTTTATTTAATTCTGGAGTAGGTTTGAACAAATCTGCTTTAGGAATAGAAGGAGTTATTCCCTTAGCTTGGGGAGTAACTAATCTTTCTATACGTTCTGTTTGTTTTCCTAAAGATTGCATATATAAATTGGTATAATTGTTTTGTTCCACTATATGAGGTATTAGTTCTTGTTTTTTACCTACTTCTTTTGGTAAAACTTTATATGGTGTAACAATAATATCGTATAGGGATTGTGGTGGTTCTCCTTTGCTTAACGGGGTTATTGCACCTTTTAGTATTATACTTTTTTCAGGAGGGTGTGTGCTAGCAGTAGTAGTACCATCTGTACTAATGTATGTTTTTTCTTCTATGGTTTGAAGAGTATTAAATTGAGAACAGATTTCTTGTAACTATATAAAAAATCATTTTGTTTCTCTTTCTTTTTTCAAGAATTTATTATATTTTTTATGGAATAATTCTATCAACCTGGGTTGGAAGGTTTTAAGATACCATTCCCTAATTCCCGGATTTTCTGGAGCAAGATAATCTTGTTTGATATAATTAATATCTATTTTTCTCTTTTTTCTTTCTAATTTAGCAGCTAAGTATGCTTCTAAATATGCATCATTTATATCATCTAGATATGTATCATTATCTTGAATATCATCTTCATCTTCTACTTGTAATGTAAGTATTTGAAATTCAGCTAGGTCAGGTTCAGATGTATACGTGGGAATGATTACATGATCAGCTGTTCTTTTGACTCCTTGTAATTGGAAGTCTTAAGATGTTGTAGGTATTGATAGAGAAGAAAGTATTATAACATCGGGAGTAGTATGACAAAATTTTTTAGCAGGTATTAATGGGGTTTTATTTCTTTTCCTATTAATATTTATATCATCTTATACTATAGGCTGTTGAAATTTTATTTCAATATTTCCATCTTGATGTTCTATTATTTGGTTTGGAATATTATTCACAGGTACTTCCTTGGGTTGGTTTGCATTTTGCAATGCCCATGATTGAGGTAGAATAATATCGGACCAAGTAATGGTTTTTGGTATATACGTATTTGATTTTTCTATATTAGTTTGGAATAATATAGTTTGATCCTTCTTATCAACATGCATAATATTAGGACAGAGAGTGTTCATTACTTTATAATAAATTATGTATACTGTTGCTAAATTCTGAGAACCATGTGACATATTAAATCCATGAGTTTTCAAATTTATAGTTAATATATCTAATATATTTGGGTCCGTTAATGAAATTGAAAATTTTGAAAAGCAATTAAAATATATGGGTCCACTACATAAGCTGGATTCCACCATGCCTAGGAGTGAATCTGAGAACTTATTGTGTCTTGTATCTCTTAGGCATACAAGCACTGAAGTGTTTAACCCTAGACGGGTTAAAGGTTTAATGGCTATCTGTATTAATCCAATGTGTAAATATTTATAATTATTTTCCTTATGTTTTTCAATAATTTTTCTTGATAGTAGTTGAAAGTCTTCCTGGTTTTGAGTTACTGATAGACTTTCCTCTACTGTTTTTATAGCATAACCTAATTTGAATTTCAATGATCCTTTCTGATAAATATCTTTTATTGGTACTTTTGGAATATTCCAATTTTGGATGTGATGTTCAATATCATTGATGATGATCTCTTCTTTATTTTTAACTTTTAAGGTTTGAGATTGAGTTGCAGTATTACCTTTAAGATTTCTAATTAAATTTGTCATCTGTAGATTGCGGATAATGACAATCTGGACGATCAAGGATCCAGCGTGTTCCCCTAAGCGGCTCTTCCTGGCCTTGGCGGGTACTTTGCCTAGACTTTTCCTTTCGTCTATTGCCTTAACTCTAGGACCAACTTTCTTAGATATAAATTTAAGTAGGTTTCTACAGTAATATATATATATATATATATATATATATATATATATATATATATATATATATATATATATATATGGAAAAGTCTTTCCAACGCTTATAAGTGAAAATGAATAGTGATTTCACCTACCCTTATCACCGTACAAATCGAAATGATTTGAAATTTGAAGAGTATGTACATCTTACTGAGGCACATCTAATAAAAATATAAAAAAAATTATCCGTGAAAAATAAATTGACCAAAATACCCCCAAAACATTTCAGGGGTATTTTGGTTAATGTTTTTCATGTAAACTATTTTTTTAGAATTTTAGAATATTCCTTTATTTTTGATTAATACAAGCTCCAAATTTCAGATCATTCTGATTTGTAGAAAAAAATAAAAAAATAAAATACTACCGGACAATCGTGATCGCACGATGAAATTTGGATGGTGATAGGTGTAGGCAAAATCACTGCTTATTTTTACTTATAGGCGTTGCGTAGTGTTTTCATATATATATATATATATATATATATATCACACGAGAAAGAGAGAGAGGTTTAACTTTCAAAAAAAAAAAAAAAAAGGAGAAGGGTTGGGGCACACAACCACAACGAGTGAGAGAAATACAGCCACAACCACGGATAGAGAGATGGGTCTCTTTGCCCCAATCTTAGAGAGAGAGGTGGAGAGAGAATTACTGTGGGAAAGAAAGAGAAAGAGAAAGAGAAGACTTGTTGCTATTGCATAAAGCTTTAGAACAAATTATCGTTTAATGTACAAATCGGCTTAGTTTTATAATAAATCGGCTGATTAATGCACTATATGAAAATATATAATCAATAGAATCGAGTAAACTCGCGATACCGACACAGAGATAGTTGGCCGAGATTTTGAAAAATGATTTTATCTTAGTCGCATCAAATAACTGCTCAAGAACCTCAAGTCATCCCTTCATTCAGCCCACGAGAATAGCAAACCAAAAAAGGCAGTCAACTCTACAATTTTAGAGTTTGCAATGTATTGCCCATCTTCATTAATTTCATAAATAAAGGACAACTGGGGACGTCGACGTGGGGAGTCGAATCGGCGTTTCAGGGTCAAGGCTGTCGACATTTTCTCCTCAAGGTACGAGTGTAAATTGGGCATCCTTTTAGGGGCATTTAAATCTTTTCCAATAGATTGAAAAAGACAAGCTAAAAGATTTCTTACTCCACCTGTACTATTTGTTTACGCCCTCAAATGAAATTGGGATACTTTTTAGATCTTAAACTCAACGTGTCACACGGTTCCTATGAGTCCACGGCATCATTCCTATGTAGAAATACGGGCTTCTTAATAATTTATTTTAAAAATGAATTTTAATCTTAATTTTTAGAGATTATATAATATTTAAAATTGTTATTCTGTAAAAATAAATAAACTTTAAAAACAAAAAAAAAAATTTAAAAAAAAAATCTTGAACAGTTGATTTTACTTTTGAGGCCCGGTGGACGGCGTAGATAAGCCCGCATAGTAACCGGTGCGAGCTTGGGCGCACCGAACAATTTTTTCATAAACTAGTCCCAATAAAAAGTTCTCAAATAAAGTCTCTATATGCTAACTATGCTCCAACAGGATGTTTGTTGTGCATATACTCCCTCTCACAAAACACCTATTTAAGAAAAAAACAATTTAGTTTAAATTTTTTACAACCACATAAGAATTACTGGAATACTTTAAAAAGAAAAGTATCTCCAAAATTTGAGATCTAAACAAAATCCGCATGGGTTTTGCCTGAGGCAGTAAATTGATAGTGTACTCCCTAGGGAGTAGTGAACCTCTTAGGTAATAGAAAAACCGAATGACTCAAGATTGAATAGAGATGATCAAAATTTTCAAAGGATAGATCTAAATTTCATGAAACTTAAAATTCATTTTTTTTTTGTTTTCTTTGCCTAAGGTGTTCTCGGTGAGGGAGTAAATACACAGTATACTCCCACAAGAACATAGAAAAATCCTTTTTATTAATACATCACCATTCTTTCATAAAATAATTAAAACAAGATCGCTATAGTCAAATTTATTTTTAAAAAAAACTATCTCAAACTTTTAAAATAATGTTATATATAACCCCACTATTTTCTTTCTTGGCAATCCCTGAAATTTTTATACCACGTACCAATCACAATATTGTTTTTTTTTTTTCAACCACCCAGTTTAGTGCAAAAGTTATGCCCAAATTATCCTCTTTTTGGTGCTGTTTCCACTTTCTTTCTGTAAGCTAGATGGGTTAAAATGAAGAGTATTTTGTTTAAAAACATAAACTTTTTTTTACTTGCAGTTGGTTGTAATGAAAAATAACATTGGGGTTAATAGTGTGGTATCAATAATGTTTGATAAAAATGTGTAAAATGTACAAATTAGGGGTTGCTTATAATATTTTCAAATTTTTATAGAGAAACTCTATCAAAATTTTTAGAGCTAGAAACCATATCAATTTTTGAGTTTTTAGAGGGGGAAATCTCTTAAATTTTTGGATTCCTTGAGAGAGAGAAGGGATGGAAAAGAATGGAGTATTTTAGTTATGAAAAACATAATATTTAAAAAAGGGTGCGGTTTGTACATAGCCAAGGCTCTAAACAATTCAAATAACGCCCACTTTCAAATAGTATCGAGAAATGTGGATTTAATATTGGAAATCTCTGTGATAGCCTTAAACTATATTTTCATCTTTAATTATAAAATTTAAAGCTTAAAAAATATTTTAGATCGAACATATCTATTAAAACTTGAAACTATTGAAAATTGACAGTAAAAAAATAAGTTACAAGATGCATTATTTCCAAAACTTGAAATTCATTTTTTCTCATGTCCATGCATCTTGATGTCGAGGTTGATCAATTTGAAGATATTTGGGGGTCAAAACAATATCTTCTAGTTTAATTTTTGAGGTGGGCTCTAATTTAATTGTTTACAGCCTTGGCTCTTCATAAAATTTTTTTCTTAAAAAAAATACTATCTCACTTGGAGGGTGGATGCAAAAATAAATAATATTTACTTTTAGTGGAATTTTCGTGGGCTCTAATTTAATTGTTTAGAGCCTCGGCTCAATATAAATTTTTTTATCTTAAAAAGAAATTATCTGACTTGAATGCCAAAAAAAATAATAGTAGACTCAACAGTTTGGTTTAAAAAAGCATGACATATATTGGAAGTTCGATATCTACGATACTTTCCATTTACTACTTTCTAGATATCCAATCACCACCCTCCAATATAGGGGTATTTTCGTCAATTGATGTAGAAAAATGCTAGCTTTCCGTCCAGTTCCAAAACTACGAGAAGCCATTTTCACCGGCCACTTATAAAAGGAAACCGGGGGCATTTTAGTAAAATATCCCATTCAGTCCCGGTCTTCAAACTCATCGCCAATTTCCTAGGGCCCCGGCCCCGTCGTATTTTCCGCCTATAAATTCACAGCACCCAACGTTTCGGTGTTGTATTCCAGGAATCTCTCCATCTTACTTTTTTTTCCATCCCATTTTTTTCTCTCTAGTCATTTAAGCTTATATCACTCTATTTATTTTATGATGACTCGCCCACTGTTTCTCTATTTATTTATAACCACTCTTTCTTTCGTTTCTCTTTCTACTTGAGTCGGTATTTTTACAGTATCTTTATTTTTTTCCCTTACGAACAGGTTTTTTTTTTCTATTCTTGTTCGTCTGTAAATTCTTTTCCCAAGGTCCGACACGGAGATCTACTGCATGTCAACCTGCTTAAATTTTTGCCAGCGGTGCATCGGTGAAGGTGATCTTCTCGCTCCACTTTATCTTCTATTTATATTCTCTTCTATTTCCAAAGTTCCAGAGAGATGACTTGGTGTTTCAAATGCAGGGTTCCCTGTGCATAAGTTTTCTCTTGAATTGGCGTGATTCTTTTCCTTCTGCTGTGTTTTTAGGTCGAGTTCAGTCATTAACTTTCTTTAACTTCTCTGTTGTTGTCGTTTCGATTGTGCTGGAGATCGATTCAATTTTCATTCGAACTTGTTTTGCTTCTCTTATTTTGTAAAATCTCTGAAGAAGTGCTTAGAAGCTTTGATCTCTATTGGAAGTTCCATTGAATTCGAGCTGGCTTTTCTACTGATTCGGAAGCTCTTTCGATTTTTCATTAGAGCTGTTCTTTTGCCCAACAAATGATCACGAGGTGTTTTTACATTCTGTTAATTCAAGAATTTGAAAATTAGATCCATTCCCACTTATTTTCCTTCCCAAATGTTGAGTTTTGATGTTTCAATGAATTTGAATAGCTTCATTTTTTTTTTTCTCTCCCCCTATTTGCTTGTTCCTAGTACAATTTTATTAGCAAAACAATTTTTTGTCAGTTCACTAAAACAGAGAAAAGCAATTTATCTTTGAGTGGTTTTACATGCAGTGTATTTAGCCTTGCTAGTAGCAGGCTTTTGTCATACTTTTCCCTGTCAAAAAGCCTTTGATTGTTTCCTTTTTTGAAAAAAAAGAAAAAAAGCTATTGAATCCAATTATTACCATCAGGTAAATCCCTTTCCCCCCTTTGCTTTATTTTGCCATGAACATGTCTCTTTTATTCCATACATTATCTGTCAATGAAAATAAATAATATTTCTTTAACTCATGGTTCTATTTCTCGAAGTACCCATTTCTCTTTCGAAAGTGCTTTATTTTCTGTTCAATTGATATCCTAATATTAGGAAATGTATCTGCTGTACTTTCATCATGGGTGATGTCCTAAGGCCTTCTGTTTTTGTTTCTTTCTTGTGTTTTTGGAGGAGCAAATTGGTGTTTTGCAAAGCGAAAGTTTGATCATAGGAACATTTCTTTTTGGAAATCTGTTTGACTGGTTCTAGTCAATGTCTCAGCCGTTTCGTGTGAACAGATGCTTGATTTTGAATACCTCTTGCTACTTCTTGTTACGTGTTTGTGTATAACATTTCCTTCTTTTCCCTGTACTTTTTTCTTTATATTTTACTTTGTATAACTCCTTTTTTCCCTTTATTTTTATTTTATTTTTCTCTTTTTTTTTTTTTTAAACAAGCACACATATAAATTTCCTCCCTTTATTTGTATTTTATTTTACTTTTTTTTTTTTTTTGTGAAACAAGCATTCCTGCTACGTTTGCCCGAGAAATTTGGAAAATAATAGAAGGTTTATGTTTTGACTTACCTTAGCTTCCACTCAATCTGAAATTCATTAAAATATTTTGTTTTCTGTTAAAGGTGGCTTCCATACTTTTTGTCTTTTTAATTTTTCTCAATTTTTTGCCAACTCGAAGTAGTTGGGAAAAGGCGATGATGGATTTTTCTAAATTTTTAGTAATTAATATGTTTGTGGTACCTGCCTGTGGTTTGACTGCAAGTTTGCTAAATATTCTAGTAGTGAATCTCAGAAGATACTTTCTATTTGAAATTTCTATCTTGAAAATTCTATTGTTCTATGGTTCAGACTTTAGAGGGATTTTTCAGGTTTCTACTTTGTCCTTGCTTTCCTGAATCTCCGGTATTTCTTGATTTGAAATTGTCTTTCTTGATTTGGAATTATTTTCTTCTTTTTGTTTTTTTCGAAGGCTTTGCTGGGAATATCAGAAGTTGATTTCTTCATGTATTTGCTTTTAATTTTGCTTTGTGTTTTTTTTGTTTTTCTTTATGTGTGTATATAGTCATGTCTTCTGTAATTTTCATTAAAATTTTCTCAAGAGCTGCTTGCAGATTTGATCTTTTTTCTGAAATACTTCACAATTAGCCATTTCTGTTTTCTAAAGTGCTTGTAATTTGAATTTTATTGTGTTTCCTTTTTCATTTATTTCCTCCTCTCCATAAGAGTTTGCTTTCTCTATAGCAAAACTGAAAATTTGATTCCTGAGATATGTTCTATTTGTTGGGACCACTAGAATATTGACTCACGTTTGTCATAGTTGTCTATAGGGGTGGTGAGGTGCTGGTCGCTGTATCCTGAAAATCAGTTCGTGTGAAGTATTCAGAACCTTGTGGTGGTCTCTTTCATTTAAACATAAAAGTGAGAAGGCAATCATGCCTGCACAGATGGCAGAATTTGACTGTGAGAGTGTTATAGAAGCATTTGAAGTGGCTACAAAAGATGCGGAAAGGGTCCAGAGAGAGACTCTGAGGAGGATTCTTGAGGAGAATGGTGAAACAGAGTACTTGCAGGAATGGGGTCTCAGAGGAAGGACAGATCCTGAGAGTTTTAAGGCTTGTATTCCTTTGGCAACGCATCAGGATCTAGAGCAGTATATCCATAGAATTGTAGATGGGGATACCAGGCCTATACTTACCGGAAAAACTGTGACAACCATATCATTAAGGTAACTTATCAGATCAATTTATTTAGTTGCATGTAAAATCTGAATAGAAATATTGGAGATTTTTTAAAAGGGGAAATACTGTCTCCAGAGTAAATGAAGAAAACCTGATATTTGGAAAATTTAGGGTTGTTTAATATCCTTTCTTTTGTGTTTGGCGAATTTTGATTCTCAGTTGTTTCTTGCAGTTCTGGGACTACTCAAGGAAAACCCAAGTTTGTACCTTTCAATGAGGAATTGCTTGAGAACACAATGCAGGTGTTTCAGACTGCATTTGCTTTCAGGAATAGGTATGCGAATTCTGATCTGTATGTATGCATAATTGTGTATAGGTATATGTATAAGAGTTTAGGTACGTGTTAACAATTAGTCCTAAATGAAAGATTATTTAGCCTGGGGCCAATATCCAAGTGAGTGCTTTGAGTGATCCTGACTTTATTCCATTGATATAGTTCTTTTATAAAACTTCTCCTCTGAAGATTATTATTATTATTGTTATTATTATTAGTTTTAACTCTCCGACTCTCCAGGTTTGTCAATTTTAGTTATTAGTTATCATTTAATATCTGATGAGAGTCCTTTGTGAGATTTTGAGTGCCTTGTGCCTTGTGGCTACTAAATCATATCACGTATTCATGCCGCACCAGCTTCTAGTGTTTTTTCTTTAGTCGTTTCAGTTATCTATTGCATACTGCCTGATTCATATGGACCAAATGACTTCCTACATATGTAATTGACTGATTCATATTAATTCAAGCTTTAATTTTACAGAGAATTCCCAGTCACGAATGGGAAAGCCCTGCAATTTATCTACAGCAGCAAGCAGTTCAAAACCAAGGGGGGCCTTGCAGCTGGAACTGCCACAACAAATGTGTTTCGGAGCGAACGTTTCAAGAAAACAATGAATGCCATTCAGTCCCAATGTTGTAGCCCTGATGAAGTCATATTTGGACCTGATTTCCAACAAGCTCTCTATTGTCATTTACTTTGTGGCCTAGTCTTCTCTAACGAGATACAGTATGTGGCTTCCACATTTGCCCACAGCCTCGTGCATGCTTTTCGAACTTTTGAACAACTATGGGAAGAGTTATGCATGGATATAAGGGAAGGAGAGATCAGCAATAGAATTACTGTTCCTTCCATTAGAACAGCTGTTAGTAAATTACTAAAAGCTGACCCCCAATTGGCCAATTCCATTTATGACAAGTGCAGTAAGTTGAAATCCAATGACTGGTATGGACTAATTCCTGAGCTTTGGCCAAATGCTAAGTATTTGTACGGGATCATGACTGGGGCCATGGAGCCTTATCTTAAAAAGTTGAGGCACTATGCTGGTAGCTTGCCCTTAGTGAGTTCAGATTTTGGGTCTTCCGAGGGGTGGATTGGTGTAAATGTCGACTCGAGATTGCCCCCTGAAAAGGTTACATTTACTGTGCTTCCTGATATTGGGTACTTTGAATTTATCCCTCTCAAGAAAGAAGAGGTTGAGGACCAGGTCTTTGAACAAAATGCAGCCAATGCCCATTACTTGGAAATTGAGCCTATTGGTCTCACAGAAGTGAAGGTTGGGGAAGAGTATGAGATCATCCTCACTAATTTTGCAGGTAACGGCCTTTTGGCTCGCTTCCCCATCACATTTAAATTCAATGTTTTTATTCGTGGTGTTGCTGTTATATTATTGCTTTTGTTTCTTCGTCATTTCAGGTCCACTTTTAGAACTATTAGTTCTTGAGTATGTGTGTGTGTGTTTTAGACATAGAGAGGGAGGGAGAACACTAAGCATGTAATCATAGGTATATAAAATCAGTTTCCAGTCAGAATTTAGACTTTAGGAAAATCAGTTTCTATTGAAGTTGTTCTAATTTCTTTAGATAATCTTAGATTATCGAAGTTCTCTACGTCAAGAAAATTGATTTCCATTGGAAATCTTGGTTCCTTATCTCTTAAGGAGTTTATTAGCTTCCCAGCACTGCATATAATCTTACAGTTTAGTGAGGCTGTGCATCAGAAAACATATACACACAGCGCTTTATAATAGAGTATGGATTGGTTGCGACTTAGAATTAGCATTCATTTTTAAATCGAACAGAGATAAAAACTGGCAAATAGAGTTTAGCTTTATTTCTAAGCTATTTTCTGTAACGAACTGGCAAATAGAAATTGGCACTTATTTCCAAGTCAATTTTTGTAAACAACCGGCCGATAAAGTTTGCATTCATATTTAAGTTGATCTGAGTAAACAAGTTGCGAATATCTGGAAGGTGGGGTTGGTTATTTTGAGTATTCAAAGTTAAGATTCTGCAGAGATCCTTAGAGTAGTGTTGTCGTCCCATGGATTCCCACCTCAAAAAGAAGAGATCCAGTGCTGCTACAACAATTAGCACTAATTTGTTTTTACTTCTCTTCTATCTGTTATAGTCGTCCATGCACACACTTTGGCAGCAACATTTTTCACCCTAAACCGCTGTATAGACTAGTTTACACGTCGGCCAACTCGGGTTTCGATTTATCTGAATGGACGGCTTGGAGATTGGGCAGGTTAGGTCACCACATGTCTAACCCTACCATTAAGGATCTAATATGATAATGTATGTAATAGTGATGATGATCATGTCAATGGCTTTGTAAATTGAACAAAATGTCAATTGTTAGATCATTATTTATTTGAGATAGACCATAACTTGCCTGGACTATTAGCCTTTAAAGTAGGACCCATCCATGACTCTGCGTCACGATTGGGCCGATATTACAGCTATTCAAGCTTCTTTTCAAATGTTTTGGGCCTGCATGAACATTGTGATTGGTTAAAGTTTGAGAGGGTCTATGCCAATTTGGAAAATCTGTGCTTTGGAACCATATGTTAGGTATGAGATTGACAATTATTAAATGGAAAAAGTTCAAACCATGAGCTAAGTATGTGAATATAAAAACTTGCATATTTTTACTACTTTGATAGGAGTGCTTGGTATAATACTAATATCACAACAGGTCCCAGCAAAACATTTAAAAAATCCAAAGGGAAGATATTTCAGATTTAGCCAAGGATATTCTTAATTGATCCACTAATGCAAAATTAAAACAAATGAATGGAGACTTCTGATTAAAAAGCTCTAGTTTTGTGAATGATGTGCACTTGAAGAGAGGCTCTTTTGTGGCGTTCTTTTCACCTTTTGTTCCAATGAGATTGGGCTTTCCTTTTTTGCATGCAATGAAGCCCAACTTTGGCATATTTGTTGGTAATATTTGGGTCAAGCCATCTCCATGTGTGACATTGTTTTTGAGTGGTTTGTCCCCTTAGGCTCTTCTCCTGCTTTCTCATTCAAGTGAACCTCTTTTCTTTGTTGTACTTTTACCTGCCACCCTTTTCAGTAGTTTATAAGGTAAAAATTGCTGACTTGACTTTAGAAAGAAAAATAAAAGGAAATATATAATAAGTGTATATCCTATGCTCCTACGGGCACAAACTGTGTATCTACTCCCTCACACAAAACACTTAGAAAAAAAATTTGTCTAAAATTTTGGGAACCACATCTAGATGATTATTTTCAAAAGAAAGAAAATTTGAGTTTTGTGATACTTAGATGTAGCCCTTTAAAAAATGAACGGTCCCTATTTACTGAGATTAGCATATGGGATAATCCCCAAAATATGATATCTAAAAAGAACCCTACTATGTACTATACCCCTGGGGGTAACAGGTAAACAGATAGTATACTCCAGTGGGAATAGGAAATCTGTAAATAGATAGTATACTCCAGTGGGACTAGGAAATCTTTTGTCCCCAAAATATGATATCTAAAAAATACCCTACTATGTACTATACCCCAGGGGGTAACAGGTCAATAGATAGTATACTCCAGTGGGAGTGGGAAATCTTTTGGCTTATATGATTGCCTCTAGACACTTGGAGGTGGTAATAATTAGATGGAAAAGTAGGGTTAAGAGAGAATATTAGCTGGAGCCCAATAAGGGCACAAATAATGATGATATTATAAAGTTGGGTTAGGTTTTGCGGCGTAATTGTGCTTATCGCTTGCTACTTTGTTATAGGGGTGAACAGAGGGATTAGTTAGCTTTAGGTTTATTTTATTGAAATTTAAAACTGTTTATTACCTGCACAATGCTACTTAGTGGGCAGTAAAAGCAGGTGTATGAAAGTGGGGTCACTACTTTTGAAAACCAAGTACACACTTGTAGCAGTATATGTTTTGTTATTGGGTGTGCATGACACAGAGGCACATGCATGCGTGTCTCCCAACGATGACCAAAATAATAAATGAAAATAAAGAGGATAATGGGGACCATTCTTGCCTAAATGGCTCTATGCATTTTTAAGAGATTCTTACAAAAAGTCATTTTTCTTTTTTAAATTAATGCATTGTTTAATATTTGGAAAAAGTTTATATCTTATGGGTATTTTGAAAGGGAAAAGTTTATATAGAGCCGTGGCTCTAAACAATCAAATTTGAGCCTATCTCAAAAATTTCACTAGAAGAGGATGTTTTGATGTTCAAATATCTTCAAATTGATCATCCCGACAACAAGAAGCATGGACACGAGAAAAAAATGGATTCAAGTTTTGGAAATAGTGTATTTTGTAATGCATTTTTGGATCGTCAATTTGATTGTTTAAAGCTTAAGCTTTATACAAACCGCACGCACCCATTTGGAAATGGCTCTAATTTGATTGTTTAGAGCTTAGGCTCTATACAAACCGCACCCATTTGGAAATGGGTAGGTATTGTGTCCCTGTGCTGTAGATTTTTAATAGTTCGGATTGAACCGTCCTCATCCAAGGGCTAAAAATAAATTTTATTTTTTATTTGAAAATATATTAATTTGAAATTTAGGTTGTGGCCTTGTTTAGGGGTGGTTTGGTTATTTTTTATTTAACATATATTTTAATTATTTTTATTTAATTCTATTTATAAAAATAAACGTACAACCTACAATTCAGATAAATATTTTATCTAAATAAAATTACAAATAAAAAATAAAATATGAAATCAATTATTGGCCATTGCCGCCTTTGAAATCTCCACCCGTCCACATCATGTGTGGATACTTTTGCATAAATAAAATCAAAAGTTCCATGTGAAGTATTAAAAGTGTTCATCTGGTTAGTTTGATAAAATTTCTGCTTTTTTTATTTTTATTTTTTCTAGTGCTATGCCATTTCTCCTTCTTTTTGCTTATTTTGCTTCATCCCTTGTGAAAATCGTTAGTCTTCGGTATAGGTGTAATTGTGTAAGATTAGGGAAACTTAAATACAATTGGAGCAATAATAAATTTATTAAAAAAAGGAGGGCATCAGGAAAATAATTCTTATTTTCCTTTTGTATATTATCATTTTCCATTTTTATATAGTTATTGTTTCCCAATAACTACCCGAGTATTTCCCATAAGAAAAAGAAAATTATTTAAAATCTCCCTTTAAAATATGTGGACTGAAAACATTTTCTAAACACTATTTTTCAACTCTTATCTACTTTTTAAGTAGTACTATAACGACGCGTGATTGTCGATCGAAACACTGGCAAAAGTTACAGTGGAAAGAGTCACGGCATCATTATTATAGTAAATAATAATGGCTTTCAACGCCACCCCCTTTTTGGCATTGCATGCGGGGGATCCCGCTAAAGGCCCTACCGTCCTTATTAAATTTCTCTCTCTCTCTCTCTCTCTCTCTATATGTCTCTCTCTTGAACATAATCCTCTCTCTCTCATACTTCTTTAATTTTAATTTCTTCTCCCCACTTTAATACATAAGCATTTTAAAAAAAAAAAAACTTTATATCCTCTATTTTTAGGTTTCATTTATGGATAAACTTAAGGTTTCATTTTAACTCGTAATTTCTTCTCCCTATTTTAATACATAAGCACTTAAAAAAAAAAAAATTTATATCCTCTATTTTTAGATTTCATTTATAGATAAACTTAAGGTTTCAAAACATATCTTCTAACTTCTTGCCACTTTAAATTTATTTTTTAACTTAAACAAATGTGAGAAAGATATGTTCTTTTTAAACTCAATCATTTATCTCTCTGCACTGATATATATCCCAAACTTATATATATCCCAAACTTTTATCTTTTTCCTTTTTTTCCTGTGTCTTTCACTCTCCTTTGGTGTTTCTCCAAATACCTCTCTCTCTCCTTCCGGTAACCTCTCATCTCCATGAAGCTTTTATTTCTCTCTAGAAGTTCGGGATGATGGATTTTAGAAAAGGCATGTCTTTTTAGATTTGTTTGGCCTAAAAAAACAAGTTTAAATTAGCGCACGGGGTTAAAAGAAATAAAATCTACAATTTTTATACCCCAAAATATCTTTTAAAACTTTGGGTCGATTGTGACATTAAACCTAAAAATAAAAGGTATGGAGATATTTTCCCGTTTAAAAAACCAAATGTTTTGAGTAGCTAAACACTTAGATTTGACCATTCAAACGACTGGACAATTTTTATGCAACCACAGGTAAAGGTGTCAATGGACCCGGACCCGACCCAGGACCCAAGGGGCAGACTTGATTCGAGTCCGGGTATGGTCCAAAAAATGGAAGCGATCCGGGTTTGGGTCCAAATCTTGGACCTGAATGCTATTCGGGTCCGAGTTTGGGTATAGGTCAAGTCTGGTAAAATTTTCAGGTCCCAATAAATATATATTAAAATATAATGAAATACATTGATATTTTAATTTTTGGATTGGGTCCAATGGGGTCCAAGTCTGGGCCCAACCAGACCTGATGCCATCCCTAACCTCAGGACATGATATTTCCATGTAGTTCCAAGATGTGCATTGAAATTTCACTTTTAGGTTGGTGTTGACTAGGTCGGATCTTAAAGTCCTAATGATACTCCGAGCTGGGGTTTTGCTGGCGAGAGCTATTATAGTTTTGATTTCAGTGGACCATATAACCTTTCAGATTTTGTTAATCCAAAGGTACACAAAGTTTTTGGTTTTTTAACGGCCCTAATTTAGGGACAGTTGCTTGGGACCATGACCACCCCTAGGATGTTTGGGTACTTGGTTGGGAACAATGCGATCACTATAATTGTCTCCCGCTCGCTTTTCCTGTTGGATGGTGATGGCAATGATCCCAAACCAAGTAGCTAGACATCTTCCCTAAATTATCGCCGTTAAATACTAGGAAAAAGCAGGCCTTATGAATCATAGGAAAAGCTCATTGAAAACGTGAGGAGAATATGATGGTGGTGGTGAGGTAGAAGACGACATTTTAGATTTATCACACAAATCTTGAAGATTCCTCATTTCTCATCTCATTACATTGTCTATCCAATGTAGACACGTAGTTGCAGTAATACACAATTGATTCTGAGAACTAATTCTCTGAGTTGAAACACGCTATTGCAGGGTTGTACAGGTACAGGCTAGGAGACATTGTCAAGGTGATGGGCTTCCACAACAGGTCTCCTAAGCTCCAATTCGTGTGTCGGCGAAGCCTCCTCCTCACAATAAATCTCGACAAGAACACGGAAAAAGACCTTCAGCTTGCTGTGGAGGAGGCCACAAGGCTACTAACCCCATATCGTGTTGAGCTCGTTGATTTCACAAGCTTTGTTGACATGTCCTCTGATCCTGGCCACTATGTCATATTTTGGGAGCTTAATGCTGTCGAAGTTGGGGCCACTCTGCTAGAGTCATGTTGTAGTTCCATGGATCGAGCATTTGTTGATGCAGGCTATGTAAGCTCTCGCAAGGCCGGCCTTATTGGCGCATTAGAGCTGCGGGTGCTCAAAAGGGGCACTTTCCAAAAGATATTGGATCACTATTTGAGCATGGGTGCGGCCGTTAGCCAGTTCAAGATGCCTCGTTGTGTTGGGAGCTCCCACCAGGCAGTGCTGCAGATATTGAACAACAATGTTGTCGAGAATTATTTAAGCACTGCTTTTTAAGTTGGTTTTTAATGGAATGCTTGTCTAGAAGTAGGTTTTCCCAATTCTTTCTTTCTTTTCTTAAGAACAAGAGGGTAGCTTTCATGTATCTACAAGTATAGGAATCAAGATTTGAAGTGTGTTTTTTGTTCCAGCGATACTTTTCATAGTAGGATAATGGTGCTTCTAGACATTTCACATGCTACGAAAGGCGAAACTTCTTCAGAATCAGATTGGTGAGTCAGGTTGGCCACCCATTGGTTCCTAGCCGGATCACCGGTTCTCCACAATTGTTACCTACTAAAAATAAGAAAACATCAAATACCCCTGAAAACCCGTAGGAACATCAGCAATTCGAAGCTGGCTCAATAATTTTAAAACAATACTACTATGAGAGCACAATTTAGAAGAGGCATCGCAATTTGAGTGGGATTGTCTTTCTTGTACCAAACGATTTCATGTAAGATTTGTTAGTGTTACATATCTAAAATTCTTTTGTATTTCTTCATGGCTTATAATGGTGTTAACAAAAAGAGAGTGACGATGTTCTTCGAGTGGGATCAAGCTCAATCTCAACATGAAAGATGAGTTACTAATGAACATCGTATGGAGTTGTTATAGCACTAGTGAAATGGATTATCATATGAGCTCAATTTTAGCATTAAATTAATTAACATTGAATTACATTGATATACTGACAAATATCTCTTCTTTCGAAGTCGGTAATGACTCTCAACACTCCCCATCAGCATCACTTCACTATTAACACCAACCTGTACAAAGCCTCTCTCTTTCACAATACTCACCTTTGATGAGTTAAGTCTCTGATTGACAATATTCACTTTTCATGAGTCTGGTGTGTTACTCTCAATTAGGTATATAAAATTTTTCGTGAGTCTAGTGTGTTACTCTCAATTAGGTATAAAATTGGAAAATTTGGAGTTTCAAATCAACCGAAATAAAGTTTTAGAGTGTTTGGTTTTGAAAAAGAAATTTGAAGTATTTCTATTCTTAGCAACACAAAACATTGTTTGGGTCAATCTTTCTGTTCACAAGTGAGATAGGACAATCTTGAATTGCTTAAATTTAACACACCTAAAGCTCACTCAGAATAGCTGCAATGACTATATTTGCCTTATTCTCTTTCAAATTGAAGCAGGGTCACCGACCTTTCACTCTGGTTAGGCTGCCTAACCCAATCTATTTTGTACTTCTTTTATCTTTTCAAACCACTTCCACTCACTTCATCATAGCTATAGCAGATGAACATTAACTTCATCACTATGAAACACCTTTATTGGATTTAAAATTTCGATGATAAATTTTATCGAAGACGTGAAAGTCTGCTCCAACAAGATTTCGCAACTGAAAATAAATGAGATTTCTTAATTTTTTTTGAGAGATTTGTTCTGTATGACCTCATTTGCCGACCTTATCAGTTTCAATGAAAACTTTAGATCAGCCATGTGCTTTATAGTCCCCAAAATGCTCTAAAGAGAGTGGATTTCTGAGAGGTCTTTAGCAGGTGCTTCACGCGCTAAGTTCTATGCTGGGAGTATAATCAGTTAAGACACGGTTGTTTCACAAAGAGGTTACGTGTCAAGGGAGTCTAATACTTTGAGGGCAATACGAGCAACTCATTGTTGGCTTAAGTGTTTTTCTCCATTGTTTTTTCTTTTTATTTTCTAGTACTTATTTTTAATAACCAAAATGCTCTTAACCTAATTATATTGTGTTGCATTAAATCCTTTTTGCCATGTCTTTGAAAGAAAAAAAAAAATCCATTTTCCAATTTTCACCAATTGGAATATTGTATCCTTAAAAACGAATGGGTTAGATGAGAGATATGGCGTTTTACTCTCTCTCACTACCCAATATTCCTCTCTCTGCAAATTTCCAGAGGTGTCTTGATCATAAGAGAGCACCCAAAAGCCTTGCAAGTTCACTCTAAGAAAAGCTCTTATACAATTGCCCATTACTTTCTCTCTCTAACCCAAAATCCTTGAGGCGCTTTATGTGCAGGAAACTTAGCTAATTTCCGGCAAACTTTTCTTGTAGTTGTGTGTTCATGTTGAGTTGCAATAAAAGAAATGGTGATGAAAGAGAGATTAACAACTCACATATGTGGCTCAGCAATAGTGCTTACGTTCACGGAGGCTAAACCAATATTTCATTCTTGGGGATTACTTTGGTTTAGAAGATATTTATAGAGTTACAATTCTTGTCTTTTAGGAAAAAAATTTCATACAATTGTAATCCCATAAAATATGAAACTTAATATCTTGTTATATACAAGATATGAAACTCAATATTTGGTTGTTGTAACTATCAAAACTCCCTTTCAAGTTGGTGCGTTTATATCTAAGGATCCCATCTTGGACAATATTGATGGAACTTTGTCTTTGCAATAGCTTTGGTAAATATATATGTAAGTTGGTCTTTACTTCAAAAATAAGGAAAACTAATAATTTTTTACTGAACATTTTCTCTCAAAAAGTGACAATCAACTTCTATATGATTGGTTCTTTAATGAAAAACTAGATTTGAGCATATATGCATAGCTGCTTGATTATTACAGAACATCTCTATTGGATTGACCGTTAGGAAGTCTATATCTCGAAGTAGGTATTTTAATCATATCAATTCATTTGTAGTTGAAGTCACAGCTTTATATTCGGCCTCGACACTGGATTGAGCAACTACATTTTGTTTTTTATTTTTCCAAGTAACTAAGTTTCCTTCGATCAATGTACAATAGTCAGTATTGGACCTCTTGTTAATTGGGCTACCTGCCCAGTTAGTATCAGAATAACCAATAATATTAGTGTTACCATTCGGTTTTATCCAAACACCTTTGCCAGGTGTTGACTTAAGATATATGAGAATCTTATTAAGAACCTCCATATGACCTGATCTAGGAGCATGCATAGATTGGTTCCTAAGGTTAACTGCATATATTATATCTGGACGAGTCACAGTCAAATAAATTAATTGGCCCACAAGTCTCTGAAAATGACCTACATCTTCAAGAGGTTTTCCATTTGTTAAATTACTATTCCAATTAATATCAACAGGGGTGTCAGCGGGTTTGTCTGCCAGTTTCTTTCAACAAGTCTAAACATATTTCTTTTGAGAAATGAAGAGTTTATTTTTTGAATGTGCTACTTCAATGCCTGGAAAATATTTTAGTTGACTAAGGTCCTAGATGTTGAATTTCTTGTGAAAATAATTTTTAAGCCTCAAGATTCTTTCTTTATCATTACGTATAACGATAATATCATCAACATAAATGGGTACCGATATTGTACCTGAAGTTCCCCCTTTTATGAATATCGAAGAATCAACTGAACTTCTAAGAAACCTGACATTCATCAAAGCTGAGCAGAGTTTGGTATATCATACCCGATGTGATTGTTTAAGTCCATACAATGTATTATTTAATTTGCATACAACATCTTTCTCCTTGACTTTAGAATGACTTGGAGGAAGACTCATATAGACTTCTTCTTCAAGGTCACCATGTAAGAATACTTTTTTTACATCCATATGATGCAAAAGACCACCCATAATTAATTGGGATAAACAAAAGAATACGAACGTTATTCATCTTAGCAACAAGAGCAAAAGTGTCTTTATAGTCGACTCTATAAATTTGGGTAAATCTTTTTGCCACCAACCTGGCCTTATGTCTCTCAACAGACCCATCACTATTATATTTGATTTTAAAAATTCACCTACATGGAACTGTTTTCTTCCATTTAGGTAATTTGACAATGTCCCAAGCATGGTTCTTGTCAAGTGCTTGAAGTTCTGTTTTCATGGCCTTCCTCTACACAGGTTGAGAAATGACACCTTGGAAATTAGTTGGCTCAGTATTATTAGAGATAAAATTCAGAAAAACAAAATGGTCAGGAGATAAATTTTCAGAGGAAATATGATTTTGAATAGGATAAGAAACTGCATGGTAGGTATAAAAATCTTGAAGTCTAGGGAAAGGTTGTGAGATACGAGAATACCTACGTAAGGGGGATCAGGTGGGGCAACGACATAGTGTTTTTCTTCTAAACCAGCTTGGTTAGTTTCAGTGGTATCTTCAACTTCGGCTTGATCAACATGACTTTGTTCAACTATGGCTTGATCATCATGACTATGGCTTGATCATCATGACTTGTGCTATATACATCACTGGTACTAATATTATACAAAGGCACACGACCTCTTGAACACTCCCCCTGAGTTCTATTTTTCAAACCAGTCTCCAATGTATCATGAAAATATGACTCTATTTCAACAAATTGAATATTTATAAAAATATGCATTTTTCTGGTTGTGGAATCATAATATTTGTATCCCTTTTGTGCAGGGGAGTATCCAAGGAATATACATCTACTAGAACGTTTACCAAGTTTATCCCGGTTGTGCTTAGCTACATGAACACAAGATATGCATCCAAATACACTCAAAAGGAACAAATCAATTTTTCGATTTTACAAAACTTCAAGGAGAGATTTATCTTTAAGAATTTTACTCAGAAGTCTGTTAATCAGATAGCAAGCAGTTAAAACAAGTTTAGATCGATAAATTTTTGCACATGCATTTGAAACATTAAAGACTTTGTAGCTTTCAAAAGGTGGCTATTTTTCCTTTTAGCAACTCTGTTATGCTGAGGTGTTCCAACACATGATGTTTTGAGTATAATACCAAGATTATATAAATACTTGGAAAAAGCTTTGTTCACATACTCTGTGCCATTATCCGTTCGTAAAATTCTAATCTTGCCATAAACTTGAGTGCAAATCAGTTTGAAAAATTCTTTGGACACAGGAAAAACTTCTGTTTTTTATTTCAATAAGTATACTAAAGTAGCACAAGACCAATCACCAATAAAAGTAACAAAATATTTAAAGCCTGCATAGGAATCAACAGGGGTTGGTCCTCACACATTAGAATGTATTAAATAAATGGTTCCTTCAAAACAAGCATAGAAGATTAAAAAGGAACTCGTATGTTTTGAGAATTTACAACCTTCACAAGAATGAGAGTTTAAAGATAGAAATTGTATTAAGATTTTCAAAACTTTATCTGAAGGGCATCCAAATATCTAATGCCACAATTTATTAATATCATAATTATCTTGACTGGCAACGAAAACCTTATTCTCCTAATTGAATAAATATAGCTCGTGAGACAATCTTCCTTCACCAATCTTTCTCCTCGTGGCCTGGTCTTGAAAAGTCATAAAGTTTGGCGAAAAATAACATTTTAATTCATGCTTTGAGTAATTTTACTAACATATATCAAGTTAGAGAAAAATGATGGTATAAAAAGAACTTTAGAGTTGAAACTCGGAGAAGAACTTGGTCTTACCAACACTAAGGATAGGAATCAATGAACTATTAACAAACGACACATGGTTCATATTTTTATTATTTTTAAGGTTGGATAGACACTATAAGTTACCAGTCATATGATCTGTGACCCTTGAGTCTATTATCCAAAGAAAAATGTTACAGGAAGACATGAAAGCATAAGAGTTGTCTATGTCTGGGAATGAAGATGAAGGATCATGTATAGAGGAAGAACCATTGTTGTTACTTGGTTGCTGATAATGATTACAATTGCAGTAATGTGTTTGAATAATTGCGGTCAGAGCAGTAGATCTGTCTGTTGTCCCGTTATTAATGGGCCTAAAGTGTGGGTATAATACCCAACACCTATCATTCATATGTCCTATATTGTTGTAGTGATCACATCTAGCGCACCTTTTATTATTACGACCCCTTCCACTATCGCGACAATTGTTAGGGCCTCTACCTCCACCACTATTTTGATGCCTTTTTGTTTCATATTTCTCATTATTAGCAATTATATAATATTTCTCAACACTTTCTTTAGAGGTTTTAAAATCAAGATAGCTGATTTTCTTCCTAGTTATGGGTCAAAGTTTAGATTTTTCTATAGCGAGAACAAGAAACAGCTTTTGACCAAGCTAGATTATATATTCAAATGAATAATAGTAAGTTTTATGCTAGAGTTATTTTCTAAATCTGCCACTACAAAGGAATAACAAAAAATGTAAGATGGACCTGATCGATAGCAAGGGCGATTAAAAAATAGAAGACCTGTCAATCAAAATCGACCGAAGATCCCAATGAAAATATCAGTTTCTTTCTCTAGAAATAGCCGAGGGCGCATCAACATCACAGTCAACTTGCCCAAAAGAAATACACAGTTTGCAAAATCTGTTTGCTTCGTATGTATGGGGAGAAGCTTTTGCAAAAGCTTTCATGTATGCAAACAACACAAGCTTGCCAAAAAAATTGATGCCTTGCAAAATCAAATTGACGAGGTCAATAGGAAAGCTTCCATATTTGCAAACAGCACAAGCTTCCAAAAAGAATTGACGCCTTGCAAAATCAAATTGATGAGGGGAATAGGGATGGCTTTGCCTAAAAAAATTTAACGGTCTTTTGCAAAAGCTTCAATGTATGCCAACAACACGACACATGGACGGCTTGCAAAAATAAAATCGATACAATCCCGGTGAACAATGGATCTCTACTAATAGATCGGCTTGCTCTGATACCATGTAGAATTTGCAACAAAAGAAATGGTGATGAGAGAGAGAAGGATCAACAAATCATGTACGTGGCTCAACAATGATGCCTATGTCCGTGAAGGGTAAACCAGTATTTCATTTATGGAGATTACTCTGGTTTACCAGATATTTATATAGTTACAATTCTTGTTTTTTAGGAAACAAATCTCATACAACTGTAATCCCACAAAATAAGAAACTAAATATAAAAAATTTAATATCTTGTAATATACAAGATAGAAAACTCAACATTTGTTTGCTATAATTGTCAAAAAGTCATTTTCATGCTTCTTTCTTAACGAATTTAGCGTTGAGAAGCTTCTTTTTTTGCCCTTTTTCTTTATATTTTATCAATATAAGTTTAAGGTAAAATTAGCAAGGAGAAGGAAGTACATATTTGAGCATGCTGTTCTAGTTTGGGAGCCCATTTAGATTTTATTTGCATGCTAGATTTGTTATTATTTAGTGTATTGGGTAGACGCAGGCCCTCTGTTTATTGGAATGTCTAAGTGCTTCTAACTAGATAGACCTCAAAAAACATTTTGGTTGCTGAATTTTCTATTAGTAGCATTTCCATAACAATCCTAACTTTTGGCATTAGAACATTGGTTATTTCAAATGGCTACTGTAAAAACTATTCTTTTAGAATTGGTGATGATAGAGAAATTAGATAGCTTCAACTATTTTATTTGGAAAAATTAAATTTTTTTGTTTTTTTGCTTCATACCATAGAATTGCTCTATGTGATTAATGAAGAAAAATCAGTTTAATCTAATGACGATACAACTCTTAGAGATAGACAAAGGTTTATTAGGTGGAAAAATGATGATTTTACATGAAGAGGTATTATTATAAATTGTCTTAATGGAAAACTACATAAAGTATTTGAATGTTATGATAATACTAAAGATTTATGGGCCGCTATTGAAAAAAGGCACATCGATGATAGTTATGTAGCCAAGTATGAATTATATGAAAAATATAATATATATAAGACGAAAGAAAATCAATCGGTACTTGAATAGTTTGTTATAATTAACCAACTAGTTGGTTTTGGTGAATCTATTAGTGAACATTGTTGGAAGACATATTTCATCATCATGGGTCCCGATGAGGAATAAAAGGGAGAAGTCAGTCAATAAAGCCTAACATACAATGGAAATTTCGACAATCTCAGAATGGCCGTAGAACTAGTCAAGACCTTCATAAAGACTCTTAAAAGTTTCATGCCAAGTTTCATCGCATTCCAACATGTCTAAGGCAGTGCAGACTGAGGAACAGTTTCGACAGAATCAACCTCTAGCACCCTGAAATGGACCCTATAACTAGAACTACATTTTTGATGTGTCAAATTGTTGTGGGACCATAGCCATTGGATCCGGCACGGTTGAAAACCCCTAGGGGTCAAATTTCAGTTTAATCGGATATTTCAGGAAGAAGTTATAGGCAAAATACAGAAATGGGGTAGGTAGCACACTATTCCCGTGCGACCACCCTGCAACTAAACTCCATTACAAGGGCCGTCACGAACAATGAATTTCAACGCTCATATCTCACTTGTCTCGAGTCGGATCGCACTTAACTTTTGTGAGTGTGTTCGTCTCATCAAGACGAGTATTTCGATAAGTGGTACGCCTCGTGACAACGCCCGAGCGCGAAGAAACGCTAGAGAGAAGTTACCAATCCATGAAGAAAGTTGCAGAAAAATCAGCAGCATCATGCCTCGCTCCGATCGACGTGAAACTAGTTACATCACGTGTGTAGCGTCCATGGCTATCACTGGTTCAAACCCCGTACATGATGAATGGTCGGATTCCGCACATGAAGCCAATGAAGTAACTACAACCGAAATTTCAGATTTTGGGCAAAACTCCAAAGTTGCAAAATCCTCTTCCAGACACGAAATCGAGTTGCGATTGGTGCCACGCAACCTTGACAGCATGCTCAATATGATCCAGTGAAGAAATCATAGAAAAACATCAAGAAGCGAGCACACTATCGATCCAAAGTTTTAAGATTCATCCAAATTTCAAGTTGAATAATCGTGGCTTAAAAACACGATCCATGTCTCGAAGTAGGTATCAATCGATCGCCATGCCGAGCCCTACAAGAAAACAATAATCTTTCGATCAAACAAGCATCAGAACAACCTTGGATCGTCCATGAAAGATCACACGCATTCTAGGGTAGCACATTGACTGTTTTAGAATTCCACAAATTGTTAAGAAGGGAAAATTAGTCATTTTGCACCCTATTTTCCAATTTCTTTTAATTAAGTTAAATTTTAATTTGTAGCAATTAGGTTTAATTTTGATCAATCCACCCATATTTGGGCACAACTCTATATAAATCACGTACTGCCATTGTACGCAGACACTTCGCCAAAGAGAACTTTGCTTAATAAAATTTCTCTTTCTTCTTATTGTTGAGTCACATTTTGAGAGAGAAAGGAAGGAGAGAGAAACTTTTAGATCGGTACCACTAGGCTCAAAATAAATCTTTCTCTCTCTCCTTTTCTTTTCTTCTTCTCTTTCTTCTTCTTCTTCTTCGTCTGAACATGTCTCAGAGGCCATGCACTACAGTGGCAGTGCCGTGCATGCCTCTTTCTTTCGTTCCCCCTTTAGTGGCTTCACAGGTCATGCATGTCAATGGCAGCGCCATGTGCTAGTTGCTTCCTCTTCCTCTTCATTCGTCTCTGCCTCTTTGAGAGAAGCACAAACGACAATGTCTATTGCCGCCCGCAGGGGTCTTCCTTTGTTGCACGCCGATCGCAGACGGCGATGTCTATCGCCGCTCGCGAAGGGTCATGGCAACACCTATCGCCGCTCGCGAAGGGTCATGGAAACACCTATTGCTGTCGGCAAGCTCCTTTTGTGCGCTCGGTGTCTATCGTTGTTTGTGAGCTTCCTTCATGCGCTCGGTGCCTATCGCCGTCCGTGAGCTTCCTTCGTGCGCTCGGTGCCTATCACCGTCCGCAAGCCTCTTTCATGCGCTCGGTGCCTATCGCCGTCTGCAGATTTCTCTTACGTCCCACACCCATCACCATGTACCTCAGAAGGAATTATCGCCGCACGCTTCACAAATGGCTTTCGCAGCGTGCTTTACAAGAGGTTATCATCGCTCGCGAAGGGGTGTGCTACCTTCGTGTATTGCTAATGGCGATGCCTAGCGCCGTCTCTAGTTCAATGCTCACCCTCTGACCGCAAGCAATGGTGTCCAGCGCCGTCCAAGGGCCACGACATTGCTCACTCTCTAGTTCAATTCTCTTCTCACTTGACTGAGGGTAGAATCAGTCTAGCACTGTCATAGAGGTCGGGCTGTCGAGCAGGATTGCTGTTGTGCTGGTCTTGAGTACCATGTCCGTCTTACTGCCACACTAGATTAAGACAGCCATATTGGCCTTGGTTTTGAGTAGTATTGTCGCCGTACTAGTCCTGAGTATCATGTCCGTCTTGCTACCACTCCATGTCGATCACTGTCTGGCTAGCATGCTAGTCTCGTCCCTTCATCAAGTTCTCTTCTCCTTTCTACCTTTATTCGAACCTTCCACTTCATCACCCTCACTTATGAATGTGCATTGCCCTAAGACAAGGGTTGTTCCTTCATCCTACTTGTCTTGCAAGTTAACCATGATAATGTTGTGCAGAAAACAAGGGGATTGCAGGTCAATGGAGGCGATTCCGAACCAACTGAAGCAGCTGAGGGACTTTCCATCGTGATCTAAGAGGGCGCTCGTGCGAGTCAGCCCGAGTAAGTCATGAACCCAAGTGAGGTTGGTCCCCACCTCACGTTAAAGTTCTTATCTCACTAGTTGGACACCTGCCCTTGTTCTTGAACGAGGTTCCCGAGAGAGCGATCTCAGGTCTCGAGTCTTCCAAACCCGAGACACGTGTCACCTGATCACCTAGATCCGAGGAGGCGAGATCGAGTCACTTAACCAAACATCAATAGATCAAAATAAGACTATCTGTACTTTAGATGACCTAAGAGGACACTTGTAAGGGCCACAATTTTCTCCCAAGCCAGTATCGCCACGTGAGAAGAAAGACGTAATGTCGAGCGAGAAGGCGTTAGAAATCTTGCCACACTAGAAGAAAGATGTAATGTCAAGAGAGAAAGCATAAGGATTTTCACCTCGCACGAAAAGCGTGAGGAGTATTGCCGTCTGAGGCATTGCCGCGCATGTTTAAAGAGTAAGAGCTAGACATGTTAAGTGTATATTTGTTGAGTATTTAGATGATTCCAAGGGATATAGATTTTATATTAAACAAACTAAAGAAATGATTAAGATTAGAGAAACCCACTTCTTTGAAGCATTCAAAAACCTAAAATTAAGTAAGTTAGAATTTTAGAAGAAAGTGAACAAGATAAATCACCAAAGCTTAGTATAACTGATATTCGAAGCTCTTCTAAAGCTGACATGATGCTTAAGTATTTTATGAGCTTAGGAGTATGAAGGAAATTAAGAGACCTAATTATTTAGATAGTTAGGTGAGAGTATGTTTGGTGCCATGTGAGATGGTGCCCCACTGTGGATAATGAAGGTTCGGGTGAGGCTAATTGCGGTGATGGTCAGATGGGGGTGACCATTCAAGGGTTTGAATGGTACCTAAGGTGAGGTGAAGAATCCTTGAGGATTGTGATTGACGCACCTTGTTGGGGAGTTGGTGAGTGAGTGGCTTCGGGGTGGCTTTGGACGAAGCAACTCATTGTGGGGTGAGAAGATTCACTTGTGATAGAGCAACCGCCCCATGGATTTTATGGTGAGCAAGGGTGTACATGCATGAGTGAGATAGTGAAATAGTGAGGATTAGAGAGAAGGAAAGTGTGAGAGAGAAGAGTTACTGGTGGTTATGAGAGGAGAGAGAAGGGAGAGATATGAGAGAGAGATGGGAGAAAGAAATGGGATGAAATAAGAAATGAGAAGGAAATGAGAGAGAGATGAGAGGAAAGGGGCTTGAGTAGGTGGTGAGAGAGAGAGAGAAAGGAGAGATAAGGGAAGAAGGAGTGGCCCATGACTAGAGTGAAAGATGAGAGGGGGAGAAGAGAAAGAGGAGAGAGGAGAGTGGTCATGTGGCTTAACCACGAGCTCGAGTGTGTGAGAGTGAGAGAGAGTCAGTGAGAGAGAAAAGTGAGAGGGAGAGTGACGGGCCCACTGGCCAGAGCAAGGGGGAAGAGAATAGAGAGAAAAGAGATAGAGTGGGGAAGAGAGAGACGAGAGAAAGAGTGACGGTATGGGCCGGGACCCAATTTTGATTGTGCTGGACCTAAGCTCTGCAACAGGTCAGGCCTTTCCTCATTCTGACACCGTTTGAGGCGTTTTTCCTATTTTATCCTTGGGGGTTTTTATCCTCAAGATTTATGCAAGGGTAGGGGTAGTCTTTTTGCATTTTCTTTGGCCATGAGCCCCTTGTCCTTTTCCAAAAATGACACTTTTTTCTTTGTGGACCATTGTAAAATTGCCCCTTTGCGAGGAGATATGGGGAAAACCCATATTTTCACATTTTTCACCCATGCATAAAAAGGAAAAGGGTCACTCATTTTCATCACTCTTTCTCATTTTCCTACTTTTTAGAGAGAGAAAATAAAGGGGAGACCATTTTAGAGTGAGAAAGTGGTGTTTTGGGAGAGAGGCTTTGAAGTGTGGAGGTCATGACAAGCTCTTCTCAATCCCATAAGCAAAGTAAGAATTTCCATCTCCTTTTTTTAGTAGTTTCCAATGCTTTTGATGACTTTGATGCTTTTTGTATGTCTCATTTTTCCATCTTTTCCATACTTTCTCATTTTTATGTATAAATAACTATCTTTATACATAGTGTAGCTCTCTTATACATAGTTTGACATTCTTGTTATACATTTTTTAGTATAGTCATGCTTCTTGAGCATAGTCATGCATCTTTGAGCATAGTTATGCACTTTTTAGCATAGTCTTGTATCATCTAGGCATCTTTTTGGCATCTTCTTGTACTTCCATGTATTCTCATGCATTTTTAAGACAGTCTTGCATTTCTGAGCATGATCGTGCTAGTTATGCATGTTTTAGCATAATTGTGCATAGTTTGACACTTGTATGCATAGTCAAGCATTTCTATCCATGTTTTGGCATTTTTGCATGCTAGAAAAGGGGGCTCTTCGGTGTCATATTCTTGTTGGGCTTGACCCATGGACTCATGATTTCTTGAATACCCCGGGTGACTTGGACTAACAAAGAACGTTTTTGTACATCTCCAGTTTTAGGAGAGATGCTGCCAAATTTTTCTCAAATTCTAGATTCCATTTCTTTCCCATTGTAGCATGAGATTTCTTGAACTTCTTTCCTTGCTTATGTCTTACCTTTTTAATTTGCACCTCTTACACAAGGGAAGTTCTTGATATGAAGAATCTACCATGACCCGGGGATTAGGAATCGATGGTTATATTGGTGAATTCTTTACCAAAAGCTCATCTCTTAGAACTCTTGAGAGCGTTTGTGACCTGAGGTGGCCCTGAAGCATCACTTTTGTGGGTGAAGATGCTCGATTTCACCTTCATGAAGCTGAAGATGGTGAATCACTAGTGCAAGACAATGGTATTCTTATATTTCATTCTCTCCACCGTAATTATGATTCACATTTGGACCTCCCCACTTTAGCGAAGAGAATGATGAAGAACAAAGGCTTAACCTGGTCTTCTCAAGGCCTTCAATTAGAAGGCGAGCACCAATACATGCAACGATACAACACTTGAAATTTTCCTATCCTGCAATATCACTCCAAAGTACTCAAGTCATATTCTCTAGCTTTGGCTTGCCAATGTTCAGCTGGGTATTACGACTGATGCCCCAACACCAAGCGAGCGCATTCTAGAAACTTGGAGCTATGTGAGCAATAGCTGGCTTTTTTATCATGGTGAAGGAGGAATGTCCCTTCTTGACATGCATTTCATAGGCGGGTTGCCTATGTTAGAAGAAATGTACGAAGAGTTCATACTCAGTAATTGGGACATTTGGAGATCACCTCATACATGGTGAGGCACCTTCCCCGGGCTTCGGGAGCTTTTTGAGATTTATCTGCTGTTACTTTTGAAAGGGATGGGGACTACGTGAACTTTGGCTAATGGAAGGCATTCTTTTATGGGAATTGCAAAGATAAAGAAGATTGACTATAGTGTCAACGGGGGCGATGACACTAAGAAGAAGGGAAATGAGAGTAAAGCACATGTGATTCTTCTCGGAAGGTCTGGGAAGGAATACATATATATGGCGGCTTATCTTACTCTCTTTTTATGCAAATTCATTTTTCCTGCTCAAGAGGTAGTCAGATTTGAGCCAGGTGTTTCTTTGTGGCTTATGAGCTAGCTCAAGGGCATCAGTATGCCCTAGCTCAACCTGTGTTATGCATAATCTACCACATATTCACCGCTGTGTGGGTACTCTGAGAAACTTAATTTTTGAGAAGGAGACATTTGATCACTTCCATAGTCTTATAAATGACCTGGAACGATGGAGAGTCGAGGCTTTGAGGAGTGAGGCTGACTTGTGGGAGCAAAGCAATTCTTGAATGACTGTCTTAAAGGACACACTTGCTCAACATCAGAGTTTGATGGTCAGTTATGCACAAAAGGAGATCATCCTTGTTACTCATCAGACTCATCTGAGGAACCGGGGCACAATACACCTTACTGACTTGAAGGTTCTTCGAGAGGACTTAGAGAAGATGTAGGCCCGTTATAACGAGCTGGAGGCAGAGCTGAACCAATGGAGAGCAGAGGTCCAGGTCAACTCGAAGGAATTAGAGAAGTTAGAGGCCGAGATGGAGGTGGCCAGTGTGTTTTTTGAGCAGCTTGCACTAGCGGTCATGAGTCTTAAATAGCGTGCGAAGACAACCTCGAAGCATTCTTAGGTGGAAATGGTGAGGATTCAAAAAGCCCTTGATAGCTTTTAGGGGTTCCGATTTTCTTGCCATCCCTCTTGTTTATCTTCTTCATTGTGATTGCAAGACTGCAACCACAATTTTTGCAACTCTTTTGCTCATGAAATGAATGCCACTCCCTTTGTCTTTACTTTGCTTGCTTCTCTTGCTTTGTGATTTTTGTATTTCTTTCCTCTTCATGGCCGGCCTTTGTCTCCTCAAAGGGGGAAAAATAAAAAAATCCAAAAGTTAAGAAGGCCTACTATTATATGTCAGTTTTGATGTATTGACATCCCAGACACAAATAAGAAGAGAGCCAGTGACAAGCTAGTCCCGCTGGTGCCCAAGAAGTCGTCAGACTAAGAGAACACTGCAGAATAAGCCTGACTAAGCAACCTTATGAAAAGTACCATCACGCCACAAAGAGACCTTTGTAGACTGCCCATTTTAAATATGGAAACTTCTGTGGTTTTTGAACCTTAAGACCATGCTGACCTAGTAAACCCAAAATCCATAGTTCACACAGCCTACCCTATGACCCGGAACCAATTTGTCTACCCGGAACCCTGCAGAAACCCTATTTTGACCCAAAATCCTGCAAAGCACCCTGTTTTAGCAAAAACATCATTAAAAATAGTAAAAAAATATGTTTTGACCCAAATTTTCTCTGAGAGCTTCAAATGAGGCTGAGGAACACACTTGAAAATAAAAAAGAAAAAAGAAAAAAGAAAATTCAATTTGGACCACTTTTGGTTTGGACGACACTAGCAGTGTCGCCCAACCCAGATTGGGCGACACGAGTGGTGTTGCCCTTACCATTTTGGCCCAGATTGGAAATTTTTCTTCTTGAATTGATTTCTCACCTTTCTGACGTTTTTTATCATTTTATTTGGGCGACACTAGGTGTGTCGCCTGGGCGACACTAGTGGTGTCGCCCAAATCTGTACCCCCAAAAACGATGTTTTTTGGATAGGGATCTATTGGTTACGGAACTATATCCTTTCCAACAGAGCCTTGATCCTTATAAAAGTTATTTTTCGTGGCCTTTGAAAGACATCTCTAGACGGCTTCAAAAGATTGAAACCCTGGGAAAGACTTAACTGAGAAAACCCTAACCCTAACCCTATGCTTGAGAAACCCTAGACCTAGGGCACAACAACCCTAGATCTGAACTATCTTTAGGGCACAACATCCCTTCTACACCAGAGATCTTCTGGTCAATATCGGAATCAGAGAGGCAAAGAGGACATTGGTACTGATACGGGCGAGTTCTCGAAGGGTCGGGAGTCCCGGGCCATTCGGCCCGATTCGGTATCGTTGTCTTCCCTTTTTTATTCTTCTTTTACTGTTTTAATTTTATTTTGATCTTATTTTGATTAGTTTTTTTAAAACTCGTGTTTTTAATGCTTTGGATCATGCTAGCTCTGCCACAGATCTGAGAGCAAATTTGCTCGTTTTCGAGCATATCTGACCTCAGATCAGAATTTGATTTGTCCCACTTTCTCTACCACCTCTTTTCATCAATTTATGGTGTCACGATCTGAGAGATCTTCATCGAAATATCTATTTGATTTTGCATCGTAAATAGTTTGGCGCCCACTGTGGGGCATTTCAAGCATGATCCAAGCTCCAAAATACGATTTTATTTCACTGTTTTTCACTGATTTCACTCACAAAAGGTCCCAAAAATTGGTTGTGACCAGGATCCAGGGTTTCAGTGCTGTGAAAGCCTGTTTGTTCTAGGCGACACTAGTCGTGTCGCTTGGTCACCACCAGTGCTGCCCAAATCCAGGGCGACACTCCCCGTGTCCCCAAATTTAAAAGTTTTAGAATCTTATGAAATGTAGATTTTCTCTAGGATCTCTCTTTTGACTTCTAAAAAATGTTCAGATGAAAATGAAATTTTTAAAAATAACAAAAAAAATATTTTACTTGATACGGATCTGTTATGTCTGTACCGTTCTACTTTTCTCTGTTTTAATTAATTTCATCATAAATATCGTTTTTCCTTCTTTTAAAATTTTATTATAATATTATTTCATCAAAATCCATAAGAAAAAAATAAAAATAAAATAAAAAAATAATTTTTATGGTTCGCCTAGCCTGCAAAGGCGACACTAGTAATGCCCGCTTGGGCGACACCACCCATGTCGCTCAACTGCAAGTGTCCCATAAAATTTTTGGGACCCCACAAGTCTCTTTAAGAGACTCTTGGCTCCTTGTTTACCATGTTTTTTCCTAAAATAAAAATTTTAAAAATATCAAAAAAATTATTTTTCTTAAGTCTGTTATGTTCCTAGTTTTTATTTTATTTTATTTTAGTTTGTTAATTTTGACTGAAATCATGTTTTCCCTAATTTCACCATGCTTAGCTTAACTGTGCTTTATCAAATTTAAAAAGATAAAAAATAATTAAAAAATAAAAAAAATACATTGAAGGTTGCTTGCACCCTCCCTGAGTCGTGTTCTATTCGAGTCACCCTCGACTCGGGCCACACTCGACATAGCACAAACTGTGCTTGGTCTCAATGTTGTGATTGTACCTTCCTAGGGGTTGCTTTCCCCTCCATCTATACTGTACTTCGAGCAAACTTTGCCTCGAAGCATTCACTGCTAAGCGCGATTCGTGCATTGTGTGTTTGTGTTCTTGACTTTATTTTTATTTGCGTGCTTCTTTACACACTCCAGCACACACCAGATCAGGAATGCTCAGGAAACCAGCAAACAAATATTTCAAAAAACCCCAAAATCCACGTTAATGACTTGCGGGGAACTTATCTTTGAGAGTCGAGGGAGTTGGGATTCGTGTAACTTTAATTGTGAGCGCCCCTCCATAATCCTTTGCCTCAAAGAAACTCTGCGTATAGTAGGACCTGGTGAACATCCTATAACAGGAGGCCAGGACTTATGTGGGGACCTATATCAACCTAGCTGCATTTCAATAGTTAGGAACCCACTCTCAAGCCAAGCTTACCTATAATCTAGATCAAAAGTTTTCGTGTGTTGTGCTTGCTTTTTTATGTTGGTTAATCTTAGATCTCAGTCCGGACTCGCCTTGGTCGGAGCTGAACCCTCTGGAATCAAGTCCAGGCTTGTATCCAGCTTAGCCCAGGTCTGAACTAGGTTCCGCTTTGGTCCGAACTTAGGCCCCCTCTTGGTCCGGCCGAAGGCTCGTTCTTAGTTCATCTTTGATCCAGTCTGAGTCCATACCTGGTCTGATCATCAAAATTCTCTAGGTCCAAGTTCAGGCTTATACTTAGCCTAGCCTAGGTCTGAACCAGGTTCACACCCAGGTCTGAACCTAGGCCCCATTTTGGTCCTAGCCTAGGGCTCGTGCCTAGCTCAACTTTGATCCAGTCTGGGTCCATACTCGGTTTGATTATCACAACCCTCTAGGTCCAAGCCTAGGCTTGCACCCAACTCAGTCCAGGTCCGAACCAGGCTAACACCTCGGTCTGAACTTGGACCCACTCTTGGTCTGAGCTGAGACTCGTACCTATCTAGTCTAGGTCTCAGTCTAGGTTCTAACATAGTTCTAAGCTTAGAGTTGCTTCTAGAGCTAGATTAGGCTTACCCTAGTTCAGGGTCTGAACCAAAACCCATTGAGTCTAGATTCTAGTCTAGTATTAGCTTAGGTCTTAGTTGAGGTTTTACCCCTAGAGTCAGGCTAGGTCTGCCCTAAGTCATCGAGTCCAGATCTTACCTAAGTTTAGATATCACCATGTCAGTCACTCAAGGAAACAATGATGATCACTCCACGACCGATTCTAAGCCTAACCTGCCCAAACCTAGGGACCAGTATGCTACGATCCCTTGGGATTATGGACAGACTTCAGGTCAATCCATTATACAACGCCCATGTCTCCAATTAGAGGCAAAGTCCCAAGGGTCCACTCCTAATCCTGAGATCTGTATGGTCTGAAAAGCTAGTTCAATCCAAAAGACTTTGAATAGTCAAGGGGTCCGACTTGGGGCCATCCCGCAAGGGCTCTTAGGCAACCAAAGTAGGAGTTGAGTGAGGGAAGATGTTCATGCAGTATCAAATGCCAATTCTCGTAACTCGAATCAAGATAACCCTGAGGTGCACGATCTCAAAACCAAGACCCACCTAGATCTAGGGGATCCAACCGAACCTCTAGCCACCATAGTACAACTCATGATGTCCTGAACACTGTACAAAGCAAAGGTATCAATCTAGACTAACCCTTCGGTGAAATAGGCGTCCAAGATGCTCTTAAAAGTCTGGTTGACCTAGGTTACACCGTTCATGCCCCAACTTACGGGTTGATCCCAAACCAACTTAGTGGCATAGGTCAACCCTTAGAACAACCGAGTTAGCCGATCCTTCAATCGGTCCCTCTAGTTCAACCGGTCCAACAAACCGTGCAATTTTTACAGCCGATGACGACACTTATCGGTCAGTATGCTCCTCAGGCACAAATGTATCAAACCGCCTTGGTGACTGCGTCTCGTCAATCTCAGGCCCATGCAGGCCAACATGTACCCCAAGTTTCAACTCATCAGTCTATGCGTGGGAACCCACCGACCGGTGGGCCTATTGTCATGCCAAATACTCAACACGAAGGCACCTTGAAAGCAATGCAAGATACGCTTGTAAGAATGGGCATGCATGAAATTCTACCCCCGAAGGCCTATGTTCATGAGACCTTTGGAGGCATGGAAGACCTTCACCTAGAATTTTTCGTCCCAAAATTTAGAAACAAGTTCAATGGGAAGAGTGATCTCGATACTCACGTCAACACATACCTCCTCTCCGTTCGAGCTTTGTGAGACATGCCTAATTAACTGAAAGCCATATTTTCACAAACATTGACTGGCGAGGCCTTGAGCTGGCATCGGAGAACAATGTTTGCTCGACCACACATCATTCCAGATGAAATGTTCAACGTATTTGTCTCTTACTATAGCGGGTTGACACCAAGACCTCTCCTCTTTCCCTAGGTGAGCTTAGTGCAACGAAATAAAACCCAAGAGAATCCTTCAAAGATTTCAACAGTCCATTCCGCGAGGTGGCGATGCGGGTCATAGAATGTCCACTTACAGACCCAGTTAAGATCTCCATAGTCTTAGAAAATGTCGCTCCTAAATACATGACCTTCTTTAGCCAAGGTCTTATCCCCCACTCTTTCGACTCCATGATTGAGTGGGTGGTGTGAAATGAAAGGGCCAGAGGGACACCGCTCAGCACTAGGCCCAACAATAAACCGATAACAAATCCCCAAAATAAGAACAAAAACAATAACAATGGGAATACTTCTGGTCAAGTAAATGAGATTGTCGTTAACGGACCGGCTCAAGGTTCAGCTGCTCAATGCAACAACCAGAACCAATACCGAAGGGGTCAGTCTAGAGCCAACACTCAAAACAATAACCAAAGGCGAGAGGATCATTTCACCCCTCTCAAAGACCCATTAAAAAAGGTGCTAGAATTACTCCTGGCTAGAAATATTGTTTATCTCCCACCACCATTTGAACCACCATTTCAAGTTATGGATAAGAGCAGGTGGTGCAAATGACATCAAAACCATGCTCATGATACTCAAAATTGCTTGTATTTCAAATAGGTGATTAAAGGGTTAATCAATAGGGGGGACATCACTGTTGTACCTAAAAATCAACCTGTCGAAGAACCTAATCAAAACATGAGTATCTTTACAAATCCTCTCCCTAAAAATTTGGTCACAATAGCCAAAACGCCGGGAGCTCAAGACAACTCAAAAGAGAACATCGTCATGCATATGATTGAGAGTGGAGGTGAAGAAGATGATCCCAGTGAATACATATTTGCTTGTGATCATCATTTTCAAGAGCCTGAAGAAGATCTTTTGAGACTTCTCAGAGGAAGCCCTTCATCTCTGAACCTCGATAACCTTCCCAAGTAGGACCGATATGACGAAGATGATACACTAGAGATCGATATGGTCAGGACCAACAAAAAGGGATCATCTTCCAAACAAGGGGCCAACACCCCAAAGTATCCCATTACTCTCGTTAGGGCTGACCCTATCGAGCATCAAGCTGGTGAAGTTGATTCCCTAACCCGAAAAGGCCGAGTGTTAAAACCCATTCAATTGATGGTCGATACTCTCGATGAAAGAATGAGAAACACCTCAAAAGCCAGACAACCAGCAAGGGTCACAGATTAAGAAATTCAAGGATCCGCAACCACCTACGATCTGCAGGCTCATCTCGGGAAGATCCAAGCTCAGATCTCCATTTGGAACTACTCGCCAACTCACCAGCACATAGAGCCCAGATCAAAAAGGTCCTCGCTAAGACACACATCCCGAGCAACACACAGCCGGATGAGTTGTGTGGAATGAATAACCAGCTAATGGCACCAACGCCGATTGTGTTCATGAACGATAACATCCCAGCCAACTTGAACCGCTTTCATGTCCAACCTTTGCACATCACTGTTTTTATGCAAGGATATGAGATATAGAGAGTGCTTGTTGATAATGGGGCTTCCTTACATATATGCCCTATGAAAATAGTGAAGCAGATAGGAAAAAGCCAGGAAGACTTCGAGCCATGTCAACTAACTATCACTGCATACGATGGGACTAAGAGACAAGCCGAAGGCATGTTGCCTCTCACACTCAAGATTGGCCTTATTGTCCAAGTGATAAAGTTTTATGTCTTGGATATAAAACCTTCATTCAACATGCTGTTAGGAAGACTGGGGTTGCATGAAAGCCTCATGGTCACCTCTACACTCCATCAATGCCTCAAAGTTTCGACTAAAAACGGCATCGCGATGGTATGTGCCGAACCCCCTTCTTTTCTCAATCCTAGTATACATAACAGGAAGCTAGCTGTAGGGGTCAGGCTCAGAGAAATCTCGCTCGCTTCCTTCGAGCAAGCTGATTGTGCCACCTTATGCCTATTTCAAAGCCGGATGAAGCCTTCAAGCTATCCCGGCTTTGTATATGGAGGCATTCAAAGGCTCGATCCTCTCGATGCCTGTTCTTGAAAACGGCCAAACATGATCCTCGAATCCCCAACGGGGAATAATTATTCTTCCACATCTCAGTACACATAAGAACTGAGAATTGAAGCCTTTTTGTTGACCTGGATTTGAAGGTATGCACAATCAGCTCTAATACATCCAAGTGTGCTCATCCAATGATACAAACCTAGGAACATAACTAGTCGATCACTCCTCTATCTCGAGAATCGTTGGAAGCATACCACTGAATCCCAGTGCCAAAAAATGGATAGGCGTAGGGTGGCCATCTAACCAACCTGCGTGTCTAGTCCCATAAGGGACGCCTCTTGTGATCGTTAAAATACTATTGAAAATTCAAAACATTATAAAATTGATAATAATGGAAAAGAATTTTAAAAAATAGCGAGCACCCAAGATAGCCCAACAATGGTACATAATACCCAAGACGACGAATTGGACGATAAAGATGAAGATCAATAGAGCCAAGAGTCTAAAGAAATCCCTCAACCTGAGGAACTTACTTCTCATGTTGAGAAATTCAACTAGAGGTTCGATGGTGACCCAACGGCTATCATTGAAGAGACGATCAATGTAAACCTAGGAACTGAGAAGGACTCAAGGTTAACCAAGATTGGAATCTCCCTATCTCCTAAGAAGCGGAAAAATATGATTTCATTTCTCAAGGAATATAGCTATTGTTGGAAGGTATTTTTCATCAACATGGGGCCCCCGCTCAATAAAGGCCTAGCAAGTAGTGAAAATTTTGACAGTCGTAGAACAACCCTAGAACTGGCAAAGATCTTCATGAGGTCTCTCAAGAGTATCCTGCCAGGTTTCGTCCCATTTCGACATGTATAAGGCAGTGCTGACTGAGAAACAGTTTCGGCAGAATCAGCCCCTGACACCTTGAAACGGGCCCCTATAACTAGAGCTACATTTTCAGCATCTCAAATTGTTGTGGGACCACCACTATTAGATCCGGTACGGTTGAAAACCCCAAGGGTCAAGTTTCACCTCAAACGGACATTCTAAGAAGAAGTTATAGGCGAAAGAGTGAAACAAGAGAAGCCGCACGCTATTCCCGTGTGGCCACCCAGTAACACTACACCATTGAAGGAACAGTCATGACCAGTGACTTTCGACGCTCATATCTCACTTGTCCTAAGTTGAATTGTGCTCAAATTTGGTGAGCATGTTCGTCTAGTCAAGAGAGTGATTCGATAAGTGACATGCCCTATGATGATACCCGAGCATGAAGAAAAGCTAGATAGAAGTTGCTGATCCGTGAAGAAAGTGCAAGAAATTCAGTAGCGTCGTGCCTTGCTCGAGTGGCCAAATCACGCCGTTCAAGAGCTCGATCGACGCGAGACCAAATTCATTGTGGGCATAAGGTCACGGGCCATCTCTAACCTGAACCCCGTACATGATTAATGGTCGGATTCTCCACATGAAGCCGATGAACAGACTGCAAATTCCATCGCAAGAATCCTTGATTCCGGCCAAAATTCCAAACTTATAAAATCTTTGTTCGGCCATGGAATTGAGTTGCGTTTGGTGCCCCGTGATCGTAGTGGCATGCTCAGTGTGATTCAGTAAAGAAAACACAGAATAACATCGAGGATCGAACACACTATTGATCCAAAGTTTCAAGATCTACTCAAATTTCAAGCCACATGATCGTGCACCAAAAGCATGATCCATGGCACAATGTTGATATCAAATTGATTTCCATGCTGAGCCCTACAAGAAAACAATCATCGTATGATCAACCAGGTATCAGAATGACCCCGGATTAGCCATGCAAGTTGACACTAGTACTAGGGCAACACATGGACTATTATGGAATTCCACAACTTGTTAGGAAGAGGCAAATTTTTCATTTTGCACCCTATTTTTTAATTTCTTTTAATTCAATGTAATCTTAATTTCAAGCAATTGGGGTTACTTTTGATCTTTCACCGATATTTGAGGCACACTTCTATCTATACGTACCATCATTGTACGTAAAGAGAGGAGACATATGCATACACACACAAGAAAGAGTTTTCACTTAATACAAGTTTCTCTTTCTTACCATCGTTGTGTCACGCCTGAGAGAGGGAGTGAGGTGAGATAAACTTTTGATCGGTAGCTTTAGGTTTGAGGTAAACTTTCTCTCTCTCTTCCCCCTCTCTTCTCCTTCTTCTTTGTCTGAGTTCCTTGCAGGGGTCATGCACGATAGTGGCAGTGCCGTGCATGCCTCTCTCTTGGTCTCACAGGGTGCGCGTGGCGATGGCAGTGCCATGCGCGAGTCTCCTTCCCCTTCTACTCGTCTGTTTATTCCTTCAAGTGAGGTCTGTAGACGGCGCTGCCCATCGCTGCCCACAGACGTAGCTTTGACGTCTTGGTGAAGAGTTTAGACGGCAAGGTTTGTTGCCACCGGTAGGGGTCTCTTCCTGTTGCACGTCAGTGTAGACGGTGATACCTATCGCTGTCCACTAGGGGCTTTGGCAACACCTATTACTGTCTGTGAGCCTCTTCCGCGGGCTCGGTGCTCTTCGCCGTTCTCCCTACATCCCGCGCGTATCGCCATGTGACCTAGGAGAAACTATCGCCGTGTGCCTCGTCAGGAGCTAGCGCCGTCCACAAGGGATTTTCCATCTCCTTGCATTGCCCACCGTGATGCTTATTGAGGTTAAAATTTTCCCTTCTCTTTGCTATCTCGTTCTTTCCTCTTCAACTCTTTCTCCTCTCACCTGACTGAGGGTAGGCCTAGCCTATCACTGACGTGCCGACCTTGGTTTCGAGTAGTATTGCTATCGTGATGGTCCTGAGAACCATGGCCATCTTGCTACCACTCCGAGTCAGTGATTTCTGGTTGTCATGCTAGCCTCACCCCTACGTCAAACTCTCTTCTCTTTTTTATCTTTCACTGAACCTTGCACTTCATCGTCTTCTCATATGAACGTGCATTACCCTAAGACAAGGGTGGGTCCCTTCGACCCACTTGTCTTACAAATTAGCCATAGAAGTCTGGTGCAAAAAAACAAGAGGATTACAGGTGTAGGGAGGCGATTCCGAACGAGCTCAAGCAGTTGGGGGGCTTTCTTCGTGAAATAAGAGGGTACCCACACAAGCCAGCTCGAGTAAGCCTTGAACCCACCTAAAATTCCTCTCTCATTAGTTAGTATACCTGCCCTTGCCTTTGAGAAAGGTTTCGAGAGAGCGATCTCAAGTCTTAGGTTCATCAGAAACCCGAGACACGTGGTGCTAGATCACCTAGATCCGGAGGGTGAGATCGAGGCACCTAACCAACTTGACGACTCCACTAGAGACTGACTACCCCTTAGTCAGTTGATGCTTGTTTAACCAATTGCTGCACCGATTTCTATGGCACTTGAGTTGTTCAACCTGTTCATCCAGGTTAGGGACTTCCTTATCCCTGCACTCGTGGCTGTCTCAGGGAAGCAAGTCGCTCAAGCCTCCTTCCCTACTCTCCTTATGAGATAGGACTCATGATCTGGCTCCCAGATTCTCACCTGGATCGGTGTGAGAGGGGACTTAAAGGTCCCTGCCTCCCTGCTTTCTCACCCTAGTGGACTCTCCACTAAGGCCCCTTACATGGGTAGCACTCCTATTGCCACACACCCTTCTACTGGTAAATCTCTTGCCAGTCATATTGCTACGGTACGTCGGAAGGCTGCCCCGTCCATCCCTACGAAAGTCAAGCAAACTAACATTGCTTCTAAGGTTCGCCGCAAGGCAACCCCCTGTTTTCCTTCACTACTCCGCTCCTCCACACTTGGAGGGTCGATACATAGAGGCGGAGGTTTTGATGTCTTCACCCCTTGCACACACTCAAAGGCTCGTGGTCTATCCACTCGAGCCACACCTTGAGGCAACCCTCATGTTGCCTTGAGCTTGCATCCAGGGCCAGGCCTTCTCGGGCCGAACCCTACATGCACTTCGCTTTCCACAGCTTGGGGCAGCACTAGCTCTATGCTACCTCGAGCATAGGGGGATCGACCCTTCCGTCTTACCTCGCGGCACACACAACTTCACCTTGTGAGAGACAAGCTCCCGCCTCGTCCCTCAAAAACAGCTTGTGGGTCCTCAGGTCGAACCCATTGACCGAGCCCGGGCCGACCCCCAAGTCCCCCGGATCACTACCCTTAAAGGTGCATATGCACCATCTTTGCAGGTCCCTCTCTGATCCAGACTCAGGCGAAGTCATGAACCAGCTTCTTCCTTTGCCATTTCCCCAACGCCAGGCAAGCACCTCGACCTCTGATACTCAAAGGTCTTCCTTAAGAGTACCATCTTGAGCCAGCCCCGAGTCAACTGAACACTCGGGCCTGACAAAGGAATTCAAGGCAACGAATTGATGTCAAACGGAGGCCTTCAGCCTCCAAGACAAGAACCCAAGCTGCCCTCCATCCTTGGGCCCCACTCCCTAGTCCAGCTCATAGACATGGCCCTCGCCTATTCGAAGAAATTGGGGCAGTCCAAGTCCGAGGCTCAACTCTAGAATGAGGTCTACAGCGGCCTCAAGATCAAGCAGAAAAGAGGCTCGTGGATCATGAACAGGGAAACCTTCAAGGCAGTCGAGGTCGCCACCCCTGACGATCTCTTGCCTTGTAATCCCTTCTTCCCTCTTCAAACTCCCAAGCCTGAGCAAGTCTAGGAATACTATTCAGTGATCGCCACCTAGAAGTCACGGTACCAAGACCGTCAAGAGCCGGTCCTCACAAGATCGGCATACAAAGCCTGAGTCCAGTTGGGGCAAGTTGAGCCCATCCAGATTGACTTGCCACGCATGACTCGCAAGCCTCGATAGTCTACTGCATCACCTGACTCTGACCTCTCAGAAGAAATGGTTAGTGTCATGGTGATCAATGACCAAAACGACACTCAGGAGGAGTGGATCAACAAGTTCGAGGAAATGATGCAAGCCATCCTCGGAAAGATGGAGCGCCTAGAGGCCTCAAGGTCCCCTTCTTTGTATGATTCCCTGACTGGTGAGGACACAGCTCCTAGGTAGACTCCCCCTTCGGTCTCCCATGATAGCTCCTCTTCTCGCGGGGTCTCGCAAACTGACATAGAAGCTACGGTGGCCCATAGCCTTAAGAACAGGGTCCCCGGCATGCAGGAGACGCCACTCTACCAAAAGCTGTATCCTTTGTAAATTGACTAGGTGCTGTTCCCCTAAACTACCAAAAAGGGAAACTCCTTCTGTTCAATGGCACCACATCTCCTCACTAGCATACGGCCCACTTCCAAGAGGTCTGCCGGGAGACGGCAACTCACAGACGTCTCCTCCTTTGCTAGTTCATCTAGACTCTCGAAGGACCTGCCTTCCAGTGGTATGCTTGGCTGCCACCAAACTAGGTGCACACTTGGCAAGCAATGGAGCAGTTGTTCTACCAACACTTCTACGAAGTCCAAAGGAACGTGGAAACCATCGAGCTCCTCACCTTGATGTAAGACCCTGGTGAGCCGGTTAACAAGTTCATCACCCGATGGAGATAGTTGGCGACCTTTCACTCCACTCCCATGACCGAGAAGGAAGCAGTCCAGACCTGCATAAGAAACATGCTTCCCGAGATCACCCTACATGTCGAGGCATCCAATCCACCCTCCATGTCGGAGCTCATCTCTAAGGCAGTTCGTATTGAGGGATTGTTCAAGCACCACGATAGCGCTCGTCAGCAATCCTCTGGCTCAAACTCTTGCTCCAGTAGTCGGGGCAATCAAAAGGCAGTGATCAGCACGAACGTCATTGTGACTAACACCAAAGGCGCGGCTCCCCAAACTCTCGACCTTTCTAAAGCACAGACGCCTCAGATAGGGGGCAAGCAATAGTCTTCCATTTCGATCCTCCCTCTTAAAAATAGTAAGCAGAATGACTACAGGACCCAACACCAAAATAATTTACCCCTTTGACATGGAGTGGACCCTTGCACTGCTCGAACTGCTGTTAGAAAAAAACATGATCCAACTGCCAGAGGTCACCACTATAGAGTCGCCAGGGCAGGAGTTGAATGAGAAGTATTGTGCCTATAATAGGTGAGTAGCCCACCCCACTCACGACTGCTACAAGCTCAACGACACTATCGAGGCCCCTATCAATAAGGGCTAGATAAAGCTCGAAGAGTTGAAAAAGGCATTTGGGGTAGCTGAGGTATCTCACATAGTCAGGATCCAAGAGGATGATGGGGCACCCGTTATCCTTCATGCATTTTTCTCTATAATGCTCGAAGAAGGGATAGTCACCCCAAAGCCAACAAGGCAGCCCAAGTTTCTGCCTCTAGAGACCGAGAACCTCTGGTGCATGTACCACCAGATATGAGGTCATGACATCAACAAATGCATTAGCTTCCATAAACTCTTGGTAGAAAAGATGCAGCAGTGTCAGGAGGTTCAGGGCGACCTGGCACGACACCCTCAGGTCGCTCTTCTGCTTGTGTAAGAAGACCCCCTGACGTAAGCCCAGCAAAATACTGAGTAAGACCCTTTGCAGGCCCTCTTTGAGGCAATGCTCCAGTTGGGTCTTGTCACCCCCAAGTCAGCCAGGCAGCCTTAGTGTCTTGCTTAGGGCATGGAAAAACTCTAGTGGCCCTATCACCAACTGTGGGGTCACGAACTCAAGGAGTGCACTGGGTTCGAGGCCATGGCCACGGAGAAAGTCAAGCAAGGCCACATCGTCTGTGCAATTCTCTCAGGACACGTCCAAGCCCTTGCTCCTATTCAAGAGGAAGCCTTGCTACAAGCCCCTCATGAGCATGCACTGAACCTTTCAGAGCCCTCGACCTCTCAGCCTTGGGAAGTCTACCATGGGCGAAGCAGGCCCAAATCCTTAAAACGTGAGGCAGTCTACCAAGCTAGGGCCAGCCACTCACCAGCCTGATAGGGCGGTCCAAACACCCCCTCAGGGATCCTGAAGGAGACGGTGAGCCCCTAGGTCAGCCTGCCGAGGGAATCATCTTCTCAGCCACTAGTCGAGGAAGAATTCCTCAGACCCCTTCCTCCGCTGTCGACGTTGCAGGACTTCATCCCAGGTGAAACTCACCTCATCTTATCGTCCAATCAGGCAGACGGCCCTGATTTATCAATATCTCAGGAGTCAGCCAAAATGGGTGACGACGTTAAAAGCACCCAACAACGGTCAAAGCCGGGGCATGACCTTAAATACCCCTGCAAACATCCAATTTCAGCGACAACGTAAAAAACTGTCTGGAACATTCTAACTCTTCTTCTCCTTTCCCCTCCTCTGTTCCTTCTGTAGGTACCGCGTGGTGATGCCCAGATTTCGACACTCTAAATAAAGAGTTCGAAGGCACCAACCTCACCATTTCGCAGTAAGAGTGCCTCAAAGAAATGCCTGCCCCATGAAGAAGTGGCAAAACCACTTGGAGAAGTTAGCCTCAGTCCCACCAAGGAGAATGGTTACAAGCTAAAAGAAAAACCAACAACCTTTGAGTCAGCTTCAATTCATCTGATGAGTATATCAAACATACAAGGCGGACTTCTTTGGCAAGGAACTGATCTATGATGGAGAGCATACCCTGTTCACAGTGGATGCCCTTCCACAGAACAATATGAACTTCATAGTGGTGCTGGAGGACTTAGCTTCCAACACACTATGGTGACAAGCCTCCTCGTTTGCCATCACTCTTGACCCCCGCAAGACATTGCCGTCCGAGGACATCGTCGTCCGAGGTCATCGCCATGCGCAACACAATGTTATGTCCTATCATCACCACGGGCAGGCTAACGCTGGGCGGGACTATCGTCGCGAGCCTCACGGCTCCAAGCGTGGCTATCACCATATTTGACCCGGGGACATGCGAAGGCGGCGCTGCATGTGACTTAATGGCATGCGTCACTTTGAAGCACCCGAGTTCCCAATGTTCCCCATTTCCGGGGGGCATTGATACCTCTTTGGTTCCCCCAATAGTCACCCCTCGTCAACAACCCACCTTCCTGCAACCTTTCGCCTTCCCCGCAATCCTTCGGGTTTCGCTGAAAACACACCTTCGCCCACCAGGAAAATCCTTCCCACCTTCTTCTCGTTGTTGGAGTTAGAGAAAAACCATCAAAAGTCCCCAAAACAAGCTCCCTTAAGTCCCTGCGATCCTGCGGATTGCCCTTCTCCGTGGTTTCCCACTTCAGTAGTTCACCAAAGCTCATCGAAATTCCGTTAAGTTTTCAGTGAGCTCAATGCAGCCCCTGCTCCTTCTCCTTCTCCTTCTCCTTCTCCTCCAACAATTAGAGACCTGACAAAGCCCTTTGAACTCTCTGGGACCTCCACTTTAGTAGTTGAACGGCCGGAGCAGCACTCGAACCCCGGCAGGGCACCTTTGCAAATTCTGCTAAGGCACCGAGAGACCCTCTTCCTTGCTCAGAAAGCCTTGACACTTGCTGAAAAGTCTTCGGAATCACTTTGCGAAGCTTTGCACTTCCTGAAGCTTGCCAAAAAAATCCTTAAGGACCTGTCTCTACAAGTTTTGATCGGGAAGTGCTCGCTGGAAAACCCTCGCCAAGAAACTTTGGCTCTCTCTCTCCCTAAAAAGCTTTCTACTATTTTAGCCTTCGATAAAATAGTAAACTGGGGTTTCTCCCCTTTTTATACGTCGCAATACCAAATACTGCCACCGAAAAAATTGAAATGACGCTCTAGTCCCCAGCTTTTGATGGCGATATGATCAGGCCGGGGCGGGCCAAGCTTGAGGCCCGAAGCATCATCTCCACGCACCTCGTCAAGACTTGCGTCGCGTGCCTCATCAGAAGGCTAGTACCTCGTGCCCCATCAAGACTTTTACCAAGTGCCTTGACCAAAGACTATCGCCGCGCATCTCATCTAGAGATTATCGCCACGCAACTCGACTAGGGGTCATTGCCGTGCATCTCGTCCACAGATGACCACCGCATGGAATGTCAAGGGCTACTTCTGCGTGCTTCACCAAAGGACTTAACGCATCACCTAGGCTTATTGATGAATGTGCCACTCCATACTTAGTGTCACGCACAGGCCTTGACACTCCCCTTTCGACCATCGCCTCTTATCCTTAGGGAGCCCAGTCTCTGGTGACGGCTCTATTCCCCCATGGAGTCACATCCTGTCACCACTACCGCCATGGTTCGTGCTGCATGACTTTAAACTGCACTACCACGGTCCGTGCTGTGTGACTTTAAATTGCACTTCCCCGGTCCGTGCTGCATGACTTTAAACTGCACTACCATGGTCCGTGCTGCATGACCTTAAACTGCACTGCTATGGTCCATGCTGCATGACCCTAAACTATATAGCCATTATCCTTGTCACATGACTCGAAACTGTACGACCATGGTCCGAACTATATGACCTTGAACTATAGCGGAGGTTTAGTTACATGACCTTAAACTGCAAAGTCCTTGTCACATGACTCAAAACTATACGACCATGGCCTGAACTATATGACCTTAAACTATAGCGGAGGTCTAGTTGCACGACCTTAAACTGTAAAGTCCTTGTCACATGACTCAAAACTATCGACCATGGTTCGAACTATATGACCTTAAACTATAGCAGAGGTCTAGTTGCACGACCTTAAACTGCAAAGTCCTTATCACATGACTTTAAACTTACTACTAAGGTCCAGATGTGTGACCTTAAACCATGATACGCGTCCTGACCGCATGATGGTAAAAGGCTTAACACCATGGTCCAAACTATACGACCCTAAACTGTAGCAGAGGTCTAGTTGCATGACCACAAACTGCATGATCCTAGTTGTATGACTTTAAACTGCATAGCCGTGGTCCGAGCTACAAACTGTAATGCGTAGTGCGACAAATAGTCCATACGCATATAGACCCCCAGCGGAGTTAGATGTATATAAGGGTCATACTCACCCCATCATTTCCAGAGAGTTACGACCATTCTTACCTCTTCAACCCACAATAGGGTTCATCTGTGCTCTGGCTTGTCAGAGTTCCATGCACACCGATATTCATTATCCCCATGGAGTCACACTGGCCCTCCTAATCTCCAATGCAACCTCTCCCATTTACTATTTCTAGTAGGGTCACCACCTTCATCTACATCTCTTTGCATGTGTATAGCCTTAACTATTTTTATCCCCAGGGAGTTAGATTGCTATCCATATACCTACCCCCCATGCAGCCCTACTGACGTGGCGATTCATACTCGGTTCATGCTGCATGACCCTAAACTGTATAGCCATGGTCCAAACTATATGACCTTAAACTATAACGGAGGTCTAGTTGTATGACCTTAAACTGCACGGTCCTGGTTGCATGACCTAAAACTGCAAAATCACGGTCCAAGCTATATAACCTTAAACCATAGTGCGCGACTTGGTCGCATGACGTTAAACTGCTTTGCCTAGGTCTAGGAGGCACAACCTTAAAACATGCCCCGTTAACCGCACACCCCTTTCACATGAGGTCTGTAGATGACACTGCCCATCGCTGCCCACAGACGTAGCTTTGATTTCTCAGTGAAGAACCTAGACGGCAAGGTTTGTTGCCACCCACAGGGGTCTCTCCCTGTCGCGCGTCTAGTGTAGCCGACAATACCTATCGCCGCCCGTTAGGGGCTCTAGCAACACCTTTCGCCATCCTCGAGCCTCCTTCGTGTGCCCGGTGCTCATCTATCATCGTGTGACCTAGGAGAAACTATCACCGTGTTCCTCGTCAGGAGCTAACGCCGTCCACAAGGGATGCGTCGTCTCCTTGCAATTCCCACCGCAATGCCTATTGACGTCCGGATTTCCCCTCCTCTTTACCGTCTCATTCTTTCCTCTTCACCTCTTTCTCCTCTCACTTGACTGAGGGTAGACCTAGCCTATCACCAATGCGCTGACCTCGATTTCGAGTAGTAAAACCACCGTGCTGGTCTTGAGAACCATGCCCACCTTACTACCACTCTGAGTCGGTAATTTTTGGTTGTCACACTAGTCTCACCCCTACGTCAAGCTCTCTTCTCTTTTCTATCTTTCATCGAACCTTGCACTTCATTGCCTTCTCAGGTGAACATGCATTGCCCTAAGATAAGGGTGGGTCCCTTCGACCCACTTGTCTTACAAATTAACCATAGAAGTGTTAAGCAGAAAAAAAGAGAATTACAGGTCAAGGGAGGCGATTCCAAACCAGCTCAAGCAGCTGGGGGCTTTCTTCGTGATCTAAGAGAGCACCCACGTGAGCCAGCCCGAGTAAGTCTTGAACCCACCTAAATTCCTCTCTCATTGGTTGGTATACCTGCCCTTGCCCAAGAGCAAGGTTCCGAGAGAGCGATCTCAAATCCTGGGTTGACTAGAAACCCGAGACACGTGCTGCCATATCACTTAGATTCGGAGGACGAGATCGAGGCACCTAAACAACGATGTCTTCGCCTGGTCATACGATGGTATGCTAGGGTTAGATCCCACATTCGTGCAACATCACCTAATATCCATCGAAGGAGCAAAGCCTGTAAGGCAGAAACTCCGCCGTCAAAAGTCCAACCTTGAGCTGAAAATTAAGGAAGAAATCGACGTACTGCTCAAGAAAAAGTTTATTACCGTCACCGATTACTCAGAATGGTTGACCAACATAGTGGTTATACCCATAAAAGATGGGAGGATTCGAGTCTATGTCGACTACAGAGACCTCAACAAGGCATGTACCAAATACAATTTTGCATTACCAAACATAGATGCCTTGATCGACAACACTGTGGGGCACGAGATGTTTCATTCATGGACAACTTCTCAAGCTACAACCAAATCCTCATGGCAGAAGAAGACTAGACCAAAACTTTATTCATAATGCAATGGGGAACTTGCTGCTACTGTGTCATGCCCTTTGCCTTGAAAAATGTAGGGGCAACTTATCAAAGGGCAATGATTAGCATTTTTCATGACTTAATGCACACCATCATGGAAGACTATGTCGACGACATTCTGGTCAAGTCAAAGTCCAGGTTTGATCATTTCACTAAGCTGAGAACCATTTTCGAAATACTCCGGAAGAATCAACTCAAATTCAATCCACAGAAATGTGCCTTTGAAGTTGAATTCGGAAAATTACTAGGCTTTATAGTGAGCTAAAGGGGCATTGAGGTGGACCCATACAAAATATGAGCCATCACTGAAATGCCCCTCCCCAGAACTTTAGAGAAATTCGGGGGCTTCAAGGTCACATACAAGCCATAAAGCGTTTTATTTAACAACTGGCAGACAAGTGCGCGCCATTCAATAGGCTGCTTAAGAAGGATACCCCATTCATATGGGATGACGACTGCCAAGAAGCGTTCGATCAAATTATGGAGTACCTAACCAAACCTCCCGTCCTTAGTCCGCTTAGTCTAGAAAAACCCATGTTTTTATACATATATGTGAAAGACAAGACCATAGGAGCAATGTTAGGACAATATGACGACTATGGAAAAGAACAAACGATATACTACATCAACAAAACCATGGTCAACTATGAGACAAGATACACGGACGTGGAGAAGCATTGCTTAAAACTTGTGTGGTCTATGCAAAAATTAAGACACTATGTCTTATCTCATTCAGTCATGCTCATCTAAAAAATTGACCCACTCAAGTACCTATTGCAGAGACCAGTCCTTAACAGGCGTTTGGCAAAATGGAGAATGCTTTTGAGAGAGTTCGAGATCAAATATGTCACTCAAAAATCGATCAATGGACAAGCAATCGCTGACCACTTGGCTGAACATGCACTGCCAGTTAACACTCCCGTCAATATGAATCTCCTTGATGAGAACCTCTTCACAATTGACGACTCAATTTGGGAGCTATACTTCGACGGTGCAAGGAATAAATACAGGTCCAGTATAAGAATCATATTATGATTTTAATGCCAACAACCATCAGATTGAATTTCCCACGTACCAATAACGTTGCTGAATATGAAGCCATGATAGCCGGGCTCGAGAATGCTAGGGGACTGAAAATCCAACAAATACGAGTGATTGGTGACTCCTTATTGTCATAAACCAAGTTCAAAGGATTTGGAAGGTGAAAGGAAAAAAACTCAAACCCTATCAAGAAAAGGTGGAAAAGATGATCCCATATTTTAAGAAATTCACCTTTTAGTATGTAATTGGGGAAAATAATCTGTTCATCGATACCCTTCCAACCCTTACTTTAATGGTTGATATTCCTTCAGAAATCACCATGCTCCCATTCTACATAAGGAACAAACATGATCCTTCCCCACCAAGGATCGAAGAAGAGATAAAGCAAGAAAATGAAAATGATGGGGAAGTGTCTCTCGTGGCTTCAGATGCGCTATTAAGGCAAAACCATGGCTCCACAAGGTTCTATTCTTGTTAGAATATGCGTTATACCCTGAAAGAGCCATCAAAAAGGATATAAAAGCCCTTCGAATGTTTTTTATGGGATTCTTAGTAAGAGGTGATCTCCTATTCAAGAAGTCCTTCGATGACATCATTCTACAGTGTCTTGATCAGCCATAAATCGACCAAGTATTGACATAGTTACACAATGAAGGATATCATTAAGGGGCAGCCGCCTAAACTCGAAAAATCAGGCGCCAAGGCTAGTACTGGACCACCATAACCTAAGATTGTTTGAAGTTCGTTAAGAGGTGCCCCAAATGTCAACTTTATGGAGACCTCATTGATGTACCGTCCGTATCACTCAATTCAATACCGCCGTATGGCCCTTTCCTATGTGGAGTCTTGATATCTTTAGAATGATCTCACTAAAAGCCTCAAATGGCCACCGTTTTATACTAACATCTATAAAGAACTTCACAAAATGGGTAGAGGCCTCATCATTTGTCAAAATTGAGGGACAACATGTCCATTTCATAAAGAACAACATTGCATTCAGATTTCGTGTTTCTGAGTCAATCATTACTGACAATGGATCCAATCTCAAAAATGAAAAGGTCGCTAAGGTATGCAAAAAGTTTGAGATAATGCAAAAGTTTTCCACACCTTATTACCCTCAAGGAAATGGACAAGCAGAATCCACAAACAAAGGACTTCTCAGAATTATAGACAGAATAACATGCTATGGGCCTTCCGAACAACTGAGAAGACTCCTACTAGCATGACCCCATATTCATTGGTGTATGGTATGGGAGCAGTGCTACCCATTGAAGTTGAGACACCGTCTCTCCGAGTGGTTATTCATAAAAACTCAGATGAGGAACGAAAGATCGAAGCACGAATCGCTGCCCTCATTACTTTGGACAAAAGAGGACTATGAGCAACACAAAATATTGCTGCTTACCAGTGTAGAATCGAGAGGGAATATCAAAGAAAAGTTGTTCCTCGACAATTCAGAGAAAGGGACATGGTACTCAAGAAAATCTTCCACACTCTTGCAAATCCACACTCTTTAGGTAAGTTCAAACCTAACTGGGAGGGGCCATTCGTGGTTACTTGAATGCAAGTAGACAATTCTTATAAGATAAAAAATCTGGAGGGGTACGAACTCAATGACCCTATCAATGCGATGTATCTCAGAAAATACTACCTATAATGAGCTCAACAGCGTGATGAAAACCTGAAAAGGAATCACAAAGAAAAAAAAAGGACATGGTGAAAACCTGAAAAGGCATCACGGGTAAAGAAAAAAAAAAAAAAAGAATAAAAAATCTACAGGAAGGAGCTTCAAATGCAAAACCTCAAAGTACAAACAATTACTTGCAAGTTCTAATAACACAGCACAAGCAGATCTTGAGGACGAAGACTCCTTGTAAACCCTGTAGGTTCCCAACATAACCAACTCAAAAAGATGTAGGAGGGTGATATGAATGGAAAACCAAAGTTCAACGAACCCTGGAAGAACGTCGAGACCCCTCCAAGATGGAAGCCCGGCAAGAATCCAGAGAACTCTTCATGAACTCACGAAGCACAAGATGAAAGCTCCAAAGGTAAAAGACAACTTTGAGACTTTTGAGTTCTCACGATCCCACAAGGAAATCCTTTCATCATCTTTGGGTAAAACACAATAAAATGACCACCAAAGGGGCCACACGTGGCAAAGCTGTAAGGTCCGTCCCTTTTGAAAATTCTATTCAAATTGACTTTTAAATCATCCATTTTAAAAAACAAAACCCTTTTAGAAAGGACTTCCTTCATCACTACAAAAGGTTAAACTGTTAAGTCATCTGGCCTCGATCTCATAGCCAACTTCCTACGTCTGTTATGAAGGCTTGAAACTAGTCAGGCACTCCATGGTTGTATGAGTATAACTACCAACTACCACATACCGGAGATGGATGAACCTCGCCAATGCTGAAATCGACTAGTCAGGGAGAGTTTTTCTCTCGGCTGGATCCCTTGAGGAAAAATAAGGCAAACTCATCCCCATGTGTGCATACGATGGTCTGATAAATGGAATTCGAGACAAAAACCCTACAACTAGGGGGCTGAGTGTGTAAAGATTCAGTTTGATAAGTGTGTGCAAAGAGAGTGTCCCGCTCTACTTCGGTGAATCAATTGCACATGTACAAGTTGAACAAAGACCCCCCAACAGGGACAACAACAAGGAGAAAATAAAAAGTTGGAAGGAATTCCTCAATCCAAGAAGACCAATCAAAATGGGAAATAAAATTATGATTTTATTCATCCATTGAAAATGAGTTTATTACATGCGTTCATGCTATCAAACTTGGTCCTATGACTGAAATTTCTACTATCCCAACGGACTTCAATAAAATGAAAAAAGTACTGAAAATGAGAATGATCACAAGATCAACTTATTCATACTAAGAAAAAAATAAAAACAATAAAAACTCTTTGGCTATTCCGTCTTCGGCTTCGGATCAACATCCTTCTCCTTGAGTTCCGCCACGAAGGCCACCCATCGAGCTAATTCGACTTCAGCCTCTTTTAAGCTGATGTCATACACGTCCTCATTGGATTTGATTCATTTATTTGAACAAGAGGTGCCATCTTCTTCTTGAGGAGGCACGAGATCCCGAGCATGTTAAAAAAAAAAAAAATTTATTTTTTTATGCGCGACACGCGTAGTGTCACCCAGCCTATGAGGGAGACACCATTGATGCCACCCAAACCTTTTTGCAAAACCACTGGTGTCGCCCAATTCTTTTTGCAAAATCCTTCTTTATTAATTTCCAGCATTCACATAAAAAAATAAATTTTTTCTTTTATTGTGAGCGACACGCCTAGTGTCGCTCAGCCCGTTGGTGTCGCCCAAATATTTTTCATGCGCTAATAGTTCCTAGCAAGAGACTTAATAAAAATAATAATAATTTTTTTTTAGTGGGCGACACTAGTCGTGTCGCCAAGACGTGGGCGACACTACCGATGTCGCCCGGGCGACACACCTAGTGTCACTCAAAATGTTTTTCCAAAAAATGTCCCTACTCATTTTTGGGGTCTTCCAGGGATTTAATTTTGTTTTCTCATGTGTTTTATAACTGTTTTCGAACATTTTTATTTTTCAAAAATCTTCAAATGCTCCTCGATGGTTCGAGCCTAAATTGCTAACCAATTTTCCAAAAAATAAAAAAAATTTCAAAATGAAAATGCTCCTCGGTGGCACGAGCCTAAACTGCTAACTAAAGTCCAATTCCGAAAATGTCAAACTTGTGCGACGTAAAAGAGTCGAGACAGGACAAAATGCCGAACTCGTGAGACGTAAACGATCTGAGAAAGGTACCATTTAGCCCCGTATGCTGGGAAAGATAGGGTGTATCTAGTTCAACATCAAACTCGTGCAACATAAAAGTGCCGAGGCAGGTAACGTCTAGCCCCGTATGACGTGAAAGGTTCAGTGTATTTCGTCTAGCCATGTATGAAGCAAAAGGTCGGGTGTATCCAGTTCAACATCAAACTCATGAGACATAAAAGAGCAGAGGTAGGTAACGTCTAGCCTCGTATGACGTGAAAGGTCAGGTGTATTTCGTCTATCCCCGTATGACGTAAAAGGGTCGAGTGCATTCTGTCTATCCCCGTATGATGTAAAAGGGTCGGGTGTATTCCATCTATCCCCGTATTACGTAAAAGGGTCGGGTGTATGGTCCATTGCTGCATGACGGTAAATTGCTTAGAGGGCTCTATGGTTGTAGGAGTTAAAAATGCTAACCAACTTTGTTTTTCGAAATATATTTCTCTTTCAAAATTTTCACTATATGTCTCGTGTTATAAGAAAACTTTAATTTCTTTGTTAAAATCATAACCTGTCCTTACTCCGGGTTCTATTTCAAATCTCCCCTTACGTTCAAAATTTCTAGAAAGACTTTTAAAACGAAGGAGCTTGGACACCCGTATATGATGATTTCCACATTTATCGCGTTGCTGCCTCGTCTCTCTCTTCGAAACCGGCCAGACAAGTCTCTTCCTATAGAAAGCCTTTTCCTATAGACAGCCTTAGGAAACCCTAAGGTAATCAAAGAAGATGTTAGGGTTAAACTTTCAAACTACAAAACCCCTGAAGCTAAGTAGCATGGTCAGAAAATCCAACTCAAGTTTCAAGCTTGTGTAACTCATCGACATCGACATCTCACTTCGAAACCCTAGGAGGAAAAATGCCCTAGGTGAGTGAGCTCAGTGAGCGCAATGACTTGGAGGGATTAGTTGGTGTACCCTCTGACCACGTGACCTCAGGAAGAAATTTAAAATGTTTGTGTTATCTTTGACGTTCTCTTGCCCTTCAAAGGACAGGGAACACCAAAGTGTCTACTTCTTTGCCACTCACCTATCCCTCGAAGGACAAGCAGTGCCAAAGAGAGGCAACTTTAGACACCCCATTTTTAATCTGGCAACTTCTTTGATTTCTGAACCCCTAAGACTACGCTGACCTAGTAAACCCAAAATCCATAGTTCACACAACCTACCCTCTGACTCGGAACCAATCTTCCTACCTGGAACCTTGCAGAAACCCTGTTTTGACCCAGAATCCTCCAAAAGCCATGTTTTACCAAAAACATCATTAAAAATAGTAAAAGAATCCGTTTTGACGCAAATTTTCTCTGAGAGCTTCACAAGAGGCTGAGGAACATACTTGAAAAAGAAAAAAGAAAACAAAAAATCAATTTGGACCACTTTTGGTTTGAGCAACACTAGCAGCGTTGCTTAGCCTAGACTGGGCGACACGAGGGGTGTCATCGAGACTTGGGCGACATTGCTAGTGTCGCCCGGTCGACATCACTAGTGTTTCCCAGACCATTTTGGGCCAGATTGGAAAATTTTCTTCTTGGATTGATTTCTCACCTTTTTGTGACTTTTTTTTATCATTTTATTTGGGCGACACTAGGTATGTCGCCCGGGCGACACCACTAGTGTCACCCAGATCCGTACCCCCAAAATTGAATTTTTTTTATAGGGATCTGTTGGTTACATAAGTATATCCTTTCCAACAGATCCTTGACCCTTATAAAAGATCTTTTTCATGGCCATTGAAAGACATCTTTAGACGGCTTCAGAAGATTGAACCCTAGGAAAGAGTTAGTTGAGAAAACCCTAACCCTAACCATAAGTCTGATAAACCCTAGACTTAGGGCATAATAACCCTAGATCTAAACTATCCTTAGGGCATAAAAACCTTTATATACCAGATATCTACTGGTTAATAACTGAAACAGAGAGGCAAAGAGGATGCTGGTGCTGCTACGGTCGAGTCCTCGAAGGATCGGGAGTCCCGGGTCATCCGGCCCAGTTCGGTATCATTTTCTTCCCTTTTTTATTCTTCGTTTACTATTTTAATTTTATTTTGATATTATTTTGATTTGTTTTCTTAAAACTCGTGTTTTTAATGCTTGGATCATGTTGACTCTACCACAGATCTGAGAGCAGATCTGGTCTTTTTCGGGCAGATCTGGCCACAGATCTGAATTCAAGTTGTATCACTTTTTATACCACCTCTTTTCATCAGTTTAAAGTGTCAAGACTTGAGAGATCTTCATTGGAAGATCTGTTTGATTTTGTTTCATAAACAACCTTACAAATACAAATCTATGCTACGGGCTTCAAAACAGTACCAGACCATTGCCTTTGCATTTAGAACATCGAAAAACCCTTAGGGACCAAATTGGAGCTCAATTGGACCTCTCAAGAACAATCTAGGCCCAAATTACCTCGAAATAGTAAAAGTCGTACACTATTGCAGTGGGCCCTCACCAAAACCAGTTCTCAATCATGGAGATCGTGATCTTCACCTCAAGGATCAAGAGAAGGGTTCTAATATATATTAATATATATATATATATATATATATATATATATATATATATATATATATATATATATATAACATCATGAAAATGCAAGAAGTTCCAAGTCGATTTGGTCCATTACATAAAGAAAGTCAAGGGGCACTAATCTGATAGACCATGGGAGATCAAAGACCTCAATTATCTGAACTTCAATGGGTTGGGGGTAGGGAATGAAAATAGAAGGTCAAGGAGATCCCAAGCACTTAAAGGGAGTATCCTGAATTTTTTAAGATATTGATTCATTCAAGACTTTGAATTTCTTCTTTAGAATGCAACGTGAGGGGCAAGATTTAAAGATGAAATAGTAATTGATGATTCATCATCTCAAAGGTTCCAATAAAGGTTGGGCAAGCTCGTATGGTCCACCAAAAGGATCACTAGTTGAAAAACTTTAAGAGCCACAATTTTTTAAAAGAATTTTAAAATCTCTTTCCAAAGAATTATTTTCAAAACATCTTTTCAAAGTTTCCTTTCAAAATACTTTTGAATAAAATTTTAGAAGATGCTCCATTGTAGCATTAGTAAACACTGCTATCTAATTTTTATTTTTAAATATCTCTCCCTAAACTGCTCACTAATTTGTTATTTTTAATCTCTATCCAAAAATTTCAAATTTTGTTTCTTGTGATTTCGAAAATCATAATTTCTTTGTTAAAATTGTATGTCTGACACCTGGTTCTAGTTTTTAAAAATTCTCTCTATTGTTGAAATTTCTCAAAAATATTTTCCGAAACGAAGGAGGTGGTACCCTATACATGATGTAACCACATTTCCACTTTTATCTAAAAAGTCTTCAATAATGGGCTGAAAAACTAAGGAAAAACTCTGTTATATGAAAATTCCTAGTGAAAAGGCACAGATCCCAAAATGTTTCTTGAATTTGTGAAACGACGAAGCTTAGAATTGAGGGTGAAAGTCAAGAAATTGAATTAGTAGATTTTCCATTATCATCATCTCAAATCCAAATAGGTAATAAGATGATAGAAAGTAAACTTACGTAGCTGACCATGTGTAATACGGACCCAGTACAACTCCTGCACATAGGTACGAGTTGTTTCAAGTTGAAGGCTTAATAAAGGCAAGGGGTTGATGTTTGAACCTATTTTTCAGCACCTCGGGTCCCTGAGGTAGATTAAAAGAGAAGTCAGTCAATAAAGCCTCGACATACAATGAAATTCCTGATAGTCTCAAAATTACGCCTGAACAGGTCAGAATCTTCCTAAGCACTTAAAAAGGTCACCTGTCAAGTTTCATCATAATCCGACATGTTTAAGGCAGTGCAGACAAAGAAACACTTTCAGAGAAGTTAGCCTCTAGCACCGTGAAACGGACCCTGTAATTAGAACTCTATTTTCGATGGTTCAAACAGCTGTAGGACCACTGCCATTGGATCCGGCATGGTCGAAAACTCTTAGGGGTCAAATTTCAACTTAATCGAGGGCTTCAAGACAAAGTTATGGGTGAAAAATTAAAAGGGGTAGGCTGCATGCTATTCCCGTGCGGCCTCCCCGCACCAATCTCTTGTAAAGGAGGCTAGTGTGCACAGTCCCAAATAGAAGCTTCAAAGACCCGTATCTCACTCATTTCGAGTCGGATCGTGCTCAAATTTAGTAGGCGTATTCATCTTGTCAAGATGAACGTTTTGATATATGGCACAGCCCGTGACGATACTCGAGCAGGGAGAAAAACTAGAGAGAAGTTGGCAATTCGTGAAGATAGTAACAAAAAATTCAACAGTGATATGTCTCGCTCGAGCGGCCATATCATAGTGCTCGTGTACCCAATCAACGCGAAACTAAATTTATTGTGTACGTAATGTCCGAGGCTATGTCTGGTCCGAACCCCGAATACAATGAACGATTGGATTTGGCACATGAAGGCATCAAAGTTGCTATAGATTCGGGCAAAAAACCTAAGAGGTCAAAATTTTCATCTGAACATGAAATCGAGGTGCGTTTGTTGCAACATAATTGTGACGGCGTGCTCAGTGCAATTTAGCGAAGAAACCAAAGAAAATATCAAGAAACAAGCATACTATCGATTAGAAGTTTTCAAGATCTATGTAAATTTCTAGTTACAAAATAGTGGTCCAAAACCACGATCTATGACTCGAAGTTGGTATCAAATCGATCGTCATGCCGAGCCCGACAAGAAAGCAATCATATTTTGGCCAAATGAATGCCGGAGCTACCCTGAATCATCCATGGAAGATCATGCAAGTTCTAAGGCAGCAGCAGGGACTGTTTTAGAATTTCATCTATTGTTGGGCAGGGGCAAAACAGTTCTTTTGCACCAATTTTTAGAATTTCTTTTAATTCAATTAAATTGTAATTATCATCAATTTAGGTAGTTTTTTAGCGTACACCCATGTTTGCACCCAATTCTATAAATACAAGCTAAACCTCATTGGCATGGGACCCTTGATGTTTGAATCTCATCAATAAAATTTGGGAGCTTTCACGTTGAAATTGTGGGCACGTCTTGGAGAGAGAGAGATGAGAGAGAATAAAAGGTCTGGTACCCTTTGGTGAAGGTAATTTTCTCTCTTCTCCTCTCATCCCTCTCTTTCTCTCTCCTCTACTCATCTCTCTCTTTCTCTTTCCTCCCCTCATCTATCTCTTTCTCTCTCCTCCCTTTGCTTATCTCTTTCTCTCTCCTCTTATCTATCTTTATTTCTCTCTCCTCCCCTCATTTATCTCTTTCTCTCTCCTCCCTTTGTTTATCTCTTTCTCTCTCCTCCCGTCTATCTCTCTTTCCTCTTTCTCCCTTGATCTTCTTTATTCACTTTCCTTCTCCCTCATACCTTTCCTTTATTTTACTTCTCTTTCATCGTCTCTTCCTATTCTCTTCTCTCTCTTCTCTATTCATGCATGATGAAGCCTATCATCGGGTGTGATGCTTTCCTACTTCTAGGACATAAAAAGCTAGCCAAGTCTTTACTCGAGTGTGGGTAGGGCCCCTATCAAAGTTCCCTTGTCTTCCCCTTTTACCATGGACAGCGGATGCTCATCGCCATCCATGTTTTTTCTCTCCTCTTAATTCTATGTCATGGACGGTGGAAGCTCATCACCATCCATGTTTTCTCTCTCCTCTTAATTCTATTTGAACGATAAAAGCTCATTGCCGTCCATGTTTTATCTCTCCTCTTAATCCTGTACCATGGACGACGGAAGCTCATCGCCGTCCATGTTTTGTCTCTCTTCTTAATCCTCTATCATGAACGGTGAAAGCTCATCACCGTCCATGTATTCTCTCTCCTCTCACTCTTTTATCATGGACGACGGAAGCCCATCACCGTCTATGTTTTTCTGTACACGCATGATTGCTGGGTTCTCTAACCCGTTTATCAGGATAAGGGATTTTCTCATCCCAGCATTCGTGAGCGTCCCCCAGGAACAAGTTCCTTGAGCTGTGTTCTCAACCTTCCTTCTGAGCAAAGACCCGGTGTCTAGCTCCCAGGTCTTAACCTGGATATGTGTGAGAAGGGACCCTAACTCACCATCTCCTTGCTATGGTGGAACTTCCATGAAGGCACCTTGCATCGGTAGCACATCTGCTGCCTCTCACAGCATGCACCCTGTCACCGGCAAGTCACTTGTCGGTCGTATTGCTGAGGTACGTTGGAAGGCTGCCCAGTCCCTTTCTGCAAATGGCAAAGAAGTTGTCATTGCTTTTGTGGGTTGCCATAAGGCTACACCCCACATTCCTACACCATCACAAGTCTCTATGCTTAGAGGCTCGACACATCGAGGTAGAAACCCTGGAGCTTCCACCTCTCGCACACACCCTAAAGCTCGTGGGTCATCCACTTGAGTCACGCCTCGGCGAAACCCTTATGTTGCCTCGAGTCAATGTCCAGGATCAGGCCTCCAAAAGCCAGGTCTTGTACACATTATGCATGTGCATCTTACCACTCGGGCCAACGCTGTCGCTGCGACAACCCGAGTACATGGAAGACGACCCCCTCGTCCTTCTACTCAGCACACACTAGCTCACCCCCTATAAAAGGCAGCTTTCCACCTGTTCTCTTACATACACCTACTAGCAATTCTCGACCTCGTAGGGCTAGACCCTTCGTTCGAGCCTTGGCTGACCCCAAGGTCACCCGTGATCCTTCTTCAAGGGGCGCACACTAGTCACCATCACATACTTCCCCAAGCTTTCAACTCAGGCACCAACATGAGTCAACCCTTCTTCGGCCTACCTCTCCTCTTTTGGGCAAGCACCTCCATCCTTGGTACTCGAAAACCTTTCCCAAAAGTACTATCTTGAACCAGCCCCATCATCTCGATCATGCCTCTGGAGCTCATAAGAGGGTTCGCGGCAAAGACCTGATGGGAGATCAAGTCCTTCGTCCTCCTTGGCCTAGGATGACCCCAGTTCCTAGCCCTCACCCATTGCTTCACTTGATGGAAACAACTCTTTCCTCAGCCACGGTCCCAAGACCGTCAACAACCGATCCTCACGTGATCAGCATACAAAACGTGAGTCTAGTCGGGGCATGCTCAGCCCTTGCTTACTGATCTACCATGCGTGACCAGCCAAGCTCAGAAGCCCTCAAACGCACCTAAGGCTAACCATCTTGGAGAAACAGTCAGCGTAAAGGTTGTAAACGAACCTTGTGACTCTCAAGATGAGCACATGAATAAGTTCGAAGACATGGTGCGCGTAATGATGAAGAAGATTGACCTCATGGAAACCGTGAGACACTCGACTAACCATGAGGTCAACTCCCATCACTCGGATGATGCACCTCCAAGTAAGCCTCCCCCTCTTACCTCACAGGACAATTCTGTCCCTCACCTTGTCTCACAGGAAGACATTGACACTATGGCAAATCATAGCTTAAAAAGCAGATATATTTCTGGTATGCAGGGAGCAATGCTTTACCAAAAGTCGTACCCCTCCTACATTGATCAGGTGCCATTTCCCTCAGACTGCAAGAAAGGGAAGTTTCCCCTGTTCGATGGTACAACCTCCCCGCTCTAGCATATCGCCCATTTCCATGCGGCATGTCGAGAGATAGCAGCTAACGGGAGACTTCTTCTCCTTCAGTTTGTTGAAACCCTTGACAACCTAGCTTTTCAGTGGTATGCTCGGCTTCCCCCAAACTCAGAACATACTTGGGAAGAAATGGAGAAACTGTTCGACTAACGCTTCAATGAAGTCGAGAGAGAGGTCCAAACCATCGAGCTTCTCACTGTGACTCAGGAATCTGATGAGCCAGTCGATCAATTCATAGCAAGATTGAGAGATCTCGCAGCTCGCCATCCTAATCCTATGCATGAGAAGGAAGTAGTTCAAACATGTGTGCGAAACATGCGACCTGAGATTGCTCTACACGTAGAGGCCTCCAATCCGACCTCCATGTCAGAGCTGATCTCTAAGTCAATCCGCATAGAAAGCTTGTCACGCCACCACGGCGGGTCACGAAAGCAGTCTGTAAGCACAAGAAACAATCGGTGCAATGGTAATTCTCAGACCAACACCTGGGGCAGCCAACAAGAAGGAGGGATCAGTGCGACCGTTACCATAAGCGATCCAAAGAAGTCTCCCTCCCAAACTTTGGACCTCTCCAAAGGGGTAAACACAATGAAAGCACCTCAGGCAAGCAAACAACAATAATCATACAATCGGGTACCCCCACCTGCGAACCTTAATCGAGATGATTATTGGATCAGGCATAAGAATGGAGTCTACCCTTTTGAAAAGGAATGGGTCCAGGCACTACTCCGATTATTAATCGAACAGAACATGATCGAGCTGCCAAAGACCAAGTTCCTTGATCAAGCTGGACTCGATACCCATGTGAATCACTGTGCTTATCATCAGAGGATAAATCACCTAACAGAGGATTGCTACAAGTTAAAAGACATTATCGAAGCCTTGATCCAGAAGGGTCAGAGAAAACTTGAAGAGCTAAAGAAGGCACTTGAGGCAGCAGAAACTTCCCATGCAGTGACAGTTCAAGAGAAAGACGAAGCGTCCGTTCTCCTTTACGCCTTGTTCGTTATGATGCTTCAACAAGGCCTTGTCACACCAAAACCGATAAGGCAGCCTTGACGCCTTGCTCAGGAAACTGAGAACCATTGATGCTCGTACCGTCAGATATGGAGCTATGACTTGAGCGAATGCTCCAGTTTCCACGATATAATCATGAAGAAAATATAAGGATGTCAAGAGCCTTGTAGCCTTCCAGAAAGAGATCCCCAAATGACTGCTCCACCGGTACGAGAGGACCTCCCGATGCAAGACTTGGCTAATGATGATTCAGATCCTCCACTCAACTTCCCAGCCATGGATAGTTCGGCATAGCCAGAGCAGATTCGAGTCCTTAAGGCGAGAAGCAGTTTGTCAAGCTAGGGTTGTTCATAAACCTAGCGAGACAAATCAAGCTCTTCCAATGAAAACCAGGAGCGGAGAAAGAAGACTGGTCAATTGCTAGTTGAACAGGAATTTCTAAAACCTCTTCCCCCATTGCCGACCTTACTGGATTTCATCATCGGCGTGATCATCCTTCCTTCCTCATCTCATCATGAGGATGTCCCCTAGCCATCTTCTCCTCAGAATACGTCCAATGAGGGTGACGACGTTAAAAGCACTGCCCAACTGTTTGAGTAAGGGAAAGACCTAAAAGACTCCCTACACACGCCCAACTCTCGTGATGATGCATAAAGCTGCTCAGATCCTGTTAATGAGGGAAATGACCTTAAAAGTCCCTCACCTATTGACCCTTCTCCTTCTTCTTTTTTTTCTTCAATTTCTTATTCTTCTTTTTCGATGTCTCTAGCAGGTACAATCCTGAAATGTCCAGATTTTGAGGCTCTTGACAGAGAACTTGAAGGAACCAATATAAGCAGGACGCAACGAAGGCAGTTGAAAAAGGCGCTAGCCCAGGCAGCTGGATTCTTAACAGTTGCTTATGCCTTGGCAGCTCGGGCCAAGTCAGAGCCACGTTCTTCCACTAAGAAGCACAAGAGGTCAAAGCCAAAGAAACCCCAGTGGCCCCCTGAGCCTAACTTTGAGCTGGAACTAAGAGAATCAAGAGGGTGCAAGTTCTACTCTCAGCAAGCTTTTCACATGGTGCAGATATTAGAACCATCAACAAACACAGGGCAAATGAGCCTGAGATCGGGGAAAACACTGCAACCTCCACCTCAAAAGCTAGGCATATTGAAGTTTCTTGGTCCCCCACTTCTCTCTCAGCCAAATACTCCATGCAATCCACCCATCCTCCGACTCCCTAAGCACCTTCTTCGCTTAAATACCCTGAACAATCCAGCCATCCTCCAATTCCCTAGGATGCCGCTGGTACCATATACCCAGCCACCTCTTAAGCCTCAAGCTCAAACCTTCATCACCTAAAACAAGCTGGCTGTGTAATCAAGTTAGCTAGCTGGCCAAAGTAAACCTCCTCCACCTAAACCTACTCCTCAACCTACTATACCACCCAAACTACACAAAAGGTTGATGAGGAAAAGGTGAAATATGATGTGATGGGGGACTTAAAGAAGCTTCCAGCCCTTCTCAGCATATATGATGCTCTCATGCTCTCAAGGGACTATCATATGGCTCTAATCCAGGCTCTTTTTGATTCAGAGGTGTACGAAGCTGAAGTGGAACCCATCGAGGTGGACCCATCAATTTCTCAAAGGATGATCGGGATTTTGGGGAAAAATTTCACACCCCTCTCTTTGTGATTGGTGAATTACATGGATTCCCCATCAACTGACTTATATTGGATGGAGGGTCAGCAGTCAACCTTATCCTAAGAAGAATCCTCACCCAATTGGGATTAGGTTTTGAAGATCTCACTCCAATGCATATCATAGTCCATGGATTCAACCAGTCAGGGGAAAATTCGGCTGGCACCGTCCGTCTTCGTCTCAAGATTGGTGAATTAAATGACTACATTCAGTTTCATGTAATCGATACTGACACCTCCTACAACATCCTTCTCGGCCGCCCATGGCTCCACGACTAAGGACTGGTTCCGTCCACATTGCACCAGTGCTTCAAGTATAGTCGTGATGGGAGACAACATATGGTCTATGCTGATAAAAGACCATTTCCTATAGTCGAAGCTCACTATGCTAATGCCAAGTATTACTTCACAGATTCGGTGACATCCCAAAAGCCAAATGATGGTGACTATAAGTCTGTAAGAAAGACAGAACCTTCGTCCCACGAAGATGTTGAAGACATCGGGAAAACACTGGTGGACATGTTAAAAGAAGAGGAAAGACAAGGCAAAATTTTCCCTATGACTCTCCTTCATCCTAGCATGCCATTCACTACCCCTGAAGAAAATCCATCTTCGCCTAAAGATGAAGCTTCTCCCTCTACTTCCAGTCCAGAGCCACCTTTATAAGAAGATGAATCAGAGGTCACTCCTGAGATTGAGGAAGTCATGGGGATAGAATTCTCGACTCGAAAGGTCACCTACATGCCGAACCATCAAAAAGTCCTGCATGTCCCTATTGCACTCTTGAAAGCAAATATGGCACGTTCACCGTCGCAGAAGATTTTTCAAACCCCAGTTGCTATAAGCATGGAGGATGCTCCTCATCCCACCTCAGGGTCAGTTCAGACCAATAGTCAGCCAAAAGTTCTGTGCTTCCCTGATTTTATGGCAAGAGAGTAGTTTGAGAAAGGACATCCTTCTTGTCCTCAGGAACAGGATCCCCTAGTAGAGTTAAGAAGTAAAGTTCACAGTCTCCAGAGCCAATTGAAGGTTATGTGTATCGCTTAAAACATCTAAAGGAGTTCGTGCTTAAGACCAAGAGCTATCACGAGCTTGAAGTAAATGCACCTCGAATGAAGGTCAAAGCCCCTCCTGATTGGACTATTTACAGTGAGAAAGCTCATCAAATAATGAGAAAAATGGATTATGAGCCTTTCTCCAGTCAAACATTAAGGGGAGAAGAAGCAATTGCTCCCCCATTCGAGGTCATTGAAGCCACAACAGCTTGTCGTAAGACGAAACAGGGCCTAAGGTATTTTGTCCTGTCCCCTTGAGACAATGAATATTTCGAGAGGCTATCCAGCCCAAAAGAAGCAAATGAGGTGCAACGAAGTAAAAGAAGAATGAAACCATGCAGTAAAACTAGTCAAAGAGAAAAAAAGGCGTTTCATTCATAAATTAAAATTTTTTACAAGTGCTGGCAAATAAAGGACACTCGAAAAGACGATCAATGATCTTATTGATCTGTGCTCTAGATGCTGCAGAAGAAGCCTTGGCATGCTGGATACGCACTTTCAGCTCAACCATCATAAAGGCGGTTTTTGACGCGATGGTGCGAGTGAGTTTTGATAGATCCTCAACCAAGGAAGCATCCAAGGCCTTTCTTTGAATCATTTCCTTCTCAATATCGATAAATTCATCCTTTAGCTTTCATATCTCACACCCTTATGCCTATCATCCTATTGAAGCAAGTTCTCCCCTCCGTCTTGAGATCAAGATGACGGGCAACCATAGTGGCCTTCTTCTGAGAGCATAAATCTATTCCCTCTTGACGACATGAGATTGACTCCTCCAAGGAAGCCAACCTGTTGGTCTCTACCTCATGATGCAACCTCCAGCTCTCCAACTCATTTAAAGTAGCGTTAAAATGAGAGAGGACTTCTGATGAGTTCCCCAAAATGTTGGTCGCAGCGACAAATTCCCTGAGTTTGACTAGTGCCTCGTCCAGCTCAGTGAGTGGCAGCCCCCTTAAACCTTGAAGACCTGCACGGAGCATGCCTGCAATTATGCCAGAAACCCAGTTGAAAATAGGTCTGGATGGTACTACCGGGTCCACCACCATTGAAGGAACTTCGTTTTTGAGGGCTGAGCTGGAAGGGATGATAGCCATGTGAGTCATTGGCTCTTCCAGAGCAATTGTTCAGTCCAAAGCCTACGGTACCTCAGATTCAGATGCAGCCCCAGCCTCAACCTGTCAGGTCTCTTCAATACCAGCCTCATCTCCTTGACCCTCGCCTATTGGGGCGGCCACTCCTAACCCAGCTTGCTGCAAAGGAGCCTCTTTCTCTTGTCTCTCACTCTCTGCCACGGCCTCAACAAGTTCAAGGCCAACATCTCTTCCTTGTTCCTCACTCTCATGAGCTGTCACTTCAGCTTCGGCAAGTTCAAGGGCCACCTTTTCCCTTTGGCATTCATCTTCTAAGGTCACCACTTTAGGCTCAGCCATGGCCTCTTCCACCTGGCCTGCATCCTCTGCAGCAAAAACTCCTACCGTAAAAAGCTCAACCCCTGTCTAAGTCAAGGCAGTAACCTCTTGAGGGCCATAGGCCATGTCAGTGTTAAGTTCCTCCCCTTGGGTAATGATTCTAGGGCCTTCAGCTTCATTGATCTCCATGGGAACTGGATCTGCCTCAAATACCACCCTTGGACCTAGAGAAACCACTCTAAGTTCCAGAGTCACCACTCGATCAGAAGCGCTGATAATAGGCTCAGAGGGGCCAGGTTCATCTACCTCGGTCTCTAAAGAGGTAGAAAACAATTCAAGAGAGGCAGAAGATGATTGAGAAAGGGAAAAAGGTGACACTGAGGGAGGAGCTAATGAATTAGAGGAGGAAGAGCTACCTCTTGATTCCAAAATGACAGGAAGTTTGGCACCTCTAACTCTTCGAGCAAGTCTACTAGCCAGAGTTAGTGCACGAGTGCCTGTAGGGGTAGAGTGTTTCCTTTTCTTCCCTCATGCTGGAGAAGAAGTAGTCGCCTCAACACTCCCTGGTCGTATGCCTCGATCTCGCCTCCCTAGATCTAGGTGATCAGGTGGCATGTGTCTCGAGTTCAGAAGACCCGGGACTTGAGACCGCTCTCTCGGGAACTTTGTTCACAGAACAAGGGCAGGTGCCCAACTGGTGAGAGAGGAATTTTAATTGTGAGGTGGGGACCAACTTCACCTGAGTCTGTGACTTACTTGGGCTGACTCGCGTCGGTGTCCTCTTAGATCACAACGGAAAGCCCCCCAGCTACTTCAACTAGCTCAGACTTACCTCCCTTGACTTGCAATATGCTTGTTTCCTATACAACACTAACATGGTTAATTTGCAAGACAAGTGGGCTGAAGGACCCACCCATGTCTTAGGACGATGCACATTCATATGGCAGAGAATGTGAGAAATTCGGGTGATGAATAAGAGGAGAAATGAGAAGACGACTCAACAAGGGGATGAAACTAGCATGATAGCTGGACAAGTACAGTGACCGACTCGAAGTGATAGTAAGACAAACACGATAACTCAGACCGACACGACGACAATACTACTCAAACCAAGGCTGATATGACTGTCCTAATTTGACATGGCAGCACGACGGGCATCGTACTCTGGACTAACACGACGGCAATACTGCTTGACAGCCAGACCGCTATAACAGTACTAAACTGAGTCTATCCTTCAGTCAAGCGAGAAGAAAAGAGAGCAAAGAGAAGACATGAGATGAAGGAGAGAGAAGGTCTCAGACAACATTAGGCATCATCGTCCATAGCCATGGAGTGATGGTTTTGTGGCCCCTGGGCGGCGTTGGGCACTGTTGCTCATGGCCAAGGGGCAAGTAGTGAACTGCAGATGACGTTAACCATCACCATTGGCAACACGAGAAGGCAGAGCACACACAAGAAGATTGCGGCTGGTGATTGTCACTGTCGCGACCCTTCGTGGGCGGCGATAGGCATCGCCATCTGTGATAGGTATAGGGTGCAAGAGAAGCCTATGGACGACGCTACGCATCGCTGCGACCCTTTGCAAGCATTGATAGGCATCGCCGTCAGCGATAGGCACAGGGTGCAAGAGAAGCTTACAAACGACATTACTCATCGTTGCAACCCTTCATAGGAGGTGATAGGCATCAACATTTGCGATAGGCGCAAGGCGCAAGAGAAGCCTGCGGATGGCAATATGCATCGCCACGACCCTTCACAAGTGGCGATAGGCAACGTCGTTTGTGATGGGCACGAAGCATGGGTGAGACTCTAGCGGGCGATGATCAGCATTGTCGTCTATAACCCGTAAGAGGAAGAAAGATAGTCTGCGGTTGACGATACACATCACTGTGCATGACGTCAATTCTGAAACCGAAACAGGAGCCTGACCCGCTGCTTGAGCCTAGCCTGGCTCACCGTGTGCTCCTTCAGACAATGTTATGCACAACGACGACTAATGCTGTGTGCGAACCATGTTGAAAAAAAGAAATGAATGAAGAGAGAGAGAGAGCGTCTCGCCCATGGCGCTGTCGTCGCCATGCACGACTTGCGAAGTCACAGTAGGAGAAAGAGAGAGAGGCATGCATGGCACTACCACTACCGTGCATGGCCTCTGAGAAAGACTCAGCAGAGGAGATGAAAACGAAAGAGAATAAGAGAGAAGTGGTTAGGTTCCTCATTCTCGCCCCCTCAGATCTAGGTGATCGGGAGACAATATCTCGGGTTTGGAAAACCCGAGACTTGAGATCGCTCTCTCGGAAATCTTGTTTAAGAACAAGGGCAAGTATTCAACTAGTGAGAGGGGAAGTTTGGATGTGACGTGGGGACCAACCTCACTTGGGTCAGTGACTTACTCGGGCTGACTCGCGTGGGTGCCCTCTTAGATCACGACGGAAAGCCCCCCAACTGCTTTAGCTAGTTCAAAATCACCTCCCTTGACCTTCAATCTCCTTGTTTTTCTGCACAACACTACTACGGTAATTTCAAAGACAAGTTGGCTGAAGGGCCCACCCTTGTCTTAGGGCAATGCACATTCGTGTGGCTAGGATTGTGAGGGATTAGAGTGATGAAGTAGAAGGTTCAAACAAAGGTCGAAGAGAGACGAAAACTTAACAAAGGGACGAGAGTAGCTTGATAGCTGGACAGTGACCGACTTGGAGTGGTAGCAAGACGGGCGTGGTAATCAGAACTAGCATGACGACAATACTACTCGAAACCAAGGCCGATATGGCGGAGTTAGGATAGGTCAACCCTCAATCGAGTGAGAAGAGAAAAGAATGAAGAGAAGGCATGAGAAGGCGGAGTGTTAGGGTCTCAACCGCTCTAGGCATTGCCATCCATGACCGTGGAGTAGCAGTGTCATGGCCCTTGAATGACGCTAGACACTACTGCTCACGACTTGAGGGGGAGCAGGGAACTACGGATGACATTAAGCATTGCTACTGGCAACAGAAGAAGGCAGTGCACCTCTGCCCGGGTGGCGATAGCCTCTTGTGAAACACACGACGATAGCCATTTATGAAGCGTGCGGTGATAGTTCTCGTGAGGCACATGAAGATAAGCGTGGGAGGAACGACTTTGAGCACCAAACGCACAAAGGAGGCTCACGGACGATGATGGGCATCGATACCTCTCGCAGGTGGCGATAGGCATCGCCGTCTGCGATAGGCATCACTGTCTGCGATAGGGTGCAAAAGGGGGAGACTCTTGTGGGTGGCAGTGAGTTTCGCCGGCTGCGCTCTTCACTGAGGCTTTGAGGATACGTCTGTGGATGGTGATGAGCAGCACCATTTGTAAACCTCGCTAGGAAATAGAGATGGACAAACATAAGGAGAGGGAGGCTCGCGCATGATGCTGCCATCACCATGCACGACCTGTGAGACCACATGAGAGGCATGCACGACGCTGCCACTGTCGTGCATGACCTCTGAGTGGAGCTCAGATGCAGAAGAGGAAGAAGAAGGAGAGGAAGTGAGAGAAGAAGAAAAGAAAAAGAAGAGAGAGAAGATTTACCTTGAGCCTAAGGGTACTGATCCAATAGTTTCTCTCTCTCTCAACATGACCTAATAATGAGAAGAAAGAGAAACTCTATTATGTAAAAACTCTCTTTTGTAAAGAGTTCAAGCCTTTTTACGTACAATGATGGTATGGTATATATAGAATTTACCCCAAACATAGGTGGATGATCAAAAGTAACCCTAATTGCTAGATATTAAGATTATTGTTTCTTTATAAGGCTCGGCATGACAATCGATTTGATACTAACTTCGAGCCATGGATCATTGTTTTAGGGCATGATCATGTGACTTGAAATTTAAATGAATCTTGAAACTTTGGATCGATTGTGTGCTTGTTCCTTGTAAGGGACTATCCCCACACTAAAGAACGTGACATATTCTGTAGTCATGTTCTCTAATGCTATGCTTACCTTCCCGGCTTCAGGGAGTGGAGTTTCAATAACTTGCATAACGACCTCTCTGAGTCTCGTTGTAAATAGGTCGGGTTAACCCACCAAGGGTGACGGGTCTTGGCCTTCGTCCACTCTAGCGGGGGGAAAATTGCCTTAACATTTCGTCAGGAGTTGCTTGAGGGTCCTCCTTTATGAATCTTCGGTGCCACATCAAGGGTTCTTTTAAGATATGCGAGAACATGACCTTAAGTTGGTTGGGTTGGTCTCGCAGTGTGTGGACCATCAATAAGTAGGCGTTGATGTGTGCCTCAAGATCCACTTTCCTTGAAAATCTGTTTCTAAACTGTGGCATCACAAACCGTACTCGTAGATCTTCTTGGTTTCCTATAATTTCTTGTACATAAGCCTTGGGAGTTGAGAAATCCCATATTCTCATATTCTCTAAAGAGTCTTGGAGGTGTTTCATAGAAGCGAATTGAGTTGTCATTGTAACTGTGAGCTGGCTCGACTGTATGGTCTGTTGAACCTGATTTTGTGGTATGTGACTCGTATGAACAAGCTGTTGTGCCCATGTAGTAGGTTGCCCCAAGGATTGAGCCTGAGGAATTTGTTGAACTTGATGTGTCGATTGTAGGCTTGTAGACTCACCCTAGTCGAATTGGGTCAGAGCATATCCATTACTCGAAGTTTGCATAGCTTGGCCATGCAAGGAGGCCTGCAGGATAGGATCACCATTTAACTGGGATGGACGACTCAAGCTGTTATGACGACTAGACCTCTGACCTTGGGTGGCTAGGTCTACTTGACCCTAACCTTGGTTGGATGATCTATCCCTAGGGTTAGGGTATTATCTTGCCCCAACATTGGACTGAAAGAGTGAAGGAATGCCATGACTACTGCCAGAGGGAAACTTCCCTCTAATTAACCTTGGGCTCGAGTGATGATTAGAACTAGACCCTTGGCCCGTAGTGGGATGGATTGGTAGGCTAACAGCCCAAGGATCATCCTGGTTTGAGCAAAAATGTTGGACTTGGCCTATGGCTTGAGCTTCTGATCTGACTTTCCTAGATTGAGTGTGCTGGATGGTGTATCCTCTATTGAGCAGGTCTAGAAAGTAAGCATGCACTTTAGCAATGTCTTTATATCAAGTTAGGTCAAAACACTGATCGTCATTGGTGATGAATTGCTTGGGTAGACTTTTCCTAGTCATAGGTAAACCCACTCTCCCACTAACTGGCTGATTGCCAAGACTGGAATGTTGGGCTGCTAATTGACCATCGGGGTACACACGGCTGAGATCGGCTGACTCAAGGATTTGGGCATGGGCCTTATTCTTGTTGTGCCGACTGGATTTGAGGTTAAACCTTATGTCTTGGAGGATTGCCCCCTGCCTGACCCCTTGACTATTCAAGGTATTACGAGCCTTATCAACTTGTTGGCTCGTGACTTCTAAAGGGTGGCCTTGAAGGTGGCTTAGACGGCTAGATTTGGTTCCATACGGGACGAGAGTCGGCTCACTGACACAAGTGCTATCGATGATTTGTGAGGGTGCACAGTGACAGTGCCTCTCGGACTGACTAGGTTCTCTGGATCTAGACTGAGCTGGGGCTATAGGATTGGAACTTGCTCTACTATAATCCTGTGTCATGATTCCTAGACTTGGCGAGATATAGACTCAACGCCTCATGGTAGACCTAGTCTGACTCTAAGGGCAGCCCTAAATAAGATCTAGGCTAGAACTAGACTGGATGAACCTGTTAGACTCAATGGGTTTTGGTTTGAACCCTAAACGAGGGTGAGCTTAGTCTAGCTCTAGAGGCAACTCTAAGCTTAGACCTATGCTAGAAATTAGATTAAGATCTAGACTAGATGGGTATGAGTCTCGGCTCGGACCAAGAGTGGGTCTGGGTTCGGACTTACGTGTGAGCCTGGTTCCGACCTAGACAGAGCTGGGTGCAAGCCAGGGATTGGACCTAGAGGGATATGAAACTCAGACCGAGTGTGGACCCAGACTGGATCAAAGTTGGTTTAGGCACAAGCCTTAGGTTTAAATCAAGAGAGGGCCTAGGTTCAAACTTGGGTGTGAACCTGGTTCAAACCTGGGCTAAGCTGAGTACAAGCCTGAACTTGAACCTAGAGTTTTGATGATCAGCCCCTGTATGGCCCCGGAAAGGATCAAGGATGAATTAGGAACGAGCATTTGGCTCGGACCAAGAGGGGACCTAGGTTCGGACCAAGGAGGAACCTGGTTTGGACCTGGGCTAAGCTGGGTAAAAGCCTAGAGTTGGACCCAGAGGGTTCAGCTTGGACCAAAAGCGGGTCTGGACTGAGATCTAAGATTAACCAGCCAGAAAGAACCAAGCAAGCACGCAAACCTTTTGACCTAGTAATTATAGGTAGGCTTGGCTTGGGAGTGGGTTTCTAACTATTGAAATGCGGCTAGGCTGATATAGGTCCCCACATAGGTCTTGTCCTCTTGTTATAGCATGCTCATCAGGTCTTACTAGACGCGGAGTCACTTTGAGGCAAAGGATTACGGAGGGGCACTCACAGTTAAAGTTACACAAATCCCAACCGCCTCATCTCTCAAAGCTAGGTTCTCCTCACGCCGTTAACGTCGATTTTGGGGGTTTCAAAATATTTGTTTGTTGGTTTCCCGGGCACTCCCGATTCGGTGTGTGCTAGAGTGTGTAAAGAAGCATGCAATTAAAATAAAGTCAAGCACACAATGCACGCAAAATAAGAAAGGAAATAAGTGAGCGCTCGACACTAATCGTGCCTAGCGAGAAACGCTTCAAGGCGAAACTCGCTTGAAGCACAATATAGATGGAGGGGTAAGCAACCCTTAAGAAGGTAAGGTTAGAACAATGAGACCAGGCATAGTCTGTGCTAAGTCTAGCACAGCTCGAGTCGAGGGTGACTCGAACGGGACACGGTTCAGGGAGGGTGCAAGAGCCCTCGATTTTTTTTATTTTTTTATCTTTTTTATTTTATTTTTATGGAACACAGTTAAACTAAGACGGTGAAAGCAGGGAAAACATGGTTTTAGTCAAAATTAACAAACTAAAATAAAATAAAATAAAATTCATAAACAAAACAGACCTATCTGTAGAAAAATATTTTTTATATATTTTTAAAAAAATTATTTTAAGCCAAGATTTGGTGAACAAGGAGCCAAAAGGCCCTGAAACAGGCATGTGGGGTTCCAAACGTTTCTGAGACAGTTGCAGTTGGGCGACATGGGTGGTGTCGTCCGGGCGGCACTATTGGTGTCGCTCTAGCAACCAGAGTGACACTGCCAGTGCAGCCCAAAAAAATTATATATATATATATATATATATATATATATATATATATATATATATATATATATATATATATATATTCATCTTGTAAAACTTGATGAAATAAGACTACTTTAAACTTGGAAAAAGCAGGAAAAAAAAAATTATTTATGATGAAATAAGTTCAAACAGAGTAAACAGGAAAAAGCAGATAGAAAAGATTTGTATCAATTTTGGTTTTTCTAAAAATTTTATTTTGCTTCGAAAGTTTTTGAGCAGTCACAAGAGAGCAAAATTTCAAAAAAATATGACATGGGAGATAGGGGGCACCAGTGGGTGTGTCACCTTGGACCTGAGCGTCACGACCCTTGTTGCCTGGGTGCCACGCCCTGTGTCGCTTGGGCGGCATGCCTCATGTCGCACAAGGCAAATAGGGTAGCTCAAAAAATATAATTTTATATTTTTTTATTTTTTTATATTGTTAATCTTGATGAAATAAGACTACTTTAAACTGGAAAGAACTATGAAAAAAATTTATTTATAATAAATAAATTAAAACAGAGTAAAGTAGAAAAGTGGACAGAATAGTAAATTGTTTTTTTTTGGTATTTTTAAAAATTTTATTTTGCTATGAAATTTTATGGAAATTCATAAGAGAGTCCCAGGACCTAGCCTGCAAAATTTAAAAAAAAATCTGAATTGGGCAACGGAGGGACACCAGAGGGCGTGTCGCCCTAGACTTCTGCGGCACGGCCCGGGTCGCCTGATGGCACGCCTCTTATCGCACAAGGAAAATAGGGCCCTTTTCACAGCCAGATTTTGGCCCAATTTTGGATTGAAAATAGTGAAAATAGTTAACAAAAATCATAATTTGGTGCTTGGATCAAGCGCGAAATGCCCCACGGTGGGCACCAAACCGTTTATGATGCAATATCAAACAAATCTTCCAATGAAGATCTCTCGGATCTTCATCTTAAACTAATGAAAATGAACTGGTAAAGAAAGTCCGGTAGAGAAGGTTGGACAAATTTAATTCAAATCTAAGGCCAGACCTGCTTGAAAACGAGCAGATCTACTCTCAGATATGTGGCAAGGCTAGCATGATCCAAGACATTACCAAATACGATTTTTAAGAATCTGAAAAGATCAAAATGAAATGAAAGCAGTACTAGAAAGTAAAAGAAAGAGAGATGAATGATACCAAATCGAGGTGGATGGCCAGAGACGCCCGAGCCCTTAAGGGCTCGCTCATATCAAGACCGGTCCTCTTTGCCTCTCTTATCAAGATGTCGGCCAGCAAGTCTTGATTAAGTAGGGTGGTTGTGCCCTAGAAATGGCTTAGAACTAGGGTTTTTAGGCTTCAGTTTCAGGAGGCCAGGTTTTTTGGAGCTCTAGGGTTTAATCTTTATCTCTTTAGTCCTTTCTCTCAGTCCCCCCCCCCCCCCCCAAATGACAAAAAAAGAGGCCTTATAGGGGTCAAAAATCGTTGGGAAGTATAAGCATGCATAACAAAAAAATACCTGATAAAAAAATAAAATTTTGAGGGTCACGGACTTGGGCAGCACGGATCGTGTCGCCTGGGTAGCACGCCCTATGTCGCCTAGGGCTGGGCGGCACGGGTCATGTCGCCTAGACGGTACACCTTGTGTCGCACACACCAATTTTGGTCCAAATTGATATTTTTCACTTTTGTTGTGTTCCTTAGCCTCTTGTGAAGCATTTTTTTGGTAAACAGAGCAATTATAGAATGACTTGGGCGACACACCCTGTGTCGCCTAGGAGGCACGCCCCATGTCGCCCAAACCAAAACTTGTACGAATTGATGTTTTTCAATTTGGGTGTCTTCCTCAGCCTCTTTTGAAGCTCTCAGAGAAACTTTGGGTTAAAAAAGATTTGTTTACTATTTTAATGATTTTTTGGTAAAACATGGTGTTTATAGAAATCTGGGTCAAAACAGGGTTTCGGGCAGGCAGATTGGTTCTGGGTTACAAGGTAAGTTGTGTGAACTATGGATTTGGATTTACTAGGTTAAGTGTGATCCTAATGGTTCAGAAAACCATAGAATTTGCCAGATTTAAATTGGGGTGTCTACAGGAGGTAATTCTGAACCAGTTTTATTACTAGGGGGCTTTCTTCGTGATCTACGAAGGTGCCTACGCGAGCGAGCCTGAGTAAGTCTTGAACCCACCTTAAATTCCTCCCTCTTCGGTTGGTAATACCTGCTCTTGTTTTCAATCGAGGTTCCCGAGAGAACAATCTCAAAAGTCCCGGGTCTCCCTGAAACCCGAGACTCGTCTGATCATCCAGATCGGGAGGGCGAGATCGAGGAACTGAACCAGCTTGGCGACTCCACTGGGGACTTACTACCCCTTAGTTGGATTGTACTTATTTGGACAAGTTTATCCTTTCATTTTTTGTATTCACACGTCACTTATGGCTACTGGGTTCTGTAACCCATTCATCCGGATCAGGGATTTTCTCATCCCCGCATTTGCGAGTGTCCCCAGGGAACAAGTTCCTCTAACTTCGTTCCCATCCCTTCTTTTGAGCAATGACCCCAGGTCTAACTCCTAGGTCTTAACCTGGATTGGCGAGAGGAGGGTCTTAAAAGTCCCTAACTCCCCATCTCCTCACTCTGGTGGAACCTCCACCAAGGCACCTTCCATCGGCAACACACGTGTTGCCCCACACAGCATGCTCTCAGCCACTGACACGTCACTTGTTGGTCGTACTGTCGTGGTACACCGAAAGGCTGCCCAGCCCCTCTTTGCAGAAGGCAAGAAATTTGCCATTGCTTCTGTGGGTTGCCACAAGGCTGCCCCCCATATTCTTGCGCCACCACGAGTCTCTATTCCTAGAGGCTCAAGACATAGAAGCAGAGGCCCTGTGGCCTCCACCTCTCACAGAGACCATAAGGCTCGTGGATCACCCACCCGAGCTATACCTCAAGGAAAATCTTATGCTACCTTGAGTTCGGGTCCAGAATCAGACCTCCCAAGGCCAGGTCCTGCACGTGCTGCTCATATGCATCCCACCACTCGGGGCAACGCCGTCATTGTGTCAACCCGAGTACACAGGAGACGACCTCCTCGTCCTCCTACTCAGCACACACAAGCACACCTCGTAAGGAGTACGTCGCCACCTGTCCTCTTACAAACACCTGCTCGCAGTTCTTGACCTCTTAAGGTCAGATCACGCACTCTAGCCTAGGCCGACCCCCAGGTCGCCCGTGATCATCTTCAAGGGGCACACACGCGTCATCGGCACAGACATCCCCTCACCCTCAACTTAGGTGTTCTCATGAGTCAACCCTATTCCTGCCTGCTCCTCCATCTTCGAGCAAGCACCTCCAGCCTTGGTACTCGAAGACTTTTCTCCAGAGTATCATCCTGAACCAGCCCCGTCATTTTGGTCATGTCTCTGGAGCCCACAAGAGAGCTCAGGGCAATGACTTGATGGAAGATCGAGTTCTTCATCCTCTCTGGCCCAAGATGACTCCAGCCCCTGGTCCTCATCCTATGCCACACATGATGGAGACAACTCTCTCTTGTGCAAGAAGAGCAGACCAGCAGCCAGCTCTGTTGACCCTCTTCGCTTGAACCCCTTCTACCAGCTTCAAATGAGGAAGCCTGAAGAAAAGCTTCATGAGCCCTGCGTTGTGGTTAATGTTGTAGAAAGTGACCCAGCCCTTCATCAGCCACAGTCCCAAGATCATCGAGAACCGGTCCTCATGCGACTGACATACAAAAGTGGAGTTCAGTCAGGGTGTGCTGCCCCCCTATTGACCGATCTACCATGCACAACCTGTCAAGTTCGTAAGCTCTTAGTTGCAACTAATGCTGACCTCTATAGAGAAATAGTCAGCGTAACGGTCGTAAGCCTGGTGTCGCGCAGGAAGAGCACATGAACAAGTTTGAGGATATGGTGCGCGTGATGATGTAAAAGATCGATCGTATAGATGCCGCATGCCAATCAGCTAATCATGAGGTCAATTCCCATCACTATGATGGTGCACCTCCAAGGCAGCCTCTTCCCTCAGCCTCACAGAACAATTTTGTCCCTCACCCCATCTCACAGGAAAACATCGATGCTATAGTGTCCCATAGCTTAAAGAACAGGCAAATTCTGGGGATACAAGGTGCAACACCTTATTAAAAGCCGTACCCTTCATATATTGACCAAGCGTTGTTTCCCTCAGATTACAAGAAAGGGAAGTTTCCCCTATTCAATGGGACCATGTCCCCGAATCAACATATCACCCACTTTCAGGCAGCATGTCGAGAAAAAACGGCTGATGGGAGACTCCTTCTCCGTTAGTTTGTTGAAACCCTTGACGACCCAGCTTTTCAATGGATACATACATGGGAGGAAATGGAAAAAATGTTCTATCAACGCTTCTGTGAGGTCGAGAGAGAGGTTCAAACCATCGAACTTCTCACCCTGACTCAAGATCCCGATGAGCCCGTGGACCAGTTCATATCAAGATGGATAAATTTGGTTGCTCGCCATCCTAATCCTATGCCCGAGAAGGAAGCAATCCAAACTTGCGTGCGGAACATGCAACCCGATATCTCACGACATTTCGAGGCCTCTAATCCGACCTCCATGTCAGAATGGATCTCTAAATCAGTTTGCTTAGAAAGTCTATCACGCCACCACGGCGGGTAATGACAACCGTTTGTAAGCTCAGCGAACAACCGGGACAATGGTAGCTCTCGGAACAACACACGAGGCAGCCAACAGAAAGGAGTAATCAATGTAGCCATCATGGTCACTGATCCAAATAAGACTCCTTCTCAAACTTTGGACCTCTCTAAAGGGGTGGGCACAGCGAAGATAGCTCCTCAGTTAGGCAAGCAACGACAGTCGTACAATCGAGTACCTCGCCTACCAACCTTGATTGGGGTGATTATTTAACCAGACATAAGAGCAAGGTTTACCCCTTCGAGAATGAATGGATCCTTGCACTGTTCAGATTATTATTGGATTATTGGAACAAAATATGATTCGGCTTCCAGAAGCTAAGTTCTCTGAGCAAGCTAGCCTTAACACCCCGGCAAATTATTGCGCTTATTATAGAAGGATCAATCATCCCACAGATGACTGCTACACGCTAAAATATATTATCAAGGCTCTAATCCAGAAGGGTCAAATAAAGCTCGAAGACTTAAATAAGGCCTTCGGGGCAGTAGAAGCCTCCCATGCAGTAACCATCCAAGAAGAAGACAAAGCCCCTGGTATCTTTCACACCTTTTTCATTATAATGCTTCACAAAGGCATAATCACACCAAAGCCCGGCCTGCAAGGCAATCCTGATGCATCGTTCAGGGGATTGAGGACCGTTGGTGCCCGTATCACCAGTTAAGAGGTCATTACTTGTGGGAATGCATCAGTTTCCATGACATATTGGCAAAGAAAATGCGGGAATGTTAAGAGTTTTAGGACCTTCTAGTAAGTGATCCCCAAGCCACTGTGCCATCAGTGCAAGAGGAGCACCTCCCAACCCAAGACCTTCCTAAGAATGATTTAGACTCTGCTGAACCCTTGACTTCCCATCCATGGATAGTCAACCACGGGCGAAGCGGACTCAAGTCCTTGAGGAGAGAAGCAGTTCATCAAGCTAAGGCTGTTCACAAGCCTAGCAAGAGGAATTGAACACCACCTCAAAAAACCCGAAGGAGACGGGCACCAAAGGGCTGCCCGCTAGAGAAACAAGATTGTTCAAAGGCCAGTTGAGCAGAAATTTCTCAGGCCCCTTCCCCCACTGCCAACTTTACTGGATTTCATACCTGGCACGATCCTCCCTCCTTCTCATCAAGAGGACCTCCCAGAGTCATCTTCAACTCAGAGCACATCCAATGTGGGTGAAGATGTTAAAAGCACTCCCCAATGGTCTAAGCAAGGGAAAGACCTAAAAGATGCCCTGCACACGTCCAATCCTGATGATGATGTAAAAAGCCACCTATATCGGTCCGAGGAGGGGAATGACCTTAAAAGTCCCCCACTTTTTGACCCTTCTCCTTCTTCTTCTTCTACTTCTCATCTTTCTTCTCCTATGTCTCCTACACGTACAACCTTGAAATGCCCGGACTTTGAGGCTCTCAACAGAGAATTCGAAGGGATCAACATAAGAAAGACGCAGTAGAAACGACTGAGAAAGACCCTGGCATAGGCAGCAGGATTCCGAACAATTGCTAATCCCCTGATAGCGAAATCCAAGGCAGAGCCACCTTCTTCAGAAAAGCACAAAAAGATCTCACCAAATGGAGCCTACATATTGGCACATCCTGCTGGAGAGGAGGCAATGCCCCCTAATAATAGGCGATACCTAAAGAAATACTATCCGTGATACATATTCAAAGGAAAAAGACTCAACAAAAAAGTACGAAAAATAGTCCAAACAAATTCTAACTCTTTCTATTACAGTAAAAATGAGTTATAAGTTACAAGCTAAGAGGACCATTACTAGGGAAGTTACAAATCTCTTGTATCTAAGGATAAGAGGATGGTTACGAACCAAAAACCTGCATTGTGTCTCTTGCATTTGAGGATACGAGAACAGTTACAGGCCCAAAAGAAACGCTCTCCTCATGAAGAAGAAGCACCCTCATCATGAAGAAGAAGAAAAACCACTTAGAGAGTCAACTTCAATTCATATGACGAGTGCCGCAATAAGAGGATAGTTACAGGCCAAAAGACAAAGCGAAACCACTAAGAGAAGTTAGCTTCAGTTCATCCGACGTGTATATCAAACATACAAAGCATAATTCATTCGACGTATGTATAAAACATACAAAGCAGGCTGTTCTAGAATACCCTGTTCACAGTGGATGCCCTTCCATAGAACAACATGGACTTCACTGTTGTGCTGGAGGACTTGGCTTCCAACAGGTATTACAAGCCATGCCTTACCATCATTCACCACCCTTTTCTGACCCATGACAGCGTCATGCATGAATATCGCTTCACATAACTCATTGCCGAGCGCTGCAAGTCCTGCGTGTAACTTACTGCCACATGCGAGTAGCACTATGTGCGTCATGGCATTCCACATGTGCTGATGACCGTATCAATGTCGGTTATGCTTCTAACCATCAGCATCGACCGTGTCAGTGTCGACTGAGTTAGCACTGACTGTGTCAGCATTAGCTTTGTCAGTACCTGCTATACTTTTGCCAGCGCAGGCTCTATCGGGACTGTTTGCCTCCCAAGACTCCTCATTTTCAAGGCTTAAGTTCCTTCGCCTTCCCAACAGTTGCATGATTTCCAAGCGCAAGCGTCCACCTCTTGCGACGGTTCACCTTCTGTGACCATTCGTCTTCCCCTGACCTTTCAGTTTCCCACTAGAACTCCTTTTCCACTGACGAAAACCCCTGTGATAGTCCACCTCCCGTGACTGTTCATTCCTTGACCCTTCAGTTTATCGTCGAAATTTTGTTACATGGTTGGAAACCCATTGTGAGACTTTCTCTACCTGCGCCTTGGCCAGAAAGTCACCCAAAATAATGCAGGGAAACCTCTACAATGCTACCAAATCGTTGATAACACTCATTTAAAGCCACCGAAAAACTTCCCAAAAATTATGAAAATGCCCACTGCTGCACTTCTTGCCTCTTCTACCCTCCAAGACCACGATCGGAGTTCTCCTACTTCCCCAAAAACCCCCTGAGCCAAACCAGAAAACTCCTGTAACTCAACCAATCCCCGACAAAAACTTCTCCTTTGCTTGCCGGAACACTTGATCTCTTGTCAGAAACTTGAACCCTTACCGAATCCCACTGCTTGTCGGAGCTTCTACCGGGCACCCTTTGCTCACCGTTAAAACCTTTTACGTTTTTCCTACCTTCGGTGAAAAAGTGAAGGAAAATGAGGTTTTACCCCCTTATATAGCAAACACAACCCTCAAACACCCCTCACAAACTGGGAATACCAATCATTCCCAAGGAAAGCCAAACGACGATGAGCCTGGTCGGGCTTTGACCTGAGGCTCAAGGCAACTCTCATTGCCGCCTCAAAAATCCCAACGAACTGGCTGGACCGAGTCGAGCTTTGACCTGAGGCCTAAGGCAACTCTCGTCGCCACCTGTAAAATTCTAACAAAAGGGCTCGACCAGGTCGGGCTTTGACTTGAGGCCTGAGGCAACTCTCATTGCCACCTGTAAATTTCCAGCAAAAGGGTTGGACAGTGTCGGGCTTAAGTACTGGCTCAAATATTAATCCGTACCCAACGCCGGTGACGCGATCAAAGGTACCTAGCACCGGCTGTGTTTTAACAACCACAGTGTTGGCTATATGCTCAGTAACTCAACGCTGGCTGTGTTCAAGCATGTGCCACCCTCAGCACCGGCTGTGTTTTTAACAACCTAGCGCCGGCTGTGTTTTTAACCTTTCAGCGCCAGGTAACTGGTTAAGAAGCAGTGTTGGCCATCTTCAGTGATAGTTGTGTTTTTGAAGACTTAGCATCGGCTAAGTGCTCAAGAAATAATGGTTGCTGTACCTGGAGCCGGTTGTATCTTAAATAGCCTAGGGCGAAGCCGTGTGTGTCCTATTTCTATCAGTGTGGTTGCGCCTTGACTCTGACTTATTGCCACTAGTAAAGTAGAACCTAGGTCAATCAAAATCATAACATGACTCCTCGTCCCTTGTAGGAGAGTCATGCTCGTACTGCATACTATTATCCCCAGTAGAGTTAGGATCATTCTTGCTGCTGCAACCCCCAGTGGTCTGCCTCATGCTTATTAACCCACATTTGTCCTCTCTTCCCCAATAAGGCCAGCTTTCTTATCTGGATCCCTCATCGGTCCTACCTATCTGATCCCCAGGGAGTCAGATTACTGCTCACAGACCTAGTCCCCGTGGAGCTTCACCTACATGGCAAGCCATACAATTGTCTAAGTGCATGACCCTAAACTGCACGGTCCAAACTATATGACCTTAAACTGTAGCAGAGGTCTAGTTGCTTGACCTTAAACTGCACGGTCCTAGTTGCATGACCCTAAACTGCATAGCCACGGTCGAAACTATATGACCTTAAACTGTAGCAGAGGTCTAGTTGCACGGTCCTATTTGCATGACACTAAACTGCATAACCATGGTCCAAACTATATGACCATAAACTGTAGAGGAGGTCGAGTTGCACGCCCTTAAACTGCACGTTCCTAGTTGCATGATTCTAAACTGCATAACCACGGTCCAAACTATATGACCTTAAACTGTATCGAAGGTCTAGTTGCACGATCTTAAACTGCACGGTCCTAGTTGCATGACTCTAAACTGCATAACAATGGTCCAAACTATATGACCTTCAACTGTAGCAGAGGTCTAGTTACACGACTATAAATTGCATGGTCCTAGTTGCATGACTCTAAACTTCATAACCACGGTCCAATTGTATGACCTTAAACCATAATGCACGTCCTGACTGCATGACACTAAACTGCTCTGCAAAGGTCCCTGAGGCATGACCATAAAACTCGCCCCCACATACGTGCACACACCTTTTACGTGCATCATCATGCACGTCTTCCATAATCGACTCGATCGTGTGCACACACCACCTTCACTACCTCCCCAGTGAGTCTATTCACTTCATTATCCTCCATCACTCCCCAGTGAGTCTCACCCATGCTCACAAAAACGTCAAACCATTCTACCACCTATACTCGTCGCAAGCAGTGGGTCACCATTTTTCACCCACCTTTCATACCTCATCCATCTTTCATAGGTAGCCTCGTGCCATCTCCCCAAAGGTGAGCTAAAACCATTATCATACTCACTCAATGGCCTCTACCAACTTCCATCCATCTCCATTATGGTCCAGCTATATGACCTTAAACTGTAGTGCACATCCTGGCCGCATGAATTTAAAAGGCTTTGCACAGGTCCCAAAGGCATGACCTTAAAAATGTCTTCACAAAAAAATAAAAATAAAAATAAAATAAAATAAAATAAAATAACGGGCATGGTGTATACCTTAACAAGGGAACACTATGAGTAAGAATGACAGACAAACATCATCACGAAACCATGAGCAAAAGATTTACGTGAATAAAAGCCGGGGCATGGTGAAAACCGGAAAGGGTATCATGAGTAAAAATGGAAGAATAAGGATGGACATGGCAGAGAGGTCATGGGTTAAAGAGCCCCAAATAAAAAGAAGTTGGTGAAAACTGTCTCTACAGCGTCGCTTTCCAAGTTCAAGTGAAAATCCGCAAAGAACGCTTAGACCAATAAACATGTTGATGCAGCGCTTACCTCAACAGGCGGCTTCAGCCCTCACTCAAAAAAATAAAAAATCCCTAGTGTTACAAATACACTCCTGGATGCCGGAGACGCCTCGAGAAGGCTAATTCAACCATGACTTTAGAGCAGTAATCAGATGATTGTCGTAGCTGTAAAGCAGTGGTTAGGGGTGGTTGTACCCATAGTTGGTTATCTTGATAAACTGAGGTACCCTACTCGTTAAGGAATAACTGGTTAATCATGACTTTGGAGCATCAATCAGATGATTGTCATAGCTACAAAGCAATGGGTAGGGGTGGTTGTACCCATCGCTGCTCACCTAGATAAACTAAGGTACCTTACTCACCAAGGAATGACTGATGCACGAAGCAGACGGTGCCGGCGTAAGGCCCTTCAACATACCATTCATGTAATTCTCGAAACGTACCTCAACACCAAAGGATAGACACAAACCCAGACCAAATGGGAACAATGCCCTTCCACATGGCACTCAATTGCCAGATGGGCCTGATTCTGACTGACAATGTTCGTACAAAATCCTCAGCTTCAGAATCACAAACAGTCTCTTCTTCCCCTAAAGTTTCCACGGACGGACCCGCGAACAATGTATCCCTACGTCTGAGCATCCTAGTTGCACCATTGTGTGAATCTCCTCGGCGCTCACGTGGTCTTGTGGCTAGGAAGAAAAAAGTAATAAAGCCGAAGGAAATTTTTCGAATGTTATCCTTCTCGCTTCTCTCAAAGCATAACATTCGATGGGGCAAGCTGTTTGAACGCATTTTTCAGCACGTTGGTTCTTGATGCGGAATAAAGAGAAAGTAGGTTAATAAAGCCTACAAAATATGTGGAAATTTTGACAGTCTCATAAGTACCCCAGAATTGGTCAAAGATCTTCATCATCACTCCAAAAGGCCACCTACCAAGTTTCATCGTGATCAGACATCTCTAAGATAATGAACACAAAGAAACAATTTCGACAAAATTAGCCTCTAACACCCTGAAATGGACCTTGTAACTAGAATTATATTTTTGGTGCATTAAACATTTATGGGACCACTGCCATTGGATTTGGCACGATTGAAAACACCTATGGTTTAAGTTTCGACTTAATCAGGAACTCTAAGACAAAGTTATGGGTAAAATACCGAAAAGAGGTAGGCCGCACACTATTCTTGTATGGCCACCCTACACCAAAACACCATTAAACGTGGTTGTTTTCACAGTCACGAGCAGTGACTTTTGGGGCCTATATCTCACTCGATCCGAGTCAGATCGCGTTAAAATTTAGTGAGGGTGTTCGTCTTATCGAGACGAGTGTTTCGAAAGGTGGTACGCCTCGTGACGATGCCCAAGCAGGGAGAAAACCTAGAGAGAAGTTGCTGATCTGTGAAGGAAATTACAAAAAATTCAGCAGCAACATGACCCACTGCGACGGCCAAATCACGATGCTTGCATATCCAATTGACACGAAACCTATTGCATTATGTGCGTAAGGTCCGAGGCTATCTTAGGTCCGAACCTCGCGTACAATGAACATTTGGATTTTCACATGAATGCATCGAAGCTGCTGTAAATTTCGACCAACGAATTTCAAGATTTCAGCTAAAAACTCAAGATGACAAAATCTTCATCCGGACATGAAATCGAGAGGCGCTTATTGCAATGTGATTGTGATGGCATGCTCAGTGTGTTTCAACGAAGAAATCACAAAGAAACATCAAGGAACGAACGCACAATCGATCCAAAGTTTTCAAGATTCATCCAAAATTCAAGTCTCATGATCATGGCTCAAAAACATGATTCATGGATAGAAGTTAGTATCAAATTGATCACCATGCCGAGCCTCACAAGAAAATAATCATCTTAGGATCAAACGGGCATCAGAACAACCCCGAATCAGTCATGGATGATCACTCAAGTTCTCGGGCAGCAACAAGGATTGTTCTGGAATTCCACACATTGTTAGGCAAGGGTAAAACAGTCCTTTGACACCCATTTTTAGAATTTCTTTTAATTCAATTAAATTGCAATTATCTTCAATTCTAGGTAGTTTTTGAGCGTACACTCATGTTTTAACCCAATTCTATTTACGCATGCAAAGCCAAATTGTAAAGCACCTTTAATTCATTTCACACAAGGATCAATAAAATTTCAATTTCCTCTTGAACTCGTGGGTGCATCTTGGAGAGAGAGAGAGAGAGGAGAGAGAAAAAAAGGGCCAGTACCCTTCGATAAGGTAACTTTGTCTCTCCTCCCCTTTTTCTCTCTCCTCTTCTTTCTTTCTCTCTCCTCTTCTTTCTTTCTCTCTCCTCCACTCTTTCTCTATCCTCCCCTCTTTCTCTCTCCTCTTATTTCTTTCTATCCTCCTCTTCTTCTCTCTCTTCTTCTCATCCCTATCTCTTTCTCTCTTCATCTCATCCCTATCTCTTTCTCTCTCTTCTTCTCATCCCTATCTCTCTTTTTCTCTTCTCTTCTCATCTCTATCTCTCTCTTCTTCTCATCCCTATCTCTCTTTCTCTCTCTTCTTCTCATCTCTATCTCTCTTTCGGCTCTTTGTCTAACACAGTCGGTGAAGCCTAGCACCAACTACATCTTTTCTGCTCTTCATCTAACGCAATTGACGAAGCCTAGTGCCGACTGCATCCTCTGTCTCTTCTCATCTTACACAGTCGGTGAATCTCAGCACCGACTGCATCCTCTCTCTTCTCATCTAATACAATCGACGAAGCTTAATGCTGACTACATCTTCTCTCTTCTCGTCTAACACAATCGGTGAAGCCTAGCACTAACTGTATCCTCTCTCTTTTCTCGTCTAACACAGTCGATGAAGCCTAGCTTCAATTGCATCCTCTCTTTCTTCTCGCCTAACACAGTCGGTGAAACTCAACACCAACTGTATCCTCTCTCTCATCTTGTCCAACATAATCGATGAAGCCTAGCGCTTCTCATCTAACATAGTCGACGAAGCCTGACGTTGACTGTATCTTCTATCTCTTCTCTGTCTAGCTCATTTTGGTGACGCTTAACACCGACTGTGTTACCTCTCTCTTCGTTGTCTAACCCAGCTGGCGACGCTCAATGTCGATTGAGCCCTCTTCCTCGTCTGTGGCTAATACAGCTAGCGATGCCTAGTGTCGTCTGTGTTTTTCTCTCTTCCCTCATATTCTTCTTTTTCTTTCTTTCTCTTCCCACTTCTTCTTTCTTTTCTCTTCTTCTCTTATCTTACTCTTCTTACGTTTTTTCTTTATGATATCTGTTATTTCTATTATTCTTTCGTTTGATTAAAGAGGGGTTGAGATTAGCTTATCATGGTAGTCCAGTCGTCTAGTCGTAATGTTGTTGTGCTAGAATTACTGTTACTGCTTTATTGCCACGAAAGACTAACCATTGTGTCTAGATAGTCAGTATCGGTATTGACATCTAGTAGTAATCCTGTTGAGCCAGTCTGAGTTATCCAGCCTATTTTACAACCACGTCAGGCTAATTACTAATCATCTTAGTCACTGTGTTGATCTCCCCGCCTAAGCAAATTCTTCTCTCCCCCATCTTTCCTCTCTTCTTTTTTTTGAATGTGTATGCTTGTGTACATTCACCAAAGAGGCAAGGTGAGGTCTGTTGACCCACTTATCTTATAATATTTACCATATGTATGTGATTACAGAAAACAGGAGAACACAAGCGAAGGGAGGAGATTCCGAACTAGTTTTATTACTAAGGGGCTTTCTTCATGATCTAAGAGGTCGTCCACGCGAGCCAACCCTAATAGGTCCTGAAGTCACCTTCAATTCTTCTCTCATCAGTTGGTAATACCTGCCCTTGTTTTCGAATAAGGTTCCCGAGAGATAGATCTCAAAAGTCTCGGGTCTCCCCGAAATCCAACATGCGTGCCGTCCGATCATCCTGTCATGACGCCGCCCCTGACCACTGTACCTTACACAGTGACGGGCAATCGAGCAAGGGTTCATGATTTAATGTAACGTTTGTCACTAGGGTCGGAGTGAAGTCAATGCCTTTATATTTGGAAATCAAGCAAACCATTGAAGAGAGCTAAAGCGACAAGCTTAACTAGCAGAATAGTAAGGAAAAACTCTGCACACCAAAATTCATGATATGAAAATCTTCCAAAATATTACATTCAGTTCTGGGCATCTAGCCCCAACATTACACATATCCACCAAGAACAAAACAAAACAAGGGCCAAACAGCCCCGACATAAAACAAGGTATAAGCACCTTCTTCAAGAACACTAGCTTTGTCTTCCAGCTGCCAAACACAAATTTCCAGCCTTGTACCTGCTGCTATCAATCTACAAGGAGAGGAGAAATAATGGGATGAGCTATATAGCCCATTAAGCAAGTATAGTGTTATGCATCTGTTGTGCTTCTATCCATATGTGAGTATAGTATAGTTTATCAATTTAAAGTCATAATTTAGCATAAATTCATATCAAGTCAAGACAGCGAATATGAACATTTCATTTAAACAACAGTCATCACTAAATAAGTGCGATCAGAGCCTTCAATTAGTGAAATCATAAATTATTCCATCATTATAATGCTAATTATTCCTTATAAAGAAATCCAATCATTACCCACACACTCCCTAAATCACCTACTCCTGCAATAGAGGCCCTATCCATCAGGCTAAGCCAATCCCATTGCTTAAGACCGCTACCATCACACTGGAGAGAGTGTAAGGACAAGTGGGGTATCCACTTCGTAATACCCTGAACACACTCACACAATCCCCAGCGCGCATTGCGGTTTCGATAGGCCCTTACCTTGTAAGGCATCAATCATATATCATTTCATAAATCCGCTCCTATCATTATACAGATTAGGGGATATGTCAGCATCTCTTTCCTTACTACCGATGAGTATCCCATTGCGTAGCAAGCAATATCATAGTAGTATCCCCTATCGGTGAGTGTCCCACCGTGTAGTGGCCAATATCAGTGGCCATTCATCATGTCATCATAACAGTATCAACTACCGATGAGTGTCCCACTGTGTAGTGGTCAATAACAATATAAGCAGTGGCCATTCATCACATCATCATAACAGTATCCACTACCGGTGAGTGTCCCACCACGTAGTGGTCAATAACAATATAAGCAATGGCCATTCATCGCATCATCATAACAGCATGCACTACCAGTGAGTGTCCCACCATGTAGTGGTCAATAAAAATATTAGTGGCCATTCATCGCATCACAACTGATAAATCATATTTCATCGTAAATGTCATAGCCTTTAGCAAAAGACATGCAATTCATAATCCATCATAGGGCATTTACACAAGCTTTCTTAGTAGCATATGACATTCATTGTTAATTCATTTCATCATTATTGCACTCTTGCCCCTTTTTCTAACCAAGTGCAATTTACATGGCATCATTCACATATCTTTATGGAATTCTCATGGAATTTATCATATAGCATTCACATTTATCATATATCAAGATAACTTAGCTTCGCATGGTCATACATTGATGCAGTGACAAGTAATAGTGACATGCCCCTCTTAGCGGGGGTATAGCTCCCGATGTAGGGAGAGTTTTAGGATGCCTCAAACATGAAACCTTAATCTAATACACATTTCGTTACAAAAACTGTGATTTGAAGAAATTTGGGTGCCATTTGATGGGTCAATAGCTCCGTACAAAGTGAGCCTTAGTTGCTTGAAATTTCCCTGCAACAGTGCACAGTGACGTGTTTGCGCCTTTCGGGTCATAGCTCAAAATCCGTGGGGAGTTTCAAACATCTCAAAAGAAGCAAATTTAAGTACATTTATAAAAATTTCCAATGGCAGTAATTTCAAGGTTTTTGGATATCATTAGCTAGGTCAAAAGTATTGCCCAATGCGGCCACAATTGCTGGAAATAGCAGCGACTGTGAACAGTGTCACGCCTCGACATTGAGGGCCATATCTTTTTATCCATACAAAATATTATCATGATATAAAAAGTATACTTGGAGCAAACACATATGTATTTCATTTGGTACTGATTTGGTCCCATTTGGACGTCATTGGTCATCTTACATATAGATGTAAAGACATTCACAGTTCTGGAAATTCATATTCTCAAGTTAATATACTTTTAAAGAACACTTAATATTTCCTAGCCAAGCTACAATTGGGCTTGGAACCTTATTTCTGATAAAGAGTATCAAAGTGAGCAATTTCATGAGTTTCCATAAATAAAAGATCAAACATATGGTAGACACAGTCATGGCATTGAGAAGCACAAACTGAAACTTCAACCTCATGTTAACCCATTCATTCTTCACATTTTCCTTTATATCATCTAATCCATTTCAACATTTTTACAACATTCATGGATGCATAAATCTAAACCCACTTTCCTTGACTTCTCACGGTATCATAAATCCGCATTCATGGCCTTCATGGGCTTTCCTTCGCTTCATCAGTGGGTTGTCTTGAAAGGGGTAGCAGTGAGCTCCAAGAGAGAGAGAAAAGTTGAGAAAAATGGGAGAGAACTGTGTTGCCCAAGGCTTAAAAGGAGAGAGTGGTTGGAAAACACTATCGTTAATGTAATCACTCATTGCTCTGACACGTACGGGGTGGCTCTGACTTGTACAGAGGTTGGACATTTGACTAAGACACTCCCGACGCTGCACTATCAAACATTCAACAGGCGCTGCTCCACCCGGCGCTACTCCAACCGACGCGCTGCTACAACCAGTGCTGCTCCACCTGAAGCTACTCCAACCGATGCTACTCCAACCGGTGCACTACTCGAACCAGCGCTGCTCCACCTGGCGCTGCTCCAATCGGTACTACTCCAACCGGCACTACTCCAATAGGCGCGCTACTCCTACCGGCGCTGCTCCACCTAGCACTGCTCCAATTGGTGCTACTCCAACTAACACTACTCCAATCGGTGCTGCTCCACCTGGTGCTACCCCGATCGGCGCTGCTCCACCCGGCGCGCTACTCCACTCGGTGCTGCTCCAATCGGCATTGCTCCTTAAACACGAGCGGCAATGCCTCAGACGGTAATAATCCAAACGCCTTTCGCACGCGGTGAAAATCCTTATGCCTTTCGTGCGCAGTGAAAATCCTTATACCTTCTCACTCAATATTACATCTCTCTTCTCGCACGGTGACATTGGCTTGGGAGAAAATTGTGGCCCTTACATCATCCCCCCCTTAAAAGGGATTTTGTCCTCAAAATCACATTAACATTAACTAAAATGGTGGGTGCATTTCTCCCTAATCACATCCTCCCATTCCCATGTCGATTCTTCCATCGAATGATATTTGCCATAGTACCTGGACCAGAGGGATTTCTTCCCTCGAATGATATTGCCATAGTACTAGAGGGATTTCTTTGTTGCGCAACATTTGTACTTTTCTCTCTAAAATACCAATTGGTTGCTCAACATAGGTCAAATCTTCCTTGAGTAGGATTGGTTCGTACTCCATGACATGGGATGGGTCAGGTTGATATTTCCTTAGCAGTGATATATGGAAGACATTGTGGATGCTGACTAGTTCAGGTGGCAGGGCAAGTCAGTAAGCCACGCTTCCAATTCTTTTTAGAACTTCAAAAGGTCTAATGAATCGTGAGCTCAATTTCTCATTTTTACCAAATCTCGTAACACCTTTAGTTGGTGATACCTTCATAAAGACTCGATCTCCTGCTTCAAACTTGAGGTCTCTCCGGTGATTATCGGCGTAGCTCTTTTGTTGACTTTGAGTTATCTTGAGCCGCTCTCTAAACAATGCAATCTTCTCAAAATTCATCTGAACCATTTCAAGCCCTAATAATCTTCTTTCGCCCACCTCGTCCCAATAGACGGGCGACCTACACTTTCTTCTATACAGGGCCTCATAAGGTGCCAGTTGAATATTGACTTGGAAGTTTTTTTTGTAGGCAAATTCTATCTGGGTTAGATGGTCTTCCCAGTTTCCCTTAAAGTCAGTGACACTTGCCCTTAACATGTCCTTCAAGGTCTGGATGGCTCTCTTTGACTGTCCATCTGTTTGGAGGTGAAAGGCGGTGCTAAATGTATGTCTGGTTCCCAATGCCGACAGCAGACTTCCCAAAAGATGGAGGTGAATCTAGTGTCCCTATCTTACACAATACTGATGGGCACTCCGTGTAATCTCACGATTTCTTTGATGTACAACTGGGCCAGTTTATCTAAAGTATAGGTCATGCGAATTGGTAAGAAGTGAGCAGCCTTAGTTAATTGGTCCACCACGACCTAGACATATCATGCCCTACACTTGATCTCGGTAATCTAGAAACAAAGTCCATCATGATGTGTGGCCATTTCCATTATGGTATGGGTAGGGGCTGTAATAGTCCTACAGGTCTCTGATGTTCTGCCTTCACTTGCTGGTATGTCAAAACTTAAGAGACAAAATGTGCCACATCTCGCTTCATGTTGTTCCACCAAAAGGGATTTTTCAAATCTTGGTACATCTTTGTACTCCCTGGGTGTACCATGTAGCGGGAGTGGTGTGCTTCCTCTAGAACAACACTTTTTATCTTCTCATCATTAGGAACACATACTCGACCTCTAAACCTTTAAAAGTCATCACTGCTGATAGAGAAATCTTCCTTTCCTTACATTTTCATTTCTTCAAGGATTTTTATCAGCTGGGGATCTCCTTTTGGGCTGCTCGAATTTGTTGAAGGAGTTGGGTCCATCCTTAAACATGACAACATTCCTTCCCTCTCATCAATGGGCTGGGATGGGTGCCACTCCGCTACAACCTCTAACAACTTCATTTCTCGAATCATTAAGTGTGCCACAGAAACCACAACCTTTTGACTTAGGCCATCGGCCACTACATTGGTCTTGCCTGGTTGGTAATCAATTGTATATAATCATTTAATAAGTCCATCCATCTTCCTTGCCTCATGTTTAGCTCTTTCTGGGAAAACAGAAACTTGAGACTCTTGTGATTCATGAACACGTTAAACTTGACCCCATAGAGGTAGTGTCTCCAAATTTTTAATGCGAACACTACTGCCGCGAGCTCCAAGTCGTGAGTGGGATAGTTTTGTTCATTCAGCTTTAGCTATCAGGAGGCATAAGCAATAACTTTACCTCTCTGCATAAGTACATATCCAAGCCCTTTATGGGATGCATCGGTATAAACCACAAAGTCTTCATTTCCCTCGGGCAAGGCTAGTATTGTGGCTGTGACTAGTCTCTTCTTAAATTCTTGAAAACTCTTCTCACACTCCTCTTACCATACAAATTTTGTGTTCTTTTGGGTTAGCCGAGTTAGGGGAAGCGTTATCTTTGAGAATCCTTCTATAAAGCACCTATAGTACCCTGTCAGTCCCAGGAAACTATGAACCTTGATCACATTTGTTGGCCATTCCCACTTAAGTACGGCTTCAATCTTAGAGGGGTCGACCGTGATCCCAGCCTTGGAAATAATGTGCGCAAGGAAGGTCACACTAGGGAGCCAAAACTTGCTCTTGCTCAACTTAGCATACAATCTTGCCGACTTCAAAATTTGCAAGACCATCCTTAGATGCTGCTCATGTAGTTCTTGACTCTTCGAATATATCAAGGTGTCATCGATAAACACCACTACAAAGTCATCTAGGAAGGGTCTAAACACCCTATTCATAAAATCCATGAACACAGCGAGGGCATTGATTAACCCGAACGACATCACAAGAAACTCATAGTGATCATATCTAGTTCTGAAAGCGGTCTTTGGGATGTCTTCCTCCTTGACCTACAATTGGTGATAACCTGATATGAGGTCAATCTTTGAAAACACATGGGCCCCTTGGAGTTGGTAAAAGAGTTCATCAATCTTAGGCAGACGGTACTTATTTTTCACCGTCACTTGGTTCAACTGCCTATAGTCAATACATAATCTTAAGGACTTGTCTTTTTTTTTCACAAACAGGACCGATGCACCCTACGGTGACACACTAGGTCGGATAAAACCCTTAACCAATAATTCATGCAACTTCTCTTTTAACTCTTTCAATACAGCATGAGCCATTCTATATAGGGCTTTAGAATTGGGACCAGTGCCAGGTACTACTTCTAAGTCAAATTCGATTTCTCTTTCTGAAGGTAGGGATGACAACTCCTCTGAAAAAACCTTAGGGTACTCTTTTACTACTAGTATCCCCTCTAACGCTGAACATCCCAATTCTCCACCACATATGCCAAATATCCTAACATCTCTTAGCCAAGAGGCGAGAGGCCCAGAGGGCAGAGGTAAAGTGCAGAGGAGAAGTATCCCTAATGCCCTCAAAGCGTACTTCTACTTGATTCAGAGGTTTAAAGGTTACCGTCTTTTCATGGAAGCTGAAGGTGGCATGGTGTGTATACAACCAATCCATGCTTAGAATAACATCACATCTTGAAAATCTAGGTGGATCAGGTCTACTGATAGGTCATACCCATCAATTGTAATATTACATTGTTTAAGTACTTTATCAGTTTCCATAGAGTCTCCCACCGGTGTACATACTACTAAAGTGTAATTGAGACATGCAGGTGCAACATTCATGTAACGAGCAAAATGGGGTGCAACAAATGAATGAGAGGATCTAAGTTCAATTAAGGCTTTAGCATTAATATCACATATTGAGAGCATACCTCTGATCACCGAGGTGGATGCCTTAGCCTCTTGTTCAATGAGTGTGAACACTCGTCCTTGGGTCTTTAGGTGATCCTCGGTCTTCATCATCAGGCAGTCCTTCGTCCAATGGTCGGGCTTGTTGCATTTCAAACATAAATTCTTCTTCTGGTAGCATTATGCATCAGTGTGGTTGCTTCTCCGGCAATAAGTACAATTCGGGCGATGATCATTTCCCATATTATTCGAAAGATTCTTCGGGATCCTTGGGTTAGGTGGGTACGGCCTCCCTCCAGCTTTTCTCCTAGAAGACTGCCAAGGTTTCTTCCCAAACATTTTGGACGATGCTGTTTGCCTTTTTCCTTCCTCCCTTAACCTGTGATCCTCATAATCTTTTTCCATCTTCAGAGCATGATCTACCATATGGATGTATGACTTTATGTTGGTCAACATCACCCTACTCTTAATATCTGGTTGCAAGTCCCTTTCTAATTTAGCCGCCTTTCGTGCCTCGGTATTTATGAAATGGGGCCCATACCTAGAAAGCTCTGCAAATCGAGCGACGTATTGTTCCACAGTCATACTCCCTTGCTGGAGTTTGACAAATTCTACTTCCTTCCTTTCCTTGACTGAATCGGGAAGTACTTCACGTTAAATTCTATCAAGAAGTTTTCCCAAGTGACCTCGGTCCTTGTCTCACTCCAAGCTTGCTTTACCAAGTCCCACCAATATTCTGCTTCCCCATTATGCATAAAGGTCCCAAGCCGGAATTTTTGCTCATCTGAGAAGTGTAACACCTCTAAGATCTTCCCTATATGTTTCTTCCACCTCTCAGCCTTCTCCACTCCTCCATACCCCAAGAAAGTTGGGGGTGCCATTCTCCTAAACCTCTCCATGAGGTTACTGTGATTTTGCTCTGATGTAGGTGTAGACTGGGTTGGCATCGATCCTTCATCATTTGGGTCATTGCCCTCAGAGTCTTATAAAACTCATCGAGTGCTTTGGTATTTTCATTATTGGAACTCGCGTTGTGATTACGAGGTCTCGACATCCTTTAACCTAGTAACAAGAGCACCTAGTCACTTGCCTACCCAAAAACTAATCTAAGGGCTCCCCTAAACCTTTTAGGCCAAGAATCGTCTCCTGGTTGCTCTGATACCATATCTGTCACGACTCCGCCCCCGACCACCGTACCTTACACTACGACGGGTGATCTAGTACGGGTTCGTGATTTAATGTAACGTTTGTCACTCAGGTAGGAGTGGACTCAACACCTTTATATTCGAAAATCGAGCAAACCATGGAAGAGAGCTAAAGTGACAAGCTTAACTAGCAGAAGAGTAAGGAAAAACTCTGCACACCAAAATTCATAATATGAAAATCTTCCAAAATATTACATTCAATTCGGGGCATCTAGGCCCAATATTACACATATCCACCAAGAACAAAACAAAACCAGGGCAAAACAGCCCATACATAAAACAAGATCTAAGCACTTTCTTCAAGAACACTAGCTTTGTCTTCCAGCCACCAAACACGAACTTCCAAGCATGTACCTTCCGCTATCAATCTACAAGCAGAGGATAAATAATGGGATGAGCTATACTACCCATTAAGCAGGTCTAGTGTTATGAATCTGTGGTGGTTCTATCCATATGTAACAACAGTACAGTTTATCAATATAAAGTCATAAATTAGCATAAATGCATATCAAGTCAAGACATCGAATATGAACATTTCATTTAAACGGAAGTCATCACTAAATCAGTGTGATCAGAGCGTTCAATTAGTGAAATTATATATCATTCCATCATTATAATGCTAAACATTCCTTATAAAGAAATTCAATCATTACCCACGCACTCCTAAATCAACTACTCCAGCAATAGTGGCCTTATCCATCAGGCTAAGCCAATCCTATTGCTCAAGACCTCTACCATCACACAGGAGGGAGGGTAATGATAAGTAGGGTATCCACTTCGAAATACCCTCAACACACTCACACGGTCCCCAGAGCGCATTGGGGTTTCGATAGGCCCTTACCTTGCAAGCTTAGGGGATATGTCGACATCTCTTTCCTTACGACCGATGAGTATCCCATCGCGTAGCAGGCAACATGATAGTAGCATCCACTACCAGTGAGTGTCCCAGTGTGTAATGGCCAATATCAACATAAACAGTGGCCATTCATCACATCATCATAACAGTATCCACTATCGGCGAGTGTCCCACCATGTAGTGGTCAATAACAATATAAGTAGTGGCCATTCGTCGCATCATCATAACAGTATCCACTATCGGTGAGTGTGTCCCACCATGTAGTGGTCAATAACAATATAAGCAGTGGCCATTCATCGCATCATCATAATAGTATCCACTACTGGTGAGTGTCCCATTGTGTAGTGGTCCATAACAATATAAGTAGTGGCCATTCATCGCATCATCATAATAGTATCCACTACCGGTGAGTGTCCCACCTTGTAGTGATCCATAACAATATAAGCAGTGGCCATTCATCGTATCATAACAGATGAATCATATTTGATCATAACGTCATAGCATTTAGCAAAATACATGCATTTCATAAGCTGTCACAGAGCATTTACACAAAAGCTTTCTCAATAGCATTTGGCATTCGTTGTTAATTCATTTCATCATTATCGTGCTCGTGGCCCCTTTTTCTCACCAAGTTACACGGCATCATTCACATATATTTATGGCATTCTCATGGAATTTATCATATGACATTCACATTTATCATATATCGGGATAACTTAGCTTCGCATGGTCATACAATGATGCAGTTACAAGTAAGAGTGACATACCCCTCTTAGTGGGGGCATAGCCCCCCATGTAGGGGGAGTTTCAGGATGCCTCAAACATGAAACCTTGAGCTAATACACATTTCTTGACGATACCACTCCAATTGGTGTGCTACTCCACACACCATTGCTCCACCTTGCTCTACTCCAACCGGTGCGCTACTCCAACTGGCACTACTCCACCTGGGGCTACTCCAACCGGTGTGCTACTCCAACCGGTGCTGCTCCACTCCGTACTGCTCGAATAGGCGGTACTCCAACCAGTGTTGCTCCAATTGGGGCTACTCCAATCAACGCTGCTCCACTCAGTGCTACTTCAATCGGCGCTGCTCAACCCGGTGTGCTACTCCACTCGGCACTACTCCAACTGGCACTGCTCCTTAAACACGCACGGTAATGCCTCAGACGGTAATACTCCATATGCCTTTCACTCGCAGTGAAAATCCTTACACCTTCTCGCTCGACATTACATCTCTCTTCTAGCTTGGTGATATTGGCTTCGAAGAAAATTGTGTCCCTTACACATCCAGATCAAGAGGGCGAGATCGAGGCACCGAACCAAGGCCCTCTTGCTACGACCAACTGATACTGGTGCCTCTGTGTTCTCTATTTAGAGCGTCGAAGTCTAGACACTGTTGAGCTGCACCTGTGGAGAAAATAGAAGAGGAGGGAGGAGAAGAGTTAGAATATTGCAGGCAGCTTTTTATGTCGTCGCCAGAATTCAACATGTGGTCTTGCCCCTGCTTTGACCGTTGTGGGATTCTTTTATCATAGTCACCCGTATTGGAGGAATCTCGATCTACTGGCGACTCAGGGATGTCTGCTTGATTGGATGAAAGGTTATAGCGAGCTGCATCTGGGATGAAATCCTGTAAAGTTCGTAGTGGAGGAAGAGGTTTGAGAAATTCTTTCTCGACTGGTGGCTACGGGATGAGATTCCTTCGACAGACTTACCTAGGTGCTTGTCACCTCCTTCTGGACACCTGAGGGGGTGTCTGGACCACTCTATCAGGATGGTGAGTAGCCCTAGCCTGGTGAACTGCCTCATGCTTCAGGGATTTGAGCCTACTTCGCTCATGGTAGATTTCCCAGGGTTGAGAAGTCGAGGGCTCAGAAGGGTCCGGTGTATGCTCATGAGGGACTTACAGCAGGGTCTTCTCTTGGACAATAGTGACGGCTTGGAAGTGCTTGGGAAGAACAGCGTAGATGATGTAGCCTTCTTGTACCTTTTGAGTGTTTAACTTCAAACCCAAAACATTATTTCAGCTCGTGGCCCCATACTTGATGATATGGGCACAAGAGGTTTTCGTACCCTGGATGAGACGTTTAGGCTACCTGCCGGGCTTGGGAGTGATGAGGCTCTGTTGGAGCATTGCCTCGAAGAGGGCCTGTAGAGGGTCTGACTCAGTGCTTCCAAGGGCTTGCGTCGGGAGTTCTTCTTGCACTGGCAGAAGAGGGACTTGAGAGTGCCCTTCTAGGTTACGATGAGCTTCCTGACATTGCTTTATCTTCTTAACCAAGAGTTCGTGGAAGCTAGTGCATTCACTCACATCATGGCCTCATATCAGTTGATACGAGCACTAGAGGTTCTCAGTTCCTGGAGGCAGGAACTTAGGCTGCCTTGTCGACTTCAGTGTGATGTGTCCCTCTTCGACCATTATGGAGAATAGTGCACAGAGGATAGTAGGTGCTCCCTCATCCTCATTGATCGTCACTATGTGGGAGGCCTCAGTTGCCTGAATGCTTTCTTTAGCTCTTCGAGCTTTATCTGACCCTTGATAGTAAGGGCTTTGATAGTGTCGTTGAGCTTATAGAAGTCATGAGTGGGGTGGCCTACTTTCCTGTGATAGGCACAGTACTTCTCATTCTTCTCCTGCCCAGCCGGCTCTGGTGTGTTGACCTCTGAAAATTGGATCATGTTCGGTTCTAGCAGCCGTCGGAGCGGTGCAGTCGTCCACTCCTTGTCAAAGGGGTAAACTTTATTGTAGTGTTGGGTCCGGAAGTCACTTTGACCAGCATTTTTAAGAGGCAGGACCTTATTATAGGAGTGTTATTTGCCCCTAGCCTGAGATGTCTGTGCCTTGGAAAGGTCCAAGGTTTGAGAGGCAGCTTTGTTGGTGTCAATCACGGTGACAGCTGCACTGATCACTACTTTTTGCTGGTTGCTCCGACTGTTGGAGAGAGAATTCGAACCGAACGGTTGCTGACGAGAGCTGCCATGGTGTTTGGATAGACCCTCAATACAAACTTCTTGAGAGATGAGTTCTGACATGGAGGGCGGATTGGAGACCTCGACATGCAGAGCAATCTCGAGAAGCATGTTCCATGTACAGGTCTGGACAACTTCTTTTTAGGTCATGAGGGTGGCATGAAAGGTTACCAGCTCTCTCCATCGAGCGATGAACTTGTCAACCGACTCATCTGGGTCTTGCATCAGAGTAAGGAGTTCGATGGTCTCTACGCAGCTTTGGACTTCATACAAGCATTGGTAAAACAACTGCTCCATTTCCTGCCAGGTGTGCATTGAGTTTGGAGGCAGTCGAGCATACCACTGAAAGGCTGACCCTTCAAGAGTCTCAACGAACTGACGAAGGAGGAGTTGCCCGTAAGTTGCCATCTCTTGACAGGTCCCTTGGAAGTGGGTAGTATGCTGGTGAGGAGACGTAGTAACATTGAACAGGGGGAGCTTCCCCTTTTGGTAGTTTGGGGGAAACAGCACCTGGTCAATGTATGAAGGGTACGGCTTCTGGTAGAGCGGCGCCTCTTGCATGGCTAGGACCTTGTTTGTGAGGCTATGAGCCGCCATGGCATCTAGGTCGGTTTGGGAAACCCCGCAAGAGGTAGAGCTATCTTGGGAAGCTGGTGGGGGAGTTTGCCTAGGAACTGTGTCCTCACCGGTCAGGGAATCGGTCTCATGGTGGGAAGAAGGGGACCTGGGGGCTTCTAAGTGTTCCATCTTCTTGAGGATGGATTGCATCATTACCTCGAATCTGCTCATCCATTCTTCTTGGGCGTCATCCAAATCATTAATCACCATGACACTGACCATTTTTTCTGAAAGGTCAGAGCTAAGTGGAGCAATGGACTGCCGAGGTTAGTGAGTCGGGCATGACAAGTTAGTCTGCTCAGCTTGCCCTGATTGGATTCGAGCCTTATATGCCGACCCCGTGAGGACCGAATCTCGACGGCCTTAGGACCGTGGTTTCTGAGTAGTAATCACCGAGCAGTATTCTTAGCCCTTCTCAGGTTCTAAAGTTTGGAGAGCAAAAAAGGGATTACGGGGCAGGAGGTCACCGAGAGTAGTGACCTCAGCTACCTTGGAGGCCCCTCTAGTCAGGATCTGCAGGCCTTTCTTTTGCTTGACCCTGAGGCTGCTGTGGACTTTGCCCTAGAGCTGGGCCTGAGGTTTAGACTACCCCACTTTCTTTGAGGATGCCAGGGCAGTGTCTATTAATTGGAGTAGGGAGTGGGGGCCAAGGACAAAAGGAAACCTGGGCTTCTGCTTTGAAGGCTAGAGGCTTATGCTAAACATCAAGTCGTTACTCCGAGTCCCTTTGTGAGGTCCGGATGCATGGCTGACCTGAGGCTGGCTCAAGATGGTACTCTTAGGAAAAACCTTTGAGTACAAGGTCTCGAGGTGCTTGCTCGGTGAAGGGTGAGCAATATAAGAAGGAGCTGGTTTATGACTCTGCCTGAGTCAGAAGCAAGGAGGAACTTGTAAAGTTGGTGCGTGTGTACCGTTAGGGTTAGCTGTCCGGGTAACTTGGGGGTCAGCATGGGCTCAGTCAACGGGTTCGACCTTAGAAGGTCGTGACCCGCGAGCTTCTGTCTGTGAGGTACAGGGTGGGATCCTATCTCTCCCAAGGTGAAGCGGTGTGTGGTATGAGGGAGGACGAAGCGGTTGACCCTCTAGTGCTTGAGGCGACACAGAACTGGCGCCGCTCCGAGCTGTGGGATGCATGGCGCATGCAAGGTTTGGCCCAAGAAGGCCTAGCCTTGAATGGGAGTTCGAGGAAGCCTGAAAGTTGCCCCAAGGTGTGGCTCGAGTGGATAGACCATGAGTCTTTAGGTGTGTACGTGGGGTGGAGACCTCAAGATCTCCGTCGTTGTGTGCCGAGCCTCTAGGTGTAGAGGTTCGAGGTAGTAAAGGAGTTCGGGGGGGAGCGTTACGGTGACCCATAGAAGCGATGGCAACCTTCTTATCTCTCGCGAGAGTGGATAGGGCAGCCTTCCGATGTACCTCTATAATATGACCGATAAGAGATTTGTCAATAGCAAGGTGGGTGTTGTGTGTGGTAGTAGATGTGCTACCAATGCAGGGAGCCTTAGGGCGAGAAAGCGAGGAGGCAAGGGCCTTTAAATCCCCTCTCGCAACGATCCAAGAGAGAACCTAAGAGCCGGACTGTGAGTCCTGACTCTAAAGGAGTGTAGGGAAGAAGCTTGAGCTCTCTTCCCGAGGATAATCACTAATGCAAGGATAAGAAAGTCCCCGACTCAGATTAAAGGGTTGAATAACCCAGATGCCATAGAAAGTAATGCAGAAAGTGAAAGAAGATATTGATCAAACAAGAGCGAACCGATGAAGGGGAAATAAGTTCCCAGTGGAGTCACCAAGCTGGTTTGGTACCTCGATCTCGCCTCTCGAGATCCAGGTGTTCGAGTGACAATGTCTCGAGTTTAAAAAACTCAAAACTTGAGATCATTCTCTCGGGAATCTTGTTTAAGAACAAGGGCAGATATCCAACTAGTGAGAGAGGAATTTTGGATGTGAGGTGGGAACCAACCTCACCTGGGTCAGAGACTTATTTGGGCTGACACGCCTGGGCAACCTCTTACTCGGGTTGGTTCGAAATCACTTCCTTTGACCGACAATCTCCTTGTTTTTCTGCACAACACTACTAGGGTTAATTTGCCAGATAAGTGGGTCGAAGGGCCCACCCTTGTCTTAGGCCAATGAACATTCCAGTGGCTAGGAATGTAAGGGATTAGAGTGATGAAGTAGAAGGTTGGAACAAAGGTCGAAGAGAGAAGAAAACTTGACGAAGGGACAAGACTAGCTTGATAGCTGGACAGTGACAGACTCGGAGTGGTAGCAAGACGGGCATGGTACTCAGGACCAGCACGACGACAATACCACTCAAAACTAAGGCCGATATGGCAGTGTTAGGCTAGGTCAAACCCTCAATCGAGTGAGAAGAAAAAATAATGAAGAGAAGGCACGAGACTACGGAGAGATAGGGTCCCGATGGTGCTAGGTGTTGCCACCCACGACCGTGGAGCAGCAGTGTCATAGCCCTTGAACAACATTAGACACTACTTCTCATGGCTTGAGGGGGAGCAGGGAACTATGGACGACACAAGGAATTGTTGCTGACAACATAAGAAAGCAGCGCACCCCTACACGGGTGGTGATTGCCTCTCGTGAAGTGCACAGCGACAGCCATTTATGAAGCATGGCGATAGTTCTCGTGAGGCACACGGCGATAGGCGTGGGACGCGAGAGGAACAACGATGAGCACTGAATGCACAAAGGAGGCTCATGGATGGCGATTGGCATCCAGCACGTGAAGGAGGCTTGTGGACAGTGATACGCACCAAGCACGCAAAGGTAGCTCGTGGACGGTGATAGGCACCACACATGCAAAGGAACCTCGGGGATGGAGATAGGTATTGCCGAGACCTCTCGGGGGTGGAATTAGGCATTTTCGTCTGTGAAAGGTGTGTAACAAGGGGTGACCCCTGTGGGCGGCAGTGAGTTTCGTCTTCTGCGCTCTTCACTGAGGCATCGAGGATACGTCTGCAGATGACGATGAGCAGCACCATCTATAAACCTCGTTAGGGGTTAGAGATCGACAAACAAAAGGAGTGGGAGGCTCACGCATGACACTGCCATCGCCATGGGCGTCCAGTGAGACCACTGTTTGAACATATTTTTCAGCAGCTTGGTCCCTGATAGGAAGCAGGTCAATAAAGCCTACAAAACAGTGGAATTCTTGATAGTCTAGAAATGAGCCCAAAACTGGTCAAGATCTTAATCAGCACTCTAGAAGACCACCTGCTAAGTTTCGTCACATTTCGACATGTCCAAGGAAGTGAACACAAAGGAACAGATTTCAGAAACATGGCCTCTAGCACCCTGAAACGGACCCTACAACTGAAATTACATGTTCTCTATCTCAAATCACTGTGGGACCATCACCATTAGATCCGACACGGTCAAAACCCCTATGGACCAATTTTCGACTTAATCGGACACTCCAAAACAAAGATATGAGTAAAACATTGAAATAGACGGGACCACACACTACTTCCGTGTGCTGCACCAAAACACAATTAAAGATGGTTTTTTTTACAGTCACAGGCAGTCACTTTAAGGCCCCGTAACTCACTCATTCCAAGTCAAATCGTTTCCAAATTTGGTGAGCGTATTCTTCTCATCAAGACGAACAATTCAATATGTGGCACGCCCCGAGACGATGTCCGAGCAGGGAGAAAAGCTAGAGAGAAGTTGTCGATCCATGAAGAAGTTGTAGAAAATTCAACAGAAACAAGCCTCACTCGATAGACCAAATCACGACACTCTCGCAACTGATCGATGCGAAACCAATTCCATTATGTGCGTAAGGTCCTGAGCTATTATTGGTCTAAACCCCGTACATGATGGGCGATCAGATTTCACGTACGAAGCTGACAAAGTGACTGAAATTCCGGCTGCCAGATTCTAAATTCCAGCCAAAACTCAAAACTTGCGAAATCTTCGTTCGGGCTTCAAATCGTGTCCCATTTGTTGCCATGCGATCGTGACAGCATGCTTAGTGCACTACGATGAAAATGCTATAGAAAAATATCAAGCAACGAGCGTATTATCGATCCGAAGTCTCCAAGATTCAATCAAATTTCAAGTCTCGTGATCATAGCTCAAAAACAAGATTCATGGCTCGAAGTTGGTATCAAAATGATCGTCATGCTGAGCCTTACAAGAAAAACATAATCTTTCAAATAAATAGGCATCAAAACAGCCTTGGGTCAGCCATGGAAGATCACGCATGATATCAGGCAGTAGCAGGGACTGTTCTAGAATTCCACACATTGTTAGGCAGGAGCAAAAAAATCCTTTTGCACCCATTTTTAGAATTTCTTTTAATTAAATTAAATCTTATTTTTTAGCAATTAAGTCTAAGTTTGATCAATCCGATCATGTTTGGGCACAATTCTATATAAACAAGCACTGCCTCATTGTAAACAGACCGCTCGGCCTTTAGTTGATGCTTAGAGGATTCAACAAAATTTTGATTTCTTGCTTGACTATGTCTTAGAGAGAGAGAGAGAGAGGAGAGAGAAGAATAGGGCTGGTACCTTTTGAGTAAGCAACTTTCTCTCACCTCCCCTATCTCTCTCTTCTTTCTCTCTCTTCTTTCTCTCTATTCTCTCTCTCCTCTCTTACTTCTCTCTCTTCTTTATCTCTCTTCTCTTTATAGCTCTCTTATGTCAACTAGTGAGACCTAGCGATGTTGGCCCTCTCTATCTTCTTCTATCAACAGGTGAGATCTAGCGCCGATTGGTCTTCCCTATCTTCTTTTGTCATCTGGCGACACCTAATAATGGTTGGTCGTCTCTATCTTCTTCTATCAACTGGCAAGACTTAGCATCAGTTGGTCCTCTCTCTCTTCTTCCACTAAACGGCTAGACCTAACACTAATTAGTCTTCTCTTCTTCTATCATTCGACGAGGCCTAGCGCAGATTGGTCTGCTCTATCTTCTTTTGTCAACTGGCGAGACCTAATGTCAATTGGTCCTCTCTCTTTTCTTCCACCAGTAGGTGAGACCTAGCTCCGGTTGGTCTTCTCTCTATTCTTCTACCAGTCGGTGAGACCTAGCATCAGTTGGTCTTTTCTTCTTTTATCAGTCAGTGAGGCCTAGAGCCGGTTGGTCTTCTCTCTCCTCTTTTATCAATCGGTGAGACCTAGCACCGACTAGGTTTTCCTCTTTTCATCTGTGAGTTGGCGAGACTTAACGTCAGTTGGTTCTCTTCCTCTTTTTTCATCTGACACAGTCGGTGAAGCCTAACGCCAACTGCTTCCTCTCTCTCCCACCTCTCGAAACAATTGATAATGCCTCGCGTCGACTGTATCTCCTCTTCCTTATTCTCCCTCCTCCCTTCCTTCTTCTCCCTCCTCCCTTCCTTCTTCTCTCTCCTTCTGTCCATTCCCTACTTCTCTTTAACCATTTCTCTGCTACTCTTTCATTCGACCAAGAGGGATTGAGGTTAGCATCTCGTGGCAGTTTTGTTGTTTAGCCATAATCCCATTGTGCCAGGTTCGCTTGGCCCGCTCTACTACCACGACAGACCAACCATCGTGCTTAGCTAGTCAATATTGGCAATAACATCTAGTAGTAATCCCATGAGCCGGTCTCAATTATCGAGCTCATTTTACTACCACATTACGCGAATTGTCCACCAACCTAGTCATTGCTCTGATCTCCTCGCTTGGTCGAATTGCTCCCTCCCCCCATCTCTTTTCTTCTTTTTGAATACGCACGCTTGCGTATGATCATCAAAGAGGAAAAGAGTGAGGTCTGACCCATCTGTCCCATAACCTTTGCCATATATGTATGTAAGTGCAGGAAAGCAGAAAATAAGAAGAATACGAGCCAAATGAGGCGATTTCGAACCAGTTTCATCACTGGGGGGCTTTCTTCATGATCTAAGAGGGCATCCACAAGAGTCATGCCGAGTAAGTCCTGAACCCACCTTTAAATTCCTCTCACTGGTTGGTAATACCTGCCCTCATTTTCGAATGAGGTTCTCGAGAGAGCGATCTCACAAATGTCTTGGGTCTCTCTCGAAACCAGAGACGTGCGTTGCTTGATCTTCTAGAGATCTGGAGTGCGAGATCGAGGTACCTAACCAACCACAGGAGAGGCATGCACGACACTGCCACTGCCGTGCATGGCCTCTGAGGGGAGCTCAGACAGAGAAGAGGAAGAAGAAGGAGAGGATCAGAGAGAAGAAGAAAAGAAAAAGAAGAGAGAGAAGATTTACATTGAGCTTAAGGGTACCGCTCCAATAGCTTCTCTCTCCTTACTCTCTCTCTCCCAACGTGACTCAACAATAAGAAGAAAGAGAAACTTTATTAAGTAAAAACTCTCGTTTGTGAAGAGTTCAAACTTTTTTGTGCACAATGATGGTATGACATATATAGAATTTGCCCTAAACATGGGTGGATGATCAAAACTAACCATAATTGCTAGAAATTAAGATTAAAATGAATTAAAAGAAATTAGAAAATAGGGTGTAAAATAACAGATTTACCCCTTCCTAACAAGTTGTGGAATTTCATAACAGTCCCTGTGTTGCCTTAGAACATGCATGATTTTTTGTGGATGATCCCGAGTCGTTTCGACGCCCGGTTGATCGAGAGATGATTGTTTTCTTATAGGGCTCGGCATGGCAATCGATTTGAAACCAACTTCGAGTCAAGGATCATGTTTTTGGGGCACGATCATGTGACTTGAAATTTGAATGAATCTTGAAACTTTGGATTGATTGTGTGCTCGTTCCTTAATGTTTTTCTGTGATTTCTTCACTGGATCACACTGAGCATGCCATCACGATCGTGGGATAACAAACACAGCTCGATTTCATACCCAGACGAAGGTTTTGCAAGTTTGGAGTTTTGGCCGAAATCTGGAATTTTGGCGACAGAATTTTCAGTCTCTTTGTCGGCTTCGTGTGTGAAATCCGTCCGTTCATCATACGTGAGATTCAGACTAATGATGGCCACGGACCTTACGCACGTGATGGAACTAGCCTCACATCAATCGGAATCACGAGCGGCGTGATTTGGCCACTCGCACGAGGCACGATGCTCCTAATTTTCCTGCACTTTTTTCGTGGATTAGCAACTTCTCTCTAGTTTTTCTTCACATTTGGGCGTCGTCACAGAGCGTGTCGCATATTGAAATGCTTGGCCAGATGAGACGAATACGATCACCAAATTTAAGATTGATCTGACATCAGACAAGTGAGATATGAGCATCGAAAGTCACTAATCGTGACTATCCCTTTAATGGTGTTGAGTTGCAGGGTGGCCGCATGGAAATAGTGTGCAGCTCCTCCTGTGTCGCTCTTTTTCTTATAATGTTTTTTTGGGATGTCTGTTCAAACTGAATTTTGACCCCTAAGGGTTTTCAACCGTACCGGATCTAATGGCAGTGGTCCCATAGCAAATTGAGACACCGAAAATGTAGCAAGTTATAGAGTCTATTTCAGGGTGTTATAGGCTGATTCTACAGGAACTATTTCTTAGTCTGAATTGCCTTATGTATGTCTGAATTGCCTTATGTATGAGAGTCTTCATGAAGATATTGACCATTTCTGGGGCTATTCTGAGACTATCGAGATTTCTACTGTTTGCTAGGCTTTTATTGAGCGGGGGCCCCATGATGATGAAAAATATCTTCCAAAAAAAAGCAGATAGGAAAAGAAAACCCGAGAGAGAAGAAAGGAAGAGAGAGAAAATACCTTAAAGGTGAGAGGGATACTGCTTTAAAATTTGTCTCTCCTCTCTCTCTCTCTCTGTCTCTCTCTCTCTCTCCAAGACGCACTCACGGATTCAAAGAGGAATCTCAAATTCTATTGCTCAACGTAGAGAACGAAAGGGGGGTCCTTTATAATGATTTTCCAACCTCTTCTAAATGAGAGGTAGCGTCTTTTTATACGCTAGGGCTAAAACGTTGATGGATCAACCAAAATGAACCCTAATTGATGATAATTAAGGTTTATTTGAATTAAAATAAATAAGAAAGTAGGGTGCAAAATGAATGATTTGCCCCTGCCTAACAATTTATGGAATTCCAAAACAATCCCTGCTGCAACCCTAAAACATGTGTGATCTTTCGTGGATGATCCGGGGTTGTTCTGGTGCCCATTTATTCGAAAGATGATTGCTTTCTTGTAGGGCTTGACATGGCGATCGATTTGATACCAACTTTGAGCCATGGATCGTGTTTTTAAGCCATGATCATATGACTTGAAATTAGATAAATCTTGAAAACTTTGGATCGATAGTGTCCTCGTTTCTTGATGTTTTTTCATTATTTCTTCCTTGGATCACACTTACCATGCCGTCATGATGGAGTGGCAACAAACGTAGCTCGATTTCGTGCCCGGATGAAAATTTTGCAACTTCGGAGTTTTTGCCTGAACTTTGAATTTCGGCACCGAAATTTATAATCACTTTATTAGCTTCGTGTGTGAAATCTGACCGTTCATCACGTACAGGGTTCGGATCAGACATAGCCCTAAACCTTACGCATTCGATGTCAATCTGATTGCAAGCACCGTGATTTGGCCGCTCGAGCAAGGCATGTTGTTGCTGATTTTCTTGTAACTTTCTTCATAGATCAAGAACATCTCTCTAGCTTTTCTCCTTGTTCGAGCGTCGTCATGGGGCATGCCACATATCGAAACGCTCGTCTTGACGAGACGAACATGCTCAAAAAATTTGAGCACGATTCGACTTGAGATGAATGAGATATGGACCCCGTAAGTAACTATTCGTGACTATCCCTTTAATGGAGATCAGTTGCAGGGTGGCCGCACGAGAATAGTGTGCGGCCTCTCCTATTTCAGCCTTCTGCTCATAATGTCTTCTTGGAGTGTCCATTTAAGTTGAAATTTGACCCTTGAGAGATTTCAACCGTGTCGGATCCAATGGCGGTGGTCCCACAGTCGTTTGATGCTTCGAGAGTAGGGTTCCAGTTATAAGGGTTCGTTTCAGGGTGTTAGATGTTGATTCTGCGAAAACTATTTCTAGTACGCACTGCCTTAGAGATGTCGAAATGCGGCGAAACGTGGCAGGAGGCTTTTAAGCATCCTTATGAAGATCTTGAAATTTTTGCATATCGATTCTGATACTGTTGAAATTTCCACTGTTTGTCAGGCTTTATTGACTGACTTCGCTCTTTTATTCCGCATCGGGGACCCATGGTGCTTAAAAATGTCTTCAAACACTACCCACTTGTGAAGATCCTACAACAAGAGTACTGTGGGGGGTGCTTCTGATCAACGCGTTCAAGTCCTGGATTGGACGCCCTTCATGACCTGGGACCTTTCGATCCTCCCTCCATTCGAAGACAGAGCTAAGTTTATCAAAGATGCTTCCAGTCTTTTTCTTCATGGCAAGAAATTGCGACGAAGTGTTATCGATCGCTATCTCTCAAGCAATCCCAAGAGCCTGCCAATTCCATGGATAGCCTAAGTCAAAGAGTTCACCAAGAGCGGGAGCGTTGACAATCCTCCTTTATCTAATCTCTTGATGTCAATTGTAGTTTTCCCCTTTCTAGGGGTGATCGGCCTCCCAGTCTCTCGAGCTGGTAATTCTCACCAGCGTGCATAGGCCTCGGTCACCCGGACCCTTCTACAAAAGTAGGGTAGCACATACTTGCTAATCTCCATCACCTCCAAATAGGTGGACCATATGGTCCACATATGCTCTGGCAGCGAGCATTCTCGAAGAGTCCCAAGCTCATCCTTCTTCCCAATGTTTACTTTGCCACAGTGCTTTTCAAAAAACACAGAGAAGGAGCAGTTTTGATCAAGCCTATGCTGACAATTGAAGCAATGAGGGAAATACCCTTACAGTCCTGTGTGGCTGATAGGGAAAAACCCCCCCTCTAACGCTCAAGATGAACATGAGCTCCCTGATAGTTGTGGGAGCGTCGTCCAACTCCATCCCCAGTTCATCAATAAAAGCGTGGTCGGTAAAGCTCCCAACTGGAAATGGGACCTGACGCATACTTGAAGAGTCATTCCCAAACAAGTTTTGAGCCTCCCCTGCGCTATGAAAGATAACCTTTTGACCAGCTATTCTCATCAAGAAGGGGCACATTTTCTCCCCCGAGCCCTGATGCCTAACATAGGTCATAGGGAAATAGGCCTCTAGCAACCCATACACATAATGGATGGGGAATGGAGTCTTAAAGGTACCAGGAAAGGCTTCTCCTCCGACAATGCCATTGCCCTCCTCTTTTCCTTTGTAGGCTTTCCCCCTGGAGATGGCTCCCAGTCTGTAGTAGATGTCGCATAGGACTGGTTGAGCGAGAGCGTACTGGCGTCCCCTCGCCATATCGCAAGCTACAAAGAGTGTGCAGTGTTCATGGTCGGATGTCATCTGCCCCTTCAGGAATAGCAAATTTGCATAAGAAAAAGGCCAGGTAAGTGGCCAAAAAGACGAAGTTATCACTGGTCTCAGATTGATAGATGGGAGGCGTCCCCTTTACAACTACCGTCCCCTTAATTATTGAAGTACCTCGACCATCTTCATGGTAATCCCCGCAAAAAGAATTTCACCCATTCGGTGAAGGTAACCCAACAGTTGCTAGACTTAGAATGAAGCAAGTGATATATCTCAAAAAATTTCTGAAGACTCACAGGTGGTTCCTCTTTCCCTAATCGAGCATTACCAAAGATGACTGAGGCACGAACTCGTCATACATTGCTACAATCAGCAGAAGACCGCCAATGAAGTGAAGATCCAATAAGGAGATTCTAGCCTCCCCATGCCCAAGGAGCCATGTGTTGCAAACATGATTCCATGTCTCCAGTAGTACCTTAACAGTGTTGGAGCACCGATCATAATAGCTGGCTGAGCATTGAACTGCTGTTAGCAAAGAACACGCTCAAGAATGCTTATGTGTGACCTAAGCACCTGGATGGTCCAGGAAGAGTACCCTTTTAGATATTGGTGCTCCCCTTGAACACGAAGGCTAGCAGAAGACCACATCAGCCGCTTGGCCTTCACCATTGTCTTCCCCAATGTGGGCAAATTGGCCCCAGAAGCTATATTCCTATGCATGCAATGAAGGAGTGCCACCCCTTCTTCGATACTGACATTACCATCATTGTCCCCCTGAACCTCAAAGCGAATGGGGTCAGTAATAAAAGTAACACCGAGAGGCCACTCTGGCTGGCGTAGTACATCAATGAGCCAAATTGGCTTGCCCCTCACTAGACTCTCACCAGTAAATTCACTGGTGCTGACCTCTCCTCCCCTTGGAAGGTTCTTCACGTTAGGGATTCTGTGAGAAGGCTCAACCATCATATAAGGACTTACTCCTGTGCGCGAATCACTAAGGCACAGGCTAGTGTAGGATGTGTCTGCCAAAGCCCACTGCCGGCTATGTTCTCAGAGGCCCAACGCCAGCTGTATTCGCTAACTCTTAGGGCCAGCTGTGTTTGCTAACGCCTAGTGTTGGTTGTGTTCACGAATGCCTAGCACCGACTGTGTTCGCCAATGCCTAGCACCGACTGTGTTCGTCAATGCCTAGCGTCGGCTGTGTTCGCTTACGCCTAGCGCCGACTGTGTTTGCTAATGCCCAGTGACATTTGTGTTCACTAACGCCTAGCGCTTACTGTTCTCGTTAATGCCTAGCGTCAACTGTGTTCGTCAAATGCCTAGCACCGGCTGTGTTTGCTAATGCTTAGTGCCGGCTGTGTTTTCAAAAGGATTATCACCGCTCGTGTTCAAATCTTCTTCATGTGCTATGGATTGTGCATGTGTCACCTCGATCCTCGGTGTGCCTCCTGACAATTGCCGACCACAGCCTCTCCTGACGCATGTGCTCTCACGCGTGAACTGGTAGCCGTTCACTTCCCAGCGACCCTTCTTCTCCAGGCAACTGTTCGCCTCCCTGCGACGTCTCGGTTTCTCATCAAAAACTCCCCCCTCCCACCGAAAACCCACTACAAGACCTTTCCCCTTCCTATACATTGCCGAAAAACTACCAGAAACTGGGGAAGTTCCCAGGCAGCCCACTGCTGCAACTTTAGCCCTTTTTCCCCTTCTCTAGAACCCCCCAAAACCATTGTCGAAATATCTGAAGCTCCCCAGCCAACCCCTTAGTTTTCTCACTACCCTTACTGGCAAACTCCTGCAAGCCTCACTCGAGTGTTCTGTGTTCTCACCGGAAGTCTTGTCGAGAGCTCTCTCACTCTCACTGCTGAAATGCCTTAGCCATTTTACCTTTGGTAAAATTGTAAAAATGGGGTTTACCCCCTTATATAGGTGATGTTTCTCCAAAGTGCCCCTAACAAATGTGGAATGCCAGTCATGTCCTTGAAGGCCAAACGACGATGAGCTGAACTGGGTCCGGCTCGAGGCCCGAACGAAAGTGCACAGGCGGCCCATGAAAACTTAAGGAATATAGACCAGGACCGGGTCGGTCTCGGGCCCAAGACCCGAACACTAACCCATATCCAGTGCCGGCTGTGTTCTTAATGACCCAGCACTGGCTGTGTTCTCAATGGCCAAGCACTGGCTGTGTCCTCAATAACCTAGCACCGACTGTGTTCTAAAGTGCTCAACGCCGACTGTGTTCTCAAAGACCTAGCGCCTACTGTGTTCTAAAGAATTAGCACCGACTGTGCCCAGCGCTGGCTATGTTCTCAAGTTTACCGCCATGTGTGTTGCCACTACACATGCTAGCATCGCGTGTGTTACCTCCGCCCATGTTAAATGTTGTACGTGTCAATGCTTCTACTTTTGAAGCTCGTCGTCGTGTGTGTTACGCTCCCCATGCTAGCGCCACATATGTTATAACGCCGCACGTGCTAGAACCTGGTCACCGTTGTGCGTGTTCAATCACTGCCCCAGTGGCATTGCACCCAGGTTCTGACTCGGGTTTCCCAGTGGCTCAGTCCGTCACTTGTCATCCCCAGTAGGAGTCACACCCGTATTGTAGCTCATAATCCCTAGTGGAGTTCGGAACATTCTTACCTCTTCAGCTCATACTGGGTCTGTTTCACACCAAGCTATCTTAACCCCAGAGATTGAGTCTCATATTTTACCCCTAGGAGTCACACTCATACCCTAATCCTCAATGAAGTCCGCTTCTGATAGGCACTCCTCGTAGGGCCACCACCTCCATCTAAGCCCTCTGCTTGTGTATGGCGTTCCCTTTATCCCCAAGGAGTCAGATTACCATCCACAGACCTATTCCCCATGGAACTCCACCTATATGGCAACCCACACCATGATCCGTGCTACATGACCCTAAATTGCACAACAATGGTCCGAACTATATGACCTTAAACTGTAGCAGAGGTCAGAGGTCTAGTTTCACAACCTTAAACTACATGGTCCTAGCTGCAAGACTTTAAACTACACAACCACTATGGTCCAGCTGTATGACCTTAAACTGTAGTGCACGTCCTGGCCGCCTGACGCTAAAACGTTTAGCACCATGGTCCAAACTATATGACCTTAAACTGTAGTGGAGGTCTAGTTGCACGACTTTAACTGCATGGTCCTAGTTGCATGACTCTAAATTGCATAACCACGGTCCAAGTTGTATGACCTTAAACCATAATGCACGTCCTGACCGCATGACGATAAACTGTTTTGCGCAAGTCTCGGAGGCATGACCTTAAACTTGCCCCCACACACGTGCACATGCCCTTTACGTGCATTTTCATGCACATCTTCCCTAACTGACCCGTCCATATGCGCACACCACCTTCATGATTCCCCAGTCAATACCTTCATTACAATTCATCATTCCTCAGTGAGTCTCACCCATGCTCACAAAATGGTGAGCCATCTCACCACCCATACTCGCCGTCAGCTAGTGGGTCACCACTTTTCACCCACCATTCATACATCATGCATCTTTCATAAGTAGCCTCGTGCCATCTCCTCAAAGTGAGTAAAAAACGACCACCATACTCACTCCATGGCCTCCACAGCCTGCCATTCATCACCACCACGGTCTAGATATATGACCTTAAACTGTAATGCATGTTCTGACTGCATGATGATAAACTGCTTTGCACATGTCTCAAAGGCATGATCCTAAACACCCCTTCACAAAAAAGAAGAGAAAAAAAAGAATAACGAGCATGGTGTATACCTGGACAAGGGAGGGCCATGAGTAAACACGACGGACGGGTATGGTCATGAAACCATGAGTAAAAGAGTTTCGTGAAAATAAAAACCCGGGCATGGTAAAAACCCAAAAAAAGGCACCGTGAGTAAAAATGGAAGAAAAGGGTGGACATGGCAGAAAGGTCATGAGTAAAAGAGCCCAAAATAAAAGTAGGTTGGTGAAAACCATCTGTATTGCACCACTTCCCAAAACCAAGTGAAAATCCGCAAAGAAAGCATGGACCAACAAACAGGTTGATGTAGCTCTCGCCTCAACTGACGGCTTTAGCCCACATTCAAAGAGAAAAATCCCTAGTGTCACAATACCAGGACCCAAAATACACAAGCTTCAAGGGAAAAATTTTGATAGCCAGAGTCCATTAAAAAAAAGGACTTGAAAGACAGAAGACTCGCCAAGAAGGCAAGACAAGTCTAATGACGAAGAGCACTATTCCCACAAGGTTGTTAACGCATTTCAAGATGCTAAAGATGCTCCAAGAAAGCCAAGTCAGCCATGACCTTGGACCTGTGATGCAGCAATTAGGACTGAATCCTTAGGGGTCACCTCGGACAAAGAAGAGAGGTATCTTGATTGTTGAAACTGCTAGCAGTGAGCAGGGGTTATACCCAAAGCTGGTGATCTCGATAAGCTGAGGTACCCTGCCTGCCAAGGAATATTTGGTGCACAATTCAGATGGATGCCAACTAAAGGTCCTCCAACTAACCATCCAGAGAAAATAACAAAACAAAATCCTCGAAACGTGGACCAACACCAAAGGATACAAAAACCCAGACTAAATGGGAAAAATTCTATTCAATATGGCACTTCACCACCAGACAGTCTTGATTCTGACCAACGAGATCCGTACAAAATCTTTAGCAATAAGAATCATAAACAGTCTACACGAGGGTGAGGACTTTGATAGGATCCCTCAAAATAGTCTCTTCTCCCCCTAAAGTCTCCATGGATGGACCTGTACATTGCATTCAAACGTAAGAGAATCCTAGTTACAGCATTGCGTGGATTTCCTCGGCATTCACGTAGTCCTGTGGCTAGGAAGAAAAAAGTAATAAAGCCAAAGGAAATTTTTCGAATTTTGTCCTTCTCGCTTCTCTCAAAGCACAACAATCGGCGGGGCAAGCTGTTTGAATACATTTTTCAGCACCTTGGTTCCCCGAAGTAGAATAAAAGTGAAGTTAGTTAATAAAGCCTCGACATACGATGAAATTCCCGACAGTCTCAAAATTACCTCATAATGGGTCAGAATCTTCTCAAAAGGCCACCTACCAAATTTTTTCATAATCCGACATGTCTAAGGCAGTGCAGACAAAGAAACAATTTTGGAGAAATCAGCCTCTAGCACCCTGAAACGGACCACATAGCTAGAACTCTATATTTGGGGCATTAAACAGTTATGGGACCACTGACATTGGATCCGGCACGATTGAAAACCCCTAGGGGTCAAATTTTGGCTTAATCGGGCACTCCAAGACAAAGTTATGGGTGAAACATTAAAAAGGGGTAGGCCACATGCTATTACTATGCGGCTTCCCAGCACCAATCTTCATTAAAGGAGGATGGTGTGCACGGTCTCGAGCAGCAACTTCAAAGACCTATATCTCACACTCATTTCGAGTTGGATCGCGCTCAAATTTGGTGGGCGTGTTCGTCTTGTCAAGACGAGCCTTTTCATATGTGGAACGGCCCCTGATGATACCCAAGCAGGGAAAAAAACTAGAGAGAATTTGGCGATTCATGAAGATAGTTGCAGAAAATTTAGCAGCGACATGCCTCACTCGAGCGGCCATATCACGGTGCTCGCGTACCCGATCAATGCGAAACCCATTGCATTATGTACGTAAGGTCCAAGGCTATGTTTGGCTCGAACTCCACGTACAATGAATGGTTTGATTTGGCACACGAAGGCATCAAAGTTACTGTAAATTTTGGTTGTCGGATTTTCAGATTTCGGCCAAAAACCCAGGCGATAAAATTTTCGTCCGGACACGAAATCGAGCTGCGTTTATTGCAATGTGTTCTTGACAGCATGCTCCATGCAATTCAATGAAGAAACCAAATAAAAACATCAAGAAACAAGCACACTATCAATCAAAAGTTTTCAAGATCTATGCAAATTTCGAGTTGCATGATCGTAGTCTAAAAATGTGATCCATAACTCGAAGTTGGTATCAAATCGATTGTCATGCCGAGCCCGACAAGAAAGCAATCGTCTTTCGGCCAAATGAAATTCGGAGCAACCCCAAATCATCCATGGAAGATCACGCAAGTTCTAGGGTAGCAGCAGGGACTGTTTTGTAATTTCATTTATTGTTGTGCAGGGGCAAAATAGTCCTTTTGCACCTATTTTTAGAATTTCTTTTAATTCAATTAAATTGTAATTATTATCAATTTAGGTACTTTTTGGGCGTACGCCCATGTTTGGGCCTAATTCTATAAATACATGCTAAACCTAATTGGCATGGGACCCTTGATATTTGAATCTCATCAATAAAATTTGGGAGTTTTCATGTTGGAATTGTGGGCGCATATTGGAGAGAGAGAGATAGGAGAGAGATAAAAAATTTTGGTACCATTTGGTGAAAGTAATTTTCTCTCTCTCCTCTTATCTCTCTTTCTCTCTCCTCCCCTCATCTATTTCTTTCTCTCTCCTCCCCTCATCTATCTCTTTCTCTCTCCTCCCTTTGTTTATCTCTTTCTCTCTCCTCCCATCTATCTCTCTCTTTCCTCTTTCTCTCCTAATCTTCTTTATTCACTTTCCTTCTCTCTCCTATCTTTCCTTTCTTTTTCTTCTCTTTCTTTCCCTCTCCCTATTCTCTTCTCTTTCTTCTCGTGCAGAGTAGAGCCTATCACCGGGTGTGATGTTGTCCTACTTCTGGGACATAAACAGTGAGTCGAGCCTTAACCCGAGTGGCGGGCTGGGGCCCTATCAAAGTTCCCTTGTCCTCCCTTTTTTTTATGGATGGCAGAAGCTCATTGTCGTCCTTATTTTCTCTCTCCTTTTAATTCTGTGTCATAAACGGCTGAAGCTCATCGCCGTCCATATTTTCTCTCCCCTCTTAATTATATGTCTTGAATGGCTGAATCTCATCGTCATCCATTTTTTTTCTCTACTCTTAACCCTGTGTCATGGACGGCTGACGCTCATCGCCGTCCATTTTTCTCTCTCTTCTTAATCCTTTGTCATGAACACCCATGTCTTCTATCTCCTCTCACTCTTCTATCATGGACGGTGGAAGCCTATTGTCGTCCATATTTTCTCTCTCCTCTCATTCTTCAGTCATGGACGGCGGATGCTCATCGCCGTCCATATTTTCTCTCTCTTCTTACTCCTTTATCATGGATGGCAGAAGCTCATCGCCATCTATATTTTCTCTCTCCTCTTAATCCTCTGTCATGGACGGTGGAAGCTCATCATCGTTCATGTTCTCTCTTCTCTCTCCTTTGCCAAAGAAAACGAAAACTCATCATCGTCCATGTTCCCCTTCTCTCATCTCTCTCTCCCTTTCTCCCTCTTCCTTCTCTCCCTTCTTTCTTTCTTCTTGCCCCTTTTCTCTTCTTTCTCACTACTCATCGCTTCTTCTTTTCCTCTCCCTCTCTTTCTTTCCTCTCTACTTCTTACATGCGTGACATCGGTAGTACTGTGTATGTCTCCCTTTCTCTTTCTTCTCTCTATTATTTTTCATTCCCTCTCGTTTTATCAAGGGAGGCTAAGCCAAGCACTGCAATGGTAGTCTCATCGTCTAGCAGTATTGTCGTTGTGCTGGTCTTAGTTACTGTGGCCACCGTATTGCCACGTTAGGCTAGCCATCGTGTCAGGCTGGTCGGTGATCGTTCTGTCATCTAGTAGTATTGTCGTTGTGCCGGTCTAGTCGTCGTGCCCGTCTTGCTACCACGCCCGGTCAATCACTTGTTGGTCTAGCTACTGTGTTAGTCTAGCCACCTATTCAAATTCTTATTTCCCCCATTCCTCTATTCTATCTTTTTCTTCTTCTTTCATCTATCCTCTTACCCTTTTTTCTTCTTTTGAATGTGCAGCCCTATGTGCATTCACCCAAAGACAAGGAGGGGTCATTTGGCCCACTTGTCTTGTAAATTAATCGTGTGTGTGTGATTACAGAAATAGGAGAGTACAAGCCAATGGAGCGATTTCGAACCAGTTGTAGGACGGGAGGCTTTTCGTCGTGATCTAAGAGGGCATCCGCCCGAGAGAGCCTGAGTGAGTCATGGACCCAGGTGAGGTGTGTCTCGCCTCACATTAAAACTCCTCTCTCATCATTTGGTATACCTGCCCTCGTTTCCTAACAATGTTCCCGAGAGAGTGATCACAAGTCCTGATTTCCCCTGAAACCTGAAACACGTGCCACCAGGTCATCCTGACCTAGAGGTCGAAATCAAGGCACCTAACCAGTAGACCGAAAACGACATTGTTAAAAGTAGTGAAAAATGATATAGTGAATTATGGCCTCAATGACGGTATAGTACTTGATAGAGCAGAATGATGTATCAGGATTCGTGTAGCCCATCCCAAATAGTTAGAAAAAGGCTCTGACCATCATTATCATCATCTCAAAACCGAATTTATTACCTACTCACTTTAAAACTAATGCCCAAAATACAGGTTTAATATGAAGATGTTTATCCACAGTCCCTGTTAGCATCACCTACATTGTCAAGGACTGCTCAACAAAATATAACCATCCCACTTCAACGACTATCCCCGTTGAAGTCCTACATATCATGCCCAATTGTGGGAGACCTCTTAATAAAATATAATTGCCCTAGACTTAGTACACTTCTTGGGGGAGACCTCTTAATAAAATATAAGCATCTCACATTTTCACAAGGTGTTGGGAACCTAACGGGATATCCCCATATTTTCTCTATTGTGTCTTAGGTGTCTACGTCCCTGCTGTTCACTTGTTGTCCTAAGTGAATACCATAGAGGGGCAACTATAAACACCCACCATAAAATTTTCGGCTAAGGAAATTCTCATAAACCTTAAACCTGGACCATAAGATCATACTAGTGAAGTAGACCTTAGGACATACTAACCTGTAGTCCATAATCCTTAGGAAATCCTCAAATCAAACGAAGACCCAACCTTGTAACGAAATCTGATCAGAATCTATCTAGATCAATCCAGGATGCACAAAAATCTCATAAAATCATCGTTTGAAGACCCAAAATGCATCAAAGCTAAAGCAAACCATCACTCCTGGCTCATCATATCTATGACCTGAGCCAAGACTGCAGTTGTTTCAGTGACATGAGGCTTATGACTAGACTCAATGGGCACTCGATGCAGTCCCGTTGCTAACAATTTTCATGCCACAAAAATTATCCAATTTGTCGAGGATTATGGAGATTTGAAAGATATCCTTGAATCAGTTTTAGATGGGATTTTTGGATCCAGTCAATTAGTCAAACCCTATCTTCAATTCTAAAGATGAATCTAGGAATCTTAATCTTCATTCGATTTACCCTAAATTGAAATTGAAATTTATCCTTCTAACCCTCCAAAATCATAAACTAAAATCCCTAGAAAGTCTTAGAAAAGCAACAAAAAATCATATAAAAACCATAGATAATCATAAGAAATTAATTAGAAATTACAACGGAATCCCTTAGGGTTGTAGCAAACCCTAGAAACCTTAAGAAAACCCTAGGATAGAAACTTAAGCCAAATCTCTCTAAATTCCCATCATAATTTTTTACAAATTTTCAATTGGAAGAAGGCCCTTTCAAACCAATTCTTTAAGAAAAAGAGAACACACAAAAGGTGTAAGTCTACCTACAATCCTGATATTGGCCCTAACCTTAGGTTTTTCATTTATGTTTCTTGTACTTTTTTTCAATTTAATTTTAGTTAATTTTTAATCCTTTTTTTTTATGTCTTTTTGTTTTTTCTCTTCTTCTTCCTTTGGTTTTGTGTGATTTCAAACTAGTGCTACTAAATGTTCTATGAAAGGGTTGACCTTTCAAGATGAGGATCTTTCATTAAACAGTAATTCGACGGATCCCACATTCTCTAATGAATTTAATTGTTTGGTTGAGAGCAAGGATCAGAGAGGGTTTCATATGAATTTTTCTAGTATTTTGGCTATAGACATATCCATTTTATTTTTGGGGTCATATACACATACAACCATATACATAAAAAGAAGATGTACTTGTTTTATTATTTAAATTAAATGTGCCTTCTGTGGTCCAACTCATTCTAAAAGACACATCATTCATAAATAAGAGGAACTTGTCGGACTCAAACACAAGTTTAGAACCTCACTTATGGAGAAGATATGTGGATATAAGAGACTCCCGACTTTTGTGACAGGGTACACATCAAGTCTTTCAAAATGTGAATTTCAATTCAACTGTCACTTATGCCAACTAATTTGTTAGTAGAAGAGTGGCCCTTTTTTGTTTTTGTTGTTTTTTGGGGCAATTAAGTGGGGAAGACAGGACCCTATCTGTTTTTTCAATAGATATGGAGAGTGACAGTTTGAAGGTGTTAATTGGGGGTGTCAGCTGTAGGAATGGATACCACGATGTGGTAACTGGGTGTGGGGATGCTACCACCACAACCCCAGCCCCTTTCCTTAAAAACGTGGTAAGTCAGTGGAGATTTGAGCCCCTACCCTTTGATGAGAATGGAGTCAGAGAGCACACCATGAGGTTTGGATAACTGAGATAATAATCCTATCTTGCATCAATACTCTGAAATTATTGGTACTTTATGTCCTCTTACAAACAAATTAATACAGTCATTGCTATCAAAATTTAGGTTTGTCTCCAATAACAAAATTCCAACCATAAGTTTTGTTTTGATAGAGTACTAAGGTGTGATAGCTCAGATAAAGAGAGACACATACAAGAAATGTAAAAGAAAACCTGGAGGCAAAAGATGAACTTGCTTTCTTTAAACTATAAAATGACTTTGAATGGTTGAAACCGAGATGCAGTTGAGTTCAGTTGAGCATACTCCCATGATACATCCTACACGATAACGGACTGCTCGAGTCAAGTTGTATGTTCAAAAAAATCTTTAAAAATCTACATCCAGTTATTGAATTTCCTTGAATTGAATATAGTTTTGAACAAGTTTTGATTTGTTACAATCCGCATTGAAAACAACTGAAAAACTCAACGCGACAAGTTTTGTATAAGTCGTGGGGTAAAATATCCAGACCACAATAAAAATTGGCAGAAAGAGAAAGAGAAAGAGACAAAAACAGGGTGAAGAAAGGTTCCCAATTAAGAATTATGAAGGAGTATATATATAGATCTCAGATAGTAAGAAACCACGTTTTAGAAGTGAGAAAACAAGTTTAACCATGAGAGATCTCTATAGAGTACATCCACATGCATAGGATTAAGCAATTGGGGATAAAGGTGTGAATCTAGGGTAGAGAAAAGAAAGAAGGCAAGCTTCGGCAATGTTAGATGAGAAATCCCGATGAGTTTGCATCAAGTCATGTCAAGAGAGGAAATAGTTCAAATTTCTCGTCCTTTTCTCAGGCTTTTCATCCTAAATCGGAAGATAGGAAGAAAACTTTGTATTCGAATTAATGTGCAATTTATCCAAGGAGATTTTGGGTATGAAGTCCCAAATGGTGGTCTTACCCAAAAATTTCAAATCAAGATAGCCCGTGAACTTTGCTTTTCTTTTTAGTCCTTTCGTTTTTTTTAATGCGGTAGAAAGCTTTTCTTATGGGTTGTTTGTATCCTAGGGTGTTCAAAATCATGTATTGTATACCCAAGATATCTTGCATAAAAACATATTTGGCAATTTGTGGGAGACATAATTATGTTTTCTGTAAGCAATAAAAGGGGTCTGGGTACACAAAATTAACAAAAAAATTGTATTATCCAAAACATGACTTTGTGTAAGCACGAAAGAATGAATACAATATAATACAACTCAGTACTGTCTACTTTATTAAATATAATTAATTCTGCCAAAGCATCCCTATAAATTAGAAAGAGAAACTACCTCAAAATTTTAAATTTTACAAAGATAAAATTTTAGAAAGAGAAACTGTATCCAATTTTAGAGAGAAAAACTACTGAAATTTTTCATAGAGATAAGGTATATCAAATATTTTAAAGAGAGAAACAATATCAATTTTCAAGTTTTAGTGAGAGAAAGTATCTTGAAAATATAGAAAAAATTATTTGAAATTTTTTAGAAAAAGAAACCTCCTCAAACTTTGTAGAGAGAGAAATTATATCAAATTTTAATTTTTATATAGATAAAATATCTTAAATAATTAGAGAGAGAAAGTATATCAAATTTTAGAAAGAGAAACTACTTATAATTTTTAAGAGCGAGAAACTATCTCCAGTGTTTTAGAGAGAGGAACTATATCAAATTTGAAGTTCTAGAGAGAGAAAGATCTTAAACCTTTAGAGAGAAACTATATCAAATTTTAGAGAGAGAAATAACTTAATAATTTTTAGAGAAAGAAACTATCTCAAAATTTTGAGAGAGAGTGACTGTATTGAATTTTGGAGAGAGAAACTGTATCAAATTTTAATTTTTAGATAGCGAGGATCTTAAATTTTTATAACGAGAAATTACCTAAAATGTTTTAGAAAGAGAAACTAACTCAAAATTTTTAAATAAAGAAACATCATTGAATTTGAGAGAGACAAATTGCCTAAAATTTTCCTAAAAATGTTTAGAGAGAAATTATCTCAAATTTCAAAGTTTAGAAAGAAAGAATCTTAAAATTTTGCACAGTGAAACTATATCAAATTTTAGAGAAAGAAACTACCTAAATTTTTTTAGAGAGGGAATCCATCGCAAAAAATTTAGAGAGAGAAATTATCTCAAAATTTCAAGTTTTAGAGAGAAAGAGAGCATCTTAAAATTTAAGAGAGAGAAACTATATCAAATTTTAGAGAGAGAAACAATTTCAAAATTTTTATAGAGAAACTATCTCAAATTTTAAGTTTTAGAGAGAGAATATTTTAAAAGTTTAGAGAAAAACTTCTTGAATTTTTTGAGAGAGAAACTGGCTCAAAATTTTTAGAGAGAAATTTTAACAAGTTTTAAGCTTTAGAGAGATAGAGTATCTTCAAATTTTAGAGATATAAACTATATCAAATTAGAGAGAGGGAAAGAGAATTACCTAAAATTTTTAGAGAAACTATATTTTAAGTTTTAAAGATAGAACTTACATAAAAAATTAGAGAGAGACACAACCTCAAACTTTTTAGAGAGCATTGTCTCAAAAGTTTTAGAGAGAGAAACTACCTCAAATTTCAATTTTGTTTGAAAGAGAGTATCTTAAAATTTTAGAGTGAAACTATATCAAACTTTAGAGCGATAAATTCTTTAAAAGATTTTAGAGAGAGAAAAAATTCTTTAAAAGATTCTAGAGAGAGAAACTATCTAAAAAATTAGAAACTATTTGAAATTTTAAGTTTTAGAAAGGGAAAGTATATTAAAATTTTAGTGAGAGAAATTATATCAAATTTTAGAGAGAGAAACTACCTGAAAATTTTTAGAGACAAACTATTTCAAAAAATTTAGAGAGAGAAATTGTCAACTATTTCAAATTTTAAATTTTTAGAGAGAGAAACACTCAAAATTTTTGGAGAGGAAAACTATATCTAATTTTAATTTTTGAGAGAGAAAAATTATCTCAAAATTTCAAAATTTAATGTGTTCTCTCTCTGCAATAGCAAACAAGGTTATACAAAACGATGATCAAAACATGAGATTTGGATAACCTGAAAGCCATTAAAACAAGCCCTACTTGAGTAACCAGGTTTTAACATAAAGTTTGACATAACAACGTTTTGATTCAAAACCTGGATTTGTTAACACGTGGAGCCAAATGAGACCTTATTGATTCTTATTATTTCTATTGCTTTCCTTTGTGTTAAAGAAAAATTCGGGTAGTGGTAGCCCGCAAAAAGAGAATAGTAAAATTAATGAAATGTGCAACCTAGCACGCCCCCACTCAGGTTGCTGGCACTTAAGGAGGGCGCCAGCTTTCCGTGCCTAGCAATGTAACCATTGCCCACGAGGGGTCAGGGTCAGCCATTTTCCGTGAAACAAAAGGAGGAAAATGCATACGCTACGGAAAAATGCAGCCAGCGGAAATGGAGGGTGGGACGTTATGTTGAGGCATTTTTAACTATCTACGTGATTAAAGTGAATTGCAAAGAAAATGTAATGGAAAGAAAATCATATTTTTATTTTTCCTAAATAATTTGGACTCATAACCAGTTATAAGACTGCAGTTCATCTGGTTATGCTGCTGGTTATGGTTAAATGGATGGAACTGAAGGATCTGCTTCAAGCTATCAACCTCCAACTCCAGACTATGGCTTTCGAACCACCGTTACTTAGCCTAGACGCCTTCCCTAATGCCTCCTTTGCTATGGATGCTTTGGTTTCTAGGCATGTCAGTTGGCAAATTGAATTGAACCCAATAACGTTTTAATTAAAAACATAGCAATTTCTAATCTGGATTACTGATCTAGTCGGGAATCAGTTAGGACTAAATTGGTTCTAAAATGATATAGGTCTCCTAAACCCTTATTTTAATTTTTATATTATTTTATTTATATTTTTTAATTTAGATCACTGATTTTGATCCAAGGATTCGACACCGATACGTAGGTAAACAATCCACCTCACTTATCTAAGTTTTAAAACACTAGAAATCAGTGAGTAAATAGAAGAGCCGTGTGTCCACAAGCCAGCCAAAACAGATATGTAAAACAATAATAATACGTCATGTTAGTTGGGACATAAAGGGCACACGAAAGCTAGAAAGTAGTAAATCACCAAACAATACGGCCTAATTTATTTAAATAATGAGGTTGCCCAATATCACACATGAGGTACTCAGAGCATCCATCTTCACATGAAATCTTGTTAATATATAAGACATGCTTAGCACCTGCAAAAACATTTTTTAATCAAGGAGACTAGGTTCCATGAATGTATAGCCTTTCAAATAAATATGACATTGATCCTTTGAGTGCTACCCTATCCTTAATTTATGGGAATGTCTTAATATAAATCTGACATCTTTAATTGAAATCTTCTAATTGCATAATTGCTTTTGCATTTTTGTCCCCTACATTTATTTATTTAATTTATTGCCACGGTAGAGATACCTACTGTTTGCACTCCCTTGAAGAAAGCAATTTGTGTTTGCATTGCTATGAGTGAGCTGTGGATGGATCCTTCGAATGATATTACCAAAATAAGGTGCAATCTTCAAAATTTCCTGAATATTATTTGTATTAGGGCGTGTTTGATTGTAGGAGAGGAGGCTGCCAAATCAGGTCAAAAATACGGATCACCAAGGAACGTTGTGCTTCCATCTTGCAGCTTTCATCGGGATGGAACCATGTGTTAAAAAAACCAACTCGGCCAAGGTACTCGGGACATGGCCGAGGCGAGTTACTCTGGTAAGTCTAAGTAACTCGCCCAAGTTCAACTTAGTTTTTTAAAAGAAAATTGAAAAAAATAATGGTTATATATAGTAGAAGTGCCTCTTTTATAAACAAAGTAGAAAACATTGTGCTAGTTAGTATGCTCAATTCTTGTCGGGCGGCTAATTTGGGTTGATTTGCGGTAATATTAAGGTTTAAAAATATTGTATATAACTAACATGCCCAAAACTCACCTCACCCATGGGCCAAGGCCGCAGTAATATTGTACGCTTTTTTTTAATAAAAATTCCGAAATTATATTAAGCTAGAAAGATATTACAAAATCAGAAATAATAGTTTCAGAAAGGAAGGAGCCTCCTTTGGCAAGAGAGTCAGCCAAGACATTGGCCTCCCTATATACATGAACAAAGGAGAAGGAAGAGGAAGAACAAAGTTTCAAAATCTGTAATAGCAAAGATTTGAACTCCCGAGGCAACTTATGTTCCCCCTTACACCACCTAATGACATTTAGATAATCCCTTCAAGGATGCAGTAACACTCCAAATTTCTCGCCACAAAGATGCGCAAGCCGTAAAAAAGGGCATAAAGTTATGGAAATTTAGTTGTACGCATCCCAAATAGACATGCATACGTAAATATAACATTCCCTAGCCAATCTCTAAGCACACCACAAAAACCAGCTTGACCCGGATTCCCTAACGAACTACCGTCAAAATTAAGCTTGTAGATCCCAAAGGCCGGGGCTACCCATCTTCCTTTAGGTCTACACTTTATGAAACTCATATGGAAAAGATTATTTAAATTTCTACTAACATCCACTTCCGATATATCCTGGCCAACTTTGGTAACCGAAAGACATAGCCAAATTGAATGCAATATCTTATCCAAGATTTTCTCAAAAGGCAGACTCCTCTCATCAAAAACTCTCTTGTTTCTCTGTTTCCAGATTTCCCATAAAATGTCACCTTTAGTAATTTGCCAAATAATAATCCCAGTCTGTGGTAAATCAACCATCAGATTTTGTAAAATCCCAGCAACTGAAGGCGGCATTACAAAACTAATCCCAAGTTGTACAAAGAAACAACTCCAGAAGAGAAAAATGACAATGGAGAAAAAGATGATCACCAGATTCCCCATCTTCCTTACACATTAACCAAATATTTAGCAATATTTTCCCTCCCTTTATAAGAATATCTATCTTTAAAACCTTATTTTGAACCGCCAACCATTAAAAACCTTGCACTTTGAAAGGTAGAGGTCATTCCAAATGATGGCTCTTTCGGGCCTAGACCATCTCCATCTATCGTGGAAGAGCAGCTGATACATAGACTTCACCGAATATACTCTATTTTTTTCAATCTTCCAAACTACCTCATCACCAGCATTTTGAGGGATATAGACCTCCTCCAATAACCTTAGTAGTCCAGAGAGTTCAGAGAAAAGAGAGTCAGAATCTTGTTGTATGGAAGATTGATATTCTACACGATTTGGTCACCCCTACGAACATAACTCTCTGAAACAGTAGCGTTGGGGTTAGCCATCCTATGGAAAACCATAGGAAAGAGTAATTTCAGTGGAGAATACCCCACCCATTTATGATGCCCAAATGAAATTTCCTGTCATTGCCCAAAGACCATCGAATATCTCTTTGAATAAGACCTTTATAGGAATGAATCGACCTTTCATTCCTATAATTCAACTTCTAGCTTTCATTCACATACCATAACAATCCGAACCATACTTCGAGGCAATGATTTTGTACCAAAGATGCTCTTTAAAATTTAAACTTCTCCACCACCACTTACAGAGCAAGGCTTGATTAATAGTTTTGATTTTCCTAACACCAAGCCCCCTTCTTTTTTGGACATGCACACCCTATCCCACCGAAGAAGATGGAATTTTCTTGTCTCCACCGAGAACCCCCAAAGAAAGTTCCTCATCAACATTTCAATTTTTCTAGCCACCAAGGAAGGGATTTGTAAGATTGACATTTGATAAACAGGTAAATTCGACCGGCATACCTTAATCAGAGTAATCCTACCCCCAAAGAATAGATATTTAAACTTCCATAAGTCAAGCTGTACTTGGATATGCTGGAGACCTTTATCCCATACCGCAATTGGTAAACGACCATCTGATAACGACATCCCCAAGTAAGTTATTGGGAATTTTTCTACCTTACATCCTAATACTTGTGCTATTGACCCAACCTCTTCATGACTTCAATTTAAGCCAGCAACACTTGTTTTCCCAAAATTAACCTTAGCCCAAGGCAACTTCACAACATTTCAATAAAGTAGCAATATTGGTAACCTGAGAAATTTGAGCTTCACAAAATAACAAAGTATCATCAGCACATTGTAAATGGGAGATACAAGTTCCCCCGTTAGGCATTTGAAAACCTGAAAAGTGCCCATTCCTTGCCACATTTGACAACATGACACTAAAATACTCAGCATAATAGAGAAAAAGAAAGGAGAGACGGGTCCCCTTGACGAAGACCCCGAATAGCCTTAAAGAACCCAATCGAGCTACCTTTTTACAAGATGAAGAAGTGGCCTGAAGATAAGCAACCAAAGATCCATTGTCTCCATATATCACTGAAGCCCATATTTTTCATAATCTTTAATAAAATCTTCCACTCCACCTTGTCATAAGCCTTTTCCATGTCAAGTTTAATAACCACTCTAAGACTTCCATCTAAGATCTGTGAATGAATGCACTATTTTGCAATCATAACCCTGTTAGAAATCATCCTATCCTTAATAAAAGTAGATTGAGGACCAGAAATAGAAAACGGTAGAACCTCCTTTAGCCCTCAGCCAGGACCTTAGCTACAATTTTGTAAAGACTCGTAAGAAGGCTAATAGGTTCTAATGTCTCCCAGAGTAGCTGTCACAAAATTTTTAGGAATCAAGGCAATGAATGTACAGTTCACACCTCTAAAAAGATGTCCTCTCTTTAAGAAGCCCCTTGTCATCTCCAATTGCTCATGAAAAATCAAATTCCAGAACTTATAAAAAAAGATTAATGGAAAGTCATCTGAATTAGGTGTCTTATCACCCAGGAGAGCGAAGACAGCCTTTTCCAATTCATCCATTGAAACATCTCTATCCAAGATAGGAAGTAGATTGGGCGGAAGAACTCTAAAACCCACTCTATTGAGTCTTGGAGTGAATTTGACTTTAGAAGTAAAGGCACTCTAAAAGTGAATGATAATAGCTTGAGACATACCATTACCATCATCAGCATCAACTCCTAGAATAATAAGGCCCGAAATATCATTTTGGCACCTTCTAGCATTAGTTATTGCATTAAAAAAAATTTGTATTCAAATCTCCCTCCTTCAGCAACTTCACCCTCGACCTCTGTTTCCAATATACCTCTTCCATTCATCTCAACCCCTGCAACTCATTCAATTTAGCACTTCTTACACCAACCATCTCTGCAGACCAAGCCCCAGACTGCTGCATAACTTTGTCCCACTCCTCAATATTTTTCAACACTTCAATTTGTTTTTAATAGAAAAGCACTTTTCTCTTTTCCAATCCATAAGTTTATGTTTAATAATCAGGAGCTTCTTATGGATTTGGATGTCTAGAGACCCAATGAAAATAGAATTCTCCCAGCTACTTTTGATGAGATCAAGAACCTCCTTCTCCCTGTAACCACCCAATTTCAAATCTAAAACGTTTGAGCCCCCCGACAAGAGCTTAGAGTTTAGCAGAATAGGAGTATGATCCGATGAAAGTCTAGGGAGGGCTTTAACATATGCTAAAGGAAAGGTTTAGACCACTCAGCAGATACCAGAAACCTATCAATCTTGGATATTGACATACTGGAAATACTCCCATTGGTTCAAGTAAAATTCGCACTTGCAATGGGTAAATCTATAAGAGCATGGTCTATGAATCTATTGAAGAGACGCATGGGCGAAGTAATCACCCCACCAGAATAGAACTCTTCTATCCATTTAATAAAATTAAAATCCTCCCTAATACAGATCGAAAAGTCAAACGAAGCAATCACTTCAGTCATATCTGATATAAAACTTTATTTCTGGGCAGCTACATGAGGACCATAGACCTTCATAATACCCCATTGAAAATCAACTTCAGGACCCATAAAACCAATATGCACAAAATATTCTTTTTTAACTACGCAAAAATAAAGCAACATAGAAGGGTCCCATAAAATCCAAATACTGCAAGATTGACCAACTGAGTCAATACCCACAAAATCTACTGCTTCAGAACGTCAAACTTCCCTCACCCCAGATAGACTGGGACTAGGGAGTTTGGTTTCCTGCTAGATTGGAGTTGCAGGTTTATACTTACTAACAAAAAACTGAACATCTTTTTTCCGTCTACAGTCACCCAGACCTCTTACATTCTAAGAAAGTATAAGCATTAAGAAGACTTAGGAAGGGAAGAACCTGAACCATCCTTCCTGGACCCAAAATAGACATCTTCTAGCATCAATGCCTCCTCCATGGTCTCATCAAAAGCTACTTCCATAGATGACGACGTAGAGGGGACTTCAACAGCCTGTTCATCTCGAATGACAATACCAACAGCAGCAACAAGTCACTGACCACGAACCATCAGTCGAGCAAATGATCTAGTGCCCTTTATTGGGCTCTTACCTTTCTTTTTCTTTTTGACCACTTCTTTAGCAGGATTACTCTCACCACCATCTCCGCCATTCTTCTCCATTTCAGTTATCTTCTTCCCTACATTAGAGACTCTTATTTTTTTAGCCCTGAGCTTCTCAACGATTTCTTTAAAAACAACCCCGATTGGTAGATCAAAATCCATTCCACTATTGAGCGCTATCGAGCCAATAGTGGCCTCGCCCTGATCACTTTGAGTTAGATTGTCGCACACCAGCAGGCCCCCTATAGCCACAACGTGATCACTCGGAGTCATCACCTCACAAGAGACCTGAGTTGCATCCCTAGATGGCACCGTTGTCAAGTGAAGGAGCAGCGACTGTTCCTCACGAACCACAAGAGGGGAGGCAGCCACTTTGACTTCCACCATCGCCACCATCACTTGCTCCGCTTCCTGCACAGGTGGTCCTTCCTCTAGCAAAGCCAACGTAGAAGGTTCCAACACTTCCTCTTCCACTATTGCGATGGGCTTAGCGTCTTCCTCTATCACCACCAATGGCAGCGAATTAACAACCAATGGATCAAAAGCCGGCCTTTGGGAAACACGGTTTTTTCTGGTTGCTCCGCAGTGCCACAATGGATACATGGCTGCCATAATAGCAAGCACAACTTGAAGGGCAGCCATCGACCTAAGATGAAGACTTACGAGCCAAAGAACAAGATCCTTAACCCTAATGGAGGCTCTTTCCTCTGCCTTAAACTCAACTCCCAGTAACTTGGGAAAGACGGCACCGACCTTCACGCGTGCTTGCGGATAGACTTGTGTTAACATGTTGCCTCCATCCGTTGTCAGCACAACTCTAGAAAACTGCGCCTCAAAACCTTGGCTCAGCGATATTCCTACCATACTTTTGGCTTGACACAATCCCAACTTTGATGGTCCCGCACAAATCGAGACCTCACGTGGACCTTCAACGCGATTTGGAATGCTCGACGAGGAAGCCGTCGGTAAATTGGCAAAACATCCAACTAGAATCCAAGGCTTGCAAATTTTCAAAAGTTTGAAACTCCCTCTTCCTTGCCCTAAGACTCCAGGAGCCATCCAGCTGCAAGTGGCTGAAATTTACATGTATCGGTGAAGGTCTACGACGTCGAACCACCTCTTGCCAACCATTTTTTCCATTTTTTTCCACCACTTCATTGGTAACCTTTTGCAAGCCATGAAGGTTACTGTCCTTTGTTTCTTACAATACAGCTATGGAAAAAATTATTGACCCACCTGAAGAGTCAGCTTCTTAGGAATGAGGGCCCCACACAATTTCTAGATACGGATCCTAACAAATCCCAAATCAACCCCACCAAAAGCCGCCTTATCAACATCACAAAACTCCCCACACTTGTTAGCAAATTTACGAAAAGTAGACAACGACCAAGCATGAAAGGTAATACCTGATAATTTGATCCACATACTTTCTTTTCATAAATAAGAGAGATGGGAATCTGGTTTCCAAAGATCAAGGGATAGAAGCTTCCCCATAATATGAACAAAATGGTTCTCCATTGCCATCATCGAGTCTTCCTTAGTACGAAAAAAGAAGATGATCTTACTATCCCCCATTACTTCAGAGCATAACTCAAGCTCCAACTTCTTCTAGCCCAATCTGAAAGCCCAAAAATGTCAGTTGATGGGTGAGAGAAAGAACCCACCATTGGGAACTTCGCTCCTACTAGAAGTCCTCCTGATAGATCATACCTAATAGTGATCACATCATCTTCATCCCCCTCCTCTGCATCTCCATCATCACCTCCTCCACACACCACCATCTCCTTCCTAGTAGAGAGAGAGTTAGCCGCTCCAAAAAGATCTCTCTCCACTTAAGCGACAAGATTTCTAATCACTCCCTTCTCACTCTAAAGAAGAAAACAGAGAGAGGGCCCTCCAAAACCTCTGTAAAACCTCCTCCAAATCCTCTGCTAAAACTTCCTCACCCCAAAAAACCAGCAAGAAACCTTCCTCCCCAAAAACCAACTCCAAAAAAATGGCAACCGAAATGGCCCTCCTGAAACCCATCTCTTTCAAGCCTAAAACTTCCCCTCTCAAACCTCAGCTAAATTTAGCAGAACCACCTATAGATTCAGCCCCAAAATGGTCATCCAAAAGATTGTTGACAGAAAAATTGTATCTTATGATAAAGTTTGAACCAACGTCTGAAACTAGGGCTTTTCTCTGTCATCAAGTTAGAGCTTTTGCTTCCACGTCGCTAAACGCATACATTCTTGGAGCTGCGCTTTCTCTCTCTAAATTGTTCATAGCCTCAGCCCAGGGTTTTGCCTCCAAGATTAGGGCACTTTGCTTGAACCCCACACCGTACGACGCAGCTTCTCTTCAAATTCTTCAGGAAAATCTAGTTTGCATAGTTTTCTTTGGATCTGAATAACGCAATAAATTTACTATCCAATCTAGAAAAACATCAATGCTAAATATGCCTAGATCTCAGATGATGGGTTCGTCATCCATCTTTGTGGCAATCTCTTTCCTTTCTTGATTTGTGCGAAAGACCATATCTCAGATGATGGTCCATCTTCATCTTTACCTGTGTAATTCAATCTCCAAAAATCGAAGGAAAAACAAAAGCTTTGCTGGAATTTCCTGTGATCTGATATCTTTGGATCTGAATAATACAATAAATTTACAATCCAATCCAGAAAAACATCAATGCTAAATATGCTTAGATCTCAAATGATGGGTTCGTTATTCATCTTCGTGGCAATCTTTTTCCGTTCTTGATTTGTGCAAAAGACTATACTTTAATTGTACTTATAGTTGTAAAACATTGTGTACAACTAAGTCTCTCAAAACTCGCCTCGCCCATGGGCTGGGGCAGAGTTGCTCGGCTGAATCTGAGTTGCTTTGGCAAAATTCGAGTTGCCTCGACCGAGTTTTAGAATGCTGGGTGAAACAAACATGTGAGTGGGATTGGTGGAACTTGGGCCTCCCACTAAAAAATTCTACCGCCAATAACTTACCTTGCCCATGGACGGATGCAGATTTACTCGGCTAAGTTCGAGTTACCTCAGTCGAGTTTTAGAATGCTAGGTGGAACAAACATGTGAGTGGGATTGGACCTTCCACTAAAACATTCTTGGATTGGTGGAACTTGGGCCACTCAGTAAAAATTTCTACCAAAACAAACATGCATTTAGTGTTAAAGAAGTACAAGAAGATGGGAAATGTTTCTATACTTCCCCTACAATATATAAGATATGTGCTTCGCTCCTTATCCAGCCGTCCAATTTAGATCAAGTGAGCCACCCATTGTTTAATCTAGATCCAATGCTTCATAGTATTTTATTTTTAACTTTTCTACAAATTGTATTTTTGTGAAATTTGGTATGTACCATCTTCTCAATGGGGAGCACCTAAAACAAATTAAAAAGAATTTTTCAATAAAATATAATGATCAAAATATGCTTTGAAACTTTCAAAGGTATTTTGGTCATTTTATTTTATTGCTAATTTTTTTAATATTTTTTATAAGTGTTAGTTTAAGAGAGGATTGGACGTCCAAAATCTGGTATCAAAATAATTTATATAAAAAATTAAAAATAAAATAGTATAGAGACTTGACTTTGTGATTGGGGACCTTCTCAGTTGTCCATTCAAAATGGACGGTTGGATAAATGGAAACATATAAATTTTATGCTATAGGGGAAGCATAAAAACCTTGGCCTAAGAAGAAAATAAAAAATAAATCCTAAAGCCTCAATGTGTAATTCTTTTTGTCACAAAAGAATTTATTTGGAAAGTCACCAGCTCATTGCAAAACTTTAGGGGGATTTTTATCATTAGAAAAATCCGGGAAGTCTTAAATACTTATCACTAACAATATTTGGGTAAAGTTTTAGAAAAACCGATTTTTTTTTTGTGACAAACTGTTTTTTGTTTTTTATTTTTATTATTTTATTAGTTTATTATTCTTTTAGAAATTTAAATACGTAAGCAAGAAAGGCTATTCCGAAAGCGATGCCAAAATGGGAGCGTCAAGGAGAAACATTCTAGTCCTTGGTTGTGCGGACCACAAAACAGAAAAAAAAGTGGAACAAGCAACAGACCACAAAAGTAGACCATAGCAGAGTTATCAAACTCCAGTCCTCAAGGAAGAGAGTGCTACCAGGCAATGGTAGACTTATCCTCCCGCAGGATTATTTTGCCCACTTTTTCTAGCGAAAGAATTACAATTTTCTGATCTACTTACGATGCAATTAGATGACTACTTTAAAAGAAAAAATTGGATTTGAGCCGTCAAAAGAACGTCATATATATTTCAAAAAAACGAACTTCATTATATTTGAAGGTTTTTTATACTATAAGACTACTTTACCATGGTACTAGAAAGTCACAATAGACCTAAGCAGTCAAACGTCAATATTAAAGCATATGATGTGTTTGCGAAGGTATAGAAAATCTCTTTTGAACTTTGAGTTCGGTTAATTATACATCTTGGATGCAATGTTTATGAGTGAAAATGAACAATGTTTTTGCTCATAGGTATAGATAACCACCACAGCTCTTGTAGATCCGTGACAGTTTTTAATGCAAAGCCGTTGCGGACATGACACGTCTATGACGTGACAAAACACTATTGAATTTCACCTATAGACATTGTTAAGAGTTTTACCCAACTTTAGTTCCAAAAAGCCACTAATAATGACGGCCTCTATGAATCAAAGCTAAATGCTCGTATCTTATACTTTTCCTTTGAAAATACCCTTTAAGACTTCCCGTATTGAACGAGTTGAGGTTCTACTCATTTCTCTCAAAGAAGGAAGAGTTGAGGTTCTACTCATTTCTCTCAAAGAAGGAAGAGCCCTCCCAAGGTTCACTGTGACTCTGGGGAACTCCACTCTAGAAATGCAAGATAAGACTTTTTTTTTTATTTATTTTGGGTAGTTCAATAGGGATGGGCCCGATAAAAATGAAACTCAAGGGGGATGGTCCCAATAAAAATGAAACGCAAGATAAGACTTTTTTTTTTTTTTTATTTTGGGTAGTTCAATAGGGATGGGCCCGATAAAAATGAAACTCAAGAGGGATGGTCCCAATAAAAATGAAACTCAAGACGTCATGTCGTGCGCTCGGCCACCCAAACCACTTAGCCTAGAATTCATTTCTATAAAGAGTTCCTTCTTATTCCAAGAAATGCTGGGCTTGCCCTTCGGTCGTATGTATCCTTTGCAGAGCAGTTCATCTCTGGCCAGCCTAGCTATTGCCCAAATTGTGATATTTTATGCATTAAAAAAGGTGAATCTCCACCTAACTCTAAGTGAAGAAACGTTTGAATAAAAAAATGGGCCGAGTTTGTGATTTTTCTTTAAGAAAAATGAATTATATGCAACGTACTGGGAGAGACTGAGATACAGGGAAGGGTAATTCTGTTTTGATCTAGGGGGCATAGTTGTAATTTTCAAGTTTGTAGTCCAAATATATATATTAGCAAAGCAAATCCATTAAGACAACCGTAGATTTGGGTGGAATCTCTCTAAATAGTAACAATTCTGAGAAAAAAACGTATACTAAAACAATAGAGAAAGAGCATCCGTTGAACACATGGAAACCCACATTAAATCAGACAATTGTACCTCAATACACAACAAAAAAAGAAGAAAATTTAGAGAGACAGAGAGGAAGAAGAAGAAATGATAATGGAAGCGGTGGAAGGGAAAGAGGAGGAGGAGGGGATGGAGAAAGGTGAGAAGTATTATTCTTCATGGGATTGTGGAAGCCCACTCTATGACTCTTATGAGTTAGTTTCTCTCTACAATCTGATCAACAGTCGCCTCTCTCTACCACCATCATCAAGCGAGTTGGGCTCTCTGTCGAGACGCAATTCAGAGTTTGTATTGGGTTGCAAGAGAGAGAGGCTCTTGGGGTCCATTGTTTTGGGGGGTTTATTGGAGAAAAGCAAGTCAAGAGTTAGGTCCATGGTTAAGAAGAGGAGTATTATGAAGAAGAAGGAGTGGTTGGAAAGATGGGCCTGTGCTTCTTCTATCCGTTTTTGGAAGGGACGATTTAAGGTTGGACAAAATCACAAGAGCTCTTGAAACTCTGGACATGCGTGGTATTCCATCTTCATGCTTATTATTCTTTGTTTGTGCTCCTGCACTCTGTCTCTCTCTCTCTCTGGTTTAATACTGTTATACCTCTTGGTAACCCTGGTAATTGAATAATATGAAGATTTGATGTGTTGGGTCGGATTGGATCTGTGCCATGATTTGAATTTTTCCAACCTTCTGGTGTGATTAGTTCATCTCTTTAAATGGAAGGCAGTACAGCTTGAAATGGAAGTTTTTATTCATGGGTAAAAGAGGATCTGCCATCTGCTTCTAAGCTTGATTTTTTGAGCTAAATGGAAAAATATTAGAATCATTGCTTGATATTTAATATTTATGTTTCTTCTTTTCATTATGCCCAGGCTCATTTATTTTGAAATCTTGAGACAGAGTTTTCGTAATTTCATAATTGCAATAAAAGTTGGATTCAGTGAATTCCAGCAAGATTACTACCAAATATTATTGCTAAAACAGAAGCCTGAGCCAGATACTATTATAGCCTCACAAATACCATAGGGAAATTATACCAAACACTAATGTGACTATGGAAACACCGTACTCCTTCGGTCGAGACCATCCATTGAAACGATGGACAGAGATGGAGAGGCAATGGGATCCACTGTGGTGTTCCTGTTCTGGTGGGCCCTTCTTTCTCTGCTCACTTTTAGTTAACAGTCATGGCTATAGACAATGGTTTCCCTAATCCTTACAATTATAGTGTTCTTATGGTGAAGTACACTATGCACAAGAAGATTATTCTAGGCCACTGTTGTTCGATTGGATTCCAGTTCAAGGATCAACGATATATTGGGTTCTCAACTCTTTGGATAGTGCACTGAGATCCAATCACAGGGCTGAAGGATTCAGTGAGATAATTGCCGATGGTTGATAACCTGTTAATGTCTGTGCCATTGTGCAGCATGTGAACAGTATGATTTTTCTAAAGTTAAATCAAATGAAAACCTGTCATTATGAACGATCCCCTGACTAGAAATTATCCAATGATTTGGACAATGCTCGATGAAATGCAAGTTGATGACATACATTCACTACCGACCATGTGACAGTCGATCACATTACGCGTCCTCTGCAAAAATAGCATTCTAGTCATTCCGACCGTGAAAATTACGGTCGGGATCATCTCCTTTCTCAAGAAAGGAACCAACCCAACTGCCCATCTAATCATTAGTTAGGACCTACCCAACGGTTTTCTGCGATTAATGTTTATTAGGGCTCCAAAGAAATGGGCCTATGGATGACAACATTAAGCGTTAAACTTTGGAGTCGGCCCTTTCATGAATCAAAAAGTTTGAATTCTTCGGCTTCCAAAGCCAAACTTTACACCAAACAAACACGTCCTATCAAACCAAAAAGGAAGATGTTTTATTGTAGCCTGTTTGGAAATCCTGGATGAATGCATTTTCATCTCAACAGAACCATGAAACATTTGGAATCACCCACAAAACCTGCAAGTAGGGGAAAATCTTGCTTTAAAATAAGGTCCTAGCTTTTTTTATCTGCAATTATATCCTCAAAAATGGCCATAAAGTTCTCCATTGGGTTCAATATATTTGAGACTCACGGTTCATGTTCACTACAGAATTTTAATCTTCGTGGGTATTCTATTGTTAGGTTTTCCCTTTCTGCGGTCACTTCCCAAGTTTAATTCAGATAGCTCAGAATTGAAGGAACAATGACCTATCATGCCTAATCTATCGAACAAAACCAGGGATTGATATCAAAATTTGATATGAAATTCCACAAGATTTTACTATAATCTTTAAACATGGTCCTATTTTTCTATGTGCAAAACCCTATTATTGGGGGAAATCTGCAACCGATTTTTGGGAAAGTTTTAGTGCGAATTTATATAGGGTCCCATTTGGTTCACTGGAAATGTATGTCCTGCAGAGATACCTCTCATAGAATTGTTATCTCCAGGAATTGGAATTTAGTTAAATGTTGGTGTCTACAATTTGGATAGCATCTAATAAGAGACCTAGAAGATGCATGTGTACTATTTTGATTGTACTAATATTACCAAATTGTAATAACGTTATTACTATATTATTATAATATGCTATATTCATTGTAATATATATATATATATATATATATATATATATCATTCCAATTCATTATTCTAAAGTTGTATCTATGGGATGTGAGCTCTTGTCAAGACCTTTTCGATCTGAATTCAATGTGTCAAGGATTTGGCAAGAAGCTCAAGAATGGAGATTGGCGCTTGAATTTTTTCGAAGTGAGTAGGCAAGTCATAGGAAATGGAAGATTGGGGGGTCACCTGTTAGGTGCTGAGTCTTCTGATTTGGCTTGCTTGTAGGGATTTTATCTTTCTTAGTGGATTCTCAAGTTCTCTCTTCAAGGGTATCTGTCATTAGACAAGAAGATTTGAAGATGCACCCCTTTCTTGTGAGAGAATCGATCACATCCACGGCAGTCGATGTTGATTGAGTGGTGTCTTCTTCATTTGAAGCTGATAAGCTATGAAGTGTGAGTTGAACTTGGATTCTGTTGAGTGGCCTTGACCGGCCATCAATTGGAGAGGCATTGCTCTAGTGAAAAGGAGTGCTTCCTTATGGACGGGCTTGTCTGTTCTGACATAGAGGGCATTGAATTCATGAAGCCCACCTTAACACTAGCTTAATTTGATTGAGTTTAGAGGCTCCTCATCATGAGAGGTTTCGATGAGGACATCGGGCAAATTGAATTGGTCATCTTGGGGAACATTTGTCATCTGGGATGATATGATCATTGAAGACTTCATCATCATATTGGTCCCATATGGGTGGGTCTGACAAGAAATCCAAGGAAGGAGATCTAGAAGGTCCTCTCGATATTTTTAGAAGGTCTCTTCATACTCGTGAGGGAGTACTGAAATTGGTTTTCCCGCAGAAATGTGAAGAGTTTGTTCCTGAAGGTGGTTTAACTGGCATTCCCTATGTTTAGGTGGGTCCCATTTTGATTGAGGTCTCCTGTTGCAAGTCGGTGATTCATCAAACTCTTGGGAGACCTTGTCATTGGTGGGGTAGATGTACTGAAATGGATCGTCATAGCATTCACTAAAGATAGTATTAATAACTTCCTTTGTGCAATCCTTATCCTTGGTTTCTCCTTCAGCTGTTTAGGAGTGGATTGGTAAATATTCCCATCTTTTGATTAGATTTATTGGTGGGTTTATCTTGCTTAATGACCTTGAGTGCTCTATAGTCAATGAGCCCTTGAATAACTCATTTGAAGTACAAGCAGTCTTGAGTGTTGTGAGTGTGGTTCCTATGCCACTTGCACCATCAAGATTTATCTGTGACAATAAAGGTGCTCAATTTGAGGAGGTAAATAAACTAGCTCTCTCTTGAGGATCATGTCAAGCACGTCTTCTAATGGCTCTTTGAGAGGCTTGAAATGGATTTCTCGGACATGCCTCTTGTTATTGTTATTATTGCTGCCTCGAGCCAGGTTCTTATTCTGGGCGGTTTGGTGATTCTATTGGGCCAATTCTCGAGCATTTTCACTAATGATGATTCTATTGACCTGCTATTGTTCTTTCCTTTGTTGGTGTTATTACTATTATTGTTGTGGTTCTCTGATTATTTGGGGCAGCAACGACAGTCTGGTTTTGAGTCGGAGTTGCAAGATCTGCCACTTTTTGGGCTCTTTCATGCAAGGAAACCCTTTCAAGCATTGCATCAAAGGATAAGAGAGGGATTCCTTGGCTGAAAAAGGTCAAGTACTCTGGTAACGCATTTTGCTAACCTTTGACCACTCTGGTAGTGTGACCTCTGCGACTCTTGAAGCTGTAGTTTGGATATGAGCAATGTAATATGGGACAGGTATAATTGGGGTTTTGCCTCATGGCTAAGAACTCCCCCAGAGTGATGGGCCTTACTTTTGGCCCTCGAAAATGTGAGATGAATTTCCAAAACATCTCATTAAGTGTCAAGCATGGGGAGTTTTGCATTGCGGTGCCAATCAAGAGGGTCTCTTGAGAGAGTGGGAAAATATGGCTTTAAACTAGCTTGGTTTGTCCTTCGGCATGGGAACCGATAGGAGATGAGCCTTTACAAGGGCTTCAGGGTCTCCTTTCCTGGGCTGGTTTGTTAAAATGAGAGTTTTCATCTACCCCTCCGTACTGGCTATTATGGTAGTTAAGATTATGGTTAGACCATGTGTTTCATTAACTATCAATAGAGGTATATGTTAGTATGACCAGGTTGACTAATGAGCTTGGGACAGGTTGAGCTAGCATAACCCCTGTAGTTTGGTAAAAATAGTAAGCCAAGTGGTCTGGCCACACGGTCCACCCTATGAGTGGGTTGAATCGGGTTCCTACGTGAGGGCTAGTCTAAATACCATACCCTTCATCGACTAGAACCTGGACTAGGGCTTGAACTATGAGGTTCTTCTGAGGTTCGGTAGAGCCCTGGTTGGTTTGTCTTATGGCTGAACTAACTTGACTTTAAGTCCTAGACCTAGATTTATGAGATTCATTATTACCCTAACTTGAACCCCTTGGTTTTGAGAGTCAGATTTGTTTGAATGGTGACAAGTCATGGACCCCATTAGGAGATTGTTTCATGCACCTAAGTTGGGTTTCTATACTTAACTGTTGCAGAACAACATCAAGTCTAATTCCTTAGGTGTTGAGAGTGGTCCTAGCATTACGCACCCCTCAGCCAAAGGTTCCATTAAGGTACATCATTTGGTCATAGGTGTTTGTATATATTTTTGACGCACTAAATCCCAGATTCGAATAATAGAGGCGGCGGTTACAACCCAAGCCCATAGGTACCAATCACACCTATAGACTAGGGAAGCCTGTACCAGTAAACTTATGAGCAATTTTGAAAAGGTTCCTTTTTTCCAAAAACCATGAAAGGTTGTCATTTGGTATTTTAAAATTGCTGCCAAGTTTTGTCCCAATCCGATCAAGATTAAGCAAATAAGGTAGAAATTTACATTTCATAGTACCACTCTCAATCATGCTGAATGCTACCTCATAACTACAACTATATTGCCAAGGTCTCCAATGAGAGTTAAACCATCGCCAGTGGATCCGAATGGCCCAAAAACCCCGAATACCAATTTTTAGCTCATTTGGATTCTTCTAGACCATTCTATGGCCAACTTACTTAAAATGAGGGGGTTTCACACTAATTCTATGCTGCCTCAATGAACCAGTTTCTATTCTGGAAACTATGCCATTTGATTTAGGGATGGACTTGTGAAGGTCATAGCTCTTTCATCTTCTGGTCAATCAAGCCTGATTTTTAGTATGCGATAAGTCTTATCAAACCATACATTTTGACATAAGGGATGACCCGAGACGATACCCTGAACGAGAGAAATCTTAAGGAGAAGTTGGAGACTCATAGAGTGCATAATGTTTAAAGAAGAACACCCGTCCATTTGAGTTGCCATATCTTGAAGCCTTGACATCGGATAGCCTCAAATATGGGTCCGTTCCGACCGTGACTCGAAGGACTTCTATTTGAGGTAATATTTGCACAAGATTGAGGTTGGGAAGGTACCCGATTTGATCTCACAAGAAGGCACATTTTATGTTCGTACGAATCCCATTTTCTGAAAACCTCCAAAATTACAAAAGTGATCAAACGAGCACCAAATCGAGGGCTTTTCGTTGCAAAATGATCACAACGACCTCTTCTTGGATTTGTAATGAAGAAAGTGATAAAAAACAAGGCAAAAGAAGCTATATCAAAGAAAAAAAAAATTCAAGGACATGGGCTTGGCCAGATTTGGGATCGACATCAAAAGTTTGATTCAAGTTCAATAATGGATATCAAATCGATCATCTTGATGCAACCATCATTTTACAGTGTTGGATTGTCCAAAAGTTCCCCAAAAAGAGTAAAAAAGAGCCCCGAACTATAAGGAAGGAAAGTGACCCCTTTTTAGGGATGGTTTTGTCATCTCCATGAAAGTTAGGAGGAATAAAACAGTCATTTTGCTCCAAATAATTAAAAATTATGTTTTTTTGTCAATTTAGCATTATTTTGATCATCCACCCATGTTTGGGGAGATCTTACTAGTTAGTTTCACCATTTATAACTTTAAATTGAAGATAATTTGAAAGTAAGGTGTGGTTAGAAGCCTCGATCTCGCTCTCAAGTTGGGGTGACCTGTGGCGTGGCTCCGGGTTCGAGATGGACCCGAGACCTGAGACCGCTCTCTCGTGAGCCATGTAAGGAGGACAGGGGTAGGAATACCAACCGATGAGAGAGGAATTTAGTCATGAGGCGGGACTTACCTCACGTGGGTATGTGACACGCTCGGACTAACTAGCATGGGCGCCCTCTTAGATCACGTGGAATGCCTCCTGGCCATTGGCCGGTTCGAATTCTTCTCCCTTGGCTTATTTCTTCATACTTACAAAAACACACATACATTAGAATACAGACAAGTGGGTATGAGGACCCCATCTTGTCATAGGGTGAGAGCACACATGCGTGTGTACTCAAAGAAAAAAGTGGAAATGACATGATTGAGTTCATGTCGATTCGACATCCTTACGATGCCTCCTTGATAAGGGACTCTTAGTACATATTTTACTATACGGGGAAGAGAAATAGGGGTTAGATGAACGAGAAACATTAGAGAGAAGAGAAAGAAAGAGAAGGAGATAGAGAGAGAAAAAGAGACTAATGCTGGTTTGTCTTTTACCTAGTGCTTCAGAGAAATAAGAAAAAGAGGGACAAAGGCTGGTCTGTTTTTCACTCAGATCCTTCAGAGATAAAATGTATTTTTAAGAAGAAAGAAAAGAGGAACAAAGAGCTAGTATGTTTTTCAACTAATCATTTAGATAGAAAATAAAGAGAAGGGTAGAAAAGAGGAACGAAGGGTTAGTGTGTCTTTCAACTAGTCCTTCAGAATAGTCATGATCAATGTGAAAATAAAGAGAGAGAAGACTGGGCCGTTTTTCACCCAGGTCCTTCAAATAAAAACATTAAGAGAAAAGAGAAGAGGAGAAGAGGGAGAAAATGGAAGAAAAGACACAGACGGCGGTTTGCTGCCATCAGTGAAGAAGGGAGAGAGAGAGAGAACAAAGACAATGGCTTGACTGCCGTCTATGAAGAAAGAAGAGAGAGAGAGAACACAGATGGCAGCTTGTCGTCATCTGTAAAGAAGGAAGGGAGTGAGCGAACACAGACGACATCTTGACTTTTGTCTGTGAAGAAGAAAGAGAGAGAGAGAGAACACACCGTTTGTGAAGAGAGAAGAGAGAGAAAGAATACAGACGATGGTTTGCTATCATCTAAGAAGAAGGAAGAGAGAGAGAGAACACAGGCGACGATTTGCTGCCATCTGTGAAGGAGGGAGAGAGAACACAGACGGTGCCTTGACTATCGTCTGTGAAAAAGAGAGAGGGAAGAGAGGAGAACACAGATGGTGGCTTGACTATCGTCTGTGAAAGGAGAGAGAGGAGAAAAGAAAGAGAGAGAAATGAGAAGAGAGAAATACAGTGATGACAACGAGGCTTGCCAAAAAGGGTAGACCCATGTCACAGCCTCTGTAAGAGAAGAGACACATAGAGAGATTATTGGGATCACGACGAGGCCCGCTAAAAAGGGTAGGCCCACATCGTTACCCCTGTGAATAGGGAGAGACAGAAAAAGAACATAGAAAAGAGAAAAAGAAAGGAAAGAAGAAGAGAGAGGAAGGAAAGGAGAGAGGGGAGAGAAAGGAAAGAGGAGAGGAGGAAAGAAAAGAAGAAAGAGAAAGAAGAGAGAGAAAGAAAAGAGAGAAAGAGAAGAGAGAGGAGAGATAAAGTTACTTTTTAAGCCTCAAAGTAATCGTGCAAATTTTCTCTCTCCTCTCTCTCTCTCTCAAAGCCGTGTCCCAAAACTCAAGCAAAAAAGGGATTTTTTATTGATGAAAGAATTTACATGTGGATGGTACGTTCTTATATAGAAGTGGGGCCCAAACATGGGTGGATGACAAAAAATTAACCTAATTGATGGAAATTTGCAATTACACGAATTAAATAAAATTAAGAAAATATCATTTTGCCCCTGCACTAACAATCTGTGAAATTCCAAGCACGTCCCTGTAATGGCCATGCAATCTTCACGATCTTTTAGGATCCGTTTGGGTCCTTCTAGTCTTCATCTGACCAAAAGATTATTCTTTTCTTGATCGGCTCGAGAAGACAATCGTTTTGATACCCTTTTCGAACCATGGATTGGACTCTCGAGCCATGATCATGACGGGATAAAAACATGGGAAAATGTGCAATCTTAGATTTAATACTCAGCCCATTTCTCAGTGTTTTTTGCCAGTTTCTTTGTTGTAGCAATTCCAAAATCTTACCATGATCATTTTACAAAAAGAACGGCTTGATTTGGTGCTCGGACGACCATTTTCCAAATTGTGAAACTTTTGTTGGAGTTTGGATTCCAGTGGCCGAAATTGCAACAATTTCGGACTCATCATATATCGAAACTGACCATTCATCATGTGCGAGGTTTGGCTCAAATGAAGCCTCAGACCTCATTCTTGTAATAGGTCTGGTTTGAGGTTTATCTGACTCATGAGCGCTGTGATGTGGGCGTTTGATAAAGGAGACATGTTGCTGAAAATTTCCTGCTACTTTTGAAAGTTTTCCGGTAAAATTATCGCGTCAATTTATCTTGGCTCGGGATGTGTTATCATCCGTGCTGCATATCAAATCGGCTGGATCGTCGAGACGAACATGCTTCCAAAATTTGGGCTCGATCAGACTTGGGATGAGGGAGATATGGCCATGGAAAGTTTTCCCCCAAAATTATGATGAATAGTTTCCACAGTTTCCATTAATGGAAACTGGTTCACCAAGGGTGCACCTTAATAGTGTATGACTTACCCATTTTCGGTAATGTAGCCATAACTTGCTCCGGAAGCGCCGGAATGTGTCAAACATTGGTACCCAGTGGTTTTCAAAAGTTTTAAATCCAATGGAGATGGTATGGATACTATTAGAATCTCTGATAATGGTGTTATAGTTCAAAGTCTATTTTCAGCATGATAGAGGCAGAATTTCTTGAAATTGCTTTAACGTCAGCACTGCCTAAAACTGTTCGGATTGTGACGATACTTGTCAAGTGTTCTTAAGAGACTCTTTTGCACAATCGTGAACCTTATTTGACCATTATATGACTATCAGAAATTTCACTTATGGATCAGGGCTTATTGACATATGGCTTCCCTAGTCCATAGACATTTTGAGACCTGCGAACCTAAGTTGCGAACTGCTCTCTCTTTATTCGCATCAGAGGTACAAGTGATGGAAAATGACCTTAAACAGCTTGCCCTGCCGAATGTTGTGCTTCAAGAGAAGCGAGAAGTGTAACATTAGGAAATAAAATTGTTCCTTCGACTTTAGTTTTCTTCCTGGCCACCAGATCACACGAAGGCCAAAGGGACACTCATGCAAAGCTGCTTCCCGGAGGGGTGACCAAGGCGCTCAGACGGGTGGGGACCTCGTTGTGGACCCAGACGTGGAGACTTGAGGGATGATTTTGATTCTACACCCCATTGGACGTACAAGATGCTTTTAGAGTCTTCACCCTTGTCGGACTTTTGGTGGCTTTGTTTACTACTACACCAGGTTTGCTTTGACAAGCAGGGTACCTCTGTGGGCCCTACCCTACCAAGCCCAGTAAGGTGCTTTTTGTTGACTGTCCCGAATGTTTTGTCTGGCCAGGGAGGGATTTTGACGAGGCGGCCACTGGGGGCTTCAGCTTGGATGCTGTGGGCAGGTATTTACCTGATTTGACAGTTTCTTGCCTTGTGATGGATCTTGAGGGATGATTTTAACATCTACACTCCGTTGGATGTATGATGGGATGATTTTAAAGTCTACACCCTATTGGACGTATGAGCAGCATTGTTTGCAGCCTCACCAGGTTTGCTTGCCCTGGATTGATAGTTTCTTTCCTGTGAATGATCTTGTTTTTGGGTCCCAAAAACAGGGTATTCTACTACTGAGGAATTTTCTTGAAATGCCAGCTGAAGCCTCCTATGGAGGCAAGCACTGCATCAACCTGCTTATTGGTCCTAGTGCCGTAGCGGGTTTCACTTGGACAGGGGCAATGGTGCCGTAGAGACGGGTTTCACCAGCCTCCTTTTTATTAGGCTCTTTTGCCGATGGCCTGATGGCCATGTCTGCCCTTCTTCCATTTTTGCTCATGGTGCCCTTTGCGGGTTTTCACCGTGCCTGGTTTTTATATTACGGAACACTCTTACTCATGGTTTCGTGACCATGGCTGTCTGTCATTTTTACTCACGATGTTCCGCTTTTGGATTTACACCATGCCCATTTTTTTGTGGGGGCGATTTTAAGGTCATGCCTCCGAAACTTAGGCAAAGCAATTTAACGTCATGCGGTCAAGATGTGTACTATAGTTTAGGGTCATACAACTGGACCATGATGGTGATGGATGACAGTCTATGGAGGCCAAGGAGTGAGTGTGGTGGTGGTTTCACTCACTTTGGGGCAATGGCCTGAGACCATCTGTGAATGATTTTGCTTGGATGGAAGGTGGATAATGGTGACCCACTAGCTGACGGTAAGTATGGATGGTGGAATGGCTCACCGTAATTTTGTGAGCGTGGGTATGACTCATTGAGGAATGTTGCGAGTTTTGAAGGGTTATGGAGGTGGACTCACTAGGGAGGAAATGGAGATGATATGCATGCGTGGATGAACCGGCGAGGGGAGGCATGTGTGGAACAGCATGCAGACGTAAACCCATGTATGGAGGCACGTTTAAGGTCAAGCCATCGGGACCTGGGCAAAGCAGTTTAACATCGTGCAGCCAGGACGTGCACTATAGTTTAGGGTCATACAACCGGACTGTGGTGCGAAGCAGTTTAACGTCATGCGGCCTATAGTTTAGGTTCATACAACGGGACCATGTATGAGTTGCCATGTATGTAGGTTGCAGACGAGGGGTGGACTCACTGGGAGATGTGAAGTGTATGAGGCTCCATGGGAAATGGGCATGTGGAAGGTGATCTGACTGATTGGGGATGAAATGGCCATGACCATTTATGCCATTGGGTTGAGATGGTGAAGGTGGCGTAGTGAGGGATGGTTGGCAGCAGCGAACTCACTCAGAATAATGCAGTGAGTATGACTTCTTGGGGATAAAAGGTTAAGGCATGAAATGGGACTCCAATGGGGACGGAAATGCGATGAGGGTTGAGCTTTGCCGATGTGCACACGAACGGGCCGGCTAGGGAAGGCATGTGTGTAGGCGCATGTGAAGGACGTGGGTGCAGAGGAAACAGGGCTGGTGGCAACGTGGGAATACACTCACGGCGGGTTGCACGAGCATGTGCGACGACCTGATGTGTAGGAGGTCACAAACGATGATTAAGGGTGAACACACACGGTAGCTATCTGGTGATATGAACACTCACGACAGCAACGTGGTGCTGTAAACACTCACGGCGGCTATGTGGTGCTGTGATCACTCATTGTAGCTTCATAGTGCTATGAACACTCACAACGGCTTGAGTGCTTGTGGTGGGGAACACACACAGCGGTCTCATGGGAAAGACAAAACACTCGCTATGGTTGATCGTAGAGACAATCACACACGACGGCTGAATGGGTGCATCTCGGGCTTGGACTTGGGCTGTCCCGACTCTGCTTAGTCCACTGTTGTTTGATTTCTTCAATGCCTTGGCTTCTCAAAAATGCCCTTGGTCTTTTTCCAATATGACACTCAAGTTCTCTTGAGCTTGGATGTAATTTTCGTTTTAGGAGGGGCAAGACAGTGAACGTCTGATTATAAAATGGGGTAAAAGGATTTTTCACGTTTTTAAACCCCCCAAGACCTCCTTGTGTTACTACAATAACTCCGGCATGAGGGAATTCCGACAGTAGAAAGAAAAGGTTAAGGTCACCGTGTGAAGATAGTCATGATCGGAGAAAGGCATCATTGTTGCGACTGTGGTGAGGGTTTTCTGGGCGAACGCTTGTGCACGAGGGCTTGGAGTGGAAGTGAATACAGGGAGTTTTTTCATCGGGTAAGTTCACAGATTGTTTACAGTGAGCTCTAGGGAGTTCAAGGGCGAGCCCGACGAGTTCAAGGGAAGTTTTTGACGAGTTTCTAGTGAGTTCCGGTGAGGATTTTCGAGCCTTTGGTAGTTTTGTGCATGAAAGCTCGTGGCCTTTCGATAATTTTAGAGGTTTCTAAGGGCTTTGAGGTGAACACCAGTAGTTGTCGGCGAGGTGTTCTTAGGGAAGACGAAGAGTTGTGACCCTGAAATGGTTACTTGTCTGCACGTGTGAAAGGTAAGCATGCTGTGAGGTGTCATGCACGGCAGCCGAGAATACAATGCTGATAGGAAGAACACGTCTGAGGTTTTTGACATGTGTGACGGGCCTTGAAGTGTGGCATGTACGGCAGTGACACAAACGGTAGCTGAATTTGCTTGGCGAAGTATACGCGTGGCGGCTTGAACATGCATAGCAGGGTTCACGTGCAGCGGCTGAAAATACATCCACGGCGGCTTGAACGTGCATAGCAAAGTTCACTCGTGGCGGCTGAAAATATGCACATGGCGGCTTGAACGTGCATAGCAGAGTTCACACACGACGGTTGAAAATACACGTATGGCGGCTTGAACGTGCATAGCAGAGTCTTGAACATGCATAGCAGAGTTCACACATGGCGACCGAAAGATTTTGTAGAATGTCAGGGATTTTAGGGAAAAATTTGGCCAAGGCTGGAGAACTTGAGACTGGTCCTTTCACAGGGTCCAGTTTGGTCAGGGGAGACCCAATCTGGTTTGTACCATCTTCATGCGAGCCACAGTGGCCTCTTAGCATTACTTATGCCAGTGAGTCTGCACGTTTCTCTGTCAATGAAGATGCTGATGGGAATCCTTATGCAGAAGATGACGGGGTTCCTCTCTTCCAGTACTTGCATAGGGGAATAGCCTCAAGCGAGAATCTTCCCACCCTTAAGAAAAGAATGGTCAAGACCCATGGATTGGTATGGTCCTCTGCTGGGCTTAGAATGCAAGGGAAGTATCAATTCCTGCCACGATACACCCCTTGGACCTTGGAGGTGCGACGATCATACGCAAGGATTCTGTAAGTCTCTTCCTTGGCAGCGGCGGTCCAATGCTCAGCAGGGTATTTTGATCGATGTCCCAACACCATAAAGGCACTATTAGAAACCTGAAGTCATGTCAGCAACACGTGGCTCTTCTGTTATGACGAAGCAGGGATTTCTTTGCTGGACCTACACTTTGTGGGTGGTCTGTCATTGACCGAGGCTATGTATGATGATTTTGTTCTGCAGAACTCAGTCATTTTTGGTGGAGCATCCCTGGGACGTGAAGCACCTCCTTCTGGTCTCAAGGAGATATTTGAAGCATACCAGTTCCTACACTCACAAGCTGGTGACGACCCTGTATCTTTTACCCAATGGGTAAAGTATTTCTTTGGGGAGTAGTCTGACGCTGCGGAGCTGGCCTACTCGGTTATGAGCGGGAAGGGCAAGGAGATATTGGAAGCTACTCCCCTTGTCTATGTGTGCCAGTCAGTGGATGACTACATTTACCTAGCCGTCTATCTGGTCTTATTCCTTTGCAAGTTCGCCTTGCCAGGTGGGCAAGACATAATTCGTCCTGGCTGCTTTTTCGTGGCATGTCATATTGCAGGTGGTCATCAATATGCTCTCGCGCAGCAAGTCTTATGCAGCATTTATCATGGGCGGGGAGCAATATCCAGAGGGAAGCCTCTTAAGGGCACAACTCATTATGTATTTGGATGGCTTGCGGTATATTTCCCAGGCATCTGGTCATTCCCACCACTTATTTGGCGATGACTCTTTCTTCATACACCGACTCCTATTTCTCATCAGGGGTTATACCCATCATGCCTTTATTGATGAGCTGGGCAATAACCTTGATGGCACTTGCACAGGAATCTTCAAGCTCATGTTTTTTTTGAGCCTCAAAGGAGGTATCTTGCCCTACAGGACGGCTCACGATGCCTAGCTTGAAGGGTACTACTCCCATCGTTTCGCTCGGCAACATGGGTTGGATCAGGGATGTCCCTTATCAATTTTGTTCGAGAAGCATCATGGACGTGTAAATGCTCAAAAGCATAACGAGGCGTTGGGGACTCTTCGTAAGTCTTGGAAGCCTGCTTGGGCAACTTGCTTGGAGTTCACTGAGGTGAACAAATTCGTGGTTCCCCACTTTGGCAGAGTGGGTGATGCGACTGAGGTGTATTAGTGATGGTGGACAACCACCAATCGCTGTTACTGGGGGCTAGACATACTTGGAAGGAGGTGAACAGCAGCGGGCATCAAGACACTAAGCAACAGAGACGTTTTGAGCCTCCTACTTTTAGGAAGCTGATTGAACTAGACTACCCCAAGAACTGGGAACAGCTCGGAGTGCCTCAAGAGATAGCATCAGACAAGGCCTCTCCTCAAATGTTTGTCTTTAGGAGAAGATAGGAAGTGTTTTTGATGACCTCTACTCTATCTTTGCGTGGAGCGAGGGTTGACAGGATCCTGGCATGGAGGGGTGAACGATGCAGGACATGAATGCCCTGATTGAGAGTGGTTCTCATAGTGCTCTAGAGCTTAAGCTTGGTGTGTCTTCAGAAGAGCTCGTACTTGCAGGGCAGGAAAAGAAGAAACATAAGAGACCTGCATGTCTAGTATCTTCAGAGTCTGAGTCTGACTCTGAGTCTCCTTTAAGGCGAAAGAGTGCTAGGCCAGCACAATTACCTCTGAGGGCTCAGTCAATGATTTCTGCTCTGCAGGTGTTTCTACCTCTACTACTATGCCACTGGTTCAGGAGATAAGCTCTTCTAGCAAGGAGACCGCTACCGCGTCTCCATCGCAAGTGGTTGGTATTTCAACCTTAAGGTCGTTGGAGGGCAGCTTTGGCTCCTTTCGTCTCATCGAGAAGCGTGAGAAGTCTTTTAAGGATGGCTGAGGCGAGCTTGACTTAAATGCTCTTTCGAGGTTTCATTTTAAGTCCTTGGGGTGCGCACCATTCTTGGTTTTCACGAGACACCAGAAAGATTTTTTTCTTCTTTTTGGAGTTTTTGCCTGTGGTCTTTACACCATGTTTGCCATTTCGTTTTTACTCACGATGCCCTCTCGATTTTTCATAGTGCCCATCTTTTTATTTTGAAGCCCTTTTTGCCCACAATAGCTAATGGTGCTACTATGCCCCGTCATTTTTTTTTGTTTCTTTTTCTTTTGACAACCTTTTCCCATGGTGCCCTTTTGGGTTTTCACCATGTCCGTCGTTTGACTTTTTTGCCCACAATGTTCTTTCGGGTTTTCGTTGTGTTTGTCCTTTTAAAGAGAGTGATGAGAAGAGGTAGAGTACCTGACCCATGTCTCGTGGTGTGGCAAGCAACTGCAGCCCTAATGACCTCGAATGGAGCAGCGGTTCCCTTTATCGGCTCTTAGCCCTTAATTAGTTAGGGGATCATAATTCATTGTCCTCATTATGTGATGAGCCTGCTAACTATAACGACTTTGTTCAGGGGAGGTTGTGGCCTCTGGACTGGATGGGTTCTTTGAAGTCTCTTGTCCATCATAGATTTTTTACTCTGGCATGAATCCGTCCAGGGGTTTTGAAGCAGTCCATGCTAGAGGGGCTTCTTCTACTTTGGCCTTTCCCATTCATCGGGCTTCTAATTTATTTTGAAGGTCTTGCATTTCTTTCCTTAGCTTGGCTAGAGTATTCAGACTTTGATGGTGGATTGATGAGTTTTCATTTGATTTCTCTGGTACCAAGGAATCAGGGATGTGTAGGACTTTTAAGGAGTCACATGCTTGAGCTAACCCTTGGACCGAATGAGGGATATCTTCTTTTCTTAGGGGACCTTCTGCTAGTTTGGTGTATAGGTAACCCTTGAAACCAAAGCATCTACCCCCAAGGCTTCTTTGAGCTCATCAGTTGTCACTGGTCGGGCAACCGGTAATGGTGACTCAGGACCCAAAGAGGAGGGGAGAGACTCATCTTCGGGGCTAGCAGCTAATGCTTCAGGGAGAGGATATGGAGTATGGGGTGAATAAAGGTCAAAGGGAGGACCTTGCCATTTCTCTCTTCTCCGTTGAACATGTCCAACAACACTCGTCCAACATCTTCAGCATCCTCATCTGAAGATGGTTCCACTCTTCTTACAGATCTGCGTTCATTATCCTTGGGTTCTTGAGATGGTATTGGGTCTACAAAGTAGTACTTTGCATCAGCATAATGTGTCTCGACGATGGGGAACGGTCTTTTGTCAGCATAGACAGTGTATTGTCTCCGATTCCGGCTGTACTTAAAGCATTGTTGTAGGGTGGAAGGAACCACTTCTTGATCATGCATCCAAGGGCGTCTAAGGAGGATGTTGTATGAGGTATTGGTGTCGATTACGTGGAATTGGGCATAATCATTTAATTCATCGATCTTGAGGCGAAGGTAAACAGTGCCAGCTGGTTTTTCCCCTGATAGATTGAATCCTTGAACTGTGATGTTCGTTGCAGTGAGGTCATCAGTTCCAAGTCCCAAATTGGGTGAGAATCCTTCTTGGGATGAGATTGACTGCTTATCCCATGTCTAGCATAATTCGGCTGATAGGACATGCATGCAACTTGCCGGTTAAGAAGAGTGGCAGGTTGTGGAACTTTCTGCCCAACCGAAGGTCGTCACCAGAGAAAGTGACTGCCAAACAGTTGTTTAGGATAGAAGGGTCCACTTCGATGGGCTCTACTTCGGTCTCGTATACCTCTGGGCTAGAGAGAGCTTGGACAAGGGCCATGCGATAGTCTCTTGAGAGCATAAGGGCGTCATAGTCACTGAGCTGGGCAGGGAGTTTCTTGAGGTGCCAAACCACGTCGTACTTGATCTTATCATCGACAATCTTTTGAGCCGCTTGTCCTGCCACAGGTTTGGGTATCATGGAGGGTTGTGAGGTAGGCTTAGGTGGATGCGATTGACTTTGTTGTGCAGCCGGTGGGGATTGGAGAGTTTGTGATGATTGGGTAGGTAGAGATTGTGCTACTGGACTTAGTGTTGACTGACCTGGTTGAGCAGCCAAGTCTGGTTAGATTGGGCAATACGGGTAGGTGTTGGTAAAATAGAGATTGATGGAGGTTTAGGAGGTGGTTGGATATATGGGACCAATGGTTGTCTCGAGAACTTAAGGAGTGGTGGATTGGTCGGTGTGTTAGGGTATGGGTGTAATGGCTGACCAGGGTACTTAAAGAGTCTCAGTTGTTTCTGTACGAGTGGCTCTAATTTCTTTCCTGACGTTAGACTGATTGGGTTAGTGTTGATCACTGCTTCTGAGATCTGCACCATGTGGCATGCCTCATGAGAGTGGGAGCTCTGCTCTCTTAATTTTTCAGCCATCTTTCGAAGTTGGGCACAAGGGGACATTGGGATTCCTTGGCATTAGGATTCTAGTATTGCTTTAGGAGGTCCTCAATAGTGGGAGGCTTCTTGTCGGCTCTGGATGTCAAAGCGTCAGCGTTTGTCAAGAAGTCAATTGCTTGGACCATTGTCTTTTTCAGTCACCTTCGATGCCGCCTGTTAATATTGCAACTTTTCAGTTCTTTATCAAGAGCCTCAAAGTTTGGACATTCGAGAATCGTACATGTAGAAGATATGTTAGAAGAACGGATGGAAGAATTGGGGATAGAAGATGGGGGAGAGCTTTTAAGGTTGTCACTCAGATTGGATCGATCCGAATAGCGTTTAGCATTATCTTCAGAGTTGGACATGTGCAGGGAATCTTTTAGGTCTTCACCCTTCTTAGACTATTGGGGGTTGCTTTTTCTGTCATCACCCTTAGCTGTGGAAGGCTCAGGAATTACCTCACAAATGGATTGAAAATCTTGGTCAGTGAGAGCGATTGTCTCGGGGAAAACATCCTGTAGGGTTGGTAATGGAAGAAGGGGCTTGAGGAACTCGACCTCTGTTTGTGGTTGAGGGAGTTTCCTTTTTCGACAAGCGGCTCTTGGTCCTCGTCTCCTTCTATCATTTTTGGGAATGGGTGTAGCGGACGAGGTTCACGAGGCTCAAGGGCCGGCCTTGCTTAACGAACCTCCTCCCTCTTCATGGATTTCATCCTACTTTGTCCTCGACAGACCTGCCATGGTTGGGAAGTCAAGGGTTTGTCAAAGTCAGAAGGCTTGGGCAGCGTGTCATCACAGGGGGTGTGTGTTTTGGCAACCTCTTGTGTTGACAGCTCAGTGAGTTGAACATGATCCTCTAAGATAGAGAGGATGGAGCATCCTCCTCATACTTTATCTGACATTATAGCTCAAAAACTGAAGCATCCTTCTAAGTCATGACCTCGATTCTGGTGATATGGGCACTAGACGTTCTCAGTCCATCTAGCGACATGTCTAGGCTATCTTAACGGCTTTAGTGTGATGACCCTAAATTAGAGCATTATGCAAAATAGCATTTGAAGAAGATCTGGTGGTAGTTTATCAAGCCGATATACTTGCCTGACTTCTTCTTGAACTGTCACTATGTGAGACGCTTCAACTGCCCCGAATGCCTTTTTGAGGCTATCGAGCTGTATTTGTCCCTTTTGAATTAAAGCTTCGATGTGATCCTTAAGGGTGAAGCAATCCTGAATAGGATGCTCCAACACCCTATGATATGCGCAGTAATTCTTATGGGTGGCGAAATCAGCATCTTTTGGCCGTCTTGTCTCAGGCAAGGTGATCATCTGTTGTTCAATCAACATTCAGGGTAAGGTGGGGACCCACTCTCTGTCGAAGCTATAAACTTTCTTTTTCTGCTCCTCTCAGTAGTCTTTCCCTTAGAGGTTCCAAGGTGGAGGCACCTTATTGTAGGACTGCAGTTTCTAGCCTGCATGAGGTATCCCCTGAGGATTTGGAGGGTTCACCCCCTTGGAGAAATCCAATGTTTGGGGGGAGGCCTTCTTGGGGTCTGCTACAGTGACAGCACCACTAATTACTCCTTTCTGCTGATTGCCCCGAGAATTGCTACGACTGTTCCTAGAGCTTTGATTGTTTTCCCAATTTGTTGATGGGGTCGGAAGCTTGCCATGATGTTTGAGGAGGCTCTCTATTAAGACTGCCTTGGAGATCAGATCCGATATAAAGGCTGGGTTTGATGCTTCAACATGCAGAGAGATTTCCAGCTGCATGTTACGCACATAGGTTTGAACCACATCTATCTCAGTCATGGGAGTAACTTGATGCGCAACTAGATCTCTCCATCTTGCGATGAACTGATCGACCGGCTCATCCGAGTACTTAGTCAGTGTGAGAAGTTTAAGGGCCTGAACTTCTCTCTCGACTTCATAGAAACACTTGTAGAACAAGTGCTCCATTTCTTCCTAGGTCTGCACTGAGTCCGGAGGGAGTCGGGCATACCACTTAAATGTTGGCCCATCAAGAGTCTCAATAAACTGATGGAGAAGAAGCCTCCCTTCAGCTACTATCCCTTGTCACGTCGAATAGAAGTGGGCAATGTGCTGATGAGGCGAACTTGTACAGTTGAAGAGCGTTAGTCTCCCCTTCTAATAATTTGGGGGAAATGGGAGCTGGTTGATATAAGAGGGATAGGGCTTCTGATATAAGGCTGTATCTTGGATGCCTGGGATCTGTCTGCCTCGCAAGCTATGTGTGACCATGGCATCAAAGTTAGTTTGAGAGACTTATGGAGAGGAAGAATGGTCTTGAGAGGGAGGTGGCTGCCTGAGGAATGGATCAATTGGATGAGGAGAATTGACTTCCTGGTGTGACGAGTTCCCAGGAGGCTGCGTACTTTCCATCAGGTCGATCTTCTCCATCATCTTACGAATCATGTCCTCAAACCGATTCATAGGGTCTTCTTGATCGTCATTGGGTTCAATAACAACCATTATGTTGATCGTTTCTTCAGGAAGGTTGATCTCTCATACAGTTGGGGTCTGGTGCATACGCCGGACTGGGCGCGGCAAGTCGGTCAGTAGGGGTTCAGCATGCTCCGATTTAGCTTGAGCTTTATATGCTGATCGGGTTAGGACCCGTTCACGACGGTCTTGGGACTGTAGGTGCTGTACAATTGGGTTGTCTCCTATGATATTAACAACCATGCAGGATTCTTCTATCTCAAGCTCTGCTGCAGCCTGTAGTGGATAAAAGGTATTCTTGGCGAGAGGATCAGCAGGTCTTCTTGCCCCAAGTGACTTGGCTTCTTCTCTTGGGACTATTCACAGGCCTCAGTCATGTTTAGCTCTCAGGCTCTGGTGTACTTCCCTCCAAAACCGAGATTGAGACCACGATTGAGAGTGGTCCGCTTTCGTCAGACGTGACTAAGCCGTCTTCGTGAGATGTGGCAAGGAATGCAAGCCAAAAATAGGAGTCAGCTCAGACTTCTATTTCGACGTAGGGAGAGATGGGGGATGGAAGACTTCATCGCCCAAAGTGGCCTTGCCCCGAGCTCTTTTGTGAGCTCCAAAGGTTGAGTCAGTCTGAAGAGGGTACTCTTAGGAAAGGCCTTCGAGTATCAAGTCTTGAGAGGCTCATTCGGAGGAGAAGGGATGAACGGGGGAGGGGTCAACTACCAGTGACCTTTCGGTCAGGATCTTGGAGTTGTCCGTGGGGGAGGCACATGTGTGCCACTTGCAGAGGGGCTCCAGTTGACCTGAGGGTCAACCCGGGCTCTAGCAATGGGTCAGGCTTAGGAGGCTAAGGATGAGGATTGTGAGCATGTGTTTGTGAGGAACTGGCCTTGTGACCACTCCTCACATTGTGAGCAGTCATGTGCTGGGAGGGACGACGAGGGGGTCGTCTCTCCTGTACTTAGCTAAGCGCAATTAGAGGGCTGCACCGAGTAGTGCGATATGTATGCATCAAGAATACGGGGCCTGGTCCAAAAAGACTCGAGCCTAGACAGTTGCTCAAGGCAGCCTAAGGGTTGCCTCAGAGTGTGGCTTGAGTGGCTGGACTACGAGTCTTGATGCATGTGTGGGAGGTGGCAGCTTTAGGACCTTCTCCTTTGTGTGTCAAGCCTCTTGTTATAGGGGCCTGATGTGTCCGAGAGTGGGGTGTGACCTTATAGCGACCCACAGGAGAACTGCTAGCGGGACTGCCTCGTGCAGGAAGGGAAGGGAGGGCCTTATGGCTGACCCGAACAATAGGACAGGCAAGTGACTTGCCGATAGCAGGGTGCATGCTGTGTGTGGTGGCTGGTGTGCCACCATGCAATGTGCTTTGGTGGAGGGTCCACCAAGGCTAGGAGATGGGGAGTGAGGGAGTTTCAGGTCCCTCCTCACATCAATCCAAGTCAAGACCTGGGAGCATGACACAGGGTCAACACTCAGAAGAAAAGTCGGAAACGAGGTTCGCGGAGCCTGTTCCTGAAACGGGCTCACTAGTGCGGGGATCAGAAAATCCTCGACTCGGATGAAGGAGTTGAGCAACCCCGAAGACATGCAAGTGTAGAGTGAACAGGAAACAAAAGAAAGGTAGACCAAACAATAATGATTCAACTATGGAGTAGTATGTCTCCGGTGGAGTCACCAAGCTAGTTAGATACCAGATCTAGGTGGCATGGCTTCGAGTTCGAGAAGGAACCCGGACTTAAGACCGCTCTCTCGTGACTGCGTAAGGAGGATGCAGGTAGGATTACCAATCGGTGAGAGAGGAATTTAGTCGTGAGGTGGGACTTACCTCACGTGGGTCGGTGACACACTCAGGCTAACTCGCATGAACGTCCTCTTAGATTACGTGGAATGCCCCTGGCCTGTGGCCAATTCGGAATCGTCTCCCTTGACTTATTTCTTCCTACTTGCAAACACACATACACATTAGAATATAGACAACTGGGTATGAGGACCCCACCTACTCATCGGGTGAGTGCACGCATGCATGTGTACTAGAAGAAAAAACATAGAAAATGACATGATTGAGTCCGTGTCCATTCGACAACATTACGACTTCTCCTTGACACGGTACTCTTAGTACATATTTTACGGTAAAGGGGAAGAGAAGGAGGGGTCAGATGAAGGAGAGACATTAAAAAGAAGAGAAAGAAAGAGAAGGATATAGAGAGAGAAAAAGAGATGATGGTTGGTTTGTCTTTCACCCAGCTCTTCAGAGAAAGAAGAAAACGAGGGATGAAGGCTGGTCTGTTTTTCACCCAGATCCTTCAGAGATAAAATGTATTTTTAGGAAGAAAGAAAAGAGGAATGAAGGGCTAATATGTCTTTCAACTAGTCCTTCAGAACGAAAATAAAGACAAGGGTAGAAAAGAGGAATGAAGGGCTAGTATGTATTTCAACTAGTCCTTCAGAATAGCCATGATCAAAGTGAAAATAAAGAGAGATAAGGGTGGGCTGCTTTTCACCAAGGTCCTTCAAATAAAAACATTAAGAGAAAAGAAAAGAGGAGAGGAGGGAGAAAGGAGAAGAAAAGACACAAACAACTGCTTGCTGTCATCTGTGAAGAAGGACGAAAGAGAAAATATAGACGGTGGCTTGACTGTTGTTTGTGAATAAGGAAGAGACGGAGAACATAGATAGAGGCTTGCTGCTTTCTGTGAAGAAGGAAGAGAGTCAGAGAACATAGACGGCGTCTTGAATGCCATCTGTGAAGAAGGAAGAGAGAGAGAGAGAACACAGACAGTGGCTTGCTGTCGTTTGTGAAGAGGAAAGAGAGAGAAAGAACACAGACGATGACTTGCTGTTGTTTATGAAGAAGGAAGAGAGAGAGAAAACACAAACGGTGACTTGCTGCTGTTTGTGAAGAAGGAGGGAGAGAGAACACAAATGATAGCTTGACTGCCGTCTATGAAAAAGAGAGAGGGAAGAGAGGAGAACACAGACGACAACTTGACTGTCATCTGTGAAAGGAGAGAGAGGAGAAAAGAAAGAGAGAGAAAGAAGAAGAGAGAATACATGGACGACAACGAGGCTCGCCACAAAGGGTAGGCCAACGTCACTACTCTTGTGAGAGGAGAGAGATAGAGAGAGATGATAAGGATCACGATGAGGCTGCCAAAAAGGGTAGGTCCACATCATTACCCTTTTTGAACCACATATCAGACTCTCGGGCCATGATCATGATGCGACAAAACATGTGAAAAGTGCAATCTTAGATTTAAGAGTCAGCCCATTTCTCAGTGTTTTTTTTGGTTTGTTCGTTGTAGCAATGTTGCCACAATCGTTTTGCAAAAAGAACAGCTTGATTTGGTGCTCAGACGACTGTTTTCCAAATTGAAAAACTTTAGTTGGAGTTTGAATTCCGATGGCCTGAATTGCAGCAACTTCAGACTCTTCGTGAATAGAATTTGACCATCCATCATGTGCGAGGTTCGGCTTAAATGAAGCCTTTGACCTCGTGCTCGTAATGGGTCTGGTTTGAGGTCGATCCGACGCTCGAGCGCAGTGATGTGGGCTTTTGATTGAGGAGACGTGTTGATGAAAATTTCCTGCTAATTTTGGTAGTTTTCCAGTGAACTTCTCTCCTCGATTTCTCTCAGCTCAAGTCGCGTTATCATGCGTGCTGCATATCAAATCGATCGGTTTGTCAAGCGGGCACTGTAATTTTGATCGGCACAACGACATGACGGTTAAACGACAAGACTACCATAAAAGGCTAGTCTCGACCTCTCTTGATCAAACAAAAGGGTAAGAGAAAGAAAGAAGAAAAACAAGAAGATAGAGAGAAGATAAGAAGAAGAAGAAAAGAAGAGAAAAGGGAAGGAGAGGAGAAAAAGAGAGAAAACAATGAGGGAAGAAGAAGAGAGAGAAGGGAAGGAAGGAAGAAGGAGGACACAGACGACCACGAGATGGGGAGAGAGAAGACTCAGATGGCAATGGCTTCCACCGACTATGACGTGAGGAAGAAAAAAATGAGGAAACACAAGCTGCAACAGGCTTCCACCGGAAATGATATGTGATTGGTCCGTCATTGGTGAATAGGGAAAAGGGAGAAGGGCAGGGAAAGAAGAAAATAAAAAACCAGAGGAGGAAGAGAGAGAAAGATATAGAGATGAGAGAGAAAAGAGAAGGGAGAATGAGAGATAAATATGAGAAAAGAGGAGAGGAAAAGAGAGATAGAGGAGAGAGAAAGTGACATAGAGATGAGAGAGAAAAGAGGAGAGAGAAAGAGACATAAAGATGAGAGAAAAAATAGGACAGAGATATAGACATAAAGATGAGAGAGACAAGAGGAGGAGAGAGAAAGTTATCTTATCGAGGGGTACCGACCCTTTTCTTCTCTCTCCTCTCTCTCTCTCCGCAACACACCCACGAGCTTAAGCAAAAATTGAAATCTTTATTGAATGGTTGAAGAATAATATTTGAATGTTTATATAGAATTGGGCCCAAACATGGGTGGATGCCCAAAAACTACCTAAAATTGAAGATAATTACAATTTAATTGAATTAAAAGAAATTCTAAAAATGGGTGCAAAAGGATTGTTTTGCCCCTGGCTAACAATGTGTGGAGTCAAGAACAGTCCATGTTGCTGCCTAAGAACTTGTGTGATCTTCCATGACTGATCTGGGGTTGCTCTGATGCCCATTTGATCGAAAGATGATTGTTTTCTTGTAAGACTCGATATGGCGATCGATTTTATAACAACTTCGAGTCATGGATCATGTTTTTAAGCCCTGATCATGAGAGTTGAATTTTTAATGAATCTTGAAAATATCGGATTGATAGTGCGCTCGTTCCTTAAAGTTTTTCGTCGATATGGGGTGTGATGCGAGAAAATATGTCAGGGCCTGACCCTTGATGGCCTTTTGTGGGACATACGTGATGTCGAATTCCATCAGCATTAATTTTCATTAGCAAGATGTCCTGACAAGCATGGGCATGTCATGAGAAATTTTACAGGATCTACTTTTAAGATAGGTTTCACTTCATGACCAAGCAAGTAGTGACAAAGGCTTTGTACTGCAAAGATCATGGCCAAGCACATCTTCTCTATAGGGGGATAATTCTTCGGGGCCCCTAACATCCTGCGGCTGATATAATACAGTGCGTTTAGGTTCCCTCGTCATTGTTTTGTGCCAACAATGCCCCGAGTGACTCATCTAGAGCGGTCACGTATAGGATGAGACGTCTTCCCAATATCCCTGTAGAGAGTACTGGGGGATTAAGGAACTAATGCTTGATGTCATCAAGGGCTACCTGACATGCTTAATCTCAGATAAATGGGGTATCTTTCTTTAATAGGTTCTTAAAGGGTTTACATTAATTGAGATGAACCTGCAGATGTACGTCAGTTGCCCTTGAAGAGAGCTCAGGTCTCGCAATGTAGTTGGTGATGGAATTTCATGGATTGCCTTTATCTTGACTGGCTCAATCTCAGGCCCTCGGTGTCTGACAATGAACCCTAAGAACTTTCCTGAACAAATGCCAAAAGCGCATTTCAGTGGGCTCATTTTAAGTTTATGAAGGCATAATCACTTGAATACCTTTTCAAGGTCTCTCATGTGAGTATCCTTCTCTTCGGATTTTACCACCAAGTCATCTACGTAACACTCCACGTCTTTGTGCATCATGTCACTGAAGATAGTCGTCATTGCTCTCTGATATGTGGCGCCAACATTATTCAATCCAATAGGCATCATTGTGTTGTAAAAGACTCCTTTTGGAGTTAGGAATGCAATGGCTTCCTCATCTTCGGGTGCCATCCATATCTGATTATACTCGGAGTACCTGTTCATGAAGGAAAAGATTTGACTGTGGGTTGTAGAGTCGATGAGCATCTCAGTGAATGGCAACGGGAAGTCATCCTAGGACAGGCGGCATTCAGGTCACGGAAGTCAATGCAAACCCTGATTTGGTTATCCTTCTTCTTTACTAAAACAACATTTCCTAACCATTTCGGATGCTTGAGTTCACGAATGAAGCTTGCTTGTCTAAATTTGGTCACCTCGGCATGTATTTGCATTTCAAGACCTAAACCTCCTTTATTTCTGTTTGATAAGTTTGACAGCCAGATCAATGCCAAGGCGGTGAACGGCGACCTGAGGGTCTAAACTAGGCATCTCATGGTAATTCCTGGTAAAGACGTCTCAGTTTGCTCGAAAGAAAGTAGTGTAGTTTTTATTCTCTTTTGGAGACATATTCGAGGAGATGAAAGTGGGTCTGGGATCAATCACATCCCCTAGATTTATCTCCTCAAGTTCATCTGTTGTGGCTTGACCGCCTTCTTCCCATTCTTTTGGGGCTTCTCGCAACTCTTCATCATTGGCCTCAGAGGTCTTCTTGCTAACCTCAAGTGCAGAGACCGTTGACATCTCCACCTCCAATAGAGCTCCAAGGTAGGTCACGATTTATGCACCTTTCTCGTACTGAAGAACAAAAGGATCTTCCTCAAATATGAACTGCATATTAGGCTGTAGGAGTTTGGCATGAAAGTTATAGGGAAATTGAGATTCAACAATCGTGGGGCTAGAAGCACCTTCATATGAACTGCTCGTCCCTTCATGAGAACCTAGAGCATTTACGTTGCTCTAGCTGATACTTTTTAGACTTGTACCAACTGGAATGCTCTTGGGAATAGAAGCCTTGCTCTCTTGATTCTCTCAGTCTCTGCATAAAGTCAGGCTCAGGAGGCCACTATTGTTTCTTCAGCTTTGACTTCTTATGCCTCTTAGTGGGGGAAGATAGTTGTGTCTTAGCTCGAGTTTCTAAGGCCTCAGCCACTGCCATGAATCCTACTGCCTAGGCCAGTGTCTTTTTCAACCATCTCTTGTGCATCTTGCTTATGTTGGTTCCTTCAAGTCCTCTGTCAAGAGCTTCGAAGTCTTAACATTTGAAAGTTGTACCTGCAGGAGACCTTGGGGAAGAAGGATTGGAAGCAGAAGAAGAAGAAGGAGAAGGGTCAGAAGCTGGGGGACTTTTAAGGTCGTTCCACTCATTAGACCAATCTGGGTAGCTTTTTACGTCATCACTAGGGTTGGACGTGTGCATGGAATCCGTCAGGTCTTTCCCCTGTTTAGACCGTTGGCGGTTACTTTCAACAACGTCATCCTTATTGCACGTGATCTGAGGAGAAGATGACTCGGGGACGTCCTCTTGATAAGATGGGGAAGGAAGGAGGAAAATGCCGGGGATAAAGTCTAGTAAAGTTAGCAGTGGGGGAAGGGGCTTGAGAAATTCCTGCTCGACTGACGGTTGAGCCGTCTTATTTCTCTGGCGAGCTGCCCTTGGCGCCCGTCTTCTTCTGGTTTTCTGAGGTGCTACTTGATTCATCTAGTTAGGCTTGTGAATAGCCCTTGCATGGCGAACTTCTTCTCGCCTAAAAGACGTGAGACTGCTTCTCCCATGGTGGACTATCCATGGCTGGGAAGTCGAGGGTTCAACAAGATCTGAGTCATCTTTACCCAGGTCTTGAGTTAGAAGGTCCTGCCGTATCGATGGAGCAGTGACTTGGGGATCACTTACTGGAATGTTGTAAGACTCTTGACATTCCAGTATTTTCTTTGCGATTATATCATGGAAATTAGTACATTCGCATAGGTAATGCCCCCATACCTGGTGGTATGGGCAATCCTTAGTTGCTTGGGCAATGAGTCGGGGCTGCCTTGCCGGTTTTGGTGTGATATGAACTTCTTGATGGATTATAAAAAAAAAGGCATGAAGGAGATTAGGGCTTCGTCTTCCTCTTGGAAAGTTATTGCATGAGAGGCTTCTGCTGCCCCAAATGTCTTTTTTAGCTCTTCAAGCTAGATCTGACTCTTCTGAATTAGAGCCTCGATAATATCTTTCAGCGTGAAGCAGACATCTGTGGGGTGGTTGATCCTTCGATGGTAAGCACAGTCATTTTTTTGGGTATCGAGTCCAAGCTGATCAAAGAACTTAGCCTTTGGAAGCTTGATCATGTTCTGTTCCAATGCTAATAGGAATAACACAAGGACCCATTCTGTCTCAAAGGGGTAGACTTTATTCCTGTGCCTGGTCCAATAATATTCCCAATTAAGATTGGCCTGTGGGGGTACTCGGTTGTACAACTGTTGTTGCTTGCCTGCCAGAGGCATTGTCTTTATTGTGCTCACGCCTTTAGAGTGGTCCAAAGTTTAGGACGGAGCCTTCTTTTGATCAGTGACCATGACATCTACATTGATCCCTCCTTTTTATTCGTTGCCCCGAGTGCTAGTCCGAGCATTGTCATTACCCCGGTTGTCTCACGAGCTTACAGACAGTTGTTGTGATCCGTCGTGGTGACGTGATAGGCTTTCTATGCGGACCAATTTGGATATCAGCTCTAACATGGAAGTCGGATTGGAGGCCTCAACATGTATGGCGATTTCGAGTTGCATGTTCCGCACACAAGTTTGAACTGCTTCCTTCTTCGGCATAGGATTGATATGGCAAGCAGCGAAATTTCTCCACCTTGATATGAACTGGTCCACGGGTTCATCAGGGTCTTGGGTCAATGTGAGAAGCTCAGTGATTTGAACCTGTCTCTCGACCTCGTAGAAGCGCTGGTGGAAGAGTTCCTCCATTTCCTCCCAAGTATACACTGAGTTTGGGGGAAGTCGAGCATACCACTTAAAAATTGGGTCATCAAGGGTTTCAACAAACTAACGGAGAAGGAGTCTCCCATCAACCGTTTTTTCTCAACAAACTACTTGGAAGTGGGCGATATACTCGTTCGGGGACATGGTTTTGTTGAATAGGGGAACATCCCTTTCTTGTAGTATGAGGGAAACGACATGTGGTCAATATATGATGGGTATGGCCTTTGATATGGTGTTGAACCATGTATCCCTGAAATTTGTTTATTCTTTAAGTTATGGGTTACTTTGTATTAATGTTTGCCTGTGAGACGGAGTGAGGGACATAATTGTTTTGTGAGGCAGAGGGAAGGGGCTGCCTTGGAGGTAAACCATCTGACCAATGGGAATTGGCCTCATGGTTAGCTGATTGTCGTGCGACATCTATACGATCTATCTTCTCCATCATTTCAAGCACCATATCTTCAAACTTGTTCATGTGGTATTCCTACAAGTTAGGTTGGTTTATTACTATTATCTTGAATGTTTCTCCAAAGAGGTCAGCCTTAGTTGTAGTTGAGGGCTTGCGAACATGACGGGTCGTGCACGGTAGATTGGTCAACAGGGGTCAACATGCCCTGACTGGACTTGATTCTTATATGCCGATCGCGTGAGGACTGGTTCTCCACGGTCTTGGGACCGTGGCTGCTGAGTGGTTTGGTGATTTTCTACAATACTAACCATAGTGCAGGGCTCATGTACTTCTCCAGGGTTTGTCATCTGAATGGGGTAGAAGGGGTTCAGGTGGAGAGGGTCATCAGAGCTGGTTGCCTCTCTCGCCTAGGTAACTTCCTTAGTCAGAATTTGCAGACCTCTCTCGCCTTTAGCTTTGAGGTTTTAATGGACCTGTACCAAAACTATGATCGAGATTGCACCTGATCAGCCCTTCTTGCACCAGAGAGATCTATCTCCATCAGGTGCAGCAAAGGATAAGGGCCCAGGACTGGAGCCATCCTGGGCTAAGGAGGATGAAGGACTCGATCTTTCATCAGGTCTTTGCTCCAAGCTCTCTTATGAGCTCTAGATGCATGATCAAGATGACGAGGCTAGTTCAGGATGGTACTCTTGGGGAAGGTCTTCGAGTAGCAAGGCTGGAGGTGCTTGCTCAAAGAAGGAGGAGCAGACAAGAGGAAGGTTGACTCATGAGGACACCTGAGTTGAGGGGGAGGGGCTGTCTGTGGCGGAGCGAGTGTGCGCCACTTGAAGAAGGATCACGGGCGACTTGAGGGGCAGCTCGGTCTTGAGAAAGTGGTATGGCCTTATGAGGCAGAGAATTATGAGGAGAAGTCTGTAAGAGAACAAGTGGATGCCTGCCCTTTACAGTGTGTGCTAGTGTGTTCTAAGAAGGAGGACGAGGGGTCATCTTCTATCTACTCGGGTTGGCACAATGATGGCGTTGTCCCGAGCAGTGAGATGCATATGATCAACGTGTGCAGGACCTGGCCTCGGGAGGTCCGATCTTGGATGTCAACTCAAGGTAACATAAGAGTTGCCCCGAGGTGTGACTCGAGTGGATGTCCCAGAAGTCTTATATTGTGTGCGAGAGGTGGAGGCCCCAGGGTCTTTGCCTCGATGTGTCGAGCCTTTAGGGATAAAGACTCATGATGGTGCAAGAATGTGGGTTGTAGCCTTGCTACGACCCGTCGAAGCAATGGCAACTTGTTTGCCTTTTGCAACAAGGGATTGGGCATCCTTCCGACGTACCTTGGCAATACGACTGATAAGTGACTTGTCGGTTGCAGGGTACATGCTATATGCGGCAATAGATGTGTTGCCGATGCAAGGGGCCTTGGCGGAAGTTCCACCAAAGCTAGGAGACTAGGAGTTAGGACCTTTAAGTCCCTCCTCACACCAATCCAGGTTAAGACCTGGGAGCTAGACTCGGGGTCTTTGCTCAAAAGGATGGATGGGAATGAAGTTCGAGGAACTTGTTCCCTAGGGACACTGTCGAATGCGGGGATAAGAAAATCCCCGATCCAGATGAATGGGTTATAGAATCTGAGAACCATAAGTGCAGATACAGAAAATAAATGGAGAAATTAGCCAAACAAGTACGATCTGACTAAGGGGTAGTAAGTCCCAAGTGGAGTCACCAAGCTAGTTAAGTGCCTCGATCTTGCCCTCCAGATCCGGATGATCGGGTGGCATGCGTATCTGATTTCAAGGGAACCCACGAATGCTCTCTCGGGAACCTTGTTCAAGAGCAAGGACAGGTGGACCCACCGATGAGAGAGGAATTTAAGGTGGGTTCGGGACTTACTCAGGCTAGCTCACGCGAGCGGCCTCTTAGATCACGAAGAAAGTCCCCCAGTCGTAAAATTGGTTCGAAATCACCTCTCTTAGCCTGTATTCTCCTGTTTCTGCAATGACACACATATGGAAAATGTTACAAAACAAGGGGGACAAGAGACCCCACCTTGCCTTTGGGGAACATACATGGGCGTGCACATTCAAAAAAAGAGGAAGTGAGGAATGAGAGAAGAAATTTGGGGGTTAGAAGAATATGACAAGATGGTGAGACCGACACAGTGACTAAACTATGAAGTAATTGACTTGACGTGGCTATAAAATTGGCTCGAGAACATACACGGGCGTGCACATTCAAAAAAAGAGGAAGTGATGAATGAGAGAAGAAATTTTGGGGTTAGAAGAATTTGACAAGATGGTGAGACCGACACAGTGACTAAACTATGAAGTAATTGACTTGACGTGGCTATAAAATTGGCTCGATAACTCAGACCGGCTCAACAGAATTACTACTAGACTACAGTGCCACTACTAACTAGCTAGACACAATTGTTAGTCTGTCGTGGCGATAAAGCGGGCACTGTAATTTGGGCTAGCACAACAAAATTATGGCTAAACAATAAGACTATTATAAAAGGTCAGTCTCGACCTCTCTTGGTCAAAAGAAAGGGTAAGAGAAAGAAAGAAGAAAAACTGGAAGATAGAGAGAAGAGAAGAAGAAGAGAGAGAAGGGAAGGAAGGGAGAAGGAGGACACAGACAGCAATGAGATGGGGAGAGAGAAGACTCAGACGACAATGGCTTTCGCCGGCTATGACATGAGGAAGAAAAAAATGAGGAGCAAACACAGGCAGTAGGAGGCTTCCATCGGTTGTGATATGTGAAAGAGGTAGATGAGACTCAGGCAGCAATGGTCCTCCGCTGCCGGTGACATAAAAAGAGAGAAGGAAGAACACAGGCAGTGATGTGTTTCCGCCATCTGTGACAGAAGAGAGAGAGAGAGAAAGAGAATGAATATGGGCAGCAATAGGCTTGCACCAGCTATGTCAAAAGAAAGAGGATAGGGAAAGAACACAGATGGCGATAGGATTCCGCCGTCTGTGATAGAAGAACAAGGATGGAAAACACAGACGGCACTAGTCTTGTGTCAGATGTGACAGAAGAGATGAAAAGAAAGAGAAGACATGGTGGGAATAGTCTTGCGTCGTCTGTGACAGAAGAGAGAAAGAAAGAGAAAACACATGCGACGATAGGCATGTGCCGTCTGTGACAAAAGAGAGAAGAGAGAATTTTGACAGAGGCCCGACCCACCACTCTGACAGAGGCACAACTTACTGTTCATGTTTCATGAGCAAGAAGGCATCATGCCCAACGATAGGTCCGCCATGGGTGAATAGAGAAAAGGGAGAAGTGCAGGGAAAAAGGAAAATGATAAACCAAAGGAGGACGAAACAGAAAGAGATATAGATGAGAGAGAAAAGAGAAGGGAGAAAGAGAGATAAAGAGGAAAAAAGAGGAGAGATAAAAAGAGTTAAAGATAAGAAAAGAGGAGGGAGAAAGAGAGATAGAGATGAGAGAGAAAAGTGGAGGAGAGAAAAGGGGAGGAGAGAGAAAGAGAGATAGAGTGAGAGAGAAAAGAGGAGGAGAGAGAAAGTTACCTTACCGAGGGCTATCGAGCCTTTTCTTCTCTCTCCTCTCTCGCTCTCCAATACGCACCCACGAGCTTAAGCAAGAATTGAAATATTTATTGATTAGTTGAAGAATGAACCGAAGATCCTTTTACAATTAGGCTTTGCATATTTATATAGAATTGGGCCCAAACATGGGTGGATGCCCAAAAACTAACTAAAATTAAAGATAATTACAATTTAATTGAATTAAATGAAATTCTAAAAATGGGTGCAAAGGAACTGTTTTTCTCTTGCCTAACAATGTGTGGAATTTCAAAACAGTCCCTACTGCTGCTCGAGAACTTGTGTGATCTTTTATGAGTGATCCGAGGTTACTTTGATGCTCGTTTGATTGAAAGATGATTGTTTTCTTGTAGGGCTCGGTCTGGAGATCGATATGATACCAACTTCAGGTCGTGGAACATGTTTTTAAGCCATGATCATGAGACTTGAATTTTAGATGAATATTGAAAACTTCGGATCGATAGTGTGCTTGTTCTTTGACGTTTTTCTTCAGTTTCTTCGCTGAATCACAGTAAGAATGCCTTCGCGATCGCGTGGCAACAAACATAGCTCAATTTTGTGTCTGGATGAAGATTTTGTTGTCTTGCGTTTTTTGCCGGAATCTTGAAGTCTAGTGGCCAAAATTTACAGCAGCTTCGATGCCTCCGCATGTGAAATCCAATAGTTCATCGTACGCAGGGTTTGGACCAAGGATAGCCTCGGACCTTACGCATATAATGTAATTGGTTTTGCATTGATCGAGTACGCGAGCTCCGAGATTTGGCAGCTTGAATGAGGCGTGATGCTGCTGATTTTTCTATAATTTTCTACACAGATCAACAACTTCTCTCTAGTTTACTACCTTCTCGAGCATCATTATGAGGAACACCACATATCAAACTCTTGATGAGACAAACAGGCTCCCAAAATTTGAGCGTGATCCGACATGAAACGAGTGAGATATGGGTCCTGAAAGTTACTGCCCATGACTATGAAAACATCCACCTTTAATGGTGTTTTGGTGCAGGGTGGCCACTTAGGAATAGTATGCAGCCTATCTATTTTAGGTATTGTACCCATAACTTTGTCTTGGAGTGCCTGATTAAGCCGAAACTTAACCCATAGGGGTTTTCGATCATGTCAGATCCAATGCTAGTGATCCCACAGCTGTTTGACCCATCAAAAATATATTTCTAGTTACGGGGTCTATTTTAGGGTGCTAGAGGCCAATTTTGTAGAAATTGTTTCTCTGTGTTTACTACCTTAGATATGTTGGATTACGACGAAACTTAGCAGGTGGCTTTTTGGTGTGCTTATAAAGATCTGGACTAGTTTTGGCACCATTCTAAGACTGTAGAAATTCTCACTGTTTGTTGAGGCCTTATTGACCTGCTTCCCCCTCATTCATCAGGGACTAAGGTGATGAAAAATGTGTTGGAAAATTGTGTTTAAACATTGTGCAACTAGAACATTGTGGTGGCAAGGGAATGTGAAATCATTGGGCCGTAACTGGAGACTTAACTCCCTAGAGATGCAAAGTGGTGGCCCGCGTGGCATTAGGTCTTCGTGAAGCATGTGTGTTAGCTTCTTAGCGAAGCGCATGACGATAGGTTCCGATGAAGCTCACGGTGTTAGCTCCTTGGTGAAGCACGTGGCGATAAGGAATAACCACGGACATGACCCACCCTGGCCTGGACCTATCGCCATCTGAAGATAAGGACTGGAGCATCATTTTAAGCTTATGAGGGGCACTTCGCATCACTGCTGAGTATAAAAGGGGGCAAACCCTATATTACTGTTTTAACAAAAGGCAAAATAGTGAAGAAAGTTTTTAGAGAGAGAGAGCTAGAGCTTCTGTCAAAAGACCTTCAGCAAGAGTGTCGAGACAAAAACTCGTAGTATATAGGCCTTCAGGAGATTTCCAATGAACTTGAGCAGGTCGCGAACCTTTGCAATGTGCTTGCAGATGTTTCTGAGAGTGTTGAGACCTTATGAGCAAGGAACAAGGAGCTTCATAGGGCATCATCAAGACTCTAGCAAAACTACAAGGGTCGCAGTGGTACTTTGCCAGAGTTCCTGTGATCTTCTGGTAGTTCTGTGGTTGTCGACAGGTTGCAGAGAGGTTTGGGGACTCTGACGGTCTTCTAGTTATCGAAAGAAAAGAAGGAGCAGCAATGGGCTCACCGGAAACACAGTGAAATTCTGGCGAGTCGGGGCCTGCAAGGTCACAAGGGAGCTTCTACAGAATTCTAGTGGTTTCCCATTACCTTCAGTCACCTGTAGAAGAGAGGGAATAGATAGGGAAGCATTTCCCTGCGAGGAGAGGAAATGCCGGTGAGAACTTGAGGCATCGCGATACTGTAATGGTGGAGGAGGTGAAGAGTCGAGGGATGGCGAACAATCACCCTCCGCACGCACGGTGACAAGCCACACCACGAGTATCAGGCGACGTGCTTAGATTTCAATGGACGTGGTGTGCCGCACGTGTGATGCATGCAAACAACTGGAGCGTAGGTGTTAGACGTAGACGGTGTTACCCCACGCTTCATCTTGGCCATTGTACAGTTCTTCTGATTTACTTTGGCAAACGGCGATAGCCCCTTGGTGGTGAGACGACGATAGCCCTACCTTCTACGCATGGTGATAGCCTCCTTGATCGTGAGACAACGATAGCCCTACCTTCGGCGCATGACGATAGCCTGCTTGTAAGAGCAGTCGGCTTTACACCTTTTAGTGACCATCGGACATACTCCCTTGCGAGCACAACTGGTGCTATGCCTTAGCATTTTTTAGCAAGCCTTACGCAGCTGGCGATAGCCCTGCCTTCTGCGTATGGGGATAAGGCGGCCTTTTATTGACTTGCACACGACAGTGAAGCCTTTGTTTTGGTCTTCATGGCCCAACCTTCAAGCACCATCCCAGATGTGAAGAACCTCCCCCGAGCAGCGATGCTTAGCACAAATGAATTCACCGGCAAAAGCTTGGTGAAGGGTGAGCTAATCTGGCTCATTGAAGCTTTGTGTGAACCACAGTGGCCTTTAAGCATCACCATTGCTAGTGACCCCATTCGCTTTTAGGTTAGAGAAGACGACGATGAGAATGTAAGAACAGAAGAAGGGGTAGGCCTCCTCCACTGCTTGCATAGAAATATAGCCTCAAGCTAGGATTTGCCAACCCTAGGCAAAAGAATGGTGAAGACCCCAAGCCTGAAGTGGTCCTCTACTGGTCTCCGAGTGCAAAGGGAGCACCAGTACCTGAAAGGGAACTCTTCTTGGACTGTGAGGGTGTTAAGTCGATACAAGGACACTCCGAAGCGTTCTTCTCTGCTGGACATCATTCAGTGCTCGGTGTGATATTATGACCATTGTTCAAATACGGTCAAGGTGCTGTTGGAAACCTGGAGCCATGCTAGCAATACATGGTTCCTTGGTCATGGGGAAGCAGGGATCTCTCTACTAGACATGTACTTCATCGGTGGGCTCCGGCTCATCGGTGCTATGTATGAAGAGTTCGTGCCCTCGAATTGCGTCATTTTTTGAGGTGAACGGATTGAGAAAGAAAACCTGTCGGCTAGACTGCAAGAGTTATTCGGGATCTACAAGCTGCTCTACTCCGAGAACAAAAAGGGACGCGTGTCCTTCACCTAATGGGTGGCATTCTTTTATGGAGACTGTGATGATGAGGCTGGTCCATGCCCGAGAAGGAAGGAGAAGGCACCTACAGAGGGAGTCCCTCCGGTATTTGAGTTTCATAGAGGGAACGATCGCATCTTTCTTACAACGTACCTGGTGCTCTTCTTGTGCAAGTTCGCTCTCCTCAAACCTTTGAATCTTCTAAAGCTCTCTTGAGATACCTTTGAATGTCCACGAAAAAGATATTTTATAGGGCCAAGGATCTGTTGGAAAAGATATATATCCATAACCAACAGACCTTCATCCAAAAATTTCAATTTCGGTGGTATGGATTGGGGCGACACTCCTAATGTCTCCCAAATAAATTTGCTAAAAGCCTCCAAAAATTACAATAAAACCATCCCCGAAAGAAAAAATCCAATTTGGGCCAAAAGGGTCTGAGCGACACCAGTGGTGTCGCTCAGGCAGCACTGGTAGTGTCGCCCAAGTCTAAGCGACATTGCCGATGTTGCCTAAATAAAATTTGGTCCAAGTTGAGTACTTTCACTTTGGGTGTGTTCCTTAGACTTTTATGACGCTCTTAGATAAACTTTGGGTCAAAATGGATTTTTTTACTATTTTAAATGAGTTTTTTGGTAAAATAGGGCGTCTACAAGATTCTGGGTCCAAACAGGGCTTCTACAATGTTCCGGGCAGGCAGATTGATTCTAGGTCACACTGTAGGATATGTGAACTATGGATTTAGGTTTACTAAGATAAGTGTGGTCGTAAGGGTTCAGGAAACCATAGAATTTGCTAGATTTAAATTGGGGTGTCTACACAACCAAGGCCAACGAACTGTGGTGGCAGATCACCAATAAGGGGAATTGGGAAGCTGACCACCTCTGGAAAGGTGATAACACTCGCCAGAGCCAAGACACGCGGCAAAGGAAAGTGACGATGACTCCTCCATTAGGGGAAATATTCCCCCTAGGCTTCCCTTGGAACTGGCATGTCGTGGGGTAGCCTCGTCAGATTGCTGTAGACAAGTCTCTACCATGGTTCTTAATATGGAGAAGAAGATAGAGCGTATTTTTAACAACCTCTCTGCTATCTTTAAATGGAAGGAGGGCCGCAAGGTTCCAGGGTATGAAGGGCGCCAGGTCGAGGATCTGAACGAGTTGATAAGGAGCGGCCCTAACAGCAAACTTGCAAGCGGTTCTTCTCAAGGGGGTATTTCTGAGGCTGCGGCACCCTCTCAAACAAAGGGAAGAGGAAGCAGGATTCCCCGACCGTTCCTCGTGCACTTGCTCGTCGGGCTCTGAAGCGTAAGGGGCTCAAGCATCGAGTGGTCCGGAAGCCGGAAGATTGCTCTTCACGGCTGCTACTTTGGAGTCATACATGCCTCGTTCTATTTCTACATTACCTTTTGCTCTTGAGGATTTGTCTTTCTCCTATAGCACTTCAGAGACTCAGACTGGTGCCTGAGATCCTACTGCACCGAATGAAATTGCTTCAGACCAGGAGGTAACATCGGTAGCTGACGGGGAGGGCCCAGTTCCGATGGAATGAACGAGGCTGAGGAAGCCGACCTTGATGAAACGGTTGAGGTGAAGAGGGTCGATAAACCTCATGAGGCTGCTATGGTTAACGAGGAAAGGGAAGTCTCGATAGAGCTTGTGATCATATAAGAGGTTGGTGCCCCAAGGATTGAAGAGGGGCCACCCGAGCAGCAGGAAGTTCGTACCCCAGGTAATGTAGTTATAGGGGATGCAGAGGTAGGACATCCTCAAGGGTCAGACTTTAAGGGCCCAGAGGCAGTACACCTGGCTATAGAGGTGGAGGGCCATATGGGAGAGCCTGTAGCTGAAGTGGTTGCCATGGAGGACAAGGGTGAAGAAGAAGAGGGGGAAGGTGTCGAAACTGCTGAGGCGGAGATGGCGGTTCAAGAAGAGGGGGAGAAGGGAGAAAACACTGCCATAGGAGAGGAGACTACTGTGATACACCATGAGATGGTAACTCCAGGCGGGGAGGTCACCCTTGCCCTGGCTGAGGCTACAGAGCCTACAAAGGGTGAAGCTGCAGCACTTGAGAGGGTCTAGCCGAAAGAGGCCATGGGGGAAGATTTGAGTAGAAGGGTTGTTTCTAAGGTACCAGAGCCGCCTGAGGATGCCCTTGATCAGGGGAGCCTGAGGCCTTGGCTGTAGCTAGGGATTCTCTTGCTATAGTTATACCTGTTGCGTTGCCTAGACCCATCCTTAGTGGAATACCCAACATTATCATGGAGATTCTTAGGGTAGGATTTAAAAAGTTAAAGGAACTATCCCTGGCCGAGCTTGGGGACGCGCTCGCGTAACTGAAGCAGCTTGCCTTGGGAGTCTCACCCAAGGCCATCCCTTTCTTTGACAGTGAGTTAGAGGGATGGAGGGTAAAAGCTTTGCGGGAGGAAGACACTGCATCAGGGTTACGAGGCTCCCTCATAGAGTCCATGGAAGCCTTGCTGATGCGCAGTCACGAACTGGTGGAGGTTCATCTACAAGAAAGAGGCCATTGTCTCTCATAGGTCCGCCCTTGCGGAGATTGCCATAGCATGCAATATCAAGGTAATGACCTTGAAGGCAAAAATAGTTAAGTGGGCACGAGAACTTGAAAAGCTAAAGAAGGAGACGGAGGCCTGAGAAACTGAGGATAAGGAGCTAAATTAGAAACTACTTAACCTCAAATATTCCTTAAGAAAAAAGTTGTCCTTGGTGGAGCATGAGGCCAGGTTGACGTCCGAACTGAAGGGAGAACTCCAGCGGGCTACCGTTTCGATCGAAGAGTGTAGGAGAAAGGTCAATGAGATCATGAACCGATTTTGACAGTTCCTTCTTTCTCTATTTCTTTTCATTTCTTCCATTGTAAAGAAAATAACACTTGTAATGCCTTCTTAATTTATGAATGACATAATTCTTTTCTTTTTTTGTGTGAGGCATGTCTTTACTCTTTTGTCTCTTTTTTCATTACTTCTGCCCTGTCACCGAAAAAGGATAGCCCACTCCTTGCTTCGTCTTTTGACAGCTTGCTTCCTCATTTCTTAGCATTTGATTGGATAGGGGCTCATAATTCATGGTTCTCAAGATTTGGTGAGCATGTTCCCTGTAAGTACTGCAATCTGGGGGAGCCTTGGCTTCAATTCGAGGTGCATTGCTTTTGAGCTCATCATAGGTCATAGTCGCAAGGTCAAACTCCTTCAAGTGCTTTGAAAAGATGTGCATAACCTCCAACTGATTCTAGAGGCTGCGAACTTTACTTCTCAGCTCTACCATGGGGTCCTATTCTTGAGAGCCAGAGAGCTGACTCTAGTCCACCTATACTTCTCCGTGATCCTTTGAGCATTATAAGACCTCCTTTTGGCTGCTGGTGATCTCCTTGCTCAAGGAGGACATGATTTGGAGTACCTTGGTGGTTTGCATGCTAGTTCTGCTTCTAGAAGAGCAATGGTGACATGCAGAACCTTTTCCTGGTATAGCGTATAGGTGACCCTCGGTGCTAGAAGGTCTACCTCTAGGGCTTCCTTAGTCTCATGAGTTGCTTCTAGCTCTTCATTTTGTTCTAGCGAATTAGAAGTAGAGGGGGAAGCTTCACCTTCGAGAGAGGGCACCATGACCTCTGAGAGGTGGCAAGGTATACTTGGACCGATAGGAGTCAAGTGGAGGATCTTGCCTTGTCTTTCCTCCTTTTTGAACATGTCTGTAACCATTCGCCCAAGGTCTTCAACATCCTCACGAGAAAAGGGTTATGTCTCTCTCACAGGCTTCCAATCGTCATCCTTTGACCTTTCTAGTGCTGGAAGGTATGTGAAATTGTACTTGACGTCAGCGTAGTGAGTCTCAGCTATAAGGAATGGTCTCTTATAAGCATTGACTGTGTGCTATCTCCCATCTCAACTGTACTTGAAGCATTGGTGGAGTTTGGAAGGGTCCACCCTCTGATCATGAAGCCAAGGGTGGGTGAGCAAGATATTGTAAGATGTAGCAATGTCGATTACATGAAACTGGGCATAATCATTCAGGTCACCGATCTTGAGGCGAAGATGAATTGTCCCAGCCAAATTTTCCTCTGATTGGTTGAACCCTTGCACAGTGATATGGGTAGGAGTAAGGTCTTCAGATCCTAATCCCAATTAGGTAAGAATCCTTCTTGGGATCCGGTTGACTGCTGACCCTCCATCCATCATAATCCGGTTGATGGGGCAGGCGTGTAATTCACTATTCAGGAAGAAGGGGCAATTGTGAAATTTGCCTCCCAACTACATGTCATCTTTGGAAAAGGTGATTTCCAAGCACCCAGCCATGATTGTTAGGTCCACCTTAATAGGCTCCACTTCAGTATCATACACTTCCGGGTTAGAAAGGGCTTGAACCAGGGCCATGCGGTTGTCTCTGGATAGCATAAGGGTGTCATAGTTGCTTAAAAGGGCTGAACGATTTTGTAAATGCCCAATTATACCTTATCCTCAATCTTCTGTGTTCTTGATCCAGTCACTGGTTTGGGTGGTAGGGTAGGTTTAGGAGTAGGTTTTGATTGATTTTTGGTTTGACACACTGGTTGACTTTGTTGTTCGATTGATGCGATCTGGGATGATGGGGAGGTAATAGGGATTTGTATTAGGGAAGTAAAGGTTTGAGGTTGAGCTTTAGGGAAAAGTGAAGAATCAGGAAACTTGAGGACCTTGAAATTCTGAGTTGTAGGCTGTTGCTTTTTCCTTGATCTTAGGCTCATTTGCTCCATGTTAGATGGTACTTCCAAGATCTGCACCATATATGAGGCCTCCTTGAAACAGGAGCTTGAAGATGACTTGGACTTGGCTTGAGCTGTCAAGGCGTCAACGACTGACAAGAATCCATCCGTCTGGGACATCATCTTTCTTAAGCGCTTCCGCTGCGATCTGCTGATGTTGGTGCCTTCGAGCTCTTTTTTAAGAGTGTCAAAGTCTGGGCACTACCGAATTGCACCTATTAAAGAAATAGAGGAGGAGGGAGGAGAAGAAGAAAAGCTGGAGTTAGAATGTCCTGGGCCGCTCTTTACGTCATCGTCAGAATTGGAGGTGTGAAGGGGGTGTTTTAGGTCTTGCCCCGGCTCTGACCGTTGGGGGGTGCTTTTAGTGTCATCGCCCATATTAGACAACTCCCGAGAAGCTAATTACTCAGGGACGTCCACTTGATTGGATGAAGGGATAAGGCGAGTTGCACCTGGGATGAAGTCTCATAAGATCGACAGTGGACGAAGAGGCCCAAAGAATTCTTCCTCGACTGGTGGCTGACGAATATGATTCCTTCGGCTAATTAACATGGGTGCTCGCTTCTTTTTGGATCCCCTGGGAGGTGTTTAGCCTGTCCTATCGAGCTAACGAGTAGCCCTGGCTTGGTGGACTACCTCACGCTTTTGAGACTTGAGCTTACTTTGTCCATGGTAGACTTTCCAGAGCTAAGAAGTCGAGGGTTCTGAAGGGTCTAGTGTAGGCTCATAGGGGACTTGTAGCGGGATTACGGGAGTGATGTCTTGGAAGCGTTTAGGGACAATGACACAGACAATGTGGCCTTCTCGTGCCTTCCCAGCAATTATAGCTTTCAACCCAGAGCATTCTCCCAGCTCATGGCCTCATAGCTGGTGATATGGGCACCAGAGATTTTTTTGCGCTAGGCAAGATGCCTAGGTTGTCTGGCGGGCTGGGGAGTGATGAGACCTTGTTGGAGCATTGCCTCAAAGAGGGCCTGCAGAGGGTCTAGCGCACTTTGCTGGGCTTGTGTCGGGAGGTTTTCCTGCACTGGTCGAGTAGGGACTTGAGCGTGCCCTTCTTGGTTACCATGAACTTCTTAGTGCTGCTGCATCTTCTTTGCCAAGAGCTCGTGGAAGCCAGTGCAATCGCTTAGGTCATGGCCTAGTATCAGATGATACAGACACCAGAGATTCTCAGTTCCTGAGGGCAAGAATTTGGGCCGCCATTTTAGCTTTAGCGTGATGAGACCTTCTTCAAGCATTACTGAGAATAGTGCACGAAGGACAGCGGGTGCCTCATCATCCTCTTGGATTGTCAGTATGTGGGAAGCCTCAATTGCCTTGAATTCTTTCTTTAGCTCTTCGAGCTTTATCTGGCCCTTGTTAATAAGGGCTTCAATAATGTCTTTGAGTTTATAGGACTCTTGAGTGGGGTGGCCTACTCTCATGTGATAGGCATAGTACCTCTCTTGTGTCTCCCATCCAGCTGGTTCTGGGGTGTTGACCTTCGACAACTGGATTATTTTTTACTCTGGTAGTAGTCGAGGCAGCGCAGGAACCCACTCCTTCTCGAAGGGGTACACCTTGTGTAGGTGTTGGATCCCTTAGTCACTTCGATTTATATTTTCGGGGGGCGGGACCCTATTATAGAATTGTTGCTGCTTGCCTCCAGCTTGAGGTGTCTGTGCCTTAGAGAGGTCCAAAGTTTGAGGGGCGGCTTTCTTAGTGTCAATCACGGTGACGATCGCATTAATCTCCGCTTTTTGTTGGTTGCCCCGATTGCTGGAGCAAGAATTTCCATTGTCCAAGTGTTTTCCCCAGCTAAAGGGCCGCTAGTGAGATCCATCATTGTGCTTGGACAGACCTTCTATATGAAATGCTTTAGAGATAAGCTCTGACATGGAGGGTGGGTTGGAGGCCTCAACATGCAGAGCGATCTCGAGCAGCATATTTCGTACGCAGGTCTGAACTGCTTCTCTTTCAATCATGGGAGTGGCATGATAGGTTGCCAACTCTCTCCATCGGACGATGAACTTATCAACTAGCGGCTCCATTTCTTGCCATGTATGTACCAACCAGTCAAGCATACCACTGGAAGGCTGGCCCTTCAAGAGTTCTATGAACTGGGGAAGGAGGAGTCGCCCATCAGTTGCTGTCTCTCGATAAGAAGCTTGAAAGTGAGCAGTATGCTGATGCAGGGACGTAGTATCATTGAATGAGGGGAGCTTCCCTTTTTGATAGTTTGGGGAAAACGACACCTAGTCGATGTACTAGGAATATGGATTTTGGTAAAGCGGCGCCTCTTGCAAGTCCGGGACCTTACTCTTGAGACTGTGGGTCACCATTGCATCTATGTCAGTTTGTGAAACCATACCGGAGCAGAGCTATCTCGAGAGACTGATGGAGGTGTTTGCCTAAGAGTTGTGTCCCCTCAGGAGTGGCAGTTAGCCTCATGGTGAGGAGCAGAAGCCGGGGGCCTGGAGGCCTCCAGGCGATCCATCTTTTCGAGGATGGACTGCATCATCACCTCGAACCTGTTCATCCACTCTTCTTGGGTGTCATCTGGCTCGTTGATCACCATGATGCTGACCATTTCTTCTAGAGAGTCGCGCCAAGTGGAGTAGCGGACTGCCGGGGTTGGTGAGTCGTACACGACAAGTCGGTCTGTAGGGGCTCAACATGTCCTGACTGAACTTGAGCTTTATACGCCAACCGTGTGAGGACCAATTCTTGACGGTCTTGGGACCATGATTCTTGGCAGCTCGGTCTTGTACTGTGATGGCGACAGCCGAGCAGTATTGGACTTCTCATTCAGGTTCTAGAGTCCGAACATGGAAGAAGGGATTGTGAGGCAGGAGGTCATCAAGAGTGGTAACCTCAACTGCCTTAAGGGCCTCTCTAGTCATGAGCTGAAAGCCTCTCTTTTGCTTGATCTTAAGACTGCAATAGATTTCAGTCCAAAATCAAGCCAGCAACTTATATTGCCCCATTTTTCTTGAGCATGCGACAACTGTGTCTATCAGCTGGAACAGAGAATGAGCTCCCAGGATAAAGGGCAATCAGAAATGCTACCTCGAAGACTGAAAGCTTCTATCTGCCATCAGGCTGTTGCCTCGAATTCCCTTGTGAGGTTCGGGTGCATGGCTAACCTGAGGTGGTTGACTCAAGATGGTACTCTTAGGGAAAACCTTTGAGTACCAAGTCTCGAGGTGCTTCTTGAGTCAAAAGTTTCTCTCTCCTTGCTCTCTCTCTCAAGGTACGACCCAACAATGAGATTGAAATTTTACTAAGCAAAGTTCGGTCCATGTACAATGGAGTACGTGATATATATATAGTGTTTTGCCCAAACATCGGTGGATTGATCAAAATTAAACTTAATTACTGAAAATTAAGATTTAATTGAATTAAATAAAATAGGAAAATAGGGCACAAAATGATTGATTTTCCTCTTCCTAACGATTAGAGAAATTTCAGAACAGTCCCTTCTACTGCCCTGGAACGTATGTGATCTTTCATGGATGATCTGGGGTTGCTCTGGTGCCTGTTTGTCTGAAAGATGATTATTTTCTTATAGGGCTCGGCATGGCAATTGATTTGATAGCAACTTTGAGCCATGGATTGTGTTTTTAAGCCGCGATCATGTGACTTGCAATTTAGATGAATCTTGCAAATTTCAGATCGTTAGTGTGCTCGTTCCTTGATATTTTTTCATGATTTATTCATTGGATCACACCAAGCATGCTATCACGGTCACATGGCAACAAACGGAACTCGATTTCATGCCCAGACGAAGATTTTTCAACTTCGGAGTTTTGGCCAGAATCTGGAATTTCGGTGCTAGAATTTTCAATCATTTCATTGGCTTTGTGTGCGAAATCTGACCGTTCATCATGTACGGAGTTTAGACTAGTGATAGCTATGGACCTTATGCACACGATGCATCTAGTTTCATATCGATCAAGGTCACGAGCACCGTGATTTGGCCCCTTAAGTGAGGCGTGTCGCTGTTGATTTTCCTGCAACTTTCTTCATGGATCGACAATTTCTCTCTAGCTTTTCTCCATGCTCGGCCGTCGCCACGGGGTATACCACATATCAAGACGGTCGTCTCGATGAGACGAACGTGCTCATAAAATTTGACCATGATCCTAGTTCAGATGAGTGAGATATAAGTGTCATAAGTCACTGTTCGTGACTGCCCCTTTAATGGTGATTACTTGCAGAGTGGCCGCACGGAAATAGTGTCCAACTACTCGTGTTTTAATCTTTTACCCATAACTTCTGTCTGGAGTGTCTGTTTAAGCTGAAATTTAACCTTTGAGGGCTTTCAACCGTGCTAGATCCAATGGTAGTGGTCCTATAGATTTTCGACATTATAGTTCAGTTACGAAGTCCGTTTAAGGGTGCGAGAGACTAATTCTGCTAAAACTGTTTCTCAATCTGCACTACCTTAGACATGTCGAAATGGGACGAAACATGGCAGGAGAAGTTTTGGAGTGCTTATGAAGATCTTGACCAGTTTTGAGGCCATTATGAGATTGTCGAAATTTCCATTGTTTGTCAGGTTTTATTGATCGGCTTCTCTTTTTATTCCGTATCTGGGACCCATGGTGCTGAAAAATGTCTTCAAACACGCCCTTTTAGGGGGTGCATCTGAAAAATGTCTTCAAACCTTTTGCAAGGTTTTGGGGACTTTTTTTTTCAGTGGTTTCGGTCACCAAGGAGAAGAGAGAAAGTAAGCAAATAACTCTCGGTGCTAAAAGGGATTTTTCTAGCGAGCATTTAGAGAGTAGAGACGTGGAAGAAGAAAACCCGTAGGGCCACAGGGGAGCATCTGTGGAGATTTTGAGTGACTTCCTGGTAGCATTGGTCACTGGTAGGAGAGGGGCAAAAGGCAGGGAAGGTTTCCCGGTGAAGTAGAAAGAAAAGTTTCTGGTGAGGAAAGGATACTCCGGTAGAGACTTAGGGGGTCGGGACCTGTAACGGTCAAGAGGTGACGAGCCATGGGATGACGAACAGTCACCCTCCCCACGTGTGGTGTCTGGCCACATCACCGGTGGCTAGAGGCATGCCCGGACTCAGAGGGTCGTGGTATGCTACAAGTGTAACGTGTGTGATCGTTTGCAGCTAGCGATCGGCGATAGTGTTACTGCTTTACTTCGGCGGACGGTGATAGCCCCTTAGTCGTGAGACAACATTGTGCCTTTTCCTTGACGTACAATGCTACTACTTCATTGGGCAGACAACGATAGCCTTTACAAAAGCAGCCGACATTACACCTTAAGTGACTAGCCGGTGATAAGCCTTTGCGAACACGGTCGGCACTATGCCTTAGCATTTTTTAGACAGCCTTGCGCAGCCGACAATAGCCTTGCTTTCTGTGCACGACGGTTACATTGCCCCTTAGTGACTTATGCACAGCAGTGAAGCTGCTGCTCTAGCTTCATGGCCCAGCCTTCGGGCATTATTCTAGATGTGAAGAACCTCCCACGAGTAGCGGAGCTTAGCACTAACGAATTCATTAGCGAAAGCTTGGTGAGGGGTGAGCCACTCTGGCTCACCGAGGCTCTGTGTGAACCAAGGTGGCCTTTGAGTGTCACCTTTGCTAGTGACCCCATCTGCTTTGAGGTTAGCAAAGACAACGACGGGAATGTGAGGATGGAGGAAGGGGTAGGACTCCTCCATTGTTTTCATAAGAATATAACCTCAGGTGAGGCTTACCGACCTTAGGCAAGAGGACGGTGAAGACCAGGGCTTGAAGTTGTCCCCTGCTGGCCCATAGGTGCAAGGGGAGCACCAGTACTTGAAAGGGTACTCTTCCTAGACCGTAAGGGTACTGAGCCGATAGCGAGGCATTCGAAGGTGCGCTTCCTTGCTAACCACCATTTAGTGCTCTGTAGGATACTAAGACCGTTGCTCGAACATAGTCAAGGTGTTATTGGAAACCAAGAGCCATGTCAGTAACACATGGCTTCTTGGTCATGGGGAAGCAGGGATATCTTTGCTAGACCTACACTTCATCGGTGGGCTCCCACTCATCAGTGTTATGTATGACGAGTTCGTGCTATTGAACTCGATCATTTTTTTAGTTGAACAGGTAGGGAAAGAAGATCCACTAGTTGGACTACAGGAGTTATTTGGGATTTACCAGTTGCTCTACTCAAAGTCCAAGAAAGGACGCATCTCCTTCACCTAGTGGGTGGCATTCTTCTATGGAGATTGTACTGATGAGGTTGGCCCAAGCCCGAGAAGAAAGGGGAAGACATTCATGAAGGGAGCTCCTCAGTATTTGAATAGCATAGCGGGAATGACCACCTCTTTCTTTCAGCATACCTGGTACTCTTATTGTGTAAGTTTGCTCTCCCTAGAGGAGCAGATACTACACGTCCAAGCACATTCTATGTAGCCTGCGACATGGCGAGGGGGCGAGAGTACGCACTCATGCACCCAGTCCTATACAACATCTACTATAGGTTGGGAGCCATGTCTAGGGGAAAATCCTATCAAGGCGATGAAGGAGGCAATGGCATAGTGGACGATTTAGACACCCTATTATAAATTTGGCAAATTCTATGTTTTTCTGAACCTTTAGAACTACATTATCCTAGAAGAACCAATTTAATTACCCCAAATTACTCAAATCCTATCCCAATTTGAAGTAGAGCCCAAGAGCTATCCAACAGTCCCAGAATCGCCTGAATCGGACTTACAGATAAAAAGATATAACAAACGACAATTTAGTCGTTGTGAGACCCAACTGTCGAGCAGCGGGTAGGACTGTAATGGGCCTGACAGGCCCGGACATTGGCTGATGATGCAGTCAACACATCTAATGACACAGTAAACACGTTTTCTTTAATTAGATAAGGCTAAAACTTCAAGATAAATAAAAAATTTAAAAAAAAAACTCCAAAAAATTTACGAAAAATCACCAATTGAATCTTATAAACCCCCCTTACCCTAACCCAAAAGGAGAGAGAAAAAGAGACCAAAAAAACCTTAGAAATTCCTGATATTAGGAAAATTAGCCAAAAAATACCAAAAATAAGAAAAACCCTTAGAAAATTCCTAAAAATTTAGAAAAAATCCCAAACAAATTAGAGAAAATCTCAGAATTCATATTCAACCCCTTGAGATCACAAAAACCTTACAAAACTAAGAAAATTCTCCTCCAGACCTTGAGAAAGACTAACAGCTTTAGAAAAATCTCTAGATTGTAAACCCCAGAGAAGATAAAAACCCTAGCCTCTTGAAAGTCTTAACCCCAAGATTGAGAAAACCTAAACCTGAGACACAAAAACCCTAGATCAAAACTAGAATTAGGGCACAATAACCCTAGATCTAACCCTTTACACTAGAGATCTGCTGGTCAATATCCGAAATCAGAGAGGCAAAGGGGAACAGTTCTGATACGGGTGAGCCCTCGAAGGCTCGGGAATCCCGGGCCATCCGGCCCGATTTGGTGTTATTTCTTCCTCTCTCTTTCTTCTTCTTTTTACTGTTTTTCTTCTTCTATTTATTTTTAATCTGTTAACTTGTCTTAAAAATCGTATTTTAATGATTTGGATCATGCTGGTTCTACTACAGATCTGAGAGTAGATTTGCTCGTTTCAGGGCAAATCAAGCCTCATATATGAATTTTATCTGTCCCACTTTCTCTACCACTTTATTTACATATTTTTAATTAGTTTAAGGTGTTAAAATTTGAGAGATCTTCATCAGAAGATCTATCAGATTTTCATCGTAAACAGTTTGGCGCCCACCGTGTCGCCTAATTGTAAATGTCCCAGAAAACTTTTGGGACCCAACAGGACCATTCCAGGGACTTTTGGCTCCCTGTTGACCAATTTTTTACCTAAAATAAAAATAAAAAAAATATTTCACTATAGATAGATATGTTTTGTTTCTGCCCTTTTGATTTTACTTTAGTTTGTTAATTTTAACTGAAATAATATTGTCCATGCTTTCACCATGCTTAGTTTAACTGTGTTTCATCAAAATTAAAAAGAAAAAAAAATTTAAAAAAAAAAAAAATACATTACGGTTGCTTACCCCTCCAAACCTAGACTCACTCTTGATCCGAGCCAAGACTCGTGCACCATCTAGTCTAGATCTTAGTCTAGGTTCTAACATAAGTTTAAGCTTAAGAGTTGCCTCTAGAGCTAGACTAGGCTTACCCTAATTCAGGATCTTAACCAAAATCCATTAAGTCTAGTAAGTTTAGGTTTCGGTCTAGTTTTTATTTGAGCGTATTTTTCAACACCTCGGCCCTAGTAGGAAACAGGTCAATAAAGCCTACAAAACAGTGGAAATTCCTAAAAGTCTCATAATGGTCCCAGAACTAGTAAGGATCTTCATCAATACTTCAAAGGATCACCTGCTGAGTTTCGTCGTAATCAGACATGTTTAAGGCGGTGAACACAAAGAAACAATTTCAGCAAAATCGATATCTAGCACCTTGGAATGGATCCTGTAACTAGAGCTATACTTTTGGTATGTCAAACAGCTGTGGGACCACCACCATTAGATCCATCATGGTTGAAAATCCCTTTGGGTCAAGTGTCAGCTTAATCGGGCACTCCAAGACAAAGTTATGGATAAAAGACTAAAAAGGTGTAGGCCGCAGACTATTCACATGTGGCCTCACTGCACCAAAACACCAAAGGTGATATTTTTACCATCAGGGGCAGACACTTCCAGGGTTGATATCTCACTCATTCCATGTAGAATCACTCCCAAATTTGGTGAGCGTGTAAGACGAACAATTCGATATATGGTATGCCCTATGACGACGCCCGAGCAGAGAGAAAAACTAAATAATAGTCATTGATCCGTGAAGGGAGTTGCAAAAAAATTAGTAGCAGCACACCTCGTTCGAGCAGCCAGATCACGATGCTCGCATACCCGATCAGCATGAAACTAATTGCATTATGTGTATGAGGTCCGAGTATATCTCTGATCTGAACCTCGCGTACGATAAATGGTTGGATTTCACACATGAATGCGTCAGAGCTGCTATATATTTTGACCACTGAACATCAAGATTCTAGTCAAAAACTCAAGACGACAAAATCTTCATCTGGACACGAAATAAAGCTACGTTCATTGCAACATGATTGTGACGGCATGCTCAGTGTGATTCAAAAAGAAAATCATGAAGAAACATCAAGGAACGAGCACACAATCAATCTGAAATTTTCAAGATTCATCCAAGATTCAAGTCTCATGATCATGCCTCAAAGCCATAATTCATGGCTCAAAGTCGGTATCAAAATGATCGCCATGCCGAGCCCTACAAGAAAATAATAATATTTCGATCAAATAGGCATCAAAACGACCTCGATTCAACCATGGAAGATCACACAAGTTCTCGAACAACAGCAGGGACTGTTCTGAAATTATAAACATTGTTAGACAAGGGTAAAACTGTCCTTTTTCACCCATATTTAGAATTTCTTTAAATTCAATTAAATTGTAATTATCTTCAATTCTAGCCATCTTTTGGGCGTACACCGATGTTTTAGACCAATTCTATATAAACATGTGAAGCTAAATTGTAAGGGCCTTCGGTTCATTTTTTGATTTATTAAATAAAATTTCCATTCTTGCTTGAGTTTGTGAGTACGTCTTGGAGAGGGAGAGAGGAGAGAGAAGAAAAGGGTCGATACCCTTTGGACATGTAACTTTCTCTCTCCTCCTCTCTTTCTCTCTCCTCCTCTCTTTCTCTCTCCTCCTCTCTTTCTCTCTCCTCCTCTCTTTCTCTCCTCCCCTCTTTCTCTCTACTTTCTCTCTCCTATCTTCTCCTCTCTATCTCTTTCTCTCTCCTCCCTTCTCATCTCCATCTCCTTCTCATCTCTATCTCTTTCTCTCTCTTCTCATCACTATCTCCATCTGTTCTCTTCCAATGTAAACAATATGGCATAGTGCCAGTTGGTTTTATCCTTCTGTCACAACTGATGAGGCTTAACACCAGTTGCTTTCTCCTTCATCTGTCAGTCGATGAAACCTAATGTCGGTTGGTTTTCTCTCCTTCTACTTGTGAATCAACGAGACCTAACATCGATTGGTTTTCTCTCTCCTCTTCTATCAGTCGACAAGGCCTAGTGCCGACTGGTCTTCTCTCTCTTTTTCTCTCTCCTCTTCTGTCAATCAGTGAGACCTAGCGTCGACTAGTTTCCTCTCTCCTTCTGCCTGTCAATCAGTAAAACCTAGCGTCGACTGATCTTCTCTCTCCTCTCCTTCAGTCAGTGAGACCTAGTGCTGACTGGTTTTCTCTCTCTTTATCTGTCAATCCACGAGACCTAACGCCTACCGGTTGTCTCTCCCTTCCCTTGTCAGTTAGCGAGACCTAGCACCGACTGGTTTTCTCTCTCTTTCTCTATTAATCAACGAGACCTAGTGCCAACTAGTTTTTTCTCCCTTCCCCTATCAGTCGATGAGACCTAGCACTGAATAGACTTCTCTCTCTTCCTCTGTCAGTTGGTGAGACATAGCACTGATTGATTCTCTCTCTTCCCCTGTCAGTCGACGAAACCTCGTGCCGACTGATTTTCTCTCTCTTTCTTCTAAACACGATCAGTAATGCTTAACCCCGACTGCTCCTTCCTTCCCTCTCTCTCCTTTATTCTCTCATCTTTCATACTCTTCTCTTCCTTCCTTGTCCCTCATTCTTTCTTTCCCTTCTTCTTTTCTTATTCTCTCCTCATAGCCTTAATTATGCTACTCCTTCGTTCAACTAAGAGGGATTGAGATTAGCCTCTCATGATAGTCCTATCGTTTAGCGCTAATGTTGTTGTGCTAGGGTTACTTGGCCCGTGTTATTGCCACGATAAACTGAACATCGTACTAAGCTAGTCGCTATTGGTAACGACGTCTAGTAGTAATCCTGTGAGCCGGTCTTAGTTACCGAGCCCGCTTTACTACCATGTAGAGCCAATTATCCATCAACCTAATCACCGCCCTGATCCTCTTGCTTAGTCGAATTCTTCTCTCCCCCGTCTTTCTTCTCTTCTTCTTTTTGAATGCACATGCTTGTGTACGTTCATCAAAGAGGAAAAGGGTGAGGTCTGACCCACCTGTTTTATAACCTTTGCCATATATGTGTGTGATTGCAAAAAAGTAGAAAACATGAACAATACAAGCCAAGGGAGGCGATTCCTAACTAGGTTTTTTATTGGGGGCCTTTCTTCATGATCTAAGAGGACGCCCACGAGAGTCCCGTGTTGCCCAAGGCATAAAAGGAGAGGGTGGTTGGAAAACACTGTGGATGACGCAATCACTCATTACTCTAACATGTATGGGGCGGCTCTGACATGTACAGAGGCTGTAGGTTTGACTAAGACACCCCCGACGCTGCACTTTCAAACATCCAACTGACGCTTCTCCACCAGACGCTACTCCACCCGACGCTGCTCCAACCGACACTACTCTAACGGACACACTACTCTCTTCTTATCCCACTGGTGTAGCTCCAATCAGCGCTGCTCCACTAGGCACTGCTCCAACTAGTGCTACTCAAACTGGCACGCTACTCCACCCCACACTGCTCCAATTGGCGCTACTCCAACTGGTGTGCTACTCTCTTCTTATCCCACCGGCGCTGCTCCAACCGGTGCGCTACTCTCTTCTTATCACACCGGTGCTACTCCAACAGGCACTGCTCCACTTGACGCTGCTCCAACTGGTGCTACTCCAACGGGCGCTACTCTAACTGGTGTGATACTCTCTTCTTATCCCACCGGCACTACTCCAACCGGTGCTGCTCCACCCGACACTGCTCCAATCGGCGCTACTCCAACCAGCGTGCTACTCTCTTCTTATCCCACTGGTGCTGCTCCACCCAGTGTGCTACTCCACTCGGCGTTGCTCCAACAGCCGCTAATCCAACTGGCACGCTACTCTATTCTTATCCGACAGGCGCTGCTCCAACCGGCGCTGCTCCACTCGGTGTGCTACTCCACCCGGCACTGCTCCAATTAGTGCTACTCCAACTGGCGCGCTACTCTCCTCTTATCCCACCGGCGCCACTCCAACTAGCACTACTCCACTCGATGCTGCTCCTTAAACACGCGCAGAAATGCCTCAGGCGACAATACTCCGTACACCTTCTCTCTCGGCATTACATCTCTCTTCTCTCACGTCGATATTGGCTTGGGAGAAAATTGTGGCCCTTACACCACCTGAGCCTGACTTTGAGCAGAGATTGAGAGAATCAAATGGGCAATGCTCCTATTCTCAGGGAGCTTGCCACATGGTGCAAATTTCACGAGCAATACCCACCACGGGATAGATAAATCTCTGATCGGGGAGGAAGCTGCAGCCTCCATTGCCGAATTCGGGCACCTTGAAGTTCCCCAGTCCGCCACTGCCCCCTAATCCGAAGACTAGTCTGCCTATCTTACAGCTCCCTAGGCTCCTTCTTAATCTTAGTACTTCAAGCAGTCCACCTATTCTTCAATTTCCTGGGACCTCTTTTATCCCATGCACCCAGTCTCTTCCAAAACCTCAAACTTCCATCAGTCAAACCAAGCTTGCCGTGCAATGAAGTCAGCCAGTCGGTCAAAATAAACCTTTTGTACCCAAACCTGCTCCTCAACCCAACGTACCACCAAAATCAGTGGCAAGACTAAGAGCACAAGGCCCTTATAATTGGACTGGAGATAGCCTTCGACCTCGACTTAGAGCAGCTCAAGATCTATGGCGACTTTGAGTCGGTTCGCTGACAACTTAAAGGGATTTATGATGTGAGAAAAGACACTGTCAAACCTTATCGCGATACTGCAAATCGTATATGGCTCAGTTTGAGGATGTATCCCTGAGTCACATCCCCAGAAGGCTAAACGCGCAGGCTGACACACTTGTGAAACTTGGTGCTACAATTCAATTATCCTCATCAGGACCCACACTTGTCTGGGTGGCAGAATGGAGACACATCTAACAAAGAACTGAGGTCGATGCAGATGACGAGAGAAATATCTTCCCCGAGTGCCCTCCTTATCCATTTGGAGCATGAAATAGCACAGAGTCAAGAAGTTAAGGGTCAAAACCAAGAACCAGAATTCTTTGACCCAATGTGTACAGAAATTGAGCAGGTAGAAGATTGGAGAGGACTCATCAACAGTTTCCTACCGAACGAAACACCATACGTCGAATGTCTACCAAGTATACCCTCCTTGAGGGACATGCTCTCTTTAGACAGTCATTGATGGCATTCTTCCTAGATGCGTCGATATCCAAGAGGCAAATAAGGTGTTAGAAGAAGTCCACTAAGGCATTGTGGACTACACCAGTCCGATCCTAAGCTCTATGAACGAATACGTAGGTTGGGATACTATTGTCCTTCCATGTTCGCCGATTCCTTAAACTATGCTAAAAAGTACCAAGTATGTCAGATACACTCTAGCCTGGTTCACCAGCCTCCAGAACTCTTACACCTTACGGTTGCGTCATGGCCCTTCTAACTATGGGGTATGGACATCGTAGGGCATATTGACCCTCTTTCCGCACTGGTCATGTTTTTATCTTAGCCGCAATAGATTATTTCTCTAAGTGTGCTGAAGTGGTACTCCTTAAGCAGGTTCCTGGGACAGCGATGGCCTACTTTGTTGGAACTCATATCATATACAGCTTCGCCGTGCCCAAACGGATTATATCTGACAATGGTCCTCAATTTAGAAGTCATTACATCGATTCGCTTAGTTAACCAATTCGATTTCGAATGAAGGTACTGGACTATGTACCACCCTCGGGCGAATGGATTAGCTGAGGATTTCAGTAAGACTTTGTGCAACATTTTAAGAAATTCAATATCAAAAACAAGGAACTGGCATGAGAAGCTTCCTGAGGCACTATGGGCTAATCATACTACTAGGCAAAATGCTACTGATTCCACTCCTTATTCTTTGGTTTACGGGCGTGAAGCAGTTTTACCTCTCGAAATACAAATCCATTCACTACGAGTGGTTATCCACAAAGGAATAACTGAAGATGAGAGAACTAAGCTCTGGTATCAAGAATTGGATGCACTAGATGGAAAGAGGTTAGAGGCTCAGCAGAGCCTTGAACTTAACCAAGGGAGAATGAAGAGGGCTTTCAACAAATTTGTCAAAGTTCGCTCATTCACTCGTGGTGATCTAGCCTTAACTGTCAAAAGGCCAATTGTTATGCACGACCGACGTAAAGGGAAGTTTGAGCCCAAGTGGGAAGGTCCCTTTATAGTAAAAAAGGTCTCGACCAACAGAGCTTTTATACTGACACATCCCGATAAGACGAGGCGATGCCTCCTATCAATGGACGATATTTAAACAAGTACTATCCGTAATGCATATTCAAAAGAAAGGGACCCAACCGAAAATAAGAAAGATTGTCCAAACAAAAGTCTAACTCTTTTCATTGCTGTAAAAATGAGGTACAAGTAACAAAAAGTCCATTACTAGGGAGGTTACAAGTCTCTTGCATATGAGGATAAGAGGACAGTTACAAACCAAAACTTGTACTTTTGCTCTTGCATCGGAGGATAAAAGAACAGTTAGAGGCTAAAACAAATTCCTGCCTCATGAGGAGGAAGCAAAAACCCATGACGGAATTATTTCTCTCATAAAGAAGAAGCAAACCCACGAAAGAAAGACTTTCCTCATGAAGAAGAAGAGAAACCACTTGGAGAGTTAGCTTTAATTCATCTGAAGAGTAAGAGGATGGTTACAAGCCAGAAAACAAAGCAGAGCCACTCCAAGGAGTTAGCCTTAGTCCACCCGACGTGTATGTCAAACATACAATTCAAGTATCTCACTTGACTTGTACATCAATTATACAACGAAGGATTCATTCGACGTGTGTATCAAACATACAAAGCAGGCTACCCTAGCAAGGAACTGGCCTATGACGGAAAGCATACTCTGTTCACAGTGGATGCCCTCCGACAGAACAACATGGACCTCACTATTGTGCTGAAGGATTTGGCTTCCAACAGGAACCACAAGCCAAGCCTCATCATCATTCTCTACCTTTGCCCTGCCCATGAACATCGTTGTATGTAGCTCGTCTCGCACGTAACTTACTACCATAAGCGAGCATCACTCTCCCACCATGATTAGCCACACGTGCTGATGAGCGCCGGTTATGGTCCTTACCCCTTCCATCGGTTGCCTTTCTTGAGGTTTAGCGTCAGTTGAGTCAGCACTCCAAACCATCAGCGCCCGCTGCACTTCTGTTAGCGTCGGCCCGATCACACTGTTCACTTCCCGAGACTCCTCATTTTCAAAGCCTAAGTTTTCACACCTACTTAATGGTCGCACGATTTTAGGAGGTAACCATATGCCTCCCCTGCGACAGTTCACCTCCACGACGATTCACCACCTCTAACCGTACACCTTCCATGGCGATCCACCTCTCCTAACTGTTTGTCTCTCACTGGAACTTCTGCTACACAGTCGGAAAATTTTTGGCCTGGACTGCACCAGTACCTCACAAAAAAATTTTGCAAACTTCTTTAAGTTCCCGAAAACCTCTGCAACACCACTAACAGTGTCGGAAAGTGGCGACAATCCCCAGGAAATTTCTTAAAAGCTCTATGGAAAACTCCCAAAACGTGCAAAAATGATACAGTTTCACTTTCCACATTTTCTACCAAAACCCATTGCAGTTGAAACCTCTTCCCCTCACCGGAAAATCCCTTCTGCTAGAAAGCTCTCCCCGCAACTTCACCAAATTCTTGGCAAAAACTTTGTCGAAAACCTTCCCAGCAGAACTTTTGCTGAAGTCTCGTTGCTTGTCGAAACTTCAACCGAGCACTGTCTCCTCACTGTTAAGAAAACTTGTGATTAAGTTTTTTTACCCTTGGTGAAAAATGAGGGAAATTGGGATTTTACCCCCCTTATATAGCCTGCACTACCCTTGGCTGCCCCTCAAAAACTAGGAATTCCAGTCGCATCCAAGGGAAGCCCAGTGACGATGAGCAAGGTTGGGCTTTGGCTCGAGGCCCGAGGGAACTCTCATCGACCCAACCCTAGTGCTGGTTGACTTAGTGCCGGGTATCTTCCAAACAACCCTAGCGCCAGTTGACTTAACGCTGGGTGAGTTTTCAAAACAACCCTAGCGCCGGTTGACTAAGCGTTGGGTGTATTTCCAAATGACCCCAGCACTGGTTGTCTTCAAATGATATCACAAGCTGTTCACAGCGTCAGATGAGTCTTTAACAACTCGACGCCGGTTGTGCTTTTGAGAACTCAACACCAATTGAACACTCGCCAGAAACCACTAACGCTACACCTGGCATCGGTTGTATTTCAAGTAGCCTATTGTTACCTACTCCAAGTTGAAGTCTAGTGCATTCTACCACTTATCCTTAGTGAGGTTGCACCTAAGCCGTGACTTGGCATCCCCAGTGATGTTGCACCCAAACTGTGCCCATCATCCCTAACGAAGTCAAGAGCTATCCCGCATCCCCATAGGAGTCGCACCCATACTGCAGCCTATTATCCCCAATAGAGTTCAGGTCATTCTTATTTCTTCAATTCTCGGTGGATCTATTTCACACCAAGCTATCTTAACCCCAGGGAGTAAGCATGCCCCCCCTAAGCCCTAGTGAAATCCGCCTCTGTTGGCCATCCTTCATCAGGACACTATTTCCATTTGAGCCCTCTGCTTGTGTATGACGTTAACCATTTTATCCCCAAAGAGTTGGATTACCATCCACAGACCCATTCCCCATAGAGCTCCACCTACATGGCGACCCCCATTATGGTCTAGTGGCACAACCCTAAATTGCATGGTCCAAAATATATGCCCTTAAATTGTAGTGGAGGTCTACTTGCATGACCCTAAACTGCACGATCCTAGTTGTATGACTTTAAACTGCATGACCACCATCCAGCTGTATGACCTTAAACCATAGTACACATCCTAGCCGTATGATGTTAAAAGGCTCAGCACCATGGTCCAAACTATATGCATTTAAACTATATAGATGGTCTAGTTGCATGACCCTAAACTGCATGGTCCAAGCTATTTGACCTTAAACTGTAGCGATGGTTTAGTTGCATTACCTTAAACGGCGTAGCCATGGTCCAAACTATATGACCTTAAACTGTAGAGGAGGTCTAGTTGCATGACCTTAAACTGCACGGTCATAGTTGTATGACTTTAAACTGCATGACCACGGTCTAGCTGTATGACCTTAAACCATAGTACACGTCCTAGTCGCATGACGTTAAAAGGCTCAGCACCATGGTCCAAACTATATCGCCTTAAACTGTAACGATGGTCTAATTGCACGAGCTTAAATTGCACAACCATGGTCCAAACTATATGACCTTAAATTGTAGCGAACGTCTAGTTGCACAACCTTAAACAGCATGGTTCTAGTTGTATGACTTTAAACTGCATGACCACGGTCCAGCTGTGTGACCTTAAACTATAGTACACCACCTAACCGTAGAAGGCATGACCATAAACTCGCCCCCACATACGCGCACACAATTTTACGTGCACTTTTATGCACGCCTTGCCTAACCAACTTGTTAGTGTGCGCACACCACCTTCATTACCTCCCCAGTGAGTTCATTCACTTCATCACCACACCTCATTCCCTAGTGAGTCTCACCCGCGCTCACGAAACTGCAAACCATCCCGCCATCAATATTTGTTGTACGTTAGTGGGTCACCATCATCCACTCACACTTCATACATCATAGCTAGCCTCGTGCCATTTCCCCAAGTGAGTCAAACCACCATCATACTCACTCTAGGGACTCCACATACTGTCATCCATCTCCATTGTGGTCTTAGCTGCATGACCCTAAATTTCATAGCCATGGTCCGAGCTATATGACCTTAAACTATAGCGGAGGTCTAGTTGTACGACCTTAAACTGCATGGTCCTAGCTGTATGACTTTAAACTGCATAACCACGGTCCAGCTGTATGACCTTAAACTATAGTGCTCGTCCAGGCTGCATGACGTTAAACTATTTCGCATAGGTTCTGAAGCCATGACCTTAAACACGCCTTCACGCAAAAAAAAATATTAAAGAATAATGGGCATGGTGTATACCTAAATAAGGGAGCACCATGAGTAAAAAATGACGAACGGGCATGGTCATGAAACCATGATTAAAAGAGTTTTGTGAATAAAAACTGGGTATGGTGATAACCCGAAAGGGCATCGGGAGTAAAAATGGATGAAAAGGGTGGACATAGCCGAAAGGTTATGGTAAAAGATCTACCAAATAAAAAGAAGTTGGTGAAAACCGTCTCTATGGTGCCGCTTCTCAAGTTCAAGTGAAAATCCGCAAAGGACACTTGGACTAATAAATAGGTTGATGCAGCACTCGTCTCAACAGGCTGCTTCAGCCCTCACTCAAAAGAAGAAAAATCGCTGGTATCATAGTACGGGACTTAAAAAATATGAGCTTCAAGGAAAAGATCCGACAGCCTGAGTCTAGTTGAAAAAAGGACTCGAAAGATAGAAGACTCGTCAAGCCGGCAAGACAAGTCTCATGAGGAAGAACATTATTCCCACGAGGTCACTCTAGAAACAAATACTCCAAAGGTAATAAACTGACAAAGCGAGGGGAGAACCTTCCAGAGATGTCAACTCGTCTAACCGGCACGACCAGACCTTCGGGATCGGCCAATTGAACCTGCCCCAGACTGGACGAAGTAGACGAGACCCATAGTGGTACTCTGAATGTAAAAAGCAAACCTGTTGTAGTAGCAAACAACACCTACCAAAGCAAACCAACGAACCCAGACCAAATGGGAACGATGCCCTTCTACATGGCACTCAATTACCAGATGGGCCTAATTCTGACTAACGACGTCCATACAAAATCCTCAGATTCAGAATCACAAACAGTCGGCACGAAGGTGAGGACTTCGACAAGATCCCTAAAAAAATTCTCTTCCCCCCCTAAAGTCTCCACGAAACGACCGGTGAACAATGCATCTCTACCTCTGAGAAGCTAAGTCACACATTACGTGAATCTCCTTGGCGTTCACGTGGTCTTGTGGCTATTACGAAAAAAGTTAAAGCCGAAGGAATGTTTCCAAATGATTATCCTTCACGTTTCTCTTGCAGCACAACATTCGGTGGGGCAAGCTGTTAGAACGTATTTTTCAGCACCTTGGTCCCTAGTAGGAAACAGGTCAATAAAGCCTACAAAATAGTGGAAATTCTTGACAATCTCATAATGGCCCCAGTACTAGTTAAGATCTTCATCAGCACTTCAAAGAATCACCTGTCGAGTTTCATCATAATCAGACATGTCTAAGGCAGTGAACACAAAGAAACAATTACAGAAAAATCAGTCACTAGTACCTTGAAATGGACCTCGTAACTAACGTTATACTTTTGGTGCATCAAACAGCTGTGGGACCACCGCCATTAGATCTTACATGGTCAAAAACCCCTATGAGTCAAGTTTTGGCTTAATCGGGCACTCCAAGAAAATGTTATTGGTAAAAGACTAATAAGGGGTAGGCTGCACACTATTCTCGTGTGGCCTCACTGCACCAATACACCATTAAAGGTGGTTGTTTTTATAGTCACAGGTAGTCACTTTTGGGGCTTATATCTCACTCATTCCATATCGAATCGCTCCCAAATTTAGTGAGCATGTTCGTCTCATCAAGACGAACAATTTGATATGTGGTACGCCCCGTGATGACTCTTGAGTAGAGAAAAAACCTAAATGAAAGTCGCTGATCCATGAAGGGAGTTGCAGAAAATTCAGCAGTAGCACGCCTTATTCGAGCTGACAGATCACAACGCTCACACACCCGATCGGCACGAAACCAGTTGCATTATGTGCGTGAGGTCCGAAGATATCTCTAGTCTCAACCATGCGTACGATGAACAGTTGGATTTCACACATGAAGGCATCAAATCTATTGTAAATTCTGACTGCCAAACTTCAAGATTCCGGCTAAAAACTCAATACGACAAAATCTTCATCCGGCCATGAAATCATGCTACGTTCATTGCAACATGATCACAACGGCATGCTCAGTTTGATTCAATGAAGAAATCAGGAAGAAACATCAAGGAACAAGTACACAATCGATCCGAAGTTTCAAGATTCATCCAATATTCAAGTCTCATGATTATTCCTTAAAAACATGATTCATAACTCGAAGTTGGTATCAAAATGATCGCCATGTCGATCCCTACAAGAAAATAATAACATTTCGATCAAACAGGCTTCAGAACGACCTCGAGTCAGCCATGGAAGATAATGTAAGTTTTCGGGCAGCAGCAGGGACTGTTTTGAAATTTCACAATTGTTAGGCAGGGGCAAAACAGTCCTTTTATACCCATTTAAAAAATTTCTTTAAATTCAATTAAATTGTAATTATCTTAAGTTCTAGCTAGGTTTTTAGCATACACCCACGTTTTAACCCAATTCTATATAAAATGCAAAGCTAAATTGTAAGGGCCTTCGGTTCATTTTTGGATTGATTCAATAAAATTTCATTTCTGCTTGAGTTTGTGAGTACGTATTGGAGAGGGAGAGAGGAGAGAGAAGAAAAGGGTTGATACCCTTTGAGCAGGTAACTTTCTCTCTCCTCTTCTCTTTCTCTCTCCTCCCCTCTTTCTCTCTCCTCCCCTCTTTATCTCTCCTCCCTTCTTTATCTCTCTTCTTTCTCTCTCCTCTCTTCTCATCTCTATCTCTTTCTCTCACCTCCTCCCTTCTCATCTCTATCTCTTTTTCTCTCTGCTTCTCATCTCTATCTCCATCTGTCCTCTTCTAATGTAAACGACGAGACTCAGCACTAGTTGGTTTTCTCCTTTTGTCACAACTGACGAGGCTTAGTGCCGATTGGTTTTTTCCTGTCACAACTGATAAGGCTTAGCGCCGGTTGGTTTTCTCCTTCCTCTGTCAGTCGTTGAAACCTAACGTCGGTTTGTTTTCTCTCACCTTCTGTCTATCAGTCGGTGAGACCTAATGTCGACTGGTTTTCTCTCTCTTCTGTTATCAATCAACGAAGCTTAGCATCGACTGATCTGCTCTCTCCTCTTTTGTAAGTCTATAAGACCTAATGCCGACTGGTTTTCTCACTCTTTCTATCTGTCAGTCGGTGAAACCTAGGGTCGATGGTCTTCTCTTTCCTCTCTTATCAGTCGACGAAGCCTAGCACTGACTGGTTTTCTCTCCCTTCCTCTGTCAGTCGATGAGACTAAGCGTCGATTGGTTTTCTCTCCCTTCCCCTGTCAGTCAGTGAGACCTAGCGTCAACTAGTTTTCTCTCTCTTCTTCGATTAATCGATGAGACCTAACATCGACTGGTTTTCTCTCCCTTCCCTTGTCAGTCGATGAGACCTAACGTCGACTGGTTTTCTCTCTTCTTCTTTCATTCGGCTAGACCTAGCCCCAACTGGCTCTCTCTCTTCCCTTATTAGTCAGTGAAACCTAGCGTCGACTGATTTTCTCTCTCTTCCCTCTAAAAGCAGTCGGCAATGATTAACCCCGACGGCACCTTCCTTCCCTCTCTCTCCTTTACTCTCTCATCTTTGATACCCTTCTCTTCCTTCCTTCTCCCTCTTTCTTTCTTTCCCTTCTTCTCTTCTTATTCTCTCCTCATAGCCTTAATTTTTCTACTCTTTCGTTGGACTAAGAGGGATTGAGATTAGCCTCTCATGGTAGTCCTGTCATCTAGCCGTAATGTTGTTGTGCCAGGATTACTTGGCCCGCGTTATCGTCATGATAGATTGAACGTCGTACCTAGCTAGTCAGTATTGGTAACAACGTCTAGTAGTAATCTTGTGAGCCAGTCTTAGTTACCGAGCCCACTTTACTACCACGTCAGGTCAATTATCCATTAGCCTAGTCACCGCTCTGATCCTCTCGCTTAGTCAAATTCTTCTGTCCCTTGCCTTTCTTCTCTTCTTCTTTTTAAATGTGCATGCTTATGTATGTTCATCAAAGAAGAAAAGGGTGAGGTCTGACCCACCTGTTTTTTAACCTTTGCCATATATGTGTGTGATTGCAGAAAAGTAGAAAGCAAGAAGAATACAAGTCAAGGGAGGCGATTCCGAACTAAATTTATTACTCGGGGGCTTTCTTCGTGATCTAAGAGGGCGCCCACACGAGTCTGCCCGAGGAAGTCTTGAACCCACCTTTAAAGTTGTCGAGTTTAGATCTTACCAAAGTCTAGATTCTAGAACCCAGCCAAAAGCAATTACCATGTCAATCACTCAAGGCGACCATGATGACTGGTCCATGGCCGACTCTATGCCTAACTTGCCAAAACCTAGGGACCAGTATGTTGTATTCCCTTGGAGTTATCTACAGACCTCAGGACAATCCATTATCCAACACCCATGTCTTCAATTAAAGGAAGAGTCCCAAGTATCCACTCCTAATCCTGAGATGCGTTTGGCCCAAAAAGCCGACTCTATCCAAAAAACCTTGAATAGTTAGGGAGTCCGACCATGCATCGTCCTACAGGGGATTTTAAGCAACCAAAGTAGAAGTCGAGTGAGGGAAGAAATTCATGCAACATCTAAAGCCAACTCCCATAGCTCAAACCAAGATAATTATGAGGTGCAACGATCTCAAAACTAAGACCCACCTAGGTCTACGGGATCTAACCCAACCTCGAACCACCATAGTGCAGCTCATGATGTCCAGAACTCTGTATGAAGCAGAGGTGTCCCTTAGGTGAGATAAGTGTCCAAGCTGCCCTCAAAAGTCTTGTTGACCTAGGTTACACTGTTCATACCCCAGTGTTCGGGTCGATCCCAAACCAAGTTAGTCGTATAGGTCAACCCTTAGCACAGCCGATTCTTCAATCGGTCCCTCTGGTTCATCCAGTCCAACAAACCGTGCAACTTTTGCAATCGGTGGCGACACCTCTGGGTCAGTACACTCCTTAGGCCCCAATGTATTAAACCGCCCCGGTGCCTGTGGCTCATCAATCTCCGACCCATACAGACCAACATATACCCCAAGTCTCAACTTATCAGTCTAAACTTGGGAACCCACCAACTGGCTGGCCTACTGCCATGTCATATACTCAATAAGAAGGCACCTAAAAAGCAATGCAAGATATGCTTGTAAGAATGGGTATGCATGAAATTCTACCCCCAAAGGCTTCATGAGACCCATGGAGGCATGAAAGATCTTCCTCTAGGATTTGTCGTCCCAGAATTTAGAAACAAGTTCAATGGGAAGAGCGATCCAGATACTCACGTCCAAACATACCTCCTCTCCATTAGAACTTTGCGACACATGCCTAACCAACTGAAGGACATCTTTTCACAAACATTGACCGGTGAGGCCTTGAACTAGCATCAGAAAGCAATGTCCGCTCGACAACACATCATTCCAAAGGAAATATTCAACCTATTCTTCTCTCATTACGGCGGGTCGACACCGATACCTCTCTCCTTGGGCGAACTCAGTGAAACAAAACAAAACCCAGGGGAATCCTTCGAGGATATCATTGGTCGATTCGGTGAGGCGGTAATGCGGGTCATAGAATGTCGACTTATAGACCCAACCAAGATCTTCATAATCTTTGAGAATGCTGCTCCCGAGCCAGCCAATGTCTTATCCTCTACTCTTTCGACTCCATGACTGAGCGGGTGGTGCGACATGAAAGGGTTAGAGGGACACCCCTCAGAACCAAGCCCGACAACAAGCCGATAACAACTCCCCAAAATAAGAACAAAAACAAGACGAATGCTTCCGATCAGGTTAATGAGATCATCATTAACGAATCGGCCCAAGGTTTAGCTACTCAATGCAATAATCAGAATCAAAACTGAAGGGGTCAGCCTAGAGTCAATGCTCAAAATAATAATCAAAGTTGAAAGGATAATTTCACCCCTCTCAAAGACCAATTAGAAAAAGTGTTGGAATTACTCTTGGCTAAGAATATGGTTTATCTCCCGCCACCATCTGAACCACCATTTCAAGTCACGGATAAGAGAAGGTGGTGCAAATGGCATCAAAACCATGCTCATGATACTCAAAACTACAGATGTTTGAAATGGGTGATTCAAGGGTTAATCAATAGGGGGGATGTCACTGTCGCACCTATAAATCAACCTGTCGAAAAGCCTAATCAAAAGATGAGTATCTTCACAAATCCTTTCCTTAAAAATATGGTAACAACGACCGAAAAGCCAGGAGCTCAAGACAACTCAAAAGAGAACATAGTTATTCACGTTATTAAGTGTGGAGACGAAGAAGAGGATCCCAATCAGTTCATATTGGCTTGTGATCATCACTTTCAAGAACCCGAAGAAGATCTTTTGAGCCTCCTAAGAGGAAGCCCATCTTCTCCAAACCTCGATAACCTTCTCAAATGGGACCAAGATAAAGAATATGACAAACTAGAGATTGATACAGTCAGGACCAATGAAAAGGTGTCATCTTCCAAATAAGGGGTCAACACCCCAAAGTCTCCCATTACTCTTGCTAGGGCTGACCCTATCGAGCTTCAGGCAGGCGAGGTTGAACCTTAATTTGAAGAGGTCGAGTGTTTAAACTCATTCAATTGATGGTTGATTCTCTTGATGAAAGAATGGAAAACACCTCAAAAGCCAAACAACCAGCAGGGGCGGCAGATCCCGAGTCGAATAAAGAAACTCAAGGATCTGCAACCACCTATGATCTATCGACTCATCTCAGGAAGATCCAGGCTCAAATCTCCATCTTGGAGCTACTTGCCAACTCACTACCACACAGAGCCCAGATCAAAAGGGTTCTCGCTAAGACACACATTCCGAGCAACACACAGCCGAATGAGTTTTGCAGAATGATCAACCAATTGATGGCACCAATGCTAATCATGTTCACAGACGATGACCTCCCGATGAGCTTCAACCGACTCCATGTCAAACCTCTACGCATCACCATTTTCATGTAAGGATATGAAATACGTAAAGTGCTTGTTGATAATGGGGCATCCTTAAACATATGCCCTATGAAAATAGTGAAGTAGATAGGAAAAAGCTCGGATGACTTCGAGCCGTGTTAACTAACTATCGCCTCATGCCACGGGACCAAATGACAAGCTGAAGGCATACTACCTCTCTCACTCAAGATCGGCCCTACCATCCAAGTGATAAAGTTTTATGTCTTTGACATAAAGCCTTGTTTCAACTTGTTGTTCAGAAGACCATGGCTGCATGAAAACCTCGTGGTCGCCTTTACACTCCATCAATGCCTCAAATTTCCAACTAAAAATAGTGTCACAAAGGTATGTGTTGAACCCCCTGTTTTTCTCAATCCTAGTATACATAATGGGAACCTAGTTGTAGGAGTCGAGCTCGGAAAAATCCCGCTCGCTTCCTTCGAGCAAGCTGATTTTGCCACCTTACGCCTAGAGGCTGGCGACCCTGTTCTTAAAATTTTGTAAATTTCTGCATCGATGGATGACACTATCCAATGTCAACATCGATACAATTTCAGGTCCCTTGAAGCTTTGCACATGCTCTTCTCCGAAGGATTCCAACCAAGCCAAGGCTTGGGTAGTGAAGGGGCAAGGCGTAATAGAGGCAATCTCTAAATCATTCAAAGCCAAAACTGAAAAAAGAGATCAAAGAGGTCTCAGGTGTTCTCTCACCTTATTGCAAAGTTGGATGAAGCCTTCAAGCTATCCTGGCTTCGTATCTGGAGGCATTCAAAGCCTCGATCCTCTTGATGCCCGTCCTTCAAAATGGCCTAAGGTGATTCTTGAATCCCCAATGGGGAATAACTCTTCTTCCACATCTCAACACATACAAGAACTGGAAATTGATGACCTTTTTGAAGACCTGGATTTGAAGGTATGCACAATCGCCTCTAACACAACCAAGCATACTCATCCACCGATTCAAACCTAAGAACAGAATTTGTTGATGACTCCCCTATCTTGAGAATCGCTGAAAGCGTACCAGCGGCACCTTCAAGTCTCGGTGCCAAAAAACGGATTGGCGCAAGGTGGCCATCTAACCACCCTGCACGTCTAGTCCCCAACATTTCTCTCGCGAGTCTCATAAGGGACACCTCTTGTGTTATTTCAAAAACTGTAAAAAAATCAAAACATGATAAAACTGATTATAATGAAAAATAATTTTAAAAAATGGCGAACACTCAAGTTAGCCCGATAACAGTGTACAATACCTAGGATGACGAATTGGATGACAAAAACGAAGATCAAGAGAGCTAAGAGTACGATGAAATCCCTCAACCTAAGGAACTTACTTCCTATGTTGAGCAATTGAAGAAAAGGTTCGATGATGACCCAACAGCTATCATCGAAGAGACGATCGACATAAACCTAGGAACTGAGAAGCACCTAAGGTTAACCAAGATTGGAACCTCCCTATCTCCTAAGGAGCGAGAAAATATGATTTCCTTTGTCAAGGAATATCGTGATTTCTTCGCTTGGTCATATGATGATATGCCATGGCTAGATCCCACCTTGGTGCAACATCACCTAATATTCAATTAAGGGGCCAAGCCTGTAAAGCAGAAACTCCGACGTCAGAAGACCCACCTTAAGTTTGAAATTAAAGAAGAAATTGTCAAGTTACTCAAAGCGAAGTTCATTACCCGTGTCGATTACTCAGAACAGTTGGCCAACATAGTGTCGTACCCAAGAAAGACGGGAGGATCCAAGTGTGTGTTGACTACAGAGACCTCAACAAGGCATGCCCAAAGAACAATTTTCCATTACCAAACATAGATGCCTTGGTCGACAACACTATGGGGCACGATATGTTGTCATTCATGGATTACTTCTCAGGTTACAACCCAATCTTCATGGCAAAAGAAGACCAGATCAAGACTTCGTTCATAACGCAATGGGGTACTTACTGCTACAAAGTCATGCCCTTCGGCCTCACAAATGCAGGGGCAACTTATCAGCTGGCAATGACTAGCATCTTCCATGACTTAATGCACACCATCATGGAAGACTATGTCGACGACATTCTGGTCAAGTCGAAGACCATGCTTGATCATCTCACCATCCTGAGAACCATTTTCGAAAGGTTCCAGAAACATCAACTCAAACTCAATCCAAAAAATGTGCCTTTGGGGATGAATCTAGAAAATTACTAGGCTCTATAGTAAGCTAAAGAGGCATTAAGGTGGACCCATCCAAAATAGGAGCCATCACGTAAATACCCTCTCCTCAAAACATCAGAGAAATTCAAGGGCTGCAAGGTCGCATACTAGCCATAAGGTGTTTCATATCACAACTAGTAGACAAGTGCACGCCGTTTAATAGACTACTCAAGAAAGATACCCGTTTTATATGGAATAATGAGTGTCAAGAAGCGTTTGATAAAATCAAGGACTACCTCACCAAACCTCCCATCCTTAGTCCTCCTAGTCCAGACAAACCCCTGTTCTTATACATATCAGTGAGAGACAAGACCAAGGGGGCAATGTTAGGACAATACGATGACCATGAAAAATAAAAAATGATATACTACATCAGCAAGACTATGGTGGACAATGAGACAAGATACACTGATGTGGAGAAGCATTGCTTGACACGTGTGGCCCATGCAGAAGTTAAGACACTATGTCTTATCTCATTCAGTCAAGCTCATCTCAAAAATAGACCCACTCAAGTACCTATTGGAGAGACCAGTCCTGAACGGACATTAAGCGAAGTGGAGAATGCTATTGAGCGAGTTCAAGATCGAATATATTACTAGAAAATCGATCAAAGGACAAGCCATTGCTAACCACTTAGCTGAACACGCACTGTCAGATAACACTCACATCAACACAGATCTCCCTGATGAGAACCTCTTCACAATTGAGGAATTAATTTGGGAGTTATACTTCAATGGTACAAGGAATGAATACGGGTTAGGTATAGGTGTCATACTATGCTCACCCAAGAAGATTTTAATGACAACAGCCATCAGATTGAATTTCCCATGTACCAATAATGTTGTTGAATATGAAGCCTTGATAGCCGAGCTCGAGAACGCCATGGGAATGAAAATCCAACAAATACGAGTGATTGGTGACTCCTTATTCGTCATAAACCAAGTTCAAGAGATTTTGGAAGGTGAAAGAAGAAAAGCTCAAGCCCTATCTAGAAAAGGTGGAAAAGATGATGATCATATTTCAATAAAATCACCTTTCGGCATGCAACTAGGTAACATAATCGGTTCGTTGACGCCCTTACAATCCTTGCTTCAATGGTTGATATTCCTCCAGAAATCACCACACTATCATTCTATATCAGGAACAAACATGATACTTCCCCACCAAGGATCGAAGAGGAAATAGAGTAAGAAAATGAGAATGATGGGGAAGTGTCTCTCGTGTCTTCAAATGAGCTAGTTAAGGCAAAACCATGACTCCACGATGTTTTGTCCTTGCTGAAAGATGGATTATACCCTGAAGGAGCCACCAAAAAGGATAAAGAAACCCTTCGAAGGTTTTCTATGGGATTCTTAGTAAGAGGTGATCTCTTGTTCAAAAAGTCCTTTGATGGCATCATTCTGCGGTGTCTTGATTAGCCAAAAATCAACCTAGTACTGACAAAGTTACACAATAAAGGAGGTCATTCTGGCACAGTCGCCTTAGCTTAGAAAATCAGGCACCAAGGCTATTACTGGACTACCATAGCTGAAGATTGTTGGAAGTTCATAAAGATGTGTCCCAAATGTCAGCTTTATAGAGACCTCATCCATACACCGTCTGTACCACTCAACTCAACACCGCCTGTATGGCCCTTTGCCATGTTGGGTCTTGAAATAATCATAATGATCTCACCAAAAGCCTCAAACGGCCACCGTTTTATATTAATTTCTACAAAGTACACCAAATGGGTAGAGGCCACATCATTTGTCAAAATTGAGGGACAAAATGTTGCCTGTTTCACAAAGAACAATATTATATTCAGGTTCGGTGCTCCTGAGTCAATCATTAATGACAATGGATCCAACATCAAAAATGAAAAGGTCTCTAAGGTGTGCAAAAATTTTGGGATAACGTAAAAATTCTCCTCACCTTACTACCCTCAAGGAAATGGACACGCAGAGGCTACAAAAAAAGGACTTCTCTTAATTATAGACAGAATAATAGAAGGTGGCAAAGATTGGCATGAAAAGCTAAATGACGTGTTATGGGCCTACCGGACAGTTGAGAAGAATCCTACTGGCATGATCGCGTACTCATTGGTGTATGGTATGGAAGCAGTGTTACTCATTGAGTTGACATACCATCTCTCCGAGTACTTATTCATAAAGATTCAGATGAGGAACAAAAGATCGAAGTATGAATCGCAGCCCTCGTTAATTTGGATGAAAGACGACTACGAGCAACACAAAATATTGTTGCTTACCAGCATAGAATCGAGAGGCATGTTCCTTTATAGTTCAGGGAAGGGGACATGGTATTAAAAAAAATCTTCCACACTTCTGTAAACCCATACCCTTTAGAAAAGTTCAAACCTAATTGGGAGGGTCCATTCGTGGTCACCCGAGTGCACACAGGAAATTCTTATAAGATCAAGAATCAGGAGAGGTGCGAGCTTGTTTATAGTGCAAAATCAAAGAGATCTTTAGAGAAAGATCCATCATATATAAACACCACAAACTGATTTTAAAAGAAGATGATAGAGAATTTAGGGAAAATCAAAGTACCGAGCTGATCTATTCTCAGATCAGTGGCAGGGCTAGCATTAATCCGAATATGAAACATGAAATAAAAAGCAATAAAAACTAATCTGATCAAATTAAAATAAGATAAAAGAAGAAAATAATTAATAAAAGAGTAAGAAATGATACCAAACCGAACCAGATGGCCCAGGACTCCTGAGCCTTCGAGGGCTCGCCCGTATCAGAACCGGTGCCCTCTTTGTCTCTCTTTCTCCAAGTGGTTATCAAGCCTTCACCTGGTTGAATGGTTTTTCTGATCTAAAGATAGCTTAGAAATAGGGTTTCTTAGGTTAGGTTTTTGTTTCTCAGGGCTCTCTCTCTAATTTCTGGCTTCCCACATCTCAGTTCCCTCCTTTTAACCTACACGTCCCCCCTTTTTAAGAGGTGTCCCTAGTCTCCCACATGCCACATCCTTCCTAAACAAACGAACCTCAATTTTATTTTTCTTAGAGACCTAATAGGGATGTATAATAGCTAACTACTAAAACATGGAGATTTGCTAGGTGTGGAATGGATAACTACTAAAAGCTGCGGATTTGCTAGGTGTAGAATGGATAAATACTAAAAGCTAGGGATTTGCTAGGTTTGGATCATAGGATGGGACCATGGATTGTGGTGGTCTATGGTTTAAGGGTCTACTAAAATAGTGTGGTCCTATGGAATTAGGAAAATCATGGAATTTGCCAATTTTAAAATGGGGTGTATCCAAAAGCCCCTCTTTGACACTCTCTGTCCTTCGAGGGACAAGTGAGTGGCAAAGAAGTATACACTCTTTGGCGCTCCCTATCCTTCGAGGGGTATGTAAACGTCAAAGATAATGCAGACATTTTAAATTTCTTTATGAGGTTATGTGGTCAGAGGGCACACCAACTAATCCTTGCTCACCCACCTAGGGCATTTTTCCTCCTAGGGTTTTCGGTGTGATATGTCGATGAGTTACACAATCTTGAAAATCGAGTTGGATTTTTTGGCCTTGCCACTTAACTTCAGGGGTTTTCACAATTTCAAATTCTTAAAACTAGCATTTCCTTTGATTTCATTAGGATTTCTTAAGGCTTTCTATAGGTTTTTCCTATTTGGGAAAAGGTTTGTATGGGAAAAAGGCTTGTCTGGCTAATTCTGAAGAGAGAGAGATGAAGAGATGAGGCGACAACGTGGTAAATCATCATTTATGGGTGTCCAAGCTCCTTCGTTTTAGAATATGCTTTAGATATTTTTAAAAGAGGAAGAGATTCGAAATAGAACCCAGAGCAAGGACAGATTGCGATTTTAACAAAGAAATTAAAATTTTTGAAAAAATAGACATATAGTGAAAATTTTGAAAGGACAAATATATTTTGTAAAACAAATTTTGATTAGTAGTTTTAAGTCCTACAACCATAGAGCCGTCTAAGCAGTTTAACGTTATGCAGTATACTCATACAACCGTGGAGTTTTTATTATTTTTCATTATTATTACTATTATTTTTTTGATGCCCCTATTGGGGCTTACAGTTTAACCACTTGTGACCCCTTTGGTGGACCCTATGTGAGCATATCAAGTCTTTGCTTGAATCTTCGGGATGAGGAATCATAAGGTATTTCCTTGTCTTCCAACCTCAGCTCTTGCATTTCAATGCAAATGAGAGTTCTTTGAAGCTTTCGAGCAAAGCATAGTCTGCAAAATATAGGATACTACCCCTGGGTGTTCAGAATCTCTTTGGATTTTCGATTTCGTTCCTACACCTTTCAAAGCTCCAAATGATCGAGGACCTAAACAATGTTCCATCAGGCTAATGCTCATTGATTTTTCTCTTGACAACATTTTGACTCGGTAAGAAGGAAGATAAGATGTTTAAAGAGAAAGGACTTTGGAGAATAGAAGGAAGAAGAGAACTTCTTCTTTTTCATCACCCTGGAGTCCTTTACAAGTGTTCAACCCAGTAGCCTTTTTTCTAACGCTTGGGGTTCCTTTCGAATTTTCAGCCCAACGGATTTTTTTTTTTATCGCTCCGGGGTCGCTTTCAGGTGTTCAGCCCAGTAGATTTTTTCCAATTCTTGGGGTTCCTTTTGGATTTTCAGCCCGGGAAATTTTTATTTATTTATTTTGAAGAAGAAAATAATGACAAAGGAAGAGGGGAAGGAGGAAGAAGAGTCAAGGGTGCCCCTGTTTTTTTTTTTTTTTGACAATTAGCCATAAGATCATGAAAGAATTCGATCATCTTTCCCTCCTCCAAGTGGCAGGGAGGTTCCAATATCAGTCTTCTTCTGATTTCCCTTAACCTAGGTTGGCATCCAAAATCTCTTTGATAATGGCTGCTGAATCTCCATTGAACTTTTCCTTTAAACTGCTCCACTTGAACCTTGATTTTGCCTTTAAACTGCTCCACAAATAAGTTCATTAGGGTTTTCCTGTTAATGGAGTACTTTATGTTACACATTAGGCATTAATTCCTTTTGAAGTGTGAGACATGACTGCCTCATTTGATTATTTGTAGGGGTGAGTGATCACCCAACTCCTTTTGGTTATCTTTATCATTGCAAATTTCAAATTGCTTTTCGGAGGTTAACTCCGTGGTAGGCTCCTTCTCAATGCTCGAGCTTAGGTGAGACTCTCACACAAGAGGAGTGGTTGAGTTGTATTAGATGGCCTTACGGCATGTTGGGAGTCAACGAATAAGATTTCAATCTCATTAGTTGCCCCTGTTGTATTAAATGGCCTTATGACGTGTTGGGAATCAACAAATCAATCTCATTAGTTACCTCTATTGTATACTCTTCAAGAGAGGAGTTTGCCCCTATTGAATATTTTGATGGGGTTGCCCCTGCAGGGCTTTCTGTTCCGTTGGGAACTTGTTATTCACAGGATGAATTCTCTTGACATGGTGGTGCTCCGGTTATCAAAGTTGTGCTTATGTCATTAATGAACTTTAGAGAGCCTGCTTCTTGAGGGGGTAACATCGTCTGATTTTCAATTTCCAATTCTTAAACCCAGATTGGTGGATCATTCAAGAAATCTTGTGAAGGTGGCCCGGGTGGCCCCCTTTGAATTTCCAAAGGTTTGAGCTCTATCAACTTTAGTGAAGATGTCAAATCTTTGACAATAGTCAAATTTGAGCTCATTGCTTCTCCATCATCTATAACTGCGTTCACCTCGAGATGACTCGGTTAAATCCTCTAAGCTTGGCTTCTCATCCCATATAGGTGGGTTAGCGAAGAAGTTTAGTGAAGTTGGCCCAGGTGGGCCCCTTAGAATTTCAAAACGTTCATCTTCTTTTATATTTGAGGTGTTGGCCCCTTATTTGGAAGCGTAATGGGAGACTTTGGGGTGTTGACCCCTTGTTTGGAAGATGATCCCTTCTCGTTGATCTAGATCACATCAATTTCAAACACGTCATCCTCATCATATTGATCCCACTTAAGTGGGCCCCCTCACGAGTTATTGTCCTAAAATTAAGGTTTTTCTTGTTGTTATGGGATTGGGAATTCATAGCTTCAAAACCTTGGTTGAGCTTATGCTCGAGTTCATATTGCTCTTACGAGTTTGATTCATTGCCACATACGTATGAACCATTTGTTGTATTAACTTTGAAGTACGTGCTGAAGGGTTCGTATGCCCTAGTGGGACTCTTGATGATGGGGATTTCTTGTGCCATTTTTTGGAGTGTATCTTAGAGAGGAATTCCATATGCAATACCCCTTTCTTCGATTGTGGGCTTAGAGCTAAGGCTATCATCACTGCTTTGATCTTGAGTATCCTTAGTCATTAACTCCTAAGTGAGGTTATGCTGGTTTTGTTCTTCATATACTGGACTTTCCAATTGATTTTTTCTTGTGCTCCAAGAACTTTGCGGATGTTCTTCGGGTTTGGGCACGGCTTGTGATTCTCCTGATTAATTAGGTTGACATCAATATTTTTTGTCAAGACATCTAGAGTTTCTGATTCTTCTTTGCCGTCAACATCTTCCTTTTTGAAACTTATCATGCCGTTATCGATGAGATCTTGAACTCTATGTCTAAAAGCTCTACATTCCTCAGTGACATGGGCATAGTTTTGATGCCAATCCATCGAGATGTATCGCCTCCATGGAAAGGAAGAATCTTGGCTGCTGTCAGTAATTCTATGAGCCTTGCCTTAAGCAACTTCTTGATGACATTGATCATAGGCTCATCAATGGGAGTGAATTCCCTTGGTGTGGAAGTCTGCATTCTCCATGTGGTAGAATAAATTTTTGTCCTTTCTTGTGAGTGGTTTGTAGAAGGGTTGCTTTTCTCGATCGTGTTCACTTCTCTTTCTTGAGAGGGTTTTTTGGCTGCGGTTTTATCTTCCTTGGCTCACTCATATCGCAATATTCTTTCAAGCATAACATCAAATGAGTAAGGGACTGGCCCCATACTGAAGAACATGACATATTCTAGAGTCATGTTCTCTAATGCCATGCTTACCTTCACGGCTTCAGAAAGTGATGTTTCAATAACTCGCATAGCGGCCTCTCTAAATCTGGTTATGAACAGGGAAGGAGACTCACCCGACTTCTGCTTGGTGGAACTCAACTCACCAACGGTAACAGGTCTTGGCCTTCCTCTGCTATAACGGGAGGAAAATTACCTGAACATTTCATTAAGAGTTGTTTGAGGGTTATCGTTCATGAATCTTCAGTGTCACATCAAGGGTTCTTCTGATAAGCTATGCTAGAATATGACCTTAAGTTGGTTGGGTCGGTCTTGTAGTGTGTGGACCATCAATAAGTAGGCGTTGATGTGTGCCTTAGGATCCCCTTTCCCTGAAAATATGTTTATGAACTGTGGCATCACAAACCCCATTGGTAGATCTTCTAGGTTTCCCATAATTTCTTGTACATAAGCTTTAGGAGTTGATAAATCCCGTATTCCCATTTTCTCTAAAGAGTCTTAGAGGTGTTTGATACAAGCAACTTGAACCGTCGTTATAGCTGTGAGCAGGCTCGGTTGTATGGTCAGTGGAACCTAACTTTGTGGTATGTGGCTCGTATAAACTGGTTGTGGGGCCCATGTAGCGGGTTGCCGCAAGGACTGAGCCTGAGGAATGTGTTGAACTTGATGTGTCAATTGTCGGCTTGTAGACTCAAACGAGTTGAATTGGGTCAGACTATACCCATTACTCAGAGGTTGCACACCTTGGTCAACGCCGTGGGTGTAACACCACGAGTGACGAGTAGCGCCATGTGTGAAGTTAAAGAGAGGCATTGCCATTTGGAGAAGAGAGAAGAGTCGGGGGCAACGCCGTTTGGAAGAGAAGAAAGAGCAACGCTGTGTTTGGCACTACTGTGCATGAAGTAAAACTGCCACCTGCCCGCCACACACGCTCCACTTGTCCTCATGTTTTCCACTTGTCCAGCTTGGGCTGCCACCCAGCCAGCAATACTTAAGCCTTCCCGCTCACTCTGACTTCACTTCTTTTCTTCTTCATCTCTCTCTCTCTAAGACAAAAACTTGGTGAAGTTCTCTCCCTCACTGTTGGAGCAGCCATTGTTGGAGTTGAAGAAGACTGCAAAAGAAGATTTAGATGGCACCATTGATGTTTGAGTAAGTGGATCCACCACCATTGCACTACTATCATGAGAATACATGAAATTGATTGCCTACAAGATGAGTAATAAAAAGTGAATATATTGTAGTGATTCCTATGCCCTGTTTCACTAAAATTCGTTCCTTTTCTCTATGATGAATTTTGGTGCCAAAAAATGAATGTATGGCTTACAAATTCTGTAGAAAATGTATGTTTATGTGTTTATATTGTGAAGGAACATTTATTATGATGTTATTCACTATGAATTGAACATTATGGAACATGTTCTTGAGCCATGTAAAGTGTTACTGTGAAATTCCAAGAACATGTATGTTTTTATAAGAGGCTTTTGAACAGTCAAATGAGGTCCAATTGACCTCAAATCACTGCCATTAGAAAGATATGTGAGTCTAGTAAAATTTTCATGTTTTCCCATTTTGAAATTCCTTACAAAAGTGAAGTTATGTTCCAAAATATATAAGTATGCCACTGTTGGTTGTTCTCCCTGGATATTTCTATTGTCACTCGATGTGGCAAGCCCGGCCATTTAATTGAGAACTACCTGATGACGAAGCTCGAAGCCAGACCAAGGACTCAAGGATGGGTATTTGCACTTATGTAGCAGGGAGCTAAAGTCTCCACCTCAGTGATTAGAGGTACGCTTTTTCTTAGTAGTAGAGAAGCTAAAATCTTGATTGACCTTGAGTCCTCTCACTCTTTTGTTGCACCTCATTTTGCATGTCATCTAAATATTGAACATTCATTTCTAGACTACACCTTAGTAGTGTGCACGCTTGTGGGGGATTCGATGGAAACTGGTATGGTATACTAACAGTGTAAGGTTTTGCTAAAGAGGTGTGCCTTGCCCATAGACTTGATACTTTTAAATATTCAGGATTTTGATGTTATTTTGGGCATGGACTGGCTATCCACACACAGTGCCACTGTTGACTATTATGATAAAACTGTGACCTTTAGACGCCATAACGTTCCTGAACTGCACTTTGTGGGTATCAGGGATGCTCCCCCTCTACACTTTATTTCTTCCCTTTGGGCTTCCCGTTGTCTAGCCAAAATATGTGTTGGATACTTAGCCTATGTAGTAGAGAATCGAGACGTCCAGTCCAAGTTAGAAGAGATACCTATGGTAAGAGAGTACCCATAAGGTTTCCCAGAGGAGTTGACCTCTTTGCCTCCAGTCAGGGAAATTGAGTTTGTGATAGATGTGGTCCTTGGTATTGCTCCCATCTTAAAGGCCCCATATAGGATGACCCCGGCGGAACTGAAAGAGCTAAAAGAACAGTTGCAGGAGTTGTTAGAGAAGGGGTCCATCCGACCTAGTGTATCGCCTTGGGGTGCACTGGTTCTTTTTGTGAAGAAGAAGGATGGGTCCATGAGACTTTGTATAGACTATAGGAAGTTGAATCAAATAACAATGAAAATTAAGTACCCTATGCTCAGGATTGATGACGTTTTCGATCAGCATCAAGGTGTCCAAGTGTTCTCCAAAATCGATATTTGAACGGGCTATCATCAACTGCATGTCAAGGAGGAAGATATCCTCAAGACCGCCTTCAAAACCTGATATGGCCATTATGAGGTTTTAGTAATTCCATTTGGACTGATTAATGCCCCAGCTGTCTTCATGGACCTGATGAATAGAATTTTTAGACCATTTCTGGATGATTTTGTTATGGTATTTATTGATGACATTCTAATATATTCAAAGAGCCTCAAGGAGCATGAGCAGCATCTAAGAGTGGTCCTTCAAGCTTTAAAGTCAGAAACATTATATGGCAAGCTGAGCAAGAGTGAGTTTTGTCTTCCTAGTGTGGCCTTTCTTAGGCACATTGCTTATAAGGACGAGGTTGCTATCGACCCTTCTAAGATTGAAGTTGTACTCAAGTGGGGAAGACCGATGACTGTGACAGAAGTCCATAGTTTTTTGAGAATAGCAGGGTATTATAGACGCTCTGTATAAGGATTTTCAAAGATCACGCTCCCTCTGACTCGCTAAACCAAAAGGATGTGAGATTTGTGTGGTCAGATGACTATGAGAGAAGCTTTCAAGAGTTAAAGAAGAGACTGACCACGGTTCTGATACTGACGTTACCCGAAGGGAATGAGGACTTTACAGTCTATACCGACGCCTCTCATAAAGGGCTCGTGTGTGTACTTATGCAGCGAGGGAAGGTCATTGCATATGCCTCCAGATAGTTAGAGCCGTATGAATAGAATTACCCAACTCATGATTTAGAGCTTACGGCTATAGTATTTGCCTTGAAACTCTGGAGACACTACCTTTATGGAGCCCAATTTAAGGTGTTTACGGATCATAAGAGCCTCAGGTACCTGTTATCCCAAAAAGAGTTGAATATGCGACAAAGGAGATGGGTAAACCTGTTGAAATATTATGATTGTACCATTCAGTATCACCCAGGCAAGAATAATGTAGTAGCGGATGCTCTGAGCAGGAAGCCCGTAATATCAATGGCTCATCTATTGGTCTGAGAGATGAAATTATTAGAAGATGTAGTGGGATGGCATCCAGCTCTGCCCCTATGTGATAGGGTAAGTATGACAGCTTGTATAAGGGTAGAACCCCATCTTTTTCAATAAATCCAGGTGGCACAAAAGAAGGATCCGCTCTTGTTATGCTATACATCCTGGGGGTAATAAGATGCATTAGGACTTGAATAAACTTTCTGGTGGAATGACATGAAGAGAGAAGTAACGCTATTTGTTTTCCAGTGTTTGACATTTTAGCAAGTGAAAGGTGAGTATTAGAAACCTACTAAGTTGTTGTAGACCTTGCCCATGCCGGAATGGAAATGGGAACACATTGCTATGGACTTTGTCTCCGGTTTGCCTGAAATGGGTTCTGAGAGTGATAGCATTTAGGTTGATGTGGACCGACTGACCAAAGCTGCCCACTTTTACCGATCCGCACGACCTACACCTTGGATAAACTGACCCAATTATACATCAAGGAGATAGTGAGGTTGCATGGAATACATGTCAGCATCGTGTCCGACAGGGGCACTAGTTCACCTCTAGATTTTGAGCTAGTCTACAATTAGCCTTGGGAATGAGTCTTACTTTTAACACTACCTTTCACCCCCAGACTGATGGGCAATCAGAGAGAACCATTCAGACCTTGGAGGATATGTTAAGGGATTGTGTTATTGAATTTAAAGGAAGCTGGGATAATTATTTGCCTCTGATAGAGTTTGCCTATAACAACAGATTCCAAGCTAGTATTGAGATGGCGCCTTTTGAGGCCCTGTATGAGCGAATGTGTAGGTTACTTATATGTTGGGACGAGATTGGTGAAAGGAGCTTTTAGAGTCAGAAATTGTTCAAGTGACCTCAGAGAAGATTTATTTGATTTGAGAAAGGCTCAGAATAGCTCAGAGTGGGCATAAGAGTTATGCCGATAACCGAAGAAGAGACTTCGACTTTGAGGTAGGTGATTGGGTATTCTTAAAGGTGTTGCCAGCTAAGGGAGTTATGATATTTGGTAAGAAAGAAAACTTGAGTCCATGTTATATTGGACCTTTCGACATTCTAGGAAAAGTTGGAGGCGTGGCATATCGACTTGCCCTACCACCAGAGTGAGCAAACATCCACAACGTCTTTCATGTATTTTTATTGAGGAAGTATCAGCCCGACCCATCACATGTTTCTGAGATACGAACCGATTCCGATCAGAGAAAAGCTAACCTTCATCGAGCGACCAATTGAGATATTGGACAGGAGGGTGCAGGTGTTGGGTAACAAGGAGATCCCTCTGGTTCGAGTGTTATGGCAATACCATTCCCAGGAGGAGTCGACTTGGGAATGGGAAGATGTGATCAGGGATAAGAAACCCAGTTTGTTTGATTAGTAGAGGTATGATTTTGAGGGAAAAATCCTTTTTAAGGGGGGGATGATGTAAGGACCACGACTTTCTGACGTGTTGAAGTATGCTGGCAAGTCGCAGGCACAAGTCAGTCGTTGTGCTCAGTAGAGAGAGAGAGAGAGAGAGAGAGGTTGTGCACAATAGGAGAGAGAAAGTCAATCGTCATGTGCGCAAGAAATGTTGCTGCACGCGACACCACCGAGCGCGTCACTGCCACGCGTGACACCGTTGAGCGCATCACTACCTCGTTCCACTGTCTAGGGAAACTCTCTTGCATGCTTCTTGCATGACTCTTGGCACATGCATGCCCCATTGTTGCTACTTGTATGCCATGAAAGCCACTTGGAAGCTATTGTTTGCCACTTGTAACCCCTTGACTTGCCACCTATTTAGTCTATTTTCAGAAATCCTTTTAGTCTATTTTCAGAAAGAAAAAACCCCATATCAATATTTTGTTTGATTGGAAAGTTAGGAGCCATTTTCTAGACTATGCCAGGATTGTGAAGAAATTCCAAGAACTTTACATGTTTTTGTAATGAATCTTTTACTGCCCATTTCATATCCAAATGAGCTCAAACTAATTTTAAATGAAATATAAGTGATTCTACTTCAAAAATGGCTTTAAAACCATGTCATAATTCTTTATGGTTTAGAAATTATACTCCTTTTTCTGTAAAGCTGTCACTAAATTGATTGCAGGAAATTCCAAAACTGTTACAAGTTTTTGTATTGAACTGTTTACCAACCAAATCAGGTCAAAATGAGTGTAAACCACTTTTAAATGAAATATAACTGAGTCTACCACAAAAATAGTTTTGGAACTATATCACAATTCTCTATGGTTTGGAAATTATACTCATTTTTCTATAAAGGTGTCACTGTTGTGATAACAGGAAATTTCAGAACTATTACACATTTTTGTATTAAACTGTTTACTGACCAAATCATGTCCAAATGAGCCTAATGATTTGTATTTTTCTCTAGGTATATATGTGTACATTAAAGTATGCTCGATAGTGATAAGAATGCCTGATAATGAGACAGGCTCTGTTATGATATGAAAGTGTGTTGTAAGGTGTGCCCTGTAATGACATGTGGATATGACTATGATGCACATCCTATAGTGATATGTGTGCATGATTATGAGACAAGCTAAGCGATATGTGATTGCTCAGCATACCTTGAAGAATCTGCTCAAAAAAGAAAGTGCTCTGATGTGAATCTCATAAGCGGCACTACGAACGGGTTACCCGTTGGTAGTGTAATGTGATCGCTCTGATGTGAATGTGATAAGTGGCACTACACGAGGGTTACCCGTTGGTAGTGTAATCTAATCTGATAAGAAAGTTATGCTGGTAGTTGAGATCTTTCCTTGATCCAATGATAGGAAGGGTGTCAGGATGTGAGTCACATGGGAGGGTCACCCCCCCCCCCCCCATTGTGTTAGTACGGCGCTATGCAATGGGCCATCCATTGATAGTGTAACGCCCTCCCGTTAAAGAACCAATGAAGGTCGCGTCTTGCAAGGCCACCTCTTATCGAAAGCCTCAAAGCACACTGGGGACTGTGCATGTGTGCGTGAAAACATTATGAAATGGGCCATCCATTTGTCATTATTTTCCCTCCTAAGAGATGACAGAAATCCTATGCAATGGGATTGGCTTGACATGATGAATAAGACTTCTAATTCGGGAGTAGGTGAATTAAGGAGTGAGTTGGTTAATGCCTGCTAACATTGCTTATACTTATATTGCTTGTTGAATGCAGTTATGCTGATTTGTTATGATGCTCGTGGTGGAATGGTTTGATAAATTGCTAATTCATATGATATCTGCATTGTAATTTGCTCATCCCTAAAAAGAATCACTCACGGCTCATGGCTAGATATAGTTGAGACACATGGCATCTAGATTGACTTACTGGACTTTATAGCTCATTCTTTTAACTTTCATTATTGTAGAGTGATAGCCACAGGTCGAGGACAAGCGATACAGAAATCGCGACTAGTGGTTGGAGCCCACACTATTTTGCATAATGTTTTTCTATTCTATGGTCAACTTGGGCATAGTTTTTGTTTAATTTTGGAAGTTATGTAATGAATTGGGCCTTTGATGCCTGGAACTCTTTTGTAATACTTTGGAAAAATTTTGTACAGTGTATTTACAGTCTGAGGACTGGGTTATCCAGCTTTTTATGTGTGTGTGTTGTGGAAATTTTGTTTTCTTTCGTGGTTTGCTTTGATTACCGTTTTTCTAAAGCATTGAGCGCACTCCCACCTGAGTGATATTCGCTACCCTTGATCATGGTCCCACACTTTCCTCCAGCAGGTACGCTAAGGGTCAAGAGGCGGGGTCGTGACAATGCTAATCTGTCCCCCTTTGATTCTTTTGTTGTAGCCTCCGAGAGGTATCCAATGTCGGTAGTGGATTGACATTATGTGTGGGTTGAGAGGTGGCCATGAGTGCTGCACTAATTATATTCTTTGTTGGTTAGCGAGAGGGTTAGGCCTGCTGTTACGAGTCTGACCTCCCCTTATGTTTTGGACTTGTTCTCCTCCATGATGTCTCAACAAGCTTTCGATTTGAGCTGCATTTGTAATCATGTCGGAGAAGGTGATGGGGCTGGAATTCTCATCATGTGAGGAGATTTCTTTTCTCATGTTCCTTATGCATGTTTGTACGTCCTCAAATCTCGCCCATGGGGTTGCTTTGGCACATCGCGAGATCTCTCCATCTCTAGATGTATTAGCCCACGGACTCGTCCGAATTTTGAGCCATTATGAGGAGCTCTATGGCTTGAACGTCCAGCTTTGCTTCATAGAAGCGTTTATAGAATAGCTTCTCCATCTCTCACCAGGAGTGGACAAAGTGGGGTGGCAGGCGGGCGTACCACTTGAAAGCAGGCCTAATGAGAGTTTTTACAAACTACCAGAGCAGCAATCTGGGATCCGAAGCGGACTCTTGGCATGCAAACATGAAGTGGGCCACGTGTTACTAAGGCGAACCCGTGCCATCGAAGACCAATAATATCCCTTTTTGGTACTCGATTAGGGAAGGGGATTTGATCAATAAAGGTGGATAGGGCTTCTGGTTCACTTTCTTGTGTTTTTTACGCATGTAAGTCTTGGATGCTTTTATTTATCATCCATTGTACGTCCTCTTACGTGAACATCGATGGCGTAGCTTGAGAGGCTACATTAGGCTAGTCCTCAAGAGAGACAGGGGGATTCGGAGGCCTCGTGGCTTGGGCCAGAGGGCGAGGCTAAGGTCTTTCTTCTTCTCCATGTGGCGGCTCAAGAGGAGAGTTTGCCTCCTAATGGGAAGACACCGTGGGATGGGCGTCTTCAAGCCCTTTGAGCCTATCTAGAATGTTGTTTAGCATATTCTCGAAATGGGCCGTAAGGTTTTCTAGGTCTTCCCCGTCATGTCTCACCTCCATTACCTCGACCTGCACCTCAGAGTCAGGTAGTTCAACGCGTGGGGCAATCCTGTTCCTTTTGTGCCGCCATCCAACACCCCTGACAGCAAAGACTAGGGTTGCCCTGTTTGAGCATGAGATTTATTGAAGGTCCATGTGAATACTGGCTCTGAATAGCCTTGGGGCCGGATCGCCACTAAGCTTGATGCTTGAAGGCCTTGGGGCCATGGTTTGACCTTAATGGGGGGCAAGACGGCCTTGAGGCCTATCTCGTCCACTAGCTCATGATGGCCTTGGGGCTTTGGGTCAAGTGGGCTCACCTTGTTGTACTTCAAAGACATTGGAATAAACAATGACATTTGTCTCAGGCTCCTTCGTGTCTTGCAACGGGTGGAACCGGCTTTGCCTTTGTAGGTCTTTTGAAATAGAAGACACTACTTTTTGTTGAAGGGGTGGGACTTCCATCCCCTTTGCTTGTTTAAGCCGCAAGATCTGGTAAATCTTCCCCCTGAATTGGAAACATTCCCAGTCTTCTTTTTGACAGGTCCGCTTGATGGATGTGCCAAAAAATATGATCATTCAGACAGAGTGTGATGCCTCAGAAGTAGGGAGTCTATAGGCGGCTTTGGTGGCCAAGGGCTGTCTGAAAAAGAGGGGGGCTGACTGGTCGTCGCCAATGGAATCCTCCAGTCTCGAGCTCTACCCTGGGGGCTGGCTAGCCCATGCATGGAGGGATGGAGAGGATGGTACTTGAGGGGAACTTCTAGCGAGCGGCTTTGACGCAGTCAGCGGGACGGCGGATGCCTATTTCCTCTTTTCGTCGATAGCTTCCCTGGACCTGTATGTGTGTGCACAATCCACAGTGGTGTTTGGGGAATCTCTAGGTCCGACCCTTCATGCAGCAGGGGCATGACCATTGGCCATGCCCGCCCATTTAGTCAGGGAGTCCTTAGGGTCTGGCATGCAGGTGTAATTGTTATGAGACTTTCTAGTGTCCCAAAAGTTGTGTGCTCGTTTGCCTGCAGCCTTTGGGTTACCTCGAGCTGTAGAACTAGCATGCATGAGATGGGTGGCCCTACTACCATGTGTGTTGCGTTTGGGTTGGAGGAAACCTGAAGCAGTTGAGGAGAACAGGGTGGGCTGTCGCCATCCTCGACTCGTCATAGTGAGGATTATCCTATTAGTGATAATGTATGCGTAGGTGCGCATGGTGATTGGCAAGTCGCATGGGCTGGCATAGAAACTGCTAGAGCGTGGTGTGTCTATGGGGATGTCAATGCTAACAACACCCCTGTGTGACATGGGTGGGGTGACCTTATGATTACTCACGGCGGTGGTGGTCCTGCTGGGACTCACCAGACGAAGAGGAGTAGTGGTGCGAGGACCACGTTGAAGCTTGCGATTGGCAAGGTGTCCGCCAGTGACAAGGTGTTTACATGAGGGGACGGCTGTAGCGCCGCCCATGTAGTTGACATCGAGGGATTTCCCTTTGATGTTAGAAGAGTGGCGGTGAGGGGCTTGAGAGCCCATGTCCCTAGTTTTCCTAGGCAGAACTAGGATAGCAAGGCCAGCCAGGCCTCTCGAGTAGGATGTGGGGGAGGTAAGATAAGTTGATCCGCTCGCCACAGGTGAAGTCTCAAATATGGGGTTGTAGAAGTCCCCAATCTGAACAAAAGAGGGATAACGGGATCCCATTGCAATTTTAGAGAGAGAAGGTTGGTACCTGATAACAGTCCGAGCTAATAATAGGGTGACATGTCCCCAGTGGAGTCACCAATTGGTCGGGGCATGGTCTTCACCTTAGTCCTCGTGCAGCTGTGGGTGTGGAGTGCACACAGGGTGAAAGACCCTCTCTCAAACAACCGTGGGGGATCCGTGTGTGCTGGGCACCTGTGGGTGCGCGAGCATGTGGGCTCTCCTCTGCACTGATAGGAACAAAAAATGAGAGAGATTTTACATTGGAGGCGGTGAGTTCGTGCCCTTGCCTCGTCGCTTGGGGTTCGTGGGACAGGATGATGAAGTCCCCAAGTTGGACGAAAGAGGAGTACTGGAACCCCATTGCAGTTTTAGAAAAAGAAAGAAGCGAGATGTTTGCTTGAGAATAACCTGAGCCAACTATAGGGTGGCATGTCCCAAGTGGAGTCTCCAGTTCGTCGGACTTGATTTTTCCTCGCACGGATTGCGAGATAAAATCCTCTCTCAAACAACTGCGAAGGGTCTGTGCATGTTGTACATTTGTTGGTTTGCGCACGCGTGCTCTCCTTTGTGCAGATAGGAACCAACAATGAGAAGATTTTATGACAAGGATGCGTTTGGGCGCCTACCTCGTCGTTTAGGGGTTCAGGTATACGGCTATGCGGTTCGACCTCTTATAACAATTAAGAGCCCTCTGGTTTTCTTCCAATACAGTTTGGACACGAACTCTTCTCAAACTTTAACACATCACCGTGTTCTCTTATGCTAAAAACTACAATGTGAATTCGATGATATTCCTCTATAACGGTTCACTCAAATGGGGGATGGCTGGCAAAAGAAAGAATGATAGAGAAATAGTGACAAGAATCCTGCTATCCACGCAAACACTACGCGCTCGGGTGATCAGAGCAACTAATTAGAACTCTCTCGATTGTCCACTCAAGAAGACTCCACCCTAGTGAGTGAGGGAGAAAACGAATATGTTTCTCATGGCTCAACTCAACTATATGGAGAGGAAGTTAGAGCGATGATCAGAGGGTTGGCACTCTTGGGATGACTCTGAAGAGTACTGATTTGAGCATACGACAGATAGTGAGATGCTATATGGAGCCACAGGTTTGCTGCGTTTACGCTCGAAGCACTAAAGGGAAGATCGCAAAGAGAGACGAAACCGTTGGTTCTATGGTTCCGAGACCCACAACATGACTAGAATGAGAGAAAGAGGGGGGAAGAGATGAGACAGCGCGTTTGTCACGGCTTTAGGTTACTATGTGAGACAAGCAACGAGTAGAGAGAGAGAGAGGAAGTAAGAGGAGAAAGAGTGAGCATGAGGCATGGCCTAGCTTAAGAGAAGGAGAGAGAACGGGACTGCATGATTAGGATGGGCCAGGGGTAGTTTCTCCCTCTGAATTTTTTCTCTCTCCTCATCGTTGGATCTAAAGGTTAGAAGCAAAAGACAAGTGGACACAAGCTTAATACCTCAATTCGTTAATGAATTATCCAATCCTTTTATAATTGATCTAAGCTTCTTTATATAGAAGACCCACCAAACAAGGGTGGATGCTCAAAACTAAGCCAAATTATAATTAAAATAAATTATAATAAAACCTTGAATTTAGGAATATGTTCATAATACCCCTTAAACCTTTTATGCTGATGATGAGACCATCTCTTTTTGAGGGGCCTTTTGCCATTGCAAGATCTTGGGAGCATTTTCAGATGTTTGTAATGGTGGTTTATACGATCCATCATCTAGTCTTGATGCTTGTTTTATTCTAAAGGGTTTGATGTGTTTTGATTATCTTTGAGGCAAATGTTTTCGGAGGGGCAAAAATCTAGCTAGGTTGTGAAGTTTGGTCATCATTGTAGTACGATCCATGGTGCTTCGAGTCTTTATTTTGATTGCAAATTAAAGGGGAGACTGTCACAATTACTATGCACCAAATTTTGTTCGATTTAGTTCTTGCTTGAAGTATTTTCTGAATACGGGAGATCGTCAAAAAAAGGGATTCCAGTGACCGGGAAATCTGTCCTTCTTCAACCTTGGAAGTTGCGCTATCCGACTTTATATTTTGTGCAAACGTTACACCAGCTTGTAGCCCTTCATGATACGGTCGCATCGAACCTGACTTTGCGATAATCTGATGTACAGATCTCAAGTTCGCGCTTCATGAATTTTGAGATGTATTTTCTTCAAAACTCTTATTGCTATGGTTTCGGGCTCATCTTCTCTCTAGAAAATCATGGGTTATGGGTCACTTCATGTCGTGTGCCATATGTCAAAATGACAGGGTCGTCGAGACCTAGCTTGTGTCCGAATCTGAGCTTGATCCAATTCCAAATGAAAGACTTGTGGGATCTTGAAGATCATCCCAAGATGTGAAAACATAGCCTCCATGAGTGGAAACTGGTTTGGTAAAGTTGCACCGCATTAATGTAAAACCTACCTGTTTGTGGTAATTTGGACCCAGAATGTTCTAGGGAGATCCGATTGAGCCCAAGTTTGGTCCTTGAAGGTTTTTCAATGTTTTGGATGCAATGGCAGTAGTCTGGTATTATTTTGAAGCCCTTGTTATAGGGCTATAGTTATAAGGTCTCTTTCGGCATGAAATGAACTAGTATTTGATAGCTGAATTTCATCCTGATCGGGTCAAAACTTTTCTTAATGTGATAAAACTTTGCTCGTATCCTTCGGGTATCCCAAACTACCCTTTTCATATCTTCCAAGGCCGTTCTAGTATATTTTCCAAGGTTGCCCAGTTTTAGGCTTATTTTGCAGTGTTCCTTTGGTCTGACGATGTCGTGCGTACCAGCAGAACCAAGTTGTTATTGGCACTCTTCTTATTTGTACCAGGTATGTAAGTATGTCTTGTACAACCTATGGTTAAGCCTCTTATTCCTTCCTATTTTAATGTTATAATTCTTCTTCACAGCCATAAAATTAGAAACGGGCATCATGCCTTTGAAGAAAATTTATATCCAAATCAAAAATTGCCTTTGTTCAATAATGGCAAAATTTTGGAACCAACACAGGTAATATGAATTATAAAAGTACAAGCAGACACAATTTTGGTGGCCAACAGATTTTCAACTCTCAAGGATGTGGGTTTGTTCAAACAAGCTAGAAGAATAATGGAGACATCTTGTACACTAGATAAACAAAAGAGGTGATATTATAAGTCATAATCAACTATTCCCAAGTGCAATAGTTGTCTCAAAAGCCCTAGGGAAGATGTCAAATTTGTAGAATTTTCCATGACAAATTGCATTAAATTGTTGGCATCGATTCACTCATACATACCAAGTAGAAGATTCTTTAAGTTCTTACTGCTGTGACTATAGCTGATTCTAAATACTCAAAATGGTTCTCAGATACTTGCTTCTCAACTCATATGACAAATGACCTAGGTAAATTGCAAAATCTTTATCCTTATAGTAGTATAGATAAAATCATGGTCAACAACAGTGAGCAATTAACTACTTCACATAATAGTTATGCAAATATTATTGTTAGGTCTAAAGAAATTAATGTTTTTAATTTTCTTTTAATGTCAGAGATGAAAAAGAATCTAATAACAGTCTACATTAGAGTTTCATTATATTTTTTAGTTTGCATAAAATAATTAAAAAAAAAAGCATAGGGAAAACTATGGCCAGTAAGAACAGTAAGGGTAGATTGTACGCACTTGAGGATGTGTGGCATCAATGGCTTGGATATCCTCAAAATAAAATAGTTCATTACTTAAAATACAAACAGAAAAATAATGTTGATTTAGCTTGAATAAATCCCATTATGTTGTGCTACCTGTTAGATGGGCAAAAGTTGTAAGCTCCTTTTAGTAGTACTGATATAACTTCCACAGGTATTCAGACTTATGAGGTCCTATTCTAATCTTATCTAATAAGAATTATTGCTTTTATGTGGTATTTATAGAGGATTATACCCATTTTTCTTAGATTTATCCTTTATATAAAAAATCTAAATTTGACTTTGCATTTGTGAAATTTCATTATATGGTTGAAAGGAGAGTTTTTTTAAAAAAAAAGTCTATTTGAATTTTCGATGTGACAAAAGTGGTGAGTTTGCTAAGGAAGATTTCCTTTGCTTAGTGGTAATGGAATTATGAAACAGATATGATAAGCCCTAAACAAAATGGAATAGTTGAAAAGAAGCATATGAATATTGTAGAATCAGGTCTTACAATAATGTTTCATGCAACAATTCCTAGATATTTTTGGGTTGAAGCTTTCCATATTGCAGTATTTATTATAGACAAGATTCTCTCAGCCAATTTAAAAATGGATTCACCATGCTCTTTGTGGTTTGGCCTTATCAGACTATTCTTCACTCTAGGTTCTTTTCATGGCAATGTATTAAATGCCATTGAACTATGTTGTAGATAAAAGCAGTCTCAATACTCTTCTATATTGTATTTTTAGGATATAGCATTCAACATAAGGGCCATAGATGCCTTCATCTATATCTCTAGATATGTTATATTCAAAGAAAACATTTATCCATAGGCTAACCCAAATTCTTTATTTGATATCGCTCAAGTTCAGAGGGAGTTGTCTGCTTGTATGGAATGGTCTAAATATTATGAACTTGACAACAAACTTCTTCCTGTTATGATTCATCATCTCCACATAAACCACCTAGAGGGGATGCACATCTTTAGGCAATTATACAAATTCTTCTTTATCTCAATAGTACATGGTCCTTTGGTACAAGGGTCTAAACTTCTAGTTCCCTTAAATTATGTCTTCTATGACATAGATTGGACCAACTGTTCAACCATTCACCATTCCACCGCTGTTTTTTGAACCTATCTTGGCTGGAGTGCTAATAAACAATTGAATGTGGCTCGTTTAAGTGTTGAAGCAGAATAACCATCTATGACATCAACTATTGTAGAATTGACTGAGCTTTCTTTTATTCTTCAGGACATGGGATGCTTCTTTATTAGCAGCCAACACTTTTTTGTGATAAATATTAGTGCTCCATATAAACATGTTTGTCATGTCCGGACAAAACACATTGAGTTAGACTATCATTTTGTGCACAAAAAGGTTGCTCTTGGATTATTTATCACTTGTTTTGTTTCCTCTAGCAATCAAGTTGTCGATATCTTTACTAAGCCTCTGCCAAGTAATGTTTTTCGAGATCGTTACTTCAAAATCGGACTTTAGATGCCTTCCTATTTAAGCTAAAGGGAAGAAATAAAAATAAAATTCCGCACTCCTAGTTTTTAGAATGGCCACAACTTAGAAATATTAATATTTTCCTTTTAGGGCAATCATGCACAACACATGCAAAGAAACTCTAAGGGAATGTAGCAAAATAGGGAAGTGTATATTACATTAGTGCAATATATTCAAAAGTATTGACAATGAAAATTGTTCACAAGTTGTACTCTTTTACTATTGTATTACCATTATAAGTATACAGTAATGAAAGAACTATCATTTTTGTGTGGCAGAATTTTCTTTGAAGAAGTTCTTCTCTAAAAATTCTTTAGTTATCACTGTACGAGCACTAGGTTGGATGGCGATGGAAAGATTGAATCACACCTAATATGTCATTAATATACTTCACATCTCATTGTGCATCTATCACCATCCAAACCATTTGATGGAATGTGATAATCCACATGCTCACTAAAAGATTGCTATCATGACCCAATGGATAGTGATGTTCTTTTAAGGTTGGTCCTAAACTTGTTTTATGTACAAAAGGTTGTTCAAGCAAGGCCTTAAAACCGTGATCATATAAGATATACGACTGATATAGTGGTCCAACTGGATAAAAAATCATCAATTATATAGTTCTTTGGTCAGTACTTTGTGATGGTCAATTATCATGTTATTTTTATAAAATTTTGTATACCATAAGATTGTTTAGTTTTGGTACAAAGAAGTTAAATTACTGCAAAATTTTAGATGTAAAATCGGGTGAAATTTGAATAAGTTATTTTGGGTTAAGTCATGAGCACTCCCCTAATCATCTAGCTTCACATTGAATCGCTAAGGTTGATTTTGACCTTCTTGTGCTAAACGTAAACAACTTTACGACATATTTTTCCTAGTTTTAAAGTAGTTTAGCTAATGCATAATAGCATAAAGTCCGATAATATTCAGATTTCAAAAGCTCAAATGAAAAATAATATCATATTGAGTTATGCACTATTACTCCTTTATATTCATTTTCAAAACTATTGTAGCAGAAATTGAGCTATTAAAAAAATACAAGATAAGTATTCTAGTAAAAAATATAACACCAATTAGCAATCCTATAAATGCCGCTATATATTGGTTCAACCCCTCCCAACATGGCTACGTAGACTGTGTTTATGAAGGCTGGTTTCAACAACATAAACCAAGTGCTATTGTAATTTTTCTAATTGGGAAAGGGATGCTTATAAGGGTGTAGGTGCCCCTAATTGTCTACCTAAGATTTGAACAAAACAAATCCTTAGTTAAACTATCAAATTCAAGCAATTGAGAACTATAGAGTGAACTAGTTTTCTATTTTAACTTTGTTGAAGTGAACTTTTCGAAAAGAAACTAAAGAAAGGAAATAAATTGAAAATCAAAGAAATGGAACAAAAGAACAACTCACTTGGAACCAATCCCTCTGGCCTTAAACCTGAAGTTGGTGGCCCGGATTAGTCTGAAAATTAAAGTATAAGCATCCTCATCCCCAAAAGCATTGCCCGAATAAAAGTAAATAGGACTTGTTCATCCTATAGTTTTAGTTTTCTGAGGGCATTATCTTCATTAGGCTTATGAATTAGGGTTTTGAATATTGTAGAAAATAAGGGTTGTAGAGAACTGACTTAGGGGGTTTCCTAATTCTAGGGTTTCTAACTTTTATCTCTTTATTTTCTAAGGATTTTTATTCTCTGATTTCTTAAACCAGCTTAAATATCTAAAGTATGAGAGGCTAGAGAGGGGGGGGGGGGGGGGGATGTGGTTATATAGTCTTTAATTTAGGTAGTACTCCAATTAGGACTAGGATTCTAAGTTTGAACTACTCAAAACCTAATCAAAATCCAGACCAAGAATAAATCCAAAAGTCATTTTAAAACAACCAAAAGCATCCAGAATCTTCTAAGATTTTTGGGACAGATTCTACTACCTGAAAGGTTTCAATGACATAGTCCAAAATCACCAGGTCCAACAACAATGCTCTAGTTCAGTTTTAACACATTTTCATATTTGTGACTAGTAGTTTTCTGAGAAATCTGTATTGTTCTAGATCAACTTAGACTAATATTGAAATATTTTGAAATATTGAAATATTCTGATAAGATTTGGTGATTTGGAATAGGTTTAGAAGAACAAGAGGATGGTAAAGAAGTAGAGGATTGAAAAGTGAAAGGTCATTCACTCAAATGCCTAACACCTAGGCTCTTATTCCAGGCCTTAACTATCAATGCTTCGAGGAGATGGTTAACTCTTTTCACTTGGAGAATGGAAAAAATGATCACATTCCCAAGCGGATACAAAGAAGTCTTGATCTAATCCTACGGCTAACTGTCAACGAACAAAGCACTATCAATCTTCAAAGAAATGAGAAAGTTAAAAGAAAACCCTACCTTCAAGCAAAATTCGAAAAGTAAAAGCCTCAAAGGTTCAGGCTTAGACCTAACTAAAATAAATTAGACCAAATGCATACAAACTTAACCAAGGTTAGGCTGAGCAAAACACTATACAAAACTACTTGAAAATTTTGACTTAGTTTCTATAGGTAGGTTATGATTAAAGAGGGGTTTTTAACTAAAAAAATTTGAAATGCAGATAGGTTTGAATAGGTACCCATGTAACTCCTTGCCACATGTAAAAGGGATCAACCAAAGTCTTACTATATGTGGGGTTCTTTAGGGCTAAGAGTTGCAAAAAGATTCTCACATTAAAGTTGTGCAATCCCCAAATGTCCTACTCCCAACAACTAGGTTTCCTCACAACTTCAACGCCGGCCATGGGACTTTCAAAAAATTTCAAAAATAGAGTTTTTGAAGATTGGTTGAGTTCAAAGGGTATGAGAAAGAGCACTCAAGTGCACATGTGTGAGAATGTGTGACAAAAAAGCATCAATAACAGGCAACAATAAAACGCATAGCTAACCATCGCCTCAAAGCGTTAGCCATTAAAGGCCAGAGGATCCAAGGTGAACCAATTAGGGCTGACCATTACTTCAAATCGTTGGCTGTTAACAGCTTGATTAAATAGCATGGGTGTTACGCATTCAAATGAGTGACCTTTCACTTTTCAATCTTGGTATCACCGAATACATGAGCAAAGACACAGTGGAGTGAATGGTTTGTGCCACCTTTGGCATGGTGCATTCACGCGCGAAGTGCCATGTCTTTGCTGTAAAGTATAGCATATTAAGACTGATTTATTTCTTGAAGCACACACTTACCCCATTTTCCATTAGTGCCCGCAGCCTTTACTTCCTCTTTTCACTTGGGAATCTTTCCCTCGCGCTTATCCTTAGGTTTGCTCTCACCCTTGGGCCACGTAAATATGATCGTGCCACTATCACTCATTGAGCGATGCCCATCCTAAGTCCAGATACTGAGATAAGTGATAGTCCTGATATGCGTCATCATTATCTTTATTAGGTTCTTCATTTTGTTCCTCGGAAAGAAGAAGTGACTTAGAGCATAACACTTATCTATTGCTTATCACTCAAAATTTTGCTAACAACACTCCTAACATACTCTACATAGCATTTTCCTCGATTGCTTCATCATGAAGATCTTTGGTGGCATTTAGCACATCTCAAATGCCCATGTGGTTTTGCAAACCTTAGTAGCCTAGGTGCAAGAAAGCTAGAGTTTTAACGCTTGCCTTATGAGACTGTCGTATAGCTCTCAGACTGACATTTTCGATCATTTTCTTTAGCATAGCGAAGCATACATAATGGTCATTCTTATTCTAGGCCTGATAAGCCTCCATCTCATGACTGGCTTGGGTCATATTCCCTTCCTCCAGAGGGTCCATACTAATGGTGGTGAAGGTTTTTTATATTGTTTATTCATCAACCGAGTATTGGATGCTATATACAAAAGAAAATTCTTCCCATTGCCTATAAACGAAAATGAACAGTGATTTTACCTACTCTCATCACCGTCCAAAGTTCATCGCACAGTCACGATTGTCCGGTAGTGTTTCACTTTTCATTTTTTTTTACAAATCAGAATAACCTGAAATTTGGCGTATATATACATCTTAGTGAGATGCACTTAATAAAATAGAAAAAATATTATTCGCAAAAAATATATTGCTCAAAATACCCCCAAAATTTTTGGGGATATTTTGGTCAATTATTTTCATGTAAAATATTTTTTTGATATTTTTCGTAGATTCACCTATTTTGATGAACACACGCTCCAAGTTACAAGTTATTCCGATTTGTAGAAAAAAAATGAAAAATAAAATACTACCAGACAATCGTGACCGTACAATGAACTTTGGACAGTGATGAGGGTAAGAAAAATCACTGTTCATTTTTTCCTATAGGCGCTTTGTAGTATCTTCCATATACGAAAATTCCTATTATCTAACATCTTGCCACCAAGGAGGTGATTAATCTTATCCTTTGATGCTCTAGCAGTCTACTCTATGCATATAAAAAGGAAATGACAGTAAATTACATGCATATCTAGGCTTTTTCACACATCCGTTCGTTATTCAAGTGTCAAAAGAGTCGAACATTCAAAGAAAAAGTAAAACTTTGCACAACCTAAAGGATCCAGTGGTAATAACCAACATCCAGTCAGATGTGGAAGCTTTGTTGGGCTCACCCAATTAGAGCCCTCTCACACGAATGTAGATGCACGCAGCAGAACTAGGAAATATGGAAAACAAAATATAAGCCACAATTGATGTGTGTGTTTGAGTGGTAAAACAAGCAATAAATCAAGTAAATCTTACTGTCACAGGATTTACATAGTTCACCTTTTCAAGCTACGTCCCAAGAGAAAGTAGATTAAATCCACTATAAACTTCACAGTTTACAATAGTCATCCAAGAAAACAACCTTTCTTGGGCCATTTGGTTTCTTCTAAAGACTTTAACTCTTTAAGTTTTTTTCTCTAAGGTTCGTTTATCCCTTAGAGGATTCTTTTTTTGCAAAGGTTTTCTCTCTCTAAAAGAAAAGGTTCTCCCTTTCTCTCTCTCTCTCTTTCTCATCTTCTTCTTCTTCTCTGCAAAAAAAGGATCCTCGTAGTTTTCCCAATACAACCAATAAGAGTCAACCCTCTCTCTCTCTCTCTCTCTCTCTCTCTCTCTCTCTCATCTCAAAATGAGGCTTCCTGTATCTCTAATACACCAAGCAGAGTCCACCCAAAAATGACCCCAAAGAGGTGGCTTTGGCTAAACCAACCAAAAGCTACCTAGCCTCTCACGTGATTTATATTTGTATGAACTCAATGGGATAATAACCAAATAAGAAGTGTATCCATAACCTCCTAAAAAGGAGGTCCATCTCTATCTCCCTTTATGGAAAGAGATAAGAGAATATTTCCCCATATCAAAACAAACATGAGATCCTTATTTTGTGCTATAGTGAATTGGTCAACTAGTTACCCTTTTCTACATTCCTAAACTACCCTTTTAAGTTGGGATAATACCATTGGTTTCCCTCCTTCATGGGATGAGATGCTCAACAATCTCCCCCTCCAATCTGAGGAGGGAGGTAGCCCTTCACAGATCAACCAGGTGCTCAAATGGTACCCATATCAGTCATGCTTCTCCATGACTTTTGTTTATATTTGGCCAAGGTCTTTATCATCATGTCCGACACAGACATATCGATATGGATTTTCCCTAGTTGCCATAGTTTTTTCACCCTTCTGTAGCTTGGACTGTCATACCATAACTCCCCCCTGCAAAAGTAATCGTATTCAGAGATTGACTTCTTGGAGTCTAATTCTCCAACAATGTCTTCATCTGTGTACTCATGTAACATAGGTTTCCTCCCCCAAAGCACGAACACACTTTGGATTCTCGTCTGAAGTACTTGAATATCAAATTGACTGTATTCTAGTGTTCTTTGCCAAAATTAGTGATACCTTAATCTCTCATGGTGTTATTATCACTCCATAGAATCATTGGCGGTTAAGTAATTCACTTTTGGTCAAAGTGGTGATTGACTATCCATTGGTCACTACCTCCTTTGCACAATGGCAATTCACTGATGGTCCAGGTAATGACTAATGGTCTGTCGATCAAGACTTTCTTTGCACGGTGGGTACTCACCGTTGGTCTCTAACTGAGTTCACCATGCCTTGCATGTGCTTTCTACGACCGACTCATAGGGAACTTTTGTGTTTCTTCATTCTTCCTCTTGGTTGAAGAGATCTCTTGGCAGTCAACCATGCCTCCTAGCCTTTCGAAGACTTTACCAGTTCACATGTTTGATTCTTATGTAAGGATATATGCCATCTTACATAGCTTTAACTCACATCCTTTTGTATTTGTCGGTCTGACTTCTTGGTAAATTTCTACCCTGTTGTACGTCATTTTTTACATACCTCCATGAGCCCATGTGAATAAGAAGAGAGTCATCGATAGTCTGATCTCCTGGTTCACAAAACACCTATAGGCCAGGATCGTGCCAAAAAATAAAGCCTCCAGCTAGTGACCTGGGTGCGATGCCCTAGCACCAAAGAACGACCCTCCACTGTAGCCCAATGATAGAGGCTGCAACAGGGCACCAGACCATTGCCATTGTGCTCAAAACGCTGAAAAACCCCCAAGGAGCAAATTTGGGCTCAATCGGACCCCTTTGGAAGGGTATATGCTCATACGGCCTTGTAACTCATGAGTTTTACCATAGGGCGAAGCGGCTTCACCAAACCAGTCCAAAAATGGGGACTGCAACAACGTTTTCCTACAGTAACTTCTCCAACCCATGGCGCCTTCCCCTGAAATCGAATAGAGCTCAAATGTTGACATGTTCTAGATCACGTCAACCCCGTCATTTTGACCTAAGGCACTCACTGTGGCGTGACCGGGAGCCCCTATTGCTATGAAGAGGAAAGAAATCGAAGAAACTACGACCAAAAAAGGTTCAGCAGGCTCCAGATTCAGTGAAGCATAGCTCAAAATCTAGGCCATGGATTGATGCGAGGAAGAGCTCAGAAGAACCACCTAGCACATAGCTACATTCTAGTATGACTCTTGCATTCAATCCCTTGTTCAATGGATGCAAGTCCTCAGGTTACCAAAGAAGCAAATCTAGACAGTTGCCAGAATCCCTTTCTGGGTAACCTTCCAAACTAGCCAAAGACGCAAATCTGCACCAAATCAACCCAAACCTAGTGCAAAACGGCTGCAACGACCTCCTCTCTGACTTGCAAGCATAGCAAGGAGCTAAAGCGACACAGCTCAGAGATGCATCGGCAAACAAGGTTCACAAAACTGACCGAACTTTCACCCAGGGGGAAAAAGGCCACCACAGCAAGATTGAAGGGCATCAAAATGCTCTCAATCGAAAGAGGAACGAAGATATGTTGCTTAAAAAGCTGAACAGCTGCCGCAAGTTGAAGGACCAGCTTCCAAGGTCTTCCCATGGCAGAGCAGCCTACATGCAGGGATGGTCTAGTCATTCAGGCAAAAGATCACGAGGGTATTTGGGTCATTTGTGCCTAATTTTTGGATTTATTTTCAATTTCTTTAAATATAACTAAGCTTGGCTTTTGAGCGTTCACCCCTATTTGGTGAATTCTCTATATAAGCAAGCTTAGCTCATTTGTAAAATTGTCCAAAAAATCGTTCCAACAGGTCCGCTTTTCGGAAGCTCAAATACCCCAAAGGCTAGGAAGATTCCAGGCTAGTTTATTCTTGTCTTGTCGTATTATGGAAGCCCCTAGTCCATTCGGGAGAGGAGAGAGGAAGAGAGAGAAAACTTTGAGAAGGAGGGTACCCCTGAGTGCGCGATCTCGTAGACATTCCGGTCGCGCGGGTCATCCCATTTCTCTCAAGCAGAGTCATTCCTTCTTTCTCTCTATCTCTCTCTCTCTCCTCCTCCCACTTCCACGCGTGTGACCTTGTCAACACGGAAGCCCGCGCTAGGCCGCGAGCCCGTGGATGTGTACTAACCTACGAGCCTCTATCCTCGACTTCTACTCATACGCCCTTTAGCGGCCAGTGAATCCTTCCGAAAGGGCATCCAGGGAGGAGGGACATCAGGATCCTATCCCGATAGCACAAAGAGAGGGAAAGGAGAGAGAGACTGAGAACCTGAGGAGGGCTCCCAACCAAACCATGCTGACGAGAAGCTGGAGGGGATCTTGATTGCTCTAAGAGGGCCATCCACCAGGGCACATCCACGAACCCCAAGCGGCATAAGAGTGATTCACGCGCCAGTCGCAAAAATCTCTATCACCGTTGGCTTCCTATCCACAAGTAAGAGGGCCAGCACGTCCACTGTGCGCCGGACCTCTGCGGTTTCTCGAGAGAGGGTTTCCTCACCCCCGCGCGGAGGGAAACCAAGACACCACCGACATGAAACCCCTTGCAGGGTAACTGGTAGAGGGTTTATATCCCATAAAGGACCTTCTCAGTTCAACTGTGGGTGGCACTGCTTGAATAGGTTGCTCCCCCTACTCCTCACCACCCTGAACTGACATGTCAACTCTTTTGACCCATCCTCTTGTGTCCCTTCTCTCCATTCTTCATTTACCACAGTGGAGGAACTATGACCGGTTCCGAACTCTTGAAGATTTGTGGCTTTGTTGCCATATTCATGTCTTCAATAGTAAGGTCTTCCTGAAAGTCCACACCCATACCCCTTATCACCTTCCTATACTTAGGATCCCACTGCCTACAGTTGAACTTTTCATCTGAGTACCCTTAGAAGATGCATAGGAATGCTTACTTATTCAACTTGGATATTTGTTCTTTGGTACATGCATCAGTGCCTCGAACACCATCAAGTGTAAATAAGAGATCCTTTTCAATCAAACTTCTATCTGGGATATCGTCATCCAGAAGAAATAATAGAATCGATATTAGGTAGCATGTTGTGAGGACTGCTTCACCCCAGTACAACTTGGTGATGGATAATATGCTCCTAACTCGAAGACACTTTAGCAGCTCGTGTGTCTCCCTTTCAACATTGTGTGGAAATCCTGAAAGATCTCAAATTCCTGATCTTTCAATTTCACCCATTTTATTCATGAAGCATCATGGATGGAGGTGACGAGGTATGATGTGCCACCAGACAACTCTGAAGCTCCGGTATCCACAACTCAATTCAAGTTGTAAGATGCAATTTTAATGCACCCTTCACCACAATTTTCAACCACGCCAACATCTGTGGTTACTACTGTGGTTTGCCTGCCATTATTCTTAGCATTGTCCTCATTCTAATCTTTCTTAGGTTCTGACAATCTTTCTTGAAGTGCGCTTACTTACCACAATGATAACCCGTGATCCCCTTTTTCGTCTTCTATCAGTTTTGGTCCCCATTCTTGGACCTTCCTCGATTTGTGACAAGGGCCTACGAGTTCGATGTGTCAGAGGCTTTTCTTCTCACCTCGTCATTCAACAGCTTGCTAGTAATTTGACTCATGGTCACTATCCCTTCCAATGCTGCATTACTCACACAGACTACCAGAGTCTCCCAACTGTCTGCAGTAAAACTGAGTAAAAACAGAGCCTGTAGCTCATATAACAGGACCAACTTCATCGTTGCGAGTTTATTAACTATGCTTTGCACCTCATTCAAGTGCTCCGCAACAGATTCCCCATCCCTGAACTTTATGTTCACTAACTTCTAGATTAAGAACTCCTTATTTCTAATGGTCTTCCTCTTATACAAGTTATGTAGCTTATCCCACAATGACTTCGAGGATGTCTCCATCGACACATGGTGGAACACATTTTCTTCCAACCATTGTCGAATTGTTCCGAGAGTATTTCGATCTTGTCTCTTCCACTCATTATCTGTCATACTTTCAGGCTTGTATTCTACCCCTTCAATGGGTGTGTGCAAGTCCTTACAGTATAATAGATCTTCCATCTTTCACTTCCAGATGATCCAGTTATTTCCATTGAGCGATATCAATCTGCTCTCGATACCGAAATCCTTCTATCCACACACATTGTTTATCCCCCGTGCATTACGATCAGTTATTGCCCATTCATTGCGGTTATCTATCACTTGTGAGTTACAATCAACTATCGTCTGTAAGTTGTAGTCAACTATCGCTCGTAAGTTGCAGTCAACTATTGCACAAGAGTTACAGTCAACTATCGCTACTGAGTTGCAGTTAACTGTCGCTTGTAAGTTGCAGTTTATTATCGCTCGTAAGTTGCAGTTAACTATCATTCTCGCTGGCTTCACAAAGGGGTGCTGCCAACGCTGGCACCCCCGTGCACATACCATCCCCTGGCAATCACCATGCCAGCTTACGCAGTTACTCCACCGTGCACACCATTGTCTATAGATTCCCTGGCGGCCTGACCGCCATAATAATGAATTGGCCTAGCGACCGTCCTAGATACTACTATGGGTCATGCATAGACATGCAGATCCGAAGAAACCCTCGGCTACGGGAAGGGATAGGCACCCATCCCCTGTCCACCACTACTATACCACTCATTGCGTGGTACTCGAAGAAGTTCCCTCTGAGCACTATCCTCTCCGCATCGTGCCTTGTGTGCCCACAAGCTGCCCCTCAGCGCAAGATCCAAATGGAGAAGACATTCCCCGTGGCCTTTCGCCGCACCGTTCTCCCTACCAATGGCTCTCGAACTACGTTGCCACCCACAAAGCCCCTCTTCCCTCGGTGTCTCACTCTACCCCAGCTTGTCAATCCCACCCGTGCGTCGGTAAAGTGGGCCTGCCAAGAGGAGGATTGGACTCGATACGGATTCTAGGGAAATATGTACTGAGGCTTGTGGCTCAAGCAAGCTAGGGAAACAAAAGTTCCCCTCCTCCCTCGAAAGGTGGTGTCTTCTACCGTGAAGGGCGTCACCGGTCGGAACCGGTTCCACCTTCTGCAAGATATAGAGGGGCCCGATGATGGTAGCGTCACCCATTCAAACATTGTCGGGGCACGAGAAGGTGACCCCATTTCTCCAGACCCTTGGCCCCAAAGCCTTCAAGTGACAAGCTCGACAACAGGCCACCCGCTGCCCCGAACTCGTACTTACTCGGGCCCTCAAGCAAGCTCGAGCCTACACGAGGCAAGACTAACCTCTGCTCTCGGAGGTTCCCGACCGGAGCACGAAGAGGACCAGGGTCACCCCTCCCTCCGAACTACCTGACTCCGGGCGATCTGTTGAGGTCATGGTGGTAGGCCAGAATGAAGAAGGGCCCAAAAGCTTGACGGCCTGCCGCGAGAGCCTTCTGAACGGCATCTTAAACAGGCTCGAAGGGATTGTGGATGCATTTCCAATGGTCTCCTCCCACTAAGAGACAAATTCTCCCCCTGACCCATTGCTCGGGGGGGAAGAAAGACTTCAGCCTCCCCCTCCGGCTTCAGCACCGAGATCCCTGAATCCTCCCCCCTCTTTTGAGGTCTAGCCCGATATAGCCCCTCAAGCCACGCCATCAATGTTGACACAAGAGGACGTCCATCAAATGATCAACAAAAGCATCCAAGAGCTGCAGGTGTCAAAAACACGGGACAACCTCCCATATCAAAAGCCTTGTTTGCCTTCCATTGATCAAGTACCCTTTCCTGTTGGGTATCAAAAGGGAAGGTTACCACTTTTTTATGGCGCAGTCTCTCCTCAGTAACACATAGCCCACTTAATGTCGGCCTATCAAGAGTCGACCTCACACTCCAGATTGCTGCTTCAATAGTTCTTGGAAACCCTGGTCGGTCCTACTTTCAAATGGTACGCTCGCCTGCCACCCAACTCGGTCCATTCCAAAAAGGAGATGGAACGGCTCTTCTACAAACGCTTTTATGAACCAGAACTGGACATGCAGGCCATAGAACTCCTCATCGTGGCCCAAACCCTAATGAATTTGTGGGCCAATATATCCAGCGGTGGAGAGACCTCGTAATGTGCCAAACCAACCCCATGAGCGAGGTGGAAGCCATCCAGACATGTGTCAGAAACATGAGAAGAGAAATCTCCCTGCATGTCGAGGCTTCCAACCCCACTACCTTCTCCGAAATGATCACTAAGGCAGCCAAGATCAAGAGCTTGTTGAAGCATCATGGCGGAGACTCTGCCTAAACCTCAGCAAGGGACCAATTCCGGGGCAGCAAGACTAACCGTCGTGCAGGTCAATCCAAGAATCAGAACAACGCGTCAGTGACGACCGCTTCCCAACCCAAACCCAATGTAGCCCCCTTGCGAATGTTGGACACCTTCAAGGGGCTACAGTCACGGATCTAGGGGTACCCCAAAAGCAGGATTACAGCAGGGTGCCTCTGCCGCCCAGCTACCAACGAACTGAGGAGTTCAAGCGAAAGCTCAATCAACAATAATGCTTCAACATGACCCTCCCGCCTAGTAAACGCCCAGACCACACATAATGGGTTGATCATCTAAACTTTTGCGCATTCCACCAAATGCTGGGGCACCCCGTTGAGGACTGTATCCAACTCAAGGACTATATTAAAGCCCTGATCCAAAAGGGGAAGATCAATTTGGAGGACTTCAAGAAGGCTTTCGAGACACCTGAAACCTGTCATGTGGTCACGATCCACGAAGAGCTTGGAGAAGAAGTTCCTGAGCCCGAGCCACATCTCTGTTGGATCCCTACTCTTTTCGATGCGATGGTGCAACATGAGATGATCGTGCCCCATGCCCCCAAGACACGGAGGCAAGTGGTTGGTAAAAGCCAGGGCACCACGACCAGATGAGTGGTCATGACTTGTGTGACTGCTACGGGTTCCTAGACACCCTTCAAGGATACATCCAAGATGGATGGATAGCCCTGATTGATGAACAAGCTTCGTCCTGGGATGGAATATACCATCAATGTCCCTACCCCAATCCGAGAACAGAGCGGGGTCAAAGCCCTATTACCAGTGCTTCTGCGTCTTCTACCTCTGATGCTTCAGCACCATGGTAGGTGTATCATGCCCACTGACGAAGAGCACCACTGGCAGCATGGCTCATTGCATGTGTTGGACACCTCCCTACCCAAACCCAATGCAGCCCCCTTGTGAATGTTGGACACCTCCAAGGGGCTGCAACCCCGGATCCAGGGGTCAGTACAATAGTAGCCACCCCAAAAGCAGAATTACAGTAAGGTGCCTCTACCGCTCGACTACCAACGAACTGAGAAGTTCAAGCGAAAGCCCAATCAACAATACAACTTCAACAGTGCATGGGTGCCGACCCTCCTCAGCATGTTGATTGAGCAAGACATAGTGACCATCCCACTTAGTAAAAGGTCGGACCACACATAATGGGTTGATCATCCCAACTATTGCGCATTCCACCAAATGTTGGGGCACCCCATTGAGGATTGTATCCAGCTCAAGAACTATATTGAAGCCCTGATCCAAAAGGGGAACATCAATTTAGAGGACCTCAAGAAGGATTTCAAGACACTTGAAGCCTTTCATGTGGTCACGATCCACGAAGAGCTCAACGTTGAAGTTCCTGAGACCGAGCCACAGCTCTGCTGGCTCCCTACTCTTTTCGACGTGATGGTGCAACATGAGACGATCGTGCCACCTGCCCACAAGACACAGAGGCGAGTGGTTTGCAAAAGCCAGGGCTCGTGGTTCCCTTACCACCAGCTAAGTGGCCTACGGGTTCCTGGACACCCTTCAAGGATACATCCAAGACTGATGGATAGCCCTGATTGATGAACAAGCTTTGTCTTGAGACAGAATACCCCATCAATGTCCCTACCCCAATCCGGGAACAGAGTGGGCTCGAGGCCCTGTTACCAACGCTTCTGCGTCTTCTACTTCTAATGCTTCGACACCATGGAAGGTTTATTATGCCTGCCGAAGGCCGAAGAGCACCAGCAGCAGCACTGCTCATTGCAGGGGCGTGATGTTCACACCCCATGCAAAAGATCCCCACCTGCTCAGAATTGAGAGGTATGACCAAGAGGAGCCAGTTATGCCAATCCGAGATGCCCAGCCTCCCCTACACCCGGAGGAAGCAGAGCTCTTACCCCCTCGACCTACCCAACTCGACTTCATCCCGGGGCAAGTCCTCTTCGTCGAGGAAAGTTAGCATTCCTGCGCAAGAACCCCTCATGGTTCTCCCTAGGAGAGCGCAGGGACCTAAAGGTGCATGCTACTGTCAGTCCTAAGGGCAAGACTTTATGTAGTCCCTACTACAGTGGCGAGGGTACGACTTTAAAACTACCTCCTAACACAATCGTGCACCGATAGGTAAGGCACCGTCCCGGTAAGCGCCCCAATTCTCACTGTTATTGCCCCTCTTTCTCTCAAAAATTAAAAAGGCGAAGACGTGAAATCCAAAATAAAAGGCACGGAAAGAAGAAACCTCGGACACATCAAAAAGAAAGAATAAGAAAATTCCTTGTCTTATTCATATTAAAAAAAGGTTACAAAATCTGGGCGGGTTGGCCACCCATTCACAATGAGAAGAGAGAATGTTGAAAGCGGTTGTGCGTCTCCCGCATCCTCGCCCTCAATTCCTGTGCTCTCTCCAGCGCAGCCTGCATCACCTCCTCACCAGGGTGGCCTCCTCCAAGAGAGGGTATTGCCCTCTTCCAGCATGCCTTGAAGAAGAGTGTGAGCTCGTCCTTCGCTTGCTCATCACCTTGCGAGGGTGAAGAGCCGTGCGCTCCTAGGTGAGAGCAATACACGTGCCAGGCCTAGGCGCATCGCCCCCACCAATAGTGACAACAGACCCCCAGCGCTTCATACACAGCCGCGGGCCATATGCCATGGGTCCCGCACAAACAAAGGAGCTCCGAAGCAACAAGCTCGCCCTCTGTCAAGGGTCCATCGTCCCGTCCGCACGGGTAAATTTCTTCATAAAGACTCCCAATGCCCGCGCGCACCCTAAAGGTCGGTGTCAGGTAGTTAGCCTCCGCAGCGAGCATCGCTCACCGCCCAAGATCTTCAAAGAAAACGAAGTCTCCACGCTGCCTCCACACAAAGGAGCATCAAAAAAGGGAACTTTGTCACAAAGAAGAAAAGTTGCCCTTTTGCTCCTCTGCCTAGCCCCCTTTTAAAAGGCCTAGGCTCATCAAAGCTTGTTGCTTCTCGAGCACCCTGCCGCCCAGTTGCTCGGCCACGTGTCACCACAACGGTGCCTTGTTGACCGCGACATTTAAACCCTCTTACACCTCACCTACCAGGCGTCATTCACGAAGCGTCACGATCAAATCTCGTGCCGCCACACTACTATCCTGACGTTATTGACAGATCACTCAAGCAGATCTTGCACCAAGGCCCCACCGCCACATGGCGTTCTTCATTTGACCTTGCCCAGCATGCAGGCGCCTCGTCAGCCGAACACTGCCTCTACAAACTTCGCCCCCTCGGGGCATGTCACCACTTCTCCCCCTACAGGGCACATCATCATCATCATACTCCCCGGGGGTTCCTCCTCCTCTCTACCCCCACGAGTGCTTCTTCATTCCACCCCACGTGGGTGCCCTCTTCATTCGTCTCTCGCAGGTCCCATCATCATACCTCTCGTGGGTGTCATCTCCACCCCCCGCAGGTGCCTCTTCATTCCACCCCCCCCCCGATGCCTCTTCATTCCACCCCACGCGTGTGCCTCTTCATTCCAAGCCTCGCGGGTGCCTCTTTATTCCACCCCCCTGTGAGTGCCTCTTCAATCCACCCCCTGTGGGTGCATCTTCATTCCACCCCCCGTGGGTCCCATCATCATACCCCTCGCGGGTGATATCTCCACCCCCTCGCGGGTGGCTCTTCATTCCAACCCTTGGGGGTGCCTCATCATTCCACCCTGCGGGTGCCTCCTCCTCTCCACGCTCCCCCCCCCCTCGCGAGTGCCTCTTCATTCCACCCCCGGGTGCTTTCCTCTCCACGCTCTGTGGGCACCTCCATACACCACTGCCCCACGAGTACTTCCAACATCTCACCACGACGGGGCTCCATCCGACACCTCCCGTGGACACCTCCATCATCTATCCCGCGTAGACACAAACCGCCTGGGTCACCATAAAGCCACTCTTCGGGGAAATGCTCCACAAGGCGAAAGGACACCCTGCTGTCGCGACCTTGCCTCTTGACCCCTGCCATAGGGAGATAGAGCACAAGATCGCAACCGAAGGTCGCGAACGTCACTCAGGTGGGAGTGGCTCAATGCATAAAAACACAGAATCAAGAGCAAACCATGAAAAAAAAACTAGAATAAATCCATTCAACAGACAAATGTTAATTCAAAAGTACAATCATCTCATTCATTAATTATTCAAAAGTTCTTACAATTCCTTCAAGGCACTACTGGCCCAAAATACACAAAATAGAATATACATCGTAATGGTGAGACCACCAACACATACTAGGAAGGTCTTCGTAAGACGACTTTTCAAACGTCTCAACTTCAAGCTTGAAACCCCCAAACGGCTACTCTCCTATAGAACAAATGCCAACGCCCTTCACTCTACAGTTATGTAATAAGACGAAATGAGCAAACAGCCCAGTAAGCAAATCTACACTATTGCATTCCAACTAGTATATCAGTGGTAACAATATGCAATGTACACATATTCACAACGTATCAAGTGAAGTCCTCTAATATGTTTTCCAATATTCTAACGATATTATGATGAAACAGTCTAATATACAGCACATGAGTCATAAATCACTCCATTATAGACAATATAGTAGGGGCAACAGAACATAGTTACAAAACTAGTAAAGCCTACTCTCGAAGTAGAAGTTCCATTGCTCAGGTTAAGCCAATTCTGTCGCTTGAAACCTCTTCCCTCGTTCAGGAGGAAGGACAATGACAAGTAGGTGCATCACTTCTTAATGCCCTCACACACACACACATCCCCAGTGCCCTTTGGGGTTTTCGATAAGCAGTGGCCTTGAAAGACACGACCCTCTCCATATGCCCTTCTGGTGAGAGAGTGTTACACTACTATTGGGTGACCCAATGCGTGGCGCCCGTATAGATCTGGGGGGCACAACCCTCCCAAATATTCACATCCTGACTCCCATCCTATCATGGGGAGTTAGGGAAAGATCTTAGCTGTCAACACCATCATTCACACAGTAGGTGCCCAATCACATATGCTATATAAGCAACACGGTACCATCATCCACGCAGTAGGTACCCACTCACATTACACATAAACAGAACGGAACCATCATTTACACAGTAGGTACCCATTCACATTACACATAAACAACACGGTATCGTAATTCACACAGTATGTGCCCAATCACATATGTCACATAAGCAGCATTATTATCACATTATAATGATATCAGTAGCTCAACAAGACAGTAGCAATTTCACATTATGATGGTGGCATATCACATTTAAACAGTATCACAATGACAGTACCATAGTAATAGTAACATTATTCAAGTTAAGCCTTACTGCGCAATTTCTTGCCATCAAGGGCAATGACGTGCGCTTACCATTAGGGTCGTAACTTGTGGACTGTTTAGAGTTTAAAGACGGATCCAAAACTAATTTTGAACTAAACACACCTATCGTTCAAATAGGATGGTTTTAAGACAATTGGACCTCGTTTGACCTCTTAAAGGTTCAAAGAGGTGAGGGTTTACCGGCTGCACCCTGTGGTAAATAGGGGACAGTGGCATACCCTGCTTCATATCACTATAACTCCCAAACCGTGAAGGAACTTGTGACAGTTTCAAAATCAAAGTTTAAGCCAATACATATATATTTCTAACAAAGCTAATTTGAAAGCATTTAGATTCCATTTGTTGGTACAAAGATTCATACCAAACAAGGTGATAGTTCTTAATTTTATCAACACTGCCCACAGTGACATACCTTCATAAAACGAAGTATAACTTTCAATATAAGAAGAATTTCAAAACATTTTCTCATGAAAATTTTAGCCCATTCAAAGATATTTCAAACAACTATAGTTTGACAAAAAATGGACATCTTTTGGTTAGTTAAAATCAATGACGATAGTAGCATTAGTGGAAAAATCTAGGAAAACAGTCAACAATGATATACCCTCTCATTTCGAAACATAACTTCATTTTCATAAAGAATTTCAACAGTGGAAAAAAATGAACATTTTTACTATACTCACACATCTTTCCAATGGCAGTGATTTTAAGTAAATCAGACGCCATTCGACTGTTGAAAAGCCTTTTTCAAGAAGACACATATTTTCGGAATTTCACAGTAGCATATAACATGTCTCAAGAACACATTCCATGACCTTCATTCCAGGGTGAAGAACATGATAGTAACTATTCTCTCACAATGTACACACATAACATGCATTTCTTACATAATCTAAGAATCATACATTCATTCTCAACATCCGCCATTATCATAGAACAAAAGTCCCAATTTTCAGTGAATAAGACAAGGATTTTCTACATCACATACACTTTCATTTCTCATTTCACATGCATAAATTCACATGCATCCTTATAACTATCCACTTACATGAACAACAATGGTGCCTTCTCCAATCCTCTTCTCACAGCTCTCACCCGCCTAACAATGGCTCCCCTCCAACAGTCACTTCTTCAAACCTTGTACCTTAGAGAGAGAGAGATGAAGTAAGAATAAGTGGCTTAGGTGAGAGAAGAGGCTTAAGTACTCTTGTGTTTGAGGTGGCTGACAAGTGTCACCAAGAGGCTCAAAATTCTGGACAAGTGGCTCTCAAATCAGCATGCATTTAACAAGTGGCACTCATAATCCATGCAGGTCAGAAACACAATCGCCGCAACACAGCCGGCGCTACGTACACAGTGACACAGCCGGTGCTAGGCACTCAACACAGCCGGCGCTGGTCTCTTCACAGCCTGTGCTGCACACAACACAGCCGATACTACACACTCAACAACACCGCCGGCAGAAACACACTCGGCGATAGCATACTTCACAACATAGCCGGCGCTCCTTCCTTGACGCGTGTGGTGTTGCGCTCTTCATTGCCGCATGCTCTACTATCTTTCCTTCCTCCTTATCCTGCCATGCACTCTAACTGACGGGGAAAAATCAGGGTTGTCACTCATTCCCCTCTAAAAAATGATTTTGTCCTCAAAATCGTTAATCGAATAAATGGGGGGAGTACAAGGCCCAGATTTCATCTTCTCACTCCCACATTGATTCTTCCCTCTAATGATACTGCCATAAAACCCGAACTAGAGGAATCTCTTTGTGACGCAATATCTGAATTCTTCTATCCGGTATCTCAATAGGTTGTTCTATAATCGTTAAATCCTCCCTGATTGAGATTGGCTCATACTCCAAAACGTGGGATGGATCGGGCTGATACATTCTCAATAATGATACATGAAACACATTATGGATATTAGCTAGCTCGGGTAGTAGGGCCAATCGATATGCCACACCTCCAATCCTTTCTAAAATCTCAAAGGGCCCAATAAATTGTGGACCCACTTTCCCCTTCTTACCAAATCTCATTATGCCCTTAGTTGGTGATACCTTCAGAAAAACCCGATCACTCACTTCAAATTCAAGGTCCCTTCTCTGATTGTCGGCATAACTCTTCTACCGACTTTAGGCTATCTTGAGCCGCTCTCGAATTAAGGAATATTTTCTGAGGTTACTTGAACAATCTCTGGCCCTAAAAGTTTTCTTTCAGGGCGTGAGCTCGATGAGCACAATGATTTGGAAGGATCGTTGGTGTGCCCTTTGACCACGTGACCTCAAGAAGAAATATTTGACGTTTACCTACTCCTCGAAGGATAGGCAATGCCAGACTGTCTACTTCTTGCCACTCACATGTCCCTCAAAAGACAGGGAATGCCAAAGAGGGCCAACTGTAGACGCCCCATTTTAAATATGGCAAATGCTATGATTCCTGAACCTTTAAAATCACACTTAACTTAGTAAACCCAAATCCATAGTTCACACAACCTATCTTGTGACCCGAAACCAGTCCGCCTGCCCAAAACCCTGCAGAAACCCTGTTTTGACCCAAATTCCTGTGAATGCCCTGTTTTACCAAAACAATAATTACAAATAGTAAAAAAATCTGTTTTGACCCAAATTTTCTCTAAGAGCTTCACAAGAGGCTGAGAACACACTCAAAGTTTAAAAATTCAATTTTGACCAAGTTTGACACAAGCGACACTAGCCGTGTAGCCCAGCCTAAACTAGGCGAGACCGCCTAGTGTAGCCCAGATTTGAGCGCCTAGATCTGAGACCCTAAAAATGCTTATTTTTGGATGGGGATGCGTTTGTTACGTGCATATATCCTTCCCAGGGGATTTAAACCCTATGAAGCCTCTTTTCGTGGCCATTTGACAGGGGGCAGAGATCAAAAACCTGAGAGATAGCTTCAGAAAACCCTAGCCTCCTGACACCCTAACCCTTAAGCCTGAGGAAACCTAGACCTAAGCCACAACAACCCTAGATCAAAACTAGACTTAGGGCACAACCCTATATCAGAACTAGACTTAGGGCACAATAACCCTAGATTTAACCCTTTACACCAGATACTTATTGGTCGACATCCGAATCAGAGAGGCAAAAGAGGACCGGTTCTGATACGAGCAAGCCCTAGAAGGCTCGGGAGTCTTGGGCCATCCGGCCCGGTTCGGCATCATTTCCTTATATTTTACTTCTTTTATTTTATTGTTTTCATTTCATTTTAATCTTTTCATTTGCTTAAAAATTGTATTTTGTAATGCCTTGGATCATGCTGGCGCTACCATAGATCTAAGAGTAGATCTGCTCGTTTCCAAGCAGATCTGGCCTCAGATCAGAATTCGATTTGTCCTATATTCTTTACCACTTTATTTCTTTCATTTTCATAAGTTTAAGGTGTTCAAATTCGACAGATCTTCATCTGAGATCTATCATATTTTCATCATAAATAGTTACGATTAATTATTACTCGTTCGTTACGGTTAGCTAACTCCATGATAGCTATCACCCATGAGTTGCAATCAATTATCGCCTGTAAGTTGCAATCAACTATCGCCTGTAAGTTGCAGTCAACTATTGTTCATAAGTTGCAATCAACAATCGCTCAAGAGCTGCAGTCAACTATCACTCGTTAGTCGTAGTTAACTGTCGCTCGTAAGTTTCAGTTAACTGTCGCTCGTAAGTTGAAATTAACTATCGCTCGTAACTTGTAGTTAACTATCGCTCGTAAGTTGCAGTTAACTATCACCCGTGAGTTACACTATTCACCGTCTCTTAAGCCTTTATAGAAATTTTCACAAAATTTCGGCAAAGCTTCCGCATGAGGGTTTGAATCCCAAAAGAAATCTCGTATGCCCAATTAATCGAAAGTCAAGTCGGGGCAAGAGCCCGCAGCTATGAATAAGATTAAAGAAGCGGGTTTGGTTTTCTTCCTTATGCCCAATTAATTGAAAGTCATGTCGGGGCAAAAGCCTAGAATAGTGACTAACATTAAAGGAGCGGGACTTGTTTTCTTCCTTACTCGTCCTACAACCACTCGGTTTGCTATACTGTAAAATGATAATAGGAAAGACCAAGAGGCGAGAGAAACATGCTTTGATACCACTTATTGAGCTCACCCAGTTAAAGCCGTCTCACACAAATGCGGATGCGTGGAACGGGTCCAGGAAATATGGGAAGCAAAATGTAAGCCACAATCGATGTGTGTGTTTGAGTGGGAAAAAAAGCAATAAAGCAAGTAAATCTTACTGGCACCGGATTTACTTTATTCACCTTTTCAGGCTACGTCCACGGGAGAAAGGAGATCAATCCACTATAAACTTCACAGCTTACAATGGTCATCCAAGAAAACAACCTTTCTTGGGTTCTCTAGTTTCTTCTAAAGATTTTCTCTCTAAGTTTTCTTCTCTAAAGTTTGTCTTTCTTTCAGAGGCTTATTTTCTTTTACAGAAGTTTTCTCTCTTTAAAAGAAAAAATTATCCCTTCTCTCTTCTCTCTCTCTCTCTCTTCTTCTCCTTCTTCTTATTTGCAAAAGAATGATCTCTATATTTTTCCCAATACAATCAAGAAGAGTCAACCATCTCTCTCTCTCTTCTTCTCCTCAGAAGGAGGCTTCCTGTATCTCTGATTCATCAAGAAGAGTCCGCCCAAAAATGGCCCAAAAAGGTGGCTTTGGCTAAACCAACCAAAAGCTACCTAGCCTCTCATGTAATTTGTATCTGTATGGACTCAAAGGGATAACAACTAAATTAGAAATGTATCCATAACCTCCTAAAAAGGAGGTCTATCTCTCTCTCCCTTTATGGAAAGAGATATGAGAACATTTTCCCATACTAAAACAAATGTGAGAACCTTATTTTGTGGTATGGTGACTTGGTCAACAAGTCATCTCTTCCACATTCTAAGACTACCTTTTTAAGTAGGGACAATACCATTGGTGTCCATCTCTCATGGGATGGGACACCCAACAAGTTCAACTCTAATCCATTTCACCAAGTATTTTGATCCTTGATATAAAATAATTGGTGCAATATCATAATTGTCATTGCCCAAAGTGACTCCTAAAATAAATTGCCTACATGCTACAAGTACACATTCTACAAAGCAAATCCAAATTTTAAGGCGAAACAGGGGGTCAAGGGAGCATATTCAACATGTATGGTCTTATGATTGCACTCGTTGTCTTGAGATACTAAAACCACATAGATATAAATATGGAGACTTATGGCTTCACTGAGGGTATGGTCCTTAATCGAGTAGAATGACAGACTAGGATTCGTTTAGCAGATCTCAAATAGTTGGGAAAACGCTCTAATGATGATGATCATAATGATGTCTCTAATCCTGACTCCTGATTCCAAAATTATACCATTTTGAAAGTACGGATCTCAATTTGCAACTTTGAGGCTAAAAGCTAGCATTGTAAAGCTGAGGTTGCAACCATTATTTGCACGGCTGCACAACACATCTTAGAGCTGCACATGCATTCTCTATGCGGGCTTGGATATACATGTTGGCCACATTAGTTCCGCATAGCCACATCCGTGCAACCATATGGGTGCATTGAAGTTGTATGCTATGTGCAAGCAACAGCAGCTGCATGTAGTATGGTGCAGCCTCTAGTCAGCCCCTCACATGTATGCTAGTTGCACGTGTATGCACCTCCATATATGTAATGTGCTTACACATGCACATGCAACAATAGAAAGTGTGATGCTCCATGCCCACCACAAGGGATCACTATGCTAGACAAGGTAGTAGGGCTGTGTGTAGCACCAGCGTACGATGGCTGTATGGTCTACAAGATTACCATGCTAGATCACATGGTCTAGTGTGTCTTTGTGCAAGCACCTAGATCACGCTCACCACTCTAGTGTGGTCCTCGAGTGGAGCCTTGCAACCAAAGTGTAGGAATGCACATTTTGTGCACACTCGAACATATGCATCCGTGCCCCATGAACCCCCAGCACATAATATACTGCCCCCACACCCACTAACTACTCGATACTCCCTTTTTAGAGTTCAAGAATTCGATGCAAGCTCCCTTAGGTTGGCTTCATGATTGTTAGAACCAGCGTTTTAAAAAACGCCGAGTCAAACCGGACTCGCCCGGTTCGACTCGAAAATAGTGAAAAAAGAACCGGATCGTCCAAAAATCGGAAATCGTCCGGTTCTAGAGAGAACCGGACGATTCTGTACAGTGAATCGCCGATTCACTGTATGGAATCGGCGAGTCCAAACAGTGAATCGACGATTCCGTACGGATTTTTTTTTTTTTTTTTTTTTTTTTTTTTTTTTTTTTTTTTTTTTGGTAATCCATGATAGATTTTTTTGTAATACTTGATCGATTTTTTTGTAATCCATGATCGAATTTTTTGGTTTTTTGTAACCCATAATAGAATTTTTTGTAATCCATGATCGAAATGTTTGTTTTCTTTTCTTGTAATCCATGATCGATTTTTTTGTTTTTTTTGTTTTTTTTTGTAACCCATGATAGAATTGTTTGTAATCCATGATCGAATGTTTTGTAATACATGATCGAAATGTTTGTTTTTTTTTTGTAATCCATGATCGAAATGTTTGTTTGTTTTTTTTTAATCCATGATTGAATTTTTTGTTGTTTGTTTTTTTTGTAACCCACGATAGAGTTTTTTATAATCCATGATTGAATTTTTTGTAATCCATGATCGAACTATTTTTTTCTTTTTTTGTAATCCACGATTGAATTTTTTGTTTTTTTTTGTAATCCATGATCGAATTTTATGTAATTCATGATCGAATTTTATGTAATCCATGATCGAATTTTATGTAATCCATGATTGAATTTTTTGAAAATTTGTGATTTTTTTTGTTTAATCCATGATCGAATTTTTTTTTGTAATCCATGATAGAACTTTTTGAAAATTTGTGATTTTTTTTTTAATCCATGATCGATTTTTTTGAAAATTTGTTTTTTTTTTTTTTTTAATCCATATTATTCAAAGAGAAAACGAGAGAGATGATGATTCTGAGGCCACCCTATCTCAGCCATATTATTCACATATCGAGTCCCAATAGCAACAGTGTAGGGATGAGCACGAAATACTGTAAATTAAATGCTGAATGGCGGTTCATGCAGGGAAAGAACATATCAATATTCGCATATTCATTCAAAAACATGAAAATTCTTAATGGAGTACCCTCATTTTTTATTGAATTCCTAAAAACCAATATTTATAATGAATTTTAATAATTTTTTCGAATTTTTTTTAAGCTTTATTCTGAACGATTCACCCGATTCCCGATCCGGATCGTCGATTCACCGATCCGGATCGGTTTTTTGGAAGCCTGATCCGGGTCACCGATCCGTTTTTTAAACCATTGGTTAGAACTATGGGGTATTATTTCACAATGAAATCCCCTTAGAGTTTTTAAATTGCGAATAGGGTTTTTCCTTTTCTAGGGTTTCTAAGGAGAAAATAAGGAGGAGAGAGGGTGGTGGGTCTAGAGCATAGTTTGCAATTCGGCTATTAATCGCCGAATTTTTTAAAAAATCAGAGATTTTTTTAAAAACGTTTTACACACCGCCTTTTTGAAAAGTTGGCTAAAAAAAGCGCGCGTCTTTCATATAACCGTTAAAAACGCGTTTTTTATGAGGAAATAAAGAAACGAGGGTTTTTTTTTTTTACTTGCCAGTTTTTAGAAAGAAAAACAACTATTTTCCTAATCTATCTAATTTCTAAAAGAACAAATTATTTCCACAAAAAAAATTCCGAAAATAAAAGGTACGATTTTTTTTTTTTTTCTTCTTAATTTCAACATGATGCATATTTCAGTGGTTATTTTGCTAAAAAAATACTGTGTAGAGCATGATTTCAATACCCTGCAAAAATTGTGTGCAGCAAGAAAATACTGTGTGCATCAAGAAAATACAGTGTGCAGTATGATTTTGCAAAGAAAATAATTTGTCTTACAAATACCTTATCAGACTAAATGCTTCATTTGCCCTTTCGATTTAGCTGCTGAAACGCTTCCTTTGCCCTTTCGATTTAGGGTTTACCTTCTGGGTTTCCTCTTCCACTTCGTAGAGTTCGTCATTCGATTTAGGGTTTACCTTATTTGGAAAACAGGGGAGATAGAGAGAGAGATATGCGACCATATATTGTTCACCTTCTTTGAAAAACTGTGATTACCTTCGAAAGCCAGGGGAGATGAGTTCGCTACTCCACCTTTGCTCCCTCGATTTACTGCCTTCCCTTTTATGTTACATTTTGGAAAAAGTTTTTGTAAGGATGCAACCTTATATTGTAGAACTACGACCTCTACCTTGTGTTCTCTTCTCGAGATACACTCTACCTACCCTTGTATGTTTACATTTTGGAAAAAGTTTTCGTAAGGATGCAACTAGAGCGATGGATGCACCTCAAAAATCATCGGAAAAAGGTAGTTTTAATTCTGAAAAACCCTTGATCATCTCGACATCATCGAGATGTATGACTATAATAAATAAAAAGTTTTTAGATCTCAGAAATAATACATTTTATAACATATTATTTTCATCGTTTATTTTCAAGATTTCCATATGTTTATAGATCTACTTGATTTTATTGTAAAAATATATATGGTCTATTGTTTGCTATGTATTTAAGTAGGTAAGATATTTTTTTAAGTATTTAATGTAAAAATTTATATGTATTTTTTTGGTATGTACTAAGTAGGTGTGATGTATGTTAAAACATTGAATGAAGAAATTCATAAGGTGTATTTACCATGAACTTATTATTTTATGTTTTATAAAGAGCATGGATCCCTATGTAGACTTATCTATTCTATATTTTTTGTTTATTAAAATACAAGAAAGAAGATATCATGGTTAGGTCAAAAGATCCATTTTGGGAGTATTGTGAAGAAAGAGGACATAAATTGTATTGCAATTTCTATTTTCAAAATTTCAAAATTTCTAACATTTTAATTTATCCGATTTTTGGACTCCGATTTTTAGAGCCTAGTCCGATATATTGGCGATACCTTTGCATGAAGTATTTTTGTCGATCCGTATTTTATAACCAAATTTTTCATCCAACTTTTTAAAATAAAAACGATTTACTCTCGATTTTAAGCTAAGCCGATTTATTGAAAGTCCCCGACTTGCTAACTATGGTCTAGAGAGAAAGAAAGAAGACGCCTTTTGAGAGGTATGTCAAACCCACATTTTTTTAGAAGAAAGAATTATTTTCCACTCTCTTGACCCATTCATAAGGGAATTTTCAATGAGATAATTCTATTTAGAAATGTATATCACTGTTAGTTTAGATAATATTTCTCTTACCAATTTTATCCCCAAATTGAAATCTATATGTAATAGGATTATGTGTCATTTTTATCTACTATTAAGAAACTCAATAATTGCGTAGATTTCCCCTCTTTATATTAACCATTAAGGATATAAAAAATAGGAAAAATGTCATCGTATACCTTATTTTTTGTTTTCATATATCAATAGACCCAAAGATTTAAAATATATCTCGTAACTCTCTGACTAATTTTACTCACTTTTAACTATTTTTTTAGCCCTAACAAATATAAAAAAGATATGTTCTTTCTAAACCCTTCCTCTCTTTATGTGATATATTCCCTCCAAATATTCCTATCTAATATTCACTCTCTTTGTTTCTCTAACGGGGGAGAGAGTAAGTGAGAGACACAGGGGAGAGAGAGTGGAAAAATAGGTAGAGAGAGAATTTAAGGGAAAATCACGTGAAGAGAGAGAAATGATGGTGTTTAGAAATAATGTCTTTTTTATATTTGTTTGGGACAAAATCATAGGTTTCAAGGGGATAAAGTTAGCTTATGAGGTTAAAAGATATAAAACTTAGAATTTTTAAGACCTAATATATGTTTTAAAAAATTGTCTCTATTGAGATATAAAACTTAAAAATGAATATTATGGAGATATTTTCCCTAAAAAATACTATAGAGATCCTTACACCCACAAAGACTCGACTCCAAATCTAAGATAACGAAAAAAGCACCCAACCCTTAAATGTAGAAACTGGCCTCAAATCATTAGGCGGGCAATTGTGGTTCAGTCGGTCCAACTTAAGTAATTCTTGAGGGGAGATTGTTGTATTAATAAAAAAAAAAAAAAAAAAAAAAAAAAAAAAGAAAAAGAAAAAAGGGTCTCCTTTATATGAGGTTGAAACTTTAAACAATCAAAATAAAGTGCACCTTCATCTTTTCTTATAAAATAAAATTTTGGCCTAAAAAATTATTCGGATGGTTTGAGAATCTATTAATTATAAAATTTTAAACCAAAAAAAGGTACAAATCAACTAGATCCATAAATACAACATCTTGGAAATAGATTATTGAGATGATGTATTGCAATATGCACTATTTTATGATTTGATTTTTTTTTTTTATTTCCATTCATCTCAAGGTTATTAATTAAAGGTCTTTCCAACATCAAATCAGCCTTTCCTAATAGAATTTGAGGTGCACCTTAATTATGGAGTTGAATGTTGCAATCTCATATAAACTTTGTCCTTAAGGGCCTGTTTGGGTATATTGAATATTGTTGAAATCTACCATTTGGATTGGTTAATGACTAGAATACTTAAAATCAAGAAAATCAAAATCATGGAAATAAGATCTACTTTTTTATGATTTCATTTCCACACTAAAACCTGTTTTTTTGCATTTCCAAGGCTCATGGATTTTACTCATAGGCTCCCTCGACCCGAAACATAGAGAGCATTTGGTAGATATGAAAATTTTAGAAAGAGAAAGTACCTAATCTTTTTAAAGAGAGAAACTATCTCAAAATTTTTCAAAGAGAAAAACTATCTAAAATTTTAACTTTTTGTGAGAGAAAATACATTAATTTAGAGAGAGAAAGTATGTTAAAATTTTAGAGAGAGAAAGTTCCAAATTTTTTAGAGAGATGAACTATCTCAAAATTTTAGATAGAGAAACTATATCAAATTTTAACTTTTAGAGAGAGAAAGTATGTTACAATTTTAGAGAGAGAAACTGCTAAATTTTTTTGGAGAGATAAACTATTTCAAAATTTTAGAGAGAGAAACTATCTCGAATTTTAAATTTTAGAGAGAAACTATTTTAGAGAGAGAAAGTCACATGCAAATTTTTAGAGAGAGAAACTATTTCAAAAATTTTAAAGGGAGAAGAAATATCATATTTTAATTTTTAGAGAGATAAACTATATCAAATTTTAGAGAGAGTACCTAAAAAGTTTTAGAGATAGAAACTATCTCAAATTTTGTTAGAGAGAGAAACTATATCAAGTCTTAAGTTTTAGAGAGATAAATTATTCTTAAAATTGTAAAGAGAGAAAGTATTTTTAAAAGTTTAGAGAGAAACATTTCTAAATTTTAGAAAGATAAACTACCAAAAAAATTAGAGAGAGAAACTATACGTATTTTGAGTTTTAGAGAGAAACTATCTTGAATTTGAATTTTAGAGAGAGAAAATATATTAAAATTATATATATAGATATTATATCAAATTTTAGAGAGAAAAAGTACCTAAAAAAATTTAGAGATAGAAACTATCTCAAAATTTTTGGAGAGAGAAACTATTGTAAAATTTATGTTTTAGAGAGAGAAAGTATCTTAAAATTTTAGAGAGAAACTATTTACATGAAACATTTAGAGAGAGAAAATACTTTAAAAAAATTTAGAGAGAGAATCTATATCAAATTTTAAGTTTTAGAGAGATAAAGTATCTCAAATTTTAAACTTTAGAGAGAGAAAGTATCTCAAAGTTTAAACTTTAGAGAGAGAAAGTATATTAAATTTTAGAGAGACTATACTATTTCAAAATTTTAGAGAGAGAAACTATCTCAAACTTGAAGTTTCAGACAGCTAAAGCATTTTAAAATTTAAGAGAATAACTACATCAAATTTTAGAGAGAGAGTTCATAAAAATTTTTAAAGAAAGAAACTATCACAAAAATTTTAGAAAGAAATTATGTCAAATTTTAGTTTTTAGAAAGAGAAAGTATCTTAAAATTTGAGAGAAAGACTATATCATAGTTTAGAGAGAAAAACTACTTAAAATTGTTTAGAGAGAGAAACTATATCAAAATTAATGAAGAGGGAAACCATCTCAAACTTTAGGTTTTACGGAGAGTACATTAAAATTTTTGAAAGAGAAACTATATTAAAATTTAAAGAGAGTAAAGCACTTAAAATTTTTTTAAAGAGAAATTATCTCAAATTTTTTAGATAGACAACTTCAAATTTAAAATTTTGGATAGAAAGTATATTAAATTTTAGAAAGAGAAACCATATCAAATTTTAAATAGAGAAATTAAGTCAAAAATTTTATAGATATACCATCTCAAATTTTAAGTTTTAGAGAGAAAAAGTACATAAAAATTTTAGAGAAAAAAGTTTTATCAAGTTTGTTATCAAACAATGGACATGAAAGTGATTGGAATGAATCCATGAATTTTATATAGTTTATTGAAACAAGAGATTTGAAGAATCCATAATAAAAACCCTTGATATGGAAGTGATTGCAAAGAATCTATGAATTTTATATAGTTTATCCAAACAAGAGATTTGATGAATCCATAATAAAAATCATAGATATTGAAAATTTATAGATTCAATCCTAGATATTTAAAATTTATAGATTTTTTAAAATTTGAAATATTTAAGATTTTTAATTTCTTTCTATCCAAAGAGGCCAAAGAAAAAAAAAATAAAAATAAAAAACAAAAAAAAAGAAAAAAAAAGAAGAAAAAAAAAAGAAAAGGAAAAAGCCAAAGTGATTCGAGATTTCCCACGAACCAGAACACCTCCCACCAATTCCAGTTCGAACAAAGCAATCATTGCGTCTTGTTATTTACTAACAAGATCAGGGGTATTTTCCGGTATAAAGGCACAAACCAGCTAAGTCTTGGTCAAAGTGGTAAAAGTTAAAGGCGTTAGGAAAAGAGGGGCGTCTTCTTTCTCCGAGTCTGACACTCCCGTCTTTTTTAAATAAAGATTTAATTTAATACAAAAAATAAATGCTTCTCGATATGTGAAGTGCGTTCCGAGTCGGACACAATAAAAGCGAGTTCTTGCTCGTTTCTTCCACACTGCCTTCTTGTTTTTTTTAAGAATAAGGAAGCGTCTGCACTGTTCTCTTTCTTTTAACTACAAAACAACAAAGAAAAAAGCGTCAGTTTTTTTAGCACTAAAATGGTGGAATTGTTGCGTGCTCATCTGTCCAAAAAATGCTGAGTATCATTGAGTTTCTTTGAGTCTGCGCCGTGTAGAATTTGGTTGTGTTTTCAGAGATTTGTTGAAGCTTAATGCAGTAATTTGATGCGATTTCAGCTCCCGCAAGTCTGTGTAGCTCTGGTGTTCTTGTTGAAGGTTTTGTGTTATGGAGTACACGGCTGAAACTTTCAAAGGTCGTTCTTCTGACATGTGTTTGATAATCAGCTCTAGAGTGTAATTAGGGTTTTGGTAATATCATTTGCAGAGGAGCGGTTCTGTGTTGTAGGAGCTCTTTCGTCTCAGTCTTGTTTTCTGTGTTGGAAAGGGCGCATATAAAATGGCGGATTCCTTCTCAAAAGAATGAGATTAAACAGATTGATGAAGTTGTGTTTCTAAGGCATTTTTTTTTTTTTTTGGTGAATGATGTGAAAAAGTGGTGGATTCTTTGATTTGAGGAAGAGATGGCGGAAGGAACCAAGGTGAGACTGGTTCGGTGTCCAAAATGCGAAAAGCTTCTTCCTGAGATTGCTGAGTATCCTGTTTATCGATGCGGCGGTTGTGGAGCTATCCTTCAAGGTAATTTTTGTTATTCTTTCCAAATTCTTGGTTCCCTTTCCTATGCGTTAATCTCTGGTTGTTTCATTTACCTTAATGCTAATGAGTTTTAGGTGAAGAAAACTCTGTCTTTCTATGGATTCTCTCTGTAATTCTAATTTTAAATATGAGGTTAAGAGGGGCGGCCTCTGGTTTTATAAGGTTTGTCTGTGTCAGTGAGTAAAGAGAAAATGATGCATGTGTTTTTGTCCGTTCCTTTTGTCTGTCTTCTGCGATCGTGATGTAATTAGAGATCCGGTTTTACTCGTATTCAGAGTTAAATAAAATTGTATTTTCCTGTTTAGGAACTCTGAACTTTTTGTTCTTTTGATTGCTTGTCTATCAGCTTAATCAGAGGACTTTAGGTTAATATAATTACAGAAAATGTGTGCTCTATTCGTTCCTTCTATTCAAAAGCTTTTGTTTGTTTGTAATTTATTTGTCAGTGTGTGCGCATGTGTGTAAGCTCTTCATGAATTCGAATCAATGAATTGTAATTTTTTTTTCATGTAAATGGATAATAAATTCTGAAATTCTGGTTGTGTTCTTCTATCTCTATATTTTCATTTACGTTTTTTTTCTTTTTTGGAACCTAAATGTTTTTTTTTTTTTTTTTTTCCGGGGTGTGAGACAAGGTCAGGGGAGAGGACCCCTACCTTTTGGTAGGAATCGAGCATGGCGTTGCTAAACGTCGAAGGGCTAACCAATTAAGCCCGAACTCTTTTCCTTATTTTCATTTTTTGTTCCTATTAAAATATTTTCTGGTTGGGTAATTCTGTCTCTTCAGGTTTTACCTCTCACTTTCCTGCTTCTTTGAATTTTAAAATTTATTTCTTCGTTTTATGACCTTTAGTTAAAAGCAAAGTTCTGGTTTATATAATATCTTTATCAGGTCCTTTGCTTTAGCAATTCTCTTTCCTTTTCTTTGTTTTCTTTCTCCTTTTTTTTTTCTCCTTACTGAAATTACTTATTTGAACAGGTTTTCATATATATGCATATGCAACCTATTATTACTGGCCGTTTCAGGTGCTCTGCTTTTTTCAATGTTCAAAATTGCTAGTACACTGGTCAGCAAAGCACCAAAATACCACTTTACTTTTTGCCTCTGTCATTTTTGTTTCTTTAGATTTGTCTGTTTCCTTTTATCCTTTCTCAGGTGTCCAAACATAAAGAATTAGAAGCATCTTACTCTCATTTACCTTTTATATTTACCCTTTTTCTCTTTTGAAGGTTCCCAGGTTCCTCAACAGACTAATTCTTGTTTTGTAACAGCCAAGAACCAAGTCTACGTGACTGGAAATCATTCATCAGAAGAAGTCCGAGAAATTCCCGTTGGATGCGGTGAGAATCAAAAGGATTTTGAAGAGAATGGAGCAGTTCCTTTGGGTAGGAGCAATTCATTTGCCTCTGATAGGGGGGATAAGAAGAATAGCTTAAACATGGGCTTCCCTAATGAAAGATTTAATGGACATTCAAGTGATGAGTTTCGTGAAGAAGGGAGAGATGTCTCAGATGATTTTGATGGTAGAGCAAAATCTAACGGAAAAGTTATCAATAGAAGTAATGGTGCAGTAACTGTTAGAAATCAGATTAATCAACAGGTGAACACTGGAGAGAAAATGCTGGGATCTGAAAAAGAGAAATCTGATAAATCAGGTCCCAGTAGTTATGTTCGATGTGAAACTCCTTTTGGAAATGGACCTAGCTCTATTGCTTGTTCCGAAAATCCTGCTCCTAATGCATCTAACCAAGTGCTTTCCCCAAATACGCTTTTGGAACACATCCCTAGACAAGGGTACAATAATTCTGGGCCAATGAAGGTTCAGGTTCAAGAGTCTCATGGTCCGGATGATTGTGAAATGGCATCTGGGTTTTATGATTATGGTGCTGACATGGAACACAGAAATGCGGTTTGCTCGAAAGCAACAATGGGGAATTGGGAAACAGAGGGTCTGAATTCGAATATTAACAATTTAAACATACGTGGTACTGAGAATGGCTGCTACCCTAATAAAGGGGGAGATAAATCTCATGTGTCTCAGGATTTTCAACATACTCGAAACTGGAGAGCTCATGAGAGGGTTGAAAAGTTAGGATATCAAAGAAATGATGATGGGTTTTCCAGGTATCCAAGAAATATGCATGAAAATGTGCATCAACATTGGTTGTATCCAGATGAGGGCCCATCATATTCTCGAGGCAATGCTTCAGGTTATGCTGACCCGATCCTACATGGCCTCAATAGTGTTGAATGCCTAGAAAGAGACCGGCTGCAACTTCTACGGAAACTAGATGAATTAAGGGATCAACTTAGTGGATCTTGTGATGTACCAGATAGACCTAGGGATCCTCAGGATCCTTACGACTATGATGGTCCTGGTGCCTGGTTTCGAGAAGAGCCACCTCCTTCGAGATCAAATTGGGCCACTCGAAATCATCTTCGGCAAAATATTCGGACTCATAGTCCATCGCACAATAAGAGAGAATCTGAATTGAACATGAGCCATCCTGTGCCTTTAATGGATAAGCATGACATGGAGCTGCCACATCAATATCCAAGAAAGTATTCCCAAAATGAGATTCCTAGATATAGGGAACCATTTGACACTCACATGCCAGGAAGAACCATTCCTCAATCCATAAAGTTCTCACAAAGGCCATTTCCACGACAGGGTTTTAGCAATGGTAGACGTCACCAGGATGAGTTTTTATCTGGAGAAATGGATCTTGAGCCTCTCGTTTCTTATCCATATCCATCTCTTCACAACAACTCTATGTGTTCATGTTATCATTGTTATAACAGAAACAACCAGAGGGCACACATTCCATCTTCTGTTGCACACCAGCATAGAATAAGTGGTGCTCCAAATGGTCACATTTACAACTACCACTTTGGCCCTTCTACTCACATGGCTCCACACAATTATGTTGGCACTAGAGTTCCATTTCATTTATATAATTTGCAGCGTCGAGAGAGAAGACCTACTGATCTTGAACCAGAGCTGTTTCGTGGGGGACAGAAGTGGAATGCACGAAGAGTTATCTTGAGGAAGGATGGGGTGGCACGGAAATGTCGTCCAATAGCCAGTGGTGCACCCTTTATAACTTGTTCTTATTGCTATCAGTTACTACAGTTACCGAGAAAAGCTTTTCCCTTGACAAAGGATCCTCGGAAGCTGCGATGTGGTGCTTGCTCATCTGTGCTTTCATTCTCAGTTCAGAATAACAATCATATGGTTTTCTTGTCGAGTGCCCAAGATAATACTGGTGGGTCAAGCAAAGAAGGGTTATCTTTCCTTGATCCAGTGAATTTATCAGAAGCTCGAAACTTAACTTCAAACATTTCACATGAAGTAGACTATGATATATCCACATATAACATCCAGTCTGGAGATACTGATCCTGTTTCTTCTTCGTTTCCTATTGATATTCATTGTGTGATGGGAAAGGAAGATGTTGCGGGTCACCTTCCCAAGCAGATAGATAGACTAAAGGACAGACTAAACTGCACCAGTGAACAATCTAACAAGAAGCAAGATCTTCCTTCTTTTTCTGGTTCTTCTCAAGATGGGGAACGGTCTTCCTTGAAAGAAACGATCCTGGGTTCACCCCTGCACAAGCATTTAGAACATTCCTCTCCAGGAGAAACAGTAACCACATTTAACAAAAGAAATGGTAGTAAACGAGCCAACATGAAAACAGTGGTCCCTTCTTCAAATGGTACATCAAGACAGAATTCCATGAAAGAAGAATTATCTGCTGCCATGACGGACTCTCCCCCTCATAATGATTTAGGGTGTGAAACTTCACCAGAATCAGTGGAGGAGATGTGCAAGGAATATGATTTATCAAGCAAGACAACCAAGGGTAGTGACTCATTCCTTGCAGGACTCATAAAGAGGAGCTTCCGAGATTTAACTAGGTCGGAGAACAGTAAACCAAATGTTATGGTTAATGGAAAGCCTATACCTAATCGATTAGTAAGGAAAGCTGAGAAGCAAGCTGGACCCATCCATCCTGGAGATTATTGGTAAGCTGAAGATACGTGGTTTGTAAATGTCACATAAATTCTTTGTAGCCATCATGCAAGTTCAATGAAGTTTTGTAAATTTGTTTCCTTATTTCTGTATAATCCAAATTATGTCCCAAGAAGTGTTTATCTAATTATAGAACCTACACCTGATAGATGATCATGAATTTAAAAAAATCTATGCTTTCTTAATTTGAATCTATAGTTGATCTCTCATGTAATGATTTGTTTATTACTTATATTTCTTATTGCGGCAATTAAATTTCACAAGAGAATTTTGGACTTGTTCTTGATGGAAATGCCAGGTGCTCCCACCTTGTGTAATTCATATCTTTCTGTCAGTTACCTTTCCTAATCTTTATGATTGTGAACTTAAGTGGGTCACTTTAAATGGGGGCTTTGTTGATGCGGCCTTCTAAACTCTTTTAGGGTTTTCATTTTGTTGTACTCCTCTCTAATCGTAGTTAGAGAGGAAAGACCCAATATAGACCTTGTGGATGCCTGGAGTCCCTTTTCTTGTACACCCTCTTTTCTTTATTTATGTGCATATCGTGATCTTTTAATGCTGTGTGCTTGTTTGAATATGTGCTCTTGTATTTATGCCAGTTGATGCTTTTGTAAGGTTGCACTTCTGCAACTTTTTATTCTTATGTTTTATTTTGCTTGCTACATAAACTCTATTGAAACATAAATTCTGCTAATGAATTTATTTATATGCAATTTGTAGATCATACAAGGGAATTTTGGGATCCAAGTGAATCAAGTCTATTCGGGGTACATGCTTTGGCAAATTATTGTAGTTAAGAATTTAAAAATAAACTGGACAAACTCAAATTGTGAACTCGATCTCATTGTCATTATGTTGAATTCCATGACCACAAACACAATTTGGCTCATATAGCTGAGTTAGCCTTTCAGAAAATTGCGTCAACTCTGGTAACTTGACACAACTGGAAAACGATTCACTGAAAACATTCTGTGAACACACACTAATGAAAGCTAAAATTTGAGTTAAGATCAAGAAGTATCCTAAATTATACTCAAATGGAAGGTCCAAATGGGACTGTTGCTGAACTTTACCATTGGAGAAATAGCAAACCTTTAAACTAAAACAGATCTTGTGATTGAACTTCTGTCCAGGCAAGAATATGCAACTCTTGGGGTGGGAAATATTTAGCAATCAAGAATGAGTCATGAAAGCTTTTGGGGTAGCAGTTTTGCAAAAAAACTCACAGAGGCTTTCAATGGGGTTGCCAGGCTAAATGTGATCCATTTACAGTCACAAATTGTTGAGAGTTGTGCATCATATAAGCTGCTTAAAATTCACAGGATTGAATATTTTATAAGTTTCTTTATCATCTTTTATATATTCATATCTCTCTTTTTCAGTTACTCTTATGTAATCACTATCCGTTTCTGATGTTATTTCACTTTATTTCTTTTCTACCCTTTCAACCAGGTATGACTACCGAGCGGGGTTCTGGGGTGTCATGGGCTGGCCTTGCCTTGGAATAATTCCTGTAAGATGGGAGCCAAGTTGTCCTAGATGTGCTCTTCTATTAGAAGTTATTAGTAATGGTATTCACTATATTTGCTAATCTATCCTGCAGCCATGTATTGAAGAGTTCAATTTTCCAATGTCAAAGTCATGTTCTGGTGGAAATACTGGCATCTTCGTAAATGGAAGAGAACTTCATCAGAAGGATTTGGAATTACTTTCTGGAAGAGGTCTCCCAACTACACTTGGTAAAGCATACATTATAGAAATAAGCGGAAGTGTCATTGATGAAGCCTCTAGAGAAGAGCTTGATGGCCTCGGCAAATTGGCACCAACGTAAGCAGTTAACACTTTTTCAGCACTGCTTGAAAAATTTGCTTTTTGTGTTGAGCAGAATATGCTGATAATAAGATTGCCCCCCCCCCCCCCTCCCCCCCAAAAAAAAAAGTTCTGGTAATGCTGCATAGCTATTCCATGAAATAGTTTGCTATTCTCATCCTATATGTTCTTAATAGTATGAGGAAAACCATCCGTCTCTCATTCCCAAAAACTTTCAAACTTCCACATGATATGAGGCTGACTATGCACCTGATGCCATGTGACCAGACTGCTATCACGATGATGCATGTTGCGTTAGATCATTAACTACTCCAACACGAAGATTTTGAAGATTCCATCATACTCTTGGACTTGAGTCTAATTGAATTCGAGTTGCTTGCTGTGCAAACTTGGGGTTCCTAAACTTAAATACATACTCTTACTGCGGTGTTCTCTTGTTTTGGGAACTGAATTGCATGGGGGGATAAAATATAATTTGTATAGATTGTTACGTATTTATTCTGTGAAGTTTGTTCAAATAATGAGAAATGTTGTTTTTTTTTTGTGAAATTTAGGAAAAGAATATTTTATTTATGTTAGTGATGGAATCTAAAATCAGATCAATGGATTACTCATTATTTCAGGTCATTCCATGTGAATTCTCTTTGAAATATTGTTTTTTTTTTTCTAGAGTTGAGAAAGTAAAACATGGATTCGGTATGAGGGTTCCAAAGGCTCTCAAGGAATGATCTTTTTGTCCAACAAAAGAACATTTTAGACGTTATTGTCTTCAACCTCTGAGCTGTGTTGTTGGCCTAGGCATTGATGATGTAAGTATGCTGGAAATTTGCCATTTTCCTTTTTACTTCAATTTTGCAATTTAAGCCATCATGTAATTTTTTTTTCTTTTCTTTTCTTTTTTCTTTTTTCTTTTTTTTTTCCTTTGTTGTGTCATGATTCCTTTTTGAGGAAAGGAAATTATATGCTTTAGGAGTGATATCTATAGGACACACACAGACGCACTCACACACATATATATAATTATCCAAAGGAAAAAGTTTATATAAGGTTGCGACCTTAAAATGTAGAATTCCAGATGCACTTCAAAAATCTATCGGAAAAGCTACTTTTAATGTTGAAAAAAACCTCTAATTGATCATCTTGACATCGAGATGTATAAATATATATATAAAAAAAGATTTTGAGTCCCAAAGATAGTGCATCTTGCAACACATTATCTAGACCGTCCATCTTCAAGATTGTCATATGTATATAGATCTACTTGATTTTAACTATTTTTAGAGTTTAACATTTTATAATTAGATGTGAAAATAGATTTTTAGATAATCCTAAGAATTTTTTACAACAAAATTACATGTTATGATAAAATTTGGAGGTGCGCCTTAATTGGATTGTTTAAGGTTGCAACTTTATAAAAACCACACCCTTATCTAAATGGAGACTTACTTTTATTGACTATTCCTTTGATTTATATTTAGTTCAAGATTAAAATTCATCCTTAATACCCGTCTTTATTAGTAATCTATCAATTTATTTTCTATTAGTGTGTCTTTCTTTTCTAACAAATTATTCACGTTGGGTATCACAGGTATGGTGGTGATAAATATCTGATACAATGAACTGGATATTAACTGTACCTGCCATTGCTCCTCAAACTGTTACATATGCTGGGGATATGTATCTTTCCATTCAAATCCATTTTTGCTCACTGTTTTTCCGTTATTGGTTTGTTGTTGGTTGGTTGAAAAATCAGGGTGTTGCATAATCTCAATTTAATTTTTCTGGTTTTGAATGTGTTTTTTTTGGTCTCTGATTGGTTAGTATGTATCTAATTGTTTCTAACCATTCTATCCAAAAGCGCATCAAGATACATGTGATTATGAGCTGAAAGTAGTAAATAATAGATAAGTTGGTTATATTTTGATAAATTTCACATTAAAACATAAGTACTGAAAGTGCTTAGTGCTTCCCACTCGGAAGCTTATGGAGCACGTGTTAGTGGACGCATTTCTGTTATGACACATGGGTTAGGTTTAATATGGACTGTTGAAACCAGACTTTGATTTGCATGGATTTTTTTCATGGTCCAAACTTCAACGGACATTCGGTGTTGGCCATTTAGATTTTCGTTTTGTCTGATTGATACTAAAAGTATGAACTATCTGTACAGTTCTTGTCATCTTAAAAAACTCCTTAACTAAGCTGATTAATTCTGGAGAAATATTGTGGGCATTGTGGTTTGAGTGATTCATAAATTGGGGGAAGTGATTACATATTGACTCGGAAATTTATTCAGATTTGGATCAGGAGGAAAACTTAAAGGATCTGTTTTTTCCCCTGATCAGTAAGCAGAGTATGATCAGGATCAATTACATTATTTTACTACCATCGCCCGAGCCAAGAACCCGGTTCCTAAATTTGTGTTTTGAGGAACCAAAGCGTTCTAAACTTATAATGCCATAATCTTATGTTTTACGTTAGGGAACTTGTGTTATCTCTGTATTCGAAGATCTGGAGCAGATGAGCCAGGATTAGACTTGGTTGACCAAACCTCAAATTCGAGCACACAGACTTCGGCGGTTTACTCATACTCATTTTATTTTGCTGAATCTCAAGGGGGCGTGCAATTGCCGGTTTATGACTACCAAGCTATGGATCTGTAAATCAATTAAGAAATACACAGTTAGACTTGGTTTATGGATCTGTAAATCAATTAAGAAATACCTAGTCAAAGATAATTACACAATGGTTTATGGAATTGCCGGCTAAGCCGGTTCTGCAAAAATAGATTTACTCTGTTGAATTTCTTGAAAATTATAGAAAAGTAAAGTTCCTTTCTGGACCTTGTTGGACCAGCCTGTCTGAGCATTGGCATATTTTTCCTCCTCGAGGACCTAGTCTTCTATTTTATTTATTTCTTTTGTCTAATCAAAACCAAAAAATAATATAAATCGATCCAAAATTTCAAACTTGTGATTGAGTAATCAAACCATGAAATAGTTTAAACAAAACCATTACTCCTTACTTTTTCTTTATCTCTTGGAGGTCAAGGGAATCATACTTTCATGTAGAAAATTCTAAAAACACGCACAAAGAAAATGGAGAGCAGGGGGTTGGATCATGTATGGGCACCACATTTTCTTTGTTTTTTTCTTTTCTTTTTGGCCGTTGAATGGGGATGGGCCCCTCTCTGTGGTAGTTATGGAATGTTGGGCACCATTCTATTATCAAGAAGTGTGGGTCAAACTTGGAGAGCATAGCTGCACCGGTTGTATGTCTGCGGCTTGTTTGACTTTTCAGGGGCACACCCCAACTATTAGGCTTAAATCCTTACACCAGAGCACTACATATGCATGAAGATGCTAGTTGCTTCAATTAATGTATAAATTTTTTTTTTTAAATTAAAGAGTAATCCTAGGTTTTCTCATTTTACACATAAATCTCCTTTTCTATCATTCCCCCGCCTCCCCTACCCCAAAGCAACTCCAACCAATGTTAGAAATCCGGCCGGCTAGTAAATATTTGCCAGATCCATGTTTCAATTTGTTAAAAAGAGCAAAGATCGTGGGCCGAAAAGCTGCAACTCAGAGAACATGTATTTGATCTAAAAAAGCATATTTTTTATCAATTTATAGGTATTTTTTTATCAAATTGAGTCGTCGATTGCGATCATCAAGGATTCATCTCTCAAATAAAATCAGTCTGTTTATTTATGATTGAATAAATTTTTTTATATGAATTTTTTTGTTGCATGATGCCATGAAATTGCATAGATATGAAATTTTTGCCATTTTATCAATTAAATCTAAAATACTGAATATTGTTTTATGAGATTTGGTGTGTTTTAAAGATGATCGAAGCTTTTACAATGCATGTGTTGAATTTGATTATTCAAACATTAAGGGGTTGTTTCTCGTTCGAAATGTTGCTCGGTTTTAGGGGTTTTTGAGAAAACGATTTTTCTAAAAAATAATAAAATTTGTTTTTTGATAAAATTTGTTTTTTGATAAAATATTTTTTTTAATAAAATTATGTTTTTTGATGAATATGGGAAGTATTTTTCTATTTTTTTTAATAAAATTATATTTTGATAAAATTATTTTTTTAATAAAACTATGTTTTTCGATGAATATGGGAAGTGTTTTTCTATTTTTCTTAATAAAATTATTTTTTGATAAAATTATTTGTGTTACTGTTCTTATATGGAAATGCAGAAAATAGCACTATCCTATCCTGATTAAATGGCCTCAAAGTATACTACTCCAGTTTTCATTGCTGTAAAATAAATATTCATTTTCCTATTGCTTTCTTAACTAATCATTCTATTTTCGAGCAAAAAAGATTTGAAACCCTCTCAAATTTTAAGCTTTGGGTTTGATGCTTGATAAAAGTGGTTATTGATCCACCTTGGTCATTTATAAAAAAATGTTTTCTTAAGATAAATGTAGATAATAAGATAATAAGATAATATACATTAAATCTATGTTTGTTTTGGGGGAAGGATTTTTGGCCCCTTTTTTTTAAAAACAATTTTGAACAGGTTAGTCCTGTTATCCGCCAGGTTAGTCTGGTTCTGATTTTAACCACTCCAAACCCCATGTATGGTTAATTGTTCCGATTCGATTTTATGAACACTGACTCCCACATATTTCAAGGACCGACCCGGATGCAATAAATTATCCTAGAAAACTTGGTGTGACACTTGAAAAATCTATAGTACTAGTTGTCGGCCGCTTCAAGTACCTAACCACCCTTTACCAACTCTTTTGCCCCGATCTGGTCCGGTACTTTTTAAATATGGACCACATTTTTTCTTCATTCGTGCCTGTCTGGTACTTGGAACTACTAAATTAGCTTTTGCCAAAAAAAAAATTGCAAGCTGGGCTTGTACTTGTAGTACCCGAATGGATTTTTTATTATGCTAATTTATAGATAAATCTTGTATTATTTTTTATTTTTAAAATAGTCTCGTGTGCTTCATATTTAACAATCAAGTCTCATTTTATGGAATATAAAGTCTTTATTAATTTTATCTCTTTTTTCTATTTATCGGATTAAGTTCAAATTTAGAATGTCTAAACTTATCACCATAATATAATATACTTATAAGAATATTTAAAAAATAAAATTACCAAGCAATCCCTAAATAGTATAGATATAGTTTGGTGATTTATTTATTTTAAATTAATTTTTACTAATTTAATAGATGTATAATAGTAAAAAGTATGGACATACCAAATTTAAGCTTAATTTGATGTATAGAAAAAAGAAAAAGATAAAATTAAAATATACTTTATGCTCTAAAAAGATTTTCGTTTCGTCACTGGCACTCGTGCCAGTCTTGTACTTCAAGTACAGCACCAGCTTCGAAAAATAAAAAGAAAAAAAAAGATATAGAGGACTTAGTCTAGTACTTCAAATATTATACCAAGTATTTGGAAGAAAGTCTTCCATGCAGCCCAACACTAAGTAGTGAACCCGTGGTTATTTTGGACAAACATAAAAAAACGAAAAGGGAACCCAACGTAAAATTATGAGAAATTCGACTCTTTAAATTATGAAAAATAAGGATTCATAGTTAATTTCCCTTAAACTAGCATTACAGATATATACTCACCCTTTGTTCAAGTAATGTTGGTGTACTTGAGGAAAAACTATCAGTACACAATTCTATCCATTTCTACGGCGTTGCCCAAACCCAATATTATTTTGGAGCAGTTTTAGGATCACAAGCTTTCACAATATTGATGGTGGATTTCTATGAAAAAAGAAAAGAGATTGTATATTAAGAGACCATTTATTTTTGTACAAAGAGGTCACAATCATTTTTAGCCATTAACTGTCAAATCCAATAGATAAAAATTTGTCATAACATTCAAAAATCCAAAAAATTGATTTTCAGCCATAAATCATGTACTCATGGATGAACAGTCAAAATTTATGATTGGAGTAGGATTCACCATCAAAGTAATAGATGATTCTAGGGCATCCATCATGCTTTAGAGAAGAACCGCTCCATACCAAATCAGTTCTATGTGCTTCATCTATTTTTTGGATTGTCATTTATTCTATCTAAACGAACATGTACTATGATTGAACGATTGCAAAGGAACTTCCTATGAGCAGGTGTGGCTGAGAAAAAGGGAGTGCATCTTATTAAATGGAAAACTTTATGCTTACCTCAACATGAACGGGGACTAGGAGTTCGGGATATATTGGATTTCAATATTGACTTGTGGATTTCTGGGCAGACCACGGTTATAAAAAATTCAATATAGGACTCTTATGGTATGATTATGCATCAGGACCTTGAGGTTGCTATGCCAAACATATCTGTTTGTATTGGAGGGGTTCCTCAGTCTAGGTCTTACCCATGCCTACATCAGGATCTTTGATTTGGAGCGTTTCCTCATTCTTGGTCTTACCCGTGCCAATCCGGATCTTTGACTCAAATATGGCAAGAGGTTGGGAACTTTACCATTCCATTACAGCCACATACATATTTTCTTGTATGGATGCATTCTGCGAGTGGATTGTTTTCGACTAAAGAGGTTTTGGAGCTTATTCGGGACAAGAGTACATCTCAGCCGATTTTCAGAACTTTATGGTCATCAAAATGTCACCCTCGAGCAAAATGGTTTTTTGATTGGCTATTCACGATTGATTACCCACTCTCTCTCCTACAACAGTGTGGGATAGCAATGACTCCTCCTGTTTGCCCTTTTTGTAAAGCAATGATAATAGTCTTTGCCATCTATTGTTCCTCTATGAATTCTCACAAGCTATATGGAGATCTCTTGCATGGTGGTGTGGTAAGCGCTTTATTTCAAGCTTTTCTATTCCTATTATGTTGAGAAGTTGGTTATGTTTCACATTCAAATCCAATATTCCTATTATAGGCGGAGTACAATGGGAGGGTTTTCCAATCAAGATTAATCAGGAAGGAATACTTGGACATATCATTTCTCATGTTTAGGAATTAGTTGATACTAAGTCCTAGGCATTTCACATGTTAAAAAAAGCAATATTTGGTAATCTACAGTTCATTTGGCATCAACAAAGGGGCCAAATTGCTATGCCAGTGGCGTGTCATTTCCTAGCCCTGATCACTTCAAGTTAAACATTGATGGGACTCCTTGTCTAACCCAGGTTTAGTAATTGGGGTGGTGTTATTAGAGACTGTAATGGTGCTTTTATTGCAGCATTTTCAAGACTTTTTGGAATCACTACCAATAATTATGTGGAATTCTATGCTCTCAAAGAAGGTCTGATTTTGCCGATTCGTTAAAGTGTTTTCCTCTTTAGATTGAGAGCGACTCATCCTTGCTCATTAATGTTATTCATGAATATTGTCGATCTCCTTGGAAGTTATACACAATTGCAGCAAATTGTAGACAATGACTCTCCAATCGTGGATGGTCTATGACCCATATTTTTCATGAGGCCAACATGGTAACTGATATTCTTACAAAGATGACTACATCTCGTTTACAAGCTACTGTTTGGTGTGCTTGTCCACTGGACTTTATTTCCCTTGCGTTACTTCATGATTTGTCACAGATGCCCTGTTACAGGGTTGTAAATAAATGAGTTGTAACTTTTTTTATATTTAAGTATTAATGAAAATCAGGTAGGGGACCTTCTCCCCCACTGACTTACCCAAAAAAAAGCGAATAAGCATGAATGAGGAGAAACATGTTACATGTTACACCACTTTCGAATAATTTTCCAAAACGTTCATGCTTTAAAGCTTGTGTTGCACATTTCACACTCATGTTTTCAAAACCTGATGGGTGTGTCAAATTGGTCAATAGGCGAACAATCTGGATCGGTTAATTGGCAAGTATAGATCCAAGTCATTAGCAAAAAATTGGATAGAAAATAAAAAAATAAAAAAATAAAAAAATAGAACTGGCGGGAAATGTTTGAGCATTTTTTACCTAGACCAATATCCCCCTAGTTCGTGTTTGAACAACGAGAAACGACCGCTTGATATGTTATACAAGACAATTTTTCACACTGTAATGTTTCAGTGCTTAAGACGCCATTTCTAAGGCTATGAGTATCATCAATGTTGTGGTCCATGTATGAGAACACCACATTTTTTTAACATTTTTATTAATTTTTAGAGTTCTAAGAAGGGCGAGTGGATGATAGGATTATATTAGGTAGGGAGAAAATGTAAAACTTTATCAAAACTTTTCATGAATCGAAGGGTGAGAACTTTAAACTTTCCCTTAACATTTCCCAATCATGGGTAGAGGAGGAGGGTTGTGTTAAGTAGGGAGCAAACATAAAACTTTATCAAAATTTTCCATGAATCTTTAATCTACGTTATCTGCTTACGCTAGGGTGTTTCCCATGAACGACATACTGTACCGGAACCTAGGTACAGTAAAAAAGGAATAAGAGTTAGCTAGGCATTCCACAGAAGCAACATGTCCTAGCGCCACCCAATTGCGGTGAAAATAGGCAAGGGTTTCATGGCATTCTGGATGAGCGCGGGTAAAGAAGTTAATCCAAGAGAATAGGATTTGTCTAGCCACATGGAACGTAGGAACGCTTACATGTAAGAGTATGGAGTTAATGATTACAATGAGAGGAAGGAGAGTAAACATAGGCTGTTTACAGGAAATTGAGTAGAAAGGCGAAAAGCTAAGGAAATAGTAGATATAAATTTTGGGATATAGGAAAGGATAATAACGAAGGTATTGTAGGCACAATAGTAAAAAAGATTTAAAAGATAAAGTAGTCAATGTCAAGAGAGAAAGTGATACGCTCCTATTAATTAAACTTGTATTAGGGGAAGAATGTTATATGTCATTTTTGACGTACTTGTATCCCCAATGCGAATAAAGAGAGAGCCAGTAGTAAATTGGTCCTGCCGGTATCTAGAACACTGCCAGACCACGAGAACATTGCAACAATAAGCCTAAAATTGGGCGATCTCTAAAGAAGTCTTAGAAAAGCCTCAAATTGCATAAGAGGGGTAGTTTGTGATACTTTAAAGACACTTATAAATTTTCGTCGTATTCTGATAAGTTTTGATATGATCAGGACGAAACTTAGTTTTCAAATCTAGTTCCTTTCATGCTAAAAATGGACCCTACAACTGCAGCCCTATTTTATGGGTCTCAAACTAGTATCAGACCATTTCCATTAGATCTGAAGCGTCGAAAAACCCCCAGGAGCCAAATTTTAGCTCAATCGGACCCTCTGGGATTTTGGGCTAACTTACCATAAAGGGTGGGTTTCACTCTATTGCGGTGTAGCCTCAGTGAAAATGGAAACTGCTTTTTCTCATTTCGGGGATGATTTTCAAATTATCATAACTTGCTTTTTTTCAATTTAGTTAAGCTCAAAATTTGACACGAGCTACATCTTGACGATCCGATTGTTTTGATATAAGGCACGTACCATGGTGTGACCCGAAACGAGAGAATTTCTATAAAGAAAACGGGCTCAGAAACATGAAAATTTAGATTTTATGCAAGAGAACATCGAATTCTTGGAGAGTCCATAGCTCAAGATCCCGGTGTCGGATTGTCGCAAGTATAGGTTTGTTGTGAACGTGCTTCGAAGAGCTACATTTTGGTATAGTTTTTATGTATGATCAGAGGCTGGATGACACCAATTTTGATGTTGAAAATATCATACTTTTTCGGTCGCCAGAATCCCATTTTTTGGTGACTTCCCAAATTTGGAATATGCTTAAATAGAGACCAAAATGTACGAAATTTACTGCAAAATGATTGTAACAACGTCTTCTTTGATTTGTGTTGAAAATGAAGACTTGGAATGTCATAGTCATGCTACATTGATGATCGAAGAATTGTAAAGTTTATGAACTTTGTCGGATTTTGGCTTCTTCCTAAATAATATGTTTCAAGACAATCAAAGGGTATCAAAACGTTCACAAAATTTCGAGCATCAATTCTACGATGATTGATCGATCAAATTACCATCATAGATGTCTAAAAAAGCTCTCGAAGACTAGCAATGACAAGAGGCCCCTCATGGAGGGATGGTATTATCATTTGTTCAAAAGTGTTTGGGGGTATTTTGGTCATTTAGTCTAAATACAAGATGATTATTTTAATTCATTAAGTGTGTATTTTTTTGACAATTTTGGGTACTTTTGAGCATTCTATGCTTGTTTAGTGGTTGCTCTATATAAGGAAACCCAAGTCATTTGTAATAGGGTCTTTGATCATTTGCATTACTTGAGCATTTGGAGCGAATTTTTAGCTTGTTCTCTTTGCTTTGCTCATAAGTTCGAGACCAAGAGGAGAGGCGAGGAAAACATTTTCTAGACAGAGAAAATACCCTTAGACCACCATACACGATAGCTTATTCCCTAAACCACATCACAAACCCTAGTCCACCATATGCTATAGCCTATTCCCTACACCACATACTACACCACAAACCTTAAACCACCATACACCTTAGGGTTCCATAAACCACAACTAGACCCTAACTTTAACTCACCAAGCCCAAACCTCTCTCTCTGATGTGCATACAAGGGGACCAATGGATGTGCACCTAGGTACAAACACATCCTAAGTTCATTCTTCCTCTCTCTCTTCCTTCTCTCTCTTTCTCCCTCTTCTTTCTTCATTGTTGCTCTTTTTTCTCTCTCTTCTTCTTCCTTTCTCTCTTTCTTCTCTCTCTCTCTCCTTTTCTCTCCTTTTCTCCTCCTCTCTTTCTCTTTCTTCTTTGCTTGAGCTTAGGGTGGGCTCGAGTACCTCCCTTTTCTTTTCCTTCCCTCACTCTCTCTTGTCTGAAGTCATGGACCCACGCCTAGGGTGGGCCCGGTTTTCTTTCCTTACCTCTCTCGTCTTACTCTCTTCCTAATATCATTTCTTTGAACACCTCCCTACTCGAGCTTAGCACTTATACTCCTACCCGGGCCTAACTCATCTCTCGCCCCTAACCACACCTAACCTCGCGTGCATCTCCTTGCTCGTGCCTAACCTAGTATCTATACTCATACCCACGCCTATCGACTTACACCTGCTCGCGTCTAACCTTGCATCAACTCCTACCAGTGCCTATCCATTTACACTTGCCCATGCCTAGCCGTGCACGCACCCCTACCCATGCTTAAAATTTTCTCATACCCCCGCCTTACATCACACGCCTCTACCTGTGTTTAACCCAACACTCTCCTGTCAATGCCTAATCATGCGCACACCCCTGCTCGTGCGTAACACTGTCTCACACCCACACCTTAGCTCACGCACTTCCACTTACGCCTAACATCTTCTCATACCCATGCCTTACCTTACACGTCTCTGCCCGTTCCTAACCTAACAATCTACACACACTTGATGCACATCAACTTGTGCCCACCCCTAACACGTCCTAGCTTCCACCCGTGCCTTTGTCCACCTTAGCACCTGCACCCCGTCACACATTCCTTGAGCGCACTAAACTCTATTCGCCATTAACCTCTCATTACATCTAACTCCCCTTTATTCCTTACATTCGTTTTCATCTTCTCTTCTCTAAACCTTACTCATTTATTTCATTTTGTCACCTTTCTATCTTCCTTTCTTTGTCGGTTGCTTCCCTCATTGCCTAAACACTTGACTTGGGGTCATCTTGAGAAAGTGTCTTAGGGTCCTAATTCTGAGATTGTTACTCTAACCACCTTCTTGTACAGTGAACTCCGGTCATATTAAGCATTGATTCTCTTACACCCAAAGACTCGAGTTGGGGTCATCCTGAGTCAGCTGTCTTAGAATCTTGACCTTCTTGCTACTCTAACCACTTGGTTACATAGTGCCTAGGCCGTGAGAGCTTCCTTTTCTCTCATCTTCTTTTCCACTCACCATTCTTCCTCTTCCCTCTTGCTCTCTTTTTTAAACCTCTTCAACCCACAAAGTAGCGCCACTTATTTATCAAGAGGTACATCAAAGAGGAGCAATCTCTATACAAACTCCATTAGCAGTTACTAATTGAGATTCCAAGGTGAGGTGTTGAGTTTTTGAGAGGGGGTTTCTTCCAAACCGTGTTGCTGGATAGGTGGAGGTCTTTCATGTGATGATCTAAGAGGGCATTAGCCCGGGCTTATCCCATGAATGAGGTATGTGCACTAGTCCATCTCTTCATCGTTTCTAAAATCCTCTCACAGTTGAACATACCTATCCGCAAGTGACGTACGAGCTGTGCACCCACGCCAGGTCAGGCAGTTGTCCGAGTGGGGGTCAACCCGACCCAGGGCCGACCAACTGGCAACTCCACTAGGGATAAGCCACCTTGTAGTTGGTTCAATCTACTCTCCAACAAATATCTCATCTCATTCTCACTTAAAAACTGCCATGGAGTTCCATTGCTTTGCTATCTGAATTGGGGATTTCATCATCCGCATATTCGTGAATGTACCCTCGGGATGCAAGATTCTTCAATCTTCTGCTCCCATGTTTCTCTTGAGTGGTCTCTCAGACCCAGTTAACTGGAAAGGGACCTCAAATCCCTTACTCCCTCTCTATCGACACCAAAGGTAAGTCCATTTGTGTCAATTGTATGAGTGGTTCTAAAACTGCCGCTCTTCATGCTCACACTGCTACTGATGGACTGTCCACCAGTCCTAAGCTCAAGAGTGGTTCAAACACCACTCCCTATCTTCATATAGTTAGTTCTTCTAAAACCAACATCTCTATGTTACCCCATCCTCACTCTACACAGGCACTACTTGCACGAGTATGTTGCCCCACACACATCATGCCAACAGTTCCACTGCTGGACCATTTAATACAAGTGGTCCCAAAACCATTCGAAGCACACTCACACACATCGCAGTGAATGGCTCAGTCATCACCGTGATGAGTAGGGGCAAGAAAAAGCTCACCCTCATCACTTCACTTGCTTCGGGTCTTCTGGGACCCAGACCCACTCAGAGTGCTACTCAAGACACTCGTGCATTGCATGATATTCACTTGGCTCCGGGCAGCCTGGGTATTGCATCTCGACTAACATGTTACCCACAAATTGGTCAAGGGTCACGATCAAAGGTACACATGCTTGCTAAGAAATGTGGTCCTAAGATCACTATAACTACAAGGGTCGGCATTTCAAATGCTTGACCTCTTGCCTCACCAAGGGTTGGTTCTCAAGCCACCCCAAATACTTATATGGATTTAGCACATACATGTAGGTCCAATGCTGCTGTTGGGTACAAGGGGAAGGGCCAGTTGTACATGCCCTCATCTATCCAGAAACTCATAACGACATGGTACTCAAAGAAATTCCCTTTTTGAGTACACTTATGTTCATTCCTTCTTCTTCATACACACGCGTTAGCCCTCGAGGTTGGACTCAAGGAAAAATGATGCTCCCAAAGCCGATGAAACAGCCCCTCCCTTCTTTGAGCAAAGCTAAGCTCCCAATTTTGACTCTGAGCTCCCTACTCCCAGGGAACCATGCATTGCCTGAATTGATTGACTTTACTCTTGTCTTTTTGAGACAAGCTAATCAATTGGGACGTCATGACCAATTCCAGTTCTGGAAGAAAATCTACTGGAGTCTGTGAATCAAGTAGAATAAAGGAATGAAGGTGTCGCTCAGGAAAAAGAAAGCAGAGTCTTCAGCTTCAGGAGGCTTACTAAAGAAAAACGCGTTCTACCCTCTGCAAACTGCAGTGGAACCTGAAACAAGCAGCACCATTCAATGCTTCATTGTAAAAGTGCGAGTAGATGAATCTGGTTCGTCTGAATTGTGACCCCAAGGCCATCACGAGAAACCGAGGGAGATATAGCCTCAAGACCGTCATAAGCCCATCCCCCCAGGCCATCACGTTCCATGCTTGCCAGAACTACGGCCCCAAGGCCGTCAAGAGCCAAGGGTCACTTGAACAATAAGGCAATTCCAGATCCAGTCAGGGAAGCTTGAGCCCTTACTACCTAGATTGCCAAATCGAGGCATAAAAAGGACCAAAACCACCTCCATCTCTGAATCACTCAAATCTGAAGAACAAGAATATGTGATGATGGTTAGCCAAGATGGCGGGGGTCTTGAAGATCCAATGACGCGATTCAATGAAACCTTAAGAAACATATTGGATAGGCTTAAGGGATTAGAGAATGCTCGACCAGGAGCATCTTCACACCTAGAAGCAAACTCTCCCCTCGATGCCCAATATGAAGTAGAAGAAGAAAGGAGACCTCCACTTCCTCATATGCCTCAAGCTTCAAGACCTCTAATTCCCCCAATCTTTTCATATAACCGAACCAATATGGCCTCTCAATTTATTCCCTTGGTAGTTACCTAGGAGGACATTCAAAAAAAGATCAATAGAAGGCTTGCAAGTTTCAAAACTGCAAGAAAATGATCACGATAAGAAGTGTTATTCACCTTTTATTGATCAAATCCCTTTCCCCTAGGGTATCAAAAAAGAAGATTGCCTATCTTTGACAGCACTGTCTCACCTCAGCAACATGTGGACATTTCGTGTCATCATGTCAAGAGTCAACTTTCGATCCTAGACTGCTCATTCGATAGTTTGTGGAAACTTTAGCGAGACCTGCCTTCAAGTAGTATGCTCGTTTACCTCCGAGCTTTGTGGATTCCTGGGAAGAAATGGAACATTTGTTTTATAAATGCTTTACGACGTAAACTGAGAAATTCAAGCCATAAAACTTCTCACTATGACCCAAGGAATGAACGAATCAGTCAATGAATGCATTCAAAGATGGAGGGAACTCATGGTGTATCAAAGCAACCCCATGCTTGAGATTGATGTTGTACAAATATGTATTAGAAACATGAAGAAGGAAATATCCCTTCATGTTGAAGCTTCAAATCCCATCACTTTCTTAGACATGATTTCCATGTCAGCAAAAATCGAGAGTCTACTTAAGCATCATGGTGGAACTCAGGTTCAGACCTCAAGGGGAGGTCAAAATCAAAATTTCACCAATAATAGGTACAACCCTCGTGCTGGCTAGCAAAGAGACATGGTCACTGCAGTTGTTACGGCCACACCCATTCTCCCTAGGCTCTCAACTAATGTCACCCCTTTTAAAACATTAGACACTTCTCGAGGAATAGTACCAGTCAAGGTCAAGGGGAACCCCAACATCAGCAACTACAACCTTAGGGTTATAACAGGGTACTTCCACCACAAAACCTGTACCGATCTGACCAATTCAAATAATGGTTGAAAAAGCAACACAATTTTAACAAAGCATGAGTACCAACTGTTATATGTCATTTTTGACGTACTTACACGTCCCACACAGATAAGGAGAGAGCTGGTAACAACTTAGTCCTACTGGTACTCAAACCACTGACTGACTAAAGTTATGTCGTGAAATAAGTCTCAGACTAGGCAACCTGAGAGGAATGCTATCATGCCAAAGAGAGACCCTACAATTGTAGCCCTATGCTAGTGGCTTCAGAACAGTACCAGACCATTGCCATTGTACTCAAAAATTTGGGATCACTCAGACTACCAAAATGGGGTCTACGTCCATACAACCTCAAAACAGGTAGGTTTTATACTATCGCGGTGTGGATTCACTGAACCAGTCCCCAAGCATGGAGACTACAACATCGCATCTGGAGATGGGCTTCAAAGAGTCAACTGTACCTTCACCTAGAACATGAAAAGGTTCAGACTTTTACATGTTTTAGATCTCGCTAGCCCCATGATTTTGACCTAGGGCATGCACTGTGGCGTGACCCAGAGTCAATGCAACCACTTCGTGAAGAGCTGCAACCACCTCGTGAAGAGCTGCAACCACCTCGTGAAGAGCTGCAAACACCCCGTGAAAAGCTGCAAACTGGTAAAATTATTGTACCTCATCCAAGGCCCAATAAGTACAGATCCCTAGCTTGTTGGAAAAGCAAACCCCTCGGTCGTTGGAATCCCTTTTCCCGATGACCTACCAAATTAGGAAATGCTACAAATGAAGACCAAAACAGACCAAACTTGGTGCAAAACGACCGTGACAGTCTCCTCTTTCACATGCAAGCAGAATGAAGACTCAGAGCATCATAGGTCGAAGGTCATTAGCAAGTGAAGTTCACAAATCTGGTCGGACTTCCACCACGTGGGAAAAGGGCTGCCTCAGCACGACTAAAGGGCATCAAAATGCTCAGAATCGATCAAGCACTAAGGATATAACAACAAATCAGCTGAACCATTGCTACAAGTCCATAGATAAGCTTCTCAGATATAGCAATGGCAGAAGGACCCTTAAGCAGGGATGGTTTTGTTATTAGCATAAAAGATCCCAGGGGCATTTTTTGTCATTGCACTTAATTTTGATATTTTATTGTAGTTTCTTTAATTTTAATTAAGTTTTGTTTTTAGCTTTCACCCATGTTTGGTGAATCCTCTATATAAAAAATCTTAAGTGACTCGTAACAGGGAAGATTATTGAGCATCATTCATAGTGAAAATAGAGGAATAACACTTGTTTTTACTCTTCTCTTGCTTCTGAACTCTTAATCCCATCGAGAGGAGAGAGAAATTTTTTTCAGAGAGAAAATACCCTGAGTGCACAGCCACATCCTTCCTGAAGTAAGACAACATCTTTGCTTACATAAGCACATTCTCTTTCTCTCTCAAGACGGGCCACGTCTCATGCCCTTTCTCTCTCTCCTCTCCTCTACTCCTCATAGGCTGACGCCCATGCCAACTAGGGATGTGTGGTCACAAGCACACCCGCGAGTGCCGACCCCGGGTTTCTCTTGCACCTTTCTAAGCCAGCCAGCCAGTCCCCCTCCCAGAGGGGACCGTCGCGATGGGGGGATAGCCGAGCCCCATTGCAGTTGCATGAGAAAGAGAGAGAGAGAGAGAGAGAGAGAGAGAGAGAGAGAGAGAGAGAGAAAGAAGAGACCTTTTTACCTGAAGAGAGTCCCCATCCAAACCACGCTGGCAGACAACCGGAGGGTTTCGTGATTGTTATAAGAGGGCGAACTGCCCGGGTGTATCCCAAGAACCCCAAGCAACGAGGCAAGGGCGCGAACGCACCTATCCCACTGTAAAATCTATCTTGTTGTTAGTTCATATCCATGCATAGGAGAGTCCGCACTGCTGCGCATCTATATGTGCTCAGCATGCGCAAATCCCCCATGGTTATTTGAGAGAGGGTCGTCCACCCCATGCATGCCACAACACGCGAACGCGCGAGGACTGAGAATACGTCACCCTATCGTTGGCTCGAACTGTTTTCAGGTACCAACTGCCCTCTATCTCCCTCCAACATTGCAATGGGATCCCACTATCTCTCCTTTGTTCAGATTGAGGATTTCTACAGCCCCCTATTTGTGGCTTTACCAGGGGTAGGCGGATCACCTGATCCTGCCTCTTCCACGACCTTCTCAAGTGGCCTGGCTGGCCTTGCTTTCCTAGTCTAACCTAGGAAAGCTCTGGGCATGGGCACTCAAGCCCCTTGGCCCTCCTCCTCCGACATCAAAGGGAGATCCCTTGATGTCAGTCACATGGGTGGCACTGTCGCCATCCCTTTGCATAAGCACCCTGTCATTGACGGGCATCTTGTTAGTCACAAACTTCAACGTGGTCCTCGCGTCACTACTCTTCTTCACCGGTCCCCAACAAGGCCACCACCTCTGTCGATAATCAAAAGGTAACCCCGCTTGCGTCGTACACAGCCCTGGCACGCTCTTGCACACACTACACTCTGGCAGTTTTTATGCCAGCTCATGTGGCCCGCCAATCACCATGCATACCTACACATATGTCATCACTGATGGTATAACCGTCACTGTGACAAGTCAGGGGAAGCAACAACCCTCCCCGTTCTCCTTAACCGTGGGTTTCTTCCGACTCGAACGCAACACACATGGTCTTAGGACCACCCATATCATGCATGCTAGCTCTATAGCTCGGGGTAGCTTAAAGGCTGCGACCAAACAAGCACACGACTTTCGAGATGATTGAAAGTCCCATGAAAAAATACACATGCATGATGGAGGCCTTAAGGCCTCCCAAACTAAAAAGGCGGGCATGATCAATGCTCAGCCCCCCACTTCACTAGTGGTCGGACCTAGAGCCGCCCTAAACACCATTGTGGATCGTGCACACACATGCCATTCCAAGGGAGCTGTAAACGAAAAAGGGAAACATGCATCTGCCATCCCCATGACTTTCCCAAAGCCGCTCGCTAAGTGGTACTCGAAGAAGTTCCCATCGAGCACCATCCTTTCCACCCCTCCTTTCATGCATACGCGAGCCAGCCCCCAGGATAGAGCTCGAGACAGGAGGACACCCTCATCGGTGACCAATCGACACCTCACTAAGGTGGAGTACAACCCCTTCTTCCCTCCCCGTTTAACTTCACACCAGGATAAATTCTCTTGGCCAAGAGAGGCTGGCATGGCATTGCTAGGAGCTTCCAAGCCTCACCCTATGCAGGTGAGAAACCCTAAAAAGCTTGCCCTATCCTCAGTCTCGAAGGTGAGAGCCTAAACTCCCTCCTTATAGTCACGGCGGTATGACTTTAAAGCTACCTCCTCAAAAAAAAAAAAAAAAAAAAAAAAAAACAACATTTTTAAGGCGAGAACACAGAAAACGAAATATCAATGCACTAAGCATGGGAGCAAGAAAAGAAAAAAGAGAGCCGTCTTATTCATGTGTTAAAGGACATATAAAAATTTAGGGGGAAAAGTTTAAAACGATCGAGAGCCTCTTCGATATTCGCTCTTAACTCCTTCGCTCGCTATGTCGCGGCCTGCTTCTCCTCCTTAAGCCAGGAAATGTCTTGAGCAACTGCGTCTGCCGACTCGCTGACTGCCGCCATCTCAGAGTCATTCGCTCCAACTCACGAGACTGCCGAAGCACCGCCTTTTGCCGCAAGCTACACTAAGACTTCAGGATAGTCTCGCGAGCTTGTAGTGCCCCTATCTCATCCTCCACATCACGGATCTCACTAGATAGTCCCTGCGATTTCTACCGTGAGGCGCTCTTGGTGAGAGACGAGCCGTGTTCTCGACTGTGCGTGCTTTTGCATAATGGCTCGCTGGCTGGCCAAGCTCTTCTCAAAGGCCGCCAAGCATTCCTCATAGGACGCCTGCACCCCAGTTTCACACAAAATGAAATCAGGATTTTCGCAATCTGTGTGGAGCCAGAGATGTCGGGTGAGAAGGTTATACTTGTTTGTCTGGTGTCCGACAACTGTAAAGTTCCAGGAGCAATATCATATGATAACTGAATGATGTTTCCCATTAGTTAGGCTATAAGAGTAGGGTTTATGGATTTAGGGTTTTGAATACCTGCGAAAATGAATTTGAACAGCTCTTTGGGTCTCATAGTCTTCTATGAGGGTGTGTGAGCACCCTACCCCTTTCCGGTTGTGTTTTTCTTGTTTTGCATTCATGGAATCTACAACTGTTGTGGTTGCCCCTATTTCTAAGGGTCCTAGGCCATGCCTGACATGAAAACCTTGGGTTACAAGCATATGTCAGGATTTGGGTGACCCATATTTCTATTTTTCATAGCAGAATTGAATCTGCTCGAAGTATGGAGAGCTACGAAAGTTTTCAAGAGGAGTATTTCTTATTTCAAGAGCTAATGGTGGCACAATAAGGTTCATTATATATCACCAGAGGTGCGTCAAAGATCCCTGGAATATGGATGCCTCCTAAAGAGTCTAATTCCAGTAAGTTAATAGCTTGGGGCTAGTCAGCATAAATCGTGACTAGCCCTTGAACTATAGGAAACTTAAGACATTGGTGAAGTGTCGAGGTTATGGCCAGATTTTCATGGAGCCAAGCTACCCTAGGAGAAGGTTGAAGGAGGAATTTAAATATGAAACATAAAATCTAAATATCTAAGATACGAGTCCTACGCTAATAACTATGGGGTTTTTCTTATCTCTTACTCCCATCATAAGCTGTAATGGTGAGCTGAGAGGGTTTTGGAAAAGTTAGGTCTATACCTATTCTTTCTACCTAACTAGACAGATGTTGAGGGCTGCACCATTATCAATGAGCACCCTTCGGATTCCATTGCCAGCCACATGGACAATTATGTCTAATACCCGATTATGGTGCCGGTCAATGTCAGGAAGAATGTCTTTATCGCTCAAAGTAATGGGCGTTGAAGCCGTCAACTGAACGATCATTCCACTAAGTTGTTCAGGTCCGGTGTCAGTGGTACATACGCTTTTTGGAGCACACTCTTAATTTCGTATCAGTTAATGGGAAAAATCCTAAGCAAATCTAAGATGGATATAGAAGTAGGGATCCTATCTATATGTGTCGGGAGGTCATAGGTGCTAGGGAGACTAGTGGTTGCCCCCTCTTGAACTGGTTGAGTGCTAGGAGTTGCGTCATTTGTGACTGGTCGTGATGTAGGGGCAAAATTCCCTATGCTTTCTTGTAAGGTATCAGCTCTGAATAGAGTTGGCTCTATTTCGACCATGTTTTGTAAGTGACGTGATGATCCCGTCGATAAGGGTGTAGGAGGGTTGGTCTTTGATCCATGTGTCAAAATCCTCATATTCCCCTTCCAAGTGGATTGTTTTTTGAGCTGGGTACTCCTCTTCATCTCTGATTACTGCCATGCTTTTCGGAGATGAGAAATCGCCTCGTTTGGTTTCTTTGTTAGGGGTCATTTGAACATCTTGAGGTTGTGACAGGGATTTCTGAAGGGAAAATTCCTCCAAGATTTGAAGTGACCAACATTTTAGGTTCTTGATGCCATGTCGGAGGTTTTGAAGGGACAACGTCCCCTTCGACATTCTGACTGGTGGGCATCGAGATGTCTCAGAGAGGTTCTTGAGGGGTGAATTCCCTTGGAATCATTGGAGTGTTTGAAGACATTTTTCAGCACCTTGGGTCCTTAATGCGGAATAAAAGAGAAGTTGGTCAATAAAGCCTTGACATACAGTGGAATTTTGACAGTCTCAAAATTTCCCCAGAACATGTTAAAATCTTCCTAAGCACTCCAAAAAGTCACTTGCCAAGTTCCATCACAATCTGATATGTCTAAGGTAGCTCAGACAAAGAAACAACTTCGAAAAAATCAGCCTCTAGCACATTGAAACAGACCCTATAACTAGAACTCTATTTTTGATATGTCAAACATTTGTGGGACCACCACCACTGGATCTGACACTATCAAAAACCTTTAAGGTTCAAGTTTCGACTTAAACAGACGTTCCAGGATAAAGTTATGGGTGAAACATTAAAAAGGGGTAGACCACAGGCTATTCCTGTGCGGCCTTCCTGCACCAATCTCCATTAAAGGAGACTGGTTTTCATAGTCACAAGCAACAACTTTGGAAGCTCATATCTCACTTGTTATGAGTCGGTTCGCGCTCAAATTTTGCAAGCGTGTTCGTCTTGTCAAGACGAGCGTTTTGATATGTAGCACGCCACGTGATGATACCCGAGAAGGGAAAAAAACTAGAAAGAAGTTGGTGATCAGCGAAGACAATTATTAAAAATTCAGCATCAACACGCCTAGCTCGAGCGGCCATATCACGACGCTCGCGTACCCGATCGAAGAGAAACCGATTGCATTATGTACTAAGGACCGAGGCTATGTATGGTCTAAACCCCATATACAATTAATGGTTGGATTTGGCACACAAAGGCATCAAATTTGTTGCAGATTCCTGTCGTCAGATTTCAAGATCTGGCTAAATACCTAAGACGATGAAATATTCGTTCGAGCACGAAATTGAGCTGCATTTATTGCAAAGCGAGCGTGAAGGCATGCTCAGTGCAATTCAATGAAGAAACAAAAGAAAAACATCAATAAATAAGCACACTATCAATAGAAAATTTTCAAGATCGATACAAATTGTGAGTCGCATGATCGTGGCCTAAAAATGCGATCCGTGGCTTGAAGTTGGTATCAAATTGATCATCATGCCGAGCCCGACGAGAAAGCAATCATCTTTCTACCAAACGGACATCGGAGCAACCCCGAATCACCCATGGAAGATCACGCACGTCATAGGGCAGCATTAGGGGCTGTTTTGGAATTTCATGTATTGTTGGGTAGGGGCAAAACTGTCATTTTGCACCCATTTTTTGATTTTATTTTAATTCGAATAAATTGTAATTATCATCAATTAGGCTATATTTTGGGAATCCACCCATGTTTGGGCCTAATTTTAAAAATACATGCTAAACCTAATTGTAAAAAAGATCCCTCAGTTTTCAATCTCATGAATAAAATTTGAGAGTTTCACATTAAAATTGTTGGCACGTCTTGAAGAGAGAGAGATGAGAGAAAAGAAAAATTCTGGTATCCTTTGATGAAGGAAACTTTCTCTCTCCTCCTCTCCTCCTCTTTTCTCTCTTCCTCTCGTCTATCTCTCTCTCCTTCTCTCATCTCTCTCTCTCCTCTTCTCATCTATCTCTTTCTCTCTCCTCTGTCATCTATCTCTTTCTCTCTCCTCCTCTCTCTTTATTGATCTTCTTTACTCACTTTCCTTCTCTCTTCTATCTTTCCTTTCTCTTTCCTCTCTTTTCTAATCTCTCTCTTCCTTCTTTCTTCATGTTCTTATATTTCTCTCTCTTCTCCATTCATGCACGACGGAGCCCATAGTCAAGCATGACATTCTCCTTCTTCTCTTAATCTCTTGTAACATACAGAACGAGCCAGGACTTAACCTGAGTGGTGGGCCGGGCCTCTGTCCAAGTTCCTCTGTCTCTTTCCCTATGTCATGGACGATGAAACCTCATCGTTGTCTATGTTTTCTCTCTCTTGTCTCTTTGCCTCTGTCATGGATGGCGAAACCCCATCGCTGTCCATGCTTTCTTTCTCTTGTCTCTTTTCCTATGTCATGAACAGTGGAACCCCATAGTCGTTCATGTTTTCTCTCTCTTGTCCCCTCTCTTATGTCATGGACGATGTAACCCCACCGCCGTCCATGCTTGCTCTCTCTTGTCTCTTCTCATATGTCATGGATGGTGGAACCTCATCGCTGTCGATGCTTCCCTCTTCTTTCTCTCTTTTATGTCATGGACGGTGGAACCTCATCGCAGTCCATGCTTTCCTCTCCTTTCTCTCTCCTCTGTCATAGACGACAGAACCTCATCGTCGTCCATGTTATCTTCTTTTCTCTCTCCTATGTCATGAACAACGAAACCCCATCGTCGTTTATGCTTTCCTCTTCTTTCTCTTTCCTCTGTCATGGACGGCAGAACCCCATCGTTGTCTATGCTTTTTTTCTCTTGTTTCCTCTCCTATGTCATGGACTGCGGAACCCCATCATCATCCATATTTTCTCTCTCTTGTCCCCTCTCCTATGTCATGGACGGCGGAACCCCATCGTCGTCCATGCTTTCTCTCTATTGTCTCTTCTTCTATGTCATGGACAACGAAACCTCAACACCGTCCATGCCTTCCTCTCCTTTCTCTTCTCTTATGTCATGAACGGCAGAACCTCATCGTCGTCCATGTTTTCTTCTCATTTATCTTCTTTGTCATGGACGGCGGAACCTCATCACCGTCCATGTTTTCTTCTCTTTTCCCTCTTCTCTGTCATGGACGGCGGAACCCCATCACCGTCCATGCTTTCCTCTCCTTTCTCTCTCCTCTGTCTTGAACAGCAAAACCTCATAGCAGTCCATGTTTTCCTCTTTCTCTTTTATCTGTCATGGATGGCGTAACCCCATCGCCATCCATGCTTTCCTCTTCTTTCTCTTTCCTTTGTCATGGATGGTGGAAACTCATCGTCGTCCATGTTTTCTTCTCCTCTCTCTTTTTTGTCATGGACAGTGGCACCTCATCACCGTCCATGTTTTCTTTTCCTCTCTCTCTCTTTTGTCATGGACGGTGGTACCCCATCGCTGTTCATGCTTGCTTTTCCTTTCTCTCTCTTATGTCATGGATGCCAGAATGTTATCGCCGTCCATGATCTATGCTTTCCCCTCTCTCTCTCTCCTATCATGGACGACAGAACCCATCTCCGTTCATGCTTCTCTCCCTTTCTCTCTCCCATGTCATAGACGGCGGAACCCCATCGCCATCCATGTTTCTCTTCTCTCTTTTCTCTCTTCTCTCTCTTCTTCCTCTTCCTTCTCTGCCTCTCTTTTCCTTCTTTCGTCTCCCTCCTTTCATTTCTTTCTCGCTGCTCTTCTCTTCTTATTTTCTTCTCTCTTCTCTCCTCTCCTTTCTTCTCTTCCTCTTTTCTTCCTCTCTTTTCCTTTCTTCTACCCTCTTCTTCTCTTCTCTCTTCTTCTTCTCTCTTCTCAGCTCTTTTATTCCCTTCTTCTTTTCTTCTTCTTCTTCTTCTCTCTCTTTCTTCCTTCTCTCTTATCTCTCATTCTTTCCTCTTCTCTTTTCTTCTCCTTCTCTCTTTCCCTCTAGTTTGACTAAGGGAGGCTAAGTAAAGCACTTCCATGATAGTCTTCTCATCGAGCAATATTACCACCATACCGATATGAGTTACCATGCCCATCGTGCTGCCACGATAGGCTAGCCATCGTGCCAAGCTGGTCGGTGATCGTTCAATCATTGAGTAGTATTACCGTTGTGCCGGTCTGGTTTACCGTGCCTGTCTTGCTACCACACTGGGTCAATCACCTGCTGATCTAACTACTGTGTTAGTGTAGCCACTTAGTCAAATTCCTCTCTTCCCCTTTCCTCTATTCTATCTCTTTCTTCTCCTTTCATCACCCCAATCTCTATCCTCTTACTATTTTCTTCCTCTTGTGAATGTGCATCCCCATGTGCATTCACTCAAAGATAAGGTGAGGTCCCTTGGCCTACTTGTATTGTAAATTAATCATATGTGTGTGATTGTCGAGACAGGAGAGTACATGCCAAGGGAGGCGATTCCAAACTAGTTGTAGGACTGGGGGGCTTTTTGACTTGATCTAAGAGGGCGCTCGCGCGTGTCAGCCGAAGTGAGTCACGGACTTTGGTGAGTGTCCCGCCTCACATTAAAATTCCTCTCTCATTGGTTGGTATACCTGCCTTTATTTCTTAACAAGGTTCTCGAGAGAGCGACCTCAAGTCCCTGGATCCCCTGAAACCTAAGACACGTGCCATCAGGTCATCCTGACCCGGAGGGTGAGATCGAGGGACCTAAACAGCTTAGTGACTCCACTGGGGACACACTACCCCTTCGTCGGATTGTCTTTGTTTGGCTAGTCACTCCTTTGTTTTTTGTTTTTCTGCATACACATGGCTTCTGGGTTTCTTAACCCATTTATCCAGATTGGGGATTTTCTTATCCTCACATTCGCAATCATCTTTCGAGAACAAGCTCCTCAAACTTTGTTCCCAACCTTCCTTCTGAGCAAAGGCCCAGTGTCTAGCTTCCAGGTCTTGACCTGAATAGGCGTGAGAAGGGACTTGAAGGTCCCTAACTCCCCATCTCTTAGCTCCCACCAAAGTACTCTGCATTGGCAGCACGTCTGCTGCCACTCATAGTATGCACCCTGTCACCGGCAAGTTACTTGCCGGTTGGATTGTCGAGGTACATTGGAAGGTTGCCTAGTCCCTTTCTGTAAAAGGCAAGAAAGTTGCCATTGCTTCTGTGGGTCGCTGCAAGGCTTCCCCCGCATTCCTACACCACCACAAGTCTCTATTCTTAGAGGCTTGACACATCGAGGCGGAGACCCTAGGGCCTCCACCTCTCGCACACACCTTAAGGCTTGTGGGTCATCCACTCCAGCCACACCTCGGGGAAATCCTTATGTTACCTCGAGTGAGTGTCCAGGATCAGGCCTCCTTGGGCCAAGCCCTATACATGTTATGCATGTGTATCCCACTGCTCGGGGCAACACCATCGCTGTGTCAACCCGAGCACACGAGAGACAACCCCCTCGTCCTCCTGCTCACACACTAGCATACCCTGTAAGGGGCAGGCTTCCACCTCTTCTCTTATAGACACCTCTCGATACGCGGCCTCCTAAGGCCAGATCACCTGTTCGAGGCCAGGCTGACCCCCAGGTCACCCATGATCTTTCTTCAAGGGGCGCACACGCGTCGCCTTTACAGACTGCTCCTCACTCTCAACTTAGGCACCCTCATGAGTCGATAATTCCCCCATCTGCCCCTCCTCTTTCGTGCAAGCACCTCCAGCCCTGGTACTCGATGACCTTCCTCAAGAGTACCATCTTAAACTAGCCTCATCAGCTGGGTCATGCCTCTGGAGCCCATAAGAGCTGTTGGGGCAAAGACCTAATGAGAGATCAAATTCTTTGTCCTCCCCGGCCTAGGATGGCCCCAGTTCTTGGCCCACACCCATTGCTTCACCTGATGGAAACGACTCCTTCTTGCGTAAGAAGGGCTGACCAGCTGCGATCCCGATCACAGTTCTGGCATGAGGTCCATCAAAGTGTTAAAGCCAAACACGACAAGGGTCTACAAATCATGACTAGAGAAGCAACCAAGACAGTTGGGGCACCCAACCCTGATGACCCTCTTCACAAGAAGCCCTTCTACCCTCTTCAAATTTCGAAACCCGAAGAGGAGATACGAGTAGCCTGCACAGTGGTCAGTGTCTTAAAAGATGACCTGACCACCAAGCAGCCACGGTCCCAAGATCGTCGAGAACCGATCCTCATGCCATCAGCATATAAGACTCGAGTCTAGTTCGAGCATGCTGAGCCCTTGCTGACTGATCTGCCGCGCATGACTCGCCAAGCTTGGAAGCCTTCAACCGCACCTAAGGCTGACTGCTCTGAGGAAATGGTTAGCATTATGGTTGTGACTGAACCTAATGACAACCAAGAAGAACACATGGATAGGTTCAAGCAGATGGTGCGAGCAATGATGAATAAGATTGATCGCATGGAAAGCACGCAGTCCCCAGTCAATGTATCCCATCACGAGGTCGAGTCCCATCACTCAGATGATGTAGCTCCAAGGCAGCCTCCTCCTACTGCCTCACAAGACAATTATGTCTCTCACCCCGTCTCATAGGCAGACATCGATGCTATGGTAAGCCATAGCCTGAAGAGCAAACATATCCTCGGTATGCAGAGTACAATGCTTTACCAGAAGCCATACCCCTCCTACGTCGATCAGGTTCTGTTTCCCTCAGACTACAAGAAAGGGAAGTTTCCCCTGTTCGATAGTGCAACCTCCCCACACCAGCATATCGCCCATTTCCAAGCGGCATGTCGAGAGACAACGACTGATGGAAGACTCCTTCTCCATCAATTTGTTGAAACCCTTGATGGCCTGGATTTTTAGTGGTACGCTTGACTTCCCCCCAATTCAGTACATAATTGGGAGGAAATGGAGAAACTGTTCCACCAACGCTTCTATGAGGTCGATAGAGAAGTCCAAACCATCGAGCTTCTCACATTGATCCAAGAATCAGATGAACCCGTGGATCACTTTATAGCAAGATGGAGAGATTTGGCTACTCATCATCCTAATCCCATACTTGAGAAGGAAGTAGTTCAAAACTGTGTGCGAAACATGCGACCTGAGATCTCTCTATATGTTGAGGCCTCCAATCCAACCTCCATGTTAGAGCTAATCTCTAAGTCGGTTCACATAAAAAGCCTATCGTGCCACCATGGCGGGTCACGACAACAATCTGTAAGCTTGAGAAACAACTGAGGCAGGTAGTTCTCGGACCAATACCCCGGCAAATCAACAAAAAGGGGTAATCAGTGTAGCCGTCACTGTCAATGGTCTAAAGAAGGCTGCCTCCCAAACTTTGGACCTCTCCAAAGGGGTAAGCACAATGAAAGCACCTCAGGCAGGCAACAACAAGAATCATACAACCAGGTACCCCCACCTGTGAACCTTAATCAAGATGATTATTAGATCAAGCATAAGAATAAAGTCTACCCTTTGAAAAAGAATGGGTCCCTACATTACTCCGATTATTACTGGAACAAAACAATGATCGAGCAACTTGAGACCAAGTTCCCTGATCAATCTCGACTCGACACCCATGTGAACTACTGTGCTTATCATCAGAGGATAAACCACCCCACAAAGGAATGCTACATGTTAAAAGACATCATCGAAGCCCTGATTCAGAAGGATCAGATAAATCTTGAAGAGCTAAAGAAAGCATTCGACGCAGCAGAAGCTTCCCTCGCAGTGACAGTCCAAGAGGAAGACGAAGCGCCCCACCTCCTTCTTGCCTTGTTCATCATGATGCTTCAAGAAGGCCTCATCATACCAAAGACAGCAAGGCAACCTCGACGCCTTGCTTAGCGAACTAAGAACACTAGTGCCCGTACCATCAGATATGGGGCCACGACTTGAGCGATTGCTCTAGTTTCCATGACATAATAGTAAAGAAAATATAGGGATGTCAAGCAGCTTGTAATGTTCTAGAAGGAGATCCCCAAGTCACTGCTCTACCAATGCGAGAGGGCCTCTTGACACAAGACCTGGGTAATGATGATTCAAATCCTGTTGAGCCCTCGACTTCCTAGCCATGGATAGTCTACCACAGGCGAAGCAGACTCAAGTCATTAAGTTGAGAAGCAGTTCGTCAAGCTAGGTCTGTTCACAAACCTAGCAAGACGAATCAAGCACTTCTAATGAAAACCAGGAGAAGACAGGCACCAAGGGCTGCTTGCTGGAGAAACAAGATTCCTCAAGTACCCGTTGAGCAAGAATTTCTCAGGCCTCTTCCCCCATTGTCGACCTTACAGGACTTCATCCCCGACGTAATCATCCATCCTTCCTCATCTCATCAAGAGGATGTCCCTGAGATATCTTCTATCGAAGAAACTTCAGTGGCCCCCTGAGCCAAACTTTGAGCAGAGGCTGAGAGAATTAAGAGGGCAGTGCTTCTATTTTCAAGAAATCTATCACATGGTGCAAATCTCAGAAGCGTCACCCAGCACAAGGCAGGTGAGCCTGAGGTCGGGGAAAACACTGCAACCTCCACGTCAGCAGCTAGGCATCTTAAAGTTTCCTGGTCCACCACTTTCCCCTCACCCGAATACTTCAAACAATTTACCCATCCTCCAGCTCTCTGAGCTCCTTCCTCACTCGAATACTTCAAACAATTTACCCATCCTCCAATTCCTTAGGATGCCTCTGGTTCCATATATGCAGCCACCTAAGCCTCAACCTACCCAATTACATAGACCCATTGGTAGATACAGGGGAACGTCAAGAAGGTCCTCATGAGACATTCGTTGTCTGTATAATCGTTGATTTCCAGCAATCCCAGGAACCTTAGATTGAATTCTCTCGACCAGACACATAGGCTCCGCTTGAGGTTGATCCTTTCGTCGGCAAGTAAGATGAGGATGCAAGAACCATGTTCCATAGCAAAGTCTGGCTAGAAGAAGAAATGTCAAGAGTGTGGGTATCTTCACCAGAGGTTAACAAGAAGTCCTTCGAAGCCAATGATGAAGAGTTACTAGAAGCCCTAGAAGAATGGGAAGAAGGTGGTCAAGCCACATCTGATGAGCTTGAGGAGATAAATCTAGGAGATGAAGTTGACCCCAGGCCCACTTTCATCTCCGCAAATATGTCATCAGAAGAGAAAGAAAATTTTACTACCTTCTTGTGAGTAAACCGAGACAACTTTGCTGGGCATTACCATGATATGCCTGGTTTAGATCCTCAAGTTGCAGTCCATCGTCTTGGCATAGATCCATCCATCAAGCTTGTCAAGTAGTAATCAAGGAGGTTCAGGCCTGACCTCGAATTGCAGATAGATGTTGAAGTGACCAAGCTCAGGCAAGTGGGTTTCATTCACAAAGTCAAGTGCCCAAAGTGGTTGGCAAGTGTTGTCCCAGTCAAGAAGAAGAACGGCCAAATTAGGGTCTGCAGTGACTTTCGTGACTTGAATACCACTTGCCCGAAGGATGACTTCACGTTGCCATTTACGGAGATGCTCATTGACTCCACAGCTCACTGCCAGATCTTCTCCTTCGTGGATGGATTCTCCGGGTATAATCAAATATGGATGGCACCGGAAGATGAGGAAGCCACCGCGTTCTTGATTCCAAAAGGGGTCTTCTGCTACACAATGATGCCTTTTGATTTGAAGAATGCTGGTGCCACATATCAGAGAGCAATGACGACCATCTTCAAAGACATGATGCACAAAGAGGTGGAATGTTATGTGGATGACTTGATGGTGAAATCCAAAGAGAAAGACGCTCATATGAGAAACCTTGAAAAGGTGCTCGAACAGTTACGCATTCATCAGCTTAAAATGAACTTGCTAAAATGTGCTTTTGGTGTGCATTCATGAAAGTTCTTGGGTTCGATGTTAGACACCGAGGGTTGGAAGTTGAGTAGTTAAGATCAAGGCGATCTAGGAAATACCATCACCAACAACATTGCGAGCGCTGCGATCCCTCAAAGGGAAGCTGGCTAATATTCGCAAGTTCATCTCAAACCTCTCAGGTCGCTGTAAGCCTTTTACGCACCTGTTGAACAAAGGAAACCCCATTCTTCTGAGATGAAGCAAGTCAGGCGGCCCTTGATGACATCAAGAGATATTTACCCAATCCTACAGTGCTCTCTACACCGGTGCTGGGAAAACCCCTCATCCTGTATGTGACTGCCCTGGACCAGTCACTTGGGGCATTATTGGCACAAAATAATGATGAAGGGAAAGAGACCGTGTTATACTATCTCAGTCGTAGGATGCAAGGGGCCAAGAAGAATTATCCCCCTATAAAGAAGATATGTCTGACCCTAATCTTCGTAGTATAAAAGCTCTGCCACTACTTGCTTGGTCATGAAGTAAAACTTATATAAAAAACAGACCCCGTAAAGTTTCTCGTGACACGCCCATGCTTGTTGGGATGTCTTGCTAAGTGGGCATTACTGCTGATGGAATTTGACATCACATGTCCCACAAAAGGCCATTTTCTCGCAGCACATCCTGTATTGACGGAGTCTTCTTTATCAAGTAACCTCCCTGATGAAGAAGTATTCCATGCAAAACTTACTCATGTGTCGGAGATGTACTTCGATGGAGCCTTCCAATCTGATTGAGGAAGCACCCGAAAGGAGGAGTACTGCATCTTTCATTCTCTCTCACTGAAGCCGGTTCCCATAATGAGGTGGAATATGAAGCCCTTATAATTGGGTTGGAGATAGCCTTCGATCTAGACTTGGAGCAGCTCAATATCTATGGCGACTCTGAGTTGGTTATTCGACAGCTTAAGGGGATCAATGACATGAGAAAAGACACTCTCAAGCCTTATCACGATAGTACAAAATCGTATATGGTTCAGTTTGATGATGTATCCTTGAGTCACATCCCTAGGGCGTTAAACTCCCAGGCCGATGAACTCGCAAAACTCGGGGCTACAATTCAATTGTCCTCATCAGGGCCCACGCCTGTTTGGGTGGTAGAGTGGAGACACATTGAACTGAGAACCAAGGTAGACGAGGATGTTGAGAGAAATCTCTTCCCCGAGTGCCCACCTTATCCATTCAAAGAACTTCTATCAGCGAAATAAGTTATTAAGACTGAACATGAATTGGCACGGAATCAAGGAGCTAAGGTTAAAAAATGAGAACCAGAAGTCAAACAGGTAGAAGATTAGAGAGTGCCCATCATTAATTTTCTAAAGTATGGTAGACTCCTTGAAGATTGTGCCGAACACAATAGTGTGTGTCAAATGTGTCCCAAGTACACCCTCCTTGAAGGAGATGCTCTCTTCTGACGGTATTCTTCTTAGATGTGTGGACGCACAAGAAGCATATAAGGTGCTGGAAGAAGTACACTCAGGCATCTGTGGATTGCATCAGTCTACCCAAAACTCTATGAACGAATACACAAATTGGGGTATTATTGGCCTTCGATGGCTGTTGATTCCTTAGACTATGCCAAGAAGTGTCAAGTGTGCCAAATACACTCGAGCCTCATTCATCAGCCTCTAGAGCCCTTACACCCTATAGTGGCATCATGGCCCTTCTTACAATGGGGTATGGACATTATAGGGCCTATTGGCCTTCGACAATGGGTCATGTATTTATTCTAGCTGTAACATATTATTTCTCCAAGTGGGCTGAAGCTATCCCCCTCAAGCAAGTTCCTAAGACTACGATGGCTAATTTCGTGCAATATCACATCATATAATGGTTTGGAGTGCCTAACCGGATTATATCTGACAACGACCCTTAGTTCAGAAGTCATCACATTGATCGCGTGGTTAACCAGTTCAGTTTTGAGTGGAAGTACTCAACTACGTACCACCCTCTAGCCAACGGATTAGCTGAGGCTTTCAATAAGACCATGTGCAATGTTTTAAGGAAGTCAGTATAAAAAAATGAAGAAGAACTGACATGAGAAGCTTCCTAAAGCCTTGTGGGCCTATCGCACTACCACATGAAATACCCCCTATTCCACTCCTTTTTACTTAGTCTATGGGGTTGAAGCAGTTTTACCCCTTGAGATTCAACTCCCTTCACTACGTGTCACTATACGTCAAGGACTGACCGAAGATGGGAGAGTCAAACTTCAGTATCTAGAATTGGATGCTCGATGAAAAGAGTTTAGAAGCTTAGCAGGACCTCGAACTCAACCAAGGGAGAATGAAGAGGGCCTTTGACAAGTCAGTCAGAGTCTGCTCATTCGCCTGTGGGGATCTGGTTATAGCCGTTAAGAGGTCGATTGTTATGCATGGGCAGTGCAAAGGGAAGTTTGAACCTAAGTGGGAAGGTCCCTTCATAGTCAAGAAAGCCTCGCCAAATGGGGCTTACATACTGGCACATCGTGATGGAGAGGCAATGCCCCCTATCAATGGGCGATATCTAAAGAAGTACTATCCATGATACATGCTTAAAAAGGCTGAATGCCAATAAGAAGAGTTAAAAAAAGAAAAAAGACGGTAAAAAAGAAGACAAGCAACATAGTTTAAACAAAGTTTAACTCTTTTTATTGCATTAGAAGGAGTTACAACACAAAAAGCCCATTATTAGGGAGGTCACAAATCTATCATGCAGTACTGCTCTTACATCAGAAGAAAGGAGAGTAGCTACATCGAAATGTCGATCTTGTAGCTGAGGAAAAGAAGACGGTTGATCCCAATCATCACTCTTGCATCTGAGGAAAAGAAAGCAGTTGACCCCCAGCGTTTCTCTTGCACCTGAGGAAAAGAGGATGGTTACATGCCAAAAAGCCGCTCCCACATCAAGCGGGTAGAAGGGTTTTAGATTGAGTTTATTAGACATACAAAGTAGACCCTTCTAACAAGGAACTGGCCGATGATGGAGAGCACACCCTCTTCACAGTGAGCACCCTTCCACAGAACAATATGGAGTTCACTATTGTGCTGGAGGACTTGGCTTTCAATATACTCATAAGCCCGACCTTACCACTGGACACCACCCTTTGCCTACCGAGTCATCGCCATGCGTGATCATCGCCGCGCATAGCATTGTGCATGACCATCACCACGCATGACTCAGCGTCGTGCGCAACAATCGCCGCACACAACTTGTCGCTGAGCACGACCATAGCCAGACACAACTTGCTGCCATTCATGAAAGGATCGAGCTAATAGCAACTGCCACGCGCGACTAACGTTGAAGGCGTCATGTTGCTAGCCATGCGCGACTAAGGCACTGACAAGTGCCACGCAAGACTAGTCTAGCTGTGTCTTCAAAAGACTAATGCTGGTTGTGTTTTTAAGGCCCATTGCCGACTGCGTTCCCCAAAGGCTAACACCGGTTGTGTTGCTAAGGACTAAAGCCACCTGTGTTTGATAAAGGGCTAACGCCGACTAAGACTAATGTCGGTTGTTTTCTCTATAGCCATGCGTGTTCGTTTGTGACGCTTCAAAAGGTGGTTATCCAGCTTCTTCAAGACCCTTCGTCCCCCTGCGACCCTTTGGTTCCTGTGTCCCTTTAGCTTTAGGTGACCTTTTAACTCCTCAAGACCCCTCGACTCCCCATGATTGTTCACCTTCTGGTGACCGTTCGTTATCGGTGACCTTTCGTCTCCCTGCTACAGTTCACCTCTTGGTGCCCGTTCGTTGTCGATGACTGTTCACCTTCCGGTGACCGTTCACTGTCAATAACCTTTTGTCTCCTCATGACTGTTCACCACCCGGTGGTCGTTCATTGCCGATGGCTGTTCACTCCCCCACAACCTTCCAGCTACTCACCGGGAAACTGCTTTCCTCGCCAGAAACCCATTGTTCACCCTTCACCTCTCCTTCCCGACGACAAAAAGTCACCAGACTTCTCCGATACTCCAGAACCACTGTCAGAACCTTAGATGGCCTCGACAAGTTGACTGCTTCCCAATTCCGCAAACTGTGACCCTCACTGGTAATACCTGCGTTTGCGCTAGAGTTCTCACAGGAAATCTTTGTGCCTTCGACAAACTCTTGCAAACCCATGCCTGCAAGCTCTGTGTTCTTGCTAGAATTCTCACCAGGAGCTCTCTCTTTCATGGTTCTAAAAATGCCTCTGCTAATTTGTTTTTTTTACCCAAAGGTAAATGGTGAAAAATGGGTTCACCCCGTTATATAGGCAAAACTTCCCCGAGGTACCCCTCACAAACTAAAAATGCCAGCCAAGTCCCTGAAGGCCAAATGACAATGGGCCTGACCGGGTCAGGCTTAGACCTACATCCAGGTTACCGCTATTCATGTTCTACTGTTGCTCGTGCTCCAATGCCAAACATGCCACTGAAGGACAAACACCAATGGGCTGGACTGGGTCGGGCTCAGGCCCGAGGCCTGAACACAAATCACCATCGTCTGTGACCAGCATCGTCTGTGTAACTTGTGACCAGTCATCTATGTAAGTTGTGGCCAGAGTCATGGGTCTAAGCTGTGATCAGCGCCATGCAACTTGTGACCAGCGCCTATGCAACTTGTGACCAGCGTCGTCTGTGTAATTTGTGCACTAGTGTCGTGTGCATCAATGGAACTGTTGTGTGTGTTACTGCTGCCCATGCTAGCGCCGCGCATGTCTCAGCCCTGTTATCGCCGTGAGTGTTCTGCCAACATCCCCAGTGGAATCCATTCTCCATAGAGTCTTATCATTTACCCCAAGGAGTCACACTTGCCCCCTAATCCCCAGTAAAGTCTGCTTCCGCTTGCCATCCCTCGTCGGGTCACCATCTCCATCTGAACCCTCTACTTGTCCCCTATGCTTCTATTCCCCCTGGACCTTCACATATATGGAAACCCACACAATGGTCCATGCTGCATGACCCTAAACTACACAGCCACGGTCCAAACTATATGACCTTAAATTGTAGAAGAGGTCTTGTTGCTCGACCTTAAACTGCATGCTCTGTGCTGCATGACCCTAAACTGCATAGCCATGGTACAAAATATATGACCTTAAACTGTAGCGGAGGTCTAGTTGCACGACCTTAAACTGTAGCGGAGGTCTAGTTGCACGACCTTAAACTGCATGGTCTGTGCTGCATGACCCTAAACTGCATAGCCACGGTCCAAGTTATATGACCTTAAACCATAGTGCACGTCCTGACTGCTTGACGTTAAAAGGCTAAGCACTATGGTCCAAACTATATGGCCTTAAACTGTAGTGGAGGTTTAGTTTCACGACCTTAAACTGTATGGTCTTGGCTGCATGACCTTAAACTATAACGGAAGTCTAGTTGCACGACCTTAAACTGCATGGTCCTAACCACACGACTTTAAACTACATAGCCACGGTCCAAGCTATATGACCTTAAATCATTGTGCACGTCCTGGCCACATGACGTTAAATTGGTTTGCCCAGGTCCAGGAGGCATGACCTTAAACTCGCTCCCACACATGCGCACACGCCCTTTTACACGCGTCTTCATGTACGTCTCCCTAATCGACCCATCCATGTGTGCGTACCACCTTCATAACTCCATAGTAAATCGTTCTTCCTTCATTACCATTCATCATTCCCCAGTGAGTTTCACCCTCGCTCACAAACGGTGAGCCATCCCTCCATCCATACTTGCCATCAGCTAGTGGGTCACCACTTTTCATCCATTCGCCATTCATCCCTTATAGACAGCCTCATGCCATCTCCCCAGTGAGTCAAACCACCACCATACTCCCTGGCCTCTACAGACTGCCGTCCATCTCCACTGTGGTCAAACTGTATGACCTTAAACTGTAGTGCACATCCTGGTCGCATGACGTTAAAAGGCTTCGCACAAGTCCCGAAGGCAAGTCCCTAAACATGCCTTCACAAAAACATAAAATAACGAGCATGGTGTACACCTGGTCAAGGGAACGCCATGAGTAAAAATGATGGACAGACATGGTCATGAAACCATGAGTAAGAGAGCTTCGTGAAAATAAAAACCCGGGCACGGTGAAAACTCGAAAGGGCAGCGTGAGTAAAAATGAGAATAAGGGTGGACATGACCGAATGGTCATGAGTAAAAGAGCCCCAAATAAAAGGAAGTTGGTGAAAACCATCTCTACGATGCCGCTTCCCAAGTCCAAGTGAAAATATGTAACGGACACTTGGACCAATAAGCAGGTTGATGTAGCACATGCCTCATAGGCGGCTTCAGCCACTGTGCAAGAAGAAAAATCCTGGTATTAGAATTCCCTGATATCAAAGCCCAAAAATATGAGCATTAAGGAAATATTTCGACAGTCTGAGTTCATTCGAAAAAAGGACTCGAAGGACAGAAGACTCGCCAAGAAGGCAAGACAAGTCTCATGAAGAAGATCACCATTCTCAGGAGGTCACTAACGCACTCCAAGATGCTGAAGGTACCTAAGAAAGCCAAGTCAGCCATACCTTGGACCTGTTATGTAGCAACAAGATTGAACCCTCAGGGGTCGCCTAGGACAAATACGAGAGTTGTGTTGATTCTTGAAACTGCTAGCAATAAGCAGGGTTATGCCCACAGCTAGTAACCTCGATAAACTGAGGTTCCCTGGTCACCAAGTACATTCTGGTGCACAAAGTAGATGGCCGCCAATAGAACGCCCTTCAACAGACCATCTAGAACAAACAACAAAATAAAGAAACTTAGACTAAATGTGAAAAATGGCCTTAAGCATGGCACTCGACTGCCAGACAGGCCTAATTCTGACCAACGAGGTCCGTACAAAATCCTCAGCTGTCATAATCACAAACAGTCCATGTGAGGGTGATGACTTTGATAGGACCCCTCAAAAGTCTCTTCTCCCCCTTAGTCTCCATGGATGGACCTGTACATTGCATCCAAACGTCTGAGCATCCTAATTACAATATTGTGTGGATCTCCTCGACATTCACGTGGTCATGTGGCTAGGAAGAAAAGAGTAATAAAGCCGAAGGAAATTTTTCGAATGTTGTCCTTCTCGCTTCTCTTGAAGCATAAAATTCAGCAGGGCAAGTTGTTTGAAGACATTTTTCAGCACCTTGGATCCCTGATGCAGTATAAAAGAGAAGCATGTCAATAAAGCCTCGACATACAGTGGAATTCTTGATAGTCTCATAATTTCCCCAAAATAGGTTAAAATCTTCTTAAGCACTCCAAAAGGTCATCTGCCAAGTTTTGTCCCAATTCGACATGTCTAAGGCAGGGCAGACAAAGAAACAATTTCGGAAAAATCAACCTATGGCACCCTGAAATAGACCCCATAACTAGACCTCTATTTTTGGTGATTCAAATAGTTGTGAAACCACCGTCATTTGATCCGGCACGATCGAAAACTTCTAGGGTCAAGTTTCGGCATAAACAAATGTTTTAGGACAAAGTTATGGGTGAAACATTAAAAAACGATAGGCCGCACCTTATTCCCATGAGGCCTCCCTGCACCAATTTCCATTAAAAGAAACTGGTATGCACAGTCACGAGTAGAAATTTTGGAGGCTCATATTGAATGTGTTCGTCTCATTAAGACAAGCGTTTTGTTATGTGACACGTCCCTTGACGATACCTGATCAGGGAGAAAAACTAGACATAAGTTGGCAATTCGTGAAGACAGTTGCAGAAAATTCCACTGCAACACGCCTTGCTCGAGCGGCCATGTCACGACGCTTACGTACCCGATCAATACGAAACCAATTTTCATTATGTACGTAAGGATCGACGCTATGTCTTGTCCGAACCCCGCGTACGATGAACAGTTGGATTCGGCACACAAAGGCGTCAAAGTTGTTGCAGATTCCGACCGCTAGATTTCAAGATCCGGCCAAAAACCCAAAACAACGAAATCTTCATCCGGGCACGAAATCGAGCTATGTTTGTTGCAATGAGATCGTGACGGCATGTTTAGTGCAATTCAACGAAGAAACCAAATAAAAACATCAACAAACAAGCACACTATCGATCGAAACTTTTTAAGATCTATACAAATTTTGAGTCGCATGATTGTGGCCTAAAAACACGATCCGTGGCTCAAAGTTGGTATCAAAACGATCATCATGCCAAGCCTGACAAGAAAGCAATCATCTTTCGGCCAAACAGTGGTCGAAGAAACCCCGAATCATCCATGGAAGATCACACACGTTTTAGTGTAGCAGCATGGACTGTTTTGAAATTTCATGTATTATTGGGCAGGGACAAAACAGTACTTTTATACCTATTTTTATATTTTATTTTAATTCAAATAAATTGTAATTATCATCAATTAGGCTAGATATTGAGCATTCACCCATGTTTGAGCCTAATTCTATAAATACATGCTAAACCTAATTGTAAAAGAGATCCCTCAGTTTTCAATCTCATGAATAAAATTTGCGAGTTTCACATTAAAATTGTGGGCCCGTCTTGGAGAGAGAGAGAAAAAGGAGAGAGAAGAAAAAGTTTGATATCCTTTGATGAATGTAATCTTCTCTCTTCTCCTCTTTTCTCTCTCTCACTTTCTCTCTCCTCCTCTCGTCTATTAAAGGAAGAGAGAGCAGGAAGAGAGAAAGAAGGAAGAGAGAGCAGGAAGAGAGAGCGCAATGAGGAAAGAGAAACATGGATGGTGATCGGGTTTTGTCGTCCATGACAAGAGAGAGAGAAAGGAAGAGAGGCATGGATGGTGATGAGGTTCTTCCGTCCATGACAGAGAGTGAGAAGAGAAAAGAAAGCATGGACGACGATGAGTCTCCGTCGTCCATGACAGAGGAGAGAGAAAACATGGACGGCAATAAGGTTCCACCGTCCATGAAAGAGGAGAGAGAAAATATGGACGACGATGAGATTCTTTCGTTCATGGCAGAGGAGAGAGAAAACATGAACGATGATGAGGTTCTATAGTCCATGACAGATGAGAAAGAAAGGAGAAGAAAACATTGACAGCGATGGGGTTCCATCGTCCATGATAGAGGAGGGAGAAAGGAGAAGAAAACATAGACGGTGATGGGGTTCTGCCGTCCATGACAGAGGGAAAGAGACAGGAAAGAGAAAACACAGACGATAATGGGGTTCCGCCGTCCATGACAGAGGCAAAGAGACATGAGAGAGACAACACAGACAGTGATGGGGTTTTGTCGTCCATGATAGAGGACAGAGAAAGGAGAAGAAAACATGGATATCAATGGGGTTTCGCTGTCCATGATAGAGGGAAAGAGACAGGAGAGAGTAAAGAGAAGACACGTTCGGTGATAGGCATCGTTGTGCATGTCAGAAGGGACTCTAACATGACCCGACCTACCACTTTGGGAAAGGGCCCGGTTCAATTTCTTTGTCAAAGAACATAGGGAGAAATGTTGTGTGCGGCGATAAGCATCGTCGTGCACGACATGGAGACAGAGGAACTTGGATAGAGGCCTGGCCCGCCAGTCAGGTTAAGGCCCGACTCAATGTGTATGCTCCAAGAGATTAAGAGACGAATGAGGATGTCATGCTCGGCGATGGACACTGTCATGTATGACTAGAGAGAAGAGAGAAAGGAAAGATCAGAGAGAAAGAAAGACAAAGAAGAAAAAGAGGAGAGATAAAAAAAGAAGAGGAAGGGAGGAAGAGAGGAGAAGAGAGACAAAGAGAGAAGAGAGAAGGAGAGAGAAAGAGAGAAGAGAAGAGGAGAGAGAAAGTTAACTTCACCAAAAGGTACTAAACTTTTTCTTCTTTATTTTCTCTATTTCTCAAAGACGTGCTAGCAAGTGATTGACCCGGCGTGGTAGCAAGACGGGCACGGTAACTCAGATTGACATGACAACAATACTACTCGATGACAGAACCAACACCGACCAGCCTGTCACGATGGCTAGCTTATCGTGGCAGCAAGACGAGAATGATAACTCAGACCAGTATGACGACAATATGTTTGACGACAAGACTACCATGATAAGGCTTGACTTAGCCTCCCTTGGTCAAACGAGAGGAAAAGACAGAAAGAGAATAAAAGAGAAGAGAAAAGAAGGAGAGATAAGAGAGATGAAAGAAAGAAAAAGAAGAGAGAGATAAAGATAAGAGATTGAGAGAGAAGACATAAGAGAGAGAAGAAGAAGAGGGGAAGGGAATAAAAGAGTAGAGAAGAGAGAAGAAGAAGAGAGAAGAGAAGAAGAGGGTAGAAGAAAGGAAAAAAGAGAGGAAGAAGAGAGGAAGAGAAGAAAGAAGAGAAGAGAGAGGAAAGAAAAAAAAGAAGAAAAGAAGAAAAGTGAGAAAGAAGAGAAAGGATAGAGAAGAAAGAAGAGGGAGCAGGAAGAGAGAGAGAAGGAAGAGAGAGAAAGAGAGAGACGAGGGAAGAGAAACATGGACGGCGATGGGGTTTCACTGTCCATGACATGGGAGAGAGAAAGGGAGGGGGCCATGGACGACGATGAGGTTCTGTCGTCCATGACAAGAGAGAGAGAGAGCAAGAGAAGAAAGACAGAAGCATGGACGACGATGAGGTTCCGACATCCGTGACAGAAACCGTGAAAATAAAAACCCGGGCACGGTGAAAACCCCAAAGGGCACAGTGAGTAAAAATGAAAGAATCAGGGTGGACATGGTTGAAAGGTCACGGGTAAAAGAGCCCCAAATAAAAGGAAGTTGGTGAAAACCGTTTCTACGGCGCCACATCCCAAGTCCAAGTGAAAATCTGTAAAGGAAGCTTGGACCAATAAGCAGGTTGATGCAACACATACCTCATAGGCGACTTCAGCCACTATGCAAGAAGAAAAATACTTGGCATCAGAATGCCTCGATACCAAGGCCCAAAAAGATGAGCATCAAGGAAATGTTCCAACAACTTGAGTCCATTCGTAAAAAGACTCTAAGGGCAGAACACTCAATAAGAAGGCAAGTAAAGTCTCATGAAAGAAGAGCACCATTCTCAGGAAGTCACTAACGCACTCCAAGATGCTGACGGTGCCCCAAGAAAGCTAAGTCAGCCAGACCTTGGACCTGTTATGCAACAACCAGGATTGAGCCCCCAGGGGTCACCTCGGACGAAGAAGAGAGGTATCCTAATTGTCGAAAATCTAGCAGTAAGTAGGGTTGTGCCCACAGCTGGTCACCTTGACAAAATGAGGTACCCTGCCCACCAAGCAAAATCAGGTGCGAAAAGCAGACGACCGCCAACAGAAGGCCCTTCAACAGACCATCCAAAATAAACAACAAAACAAAGAAACCCATAATAAATGGGAAAAATTCCCTTAAGCATGGCACTTGATCACCAGATGGGCCTTATTCTGACCAATGAGGTCCGTACAAAATCCTCAACTTTTAAAATCACAAACAATCCCTTGAGGGTGAGGACTTCGATAGAATCCCTTAAAAACTCTCTTCTCCCCCAAAAAGTCTCCATGGATGGACCTGTAAAATGCATCCAAACATCTGAGCATCCTAATTACAGCATTGCATGGATATCTCCTCGACGTTCATGTGGTCCTGTGGCTAGGAAGAAAAAAGAAATAAAGACGAAAGAATTTGCTTAATGTTGTCCTTCTCACTTCTCTCGAAGCACAACATTCGGTAGGGCAAGCTGTTTGAATACATTTTTCAACACCTTGGGTCCTCGATGCAGAGTTAAGGAGAAGCCGGTCAATAAAGCCCTGACGTATTGTGTAACTTTCGACAGTCTTAGAATTGCCCCAGAATCGGTTAGAACCTTCCTGATGATTTCAAAAGGCCACCTGCCAAGTTTCATCATAATCTGACATGTTTAATGCAGTGCAGATAAATAAACAATTTCGGAAAAATCAGCCTCTAGCACCCTGAAACGGACCCCGTAACTAGAACTATATTTTTGGTACATCAAATGGCTATGGGACCACCGCCATTAGATCTGGTACAGTCAAAAACCCCCAGGGGTCAAGTTTCAACTTAAATGGACGTTCGAGGACTAAGTTGTCGATGAAACATAAAAAGGGGTAGGCCGCACGCTATTCCTGTGTGGCCTCCGTACACCAATCTCCATTAAAGGAGACTGGTTCACAAAGTCACTAGCAGCAACTTTGAAGACTCGTATCTCACTCATTTTGAGTCAGATCGTGTTCAAATTTTGCAAGCGTGTTCATCTCGTCAAGACGAGCATTTTGATATGTGGCACACCGCATGACAATGCACGAGCAGGCAGAAAAACTAGAGAGAAGTTGGTGATTCGTAAAGAAAGGTGTAGGAAATTCAGCAGTAGCACGACTCACTCGAGCGACCATATCATGGTGCTTGCGTACCCGATCGATGTGAAACTACTTGTATCATGAAAGTAGGGTCTGAGGCTATGTATGGTCCGAACCCCACGTACAATGAACGATTAGAATCGACACACAAAGGCGTCAAAGTTTATGTATATTCCGGCCGTCAGATTTCAATATCTGGCCAAAAAACCAAGATGGAAAAATCTTCATTCGGGCATGAAATCGTGCTGCATTTGTTGCAACGCAATCGTGACGGCATGCTAAGTGCAATTCAAAGAAGAAATCAAAGAAAAACATCAAGAAACAAGCACATTATCGGTCCAAATTTTTCAAGATTTATACAAATTTCAAGTCACAAGATCGTGATCTAAAAACGTAGTATGTGGCTCGAAGTTCGTATCAAATCGATCATCATGCCGAGCCCAACGAGAAAGTAATCATCTTTCAACCAAACGGGCGCCGGAGCAACCCCGAATTATCCATGGAGGATCACACATGTTCTAGGGTAGCAGCAAGGACTATTTTGGGATTTCTTATATTATTGGGCAGGGGTAAAGCCGACATTTTGTACCCATTTTAGATTCTTCTTTAATTCAAATAAATTGTAATTATCATCAATTAGGCTAGATTTTGGGCATCCACTCATGTTTGGGGCTAATTCTATAAATACATGCTAAGTATTGCAAAAGATAAGGAAAATAACTATTTTATTAAGGAGAGGAGAGAGAGATCTATGTTATAACAAGAGCAAAAGGGGAAAGGGAAATAAATATCAACTAAAGAAAAGGTTGAAGAGAAAACTAAATACAAACTAACAAGAGTAATAAATACGACATTAGGAGAAAAAGATGGAAGAAAAGATTAAATCATAAATGACGAAGGAAGAAAGGAAATCATAAATATGAATAAGAGGGAAATAAATGCAAGAAGTAACAAAAAAGGGAAAAGTAAATTATGCTTTAGTCCGGGTCCCCAGGCCTGATACTTAGGTCGACGTAGATTCAGATTGAATGGTTGCACAATCAATCCCAAATTTTAAGTTTTTAACAAGGCAAATAGAAATAAGAGAAAGAGCACCCGAAAAGTCGGATTATTTAGACCGCCTTTGGTTTGATAAGGTAGCCTGAAGGGGGTTAGAAGCTTAGTTTTGGATTTGAGGGTTTAGGTGGATTGGGGTCTGCTCAAATGGATTCACCTTGGGGCTTTCTCACAACCTCAAGCTTGAACTCAAGATTAAGGATTTGTTTAACATAATCTAGGCTTAAGATTAAGGAAGCTCAGACATAGCTTAAGCTCAAAAATCATGAAGATTCAGACTTCAACATGAGGTAAATAAGGCTATTTATAGGAAAAACGGAACCTAGACAAGTTGTAGGTTAGTTTTGTATAAATTTCGGACCATCACAGTTCTTGCGACATTTGAAGTCGTGACGGAGGCACTTGGATCAGCGCCACATCATTAATGCGATAGTTATGACAATCAACAAATATTAATTGCTCATTAATGTGATTAATACAACCCTGTCAGTGTCTGACACTATTGACAATGGTGTCAGCAGCCTTCCAATTGCCTTTAAATTTTGTTTTGGACATGTGTCATGTTCTGATGATTCTGATCTGGCTCTGATGGACCAATCACAGCTTGAAGCTGTTTCGAATGGTGCCAATGACATTTGTAGTGTCACCAAATGCTAACTAGCACAACATCCTGGTTGTACTGTCTTCTGATCTTCGGTCAATCACACTTTGACAACCATGATTTGTATTGACATCTAATGTGTTAATACGATCCTTCCATGTCGTCGGGTACAATCTGATATGTCAGCATTGTTTGAACACATTTTTCAGCACCTTGGTCCCTGATGTGAAATACAAAGTCAACAAAGCCTAACAAAAGAGTGGGATTCTCGACAGTCTCCAAATAGCCCCAGAACTGGTCAAGATCTTCATAAGTACTCCAAAAGGCCACCTATCAAGTTTCATCACAATCTGACATGGCTAAGGCAACGAACACAAAGAAACAATTTCGGAAAAAATAGCCACTTGCACCCTGAAACGGACCCTGTAACTGGAATTATATTTTTCGGTGCGTCAAACAGCTATGGAACCACCTCCATTAGATCCAGCACAGTTCATGGGTCAAGTTTCAGGTTAATCAAACACTCCAAGATAAAGTTATGAGCAAAACATTGAAACAAGAGGAGCCACACACTATTCTCGTGTGGCCACCCTGTACCAAAACACCATTAAAGGTGACTGTTTTTACAGTCATGCGTAGTGAATTTTGAGGCCCATATCTCACCCATTCCGAGTCTGATCATGCTCAAATATTGTGAGCATGTTCTTCTCATCAAGACGAGCGTTTCAATATGTGGTACGCCCCGTGACGACACCTGAGCAGAGAGAAAAGCTAGAGAGAAGTTACTATCATTGGTTTGAACTTCGTACATGATGAACGGTTGGATTTTACACACGAAGGCGACAAATTGACCATAAATTTCGGCCGCTGGATTATAGATTCCGGTAAAAACCCAAAAGTTGTGAAATATTTGTTCGAGCTCCAAATTATATCCTGTTTGTTGCCACACGATCGTGATGGCATGCTCAGTGCACTTCAATGAAGAAATCAAAAAAAAAATAATCAAAGAATGAGTACACTAACTATCCAAAGATTTATGTAAATTTCAAGTCTCATGATTGCGGCTTAAAAACATGATTCATGGCTCGAAGTTGGTGTCAAATTGATCACCATGCAGAGCCCTACAAGAAAACAATCATCTTTTGATCAAATGGGCATCAAAGCAACCCTGGATCAGTCGTGAAAGATCACACAAGTGCTCGGGCAGTAGCAAGGACTGTTTTGGGATTCCATCTATTGTTAGGTAGGGGCAAAATAGTCCTTTTGCACTCTATTTTCTTAATTTTCTTTAATTCAATTAAATTGTAATTATCATCAATTTAGGTAGTTTTTAGGCATCCACTCATGTTTGGGCCCAATTCTATATAAATATGCAAAACTTAATTGTAAAGAACCTTGAACCTTTGGTTCATTCTTCAATCATTCAATAAAGATTTCAATTCCTGCTTAAGTTTGTGGGTGCATCTTAGAGAGAGAGAGATGAGAGAGAAAAAAAGGGTTGGTACCTCTCGATAAGATAATTTTCTCTCTCCTCCTCTTTTCTCTCTCATCTCTATCTCTCTCTGTCTCCCTCCTCTTTTCTCTCTCATCTCTAGCTCTCTTTTTCTCTCTGCTTTTCTCTCTTATCTCTCCCTTTCTCTTTCATGCTTTCAACTTTATCTCTTTCTCTCTCTTCCTTCTCTGTTCTATCATGTCTCTCTTTCCCTGCTTTTCTTTCTTTCTCCATTCACGCATGGCAGACCTAACGTCTGATGTGATGTCTTCCTATTCATGAGACATGAATAGTGAGTCGGGCCTTAGCCTGAGTGGCAGGCAGGACCTCTCTCTTTCTTCTCTTCTATTACAGACGGCGTAAGCCAATCGTCACATGTGCTTTCTCTCTCTTTCTTCTCTTCTATCATAGACGACGCAAGCCTATCTTCGCATGTGCTTCTCTCCCTTCTCTTTTCTGTCACAAACGGCGCAAGCCTATCGCCGCCTGTGCTTTCTCTCTCTTTCTTCTCTTTGGTCATAGACGGTGCAAGCCTATTGCCGCCTTTGTTTACTCTCTCTTTTGTCTCTTCTGTCACAGCTGGCGCATGCCTATCGCCTCTTGTGTGCTCTCCCTCTCCTTTTCTTCTGACACAGCCGCCGCAAGCCTATTACCACATGTGTTCCTTCTCTCTCTCTCTCTCTTCTGTCACAGACGGTGGAAGCACTTCGCCGCCTGTGTTCTTTTTCTCTATTCTCTCTTTATGTCGTAGCCGGCGGAGGGCCATTACCGCTGAGTCTCATCTATCTCTTTCTCATGTCACAGCTCGCCCAAGCCTGTTGCCGCCTGTGTTTCCTCCTCACGTTTCTTCCTCACGTCATAGCAGGCGGAAGTCGTCTGAGTCTTCTCTCTCCCTTTCTCATTGTCATCTATGTCCTCCTCCTCCTTTCCTTCCCTTCTCTCTCTTCTTCTTCTCTCATTGTTTTCTCTCTTGCTCTGTTTCTTCTTCTCTTTTCTCTTATTTTCTTCTTCTTCTTCTTCTCTTCTCTCTCTCTTTCTGTTCTTCTTCTTTCTTTCTCTTACCCTTTCGTTTGATCAAGAGAGGTGGAGACTAGCATTCCATGGTAGTCCAGTTGTCTAGCAGTAATGCTGTTGTGCCGGTCAGAGTTATTGTACCCGCTTTACTGTCACGACAAACTAACCATTGTGTCAAGCTAGTCAGTATTAATACCGTCATCTAGTAGTAATTCTGTTGAGCCGGTCTGAATTACCGAGCCAGTTTTACTTCTACATCGGGTCAATTACTTACTAGTTTAGTCACTGTGTTAGTCTCACCATCTGGTCAAATTCTTCTAATCCTAATATTTCTTCTCTCACTCTTCTCTTCCCTTTTTTTTGAATGTGCATGCCCGTGTACGTTCCCCAAAGGCAAGGTGGGATCCCTTGACCCACTTATCTTGTAACATTTGCCAAATATGTGTGATTGCAGAAACAGGAGAATACGGGCCAAGGGAGGCAATTCTAAACCAGTTTTGTGACTGGGGCGCTTTCTTCATGATCTAAGAGGGCGCCCACGCGAGCCAGTCCGAGTAAGTCCCAAACCCACCTTACATTACTCTCTCATAGGTTGGTCTACCTACCCTTATTTTTTAGCTAGGTTCCCGAGAGAGCGATCTCAAGTCCAGGGTTCCCTTGAAACCCGAGATTTAGAGAGCGCGATCGAGGCACCAAACCAAGCATGTCATCTCAGTCTCATCGGTCAGGATGTTTCATGCCTGGTGGAGGTCTTCGAGTCTTGCGACATTTGAACTAGAGCTGGTGCATTGGCAATGTCGCTAGGCTTCTGGTTATTTTAAAAGCTTATGGGGGGCCATGAGTTTGGCACTGGTGCCACTGGGAATGGTGCCAAACTTTTGGCCCGTCTGGCTGCCTACTTTGTGACTGAGGTGCCTTCGTGCTTTTATAGACACCCCATTTTAAAATTGGAAAATTCTACTGTTTCTGAACCCTTAGGATCACATTATCCTAATAAACCCAAAATACATAGTTCACACAGCCTACCCTGTGACCCAAAACTAGTCTGCCTGCCCGAAACCTTGTTTTGACCAAGATTTCTGTAAACGCATGGTTTTACAAAAAAATCTTTAGAAATAGTAAAACAATTTGTTTTGACCCAAATTTTTTCTAATAGCTTCATAAGAAGCTGAGGAACGCACCTAAAAAGAAAAATCTCAATTTGGAGCATGTTTGGGTTGAGCGACATGGCCCGTGTTACCCACCCTGGACTGGGTGACATGACCTGTATCGCCTGGCCTGGACTGGGCGACACTGGCAGCATCGCCCAGACCATTTTGCCCCAAATCATTTTATTTATTTATTTTGTGACATGTTTTTCTTTTTGTTGGGCAACACTTCGCATGTCACCTGTGCGACACAGCCCGTGTCGCCTAGATTCGTGACTCTCAAACTTGGACCTTTTAATAAGGGATTTCCTTGTTACGTATGCTTATCATTCCCAACAATTTTTGGCCCCTTTTAAGCATATTTTCAGAACTATTTAGAGGGGGGACAGAGAGAGAAATCAGGGGGAATTTTCAGAGATAGAAACCCTAGGAGACGAAAGAGAGAAAAAAACCTATGAGATAGAGATTATAAACCCTAGTAGAGAAAAAGAAACATAAGAGATAGAGATGAAATACTTGAGGGAGTTACACGAGAGAAAATCCTCGAAATTGCTTTAGGAAGCCTTAGCCTCCTGAGAGAAACCCCAGATCTATCCTTGCGACACAAACCAGATCTACCCTTAGGACACAAAATCCCAAATCAAAGATTTCACACCGAAGATATTTGCTAATAAACATCCGACTCAAAGAGACCAAAGAGGATCGGTTCTGATACGGGCGAGCTCTAGAAGGCTCGGGAGTCCCAGGCCATTCGGCCCGGTTCGATACCATTTATTTCTTTTTCTTCTTATTTTATCATTTTAATTTTATTTTGATCTGTTTTGTTAATTTTATTTAAGATCGCATTTTGGACATTATGGATCATGCTGGCCGTGCCACAGATCTGGCCTCAGGTCTGAATTCAATTTGTCCAACTTTCTTTACCACTCTTTTAATGCCTTTACATTTTGCTTAAGTTGTTAAAATTGAGAGATATTCATTGGAAGATCTCTCTTATTTTCATCATAAACAGTTTGGCGCCCACCGTGGGGCGTTTCGAGCTTGATCCAAGCGTCAAAGTACAGTTTTATTTCACTATTTCTCACTGTGATCGGTCACAAAAAGTCCCAGAAATCTACGGGGATCAGGATCCAGGGTTTTGGTTATCCGAAACCCTGTCACCTGAGCGACACCAGCCGTGTCACCTGGGCGACACCACTAGTGCCTCCCAGATCCAAGGCGACACTCCCCGTGTCGCCCAAAATTTGAAAGTTTCAGAATTTTCTAAAAATTTGAAAATCTGTTCTAGGAAATGTTTTATGACTTTTCACAAAGTTTCAGAGCAAAACACAATTTTTAAAAATACCAAAAACATATTTTACTTGATACAGATCTGTCTTATCTACTTTTGTCTCTTTACTCTGCTTTAATTTATTTCATCAAAAATAATTTTTTTCCTGCTTCTTCCAAGTTTAACATAGTCTTATTTCATTAATTTTGACACGAAAAAAATATTAAAAAACATAAAACAAAAATATTGTTTTGGGAGACACTAGCAGTGTCGCTCACCCTGCAAAGGTAACACCACCCGGTCGCCTGGGTAACACCACTCGTATTGCCCAACTACAAAGGTTCCAGAAAACTTTTGGGACCCCTCAAACCTGTTCCAGAGCCTTTGGGCTGCTTTTTCACCAAATTTTGGCTCAAAATAAATTGTTTAAAAATATAAAAAAACTATTTTGCCTCAGATAGGTCTGCACTGTTCTGACTATCTAATTTTATTTTAGTTTGTTATTTTTCATCTAAGTCATGTTTTCCTTGCTTTCATCATGCTTAGTTTAACTGTGATTCACTAAGGTTAAAAATAAAAAATAAAAAAAAATAAAAATAGGCTACTTTCACCCTCCTGAACCATGTCCCATTCAAGTCACCCTCGATCCGACCCACGCTCGACTTAGCACGGACCGTGCCTGGTCTCATTGTTCTAACTTTACCTTCTTAGGGGTTGGTTACCCCTCCATTTATACTGTGCTTCGATCGAGTTTTGCCTCAACGCGTGCATCGCTTGGCACGTTCAGTGCCGAGCGCTCACTTATATCCCCCTTAACCATGTCCCGTTTGAGCCACCCTCAACTCGAGCTGTGCTCGACTTAGCACGGACTGTTCCTGGTATCATTTTTTTGGACTTGACCTTCTTAGGGGTTTCTTACCCCCCCATCTATACCGTGCTTCGAGCGAGTTTCGCCTCGAAGCGCACATCGTAGGCACGATAAGTGTCAATCACTCACTTATTACCTTGCTTGTTTTGCGTGCATTGTGTACTTGAAATTATTTTTTATTACATTCTTCTTTACACACTCCAGCATAGACCGGTTAGGGAATTCCCAGCAACCAACAAACAAATATTTTGAAAACCCCAAAATCCATGTTAAGGCGTGAGGGGAACCTAGCATTGAAAGTCGAGGCGGTTGAGATTCACGTAACTTTAACTGTAAGCACCTCTCCGTAATCCTTTGCCTCCAAGAAATTTCGCATATAATAGGACCTGGTGAACATCCTATAATAGGAGACCAGGACCTATGTAGGGACCTATATCAGCCTAGCCACATTTCAATTGTTACAAACCCACTCTCAAGCCAAGCTTACCCATAATAAGACTAGGTCAAACGTTTTCGTGTGCTTGCTTGCTTATTTTTTATCTGTTAATCTTATATTCCAGTCCAAACCCTTTTTTGGTTTGAGCTGAAGCTTTTGGGTCCAAGTACAGGCTTAACCCAGCCTAGGCCAGGTCCAAACTAGGTTTTTTCCTTGATCCAAACCTAGGTCCCCTCTTGGTCCTAGCTGAAGGCTCGTTCCTAGCTCATCTTTGATCCTGTCCAGGTCCACATCTGGTCTGATCATTAAAACTCTCTGGGTTCAAGTCTAGGCTTGTACCCAACCTAGCCCAAGTCTGAACCAGATTCACACCCAGGTCCGAACCTATGCCCCTCTTGGTCCGAGCCGAAAGCTCGTTCCTTGCTCATCTTTGATCCATTCCAGGTCTACACCTGGCCTGAGCATTAAAACTCTCTGGGTCCAAGTCCAGGCTTGTACCCAGCCTAGCCCAGGTTCGAACCAAGTTCACACCCAGGTTCGAACCTAGGCCCCCTTTTGGTCTGAGTCGAAGGTTCGTTCCTAGTTCAATCTTGATCCAATCCGGGTCCACACCCAGTCTGACCGTCAAAACTCTCTAGGTTCAAGTCCAAGCTTGCACCCAACGGAGTCCAGGTCCGAACCAGGCTCACACCCAAGTCCCAACCTAGACCCATTCTTGGTCCAAGCCGAGATTGGTGCACCATCCAGTATAGATTTTAGTTTAGGTTCTAGCATAGGTCGTAGCTTAGAGTTACCTCTAGAACTAAACTAGGCTTACCGTAGTTCAAGGTCTGAACCAAAACCCATTGAATCTAGCAATTCTAGGTTCCAGTCTAGTCTTAACCTAGGTCTCAGCTAGGGTTTTGCCCCTAGAGTTAGGACTAGGTTTGCCCTAGGTCGTCGAGTCTAGATCTTACCTAAGTCTAGATTCTAGAACCCTACCAAAAGCAATCATCATTTTCAACCACTCAAGGCGACTATGATGATCACTCCACGGCCGACTCTAAGCCTAACCTGCCTAAACCTAAGGACCAGTATGCTGCAATCCCTTGGAATCATCAACGTACCTCAGGCGACCAATCCATTATCCAACGCCTAGGTCTTCAGTTAGAAACAGAGTCCCAAGCATCCACTCCTAATCCTGAAATTAGTGTGAGCTGAAAGGCTGGTTCAGCCTGAAAGACTCTGAATAGTCAAGGGGTCAGACCTGGAATCGTCCTGCAAGGGGTCTGAGACAACCAAAGTAGGAGTCGAGTGGGGGACGAAATTCATGCAGCATCTAATGCCAATTCCCACAACTTGAACCGAGATAACTCTGGGGAGCAGCGGTCTCAAGACAAGACCCACCTAGGTTTAGGGAATTCAACCCTACCTCGAGTCACTGTAGTACAGCTCATGATGTCTTGAACATTGTACGAGGCAGAGGTGTCGACCCAAACCGAACCCTAGGCAAGATAGGTGTCCAAGCTACCCTTAAAAGTCTAGCTGACCTAGGTTACACTCTTCATGCCCAGCTTATGGGTTGAACCCAAATAAAGTCAGTGGCATAGGTCTACCCTTAGCACAACCGAGTCAGCCGATTCTTCCATATGTCCCTTTAGTTTATCTGGTCCAACAAACTGTGCAATTTTCGCAACCGGTGGTGACACCCATGGATCAGTATGCCCCTTAGGCGCAGGTGTATCAAACCACCCCAGTGACTACGGTTCATCAATCTCAGGCCCATGCAAGCCAACGTATACCCCAAATCTCAACTCATCAGTCCACGCTTAGGAACCCACCGACTAGTGGGCCTACTATCATGCTGAACACCAAACAAGAAGGCACTTTAAAAGCGATGCAGTATATGCTCGTAAGAATGGGAATGCATGATATTCTAACCCCAAAGCCCTATGTTCAAGAGGCCCTTTGAGGCACGGAGGACCTTCCCCTGAGATTCGTTGTTCCAGAATTAGAAACAAGTTTAACGGGAAGAACGATCTAGATGCTCACGTCAACGCGTATCTCCTCTCGATGAGAGATTTACGAGACAGACCTAACCAACTGAACGCCATATTTTCGCAAACATTGACCGGCGATGCCTTGAACTGGCTTCGGAGAACAATGTCTACTCAACCACACATCATTCCAAATGAAATTTTCAACCTATTCTTCTCTCACTACAGCGGGTCAACACCAAGATCTCTCTCTTTGGGCCAGCTCAGTGAAACGAAGCAAAATCCAGGAGAATCCTTCGAGGATTTCATCCGTCGATTCCACGAGGTGTCAATTCGGGTCATAGAATGCCCATTGATAGATCAAGCCAAAATCTCCATGGCCTTAGAGAATGCTGCTCCTGAATACAGGACATTTTTCAGCTAAGGCCTTATCCCCCTCTCTTTTGACTCCATGATCGAGCGGATGGCACGACATGAAAGGGCGAGAGGGACACCCCTCAACACCAAGCCTGACAATAAACCAATAACGACTCCCCAAAATAAGAACAAAAACAATAACAAGGGGAAGGCTTCCGGTCAAGTTAACGAGACTGTCGTTAACAGACCGGCTTAAGGTTCAGCCACTTAGCACAACAATCAGAACCAAAACTGAAGAGATCCGCCTAGAGCCAACGCTCGAAATAATAACCAAAGGTGCGAGGATGATTTCACTCCTCTCAAAGACCCGCTAGAAAAAGTGCTGGAGTTACTCTTGGCAAGAAACATGGTTTATCTACCGCCACCATCTGAACCACCATTTCAAGTCACGAACAAGAGTAGGTGGTGCAAATGGCATCAAAACCATGCACATGTACCCAAAATTGCATATATTTGAAATGGGTAATTCAGGGGCTAATCAATAAGGGGGACATCACTGTCACGCCTAGACATCAAATCATTGAAGAGCCTAATCAAAATATGGGTATCTTCACAAACCCTCTCCCTAAGAATATGGTCACAAAGACTGAAAAGTCGGGAGCTCAAGACAACACAAAAGAGAATGTTGACATTCATATGATTGAGAGTGGAGACGAAGAAGATGATCCCAGCCAATTCATATTTGCTTGTGATCATCACTTTCAAAAGCCCGAAGAAGATCTTTTTAGCCTTTTGAGAGGAAACCCTTAGTCTCCAAACCTCGACAACCTTCCCAAATGGGATCAATACGATGAAGATGACACATTAGAGATCGACATGGTTAGAACCAATGACAAGGTGTCATCTCCCAAACAAGGGGCCAACACCTCGAAATCTCCCATTACTCTTGCTAAGGCTGACCCTATCAAGCTTCAGGCTGGTGAGATTGATTCCCTAATCCGAAGAGGCCGAGTGTTCAAACCAGTTCAATTAATGACCGACATTCTCGATGAAAGGATGTGAAACTCCTCAAGAGCCAAACAACCAACAGGGGTTGTCGATCACGAGTTGAACAAGGAAATTCAAGGATCTACAACCACCTATGATCTACCGACTCATCTCGAGAAGATCCAGGCTCAAATCTCCATCTTGGAGCTAAAAAAAATCTCACGCCTCGTGTTGCTCATATATTCTGCTAAAAAAAAAGAAATTCTTTTTTTAATTTCCCATGTTTCGTAATAACATAAAAAAAAAATAAAAAAAAAGTTATAGGCGACATGAGGCATGTCGCCTAGCCTCTGAGGGCGACACCACTGGTATTGCCCAAAGCTTTTGTAACTTAATAATAAAAAATTTAAAAAAAAAAAGTTTTTTTTTAGTTGGGCGACACCACTAGTGCTGCCCGGGCGACACGGCCAATGTCGCCCGAAAACCTTTCCCCGAAACTTTCCCAACTTAATTTTTGGGGACTTTCAAGGATCAAACATGGTTTGTCATGGTTTTTTATGATCATTTCAAACATTTTATTTAACTTTTAAAATAAAACGCTCCTTCTTACCATGAGCCTAAAATGCCAACCAATTTCAAAAACAAAATAAAAAATAAAAAAGACAACGTTCATAGGTGGCATGAGTCTAAACTGCCAACCAAGTTTCCAAAATTTCAAAAATAAAAAATAAAAAAATAAAAAAATAAAATGAAAAAGAGAGAACACTCATCGGTGGCATCAGCCTAAACTGCCAACCAAAGTTCAATCCAAGGCACAATCACCTTGTTTTAATGGAAAAATGTGAAACTCGTGTGATGTTAAAGAGCCGAGATAGGAAAAACTTCAAAATCGTGCGACATTAAAGAGCCGAGACAAGAAAAACGTCAAATTTGTGTGATGATAAAGAGCCGAGACAGGAAAAGTGTAAAACGCATGCGACGCTAAATAGCCAAGACAGGAAAAATGTCAAACTCGTGTGACGTTAAAGAGCCAAGACAGGAAAAACGTCAAACTCTTGCGATATTAAAGAGCCGAAACAGGAAAACATCAAACTCGTGTGACGTAAAAGAGCCGAGACCGGTGCGTCTAACCCCGTATGACGTAAAATGTCAGATGTGTTCAAGGCGCAACCACCCTATTCAATGTGTTCAGTCCACAACCACCATGCTCAATGTGTTCAGGACACAACCACCCTGTTCAAACGTATAGTCCTGTATGATGCTAAAGGTCGGGTATATTCAGTTCAACGTCAAACTCGTACAACGTAAAAGAGCCGAGACAGGTAACGTCTAGCCCCGTATGACGTAAAATGTCGGATGTGTTCAGGGGACAACCACTCTGTTCAATGTTGTTCAGGGCACAACCACCCTATTCAATGTGTTCAAGGCATAGCCACCTTGTTCAAACGTCTATCCTCGTATGACATAAAAGGGTCGGGTGTATGGTCCATCGCTGCATGACGCTAAACTGCTTAGAGGGCTCTATGGTTGCAAGAGTTAAAAATGCTAACCAACTTTGTTTTTCAAATATCTTTATCTTTTCAAAATTTTCACTATATGTTTGTGATTTCAAAAACTTTAATTTCTTTGTTAAAATCGTAACATGTCCCTGCTCTGGTTCTATTTCAAATCTCCCCCTACTTTCAAAATTTCTAAAACATTTTCTAAAATGTAGGAGCTTGGAAACCCGTATATGATGAATACCGCGTTGTCGTGTTTACCGTGTTGCTGCCTCATCTCTCTCTTCGGATTCAGCCAGACAAGTCTCTTCCTATAGAAGGTCTTTTCCTATAGATAGCCTTAGGAAACCCTAAGGATATCAAAGAAAATGTCAAGGATAAAAATATCAACCTGCAAAACCCCTGAAGTTAAGTGGCATAGCCAGAAAATCCAACTCGAGTTTCAAGCTTGTGTAACTCACCGACAACGCCGAAAACCCTAGGAGGAAAAATGCCCTAGGTAAGTGAGTTCGGTGAGCACAATGACTTGGAGGGATAAGTGGTGTGCCCTCTGACCACGTGACGTCATGGCTAAATTAAAAATGTCTACTTTATCTTTGACATTCACCTGCCCCTCCAAGGACAGGAAACGCCAGAGTGTCAACTTCTTTGCCCACCCTCCTGTCCCTCGAAGGACAGGGAGTGCCAAAGAGGGGCAATTGTAGACACCCCATTTTAAAACTGTCAAATTCTACAGTTTATGAACCCATAGGACCACATTATCCTAGTAAACCCAAAATCCATAGTTCACACAGCCTACCCTGTGACCCGGAACCAGTTTGCCTGCCCGAAACCCTGTTTTGACCTAGATTTCTGTAAACGCCCTGTTTTACAAAAAAAATAATTAAAAATAGTAAAAAAGTTCGTTTTGACCCAAATTTTTTCTGGTAACTTCACAAGAGGCTGAGGAATGCACTTGAAAGGAAAATTCTAAATTTGGAGCAGTTTTGGGTTGGACGACCCCTCATGTGTCGCTCAGCTTGGACTGGGCGACACGGCCAGTAACGCCTGGCCCGGATTGGGCGACACGCTCAGTGTCATCCAGATTTAGGCGACATTGCCAGTGTCGCCTGGGGGACACGGTCCGTGTCGATCAGAACATTTTGCCCCAAATCATTTTTTTTTTTAATTTTATGACTTTTTTACTTTTTTGTGAACAACACTAGGCATGTCGCCCAGATCCGTGACTCTCAAAATTGGACCTTTGACAAGGGATTTCCTTGTTACGCATGCTTATCATTCTCAATAATTTTGGCCCCTTTTTTAGCATCTTTTTTAGACTATTTAGAGGGCGGACAGAGAGAGAAAGCGGGGGGGATGAGATAGAAACCATAGGAGATGAGAGAGAGAAAAAAACCTAAGAAATGGAGATGAAAACCTAAGGGAATTACAAGAGAGAAAACTCTGGAAATTGCGTCAAGAAGCCTTAGCCTCCTGAGAGAAACCCCATATCTACCCTTGCGCCACAGACCAAATCTACCCTTAGGACACAAAATCTCAAATCAAAGCCTTCACACCGAAGAGATTTGCTGATAAATATCCAACTCATCAAGAGAAAAGAGGACCGGTTTCGATATGGGCGAGCCCTAGAAGGCTCGAGAGTCTCAGGCCATCCATTCCGGTTCAGTACCATGTTTTTATTTTTCTTCTTATTTTATTATTTTAGTTTTATTTTGATATGTTTTATTAATTTTATTTAAGATCACATTTTGGATGCTCTGGATCATGCTGGCCCTTCCACAAATCTGAGAACAGATCTGCTCGTTGCCGGGCAGATCTGGCCTCAAATCTGAATTCGATTTGTTCCACTTTCTTTACCACTCTTTTAATGTATTTTCATTTAGTTTAAGGTGTTAAAATCGAGAGATCTACATCAGAAGATCTGTCTAATTTTCATCATAAATAGCTTTGTCTTTGGCTTTCTAGTAGGGCTTTGACGGCTGTTGGGGCAGCGCTAGAGCCTTCCTTTTTGAAAATTCTTCAAAGTCAAGTTGCTTTGAATCTATCTTGCCTTATCTCGCATCTTAGTGCCTTTGGTCCCATCAGGGAAATGTCAAGCCAGTGGAGGCTAGGTTTTATGTAAAGGGGTTTTTGAGGGGTGAATAGTTTAAAATATCCATGTGGTCTGCCTGGGACATTTCAACCTATCCATAACTTATCTAGTCGAGATCGGGTTGTCTACAAGAAATTCACTTTAGTTACTTTCTAAAAAAAATTGCATCTTGTCTTCTTATTCGCTTCCCTTATCCTTTTTATCTATCTCTAACTCTACTTAACACCATTCTCTCTATAACTTTGCTCTTTTTCTTTCAAAATCCTCTGTTTAAGAATATTTTTCTTAACTATAAGATTTATCTATTTAATTCCTAAAGTGGATTCACTTAAGGTTATGAAATATTTCCGCCCTAATGGTTATGTAAAGTTATGTACAAAATCATTAGTAAACTCATTGCTAATAGTTTACGAGTGGTGCTAGGGGATCTAATTGACTCTAAACAAGCTGCCTTTATGAAATGTCGACTTATTACCGATAACATTCTTATGGCAAATGAGCTCATTTCTCTTTGCTATAAGAATGCAGTTATGCCTAATATGTGTTTGCATCTTGATTTGAATAGTGCTTATGATAAAGTTTCTTGGGGTTTTATTTTGGCTAGGCTGCAAGCCTTGGGTTTTCTAGGAACTTTTATTTCATGGGTTTGACTATGTCTTTCCACTACTTTTTCTGTGCTTAGAAATTGTTCTTCAAAGGGTTTCTTTAGAGGGAAAAGGTGATTAAGGTAAGGGCACCCCCTATCACCACATCTGTGTTTATTGGTTATGGACATTCTAAGTAGACATATTGATTATGCTATGATGCAAGGAATAATTCCTTTGATTATGGGGTTTCATATTTATTTTATGCTAATGATGCTTTAATTTTCTGCAAAGCATCCATTACGTCTACCATTGCTTTGAAATGGATTCTTTCCAACTTTGAACTTTCTATTGGTTAGAAGCTTAATACTACATAAAGCAAAGTGTTTTTCTTTGGTACAACACAGGGTGCTCGATCCACGATTTTGAAGGAGCATGACTTTGGAGAAGGCTTCTTACCAGTAAGATACTTGGGTCTCCTATGTTCCATGGTCATTTAAAGCACATAGATTGCCACAATTTGGTTGGCAAGGTCAATGGTAAGATTGGTACATGGTAAGTTATTTGTTTATCTTATGCAAGTCGATTACAGTTACTGAAATCAGTACTCTGTGCATCTTTTATTTTCTGTTTTATGTCTTTCATTCTACCAAAACAAACTTGCAATATGATTGAAAGGCTGCAAAAGAATTTTCCATGGGTAGGTGTGACAAAAAAATAGGGGGTTCAACTTATTAAATAGAAGATAGTTTGCCTCCCTCAGGAAAAAGGGGGGGGGGGTTAGGGATACGAAATATTGTCAATTTTAACATTGCAGGAATGATGAAGGAAGCATGGAGAGTCTTAGCAGACCCACCATCTCTATTAGCTCAATTTTCAAGCACAGGTAGATCAAGGAGAAACGGTGGTGTTCCTATGCTTGGAAGGGTATTCTATTGGGCTTATCTCATTTAAAGGATAATGTTCAATGGATTATTGGGGACAGCCAGCTAGTGAAGTTTTGGGTAGATCCGTGGTTATCAGGGCAGTGTATATATGATTCTTATGGTAGTAGTATACATGAGGATTTGGGAGATATTACTGGGTAGAAATTCTCTGATTACGTAAAAGGTTCACCTCAGTCTTGGGTTCTTCCTTCACCCACATCAGCTTCTCTTGCCAGTTTATGGGGCAAGGTTGAGAATTGCACTATACCCTTACCTCCTAAAAAGGATTTCTTAGTCTGGATGCACTCCGCTAGTTGTTTGTTTTAGATTAAAGAGGCTTGGGATTTTATTCTAGATAAAGGATCATCATAGCCTATTTTTCGAGTTCTTTATTCTTCCAAATGTCATCTTAGAGCCAAATGGTTTTCTTAGCTAGCACTCCCAAATCGCTTACCCACTATATTTATTTTGAATCGGTGTGGTATGAATTTGGATTCTATATGGCCTTTTTGTGGGAACAATGATGATAATCTTTGTCATCTATTATTTCACTGTATGTTTTTACAAGGTGTATGGATATCAGTTGCATGGAGGTGTGGTAAGCGGTTCACCCCTGGTATTTTTGTTCCTGACATGTTGATAAGTTGGTTAGTCTTCAGATTTAAATCAGACGATCTTCTTAATATTTGGACTTCTATTTTCTTTATAACAATATGATTATTATGGGAGGAGCGAAATAGGAGAATCTTTCAGTCCAAGTTTATAAGCAGGGAACATATTGTTAACCGAATTTCATCACATATTAAGGAGTTGCCAGATGCAAAAAAGTGTGTTTTTCATTTATTAGAGAGAGCAATCATTGATAATCTCCAAATCACCTGCTGTCAATAGAAACCTAGATTTATTATTCCGGTGGTGTGGTCATTCCCTAAGCCCTAGTATTTCAAGTTGAATATCGATGTTGCTTTTTAGAGAGCCCAGGTTTGGCAAGTAGTGGTGGTATTATCAGAGAAAGTAACGGTGCTTTTGTCGCTGCATTTTCTAAGCCATTTGGATATGCCTTTGCTCTTGAGGAAGGTATTTGTCTGGCTATCCAAAAGGAATGCTTTCCCCTCAAGTAGAAAGTGATTCATCCCTACTTGTAAGTATCATTCATGATCGTTGTCGAGTCCCATGGAGATTACATACTATTGTAGCTAACTGTCGGAGTAGACATTCAAATCGTATATTGTCAATTTTCCATAGTTATCGTAATGCCAATATGGTAGTCGATGCCCTTGCTAAGAAGGCTTATTTTGCTTCTAGAGCTACTATTTTTGCTTTCAACCGTCAGTTATTATTTCCCTGCTTTTATTTCATGATTTAGCGCAATTGCCCTTTTATAAAGTTGTAATATAATAAACTATTTCTTTTTGAATTTTTATTAATGAAAAATGGGTAGGGGGTTCTCTGCTCCACTGACTTACCTAAAAAAAAAAAAAAATATAAGTCATGTCTCTCTCTGACTACTGGCTGTTTTTTCTCTCTCTAACGCCTTTCTCACTCTAAATGTACCTTTTCTCTCTCTAATGCCTTTCTCTCTGTAGTTCCTCCCTCTCTAACTATGTGCTCTCTCCAACTCTCTCTAACCATGCCCTTTCTCTCTCTAGTCGTACTTTTTCTCTCCACAAATTGTTTCCCTCTAATAGCACCTCTTCTCTTTCTAACTCCTTTGCTTTCTAATCATCCCCTTTCTCTCTCTAAGAGTGAAATTTGTCTCTCTATCTAATTGTATCATTTCTCTCTAAATTTATTCTTCTCTCTTCAACAACTTTATCTCATTAAACATGCATTTTTTTCTCTCTCTATGAAAAAAAAAAGTATATATTGTGTATCAGGTTAATATAGAAGGTTTATATTATAATTAATATATGTGGGTAGGACATGTATAATATCTTGTATTTTATTATAAGTCTGGATATAATGTAAGTGTGTGAATTATTTCAATTCTTGTCATCTGTATTTGTCTATATAAAACAAGCTTGTATATTTATATTGATTAATAGATATAGAGAGTCTCTAACCCGAGATCTTCACATATATAACTCTTTTTCTCTCTTTAAATGTCCTCTCTTTATAAGTTCTTGTCTCTCAATGCAAAATACCCATATCGTGACCCAAATAGGGCATATATATTATTTCACCTCTTACTCCTTATGTCTAAGGTTATGAATCCCATAACATATAAAAATCCCTTAGATGCCAGAGTTCTAATACAATTGGACTTCATTGGGTATTCCAACTAACTTATGGAACTTATTAATATCAATTGCACGTAACATTAATTTTTATATGGGGTAATTTTGAATATCACTATATCGAATATTTCTTCCTTTAATTTTTACTCTTTCTATCTGTATCCTTTTTTTTTATCTAATCATGCCCTTTCTCTCTATCACCTCTCTTATATCTCTCTCTACCCGTAAAGCTTCATCTCTATTAGGCTTCAATAATCACTGTGAAATACAACAATTATATTTGACTATTAAAGACTTTCCAGACAAGTTATTAAAAAGTAGTTAAAAAATTTTTAAATATTAGGTTTAACTTTGTGGGATTTAGAACTTATAGGCTCCAAGAACTTCTAATTACCTAATGCGACCAAAAGAGATACCGTTAGTTTGAGCTTAATTCCTGAAAATGGAAAATTCATGGCACTTATTACAAAGGACCCCTCGGTTAAGACTTGAGAGAGTTAAAAAGAGATTTGGTGTGGAGCACAATTTGGGCACTATTAGTGATAAATGGAGATGGGTTATTGATGAATAAAGAAAGGGAAAAGTTTATATAGAGCCGAAGCTCAAAACAATCAAATTTGAGCGTACCTAAAACATTTCGTTAGAAGAAGTTGTTTTGATGTTTAAATATTCTCAAATTGATCATCTCGACATCTGAATGAATGGACATCAGGAAAAAAAAATGAATTTCAAGTTTTAGAAATTGTGTATTTTGTAATGTATTTTTGGACCGTCAATTTTCAATATTTTCAAGATTTTATCGATCTGTCGATCAGCACTATTTTTGAAGCTTTAAACTTTATAAGTAAGGATGAAAATATATTTTAAGGCTATCACAAATATTTTCAGTATTGAAACCATATTTCTCGATGCTATCTAAATGTAAGCTCTAATTTGATTGTTTAGAGCCTAGGCTCTATACCAATCGCACCATAAAGATAAGCATTTTTTTCTTTTTTTTGCGTAAAAAGCGATACCCTTAGTTTAAGTTTAATTCCTGCAAATGAAAAATGGCACTTACTAGCAGGGACCCCATAAGGATGGGGGCTTGCTGACTACCTACCTGCCGCCATGCCCTGGTGGGTCAGATCGTGTGCTCACGTCCAATAAATTGATATCCAAATTAGCATCACAATCAATGTCTCGCTGGATCTACAAAGCCTGACCTAAAAATGCCATCAATATTCTTCTATATGACACATTGCTCCATGCTTTTCTTACAAATGCCTAGGACATGCGCAAATTCTTTTTGTTGGCAAGATCCTCAAGGTGCGGTTTGTACAGTGCCGAGGCTCTAAATAATCAAAGTAAAGCACACATTCAAATAGTGTTGACAAATGTAGTTTTAATAATAAAAGTTTTTGTGAGAACTTTAAAATTTAGTTTTATTTTTAATTATAAAATTTAAATCTAAAAAATAGTGTATATCAAGCCGATCTATGAAAGATCGAAAATTTTGAAAATTGACGGTCAAAAATGTGTTACAAGCTATACTATTTCCAAAACTTGAAATCTATTTTTTTCTCATGTCCATGCATCTTGATGATGAGATGATCAATTTGAAGATATTTAGGCATCAAAACAACTTCTAATGAAATTTTTGAGGCAAATACTAATTTGATTGTTTAGAGCCTCTGCTCTATATAAATTTTTCCCTTCCGGGTCTGTGCCACAAAATGTGGCCAGAAGGCTGGCCTTGGATCGACCCTGAGGGGAATAGGCCCATTGCGAGCAATAATTGATATATTCAGAACCGGTGATTAATTCACCGGTCAGCCCAATCCAAATTAAATAACACGTAAATAAGTCAATCTAAATCGGACCGTCCATAATGGTTTACCAAAACTAGTCGATTCAAATTGGTTTTAGCTCTCAGTCGGAGCTAGCTTGTATCGGTCTTAATTACACTTATGGGAAGAAGACGTTATTATACCCCATATTTTATATTAAGAAAAAAAGAAGCTATTATATCCGATTTTTCTATTTCCTTTTACTAACGAAGGAAGGAGGCTCACATTTTTTTCTTGTTTATTTCATAACTTATTGGTGGGAATATTTGGAAAACTCAACTTTAGTCTTAATTTCTCTCTTCTTCTTCTCTCTCTTTTTTTTTTTTAAGCGAGAAATATACATGGTTCAATGTCACTTACGTCGCCTCATATTTGGCTATGGAAGGCATCCTCAATGTATTTTCAATTCTATTTATAAACTAGGATCCCTAAAAAAGGAAAATAGAAAAAACCAAAGAAATAAAAGATAAACCAAATAAGGCATTCAAAAAAGTTTAACCAAGAGATAAAAACTTTGTGGCTCAATCGAATATTCAACAATTTTGTCTTGAATATATTTTGAGGGCTTGGACTTGTGTGGCAGACATTTAACAATGCTGTATCTCAAGTTTGATTCCTACATCTGAACTACCCAATAAAAATGCCAAAAGATATTCTACTCCTGCAACTGTCGTGTGTCAATTTACTCACTTAGGTATAACTTCACCTAAAATTAATTTTAGGGCTTAAAATTTGAGGATGTAACATCTTCAAACTATAGATAAACCTCAATAAATTTTTTTTAAATTGCAATTGCACTTGCACTTGAAAAATTAGTATCACGAGATTTAATAGAGATCATCCAATTTTTACATAGTGAGATCTAAGTTTAAAAAACTCAAATTTCAAATTATTATTCGAGAATAACATCCAGTAATTTTTAAATCGTTCTCAAATTTTCATATTGAAAAAATCTCCTAAGTAGGTCTTAGGTCTTCTGAGCAGAAATCCACTGCGCTCCCGAAAGAGCGTAATATACGTGCTCAACAAAATTCCCTACCCTTACAAGGAAACCTAAATAAACTATGCTCCCGAAGGAACATAGTGTGCGTGCTAAAAAAAACTATACTCCCTATCTTTACATGGGAGCAAAAGAAAACTACGTTCCAGATGGTAGATTTAAGGTGAGGGAGTAACCAAATCACGACGATAACAAGCACTTTTAGAAAAAGCAAGTACAAAAAGGGTACATGTGTCATTTAAAGATGACAAGGCCAAACAAATGTACCAAAGGTGCTCGTAATAAAACCCCAATCTCCTTAATAGTAAATAAATCAACAATACCTTTTTAGGGAATGCTGCCAGCATTTACAAAATGAAGATTAGAAAGAGACAGTTACCCAAAAAAATAATAAATAAGAAATAATATTCATATATGGTGAGAGAAAGTGAGAGGGGCAATATCGTCATTCAAAACCAACCAAGGTCCTCAATTGTCTGAATAACGGTGATAAATAATGCATGGGTCATCCCAATTTTTGCATTTTCCTTGACCTGCAACATCACTAGCAAGTAACAATTACTAGATCCCCAAACTTATCAATCTCTCTTCAATTTTTTTTTTTATTCCCTGTGTTTGATTTTCTTTTATTGAATTGAAATTCTTTTGTTGTTGAGCTGAAAAAGATGTCATGATTCATGAATTGGAGTTGGCTTCTGATCCATGCCATTTCCACCCCATTTCTTCCTCAGAATCTCTGTGTTTTTTTTTGGTGAAAGGGTGTAATGGTGAATAAGGGCAGCATGGGCACTTTCTCAGAGTCACTGTTGAAGCCATGGCCTTTTAGTAAGCATAAACATGTGCTGGTTAAATTGGCTGTGGCACTCTTTCTCATGGGTTTGGCATTCAGGCTCTATTCCTCTCATGGCGAAGCAATTACACCAGTTTCTAATGTTCCAATCTCCTCTCAGATTGAGCTTTCCAGTGACCCACCTGCCATTGATTCAGCCAACGATGAAAACGGAGGTGGCTCTGAGTCGGGTCAGTTGAAGTCTCTCTCTCTTAATCTCACTCTCTTCTGTGTTTGGGTTTTGTGAAAGATGGGTTATTTATTTAATTTTCTTGAAATTTGTCTGAAATATTAGGAATGTGAGTTGGTATTTGGAATGTGGGATGGGTTTCTTCTTCCTTCTGTATTTTTAATTTTCTCTTATGATTTTCGTCTTTGTTGTTTTTTATTTTGCGGGGCAGTTGGAAATGACTTGAGTCATATAATTGAGTTTTGGTGAGGTTTTTCCCTATAACTTTGGAAATTGGTCCGTTCTGATCTTTTGAGGGGTTCCTTTTTTTCCTTTTCTGATTCTTTTTTCTGCTTCCCTGTATTTCCCAGTTCTTATTCCTTTCCTCGCTGAAATTTGTGATTAATATCTCTGACTTGATTGTGTTTTTTCTTATTGGTTTATTTATGGTGGTGGGAGGTGGAAATTGGTGTATGCCATTTACTTGGTCATTTGGGAACTTTGGATGTGTGTGTTTGTGTTTGTGTGTGTGTGTATGTGTGTGTGTGTGAGAGAGAGAGAGAGAGAGAGAGAGAGAGAGAGGTCATTGTATTGCCCCATTTAACCTTGATGGGTTAGCCATGTTTCAGTGCAAGGACAGTCTTTGGGTTACAGAAATGTGAATCCCTTGCTGGAAATTAGGAAAGAGAAGAAGCAATGTAAAATCTATTCGCACTATGAAATATGGGTCGTGCGCTAGCTGCGAAATAGCCAAACAGAACATTGAATTGAACACTTACTACTCCTTGGATTTCATGTATGGGTGAATCAGCAAGTAGGAGTCTTCACTCTTCAAAGAAAACATTTTGGGGTTTTCTTTTTTTTTTTCTTACGAGTTGGATGTGGGAGGGAGGGTGCTTCACCTCTTTGAAATGCATAGTCGAGTTCAATCTGCACCACAGGCGCTGGTTTGGATTTTGATCCCAGGATGCATATGTTGCAGTGGGTTCATGGATGCCGAATGAGAAGTTTCATGTCACCCCTTTTACGAGAAATGAAACCACATAAAAGTTGTCCAATTACAAAACCAGACAGACCAAAAGAGGAAAAAACAAGTGACGTATCGACTGAAAGATACAAATGGTGATGGTGTTGATATTTGTATGGACCGAAATACATGAATAATATTCAGAGAATTGCAAACCTTTCATGGTTCCGGTTAGTGAGCCATCTCATTTATCCAAATTTGCACAAGAGAAAACAACAAAAAGACAATTTGGTCAGTTCTGGAGAAATCAAATGTGACTTGTATTTGAATGGGTGTTAAAAACAAAAATTTGGGCCAGTTGTTGTAGATTAAAGAAGTCATTGGATATAATTTCAGTCATTTCAAAATAAGAATAGTGATGTATTTTCAGTTACCTGGTGATTGGTTACAGAGTTCGTACTTCTTAAATTTCTGAAACTATTACATTATGCTAGCTCTTTCTCTACTTTTTAAGATGGTAAGATTTCCTGTGCTATTGATATTTGTCGCCTTTCCAATAAAAGGTGCTGAAAGGAACGTGAATGTTACGTAACAGAGTGGATTAATGAGTTCCCATCTGTTTATTCTGTCTCGTCTCTTGAGGTTTTGGATTTGGACTTGTACTCTGAAATAAAGCAAAAAATACAGAGAAACACAAAGATAGACCGAACAAATAGAAAAAAAAAAAGAATAAAAAATTGAACAACCAAATAAGGTAAAGAATTTGATGAAGAGAAAATGAAACAATTGATAAATTAAAGAACCATGATGCATGGATACTTCAAATGAGTGCCACCTATGTTGGGTACTTCAGACGTACATGTGAAATCACAAAAAACTGATGTTATAGACAATATTCACAGCCATATTTTTGCATAATAGTACGTACAAATTAGGCACTTAGGATCATTAAGTTCTCACCCCTTCTTTGGAAATGGTTATCAAGTTGAGAAATGTTTTAGATCACATCCAATAATAATTTTGAATATATTGCACCTTTTTGTCCTGCTCCCTTGGTTGCAGGTTCAGTCCCGCTCCCTTGCTTGCAGGTTCAGTCCCATACTTCCCAACAAAGTAAACGATCAACACAGAGCCCGTAGTACTGCTGTTTTTTTTTTCTCTTCGCCTAGGTTGCATGTTTATGTATGCATGAATGTCTTTGAATGAGGAGATACATTTGGAGATATGCTCATCTATATGCATATGGTTTTTTTGCATATTTATATGCATCCAATTTATTACAATTTACATTATGTTTATGCATATATTGTTTGACTAATGCTTCTGTTGATCATAATCATTAATAAAGGTGCAGGAGAGAAATGTGATTTGTTCAAAGGAGAGTGGATCTATGACCCATCTGGACCACATTATACAAATGAAAGCTGCCAGGTAATTGAAGATCATCAGAACTGCATGAGCAACGGGAGACCTGATTCAGGTTATCTTTATTGGAGGTGGAAGCCCAGTAGTTGCAACTTATCACAATTTGATGGGAAGAGATTTCTAGAGAATATGGTAAATAAGAGATGGGGATTTATTGGGGACTCCATTTCAAGAAATCATGTCCAGTCGCTTCTCTGTCTTCTTTCCAAGGTACTTCCTTTTTCCTGATCACTGTTGTAACCTAATGGGGTCCCTCAACGATGTGTTTGGCGTTTGTTTCTGGTCAAATACAAAACCAGAGAAAGTCATGGAATCAAACACTTCTTCTTGGTTTTACTTTGGTTCAATTACACTCACTGTATTGAAGTGTGGAGTGAAACTTTGTTCAATTACATTCACTGTATTGAAGTGTGGAGTGAAACTTCGTTTTTGCACCCCACTCCCCCATCAAAAAAAAAACAAAAACAGGAAAAAAAAAGACACACACATATGCGTTAACATGTTCAGCCATCTCTGTTGGTAAATTACTGTTATTGCTACATTTTCTGTGACATAGATTCTTGTACAGTTTTACTCCTTTCCATTTTTGCTTTTCTTTGATAAGATTAGCTTGGTTTACTAGTAGGATGTATTTTACCAGTAAAACCTTGATCTTCCCCATACAAACAATGTGTCATTCTATTGTTCCTCTGGCATTTGACCTGCCCTTGACTTGGTCTGAATGTCCGTTTCTTCAACCTTCTGATGGGATATCAACCAGGCAGTTATGTCTTCTCAAGAATTCTTTAAGCAAACATACCATGATTTTGAGACAAATTTGGGCTTCCTCCACATTGTAGTCAATTCCAAATCCGGAAGCTTCTCTATATTCACCATCTGGCCTTTTTCTGCAAGTTAGGTCGTTCCTTGGCCATTGGAAAAGGAAAGAGAACTCTCTCTCCTTGCATAACGCCCTCAATGCCCTTTTCTTCATCCTCGATTGGGCTGAAAAGGTATATGAATGGAAGTATGAGAAGTATCTACTGTTCGAGGCCTCCATGAAAATAAAGTCGAAGGATGGCATGTATGGGACTTTCTGTTGTGATCCACTCCAAATCCTGATGGTGCTGGAGGCTTCCAAGATGCTCCCATCTAGTGATTTTGTTGTTTCCATTGACTTACCCCAATACCTCAAAGGCACCAGGTTTTCTCGGTTACCTTTGAAATCAGATCCAGAGTCGAGTAAAGATCTGGCTTCTCGGGGCCCATCTATTATTTTTGAAAGTAAGGGGACGATCCAGGATCAACTGCCTTGTCCTTATGCTCTAATTGCCACTGCTTTTGTCCCTATGGTGGAATTTCTCCTGTGGATTTGGTTCTTGTTTTTCTTATTGGTAGCTCTGTAATATGGAGATGTGAGCGGCCTACATACTGCTGTGGAGCCTCCATTGGCAACATTTCTTCCTTGGCCATGGGCAAGACGTATGCAATTGTTTTCTTATGACCTGTCTATGAGGAACGCACAACATAATCTAGGGAACAAGTTACCAGAATCATGGGCTATAAGCTGGTTGATATGTTTTCTTCAGTCTGTTGAACGAATGGAGCCTGATACGACTTCAAAACCAATGATTGTTGTCCTCTCTTGACTAGGTATGTTGTTTATGGATTCCACAATCATTTGGAACCTATTCATGTTCTAATACAAGTCCTACCCTAGCTTAGAATTAATGACCTGTACTGTGCCGTTGGTCCAGGTGAGCTGTCATTTTTGTGTAGCCTTCTCTCCTTGGAGACGTTGGGTTTTGTGGCCTGCAAAGGCCTTAGTGTCCATGTACCTTTTTATTTTGTTCTGAGTGGGAACATATTTTGTAGGGAACTGGGATGAGGTATGATACCCATCTGGGCTTAAGAGCCAATTGGAGCTTATGATATGGTTTGAGTGTGTGTGACCTATCCTAGATGATGAGGTGTGACTTGGAGCCTTCTTTGAGGCATATTAGAAGAGTAGATTTGGAATGCTTTATTGAAAACCATAACTCATCCCATGTTTGGTGGTCTAGGCCCGAGAATGCTCCACATATATATATAGCTATGGGCAAGAAGCATATGGCTTATATCATCAAGGAGGGTTCTTTGAGTTTATCGCTCATCGAGGTCGAAGGTGTGCCCAATGGTGAATGGCCGAGAAGAATACACATTTATTCTCGTATGTGTATTGTGAGGCTTGTTGGGGCAAGGGACAAATCCTTGACATACTGATCCCGCAGAATGTGCAAATGATAGCTACATTGGGAAGGCATGCTTCTTATGAAAAAGGGCATGCACATGTGCTGGAAAAGAGTGTAACGGTTTTGCCCATTTGATCCATTAGCTCATAAGTCTTTGTTGGATATTACTTGTCCTTAAGGGGGCACCTGAATCCATGGTCGATTCCGTAGTGGGGACTATCTATTGGCCAAGTTTGATGGACCGAGCATGAGCCCCTACAATTAAGACTATGGTCATAAGTTCCATTGTGTTGGTTTAAGAATGTGGTGCGAGGTCTCCGGAGTAAGAAATAGGTAGAGTGCCTTAGCTATGAATGTATATGTGAACAACTTAACACTGAAAATTGGAATTTTGATAAAACAGTGATGTCTAGATATTTTTCATAATTTTATAAATTTTTAATCAAGCCTTTCTATTAGAAATAAGGGGTTAGTAGTTTTGCACATGTGGCAAACTGAGGCCCCAATGGCCAAGGGCTTCCACATGGGGTCCATTAGGCTACATGGGTGGGATATGATATCCCCTCGCCACCTTCTCTCGTCCATTGGTGGTGATGTCGTCATCCTCTCGCTCTCTCACTCACACACTTGGATCCACCACAGTTATGAGAAAAGCCCTTATGCATGGGCATATGTTAGTTGGTTACGGATAAGGTGTGAGGGTGGTTTTGAAGATGTACTTCACATGGGCCTTGTTTGATAACTTTTTCAGTATTTCACTGAGAATTCCTGAGACTTGGGATTCTAGAAACACTAGGAAAGTTGGTGCAATCACTTTCTCCAGTTTGATAATCTGGCTGGGAAATCGGAGCACTTAGATTACCTTGTTTGACAACATGTTTGAAAAATTGGTATTGTCAGTTTCATACGGGGAACTGTTTTATTCAATAGTATGATGTTAAAGGTCATTGTAAATTACAAAAATTAGTGTAAATCACATGGGGAAATTGTCTATTTCATAAATTATCAATTTATTGTAAATTGATGTTAAACCAAGTTCTTGCAAGTTACAATTTATTGCAATTCAATTTTAAAATTGTTTCTTGTTTTTGGGGGGGGGGAGGGGGAGGGAAGTATCATACACTTCACCATCATGGAGTTTCATACTTGAGGGTTCCAAAAGGGTTTAATGTCACATTGCACGGGAGAGACATTTTTAAATTTTACAAATCTATATGGACTCATAATTTGATGCCTATCAAGTTATATTATGATTTATTTGTGTTAATATGTCATGCTTTATAGTTTGATACAATTTATCTTAATTGTTTTTAAATTATATTGTAACCTCACACCCCAAATTGTATTGTAACTTTGTTGCCTCTTTGTTATACTCAAAAAATCCTATTTTTTGAAGGACAGGAAATCTGGCACCCCTTACCTGTGATTGGGCAACGTGGTTTAGCATGCTCATATGGAATCCAAAATCAGAAGCCTTGAGAAAGAATAGACCAACAAAGTGCGTAGGCATATTGTCCCTCGTTTGTGTGCCTTTTTTTATGATGATATGGCATTATTCTTAGGGTTGTAAGAGAAACTCTGGCATGTCTGCTGTTTGATAGCAGTCTAGGATCTGCATCTTGACAAGAGGCTTCTCTAGGCTGTGCTATATGGATAGTGACTCTTTAAAATGTGATACGATGGCTTATTAGTGGAGGCCTGGAGGGGTTTTTGGGAAATGCAAGTTTGTCAAGTTTTAGTGAATCTTGTCATATTTCTAGAGAGGCAAATGATATGGCTGATAGACTAGCAAGCACAGGTGTTAAATAAGGATGGCATTGTTTTGTGGGAGGTTTTTGCCTCCCATGTTTTATGTATTTGGTTCCTTTTTTGGGGGTCTTTTCTTATTCCATTTATTCTGTTTTATTCTAATTCCAATTCTCCTTTGCAATAATATATGATGATAAAACAAGTGAGATATATGTTAGTAATATCTAGAGTGGGGTATGAATAACAACGAGTTTGACACTTAGACTAGACTTTTTACTTGCAAGTAGTGGCCTGTTTTCATTCTTTCAGGGTAACCTATGGTTCATTTTTTCTCTTTCTGATTTTTCCATGGAGAAAGTGTATCTAATTTTGTAGTTACAGTCTGTAAGATTCCTGAATTATTTTCTGGCTCATGTATACATTTTTTGGAAGTGTTAAATTGTTGAATCAAGTGAGAAAGATTACCAGAGATTTGGCAACCCACAGACCAGGTGCTAAATTACAGAAAACCTCTTAGGGGGCTCAAAAAGTGTTATGCATACAGTATATAGGCACCAAAAATAGATATACAAAATATGGGGCTCAAGTGCTCAAAAAAATTCGCAAAAGTCCTCTGCTACTTTGTAGCTCCCCCTTTAGCAAGGGCATCAGCTACTGCATTGGCTTCCTTCCAGGTATGCCTCCAAACAATGTGAGTATGCCTGCAAATATGGAAAATTTTGTCGCCATTACATTCTTAGAGTCCTCCTTGATAATCAAAGTAGGGCCCCGGTTTGGAATGTTGCTAAGGCCTTCGAGGAGGGCTATTACCTCCATGGTATGGGAGTCAGTATGTCCAATGAAGCGAGAGAAAGAGAAGAGGTTACAGCTGTCCAAATGAAGAGGGTATAGCTGTCCTTGTCTCTGAAGATGCCCCCTATGCCTGAATGGCCAGGGTTACCTTGGGAACAGTCGTCAAAGTTGAGTTAGGTTGGCCAATCTCAGGTGTTCTCCAAAATGAGGCACGAGGGATGTGAGTGGGCTAGAGATTCAGCAAAGCCAGCCAATTTTGGTGGAAGTCTGAGAAGTAGCAATGTTTGAACAATACACTGTATTTTACCCAGAAGGTGATTGAGGATTTAACCTTGTCCTTTAAGGCTTCGATGGCTGCCTTTTCTCGCGAAGGTCTATTGTTTCTCTCCATCGAAGTCACCCATAGTGTGGCAGCCACAGAAGGCCGGCACAAGAGGATACCCAATTTTGACCATGGTGGGGAGAGGAAGGACCGAAAGAGATGTGGGATTGATGGCAGTCACCCACAACCAATTGATGAGTTCAAGGAGGTCCCCCAAAAAGGGTCCTTGCAAGGTCGCAGTGGATAAATAAGTGAGCATTGTTCTCTTCCTCAATGGTGCACATGATTCATCTATTTGGTATCTACAGTCCCTTCTTTGAAGAGGATTGACGTAAGGGACTTTTCGGATATTGCGATCCAGCTGAACACTTGAGCTTTGGGAGGGACGAGAGGGAACCAAGAAGCTCTGGCAGCAATGGAAAGAGGTGATGCGGGCAAGTTTGGGGGCATATGAAGTTTGTGGTAAAAGGAGGAAACCGAGAAGATGCCTTAGGGGGGGGGGCTGGCAACCAAATGATATTATCGGTACTGAGGATTGGGAGGAAGGTCATCTGGAGAATGGAAGACAGGGCCAAGAAATCTAGCAACTCATGGTCCGCCAAGGGCCTTTTATAGTCGGGGTTCTGCACCCTAATGGTACCTGTTGTTTCAAAGTTTTTGGCCACCATGGTCTAGGGGTTTCTAGCTAAGAGGAATAAATTGGGGAATCATTTCTGCAGTGGGGAGTGGCTGATCCACAGATCTGACCAGAAATGCATTCTGTTACCCGCCTGAGGCCAAAAATGCATGTTGCCTTTGAAATGGTTGTAGCTGCAGAGAAAAGATCTCCAGTCCTGATTGATTGCTGGTGGCTCTGCCACTAGGAATCAAGGCTGAATCCACACAGTGGTACTTATGTCGTATGACATCTCGCCAGAGGTGGTTTTCTTAGGTTGAAAAGTGCCAGACTGTAGATGTGTACCCCTTCAGGCTAATGCATACATTAGTAAGTAGATTTTTCAGAGATGCTGTTTGTACATTTATTTGTATTTTATTATATTTCAAATTTTATGCAGAGTTCTTTTGGTTTAGAAAGCCATCAATCTAGTCTTTTTGTTCAGCGTATTCTACTAAAATATAGGCCATTCTGTAGAAATAAACATGAAATAATATTTTTCTAATAAACCAAAAAGAAAGGATTTATAATCTATTCAATATATTATTGATTGCTAAACGTACAATACCTGTTAGGAGGTGTGAGATATTTTTCTAGTAAACCAAAAAGGAAGGATTTATAATATATTCAATATACTATTGCTTTCTAAATGTACAACAACTGTTAGGAGGTATGAGTTGGTTCGAGTGGAAGGCTCAAAGAGGGAAATGGGTAGACTGAAAAAGACATGGTTGGAAGTAGTGAAAAAAGAAATGGCCACTTCTGACCTCACAAAGGGTACGGCCTTTGATATAGCATAATGGTGCGCCAGGATACGAGTATCCAAACCCAGATAGTTTTGAAAAGGCTCTGATGATGATGATGATGAATGCTAAGCAATACAGTAAAATCAGAAAAAAGAATTTGGGTTAGGTACTTTCATCTCGCTTCCTATTTATTGGGTAGATTGGTGAGGATTGGACTTATGTCTCACGTCTTTCTTTGTGAATCTATGTTTCTTTCTGAATTTGGCTTATCTTTAGCCTCGATTTCTCTATGAATATTCCAACTCGATTCTTGCTTGGGTCGATCTTCCTGATTGTTGTGATTTTCTTGACTCCTTGGCCTTCCTCACGAGTCAGAAAAGCTCTAGTCCATTTTGCATTAAAATATGGGCTTGTTTCTTTTCTAACTTCTGACAACATTTGGCAAGGATTCCTTGTATTATATTCTTTATAAAGGTTTTCATTACTTGAAACTTGATTTGATGCTATCTTGGTAATTGGTAGAGATCAAGCGGAAGTCCTTTCTTTGTGATAGTTGTCAATGATGGCATACATGTCAAGTTCTTGCAGTTTTTGTCACAAATTTTAACATATATATGCACCTTTAATGACCGACTTCCTTTAATCAGCTCTATTCTTGAGCTATTTCTTGTGCATTTTTTCTTTTAGCAGGGTTGGGGGTTACAATTATGTTTAACGTATCCATAGAATTTTTATGGCATTCTATATGATTGACTTCATTTGAAATGACTCCCGCTTGAAGACACAGTTGTCTTTGTTATGCACTGTCTGGATAATTATTTCTTCTATCAAAATATTTCTGGAGCTACGTTGGGAATGTGACTAATTTGGGATACCCAGAACAAGCCATACCCTATTGGTGTTTCATTCTGCAATATGGACTGAAGTTTCCTAGGAATTCAAGGTCGTAAAAAAACTAAGATTCTTCTGATTTGGGAGGGCTAGTTGACAGCATAATTTGGTTCTTAATGTGCAAGTTTCTTTTTATTTCATAGGTGGGAAATTTTTTCTGCAGAATATAGCATAAAGAGGACATAAATTCTGAGAAATGTTGACACAAAGTTGGCTCATAAGCTTGGAATTCTTTTCATCCTTAGCTATCAACAACTAAGTTCTTAAATGTAATATAGCTGGAATGCTGACATCATCTCTTTGTTTCGCGGTAGTGATCTGGTGTTTAATCTTATGCCATGATTACTATCGGTGATGGCTGCTGGCTAAGTTTGTAATTTGAATGGATGCTCCATCTTGGAAAAATTGTATCCAATTGACATTCTATTGTCTTGTTTCTCTATTGTTATTGTTTCTTGTGGTAAAAAACTCCCAGTTGCTATGGGACAAATTACCTCTTATATGCTGTAATTCAGTTATCACTGCTTTTTTTCTATGACTTTGTCTTGGGATTGTGGAGTCCTGAATTCTTAATTATTTCACACTGAAGTATATTATCATAGTTGCTTACGTCATAGCCTTGTGCAAGTGTTTTGCTTCGCATTTTTCTTTTCTATTCTCAATGTTCGTTAATGTCTGTGCATCGGTGTCAAGGTTTTCTTTCGACGATTTACCTTTTGCAGGGTCCATGTGCTTTGGTAGAGCCAAATTGAAATACGTGCCTCACTTCCTATTCTTCTTTTGTGCAATGGGATATCTCGTCATTTGGTTTGCTGCTATTTTATTGCTTTCATTTTGTTATTAACATTTAGAAGTCAATGGAGTGGGTGCTGGTTTTGAAGCTTAAGGGATTTTTGTGTGTTCCCATGTTAGGATCTAACCATCTGTAATAAATTTCTTTAGCTTCATGTGTCCTGTGAATGAATAGGATGTTGCGTTGTAGTTTCTAAGGGCACAGCACAAAATTGTGAGTATCCACATCATGGTATCCATTCCTACCGCTGACACCGCGAATTAACACTTTCAAAATGTAACTCCTCAATCTATTGAAAAAGGGTTGGGGCCTGTCTTCCCAACTGAATTACCCAAAAAAGAAAAATACTGGAGGAGCATTCTAACCATGGTTTTCCTTCTTCCTGTTCCATGAATCAAGGACAACTAACACAAAATTCAGCATATTTTTTTTCTGACAAGGCTAATTGGTTCAATCTCATGTGTTCTTAGGTAGAAAGTGCCACTGAGATATACCATGACGAGGAATACAAGTCAAAGACATGGCACTTCCCCTCCTTCAACTTCACTTTAGCCGTCATTTGGTCTCCTTTCCTCATTAAATCTGTGAGTTTAGAAGACATAAATGGGGTTTCAACTTCCGAGAACAAGCTCTATCTTGATGTTCTCGATACAAAATGGATTACACAGTTCGACAGCTTTGACTATGTCATAATCTCCGGGGGAAAATGGTTTCTCAAGGCTGGTATATATTTAGAAAATAACACAGTTGTTGGTTGCCATTACTGTCCAGGAAAGAACTTAACTGAGCTTGGGTTTCAATACTCTTATGAAAAAGCACTTAAGTTAGTATTGAACTATATTATCAATTCTAATCATAAGGGGCTCATCCTCTTTAGAACTTCAACACCTGATCATTTTGAAAAGGGGGAGTGGTTTAGCGGGGGAACGTGCAAAAGAACAGTGCCATTCAAGAATGGAGAGATAAGTATGACTGATGTGGATCGAATACTGCACAGAATAGAGCTCGAAGTATATGAGAAAGCTTTAGAAGAAGGAACAGCTAAAGGATTGAGGCTTGAACTAATGGACACAACTCAGCTTTCATTGCTAAGGCCAGATGGGCACCCCGGGCCATACAGGCAGTTCTACCCATTTGCCAAAGATAAAAATGCCACAGTTCAAAATGACTGTTTGCACTGGTGTTTGCCTGGGCCCATAGATTCTTGGAATGATATTGTTATGAAGATTGTTCTTGATGAACGGCGAAGCCGGTAATTGTTCCAATATTTGCCTCTTTTTGTGTATTTGTCGCCATTGGGATTCAAGGATTTCTAAAGAAGATCAAGATGCCATCAACTGTATGAATTGTCTTTTGTCCTCGAGCCATGGCAATTGGCCCACAATCAATTCGAGAACTCAGCGCCATTTGAAACATGGGCTTGGAGCAGCAGGCAAGGGCGACTGTGTTTCTTCGTGCTGAACCTGTGTAGTGATGTCTCTTTTTATATTTTATGTTTCTACTGGTGATGTTTGTGTTAACAAGGATCACGTAATCTTCTGAAGCGGATGTATTAGTAGATGGAGCACTAAATGTCATGCAAATATTTTTATGCTTCTTTTCTATAATCTGTGCAATGTCATATTTGTCTTGGTAACCATGTGCATACACCAGGTGTTTTCTTCTTTTTAGATTGCGCTGCTCTCTACTCATTCATCCAGGAAGGTGAATTTCATGGATGGATGGGCCATCTTTGAAATTTGATGCAAACTCATCTGGACGAGTCCAGTTTTAAGGAGCAGGGCTGATTTTCCACGTCCACCCATGAAAAATCTGCATCTTGATGTACATCAATACTTCTATCAAACATTGACCTGTGTGCTAAGGGGTTCGACCACGTGTTTGTGTCAAAACTTCTAAAAACTGATTAATTCTGTCAGTGAGTGTCCAAAATCGTTTCCATGTTTTGACATGACTTAACTTGAAAAAGTGGCGTTTCTTGTTTAAAATTTCATGAAAGTTGTTTCAACTTTTTTTTTTTTTTAACGAGGGTTTACTTGAGCCATTAATTAAATTAATTATTTATTTTTGGTCTTTTCTACGCCTAGTGATCTCATCTTGTCGTGATTTGCGCATTCATTTGTTGAACTCATTATTTTTCTTCATATTATAATGAAAATCGCATTGTTTTGGGAAGATTCAGGAATCAATTACTTCGAAATAATTGGCCTGGATCTATATTGGACTACGCAACAATGAACGAGTTAAGTGCGTAAAAAACGAGTATAATAGTACAAACTTTGACAAACAGCACCCAGGAAGTATTCTTGCATAGGGGTTTTTTTTTTTTTTTGTTGCAGTGAAGGAAATATCAGGCGGTTCAAATTCTAAGTGCCAGGTCAGACTTGGTTAGATCAGAATTTGGGTCGTTTGGTGAACCGGCTGGGTATTTAAAAAAAATTAAAAATATTGTATACAATCCCATATATTAAGGGATTTTGTTTGTAATATATTTTTTAATGTTTTTCATCATTTTGGCAAAGATTGGAAATTGTTTTGGTCATTTATACTTATTTTTATATTTTTTCAATTTTTTTTAAAACATTTTAAAAAATACCTCTCGGTACAAATCGATTTCTAAAAGTCTTTTTTTTCATTAATTTTCAACTTTATTTAGATGTACTTTGTTTAATCATACTTTAAATATATTTTGGATATTTTATTAATATTTTTTAACACTTTTTCACCGTTTGGGATTTGCCCAGTTAGGCTGGTTGCACCGATCAGTTTACCCGTTAGGCCAATTGAACCACTTTCAGCCTCATGACCGATAATCCATACCGATTAGATCGATTGAACCAGTTAGTTTACTGGTTAGACATGTCTGTGCATTATAGTTTTAAAGTCTCAATTTTGAAAAATTATGCACTATAATGCAATAATGTGCCATGAATTTGTCTCGGACAACATCTATAACTGGCCTTTCTTTGTTTGGACGTCTGCGTACTTAAGGTACCACTTTACTGGAGACGATTTTCAGGGTAGATGCAAATTCATGAAGGAACTTCACAGTAATTTGCACACGTGTCCTCATCAGTATCTTCATGGTCTTGAGATTACTTCATCACCTCATGGCTCATGGACATGCTCTTAAATAGAAAAAAGATCTACAGGCCTATAAATCACGAGAACATCTCAAAAGAACAGGAAAGTGAGTTAATAACTTCGGCCAAATATGACTCTCCTTACATATGCCTGCTAGATTTCGTCAAGAATGTGTTTTATGTGGTCAATCAATATGCGGTTATGCCTGTAAACCACATCTCTCAACAATATATTATATTAATTGCAATTCAATCCAAACCAAGGTCAGATATGTCAGTTTCCTAAAATTAAACCAAGGTCAGATATGTCAGTTTCCTAAAATTTTATAATGATAAAAATGTGAAGAATATTTTGTTACCTGAAAGAATGTGCTAAGGAGAAGCTTTGTATAAATCATAGTTTTAATATAATTAATGGACTCACAATCAGGGAGCACTAAAGCCCATAGCCCTTTATATATCAATGGCTCATATGGAACCTACCCAAACATGCCCCTTTAGATGGGTGGGACATCCAGCCGCTATTTAGTTCAACCTCTAAATTTTTGGCTTCTACTCATTTTTCATTTGCATCATATAAATAGTAACTACATTCATAGTACAAGAGTACCAACAAAATTGATTCAAGCAAATACTATTTAGTTTCCAGAAGTATGGAACCTCATTGCATATATGTCAAATGGATTTAAAAGAACAAACCCCAACTAACAACAAAAGAAAAAAATAATGCAATCACCATGTTTAACAATACACATATAAACATTAATATGTAGAACATTCAAATGAACTAGAGAACTTAAAGCTAATAACATAAAAAAAAAAAAAACAAAAAGCAGTGACACACTAAAAGAGCAAGACAAAAAAAAAACAAAATATAGTAACAAAACATTCATCAAAGCCTTCAAAATATTAAGTGCCAAACATTCTCATACGAAGCTTCACAATGCATTAAGCATAAATGCACAACGAGCTCATTTTGAGACCTAGAAAATTAAGAGACGTTTTTCCCCTTAACCATAAACAAAAGAAAAAAAAAAAAAAAAAAAACAGCCATTTAACAAAATTGAATAGGAATATTCTCTGCATTGTAAAAAGTATTAATCAAACAGAAAATAATCCACAGTCTAATATGCTTAGAAGTAAGCATAACTTGTTCTGAAACCTAGAAAAACCAAGCTAAATATCCCTTAAACCATACAAAATGAAAGAAAATAATGGCATCTAGCAAGATAACTTGTAAATGCAAAGTATCGAACTACAAGAAGGATTTTGAAGCAGAATACATAGAACAAGACTTATCAAACCTGAAATTCATAAACCAAAATAAAAACCCTACAAATCATTACAAATACGTGGGTTTATTAAGACTAACAAAAAAATAAAAAACAGTGAAGACTTAACTTATTACTGTATAGATAAAGCAAAAAAAAAAATTTACAGTTTGTTTTCTATCACATAGCTATTCCATTAGGGGCCCTCTCCCCACTGACTCACCCACCAAAATGAAAATTTTTGACAATGACCTGGGGCCATGGCAGTAGTATTATCGAGCCCCATGGTGAGGTCTCTAACTCTATTCTCACCAAAGGGTAGGCGCCCAAATCCCCTCTGACTTACTACTTTTGAGAATGGCATAGGGCCTTGGTGGTAGTATTGCCAAGCCCCAGGATGAGGTCTCTGACTCCATTCTCACGAAAGGGTAGGGGCCCAAATCCCGACTGACTTACCACTACGAGAATGGCTTGGGGCCATTGCGGTAGCATTGCTGAGCCTCATGGTGAGGTCTGTGACTCCATTTTCACCAAAGTGTAGGGGCCCAAATCCCCACTGACTTACCACTTTTGAATTACCCAAAAAAACAAACAAAATATTGCTCAAATAAACCAAACAAAATAAATTTACAGTTTGTTTTCCATCATATTGCTAGTCCATTTTTTATTGAACGAAAGCAAAATATTGCTCATATAAACTAAACAAGAAACATAGAAAATGATAAAAAACAAAAAAAAGCAAAAAAGTATGGAGCCATAAAACAACCAAAAACATAATAAAAAATAAAATTAAAATACTGATTTAAGTTAAAAAAAATAAAAAATTCTTTCACTACCATAGATCGAGCCTTAAGAACTTCAAACCATTATTCGATTTCATAATAAAAAATAAAAAAAAAATGTAATGGAATAAATATGGAAATGTAGCAATATCTAAAAAATGGGTGCAGTAGGCATACATTGAGGTAAGGTGTGCCTTCAATTTTATCATGGTATATAATTTTGATGAACAATATTCTTAAAACTTACTCAAAATTTAGTTTTATATCTAATTATAAAATTTTAAATTTAAAAAATGGTTAAAATCAAGTAGATTTATAAACATATGAAAATATTGAAAATGGACAGTGTAGTTAATATATTGTAAAATGCACTATTTCTGAGACTTAAAATCCTTTTATTTTTAATGGTCATACATCTCGATCTTTAGATGATCAATCAAAGGGTTTTTCAATATTAAAAGTACCTTTTGATAGATTTTTGAGGTGCATCCGTAGCTCTACATTATAAGGTTGCAATCTTATATAAACTTTTTCCATAAAAAATACACCAGTTAGGGATATATCCTCGAGAAAAGATAAACTTAGTCTAAATATGTTTGCATTGATAAATTAAATAGGAAAATATGCTGCAGTGACAAAAAATGGAGGCTTAAGAAAGGGAAAGTATCACACCAAAAGCCTCCAAATATGACAGAAAATGGCACAGAGGGTTTCTACACAAAAAATCACTGTAATGACCGAAATTGGAAGAGGGATTGTATATGAAAAACAATTGTAATGGCCGAAAATGGCAGAGAGGTTTGTATATAAAAAATTATAAACGATGCTGAAACAAAAATGACTGAATTTTTACCTAAAAAAACCCAGAGAGAGAGAACTAACCAAGGGAGAGAAAAAATCAAAGAGAGAGAGAGAGAGAGAGAGAAACCAAGGGAGAGAGAGAAAATCAGGGAGAGATAAAAGCCAAGGGGAGAGAAATAACCAAAGAGAGAGAGCGATTGAAAATCAAGGGGGATCAAGAAAACTAAAGAGAATACAAAAAACCATGAGAAAGAAAAATCAAGGCTTCTGAGATATACCTTGTTGTAAGGAGGCTCGTCGGTGATATAGGAAGCAGCAAGAATAGTCTCTAGTCTCTCATCTTTGTGGTTTTATTCTATGAGGCTAGTGTTAGGTTTGCGACTAGGGTTCCATCGGTGAGAAGTTCTTCACCACGAGGCTTCAATCCTTTTTTATCGGGAAAAAATTCCCTTTCTTCATCGGCATAAAGTTCTTTTTTTAACTTCTGTTTAAAAACATGGAACTTTTTCTAAACCTAAAGGGGGAACTTCTACAATACTAATAAGTTTTTATAATAAACTTACATTTTTTTATCAAACATAAAACTTTTATAGTGACATGTAAGTTCCATCTTCTAGTAAAACTTCATGTTGTCAAACACACACTAAAAATAACTTTCTCGAAGGAAGTTCCTTTTAAGAGGTTAACCGTATCAAACACGCCCTAAAAACTAGAAGGAAGTTCCTTTTAAGAGGTTAACGGTTCAGATGGCGAGGGAGTTGGAAATTAGCGTAATTGTTGAAGAGGTGAAATCAACATTTTTTGCATTTCTAGGAGAGAAGGCTTTTGGACAAGATGGATTTATTCACCTTGCTTTTTTTGTTTTTTTCCCCCAAAAAATTGGTCTTAGGTCAAGGATGAACTTACAATGGTTGAGATCACCTATTGTGGGGATAAATGATATCCATCCTATCAGTCTCCTAACCAGCTTATATAAAATCATTTCAAAGTTTTGGCTAAAAGGTTAAATAAGGTTTTACCATTTATAATTTCAAGTAAGTCGGCTTTCATTCGAGATAGGATTATGGGTGGGGAGCCAAGTATTTTGATGACATTGGACATGATAAAAACATATGATATACTAAACTAGGTTAATTTGCAAGACATTAGAGAGGAATGCGTTTTGGGGACAATTGGAAGAAATGGATTTCGGGGTGTCTTTTTAATGCTCACCTTTATGTTCTTATAAATGGGGATTCAACAGGTTTTTCAAATCCTCTAAAGGGATTAGGCACATGGACTATCTTTCACCATTTTTGTTTACATTGATCGTAGAAGGGTTTAGTTTTATGTTGAAGAATGTTGAAAATAGCGATCGATTTAAGGGTTCAAGATTTCTTCTGAACAGCCTTTCATTTCTCACTTTCAATATGCAGATGTTACCATTATTTTTTGTGATGCTAATGTTAAGCAAATCCTCAACATTAGAAGATTTCTAAGGTATTGTGAAATGGTGGATGGTTTTAAGGTTAGCTTGGTAAGACATACTTGATTGGGATTGGGTATCAAGAGAAGGTGGTGTGTGCTTTGGCTGCACATTTGTGTAGGGTTCTCAAAAACCCTGCGCTTGCAGAATCGGGAATCTCAAATACCGAGGTCCCACCCAAATTCGTATACATGATTCACTAAATACAAATAGATAAATACAATTATAAATCGAGTGCGAGAAATAAAGAAAACATAAACTATCTCAATGAAGATTATACTTTGGGGTAACAAGATATAATACCTTTCTCTAAACATTGGTAAATAAACCATCACCATTTTTCCCTTCTAAACCCACTCTCCCAGTCAAGCAACAACATCGATCAACATCTTTCTCACCGCTATAATGCTATTGGAAAGAGCAACTTGAAAGCAACCAGTAGATTTTCTCTCTCTAGAAGTGGAAACTTAACTAACCAAAAAACCTACTTGTGGGGTACTGACCACATCAAGTAGGGATTTGAGTTATTTGATTTTCCAACACGTGGTATCTAAGCTCAAGGAGGTGATGTAGTATTTTTGGAAAATGACATCTCCCAAATTTGAGGTGGATAGTTTAATGGAAAAGATGATTTAGAAATTTAGAAATTAAAAATGCAAGATGTCTTAGTACATCATGGGCAACACAAGACACTACTTATAAAAGATAAGAAACCGGTAAATATGACCGATGATAATTGGGAGGAACTTGAGATGAAGATAATGTCACTATTCGCTTGTATTTGGCAAATGAGTTGTTGTTTGCTATTATTGGAGAAAAGGTGATAAAATATTTATGGGAAAAATTGGAAAGTTTATTTCAAAGAAAAGCTCTGACAAACCAAATATTCTTAATAAGAAAAGTGTATTCCTTGATAATAAAAGTGGGTGCAAAAGTATCATAATACTTGAATGAATCTAATACTATCATTTAACTTGAAAGTATTAGTATAAGAACGGAGGATGAAAATAAGGCGGTACCTTACTTTGTATATTGCCAGAATCCTATGATAACCTTGTTACTACATTGAGTTGTAGTAAAGAAGACTCTTGATTTTGGCTCGATGTGTAGTGCACTGCTTGTCAGTGAACTTCGAAAGAAAGCATCGATGGATGATTCAATGGGTTCTAAGATGGATGTACTTGTGGCAAGAGGTAGGTTGGATGAACAGGTTAGTTCATTAAGAGATTTTCTAAGTAGCCGATCAAAGTCGAGGGGGTCGTATGACAAAGTTTGTTGGTTTTGTGGCAAACTTGACCAAATAAACAAAAATTATTAGCAAAGAAAAAGGAAAAATTTCTCAAAGTGTCTAGGTTTGAGAATGGAAGGGCAAGGTGATGCCAAGAATGAGGCTCACCGAGTTGGAGAATCAACATCCGATTATATTGAAGAAGAGGCGTTGATGGTGCGTTGTAATCCTATGTATGATGAAAGTTGGATTCTTGATAGTGGAGCAATACATCATATATGCCCACATAAATCATAGTTTGATGCCAATGAGCCATGTGAGGGTGGTTTAGTATCACTTAGAAATAATTAAGTGGGTAAGAGGATCGAAATGGGCACGATTTGCATAAAGATATATGATGAGATGGTTCAAATACTTGAAAATGTTGGACATGTGCCGGATTTTAAGGAGAGCTTGATTTCATTGTCTTCTCTTGATATAGAATGCTACAAATTTACCGGGTAATGTGGAGTGCTGAAAGTTTCAAAGGGGGCTCTAACTATGATGAAAGGTGTCCGGAAAGAAAACTTATATAAATTGTTGGAAGATATTTTTCATCATCATGGGGCCTCGCGCAATAAAAGCCTAGCAAACAATGGAAATTTCGATAGTCTCATAATAGCCCCAAAACTAGTTACGATCTTCATAAGAACTCTTAAAAGTCTCCTACCAAGTTTCGTCGCAATCTGACATGTCTATGGCAGTGTAGATCGAGAAACAATTTCGAAAAAATCAGCCTTTAGCACCGTGAAACGGACCCCTATAACTAAAGTTATATTTTTTAGTATTTCAATTTTTTATAAGACCATCACCATTGGATCCGACACGATCAAAAACCCCCAATGGTTAAATTTCAGCTTAAACGAACACTCCAGGAAAATGTTATAGGCGAAAGAGCGAAACAGAGGAGCCACGCGCTATTCTCGTGCCTCCACCCTATAACTCTATGCCATTAAAGGGACAATCACGAACAATGAATTTTGACGCTTATATCTTGCCCATCCCAAGTCAGAACGTGCTCAAATTTAGTGAGCATGTTCGTCTCATCAAGACGAGCGTTTCGATATGTGGCACGCTCCGCGACGACGCTCGAGCGCGGAGAAAAGCTAGAGAGAAGTTGTTGATCCATGAAAAAAGTGTAGGAAACTCAGTCGTTCCTAGCTCGAGCAGCCAAATCACATCGCTCGCAAGCCTGATCGACACAAAACCAATTCCATCGTGTGCGTAAGGTCTCAGGCTATCTTTGACCTGAACTCCGTACATGATGAACGGTCAGATTCTGCACACGAAGCCAACAAATTGACAGTAAATTCCATCGCTGGAATCCCAGATTCCGGCCAAAGTTGCAAAATCTTAGTCCAGGCACAAAATCAAGCTGCGTTTGTTGCCCCGTGATCGTGACTACATTTTTAGTGTGATTCAGCAAAGAAATCACAAAAAAATATCAAGAAATGAGCACACAATCGATCCAAAGTTTCAAGATTCAGTCAAATTTCAAGTCACATGATCGTGCCCTAAAAACACGATCCATGGCTAGAAGTTGGTATCAAATCGATCGTCATGCCAAGCCGTACAAAAAAACAATCATCTCTTGATCTACAGGGCATCGGAACGGCCCCGGATCATCCATGAAAAATCATGCACGTTCTAGTGCAAAACAGGGACTATTCTGAAATTCCACAACTTGTTAAGAAGGGGCAAATCATTTATTTTACACCCTATTTTCTAAGTTCTTTTAATTCATTTTAATCTTGATTTTTGGCAATTAGGGTTACTTTTGATCATCCACCCATGTTTGGGGCAAATTCTATATATACCGTACCATCATTGTACGCAAAAGGGCTTGAACTCTTCACAAAAGAGAGAGTTTTTACTTAATAAATTTTCTCTTTCTTCTCATTGTTGGATCACGTTGGGAGAGAGAGAGAGTCAAGTAAGATAAACTATTAGACCGGTACCCCTAGACTCAAGGTAAATCTTCGCTCTCTTCTTTTTCTTTTCTTCTTCTCTTTCTTCCTCTACTTCTTCCTCTTCTTCGTCTGAGCTCCCCTCAGAGGCTATGCACAGCAGTGGCAGTGCCGTGCATGACTCTCATGTGGTCTCACAGGTCGCGCATGGCGATGGCAGCACCATGCGCAAGCCTCCCTCTCCTTTTGTTCGTCCATCTCTGTCCCCTAGTGAGGTTTGCAGACGGCGCTGCTCATCGTCGTCCGCAGACGTATCCTTGACGCCTCAGTGAAGAACGTAGACGGTGAAACCCATTGCCGCCCGTGGGGTCTCCCCATTGCAGACGGCGATGCCTATCGCCGCCCGCAAGAGGTCTCGACAATACCTATTGCCGTCCACGAGCTTCCTTTGCACGTGTGGTGCCTATCACCATCCGCGAGCCTCCTTCGCCTGCTCAATGCCCATAGCCGTCCGCGAGCCTCCTTCATGCATTCAGTGCTCATCGTCGTTCCTCTTGTGTCCCACGCCTATCGCTGTGTGCCTCAGGAAAACTATCGCCGCAAGGGTCACAAATGGCTATCGTCGTGTGCTTCACGAGAAGCTATCGCTGCCCATGCAAGGGTGCGCTGCCTTCTTGTGTTGCTAACGGTGATGCCTAGTGTCGTCTATAGTTCCCTGTTCCCACTCAAGCCGTGAGCAATAGTGTCTAGCGTCGTCCAATGGCCGTGACACTGCTACTCCACGGTTGAGGGTGTGATGCCTAGCGCCGACGAGACCCTATCCCTTCACCGTCTCATGCCTTCTCTCCATTCTCTCCTCTTCTTACCTGTTCGAGGGTTGACCTAGCCTAGCACCATCGTTTTGACCTCAGTTTCAAGCAGTATTGCCATCGTGCTGATCCTGAGTACCATTCCCGTCTTGCTACCACTCTAAGTGGGTCACTGTTCGGCTATCAAGCTAGTCTCGTCCCTTCATCAAGTCTTCTTCTCTCTTTGACCTTTGTTCGAACCTTCCACTTTATCACTCTAACCCGTCACATTCTAGCCTCATGAATGTGCATTGCCCTAAGTTATGGGTGGGCCCTTTGGCCCACTTGTCTTGCAAATTAACCATAGTAGTGTTGTACAGAAAAACAAGGAGATTGCAGATCAAGGGAGGCGATTCTGAACCAGCTAAAGCACCTGAGGGGCTTTCCGTCGTGATCTAAGAGGACGCCCACGAGAGTCAGCCCACGTAAGTCACGAACCCAAGTGAGGTTGGTCCCCACCTCACATCCAAAATTCCTCTCTCACTAGTTGGATACCTGCCCTTGTCCTTAAACAAGGTTCTCGAGAGAGCAATCTCAAGACCCGAGTGTTTCCAACCCGAGACATTGTCACCCGATCACCTAGATCTGCAGAGACGAGATTGAGGCGCCTAACCAGCTGGGCAATTCCACTAGGGACCTATTACCCTTTCGTCAGTTTGCTCTTGCTTGATCAGTATCCCCTTTTACTTTTTGCGTTACATTCTATGACACCTGGGTTATTCAACCCTTTCATCCAAGTCAAGGACTTTCTTATCCCTGCACTCGTGATTGTCCCAGGGAAGCGAGCTGCTCAAGCTTCCTTCCCTACACTCCTTCTGAGTCAGGACTCACAGTCCGGCTCCCAGTTTTGCTCCTGGATCGATGCTAGAGGGGACTTAAAGGTCCCTGCCTCCCCGCTTTCTTGCCTTGGTGGACCCACCACCAATGTCCCCTTGCATTGCTAGCACATCTGCTACTGCACACAACACCCATCCTGCTACTGGAAAATCTCTTGCTGGTCATGTTATTGATGTATGCCGAAAAGCTTCCCTATCCACCTCGACGAGAGGTAAGCAGATTGCCGTTGCTTCTGAGGGTCGCTATAAGGCTACCCCTCAAACTTTTTACTACCCCGAACCTCTACACTTGGAGGCTCGGCACACAAAGGCCGAGATCCAGAGGTCTCCACCCCACGCACACACCTAAAAGCTCATAGTCCATCCACTCGAGCCACACCTCGAGCCAACTTTCACGCTGCCTCGAACTCGCGTTCAAGGCTAGTCCTTCTTGGGCCAAACCCTGCGTGCACCATGAATCCCATTGCTCGGGGCAACCCCAGTTCTGTGCTAATCGAGCGCCAGTGGGTCGACCGCTGCGTCCTCCCTCTCGCAACACACAACTTCACCCTGTGAGATATGGGTTCCTACCCATTCCCTCATAGACACAAGCTCGTGGGTCTCGACTTTCCAAGGTCGAACCCGTTGACCGAGCCTGGGCTGACCCCCAAGTCACCCAACGGCTAACCCTAAAGGTGCACACACACCAACTTTGCAGGTTCCTCCTCGCTCCTGACTCAGGCAGAGTTATGAACCACCTCCTTCTTATTCTGCTCTTCCTTCACCGAGCAAGCACCTCGAGACCTGGTACTCAAAGGTTTTTCCTAAGAGTACATCTTGAGCCAGCCTTAGGTCAGCCGTGCATCTGGGCCTCACAAAGGGACTTGGAGCAGCGTCCTGATGTCTAACAAAAGCCTCTAGCCTCCAAAGCAGAAGCTTAGGTTGTCTTCTGTCCTTGGACACCACTCCCTACTCCAATTAATAGATAGCCTCGCATGTTCAAGAAAAGCGGGGCAGTCTAAATCTTAGGCCCAGTTTTGGGGTGAAGTCCACAGCAGCCTCAGGATTAAGCGGAAGAGAGGCCTGCAGATCCTCACCAGAGAGGCCTCCAAGGAAAATGAGGACATTACTCTCGGTGACCTCCTACCTCATAATCCCTTTTTCCCTCTCCAAACTCCAGAATCTGAGCGAGTCCTAGAGTATTGCTGGATCATTACTGTCAAGCAACCACGGTCCCAAGACTGTTGAGAACCGGTCCTCACAAGATCGACATACAAGGCTTGAGTCTAGTAGGGGCATGTTGAGCCCTTGCAGACTGACTTGCCACATACAACTCGCCAACCTCGGCAGTCCACTGCTCCACCTGGCTCTGACCTTTCGGAAGAAACAGTCAGTGTCATGGTGATCAATGATCCGGATGACGCCCAAGAAGAGCGCATGAACCGGTTTGAGGTAATGGGTGCAATCTATCCTCGAGAAGATGGAAAGCCTAGAAGCCTCTAGGTTCCCTTCTTCTCACCACGAGACTGATTCCCCGATCGGTGAAGACACAGTTCCCAGGCAAACTCCCCTACCGGTTTCCCAAGATAGCTCTCTCTCCCGTGAAGTCTCCCAAACTAATATAGATGCCATGGTGGCCCATACCCTAAAGAACAAGGTCCCAGGCATGTAAGAGGCCCTGCTTTACCAAAAGTCGTACCCTTCGTACATTGACCAGGTGTCGTTTCCCCCAAACTACCAAAAGGGGAAGCTCCCCCTGTTCAATGGTACTATGTCTCCTCACCAGCATACCACCCACTTCCAAGCAGCATGTCGAGAGATGGTGACTGACGGCCAACTCGTCCTCTCGTCAGTTCATCGAAACTCTCGAAGGGCCAGTCTTCCAGTGGTATGCTCGCCTGCCTCCAAACTCGGTGCACACCTGCTAGGAAATGGAGCAGTTGCTTCACCAACGCTTCTACGAAGTCCAAAGGAACGTAGAGACCATCGAGCTCCTTACTCTGACTGAAAACCCTGGTGAGCCGATTGACAAGTTCATCACTTGGTGGAGAGAATTGGCAACCCCCATGATCGAAATGAATTGAGGGTCTGTCCAAGCATCATGGCGGATCTCATCAGCAACCCTCCAGTTCGAATTCTTGCTCCAACAGTCGGGGAAACCAGTAAAAGGTAGTGATCAGTGCACCTGTCACCATGACTGACACCAAGAATGCCATCCCTCAAACCCTGGACCTCTCCAAGGCACAAACGCCTCAGGTCGGGGGCAAATAACAGTCCTACAATAAGGTCCCGCCTCCTAAAAATGCTAGTCAAAGTGACTTTTGGACTCAGCACCAAAATAAAGTTTACCCCTTCGACAAGGAGTGAACTCCTGCACTGCTTCGACTGCTGCTAGAACAGAGCGTGATCTAGCTGCCAGAGGTCATCACCGTAGAGCCGACAAGGCAAGAAGCAAATGAGAGGTATTGCGCCTATCACATGAAAGTAGGCCACCCCACTCATGAATGTTATAAACTCAACGACACTATCGAAGCCCTTATTAACAAGGATCAGATAAAGCTAGAAGAGTTAAAGAAAGCGTTCGGGCCAACTGAGGCCTCCCACATAGTGACGATCAATGAGGATGAGGGTGCACCCGCTATCCTCTGCACACTATTTTCCATAATGCTAGAGGAGGGACACATCACACCGAAGCCGACAAGGCAGCCTAAGTTCCTGTCTCCAGGAACTGAGAACCTTTGGTGCTCGTATCACCTGATACGAGGCCATGACGTGAGAAAATGCACCGACTTCCATAAACTCTTGGTAAATAAGATGCAGCAATGTCAGAAAGCTCATAGTAACCCAGAATGACGCCCTCAAGCCCTCTTCCGCCAGTGCAAGAAGAACTCCTGATGCAAGCCTCGGGAAGTACTGAGCCAGACCCTCTATGGGCCCTCTTCAAGGCAATGCTCCAACAGGGCCACATCACTCTCAAGACCGTCAGGCAGCCTAAATGCCTTGCCCATATCACTAAGTATGGGGCCACGAGCTAAAAGAATGTTCTAGGTTCGAAGCTATAGTCACTCATAAGGTACAAGAAGGCCACATCATCTGTGTCGTTCTCCTGGAGCACTTCCAAGTGGTCGCTCCCGTCCAAGAGGAGACCCTGCTATAGGTCCCCTATGACCATACACTGGACCCTACAGGGCCCTCGACTTCTCAGCCCTGGGAAGTTTACCATGGGTGAAGTAGGCTCAAGTCCTTGAAGCGTGAGGCAGTCTTCTAAGCTAGGGCTACTCACCAGCCCGATAGGGCGGTCCAAACACCCCCTCAGGGATCCAGAAGAAGACGACGAGCACCTAGGTCATCTCACCAAAGGAATCCCATCCCTTAGCCACCAGTCGAGGAATAATTTCTCAGGCCTCTTTCTCCACTACCAACTTTATAAGATTTCATCCCTGGCACTGCTTGCCTTATCCTCTCGTCCAATCAGGCAGACGTCTCTGAGTCATCAACAGCTCAGGATCCCTCCAATATGGGCGACGATGCTAAAAACATCCCACGACAGTCAAAGCCAGGGCAAGACCAAAATAACCCCCTGCAGTAGTCCAAAATGGGTAATGACACTAAAAGCACCCCTCAACGGTCTGAACCGGGGCAAGACCTAAAATACCCCCCACACATGTCCAATTCCTGCGACAACATAAAAAGCTACTCGGGACATTTTAACTCTTCTTCTCCTCGCTCCTCTTCTATTTCTTCCACAGGCACAACTTGACAGTGCCCGGACTTCGACACTCTAAACAGAGAGCTCGGAGGCACCTACCTCACCAGGTCATAGCAAAAGTGCCTCAAAGAGATGCTAACCCAGGCAGCAGGATTCTCGACAACCGCTAACACCTTGGCAGTCCAAGCCAAGATCGAGCCATCTTCAAGCTCCTATTCCCATGAGGCCTATCACATGATTCAGGTTCACAAAGCATCACCTAGCTCGGGGCAAGTACCGAGCGACCCCAGTCGTAAGGTCATCGACTCCCTGCTAGAAGCCGACCCCTTCATTCCTTGCTCTGGCCAGAGACCTGAAATTGCCTCTCACATTGGGCCTCTCTTAGAAGCAGAAATGTCAGGATCGTGTGTCTCTGCACTCAAGATTGATGAGAAGCATCATGAATCCCCAGACAAAGAGTTACAAGATGCTCCTAAAGAATGAGAAGAAGGTGGTCAGGCCACAGCTGACCAGCTTAAAGAGATAAACTTAGGGAAAGAAGCAGATTCAAAGCCCACTTTCATCTCGGTAAAAATGACTTCAGAAGAGAAAGAAAATTAGATCTCCCTCCTCAGAGCAAACTGCGATGTCTTCGCCTGACATTATCATGAGATGCCTAGCCTAGACCCTCAAATTGATGTCCATCTCCTAGGTATTAATCCAATCGTCAAACCCATGAAGCAGAAATCAAGAAGGTTTAGACCCAACCTCGAGATGCAGATCAAGGATGAGGTAAACAAGCTCAGGCAAGCTGGATTCATACGAGAAGTCAAATACCCAAGATGGCTGGCGAACATCGTCCTAATCAAGAAGAAGAATGGCCAAAGCAGGGTCTGTATTAACTTTTGCCACTTGATTATCGTCTGCCCCAAGGACGACTTCCCCCTACTGTTCATCGAGATGCTGGTTGATTCCACGGCTCATTGTCAAATCTTCTCCTTCATGGATGGATATTCTGGTTATAATCAAATCAAGATGGCACCAGTAGATGAGGAGGCCACTGCGTTTCTAACCTCAAAATGTGTCTTTTGCTACACTGTGATACCTTTCGAGTTAAAGAATGATGGTTCCACCTACCAGCGAGCCATGACAACCATCTTCAAGGATATGATCCACAAGGAGGTCAAGTGTTATGTGGATGACTTGGTGGTGAAGTCTGAAGCAAAGGACACTCACGTACAGAACCTCAAAAAGGTATTTGAATGGCTGCAGTGCAATTAACTCAAGATGAATCCCTTGAAATGCGCCTTTGGTGTATGCTTAAGAAAATTCTTAGGGTTCATCTTGAGGTACCGTGGGCTGGAGATCGAGCTAATCAAAATCAAGGCCATTCAGGATATGCCACCACCTACGACTCCATGACTTGCGATCTCTTCAAGGACAGCTCATCTACATTTAGAGATTCATCTCAAACCTCTCAGGAAAATGCAGGCCCTTTTCACATCTCCTAAAGAAGGACACTCCCTTCATATGGGATGAGGCGTGCCAAGCTGCACTCGACTACATCAAGCAGTACTTGTTGAATCCTCCAGTACTCTCCACGCCAGTATTGGGAAGGCCTCTCATCCTATACGTGGCCGCTCTTGATGAGTCACTCGGAGCCCTCCTAACGCAGAACAATGATGGGGGGAAGAGACAACACTCTATTATCTCAACCGTAGGGTGCATGGAGCCGAAAAGAATTACCCACCCATTGAAAAGATGTGCCTCGCCCTGATCTTTGCGGTATAGAAGCTCCGCCATTATTTGCTCGGCCATGAGGTCAGGTTAATTTCAAAGGCTGATCCGATCAAGTTCCTAATGACCCGGCCATGCCTGTAAGAACGTTTGGCCAAGTGTGCATTATTGTTGATGGAGTTCAACATCATGTATGTGCCACAGAAGGCAGTCAAAGGTCAAGCCCTAGTGGACTTCCTCGCGGCTCACCTAGTCCCTTCGGAATCTCCCGTGTCAAGTGATCTACTGCATGAAGAAGTTTTCTGTACGGCACTAACTCAACCGTGGGAGATGTACTTTGACGGAGCATTCCAGTCTGATAGAGGATACATCGGAGTCGTATTCCTGACCCCCGATGGTGGAATGATTCCGCTATCCTTCTCACTGGCAGAGGCATTCTCCCATAACAAAGCGAAATATCAGGCCCCTGTAATAGGGTTGGAGATTTCCTAGGAGACTTGGGGCAGCTAAACATCTTCGATGATTCTGAGCTCGTCATCCGGCAGCTTAAAGGGATTTATGACATAGGGAAGGATACTCTCAATCCTTATCACGACACGGCCAAAACTTACATGTCCCAGTTTGATGATTTTTCCCTGAGTCATATCCTTAGAAGGCTAAACTTGCAGGCCGATGCGCTCTTAAAGCTGGTGACCACCATTCAACTGTCTTCATCAGGGCCCACGCCAGTCTAGGTAACTGAATGGAGGAATGTCGCCTTGAGAACTGAAGTTGATGCAGATGATGAGAGGGAAGTCTTCCCTGAATGCCCGCCTTTCCCATTCGGAGCCCTCATTGCAGGCAAGGATATCAGGAAATATCTCGAAGCAAATAATCTGAAGCTGAGAAGTGAGAACCTGAATTCTTCGACCCGATGTGTGAAGAGGTAGAACAAGTGGAAGACTGGAGGGAGCCTATCATGAATTTCGTAAAGCATGAAAGGTTGCCTAAGGATCGAGCGAAACGCAATGGCATACAACAGATGTCTACGATGTACACCCTTCTTGATGGGGATGTTCTCTTTCGTCAATCATTTGACGGAATTCTCCTCAGATGTGTCGACGCACAATAAGTAAGCAAAGTTCTCGAAGAAGTGCATTCAGCAGTCCAGCCCCAAGCTCTACAAACGCATACGTAGACTTGGCTATTATTGGCCTTCAAAGGTCGCTGATGCCCAAAACTATAATAAAAGATGCCAGGTGTGCCAAATTCACTCAAGCCTCATTCATCAGCCTATAGAGCCACTCCATCCTACAGTGACATCATGGCCCTTTTCCCAGTGGGTATAGATATTGTAGGACCCATCGACCCTCCTTCTGTCTTGGGTCACGCCTTCTTTCTACCAGCGATAGATTACTTTTCCAAGTGGGCTGAAGCGGTCCCTCTCAAGCAGGTTCCCGGGACCACGGTGGCCAACTTCATCCGTCACCACATCATATACCGGTTCGGGGTTCCGGATGGAATAATATCTGATAATGGAGCTCAATTCAGAAGCCATCACGTTGATCACCTAGTCAACCAATTCTGCTTTGAGTGGAAATACTCGACCATGTACTACCCTCGAGCCAATGGGTTAGCTGAGGTGTTCAACAAAACCCTGTGCAGGCTGCTCCAGAAGTCAATTTCAAAGTCAAGGAAGAATTAGCATGAGAAGCTGCCTGAAGCTCTATGGGCCTATTACACCACCACCCGCAATGCTACAAACTCTACCCCTTATTCCTTGGTCTATGGAGGTGAGGCGGTTTACCCCTCGAGGTTCAAATACCCTCACTTCGTATCGCTATGCATCAGGGACTAATTGAAGATGAGAGAGTCAAGCTCCATTACCAAGAGTTGGATGCCCTTGACGAAAAGAGACTAGAGGCCTAACAGAACCTCAAGCTCAATCAAGGAAGAATGAAGAGAGTCTTTGACAAGTCTGCCAAAGTTCGCTCATTCGTCTGTGGAGACCTAGTCCTAGCAGTCAAGAGACCGATTGTCATGCATGGGCGCTGCAAAGGAAAGTTCGAACCCAAGTGGGAAGGCCCGTTCATATTTTAAAAGGTCACACTAACCAAGGACTATATACTGGAAAACTCGGATGGTGGAGAGGCAATGCTCCCTATCAATGGACGATACCTAAAGAAGTATTATCCCTTATGTACCCTTAAAATGCGGTGCATGCAGTAAAAAGAAGAAAAATGGAACAGAAGAATATTAAGCTAGCTCAAAAGAAGTTCATTTCTTTCATTGCATTAAAAAGAGTTACAAGCCACAATCAAAAGCCCATTACAAGGGAAGTTACAAAGATCTTTCATCTGAGGATAAGAGGATGATTACAAGCCCATAGAACAAAGCTCTTGCATCTGAGAACAAGATGACGGTTACAGGCCAAAAGGAAATGCTCGCCTCATGAATACTAAGAAGAACCACCGAAGAAATGCTCTCCTCATGAAGAAGAAGCAAACCCACCAAAGAGGATGGTTACATGCCAAAAAGAAGAGGCCAACCATTCTCGAGTCAGCTTCAATTCATCTGACGGGGCATGGTTAGCTTCCAAGGAGCCGACCAATGATGGATCCTCTTCCTCCAAAACAACATGGACTTCACTGTTGTGCTGGAGGACTTGGCTTCCAACATACCACAGCGGTAGGGCCTTTCCATTGGCCATCACTCTTAGCCCCACAAGGCATCATCGTCCATAGTCATCGTCACGTGCAGCTCAATGTTGTGCGAGATAGTCACCGCGCGTGACTCAACACCGTGTGCAGCCATTATCGTATCAACATAATGTCATGTTTACCATCACCATGAGCAGGCCAACGCCGCACGAGACCATTGTCTTGAGCGGCATGCTCCCTAGCATGGCTATCGCCACGTGTGGCCTAGGGATACGTGAAGGCAACTCTGCATGCGACTTAATGGCATCCATGCCCTTATAGTGCCCCGGTTCCCACTATTCCCAATTTTCTGGGGCATTGACTCCCACGCCTTTCGGTTTCCCCAGTCGTCGCTCCTCGCCCACAGTCCACTTTATCACGACCTTTCACCTTCCCCGCAACCCTTCGGGCTTCACCGGAAAAACTCCTCCGCCCACTGGAAATCCTTGCCTGACTTTGTTCCTTCCCCTACCGGCGTTGCCTCTCCCCGTCCAAAAAACCTCTCCATTCGTCAAGAATCCCCATCTGACCTTGTTCTTTACATCTCCCCATCAGAAAAACCTCTATGTATGCCTGAAATCCCCGTCTGACCCTATTTTTCCCCTTGCCAACAGCCGGTAAAATCGAAAAACCATCAAAATCTGCAGAAAGTCTCTCTGTGGCCTTGCGGGTCTCCCTTCTCCATGTTTTCGCACTTCAGCAGCTCGCCACGAACTCACCAGAATTCCACTGAGTTTTCGGACTATCGAAAGAACACCCAAGGTAAAAGCACCACTGTAAATCTTGCTAAGGCTCTGAGAAGCCATGTTTCCCCCTCAGAAAGCGTTGACACTCTCCCAAAGCATTCGCAAGCACGGTACGAAGCTCATGACCTGCTTAAGCTTGCCTAAAAAAAAAAATAAATCCTGAAAGCCTGTCTACTGCAAACTTTGGTCGGAAGACTCTTGTCGGAAGTCTCTTGCCAAAGGCTCAGGCTCTCTCTCTCTCTAGAAACTCTTTAACTGATTTACCCTTCGGTAAAATAGTAGAATGGCATTTTCCCCCTTTTATACTTAGCAGTGCCACAAACTGTCCCTTGACAAATCCAAACTAATGCTTCAGTCCCCAGCTCTTGATGGCAATAAGAGCAGGCCAGGGCGGATCAAGCCCGAGACCCGAAAAAACTATTGTCGTGCTCTTCATCAAAGAAGTCATCGCCGAGCCCCTTGTCAAAGGGTTATCGCCGTGCGCCTAACGCTGTGTGCCAGAATCTAGGCCTAATGTTGCGTGCGCCATCCAACACTTAGTGTTGTGATCATGTCACGAGACTCCCACCTGGACCATTGTCCTGCCTCCTCAGGAAGTTCATTCCTTGCACCATGGTCTCACTCCTCAAGGAGTGTAGTCTATGGTGACGGCTTCGTTCCCCATGGAGTTGCATTCTTTCACCAACTTTGGTCCATGCTGCATGAATTTAAACTGCATAGCCATGGTCCGCACTGCATGACCGTATGCACAATTGGTCCAAGTGATGCAAATTGCATGGTCCAAAGTATAAGACCCTAAACTGTAGCGAAGGTCTAGCTGCACGACCTTAAACTTGCACAGTCATCGTTGCACGACTCTAAACTGCACAACCATGGTCCAGTTGTATGACCTTAACTTATAATGCATGTCTTGGCCACATGACGTTAAAAGGCTTAGCATTATTGTTCAAACTATATGACCTTAAACTGTAGCGGAGGTTTAGTTGCACGACCTTAAATTGCATGGTCCTAGCTGCATGACTTTAAAACTGCATAGCCATGGTTTGAGCTAAAAGACCCTAAAAATTGTAACGCACGACGTGACAAATAGCCCATGCGCATAAGCTTAACTGTAAGAGGGACCGCCTCTTCACCAGGTATATTTCATTAACACCCCAGTGAAGTTAAGTGTATGACAAGAAAGCAGGGGGTCGCACTTACCCCTTCAATCCCCAATGGGTCTCTTCACACCTACACCGCAGTGTGAGTCACCCCCTATTGAGACCCGCTATCCCCAGCGAGTTAGGGCCATGCCTATCTTTTTACCCCCAGTAGGGTTACACTTATGCTTCAGCATGTCACCTCAGTAGGATTGCATCTGTGCTCTGTCCCGTGGAGTCACACTTACCCTTTTAATCCCTAGAGAAGTCAGCTTCTGATTGCCATTCCTCTTAGGGCGACCACTTTCATTTAAATCTCTCTGCTTGTGTAGAGCCTTAATTATCTTTATACCCAAGGAGTCAGATTACTATCCACAGACATATCCCCCATGCAACTTCACCTACATGGCAACCCACACAATGGTTTGTGCTGCATGACCTTAAACTGTACAGTCACGGTCCGTGCTGCATGACCTTAAACTGCACAGCCACAGTCCATGCTGCATGAGTTTAAACTGCATAGCCATGGTCCAGGTGCATGAATCTAAACTGCATGGTCCAAACTACGGTCCCCAAAGTGAGCTGAAACCATCACCATACTCACTCCATGGCCTCCACAGACTTTCATTCATCACCACTACGGTCCACCTGTGTGACCCTAAACTATAGTGCACGTCTTGGCAGCATGACGTTAAAAGGCTTCGCACTAGTCTCGAAGGCACGACCCTAAACATGCCTTCACAAAAAAATGGGCATGGTGTACACTTGGACAAGGGAACGCCATGAGTAAAAGTGATGGACGGGTATGGTCACAAAACCATGAGTAAGAGAGTTCCTTGAAAACAAGAATTCAGGCACGGTGAAAACCCCAAAAGGGAACCGTGAGCAAAAACAAATGAAAAGGGTGGACATGATCGCCAAGTCATGGGTAAAAGAGCCCAAAAATAAAGCAAGTTGGTGAAACCCATATTTACGGCACCACTTCCCTTTTTCAAAACGAAAACTCGCAAAGGGCCCATGGACTAACAAAGCTGGTTGACTCACTACAACAGCCTCAACCGACACTAATTGCCAAACAAGCATGATTCTATGAGGTCTACCTGAAATCCTTAGCCATTAGCATTCAATCACAAAACAAAATGGCTCACCCGGGAGTGAGAGCCGCATAAGATCTCCCACGTTTTACCTTAAAAAACAACAAGAGTACTTGAGGGTGAGGGCAACGATCGAAAGATCCCTCGAAGATGCTAAAAGACCATCACGAAGGTAAGAAACTGACGAAGCTAGGGCCTAACCTGCCAGAGACTTCAGGGCAATTCCTCACCATGAGATTGCCTTGCCTAAAACCTTCCTTAGCCGACAGGCCTAGAGCTTTGAGACATGCCCTCGACTGGACCCAGGCGGCCTCGTCAAAATCCCCCTAGCCAACAAGCCCAGACTTTTGTGCAGGTCAGAAGCCCCCAAATGGACCCCGATAAATGGGACCTACAAAGATACCTTGATCATCAAAAGAGAACCTGGTGTAGCAACCAGCAATGCCGACCAAAGGTTCATAGCATTTGGCCTTCAGTATGCCTGATTTTGGCCAATGAGGTCCCTACAAAATCCTCAAGCTGTCATAATCGTGAATAGTCCCTTGAGGGTGAGAACTTTGATAGGATCCCTCAAACGTCTCTTCTTCCCCTACAAGTCTCCAAGGGTGGAACCGTACATTGCGTCCAAACGTCCGAGCATTCTAGTTGTAGCATTACATGGATCTTCCCAGCATTCACGTAGCCTTTTGGCTAGCCAAGGGTAGGTTCTTGAATGATTGTACTTCTCAATTCTCTCAAAGTACAACATTTGGTGGGGCATTCTGTTGGAAGATATTTTTCATTATCATGAGGCTCCCGCTCAATAAAAGGCTAGCAAAATAGTGGAAATTTCGACAGTCTCATAATAGCCTCAAAACTAGTAAAGATCTTCATAAGAACTCTCAAAAGCCTCCTGCCAAGTTTTGTCGCAATCCGACATGTCTAAGGTAGAGCAGACTGAGAAACAGTTCCGACAAAATCAACCTCTAGCACCCTGAAACAGACCCCTATAACTAGAGCTACATTTTTTATATTTCAATTTGTTGTGAGACCACTGCCCTTGGATTCGGAACGGTTGAAAACCCTCAGGGGTCAAATTTCAGCTTAAACGGACAATCCAGGAAAATGTTATAGGCAAAAGACAAGAGAAGTCACGCGTTATTCCCGTGCGGCCACCTTGCAAATCTACACCATTAAAGGGACAGTCATGAATAGTGACTTTCGACGCTCATATCTCTCCCGTACTAAGTCAGATCGGGCTCAAATTTGGTGAGCATGTTCATTTCGTCAAGAGGAGTGTTTCGATATGTGGCACGCCTCGCGACGACACCCGAGCGTGAAGAAAAGCTAGAGAGAAGTTACTGATACGTGAAAAAAGTGCACAAAAATCAGCAGCATCGTTCCTTGCTCGAGCGGCCAAATCAATCCGCGCGCAAGCCCAATCGATGTTAAACCAATTCCATTTTGTGCGTAAGGTCTCGGGCTCTCTCTGACCCGAACCCCGTACATGATGAACGGTCGAATTCTACACACGAAGTCAATGAAGTGACTGCAAATTCTGTCGCTGAAATCCTAGATTCCGGCTAAAATTCCAAAGTTGCAAAATCTTCGTCCAGGCAGGAAAACGAGCTGCGTTTGTTGTGTCGTGATCATGACGGCATGCTCAGTGTAATCCAGCAAAGAAATCATAGAAAAATATCAAGGAACGAGCACACAATAAATCCAAATTTTCATGATTCAGTCAAATTTCAAGTCACATGATCGTGCCATAAAAACGCGATCTATGGCTCGAAGTTGGTATCAAATCGATCGCCATGCCGAGCCCTACAAGAAAACAATCATCTCTCGATCAACCGGGCATTAGAAGGACCTTGGATCATCCATGAAAAATCATGCACATTCTAATGCAACACAAGGACTGTTCTGAAATTCTACAACTTGTTAAGAAGGGGCAAATCTGTCATTTTGCATCCTATTTTATAATTTCTTTTAATTCATTTTAATCTTAATTTTCAGCAATTAAGGTTACTTTTGATCATCCACTCATGTTTGGGGCAAATTCTATATATACCGTACCATCATTGTACGCAAAAGGGCTTGAACTCTTCACAAAAGAGAGTTTTTACTTAATAAAGTTTCTCTTTCTTCTCATTGTTGGGTCACGTTGGGAGACAGAGAGTCAAGAGAGAGAAACTATTAGACCGGTACACCTAGGCTCAAGGTAAATCTTCTCTCTCTTCTTTTTCTTTTCTTCTTCTCTCTCTTCCTCTCCTTCTTCCTCTTCTCCGTCTGAGCTCCCCTCAGAGGCCATGCATCGCAGTGGCAATGTCGTGCATGCCTCTCTTGTGGTCTCATAGGTCTCGCATGGCAATGGCAGCGCCATGCGCGTGCCTCCCTCTCCTTCTGTTCGTCCATTTCTGTCCCCTAGCGAGGTTTGCAAACGGCACTGCCCTTTTCCATCCGCAGACGTATCCTCGATGCCTCAGTGAAGAGCACAGACGGTGAAACCCACTGCCGCCTGTAGGGGTCTCCCCCTGTTGCGTGCCTATAGCATATGGCAATACCTATCATCGCCCGCGAGAGGTCACGACAATACCTATCACCGTCCGCAAGCTGTCTTTGCGTGCACGATGCCTATCGCTGTCCGTGAGCTTCCTTCTCGTGCTTGGTACCCATAGCCATGCGCAAGCCTCCTTCGTGCATTTGGTGCTCATCGTAGTTACTCTTGTGTTCCACACCTATCGTCGTGCGTCTCATGGGAACTACCGCTGCACGCTTCACAAATGGCTATCACCGCGTGCTTCACGAGAAGCTATTGCCGCCCGTGCAGGGGCGCGCTGCCTTCTTGTGTTGCCAACGGCGATGCCTAGTGTCGTTTATAGTTCCATGTTCCCATTCAAGCGGTGAGAAACAGTGTCTAGCGTTGTCCATTGGCCATGACATTGCTACTCCATAGTCGTGGGTAGTGACGCCTAGCGTCAACAGTACCCTATCCCTTCGTCGTCTCATGCCTTCTCTCCATTCTCTCCTCTTCTCACCTGATTGAGGGTTGACCTAGCCTACCACTGCCGTATCGACCTCGGTTTCGAGTAGTATTGCCGTTGTACTGGTCCTGAGTACCATGCCTGTCTTGCTACCACTCCGAGTCGGTCACTGTTCGGCTATCAAGCTAGTCTCGTCCTTTCATCAAGTTTTCTTCTCTCTTCGACCTTTGTTCGAACCTTCCACTTTATCACTCTAACACTCATATTCCTAGCCACACGAATGTGCAATGCCCTAAGACATGGGTGAGCCCTTCGGCTCACTTGTCTTGCAAATTAATCATAGTATTGTTGTGCGGAAAAACGAGATTGCAAGTCAAGGGAGGCGATTCCGAACTAGCTAAAGCAGCTGGGGGGCTTTCTGTCGTGATCTAAGAGGGCCCCCACGCGAGTCAGCCCAAGTAAGTCATGGACCCAGGTGAGGTTGGTCCCCACCTCACATCCAAAATTTCTCTCTCACTAGTTGGATACCTGCCCTTGTTCTTAAACAAGGTTCCCGAGAGAGCGACCTTAAGTCCCGGGCTTTCCGAACCAGAGATATTGTCACCCGATCACCTAGATCCGGGGAGGTGAGATCGAGGCACCTAACGAAAAACACCACGTGAATTTTATTTGGGCCAATGTTCAAAATTTGGTGAAAGAAGGGCCGATGTGATTAGAGTTTTGCATGCTACTCTAATCTTGATTTTAATTATTGTTATGATTTGTATATTTCATTAGTTTGTAGTTTTCTTGATGGACATGTATTTAGCATAGGAAGAAAATGTTAGAATTAAGTGAAATGGGTATTTTGGAATTTAAGAAGCATGGGCAAGTATTGCCAAGGTTTTAAACATAAAGAAAGCTTTGTGGGAGAGACTTATGTAAGGGATCTTGGTGATATGAGATCAAGCATTGGTTATGCTTGTAGGTGTGTACAACATTATTCACATAAAGCATGTGTAAAGACAAGATGGCCTCAAGAACTCAAGGATGAGAGTATTGAAGAAGTTGGAGTTTGCATAAGAAGAACGAACATGAACGAAGATGAGCAAGGCATGCTCATGACGGTTATTGGGCTAGAGAGCTTGCAACATAGTTAAATTCTTTAGCTTCTTCAAGAAAAGAATAACTAGATATGGATGGCGAAGTAAGGATGTGATTTTACATCATGTTGGAGATTGATGGGAAGGTGATGCGAAAATTACTTCCTATCGACTTATGACATTTCCCTCAATGTAATGGAAAGAATGCCTTTATGGAGGCCTTATAACCCTTTAATAAAAATAAGTTTCGGGTTGAAATGAGAGAGGTATTTGTAAAGGGGAAAAAAAAAAAAGTGTAGAGAAGATTGGGGTTTTTAAATTAGTTTTTTACAACAATAACACTATTGTGGCCTCGTATTGGGCCGTATTTTCAGCGTCATTTCTTCGCAACAACAGACTTGGTCAGCAGTGACAAAAATGAAAGTCGATTGATGGTGGTATTGTGGTAGGAACTTTCTGAGCTTTCTTTGCTATTCTATGAAATAATTCCAACAAAATTTCAAACTTGTAAATTTCTTCCATTGCCCCTTGCCTATGGACGTAGCCTATTTTGGGTGAACCACGTAAAGTCAAGTGTGTCTTCTATTTTTACTTCTATTATGGTTTGGTGATTTCACATATTACTTGTTTTTCTTGTTTCTATTTTTCTTCCAAATATGTTGCACACATTATTATTCTTAGGTATTTTGTTTGGATGTTGGAATCACTATTGTGGGGTACTCACCACACCAAGTAGGGATTTGGATTATCCCAATTTTCTAACATTTTGGGCTGCGATATAGACCATTACCCTGTTAGGTATCTTGGCATGCCAATTTCTTATTCAAGTTGCTTAGAGTAGTGTGGGTCCCTATGATCAAGATATTTCAGGTTAAATTAGATTTATGGAAGACAACATACTTATTTTTGCGATGACACATGACTTTCATCAAATCATCCTTGGCCCATCTACCATATATCAAATGTTGTTGCTCCATATGTCAAGTGTTGTGGTAAAAGTGTTGAACAGATGATGAGGAAATTGCTTCCTAATGGTGGTGGAGATCAATGAATGATGAGGAGCAGATATGGAGGCAAGGTTTGGAAGGGAAGTATGGTTCTCAAAAGTTTTCTAGGATGCTTAATGGGGACATAGTACTGCAAATCACTCACATCTATGGAAAGGGATTATGAGTTGTAGATCTTTTCTACATAGTTATTCTAGATGCTTGCTTGGTAAAGGGATATAATTATGTTTTGGCATCACAAATAGATCGATGGTAGAGCTTTAAAGTTGTGTTATCCTAGAATCTTTGAGAAAGTGACCAATGAAATGGTAAGGTTTATGGATAATTGTACATGGGAAGGTTCACAACTTTCATGGAATATACGGTGTTCATATAATCGGGTTTTTTATGATTTTTTCATACAATTGCAGGCCTAATGAAGGACCTTGAATCTCAATATCTTTCTAGTGGAGTTGCTGATGAGGTGATATGGGAAACTGCCAATGATGGATGTTTCTCGATTAGATCTACGTATTCTCTTCCACAACTGGCTTAGATGGGGACAACCAGAACTTCGAAAAAATTGGATGCGGTGCATACTACATAAAGTGCAAGCTGTTATGTGGATATTGTTATATGGTAAATCACTGACTTTAGAGATGGTAAATACTGTGGAGTAAGATGCACATAAAAAGAAATAGATGAACATTTGATGGAAGAGGCCTTAGTATTGAGGGCATTAAAGCATAGATAGTTCATAATGTGTGGAGTTGGTTTTCAAGTACTAAAGACAAAATAGTTGTTTTTAAGGTAGATGTCGATCTTCACTTGTGTAACTGGCAAGTATGACTTTTGTTAAACTTAGGCTTCGATGTGGATAGGTTCCTCCAATGGAAGGGTGAATTAAACTAAATTGGGTTTCTAGAGAGGGAGAGAATGGGTTTTTAGATTGAGAAAGAGATTGGGTTTTTAGAGAAAGAAATAGATGTTAGGTTTCTAAAGAGAGAGAGTATGAGTGTTAGAAAGAAATTGGATTTCTAGAGAGAGAAAGAGAGATTGGGTTTCTAGAGAGAGAGAGAATGAGTTTTAAAAAAGATAAAGAGAGATTGGGTTTTAGAGAGAGAGAAATGGTTTTTAGATACAGCAAGAGAGATTGGGTCTATAAAGAGAGAGAATTGGTTTTCTGAGAGAGAGAAGATTTTTTAGAGATAGAAAGAGAGATTACGTTTTTAAAGAAAGAGATATTGGGTTTCTATAGAGAGAACATGAGTGTTTAAAGAGAGAAAGAGAGAGATTTGGTTTCTAAAGAGAGAGAAAATGGGTTTTTAGAGAGAGATTCTGTTTTTAGAGAGAGATTGGGTTTTTAGAGAGAGAAAGAGAGATTGGGCTTTAGAGAGAGAAAGGGAGAACGGATTTTTAGAGAGAACGTGTGAGCTTTAGAGATAGAAAAAGGCAATAGGTTTATAGAGAGAATGGATTTCTAGAGAGAAAAAGAGAGATTGGATTTCTAGATACACTTTTATTAATGACCACTCGCGATACGGCCACTTGTACCTAATGCACACCAAATCCGAGGCCCTAGATAAATTAAAGATTTACGAAGAGGAAGTAGAAACCAAACCAACTTGAAAATCAAAGTCCTTAGAACCGATAGAGACAACGAGTACTCTTTTGAACTCCTTAAGAACTTGTGTGTAGAGCATAAAATTGTTCATCAATATATTATCCCTACACACCGAAACAAAATGGAGTTGCTGAGAGACAGAATAGGATGTTGTTAGAGATGGTGAGAAGTATGATGTGGCACGCATAGCTCTCCCTAGATTTTTTGGGAGGAGAAGTATTAACAGTCGGTTACATTTTAAACTGCATTCCCACAAAAGCTACATCTCTTACTCCTCACAAAATATTCACTGGTTGTACGCCGTCCCTCGATCACCTAAGAGTATGGGGTTCCTCGGCCCATGTACTCATCCCATACCAAAACCATATAAAGTTAGATCCCAAAAATGTCAAAACCATATTTATCGACTACCCTGATGTTAGTAAGGGTATCGATTCTACAACCTTGAAAATGGGGTGGTCATTGAGAGTCGAGATGCCCACTTCTTTGACGATGAATTCCTTGAAGAAAAAATTAATCACAAAAAGACCGATCTCCATGAGATGGCAAGCAACAAGGCTAAGATTTGAGAACCCAAACCTGAACTCCAATCCTGAGCTTGAACCCAAACTTCCACCAGAGCTTGAACCCAAACTTCCACCAGAGCTTGAACCCAAACTTTCAGCAGATCGTAGAAAAGGTAACCTAGTTAAAAGACCACCTCAATACCTTGAGCACTTTATTTACCTGGGGGATACCTATGATTGAATTGAGGATGAACCAGATCACGAACCTAAAACTTACCGAGAAGCCATTACCTATTTCGAAAAGAATTATTGGGTAGAAGCCATAAAAGATGAATATTCCTCCATTAACCAAAATCATATTGGGTAACTAGTACCACTACCTTCAAAACGTAAGGCCATTGGAAGCATATGGGATTTTAAGAAGAAGCTTAACTCAGAAGGGAAACTAAAAAAATACAAGGCTAGGTTAGGAGCCAAGGTATTCACCCAAAAAGAAGGGATAGACTGAGGCAACATTTTCCCCTGTTGTCAAATTTCAGTCCATTAGAATCCTTATAGCCATTGCTGCCTATTTCGACTTTGAAGTCCATCAAATGGATGTTAAGACTGCATTTCTAAATGGGGATTTGAAGAAGAAATTTATAAGAAACAACCCGAGGGATTTGAAGAATAAAGGAAATGAAATCTTTTGTGCAAACTTAACAAATGCCTATATGTCCTAAAACAAGCATTGGGTCAGTGGTACATTAAATTCCAAGAGACTCTGTCTTTGATGGGTTTTGTCTCTAACCAAGAAGACTATTGCATCTATAAAAACATCAGTGGGAATAACGTCGTATTCATCTCTTTATATGCGGATGCTATGCTAATCATTAGTAGCTCAATAAACCTCTTGTTGGAAACTAAGAAATTCCTTGCACAACACTTTGATATGAAGGATCTTGGGGAATCTTCATATGTGTTGGGTATAAAGATTATAATAACCGAAAAGAGAGAACAATTCAACTTTCCCAAGAAACCTACTGTAAGAATGTATTGGAAAAGTTTGATATAAATAAATGTAAACCCATATCAACCCTGATTAACAAGAAGACGAAGCTTGATACTAAAATATGCCTTATTGACAACGACATAGAAGAAAGAGAAAACTGGAGAGAGTGTCATATGGAAGCGTAGTGGGATCCCTTATGTATGTAATGACGAGAACAAGGCCTAACTTGTCTTTCGTCATAAGCATGCTTAGCCAGTTATAATGCAATCCTGGATTGGAACATTGGAAAGCAGTTAAGAGAATCTTAAGATATTTGAAAGGAACTATGAACTATGTGCTTACATATGGAGGAGGATCGAAAATCGCTCTAGAAGGATATTATGATGCAAGTTATCAAGAAGATCTGGATGATGCAAGGTCTACAACTGGATATGTATTTATACTTGGGGGAAGAATTGTTTCTTGGAAGTCGAAGAATTAGGATGTCGTAGCATTGTTCACAATAGAATCAGAATATGTGACAAGTTTCTTAACAGGCAATGAGGCGGTGTGGATTAAGAAATATCTTACTCAACTGAACTTTAAGCCAAACCAGCGTAGGCCCGTGAGACTCTTCTGCGATAACACTGCAGCTATATATTTGTCAAAAGAACCCAATTCCATAAAAATTCCAAGCATATCAAACCCTTCTTCTATCATCTACACAATGAGGTGCAGTGCACAAAGATCGACATCAACTACATACCTACAGAGGTGATGATAGCTGATCCACTCACAAAAGGGCTGGCTTATAAGGTTTTTACAAAGCATGTAAGACAGATGGTACTGAGAGAAGGTGAGGAAAAGAAATTGTAAGGTCTCCAAAAGCCAAGTAGGACATGTTGAGTTTATATGTCCTTTAAAGGTATTAAGAGAGATTGTATAAACATTTAAATAAATGAATCATAAATAGAGTGGGAGTGTGGTCCTCTGTGGACCATACTAGGCAAATACAATTTGCCAATACTCGGACTTGACTTGATGTGCTAGGCCAGCCGAATTGAAAAACCCAAGGTACATGGGCATAAAGATAAAATCGAGAAAGGTTTAGTGGGTTAACCCTTGATGAGATCAGAGTATGCCCGAATGAGAGCCGAGAGACTGTGTGACACTTGTATGTGATGAATAGTCTATAGAGATAGGACTAAAACCTCATCATTGTATCATCACATGCTATGTACATAGATAGTCGAACTGATATAGTAATCCACCATTGAGGGTGAAGCATGTATATATGCGAGAGATTATCCATATGCACCACAGATGTCATGGTTGCATCATGGTCTGGCAGATCATGGTTTATCTCTTGGGGAGAACCTGAAATCCACAGACTGGGGTTACATCTCCTAGTTTATTGACTTACTTTTGGTTGTCCAATCATGAGCCCCTGCGGTAGACTGTGGGTAATAGGAATTGCTGGGTCATTTTGAGAAAGCTAATGTGGATCGTGGTCTACAGTTGAAGGTAGAGTTCTCTTGTGCAGTGATTAAATCCTAGACCTATTCAGATTTGATTTTTATCAAAATTAATTTATTTTAATTAATTTTATGTTATTTGATTTTAAGAATGTTTATTTGAATTTTTTGTGAATCATTTGATTTTTAAATTCGTCATTTGGAATTATAATTCAAGAGATATTCAATTTCTAAAGTTTTAAATAAACTAAGAGATTTAAAATCCTAAAATGAAAAATAATATTTTCTAAATATGTGGGACCCTATGTAATTATTGGATGCCCATTTGATCATATGAGACAATTGGGTGGGGCTCCTAAGTGGCCACCAAAAGGTGGCACACCCCACCCATAGGGAATGTTTCTTCTTCATAATTATGATGAGACACATCTCATGCCAATTGACTTTCCTTTTGTGGGATAAAGCCTACTTGTATTAATGGAATAAAATTAAATGGTTTTAGAATGCCTTATGAAATAAGAAGATTGTGATTAAAGAATAAGGAAATTACTAGAGAAAGTAAAGAAATATTTTCTTTATTTAATTTATTTGATGGGAATAGGTTTAAGAAGGGGATGATAAGGTTCTAGCACTTTCCTTAGTATCTTGATGATGAATCTAAGGAATAGATAGCTCACATCTCTCACCCCACAAGTCTCCTTAGATCAAAGGTCAAGATTTGCTCGTACAATTTTATGGCACTAATGAATGAAAAATCTATAAAAGAGACCATTATCCCTCTTAAGATCTCTACATCTCTTCTCTCTCTTCCTCTCTAAGATTAAGCTCTCTCTCTCTTTCTCTAACCTCTTTAAAGGGCACGCCCCACCCGAGGTTAGCTTGACTCTCTCTCTCTCTCTCATGGGTTATAGATCAAGCTAGTTGGTTTGTGATTTTGGGTAGCAAAGGGATCTTCCCTTAGCTAGTTATTTTCTCTCTCATCTCTTTGATTTCTCTATCTCATAAGGGTCAAGCGAAGGGGCTTGAATTAAACTAAAATATTGAGACTTTAGGTGAGTGGTTCTAGATCGAAATCCAAGTGCATTGATTGGGTTATGACATAAAAAATAGAAATCTATAAACCGATCAAAGATCCCGAAAACTATCGGAAAGAGGAAATTCGGTGTAAGGTAGACTAAACCCGGTTAAGATAATCTCCAACAATTTTACTTTTTTAAAGTTCTATTCATGTTATGTTCTTCTTTTCCTATAAAGCAAAAAGTCCACGTTTCTTGTTATTATTATGTAAGAGCTTTGTTTTAGATGGTAGCAAGTGAGATCCTATTTTTTTTTATTTATTTATTTCAAGTGAAATTTAATTGTAATTGGACATTGTGAGTAATCTTGCCGGTGAAATAAAAATAAATTTTTAAATATATACACCGTGCATTATCATATAGTCTTTCTTTCAGGGCATACCTCAAAAATTTCCCTAGTATCCTCAAATTGATCATCTCGACTTCAAGATGCATGGACATGCGAAAAAAATGGATTTTAAGTTTAGGAAATAATGCATCTTGTAATGTATTTTTGTATCAATTTTCAATATTTTTAAGTTTTCGTAGAGCTGATCGATCTACACTATTTTTGAAATTTTGAATTTTCTAATTAGAGATAAAAATTTATTTTAAGGCTATCACAAATATTTCCGGTATTGAAACTACATTTCTCAACACTATTTGAAGGTGCTCTTTACTTTAATTGCTTAGAGCCTAGGCATTATACAAACCGCACTCTTTTATAATAGATTAGGAGTTACACTTTTTTATAGTGTTAGTGGGGTGATGTTAGTGGTTGGAATAGTCACCACCAGTGGTTTAAAAAACGGATCGGTGACCTGGATCGGGCACTTAAAAAATCCATCCGAATCGGTGAATCGACGATCCGGATCGGGAATCGGTCTGATTAAGCCTTAAAACAAATCCGAAAAAATTATTAAAATTCATTATAAATATTGTTTTTTAGGAATCCAATAAAAAATGGGGGTACTACATTATTATTTTATTTTTTCATTAATTTACGAATATTGGGATGTTCTTTCCCTATCTAAACTTATGTTAACCATTAAATTTGCATTACATAAAAGAACAATCATAGAATCATCATGGATAAAATATATAGTCATATATGGACTACAATAAAGAATGGATTAAATCGATGAAAAATGACCACTAAAATCTCGAATTATTGTATTATTGTATTATTATTATTATTTATGACATTATTTTCTTCCTTTTATTTTATGTTTAGAGGATAAATTGTTTTTTGACAAGAAATGCTTGCTGCATTATCTTTTATTTTTCTTTCTTCTTTTATTTTTTTGATGATATAATTTTTTCCTTTTATTTTTTTTGAAAGATAAAAATAAAACTCTTTCTTTTCTTTCTTTATGAAATTGTTTTCGTCCTCTTTATTTTTTTTATGAAATTATTATTTTTTCTTTATATTATTATTATTATTTTTGATGATATTTTTTTTTCTTTTTATTTTAAAACATTAACATAGATGTTCTTTATTTTTTTTATGACATTATTATTTTTATTTTTATTTTTTTGATGATATTATTTTTTGCTTTTTATTTTAAAATGTTAACATAGAGGTTCAAACTTGAACTTGGGACGTTTTGTTTAAATAGTGACATGATAACCAAACCCCCCCGGATGCCAAATTGTGTTAGTTTTCCTATAATAAAATAATATATTGCTTTGAGGTTCAATGTTGGGCATTGAATTATATTTATCCCGTATCGAAGAGAGGTGGGACAAAAAACGGTTATATAAGCACTTCCAACAGGATCACGCGTGAAGCATTGGTTGAGGTGAGAACCACGTGTGGCACACACAAGGCGTTCGAGATTTTTCCAGAATTGGCGGTTTATGTCGTCACATGGGCGGTTCTGCTCTAAAACCAGGCAGTTCCCGGTTTTACACATAAATTGATAAAATCAGGCAGTTCCCGATTGTGTAAAACCGGCACTAGGTGACCGATACCTGTGCCGCCTCGAGCCGATCATAAATCGGCACGAGGTGACCAACTCTTGTGCCACCTCGGGCCGATTTTTTAAACTGGTCACCACAATATGGTAATTAGGTTTGGGGATGCAACCGCCATAACCTCATCCCCTTTCCTCTACAGTAATGAAGAAGTGGTTTAAAGGACAACTCTATGTTATTTCCCTTTCCTCTACAGTAATGAAGAAGTGGTTTAAAGGGCAACTCTAGGTTATTTTCTACAAGAACGTTTGATTACGAAAAGACATTGGTTTTTGAAACGGTCTTCCCAAAAAGATGGAAATGATCTCTTTCATAATCCCCAATGAGAGACGTCATTTCTTTTTTTAAATTTTTATTTTGGGTGTCTCAAGAGACCAAAACTCCCAAAAAATGTGCAGTACTTCTCATAATCAAACAAGAAAGTTCTATAACATTAGGATACCACGGTTTTCAAGACCACCGCTTCCAAATATCAAATATGCTATTAAAGGAAGTTGGATCTTAGCTAAACTAAACAACCACCTCTTCCAAATATCAAATACGCTATCAAGGAAAACTTGTATCTTAGGTAAATTAAAGAACAATTGTTTCATGCGAGTTAGATTGCATTTCTGTAATATGCAGTCTAGAGGTATAAAACATCAAATAGGTGGTTCTTCTAAAAACAATTATAACTAACAATCCAAATATTTTTTTAATAAAATTATTATTTCTAGTTTAAAAAAAAAATTTCATATTCATGATCTCCATGTTAAAGATTATATATAATCTAAATATTAGGATCAAATTATATTGAAAAAATAAATTTATCGCCAAGCCCGCATTTCTACAATATGCGGGCTGGCCGCATACTAACCGCGTCCTAAACTAAATGATGGAATATCCTGTTGACACCGTTCCTACTTGTTGCAGTTCTCATTATCCACCTTGCTTCAGTAATCATTTTACATGAATGCACATAATGCATATTGCACGAATGTGATCGACTTTTATCGTACGTGGTGTACAATTATTATTTTTTAAGCATATGTAAAAGGATCAAAATGCTAGAGTTCATTCTCAAGTGATTTACCGAAATGAAAAATGTTCTATAAAGTGGGATTGTATATTATGAAACCGCTTATCTTTTTTTACAAAGAGATCACAATTGCTACTCACTATTACATGGCAAATTTGATCGTTTGGGGTGAGTCACAAAGCTCGAGATATTTTTTTGAAACTTTGAATCTAGTTAATAGCACACTCACAGCCACCCGATTTGGAAATTGACAGATTGCAGCCCCTTGTATTAAAAGTACACGCTCCCTTTGTCTACTTTTCCTTGTAAATTTACGTATAGCCTACACGGCTAATGTTCTCTATGTTAATGCATTGAGGGGTACCATCTATGTGAGTGAGCTCATACGATACATATAAATTCTTAGTTTCTCCTTTTGTCCTAATCTGAACCTCAAATTTCCATATTTGTTTGGCTCACACTAAATTCAAGGTTGGCAACAGGCCATGCCCATCTTAGCCCTAGCCCGGCCCTGGTCTATATAGGGCAAGCCCGAGCTGGATCCGGCCCAAGAGACCCTGGGCCCTGTCTGTTCTGAGTCTAGTAGATCGAAAAAAAAAAGTAATATAAAATGGTTTGGGAGGGGCCTACCTGGTGTGGCCCAAGCCGTGGCCCGGCTCTCAGGCTACATTTTGTGGCCCAAGCCCAAGTATTTCAAGGTCGGTCTGGACCAATCTACCCAAGTCATTGCCAGTTGTACCTAATATTAAAGTTATTTGGCCTTTCAAAGCCTTGATACTGATTCTCTTTATGAGATTTTAACTCTAGTGGGAGTATGCATAAATTGGATCCTTTTTTACTTGTTTGGTTTTTGCATTTTGGGACGAGGGAGCGGTATATATAGAGTCACAAAAACCCTAGACTATGGGACAAATAGCCCAAATTGTCGCTGTAAGGTTTCAGGGCAATCCCTTAGTCCATGTCAGGCTGTGTGGTCTCGTAGTCATTATATAGCTAGGGCATCCGTAGAATTTCTATGGACTTTTTGGGGACTTATTGTGGACTTTCTAAGCATGTGCATATAACAGATGCGTTTGGAAGCGCCCCTTTTTAGGTGATCTACCGGCGCGGAGGAACTTGCACATATACTTCATAGAGGGCCTCCAATCCAGGAATTTAACTATTTATTGTTTGAATTTGATAGGCTAATCATAAACACTTCATTGATTTTATTGAGTTAATTTAACATAGTGATTGAGGGCTATCAGATAAGGCGAACGGAGTGCCTAACAAATTTAAGTTTCAGTAGTGATTGAGCGTTATCAGGCAAGTCAAACGGAGTGCCTAACAAATTTAAGTTTCAGTTTCTAAAAGTACCTAATTTCCCTCCTGTTCCGGAAGTCGTGCCATTTCAAAATTGTCAAACAACATCAAAAATTTTTTTTTAGTTTTTTTGGAAATTTCATAGAAATGTTTTAATTTCAATTTTTCTTTGAAAATTTCAATTAAGAATCTCACCTCATATCTCCTCATTTAGACAAGAAACTTGCAAACTAAAGGGCATGACCCTCTCTATACTTAATCTCTCCAGAATGAAAATTCTAATGGGTAATTTGGACTTTGTGAAAATTTTGAATTTTGGTTCTGAAAATTTAAATTTAAAATTTAGAATTGAGGGAAATTTTGATTTGAAATTTGAATTGGGGGATATTTAATTTTTTTTAAAAAAATTCAATTAAGAATCTCACCTCGTATCTCCTCATTTAAACAAGAAAATTGCAAACTAAGGGGCATAACACTCTTTATACTTAATCTCTCTAGAATGAAATTTCTAATGGATAATTTGGACTTTGTGAAAATTATAAATTTGGGTTTTGAAATTAAAATTTGAAATTGAGATTTGAGGGAAATTTGGATTTGAAATTTGGATTGAGGGATATTTAAATTTTTTTTGAAAATTCCAATTAAGAATCTCACCTCGTATCTCCTCATTTAGACAAGAAAATTGTAAACTAAGGGGCATGACCCTCTCTATACTTAATCTCTCTAGAATGAAATTTCTAATGAGTAATTTGGACTTTGTGAAAATTTTGAATTTTGGTTTTGAAAATTAAATTATAAAATTGAAATTTGAGGGAAATTTGGATTTGAAATTTGAATGCAGTGATATTTAAGTTTTCTTTGAAAATTCCAATTAAGAATCTCACCTCGTATCTCCTCATTTATACAAGAAAATTGCAAACTAAGAGACATAACCCTCTCTATACTTATCTCTCTAGAATGAAAATTCTAATGGGTAATTTGGACTTTGTGAAAATTTTGAATTTTGGTTTTGAAAGTTAAATTTTAAAAATAAGATTTCGGGGAATTTGGATTTGAAATTTGAATTGAGGGATATTTAATTTTTTTCTTAAAATTCAAATTAAGAATCTCACATTGTATCTCTTCATTTTAGTCAAGAAAATTGAAAACTACGGGGTATGACCCTCTCTATTCTTAATCTCTCTAAAACGAAAATTCGAATGGGTAATTTGGACTATGTGAAAATTTTGAATTTTAGTTTTGAAAATTACAATTTAAAATAGATATTTGAGAGAAAATTGGATTTGAAATTTGAATTGGGGGATATTTAATTTAACTTTTTAAAATTTCAGTTAAGAATCTCACCTAGTATCTCCTCATTAAGACAAGAAAATTGCAAACTAAGGGGCCAGACCCTTTCTATACTTAATCTATCTAGAATGAAAATTCTAATGGGTAATTTGGACTTTAGGAAAATTTTAAATTTTGGCTTTGAAAATTAAAATTTAAAATTGACATTTGAGAGATATTTGGATTTGAAATTTGAATTGATGGATATTTAATTATTTTTTGAAAATTTCAATTGAGAATCTCACCTCGTATCTCCTCATTTAGACAATAAAATTACAAACTAAGGGGCACGACCCTCACTATACTAAATCTCTCTAGAATGAAAGTTCTAATGGGTAATTTGGACTTTGTGAAAATTTTGAATTGTGGTTTTGAAAATTAAAATTTAAAATTAAAATTTGGATTTGAAATTTGAATTGAGGGATATTTAATTTTTTTTTGAAAATTCCAACTATGAATCTCACCTCGTATCTCCTCATTTAGATAATAAAATTGCAAACTAAGGGACCTGACCCCGCTCTATCCTTAATCTCACGAGAATGAAAATTCTAATGGGTACTTTGGACTTTAGGAAAATTTTAAATTTTGGTTCTGAAAATTAAAATTTACAATTGAGATTTGACGGAAATTTGGATTTGGAATTTGAAATGGGGGATATTTACTTTTTTTTTTCAAAATTCCAATTAAGAATCTCATCTCGTATCTCCTCATTTAGACAAGAAAATTGCAAACTAAGGGGCATGACCCTCTCTATACTTAATCTCTCTAGAATGAAAATTCTAATTGGTAATTTGGACTTGTAAAAATTTTGAATTTTGGTTTTGAATTTTAAATTTAAAAATCAGATTTGAAGGAAATTTGGATTTGAATTTTGAATTGAGGGAAATTTAATTTTTTTTTGAAAATTTCTATTAAGAATCTCACTTCGTATCTCCTCATTTAAACAAGAAAATTGCAAACTAAGGGGCATGACCCTTTCTATACTTAATCTCTTTATATTTAAAATTGTAATGGGTAATTTGGACTTTGTGTCAATTATGAATTTCGGTTTTGAAAATTAAAATTTAAAATTGAGATTTGCGGGAAATTTGGATTTGAAATATGAATAGGGGGATATTTAATTTTTTTTTAAAAAAATTCCAATGAAGAATATCACTTCATATCTCCTCATTTAGACAAGAAAATTCAAACTAAGTGGCATGACCATCTCGATACTTAATCTTTCTAGAATGAAAATTCTAATGGGTAATTTGGACTTTGTGAAAATTTTGAATTTTTTGTTTTGAAAATTAAAATTTAAAATTGAGATTACTGGGAAATTTGGATTGTGGGATATTTAATGTTTTTTTTAATATTCCAATTAAGAATCTCACCTCATATCTCCTTATTTAGATTATAAAATTGCAAACGAAAGGCCATGATACTTATTCTCTCTAGAATGAAAATTCTAATGGGCAATTTGATCTTTGTGAAAATTTTGAATTTTGGTTTTGAAAATTAAAATTAGAAATTGAGATTTGATGGGAATTTGGATTGAAATTTGAATTGGGGGATTTTTATTTTTTTTTTGAAAATTCCAATTAAGAACCTCACCTCGTATCTCCTCATTTGGACAAGAAAATGGCAAACTAAGCGGCATGACCCTTTCTATAGTTAATCTCTCTAGAATGCAAATTCTAATGGGTACTTTGGGCTTTGTGAAAATTTTGAATTTTGTTTTTGAAAATTACAATTTAAAAATGAGATTTGAGGGAAATTTTGATTTGAAATATGAATTGGGGGAGAATGGTGTAATTCTCATTCTTTGATCTATGAAAGCTACTGTAGAGATGAGTGACTTAGATCAGAACCTCTCTTCACCCCCATCGATCTCCAAGATCAATGGTCCAAATTAATCCTACAAGGAACATTCTATACACTCTCCGCCAAACCTATAAATAGAGGTGCTCTCCTTCTACTTTCTTGAAAGAAGGACACATGTTATCTAGGAGGAGTATATACTATTTTTTTTTTCTTTTTCAATTTTTTTCTTTTCTTCATGACCTAGTTTACTTACAAATAGTTCTTTTACAATATAATCACTTCAAATAAAATAACATAAAAGAATACAATAGGATCTCAAGAATTTGAAGTCATTCAAAACCACTGTTTTTATTAACAAAAGAAAAGGCACAACCAATGCTTAGGAATGAATAATGCAATAAAACAAATAAGTAAGAAACAAAAGAGAGTGCCGAAAATTACCTCAACCGGGCTTTTTCTACCCCATACCAAGTCACCACCTTCAGATGGTGATGGATCTCATGGTCAACCTTCAATCTCAATTGGAAAAGCAAGTTTGGACAAGCAACACCAATGGAACATGAACCCCTTTAATTTCAAACTCAAACCCTAGTTGAATCCTCTTAGCAACTTGGTTTGAGAGAGATGCTTCTTTTTTATAGCACAACCCTATAGTCTAAACTCCAAAGAGAGATGAGAGATCATTAGTGACACCATGAGATAGTAGAGAGAACCACCATGAGATGAGAGAGAGTGTGGTGTACTCCCCCTTTGGGCATTTCAAGAGAGAGGGAGGAACTTTCTTAAAGAGATAAAGAGAAATTCTAAGTGGGGAGTGCCCCCTTAGGTAGGTTAAGAGAGAGAGAAACTTTCTTAAAGAGATAAAGAGAAATTCTAAGTGGGGAGTGCCCCCTTAGGTAGGTTAAGAGAGAGAGAGAGAGATGGAAACTATGTATAAAAGATAAGGTGTAGAAATTTGGGTACGGATTAACCCCTTTTTATAGTTCTTGAACACGATTAGGGTTCTTAGGGTTTTCTTTAGCTTGCCACTCATGTAAGATTGAATATGCTCCATTGATCTTGGGTGATTTGTGGGGTGAGAAATATGAGCTCTCCATTTCATAGATGGTCCATCAACATCCTATGAAAGGTACTAGAACCATTATCCCCCATTTCTTAAACCATTTTCCTATTAATTAATTCAAATAAAAAATAATATATCATAATATTATCATTTATTATTTTATATATAAGTCTTCTCATACATTTCAAAATATCATTCAAATTTTTCTCAAGGCTTAAACTTTCTAAATAACACAAACTTATCTCTCAACCTTTTAGAGCTTGATCTTTATAAATAGAAAGTCTCCATAGGTGAGGTGTGCCACCCATTGTGGCACATAATGGGCCTTACCCAACATGCTATGGCGGGCCCAAAAGACCTATTGGGCCTCCCATGCAATTATATTAACTTTTTATATTTTTAGAAATACACAAAATCATTATTTGAATATTTAAATCACTGTAAAATCAATATCTATCTTTTTATAGAGCTAAATTTGATAAATAAAATATCCAGAGTTTCAGAAAATTCAAATAACAATTCTAAAAATCACATATATTAAAATAAATAAAATTAAATAAAATTAAATACTTCGATGGGAAAATGATCCATATGGTCTAAGAATAAATACCCATTGAGACTTTCTATATCCAATCATGAACTACGAATCACACATGCTTTTTCAAACTGACCTAGCGTTGCCCATGACCCACAGTTCAAGCAGGGGATTATTAGTGGGTCATTAAAGTCTAGCCAATGGACAAGGGGTAGCAGTCCAAGTATATGGATTTCAGGTTCCCCTAAAGACGAAACCCAAGGTCATCTTGACCTGATGCAATCCATAACTCGATGGTGCACAAAGGGTATCTCTTGCATAATGGTACATTTTCTTGAAAACGACTATCGATGTGCAAGCCATATGATGGTAAAAATGATGAGGCTTTAGCCCCATCTCTAAAGGCCTCCATCATACATAATTGTCACATACTCCCTCGGCTCACTCATCCGGACATACTCCGCAGGGATAATCCATCTAACCCTCGTCATTTTGTTTCTCAATGCCTAGGTAACATGAGTTTTCCATAACCATACTGACCTAACACGTTAAGCACAGTCAAATATTAGCAAATATTCTTTGTTTAGTATGGTCCACGTGTGACCACACTCCCACTGAATTTATGTTCCACTATATAATTCTTTTGCAAGCACTTATAAAGCCTTTAATGGCCACACACACTCAGCATCTCCCACTTGGCCTTTGAAGGTCTTACATTCTCTCTTCTTTACTTTCTCGTACTCCCATCTCTCTCTCATGTCTCACAAAATCATTAGGTGCAAGCCCCTTTGTAAGAGGGTCTGTTATCATTACCTCTGTAAGTATATAGCTAATCGATCTCTCACAATTACAATCTCTCTCTTAATACCTTAATCATGACTTTCCCCATTAATCCTTTCATAAAGGATTTATAGAGGCAGTGACCCTTTCTCTTTGCTAATTAGATATCATCTCGAACATAGTCATAGTTCATCCTTCATGTCGAATCGCAAGTCATGGACCTGTTATCTCAGAAGATCATCATGTACCCTCATCGCATGGGGTCGAATCTTCTTGAGCTCAAAGGAGTTCTTCAATCAAACTGCTCACTTCTGTAACCATACAACCAGCGCAACACATCTGGGTTCCATGGGTGAACAACATTATAGTTTGCTGTTCTAGCTAGCCCATCAAACATTAGCAGATGCTCCCACTGGAATATTAGTTTATTTGGATCTTTCTTGATAGAGTACACGTATATATGAATATCAAAGCAGCTAAAAAGAAAAACATGGGACTGTAGCAGTTCCCACCTAATTATTACGTGTATAACATATACATTCATAGCATTCTTATACTTATATCATGAGGTAGTATAGCAAGCCTTATGCAATAAGTAATTCGATGGCCATTAGTTTCATAATATGCAAAACCTTCCTAAACCACAAAGGTTCACCCACACCATTTTTCTGGTAGTCAATCCATACAAACCAAGTTATCTAATTAGCACAACATGTATCAAGGACGCCTAGCAAGATGACCTTCCTATAACATTCCCTATGGTTCAAGGTCTTGCGTAATGGATGATTCTAAATAACTAAAAAGCATGGGTTAAGGCATATGAGTATTTAAAAATAAGTGCATGATTAAATGACAGTTTTCTCTTAAGTTTACAAATACGTTCAAGACACAATGTTTTTTCTCTTTATTCAAAATGCTATTGACTTGGTATATATACATTCACAAGCAATAGTTAGATAATAGTATGACGGTTTATAATGATTTTCCATAAAAACTTAGTGGACTTAGCAAAACTATGGGGTTTTCTCAAAACCGTATTCATAGACTTAGGTTTCGCTCAAGTCATCCAATTTAATTTTAAAATACATGCTTAGTCTTCAAAAATCATTTTACCGCGTTCATCTACTAAGTCATGTTTACAGCTACAAAAACAAATTATAAAGTCCATATTACAATTTTATCCAAAATAAAACGTGACTAAAGGATGGTTAACAAAATCTTGACAAAATACCTCTTTTTGGCAAATATAAAGACTTTACCAAGAGATCATCATCACATGCAATACATCATATTAATGGACATTATTGGGAGGATAGTCACTACGACCTCGTTCCATCAAAACACTCCCGTAGTGCTTACATGTTTGAATGAGCCACACCCATCTCTCGTATTTCATACTTAAGCTCAAAACCCTCGATCAAACTACATCTCCATATGTATCACTACCTTAAGTATTTCATACTCAAGCTCAAGGAGGCACAAAATACAAGTATTGAAAACTGGTTCTTTCAGATTTGTTAGTACCTATAACTTAATTTCCATACACTTCATACATATTCATAAAACAAATATCCAAAATATAACCAAAGAAGTATATGAAACATAAAATAAAAGGGTACTGAGTCCTCTTTCCCTATATAACCTTACCTTGTAATGTGTGATAGATTTCATGCTTCAAAACCATGTAGTGTGGTACCTGAGCTTTCTTGATTCTTTGCTTTTTCTTATTGAACAACTTTTGTTATCTTGGAAGAGCGTGCAACTGATAGATAATTTATTGGTCATCGGTTTCACATGTCACAAAGTGTCTATTTCTTCGGCAGTTTGATTCTCCCTTTCTCACATCGTGAAGAAGTACTCTTCTTCATCCCATTATTTCAAATATCACAAATTCAATTCTCTCTCTGATCATTAATGTTTCTATGCTGCCACCAAGTCTCTCTATATATCGATTCATTTCGAAGAAACCAAGATGCTTTTATAAGTATTATGTTTCTTCTTCTTTCTGCCATTCTTAAATCGAACACTCTTCACATAAAGTGTCATATCTTGCCAACTCTATATTACCTCTATCTGAAATTTTACTATTATAAACCATACTCTTGGCAAACTATAAAACTTTTAATTGAGCCCTAAAAAGTCTCAATTATGAGGAATCCAAAGATGTGTCTTAACATACCACATCTTTAATTTACTGCAGAACAAAACATGAGCATCCCAAGATTAAAAATATAATATCACTCAACTCATAAAGAGTTTATCTCTGAATCTTTTTGAATATTGAAATAGAATTAAAAATATAAAATAGTCCTTAGTTTCATCCCTAAATCATACCATTTAGTGACATTCATCTCACAATACAATTTTCTCAACAGAAAATTAGGTTGCACACCTCTCAATAAAAAGTATGTTTTTCTAAATCTTAAAAGAATTTCATCTTGAAATATTGTGTTGAAAACTAGACTAAAAAAAAAACATAACATCATAGTGTAAATCCCAAATAATACTTTTATTTAGAGAAATAAGTAAGTGACATTCTCGTCCCAAAATATATCATACTGCAGAATTCTATGATGAACACTATCTAGTAAAATTCTCTTTTCTCTTCACCCACAAGGAGTTTCTTTTTTCAAACCTATTTTGTTTGAAAGTAGACACAAAATGGCAACAAATATAGTTCCACAAGCCTCATATCACCTTGTTAAGTAGGCTTAATAAATATAGCTACTCATGCTTAATGAAGAATACACTAAAATGCTGAAAATTCAGGATAACCTATCTTCAATCCAAAATTCTCATTCCTCTCTTCCCATAGATATTTCTCTCTCAAATAAATTTTAATAAAAATTAGACTCAAAATGGAAGTCTAGAAACTTAGTGTGGGCCTTAAAATTTTCTGTAAAGAATAAAAATAAAATCATAACTTCCAAGTCATTGAAATAGTTTTCGTTGCAGAAAACAGTACTTATGCACCCTTCAATAAAATGACCATATCTTTTAAACCACAAGGAGTTTCTTTATAAAACTATTTTCATTTGAAATTAGACTGAAGTTGATGAGTTACAGTCAAATTTCATTTAAAAATAAAATCATATAATTGGTAAAAAAATTCACGAAATTCAATGGACACTATTTGGAATTTGAGAGGTCTGAACTGACACCCTTCATTGATGAGTCAACAACTCTCAATTCCCTTAGGATCTCCGACTGAAATTTTGCAGGTAGATCCTTCTCTAAAAAATATATAATATTACTAAATATGAAATAAAAAAATAACTCATTATCTTATTCATATCACTACGCCAAAATAGCACAGTAATAATCAAATTTTTGCTAAAACTAAAATCATATGATTGGTGGAAAAATGCATGGAACTCGTTGGACAGTTTTTGGATTTTGCAAGGTCAGAACTGACACTCTTCATTGATGAGTCCATAACTTTTAATTCTTTTAAGATCTCCTACTGAAATTTTGCAGGTAGATCCTTCTCTAAAAAACACATAGTATTACTAAGCTATTCAATAAAAAAATAACTCATTATGTTCTTCATATCACTGCTCCAAAAATGACACGAATACCCATTTTGCAAAGTACCTTTTTCGGTATTTGAATTCCAATAATTCTTAACTGGAGGTGTATTACTTGACCACAAAGGTCATTAGCTTTCTTATATCTCATTCCCAAGCTAGATCTAGACTCAAATAAAAAGAAAACACCACTAATAGCATTAAGTATCAATAGCTGTGGTACTAGTGAAAGAAGGACACGTGTGATCTAACCAGAGTATTTAACAATTTCTTTCTTTCTTTTTCAATTCTTTTATGTTCTTGACAACCTAGATCACTAACAAATAATCCTTTTACAATATAATCACTTCAAATAAAATAAAAGAATACAATAAGATCTCAAGTACTTAAAGCTATTCAAAACCACACCTTTCATTACCAAAAGAAAATACACAATCTATGCTTGGAAATGAATAAAACAATGAAACAAATAAGCAAGAAACAAAAGAGGGTATCAAAGATTACCTCAACCGGGCTACTTACATCCCACACCAAGTCACCACGTTCCGATGGCATATGATCTAATGGTTAACATTTAATCTCAACTGAGAAAGTAAGTTTGGATAAGCCACACTAATGGAACATGAACCCCTTTGATCACAAACTCAAACCCTAGGTGAATCCCCATAGCAACCTAGTTTGAGAGAGGTTTTTTTCTTTTCTACCATAACCCTAGAGTTTAAGCCCCAAAAAGAGGCGAGAGATCATCAGAGACATCATGAGATAGTGAGAGAATCACCATGAGATGAGAGAGAGAGTGGGGCGTGCCCTCTCCCCCCCTTGGGCCTTTCAAGGGAGAGAGAAACTTTCTTAAAGAGAGAGAGATTCTAAGTGGGGTGTGCCCACTTAGGTAGGTTAAGAGAGAGAGAGAGAGATGGAAACTTTGTGTAATAGATAAGGTGTAGAGTTTGGGTAGGATCAACCCCTTTTTATAGTGCTGGAACATAATTAGGGTTCTTAGGGTTTTCCTTGGCTTGCCACTCATGAGAGATTAAATATGTACCATTGATCTTGGGTGACTTGTGGGTGAAAGATATGAGATCTCCTTTCCATAAATGGATCATCGACATTTTATGGAAGGTGCTAGAACCATTATCCCCCACTTTCTAAACCATTTTCCCATCAATTAATTCAAATAAGAAATTAATATATCATAATATTATATTTTCTTATTTTATGTATAAGCCTTCGCATACATTCCAAACTATCATTCATATTTTTCTTAAGGTTTAAACTTTCTAAAACAACATAAACTTATCTCTGAAGCTTTTAGAGCTTGGTCATTACAAAATAGAAAGTCGCCATCGGTGGGGCGGGCCACCCATTGTGCACATAATGAGCCCCATCCAATTTGCTATTGTGGGCCCAAAAGACCTATTGGGCCTCCCACGCAATTTATATTATTTTTTATATTTTTAAAAATTATAAAATCATTATTTGATGGAAAAAAGATCATATATTATTAAAATAAACAAAATTAAATATTTTGATGGAAAAAATATCTATATGGTCTAGGAATAAATATCCACTGGGGCACTCAATGTCCAACCACGAATTACGAACTACACATACTTTCTCAATCCAACTCAGTGCTGCTCATGATACATAGTCCAAGCAGGGGATTATTAGTAGCTCATCAAAGTTTAGCCAATGGACAATGGGTTGCAGTCTTAGTATATGGATTTCAGGTCCCCCCTTGAGATGAAACCCAAGGCCATCTTGACCTGATGCAATCTTTAGCTCAATGGTGCACATGAGGTATTTCTCGTACATGCATATGCTTCATTCCTAAAATGGCTATCGATGTGTATGCCATGTGATGGTACAAACTCCAATCTTATCAAAGGATAACTCATCTAACCCTCATCGGTTTATTTCTCTATACCTAGGTAACATTAGTTTTCCCCAATGAGACTGACTTAACACATTATGCACAATCCAGTATCAGCAAACATCGTTTGTTTAGTATGGTCCACATGTGACCACACTCTCACTGAATTTATGTTCCACTATATAATTCTTTTACAAATAGTCATAAGGCCTTTAATGGCCACACACCCAAAATTTCTCACTCAACTCAATTGCAATTTACAAAGTTACTATGCCAAATTAAGGAGAGACAAAGAGAGAAATAGAGTAACCCATGGCCCTAACCATGCCCCATCGCTAAGAGAACCTAGCCTAGCACACATCTCTCACCATCCATCTTTGCCCATACAACCTATGGTTCAAGTATGGCTCAATTCTTCATCAATGGAAAATCAAAATCATCATCCATACTACTGGTTATGACTGAAATTCTATTAACAGGTTAAATCCACTCCTCTCTAAGCCATAAGTTACCTTTTTTGAGCCGTTACTGCGACCCACTATATGCTCCTGCATGGTGCGCCAAATGAGCGCAATTTGGCCTAGTTTTTCACGTGCACCACCTAGCTCTTCAAAGCTCATTCTATGATAATGAAATCAGCCCCCATTTGAGTGTAACTAACTGTAAAATATTTTCATTTCGATTGCCTCCCAATTTGGAGGATTATAAGGACCCAATGACTTTACCCTATTGGTAGAGAGATCTAGTATTGGATGGAGTCAAGTCTCTTAGAGGTGATCCCAAGCATTTATTGTGAGAATTGACTTTCCCATGGTTGATGTATTTGCTGCACACATTTTTCGAATTCTTTTAAAGTGGAAGGTTGTATTTGAGTCATGGAAGTTGTACTTGTCAAGTGTTTGATGTAATACTCAATGGATAGTGTTGTGGTATTTTTTAATATGTATGGGGCTACATTGAAGTGCTCTTGATGCTCAGTTTGAGTTATAAATCAGGTTGGAAAGTGTTTTATATCATTCTCTTATTGATGTAATTTTGATTCACATGTACATGTAAAAAGAAGTAAAGAGTCCCTCGTATTAAAATTTTGAAGTGTATATAACGAGACATTGGTTTCTACACCTAAAACCTTGAGTGGTAGTTCGGTTTATCACTATCACAATGTTGAAGAGAGAGAGAGAGAGTCTTGATGGTTTTTTGAGAGAGAAATATCTCTGCTTCAGAGTAGAGGTAGAGGCTATACCTAAATTACATTTCATTGATCCAAGAGTGGCTTCGCAGAGCAAATTATACGCATAAATTAGGATATGATCAAGAGAACATATTCAAATAGGAAAATAGGTTGATTATAAAGGGATTTCTTTAATGAGAGCTGCTCAATTTATTGTAGTTGGTTCTGTATGTCATGGAAAGGAGGGCCAGGTGCATTATCAAGTCTCTTGTGAAGAAGATAAAAGTCCAATTATTAAGGAGACCATCAAACTTGAATCTAAAGATTAACCATCTTCTTAATATACAAGGGGCAAAGTAGCAGGGGTGAAACGCTTACCACACCGCTAAGTAACCGACATCCATACACCATGCGAAAAAGCACAATAAAATATTAGATGTTACAAGCTATCATCATTATTTCTACAAAAAGGGCCGATAGATGCCAAAGGAACCCCACGTTGCTACATAAGAGAAGTAGTAAGTATGCGATTGTGAAGAGCCAGCCAAGAGAACCATTTGGCTCAAAGTTGATATTTAGAAGACTAGAGGGCTCGAAATATGGGCTGTGATGATCCTTTATCACTAATAAAATGCCAGGATTCTTAATTGAGAACAGATCACTGGCCAAATGAATCCATACTAGAAAATCCTTTTGAGATTGTAAATGAATGGTGTATTTCTCAACCTCCCCCCATATACTGATTAATCTGATGAAGGACGAGGAAGAGCCTAAGACTGAGGAGAGCCTTCAATAAAATAAAAAACCTTTCATCTACTGAAATGCCCCAAATCCTCATGAACACTGACACTATAGAAATTTCATAAAGACTGGCCTAATAACGAGGGATCAGCCCAAAAATTCAGAAGCTGACCATCACCAATACTCCATTGAACATTACCTTGCAGATGAGATAATTCGAATAGAATACCCTTCCAAGCATAAGAATAACACCATTTCATTTTGGACTCCCATATAAAGGTATTCCTGAAATACCTGTGCTTGAAAAACCGAGCTAATCATATATCCAGTTAGACGTAAAAAGTTGCAATAGGGGAAGTTTCTATTTAACTTATGAGTTGGAGCTAGAATTGTGGTGGTAGTACCATCGTGGCCTAATTGAAGGTCACAACCTCCATTCTCACTAACACATTAAAAAAAATTGGCTGTTTCCAAAATGAGTAGGGTTTCCCACGGGTACCTATAAACAGCTTGCGGGTAAGGCCAAGCTTAGATTTCCTACTTAGGGTAAGACCTAGTTTTAAAAATGAGGTGAGGTATCAGGGTACACCCACCTTTGGTTTGGGCCACTCATATAAGCGACCATGGGTCCAAAGTATTGTGGGGTGTTCTTAGAGGCCATGTATATACATAAGGTGGAATCCCATTGATGGCCCACAATCCCGATTGCTCTTCCGAGCTAGGTGCATACTTCAGAAACATGAAGGCTAGACATAGGTTTTTCAAAAAACTAAGTTTAAAAGAAGTTTAACATTCTTGTGCTTGGGTGCATAAATGTGAGTGTGGTAAATCAGTACGCATGCACGTGAAAGAGTGTGTCAAACAATCAATATAATGCTCAAGTAAAAATGAATATGAGGTGCTTAATCACACCAAATGGGGTGCGCTTCGATACGACGAACCAGATCGAGGCGTAGTGGAAGTGGAGGGCTAGACGCCTTAATAATGACTGAGTGTCGGGCACCTTGGTGCTAGGCAATGTGCGCTTGGGGTTAAAGAGGACCGAAGTGCGGTCCAAATGAAGGGTATGACTTGGGTTGACTCCAGCGCGCTTAGAGTCGGGTATAACCCTACTCGGAGAGCAGGATAGGGATGAGGGAAGGGGATCCCTCAAAACTGGGGTGCCGAGGAGGCATGGACAAGGAGGAAAGCGATACTCTACAGTACCAACCAAAGGGGGACGGTCCGAGGCAACATAATCCTGGCGCCAATGCCACTGGCTCTCAAGATCTGTGGTCTCAGACTGTCACGGCTGACGATCAAGGGGTCAGGATTCTGGCGGGAATGCAAATTTCACTAAAGACAGAGTAAATGGTGTCAAAATATTTTTCCTTGAAACTCAGCGAAAAGTGGCTACAAAGACCAACAGGGAGCTCTGAATGGCAAAGAGATTTTTTGGAGCCCCAGGGACTTGGTGTCACTGGCAATTGCGCAGCGGTAGTGCCACTGGTGTTGGGCTCTGGGTTTCTAGAAGTGCACAGGGGTGAGTCGAGACCGGCAAAATTTGCCAAGGGTGGTTTTGACACCTCCCTTGGTAACTTTTGTCAATTTTAGACCTTGAAAGGAAACAAGAGCTCGCAATAAACTGGGATGAGTTCCACGTTGATGGAAGCCTTCAACGGTTCGAGGGTCACTTCAACGGTTGAGATGGAAGGGAAGCTTGATGGTTCCCATGGTGGGTGCCAAACTGTTTATACTTGAAATTGCGGGTAAGGGGCGTGGTTGTGAGTGCAAACAAATTGATAACTTGATAGAGTATGGATCTCGTCAAATTACATTCAAAGGAAGAATCAGATCCTAAGACCTTGTCCCTCTCGGATTACCGACAAAGCAGGCTTCCCTACTATCTTAACCTTGGAACTCAACCAAAAAGATTTTAAAAGGGGTTTTGAGATAAGAGGTAGATTTTAGGAAAATAGATTAAAAAAAACGAGAACACCGGAAGAGAACCACGAATAAACAACTAGGCTAGGAAGATGCAAGTAAACGGAAGTAGATAATCTAACTACGAGATGCAAGAAAAATAAGAAATAAAAAAGCATGGAGATAAAAGAACAAGGCTAATCTAAGCATGCATGACATAGAATGAAAGAGAGACAATAAGATGGAAATACGAGGCTGGTTTCGAAGAAGGAAGAGGATGAGATCGTCATCACCAAGACAGAGAGATATTAGTATGAAATGCGAGTAAAGATAATATTATAATATAGGGAAAAATGAAATGGAAGAGAGGGGGAGAGAAGCGAGTTAATGCTAATAAATAACATGCATTGGGAGTAATCAAACTAAATATAAGAAATAAATAAAAGGAAATAGCATAAGAAAGAGAGTTAAGATGAATGAAATAGATAGAAGCTGAAGATGCTTCCGTAAGAAGGAGAGTGACAAATAAATGAATGCAAGTTCTTAATAGACGATAATGAAAAACGAGAAAAATAAATATAACGCAAAGAGAAGAAGAAAGACTAAGTTATTGCACAAAATGTAAGGGAAAGAGAAAATAAGTATAAGAGAAGATAGGGGATGAGAGGGGTTGGGGAAATCTATATTATTTAGTGAATAAGAGGAGAAAGAGGAATAAACACAACCAATAAAAAAGAAATAGGAATAGGAAGAAGGGGGTTGGGAAGGTCTGATTATCTAGACCGCCTTTCGTTTGAAGTGTAGCTTCAAGGAGTTTTTGTTTGTAGTTTGAATTGAAGAGTTTGATAGGATGGGGGTTGCTCAAAGGGGCCCCACCTTGGGGCTTTTCTCACAACCTCAAGCTTGAGCTTAAGATCAAGGGGAGTTTGGGCTTAAACTAATATTCAAGAAATTTAGACATAGCTTAGGCTCAAACTTATTAAGATATCCGACCTTTTGGATGAGGTAAAAGGGCCTTTTTATAGCGAAAATGGACCCATGACAACTTGTGTCCAGTTTTGTGCGTTTTTCAGATCATAAGAGCTTAGATGACACTTGGATTGACACTGACACTGGTTGGAATGGCACCATGTCATTAATGTTGTAATAATGATGGTTAGTAAATATTAATTTCTCATTATTACGGGTTCTGTACAACCTTTCAGATTCTAGCGCCATTGGCAATGGTGCTAGTGGCATTCTGACTGCCTTCAAATACTGTTTAGGACATCTATCGCGTTTTGGTGGCTTTGATTTGGGTCAATCGCAGCTTGAAGCTATTCCGACTAGAGCCGGCGACATTTGGACTGTCACTAGATACCAGCTATCCCACCATTTTGGTTGCACCTTCGTTTGATAATCAACCAATGAGAGTTTGACAACCTCGCTCTGTACTAACGTCTGACATATCAATCCGGGCTTGCCATGTCGGCGGGTACAGATTGACATGTCAGCCCATCACTTCAGTCACATAAGCTAGACTGTGTCCCACTTGGTGAAGGCCTTAGGACCTAATGCTGGTGAAAATGGCGCTGGTGTCACCTTGAAGCTTGACAATGGGGATTCTGGGCTTGACACCATTTGGAATGGCATTGGCTCTAGTGGGAACGGCATAGGGCCTTTGGTCTCTCAGGTCGCCCATGCTGCGACTACGGTGCTTTGGTACCTTGCCATCGAACTTTTGGTAGGGCATTGGTACCCATTGAAGTAACATCAAAGTCAGGTCGTTTTGGGTCTGCCTTGCCTTGTTTTGCCTCTTGACGCCTTTGGTCCTACTGGAGCAATAAGGGTTTGGTGGAGGCTAGGTTTACGAAAAAGGGTGGTTTAAAATACTTGGGTAGTCTGCCTAGGATATTCAACCTATCAATATCCTTTCTAGTCGAGATCAGAATGTCTACACTAAGCAAATAAACATAAGAAAATCTAGAAAAATCATTAATAAAAGTAATAAAATATCTTTTCCACCTCTAGTTAGACCATTATTTAAATCACATACATCACCATGTACATGTATCCTAACAATTCACTATTTCTTTCAATTAAAGAAAATGGTTTTCCAGTTATTTTATCTTGTACACATACTTCACATTTTTCTTTAATTAAATTCAACACAATTAGAAATCAATCCTAATTTAATCAAAAATTTAATAGAAGCATAATTACCATGCCCTAATCTATCATGTCATACTATTCGAGGTCATTTTCCATCACTTGTATCGCTAGTGTGAATAAGGAGAGAGCAGTTTCTTGACTTAGGCCCACAGGTATCGAAATGCCTGTGAACTACGGAAGCAATAGGACAATAAGCACTAATTTGAAGTGAAAATTCCAACAGCGTCAGAATGGCCCGGGAAAGTGTAAGAACATCACTAAAGGTCTCCTAAGAACATCTGCCAAGTTTTATCGCAATCTAACGAGTTTTAGACAGTATAGACATCAAAATAGTTTCAGGAAATCCTGCCTCTATCATGTTAAAAATGAGATTTGAACTAAAACATCATTATCAGAGTATCAAATTGTCTCCAAACCATCACCATTGGATTCAGAATGGTCGAAAACCCTTGAGTACCAATTTTTGGCCTGTCTGGATGCTTCTATAGCAAGTTATGACCAAATTACCTAAAATAGGTAGGCCGTACACTATTACAGTGCGCCCTCGGCCAACCAGTTTCCATTAATGGAAACTGTACATCACCAATTCGAGGGCAAACTTCACAAGGTCATATCTTCTTCATCCAAGGTCAAATTGAGCCCAAATTTTGGGAGCACATTCGTCTCGTCGGCCTAGTCAATTTGATATGCGGCACACATGGTGACATGGCTCGTGCCGGGAGAAGTCGAAGAGAGAAATTCTCCAAAAAAACCTAAAAGTTGCAAGGAAATTCCAACCACATGTTCCTCCGATTAAACTCTCATATCACAGCACTAGTGCGTCAGATTGACCTCAAATTAGACCCATTACGAGCACAAAGTCAGAGGCTTCATCTCAGCCAAACCTTGCACGTGATGGACGGTCGGATTTGACGCACGATGAGTCCAAAGTTGCTGCCGGAATCCAAACTCTAGCCAAAGTTTTCCAATTTGGAAAACTATTATTTGGGTATCAAATCGAGCTGTTCTTTTTGCAGAACGATCGTGGTGACTTGCTCATCATGCTACATGGAAGAACTAAGAAAAAAGTATCGAGAAACGTGCTGAATCTTGAAATCAAGATTGCACATTTTTGCCATATCGTGATCATGATTCAAAACTTAGATCCACGACTCGAAATTGGTACCAAAATGATCATCTTCTTGAGCTCATCAAGAAGACAATAATCTTTTGGTGGGATGGTTACCAAAAAAGCCCCGAATCAGCCATAGAAAGTTTGCCCGATTGAACGGCCATGATAGGGACTTATTTGGAATTGGTCAAATTGTTTTTGTAGGGGCAAAATAGTCAATTTGTCCCATTTTCTTAGATTTTCTTTAATTATTTTAATACCTAATTTCCATCAATTAGGTCAATTTTTAGTCATCCACCCACGTTTGGGCACCATTTCTATATAAGGAACGTATCATCTCATTGTAAGGACATCCCCTTTTGGATGAATAAAAAGTTCCTTTTTGCTTGAATATTGGGTCACAACTTGGAGAGAGAGAGAAGAGAGAAAATTCAAACGGGTAACCCTAGGTAATTTTCTCTCTACTCTTCTTTCTCTCTTTTCTCTCTTCTATCTCTCTTCTCTCTCTCTTTTTTCTCTCTCTTATTTCTCTCTTTTTCTCCCTCTCTCTTTTCTCTCTCTTCTTTATCTCTCTTTTGTCTCTCTCTTCTTTCTCTCTCTTCTCTCTTTCTCTTCCTTCCTCTCCTCTTATGTCACGCACAGTAGTGTTCACTATCGAACACGATCTTTTCAGTCTCTCTTCTCTCTCCTCTCTTAATCCCTCTATTCTTTCTCTCTCTTTTATCTCTCTTTTATGTTTCTCTCTTCTATCTCTCTCTTCTTTCTTTCTTTCTCTCTTCTTTCTCTCTCTTCTGTCTCCCTCTCCCTCTTCTGTCTCTCTTCTTTCTCTCTCCCTCTCTCTTTTGTCTCTATCTCCTTTTTCTCTTCTCTCTTTTCTATTTCTCTCTTCTCTCTCTCTCTTCCCCCTCTGTCTTCTCTCTTTCACTTCCTTCCTCCCCTCCTCTATCACGCACGATAGTGCTCACTGTCGAGCGTGATCTTTTATGTCTCTCTTTTCTCTTCTCTCTTCTCTTTGCTCTCTCCTCTCTCTCTTCTTTGTCTCTCTCTTATTTGTCTCTCTCTTCTCTCTCTCTCTCTTCCTTCCTCCCCTCCTCAGTCATGCATGATAGTGTTCACTGCCGACTGCGATCTTCTTTTTCTCTCTTCCCCTCTCTCCCTCTTCTCTCTTTTCCTCTCTATCCCGCACGACAGTGAGTGCTGTCGAGCTCGAGTCTTTCTTTCTCCTCTCTCCTTTTTGTGTCGCACGACAGTGAGTACTACCGAGCATGACTCTTTCTTTCTTCTCTCTCCTCCCTGACATGCACGGTAGTGCTCATTGTCGAGCACGATCTTCTTCTTTGCTCTTCTCCTCCTTTCTCTCTCACTCTCTTCTTTCTTTCCCGCACGACAGTGAGTGCTACTGAGCGCGACCCTTCATTTCATTCCTTTATATTATGTCTAACATGGCAGTCAGTGCTGCCGAGCACGACTCTCTTTTTTCTTCTCTCTCTTTTTTGTCTTGCATGGCAGTGAGTGCTACCAAGTGCGACCCTTTGTTTCTTCCTTCTCCTTATTGTCTCGCATGACAGTGAATGCTGTCGAGTGCAATTGCTTCCTTTCTTTCTTCCTTCTCTTCTGTCTTGCACGACGGTGTATGTCATCAAGCATGGTTTCTCCTTTCCGCCCCTTTCTTTGTTTAATCAGAGGGTAGGCTAAGTCTTGTACAACCATAATAGTCTCAACACCGAGCAGCCTAACCGTCATGCCAGTCAAGTTACCTAGCCCGTCTAACTGCCGTGTCAGATTAGCCATTGCGTCGGACCAACCACCATGGTAGTCTCGTTGATGAGCAACCTAGCCATCATGGCGATATGATTACTGAGCTCTTCTATCTGTCGTACTTGATTAACCTCTTACCATTGTACTAGCCTAGCAACCTGATTAAACTTTTTCCCTTCTTTTTTCCTTCACTCATTTGCTTTCCTATATCCCTATATCCCTCTCAGTTCTTGTTCTATTATTGTAAAATATGTATCAAGGGTCCTTCGTCAAGGAGAAGTCGGAAGGCAGTCGAATTGATATGAACCCGATCATGTCATTTTCTATTTTCCTTTGACCCTAGGACAAGGTTGGCTTGTAATTTAATGTGTGTCTGTGATTGCAGGAAAAGAAGAAATAGGTCAAAAGAGGCGATTTCGAACCGATCATAAATCCAGTGGGCATTCTAGCGTGATCTAAGAGGGTGCCCACGTGAGTTAGCCTGAGTGAGTCACGAACCCAGGTGAGATAAGTCCCACCTCACACCTTAATTACTCTCTCATAGGTTGGTAATCCTGCCTGTGTCCTCTCAACACGATTCACGAGAGAGCGATCTCAAGTCGAACCCGGAGCCAAGCCACTAGGTCACCCCGACCTGAGGGCGAGATCGAGGCATCTAACCAGCTTGGCAACTCCACTGGGGGCACACTACCCCATAGTCGGATAGTCCTTATTTGGCTTGCCTTTCTTCTGTTTCCTGTTCACTTCACACACACATGTCTTCGGGTTTATGTGACCCTTTCATTCGAGTCGGGGACTTTTTGATCCCCGCACTCGTGGGTCCGCATTAGGAACATGTCCCGCAAACGTCATTCCTGATCTTTCGTTTGAGAGTTGATCCTATGTCATACTCTCAGATCTTGACCTGGGTTGGTGCGAGGAGGGACCCAGAAGTCCCTCACTTCCCATTTCTTAGCTTTGGTGGACCCTCCACCAAAGCACCTTGCATGGGTGGTGCATTAGCCACTGCACACAGCATGCACCCTGCTATCGAAAACTCACTTGTCGGTCCTACTGCTCGGGGCAGTCGAAAGGTAGCCCCTTCCCCTCCTGCACATGGTAGTCTACCTGCCAATGCTTCTGTGGGTCGCCAAGATGCAACCCCCCATGTTCTATCACATCGGGCTCCTATAACTAGAGGCTCGACATACAGAGGAAGGGTTCCTAAAGACGCCACCTCCCACACACATATCAAGGCTCGTGGTCCAGCCACTCGAGCTGCACTTCGGGGTAACCTCAGGCAGTCCTGAACCATTGTCCGGGCTCGAGTCCTCTTAGACCTGGCCCTGTATACCTGATGCAGACATACCGCACTACTCGAGGCAGTCCTCTGATTGCATTTAGCTGAGAACATGAGAGACGACCCAGTCATCGTCCCTCGCAGCACATGCCTGGTCACTCTGTGAGGGATGGTCACAAAGCCACTCACTCACAAGCACCTGCTCTCAATCCTCAGCCTCGTAAAGTCCTATCCATTGCTCGAGCCTGAGTTGACCCTCAGGTAACCCGGAACCCTTCTACAAGTGGCACACACACGCCACCCCAATGGACAACCCCAAGCTCCCGACCGAAGGGCCACTGACAGTTGACTCCTCCCTCATTCGTCCCTTCTCCTCCTAACGAACTGCTCAGTACTTGGTACTTGAAGGCTTTTCCTAAGAGTACCATCTTGAGGAGCCCCCTTCACATTAGCCTTATTCTCGATGCCGACAATAGAGTTCGTGGCAAGGCTCCTTTAGGGGATGAGGCCTTTCTTCCCCTATCATTCCCCAGGCCAAGACCAAAATCCGAAATAATTCCTGTTCCTGGCCCATATTCCTTGTCGCATCTCATGGAGACGGCTCAGTCATGTTCGAAGAAAGCAGATCTGTCATAATCACAGTCCCAGTCTCAGTTCTAGAGGGAAGTACACTGGAACTTGAAAGCTAAACATGACCAAGGCTTGCGGATAATCCCAAGAAGAGAGCCCAAGGCACACGGGGCAAGCACACTTGCTGATCTCTTGGCTGAGAATCCCTTTTATCAACTATAGGCTGCGACAGACCTTGAGATGGAGGAAGCCTGCATGGTTGTTAACATCATAAGAGACGACCAAATAGTGCAACCCTTGCGGTCCCAAGACCATTGTCAACTGGTCCCGAACAAATCAGTTTAGAAGGCTCGAGCTCAGCCAGGGCATGCTGAGCCCTTACTGACTGACTTGCCACACCCAATTGGGCATATGCGCCAGACCTCTACACTACCAAAGACTAATCCTCCGTTGGAAACTGTCAACGTGATGATTATTGATGAGCCCATTGACGATCAAGAAGACCACATGGATCGGTTTGAGGACATGATTCATAAGATGATGGAGAAGATTGACTAGATGGAGAGTACCCAGTTTCTTGGGAGTTCAGCACACTAGGAAGCCAATTCTCCTCATTTGTCTAATTGGGCCTCGAGGCAGTCATCTCCTACCCATGATCACTCCTTCTCTCCAGATGTTTCTTAAACCGACATTGATGCCATGGTCACCCATAGCTTGTAAGGCAAAAAGATCCTGGGCATCCAAGCTTCAACTCTGTATCATAAGCCCTACCAAGCTTATATCGACCAGCTCCCCTTTCCAGAAAATTATCGAAAAGGGAAACTTCTACTTTTCAACTGGACGAGTTTGCCTCGTCAGCACATTGCCCACTTTACTCAGCATGTCAAGAGATCGCAGCTGATGGGAGGCTTCTTCTCTATCAAGTCGTTGAAATCCTTGATGGGCCAGCATTCAAGTGGTATGCAAGACTTCCTCCGAATTCAGTGCAAACCTGGGAAGAAATGGAGAAGTTGTTTTTCAAATGCTTCTATGAGGTTGAAAGGGAGTTCAAACTATTGAGCTTCTCACGATGACCCAAAATCCAGATGAGCCGGTCGATCAGTTCATTGTGATATGGTGAGATCTAGCTGTGCATCAAGCTACACTCCCATGTCAGAAATTGATGCAGTCCAGACATGTGTGCGCAACATGCGGCCAGAAATCTCCATGCATGTTGAGGCGTCAAACCCAACCTCTATATAATATCTGATTTCTAGAGCAATCTGAATAGAGAGTCTATTTAAGCACCATGGAAAGCTTCAAACTCCAATATCAACTGGAGAAAATAATCGAGGTTCGAAAAATAGTTGCAACAATTCTCAGGGCAGTCAGCAAATAGGTGTGATTAGTGCTGCTATCACTATGTCAAACCCCAAGAAGACTTCGCCTCAAACCCTGGACTTCTCTAAGGGGGTGAGCCCTGCAAACGCTCAGGGGACACCTTAGGCAGGTCAGAAAACCTAGTCCTACAATAAGGTTCCCCAACAGTGGAATCTTTATGGAAACGATTATTGGGAGGAGCAGAATAATAAGGTGTACAGTTTCGATAAGGAGTGGGTCCCCACTCTACTCCGAATGTTGATTGAGCAATAGATGATTACCTTGCATGAGGTGAAGAGGCAAGAAGATGCTGACTTTGCCACTCAAGAGAGGTATTGCTCATATCATAGAATGTTGGGGCATCCTGTTCAAGACTGTGTCACCCTCAAAGACCACATTTCAAAAGGGGCAGATACTGCTCGTTAGCCTCAAGAATGCATCCGGGGAAGTTGAGGCATCTCATATGGTAGCGGTTCAAGAAGAGGTTGAGCAAGTATATCGGCTTGACGAGCTACCGTCAGACCTTCTTCAGGCTCTATTTTGTATGATGCTCCAATTTGGGGTTATCATGCCAAGGCTGTCAAGACAGCCTAAGTGCCTTGCTCGGGGAACCGAGAACCTTTGGTGTCCCTATCATCTGATTCGAGGTCATGACCTGGAAGGATATTTTGGCTTTCAAGTAATGTCAGAGAAAGTACGAGTTGGACGCATAGTCCTCTCTATATTAGAAGATCATGCTCAACCCACTGAACTGTCAACACAGAAGGTTGCCCAAACACAATCTCCCTGTGATGACACGCTGCCCAAACCTTCTGACTCTGATAAACCCTGGTCATCCGACCCATGGCAGGTTTACCGAGCACAAAGCATGATGAAATCCATGAAGAGAGAGGCTGTTTACCAAGCAAGGCCAGCACCTGAACCTCGAGAACCTGGTCCGTCTACACCTGCTCTCAAGAATGGTAGGAGGAGATGAGCACCATGGGCCACTTGTCGAAAGTGGAAACTCTCTCAACCCCAAATAGTGGTCAAGTTCATCAAGCCTCTTCCTCCTCTACCAACTCTACAAGACTTCTTCCCTTAGTATGTGACTAGCATTGACCAAGGCCCACAACCCTGTCAAGAAGATACTCCCGAGTCTTCCTCATCCCAGGCCCCCACTATGTACGATAAGGGTGACGACATTAAAAGCATCCCCTAGCGATCTGAGTAGGGTGAAGACCTAAAAGATTCCTTACACACTGGTTAAGTGCTTTGATCTTACCATCCAGATCTAGATGATCGGGTGGCACGCATCTCCGGTTTTGGGGAGACCCAGGACTTTTGAGATCACTTTGTCGGAACCTCGTTCGAAAACAAGGGCAGGTATTACCAATGATGAGAGAGGAGTTTAAGGTGGGTTCGGTACATACTCTGGCTGGCTCGTGTGGGCGCCCTCTTAGATCAGGAAGAATGTCTCCCAGTAATAAAACTGGTTCGGAATCGCCTCCCTTGGCTTGTATTCTCTTGTTTTCTGCAATCACATATATATGGCAAAGATAAGAAGAAGAGAGAGAAAGAGAGATAGGGATACGAAGAAGAGAGAGAAAGAGAGATAGGGATGAGAAGAAGAGAGAGAGATGAGAAGAGAGAGAGGAATAATGATGAGAAGAAGAGAGAGAAGGAGAGATAAAGATAAGGAGAGAGAAAGAGAGGAGGAGAGATAGAGACAAGAAGAGAGAAAGAGAGGAGGAGCGAGAAAGAGGAAAGAAGAGAGAGGGGAGGAGAGAGAGGGGAGGAGAGAGAGGAGGAGAGAGAGGAGGAGAGAGAAAGTTACGTTATCAAAGGGTATCGACCCTTTTATTCTCTCTCCTCTCTCCATGTCCAAGACGCATCCACGAGTTCAAGAGGAAATTGAAATTTTATTGATCATTGTGTGAAATGAACCAAAGGTCCTTTACAATTTGGCTTTGCATGCTTATATAGAATTGGGCAAAAACATGAGTGTACGGCCAAAAACTAGCTAGAATTGAAGATAATTACAATTTAATTGAATTAAAAGAAATTTTAAAAATGGGTGCAAAAGGACTGTTTTACCCTTGCCTAACAATGTGCGAAATTAGGGAACAGTCCGTGCTGCTGCCTGAGAACTTGCGTGATCTTCTATGATTGATTTGGTATTATTCTAATGCTCGTTTGATCGAAAGATGATTATTTTCTTATGGGGCTCGACATGGCGATTGATTTGATACCAACTTCACACCATGAATCATGTTTTTAAGCCATGATCATGAAACTTGAATTTTGGTTGAATCTTGAAAATTTTGGATCGATTGTGTGCTTGTTCTTTGATGTTTCTTCATGATTTCTTTGCTGAATCACATTGAGCATGTCATCATGATCATGTTGCAACAAACGCAGCTCGATTTTGTGTTCAGACGAAGATTTGGTCGTCTTGAGTGAAATCCAACCATTCATCACACGTGAGGTTCGGACCAAAGATGAACACAGACCTTACGTACATATTATAATTAGTTTCGTGCTGATCGGGTATGCGAGCTTCGTGATTTTACCATCGGAGTGCGGCGTGCTGCTGCTAATTTTTTACAACTTTCTTCACAAATTAGCAACTTCTCTCTAGTTTCTCTCCTTGCTCGAGCATCATCACATTGTGTATCACTTATCGAAATGCTCGTCTATATGAGACAAATATGCTCACCAAATTTGAGCACGATCCGACTCGAATCGAGTGGGATATAGGCCTTGAAAGTCACTTTCTGTTACTGTAAAAATAGCCACCTTTAATGGTGTTTTGGTGCAGGGTGGCCACACGGGAATAGTATGCGGCCTTCCCCTTTTCGATATTTTACCCATAACTTTGTCCTGGAGTGTCCAATTTAGCCAAAACATGACTCATAAAGGTTTGCAACAGTGTCGGATCCAATGGTAGTGGTCCCACAACTATTTGATGCACTAAAAGTATAGTTCTAGTTACAAAATCCATTTCAGAGTCCTTGAGGCCAATTTTTCTAAAATTGTTTCTTTGTGTTCACTCCCTTAAACATGTCTGATCGCAATGTAACTTGGCAGGTAGCCTTTTGGAGTGATGATGAAGACTATGACCAATTCTGCGACAATTACGAGACTGTCAAAATTTCCATTTATTTTGTAGGCTTTATTGACCTGCTTCCTTCTCTATTCCGAATCAGGGACCAAGGTGCTGAAAAATGCGTTCAAACAGTTTGCCTCGCCGAATGTTGCACTTCGAGAGAAGTGAGAAGGAAAGCATTTGAAAAATTTCCTTCAGCTTTATTACTTTTTTCTTCCTAGCCACAAGACCACGTGAACGCTTAGGAGATTCACGCAATGTTGCAACTAGGATGCTCAGACATAGGGATTCATTATTCGCGGGTATGTTCGTAGAGACTTTCAAATTTTTTGAGGGATCTTATCGAAGTCCTCACCCTCATGTGGACTGTTTGTGATTCTGAAGTTGAGGATTTTGTACAGACCTCGTCAGCCAGAATCAGGCCTGTCTGGCAATTGAGTGCCATGATGAAAGGCATTGTTACCATTTAGTCTGGGTTTCTTTGTATCCTCTGGTGTTGAGCCACGTTTCGAGGATTATGTAAATGGTATGCTGAAGGGCCTTATGTTGACACCGTCTGCTTTATGTACCATTTATTCTTTGACGAGTAGGGTACCTCAGTTTATTGAGGTGACCAATTTTGGGTACAACCACCCCTATCCACTACTTTGTAGCTATGACAATCATCTGATTGGCGCTCCAAAGTCATGACTGACCAGTTATTCCTTGACGAGTAGGGTACCTCTGTTTATCGAGTTGACCAGCTTTGGGTATAACAACCCCTACCCACTGCTTTGCAGCTATGACAATCATCTGACTGCCATTCCAAAGTCATGGTTGACGTAGCCTTCTTGGGGCATCTCCAGCATCTTGGAGTGCATTTCGTGACCTCATGGGAATGATGCTCCTCTTCATGAGACTTGTCTTGCCGTCTTGGCGAGTCTTCTGTCTTTCGAGTCCTTTTTGCATTTGGGCTCAGGCTATCAAAATCCTTTCCTTAGAGCTCGTTTGGAACCTGGTATTGTAACACCAGAGATTTTTCTTTTTGAGTGAGGGCTGAAGCAGCATGTTGAGGCGAGTGCTACATCAACCTGTTTATTAGTCCAAGCATCTTTTGTGGATTTTCACTTGAACATGGGAAGCGGTGCCGTAGAGATGGTTTTCACCACTTTCTTTTTATTTGGGGCGCTTTTACCCATGACCCTACGGCCATGTCCACCCTTATTTTTCCATTTTTACTCACGATGCCCTTTCAAATGTTCACTGTGCCCGTTTTTTTTTTTTTTTTATTCACGAAACTCTTTTACTCATGGTTTCATGACCATGCCCGTCTGTCATTTTTACTCATGGCGTTCTCTTATCAAGGTATACACCATGCCTGTTATTTCACTTTTTTTTGTGAAGGCGTGTTTAGGGTCATGCCTTCAGGACCTGTGCGAAGCAGTTTATCGCCATGCGGCCAAGACATGCACTATGGTTTAAGGTCATAGGACTGGACCATAATGGAGATGGATGGAAGTCTGTAGAGGCCATGGAGTGAGCATGGTAGTTGTTTTATCTCACTTTTAAGGAGATGGCATGAGGCTACCTATGAAATATGGATGATGCATGGATGGAATATGGAAAGTGGTGACCCACTAGCTTACGATGAGTATAGGTGGCGGGGTAGTTCACTGTTTTTTGAGCTCGGGTGAGACTCACTAGGGAATGATGTTGGATGATGAAAGGAATGGACTCACTGGGGAGGTAGTGAAGGTGACGCGGCCACGCGAACGGATTGGTTAGGGAAGATGTGCTTGAAAATGCATGTAAAAGGTGTGTGCGCGTATGTGGAGGTAGATTTTAATGTCATACCTCGAGGACCCGTGCAAAGCAGTTTATCATCATACGGTCTAGACGTGCGATGTGGTTTAGGGTCATACAGCTGGACCATGGTTATGCAGTTTAAAGTCATGCAATTAGGACCATGCAGTTTAAGGTCTAGACCTCCACTACAGCTTAAGGTGATATAGTTTGGACCATGGTTATGCCATTTAGAGTCATGCAACTAAGATCGTGCAGCTAGACCTCTACTACAATTTGAGGTCAAATAGTTTGGATCATGGTTAAGCAGTTTAGAGTCATGCAACTAGGATTGTGCATTTTAAAGTCGTGCAACTAGACCTCCGCTACAATTTAAGGTCATATATTTTGGACCATGGTTATGCAGTTTAAAGTCATGCGACTGGACCACCGCTATAGTTTAAGGTCATATAGTTTGGACCATGCACTTTAGGGTCGTGCATCTAGACCACCGCTACAGTTTAAGGTCATATAGTTTTGACCATGTAGTTTACATCTAGACCAGGGCTGTGTAGTTTAGGGTCATGCAACACGAACCGTGGTTATGTAGTTTAGAGTCTTGCAACTAAGACCATGCAGTACCTCTGCTACAGTTTAAGGTCATATAGTTTGGATCATGCAGTTTAGGATCGTGCATTTATACTAGGGCTGTGTAGTTTAGGGTCATGCAGCGCGGACCGTAGTTTTGCAGTTTAGATTCATGCACTTAGAACCGTGCAGTTTAAGGTTATGCAACTAGACCTCCGCTACAGTTTAAGGTCATATAGTTTGGACCATGCAATTTAGGGTTATGCATCTAGACCACCGCTACAGTTTAAGGTCATATAGTTTGGATCATGTAGTTTAGGGTCGTGCATCTAGACCATGGCTGTGCAATTTAGGGTCATGCAGCACGGACCGTGGTTATGCAGTTTAGAGTCATGCACATAGGACCGTGCAGTTTAAGGCCTCTGCTATAGTTTAAGGTCATATACTTTTGACCGTGGTTATGCAGTTTAGAGTCATGCAACTGGGCCCATGCAGTTTAAGGTCGTGCAACTAGATCTCCGCTACAATTTAAGGTCATATAGTTTGGACCAAGGTTATGCAGTTTAGAGTCATGCAATTAAGACAGTGCAATTTAAGGTCATGCAACTAGACCTCCGCTCAGTTTAAGGTCATATAGTTTGGACCATGCAATTTAGGGTCGTGCATCTAGACCAAGGATGTATAGTTTAGGTTCATGTAGCACCGACTGTCGTTATGCAGTTTAAAGTCATGCACCTAGGACCGCGCAGTTTAAGGTCGTGCAACTAGACCCCCGCTACAGTTTAAGGTCATATAGTTTGGACCATGGTTATGCAGTTTAGAGTCATGCAACTTGAACCGTGCAGTTTAAGATCGTGCAACTAGACCTATGCTACAGTTTAAGGTCATGTAGTTTGGATGATGGTTATGCAGTTTAGAGTTATGCAACTAGGACCGTGCAGTTTATGGTTGTACAACTAGAGTTTCGTTGCAGTTTAAGGTCATATAGTTTGGACCATACAGTTTAGGGTCGTGCATCTAGACCAGGGCTATGCAGTTTAGGGTCATGCAACATGGACTAGTGCTTGAGTCACCATGTAGGTGAGACTTTTGGGGAATAGGTTTGTGGGCAGCTGTCTGACTCCTTGGGGATAAGATAGGTAAGACCGATGAGGGGTCCAGATAGTAAAGCTGGCCTTATTGGGGAAGAGTTGACAAATGTGGGTCTTTTGTATCCTTGAGGATAGAATACCTAAGTGTAAAGCAGACCACTAGGGATTGCAACAGTAACAATGACCCTAATAGTATGCATATGGCTATCTTACTGGGAATGAAAATTCATGACCTGAGTTTAATGGACCTGGGTTCCACTTTGATGGGGATAATAGGTCAGAGGCAAGGTGCAACTTCCCTAGGGATAATAATGATAGGACACATACAGCTTCGGCCTGGAGTAGGCGACAATAGGCTATTTAAAATATAACCAGCACTAGGTGCAACAACCATTATTTCTTGAGTACTTAGGTGGGGCTAAATCGTTGAACACGCAACTGGCGCTGAAGATAGCCAACACTGCTTCTTAACTAGTCGACTGGCACTAGATTGTTACAAACACAGCCAGTGCTGAGGATGGCCGGTGCTATTGCTTGGACATAGCCGGTGCTAAGTTGCTAGACATACAGCCGGTGCTGTGCTATCGCTTGGACATTGCCTTTGCAGAGTTGCCGAGCACACAGTCGACGCTGTGGTTGGTGAAACACAAACGACACTAGTTAAATTCGACCGCATAACCGGCTTTGAGTATGGATCGATATTTGTGCCATGACCCGAGCCCAACCCGGTCTAGGCTGCTTGTTGGAATTTTACAGGTGGCGATGAGAGTTACCTCGGGCCTCAGGTCAAAGCCCGACCCGGCTCATCGTCGTTTCACTTTCCTTAGACGCGGCTGGGATTCTAAATTTGTGAGGGGCGTTTGAGGGTAGTGTTGGCTATATAAGGGGGTAAAACCTCATTTTCCCCACTTTTCATCAAAGGTAAAAACTTAAAAATTTTAACAGTGAGCAGAGGGTGCCCTGTAGAAGGTCTGGTAAGCAGTGGGATTCCGGCAAGGGTTCATGTTTCTGGTAGGAGATCAAGTGTTATGGCAAGCCAAGGAGAATTTTTTGCTAGGGATTAGTGAAGTTTCAAGAAAAGGGAGAGGGAAAAGAGAGTTCTCTAGGGAATTTTTCTGGACGACAAGGAGTTTTGGGCCGAGGTTTTGCGGGTTGGAGCAGCAGTGGGCATTTTCGCCTGCATTGAGAGTTTTTCGGTGCTTTTAGGGAGCGTAACCGACGATTTGGTAGTATTGAAGAGGTTTCCCGGCATTGTTTTGAGTGATTTTCTGGCTAAGGTGCAGGCAGGGAAAGTCTCATAGTGGGTTTCCGGCCATGTAGGAGAAGTTTCAGTGAGAATCCAACGGTTCAGGGAACGAACGGTCATGGGAGGTGGACCGTCGTAGGGGTTTTCGTCAGCTAAAAAGAAGTTCCGTTCGGAAACCAAAAGGTTAGGGGAAGACGAATGGTCACAGGAGGTGAACCGTCGTAGGAGGTGGATGGTTGCTCTCGAAAATCATGCAACCATTGGGAAGGTGAAGGAACTTAAGCTCTGAAAACGAGGAGTCTTGAGAGTTAAATAGTCACGACAGAGCCAACGTTGACAGAGGCACAACCAACACTGACACAGTCGACGTTAGGATTTGGGAGCACAACCGACATTGGCCTTTGGAGGACACAGTCGGCGCTAGCTTCAGACGGTGCTCATCAGCACATGTGGCACGTCATGACGTTCACAGTGCTGCTCCCATGTGGTAGTAAGTTACATGCAGGAATTGCGATGCTCGACGATGAGCTACGTATGGCGATGTTCATGGGCCAGCAAAAGGGTGGTGAATGATGGTAAGGCATGGCTTGTAATATCTGTTGAAAGCCAAGTTCTCAAGTACAATAGTGAAGTCTACGTTGTTTTGTGGAAGGGAATCCACTGTGAACAGGGTATGCTCTCCATCATAGGCTAGCTCCTTGTCAGAGCAGCCTGCTTTGTATGTTTGATACACATGTCGAATGAATTTTACCTTGTATGTTGATATACATGTCAGATGAGATCTCTGGCTTGTATGTTTGATACACACGTCGGATGAATTGAAGATAACTTCTCCAAGTGGTTTCGCTTCGTCTTTTGGCATGTAACTGTCCTCTTATGGTGGCACTCGTCAGATGAATTGAAGCTGACTCTCCAAGTGGTTTTGCTTCTTTTTCATGATGAGGGTGCTTCTTTGGTGGGTCTGCTTCTTTTAATAGAGCAATTCTTTCGTGGGTTTGCTTCTTCTGGGAGAGCAATTCTTTTGGCCTGTAACCATCCTCTTATCCTCAGATGCAAGAGCAAAACTATAGATTTTAGTTTGTAACTGTCCTCTTATCGTCAGATGCAAGAGAATCGTAACCGTCATCTAATAATGGGTTTCTTAGCTTGTAACTTGTTACTTGTTTTTGCCGCAATAAAAAGAGTTAGACTTTGTTTGGACTATCTCGCTTATTTTTTCATTGAGTCTCTTTCCATTGAATATGCATCACGGATAGTACTTCTTTAGGTATCGCCCATTGATAAGGGCCATTGCCTCCTCTCCCTCAGGATGTGGCAGTATGTGGGCTCCATTTGGTGAGACCTTTTTGAATATAAAGGGACCTTCCCACTTAGGCTCAAACTTCCCTTTACGCCGGTCTTGCATAACAATAGGCCTCTTGACAACTAAAACTAGATCGCCACGGGTGAATGAGCTGACCTTGACGGACTTATCAAAAGCCCTCTTCATTCTCCCTTGGTTGAGTTCAAGGTTTTGTTGAGCCTCTAGCCTCTTTTCATCTAGCGCATCCAAGTCTTAATATCAGCGCTTGACTCTCTTGTCTTTGGTTATTCCTTGGTGAATAGCGATTCACAGTGAAGGGATTTGAATTTCGAGAGGTAAAACTGCTTCACCCCATAGACCAAAGAATAAGGAGTGGAATCAGTTGAATTTCTTGTAGTAGTATCATAAGCCCATAGCTCTTCAGGAATCTTCTGGTGCCAGTTCTTCTTTATTTTGATACCAATTTTGGTAAAACATTGCATAGAGTCTTATTGAAGGGCTCAACAAATCCATTCGCCCAAGGGTGGTACATAGTCTGGTACTTCCACTCAAAACCAAACTGATTAACCAAGCGATCAATATGATGGCTTCAAAACTGGTGACCATTGTCAAATATAATTCGGTCAGGGACCCCAAACCGGTATATAATGGGATGTCGAATGAAGTTAGCCACTGTTATCCCAGGAACTTGCTTAAGGGGGACCACTTCAGCCCACTTAGAAAAGTAATCTGTTGCAGTTAGAATGAAAACATGACCCATTGCCGAAGGAGGGTCAATAGGCCCTACAATGTCCATACCCCATTGTGAGAAGGGCAATGATGCCACTGTAGGGTGTAAGGGCCCCAGAGGTTGGTGAACAAGGATTGAGTGTATTTGACACACTTGGCACTTTTTAGCATAGTTTAAGGAATCGACGATCATGGAAGGCCAATAGTATGCCAACCTGTATATTCGTTCATAGAGCTTAGAACCGGACTGGTGTAGTCTACAAATGCCTGAGTGGACTTCTTCTAATACCTTATTTGCTTCTTGGACGTCCACACATCTAAGAAGAATACCGTCAAATGACCATTTAAAGAGAGCATCTCCTTCAAGGAGGGTATACTTGATAGACATTTGACGTACGTTGTTGCATTGGGCAAGATCTTCTGGGAGCCTGCCATGTTTTAGGAAACTAGTAATGGGCTCTCTCTAATCTTCTACTCGTTCAATTTCTTTGCATATTGGGTCACAGATTTCTAGTTCTTGGTTTCAACCCTCAACTCCTTGACTCTGGGCCATTTCTTGTTCAGTCCTAATTACGTCCTTAGCAGATAGAAGCGCTCCAAATGGATAAAGAGGACACTCCGGGAAGATATTTCTCTCACAATTCGTGTCGACCTCAATTCTTAGTTCAATGTGTCTCCATTCTACCGCCCAAACAAGCGTGGGTTCTGATGAGGACAATTGAATTATAGTGTTGAGTATCGCAAGTGTCGGCCTGCTAGTTTATGCTCGAGGTCAAAGGCTATCTCCAACCCGATTATAAGGGCCTGATATTCTGCCTCATTATGAGAATCGACCTGAGCGAGAAAGAAAAAAAGTGGCAAAACTCCTCCTCTCAAAATCAAGAATACTACGCTGACGTCCCCTCTATTTGATCGAAAGGCTTCGTCGGAGTACAATTCCAACACATGATCAAGGTCAGCACAGAACGCTTCTTCATCAGGGAGGTTGCTGGACAAAGGAGATTCTTCCGGTATGGAGTGTACTGCGAGAAAGTTAGTCAAGGCCTGGCCCTTGAGGGCCTTTTGTGGGACATACGTGATGTCGAATTCCATCAGAAATAATGCCCACTTAGCAAGGCGTGGTTAGGTGCCTCGATCTCACCCTTCGGATGCTTTTGGGGATCAGACAACCCGCGTCTTGGGTTTCGAGGGAAGACCCGGGATGTTTTTGAGATCGCTCTATCGGGAACCTCGTTCTAGAACGGGGGCAGGTGTTACCAACCAGTGAGAGAGGAATTTTAAGGTGGGTTTGGGACTTACTCAGGCTGGCTCGCGTGGGCGCCCCCTTAGATCACGAAGAAAGCCCCCCAGTAATAAAACTGATTCGGAATCACCTCCCTTGGCTTGTATTCTTCTTGTTTTCTGCAATCACACGCATATGGCAAAGGTTATAAGACACGTGGGTCAGACCTCACCCTTTTCCTCTTTGATGAATGTACACAAGCATGTGCATTCAAAAAGAAAAATAAGAGAAGAAAGACATGGGAGAGAAGAATTCGACTGAGCGGGAGGATCAGAGCGGTGACTAAGCTGATGAATAATTAGCCTGAGGTGGTAGTAAAATGGGCTTGGTAACTAAGGCCAGCTCACAAGATTACTACTAGACGTCATTACCAGTAACAACTAGCTAGGCACGATGGTTAGTTTGTCGTGGTAATAAAACAAGCCAAGTAATCCTGACACAACAGCATTACAGCTAGACGACAGAACTACCATGAGAGGCTACCCTCAATCCCTCTTTGTTGAATGAAAGAGTAACAGAATGATGATTATGAGGAAAGAATAAGAAATGAAGTAAGGAAAGAAGGGAATAGAAGGAGGGAGGGAGAAGAAAAGAAAAGAAGAGTATGAAGAAGAAAAGAAGAGTATGAAAGGCAGGAGAATAAAAGAGAGAGAGGGAAGGAAGACGCAGTCGACGTTAGGCATTACCGGCTGTGTTAGAAGGAAGAGACAGAAAACGCAGCCGATGCTAGGCTACACCGACTGTGTTATATAGAGAAGAGAAGAGAGAAGACATAGTCTGTGTTAGGCTTTACTGACTGTTGCTGAAGAAAAGAGAGAAAACACAGTCGATGCTAGGCTTCACTGACTATGTCAAAAGAAGAGAGAGCAAATGCAGTTAGTGCTCGGCTCATCGACTATGTCAAAAGAAGAGAGAGCAAATGTACTTGGAGTCAGGCTTCACCGACTGTCAGGAGGAGAGAGAGAAAATGCAGTCGATGTTAGACTTCACCCACTGTCAGAAGAAGAGAGAGAAAACACAGTCGGTGTTAGGCTTAACCTACTGTGTTAGAAGAAGAGAGAGAAAATGCAATTGGTGCTAGGCTTTGCTGACTGTGTCAGAAGAAGAGAAAAGGGGAGACCCATCCGGCACTAGGCTTGCACCGGTTGTGATGGAAGAGAAGCAAGAGAGAGAGATTGGGCCGACACTAGGCTTCACTGACTGTGACAAAAAAGGAGAGAGAAATCCAATCGATGCTAGGCTTCACCAACTACAATAGAAGAGATGGAGAGAGAGAAGTCCAAACTATGCTAGGTTTTGCCGACTGCAACAGAAGAGAAAGAGAGAGAGAAATCCAACCGGTGCTTGGCTCCACTGACTGGCTTCAAAAGAGAAAGAGAGAGAGAAATTCAATCGGCACTAAGCTTCGTTGACTGGCTTCAAAAGAGAAGGAGAGAGAAAAATCCAGTCGACGCTAGGCTATACCGACTGCAACAGAAAAAAAAAGAGAGATATCTATCCGACGTTGGGCTTAACCGACTGACTTCACAAGAGAAGGAGATAGAGACGAGAAGAAGAAAGATAGAGATAGAAACGAGAAATAGGGGAGGAGAGAGAAATAGATAGAGACGAGATAAAGGGGAGGAGAGAGAAAGAGATAGAGACGAGATAGAGGGGAGGAGAGAGAAATAGAGACAAGAAAGAGGGGAGGAGAGAGAAAGTTAGCTGCCAAAGGGTATCAAACCTTTTCTTCCCTCTCCTCTCTCTCTAAGACGTACCCAAGAACTTTAGCAAGAATGGAAATTTTATTGAATCAATGAGAAAATGAACCGAAGGTCCTTACAATTTAGCTTTGCATGTTTATATAGAGTTGGGCTAAAACGTGGGTGTACGCACAAAAACTATCAAGAATTGAAGATAATTGCAGTTGGGTTGAATTTAAATAAATTCTAAAAAAGGGTGCAAAAGGATTGTTTTGCCCCTGCTTAACAATGTGTGGAATTTTATAACAGTTTCTGCTACTGCCCTAAAACTTGTGTGATCTTCCGTTACTGACCTAGGGTCGTTCTGATGCCCGTTTGATCGAAAGATATTGTTCTCTTGTAGGCATCGACATGGCGATCATTTTGATACCAACTTCGAGCCATGAATCACGTTTTTGAGCCATGAATCACGCTTTTGAAATTTGGATGAATCTTGAAAACTTTGGATTAATTGTGTGCTCGTTCCTTGATGTTTCTTCGTGATTTATTCATTGAATCACACTGTGCATGCTGTCACGATCACGTTGCAACAAACATAGCTTGATTTCGTGTCCAGATGAAGATTTATCGTCTTGAGTTTTGACCGAAATCTTGAAATCCGACAGCCGAAATTTACAACTGCTTTGACGCCTTCGTATGAGAAATCCAACTATTCATCGTACACATGGCTCGGATCAGAGATAGCCTCAGACCTCATGCATATAATGCAATTGGTTTTTTACCGATCGGGGATGCGAGTGTCGTGATCTGGCTTCTCGAACGAAGCATGCTGTTGCTGATTTTTTTTGCAACTTTCTTCATGGATCAACGACTTTCATTTAGTTTTTCTCTCTGCTCGGGCGTCGTCATGAAGCGTACCACATATCGAATTTCTCATCTTGATGAGACGAACACGCTCACCAAATTTGGGAGCGATCCGACTTGGAATGAGTGAGTTATAGGCCTCCAAAGTGGCTACTCATGACTGTAAAGATAGCCACCTTAGCCACACGGGAATAGTGTGCGGCCTATCCCTTTTCGGTATTTTACCCATAACTTTGTCTTGGAGTGCCCAATTAAGTTGAAACTTGATCCATAGGGGTTTTTGACTGTGCTAGATCTAATGGGGGTAGTCTCACAGCTATCACCAAGAATATTGCTCTAGTTACAGGGTACATTTCAGGGTGCTAAAGACCAACTTCACTCAAATTGTTTCGTTGTGTTCACTTACTTAGACATGTTTGATCGGGTCTTTTGAAGTGCTGATGAAGATCTTGACCAATTCTGGGGCTATTCTGAGACTTTCAAGAATTTCCACCATTTTGTAAGCTTTATTGACTTGCATCCTATCAGAGACTAAGGTACTGAAAAATACATTTAAACAACTTGCCCTGTTGAATGTTGTGCTTCAAGAGAAGCGAGAAGGATAATCATTCAGAAAATTTCCTTCAGCTTTTACTTTTTTCTTCCTAACCACAGGGCCGCATGAACGCCGAGGAGATTCTTATAATGGTGTAACTAGGATGCTCAGACGTAGGAATACATTGTTCGCGGGTCCGTCCTTGGAGACTTTAGGGGGAGAAGAGACACTTTTGATGGATCTTGTCTAAGTCCTCACCCTCATGCATACTTTTTGTGATTCTAAAGCTAAGGATTTTGTACGTACCTAGTCAGTCAGAATCAGGCCCATCTGACAATCGAGTGCCATGTTGAAGGGCATTATTCCCATTTGGTCTCGGTTCATTTGTTTTCTTTTGGTCAGCACTGTTTACTGCTACACCAGGTTTGCTTTTGATGATCAGAGTAACACTATAGGTCTTGTATACCAGGTTCAGTAGGGGGTAGTTTTATTAGCCTATCCAAAGGTCTGGGCCCGCCGGCTAGGCGAGCTGAAGTCTCTAACAGGTTTAGCCTTGGCTTTGTCAGTTTCTTCCCTTTGTAGTGTTTTTTTCTAAAGTGTGTTTGTGACCTCATGGGAATAATGTTCTTCCTCTCATCTTATCATCTTAGCGAGTCTTCTGTCTTTTGAGTCCTTTTACAATTGGACTTAAGCTGTCAGAATCTTTTCCTTGAAGCTCATATTTTTGGATTCCTGGCATTGTGTTACTAGGGTTTTTTTTTTTCTTTTGAGTGAGGGCTGAAGCCGCCTGTTGTGGCGAGTGTTGCATCAACCTGTTTATTAGTCCAAGCGTCCTGTGCGGATTTTCATTTGAACTTGGGAATTGGCACCGTAGAGACGGTTTTCACTAACTTCTTTTTAGTTTGGGGCTCTTCTCCACCCTTTTCATCCTTTTTTACTCATGATGTCCTTTCAGGTTTTTACCCTGCCCAATTTTTACTCACGAAACTCTTTTACTTATGGTTTCGTAACCATGCCCGTCCGTCATTTTTAATCATGGCATTCCCTTAGTAAGGTATGCACCATGCCTGTTATTTCATCATTGTTTTTTTGAGAAGGCGTGTTTAAGGTCATGCCTTTGGGACCTGTGTGAAATAGTTTAATGTCATGCGGCTAGGACATGCACTATGGTTTAAGGTCATACAACTGGACCATAATTGAGATAGATGACAGTCTGTAAAGGCCATGGAGTGAGTATGGTGGTGGTTTGACTCACTTGGGGAAATGGTATGAGGCTACCTATGACAGATGTATGCAACATGGGTGAAAAATGGTGCCCCACTAACTTACAACGAGTTTGGATGGCGGAATGGTTTGCTGTTTTGTGAGTGCGGGTGAGACTCACTAGGTAGGATGATGAAAGGAATGAACACATTGGGGAGGTAATGAAGGTGGCACACGCACATTAACAGGTAGGGAAGGGAAGGCATGCGTGAAAGTGCACGTAAAGGCGTGTGCTCATATGTGGGGGCAAGTTTATGGTCATGCCACCTGGACGTATGCGAAGCAGTTTATCGTCATACGGTCAGGATGTGCACTATGGTTTAAGGTCATATAGCTGGACCGTGGTTATGCAGTTTAAAGTGATACAACTAGGACTGTGCAGTTTAAGGTCGTGCAACTAGATCTCCACTACAGTTTAAGGTCGTGCAACTAGATCTCCACTACAGTTTAAGGTCATATAGTTTGGACCATGGTTATGCAGTTTAAAGTTGTACAACTAGGACCATGCAGTTTAAGGTTATGTAAGACCTCCACTATAGTTTAAGGTCATATAGTTCGGACCATGCAGTTTTAAGGTCGTGCAACTAGACCTAGGCTGTGCAGTTTAGGGTGGTGCAGCACAGACCGAGGCTTTGCAGTTTAGGGTCGTGCAACATGTACTGAAGCTGTACAGTTTAGGGTTGTGCAGCACGGACCGAGGCTGTGCAGTTTAGGGTCATGCAGCATGGACCGAGAAAGTGCATTTTAAGGTGCTGCACCACGGACCGGGGCTGTGCAATTTAGGATCGTACAACACGGATCGAGGCTGTGCAGTTTAAGGTCATGCAACACGGACCGAGGCTGTGCAGTTTAGGGTCGTGCAGCATGGACCGAGGCTGTGCAGTTTAGGGTCGTGCAGCACGAACCGAGATTGAGTCACCATGTAGGTGGAGCTCCATGGGGATTATGTCTATGGATGGCAATCCATCTCCCTAGGGATAAATTGGTCAAGGCCATACATAAGCAAAGGGCTTAGATGGAGATGGTGGCCCAATGAGGGACGGCGAATGGAAGCGAACTTCACTAGGGCTTAAGGGGGCAAGCGTGGCTCCCTGAGCCGAAAGATGAGACTCTATGGTGAATTGGCTTATGACAGGTAACCCGACTCCTTGGGGATAAGACAGCGTGGTGTGAAATAGACCCATCGAGAATCGAAGATGTAAGAATGACCCTAACTCCACTGGGGATAATGGGCTACAGTATGGGCGTGACTTCTATGGGGATGAGGAACAATGGCTTTCTCTGACTCCATTGGGGATGATAGGTCACGGCTTGGGTGCAACGGCCTGGGTGCAACTCCACTGGGGATGACAAGTCATGGCTTGGGTGCAACGGCCTAGGTGCAACTCCACTAAGGATAGTGGTGAGACATACACGGCTTCAGCTGGAAATGAGCGACAATAGACGACTTGAAATATAGGCGGGGCTAGGTGTAGCAATAATTATTTCTTACGAGTGTTCAACCGGTGCTGAGTTCTCAAAAACACAACCAACGCTGGGTTGTTAAAACTCATCTGGCATTGTGAACGAGTCCTGACATTGTTTGAACACAACCGGGGGTAAGTCAACCGACACTAAGGTCATTTGAAATTCACCCGACGTCAAGTCAACCAGCACAGGGTTGTTTGGAATTCACCCGACATCAAGTCATTCGGTGCCAAGTCAACTAGTGCTGGGCATGGATTGATACTTGAGTCATGACCTGAGTCTGACCTGCTCTGACCCATCGTCGTTTGGCTTCCCTTGGATGAGATTGGGATTCCCAGTTTGTGAGGGGTGTTCGAGGGTAGTTCTGGCTACATAAGGGGTGCAAGACCCCGTTTTCTTCACTTTTCACCAAGGGTAAAAACACACTTAAACAAAATTTTTCTTTAACAGTGAGCACAGGATGCCAGGTTGAAGTCCCGACCAGCAGTGTGATTCCCTGTGGTTTTTGCAGGGAAGGCCTTCGACGAGTAGACTTTGCCAAGAATTTGGTGAAGTTATAGAGGAAGTTTTTAGCACAAAGGACTTTCTAGTGGAGGGAGGAGCTCCAACCTTGGTATTTTGAAGGTGAAAAAGGTTGGAAGTGTAGTGGTAGGCATTTATGCAAGTCTTGGGAATTTTTCGAGGAGTTTTAAGGGGTTTCCCTGAGGTTGTAGTGATTTTTAAGAGGTTTTTCAAGAACGGAAGGGGAGTTCCGGTAGAAACTAAAAGGTCCAGGAAAACAAATGGTTACTGAAGGCAGAACATCGCAGGGAAGGTGTACAGTTGCAGGAGGTGAACCGTTGTGGGAGGTGAACCGTCGTGGGAGGTGAACCATCGTGGGAGGTGAACTGTTGCCCTTGGAGATCATGCGACCATTAAGGGGGTGTGGAAACTTAGGCCTTGAAGAAGAGGAGTCTCAGGAAGCGAACAGTCACGATAGGTTCGGCACTAATAGAAGTGCAATTGGTGCTGAGACAACCGGCATTGATCTTCAAGAAAGGCAACCGGTGTTAAGAGTTCAGCCAGTGTTAGCCTGACGAGACACAGCCAGCACTCATCTGTAGTGTGACCTATCATGATGTGGAGAGTAATTCCCGCATGTGGCAGTAGGTCATGTGCAGGATTTGGGATGCTCGGCGATGAGCTGTGTATGACTATGTTCATGGGTCAACAAAAAGTGGTGAATGATGGTAAGGCAGGGCTTGTGGTACCCGTTGGAAGCCAAATTCTCTAGCACAACAATGAGGTCCATGTTGTTATGTGGAAGGGCATCCACTGTGAACATGGTATGCTTTCCTTCATAGGAAAGTTCCTCACCAGGTCCAGCCCGCTTTTTATGTTTGATACACACGTCGAATGAATCCTACATTGTATGTTTGATATACAGGTCAGGTGAGACATCTGACTTGTATGTTTGATATACACGTCGGATGGACTGAAGCTAACTTCTTGGAGTGGCTTCTTTTTGTCTTCTAGCCTGTAACCATGCTCTTACTCGTCAGATGAATTAAAGCTAACTTTCCAAGTGGTTTCGCTTCTTCTTCATGAGGAGGACTTTTCTTTGGGCCCGTAATCGTGCTCTTATCCTTAGATGTAAAGGACTTGCAACCTCCCTAGTAATGGGCTTCTTTAGCTTGTAACTCGTAACTCGTTTTTACTGCAATATGAAAAGTTGGAACTTGTTTGGATTGTCTTGCTTAATTTCACGTCGAGTCTCTTTTTCTTGAATATGCATTATGGGTAGTACTTCTTTAAGTATCATCCATTGATAGGGGGCATTGCTTCCTCACCTTCAGGATTTGCTAGTATGTAGGCTTCGTTATGCGAGACCTTTTTTACTATAAAGGGACCTTCCCACTTAGGCTCAAACTTCCCTTTACGCCGGCCATGCATAACAACGGGCCTCTTAACAACTAAGAATAGATAACCAGGAGTGAATGAGGGGATCTTGACAGACTTGTCAAAAGCCCTCTTCATTCTCCCTTGGTGAGTTCAAGGTTCTGCTGAGCCTCTTGCCTCTTTCCATCGAGTGCATCCAATTCTTGATACTGGAGCTTGATTCTCTCATTTTTGGTTATTTCTTAGTGAATAGTGACTTGCAGTGAAGGGATTGGTATTTCGAGAGGTAAAACTGCTTCACCCCCACAGACCAGAGAATAACGAGTGGAATTAATAGCATTTCGCGTAGTAGTACGATAAGTCCAAAGTGCTTCTAGAAGCTTTTCATGCCAGTTCTTCCTTATTTTTTATACTGAATTTCTTAAAACGTTGAACATAGTCTTATTTAAAGCCTCCGCTAATCCATTCACTCGAGGGTGGTACATAGTCGAGTACCGCAGTTCAAAACCGAATTGGTTAACTAAGTGATCGATGTGATGACTTCTAAATTGAGGACCGTTGTCAAATATAATCTGGTCGGGCACTCCGAAGCGATATATGATATGATGTCGAACAAAGTAGGCCACCGCTGTCCCAGGAACCAGCTTGAGGGGAACCACTTCAGCCCACTTAGAGAAATAATCTATTGCGGCTAGGATAGAAACATGGCCCGTTGCGGAAGGAGGGTCAATAGGCCCTACGATGTCCATACCTCATTGTGAGAAGGGCCATTATGCAACCGTAGGGTGTAAGGGCTCTGGAGGCTGGTGAACCATGCTGGAGTGTATTTGGCATACTTGGCACATTTTAGCATAGCTTAAGGAATCAATGATCATGGAAGGCCAATAGTATCCCAACCTGTGCATTCGTTCATAGAGCTTAGGACCGGACTGGTGTAATCCACAAATGCCTGAGTAGACTTCTGTTAACACCTTATTTGCTTCTTGGATGTCCACACATCTAAGAAGAACGTCGTCAAACGACCATCTGAAGAGAGCATCTCCTTTAAGGAGGGTATATTTGGTGAACATTAGATGTATGCTGTTGCGTTCGGCACAATCTTCTGGGAGCCTGCCATGTTTTAGGAAACTAGTGATGGGCTCTCTCCAATCTTCTACATGATCGATTTTTACGCATATTGGGTCAAAGAATTCTGGTTCTTGATTTCGACTCTTAGCTCCTAGAATCTGTGCTATTCTTTGTTCAGTCTTGATTACTTATTTGGCTGATAGAAGTGCTCCAAATGGATAAGGAGGGCGCTCGGGGAAGATATTTCTCTCGTCATTCGCATCGACCTCTATTCTTAGTTCAATGTGTCTCCATTCTGCCACCCAAACAAGCGTGGGTCTTGATGAGGACAACTGAATTGTAGCACCGAGTTTCGCAAGTGAATCAGCCTACGCGTTTAGCATCTTGGGGATGTGACTCAGGGATACTTCTTCAAACTGGGCCATATACGATTTTGCAGTATCGTGATAAGGCTTGAGAGTGTTTTTCCTTACATCATAGATCCCTTTGAGTTGCCAGATAACCAACTCGGAGTCACCATAGATCTTGAGCTGCCCCAAATCTAGGTCGGAGGCTATCTTCAACCCAATTATAAGGGCTTGATATTCTGCCGCATTACGAGAACCGGCTTCAGTGAACGAGAAAAAAGTGGCAATATTCCTCCTTTTGGCGTTAAGAAGACTACTCCGGCGCCTCCTCGGTCTAATTGGAAGGCTCTGTCAAAGTACAATTCCCAAGCATGAGCATGCTCGGTACATAATATTTCTTCATCCGGGAGGTCGCTTGATAATGGAGATTCCGCCTGCACGGGGTGTGCTACGAGAAAGTCAGCCAAGGCCTAGCCCTTGATGGCCTTCTGTGGGACATACGTGATGTCGAACTCCATCAGCAATAATGCCCACTTAACAAGGCATCCCGACAAGCATGGGCTTGTCATGAAAAAATTTATAGGATCAACTTTAGAGATGAGTTTAACTACATGACCAAGCAAGTAATGACGAAATTTTTGTACTGCGAAGATCAGGGCCAAGCACATCTTCTCAATAAGGGGATAATTGTTCTCGGCCCCTTACATCCTACGGTTGAGATAATATAACACAGTCTTTCCCTCTTCATTGTTTTATGCCAACAATGCCTCGAGTGACTCGTCTAAAGCAGTCACATATAAAATGAGGGGTTTTCCCAATACTGGTGTAAAGAGTACTAGAGGGTTGAGTAAATAATGATTGATGTCGTTAAGGGCGGCCTGACATGCTTCATTCTAAATGAATGGGGTATCTTTCTTTAGCAGGTGTGTAAAGGGTTTACAGCGACCTGAGAGGTTCGAGATGAACCTGTGAATGTATGCCAGTTGCCCTTAGAGGGAGCACAGTTCTCGAAGTGTAGTCGGTGACGGCATTTCTTGGATTGCCTTGATCTTGAATGGCTCAACTACAAGACCTCAAAGTCTGATGACGAACCTCAAGAATTTTCCGGAGCACATGCCAAAAGCACATTTTAGCAGGTTCATTTTAAGTTGATGAAGACACAAACGCTCAAATACCTTTTCAAGGTCTCTCATGTGAGCATCCGTCTCTTTAGATTTTACCACCAAATCATCTGCATAGCATTCCACTTCTTTGTGCATCATGTCTTTGAAGATGGTCGTCATTGCTCTCTGGTATGTGGCACCAGCGTTCTTTAATCCAAAAGGCATCATTATGTAATAGAAGACCCCTTACGAAGTTAAGAACGCAGTGGCTTCTTCATCTTCAGGCGCCATCCTGATTTGGTTATACCTGGAGTAACCGTCCATGAAGGAAAATATTTGATAGTGAGCCGTTGAATCGATGAGAATCTCGGTGAATGGCAGTGGGAAGTCATCCTTGGGACAGGCGATCTTGAGGTCGTGGAAGTCAATGCAAACCCTGATTTGACCATTTTTCTTCTTACTGGAACAACATTTTCTAGACATTTCGGGTACTTGACTTCACGAATAAAGCTTGCTTGTTTGAGTTTGGTCATCTCGACGTCTATCTGCATCTCAAGGTCAGGCCTAAACCTTCTCAATTTCTCTTTGACGGGTTTGATAGTCGGATCGATGCCAAGATAGTGAATAGCTACTGGAGGGTCTAAGCCAGACATCTCATGATAATGCCAAGCACAGACATCACGATTTGCTCGTAAGAAAGTAGTGAAATCCTCTTTCTCTTCTGGAGACATATTCGCTGAAATGAAAGTGGGTCTGGGATCCGCCTCATCTCCAAGATTTATTTCCTCGAGTTCGTCAACTGTAGCCTGACCACCTTCTTCCCATTTTTTCGAGGCTTGTTGCCACTCTTCCTCGTTGTTCTCAGAGGCCTTTTCACCAACTTCATGCTTAGAGACTCATGACCCTGACATCTCTGTCTCCAATAGGGCTCCAGGGTTGGTCATGCTTCTTGTGTTTTTCTCGAACCGAGTGACAAAGAGGTCAACTCCAAATGTAGAAAACACATCAGGATGGAGAAGCTTGTTTGGACAGTCAGGAGGAAACTAAGGTTGAGTGATGGTGTCGCGAAGAGTGTCTTCATACGAATCACACGGTATCTTTACGGATGCCTGGAGTGTTTGCTTCGAGCCAACTGGTTCTTCACAGACTTGTATCATATGGCACGTTTCCTGAGAATAGAAGCTTCGCCCTTTTGATTCGCTTAGTCTCTATTGGAAGTCAGGCCCAGAGGACCACTAGGGTTTCCTTGACTTCAACTTCTTGTGCTTCTTTGAAGAAGGTGGCTCTGCCTTGGCTTTAACAGCCAGGGCATCAACAATTGTTAGGAATCCTGCTGCTTGTGCCAGGGTATTTCTCAATCTTTTTCGTTGCATCCTGCATATATTGATTCCTTCAAATTATCGGTCGAGAGCCTCGTAGTCCGAGCATATCAAGGTTGTACTTGCAGGGAGCGTAGAAGAGGGAGAATGAGAAACATGAGAAAAATAAGGAGAAGGGTTAGAAGGTGGGGAACGTTTAAGGTCGTTCCCCTCATCAGACTGATCTGGGCAGCTTTTTATGTCATCACCAGGGTTGGACAGGTACAGGGGGTCTTTTAGGTCTTTCCCTTGGTTAGATCGTTGGGGAGTGCTTTTAACACTGTCACCCTCAATGGACGTACGTTGGGTGGGAGATGGCACGGAAACGTCTTCTTGACAAGATGAAGAAGGACGAAGGATCGTGCCCGGGATGAAGTTAAGTAAAGTTGGCAGTGGAGGAAGGGCCCTGAGAAATTCCTGCTCGACTGTGGGTTGAGCGGCCTTGTATCTTCGGCGAGTAGCCCTTGGTGGCCGTCTCGTTCTGGTTTTCTGTGGTGATGTTTAATTCATCTCGCTGGGCTTGCGAACAGTTTTAGCATGGCGAACTTCTTCTCGCCTTAAGGACATGAGTCTGCTTAGGCCATGGCAGACTATCCATGGCTGGGAAGTCGAGGATTCGACAGAGTCCAAGTCATTGATATGATGGTTCTTCTTTGTGATCTCTTCTTACCCCAATATAGGAATGACTTGAGGATCTCTTACGGGGAGATTGTTACTCCTACATTTTCTTTGCCAATATATCAAGGAAGCTTGTGCATTCCGACAAGTAATGGCCTCTTATTTGATGGTACGGGCACCAACGATCTTCAATCCCTTAGCAAGGAGACATGGTTGCCTTGCCTTCTTCAGTGTGATTATGCCTTCCTGAAGCTTTATAATGAAGAATACGTTAAGGATGGCAGGCATTTCATCTTTCTCTTGAATGGTTACTACATGGGAGGCCTCGGCTGCCCCAAAGGCCTTCTTTAAGTCTTCAAGCTTTATCTGAGCCTTCTGAATCAGGGCCTCGATAATATCTTTCAGCATGTAGCAGTCATCTGTGGGATGATCGATCCTCCGATGGTAGGCATGATAATTCTCCTGAGTGTCAAGGCCAAGTTCCTCACGGGACTTGGCTTTTGAAAGCTGGATCATATTTTGTTTCAATAATAACCAGAACAATGTAGGGACCTATTCCTTCTCGAAGGGATTAACCTTGTACCTATGCCTGGTGAAATAATCACCTCGATCAAGGTTGACTGGTGGGGGTACCTGATTGTACGACTGTTGTTGCTTGCCAACCTGGGGTGTTACCTTTCCCTTGCTTACCCCTTTAGAGAGGTCCAAAGTCTGGGAGGGAGCCTTCTTTGAGTCAGTGACCATGACGGCGGCACTGATTACCCCTTTCTGTTGACTGCCCCGTGTGTTATTTCGAAAGCTACCATTGCCTCGGTTCTTTGCTGAGCTTGTAGATGGTTGTCATGTCCCACCATGGTGTCGTGATAAACTTTCTATGCGAACTGATTTAGAGATCAACTTTGACATGGAGGTCAGATTAGAGGCCTCAACATGTAGAGCGATCTCGTGTCGCTTGTTCCGCATGCAAGTTTGGACTGCTTCCTTCTCAGGCATAGGATTAGGATGGCGAGAAGCCAAATTTCTCGATCTTGATACGAACTAACCCACGGGCTCATCGAGGTCTTGAGTCAGGGTGAGAAGTTCAATGGTTTGAACCTCTCTCTCGACTTCATAGAAGCATTGATAGAACAGTTTCTCCATCTCCTCCCATGTATGCATTGAGTTTGAAGGAGGTTCGGCATACCATTGAAATGCTAGGCCATCGAGGGTCTCAACGAACTGCTGGTGAAGAAGTATCCCATCAGCCATTGTTTCTCGACATTCTGCCTGGAAGTGGGCAATATGTTGGTTTGGGGATGTGCCTCCATTGAATAAGGGTAACTTCTCTTTCTTACAATTTGAGGGAAACGGGACCTGATCAATATACGAGGGGTATGGTCTTTGATAAGGCGTCACACCTTGTATCTCTGAGATTTGTCTGTTTTTTAGGCAATGGGTGACCATAGCATCAATGTCGGTCTGTGAAACGGGATGAGGGACAGAATTGTCCAGTGAGGTAGAAGGAGGGAGTTGCTGTGGAGGTGCACCATCAGAGTGATGGGAATTGACCTCATGGTTAGCTGACTGGCGTGCGACATCGATACAATCTATCTTTACCATCATCGCGTGCACCATATCTTCAAACTTGTTCATGCGCTCTTCCTGCGCATCACCGGGCTCTCTTACAACCATTACGCTAACTGTTTCTCTAGAGAGGTCAACGTTAAGGCTTGCGAACTTGACGGGTCATACGTGGTAGGTCAGTCAGTAGGGGGATAGCATGCCCTGACTGAACTCGACTCTTGTATGCTGATCGCGTTTGGACAGGATCTTGACGGTGTTGGGACCATGGCTGCTAAGTGACTGGGTCTTGTTCTATGACAGTAACCACAACACATGGCTCATGGAGCTCTTCTTCAGGCTTCATCGTCTGAAGGGGGTCGAAGGGATTAAGGTGAAGAGGGTCGTCAGAATTGGTTGATTTGACTACCTTGGAAAATTTTCAAATCTTTGTCGCATTTATCCTTGAGGTTCTGATGGACCTCCCGCAAAAACTGTGATCTAGGTTGTGGCTGGTCAGCTCTTCTTGCACGGGAGAGAGTTGTCTCCATCAGGTGCGATAATGGATGAAGCCAAGGAACTGGATTCATCTTGGGTTGGAGAGGATGAAGAACTCGATCTTCCATCTGGTCAAGGCCCTGAGCACTCTTGTAATCTCCAGAGGCACGACCAAAGTGACGGGGCTGGTTCAGGATGGTATTCGTAGGGAAAACCTTCGAGTGTCACGACTAAAGGTGCTTTCTCGATGAAGGAGGAGTGGGCCGGAGCAAGATTGAGTCATGCGAAGGCCCGAGTCTACGGAAAGGGATGTCTGTGATGGCAACACGTGTTTGCCCATTGAAGAATGATTACGGGAGACCTGGGGGTTAGCTCAAGCTTGTGCAAGTGATCTGGCCTTAAGAGGCCAAGAACTACGAGCAGGTGTTTGTAAAACAACAGGTGTAGGCCTACCCCTTACAGGATGTGCTTGTGTGTGAAGAGTAAGAGGATGAGGGGGTCGTCTCCTGTGTACTCGGGTTGGCGTAACAATGGCGTTGCCTCAAGTGGTGGGATGCATATGAGTAGCATGCGCAGGATCTAGCCTTGGAAAGTTCGATCTTGGACACGCACTCGAGGTAACAGAAGGGTTGCCTCGAGGTGTGACTTGAGTGGGTAACCCATGAGCCTTGTGGTGTGTGTGAGGGGTGGAGACCGTGGGGTTTCTGCCACGATGTGTTGAGCCTTTAGGGATAGAGACCAATGGTGCAGAAATGTGGGGGGTAGCCTTATGGCGACCCACAAAAGCAATGGTAGCTTGTTTGCCTTTTGTAGAAAAGGACCGGCCAGCCTTTCGGCGTACCTCAAGAATGCGACCGGCAAGTGACTTGCCGGTGGCTAGGTGCATTCTATGTGGGGCAACAGAAGTGTTGCCGATGCAGGGTGTCTTGGTGGAGTTTCCACCAGAGAGTAAAATGGGGAGTGAGGGACCTTTAAGTCCCGCCTCACACCGGTCCAGGTTAAGACCTGGGAGCTAGACAAGGGGTCTTTGCTCAAGAGGATGGTTATGAACAAAGTCGAAAGAGCTTGTTCTCTAGGGATATTCTCGAATGCGGGGATAAGAAAATCCTCAATCCGGATAAATGGGTTACAAAACCTGCAAGCCATAAATAAAGTGTGAAAATATAATGAAAGCAGATAATAAAAGAAGAAACTAACTAAACAAAAATGATTTGACTAAAGGGTACTAAGTCCCCAGTGGAGTCGTCAAGTTGGCCTCGATCTTGCCCTCCGGATCCTTTTCGGGATTGGGCGACAAGCGTCTCGGGTTTCAAGGGAAGATCTGGAACATTTTTGAGATCGCTCTCTTGGAAACCTCATTCGAGAAGGGGGACAGGTGTTACGAACCAATGAGAGAGGAATTTTAAGGTCGGTTCGGGACTTACTCAGGCTGGCTCGCTAGGGCCCCCTCTTTGATCATGAAGAAAGCCCCCTAGTAATAAAACTGATTCGGAATTGCCTCCCTTAGATTGTATTTTCTTGTTTTCTACAATCACATACATATGGCAAAGGTTAATAAAGGTGGGTCAGACATCACCCTTTTCCTCTTTGATGAACGTACACAAGCATGTGCATTCAAAACGACAAATAAGAGAAGAAAGTAGGGGGAGAGAAGAATTCGACTGAGCAAGAGGATCAGAGTGGTGACTGAGTTGATGCATAATTGGCCTGACGTGGTAGTAAAACGACTTTGGTAACTATTACCGGCTCATAGGATTACTACTAGACGTCATTACCAGTATCAACTAGCTAGGCATGATGGTTAGTTTTTCGTGGCAATAAAGCAGACCAAGTAATCTTGGTACAACAACATTACGATTAGATGATAGAACTATCATGAGACGCTGACCTCAATCCCTCGTAGTCGAATGAAAGAGTAACAGAGTGATGGTTATGAGGAAAGAACAAGAATGAAGTAAGAGAAGAAGGGAATAAAAAGAGGGAGGGAGAAGAAAGGAAGAGAAGAATAAGAAAGGCGGGAGATCAAAAGAGAGAGAGGGAAGGAAAACACAGTCGACACTATGCATAATTGGCTATGTTAGAAGGGAGAGAGAGAAAACATAGTCAGTGCAAGGCTTCACCGACTGTGTTATACAGAGAAGAGGAGAGAGAAGATGCAGTCAGTGCTAAGCTTCATCGACTGTGCCTAAAGAAAAGAGAGAAAATGCAGTCGGTGTTGGGCTTCACCGACTGTGTTAGAAGAAGAGAGAGAAAATGCAGTCGATGCTAAGCTTCACCAACTGTGTCAAAAGAAGAGAGAGAAAATGCAGTCGACACTAAGCTTCGTCGATTGTCAGGAGAAGAGAAAGAAAATGCAGTCGACGCTAGGCTTCATAGATTGTGTCAAAAGAAGAGAGAGAAAATGCAGTTGGCATTAAGCTTCATCAACTGTGTCAGAAGAAGAGAGAGAAAATTCAATCGATGTTACGCTTCATCGACTATGTCAAAAGAAGAGAGAGAAAACACAGTCAGCGCTAAGTTTCTCCAACTGTGTCAAAAGAAGAGAAAAGGAGACACCCAGCAGGTGTTAGGCTTGCACCGGTTGTGATGGAAGAGAAGCAAGAGAGAGAGATCAAGCTGACGCTAGGCTTCACCGATTGTGACAGAAAAGGAGAGAGAAATCCAATCGGTGCTAGGCCTTACCGACTGCTACAGAAGAGAAGGAGAGAGAGAGATCCAACCGGTGCTAAGCTTCACCGACTGCAACAGAAGAGAAGGAGAGAGAGAAATCCAACCGACGTTAGGCTTCGTTGACTGGCTTCAAAAGAGAGGGAGAGAGATTAATCCAACTTGTGTTAGGCTTCACCGATTTCTTTAAAAGAGAAAGAGAGAGAGAAATCCTACCGGTGCTAGGCTTCGTCGACTGTAACATAAGAGAAGGAGAGAGCGAAATCTAGCTGACACTAGGCTTCACCGACTATAACAAAAGAGAGGGAGAGAGAAATCTAACTGATGCTAGGCTTCACCGACTGGCTTCATAAGAGAAGGAGATAAGGACGAGAAGAAGAGAGATAGAGATAAAAATGAGAAACAAGGGAGGAGAGAGAAAGAGATAAAGATGAGATAGATGGGAGGAGAGAGAAAGAGGGAGGAGAGAGAAAGAGTAAGAGATGAGATAGAGGGGAGGAGAGAGAAAGTGAAAGAGATGAGATAGAGGGAAGGAGAGAGAAAGAGATATAGACGAGAAAGAGAGGAGGAGAGAGAAAGAGAGCAGAGAGAAAGTTACCTGCTTGAAGGGTACCGACCCTTTTCTTCTCTCTCCTCTCTCTGTCCAAGATGTACTTAAGAACTTCAACAAGAGTAGAAGTTTTATTGAATCAATTAGAAAATGAACCGAAGGTCCTTACAATTTAGCTTTACATGTTTATATAGAGTTGGACTAAAACGTGGATGTACGCCCAAAACTTAGCTAGAAGTGAAGATAATTACAAAGTCATTTTTTTTTTAAAGAATTTCTAAAAATGGATGTAAAAGGACTGTTTTCCGGCTGCCTAACAATGTGTGGAATTTCATAACAGTCCATGCTACTGCTCGAGAACTTGCGTGATCTTTCGTTGCTGACCCGAGATCGTTCTGATGCCCATTTGATCGAAAGATTATTATTTTCTTGTAAGGCTTGGCATGACGATCATTTTGATACCAACTTCGAGACATAAATCATGTTTTTGAGCCATGATCATGAGACTTGACTTTTGGATGAATCTTGAAAACTTTGGATCGATTGTGTGCTCGTTCCTTGATGTTTCTTCATGATTTCATCATTGAATCACACTGAGCATGCTTGCACGAACACGTTGCAACAAATGTAGCTTGATTTCATGTCCAGATGAAGATTTTGTCGTCTTGAGTTTTTTATCGAAATCTTGAAATCAGATGACTGAAATTTACAGCAGCTTTGATGGCTTCATGTTTGAAATCCAACCGTTCATCATAGGCGAGGTTCGAATTAGAGATAACCTCGGACCTAACGCATATAATGAAATTGGTTTCGTATCGATCGGGTATATGAGCGTCGTGATTTGGCTGCTCGAACAAGGCATGCTGCTGCTGAATTTTTTGCAACTTCCTTCACGGATCAGTGAATTTCATTTATTTTTTCTCTCTGCTCAGGCGTCGTCATGGGGTATACACATATCGAATTGCTCGTCTTGATGAGATGAACACACTCACCAAATTTGGGAACATCCGACTTGGAACGAATGAGTTATAAGCCCCAAAATAGACTGCCCGTGACTGTAAAGACAACCACATCTAATGGTGTTTTGGTGCAGTGAGGCCACACAGGAATAGTGTGTGGCCGACCCTTTTTCTGTATTTTACCCATAACTTTGTCTTGGAGTATCTCATCAAGCCAAAACTAGACCCATAGGGGTTTTCGACCGTTTCAGATCTAATGGTGGTGGTCCCACAACTGTTTGACACACTAAAAGTATGACTCTAGATACAGGGTCCACTTCAGGGTGCTAGAGACCAATTTCGCTGAAATTGTTTCTTTGTGTTCACCGTGTTATACATGTTTGATCGTGATGAAACTTGATAGGTGGTCTTTTGAAGTGCTGATAAAGATCTTGACCAATTCTGGGGCCATTTTGAGACTGTTCCACTGTTTTTTAGGCTTTATTAACCTGCTTTCTATTAAGGACCAAGATGCTGAAAAATACGCTCAAACAAGGCGTCACGACAAGCATGGGCGTGTCATGAGAAATTTCACAGGATATTCTTTTGATATAAGTTTCTCTTCATGAAGAAGTAAGTAATGACAGAGTTTTTGTACTATGAAGATCAAGGCCAAGCACATCATCTCCATAGGGGGATATATCTTCTCAGCTCATTGCATCCTGCGGCTGAGATAATACAATGCTGTTTCTTTTCCCTTGTTAATTTTTTGTGCTAACAATGCCTCGAGTGACTCATCTAGAGCAGTCACATATAAGATAAGGGGTTTTCCCAACACAGGTGTAGAGAGCACTTGAGGGTTGAGTAAATATTGTTTGATTGCATCAAGAGCTGCCTAACATGCTTCATCCCAAATGAATGGGGTATCCTTCTTTAACAGGTGTGTCAAGGGTTTACATTGACCTGAAAGATTTGAATATACACAGTTCTCAAAGTGTAGTTGGTGACGCCCTTTCTTGGATTGCCCTGATCTTGACTGGCTCAACCTCAAGCCCTCGATGTCTGACAATGAATCCTAAGAACTTTCCTGAACGCATGTCGAAAGCGCATTTCAGGGGTTTCATTTTAAGTTGATGAATATGTAGTTGCTCAAATACCTTTTCAAGGTCTTTCATGTGAGCATCCTTCTCCTCGAATTTTACTACCAAGTCATCTACATAACACTCTACCTCTTTATGCATCATGTCTTTGAAGATGGTAGTCATTGCTATCTGGTATGTGGAACCAGCATTCTTTAATCCAAAAGGCATCATCATGTAACAAAAGACCCGTTTTGGAGTTAAGAACGCAGTGACTTCTTCATCTTTAGGCGCCATCCGTATCTGGTTATACCTGGAGTACCCATCCATGAAGAAAAAGATTTGACAGTGAGCCGGTGAGCCGTTGAATCGATGAGCATCTCGGTGAATGGCAACGGGAAGTCATCCTTAGGATAGGTGATATTGAAGTCATGAAAGTCAATGCAAACCCTAATTTGACCACTCGTATTCTTGAATGGAACGACATTTGCTAGCCATTTTAGGAACTTGACTTCACGAATGAAGCTTGGTTGTTTGAGTTTGATCGCCTTAGCGTCTATCTGCATCTCGAGGTCAGGCCTGAACCTTCTCGATTTCTGTTTGACAGGCTTGACAGTCGGATCAATGCCAAGACAGTGAACCGCGACTTGAGGGTTTAGACCCGGCATCTCATGATAATGTCAAGCAAAGACGTCTCGATTTGCTCACAAGAAAGTACTGAAATTTTCTTTCTCTTCTAGAGACATATTTGTCGAGATAATAGTAGGCTTAAGGTCGGCCTCATCTCCTAGATTTATTTCTTCGAGCTCGTCAGCAGTAGGTTGACCGCCTTCTTCCCATTCTTTTGGGGCTTCTTGCAACTCTTCCTCGTTGTCTTTAGAGGTCTTTTCATCAACCTCAAGTGCAGAGACCCATAACCCTGACATCTCTTCTTCCAATAGGGCTCCAGAGTATGTCATGATTTCTGCACCTTTCTGAAACCAAGGGATGGAAGGGTCAACCTCAAACTTGGAAAGCCAATTAGGCTACAGGAACTTGTCTTGAAAGTTGCAAGGAAATTGAGGTTCAACGATGGTGGAGCAAGAAGCGTTCTCGTATGAATCATGTGCTATTTACACGGGTGCGTGTAGTGTATGCCCCGCACTAGCTGGTGCTTCATAGACTTGTACCATGTGGCAAGCTTCCTGAGAATAAAAACTCTAGCCGCTTGATTCTTTCAGTCTCTGCTCAAAGTCGGGCTCAGGGGGCCACTGGGGTTTCTTTAGGTTCGAGGTTTTGTGTTTCTTTGAAGATGATGGATGTGTTTAGCTTGAGCTGCCAGGGCATCAGTAACTGTTAGGAATCCTGCTGCCTGTGCCAAAGTCTTTCTCAATCGTTTCCATTGCATCCTGCTTATGTTGATCCCTTCAAATTCTCCGTCGAGAGCCTCGAAGTCCAGGCATTTCATGGTTGTACCTGCAGGAGACATAAGAGAAGAAAGATGAGAAGTAAAAGAAGAAGAAGGGTTAGAAAGTGGGGCACTTTTAAGGTAGTTCCGGTCGTCAGACAGATCTGGGCGGCTTTTTATGTCATCACCAGGGTCGGACGTGTACAGGGGGTCGCTTAGGTCTTTCCCATGCTTAGACCGTTAGGGAGTGCTTTTAATGTCATCACCCTCATTGGACGTGTTCTAAGTGGAAGATGACTCTGGGAGGTCCTGTCAATGAGAAGGAAGGAGGATAGTGTTAGGGATGAAATCCAGTAAAGTTGACAGTGAGGGAAGGGGCCTGAGAAATTCTTGCTCAAGTAACAATTGAACCGTCTTGTTTTTCCAGCGAGTAGCCCTTGGTGCTCGTCTCCTTCTGGTTTTTTGAGGTGGTGTTTGATTCGTCTAACTAGGCTTGTGAACGGCCTTAGCTTGGTGAACTGCTTCTCATCTTAAGGACTTAAGTCTGCTTCACCCGTGGTGGACTATCCATGGATGGGAAGTCAAGGGTTCAACAGCATGTGAATCGTTATTAGGAAGGTCCTGTGTTGGGAGGTCCTCTTTCATTGTTAGAACAATGGCTTAGGGGTCACTGACTGGGACGTTGTAAAACTCCTGACATTCCCGCATTTTCTTTGCGAATATATCATGGAAACTGGTGCATTCCCATAGGTAGTGACCCCATATCTGGTGATACGGGCACCAACGATCCTTGGTCCCCTTAGAAAGGCATCGAGCTTGCCTTGCCTGCTTCAGTGTGATTATTCCTTCCTAAAGCATTATAGCAAAGAAAGTGTGAAGGATGTCAAGGGCTTCGTCTTCTTCTTGGATGGTTACTGCATGGGAGGCTTCAGCTATCCTGAAGGCCTTCTTTAAGTCTTCAAGCTTTATCTGACCCTTCTGAATCAGGGCCTCGATAATACCTTTCAACGTGTAGCAGTCATCTGTGAGATGATTGATCCTTCGATGGTAAGCACAATAATCCATCTAAGTGTGAAGTCCATCTTGCTCAGGGAACTTGACTTCTGGAAGCTGAATCATATTTTGTTCCAATAATAACCGGATCAGCCCACGGACCCATTCCTTCTTAAAGGGGTAGACATTGTTCCTATGCTTTGGTGAAATAATCACCCCGATCAAGGTTGGCCGGTAGGGGTACTCAGTTGTATGACTGTTGTTGCTTGCATGTCTGGGGAGCTGTCTTCGTTGTGCCCATATGTTTGGAGAGGTCCAAAGTTTGGGAGGGAGTCTTCTTGGATCAGTGACCGTGACGGCTGCACTGATTACTCCTTTCTATTGGCTGCCCCATGTGTTGTTTCGAGAGCTACCATTGCCCCGATTGTTTTTTGAGCTTACAGACGGTTGTCATGATCTGCTGTGGTGGCATGATAGACTTTCTATGCAGACTGATTTAGAGATCAATTCTAACATGGTGGTCAAATTAGAGGCCTCTACATGTAGAGCGATCTCTGGTCGCATGTTCTGTACGCAAGTTTGGACTGCTTCCTTCTCAGTCATAGGATTAGGATGGCGAGCAGCCAAATTTCTCCATCTTAATATGAACTAGTCCATGGGCTCATCGGGGTCTTGAGCTAGGGTGAGAAGTTCGATGGTTTGAACCTCTCTCTCGACCTCATAGAAGCATTGATAGAACAAATTTCCATTTCCTCCTATGTATGTATCGAGTTTTGGGGAAGTCGAGCATACCATTGAAAAGCTAGGTCGTCAAGGGTTTCATTCAACTAATAGAGGAGTCTCCCATCAGCCGTTGTTTCTCGACATGCTGCCTTAAAGTGAGTGATATGCTGATTCGGAGACATGGTTCCGTTGAATAAGGGAAATGTCCCTTTCTTGTAATCTGAGGGAAACAACACCTGGTCAATATATGAAGGGTACAGCTTTGGATAAGGCGTTGGGCCTTGTATCCCCAGAATTTTCCTGTTCTTTAAGCTATGGGTCACCATAGCTACGATGTCTGCTTGTGAGACAGGGTGAGGGATAGAATTGTCCTGTGAGGTAGAGGGAAGGGGCTGCCTCAGAGGAATGGGAATTGACCTCATGGTTAGCTGATTGGCATGTGGCGTCTATACGATCAATCTTTTCCAACATCACGCGTACCATATTCTCAAACTTGTTCATGCGGGCTTCCTACAGTCAGGTTCATCTATAACCATCACGTTGACTGTTTCTTTAGGGGGGTCAACCCAAGTTGCGGTTGAGGGCTTGTGAGCTTAACGGGTCACACGTGGCAGATCAGTTAGCAGTGGCTCAGCGTGCCTTGACTGAACTCAACTTTTGTACGTCGACCGCGTGAGGACAGGTTCTCGACGGTCTTGAGACTGTGGCTGTTGAGGGGCTGGGTCACTTTCTACAACATTAACCACAATGCAGGGTTCATGGAGCTTTTCTTTAGGCTTTGTCATTTGAAGAGGGTAGAAGGGGAGGCGAAGAGGGTCATCAGAGTTAGTTACCCCGATCGCCTCGGTGACTTTCTTGGTGAGAATTCGTAGACCCCTGTGGCATTTAGCCTTGAGGTTTTGATGGACCTCACGCCAAAGCTGTGATCGGGATTACGGCTAGTCGGCTCTTCTTGCACAAGAAAGAGTTGTCTCCATCAGGTGTAGCAAAGGATGAGGACCAAGGACTGGAGTCATCTTAAGTCGAGGAGGATGAAGGACTCGATCTTCCATCAGATCTTTGCCCCGAGCTCTCTTGCGGGCTCCAAAGACATGATCAAAATGGGAGGGATGGTCCAGGATGGTACTCTTGGGGAAGTTCTTCAAGTACCAAGGATGAAGGTGCTTGCTCGAAGAAGGAGGAGCTGGCAAAAGCACGGTTGACTCATGAGGATGCTTGAGTTGAGGGCGAGGGGCTGTCTAAAATGGTGACTCGTGTGCACCCCTTGAAGAAAGATCACAGGTGACCTGGGGGTCAGCTGGGCTCGACCAAGTGGTCTGGCCTTAGGACGCTGAAAACTGCGAATGGCTGTCTGTAAGGGAAAAAGTGGAGGCCTACCCTTTCTAGGGTGCGCTTGTGTGTGCTAAGTAGGAGGATGAGGAGGTCGTTTCCTGTGTACTTGAGTTGGTGCAATGATGGAGTTGCCCCTAGCAATGAGATGCATGTGAGCAGCGTGTGTAGGACTTGGCTTAGATAAGTCTGATCCTCGATGCTGACTCGAGTAGCACAAGGGTTGCCCTGAGGTGTGGCTTGAGTGGGTGACCCACGAGCCTTGTGGTGTATGTGAGGGGTGGAGGCCGCAGGGTCTCCGCCTCTATATGTTGAGCCTCAATGGATAAAGACTCGTTGTGGTGTAGCCTTGCGACGACCCACAGACGCATTGGTAACTTGCTTGCTTTTTGCAAAGAGGGACTGGGCAGCCTTTCGACGTCCCTTGTCAACACGATCGACAAAAGACTTGTCGGTGGTTGGGTGCATGCTGTGAGCAGTGGCATGTGCGCCACCTATGCAGAGTGCCTTAGTGGACGTTCCACCAGAGCAAGGAGATGGGGAGTTAAGGATTTTAACGTCCCTCCTCACACTAATCCAGGCTAGGACCTTGGAGCTAGACCCGGGGTGTTAGCTCAAAAGAAGGGTTGGGAACGAAGTTAAAGGAACTTGTTCCTTGGGGACACTCACGAATTCGGGGATGAGAAAATCCCTGATCCAGATGAATGGGTTACAAAACTCAGCAGCGATAAGTGATGTGTGAATACAAAAAATAAAAGGAGAAACTTAGACAAACAAGTACGATCCGATTAAGGGATAGTAAGTCCCCAATAGAGTTGCCAAGCTGGTTAGGTGCCTCGATCTTGCCCTCCGGATCTGGCAGGCGGCATGCGTCTTAGGTTTCGAGACCCCGAACTTTTGAGATCGCTCTCTCGAGAACCTCATTAAAAAACAAGCACACGTATTACCAACCGATGAGAGAGAAATTTAAGGTAGGTTCAGGACTTAGCCGAGCTGGCTTGCATGGGCGCCCTCTTAGATCAAGAAGAAAGCACCCCAATAATAAAATTAGATCGAAATTGCCTCCCTTGGCTTGTATTCTCCTGTTTTAGAGATAGAGAGAGGGATAAGAAGAATGGAGAGAAAGAGAGATAGAGATGAGAAGAAGAGAGAGAAAGAGAGATAGGGACAAGAAGAAGAGAGAGAAAGGGATGAGAAGAAGAGAGAAAAATAGAGATAGAAATGAGAAAAAGAGTGAGAGGGATAGGGATAGGGATAGGGATGAGAAGAAGAGAGATAAGGAGAGATAGAGATGAGGAGAGAGAAAGAGAGGAGGAGAGATAGAGATGAGGATAGAGAAAGAGAGAAGGAGAAAGAAAGAGGGGAGGAGGGAGAGAGGAGAGGAGAAAGAGGGAAATGAGAGAAACTTACCTTATCAAAGGGTACCGACCCTTTTTTTCTCTCTCCTCTCTCTCTCTCTCCAAGACGCACTCATGAGTTCAAAAGGAAATTGAAATTTTATTAACAAGGTACTTTACAATTTGGCTTTGCATGCTTATATAGAATTGGACTAAAATATGGGTGTATGCTAAAAAACTACTTAGAATTGAATATAATTACAATTTAATTGAATTAAAAGAAATTCTAAAAATGGGTGCAAACGGACTGTTTTGCCCCAGCCTAATAATGTGTGGAATTTCATAACAGTCCCTGATGCTGCCCGAGAACTTACGTGATCTTCCATGACTGATCCGAAGTTGTTCTGATGTTCGTTTGATTGAAAGATGATTATTTTCTTGTGGGGCTTGGCATGGAGATTGATTTGATACCAACTTCGAGCCATGAATCATGTTTTGAAGCCATGATCACGAAACTTGAGTTTTGGATGAATCTTTAAAACTTTGGAGCGATTGTGTGCTCGTTCCTTGATGTTTCTTTGTGATTTCTTTGCTAAATCACACTGAGCATGCCGTCAAAATCACGTTGCAACAAATGCAGCTCGATTCCGTGTCCGGACGAAGATTTGGTCATCTTGAGTTTTTTACCGAAATCTTAAAATTGTACGCGATGTTTGGACTAGAGATGGCCACAAAACTTATACACATAATGCAATTGGTTTTGTGCCGATCGGGTATGTGAGCATCGTGATTTGGCCGTAGGAGTGCGGTGTGCTGCTGCTGAAATTTTTGCAACTTTCTTCACGGATCAGCAACTTCTCTTTAGTTTTTCACCCTGCTCTGGCATCGTCACGGGGCATACCAACTATGGAAACGCTCGTCTCGATGAGATGAACATGCTAACCAAATTTGAGCATGATCCGACTCGGATCGAGTGAGATATAGGCCCCGAAATTCACTGCTTGTGACTATGAAAGCAACCACCTTTAACGGTGTTTTGGTGCAGGGTAGCCACACGACAATAGTGTGTGGCCTACTCCTTTTCGGTATTTTACCCATAATTTTTTCTTGGAGTGCCCGATTAAGCTAAAACTTGACCCATAAGGGTTTCAACCATGTCGAATCCAATGGTGGTGGTCCCACAGCTATTTGACGCACCAAAAGTATATTTCTAGTTGCGGGGTCCATTTCAGGATGTTAGGGGCCAATTTTTCTGAAATTGTTTCTTTGTGTTCACTGCCTTAGACATGCCTGATCATAATGAAACTTGGCCGGTATCTTCTGGAGTGATGATGAAGATCTTGACTAATTCTGAGGAAATCTTGAGAATGTCAAAATTTCCACTTATTTTGTAGGCTTTATTGACCTGCTTCCTTCTTTATTCCGCATCAGGGCCCAAGTTGCGGAAAAATGAGTTCAAACACACACGTTCAATTTTGGTGATGACACTAAACACTACCCAAATCTGTCCAATCTGAATGACAACCTTAAAAGCTCTCCCCCTTCTTCTGTCCCCAACTCTTTTAGCCCTTCTTCTATTAACATGTCTCCTGCAGGTTCAGCACGTGAATGCCCAGTCTTTGAGGCTCTTGACGAAGAGCTGAAAAGTTGTAACACTAGCAGATGACATCGTAGGCAACTAAAAAAGACGATGGCCCAAGCAGCCGGCTTCTTGTCAGTCGCTGATGCCTTGCAGTCTAGAGCCAATGCAAAGCCTTCTCTCTCCATCGAAAAGCATCCCAAGAGGCGCAAAAATCATAAGGCCAAGAAACCTCAATGGCCCCTTGAGCTCGACTTCGAGCAAAGGATGAGAGAATCAAGAGGACAGAGTTTCTATTCTCGTGAGACATGCCACATGGTGTAGATGTTTGAAGCAATAACTATTGTACGTCATTTTTGACGTACCTCCATGAGCCCATTTGAATAAGGAGAGAGCCGGAGACAATCTGGCCTCGTTGGTTCACGGAACACCCGCAGGCTAGGATTATGCCGAAAAAAAAAGCCTCCAGTCGAGTGACCTGGGTGTGGTGCCCTTGCACCAAAGAAGGGGCCTCCATTGTAGCCCCATGATAGAGGCTGCAATAGGGCACCAGACCATTGCCATTGACCTCAGAACATCAAAACAACCCCGAGGAAAAAATTTGAGCTCAATCAGACCTCTCTAAAAGGGTCTATGCTCATGCAGCCTTACAATTCATGGGTTTTACCATAACGCGATGAGGCTTCACCAAATCAGTCCCGGAAATGGGAGTTGTGACAATGTTTTCCGTCAGCAACTTCTCCAACCCACGACGCCTTTCTCTGAAATCAGATCGAACTCAAATGTTGACATGTTCTAGATCTCGCCAGCCCCATCATTTTGACCTAAGGCACTCACTGTGGTGTTACCCAGAACCTCTATTACTCTAAAGAGGAAAGCAGTCGGAGAAACCAGGACCCTTAAAAGGTTCAGTAGGCTCTAGATTCAGTGAAGCACAACTCAAAATCCAAGCCATGGATTGACATGAGGAAGATTTCAAAAGAACCACCTTGCACAAAGCTACATTCTGGTATGAATCTTGTATTCAATCCCTTGTTCAATGAATTCAAGTCCTCAAGTCACCAAAGAAGTAAATCAAGTCACCTGCCGGAATCCCTTTTTTCAATAACCTTCCAAAATAGTCAAAGATGCAAATCTGCACCAAATCGGCCACAACTTGGGGCAAAATGACTACAACGACCTCCTCTTTTACTTGCAACCAGAGTCAGGAGCTAAAACGACACAAGTCAGAGATGCATCGACAAACAAAGTTCACAAAACTGGCTGGACATTCACCCTGGGGAAGAAGGCCACCACATCACGATTGAAGGGCATCAAAATGCTCATAATTGAAAGAAGAATGAAGATATGTTGCTGAAAAATCCTAAATGTTGCGACAAGTTGCAGGACCAGCTTCCAAGGTCTTCCCATGGCGGAGCAGCCAGCATGCAGGGACGTTCTTATCATTCAGACAAAAGATCATTGAGACATTTTAATCATTTGCGCCTAATTTTGGATTTGTTTTCAATTTATTTGATTGTAAATAAGCTTGGCTTTTGAGCGTTCACCCCTGTTTAGTGAATCTTCTATATAAGCAAGCTTAGCTCATTTGTAAAAGGGTCCAAAAAATCGCTCCAGAAGGTGCCCTTTTTGGAAGCTCCAATACCCCAAAGGCTGGGAAGAATTGAGGCTAGTTTATTCTTGTCTTGTCTTATTCTGTGAGCCCTTGGTCCATTCAGGAGAGGAGAGAGGAAGAGAGAGAAAACTTTGAGAAGGAGGGTACCACTGAGTGCTCGGTCCCGTGGACACCCCGGTCGCGTGGGTCATCCCACTTCTCTTGAGCCGAGTCATTCCCTCTCTCTCTCTCAACCCACTTCCGCACACGTTACCTTATCCGTACGGATGCCTGTGCCCCCTCGCGAGCCCACGGATGTGTGCTAACCTATGGGCCTCTGCCCTTGACTTCTACTCACACCCCCTTTAGCCACTAGCAAACCCCTCCTAGAGGGCATCTAGGGAGGATGGACATCAAGATCTTATCCCAATAGCACGAACAGAGTGAAAGGAGAGAGAGAGATTGAGAACCTGAGGAGAGCTCCCATCCAAACCGTGCTGACATGCAGCCGGAGGGCTTTGTAATTGCTCTAAGAGAGCCATCCACCTGGGTGCATCCCCGAACCCCCAAGCGGCGTAAGAGCGATTCGCACTCCAGTTGTAAAAATCTCTCTCACCGTCAGCTTCCTATCCGCAAGTAAGAGGTCTCATGCATCCACCGCTCACCGGATCTTCGCGGTTGTTTGAGAGAGGGTTTCCTCACCCCCACGCGAAGGGAAACCTGGACCCCACCGACATCAACAACCAATGCTGACCCGATCAGTCTCAGGTCTGCCACTCATCCCCTACGCTAACACACCGACTAACCCACCACTCCTTAAATTCCCGGGATCACCATTGGTCCCATATACCCAATCATCTCCGACACCTAAACCTCTGTCAATCCCCATTTTACTAAGACCTACCCCTATCACCCAATCTAGCCATCCCACACCAGACTTTGCTAGACCTGGCCAGTCGAAACCAAGTCTGGTGGCGCAATCTTTACCTACTCAACCCTTACAAACTCCCCAATCCGCACCGGTTGTACAGTAAGGACAACCAGTACCCCAAAACCAACCTTTACCATCCAAACTTACCTCTCAACCTTTTATACCACCCAATCCCGTGGCAGGTCTAGAAGTATACAGAAATGTTGATCATGAAAACAAGAATGATGTTGCGGTTGTATCTATGACCACCAAATCTCATGATCTTCCTCTCATGTCCCCTGAGTCAAGTTCTTCCCAGTTGACTCGTGGGATTCAAAATTCAATAAATCGATCATATGCACTCTCTCCCCTTGAAGTTGACCCCTCGTCAAACAGACAAGCAATAGAAGAGCCCACCACACACTATACCGTCAAAGCCCAAATTGAGGCGGAGATGTTAAGAGCGTGGGGACTCATAAGTTCTGAAGTCAGGGCATTCGAGGTCAATGAAGGATCCTATGAACCACCGACTGATGACGAAGTGGAAGTTCAAGAAGCCTCTAAATAATGGGAAGAAGGTGGACAAGCTACAGCTAACAATCTCGAAGAAATAAACTTGGGTGATGAGAATGACCCAAGGCCAACATTTATTTCCGCTAACATGTCGCCTGATGAAAAAGAGCATTATGTTTCCTTCTTGCAGGCAAATCGTGATGTCTTTGCCTAGCACTATCATGAGATGCCCCGGTCTCGATCCCTAGGTCGTAGTACATCGGCTCGGCATTGATCTATCCTTCAAACTTGTGAAGCAGAATCAAGAAGGTTTTGGCCTGACCTTGAAATGCAGATAGATGTTGAGGTTACTCAGCTCAAGGAGGCAGGTTTTATTCGGGAGGTCAAATACCCGAAATGGCTCACCAATGTTGTGTCAGTTAAAAAGAAGAACGGGAAAATCAGTGTCTGTACTGAATTCCGTGACTTGAACACTGCCTGTCTTAAGGACAACTTCCCATTGCCGTTCACATAAATGCTTATCGATTCCACAACCCATTGCCAGATTTTCTCCACCATGGATGGATATTCATGATACAATCAAATAAGGATGGTGCCAGAGAATGAGGAGGCCACTGCCTTCCTGACCCCAAGGGGGTCTTCTGCTACAAGGTGATACCATTTGGGTTGAAGAATGCAGGTGTCACTTATCAGCAAGCAATGATTACCATTTTTATAAATATGCTCCATGAAGAAGTAGAACGTTATGTGGACGATTTGGTGGTGAAATCCAAAGAGAAGGAGGATCACATGCGTGACCTTGAGAAGGTGTTTGAAAGACTTCACCTTCATTAGATCAAAATGTACCCCTTGAAATGCGCCTTTGGCGTACATTCAGGGAAATTCCTAAGGTTCATTGTTAGATATCGAGGATTGGAAATCGAGCATGTCAAGATCAAGACGATTCGAGCAATGCCACCCCCAACAATGCTCTGAGAACTTTGGTCCCTTCAAGGTCAGCATGCTTATATCCGAAGATTTATTTCCAATCTCTCAAGACGTTCTAAAATTTTTACACACCTATTGAAGGACTCTCCTTTCATATGGAACGAGGCATGTCAGGCCACCTTGGATGACATCAAGGAGTATTTGTTACATCCCCCAGTACTCTCCACACCAGTGTTAGGAAGGCCCCGCATTCTATATGTGACCCCACCCTCGATGAGTCGCTCAGTGTGCTCCTAACACAAAATAATGAGGGAGGGAAAGAAGTCGCTCTGTATTATCTCAGCCGTAGCATGAAAGGGGCTAAGAATAATTACCCACCAATCGAGAAGATGTGTCTAGATGTAATCTTTACGGTCTAAAAGCTTCGTCATTATCTCCTTGGGCATGAAGTGTAGCTCATCTCGAAAGCCAACCCCATCAAGTTCCTCATGATGCGCCCTTACCTTTCAGGACACTTGCCTAAATGGGCTTTATTTCTAATGGAGTTCGACATCAAGTACGTGCCACAAAAAAACTATCAAAGGTCAAGCCTTGGCTGACTTCTTGGCAGCACATCCCGTGCCGGCAGAATCTCCCTTGTCAAGTGACCTCCCTGATGAGGAAGTATTTTGCATAGAATCAGTTTATGGTTACAAGATGTACTTTGATAGGGTCTTTCAATTGGAACGAGGTGGTGCTAGAATAATATTCTTGACCCTGCATAATGGCGCCATTCCCTTATCCTTTTCTCTCGCAAAATCTGACTCGCATAGTGAGGCTGAGTATCAAGCCCTCATAATAAGGCTTGAGGTCCTTAAGTTTAAAACTAGAACAGTTAGCAATTTTTGGCTACCTCGAGCTGGTAATGTGGAAACTAAAAGGGATATATGTGTTGTAAAAAATTTTTCAGCACCATGGGTCCCCGATGCGGAATAAAGGGAGAAGCCGGTCAATAAAGACTAACGAACAGTAAAAAATTTGACAGTCTCAAAATGACCCTAGAACTGGTCAAGATCTTCATAAGGACTCCTAAAAGTCTCCTGCCAAGTTTCATCATAATCCAACATGTCTAAGGCAGTGCAGACTGAGAGACAGTTTTGGCAGAATCAGCCTCTCGCACCTTAAAATGGACTCCGACAACTAGATCTCTATTTTCGATGGGTCAAATTACTATGAGACCATCACCATTGGAGCTGGCATGACTGAAAACCCCTGTGGGTCAAATTTCATCTTAAACGGGGACTTCAAGAAGACGTTATAGGCAAAAGATCGAAACAAGATGAGCCACACACTATTCATGTGCGGCCACCATGCAACTAAACTCCAATAAAGGGACAATTATGAATAGTGACTTGCAATGCTTATATCTCCCTCATCCCAGATCGGATTACACTCAAACTTGTTAGAATGTGTTCGTCTCATTGAGACATGTGTTTCGATATGTGGCATGCCTCTTGACGACTCCTGACTGCAAAAATAGCTAGAGAGAAGTTGTCAATTCGTGAAGGAAGTTGCAGCAAAATCAACAGCGACACGCCTCACTCTAGCGGCCAAATCATGGCGCTCACGAGCCTGATTGATGTGAAACCAGTTGAATCGTGTGCATAAGGTCCATGACTAACAATGGTCCGAATCGCACGTATGATAAATAGTTAGATCTCGCATGTGAAGTCAATGAAATGACTGCAAATTCCGGCACCGGAATTCCAGATTCTGGCACCGAAATTCCAGATTCCGGCCAAAACTCAAAAGTTGTGAAATCTTCGTCCGAGCACAAAATCGAGCTATGTTTGTTGCCACACGATCATGGCAGCATGCTCAGTGTGATTCAGTGAAGAAATCATGAAAAAACAACAAGGAACGAGTACACTATCGATTTCAAGTTTGCAAGATTCATCCAAAATTCAATTCACATGATTGTGGCCTAAAAACATGGTCCATGACTTGAAGTTGGTATCAAATCAATCGCCATGCCGAGCCCTATAAGAAAACAATCATTTTTAGATCAAACAACACCAGAGCAACCCCGGATCATCCATGAAAGATCATGCAAGTTTTAGGGCAGTAGTAAGGACATTTTTGGAATTTTATAAATTGTTAGGAAGGGGCAAATCTATCATTTTGCACCCTATTTTCCTATTTTATTTAATTAAGTTAAATTTTAATTTCTAGAAATTAGGTTTAATTTTGATCATCCACCCATTTTTGGGAAAAACTCTATCTATACCACGTACTATCATTGTACACAAACCCTTCGCCAATGAGACTTTTGCTTAATAAAAAACTCTATTTTGTCGTATTGTTGGGTCACGTTTTGAGAGAGAGAGGTAGGAGAGAGAAACTTTTAGATCGGTACCCCTAGGCTTTTAGAGAGAGAAACTTTCTTCTTCCCTCTTTTCTTCTCGCTCTTCTTCTTGGTCTGGGCTTTTATCAAAGGCCATGCATGGCAGTGGCAGTGTTGTGCATGCCTCTTCCTTTCTTTCTTCTCCTGTGGTTTCACAAGTCACGCATGGCGATGGCAGCACCATGCGCGAGATTTTTTCTCCATCTTTTTGTCGATCTTTGTCTCTCGGCAAGGCTCGCAGACAGCGTTGCTCATCACTGTCCGCAGACATGTCTTCGACGTCTCAACGAGGAGCACAGACGGCGAAGCCTATTGCCACCCACAAGGGTCTTCCCTTATTGCACGCCTCTCACAGACGGCGATGCCTATCACTGCTCGAGAAGGGTCGCGACAACACCTATCACCTTCATGCGCTCGTTGCTTATCGTCGTTTGCAAGCCTCTTTTGTGCACTCGGTGCCTATCGCCATCCGCAGGTTTCTATAGCATCCCACGCCCATCGTCGTGTGCCTCAGAAGGAACTATCGTAATGCTCTTCACAAATGGCTATCGTCGTGCACTTCACAAAAGGCTATCGCCACCAGCGAAGGGGTCTGCTGCCTCCTCGTGTTGCCAATGGTGATGCCTAGCACCGCCCATAGTTCACTGCCTCCACTCTAACCGTGAGCAGTAGTGTCTGGCACCATCCAAGGACCGTGACACTGTTGCTCCACGGTTGTGAATGGCGATGCCTAAATGCTGTCGGGGCCCCGTCTCGTGCTTCCTATTCATTCTCTTCTCTTCTCACTTGACTGAGGGTAGACTTAGCCTAGCATTGCCATAGCGGTCTGGTTGTCGAGCAGTATTGTTGTCGTGTTAGTCTTGAGTACCATGCCCGTCTTATTGCCACACCAGATTAGAACAGTCATATCCGCCTCAATTTCGAATAGTATTGTCGTCGTGCTGGTCCTAGTACCATGCCCATCTTGCTACCATTCTAAGTCGGTCATTGTAAAGGTCCAACTATCATGCTAGTCTCGTCTCCTTACCGAGTTCTCTTTTCTTTTGTACCTTTATTCGAACCTTCCACTTCATCACCCTCACTTATGAATGTGCATTGCCCTAAGACAAGGGTGGGTCCTTCAGCCCACTTTTCTTGCAAGTTAACCATGATAATGTTGCACAGAAAACAAGGAGATTGTAGGTAAAAGGAGGCGATTCTGAACCAGCTAAAACAACTGGGGGGCTTTCCATTGTGATCTAAGAGGGTGCCCATGCGAGTCACCCTGAGTAAGTCAAGGACCCAAGTGAGGCTGATCCCCACCTCACGTTAAAATTCCTCTCTCACTAGTTGGACACCTGCCCTTGTTCTGTGAACAAGGTTCCTGAGAGAGTGACCTCAAGTCCCGCGTTTTTTCAACCCAAGACACATGTCACTCGATCACCTAGATCAGGGGAGGCGAGATCGAGGCACTTTACCAGCTTAGTGACTCCACTAGGGACTTATTACCTATTCGTCGATTCGTTCTTGTTTGATCAGTATCACCTTTTACTTTCTGTGTTACTTTCTATGGCACTTAGGTTATTCAACCCGCTCATATGAGTTGGGGATTTTCTCATCCCCACACTCGTGACTATCCTAGGAAAGCAAATTGCTCAAGCTCCCTTCCCTACACTCCTTCTGAGTCAGGACTCACAATCCGACTCCTATGTTCTTTCCTGGATTGGTGTGAGAAGGGACTTAAAGGTCCTTGACTCCCTGCTTTCTCACCCTGGTGGACCCTACACCATGGCCCCTTGCATTGGTAGCACATCTACTGTCACACACAACATGCGACTGGCAAGTCCCTTGCCAGTCATATTGTTGAGGTACATTGGAAGGCTGCCCTGTCCACTCTCGCGAAAGGCGAGCAAGTTGCCATCGCTCTTGAGGGTTGCCGTAAGGCAACCCCCAATACTCCTTCACCACTCCGAACCTCTATACCTAAAGGCTCGACATGCCGAGGCAGAGACCCTACGGCCTCCACCTCTCACACACACCTAAAGGCTCGTGGTCCATCCACTCGAGCCACACCTAGGGGCAACTTTCAGGCTGCCTTGAGCTCGCGTTTAAGGCTAGGCCTTATCAGGCGGAACCCTGCATGTACCAAGCACCTACATCCCATAGCTCGGGGCAGTGCCAGTTCTGTGTCAGCTCAAGCACACGAGGGCCGATCGCTCTGTCCTCCTTCTCAACACACACATCTTCACCCTATGAGAGATAGGCTCCCCGCCGGGTCCCTCACAGACACAAGCTCGAGGGTCTCGACCTCCTAAGGTCGAACCAGCTGACCGAGCTGGGCTGACCCCCAAGTCACCTAGATGGCTAACCCTAAAGGTGCACACGCACAAGCTTTGTAGGTTCCTCCTCGACCACGACTCAGGCGAAGTCATGAACCAGTCCCTTCTTCTTCAACTCTTCCTTCACAAGGCAAGCACCTCGAGACCTGGTACCCAAAGGTTTTCCCTAAGAGTACCATCTTGAGTCAATCCCCTCAGGTCTGGCCCAAGCAGCAGTCCTACAAAAGGGTCCCCCCCCCCCCCCGCCTCCCTGAGAATATAAATCAATATGACTTCTAGATCCAGCACCAAACTAAGGTGTACCCCTTCGAAAAGGAGTGGGTTCCTACGCTGCTTCGGTTACTGCTAGAGCAGAACATGATCCAGCTGCTAGAGGTCAAAGCCCCAGAGCTGACCAGGCAAGAGACACACGAGAGGTACTGCGCCTATCATCGAGGAGTAGGCCACCCCACTCAAGACTACTATACGCTCAGAGACATTATCGAAGCCCTCATTAACAAGGTTCAGATAAAGCTCAAAGAGTTAAAGAAAGCATTCGGGGCAATGGAGGCTGCCCAGGAAGAGTCAAAGAAAGCACCCGCTATCCTCCGTGCACTATTCTCCATAATGCTCGGAGAAGGACTCGTCACGCCGAAGCCAACAAGGCAGCCCAAGTTTCTGCCCTCAGGAACTGAGAACCTCTGGTGCTCTTATCACTTGATACGAGGTCACAACCTGAGCGGATGCACTAGCTTCCATGAGCTCTTGGCAAAGAAGATGCAGTAAGGCCAGGAAGTTCATGGTAACCCAGAAGGACATCCTCAAGTCCCTCTTCCACCAGTGCAAGAAGAACTCCCAACACGAGCCTAGAGAAGTGCTGAGCCAGATCCTCTGCAAGCCCTCTTCAAGGCAATGCTCCAACAAGGTCTCGACACTCCCAAGCCCGCCAGGCAACCTAAGCATCTTGTCCATGGTACGGAAAACCTAGGTGCCCATATCATCAAGTATAGGGCCACGAGCTGAAAGAATGCTCTATGTTTGAAGCTATAGTCCTAGAGAAAGTCCAGAAAGGCCACAGTGTTTGTGTCATCCCCTTAGAACGCTTCCAAGCCATCGCTCATGTTCAAGAGGAAGCCCCACTACAGGCCCCTTATGAGCATACACTAGACCCTTTAGAGCCCTCGACTTCTCAGCCTTGGGAAGTTTACCATGAGCGAAGTAGGCTCAAGTCCTAGAAATGTGAGGCAGTCCATCAAGCTAGGACTACTCACCAGCCCGATAGACTGACCAAACACCTCCTCATGGATCCAGAAGGGAATGAGCACCCAGGTCAGCCAGCCAAAGGAACCACATCCCTCAGCCACCAGTCGAGGAAGAATTTCTCGGGCCTCATCCCCCACTGCCAACCTTACGAGACTTCATCCCAAGCATAGCTCGCCATATCCCATCGTCTGATCACGTGGACATCCCTGAATTTCAACTGCTCGGGACTCGTCCAATATGGGTGACAATGCTAAAAGCACCCCCTAACGGTCAGAGCCGGGGCAAGACCTAAAATACTCCCTGCACACCTCCAATTCTGGCGACGACATAAAAAGCTGCCCAAAACATGCTAACTCTTCTTCTCCTTCATTTCTTCCACAGGTGCAGCTCGACGGTGCCCAGACTTCAACGCTCTAAACAGAGAGCTCAGAGGCATCAGCCTCAGTAGGTCACAACAGAAGCATCAAAGAAAGATGTTGGCCCAGGTGGCTAGATTCTTGATAGTTGTTGATGCCCTAGCCCGAGCTGACGCCGAACCATCTTCAAGCTCCTATTCCAAAGAGGCCTCCCATATGGTGCAGATCTTGGAAGTACCATCCAGCATGGGGCAAATGAGCGTTAGATCGGGGAAGAAGCTACAACCCACACCTCAAAAGCTCAAGGTCCTCAAGTTTTCTGATCCTTCATTTTTTCCTAAGCCTCAACCTCAAACCTCTACATCCTTAATACAAATCCCTATTACTTCCCCATCAACACAGACCACACCGGTTGAACAACAAAGTCGGTCAATGTCACAAACCAAAATTCAACTAAAACCTACTCCTAAACCTACCCTACCACCTACACCAGTGATTGGATCAGGAACACAGAAGACTAATGAGGATAAGGTGAAATATGACGTAATTGGGCATTTGAGAAAGCTTCTAGACCTTTTAAGTATCTATGATGCCCTTCTGTTGTCTATAGACTATCGTATGGCCTTGGTTAAAGATCTTTCTAACCTAGAGGTGTACAAGACTGAAGTGGAGCCTATTGAGGTTGATCCAGCCATCCTGAGTGGGTGTTTGACAAACTCCTTTTCCGAAGATGACCTTTAGTTGGGAGGAAAATTTCACAATCGTCCCCTCTTCGTGAATGGTGAACTACATGCCTACCCTATCAAATGCTGGATGGAGGGTTAGCAGTCAACCTGATCCTAAGAAAGATCCTCACTCGATTGGGATTAGGATCTGATGACCTCACTCCCACCCACATTACCGTGCAAGGGTTCAATCAATCAAGAGAAAAGCTAGCTCGGACAGTTAGTCTTCACCTCAAGAAGATTGGTGACCTCAACGATTATACCCAGGTTCATGTAATCGACACTGATACATCTTACAATGTCCTCCTCGGCTGCCCTTAGCTTCACGATCGAGGTAGTTCCTTCCACGCTCCACCAATGCTTCAAATACAGTCGAGATGGGAGACAACACATGGTCTATGCTGATAATAGATTGTTCCCTGTAGCCGAGACTCACTATGCTGATGCTAAGTACTATTTCACAGACCTTTCAGCACTAGAAAAGTCAAAAGATGATGACTAGAAGCCTGTGAGAGAGACATGACCCTTGTCTCATGATGATGTTGAAGATCTGGGGCGAATAATTCTGGACATGTTCAAAGAGGAGGAAAGACAAGGCAAGATCCTCCCTTTGACTCTTATCTACCCAAGTATACCTTACCACCTCCCAGAGGTCTCGGTGCCCCCTCCCGAAGATGAAGTTTCCCCCTCTACTTCTAATTCACCAGAACAAAATGATGAGGTAGAAGCAACTCCTAAGACTGAAGAAGCCCTAGTGGTGGACGTTTCAGCACCGAGAGTCACCTATACACCAGACCAGCAAAAGGTCATATATGTCCCCTTTACTCTTTTAGAAGCAGAAGTGGCATGCAAACCACCAAGGAAGGTACTCCTGATCTTGTCCTCCTTGAGCAGGATATCACTAGCAGCCAAAAGGAGGTCTTACACCTCTCAGAGGCTCTCGAAGAAGTACAGGTACACAAGACTCAGCCCTTCCGGCTCTTAGAAACAAGACCCCATGGTAGAGCTAAGAAGTGAGGTTCGTAGCCTCCATAGTCAACTAGAGGTAATGAGAATCGCTTCAAAGCAGTTGAAGCAGTTTGTCCCTGAGACTAAGACCTATGACAAGATCAAAAGCATTGCACCTCGAATTGAAGCTAAGGCCCCCTAAATTGGAGTGTTTACAGAAAACATGCTCACCAAATCATGAGAACCATGAATTATGAGCCCTATCCAATCAAACGCTAAGGGGTGAGGAAGCAATTGCTCCCCCGTTCGAGGTCATTGGAGCTACGACAAGCTGTCAAAACATGAAGCAAGGAGTGGGCTATCCTTCTTCGTCTCACACTATGAAAGGGCAGAAGTAATAAAGCAGAAAGAAAAGGAGGAATAAAAAAGCCATGCACCACACTAAAGCAAAAGAAAGAATTTTATTCATAAAGCAAGAGAATATCGCAAGTAATGACATACAAAGAAAGTAAAAGGCAAAGAGGGGCATTTTATTTCTATTGCCCAATGTTTGTGTACAATGAATGAAGAAGATCGCTCAGTTCTCTAGACTAAGCCTATAGTAGTTATGTTGTGTCCATTTGATTCCATCCTTCATAGCCGCCGCTTGGAGAAAGGCAAGCTTTCTAACCAAAGGAGGATATTCCCCACGCACCAACTGAGGAGAAAACAGGTCTTTTTTTCCTCACGGGCCGTAGTAAGCAAGAATCGCCATGTCATCCTCATTTTCAAAACATGTGATTTCTTTAAATATCGAAGGAATCTTTGAAGGAAAAATCTCAAAATCTGGGTGAACGACCTAATGCATGAGAAAATTGGTTTTAAGATTACCCGAGTGTGCCTTCACAGAATCTGTGACAGTCAACGGCTTAGGGAAGAACTTAAGTAAGGGCCTGATAAAGGGATATTTCTCAATAGAAGATGATTCTTCTAAATCTAGAACTGCCCTAGCCTATTGAGCTACTTCAGTCACTTTCGTTTTGAACAAGTCTGCGAAGGTAACATTGAAGTCTAGGAGGTTGTCCATCAGCCTCTTCATCAAAAATGGGACATGATCAACTCGAAGAAAGAAGCCCGACTGAAAACTTGATAAGAGGCTCTAAGAAGGTCTCGTCCATTGTCTGCAAAAACAATACGACAATTGAGCTTGATAACTTTCGCAGGGAAAGGCATCACGAAGTAAGATACGACAAAGCCTCCACGAATTCACCAAACGAGAGGATGAATAACTTGTCCTTAGAAGGAAGTGACTACAAAAGCAAAACTTGTGATAGGTTCCCTTCGAGCAGAAATTTCAATGCCCCTTATCAAAGAAGCAAGAGAAAATGCTCAGTTGCCCATTACTATCAAGTCGCACAGACTAGAATCACCCGGAGAAGGTAGTGGTGTGCCACCACTCCTAGGAACAAGAGGTTGAGATGTGGGATGCGCTTCATTAGGTTCAATTACCATCAATCCTCCCCTATTTGTGTCCTCAGAAACCTTTTTCAAAGGGACTGGCATTTTGGAAGCTTTCGAGGCCCTAGCTGGCTGCCAAGAAGACATTCATTAAAGAGGGTGTATCCAACCACTGTCACCATCTCACAACAAAGGGGCTATCTCCGTCTGCAGAAGTAAATCAGAAGCTCCGCATAAAGACCAAGACGAAGAGTGGGGTAACGTCGTCTGTGTCGAATACTTGTGCTCCAGCTGTTTGCACGCATCGCACGTGCGGCACACCACGTCCCATGAAATCTGGGCACACCACCTGACACGCGCGGCGTGGCCTGTCACCGCGTATGAGGAGGGTGACCATTTTTCGTCCCACTGCCCTTCACCTCCTCGACCGTTACGGCCTCACAACGCCTTGGGTTCTCACCGGTGTTTGCCCTCTTCACCGGGAACTCACTCCTACTCGCCGAGAAACCTTTCCACTAATGATCGAAGTTAGCGAAAAGCTGCTCGGAGTTCCTTGAAAGCTCCCCTGTGACCCTGAGGGTTTCCCTTCTCTCTTCTTTGCACTTCTGCAGTTCGCCACAACTCACTGAAATTTCACTGTGTTTCTAGTGAGTCCACTGCTGCTCCTCCTTCTTCTTTCCTGATAACCAGAGGACCGTCAAAACCCCCTGACCCTTCTGCAATCTGCCAGCAACTGCTGAACTACCAGAAAAGCACTAGAACTCCTGTAGAGCACCATTGCGACTCTTGTAATTTCACCAGAAAAGTCTTGGTGAAACTCTGTGTAGCCTCAGTTCATTGCTTTGAAAGCCTTGGCACTCTCTAAAAACATTCGTAAGCACGCTACGAAGGCCCATGAACTGCTCAAGCTCGTTAGAAAACTCTTGAAGGCCTGTATGCTGCGAGTGTTGGCCAGGAAACTCTTGTCGGGAGTCTCTTGATGGAAGGTTCAGCTCTCTCTCTCTTTAAAAAAAAAAAAACTCTCTTCAACTGTTTTACCTTTCGGTAAAATAGTAAAATGTGTTTTTCCCCCTTTTATACTCAGGACTGCCACAAATTGCCCCTTACAAATTCAAAATGAGCTCTAGTCCTCACCTTCAGACGAAAATAAGACCAGGCTGGGGCGGTCAAGCCCGAGACCCAAAAGTTATCATCGTGCACTTCGCCAAGGAGCTATTGTCGTGCACTTTGCCAAGGAACTCTCGTTGCGCTTCATGAGGACTTAACGTCGCTCGTGCCTCACCAAAACTCCATTGTCGTACACTTTACCAGAAGGAGTCACATGCGCATCACCCAAAAGCCATCACTGTGCGCATTACCAGAAAGTATCGCCGCGTGTGCTTTACAAGGGCCTAACGCTATGTGCCCTTCATCAAGGGGCTAATGCCACATGCGTCATCGAAAGCTTAGTGTCGTGCGCATGCTATGACACTCCCATCTGGACCATCGTTCTGCATCCTCAAGAAGTTCTTTCCATGCGCCATTGTCTCGCTCTTCAGAGTCAATTTTTCAGTTACGACTCCAGTTCCCAGGGAGTCACATTCCCTTACCATAGTCTAGTTGGACGACCTTAAACTGCAGGGTCCAAGCTACAAAACCTTAAACTGTAGCGCATGTCCCTGTCGCAAGATGATGAACGGCGCGACAAATAGTCCATACACATGACTCTAAACTGTGAAATGGGCGCACCTCTTCGCCAGGTGTATTCCATCAACATCCCCAGTGGAATTAGGTGTATTCCATCAACATCCCTAGTGGAGCTAGGCATATTTCATCAACATACCCAATGGAGTTAGGTGTATCCAAAAGAAAACGTCGCCTTACCCCTTCAATCCCCGATGGGTCTGTTTCACACCAACATCCCTAGTAAGAGTCACATCCGTACCACAACCCATTATCTCCATAGAGTCAATCTTATCTTTTCAACTCCCAGTGGGTTGCATCTGTGCTCTGGCCTGTCATCCTCAGCAGAGTTAAATCCATGCCATTACTCATTATCCCCGGGGAGTCACACTTGCTGCCTATATCCCTGGTGAAGTTCACCTCTGTTTTCCACTCCTTGTAGGGCCACCATCTTCATCTAAAGCTCTCGACATGTGTATAGCCTTAACTGTTTTATCCCTAGAGAGTCTGATTGCTATATACAAGCCTATCCCCCCATGAAGCTTCACCTACATGGAGACCCACACAACGGTCTGTGCTGCATGACCTTAAACTGCACAGCTTTGGTCTAGGTGTATGACCCTAAAATTGCATGGTCTAAACTATATGACCTTAAACTGATGAGTAAAAATGATGACCTAGTCCTAGCTGCATGACTTTAAACTGCATAGCCACAGTCTAAACTCTATGACCATAAACCATAGTCTACATCTTAGCTGCATGACATTAAAAGGCTTAGCACCATGGTCCAAACTATATGACCTTAAATCGTAGCAGAGGTCTAGTTGCACGACCTTAAACTGCATGGTCCTAGTTGCATGACCTTAAGCTGCATGACCACGATCCAAGCTATATGACCTTAAACCATAGTGCATGTCCTAGTGGCTTGACGTTAAACTTCTTTGCCCAGGTTCAGGAGGCATGACCTTAAAGGTCCCCCCCCACATACACGCACATGCCCTTTACGTGCATCTTCACATACACCTTCCCTAACCGACCCATTCATGTGCCACCTTCACTACTTCCCCAGTGAACCCATTCACCTAATTACCATCATCCATCATTCCTCAGTGAGTTTAACCCATGCTCACAAAACGGAGAACCATTCCACTATCCATACTCGTCGTCAGCTAGTGGGTCACTACTTTTCACCCACTATTCATACATCATCCATCTTTCATAGGTAGCCTCGTGTCATCTCCCCAAATTGAGTCAAAACCACCACCACACTCACTCTATGGCTTCCAAAGACTGCCATTCATCACCACTATGGTCTAGCTGTATGACCCTAAGCTATAGTGCATGTCTTGGTCGTATGATGATAAAAGGCTTCGCACAGGTACTGAAGGCATGACCGTAAATACATCGTGGTATATACCTGGACAAGGAACACCATGAGTAAAAATGATGGACGGGCATGGTCACGAAGCCATGAGTAAAATAGTTCCGTAAAAACAAAAATTGAGCACGGTGAAAACCCCAAAAAGGCATCATGAGCATAAACAGATGAAAAGGGTGGACATATCGGAAAGGTCAAGGGTAAAAGAGCTCGAAAATCAAGAAAGTTGGTGAAAATTGTCTCTATGGCGCCACTTCCCCAGTCCAGGTGAAAACCCACAAAGGGCGCTTGGACCAAGAAAAAACAGGTTGACGCAACATCACAGCCTCAACCGGCACCTAATTGCCAAATAGGCACAAATTATAGCTAATGAGATCCACACAAAATCCTCGACTGGCAACATCCAATCACAACACAAAATGGCTCACCTTGGAGTGAGAACCTCACAAGATCTCCCAAACAACAAGAACAAGAAAATCATGACAAACCAAAGACTTCGAGGCAAGAAACTGACAAAGCCGAGGACCAGAGACATCAGGGTGATGCCTCACCAAAATCCCCCCTAGCCGACAGGCCCAGACCTTTGAGATAGGCCAAAAAAAAGGCCCTTGACGGGATCCAGTAGATGGGGCTCACAGAGGTACCCTGATTATCAAAAGCAAACTTGGTGTAGCAGCAAACAAATGCCGACCAAAGGCTCTTTGGCTATCAATCCAATAGTTCCCTAAAGCATGGCACCTGGCCTCCAGATAAGCTCGATTCTAACCAACGAGGTCCCACAAAAATCCTCAGCTGTCAGAATCACAAATAGTCCCTTGGGGGTGACGACTTCCACAAATCACTCAAATTCTCTTCTCCCCCTAAAGTCTCAATAGATGGATCAGTACATTGCATCTAAACGTTTGAGCATCCTAGTTACAACATTGCGAGAATCTCCTTGGTGTTCACGTAGTCATGTGGCTAGGAAGAAAAAAGAAATAAAGCCAGAGGAAATTTTTAGAATGCTTTTCCTTCTCGCTTTTCTCGAAGCACAACATTCAGTGGGGCATAATTTTGGAAGACATTTTTCAGTACCATGGGTCCCCGATGCGAAATAAAGGGGGAAGCCAGTCAATAAAGCCTAATGAATAGTGGAAATTTTGACAGTCTCAAAATGACCCCATAAATGGTTAATATATTCATAAAGGCTTCTAAAAGTCTCTTGCCAAGTTCATCACAGTCCGACATGTCTAAGGCAGTGCAGACTGAGAGATAGTTTCGGCAGAATCAGCCTCTAGCACCCTGAAATGGACCTACAACTAGAGCTCTATTTCGGTGCCTCAAATTGATATGGGACCACCGCCATTGGAGCTGACACAGTTGAAATTCCCCATGGGTCAAATTTCAGCACAAACGGGCACTCTCGGAAGAAGTTATAGGTGAAAGATTGAAACAGGAGGAGCCACACAAATGTGTCTTCGATGTCTCAACGAGGAGCACAGACAACGAGGAGCAGTAGTGTCTAGCGCCGTCCAAGGGCCATGACACTGTTGCTCAATGGCTGTGAATGGCGATGCCTAATTGAGGCCCCGTCTCTTTGCCATCTCGCGCTTCCTCCTCATTCTCTTCTCTTCTCACTTGATTGAGGGTGGACTCGGTCTAGCATTACCATAGCAGTCTGGCTATCGAGCAGTATTGCGGTCGTGCTGGTCCTAAGTACCATGCTCGTCTTGCTGCCACACCATATTAAGACAGTCATATCGACCTCAGTTTCGAGTAGTATTTCCGTCGCACTGGTCCTAGTACCATGCCTGCCTTGCTACCACTCCGAGTCGGTCATTGTACTGGTCCAGCTATCATACTAGTCTCATCCCATTACTGATTTCTCTTCTCTTTTCTACCTTTATTCGAATCTTCCACTTCATCACCCTCACTTATGAATGTGCATTTCCCTAAGAAAAGGGTTGGTCCTTCAGCCCACATGTCTTTCAAGTTAACCATGATAATGTTGTGCAGAAAACAGGGACATTGTTGGTCAAGGGAGGCGATTCCGAACCAGGGCTTTCCGTCGTGATCTAAGAGGGCACCCGCGTGAGTCAGTCGGGGTAAGTCACGAACCCAGGTGAGGTTGGTCCCACCTCATGTTAAAATTCCTTTCTCACTAGTTGGACACCTGTACTTGTTTGGTGAACGAGGTTTCCGAGAGAGTGATTTCAAGTCCCGAGTTTTTTCAGCCCAAGACATGTGTCACCCGATCACGTAGATCCGGGGAGGCAAGATCGAGGCACCTAACCAATATGATGTGAGGAAAGATAGTCTTAAGCCCTATCATGACACTGTGAAAACTTTGATAATGAACCTTATTAACTTCTCCTTAGGGCATATTCCCAGAAGGTTAAACTCCCTGACCGATGCCCTTGCTAAGGTCGATGCCACTATTCAAATCTCCTTGAAGAACCCATGCCTATATGGGTAGCAGAGTGGAGGCACATTGAGCTGATTGGAGAGTTAGATGGGGATGATGAAAGGAATATTTTACCAGAATGCACTCCTCCCTGCTAAAGATGCTCTAGAAGCTGAAAAGAAGGCGAAGCAGGGCCGAGACGATAAGTCTAAAAGACAAGAGGAAGAGATCTTTGATCCAATAGGTGCTGAGGTTGAACAAGTTGACGATTGGATGGAACCAATAATCAACTTTCTCAAACACGGTCGACTACCAGAGGATTGCATTGAGCGCAACAATATACGAAGATTGGCCACCAAGTACACTTTTCTTAATGGAGATGTTCTCTTCCGACGGTCCTTCGATGCCATCCTTCTCCGAGGTATCGACACAAAAGGGGCAAAACAAGTACTTGAAGAAGTGCATGCCGGGATATGTGGCTTTCATCAGTCTGATCTTAAGCTCTATGAACGGATATACAGATTGGGCTATTATTGGCCATCAATGGTTACAGATTCGTTATCCTATGACCAAGAGGTGCTAAGTGTGGCAGATACATTCAAACTTCATTCATAAGCCACTAGAGTCTCTGCATCCTATGGTGATGTCATGTCCTTTTTCACAATGGGGTATGGATATTGTCAGACCCATCTTCCTCAGCATTGGGTCATACCTTCATCTTGACTACTATAGATTACTTCTCCAAATGGGCTTAAGTGGTCCCTCTCAAATTTCCCCAGAGAATCAGTAGCCAATTTTGTGTGACATCACGTCATTTATCGCTTTGGTATGCCTGATCAGATCATATCAGACAATGGACCCTAGTTCAGGAGCCAACATATTGACCACTAAGCTAACCAATTTGGCTTTGAGTGGAAGTACTTTACTATGTACCATCCTCGAGCAAATGGTTTAGCCGAAGCCTTCAACAAAACCCTTTACAGCATTCTAAGGAAGTCAGTGTTAAAAATTGGCACGAGAAACTTCCTGAGGCTTTATGGGCTTATCGTACCACAATTCAGAGTGCTACCGATTCTACTCCCTATTCTTTGGTCTATGAAAGTGAAGCGGTATTACCTCGCGAGATCCAACTCCCATCGCTTCACATCACCGTACATCATGATATGACAAAAGATGAGCAAGTCAAGCTTCATTATCAAGAATTGGATGCACTAGATGAGAAGAGACTAGAGACTCAGCAGAAGCTCGAGCTCCATCAAGGGAGGATGAAGAGGGCTTTTGACAAGTCAATCAAAGTCCGTTCATTCGCTCGTGGTGATTTGTTTCTAGTGGTGAAAAGGCCGATCGTCATGCATGGGCATCGTAAAGGAAAGTTTGAACCAAAGTGGGAAGGTCCTTATGTAATAAAAAGGTGTCCCCAAATGGAGCCTATATATTGATTCATTCTGATGGGAAGGATGTGATGCCCTCTATCAATGGACATTACCTAAAAAGGTATTACTCGTGATCCTTACGGTCTTGGAGGTCTCGAAGGTAAGACCTTAAACATACCTTCAAGCTTGAGGCATGACTCTGAAAGGAAAAGAGAGTGTGATAGGCCTACTACATTCATAAGAAACATGGGAGATAAGTAGTGCAAACAAGCCAAAATTTTTATTAAGAGAACCTGCAAGTTACAGATATAATTTTTCATTACAAGTGTGAAAAATCAAAATTCAATTCTTGCATCTGAGGAAAAGAGGAGCGGTTGACCATCAGCGTTGCTATTGCACCTGAGGAAAAGAGGAGCGGTTGACCATCAACGTTGCTCTTACACCTGAGGAAAAGAGGAGTGGTTGACCATTAGCTTTGCTCTTGCATCTGAGGAAAGGAAGAGCAGTTGACTATCAGTGTTGCTCCTGCATCTGAGGAAAAGAGACCAGTGGATCGCTAGTGTTGCTTCGGCATCAGAGGAACAGAGAAGGGTTTTAGATCGAGTATACAAAGTAGACTTCTCTAGCAAGGAACACGCTTATAAGGGAGAACATGCCTTGTTCGCAATGAGTTCCCTTCCACAGAACAACATGGAGTTCACAATTGTGCTTGAGGCCTTAGCTTCCAAACTAGATGGGATTCCCTCTGATTGAGTCGCCATCAATGAAGTTACCATTTCTAAAGTTTCCTACCCTCGGAAAGCTCTTCGTCAAAGAAATGCTCTCAGAAATTCTTGCCAACCAATATGATGCTGCCCCTTTTGAGTGACGGTCCAAACTGTCGAGCTTACTAAGCTAAGTGCATATTCACTGTCTAGCACGCTAAGCTGCCGTGCAAGAACACTAAGCTGCCGTGCGTATTCACTATCGAGCACAGAAGCCATCGTGTGTATTCACTGCCGAGCACGAAAGCCATCATGCGCGCTTCCTGTCACTCATGCTCACTGACAAATGCTCGTAGTCGTGCATGACTGTTGTTGTGCATGACCACTCTCGTGCACGAAAACTTCCGTGTACGACCATTGCTGAGCACGTTTACTGCCGCGCATGATTAGCGACCGTGAACAAACACTTGATGAGTGTGGGCGCTCGCCATGTGTATTTGCATGATGCTTTGGTTACCCGATGACCTTTCAGTTGTCTGTGACCCGTCAGCTCCCAGTTACCCTTTAGTTGCCTGTAACTCCTCAGCTCCCTACCCCCTTTTGGTTGTCGGTGACCCCTCAGCTGTCTGTCATCCGTCGACTGCCTTGCGACCTTTCGGCTGCCTGTGACCCTTTAGTCACTCCCGAAAACTTGCAACCATTCTATTTCTCTTACCCGAACTTCCCATACGAATGCCAAAAAACCTCCCAGCGCACTGTCAAACCCTCCCTTCTTCATCTCAGAATTGCCCTATCGTCGAAAAACCACTGACTGTCTGTCGAAAAGTCTGCACAAGAATTCCTCACCTCACCAAAGTCCCCCGGCATTTCCTTGTCACCAAATATATATATATATATATATATATATATATATATATATATATATATATATATATATATATATATATATATATATATATATATATATATATATATATATATATATATATATATATATATATATATATATATATATATATATATATATATATATATGTATATCATGGCCCACTACCGAGAACTCCCTCCTTCTCGGTGTTGCCCTATCGTCGGAAAGCCACCAACAGCCCTCCAGAAAACCTCCCCGATTCACTGCCAAGACTTCCCTCCTACTCTTGGTGCCTCACTATTGCCAGAAAACCATTGAGAAGTCTTCGCTAAACTTCTCACCGAAGCCTCCTCCTTCACAAAACCTACCAAAAAACTCACCCCTTAACGAAAAATCCCTGCAAAATCTCCTTGGAAACCCTTTGCCACCCTCGAAGCCCTTAGCGTTTTACCTTTCATAAAATAGTAAAAGGGGTTTTCACCACTTTTATAGTTAGGGCTTACCAAAAGTGCCCCCAGTAAAGTTGAAATGATAGACTGATCCAAGAGGCCAAACTTCGATAGACCAGGCCGAGTCGGGTCTAGGCCCGAGCTCAAAGCCCAGCATGTCACTGCCGAGCACGTTCCCTTGTCACCTGTTGCTACCAAGTGTGTTCATGTTGTCGTCGAATGCAAATTAGTGCTGCTGAGCACGTTCATGTTTCTGCCCAGGGCAAATGGTTGCTGCTGAGCGCATTCCCTCTCCAAATGCTGTCGCTAAGTGTGATCTTTCGTCGCATGAGCTGAACAACACATTCCCCCAGTCAAGTGCTACCGAGCATGTTCCCTCTACAGCCGTGTACGCATCACTGCCACATGCACTTTGTTGACGAACACACTTGACCATCATGTGTTGTTGCCATGCGCATTTTCCATTGCCAAGTGCAACCCTTTTGACCACTCCACCCATGTCTTTTGCATGTGCCTCCACGCATGCCTTCCCTAGCCGGCCTATTCATGTGCGCATCGACAAGGTTCAATCCTCAGCATCTGGCTATCCCCATTAGACCCATATTCATCCCCTAATCTTTTATCCCCAGGGACTCATACCCAATTCTTAATCCCCAGTAAGCCTGCTTCCACCTACCATCCCTCACTGAGCCACCATCACCATCTGAACCCACTGCCCATAAATGGTCTAAGCCATTTCATCTCCAGTGAATCAGACCACCATTCATAAACCCATTTTTCATGGAGTCTCATCCATTTCATATCTTCTAGTGAGTCCACCCCACATTTTGCAACCCACATACATGGCGACTCACAACAGTCCAGTTGCATGACCCTAAACTATAGCACTCATCCTAGCAGCATGACGTTAAACTTTTTTTTTTAGCACTCGTTCTAGTCGCATGACGTTAAACTGCTTTGCCCAATGGTTCAGTTGCATGACCCTAAACTGTAGCACTCGTCCTGGCCACATGACGTTAAACTGCTATGCTCAATGGTCCAGATGTATGACCCCAAGCTGTAGCACATGTCCTGGCCGCATGACATTGAACTACTTCGCACAACAGTCCAGCTGTATGACCCTAAACTATAGTGCACGTCTTGGCCGCATGACGCTAAACTGCTTTGCCCAGGTCCTGGTGGGAATGACCTTCAATATGCCTCCATACACATTTTTACCACCTCCATTGCCTCTCCAAAGAGTCTATCTCCATTATCCTCGCCACCTTCCCCAGTGAGTCGAACCCATGCTCACGAAACCATAGTGAGGCATTCCATCATCCGCACTCACCGTCAGCTAGCGGGTCACCCCTTTATCCACCTTCCATCCAAACACAATCCATCATTCACATAAAGTCTCATGCCATCACCCCAAAATGAGTCAAACCACCACCATACTCACCCTGTGGCCACCACAAATGGTCATCCATCTCCGTTACGATCCTACTATATGACCTTAAACTATAGTGCACGTCCTGACCGCATGACGTTATACTGCTTTGCTCAAGTCCTAGAAGCATGACCTGAAACATGCCCCCATAAAAACAAAAAAATAGGAATGGTGTAAACCCAAAAATGGGAATGGCAAGAGTAAAAATGACGGACGGGCATGGTCACAAAACCATGAGTAAGAGTGTTCTGTAAATAAAAACTGGGCACAATGAAAACCTGAAAAGGCATTGTGAGTAAAAATGGAAAGAAAGGCAAACATGGTCGTCAGGTCATGGGAAAAAGAGCCTAAATAAAAAGGACGTTGGTGAAAACCATCTCTACGGCACTGCTTCCCCTGTCCAATAAAAAACTCGAAAGGGTGCTCGAACCAATAAGTAGGATGATGCAGTGTCCACCTCCACAAGCCGCTTCAGCCAGCATTTCAAAAATTCTTGGTAGCTAAATATCCTGTTATCGAGACCCAAAAAATAAAAAAATCATTCAACCATACGTCTAATGGGGTGTAGATGTTAAAATCATCCCTCTAGATCCCACACAAGTAAGCAACTGTCAAATCAGGTCAATACCTGCCCACAGCAATCAGGGTGAAGCGAACCGAGGCTGCCTCGCTAAAATCCCTCCTTCATCGGACCAAACAATCGTTGGGCTCGGCAAAACGGGACCCACAGAGGTTCCCTGCTTGTCAAAGCAAACCTGGTGTAGCAGCAAACAATGCCACCAATAAGTCCAATGAGGGTGAAGACTTTAAAAGCATCTTATACATCTGACATGAGTGAGGCCTTAAAACTCATCCCTTAAAAGTCTCCGCATCTAGGGTAAGCCAACAAAAACCCTCAACCGTCTTGAAGCGCCTTGGTCACCCCTACGGCAAGCAGCTTTGCACAAATATCCCTTTGACGTTCTTGTGATCCGGTGATCAGGAAGAAAATTGAAGTTGGGGGAACAATTTTGTTCTGAATGTTGTACTTTCACTTCTCTCGAAGCATAACATTCAGCAAGGAAAGCTGTTTGAGGTTATTTTCCATTACTTGTATCCCCGGTGCGAATAAGGAAAGAGTAGTTCGTGACCTAGGCCCACAGGTACCGAAATGCTTGTCGACTACGAAAGCCATAAGACAATAAGCACTGATATGAAGTGAAATTTCCAATAGTCTCATAATGGCCCAAGCAAGCGTAATAACATGGCTAAGGGTCTCTTAAAAATATCTGCCAAGTTTTGTAGCAATCCGACGAGTTTTAGGCAGTGTAAACATCAAAACAATTTCAGGAAATCTTGCCTCTATCATGCTAAAAATGCGCTTTGAACTACAACACCATTATCAAAGTGTTAAATGGTCTCCATACCATAAGCATTGGATTCAAAACAGTCAAAAACCCTTGGGTATCAATTTTCGATGCGTTTGGATGCTTTTGGAGCAAGTTATGGCCAAATTATCCAAAATATGTAGGTTGTACACAATTATGATGCACCCTCGGCCAACCAGTTTCCATTAATGGAAACTGTACATCATCAATTCGGGGGGAAATGTTATAAGGTCATATCTTCTTCATCCCAGGTCAAATCGAGCCCAAATTTTGAGAGCACGTTCGTGTTATCGACCCGGTCGATTTGATATACGATACGCATAGTGGCATGGCCCGAGCCAGGAGAAATGGAAGAGAGAGGTTCACCGGAAAACTCAAAAGTTGCAGGGAAATTCCAGCCACACGTCCCTCTGATCAAACTCCTATATCACAGCGCTCGCACGTCGGATCGACCTCAAACCAAATTTACTACGAGCACAAGGTCAGAGGCTTCATCTGAACTGAACTTCGCATGTGATGGAAGGCCGAATTTGACACATGATGAGTCTGAAGTTGCTATAATTCTGACCACGAAATCCAAACTCTGGCCAAAGTTTCCCAATTTGTAAAACTGTCATCCGGGTATCAAATCGAGTCATTCTTTTTGCAGAACAATCATATGACTTCGTCGTCATGCTACAAAGAAGAAATCAGCGAAAGATACAAAGAAATACGTTGAATCTTGAAATCAAGATTACACGTTTCCATGTTTTTGCCACGTCGTGCTCATGGTTCGAAACTCATATCCACGACTCGAAATTGATACCAAAATGATCGTCTTCTCAAGCTCATTAAGAAAACAATAATCTTTTGATCGAATGGTGATCGAAAAAGCCTTGAATCAGCCATAGAAAGTTTACATCATTGAACGACCATGGCAGGGATTGATTTGTAATTACTCAGATTGTTGGTGCAGGGGCAAAATCATCATTTTGCCCCATTTCCTTAGATTTTCTTTAATTATTTTAATACCTAATTTTCATCAATTAGGTCAAGTTTTCTTCATCCACCCATGTTTGGGCACCATTTGTATATAAGGAACGTATCATCTCATTGTAAGGACACCCCCTATTAGATGAAAAAAACTTGTTTTTTCTTGAATAATGGGTCACGACTTGGAGAGAGAGGAGAGGGAAATTTTAGATGGATATCCCTAAGTAATTTTCTCTCTCCTATTCTTTCTCTCTCTTCTCTCTCTTTTATCTCTCTCTTCTTTCTCTCACTTCTCTCTCTTTTTTGTCTCTCTCTTCTTTCTCTCTCTTATCTCTCTCCTTCTCTCTTCTCTCTCTTCTTTCTCTCTCCCTCTCTCTTCTCTCTCTTCTTTCTCTCTCCCTCTCTCTCTTCTCTCTTCTTTCTCTCTCTTCTTTCTCTATCCTTTCTCTCTTTTATGTGTCTCTTTTCTCTTTCTTCTCTCTCTCTTCTCTCTCTATCCTTTCTCTCTTTTATGTCTCTCTCTTCTCTCTTTCTTCTCATCCCTTCTCTCTTTCTCTTCCTTCCTCCCTTTCTCTGTCATGAACTGCAGTGCTCATGTCGAGCACGATCTTTTTTGTCTCTCTCTTCTCTCTCCTCTCTTACTCCCTCTCCTTTCTCTCTCTTTTGTCTCTCTTATATTTCTCTCTTCTTTCTCTCTTTTCTTTCTCTTCTTTCTCTCTCTTTCTCTTTCTTCTTTTTCTCTCTTTCTCTCTTCTTTCTCTCTTATTTCTCTCTCTTCTCTCTTCACTCTTCTCTCTTCTTTCCCTCTCTTCTTTCTCTCTCTTCTCTCTCCCTCTCTCTTCTCTCTCTTCTCTCTATTTCTATCTCTCCTCTCTCTCTTCTCTCTCTCCTCTCTCTCTCTCTTTCTCTTCCTTCCTCCCCTCCTCTATCACGCACGGCAGTGCTCACTACCAAGTGTGATCTTCTTTTTCTCTCTTCCTCTCTCTCTTCTCTCTCTTTTCTTCTTTATCCCGCACTGTAGTGATTGTTGCTGAGCGTGACTCTTTCTTTCTCCTCTCTCCTTTCTATCTCGCATGGCAGTGAATGCTACCAAGCACAACTCTTTCTTTCTTCTTGCTCCTCCCTGACACGCACGACAGTGCTCACTGCCGAGGACGATCTTCTTCTTCTCGCTTATCCTCCTTTCTCTCTCACTCTCTCCTTTTTGTCCCGTACGGCAGCCGATGCTGCCGAAGTGCCACTCTTTTTTTTCTTCTCTCTCTTTTCTATCTCGCATGATAGTGAGTGCTGCCGAGCACGACCCTTTCTTTCTTCCTTCTTCTTACTGTATCGCACGGCAGTAAAATCTGTTGAGTGCGATTCCCTCCTTTCTTTCTTCCTTCTCTTCTTTCTTGCATGGTGGTGTATATCACCAAGCATGATTTCTCCTTCCCCCCCCCCTCCCTTTTCTTTGTTTAATCAAAGAGTAAGCTAAGTCTTGTGCAGCCATGATTGTCTCGACATCGAGCAACCTAGCAGTCGTGTTTGTCAAGTTACTAAGCCCGTCTAGCTGTCGTGTCAGATTAGCCATTGCGTCGGACCAACCACCATGGTAGTCTCGTTGACGAGCAACCTAGCTATCATGTCGATATGATTACCGAGCCTGTGTATCTGTCGTACTTGACTAACCTCTGTGCCGGTCTTGCCATTGTGCTAGCCTAGCCGCCTGATTAAACTTTTTCCCTTCTTTTTTCCTTCACTTATCTACTTTCTTATATCCCTCTCAGTTCTTGTTCTATTATTGTAAAATATGTATCAAGGTTCCTTCGTCAAGGAGACGCTAGAAGGTTGTCGAATTGATATGAACCCGATCATGTCATTTTCTGTTTTCTTTTGAGTACACAAGCTTGTGTGCACTCACCCTATGACAAGGTGGAGTCTTCAGACCCAGTTGTCTTGTAATTTAATGTGTGTGTGGGATTGCAGGAAAAGAAGAAATAGGTCAAAAGCGGCGATTTCAAATCACTCATAAATCTGGGGGGCATTCCAATATGATCTAAGAGGACGCCCACGCGCGTTAGCCCAAGTGAGTCACGGACTCAAGTGAGGTAAGTCCCACCTCACACCTTAATTCCTCTCTCACCGATTGGTAATCCTACCCGTGTCCTCCTGACACGGTTCACGAGAGAGCGGTCTCAGGTCCTGGGTCCTAGTCAAACTCAGAGCCAAGCCACCAGGTCACCCAAACCCGAGGGCGCGATCGAGGAATCTAACCACATACATTACAAGAAGCCATAATATAAGCAAAATACTTATTTATTTCAGTAACAATATCATATTTGAACATCCCATCACATGAGTACCCTTGCCAACAAATACACCATTTTTTATCAAGATGAGTTTGTTAGACCCAATGACCATTTTAAAACCCTTCTTGTTCAAGATACATCCCGAAACAAGGTTTCTTCTCATGTCTAATATATAGTACACATTTTTTGAGGTAAGTACCTTGCCCAAACTAAACTTTAGTCCCACCGTACCCTTTCCAAGCATATTTTTCATAGCTTGGCTTCCAAGTTGAACTAAATTACTGTCACCCACGAGTTCAAAAGTCTTAAACATGTCTCGATTGTTACACACTTGAATGGTATCACCCGTATCAACCCACCATTTATTGCCTTTATCGATCACGTTTACTTCAGTGACCATAGCTACAATTTTTTCTTCAATGGTCAAGTTCACTTGGTTTCTAAGCCTTTTGAGCCCTTTCCGGTGTCGACACTCTCTTGAATGGTGTCCCAGTTTTCCACATACATAGCAAGTAGCTTCCTTATAATATTTATTATGGACCTTGGGAAAGAAAAGCTTCTTGTTAAATGAAACACTTGATTTTTGCTCAACAAGATTTGCCTTAGAGTGAAAATTAATTAATTCATCTCTCTTTTCCCTAATTCTATTCTCTTCTTCAATTTGAAGAGATTTTTGAAGTTAAACCAAATCAAGATCAACTTTCTTGTGTTTCATTTTATTTTGATACTCTCTCCAAGATGGGGGTAGCTTATGAATTATAGAGCCTACTAGGAAATATTCATCCAAAGAGATACCACAATCTTTAAGTTCATTGAATACAAGCTACAACTCATATACTTGAGAGAGAATAGACTTGTTTTTAATGAATTTAAAATCTAAGTTAGAAATCATAAATATTTTGTTACTAGACTCTTTTGTGAGGTACTGGGTTTTAAGTAGTTTCCATAGCTCTTTCGCCATGCCAATGGAGGAATACATGTCATAAATCAAGTTCACCAAGGCATTTTGGATATGACCTTTGCATTTGTAGTCATTTTCCATCCATCTCTTTTATGATTGAGTTTGCTCGTCGGTGGAGTCATTCGATGGTGGTGGTGGTGCAGGCATTGACTCGGTGACTATGTAAGCCACTTTAAGAGTGGTAAGCAAAAACAGAACATTTTGCTGCCATCACTTGAAATTCAATCCGTTGACACATTCGAGTCGAGTAAAATCGTTATTCATGACTTTCAAATAACTAATGGCAATCTCCTTTCTTTCACCCATGAAATATCATATTGAATTGTTGGAAGTTTGGATTGGTGAAATGGAGGCAAAGAAAGGTACGATTTGAAAAAATGTACTCTCAAACTCTTCTTGTTTTCTGGCACGTAGGAGCACTATCTTAAGACGATATTTGCCCCCCTTCGATATAGTATTTGATGTGCATAAGAAGGGCATCGTTCTCAGGATACAAAAAAATATAGAGGTCTTTTATAATTTTCCTAAGCTCTATGCACCCAAGCTTGGAACCCACACATGAGACACCAGAGTCTTGATAGTTTAGAGAGAGAAAGAGATAAAGTCAAGTAGAGAGAGAGTTTAGCCCACTGGTTTACTTGCTAAATTGCAAAGAAAGGTCTATTGAGAGAGATGTAAGGGCTATGAAAAGTGTGTCTCGTATGGTGAAATGACTCCTTTATATAGAGCCACAAGGTGGCTGCACATTTACTGTAGCGGTGGTTACATACACCACCAACAGCTACAAGTTACATGCAGCCCCTTAACTTGCTTGATAGCTACTATTACAGCCTCATTTGGCTCCATTTCATCAATGGCTATATGACCGTTGAGTGACCCACATGCATCAATGGCTAGATGACTGTTGGTATCCCACACGAGCTGGGTTCACAAAAAGAGATCGAGCCCAGAGCCTGACCCATAGACGTGCTCAGACGAGGAGTGCCTCTCTTGCCGATGCGAGCATGCGAGGTGCAAAGTGCGCTATCAAGGGCCCTTGCACACACATACACACACATGTACGCGCACACGCATACGCATGTGCGCATGCGCATTGCATGCTTTGCATGCCTGCACATGCACCCTCTCTCTCTTTTGTATTAAGAGTATATTGCATGGGAATACGTGCTTTTAAATACAGCTCAAAAAACTCTCTTCTTCAATGTGGGACTCAAACCCACATCTTTCTCTCTCTACAAAGAAATTTAAGAAAGAACAATAAACTATAGTCAAAGCAATTTAGGAAAGAATAATAGACTATAGTAATGTTTTGAAATACATATAAGTATTTTTCAAACCAAAAATACTAACAGATATGAAATCATTGTTCTTGAATGGTGTTCTTGATGAACATGTGTATGTTGAACATTCAATTGGTTATGTGATAAAAGGGCAAGAAACTAAAGTTTACAAATTTTTAAAAGCTTTGTAGAGTTTTAAGCAAGCACGTAGGGCATATAATAATATAATTGATCAATAATTCTTGAATATGGTTTTCCTACTCCCCATGTAGAATAAGGTCACAATTCCAAGATTGAGAGAGACAAGTCCCAAGAATGAAATACATGGAATTTGAATTTGGAATGTGTGGAGTCCAGAGTCTTCTTGTGTTTTCTTGTAAATTCGTCCAAACAAATAGGGTGTATGTTTAGAGAGGGAAAACTTCACTAAAAAAAGTGTAGAAATAGTCTAGAAAGGTCCTTAAATATCTATATATTAAGGTACTATGTATATGTTCTTGGGAAGATTATAGATATCCAACCCCCCCCCTCTCCTCCAAAAAAAAAAAAAAGAAAAATAAACTTTGTAGATATTCTACTCCCCAATACTTTTTCTCACATCCTAGACCCCAACATAATTTTTTCATGTAATTACCCCCCTAGTCAAGAAGTTAGCAAGTTTAAGACAAAAACACCCTTACCCTCTCTCTACACAAATAAAAATATGACATATGTTAGCTTTTTTAACTCTATCCTTCTCTTTTAACTCTCTTTCTTTCTCTTTCTCTACATGTCATCTCTCTCTTTCTCTATCTGTCATCTCTCTCCTCTCTCTCTCTACCGACTCTCTCTATCTCTTTCTCTCTCTACCCACCCTCTCTCTCTTTGTTTCTCTAGGTGCCTGCTCCCTCTCTCTTTCTCTCTCTACTAGCCCTTTGTCCCTCTAAGGCAGTGCCAGACCAAAAAAATTTTACAGTTCGACACAAAAATGTGTCGGGCCACAAAAAAAATTAAGTCCAACACCCAGTGTACCGAACCATGTATTGATCAAAAAAAACCTCTGTCCCTCTATGGAAATCCAGCACACTATGTGTTGTACCATGTATTGATTTAAAGAATCCTTTGTCCAACATACTAGATGCAATCTGGTACTTAGTGTCCTGGATCGAAATTTTTTACGAGAGGAGAGAGAGAAAGAGAGGATGAGAGAATGAGAGAGAGGGCATGTGGAAAAAGAAAGTGAGAGAGAGGAGGCAGATAGAGTGAGAAAGAGAGAGGAGAGAGATGGTGAGTAGAGAAAGAGAGAGATGGCATGTAGAGAGAGAAAGAGAGAGATGGCATGTAGAGAGAGAAAGAGAGTTCAGAAAGCTGACATGTATCACATTTTTGTTTGTGTAGGGAGAGGGTAAGGGAATTTTCATTTTAAACTTATTGACTTCTTGATTGGGGAGAAAATACAAGAAAAAACAGTGTTGGGATTTAGGGTGTAAGAAAATATGTATTGAGAGTAAGATGTCTAAAAGGTTGATTTGGGAGGGAGGGTATCGACAATTTTCCCTATAAACTGCAGTAATAGAGTTAATTTGATCTTTTTGAGTGCACAAACAAAGCGTCTGCATCTCTACTTCCAACAACCTAACAACTATAATCATATGAAAACCATATGTTTTTGTTAAAAACATTCTCTTCATGAGTTCTTGGTGATTTTTAGATTTGATAGAAAATTTCTTGCTAGTTTTTAACCACGTTTTTGGGTTAAAAACATTTCAAGGAATTCTTGGTAATTTTAGAGCTCAGATAAATGCTTTTTCTAATTTTTTTATTGATTCCACTATCGTATAATCCATAATTGATCTTCAACCAATTGTTATTAATACCTCTATCATCAAACCAGCCCATTGGCTTTTCCTTTTTTAAAGATATGGTTCGATGCTGAAGATATCATGCGGGTCCATACGTAAAAAAAAGTTTCAAGTATTAAGTGGCATGTATTTCAGCTATCGAAACACCCAAATGTTGTGGCGGTCTAATACCTTGGGCATCGAAGTGCCTTAGGATTCATGAAAATAAAAGACTACGAAACTAAGTGATTCGATGTTGCAAAGTATAACAAAAAAAACCATGAAAATAAAGTACTAAGGCATAAAATTTCGAAAACTTAGGATAATGTGGTTATTTTGCAAATTGTTTCTGGTCTATATATAATCTTTTCAAAAGAGGATATAAGAAAAAGGGAAAAGTTTATATAGAGCCGACGCTCCAAACAATCAAATTTAAGCCTACCTCAAAAATTTCATTAGAAGATGTTGTTTCGATGCCCAAATATCATCAAATTGACATGAAAAAAAAGTCGATTTCAAGTTTTGAAAATAGTGTATTTTGTAATGCATTTTTGGATCGTTAATTTTCAAGATTTTTCAAGTTTTCATAGATATGTCGATCTACACTATTTTTAAAGCTTTAAACTTTGTAAACAAAGATGAAAATATATTTCAAGGCTATCACAAAGATTTCCAATATTGAAACCACATTTCTCGACACTATTTGAAGGTAGGCTCTAATTTGATTGTTTAGAGCCTAGGCTCTATACAAACTGCACCCTAAGAAAAAATAATTGTGGATTGTACATTGTAAAGTGGGACTTTTATGAGAATGGGGTTTGGGTAGGGGCTCGTTATCCCCACTAAATTAGCCAAAAAATAAAAGTGGGACTTCAACGTATTATGCGATGAAGTGGCGACTTCAATGTAAAAATATAAGGGGGGTATGTCCCATGGTACAAAGCAACCGATATGTGTGTCTATTTGTGATATGAATGTGAGAATGTTAGAAATGTCCTAAGGACTAAGAAAGCCTACAATGAATAAACTTAGATTTTGAAGAGTCTCAGCAAAGACATCATCTCTGCCCCAGAAGGTGCACAAGAGTGGCCTATGATACCCCAAAGTCATTCCCCAAGTTTCATCCCAATCGAGCTAATGTGCGAAGAGATAGGAGGAAAGTGCGGTTAGTAAAACTCTATCAAGTTGATCTCAGATGGTCTCCAGGCCACCAAAGACTGCTTCAGAAGGCCAAAAAATTGTTGACTGCCAAGTTTTACCTGAAACGGACCTTTCTAGATCTTACTTTCCCAAAATGAGTACGTTGTTTACTATTCAAGAAAAGGAAAACTAAACTAGTTTCCAAAAATAGTAAAAAATCGATACCTTCTTTAAAAAATGAGGCAAATTTGTCATGCTCATATCTTACAATCCGTAAAGTGGATCGGGCTCAAATTAGGATATTTTGTGCTCCTCAATGAAAATGAAATTTTGACACATGCCATAGACAAAGCCAACGACCGGAGTGAGTGAAATTCTAGATAGAAGGTTACATGAAAATGGTTTATGCAAAAAATTAGTGTGCGCAACCTATCTTTGCTTCGGCGATCTTAACATGGTGCCTGAAGATTGGGTCGACCCAAAAATGGATGCATTTCGATTATAGCTCGATAAGCTTCGTTTTGAGATGAGAAATGTCATGATTGGGGTCTGAGAAGATGGTCGTTCAGGCTTGCAAGTGGGCACGAGTTTTGAGGTGCCGAAAAAGTGGTTTTCTGGAAACTTTCCGAAAACCCAAAATGGCCAAAGGCATTTTCCATGGTTTTTTATGTGAAATGACAGTGACGGTGTCCCTTTCAATTTGCCGTCAAAAAAAAACAAAGCAATAAACACAGAATTTTGATAAGATCGAGCAGAAAAAGGAAAAGCAAGTTTGTGCAAAAATCAGAAAAATGAAAAGTTCCAAGAACATATCAAAACTTCGTGATACACTGCAAATCTTATCCCAAAACGATTACCTTGACGTGATCTACTTTTATAAAATGATAGATCATTTGGAACATCGTCGAAAAAGCCAAAAGAAGGCACCAACCCATGTGGATAGGAATAGAGCCCTTTTTGGGGGACCATATGTAATTTCCATGATTTTTTGATGTCCTTTTTGATAATTTTTCTATTATTTTGAATTTCCATTTTATTTTTGTTATTTTATATTTGTACAATAATCTTTTTGGGTTTTGAGTGTATACCCTTCTTTCAAGGGTGAGCTCTATGTAAACTCCATCAAATGTGATGTTAAAGGAGCTTTAGGAAAATCAATGGAAAAAGGCTTAAACCTAGAGAGAAAAAGAGAGTGAGGGTTCTTTTTTCCTCGTGCTTTGTTGAAAATATTTTACCCTTAAGAGGGGATAGAAAAATTTTATGCAAAGAGAGACCACCCCTCCCTTTGTCCTACTCCTTACCTAGACCATACACCCCTTTATCCTACTCTCTACCTAAACTATACACCCCTCTATCCTACTCCCTACCTAGACTATACACCCTACTCTACCTACTCCCTACCTAGACCGTACAACCCATCCTATCCTACTCCCTACCTAAACCATACACCCATCCTACCCTACTCCCTACCTAGATCATACACCCCACTCTACCCTACTCCTTAGACCATACAACTCACCCTACCCTACTCCCTTTCTAGACCATACCATGTTCTCTAAGAAGGTTTTCGCCTTGGTTACACTGACTGGGTCTGTCCCGAGTAGTTACCTTGAAATTGTCTCTGGGGTACTTAAGGACATTCACCTTACCTTTCTTATGTCGCCGATATACCTCCTAGGGGAGGTGATGTCGAAAGGCTACCAGATTCTAGTCAGCCCCCTCTTCCCTCTTAGCCTAGCCCACCTATGCTAGCCTAACCCACCTATGCTAGCCTAACCCACACGAGCCTACCCTAGCCCAACCAAGCCCACCTAGCCTCATTCCCCTAACCTAGTCCAACCCACCTAAGCTAGCCCAACCCACATGAACCTAGCCTAGCTCACTTAAGCTAGCCCAACCCACACAAGCCTAGCCTAGCCTAGCCTAATAAAGCCCACCAAACCCACACGAACCTACCCTAGCCCACCTAAGCTATCCCAACCGACTCGAGCCTAGCCTAGCCCAACCAAGCCCACCAAACCTATATGAACCTAGCGTACCCCAACCAAACCCATCAAGCCCACATGAATTCACCTATCCTAACCAAGCTCACCCCACACCTAACCCAAACCACACAAACCTAGTCTATACCCAACCAAGCCTACATTCGGACCTTTCCCAAACCAAAGGACAAGACTAGGAGTCCATAAGACCCGAACGATTACATGTGCACAATTCAAATGAGGAAACCGAGCTTGGGAAGAGAGCAAGGGGGTTGACCACGTCAATTGACAATCAGGGGTCTTTCCACGGGATCATATGAGCACCGGGATCTAAGAGGGCAATTCGCTCAGATGTATCCAACTCCTTCACCTCGAGGTAAGACTTACTTCGTTATTTTATTTGGTTAGTTCGAACCGTATCGCATCGTCCACCCTTATCTTAACAGGCACACACTGAGGTCACCCACATGTGCAAACACACATGCATGACTAGGGGGAGGGGCAGACATAAGTGAAGGAACAAAAATAGGGCTGACCACACATGTTGATATACGTATGTATTGAATTTATGTATAGTTCACATTTGCATTTACATATTCAACAATTCACACATCCCCAGCTAAGGTCTAGGCTTCCATTCTCACCTAATGCCTTCAAAAACCACTAACGATTTAGAAAACGGGTAGGGGCTCGTCATCCCCACTGAATTACCCAAAATAAAAAACGAATAAAGTTTAATAAAAAAAATTAAATTATATTAATAGTGCAAAAAATATTATTCTGCAAATCATCTTATATTCATCAAAATCATCTTATATTCCAATGCAAGATTGTGCCATAACATGGGAACAAAACTAAAAACTATTAGTGAATTATTAATTCAATATGTAGCATCCCTATTTCATGGCTATTGAATAGGATCTTAATGTATTCATTCAAAATGATACGATCACACCACTTGCACCCTCAATAGAAAAAAAAATTTAATCTAAACTACTTTTACTATTATTCTAAAATATTTTTTATTTTTAAATTAAAATATTATTTGTTGAAGAATCGCATTTCTAAAGAAAGAAGGGAACGTATCACAAATATATACCTATACTTTCGTAAAATTGGAAAAGAAAACCCGAACTTTCAAAAACCTCATCTATACCCTTTCTCACTATTTTTGAGTTTTTTGGATGAAAATACCCTTCACGATAGTCTTTTTACCATAATATATATTGCAAGTTTTACGGTAATTAAAATACTGTAAAACTTTTAAGTAATATTACGGTACTTTAAGTAACGTAATATATTACATTTTTCGTTACGGTATTCTTCGTACCGTAATAGATTAAAGTTTTACTACGGCAATCGATATGTAGTAATACTTTCACACATTATTAACCCTAACTTGAAGCCCATTCTTTCTTTGCGGTCCTTGGTCTACCATGAAGGAGCTCTCAACCTTTGCAATTCTCAACCTTTCCGCTCTCAACCTTTGCGCTCAATCTAACCAATCTCCCACGGTCTCTCTCCCTCATTAGATATTTGAGGTAAGAAATATTTCTCTAGATTTGTAAATTAGGTTGTATATATATATATTGATTCCACATTTCGAGCCTACAGTGTGATGATCGATTGTATTGTTTTTATAGTTGTAGATGCATTGTATATATATATATATATATATATATATAGACTTGGAAATGTGCTACATATCTAACATATCAAGATAGTTATAGACTTGAAAAAAATTATAAGTTTTTTAACCTTAATTGAGAAATATAATGCTATTTTTTTATTATTCTACTGGATTGTTTTGATGGTGTGTGAAAATACAAGATTTCATTTGCTCGCTATCTGTATGGAGTTTGCGTTCTATCCTTCCAACACTGTGTTGCAATTCCAAAAGGTTTTTTAGTTTCCCTCCCATCAGTAAAAAAAGTACGCTTCCATACAATTGGGGTTTGTATTATTGATGCCACAATCTGACCAAGATGGAGGGTTATTGCGATTCTCTCTTTCAAGATGAAGGGTTGCTGCGAGAACTTGTCCGACTCAACAAAAATTACGTTTTGTGTAATTGTTGGCACAATCTGACCAAGACAGCTCCATTATCAGTACTACTAGTGGTCCAAACAGTTCTAATCTATTTCACAAGATTTTTGAATTGCAATCCAAAAATATTGCAATTTTGGGTAATCCAAATTTGCCCTTAGAGAGAGACAGAGACATATCAATTAGTGCATATTTGTTTTTTGGAAATTAGTGCATTTTTCTTTTTGGAACATTGAAAACTGTTATGCACACAACAAGAAGTCGAGTAAATGTTGACATATCAATTGCATGCATTATTTGTGGCTTATAATTTAGGGTTTTTCTAAATATTTTATTTGCATCATAATTGCCATTGCCTTACATAATTATCTTATGATTTGGTCTCTTTAAGTGATAAAAATTCATGATCTTGATTTAGTGAACTCAATTTTGTGATTAAGTTATCCTGTATTTTTGTTGAAAATGTCAAATATCTTTGTAGACTATCTCTCTTGTACTAAAACATATTCATATATTTCTTTGAGATTGCAGCTCACTGAGAGTCGGCATCCTATTGACTAGCAGACAATCCTGTTCTTCTAATTACTACAATTAAACCTACTGGATTCACTTGTACCAGAAGAGTCTAGTATGATTAAACCTACTTGATTCACTGTGATTAAACCAAAAGATTCTAGTGTGATTACTGTGAGTTTTTTGTTTATGATGGCTCTTTGAACAAGGATCATGGTAGAAGATGCACCCTTCCCTAGAGGTCCTGAGATTCTTACATCGCTTAATAAACAAAGAGAACATATTCACATAAGATCTGGGAAGGAGATGTATGTATAAGTTTTTAAAATCATATTATTTATCTATCATGTCAGTTAATCAATTTATTTATTTTAGTAACTGAAATCATAAATTCCATTTCAGAATCGAGAAAATGCCCTCAAGGTTGATGAGATGCCCAATGCAACCTCTTTATGGCCTTTAACAAACAACGATCAAATTGATTTGGTCGAAAGATCAGGATTGTATTCTCTGACCATAGTATCGAGGACTCACCATGATTGTGGCACATTATCTACTATTATCGAGAGGTGGCACATAGAGACGAACACCGGGCACTTCAATATAGACATCAGAGAGATGATACCTACTCTTGAAGATGCATGGAAATTCTCTGGTTAAAGGTTACTATTGTAGCTATAACTTTGAGGAGAGTAGAGAACTACGGGGAATATATTGTCTGCATGAAAGGACAGCTGCCACCTGGTCGTAGCCACTCTTTTATCCAGTTGACATGGTTGAGGAACACTTTTAAGCGACTACCACAAAACTATAACCGCACCACTCTTTTACGATACAACCATGCCTACCTCCTATATCTAGTTGGCTGCACAACATTTGCAGATTTCACATATGGTACGATTCCTACAATATATTTACAAGTTTTTGAGGATATAGAAGTAACTGGTTAGTATGCTAGGGTGCAGTTGCCCTAGCTTTTTTGTTTCGAAGCTTGTCAAAGGTTGTTCGTTCTAATCATCAACACCTAAGTGGATCAGCCACTCTTTTGCTGGTAATGTTAATATATTAATGTTTTCATAGTTTTCTTAAATTTTGATAGATATTTTTTGTTGTAATTATAATTTTTTTATGCATGCATTTTAATGCTAGGCGTACGAGCATTTCAAATTGTTGCGCCCAATTCCCAAAGAAATAAGGCCAGGGCAACCTAAATCCCTCAGGTGGGCCCCTCCTAGAGAATGGGCTAATGCTCACAACTTCGGTCTCGTGAGATGAAAAGAGATTGATAATGCGCAGATTAATTATGTTAGTATAGAATAGTTATCATTGATTTATATTTTAAATAAATTTGGGTGCAGGTTATTTAACTTAAAATTTGTCTTTTTTTTGTCATAGGTCATATGGACCCCATATGATGATTATTCTGACCTAGGAGAGGAAACTGAAGAGGATAAAGATTATGGGCTTATTGTCCATCAGACTACATTGTGTCGCACATACCTCATATGTGGACACATTTGTGAGGGATACATGCCAGATCGTATGCTCTGACAGTTTGGACTTCACCAAGGGATACCGACTGATCCCTTGCATTGGGAGAGGAAGGAGAGAAGGGGAAAGAGGACTGACAATTGGGCAGATGAGCTTCGAAGTGAAATTGATATGTGGACGAATATGTTAGATTATATTTATCAAACAGAAGAAGATATGTTCACTAGGAAGCTAACACAAGAATACATTGAGTGGTACAAGCTAAGGACTAGGCCCCTCATCCATATTCCATTTATGAAACGTCCCATAAAATACGCACCTCGAAGTTATAATGATGAAGATAGAATGGTAATAATATTTGAGCGTTTATTCACGACATTTTAATTTTAGTCACAATAATCTATTTGCATATTTCATATGACTTGATGCAGCTTAGGGACATCAGCCACATAGCTCAACTTGTACGTTAAGGTTACAATTTAAGAAATTGGGACCTAATTGGGGAAGCATTAGAATTGCTGAAAATTTATGACCCATAAGCTACAGGAGATGAGGATGCATATGAGGAATTGGAGTTGGATGATGAGAAGGAAGACAATGTACCACTAGTATGGCTTCCTGCTCGAGCAGATGAGGGGCCAAGTAATACACAACCCATCCCCACATCGGTTTAACCAGAGGAGCCTAGATTTAACTTACGTCCTCATTGTTTGAAGACATGTTTTAGCACCTGGGGTCCCCGATGTGGAATAAAAGAGAACTCGATCAATAAAGCCTTGATTTACAGTGGAATTCTTAACAATCTCAAAATTGCTTCAAAACAAGTGAAAATATTCTTAAGCACTTCAAAAAGCCACCTGCTAATTTTTGTTGCAATTCAACATGTTTAAGGCAGTGCAAACAGAGAAACAGTTTTTGAAATTCGATCTTTAGCATCCTGAAACGGACCCTGTAACTGAAACCCAATTTTTTGGTGCATCAGATGGATGTGGGACCACCTTCGTTGGATCCGACACGGTTGAAAACTACCCCTAGGGATCAAAATTTCAGCTTAAACAGATGCTCTAGGACAAAGTTATGGGTAAAAGACTGAAGAAAGAGAGGTCGCCCTCTATTCCCGTACGCCCTCCCTGCACTAATCTTCATTAAAGGATACTGATTTTCGTGGTTCCAAACAACGACTTTGAAGACTCATATATCCCTCATTATGAGTCGGATCGCTCTCAAATTTTATGAGCATATTAATCTCGTCAAGATGAGCGTTTTGATATGTGGCACATCCCATGATGATGTTCGACCAGGGAGAACAACTAAAGAGAAGATGATGTTTCATTATCAAGGTTGCATGAAAAAAAGCAGTAGCATGACCCACTCGAGCGGCCATATCTCGAGGCTCCCATACTTGATCAACGCGAAGCTTAATGCATTGCGTGCGTAAGGTCTAGGGCTATGTTTGGTCTGAACCCCGCCCGTGATGAATAGTAAGATTTAGCATACAAAAGTGTTAAAGTTGCTGCAGAATTTCGGCCACTGGAATTCAAGATCCAGTCAAAAACCTAAGATCGTAAAATCTTCGTTCAGGCACGAAAACGAGCTGCGTTTGTTGCAACGCGATCGTGACGACATGCTCATTTCAATTCAGTGAAGAAATCAAGCAAATACATCAAGAAAAGAGTGCACTATCTATCCGAAGTTTACAAGATTCTTACAAATTTCAAGTTGCATTATCGTGCCTCAAAAACACGATCCATTGCTCAAAGTTAGTATAAAATCAATCGTCATGCTGAACCCAACAAGAAAGTAATCATCTTTTGGCCATATGTGCCCCAGAGCAACCTCGAATTGTCCATGAAAGATCACGCACGTTCTAGGGCAGCAATAAGAACTATTTTGGAATCTGTGTATTGTTGGGCAAGGGCAAAATCTTAATTTTGTACCCATTTTTACATTTTATTTTAATTCAAATAAATTGTAATTATCATCAATTAGGTTAAATTTTAAGCATCCACTCATGTTTTGGGCTCAACACTATAAATATCATGTTATACCTCATTATAAAAGACCCTCAATTGATGAATGAAAATTTAGAGTTTGAGCATTAAGATTATAGGCACGTCCAAGAGAGAGTGAGAGAGGGGAGAGAAGAAAAAGCCTGATACCCTTCAGTGAAGGTAACTTTCTCTCTCTTCCTCTCTTCTCTCTCCTCTTCTTTCTTTCTTTCTCTCTCTTCGTTTCTCTCTATTTATTTCTTCCTACTTTCTCTCTCTTTTTCTTCTTCTTGCTGTCTCTCTCCTCTACCTCCAACATGCACATCAGTAAGCATCGTTGTGCATGTCTTTCTCCCTCTCTCTCTATTCTTCTATCTTTCTCTCTCTTCCTCTTTTTAACTCTCTATTCTCTCTCAACATGCACGACAGTACGCACCATTGTGCATGTCTTTCTTTCTCTTCTTTCCTCTTTGCTCTCTGCTCACTTTCCTCTCTCATCCCCTCTCTTTCCTAATCTCTTCTCTCTCTTTTCTAATCTTATATTTTCTTCTCTCTTTCTACTTTCCTTCCTTTCACTCTCCTCTCCTTCATATTCTCTCTATTCTTCCCTTTCTCTCGAGCATGACGGCCCCCTTCTCTTGGAATATGTACAGTGAGTTAGACCTTAACCCCAAGCAGCGGGATGGGCCTCTGTCCAAGTTTCTCCTTCCCCATGTTGCGCACGGCGATGCTCATCATCGTGCATGACAAGTCTTTCCCAATTCTCTGACAAGGACATTGAACAGGGCCCTTTCCCATATGGCGGGCTGGGTCGTTCTGAGTCCCTTCTGACACGAATGGTGATGCTTATCGTCGTGCATGTCTTTTCGTCTCATTTTTCTCTCTCCTATCTCTCTCTCCTACAATGGACAGCAGAGCCTATTGCCATCCGTGCTTTCTCTTTCTCTCTCTCAGATCATAGACGAGAGAGCCTATCATCATCCGTGCTTTCTCTTTCTCTCTCTCCTGTCATGGACGACGGAGCCTATTGACGTCTGTGTTTTCTCTTTCTCTCTCTCGTGTCATGAACGGTAGAGTCTATTGCCATCCGCATTTTCTCTTTCCCTTTCTCTCTCTCTCTCTCCTATCATGGAGGATAGAACCTATCGCCATCCATGTTTTCTCTTACTCTCTCTTTCTTGTCATAGAAGGTGGAACCTATCGTCGTTCATGTCTCTTCTTCCCTTTTTTGTTACTCTTTTTCTTCTGTCATGGACGGCGGAGCCTATCGTCGTCCATGTTCTTTCTCCCTTTCCCCTTTTCTCTCTCTCTTCTTCTTCTCTCTCTTCTGTCTCCTTTCTTCTCTCTTCTTTCTTCTTTCTTCTTTATCATCTTTCCTCTCATTCTCTCTCTTCTTCCTTTCTTCTCTCTCTTTTCTCTTCTCCCTTCTCACTCTTCTTTCTTCTCTCTTTTCATCCCTTCTTCTCTTTGTCTTTTCTCTTCTCCCTTCTCACTCTTCTTTCTTCTCTCACTCTTCCCTCTCTTCTTTTTTCTCGCTTTTTTTTCTTCTCTCACTCTTATCTCTCTTCTCTCTCTTCTTTCTTCTCTTTCTTCTTTCTTCTCTCTCTTCTTTCTTCTCTCTTCTCTCTCCGCTTTCTCCTTCCTTTTCTCTCTTTTTCTTTTCTCTCTCTTCTTCCTTTCGTCCTCTCTTCGTTCTTCTCTTTTCTTTCTCTTCTCTTCTCTTTCTTCTCTCTCTTCTTCCATCTTTTATCTCTCTTCTATTTTCTTTTCTTCTTCTCCTCTCTTCCTTTCTCTTCTCTTCTCTTCTTCTTCTTCTTCTTTATTCTATTATTCTTCTTCTCCCCTCTCTTCTTTTATCTCTCTTCTCCTTTCTCTCTTTCTGCTCTTCTTTCTTCTTCTCTTTCACTAATTCTTCTTCTTTTCTCTCTTCTCTTTTCTCCCTCTCTTTCTTCTCTCCCTTCTTTCTTCATCCTTCTCGTTTGACCACGGGACAGGTTAAGTCTAGCACTATCATGGTAGTCTAGTCGTTGAGTAGTATTGTTGCCATGTCAGTCAGAGTAACCGTGCCCGTCTTGCTACCATATCAGATTCACCATTGTGTCAGGTTAGTTGGTGTTGGGTCTGTCGTCGAGTAGTATTGCCGCCTAGCCGGTCTGAGTTACCGTGCTCGTCTTGCTACTATGCCAGATCAATCATCATACTAATCTAGCCACTGTGTCTGGCTAGCCACCTGGTCAAATGTCACTTTCTTCTCTTCTCTTCTCTTTCCTTTATTCTATTTCCCCCTTCTCCTTTCATCACCCCAATCTTCATCCCGTTTATTTCCTTTCTTCTTTCGAATGTGCACAACTGTGTGCATTCGCCTAAAGATAAGGTGGGGTCCCTTGGCCCACTTACCTTGTAAATTAACTGTGTGTATGTGATTACAGAAACATGAGAGTACAGGTCAAGTGAGGCGATTGCGAACCAGTTGTAGGACTGAGGGGCTTTCCATCTTGATCTAAGAAAGCACCCACGCGAGTCAGCCCAAGTAAGTCACGAACCCAGGTGAGGTGTGTCCCGCCTCACATTAAATTCCTCTCTCACAGGTTGGTGTACTTGCCCTTGTTTCTTAACAAGATTCTCAAGAGAGCGGTCTCAAGTCCCAGGTTCTTCTTGAAACCTGAGACATGTGCCACCAGGTCATCCCAACCCGGGGGCGAGATCAGGTATCTAACCAGCTTAGCGACTCCATTGGGGATACACTACCCCTTTATCAAATCGTCCTTGTTTGGCTAGTCTCTCCTTTGTTTTTCTCTATTTCACTGACATGGCTTTTGGGTTTCTTAACCCATTCATCCGGATCGAGGATTTTCTCATTCCCGCATTCGTGAGCTTCCCCGGGAGCAAGTTCCTCGAACTTCGTTCCTAACTTTCCTTCGGAGCAAAGACCCAGTGTCCAACTTCCAGGTATTAACCTGGATAGGTGTGAAAAGGGACTTAAAGGTCAAGGACTCTCCATCAGTAGCACATTTTCTATCAGTCACAACATGCACCCCGTCACCGGCAAGTCACTTGCCGGTCGTATTGCCAACGTACGCCGAACAGCTACCCAGTCCTTAGCTGCAAAAGGCAAACAAGTTGTTGCTCTTGTGGTTGCCACAAGTCTACTCCCCACATTCATCCACCATCTCGGATCTCTATGTTTAGAGACTCAACACATCGAAGGAGACCCTGGGGCCTCCACCTTTCGCACACACACTAAGGCTCGCGGGTCGTCCACTCGAGCCACACCTCGGGGCAACCCTCATATTACCTCAAGTCGGTGTCTAGGATCAGGCCTCGTCGGGCCAGATCCTGTACACATCATGCATGTGCATCCCACCACTTGGGGCAACATCGTTGCTGCGCCAACCTGAGTACATGGGAGACAATCCCTTCGTCCTCCCTTTCAACATACAGTAGTGCACCCTGTAAGGGGCAGGCTTCCACCTGCTCCCTTACAAACACCTGCTCGCAGTTCTTGGCCCCTTAAGGCCAGACCACCTGTTCGATCCTGCGTTAACACTCAAGGGGCGCACATGCACCACCTTCGCAAATCACTTCTCCCTCTCGACCTAGTCTCCATTGAGAGCCGGTCCCTTCTCCCTCTGCCCTTTCTCTTCCCGATGGATACCTTGAGCCCTGATACTCGAAGACCTTCCCCAAGAGTACCATCTTGAGTCAGCCCCATCAGCTCGGTCATGTCTTTGGAGCCAATAAAAGAGCTCGAGGCAAAGACCTGATGGGAAATTAAATCCTTTGTCCTCCTCGGCCTAGGTTGGCCCCAGTTCCTTAACCACACCCATTACTTCATCTGATGGAGACAGCTCTTTCTTGCACAAGAAAAGCCGACCAACTCCAGTCCCAATCGTTGTTCTGGCGTGAGGTCTATCAAAGCCTCAAAGCCAAGTGCGACAAGGGCCTGCAAATCCTAACTAGGGAAGCCACTCAAACAGTCCAGGTAGCCAGCTCCGATGACACTCTTGACCAGAACCCCTTCTACCCTCTTCGAATCACAGAGCCCGAAGAGGAGGTACGCGAATCCTACATAGTGGTCAGTGTCTTAGAAGATGACCCGACCACCCAACAGCCATGGTCCCAAGACCATCGAGTACCGGTCCTTACACGATCAGCGTATAAGACTCGAGTCCAGTCGGGGCATGTTGAGCCCTTGCTGACCTATCTGTCGTGACCTGCCTAGCTCGAAAGTCTTTAACTACACTTAAGGCTGACCTTCTCAAAGAAATGTTTAGCATTATGGTCGTGAACGAACCTAACGACTCCCAAGAAGAGCGCATGAATAGGTTCGAAGACATGGCACGCGCCATGATGGAGAAGAAAGATCGCATGGAAAGCACGCGAGTCTCAGCTAATTCGCCCCACCATGAGGCCAATTCCCATCCCCGGAAGACACAACTCCAAAGCAAACTCCCCCTACAGCTTTGCAAGACAGTTTTGCCCCTCGAATGTTTTCATAAGCAAGCATCGACACCATGGTAACCCGCAGCTTAAAGAACAAACAAATCCCGAGAATGCAGGGTACAACACTTTACCAAAAGTCGTACCCCTCCTACATTGATCAAGTTATGTTTCCTTCAAATTACCAAAAAGGGAAGCTTCCCCTGTTTAATGATACAACATCCCCACACCAGCATATCACGGATTTTCAAGTGGCATGTCAAAAGATAACGGCTGATGGGAGACTCCTTCTCTGTCAGTTTGTTGAAACTCTTTATGACCTAACCTTTCAGTGGTATGCTCAACTTCCCCCAAATTTAGTGCATACTTGAGAGGGAATGGAGAGATTGTTCTATCAGCGCTTTTATGAAGTCGAGAGAGAGGTTCAAACCATCAAGCTTCTCACCTTGACCCAGGAGAAAGACGAGCCTGTGGACCAATTCATAGCCAGATGGAGGGATCTGGCTGCTTATCATTCTAATCCCATGTTTGAGAAGGAAGCAGTCAAGACTTGCATACGAAACATGTGACCTGAGATCGCCCTACATGTTGGGCCCTCCAATCTGACCTCCATGTCAGAGCTGATCTCTAAGTCAGTTCGCATAAAGAGCCTGTCGCGTCACCATAGAGGGTAACGTCAATAGTCTGTGAGCTCAGGAAACAACCGGGTCAATGGTAATTCTCGGACAAACACTTGGGGCAATCAGCAGAAAGGGGTAATTAGTGTGGTCGTCACCGTAAGAGATCCGAAGAAGGCTGCCTCCCAAACTTTGGACCTCTCCAAAGGGGTAGGCACAATAAAGACTCTGAGAGCGCCTCAGGGAGGCAAGCAGCAGCAATCATACAACCGGGTACCCCCACCTGCAAACCTTAATTGAGATTATTATTGGGCCAAGAATAAGAATAATGTCTATCCTTTCGAAAAGGAATGGGTTCTCGCATTACTCCGACTATTACTAGAGCAGAATATGATTGAGCTGCCTGAGAGCAAGTTTCCTGATCAAGCTGGACTCGACACCCATGCAAACTATTGCGCTTATCATCGAAGGATAAACCACCCCACAATGGAATGCTACACACTCAAAGACTTCATTGAGGCTTTGATCCAAAAGGGTCAGATAAAACTCGAAGAACTTAATAAAGCATTCAGGGCAGCTAAGGCTTCCCACGCGGTGACAATACAGGAAGAAAGCGAAGCCCGCGCTCTTCTGAGGAGCTGCCATCAGATCTCCTTCAGGCTCTGTTTAATATGATGATCCAACAAGGACTCATCACACCAAAGCCGATAAGGCCGCCCGTACCATCACACGTCGCTCAGGGAACTGAGAACCACTGGTGCCCGTACCATCAGATATGGGGCTACAAGCTGAGTGAATGCTATGGTTTCGAAGCCGTGGTTTCAAAGAAAGTGCGGAGAGGTCACATCGTTTATGCAAAACACCCTCAAGCCACTACCCCAATCTAAGAGGACATTTCAGTACATGTCTTCCATGATGATGCTTCCGATCCAGCTGAACCCTAGATTTCTCAGCCATGGAGAGTCTATCACGGGCGAAGCAGACTCAAGTCCTTAAAGCGAGAGATAGTTCGTCAAGCTAGGGCTGTTCACAAATCTAGCAGGACAGATCAAGCACCTTGAAATAGGAAACTAAGAGGAGACGGACGTCAAGGGCTACTCGTTGGAAGAATAAGATTCCTCAACCACCGGTCGAGCAAGAATTTCTCAAGCCTCTTCATCCATTGCCGACCTTACAGGACTTCATCCCTAGCACAATCATCCTTCCTCCCTCATCTCATCAGGAGGACATCCTTGCGCCATATTTTTCTCGGGGAACGTCCATTACGCGTGACGACGTTAAAAGCACCCCCAATGGTCTAAATAGGGGAAAGACTAAAAAGATCCCCCCCACACGTCCAACTCTGATGAAGACATAAAAAGCTACCCAAGTTGGTCCGATGAGGGAGATGACCTTAAAGGTCCCTCACTTACTAACCCCTCTTCTTCTTCTTCCTCTTCCTCTTCTTCTCCTTCCTCTTCTATGACTCTTGTAGGTACAACCTGGGGGAATGTTTAGATTTCGAGGCCCTTGACAAGGAACTCGAGGGAACCAATATCAACAGGTCACACCAGAGGCGGCTAAGAAAGACGCCAGCCCAGGCGGCTGGTTTCTTGACAGTCGCTGAAGCCCTGGCGGTTCGAACCAAGTCAAAGCCATCCTCTTCTTCTAGGAGGCCCAGGAAGTCAAAGCCGAAGAAACACCAGTGCCCTCTTGAGCCTGACTTTTTTGAGAGAATCAAGAGAATAGAGCTTCTATTCTCAGGAAGTCTATCATATGATGCAGATCTCATAAACATCAACCAGCACGGGGCAAATGAGCCTGAGATCAGGGAAGACGTTGTAACCTTTACCTCAAAAGCCAAGGGTCTTGAAATTTCCTAGTCCACCACTTCGTCCTCACCCAAATACCCCAGACAATTTACCCATCCTCAAGAGCCTTGGGATCCTTCCTTGCCCAAATACCCCAAACAATCCACCCATCCTCAATTTCACTGGGATGCCCCTGGTCCCAAACACCCAACCACCTCCTAAGCCTCAACCTCAAACCTCCATTTCACTAAAATAAATCCCTATCACCCAATCTAGCCAGACCAACCAAATCAAGCCTGCTACGCAACCAAGTCAGCTAGCAGACCAAAATAAACCTTCCCCATCTAAACTTGACCCTCAACCAACCATATTACATAAACCCATGGTGGATACAGAGGAACATCGAGAAGGTCCTCATGCGGCACTGGCTGTCTGCACAATCACCGAGTCGCAACTGTCCCAGGTACCTTGGAGTGAATTCCCTCGACCGGACACATCAGCCCTGCTCGAAGTTGATCCTTTCGTCGACAAAAGGAAACAAGAACCATGATTCATAACAAAGCATGGCTAGAAGAAGAAATGTCAAGAGTATGGGTGTCTTCAGTAGAGGTTAATGAGAAGACCTCTGAAGCCAATGATGAGATGTTGTAGGAGGCCCCAAAAGAATGGGAAGAAGGTGGTCAAGCCACAGCTGATGAACTTGAGGAGATAAATCTAAGGGATGAAGCTAACCCCAGGTCCACTTTCATCTCAGCAAATATGTCTCCAGAGGAGAAAGAGAATTTTACTGCCTTCTTTCGAGCAAACTGGATCGTCTTTGCCTGACATTACCATGAGATGCCTGGTTTAGATCATCAAGTTGCAATCCATCGTCTCGGCCTAGATCCATCCGTCAAGCCTGTAAAGCAGAGATCAAGAAGGTTCAGGCTTGATCTCGAAATGCAGATCGATGCTGAGGTGACCAAACGTAAGCAAACAGGCTTCATTCGTGAAGTCAAGTACCCAGAGTGGTTGGTGAATGTTGTACCAGTTAAGAAGAAAAACGACCAAATTAGGGTTTGCATCGACTTTCGTGACCTAAATGTCGCTTGCTTGAAGGATGACTTCCCGTTGTCGTTTACGAAGATGCTCATTGACTCCACAGTCCATTACCAGATCTTCTCCTTCATGGATGGATACTTCAGGTACAATCAGATACGGATGGAGCCAGAAGATGAGGAAGCCACCTCTTTCTTGACTTCAAAAGGGGTCTTCTTCTACACAATGTTGCCTTTCGGATTGAAGAATGCCAGTGACACGTATCAGAGGGCAATAACGACTATCTTCAAGGACATGATGGATAAGGAGGTGGAATGTTATGTGGATGACTTGGTGGTGAAGTCCGAAAAGAAAGATGCTCATATGCGAGATCTTGAAAAGGTATTCGAACTGTTATGCCTTCATCAGCCCAAGATGAACCCCCTAAAATGCGCTTTTGGAGTGTGTTCAAAAAAGTTCTTGGGGTTCATTGTTAAACACCGAGGGCTGGAAGTTGAGCCAGCCAAGATCAAGGCGATCCTAGAAATGCTGCCACAACTACATTGCAGGAGCTGCGGTCCCTTCAAGGGCAGATGGCTTATATTCGCAGGTTCATCTCAAATCTCTCAGGTTGTTGTAAGCCTTTCACGCACCTGTTAAAAAAGGATACCCGATTCATCTGAGATAAAGCATGTCAGGCAGCGCTTGATGACATCAAGCAGTATTTGCTCAACTCTCCAGTGCTCTCTACATCGGAGTTGAGAAAACCTCTCATCCTATATGTGATCGCTCTTGACGAGTCACTTAGGGCACTATTGGTGCAAAACAATGACGAGGGAAAAGAGACTGTGTTATACTATCTCAGCCTCAGGATGTAAGGGGCTTAGAAGAATTATCCCCCTATAGAGAAGATGTGCTTGACCTTAATCTTTGATGTGCAAAAGCTTCGTCATTACTTGCTCGATCATGAAGTAAAGCTTGTATCAAAGAAAGACCCTGTAAAGTTTCTCATGACATGCCCATGCTTGTCGGGACACCTTGCTAAGTGGCCATTATTACTGATGGAATTCAACAACACGTATGTTCCATAAAAGGTCGTCAAAGGCCAAGCTTTGGCAGATTTTCTCACAGCACATCTAGTACCGACATAATCTCATTTATTAAGTGACCTCCCTGACAAAGAAGTATTTTGTGCAAAACTTGCTCACGCGTGGGAAATGTACTTTGACGAAGCCTTTTAATCTGATCGCAGAGGCACCAGACTGGTATTCATGACTTCAAAAGGAGGGGTACTTCCTCTATCCTTCTCTCTCGTTGAAGATGATTCCCATAACGACGCAGAGTATTAGGTCCTTGTAATTGGGTTGGAGATCACCTTTGACTTAGACTTGGAGCAGCTCAATATCTACAACAACTCTAAGTTGGTTATTCGACAGCTTAAGGGGATTTATAAAGTGAGATAGGACACTCTCAAGCCTTACCACGATATTGCAAAATCATATATGGCTCAATTTGATAATGTATCCTTTAGTCACATCCTCAGGAGGTTAAACTCACAGGCTGATGCACTCACAAAGCTCGAGGCTACAATTCAATTGTCTTCACCAGGGCCCACGCCCGTCTGGGTAGCAGAGTGGACACACATTGAATTGAGAACCGAAGTATATGTGGATAATGAGATAATCCTCTTTCCTGAATGCCCTCCTTACCCATTCGGGGCACTTCTATCAGCCAAAGAAGTTATGAAGGCCAAGCAGAAAAGGGCACAGAGTCAAGGAGCTGACTTTCAAAAACAGGAATCGAGGTTCTTTGACCCAATATGTAAAAAAATCGAGCAAGTGGAAGATTGGAGAGAGCCCATCATTAACTTTATAAAGTACGGCAGACTGCCTGAAGATCGTGCTGAGCATAATAATGTGCGTCGAATGTCTATCAAGTACACCCTCCTTGAAGGAGATTCTCTCTTCAAATGATATTTTGACGTTATTCTTCTTAGATGTGTAGACACACTGTTTGAAGACATTTTTCAGCACCTTGGGTCCCCGATACGGAATAAAAGAGAAGTCGGTCAATAAAGCCCTAACATACAATAGAATTTTTTACAGTCTCATAATTTCCCCAGAATGCGAGATAATGTTTCTACAGACTTCAAAAGATCACCTTCCAAATTTTTTTGCAATCTGACAGGTTTAATGCAGTGCAGACAGAAATAGAAAAATCAATCTCTTGCACCCTAAAATGGACTCTATAACTTGAACCCTATTAACCGATCGTCAAATGGCTGTAAGACCACCGCTGTTGGATCCGGTATAGTCGAAAACTCCTAGGGATCAATTTTCGATTTAAACAAACATTCTAAGACAAAGTTATGAGTAAAAGACTGAAAAAAGAGAGGTCGCACGCTATTCTCGTGCTCCGTCCCTGCACCAATCTCCATTAAAGGAGATTGGTTTTCACAGTCATGAGCAGTAACTTTGAAGACTCATATCTCACTCGTTACAAGTTGGATCGCGCTCAAATTTTACAAGTGTGTTCGTCTCGTCAAGACGACTGCTTTGCTATGTGGCATGACCTGTGACGAGGTCCGAACAAGGAGAAAAGCTAGAGAAAAGTTAGCGATTTGTAAATACACTTACAGGAAAATCAGCAATAGCACGATCCAATCGAGCAGCCATATCACGGCGCTCGCATACCCGATCGATGCGAAACCAGTTGCATTGCATGCATAAGGTCTAGGCTTTGTCTGGTCCAAACCTCTTGCATGATGAACGGTTAGATTTGGCGTACGAAGGCGTTAAAGTTTATGCAAAATTCCAATCGTCAGAATCCAAGTTCCGGCCAAAAACCCAAACCTGTAAAATTTTCATTCGAGCACGAAATCGAGCTGCGTTTGTTGCAACGCGATCGTGACGGCATACTCAGTGCAATTCAACAAAGAAATCATGAAAATATATCAAGAAACAAGCTCTCTATCGATCGAAAGTCCTCAAGATTCGTACAAATTTTGAGTTGCTTGATTGTGGCCTAAAATGCGATCCATGGTTCAAAATTGGTATCAAATTGATCGTCATGTCGAGCCCAATGAGAAAGTAATCATATTTTTGCCAAACAGACCCCAGAGAAACCTCGAATCATCCATGGAAGATCACGTACATTCTAGAGTTGCAATAGGGACTGTTTTGGAATTTTGTGTATTATTGAGCAGCGGCAAAATCATAATTTTTCACCCATTTTACATTTTATTTTAATTCAAATAAATTATAATTATCATCAATTAGGTCAAATTTTGAGCATCCACCCATGTTTTGGGCTCAAGTCTATAAATACCACGTTATACCCCATTGTAATGGACCTTCAATTCGATTAATAAAATTCAAAGTTAGCTTTGAGATTAAAGGCCACATCCAAGAGAGAGAGAAGAAAAGTCTGGTACCCCTCGATGAAGGTAACTTTCTCTCCTCCTCTCTTCTCTCTCCTCCTCTCTTCTCTCTCCTCCTCTCTTCTCACTTCTCTATTTCTCTGTCCTCTTTCCTTCTCTCTCCTCTTTCCTTCTCTCTTCTCCTTCTCTATCTCTCTCTCCTCTACCTCAAACATGCACAGCAGTAAGCATCACCGTGCATGTCTTTTTCTCTCTTTCTCTCTTCTTCTATCTTTCTCTCTCTCCCTCACTTTGCTTCTCTCTTCTTTCTCAACACACACGACAATAGGCTACCACCTTGCATGTCTTCCTTTTCCTTCTTTTCTTTTTCTCTCTGATCTCTTTCCTCTATCATTCCCTCCTCTTTCATAATCCTTCCTCTCTCTTTCCTAATCTTCCTTCTCCCCTCTCCTTCTCTCTCTTGTCCTTCCTTTCTCTCTCCTCTCTTTTCTAATCTCTCTTTTCTTCTCCATTCTCTCATTTTTTCTTTTCTCTCTCCTCTCTAGTCGTTCACGACGGTACCCATCGTTGAGCATGACGTCCCCCTTCTCCTGGAACAAGCACAGCGAGACAGTCCTTAACCCGAGTGGCAGGTCAAGCCTCTGTCCAATTTCCTCTTTCCTCATGTTATGCACAGCGATGCTCACCACCGTGCATGACATGTCTTTCCCAATTCTCTAACAAGGACGTTGAATCAAACCCTTTCCCAAGTGGCGGGCCGGGTCGTGTCAGAGTCCCTTCTGATGTGCACATCAATACTTATCGTCGTGTGTGTCTTTTCTTTTCTCTCTCCCCTGACATGGATAGTAAAACTTATCACCATCCATGTTCTCTCTCATTATCTCTCCTATCATGAATGGTGGAATCTATTATCGTCCATGTTCTCTCTCACTCTCTCTCTTATCATGGATGGTAGAGTCTATCGTCGTTTATATTTTCTCTCACTCTCTCTCTTATCATGGAAGGCAGGATCTATCGCCATCATTATTCTCTCTCACTCTCTCTCCTATCATGAATGGTAGAACTTATCGTCGTCCATATTCTCTCTTACTCTCTCTCTACTGTCATGGACGATAGAACCTATTGTCGCCCATGTTCTCTCTTACTCTCTCTTTCTTGTCATGGACGGTGGAGCCCATCATCGTTCATGTTCCTTCTCACCTTCCCCCTTTCTCTCTCCCCTGTCATGAATGATAGAACCCCATCACCGTCCATGATCCTTTTTCCTTTCTCTCTCCTCTATCATAGACAATGAAACCCCATCACCATCCATGCTTCTTTCTTTTTTTCTCTCTCCTCTGTCATGGATGATGGAACCCAATCATCGTCCATGTTTCTTTTCCTTTATTTTCTCATCTCCCTCTTCTGTCTCTCTCTTCCTTCTCTCTTATTCCTTTTCCCTTCTCTTTTCCTTCTCTCTCTTTTCTTTCTTCTCTTCGCTCTCTCATCTTTCTTTTCTTTCTCTTCTCTCTCTTCTCTCCTTTCTTTCCTCTTTTCTCTCTCTTCTATTTTCCTTCTCTCTTTCTTTCTTCTCTTCTCTCTCTCCTCTTTCTTTTCTTTCTCTTCTCTCTCTTCTCTCCTTTCTTTCCTCTTTCTCCGCTCTTCACTTTTCCTTCTCTCTCTTCTCTCTTCTCTCTTCTTCTCCTTTTTCTTCTCTCTTTTCCCTCCTCTCTCTTCTCTTTTCCTCTTTCCTCTCTCTTTTCTCTTCTCTCTTCTCTCTATTCTTCCTTCTCTCTCTTCTTTCTTCTTTCTTCTTTCTTCTCTCTTCTCTGTCTCTTCTTCCTTCTCTCTCTTCTTTCTTCTTTCTTCTATCTTCTTTCTCTTTTTTATTCCTTCGCTCTTTTCTTCTCTCTCTTTTCTCTCTTTTCTTTCTCCTTTCTTCTTTCTTCTCTCTTCTCTCTTTTTCTTTCTTCTCTTTTCTCTCTCTTCTTCTATGCTTTTCTCCTCCATTCTTTTCTCCTCGTCTTTCCTCTCTTCTCTTCACTTCTTCTCGCTCTTATGTCTTCTCTCTCATCTTTCCACACTTCCTCTTCTTACTCTCTTCTCTTTCCTCCCTCTTTTTCTTCTTTCTCTTCTTTCTTCTTCCTCTCTCGTTTGACGAAGGGACAGGCTAAGTCTAACACTTCATGGTGGGCTCGTCATCAAGCACTATTGTCGTTGTGCCTGTCTGAGTTACCGCGCCCATCATCCTGCCATGTCAAACTCGCCATTGTGTCAGGTTGGTTAGTGTTAGTTTTGTCATCGAGTAGTATTGTCGTCGTGTCGATTTGAGTTACCGTTCCCTTTTTGCTACCACATCACGTCAATCACCATACCAGTCCGGCCACTGTGTCAGGCTAGCCACCCTATCAAGTGTCTCTTTCTGATCTTATCTTTTCTCTATTTTATTTCTTCCTTCTCCTTTCATTACCTCAACCCTCATCTCATCATTTCTTCCCTTTCTCCTTTGAATGTGCACACCTGAGTGCATTCGCCCAAAGACAAGGTGGGGTCTCTTGGCTCACTTGTCTTGTAAATTAACCATGTGTACGTGATCATAGAAACAGGAGAGTACAAGTCAAGGGAGGCGATTTTGAACCAGTTGTACAATTTGGGGGCTTTCCATCATGATCTAAGAGGGCGCCCACACGAGTTAGCCCGAGTGAATCACGGACCGAAGTGAGGTGTGTCCCACCTCACATTAAATTCCTCTCTCACCAGTTGGTGTACCGTCCCTTTTTTTTAATCAAGGTTCCCGAGAGAGCGGTCTCAAGTCTCGAGTTCCCCTTGAAAATCGAGACACGTGCTATCATGTAATCCTGACCTAAGAGAGAGATCGAGGCATCTAACCACGCATAAGAGGCAATTAAACTGTTGAAAGAAATACACTTAGGAATATGTGGGCTACATCAGTCTGGCCCTAAGCTTTATGAATGGATACGTAGATTGGGGTATTATTGGCCCTCGATGGTTGTTGATTCCTTAAACTACGCCAAGAGATGTCAGATGTGCCAAATGCACTCAAGCCTTATTCATCAGCCTCCAAATCCCCTACACACTACAGTGGCATCATGGTCCATTTCACAATGGGGAATGAACATGGTATGACCTATCGACCCTCCTTCTGCAATGGGTCATGCCTTTATTCTAGCCACAACGGACTATTTGTCCAAATGGGCTAAAGCAGTCCCCCTCAAGCAAGCTCCTGGGGCTACGGCGGCCAACTTCATGCGCCATCTCATCATATACCGGTTTGGGGTGCCTGACCGGATTATATCTGAGAACGACCCTCAATTCAAGAGTCATCATATCGATTGCTTGGTTAACCAGTTTGGTTTTGAGTGAAAGTATTCAACTATGTACCACCCTCGGGCAAACGGCTTAGCTAAGGCTTTCAATAAGACCCTGTGCAACATTTTAAGGAAGTTCGTATCAAAAATGAAAAAGAACTAGCATGAGAAGCTTTCTGAAGCATTGTGGAGCTATCGCACCACCAAGCGAAATACCACCAACTCCACTCCTTATTCTGTAGTCTATGGGGGTGAAGACATTTTGCCCCTTGAGATTCAACTCCCCTCATTGCATGTCGCCATACATCAAGGACTGACCAAAGATGAGAGAGTCAAGCTTCGTTTTCAAGAATTGGATGCACTTGACGAAAAGAGGCTAGAAGCTCAGCAGAATCTCGAACTCAACCAGGGGAGAATGAAGAGGGCCTTTAATAAGTTAGTAAAATTCCGCTCATTCGCTCGTGGGGATCTGGTTCTAGCCGTCAAAAGGACGATCGTTATGCCTGGGCAGTTCAAAAGGGAGTTTGAACCTAAGTGGGAAGGCCCCTTTATAGTTAAGAAAGTCCCACCAAACGGGGCTTACATACTGGCACATCCTGATGAAGAGGAGGCGATGCTCCCCATCAATGGGCGAAACTTAAAGAAATATTATCCTTGATACTTGCTCAAAAGACTCAATGTGTAAAAAGAAAAAGTTAAAAAGACAATTAAAAGAAAACAAGCAAGACAATTCAGCAAAGCTTAACTCTTTTCATTGAAGAAGTTACACGTTACAAGTCAAAAAGCCCATTATTAGGGAGGTTACAAATGTATCATGCAGTATTGCTCTCGCATCAGAAGAAAAGAGAGTAGTTGCACTGGAGTGTTGCTCTTGCATCAAAAAAAAAGAAAGTAGCCGCGTTGGAATGTTGCTCTTGCATCAGAAGAAAAGCGAGCAGTTGACCCCCAGCGCTGCTCTTGCATCTGAGGAAAAGAGGACAGTTACAGGCCAAAAAGCTGCTCTCGCATCAGAAGAAGGTAGAAGGGTTTTAGATAGAGTTTATCAAACATACAAAGCAGACACTTCTGGTACGGAACTAGCCTACGATGAAGAGCATGCCCTCCTCATAGTGAGTACCCTTCCACAAAACAACATGGGGTTCATAGTTGTGCTGGAGGACTTGGCTTCCAACAAACTTCATAAGCCAGGCCTTACCATTGGTCACTACCCTTTGCTTACCCAAGGAATCATCGTGCGTGACCATCACAGCACTGTGTGTGATCATCGCCATGAATGACACAGCGCCGTGCATGATCGTCGTCGCGCATGACTCAATGTCGTGCATGATCACTATCGCACAAGACTCAACGTCGTGCGCGATAATCACCGTGCGCAACTCATCGCCATGCACAACCACAGCCGGGCACTACTTGCCACCTTTCATGAAAGGATCACCAAGTGGCAGTGAGGGCATAGTTACTGCCGCTCACAACGTGCACCGTGTGCTACTTATCACCGTATGTGTTGACCTGCGACTATTCAAATTCCCTATGACCGTTCGTCTCCCCGGAGACTATCCAACTGCCTGCGACCTTTTGATTCCTTGTGCCTCTTCGATTACTCTGGTCCCTTCAACTCCCCGAAACCCTTCTTCTCCCCTCAATGGCTCTTCACTGCCCTACGACTTCTTGGCTTCACCTTAAGAACCCTATACCACCACAAGGGAACTCCTCCACAAGTCGAAAACCCACTGACGGACCATTCCCCTTCCTCCACACCACCGGAAAACCACTAGAAGGCTGCAGTAGGCCTCTGATACACCCTCGTCCCTGCTCTGGTGTCTCAGGACCCTCGCCAAAACTTCTATGCCTTCTCTAAACAAGACACCCGAAACTTCCTTGAGCAAAGGGACAACTGCAACTCCCCTGTGTGCCCCGTGTCCCAGCTAGAGTTCTCAGCAGAACACTCTCGCTATCTTCTTACAAACCCTCCCTGAGTGCCCTTGCATTCTAGCCGAAATCCTCGTCGGGAAGTTCACTCCGCTTTTCTCTGGTCACTATAGTTTTAGGGTTTTACCCCCTTATATAGAGGACGTTCCCTCAAAGTGCCCCAAACAAGCTGGAAATGCCAGTCAGGCCTCTAAAAGCCAAACGATGATGGTCTAGATCGGGTCGGGCTTAGGCCCGAAGCCCAAATAGAGGTTTACTGCCAACCATGTAGCGTTAAGCATCCAGCATCAAATGGATCAGGACCGGGTCGATCCCAAGCTCGAGGCCCAAACTCAACACCGTATGTGACTAACGCCGTGCATGAAAGTCACTGACCAATGCCGCGTGCGACCAATGCGATTTGGGATGACTGTTCAGCATCCTTCGTTCGACTGTCACCAAAGCTAGTGTCACGCATGTTGATGTCGCCCATGCTAGCACTGCATGTGTACAAGCCTGGCTATCACCATGAGAGTTTTGCCACTACCTCTAGTGGAGTTACACCTCTGCCCTAGCCTATCAATCCCCTTCACCCCAAGGAGTCACACTCACCCCCTAATCCTCAATGAATTCCGCTTACATTCGCTACCCCTCGTCGAGCCACCATCTCCATCTAGGCCCTCTGCTTGTGTATGACGTTAGCCATTTTGTCCCCAGGGAGTCAGATTGCCATCCATGCTGCTATTCCCCATGGAGCTTCACCTACATGGTGACCCACATAATGGTCCTAGCTACATGACTTTAAACTGCATAGCCATGGTCCAAACTATAAGTCCTTAAACTGTAGCAAAGGTCTAGTTGCACGACCTTAAACTGCATGATCCTAGCTACATCACTTTAAACTACATAGCCATGGTCTAAACTATAAGACCTTAAACTGTAGTGAAGGTCTAGTTTCACGACCTTAAACAGCATGGTCCTAGCTCCATGACTTTAAACTGCATAGCCATGGTCCAAGCTACATGACCATAAAACTATAGTGCATGTCCTGGATGCATGAAGCTAAATTGCTTTGCATAGGTCCCAGAGGCACGACCGTAAACTCGCTCCCACATGTACTCGCACACCCCTTCTGCGCGTACCATTTTCATAACTCCCCAGTGCATCCATTTCCCTTATCATCATTCATCATTCCCCAGTGAGTCTCACCCACGCTCATAAATAACGGCGAGCTGTCTCACCACATCTACTCACCGTCAGCTGGCGGGTCACCACTTTCCCCCTTCCATCCGTACGCCATGCATCATTCATAGGAAACCTTGTGCCATCTCCCTAAAGTGAGTCAAACCACCACCATACTCACTCCATGGCCTCCCCAGACTGCCATCCTTCTCCACCACGGTCCAGCTGTTACACATCTTGGTCGCATGACGTTAAAAGGCTTCGCACAGGTCCCAGAGTCATGACCCTAAAACCATGCCCTCACAAAAAAAAAAAAGTAGCGACCATGATGTAAACTTGGACAAGGTAACGCCATGAGTAAAAATGGCAGACGGGCATGGTCACGAAACCATGAGTAAAAGAGTTCCGTGAAAATAAAAACCCAGACACAATGAAAACTCAAAAGGGCACCGTGAGTAAAAATAGAATAAAAGGGTGGACATGGCCGAAAGGTCATGGGTAAAAGAGCCCCGAATAAAATGAGGTTGATGAAAACTGTCTCTACGGCCCCACTTCCCAAGACCAAGTGAAAACTCGAAAGGGTGCTTAGCCCAAGAGAGCAGGTTGATGCAGCGCTTGCCTCTGTAGGTGGGGTCATCCAGCACTCCAAACAAAAATCCCCAATACTAGAATCCCCTGACGTCGAGTCCTTCATCTCTTTCTCCCTCTTTGGTGCTGGGTGAACGCGTAGCCCCGTCAATCTCCCTTCTTCAGTGCTAGGTGAACACGTAGCCCAGTCCACATCCTTCTTCAGTCTTGGGTGAACACGTAGCCCAGTCGACATCTCTTCTTCGATACTGGGTAAACACGTAACTCAGTCACTATCACAAGGCCATCACAGGTATCGTCCGACAGGGTGAGGACTTAAAATACTAATCCCTCCAAAACAAAACAGTCCATGCGAGAGTGAGGGCTTAGACAAGATCCCTCAAACAAACAAAACAGCCCACGCAAGGGTGAGGACTTCGACAAGATCCCTCAAACAAACAAAAAAGTCCACGTGAAGGTGAGGACTTCGACAAGCTCCCTTAAATAAACAAAACAATCCATGCGAGGGTGAGGACTTCGACAAGATCCCTCAAACAAATAAAAGAGTCCATGCGAGGGTGAGGACTTCGACAAGATCCCTCAAAACTATCCTTCTATCTCTCTTCCTCTCAATTTCTCTCTATCCTTTTATCTCTCTTCCTCTCTATTACTCTCTATCCTTTTATCTCTCTTCCTCTCTATTTCTCTATCTCCCTACCTCTCTCCTTCTCTTTCTCTCTTTATTATTTTATCTCTCGTCCTCTCTATTTCTTATTCTCTATTGCCCATCTCTCTCTCTTCTTCTCTTCTCTTCTCTTGACATGCACGGTAGTGGCAGCACCGTTCGTGCACACCTCTCTTTCTTTCTCATTCTCTTCTTCTCTTCTTGTCTCTCCTGACATGCACGGTACTGGCAGCACCGTGCATGCCTCTCTTTCTCTCCTTTCTCTCTCCTTTCTATCTCTCTCTTTTCTTCTCCTTCGTCACTTTCTCCCTTCTTCAGTGCTGGGTGAACATGTGGCCCAGTCATTCTTTTCTTCTCTCCCTCTCTCTCTCTTGACATGCATGGTAGTGGAAGCATCTTGCATGCCTCTCTTTCTCTCTCTTTTCTTCTCCTTCATCTGGGTGAACAAGTAGCTCAGTCAACGTCCCTTCTTCAGTGCTGGATGAACACATAGCCCAGTCATCATCACATGGCCGTTACAAGCACCACCTGACAGGGTGAGGATTTAAAATACTCATCCCTCCACATCACAAATAGTCCACGCGAGGGTGAGGACTTCAACAAGATCCCTCAAAAGTATCTTCTCTCCCAAAGTCTTCACAAATGGACCTGCGACAGATGCCCACCCTGCACCAATCTCCATTAAAGGAGACTGGTTTTCACAGTCACGAACAGTGAATTTGAAGACTCATATCTCCCTCGTTACGAGTCAAATCGCACTCAAATTTTATGAGTATGTTCATCTCGTCAAGATGATCATTTTGATAGGTGGCATGTCCCGTAATGATGTCCGAGCAAGGAGAAAAGCTAGAGAGAAGATGACAATTCGTGATCAAGGTTACAGGAAAATCAACAGTAGCACGACCCACTCGAGTAGCCATATCACGACACTCGTGTACCCGATCATTATGAAACCTGTTACATTGATGTTTGGTCTGAAACCCGCACATGATGAATAGTTAGATTTGGATTACAAAAGTGTTAAAGTTGCTGTAGAATTCTGGCCATCGAAATTCAAGATCCGGTCAAAAACTCAAGATGGTAAAATCTTCGTTCGAGCACGAAATCGAGCTGCATTTGTTGCAACGCAATCGTGACGACATGCTCAGTGCAATTCAGTGAAGAAATCAAGAAAATACATCATGAAATGAGCGCACTATTAATCCGAAGTTTACAAGATTCTTACAAATGTCAAGTCACATGATCGTGCCTCAAAAACACGATCCATGGCTCGAAGTTAGTATCAAATCTATCATCATGCCAAGCTCAACAAGAAAGTAATCATTTTTTGGCCATACGTACATGAGCGCAACCCCAAATCGTCCATAGAAGATCACGCACGTTCTAAGGCAGCAGCAGGGACTATTTTGGAATTTTGTGTATTATTGAGCAAGGGCAAAACCATAATTTTGTACCCTTTTTTATATTTTATTTTAATTCAAATAAATTTTAATTATCATCAATTAGGTTAGATTTTGAGCATCCACCCAACTCTATAAATATCATGTTATACCTCATTGTAAAGGACCCTCAATTGATGAATGAAAATTTAAGAGTTTGAGCATTAGGATTGTGGGCACGTCTAAGAGAGAGAGAGAGAGGAGAGAGAAGAAAAATCCCAATACCCTCAGTGAAGGTAACTTTCTTTCTCTTCTTTCTTCTCTATCCTCCTCTTTCTTTCTTTCTCTCTCTTCTTTTCTCTCTTACTCTCTCTTCTCTTCTCTTTCTTTCTCTTCTCTTCTCTCTATTTCTTTCTTCCTTCGTTCTCTCTCTTCTTCTTCTTCTCTCTGTCTCTCTCTCCTCTACCTCAAACATGCACGACAGTAAGCATCACCATACATTCTTTCTCCCTCTTTCTCTCTCTTCTTTTATCTTTCTCTCTCTTCCTATTTTTGCCTCTCTATTCTCTCTCAACATGCTCGGCAATAGACACCGTCTTGCATGTCTTCCTTTCCATTATTTCCTCTTTACTCCCTGCTCTCTTTCCTTTCTCATCCCCTGTCTTTCCTAATCTCTTCTCTCTCTTTCCTTCCCTCTTTCTACTTTCCTTCCTTTCAATCTCCTCTCCTTTCTATTCTCTTTATTCTTCCCTTTCTTTCTTCTCCCTAGTCATGCATGACGATGCCCATTGTCGAGCATGACGTCCCCCTTCTCCTTGAATATGTACATTGAGCCGAGCCTTAACTCGAGCTACGGGCCCGGCCTCTATCTAAGTACCTCCTTCCCCATGTTGCGTATGGCGATGCTTATCGTAGCGCATGACATGTCTTTCCCAATTCTCCGACAAGGACATTGAACCGGGCCCTTTCCCAAGTGGCGGGCCAAGTCGTGTCTGAGACCCTTCTAACATGAACGGTGATGCTTATCGTCGCGAGTGTCTTTTCTTTTCTTTTCTCTCTCTCTTGTCTCTCTCTCCTACCATGGACGGTAGAGCTTATCATCGTCTTGTTTTTTATTTCTCTCTCTTGTCATGGACGATGGAGCCTATCACCACTTGTGTTTTCCCTTTCTCTCTCCTATTATGGAAGGTGGAGCCTATCGCCATCTGTGTTTTCTCTTTCTCTCTCTCATGTCATAGACGGCAGAACCCATCGTCATCCATGTTCTCTCTTACTCTCTCTTTCTTGTCATGGACGGCGGAACCCATCGTCGTATGTGTTTCTTCTTCCCTTTTTTCTTACTCTTTCTCTTCTATCATGGACGGTGGAGCCTATCGTCGTTCATGTTCTTTATCCCTTTTCCCCTTTTCTCTCTCCTCTATCATGAACGGCATAACGCCATCGCCGTCCATGTTTCTCTTCTTTTTCTTCTTTCTTCTCTCTTCTTTATCTTCTCTTTCTTCTCTCTCTTCTTCTTCTCTCTTCTGTCTTCTTTATTCTCTCTCTTCTTTCTTGCTTGTCTCTCTCTTTTTTCTACTTTCTTTATCTTCACTCACTTCTCTCTTCTTCTTCTCTCTCTTTTGTCTTCTTTCTTCTTTCTTCTTTCTTCTTTCTTCTTTCTTCTTTCTTCTTTCTTCTTTCTTCTCATTCACTCTCTTCTTCCTTTCTTCTCTCTCTTTTTGCTTCTCCCTTCTTTCTTCTTTCTTCTCTCTTCTCTCTTCTTTCTTCCTTTCTTCTCTGGCTATTCTGTCTCTTTTTTTCTCTCACTTCTTTCTTTCTTCTCTCACTCTTCTCTCTCGTCTTTCTTCTTTCTCTTCTTCTCTCACTTCTTTCTTCTCTCTCTTCTTTCTTCTCTCTTCTCTCCTCTTTCTCCTCTCTTTTCTCTCTTCTTTTTTTTCTCTCTTCTTCCTTCTTCCTCTCTTCTTTCTTCTCTTTTCTTTCTCTTCTCTTTCTTCTCTCTCTTCTTCCTTCTTTTATCTCATTTCTCTTTTCTTCTCTTCTTCTCATATCTTCTCTTCTCCTCTTTTTCTTCTTCTTTATTCTATTCTTCTTCTTTCCCCTCTCTTCTCTTCTCCTTCTCTGTCTCTCTTCTTCTATCTTTGTTCTTCTTTCTCACTTTCTACTCTTCTTTCTTCTTCTCTCTCACTAATTCTTTTTCTTCTTTTCTCTCTTCTCTATTCTCCCTCTCTTTCTTCTCTCCCTTCTTTCTTCTTCCCTCTCATTTGACCAAGGGACAGGTTAAGTCTACCACTATCATGGTAGTCTAGTCATTGAGCAGTATTGTCGTCATGCCTGTGTTGCTGCCACGTCAGATTCACCATTCTGTTAGGCTGGTTGGTGTTGGTCTTGTCGTCGAGTAGTATTGCCATCGTGCCGGTCTGAGTTATCGTGCCCGTCTTGCTACCACGCCAGGTCAATCATCATATTAATCTAACCACTGTGTTAGGCTAGCCACCCGGTCAAGTGTCTTTTTCTTCTCTTCTCTTTCCTCTATTCTATTTCTCCCTTCTCCTTTCATCACCCCAATCTTCATCCCATTTCCTTCCTTTCTTCTTTCGGATGTGCACACCTGTGTGCTTTCGCGCAAAGACAAGGTGGGATCCCTTGGCCCACTTGCCTTGTAAATTAACCGTGTGTGTGTGATTGCAGAAACATGAGAGTATAAGTTAAAGGAGGCGATTACGAACAAGTTGTAGGACTGGGGTCTTTTCGACATGCTCTAAGCGGGTGCCCACGCGGATCAACCCGAGTGAGTCATGGACCCAGGTGAGGTGTGTCCCACCTCACATTAAATTCCTCTCTCACCGGTTAGTGTACCTGCCCTTATTTCTTAACAAGGTTCTCGGGAAAGCTGTCTCAAGTCTTAGGTTCTCCTTGAAACCCGAGACATGTGCCCCCAGGTCTCTTGACCCGAGGATGAGATCGAGGCACTTAACCACTCGTGTGGCAAGATGATAAGAGAGTAGCTCACAGAAGGAGAGCAGCTCAAATATAGAATTGCAGTTCCCACAGTGGGGTCAAAAGTTTCCAGTACAATGAAAGCGTTCATGATAAAAAAAAATTTCATTGTAAAGAGGCCAATAGTGCCTATACTGTGTAAAGAGGCCAATAGTGCCTATACTGTGTAACGAGACCAATAGTGCCTATACTGTTTTATTGTGACATGTGTGATATATTGAAATGAGAACCTATGATAGCTTATAACACTACTCTGCATCTTATATTCTTATTGGAATGAGAAATTATGACAGCTTGGATGTGTCACCAAGCTATTGTGTTGTGTTGGTTCAATGAGTTTATAACACTACTCTTGGTTTCAGCAATAAGATATTTACCTTAATGCGAATGAACCATCCAATGCAAATGCTAAGAATGAACATAACATATCCAATGCAAATTGACCCGAAAATAGCATATCCAAATCATAAGAATGAACCTTAATGCAAATGAACCAATGCGAATGTATGCAAAGACTTGGTTTCAACAATTAGCTATTCTATAAGGCTTTCAGAGGGTTTTTTGAGCATTACGGCCTTTTGTGTACCGTAGTGCTAAAAAACAGCATTACGGTAATCTTTTTACAGTAATAAGTATTACGGTAAAAAGATTACCGTAATACTGTTTTTGAGCATTACAGTACTCAAAAGACCATAATACTAAAAAAGCCCTCTGAAAAACTTGTATAGCATTTGTTTGAGCATTACGGTAAAATGATTACCATAATACTTATTACTTAGTACCTTAATACTCTTTACGGTAATTTAAGCATTTGTTTGAGTCAAAGGTAAAAACCTTAATACCCCAAGATTCCACTTCTTCCCCATGCTACTAGTGAAAGTAAAAAGATAATAATAATACCTAGAAAAATGAACAAGGTACTCATCAAAAAATTGAATGAGCTTGAACTTAAGTGATCTTAAACATACTTTACACATACCACATTACATAATGGCCTCTTTATATTAAATGGCATATCAAAAAAAGGTGGCATATGAAAAAATGATGAACTGACACTAATGGGCTTTTTACATTAATTCATATACTTGATTTACATATCTCCTGGTTATGACCCACAACCCCGCATCAGCTACACTTAAGAGGCCTAATCTCTTTGTACTTTATTTGCTTGTGTCATTTCTTTGGCCGACCTGTGGTTCACCTTGTAGCTGGCGGCAATAATGTTGTATAGACAATCTCTGGCAACTCTAGTGCATCGAAAATTTAAAGGAAGGGAATATGCCCTGGTACATTTGAACTGAGAAATAAACGTCATAAAAGTTTGTAACATCTTCATGCTTATGATTTATAGCGGCGATCGCATGCTGCATTGGTAAGGTGCCTCGATCTCACCCTTCGGATCTGGATGATCGGTTGGCACGTGTCTCGTGTTTCGAGGGAAGACCCAGCACGTTTATGATATCGCTCTCTCGAGAACCTCGCTCTAGAAAGGGGCAGGTGTTACCAACCGGTGAGAGAGGAATTTTAAAGCGGGGTTCGGGACTTACTCGGGCTGGCTCGTATGGGTGCCCTCTTAGATAACGAAGAAAGCCCCCCAATGATGAAATTGGCTCAGAATCACCTCCCTTGGCTCGTATTCTTCTTATTTTCACATATATGGCAAAGGTTATAAGACGGGTGCACAAGCAGATGGATTCAAAAAAAAGAAGGGAAGAAAGATGGGAGAGAGAAGAGTTTGACTGAGCAGAGGATCAGGCTGACGAATATTTGTCTTGACGTGGTAGTAAAATGGGCTCGGTACTAAGATCAGCTCATGGGATTGCTACTAGACGTCATTACCAATACCGACTAGCTAAGCACGATGGTCAGCCTGTCTTGGCAATAAAATGCACAACAACATTATGGCTAGATGACAAGACTTCCATGAGAGGCTAACCTCAATCGCTCTTAATCAAACGAAAGGATAGCAGAGTGGTGGTCATGGGGGAAAGGATGAAGTAAGAGAAGAAGGGAAAAGACAGAGGGGGGAGAGAAAAGATAAGAGGATAAAAGAGGGAAGGAAGGAAGATGCAGTCGATGCTGAACATTGCTGACTATTTCATAAGATAAGCGAGAGAAAAGACAGTCGACGCTAGACTTTACCAATTGTCAGAAGAGAAGAGAGGGAGAGGACCGACCGGTGCCAGGCTTGCACCGGTTGCGACGGGAGGGAAGCAAGGGAGAGAGATCGAGCAAGCTCTAGGCTTCACCGACTGTGGCAAGAGAGGAGAGAGAAATCCAACTGACACTAGGGTTCGTCGACTGTTAGGAAAGAGAGGAGGAGAGAAATTCAACCGACACTTGGGCTCATCTATTGTTAGGAAAGAGAGGAGAGAGAAATCCCACCCGATGCTGGGGTTGAAAGAAGAGGAAGAGAGGGAAACCCCCACCCGGCACTGGGGATGAAAGAAGAAGAAGAGAGGGAAAACCTCACCCGGCACTAGGGATGAAAGAAGAAGAAGAGAAGAAAAACCCCACCTGATGCTGGGGATGAAAGAAGAAGAGAACCAGCCGACGCTAGGGACGAAAGAAGAAGAAGAGAGGGAAAACCCCACCTGACGCTGAGGATGAAAGAAGAAGAGAACCAACTGTCGTTGAGGATGAAAGAAGAAGAAGAAGGGAGAGAAAACCCCACCCGGTGTTGAGGATGAAAGAAGAAGAGAACCAACTAGTGCTAAAATTGCATCAGTTGCAATGAGGATGAGAGAGAGAGATAAGAAAAAGGGGAGGAGAGAGAAAGAGAGGAGGAGGGAGAAAGAGGGAAGAGAGTGGAAGAAGGAAGGAGAGAGAAAGTTACATGTTTGAAGGGTACCCACCCTTTTCTTCTCTCTCCTCTCTCTCTCTCTCCAAGACGTACTCAAGCAAGAATGGAAATTTCTATTGCATTATCAAAGAATGAATCGAGAGTTTTTTTACAATGAGGCAGTACCTGTTTATATAGAATTGGGCCCAAACATGGGTGGATGCCCAAAAGTAACGCTTATTGAAGGTAATCACGATTTAATTGAATTTAAAAAATTCTAAAAATTGGTGAAAAATACTATTTTGCCCCTGCATAATAATGTGTGGAATTTCAGAACAGTCCCTGCTACTGCTCGAGATCAGTGACTTTATTTATTTTTTGTCTTTGCTCGGGCATTGCTACGGGGCGTACTACATATCGAATTGCTTATTTTGATGAGACGAATATGCTCACCAAATTTGGGAGCGATTTGACTTGGAATGACTGAGTTATGGGCCTGAAAAGTGACTACTCATGACTGTAAAAACAACCACCTTTAATGGTGTTTTGATGGAGTGAGGCCACATTGGAATAGTGTGAGGCTTACCCTTTTCAGTATTTTACCCATAACTTTGTCTTGGAGTGCCCGATTAAGCCAAAACTTGACCCATTGGGGTTTTCAAGTGTCGAATCTAGTGGTGGTGGTCCCACACCTATTTGACGCACCAAAAGTATGGCTCTAGTTACAGGGTCCATTTTAGGGTGCTAAAGACTGATTTCGCTCAAAAAATTTTCTTTGTGTTCACTACTTTAGACATGTCTGATCACGATGAAACTTGGCAGGTGGTCATTTAAAGTGCTGACAAAGAGATCTTAACCAGTTCTGGGGTAATTTTGAGACTGTTCGGAGTTTCCACTGCTTTATAGGCTTTATTGACCTGCTTCCTACCAAGGACCAAGATGCTAAAAAATACGTTCAAACATCTTGCTCTGCTGAATGTTGTTCTTCAAGAGAAGCGAGAAGGACAATCATTTGGAAATTTTCCTTTGTCTTTTACTTTTTTCCTTCCTAGCCACAGGATCACGTGCAAGCCGAGGAGATTCACCCAACGGTATAATCAGGATGCTCAGACATAGGGATGCATTGTTCACGGGTTCGTCCGTGGAGATTTTAGGGGGAGAAGAGACAAATTGGCTGCGCTGTTTGCTGCTACACTAGGTTTACTTTTGACATCAGAGTACCACTATGGGTCTCGTCTATCGAGTCCAATCGGGGGCAGGTTCTATTAGTCGATCCCGAAGGTCTTGTCATGCCAACTAGGCGAGCTGACATCTCTGGCAGGTTCTACAGTGGCTTTATCAGTTTCCTTCCTTGGAAGGATGATGCTTAGGCTACTTTGTCACCTAGCCTCATGGAGAGAGGCATGCACATTTCATGCATGGGGAGAAAGTCCTTGAAGAAGGATAAGGCATGCACATTTCATGCATGGGGAGAGGGTCCTTAAAGAAGGATAAGGCATGCACATTTCATGCATGGGGAGAGGGTCCTTGAAGAAGGATAAGGCATGGGGAGAGGGTCCTTGAAGAAGGATAATGATTGAGCTATGTTGTCACCCAGACTTGAAGAAGGGATAATGACTGGGCTATGTTGTCACCCAACCTTAAAGAAGGATGTCGACTAGGCTACATGTTCACTCAGGACTGAAGAAGGAAGTCGACTAAGCTACCTGTTCACCCAACACTGAAGAAGGATGTCGACTGGGGTACCTGTTCACCCAGGACTGAAGAAGGAAGTTGACTGGGCTACCTGTTCACCCAAGACTGAAGAAGGATATCGATTGGGCTACATGTTCACTTAGGACTGAAGAAGGAAGTTGACTGGACTACCTGTTCACCCAAGACTAAAGAAGGATGTAGACTGGGCTACCTGTTCACCCAAGACTGGAGAAGGACATCGACTGGGCTACTTGTTCACCCAGGATTGGAGAAGGATGCCAGTTGGGCTTACTGTTCACCCAAGACTGATGAAGGATGTCGACTAGACTACCTGTTCACCCAGGATTGGAGAAGGAAGTCGAGGGATGATTTTAACGTCTACACCCTGTTGAACGTCTTGATGATGAAGGGAATGCTAGCTGAGGCCGTCTGTGAAAGCGAATGTTGCATCAAGATGATTGTATTGCTCTGAGCGCCCTTTGCGGGCTTTCACTTAAACTGAGGAAGCGGCATCATAGAGATGGTTTCACCAATTTCTTTTTATTTGGGGCTCTTTTACCCATGACCATTCGGCTATGTACACCCTTTTTGTGCATTTTTCACTCACGATGCCTTTTCGGGTTTTCACCGTGCCCATTTTTTTTTATTCACGAAACTCTTTCACTCGTGGTTTCATGACCATGCCCATCCATCATTTTTACTCGTGGTGTTCCCTTGTTCGGGTATACACCATGCCCGTTATTCTTTTTTTTTTTAATAATGGTGGGGGTGTGTTTAAGGTCATGCCTCCGGGACCTGTGCGAAGCCTTTTAACGTCATGTGGCTAAGATGTGCACTATGTTTTAAGGTCATATAGTTGGACCATGATGGTGATGAATGGCAGTCTATGAAGGCCATGGGGTGAGTATGGTGGTGGTTTGACTCACTTGGGGAGACGGCTCAATGCTACTAATGAAGGATGGATGATGTATGAAATGTGAGAGGACGTTTTTGGTGACTCACTAACTTACAACAAGTTTGGATGGTGAGATGGTTTGCCATTTAGCGAGTGCGGGTGAGACTCACAAGGGAATGATATATGGTGATAAAGTGAATGGAAACACTAGGGTGTTATGAAGATGTCACGCACACACTAATAGGTGGGTTAGGGAAGGCGTGTGTGAGAATGCACGTAAAGGCATGTGTGCATACGTGGGGATAAGTTTATGGTCGTACCTCTTGGGCCTGTGCGAAGCAGTTTATCGTCATGCCAGCAGAACGTTCACTATAGTTTATGCAGTTTAAAGTCATACAACTAAGACTGTGCAGTTTAAGGTCATGAAACTAGACCTCTGCTAAAGTTTAAGGTCATATAGTTTGGACAATGGTCATGCAGTTTAAAGTCATACAACGAGGATTATGCAGTTTAAGGTCATTCAACTAGACCTCTGCTACAGTTTAAGGTCATATAGTTTGGACAATGGAGTTTAGGGTCATGCATCTAGACCATATCTACAGTTTAAGGTCATATGGTTTGGACCGCAATCATGCAGTTAAAGGTCATACAACTAGGACTGTGCAGTTTAAGGTCGTGCAACTAGACTTCCGCTACAGTTTAAGGTCACATAGTTTGGACCATGGAGTTTAGGGTCATGCATCTAGACCATAGCTACAGTTTAAGGTCATATAGTTTGGACCGCGGTCATGCAGTTTAAAGTCATACAACTAGGACTGTGCAGTTTAAGATCGTGCAAGTAGACATCCGCTACAGTTTAAGGTCATATAGTTTGGACCATGGAGTCTATGGTCGTGCATCTAGACCATCACTACAGTTTAAGGTCATATAGTTTGGATCGTGGTCATGCAGTTTAAAGTCATACTACTAGGACTATGCAATTTAAGGTCATCCAACTAGACCCCACTACAGTTTAAGGTCATATAGTTTGGACCGTGGTCATACAGTTTAAAGTCATACAACTAGGACTGTGCAGTTTAAGGTCGTGCAACTAAACCTCCGCTACAGTTTAAGGTCATATAGTTTGGACCATGGAGTTTAGGGTCATGCATCTGGACCATAGTGTGGGCACCATGTAGGTGAATCTCTGTGGGGAATAGGTCTGTGGATGGCAATCTGACTCCCTGGGGATAAAATGGTTAAGGTCATACACAAGCAGAGGGCTCAGATGGAAATGGCAACCTGATGAAGGATGACCAGCAGAGGCGGACTTCACTAGGGTTAGAAGGGGTAAGTGTATTCTCTAGGGTGAAAGATGGGACTCTATGATAGGGTTAGAAGGGGTAAGTGTATTCTCTAGGGTGAAAGATGGGACTCTATGAAGAATTGGCTTTATGACAGGTAATTCGACTCCCTAAGAATAAGGTAGCTTGGTGTGAAACAGATCCACTAGGGATTGGAGAGGTAAGAATGACCCTAACTCCACTGGGGATAGTGGGTTGTGGTATTCGTACCACTCCTACTGAGGGATGAGGGGCGGCTCTTGACTCCATTGGGGAAGTTACGATTTGGATGCAACTCTCCTAGGGATATTGGTAGGGCATACACTGCTCCAGCCTAGAGTAGGTGACAATGGGCTGTTTGTAATACAGCCGGCGTCAGGTGTAGCGATCATGATTTCTTGTGAATGTCCAACGGGCGATGAGCTCTCAAAAGCACAACTGGTGCTAAGGGTGTTCAAAACTCACCCAGCGCTAATCAACCGGTGTTAGGGTTGTTTCAAAACTTACCCGACGTTGGTCAACCGGCGCTAGGGTGGTTTGAAATTCACTCGACATTGGCCAACTAGCACTAGGGTGGTTTGAAATTCACCCAGAGCTGGGTGATGGGTCGATGAAAGTTACTTCAGGCCTTGAGTCAAAGCCCAACCTTGCTTACAGTCACTTGGCTTACCTTAAACGGGACTGAAATTCTCAGTTTGTGAGGGGCATCCAAGGGCAACATAGACTATATAAGGGGGTAAAACCCAGTTCTTCCCTCATTTTTCACCAAGGGTAAAAAAACTTCAGCAAAACCTTTTCTTTAACGGTGAGGAGAGGGTGGTCAGCTAAAGTTCTGACAAGCAGTAAGACTTCAGTAGAAGTTTTGCAGGGAAGGTTCTTTAGCAGACAGTCGAATTCTGGTGGTTTGGTAGGGACGACCTTTGGCGAGTAGACTTTGCCAAGAATTCGGTGAAGTTGCAGGGAGAGCAACGAGGAAAGGCGAGTTCTCTGGGAAGTTTTTCAAGAAATAGAAGAGGTTTCGGGTGCAATTTATTTTTGGTAGAAGAGGCCGAAAATGGCGCAATGAGTATTTTCGCACAACTTGGGAGTTTTTTAGGAATTTTTGAAGGGTTTCCCAGGGTTGTGGTAACTTTTTAACACTGTTCATGATTTTGTAGAGGTTTCCCGAGAACCTAGGGGAAGTTTGGAGAAGTTTCCTAATGAGGTTCTGGTGAAGTCCAGGCAAAAAGACGTAGGCAGGAAAGTTTTTTTAGTGAGTTTCCGAGCGTGTGGCAGAAGTTCCGACAGAAGACGAACGGTCACAAGAGGTGGACCGTACGATTGTAGCAGGTGAACCATCGTGGGGAAGGCATACGGTTGCTGAAGACGAACCATCACCCTTGGAAATTGTGTGATCATTCAGAGAAAACTTAAGCTTTGAAAGACGAGGAGTCTCGAGAAGTGATCGGTCGCGACAAGGCTGGCGCTAACAGAAGTGAAAATGGTGCTAAGGTAACCGGCGCTGATGATTTGGAGTGCTGATACAACCAGCGCTGACCCTCATGCAAAACAGCCAGCGCTAGGGGTTGGGCACGCAGCCGGCACTGGCTTTAGTTGGTGTTGCTCAGCACATGTGGCTTATCACGATGTGGAGAATGATGCTTGCTTGTGTTGGTAGGTCAGTTTCGAGGTTTGCGGTGTTCGGCGATGAGCTACAGCCGGCGATGTTCATGGGCCAGCAAAGAGAGATGAAGGATGTGTCATGGACTGTGGTACCTGTTGGAAACCAAATCCAGCAGTACGACAGTGGGGTCCATGTTGTTCTATGGAAGGGCCTCCACTATGAACAGGGCGTGCCTTTCATCATAGGCCAGCTTCTTTCCAGGGGAGCTCTTCTTATATGTTTGATATACTCATCGAATGGATCCTACGTCGTATGTTGCGCTAGGAGTTGGGCACACAACCGACGCAGGCCTTTAGGGAACCCAGCCGGTGCTGGCTTTAGTTGACGTTGTTCAACACGTGTGGCTTATCACGATGCAAAGAATGATGCTCACTTGTGTCGGTAGATCACTTTCAGGGTTTGCGGCGTTTTGTGATGAGCTACACGCGGCGATGTTCATAGGCCGGCAAAGAATGATGAAGGATGTGGCGTGGGCTGTGGTACTGTTGGAAATCAAATCCAGCAGTACGACAGTGGGGTCCATGTTGTTCTGTGGAAGGGCCTCCACTATGAACAGGGCATGCTTTTCATCATAAGCCAGCTCCTTTCCAGGGGAGCTCATCTTGTATGTTTGATATACACATCAAATGGATCCTACATCGTATGTTCGATATGGACGTCAGATGAGGTATCTGGCTTGTATGTTCGACATACACGTCAGATGGACTGAGGTGATCTCCTTGGAGTCGCTCTGCTTTATCTTCTGGCTTGTAACCATCCTCTTACTCGTCAGATGAATTAAAGCTAACTCTCCAAGTGGTTTCGCTTCGCTAACTCTCCAAGTGGTTTCGCTTCTTATTCTTGAGGAGGTCCTTCCTTTCGTGGACTTGCTTCTTCCTCATGGGACAAGCATTTGTTTTGGCCTGTAACTGTCCTACAAGAGCAATTTTTGGTTTGTAAACATCCTCTTATCCTCAAACGCAAGAGACTTGTAAGCTCCCTAGTAATGGGTTCTTATAACTTGTAACTCTTTTTTTTTTTTACTGCAATAAAAAGAGTTAGCATTTTCGTTTGGATTATCTTGCTTATTTTTGTGCTGAATCCCTTTCTTTTGAATACACATCACGGATAGTACTTCATTAGGTATCGCCCATTGATAGGGGGATCCCCTCCTCTCCATTAGGATGTGCCAGTATGTAGGCTCCGTTGGGCGAGACCTCATTGACCATAAAGGGACCTTCCCACTTAAGCTCAAACTTCCCTTTAGGTCGGTCATGCATAACAATGGGCCTCTTGACAGCTAAGACTAGATCACCATGGGTGAATGAGCGAATCTTGACAGACTTCTCGAAAGCCTTCTTCATTCTCCCTTGATTGAGTTCAAGGTTATGCTGAGCCTCTAACCTCTTTTCATCGAGTGCATCCAATTCTTGATACCGGAGCTTGACTCTCTCATCTTCGGTTATTCCTTGGTGAATAGCGACTCGTAATGAAGGGATTTGTATTTCAAGAGGTAGAAATGCTTCACCTCGTAGACCAGAGAATAAGGAGTGGAATCAGTACAATTTCTGCTAGTAGTACGATAAGCCCACAGTGCTTCAGGAAGCTTTTCATGTCAGTTCTTCCTTGTTTTTTATACTAACTTTCTTAAGACATTGCACAGAGTCTTATTGAAAGCCTCAGCTAATCCATTCGCCCGAAGGTGGTACATAGTCAAGTACCTCCATTCGAAATTGAACTGATTAACTAGGCGATCAATGTGATGACTCCTAAATTACGGGCTGTTGTCATATATAATCCGGTCGGGCACTCCGAATCGGTATATGATATGATGTCGAACGAAGTAGGCCACCGTCGTCCCAGGAACCTGCTTAAGGGGAACTGCTTCAGCCCACTTAGAGAAGTAATATGTTGCGACTAGGATAAAAATATGGCCCATTGTGAAAGGAGGGTCAATAGGCCCTACAATGTTCATACCCCATTGTGAGAAGGGCCATGACGCAACCGTAGGGTGTAAGGGCTCTGAAGGCTGGTGAACCAGGCTGGAATATATTTGGCATACCTGACACTTTTTAGCATAGCTTAAGGAATCAACTATCATGGAAGCCCAATAGTATCCCAACCTATGTATTCGTTCATAGAGCTTAGAACCGGATTGGTGTAGTCCATAGATGCCTGAGTTGACTTCTTCTAACACCTTACTTTCTTCTTGGATATCGACGCATCTAAGAAGAATGCCGTCAAATGACCGTCTAAAGAGAACATCTCCTTTGAGGAGAGTATACTTGGTGGACATTCGATGTATGTTGTTGCGTTCGGCACGATCTTTTGGAAGCCTGCCATGTTTTCGAAAACTGGTGATGGGCTCTCTCCAATCTTCTACCTGCTCAATTTCTACGCACATTGGGTCAAAGAATTCTGGTTCCTAATTTCGACCCTTAGCTTCTTGACTATGTACTATTGCTTGTTCAATTTTGACTACTTCTTTGGTCGATAGAAGTGTTCCAAATGGATAAGGGGGACACTCGAGGAAGATATTTCTCTCGTCATCCGCATCAACCTCGATTCTTAGTTTGATGTGTCTCCATTCTGCCACCCAAACAAGCATGGTCCCTGATGAAGACAACTGAATTGTAGCGCCGAGTTTTGCGAGTGTGTCGACCTGGGAATTTAGTCTCCTGGGGATGTGACTCTGGAATATGTCTTCAAACTGGGCTATATACGATTTTACAGTATCGTGACAAGGCTTGAGAGTGTCTTTTCTCATATCATATATCCCTTTGAGCTATCGGATAACCAACTGAGAGTTGTCATAGATTTTAAGCTTCTCCAATTCGAGATCGAAGGCTATCTCGAGTCCGATTATAAGGGCTTGATATTATGCCTCGTTATAAGAACCGTCTTGAGCGAGAGAGAGATAGTGCCAAAATTCCTCCTCTTGGAGTCATGAATACTTTTTCGATACCTCCTCGATCTGATTGGAAAGCTCCATCGAAGTATAATTCCCACGTATGAACAAGGTCAGCACAGAATAGTTCTTCATCGGGGAGGTCGCTTGATAAATGAGATTCTGCCAGTACGGGGTGCACCGCGAGAAACTCAGCCAAGGCCTAGCCCTTGATGGCCTTCTGTGGGACATACGTGATATCGAACTCCATCAGCAATAATGCCCACTTCTCAAGGAGTCCCGAAAACATGGGCGTGTCATGAGAAATTTACAGGATCAAATTTTGATATAATTTTTACTTCACGACCAAGCAAGTAATGGTGGAGCTTCTGTACTATGAAGATCAGGGCTAGAAACATCTTTTCTATTAGGGGATAATTCTTCTCGGTCGCCTGCATCCTGTGGCTGAGGTAATATAACGCAGTCTCTTTTCCCTCTTCATTGTTTTGTGCTAACAATGCTCCGAGTGACTCGTCTAAAGCAGTCACGTATAGAATGAGGGGCTTTCCCAATACTGGTGTAGAGAGTACTGGAGGGTTGAGTAAATAATGCTTAATGTCGTCAAGGGCTACCTGACAAGCTTCATCCCAGATGAATGGTGTATCTTTCTTTAGCATGTGTGTAAAGGGTTTACATCGACCTGAGAGGTTCAAGATGAACCTACGAATGTATGTCAGTTGCCCTTGGAGGAAGTGCAATTCTCGAAGTGAAGTCGCTGAAGGCATTTCTTGGATTGCTTTGATCTTGACTGTCTCAACTTCATGCCCTCGATGTCTGACAATGAACCCTAAGAATTTTCCCGAATGCACTCCAAAAGCGCATTTCAGTGGGTTCATTTTTAGCTGATGGAGACGCAAGCTCTTGAACACCTTTTCAAGATCTCTCATATGAGCATCCTTCTCTTTGGATTTTACCACCAAGTCGTCCACATAACACTCCACCTCTTTGTGCATCATGTCTCAAATAATGGTCGTCGTTGCTCTCTGGTATATGGTGTCGGCATTCTTTAATCCAAAAGGCATCATTATGTAATAGAAGACCCCTTTCGGAGTTAAGAATGTTGTGGCGTCTTCATCCACGAGCACCATCCTTATTTGATTATATACGGAGTATCCATCCATGAAGGAAAAGATTTGACAATGAGCTGTGGAGTCGATGAGCATTTTAGTGAACGGCAACGGGAAGTCATCCTTGGGATAGGTGGTATTCAAATCGCGAAAGTCAATACACACCCTGATTTGACCATTCTTCTTCTTGATCGGAACGACATTTGCTAGCCATTTCGGGTCCTTGACTTCATGGATGAAACCTGCTTATCTAAGTTTGGTTATCTTGGTGTCTATCTGCATTTCGAGGTCAGGCATGATCCTTCTTGATTTCTGTTTGACAGGTTTGACAATTGGATCAAAGCCGAGACGGTGAACGTCGACTTGAGGGTCCAAATCAGGCATCTCATGGTAATGTCAAGCAAAGTCGTCCCGATTCATTTTCAAGAAGGCAATGAACTCCTCTTTCTCGTCTAAAGAGATTCTCGTTGAAATGATGGTAACTCTGGGGTCGGTTTCATCTCCAAGATTTATTTCTTCGAGTTCTTCAGCTGTGGCCTAACCACCTTCTTTCAATTCTTCTAGAGCCTCTTGCAACTCTTCATCGTTGTTTTTAGGGATCTTGTGATCGACCTCAAATGCAGAGACCCATGATCCTGACATCTCTCCCTTCAATAAAGGCTCAGAGTGGTTTATAATTTCTGCATCTTTCCCCATCTGAGGAATGGAAGGGTCTTCCATAAACAAGGGTTGTTTCTTGAACTGCAGGAGTTAGTCTTGGAGATTGCAAGGAATTTGAGACTCAACGATTGTAGTACAAGAAGTAGGCCAATGCGAATCACTCGTCGTTTGAGCAACTAACTGCAATGTTGGTCCACACGAGTTAGTGCTTCACAAACTTGTATCATGTGGCAAGTTTTCTGAGAGTAGAAACTTTGCCCCCTCGACTCTCTCAATCTCTAGTCAAAGTTAGGCTTAGGTGGCCACTGAGGTTTCTTTGGCTTTGAATTCTTGCGCTTATCTGTGGTAGGTGGCTCTACCTTAGCTTTAGCTGCCATGGCACTAGCAACTGTTGGGAATCTTGCTGCCTGCGTCAGGGTCTTTCTCAATCGTTTCAGTTGCATCTTTGTTATGTTTGATCCCTCAAGTTCTCTATCAAGAGACTCAAAGTCTGAACATATCAAGGTTGTACTTGCAAGAGACAGATGAAGAAGAATAAGAAGTATGAGAAGAAGGAGGAGTAGGGTTAGAAGGTGGGGACTTTTAAGGTCGTTCCCCTCATTAGACCGAGGGTAGCTTTTTACGTCATCGCTAGAGTTGGACAGTTGCATGGGTTTTTTTATGTCTTTCCCTTGCTTAGACCACTGGGGCGTGCTTTTAACGTCATCACCCTCATCGAACGTTTGCTGAGTAGGAGATGAGACGGGAGCATCATCTGGATAGGATGAAAAAGGAAAAATGATTATGTCAGGGATGAAGTCCAGCAAGGTTGGTAACGAGGGAAGGGGCCTGAGAAATTCTTGCTTGACTATGGGTTGAGCGGTCTTGTTTCTTCGACGAGCAGCCCTTAGTGCCCATCTCTTTCTAATCTTCTGAAATGGTGTTTGATTCGTCTCACTAGGGTGGCAAACCGCTCTAGCTTGGCGAACTGCTCCTCATCTTAAGGACTTGAGTCTGCTTCAGCCATGGTAGGTTATCCATGACTGGGAATTTGAGGGTTCTGCATAGTCTGAGTCGCTAATAGGAAGGTCCTGGTTTATGAGATCTTCTTGCCCCGATGGAGAAGTGATTTAGAGATCAGTTACGAGGAGATTGTAAAATTCTTGACACTCTTGTATCTTCTCTGTTAATATATCAAGGAAAGTCGTGCATTCTGATAAATAATGACCTCTTATTTGATAGAATGGGCACCAACGATCTTCAATCCCCTTAGCAAGGCGGCAAGGTTTCCTTGCCTGCTTCAGTGTGATTATGCCTTCCTGAAGTTTTATAATGAAGAAAGCATGGAGGATAATATGCATTTCATCTTCCTCTTGAATCGTTACTATATGGGAGGCCTCAGCTAACCCGAAGGCCTTCTTTAAATCTTCAAGCTTTATCTGACCTTTCATAATCAGGGCCTCAATGATATCCTTCAGCATGTAGCAGCCATCTGTGGGATGATTGATCCTCTGATGGTAGGCACAATAATTCGCTTGAGTGTCAAGGCCGGATTGCTCAGGGAACCTGGTTTCAAGAAGCTGGATCATATTCTGTTTCAATAATAATCGGAACAAAGCAGGGACCCATTCCTTCTTGAAGGGATAGACATTGTTCTTATGCCAGGTGAAATAATCACTCCGATCATAGTTGGCTGGTGGAGGTACCCGATTGTACGACTGTTGCTGCTTACAAACCTAGGGTGTTATCTTAGCCGCGCTTACCTCTTTAGAGAGGTCCAAAGTTTGAGGGGGAGCCTTCTTTGAATCAGTGACCATGACAGCTACACTAATTACCCTTTTATGTTGGTTGCCCCATGTGTTATTTTGAGAGCTACTAATGCCCTGGTTGTTTGCTGAACTTGCAGATGGTTATCATGTCCCACCATGATGGTGTGATAAACTCTATATGCGAACTAATTTAGAGATCAACCTTGACATGGAGGTCGGATTAGAGGCCTCTACATGTAGGGCGATTTCAGGTCGCATGTTCTGCACATAAGTTTGGACTGCTTCCTTCTCAGGCATAGGATTAGGGTGACAGGAAGCCAAGTTTCTCCATCTTGATATGAACTAATCCACGGGCTCATCAGATTCTTGAGTCAAGGTGAGAAGTTCGATGGTTTGAACCTCTCTCTCGACCTCATAGAAGCGTTGATAGAACAGTTTCTCTATCTCCTCCCATGTATGCACCGAGTTTGGAGGAAGTCAGGCATACCATTTGAATGTCAGGCCATCTAGGGTCTCAACTAACTGTCTAAGAAGAAGTCTCCCGTCGGCCGCGGTTTCCCGACATGCCGCCTGGAAGTGGGCAATATACTGGTTCAGGGAGGTGGTTCCACTGAATAAGGGAAACTTCCCTTTCTTATAGTCTGAGGGGAACGGGACCTGATCAATATAGGAGGGGCATGGTCTTTGATAAGGCATCGTACCCTGCATCCCCAAAATCTGTCTGTTCTTTAGGCTATGGATGACCATATTTAACTAAGAGACCAAGTGAGGGATAGAATTGTCCTGTGACGTAGACGGAGGGGGCTGCCATGGAGGTGCACCCTCAGAGTGATGGGAATAGACCTCATAGTTAGCCGACTGGCGTGCAACGTCAACACGATCGATCTTTTCCATCATCGCATGCACCATATCCTCAAACTTATTCTTACGATCCTCATCTGCATCACCGGGCTCGTTTACGACCATTACGCTGACTGTTTGTCTATGGAGGTCAATTTTAGCGGCAGCTGAAGGCTTGCGAGCATGATCGGTCGTACTTGGTAGGTCAGTCAGTAGGGGGGAAGCATGCCCCGACTGAACTCGACTCCTGTACGTGGATCACATTTGGACCGGTTCTCGACGGTCTTGGGACCGTGGCTGCTGAGTGGCCGAGTCTTCTTCTGCGATAGTAACCACATCACAGGGCTCATGGAGCTCTTCTTCAGGCTTGATCGTCTGAAGAGGGTAGAAGGGATTCAGGCCAAGAGGGTTGTCAAAATTGGTTGTTTCGACCGCTTTGGTCTCTTCCCTAGTCAAAATTTGCAGACCTCTATCACGTTTAGCCTTGAGGTTTTGATGGACCTTGCACCACAACTACTATCTAGGTCGCAACTGATCAACTCTTCTCGCACAGGAGAGAGCTGTCTCCATCAAGTGCGGCAATGGATGAGGACCAAGAACTAGAGTCATCTTGGGCCGGGGAGGATGAAGGACTCGATCTTCTTATAAGCTCTAAAGACACGACCTAAGTGATGGGGCTAGTTTAGGATTGTACTCTTAGTGAAAAACTTCGAATACCAAGGCTGAAGGTGCTTACTTGATGAAAAAGGAGCAAGCAGGAGCAGAGTTGACTCATGAGGGGGCATGAGTTAAGGGTGAAGGGACTCCTGAGATGGCGACGCACGTGTGCCCTTTGAAGAAGGATCTCGGGGGACCTGGTGGTCCACCTGGGCTCGTGCAGGTGATCTGGCTTTAGGAGGTCGAGAACTACAAGCAGGTGTCTGTAAGAGAATGGGTACCGACGTGCCCCTTACAAGGTGTGCTTGTGTGGGCATAGTAGGAGGACGAGGAGGTCGTCTCCTATGTACTCGGGTTGGCTCAATAACGGCGTTGCCTTGAGCAGTGAGATGCATATGAGTAGCATGTGCAAGACCTGCCCTTGGAAGGTGCGATCATGGACACGGACCCGAGGTAATAGAAAGGTTGTCCTGAGGTGTGGCTCAAGTGGGTGACCCACGAGCCTTGTGGTGTGTGTGAGGGGTGAAGACCATGGGGTTTCTGCCTCTATGTGTTGAGCCTCTAGGGATAGAGACCAATGGTGTAGGAATGTGGGGGGTAGCCTTATGGCGAACCACAGAAGCAATGGCAACTTGCTTGCCTTTGCAGAAAGGGACTGGGCAGCCTTTCGGAGTAGTGACTTGCAGGTGGCAGGGTGCATGCTATGTGGGGCAACATAAGTGCCACCCATGCAAGGCGCCTTAGTGGAGTTCCACCAGAGCGAAGTGATGGGGAGTGAGGGACCTTCATGTCCCTCCTCACACTAGTCCAGGTAAAGACTTGGGAGCTAGACAAGGGGTCTTTGCTCAAAAGGATGGTCAGGAATGAAGTCGAAGGAACTTGTTCCCTAAGGACACTCTCGAATACCGGGATAAGAAAATCCCCAATCCGGATAAATGGGTTGCATAACCCAGCAGCCATAAATGAATGTGAAAGACAATGAAAGCATAAATAAAAGAAGAAACTAGCTAAACAAGAATGATCCATCGAAGGGGTAGTAAGTCCCCAGTGGAGTCATCAAACTGGTTAGGTGCCACAATCTCACCCTCCAAATCTGGATGATCGGGCAGCACGCATCTCAGGTTTCGAGGGAAGACCCGGGACATTTCTGAGATCGCTCTCTCAGTAACCTAGTTTGAGAACAGGGGCAGGTGTTACCAACTGGTGAGAGAGGAATTTTAAAAGTGGGTTCGGGACTTACTCGGGCTGGCTGGCATGGGCGCCCTCTTAGATCATGAAGAAAGCCCCCCAGTGATGAAACTGGTTCAGAATCACCTACCTTGGCTCATATTCTTCTTGTTTTTTGCAAGTACAAACATATATGGCAAAGGTTGTAAGACGGGTGGGTCAGACCTCACCCTTTTCCTCTTTGGTGAACGTACACAAGCAGACGCATTCAAAGAAGAAGAAGGGAAGAAAGACGAGAGAGAGAGAGAAGAGTTCGACTGAGCAAGAGGATCAAGCTGGTGAGTATTTGGCTTGACGTGGTAGTAAAACGAGCTCAAAACTAAGACCGGTTCATGAGATTACTACTAGACGTCATTACCAATACCGACAAGCTAAGCACAATGGTCGATCTGTCATGGCAATAAAATGGACCAAGCAATCCTGGCACAACAACATTACGGCTAGACGACAGGACTTTCATGAGAGGTTAACCTCAATCCCTCTTAATCGAACGAAAGGATAGCAGAGTGGTGGTCATGGGGGAAAGGGTGAAGAGAAGAAGGGAACAGACAGAGGGGGGAGAGAAAAGACAAGAGGATAAAAGAGGGAAGGAAGGAAGATGCAGTCGACGCTAGACATTGCCAAATGTTTCAGAAGAGAAGAGAGAAAAGACAGTCGGCGATAGACTTCACCAACTGTCAGAAGAGAAGAGAGGGAGAGGACTAACCGGTGCTAGGCTTGCGTCGGTTGCGATGGGAGTGAAGCAAGGGAGAGAGATCGAGCTGGCACTAGGCTTCGCCGACTGTGATAAGAGAGAAGAGAGAAATCTAATCGGTGCTAGGGTTCGTCGACTGTTAAGAAAAACATGAAAGAGAAATTCAATCGGCGCTGGGGCTCGCCAATAATTAAAGAAGAGAGGAGAGAGAAAACCCCACTCGACACTAAGGTTGAAAGAAGAGAAAGAGAGGGAAAACCCCACCCGGCACTGGGGATGAAAGAAGAAGAAGAGAGGGAAAACCCCACCCGACACTGGAGATGTAAGAAGAAGATAACCAACCGACGCTGGGGATGAAAGAAGAAGACGAAGAGAGGGAAAACCTCACCCGACACTGGGGATGAACAAAGAAGAGAACCAACCAGCGCTAAACTTGCACCAGTTGCAATGAGGAGGAGAGAGAGAGATGAGAAAAAGGGAGGAGAGAGTAAGAGGGGAGGAGGGAGAAAAAGGGGAGGAGGGAGAAAAAGGGAAGGAGAGAGAAAGAGGGGAGGAGAGAGAAAGTTACATGTCTAAAGGGTACCAACCATTTTCTTCTCTCTCCTCTCTCTCCCCAAGACGTACTCACAGGCTCAAGGAAGAATGGAAATTTCTATTGAAAGAATGAGTCGAGAGTTTTTTTACAATGAAGCAGTGCCTGTTTATATAGAATTGGGCCCAAACATGGGTGGATGCCCAAAAGTAACCCTAATTGAAGGTAATTACGATTTAATTGAATTTAAAAAATTCTAAAAATTGATGCAAAAAGACTATTTTGCCCCTGCCTAATAATGTGTGAAATTCCAAAACAGTCTTTGCTGCTACTCGAGATCTTGCATGGTCTTCCATGGCTCACCCGGGGGTGTTTTGATGCTCGATTGATCAAAAGATTGTTGTTTTCTTGTAGGGCTCGGCATGGCGATTGTTTTGATACCAACTTCGAGCCATGAATCAAGTTTTTTAGCCATAATCACTAGACTTGAATCTTGGGTGAATCTTGAAAACTTTGGATCTATTGTGTGCTCGTTCCTTGATGTTTCTTCGTGATTTTTTTATTGAATCACATTGAGTATGCAGTCACGACTGCGTTGCAAAGAACGCAGCTCGATTTCATGTTCGAATGAAGATTTCGTCATCTTGAGTTTTTTGCTGGAATCTTAAAATTAGGTGATTGGAATTTATAGCAAATTTGGCACCTTCATGTGTAAAATCCAACCGTTCATCGTATGCGAGGTTCAGGCCAAGGATAGCCTCGGACCTCACAAACATAATGCAATTAGTTTCATGTCAATCGGGTATGCGAGCGTCGTGATCTGACTGCTTGAACAAGGCATGCTGCTACTAAATTTTCTGCAACTACCTTCACCGATCAGCGATTTCATTTAGTTTTTGTCTTTTCTCGGGCGTCGTTATGAGGCGTACCACATATCGAATTGCTCGTCTTGATGAGACAAATCCGCTCACCAAATTTGGGAACAATCTGACTTGGAACGAGTGAGTTATAGGCCAGAAATATGACTACTCATAATTGTAAAAACAGCCACCTTTAATGGTGTTTTGATGGCGTGAGGCCACACGGGAATATTCTGCGGCTTACCCCTTTTCGGTATTTTACCCATAACTTCGTCTTGGACTGCCCGATTAAGCTGAAACTTGACCCATAGGGGTTTTAAACCATGCCGAATCTAGTGGCGGTAGTCCCATAGCTGTTTGACATACCAAAAGTGTGGCTCTAGGTACAGGGTCTAGAGACTGATTTTGCTGAAAAATTGTTTCTTGTTGTTCACTGCCTTAGACATGTCTGATCACGATGAAACTTGGCAGGTGGTCTTTTGAAGTACTAAAGAAGATCTTAACCAGTTCTGGGGCCATTTAGAGACTGTTGAGAGTTTCCACTGTTTTATAGGCTTTATTGATCTGCTTCTTACCAGAGACCAAGATGCTAAAAAATACGTTCAAACATGCACAGCAACCCACTAACATGTCACACTCGACAACTACATGTAGGAGTCACCAGATTAACAATATATTCTTTATCCGCATTGATCTCATACATACCATCATGTGCCCATGTGACTGTATAAAGGAATCTGGACTTATCCTTCCTCATGTCTATTACCTTTTGGTAGTCAATGTAAGCACACCGCTCCATTCTAGGGACATAATCATCTTCTTTGAAAATTCTCTCTTGAGCTTAACCCTAAGGAATTTAAGGAGTTTAATAAAGGGCTTCTCTTGAGCCTTTAATATCCACCGGTTATATGATTCAAAGATGTTCAATGTAAGATGATTGTATCTACACCCCTGAAAATACGTGTTTGCCCAATATTCCAGATGCTATAATATGATCCAGTCATAGGCCTCAGCATTTGTATTCTTAAACTACCATGTACTCATTGAAGTCTGTTATTGACAATGCACGTGCAGCTTTCCAATAAAGCTTTATGAGAGCTAAATTTTTATAGGTCTTTTTAAAGTTATCGGTAAGGTGATTCAAACAATAGCTTGTTCACTAGTTGGGAATACCTTTTCAATTGCGGCTTATAACACTTTTTGACGATCTGAGATAATAGTCAATGCTGGCAGTTCAGGCCTCTAATTACATAGCTCATTAAGAAGCTCTAGAAACCAAGTCTAACTTGGTGTATTTTTCACTCTCAACCACTGTATATGCTATAGAAAATATATTTTCATATGCATCTACCCCAACTACAGCTAATAGTATCCCTTTGCAACTTTCCTTCAAAACTGTCTCATCTAGTCCCATAAGTGGCCTGCAACGAAACATAAAACCATACAAACATGGACGATTACTTATAAACACATGCTCAAACCTATCATGATCAACTGTTTGAATAAAAGTTACGGTGCCAAAGTTAGTGATTCAGATCTTATGAAGGTACTTGGCGAGGTCCTCGTATTCCTTTACGTGAGAACCCTCATTTATCTCTTGTGCAACATCTTTGTCCCGACATGCTTGTTAGTAAGATAACATGACACCGTGATCACATTGTATATCATTAACCACATCTCTAGATATTAGATTGGGCATATCATTCAAACAGTCTTTGATCTTACTTGCCACCCAGTGGCTTCAGGCAAGCAACTGATGAACCCTACCTATTCCGCCGGCACATGAGTGTATGTTTACAAATTTCTTCACCCTGAAGAAGTATGTTGTATTAACCCTCTAACAACACACTTGCCATGAACACCCATATATAGTACACCTTGCTCATACTCGTCTTTCCTAGCTTTTATAAACTTCATATTGAAGTTTTGTGATATGGCATAATCAATAAGGTGATTACGGCATGCATGTACATCATCAAAATTCTGATCTTGTTGAAGTACAACTTCGTAACGATTAATCCTGAGGGGGCTTGCAATTGGATCAATGTTGTTAGTATGCCGCTCGATTTCCGAATCATGTGAATCTTCTACACTTATGGCAACAACACCTTCACTGTAAACTACTTGCTTTGGTTGGGAAGTGTTGTAGAAAAAAAATTTAAGGACATGTTAGAATTATCATAACACATAACATAAAATTAACAAATAAGAAATTAATGATTTTCATTGCAAACTTCTTACCTGACCAATCTTGACGGACCATTATTGGGCATTGTTGATTGTCAATATTCAGTGCAGTCAGACTCAATAGGTCTGTTTGATACATATATAGCGATGGGAGAAGACCATTCCATCATATTTACAATGTCGTCATCATCATCAATACGTATCATATTACTATTACTTAGTAACCTTGTGTCAATATACCTAATAGTCATGGTACTTTGGGCATAATTTTATATTTTTCACAAGTAATCCTTTACTTGGTCAAATGATGGGATCCCTTTAAAAAATATAACCTTCACAACCCCATCATCATAGAAAATACATCCATCATTAGATTTCCTCTTGAAAAAACACCAAAGTATACAACGATTTTCACTCTGTTGTCACCCATTATTGTTATGTACAAGCTCAATCACTACATAGAAATTTCATATGGAAACAAATATAAAATACTTGTAAGAAGTTTCAAAATACTTACATATAATGAGGAGGTTGCATTATAGAGGGACATTGATTGCAATATAGATACCAAAATATAAATAAAATTACAACGGCCAAGCCAACTACTTCAAGTATTATAGAAAAATATTATTTTGATGGCCAACCATTAAATAAATCTAAAACTTATTTATGCAACAATATAAATAAATCTTAAAATTATTTATGTAATATTATAATCAAACTATATCAAGTACTATAGAAAAACAACATAATATATTGATGACATACCTATAAATAGTGTTGGTGTGTATATTTGATGCTCTCAAAGACCTCGTTCAAAGATCACTTGTGAAAATGATAAAATGGAAATGTATATAATAGATGATATGATGAAATTGGATGAGAGAGATAGAAAATGGATGAGAGAGGGAAGAGGCTAAGAAAAAAGAAAATGCTAAAGAAATCGTGAAAATAGGGTTTTATGCAAAAAAAATGGTAAAAATAAAAAAGGCAAGAGAAAATTACACTTATTTTAATACCGTATAATATATCTAAAGTATTACGGTAGATCGATTACCATAATTGAATGTTATTACATTATAGTAATTAAAGTACCGTATAAAATGTTTTAATAATTACGGTAAATAAATTACTGTATAAATTGGCTAGTCATTACGATATTTAAATTACCGTAATGTTCTTCATAGTAAAAAGACTACTGTGAAAGTCATTTTTGGCCAAAAAACCCAAAAATAATGAGAAAAAGTGTAGTTGAAATTTTTAAAAGTTTTGAAGTTTTTTTTCAATTTTATGAAAATATAAGTATATTTACAATAATTTTCCAAAAAAAAACACTGGATTTCACAACTGAAACGTGCCCTAAAAAGGAGCAAGCTATTAAACACTTTATAGAAGTGTCGTATGCATATCTAGAAGTAGCACCACACGTGTCCATGTCCGTGGCAACGTGTAGTCAAGCCCTAGGATACACATGCCCATGTTTCATGGGTTATGTCTAGCTACAAAATGAAAGCGTTTGGGATGCCATGAAGACCAAAAAGGATTTGTTTGGTCCTTTGGGGAATAAAATAGAGAAGGAAAAAGAAAAATTATGCATGGATCTAAAAACAAATGCAAAATTACTATATGATCTATATTTTACCTAAGTTTACACATTGGTCCCTTTTTCTTTTTTTTTGGTGTTTTTTAATTCCAAATTTGCCTTGATTCGATGTTGACAACATCAAATTACTTTTCTTTAACAAAATTTTATTTGTTGATCTTTATGGTGATACAATACCCTAGAATTTGTTTCGCCTGATATTTAGAGTGGCTTGATGTTCGCTATATTGAACCACCCCATGTATCAATCTAGTTGAGTGTGGGGCAATTAAACGTTGGTGAAATTAAACCCTTTTGCGGTTCGAATTTTTGTGAAGTATAGGATAATTTGATGTTAGGGATGACATCGAATCACCCCTACTTAAAAGAGATCCTAACATGTCGAAGGCCTAAGCGTAGGATTTTTCAGTGGATGTTACACATATTGAAATTAATAACCAATCTAGATTACGGAAACATATCCAGTTGTGCTTTGACCCTGGATCAGACATGGAAGTTTTAGAGATAACATGTGGTTTGATTTTGGTGACACTAGTTAAAAAAACAAAATCCTTAAACTGGCGGTAGTTCGAAGTAACCAATATCAAACCACCCCATCTTAAAACAAATTCATAAGTATGCAGCAACTAGATATCAATATTCATATGGAGCAAGTTAGATATCAAAACACCAAACTATCTTATACTAGTCCAAATATGGAGCGTTTTGAAGTTGCTAATGTAGCGGGGGCGGTTCATTTCTGAGGAGTCGTACCACACTAGAAATCACAAAAATAAAACTCTCTTACAAAAAGTACATTGATAATGCCAACATTATTGAAATTAAAAAAAAAAAAAATTTGAGGTAAAACTGAAATAAACCAAGGTGGTAACAATCAATGTTATTAAATTTACTTCGCTTCAGCTGAAGAGGTGAAAGCCTTCGGATTTTAAGCATAAATCGAAGTGAAGAAAAGTGTGGTGCTGCCGCTTCAGTCAGATTCGGGCTGCTTCGAGTCTGTTTCGGCCGAAGCTTCGAGCTGCTTCGGTCAAAAAAGAAATACCTATATAAAAGTATTTCTTTTTACTTTTTTTAGCTTTTTTATTATTTTTAGTTTTTCATTATTTTATATGTAAAAATCTAATTTATTTATATTAAATTTTTAAAAAAAAGTTCAAAGTTTCCCCTCGAATCTGCCGAAACACCGAATTGCTTCATTTTCTCACCAAACCGAAAAAAATCCTAAACAAATTTGACGGTAAAAATATGAACCATGCGATAATTTCCACATTTGTTTTGAAATCTATACGTGATTTTTCACGAGGTTTTGGGCACTTTAATTATTAGTTTCCTACTATAGAACATGCCATTTTCGTAATTTCAGTGCCTAAAAAAGGCAACAAGGTTTACTTTCCCCCAGTGTTTTAAAAAACGTCGAGCCGAACCGGACTCGCCCGGTTCGACTCGGAAATCGCAAAAAGTGGATCGTATCGGCTAAAAAATCGAAAATCGTCCGGTTCTAGAGAGAACCGGACGATTCTGCACAGTGACTTGCCTAGTCACTGTGCGGAATCGGCGAGTCCGTGAAGAACACGGGTTGCACAGTGTTCTTCACGGGATTCTTTGAAATTTGTCATTTTTTGATCATTTTTCTTGTTTTTTTTGGCATGTGATCTAATTTGCAAGCTGTAAACAGCTTTATTCAGCTTTTTCAAGGATTAAATGGTTGAAAAATTTGGTGTTTTTGGATCACGAAACTTGCTTTTTTAGGGTTTCCCCCTTTTCTGAAAGTTTCATGCCAAATAGGGCATGAATCTTTCAAAATTTGTAGGCATTTTGATCGTAAAGCTGTGAATCAGAACTTTTTGTTACTAATTTGTGATAATCGTTGAGAAAAACAGAGTTTTTTGGAGATTGAAGGCTTCGGTTCACAAAATCAGGTAAGAAGTTTGGGTTTTTTTTTTTTCCGCCATTTGATTTATTTCACGGCATATTTTGAACATAATGAGATCAATAATTAGGGTTTTTAATCTTTGTTGTGGCTAGTATGATTTAAAATTTTCAATTTTACGTAATCTGGTCAATTACAGCATGAAATTTGAGATGAACACTGAGATGTCTGCGGAACCAAAATTCCATTGTTTTTTTTTTTTTTTTCGCCTTTTGATTTTGTTTTCATGATATATTAGAAATAATGTGTTAAAAATTTAGGGTTTTGATTCCTTATATTGTTGTTTATCAGAAAATATACTCAATTGGATGTAATTTATTCACTTAGAGGTGGATTTTTGAGTTAAAATAGTTATGTAAAATGGCTCTGTGAAGAACAATTTTTTTTTTTTTTTTTTTTGTAATCTATGATCGGATGTTTTGTAATACTTGATCGATTTTTTTGTAATCCATGATCGAATTGTTTTTTTTTTTTTTTTTTGTAATCCATGATCGAATTTTTTGTTCTTTTTTTTTTTTTGTAACCCATGATAGAATTTTTTGTAATCCATGATCGAATTTTTTGTAATCCATGATCGAAATGTTTGTTTTTTTTTCTTGTAATCCATGATCGAATTTTATTTTTTATTTTTTATTTTTGTAACCCATGATAGAATTTTTTGTAATCCATGATCGAATGTTTTGTAATCCATGATCGAAATGTTTGGTTTTTTTTTTTGTAATCCATGATCGAAATGTTTGTTTTTTTTTTTGTAATCCATGATCGAATTTTTTGTTTTTTGTTTTTTGTTTTTTATGTAACCCATGATAGAGTTTTTTGTAATCCATGATTGAATTTTTTGTAATCCATGATCTAATTGTTTTTTTCTTTTTTTGTAATCCACGATCGAATGTTTTGTTTTTTTTTTTTGTAATCCATGATCGAATTTTATGTAATCCATGATCGAATTTTTTGTAATCCATGAAAGAATTTTCTATAATCCATGATGGACTTTTTTGTAATCCATGATCGAAATGTTTGTTTTTTTTTCTTGTAATCCATGATCGAATTTTTTGTTTTTTTTTTTTTTGTAACCTATGATTGAATTTTTTGTAATCCATGATCGAATTGTTTTTTTCTGTTCTTGTAATCTACGATCGAATTTTTTTTTTTTTATGTTTTTTTTTTTTTTGTAATCCATGATCGAATTTTATGTAATCCATGATCGAATTTTATGTAATCCATGATCGAATTTTTTGTAATCCATGATCGAATTTTTTGTAATCCATGATCGAATTTTTTGTAATCCATGATTGAATTTTTTGAAAATTTGTGATTTTTTTTTTTAATCCATGATCGAATTTTTTTTGTAATCCATGATCGAATTTTTTGAAAATTTGTGATTTTTTTTTTTTAATCCATGATCGAACTTTTTGAAAATTTGTTTTTTTTTTTTTTTTAATCCATGATCGAATTTTTTTTTGTAATCCATGATGAAATTTTTTGAAAATTTGCTGTGCTTTTTTTTTTTATTTCTTTTTATCCATGATTGAATTTTTTGAAAAATGATGATTTTCCGAAAGGATGTGAAAATCGTGATATAGTTTTGATTATCATGATGTATTAAACCCAATTTTTAATTTTTATTGTTTGAGTTTGCTGTAATTTTTTTTTTTTTTTTTCCCATGATCGCATTTTTTGAAAAATGATGATTTTCTGAAAAGATGTGAAAATCGTAACAAGGTTTTAATTCTCATGAGGTATTAAACCATATTTTAAATTTTTATTGTTAAAGTTTTTGTTGAAAAAATTGTATGTTGATGGATTATTTATACAAAAAAATGCATGTTATTATATTTTTAATGCAAAACTGTATTTTTTTTATCTGTTGTTCATGGATTTTTTAGTTGGAATGACTGATGTTAGCTGGCTCTTTGAAGAATTGTTTTTATTATTAATTTTTTAATGCAAAAAATGTATGTTCTTGATAATTGAGTTGTAGCCATGTTTGGAGCTTGCATTTTGTATTATATTATTCTAAATGTTTGTAATTGATATGTACGAAAATATTATTGTCAAAAAAGGTATTTTGCAATAACAAATAACAACGAATATGACTACATGAACCACCGCAACATATTATCACTACATATGGTGATTATTTTTCTTTTTGAACTGTCAGGTTAATTTTATACTTTTTACATCTTAAAACAGTTGAATCATGTCAAGATCTGCAGAAGACCCTGCATGGCAACATGGGGTCAGACTTGATCCCAACAAGAAAGACAAAATTATTTGTAATTACTGTCAAAGAGTGATAAGTAGTGGGGTACATAGGTTCAAGCAACACTTGGCAGGGGTTAAGGGAGAAGTTTCTGCATGCACTAGTGTCCCTAGTAATATAAAAAAACAGATGGTGGCAATTCTTAATGCTAACAAAGGTAAAAAAATTGCCAAACATAGGATGAATGAGGAGATAGCTAGTTTATATACATCATCAAGCAGGAATGATACAGAAGAGCAATATAATAATGACCTAGAAGAACAATATAATAATGAATGACGGTTCATGCAGGGAAATAACATATCAATATTCGCATATTCATTCAAAAACATGAAAATTCTTAATGGAGTACCATCATTTCTTATTGAATTCCTAAAAAATAATATTTATAATGAATTTTAATAAATTTTTTCGGATTTTTTTGAAGCTTGATTCTGACCGATTCACCGGATCCAGATCTCCGATCCGGATCTGGTTTTTAAAAGCCCTATCCGAGTCACCGATCCGTTTTTTAAACTATTGCTTTGGCCAAATGTTAAGGTAAATTCAAATTTTAAAAACAGTGACCGTTTTGTCTCCCATCCGCTCTTTCTAAATTAACTTTCAAATTTTGAAACAACTGACCGTTAGCCCTATGCTCCTCTTTAAAACCTCAATCTCTTCTCTGCCTTCTAATAACAAATCCCATTCAACATCTCTCTCTCTCTCTCTCTCTCTCTCTCTCACTCACTCTCTTGTTATGGCGACCGTTGTTGCAGAACCTGAACCAGTCCGGCAAAGGAAGTCGAGAAAGCCACTCAAGCCAAAGAATGAGAATGATAACATTTTGCTCAATTCCCCTTCATTTGCAGAATCGGAGAAAGAGAACCTTGTCCATCCGTCAATGGCTCCCAAGGTCTCTCAGCCAAATAAGAAGAAAAGTAAACATAAATCAGTGGAAGAGGAGTTGAAGGAAGTGAGGGAAAAGCTCGAAAAGATGAGACTTGAGAAGGAGAAGGCAGATGAGATATTGAAGGAGAAGGATGAGCTTTTGAAGCAGAAGGCAGAGGAGATAGAGACTAGGGGAAAAGCACAAGAGAAGCTCGAGTCTGAGATCAAGAAGTTGCAGAAACAGAAAGCGTTTAAGCCTAATCTGGTTAGTGAGAGAAGAAGAGCTGCATATGATTTTTTTTTATTTTTTTTGTTCTTATGATGGTCTCAAACCTTCACTTGCATTTCTTGAATCAATATTAACAAAAATAAAATCCTCTTTTTTGTTTTGTTTTTATTTGTGTGTGCAGAGCCTTCCTATTGTGCAGGCTCAGCCGACAAAGGAGAAAGAGAAGAAGCCAAATCCCCCATATATTTTGTGGTGTAAAGAGCACTGGAATCAGGTAATAAGAGCTAATTCCATTATGTTCATCAAGGAGCAGGTTATTAATAAATATTTGTGTATGCTTCTACATTTGGCCTTTCTCATCTGAATCTGTGGTTTGTTCTTCCAGTTTTGCAATAGGTGTGACCTTAAATAAATAATAAATTAGTAATAAAGCAGAAGCTTTAATGTACTTTTCTTTTGTTCAATTCTTAATGATTTCACTTTGAAAATCTTTCATATGCTTTTGAAAAAGATCTCCTTTCCACTGACCTTGCTTACTTTTTTTATTTATTTTATAAGATAACAGTTCCCACCATTACTTTGGTGGCTTGTTTTAATCCGTTAGGAGCATTTTGTTGCTTGGAAGCCAGATCTGTAGCTGCAACTCGTTTTTCTTTATAGTGAAATTTAATAGCCATTATATCTCTCTTTATGGGTTCTCTTTTATTTGTAAGCTCCAATCAGAAACAACGTTGCTCTTTTTTTTCTTTTCTTTATTTTTTTCTTTCAAAGGCCATTGACTGGCAAGCCAATTGAGTAATTGTAAAATGATTTTAATACAGAATTATTCCCCCTTTTTACCATGGTTTTGCACTGAATCTGCTTGCCCTGTTATAGCAGATTAAGAGCTGCTTTTTTAGGCCATTTCTGTCAATATCATTGTAATGTTTTTCTTTGGTTTTCTCCATGCCTCCCTTCTATTTTTTTTTTATTTTATTTTATTTTTTTATTTTTATTTTCCACAATTTTGTAAATGGCTCGAAATAAAATACGTGCAGATTAAAAGTGAGAATCCTGAAGCAGAGTTCAAGGAGATAAGCAACATTTTGGGAGCGAAGTGGAAGGATTTGAGTTTAGAGGAAAAGAAACCATATGAAGAAAAGTACAAAGCTGAAAGGGAGCTCTACTTAAAAGTGTGCCCAATTTTCTTCAAATTTGGGGAAACAAAAAAGTAGCGTTCATCTCCAGGAACATTTTCATGCTGATTGTTATTACTAACTATGTCTCGGTCTTTTCTCTTTATGCGGTGCAGGTAGTTGGGACGAAGAAGCGAGAGGAGGATGCATTGAAGCTTTACCAGGAAGAACAGAACCAGAAGGCTGCACTTGAATTGCTTCAGCAGTTTCTTCAGTTCAAGCAGGTAACAATTAACATAAAACAGAGAACTGTAAAATATATTTTCTTATTCCTCTGATAAAAGAAAATTGAACAATGAAAACTTTTTAATTCAAAAGGATGCTCTGATCTTATGTTTGCCGTTTGCATTCTCTTAATTGACTATGGCACAACGGATTGTATTGTTATCATTTCATGATGAGTATTTTAACTGAAGTAAAACGTTTGAATGCATTATAGGATGAGGAGGATAAGAAGGGTAAGAAGAAAAAAGAGAAGGATCCTGAGAAACCGAAGCAGCCACTTTCAGCGTTCTTCATTTTCTCGAAAGAAAGGAGGGCAGCATTACCCTCCGAAAATAAGAACATTTTGGAGGTGATCATTTCTGTACTTTGCCTTCTTCATTTTCTTGAAAGAAAGGAGGGCAGCATTACCCTCCGAATATAAGAACATTTTGGAGGTGATCATTTCTGTACTTTGTTTACATTTCAGTATTGGTTGCATAATAAGCGAGCTTGCTCAAGCAAAATTCAGATCATAGATAATTGCAGTTGTTTTTGTAAGAAATTGTGCCTTTTCTTGATGCATATAATATCTAAGCAATTGCTTCATACTGAAATATAAATTGTAGTTTTTGTTTAGATGGTTTATCTTGTCTCATTGAGTTTCAAAATTATGAGTTCATCACACAGTCCATAAACCATGGTAATGGAGTTGATGACATATTTACCAATATGGAATGGACAGGACGCAAAGATTGCAGGGGAGGAATGGAAGAAGATGACAAAGGAGATGCGTGCCCCTTACGAGGAGGTCCCTTTCTCTTTATGTTTTGTGTTGTTTCACAGATAAAAATAGATATGGTTCATAAGAATTCGATAATTGCCATTTTAGTCTCTTATCCGAGACTTTCTGCTTTTTTATTCTTTTAAGAATTGGCAAATTTTTCTTTTTTATTCTTTCAAGAATTGGCAAATTTTTCTTTTTCCTGTTCTAGTCTCTCTCTCTCTCATGTTCTTATTGGCACCATGCAGGCTGCTAAGAAAGAAAAGGAAAAATATTTAAAGGAAATGGATCTCTACAAACAGAAAAAGCATGAGGTACTTTTCAATTCAAGAACAATTGTTGGGGAATATTTGATGTGTTTTAATATTAATTAGTTGTTATGGGTGAAGGAAGCTGCGACCCTGAAGAATGAAGAGGAAGAACAGCTTAAGGTTCAAAAACAAGAAGCTCTGCAACTTCTCAAGAAAAAAGAAAAATCAGATAATATTATCAAGGTTTGTCAGAAGTCTTTTTAACATTTTGTTTTTTGAATGTTATTACAAGACCTTTTAACACATTTTCACAGCTTAGTTGTCACAATGAAGACCAGTTTGTTATAAAAAATTGCATATAAACTTTCTGCATACAAGCTTCAACTGAGAAATGTCCTCCTGATTTTCGCAAGCTTGCATACAAAAGAAAAATAGTGATGAATATACCTCATATCTCTTATCTTCAAATATCCTCAAATATTCCATATCACATCAGGAAATACCCTTTTAAATGTTGCTAACTATTTTTTTTTCTCTTTTTTTGCAGAGGGCAAAGAAAAGTAGTAAAAAGAAACAGCAGAAGGAGCTGGTCCCTGACTCAAACAAACCCAAAAAACCTGCAACCTCATTTTTTCTTTTCAAGTAAACTAAATAGGACCCCTCTGCTTTGACATAGTGATGTATTTCTCACTAGAAATCAAATGTTATTCTGAAATGTTGGGCATTTTTCTGATGAAAAAGAAAACCCTTTCATTATTGCAGCAAAGAAACCAGGAAGCTTTTGTTGCAGGACAGGCCGGGCATCAATAACTCAACCTTGAATGCCCTTATCTCAGTGAAATGGAAGGTACATGAGGCTCATTCGGGGTGTTGTTTGTGTATTTTTGGTGGGTTGAGAGAGAGAGAGTAACCTCACTGGGCATAGTGTCTATCTCAGGAGCTGAACGACGAAGAGAGACAAATATGGGTTAATAGAGCAGCAGAAGCCATGGCAGCATACAAAGAACACATGAAATCAGTGGATGAAACAGGACAAAATAACTTGGCTCAAAATCAAGCATGAAAAGGAAGTATACATGAAATCAGTGGGTGAAACAGGACAAAATAACTTGGCTCAAAATCAAGCGTGAAATGGAAGTATACATGAAATCAGTGGGTGAAACAGGACAAACTAACTCGGCTCAAAATCAAGCATGAAATGGGTCTTGGCCATGTTCAACTGCTTTAGTTGAACTCCGCGCTGTTCTAATTCTGTAAAAGGCAGCAATTTCGTGTTTTGATTAATTCAACTAGACTTCTACAATCTTGTTTTCAATTTCAGTCTGGTTTTGTAAGGTTTGAACTTAAATCCCCTGCAATTCCTTGCGTTCCGGCAGGAAAACAAACGCACATGAGAGACGCCCTACCCTTTGATCAAGATGATATAATCCGGTCTCCATTCCTTTGTACACAGTGGTCAAGAAAAGGTCAGGAAAAATAGGAGTAGAATGGTTATATAGATCGCCTCACAAAATCATTAGTTGGACGGTACGTTACCACAAAAAAAAAAAAGTTCTTATTGTTCCAAAAGTTTTTATGGCTAAAAAATACGGCCCGACATAAAATGTTGCTATACGGCAAAAAAGGTTAAGTATAGAGAGAGTTTGAAAGAGAGAATATAAAATAATAAGTTAAAATAAAAAAGGTATTTTGGTCAAAAAAAATAGTTTCATTATTTGATTGGAAATACACTAATAAATAGTGTGTTGGGATTTAAGGTATAATACAAAAAGTATTGGGGGTAGGATGTGTAGAAAGTTGAAATTGATGATATAATTTTGGGAAACTATCTCTAATATATATTTTAATAAAATCAGGAAAAAAAAATCCAACTTTCCAAAACCTCGCCTACACCTTTTTTTTCAATTTTCAACTTTTTTTTAACGAAAATACCATTTATGGTAGTTTTTTACTGTAATAAACATTAAATATTACGGTAATTTAAATACCGTTATTACGGGAATTAAAATTCTGTAATAACATTATGCTAATTTAAATATCGTAATACTCATTACGGTAATTAAAATACTATAATACTTTAAAGTAGTATTACGGCAATTTAATTACCTTAATATTGCCCAAGCCTCATAACAAAGGATTTCTACACTCTCGAGTCTAATCCATATTTACTCACTTGACAAAAATCTATGCTAGCTGTATTTTTCAAACCTCAAATTTTTAAGATGTATACTCTACTTAATTTTTATATCGTTCTCAAAATTTTATAATTTGAGCGAGTGAGTAGATCCACATCGTGCTCCCTTAGGAACAAGGATTTTTTGAAAAGAGAGAGGGGTAGCCTTGATATTAGCTTCGGTTTGAAGCTTTTCAACCAATAGGAGGGTGGAAATTTTATAACGTAAGTTGAACTATTACTAGAATTTAATTACCTGTAATGTGTAGAAAAACTTTACGGTATTCTTATTACCGTAATACTTTTCCAATCACTTCCACCCTCTTATTGGTTGAAAAGTTTCAAACCGCAGCTAATATTAGGGCTACCCTCTATCTTTTCAAAAAATCCATGTTCCCATGGGAGCACAATATGGATCTACTCCCTAGCTCAAAAACACCTATTTAAGAGTTTTTTTGTTCTAAAATTTTGAGAACCATATAAAAAATTAGGGAAATTATCGCTAATATACCTTTATTTTAAAGAAATTAGAAAAAAAAACCCCAACTTCCCAAAACTTCACCCGAACCCTTTTTTCCATTTTCGCAAAATTTTGGATGAAACTACCGGTCTTTGTACCGTAAAACTCATTACGGTATTTTTAATACCGTAAAACTCATTACGGTATTTTTAATACCGTAATGTTTAGCGGCCTCTATACGGTAATGGGAAAACCATTTTAATAAATAAAATCTTTTACGGTAACATGTTTACCATATTGTTTTTACAATGAATTACAGTACTCGTAGTACCGTAATACTTCCAAACTTTTATACGATAATAAAGTTACCGTAATTGTTTCCTGCTTTCTTTCTTTTTTACCAATTTTTTCATAAAACCCTATTTTGACGAATTATTTAGCACTTTCGTCCTCTTTTTATCTCTCATCCATTTTTTATCTCTCATATATTTTCTATCATATCATCTATTATGTATCAATCTTTGAAGGAGTTCTCTAAGAGCATCAAATTTACACATCAACTGATTTTTAGGTATGTTATCAAATATTATGTTATTTTTAGCATCTAAAAAATATATTATGTTGCATAAATAAGTTTTAAATTTATTTATATTGTTGCCATCAACATTTTTAGGTATGTCATCAAAATATTATGTCATTTTTAGCATCTAACAAATATATTATGCTGCATAAATAAGTGTTAGATTTATTTATATTATTGCATAAATAAGTTTAAATTTATTTAGTGGTTGGCGATCAAAATACTGTTTTCCTATAATACTTGATGTAGTTTGGTTGGGAATTGTAAATTTTTTTTATATTATGACAATTGTATTGCAATCTAATGTCCCTCATGCAACCTCCTCACTATTTGTAAGTATTTTGAACTTTTTATAAGTATTTTATTTATGTTTCCATCTGAAATTTCTTTGCAATTGTTCAGCTTATATGCAACAGTAATGGGTGCGAACAAAGTGAAAATCGTTTTACACTTTGGCGAATTTTTCAATAGAAAACCTAAAGATGGAATTATTTTTTATAATGGTGGGGACGTAAAGGTTATATTTTTTCAAGGGGATCCCATCATTTGAACAAGTCAATGATCACTTGTCAAAGTATCAAATTATGCCCCAAGTACCATAACTATTAGGTATATTGACCCAAGGTTACCACGTAATATGATACGTAGTGATGGTGATGACGACATTGCCAATATGATGGAAGGGTCTTCTCCCATCACTATGTACGTATCAAACAGGCCTATTGAGTCTGACTGCATTGAATATTATGTTATCAAACAGACCTATTGACTAGACCACCAACAAAGCACGATATTGGTTTGTCTAACTGTACTAAATATCAACTACCAACAAAGCCCGATAATGATCCATCAAGATTGGTTATGTAAGAAGTATGCAATGAAAATCATTAATTTTCTTATTTGTCAATTTTTTGTTATGGATTAGGATAATTCTGACTTGTCTTGAATTTTTTTTTTCTACAACACATCCCGACCAGAGCAAGTACGTCACAATGAATGTGGTGCTGGCATAGACATATAAGATGAGCATGAATAAAAAATCAAGCAGCATATAGACGACATCGATTCGATAGAAAGCCCCTTGAGAATTAACAATTACGAAGTTGTACTTCAAGATGGTCGGAATTTTGATGATGTACTGGCAAGCCATAATCATCTTATTGATTATGTCATATCACAAAACTTCAATTTGAAGTTTATAAAAAGTGAGAGGAGACATGTATGGGCAAGATGTGTTGTAGATGGGTGCTCATGGTAACTACATTGTTGGAGTTAATACAACAAACTTCTGCAGGGTGAAGAAGTTTGTAAACACACACTCATGTGCCGACGGAATAGGTAAGGGTGTTCATCAGCCACTAGGTGGCAAGCAAAATCAAAGACAGGTTGAATGATATGCTCAATCTTACACCTAGATATGTGGTTAATGATATACAATGTGATCACGGTATCATGTTATCTTACTAACAAGCATGGCGAGGCAAAGAGGTTGCACAACATGTAAATGAGGGTTACCATGTGAAGTCATATGAGGATCTCGCTAAATATCTACATAAGATCTGAATCACTAACCCTTGAACCTTAACGACTATTTAAACAGATGATCATGATAGTTTTGAGCATGTGTTTATAGGCAATCGTCCATGTTTGTATGGTTTTATGTTTGGTTGTAGACCGCTAATGCGACTAGATAAGACATTTCTAAAGGAAAGATACAAAAAGAATATTATTGGCTACAGTTGGGGTAGATGCGAATGAAAATATATATCCTATAACATATGCACTGGTTGAGAATGAAAATACACTAATTTGGACTTGGTTCCGAGAGCTTCTGAATGAGCAGTTTAGTGGGAGGCCTGATTTGCCAGCATTGACGATTGTCTCAGATCGTCAAAAAGGTTTACAAGCCACAATTGAAACAATATTTCCAACCAGTGAAACACCTTGCTGATAACTTCAAAAAGGCCATGTACATGGTATAGACCAGACTTCGTTGAGTACATGGCAAAGATTAAGAGTGCAAATGTTGAGGCCTATAACAACATCATAATACAACATCTGAAATATTAGGCAAACACACATTTTAAGGCGTATAGATACAATCATCTGACATCGAACATCTCTGAATCATTTAACCGGTGATATTACAAGCTCAGGAGAAACCCCTTATTAAATACCTTGAATGCCTAGGGGTTAAGCTCATAGGAGAATTTTCAAAGAAGATGATCATGTCCCTAGAATGGAGCAGCATGCTTTACACCAAAGACCCAATAAGTAATAGACCTGAGGAGGGATACGTTCAGATTCCTTCATACAGTCACATGGGCACATGAAGGTATGTATGAGATAAATGCAGATAAAAAATATGATGTTAATCTTGTGACTCATACATGCAGTTATCGAGTGTGGCACGTTAGTGGGTTATCGTATAGTCATGCAAGCACTGCTATAGATCATAGGCATGAAGATGTTTCAAACTTTCGTAGCGTTTATTTCACAGTTCAAATGTACCGTAGAACATATTGCCTTCTTTTCAACCCAATGCCTGGTGTACGACAGTTGCCAGAGATTGTATATACAATAGTAATGCCGCTAATTGCAAGGCGAACCACGGGTCGGCCAAAGAAACATCGCAAGCAAATAGAGTTCAAAGAGATTAAACCTCTTAAGTGTAGCTGATGTGGAGTTGTGGGCCATAATTGAAAGACATTTAAATCAAATATATAAAATGATGTAAAGAGGCCATTAGTGTCAGTTGATCTTTTTTTGATATATCCTTTTGTTTTTTAATCTGTCAAGAGGTCAGTACCTACTTATATGACTTTTTGGTTTAATTAATGAAATATTTAAAGTTGTTAATTTTGATGAGTGCTTGTTCTATTTTAAAAAAAATGTGTTTAATTTAATAAATTCATGGTAATTGTATAGACTTTTTTAGTATCGTAATCCTGTTGATGTTCATTGTGGTCATACAGATACCCTAATGGACAAAAAATCTACTGGAATTTTAGTGAACTTTTTGACCGTTACGATCTTTGTATGACTATGATGGAATTCATCAGCATTATGATACTAACAATACCGTAATACGCATTACGGTATTGTTAGTACCATAATGCCCTTCAAGTACATTACGGTCATACAAAGACTGTTGTATAATCGCAATGAAATTCAGCAGCATTACGGTACTAACAATATCGTAATACGCATTACGGTTTTGTTAGTACCGTAATGCCCTTCAAGTACATTATGGTCATACAAAGACCACAATGGTCAAAAAAGTCCACTGAAATTCCTTTGGACTTTTGGACCATTACTGTATTTGTATGACCATAATGTACTTGAAGGGCATTACGGTACTAACAATACCGTAATGCGCATTACGGTATTGTTAGTATCGTAATGACTTTCAAATGCATTATGGTCATAATAAGACCGTAATGCCTCTTATTCAGTTATGCTGCTAAACCTTTTCAGTCATGCTCCTAACCTTTTTCAGTCATGCTCTTAAAGACTTATTCATCAAATCACTTGCACTTGAATCATATCAATTTACATTCACTTGAATCATATCAAATCACTTTTACTTTCACTTGAATAATATCAAATCACTTTCACTTGAATCATATACAAAGCACATATACAATTCACATGCAAAGCAATTAATCACTTGAATCATATACATAGCACATATGAAATTCACATACAAAGAAAAATTTTTGACCATGCATCCAGTCATGTACCAAAAAATATTTATATATAAACTTTTCATAAAACAGTATAGGTACTACTGACCTCTTTACAACAGACAGTTTGGGCACTGCTGGCCTCTTTACAACAAATAAATATCTGATCATGAAAGCTTTCATCGTACGTACTGGCAGCTTCTCAACCACTGTGGTAACTGTAACTCTGTATTTGAGCTATTATGCTGCTGTGGGCTGTACTCTTTCCATCTTGCAACACAATGATGTGACTGCCATCTGGGCTCCTCTGGTTGAGAAGGATGTCGTACTATCACGTTGTCATCCATCTCATCATCTAACTCCAATTCTTTAGATACTTCTTCCTTTATAACTTCTGGGTCATACATTTTAAGCACGTCTAATGCTTCTGCAATTAAGTTCCAATTTCTTGAATTGTAACCTTCACGTACAAGTTTAGTTGCATGGATGATGTCCCTAGGCTGCATCAAGTCATATAAAATATAAATTAGATTAATAAAACTTCTAAATTGCATCAAGTCATATGAAATATGAAAATAAATTATTGTCATTCTACCTTCATCAGTATAACCTCGAGGTACGTATTTGGAGGGATGTTTTCTAATGGATTATGGATCAAAGGCCTTGTCTTTAGCCTGTACCACTCGATGTATTCTCGTGTCAACAAATATTGTGCACTAGACTAGATATAAAAGGTAGGCACGAGTGTATCGTAGAAGAGTGGTGCAGTCATAGTTATGTGGTAGCCGCTCAGTTGTCCTATCATGCAAATTATATAATCCCCATAGTTCTCCATTCTCCTCAAGGTTACAGATACACCAGTCACCTTTAACAGGAGGATTTTCTATGTATCTTTAAGGGTAGGCATCATCTCTCCGATGTCTACATTGAAGTACTCGTGTTTGTCTCTACGCGCCACCTCTCGATAATTATAGATAATGTGCCGCGGTCATACTGACTCAATGATAGTATGGTCAGAGGATACAATCTTGATCTCCGGACCAAATCAATTTAATCCTTGTTTGTTAACAGCTGTGAAGAATTTGTATTGGGCTTCTCATTAATCCTAAGGGTATTTTCCCGATCCTAAAATAGAATTTGTGATTTCAGATATTAAAATAAATATAATTTTAAATACTTGTACATACATCTCCTTCCCAGATCTTCTGTGATATTTGTTTTCTGTCTAGTAAGAAATATAGGAATTTGAGGACCTACAGGGAAGGGTGCATCTTCTGCCATAAATGCCATCATAAATCATTATTACTATTCAAAAATACAAATAGTAATCATTATTACTATTAGTGGATGGTGGTTGTGCAAGTTACATTGGAAATTACATATGAGGGAAAGACAAAAATCAATGATCAATGTTGTATAAATCAGTTACTAAACATTGAATCCAACCTGATGGACTAGTGTCTTCTACGTGACACTTGTAAAAGAGATCGCAACTATAAAAAATCCACAAAAGAAAAACTGCAAACTTCAAACAATAATTCTTCCTATGCTTGTGATTAACAAATTGGGGCACAAATGCTTTAAAAACATAATGTCACAGTCAGAATTTTACATATGAGGGGGAGACAGAAATCAATGATCAATATTGTGTATACAGCTGTTACTAAACATTGAATCCAACATGATGGACTAGTGTCTTCTAGGTGACACAATGTAAAAGAGATCTCAACTATCACAAATCAACAAAAGAAAAACTTCAAATAAAATTTTGATGACACAACTTCAAGAACAATTACATGAATGTCTAATAAAATCATGGCTAATACAATTATCTAAACAACTTCAAATAAAATTTTGATACCTATTTGTAGATCACTGCTAATACAGTATAAACGCGAATGTCCAATGAAATCAAAGCTAAAACTCAATAATCCACATATTCAAGAACAATTTCCTCAAAAAAAAAAAAAAACAAATCCAAATTTTGTATGATCTCTCAATTTCATCCAAAAACTATTTAAATCGATTTTATATAACAGAACAAACAGTTTTATAAAGTTGGAATAATTCCATATTGTAAGAAATTTTATATACATAGTTATTTGGATGTAGTTCTTGTCACTGATAATACACTAATAATTCATTGTTTCATTTTGTTTAGGGCATCTATCATAAAGCCAAAAAAAACAAACCCAAATTTTCATCTCTCAAATTCATCCAAAATCTATTTAGATCTATTTTACATCACAAAAATAACAATTTTATATAACTCGAAAATGTGAAATAAATCCAAACAAAAACACATACCTGTGATGAGGGACAGAGCTCTAAACGGCATAAGGAAAACCATAATCAGCCTTTCTAGGGTTCACAGACTACGACAGAAGGAAAAAAGTAATCAGCCTTTCTAGGATTCACTGACTACGGCAGAAAGAAAACCGTAATCAGCCTTTCGAGGGTCACGGACCGTAATGAGAGAATAAGGTTTCGGTTAGGGGTTTATAGGTGCCAAACAATTACGGCAATACGATTGCCGTAATAAAATCAAAAAAAATTACGGTATTAAGAATATCGTAATTGAAACATATGATACTACGGTACTCTCTTTACCGTAATATAAATTCCAACTATTATGATAGTTTTTGTATCGTAATACTAACACAATGTATAACGATAGTCTTTCTACCATTAAAAAAAGCCAAAATGGGGAAAACGTGTGTGGGTGAGGTTTTGGAAAATTAGAGGTTTTTTTCAATTTTACTAAAATTTAGGTATATTAGCTATAATTTCTCTAAAAATAAAAAAAATTAAGTAGAAATTATATCCTAAATATTTGAGTTTTGAAAAAACAGCTAGCATGGATTTTTATCGAGGGAGTAAATACATAGTAGACTCGAGAGAGTAGAAAACCCTTTGTATTGAGGGTTGGGTAATATTACGGTAATTAAATTACCGTAATACTAGTTTAAAGTATTACAGTATTCTAATTACCGTAATGAGTATTACTGTATTTAAATTCCCATAATATTATTACGGTAATTAAATTACCGTAATACTACTTTAAGGTATTACGGTATTTTAATTACTGTAATACGCCTTCAAGTTATTACGGTTAAATTACCGTAATGTTCATTATGGTAAAAAAAAAAAACTATCGTAAAAGGTATTTTCATCCAAAAAAACCAAAAATTGGAAAAAAAAACAGTGTAGGCTAAGTTTTACAAAGTTGGAGGTTTTTTTCTGATTTTATTAAAATATAGGTATATTAACGATAATGTCCCTATAATTTCTCGTTAAATAGAAAACTATGTTAGGACGCTTAGACGTTTACACTGTATGTCGTCACTTTTGTCGAAATTATGGACACACCTCCTCTCACCGCAATGGTTTTTCTAAAAAAAACATTGCCCATTGGTCTACCAATGAGAAAACTAAATAGAGAGATTATTTGTTTGTCTGGTGTTCATGATATACAATTGGAATGCCCTGCCCGGCCCTTCTCTCTATACGGAGCTTTCTTTTTCTCTCTGCGGCTTTCTTTTTTTATCTAAAGCTCTCACATTCAAGAGAGACATTTGGCTTTTGGTTTCAATGTCTTTAAATTTTTTTTATGTAGCTTGTTTTTGGACCTACTAAGTTGATTTCTCTAGGTCCAATCAACAACAAATTTACAAATACTCACTAGTCAAGAAATCAAAATACGAGTGAATCACATATTGGGTCTTGGGGGCCAAGAAATCTAATTCTAACACAGATTGACAATGTAGAATTAGCAATGTTTTGGAACAAATTTCAAGTTTTTAAATTGAGATTTGAAGGCAAATAAGAAAGAATGACAAATTAGGACTTTTTGTTCTTGCTTTTTATTTAATTTTTGGCTTGTGAAATTTCAACGTAATAGTTGGCATGTGTTATTGGTCCCTTCTCTTTGGCTAAAAATTTGCGACATATATTGTTTTAGCCCTCTTCATATTACCTCTGCTCATATTTTTAGGTGAGGGAATTTCTTGGCAAACAATCTTGCAAAATCTAGAGGATCCCTTTCTTCCATTATTGTCTCCGACGGAATAATCTCTCCTATGTAATTTATTTGCTCATTGTATTTCCTAGCATATGTTCATCCTATATAATTTATTTGTTCATTGTATTTCCCCAGTTATATCCAATATCAATAAAATAATTTAATCTTGTCAATATATATATATATATATATATATATATATATATATATATATATATATATAGAAAGAGAGAGAGAGAGAGAAATGATATCATAGGACCTTCCCCCACCTATGTGTGTAGGACCTCAAAGGATCACCATTAAATTTGGCACAAATATATATAAAAGTCAAGTTTCACACCCATGTAATAACTTTTTTAGAGATCCGTGCCAACTTTAATGGTGATTCTTTGGGGTCCTATACACATGGGTGGGGGAGGTTCCTATAGGATCATTACTCATATATATATATATATATATAAATGATCTTGTGAGCTAGTGGGCTCATAAGTAAAAATGAGCTCAACGGTTCAGATTGAATCTGGGCCGATCTGATGATCACTGATGCTCGATAATGTTTGAATTCTATTTTTTTTCTAAAAATCTAAATCACTTAAAATTTTAGACGTGCGTTCATCAAAAATAGGTGAATATTTAAAAAACATCAAAAAAAAATTTTACATGAAATTAATTGACCAAAATACCCCTGTAAAGTTTCGAAGGTATTTTGATCAATTTTGTTTTTCGGATTATTATTTTTATATTTTTATTAGGTTTAGCTTGATGAGAAAACATATGCCTAAAATTTCAAGTGACTTGGATTTTCATAAAAAAATTAAAATTCAAACACTATTGGACATCTGTGATCATCAGATCGGCCCAAATTCAATCTGGGCCGTTGGGTTCATTTTTTCTTGTGAGCCCATTGGCTCACAGGATCATTTTCCATATATATATATATATATATATATATATATCAAAAACACTACGCAACGCCTATAGGAAAAAATGAACAGTGATTTCGCCTACCCCCATCACCATCCAAAGTTCATCGTGCGGTCACCATTGTCCGGTAGTGTTTCATTTTTCATTTGTTTTCTACAAATCTGAATAACTTAAAATTTGGAGCGTGTATTCATCAAAAATAAAGGAATCAAATATAAAAAGAATATTTTACATGAAACAAATTGATCAAAATACCCTCGAAAAAATTTTGGGGTATTTTGGTCAATTTATTTTTTGTGGATAATATTTTTATATTTTTATTAGATGAGTCTCAGTAAGATGTACATGCCCTCCAAATTTTAGGTCATTCCAATTTGTAAAAAAAATAAACAATAAAATACTACTAGACAATCATGACCACGCGACGGTAAGAAGGGTAGGCGAAATCAGTATCCATTTTTGTCTATAGGCATTGGGAAGACTTTTCCTATATATATATATATATATATATATATATATTGTCACACCCCAAGAATTTACAATACTGTTATTCCTGAGATGTGACAGACAAAACATATATACATCTATTGATAGGACAAATTTACAGTGGCGAGGTCTTACAAAGTAAATAAAGAAAGCTAGCACAACAACAGTATCTTCCAAGGTTGATCTTGACTAGCACTCAAAATGAATCCGCAGTTATCCTGAAAAAAATGTTTACCATAGTTTGACGAGTTTGGCTACTCAGTAAGTGATCATCATAATCCTAAAAATAATCATGATTGAAAGATATCAATATTTTTCAAAATGAGATCTATTAAAAGAAATGCATCAACAGCTTCACTTTCAATAAATGCATAATTAAGTATAATCCGAATAATTGAAATGCTTATAACACTTTTAACGACAGTGCATAATTCAAAGGATTTCACAAAATACCCCACTGGCGTCCCAAGTAGGTCACCTATATACCCCATCAGCGTCCTGATGGGTCCACTTAATCCCTATCGGCGTCCCAGATAGGTCAACTTAATCCCTGCAGGTCCACTTATACCTCACCGGCGTACCGGATGAGTCCACTTAATCCCTACCGGCGTCCCAGATAGGTCCACTTATACCTCACCGGCGAATCGGATGAGTCCACTTGCATACTTAAATTATTTCTAAATCTCTTTAAACATTCGAAAGCAGCAATATCATGTACTCAACATATCACTGAAATCATTAATATGAATTTCACTTAAACCATTAATAACAGTCACTCTCTATAACATTTCAAAAATAACCAATCAAATATTTTGGGCTCAAATTTAGAAAGGTAGCAGTTTGTAAAGGCATTCTAGCATAATTGCCAATTTAATATGTATAGAAAAACTCTTATAGAAATTCAAGAATACGGAATTATCACAATTTATGGGATATCAATCCACAAATAAACATTTCACAACAATACTATAATCAATTGCAAAAATGTCAATTTTTAAATAATAAGGCAATCATTTGCACATCAATTTTACAATGTCTAAATATTCAAAACAGTAGAAAGAAATATCACAATTTTACTAAAAGCAGAAATATCACATTTATTTCTAATAATTTGATAGTATCTAAAATTTTCTAACAATAGCCAAGAAAAATAAATAAATTTATTTTTCTAAGAATTTACAGCATTTAAAATTTCTAGCATAGATAAAATATCACAATTTTTATTAAAAATATTATTTTTCAAGATAATGAGGTCGTGTGCGCATAAAATTTATCGCACCTAAAATTCATGATAATAAGTAGAAATAATTATTTCATTTTATTTTTAAAAAGAATGGATTATTTTTCGAGACAATGAGGTCACTTACGCATAAAACTGATCAAATAAAGATCCTAGACGGAAATATCACTATTTATTAGAAATAGACTATTTTTCAGGAAGACGATGTCACTTACCTTAACTTCGAAACTGGGGAAGCAGATAGAACTAAGAAAACCAGTCTTCTGTTTTTTTTTTGAATGGGGCTTTTCTACGATTGATCATATTTCAAATTCAGAGAAAAAGGAAAGAACCCAAATGATTTTCTATCAACTGATTTCAATTTGTAGGATGGAATGCCATTAACGCTATTCACATGTTCTTGCCGCCATCAATCACTATTGATTCTAGCCACTTTTGTATTTAGAGAGAGGGTGGGAACAAATTTGTTTAAAGAGATGTGCATAGGAGAGAGAGAGAAAAAGACGTATACAAAAGGAACACCTCAACGCAAGGTGTCGTTTAAATGAGTGTTCTTATAAACCTTTAAGGTGGTGGACCTAAGGTCCACCCAAGTAAAATTGGACCTTCAAATATATTAACAATAATATCTTTTATTTATTGTTAATATAAAAGCAACAATATCCTAACGGTATATTAGTATTATTATTATTATTATCATTACTAATATATACTTATTATTTTATTTATTTATTTATTTATTTTATTTTATTTTATTTTTATTTTTATATATTTTTATTTATTTATTTTTTATTTTTTGTATTTATTTCTGTTAACAACATTAATAATATGATTATTATTATATATATATTTTTGAAAGTTTAGGATTGTTACATATATATATATATATATATATATATATATATATATATATATATATATATATATATATATATATATATATATATATATATATATATATATCATAAATTAAGTAGTTTCTCAACAACTGATGACTACAAAAGTATCATCACGACAATAGAGGAATATTCGAAAAATATAAAAAAAATATTTTACAAGAAAAAAATTGATCAAAATACCCCCAAAATATTTCAAGGATATTTTGGTCAATTTATTTTTCGTAGATAATATTTTTATATTTTTATTAGATGCATCTCAGTAAGATGTACATACCCTCCAACGAGACGCTTTTCGTCAGATCATCCTGATCTAGAGGGCAAGATCGACGCACTTAACCATCCTGGCTAATCCACTGGGGACTTACTACCCCTTAGTCAGATCATACTTGTTTGGCTAAGTTTCTTCTTTTACTTTCTATATTCAAGCATCACTTATGGCTGCTGGGTTCGGTAACCCATTCATCCGCATCAGGGATTTTCTCATCCCCACATTCGCAAGTGTCCCCAGAGAACAAGTTCCTCCAACTTTGTTCCCAACCCTTCTTTTGAGCAAAGACCCTAGGTCTAGCTCCCAAGTGTGAGGAGGGACCTAAAGGTCCCTTACTCCCCATCTCCTCGCTATTGTGGATCCTCCACCAAGGCACACTGCATAGGTAGCACACATGCCATCACACACAGCATGAACCCTGCCACCTACAAGTCACTTGTCGATCGTATTGCCAAGGTACACCGTAAGGCTGCCCAGTCCCTCTCTGTAAAAGGTAAGCAAGTTGCCATTGTTTCTGTGGGCCGTCGCAAGGTTACCCCCCACATTCTTACACCACCACGAATCTCTATCTCTAAAGGCTCAACACATCAAAGCGGAGACCCTACGGCGTTCACCCCTCGCACACACCATAAGGCTCATGGATCACCCACTCGAGCCACACCTCTAGGCAACCCTCAAGTCACCCCTAAGCAGCATCCAGGATCAGACCTCCCAAGGCCGGGTCCTACATACACTACTCATGTGCATCTCACTGCTCAGGACAACGTCGTCATTGCGTCAACTCGAGTATACAGGAGACGATCTTCTCGTCCTCCTACTCAGCACACACAAGTGCACCCTGTAAGAGGTAGGCCTCCACCTGTTCTCTTGCAAACACTTGCTCGTAGTTCTTGGCCTCCTAAGGCCTGACCACTTGCTCGAGCCTGGGCTGACCCCTAGGTCAACTGTGATCCTTCTTCAAGGGGTGCACACACATTGCCGTCACAGACAGTCCCTTGCCCTCGACTCAGGAGTCCTCATGAGTCAACAATGCTCTCACCTGCTTCCCCTTCTTCATGCAAGCACCTCCAGCCATGGTACTCGAAGATCTTCCCCAAGAGTACCATCCTGAACCAGCCCCGTCATTTTGGTCATGTCTCTGGAGCCCACAAGAGAGCTCAAGGTAACGACCTGATTGAAGATCGAGTCCTTCATCCTCTTCGGCCCAAGATGATGCCAATCCCTGGCCCTCATCCTTTGTCGCACTTGATTGAGACAGCTCTATCTTATATAAGAAGAGCCAACCAGACACAGTCTCGATCATAGTTTTAGTGCGAGGTCCATCAAAACCTTAAAGCTAAACGCGATAGGGGTCTGCGAATTCTCACCAAGCAAGTGACCAAGGAGGTCGGGGCAGCCAGCTCTAATGACCCTCTTCGCCTGAACCCCTTCTACCCTCTTCAGATGACGAAACCTGAATACGAGCTTCATCAGCCCTACATTGTGGTAAACGCTGTAGAAAATGACCAAGCCACTAAGCAAGTGTCCAGTCGGGGCATGCTGACCCCCTGCTGACCGATCTATCGCGGACGACCCGTCAAGCTTGCAAGCCCTCAACCGCAGCTAAGGCTGACCCCCTGAAGAAATAGTCTGCATGATGGTTATAGACGAACCTGACTCGCAAGAAGCCCACATGAACAAGCTTGAAGACATGATATGTGCGATGATGCAGAAGATTGATCGTATAGACGCCGCGCGACAATCAGCTAACCATGAGGCCAATTCCCACCACTCAGATGGTGCACCTCCAAGGTAGCCCCTTCCCTCTGCCTCACATGATAATTCTGTCCCTCACCCCATCTCACTGGTAGACATCGATGCTATGGTGACCCATAGCTTAAAGAACAGGCAAATTTCGGGGATACAAGGTGCAACGTCTTATCAAAGGCCGTACCCTTCATATATTGACCAGATCCCGTTTCCCTCAGATTATAAGAAAGGGAAGTTTCCCCTATTCAACGGGACCATGTCCCCCAATCAGCATATGGCCCACTTCCAGGCAGCATGTCGAGAAACAGTAGCTGATGGGAGACCCCTTCTCCGTTAGTTTGTTGAAACCCTTGATGGCCTAGCTTTCTAGTGGTACGCTTGACTTCCTTCAAACTCAATACATACTTGGGAGGAAATGGAGAAGTTGTTCCATCAGCGTTTCTATGAGGTCGAGAGAGAGGTTCAAACCGTTGAACTTCTCACCCTGACTCAAGATCCCGATGAGCCCATGGACCAATTCATATCAAGATGGAGAAATTTAGCTGCTCATCATCTCAATCCTATGCTTGAGAAGGAAGCAGTTGCAAATTGTGTGCGGAACATGAGACCTGAAATTGCTCTAAATGTTGAGGCCTCAAATCCGACTTCCATGTCGGAGCTCATTTCTAAATTAGTCCGCATAGAAAGTCTATCATGCCACTACGACAGGCCACGACAACCCTCTGCAAGCTCAGGGAATAATCAGGGCAATGGTGGCTTTAGGACTAACACTTAGGGTAGTCAACAGATCAGTGCAGCTATCACGGTCACTGATCCAAAGAAAGCTCCCTCCCAAACTTTGGACCTCTCTAAAGAGGTGAGCACAACAAAGACAACACCCCAAGAAGGCAAGCAACAACAGTCGTACAACCGAGTACCCCTGCTGGCGAATCTTAATCGGGATGTACCAAGAGAAACAAGACGGCTCAACCTCCAGTTGAACAAGAACTTCTCAGGCCCCTTCCCCCACTGCCAACTTTACTGGACTTTATCCTGGGCACAATCGTTCTTCCTTCTCGATCCCATCAAGAAGACATCCCTGAGCTATCTTCTCATCAAAGCACGTCCAATGAGGGTGACGACATTAAAAGCACTCCCCAACTGTCTAAGGTAGGGAAAGACCTAAAAGATTCCCTGCACAAGTCCAACCCTGGTGATGACGTAAAACGCCGCCCAGATCAGTCTGATGAGGGGACTGAAGTTAAAAGTCCCTCACTTTCTTCTTCTCCTTCTTCTACTTCTCATCTTTCTTCACCTATGTCTCCTGCAGGTACAACCTTGAAATGTCCGAACTTCGAGGCTCTCAACAGAGAATTCAAAGGAATCAACATAAGCAGGACGCAATAGAAATGATTAAGAAAGACCCTGGCATAGGCAGCAAGATTCCTAACAGTTGTTGATGCCCTGGCAGCTAAAGCTAAAGCAGCGCCCTCTACTTTGAAGAAGAGCAAAAAGTCAAAGTCGAAGAAACCCCGGTGGCCCCCTAAGCCCGACCTTGAGCAGAGACTGAGAGAATTAAGGGGGCAAAGCTTCTACTCTCAGGAAACTTGCCATTTAATCCAAATCTTAGGAGCATCCCCCAGCAGGGGGCAGATAAATCTCAGATTGGGGAAGACGCTGCAACCTCCACCGCAGAAGTCGGGCGCCTTGAAGTTTCCCAGTTCGCCTCTACGCCCTAATTCAAAGACCAATCTACCTATCCGACAGCTCTCTAGGCTCCTTCTTAATCTAAATGCCTCAAACAATCCTCCTATTCTCCAATTCCCTGGGATACATCTGACTCAATCTCTTCTAAAACCTCAAACCTTCATCACCCTAACCAAACCCGTTGCGCAATCAAGACAGCCAGCCAACCAAAATAAGCCTCTTTCACCCAAGTCTACTCCTCAACCCTATACACCATCCAAACCAGTGGCAGGACTAGGAACACAAGGCCTTGATCCAGAAAAGGTGAAATATGATGTGATAAGGCAGCTACGAAAGCTTTCAGCTCTCCTCAGTATCTATAACGCCCTCATGCTCTCAAAGGATTACTAGATGGCTTTGGTTCAGGCTCTCTCTAACCTAGAGATGTACGAGACCGCAATAGAACCCATTAAAGTGGACCCGACGATTTTAGAAGGATGTATGCCAATTACCTTTTCAAAGGACGATCTGCAGCTGGGAGAGAAGTTTCATAATCACCCTCTCTTTGTCACTGGCGAATTACATGCATGCCCCATCAACCGAATTATGTTAGATGGAGGGTCAGTAGTCAACCTTATCCTAAGGAGGATCCTTACTAGATTAAGCTTAGGGTCCGAAGATCTTACTCCAACCCACGTCACAGTTCAAGGGTTCAACCAGTCAGAAGCCAGCTGGCACGTTTCACCTTCGTATTTAGATCGACGAGCTGAAAGATTACGCCCAGTTCCATGTAATCGACACCGACACTTCCTACAACATTCTCCTCGATCGGCCATGGCTCCTTGACCAGGGAGTGGTTCCATCGACATTGCATAAGTGCTTCAAGTATAGTCGAGATGGGAGACAACCTACGGTCTATGCTGATAAGAGACCATTCCTTGTAGCTGAAACTCACTTGATGTTAAATATTACTTCACAGATGGTGTTGCCTCGAAAGCTGAATGATGGAGGTCACAAGTCTACAATGAAGAAAATATCTTCGCCTCATAAAGATGTTGAGGATGTTGGGAGAACATTGGTGAACATGTTGAAAGAGGAAGAAAGGCAAGGCAGAATTCTCCATCTAACCCCTATTCATTCTAACATCCCCACAACCATCTCTGAAGAAACTCCATCTTCACTTGAAGAGGAGTCCTCACCCTCGACCCCCACTTCTGAGCCACCTTGGCCAGAAGATGAACCAGAGGTCATTCTTGAGATTGAGCAAGTCATGGGGATAGAGTTCCCAGCTCCAAAGATTACCTATACGCCGGAGCATCAAAAAGTCCTGCATATCCCTATTGCATTCTTGAAAGCAGAAGTGGAGCGCCAATTGCGGCGAAAGATACTTCAAAAACGTAGAGGATGCTCCTCGCACCAATGATCAGCAGCAAGTTCTACTCTTCCCTGGTCTGACAAGAGGAGAGCAGTTTTAGAAAGGACAATATTCTTCCCCTCAAGAGCAAGATCCCCCAACAAACTTAAGAAGTGAAGTTCGCAATCTCCAGAGCCAATTGAAAGGTATGCGTATTGCTTCAAACATCTTAAGGAGTTCGTGCTTGAGACAAAAGGCTATGATGGGTTTGAAGTGATTGCACCACTAATGAAGGCCAAAGCCCCTCCTGATTGGACTATCTATAGTGAGCAGGCTCATCAAATGATGAGGAAAATGAACTACGAGCCCTTGGCCAATCAAACATTAAAAAGCAATGACTCCCCATTTCGAGCTATCCAAGCCACGACAGCCCGTCAAGGGGCTAAACAAGGCCTAAGGTATTAGCCCCTTGAGACGATAAATATATCAGGAGGCGTTCAAAAATCACATGATGCGTAGCAAAGAAAGAGGAGAATGAAATTATGCAGCGAAGTCAGCTAGAAGAGAAAAAGAAGTACTATATTCATCAGTTAAAACTTTTACAAGTGCTGATAAAAGAAAAGACATTTTCAAAACTGATCAATTATCCTATTGATCTCTGCGCTGCACGTCGCAGGAGAAGTCTCAGTGCCCTGGACACGCTCTTTCAGTTCGGCCACCAATTGGGTCTCATCCTCCATCGCCACAGTTTCGGACTCAATGGTGCAAGCGAGTTTGGACAAATCTGTAACCAAAGAGGTCTCCATGGCCCTCCTCTAGATCATCTCCATCTCAAGACTAGCAAATTCCTGCCTTAATATTCACATCTCCTCCCTTATCTCAATCATCCTCTCATAGCTGCCTTGCGCCTCCCTCTTGAGATCCTACTGACGGCCGATCATGGTAGCCTTCTTCTCAGTGCAGGAATCTATCTTCTCACGATGACGTGAGATTGACTCTCCAAGGAGGCTAGCCTGTTGATTTCCACATCATGATGTAGTATTCCCGACCTCCAGCTCTCTAATTCATTTAGGGTTGCATCAAAATGGGAAAAGACTTCTGGTGCACTCCTGGCCGCAGTGGTCGCAGCGAATTTCCTCAGTTTTGTAAAAGATTCACTCAGCTCACTGAAAGGTAGCTTCCTTAAACCCTGAAGGCCTGCACGAAGCATGCCTGCAATCAAACCAGAAACCCCACTAAAAATGGGCTTGAATAATGTTGTTGGGATTACTATTGCTAAAGAGACTTCAAGGGCTGGGCTTATCGAAGTGGTAGCCATTTGAGCCACTGGCTCCTCTGAAACTACGGCAAAGTCCACAGCTTCTTGTACCTCAAACTCAGAGGCAGCCCCAGCCTCGACCTACCTGTATTCTTCAACACCAGTCTTATCGCCTTGACCCTCACTTATGGGGGCCTCCACTTTTGTCCCAACAGTCCTTGAAGAAACCTGTTCCCCTTGCTTCTCACCCTCTTGAACTACCACTTCAGTATTGGCAAGTTCAGGAACTGCCCCTTCCCTTTGGCCTTCTCCAATCACCGGTTCAGCCTCAATCATGATTTCTTCCATCTGGAATGTGGCCTCAACAGCCAGAACCTTGGTCATAAAAAGCTCAACCCCTTGCATCCTCACGATCTGTGCCCTCGGGGGCAGCAACCTGTTGATACTCAGGGGCGTCATGAACCATGGGCCCTTCTTTTTGAACCATCATCCCTGCCTCAGTCGGGCCACTAAACCCCTGAAGCATAGAGGCCACATCAGCATCAGATTCCCTCTCTAAATCATTTGTTATGGGGCCTTTAGCCTCGTCAGTCTCCATCGGAGCCGGCTCTAACTCAGGAGCTACCCTCGAACTTAGAGACGCCTCCACAAGATCTGGAGTCATTTCCCTGTTAGAGGCAATAACAATGGGCTCAGAAGGACCGGAGTCATTTGCTTCAGTCTTTGAAGAAGAAGAGAACAATTCAGGAGAGACAGAAGATGGTAGAGAATGTGCAGAAGGCGACACTAGGGGAGTTGCTAAATGATCAGAGGAGGAAGGACTACCTCCTGGTTCTGATATCATAGCAAGATTGGCGCCCCTACGTCCTCGAGTACGCCCACTAACTGGAGCCGGTGCATGAGTGTCATTAGAGGTGGACCGTTTCCTTTTCTTTCCTTATATTGGAGGAGGAACTGTCACTTTAGAAGCACCCATAGCTAGTTTACTATGAGGATCGCTCCCAATCATCACGTTCAAGTCTTGAGTGGGACGCCTCTCATAACTAGGGACCTGTCGGCCCTCATTCCATTAAAATATGGAATTTAGTTCATCAAAGACGCTCCCAGTTCTTTATTTCATGCCTAGAAATTCTGGTGAGGCATCATCGGCCACTATCTCTTGAGGGATCCCTAGAGCTTGCCAGTTCAAGGGATATTCCAAGGCAAAGACTACGTCAAGGGCAGGAGGATCCACCACTCTCCTCTGCCTAGTCTCCTGGCACTAGTTGCCATTCTCCCCTTTCCAAGGGTGATCCTCATCCCAGTATCCCTTGCTGGTGATCCTCCACCAGTTCGCATAAGTCTTAGTCATTCTACCAAAGTGAGGTAACACATACTTGCTAATCTCTGCCGTTTCTAGACACGTAGACTAAGTAGTTCGTATATGTTCTACCAACCAGCACTCACGAAGAGTCTCGAGCTCTTCCGGCTTCCCTAAGTTTACTATACCCCAGTGCATTTCGAAGAACACTGAGAAGGGGCAGTCCTGATCAAGCCCATGCTGACGGGTGAAGCGGTGGGGGAAATATCCTTCTAATTTGGCACTGTGCGGAGTCCGATAAGGTAGAACTCCTCCTCTAATGCTCAGGATGAACATGAGTTCTCTGATGGTTGTTGGAGCACCGTCAAGCTCCTTCCCCAGTTCATCAACGAAAGAACGATCAATGAAGCTCCCAACTGGAAATGGGACTCGCTGCATGTTCAAAGAGTCATTCTCGAATAAGCCCCAAGCTTCCCCTGGGCTGTGAAAGATAGCCTTTTGGCCAGCAATCCTCATCACGAAGGGCCATAATTTGTTCCCTATGCCCTGGCTCCTCACATAAGTGGCAGGGAAATATGCCCCGTAGCCACCCATACACGTAATGAATGGGGAATGGAGTCTTAAAATACCCTGGAAATGTCTCTCCTCCTACAATGTCATTCCCTCCCTCTTTGCCTTTGTAGGCCTTTCCACGGGAGATGGCCCCCAAACCATGGTAAATGTTACACAAGACTGGCTGAGCTAGGGCATACTCATGCCCTCTAGCCATGTCGCAGGCCACATACAATATGCCTGCCACCCAGGGAGCACGAACTTGCACAAAAATAAGGTCAAATATGCGGCCAAAAAGACAGTCACCGTTGGTCTCAAGTTGATACACGGCAAGCGTCCCCTTCACAACTGCCTTCACTTTTCCTCTCGAAGTACTCTAACCCCCTTCGGGATAATCTCCACAAAAGAATTTTACCCATTTGGTGAAGGTTACCCAACCATTGCAAGACTTAGCATGGACCAACTGGCAAGCCTCGAAAATCTTTTGAAGACTGGCAGGCGGCTCTTCTTCCCCAAGCTAGTACCACCAAAGATGACCGAGTTCAGTGGCACGAACTCATCATACATAGCCCTGATCATCGGAAGGCCTCTAATAAAATGACGATCTAGTAAAGAGATTACTGCTTCTCCATGCCCAAGAAGCTAGGTATTGTTAACATGACTCCATGTCTCAAGTAGTACCTTGACCATGTTGGAACACTGATCATAGTAGCTGCCCGAACACTGAATCGCTGCTAGCATAGAAGCATGTTCACGAATGCTTCTGTGCGACACCAACACCTTGGCAGTCCAGGAAGAGTATCATTCAAATATTGGTGCTCCCCTTGTATTCGAAGGCCTTATCGAGACCACATTAGTAGCCCCTTTGACTGTACCATTCTTTTTCCTAGGGTAGGCAAGTTCTCCCCAGAAGCTATGTTCATGTGCATACAATGAAGGAGCGTTACCCCTTCTTCATTACTAACATTGCTGTCATTGCCCTCGTGGGCTTCAAAATGAATAGGGTCAGTAATAAAAGTGACATTGAGAGGCTACTAGCGCTGGTTGTGTTCATCAATGCTTAGCGTCGGTTGTGTCTACTAATGTCTAGCACCAACTGTGTTTGCCAATGTCTAGCACCGGCTGTGTTCAGATCTCTCACACGTGTCATGGATTCTACATGTGACACCTCGAGCCCTGCTACGTCGCCTGACAACCATCACCACATCCTCCTACGCTGCCTGACATGCTTCTTACACATAACTGTCCAGCTTCAGCGACGGTCCGTTTCCCTGGATCCTTCGGTTTCCCACTGAAACCCCCCTGCCATTGTTGAAAAACCTCTGCAACACCACCAAGTTACTGGGAAACCACTTATGTCCCCTGAAAAATTCCCAAAGAACTAGCGGAGCTGCTTGAGCAGCCCACTGCTGCAACTCCCGCCTCCTTTTCCTTTGCCGGAGCCTTAAAAACCACAGCTAGAGTTTCATTGGAAAAACCCCTTGTGCCAGCCATGAAGCTCCTGCAACTTCAACATATCCTTCGCCACTTCTCTATTAAGTGTCATCTTTGGCCCGCCAGAACTTTCCCTGCTTGCTGGCAAATCTCTCGCTAACTCTTGTCGGAATCCCACTGCTTGCCGAAGCTTCCACCGGGAACCCTCTTCTCACCGTTAAACTTTTTTTGCTTAAGTCCTTTTTTACCTTCGGTGAAAAGTAGGGAAATGGGGTTTCACCCCCTTTATATAGCCAACACTACCCTCAAATGTCCCTCGCAAACTGGGAATTCCCACCGCATCTTGGAAAGCCAAGCGACAAACAGAATGGACCGGGTCGGGCTTTGACACGAGGCCCGGGTAAAGTTTCATTGCCGCCTCATCAAATGTGACACAAACCAAGACCGGGTCAGGCTCGACCACGCGGTCGAAGTTACCTAGCATCGGATGCGTTTCAACAACCCTAGCGCCGGCTGTGTGCTCGGTAACTTAGTGCCGCATGGGCCGTCCTCAGCACCGGCAGAGTTGTTAAGAAGTAGTGTTGGTCATTTTCAGTGCCGAATGCATTTTTGAAGACTCATCGCCGACTGAACACTCAAAAGAAATAATAGTCGTTGTGCCGGGCGCCGACTATGTTATAAACAGTCCATTGTCGCACACCCCATGCTAAAGCCATGTGTGTCTTATTATTATTATCCCCAGTGAAGTGGCACCTTGACTCTAACCTATTATCCCCAGCAAAGTGGAACCCATGTCGTTCAAACTCAGGTCATGACTTCTCATCCCCTGTAGGAGAGTCATACTCGTACTGCAGCTTATTATCCCAAATGGAGTTAGGGTCATTTTACTGCTGCAACCCCCGGTGGGTTTGTCTTACACATAGTTATTCTATCCTTGAGGATATAAAGGACCCACATTTGTCCCTTTTCCCCAATGAAGTCAGCCTTCCCATCTCGTCTCTTAATAGCCTTAACTATTTTATCCCCAAGGAGTCACACTTACCCTCTTAATCATCAATAAGGTTTGCCACTCCTCATAGGGCCACGATTTTCATCTAAAGCTCTTTGCTTATGTATAACCTTAACTATTTTATCCCCAAGGAGTCAGATTGTTATCCACAAACCTACCCCTATGGAGCTTCACCTACATGGCGACCCACATAATGGTCTGTGCTGCATGACCTTAAACTGCACAGCCTTGGTCAGTGCTGCATGACCTTAAACTACACAACCTTGGTTTGTGCTGCATGACCTTAAACTACATAGCCTTGATCCATGCTGCATGACCTTAAACTACACAGCCTTGATCCGTGCTGCATGACCTTAAATTGCACAGCCTTGGTCCGTGCTACATGACCTTAAACTACACGGCCTTGGTCCGTGCTGCATGACCTTAAACTGCACAGCCTTGGTCTGTGCTACATGACCTTAAATTGCATAGCCTTGGTCCGTGTTGCATGACCTTAAACTGCACAGCCTTGGTCCATGATGCATGACCTTAAATTTGCACAGCTTTGGTATAGGTGCATGACCTTAAATAGCACGGTCCAAACTATACGACCATAAACTGTAGCAGAGATCTAACTGCACGACCCTAAACTGCACAGTCCAAGCTATACGACTTTAAAGCTATAGTACATGTCCTAGCCGAATTACGTTAAAAGGCTCATCACCATGGTCCAAACTATATGACCATAAACTGTAGCGAAGGTCTAGTTGCACGACCTTAAACTGCATGGTTCTAGTTGCATGACTTTAAACTGCATAACCACGGTCCAAACTATATGACCCTAAACCATAGTGCACGTCCTGACCTACTTACCCCCAAATACGTGCACACACCTTTTACGTGCATTTTCAAGCACATATTTCCTAACCGACCCGTTCGTGTGCATGCACCACCTTCACTACCTCCCCAGTGAGTCCATCCATTCTATCATCCTTCATCATTCCCCAGTGAGTCTCACCCGCCCTCACAAAGTGGCGAACCTTCTCACCACCCATACACGTCGTAAGCTAGTGGGTCACCATTTTTCACCCCTCTTTCATACATCATTCATCTTTCATAGGTAGCCTCGTGGCATCTCCCCAAAAGTAAGCAAAAACCACTACCATACTCACTCAATGACCTCCACAGACTGTCATTCATCTCTACCACGGTCCAGCTGTATGACCCTAAACTAGAGTGCATGTCCTGGCCGCTTGAGGTTAAAAGGCTTTGCACGGGTCCCGAAGACATGACCTTAAACACGCCTTCACAAAAAAAATATAAAAAATATATATAAACGGGCATGGTGTATACCTTAACACGGGAATGCTATAAGTAAAAATGATGGATGGGCATGGTCACGAAACCATGAGTAAAAGAGTTCCGTGAACAAAAACCAGGCGCGGTGAAAACCCAAAAGGGCATCGTGAGTAAAAATGGAAGAATAAGAGTGGACATGGCCGAAAGGTCATGGGTAAAATACCCCAAATAAAAGGAAGTTGGTGAAAACCGTCTCTACGATGCCGCTTCCCAAGTTCAAGTGAAAATCCACAAAGGACGCTTAGACCAATAAACAAGTTAATGCAGTGTTCACCTCAACAAGCGGGTTCAGCCCACACTCAAAAAGAAAAATCCCTAGTGTCACAGTACCATGACCAAAAAATATGAGCTTTAAGGATAAGATTCTGACAGTCTGAGTTCAGTTGCTAAAGGACTCGAAGAACAGAAGATTCGGCAACAAAGCAAGACAAGTCTCATGAAGAATAGCATCATTCCCATGAGGTTACAAATGTCCTCCAAGATGCCGGAGACACCTTGAGAAGGCTAAGTCAGCCTTGACTTTGGACCTGCTATGTAATGACCTGGACAACATTGGGTAGCGGTACCCAGCGCTGGTAACCTCGATAAACTGAGGTACCCTACCCGTAAAAAAACAACTGGTACACAACACAAACGAGCACCAACAAAAGGCTCTTTAGCAGAATAAAAAAAACAAGAAAGTCATTCTGACAAACCAAATACGCCCACGGAGGCAATAAACTGACAAAGGTAGGGCCAAACCTACCAGATATTTCAGGTTGATGCCTCGCCATGAGATCGCCTCGCCAAAATCCCTCCCTGGCCGACAGGCCCAGACTTTCAGGACCGGCTAATAAAAATGCCCCTGACTGGACTCTACAGGATGGGACCCATAGAGGTACCCTTCTTGTCAAAAGAAAACCTGGTGTAGTAGCAAACAGCGCCAACCAAAGGCCCTTTGGCTATCTATTCAAAGACAAGCAAACTCATACCAAATGGGAACAACGCCCTTCGACATGGCACTCAATTGCCAGACGAGCCTGATTCTGACTGACGAGGTCCATACAAAATTCTCAGCTTCAGAATCACAAATAGTCCACACGAGAGTGAGGACTTCGATAAGATCCCTCAAAAAGGTCTCTTTTCCCCCTAAAGTCTCTCCAGACGGACCCGCGAACAATGTATCCCTACGTTTGAGCATCCTAGTTGCACCATTGCATGAATCTCCTTGGTGTTCACATGGTCCTGTGGCTAGGAAGATGAAAGTAATAAAGCCAAAGAAAATTTTTTGAATGTTCTTCTTCTCACTTCTCTCAAAGCATAACATTCGACGGGACAAGCTGTTTGAACACATTTTTTAGTACCTTGGTCCCCGATGCGAAATAAAGAGGAAGCAGGTCAATAAAGCCTATAAAACAATGGAAATTTTTCAGGTCAATAAAGCCCTAGAATTGGTCAACACCTTCATCAGTACTCCGAAAGGCCACCTACTAAGTTTTATCACAATAAGCCATTTTTAAGGCAGTGAACACAAAAAAACAATTTCAGCAAAAATTGACCTCTGGCACCCTGAAATAGACCCTGTAACTAGAACTATATTTTTGGTGTGTCAAACAACTTTGGGACCACCGTCATAGGATCTGACACAGTTGAGAACCCCTATGGGTCAAGTTTCGGATCCATCGGGCACTCCAAGACAAAGTTATGGGTAAAATACCAAAAAGAGGTAGGCTACACACTATCCCCGTGTAGCCACCTTGTACCAAAACACTATTAAAGGTGGTTGTTTTACAGTTATAAGCAGTGAATTTTGGGGCCCATATCTCACTTGTTCCGAGTTGGATCACACTCAAATTTGATGAGTGTGTTCGTCTCATCAAGACGAGTGTTGTGATATGTGGTACGCCTCGTGACGATGCCCGACCAAGGAGAAAAACTAGAGCGAAGTTGCCGATCCGCGTAGAAAGTTGCAAAAAATTCAGCAGCAGTACGCCTCACTCCAGTGGCCAAATCACAACGCTCAGTTCCCCGATTGGCATGAAATCAATTGCATTATGTGCATAAGGTCTAAGGCTTTCTCTGGTCCGAACCTCGCGTATGATGAACGGTTGGATTTCACACACGAAGGCATCAAAGCTGCTCTAAATTCCAGCAGTCGGATTTCAAGATTCCAACCAAAAACTCAAGAAGACAAAATCATCATTCGGACACGAAATCAAGCTGTGTTTGTTGCAACGTGATCATGATGACATGCTCAGTGTGATTCAACAAAGAAAATGAAGAAAAACATCAATGAGCACACTATCAATCCAAAGTTTTCAAGATGCATACAAAATTCAATTCTCATGATCATGGTTCAAAACCATGATTCATGGCTCGAAGTTGGTATCAAAACGATCGCCATGACGGGCCCTACAAGAAAACAATCATCTTTCGATCAAATGGACATCAGAACAACCTCGAATCATTCATAAAAGATCACGTAAGTTCTCGAGCAACAGCAAGGATTGTTCCACAATTTCACACATTATTAGGGCAAGGGCAAAACAGTCATTTTGTACCTATTTTTAGAATTTCTTTTAATTCAATTAAATTGTAATTATCTTCAATTTTAGGTAGGTTTTGGGCATCCACCCATATTTGGGCCCAATTCTATATAAACATGCAAAGCCAAATTGTAAAGGACCTTCGATTTATTTCACAGATGCATAAATAAAGTTTTAATTTCTTCTTGAGTTCATGGGTGCATCTTGGAGAGAGAGAGAGACGAGAGAGAAAAAAAGGGTTGATACCCTTTAGTAAGGTAATTTTCTCTCTCCTCCCTCTTTCTCTCTCCTCTTCTTTCTCTTCCTCTATCCTCCCCTCTTTCTCTCTCCTCTTCTTTCTCTTTCTCTTTCCATCTCCTCCCCTCTTTTCTCATCTCTATCTCTCTTTCTCTCTCTGCTTCTCATCTCTATCTCTCTTTCTCTCTCCTATCCTCATATCTATCTCTATTTCTCTCTCTTCTTCTCATCCATATCTCTCTTTCTCTCTTCTTTTCATCTTTATATCTCTTTCTCTCTCTTCTTCTTATCTCTATGTCTCTTTCTCTCTCTTCTTCTCATCTCTATCTCTCTTTCTCTCTTCTCATCTCTATCTCTCTTTCTCTCTTCTCATCTCTATCTCTCTTTCTCTCTCTTCTTCTCATCTCTTTCTCTCTCTTCTTCTCCTCTTTATCTCTTTCTCTTTTTTCTAGTATAGTCGATGAAGCTCAACGTCAATTGTGTCCTCTCTCTCTCTTCTGTCCAATACAGTCGACAAAGCTCAGCGCCTATTGTATCCTCTCTTCCTCTGTCCAGTACAGTAGGTAAAGCTTCGCACTAATTGTATCCTCTCTCTCTCCTCTATCCAGTACAGTCGGTGAAGCTCAACACTGATTGTGTCCTCTCTCTCTTCTCTGTCTAACACAGTTGATGAAGCTCAACGTCGACTGCATCTTCTCTCTTTTCTCTGTCTAGCACAGCCCGTGAAGCTCAGCGTCGATTGTGTTTTCTCCCTCTTCTTTGTCTCACATAGCCAAAAAAGTTCAGCACTGACTGTGTTCTCTCTCTCTTCTTTGTCTAACACAACTGACGACGTTCAGCACCGACTGTGTGCCCTTCCTCATCTTTGTCTACTACAGCCAGCCACACTCAGCCCCGACTTTGTCCTTTTCCTCATCTTTGTCTACCATAGCTGGAGACACTCAATGTCGACTGTGTCGTCTTCCTCGTCTTTGTCAAATACAGCGGGCGATGCCAAGCGTTGTATGTGTTCTTCTCTGTTCTCTCACACTCTTCTCCTCCTTTTTTTCTCTTCCTCTCCTTCTTTCTATTTTCTTCTTCTTCTCTTATCTTACTTCTTGTTCTTTCTTTATGATCTCCATTCTTTCTGTTATCCTTTCGTTTGATTAAGAGGGGTTGAGATTAGCCCATCATGGTAGTCCTGTCATCTAGCTATAATGTTGTTGTGAGAGAATTTATGTGCCTGCTTTATTGCCAGGACAGACTAACCATCATGTCTAGCTAATCAGTATGGGCATTGACATCTAGTAGTAATTATGTTGAGCCGGTATGAGTTACGGAGCCCGTTTTACTACCACATCAGGTCAATTACCCACCAGCTTAATCACTATGCTGATATCCCCGCCTGGTCAAATTCTTCTGTCTCCCATCTTCCTTCTCTTATTCTTCTCTTCTTCTTATAAATGTGCACGCTTGTGTATGTTCACTAAAGAGGCAAGATGAGGTTTGTTGACCCACTTGTCCTATAACATTTGCCATATGTGTGTGATTGCAAAAAACATGACAATACAGGCCAAAGGAGGCGATTTCGAACCAATTTTACTACTGAGGGGCTTTTTTCTTGATCTAAGAGGGCACCCACGCTAGCCAACCCGAGTAAGTCCCGAACCCACCTTAAATTCCTCTCTCATCGGTTGGTAATACCTACCCTTGTTCTCGAACGAGGTTCCCGAGAGAGCGATCTCAAAGTCTCGAGTATCCCTTGAAACCTGAAACGCGTGCCGCCAGATCATCTTGATCCAGAGGGCGAGATCTAGACACCTAATCATGGTGCAACAGGCAAACTTTAATTAGACGTGTACATCTTTCATTAAAACTACTTTGGGCTCAAGCTGGCACGGCACCGTTTGGTTAGTGAAAAGCACCGAGCAACAACCCTAACTTTTGCTAGAAATTTTATGTGTCATCATCGTGTTACTTACTTATGAATTAACTTAAGTCTCATTTGATAAGCTTGCAAGTTTGGCAAGAAAAAGGGCCTATGTTTTCTTTAAAATTCCAATTCATTCTCAACCATTTATTTTACCCTATTTCATTCATTCCCCATTCATTCTTCTCGTTGACAATGTTCTATTAAATTCCAAATAAGTTGAAGAACATAACACTAATTTACTTGCTCACAGTGCTCCCCACTCCCTTCATGCAGTCGCCTTCGTCCCAAAGGCCTCCTCAGGGTGATAGCACTCCCACGGCTATGGTGCAGGCACACACAAGACAATGGGTAGAGGGCGCTATTTAAAGACGCGGGGGTAGGTGAGGGTTGGTGGGAATTGGTGAAGCTCACTGTGGCTGGCGTCACGGTAGGTGTGGAAGAAAACTGTAGCAAGCGTCAGCCACGAGGCACATTTCTGACAAAAGCTGCATAGTGCTGACCCTGTTGGCCATCGTCCAATGTTTAACGCGCATGGCGATAGCCTCCTCTTACTCTCGTAGCGATACTCTGCCTTCCATGGTACGATAGCCTTCCACCTTTGGCGCGACGATAGCCTGCCTCTCTCCCTCTTCTCTCTCTGCCGTGTCCTTAATCTAGGCAGCGATAAGCTCGCGGTGACGCTCCAGTCGACGATACCTTGTTTCACTCGCGGCGATGCTTCTTATGCCTTTTACGTGCAGCAATACTCCCCTTATGCTCGTGGTGATACCCCTCGTTCGCACGCTGCATTGCCATTCTTCATTCTTATGCACGGCGATAGCTTCCATGCTAGGTCCAAACACTCAGACAACGCTAACCTTTGCTCTAAGCACCAGTCGTGCGCTTCTGTCTTTCTCGACTCCCTTCTCTCTTTCTACTGCCGCAAGTGGTTTGGTGCAATCGAATTGCGGTCCTTGCAGCTATCTTGGAGGAAGCTCATCGCTCTCGTTATGCTATACATCTTGGGAGTACTAAGATGTAACAGGACATGAAGAAAACTTTTTGGTGGAATGACATGAAAAGAGAAGTGGCATTGTTTATTTCAAAGTGTTTGACATGCCAGCAAGTGAAAGCTGAGCATCAGAAACCCGCCGAGTTGTTGCAGCCCTTGCCCTTGCCAGAATGGAAATGGGAACACTTTGCTAAGGACTTTGTCTCTAGTTTGCCTATAACGAGTTCTGGGAATGATAGCATTTGGGTCGTTATGGATCGGCTGACCAAAGCTGCCCACTTTTTACCAATCCGCACGACCTATACCTTGGATAAACTGGCTCAGTTATACATCAAGGAGATAGTGAGGTTGTATGGAATACTTGTCAGCATCGTGTCTGATAGGGACACTAGATTCACCTGTAGATTTTGGGCTAGTATCACACCCCAAGAATTTACAATATTGATATTCCTGAGATGTAACAGTCAAAACATATATACATCTCTTTTTTAGGACAAATTTACAATGGCGAATTCTTACAAAGTAACAAAAGAAAGTTTAAGCACAACTACAATATCTTCCAGAGTTAATTCGGACGAGCACTCAAAATGAAACCACAGTTAGCCTGAAAAAAATATTTATCATAATTTGATGAGTTTGGCTACTTAGTAAGTGATCATCATAATCCTAAAAATAATCATGGTTGAAAGATATCAATATTTTCAAAAGGGAAATCTATTAACAGAAATGCAATAACAGTTTCACTTTCAAAAATACATAATTAAGTATAATCCGAATAATTAAAATGCATATAACATTTTAACGGCAGTACATAATTCAAAAGATTTCATAAAATACCCTACTAGCATCCTAAGTAGGTCACTTATATACCCCATTAGCGTCCTAATGGGTCCACTTAATCCCTATCGGCATCCCAGATAGGTCCACTTAATCCTTACAGGTCCACTTATACCTCACCGGCGTACCGGATGAGTCCACTTAATCCCTATAGACGTACCGGATAGGTCCACTTATTCCTCACCGACGAACCGAATGAGTCCACTTGCATACTTAAAGTATTTCTAAATCTCTTTAAACATTTGAAAGAAGCAATATCATCTACTCAACATATCACTGAAATTATTAATACGAATTTCACTGAAACCATTAATAACAGTCACTTCCAATAACATTTCAAAAATAACCAGTCAAATATGTTGGGCTCAAATTTAGAAAGGTGGCAGTTCGTAAAGACATTCTAGCATAATTGCCAATCAATATGTATAGAAAAACTCTTATAGAAATTCAAAAATACGGAATTATCACAATTTATGGGATGTCAATTCACAAATAAACATTTCACAAACAATGCTATAATCAATTGCAAAAATATCAGTTTTCAAATAATAAGGCAGTCATTTGCACATCAATTTTACAATGTTTAAATATTCAAAAACAGTAGAAAGAAATCTCACAATTTTACTAAAAGCAGAAATATCACATTTTATTTCTAATAATTTTACAGTATCTAAAATTTTCCAACAATAGACAAGAAAATATAAATAAATTTATTTCTAAGAATTTACAGCATTTAAAATTTCTAACATAGATAAAATTTCACAATTTTGTTAAAAAGATTATTTTTCAAAATAATGAGGTCGCTTGCGCATAAAATTTATCGCGCCTAAAATTCATGATAATAAGCAGAAGTAATTATTTCATTTCATTTTTAAAAAGAACGAATTATTTTTCAAGATAATGAAGTCACTTACCTAAAATATTTGAGAAGGAGCTTCCGATAAAAATTCGGCTAGAGAGAGGAGCTCACTGCGTTTGTAAGAGGGAGTGCGAGAAAGGAGTTGTTAGGCGACGTCTACCTTTTGTCCTATTTAATTTCTTTAAAACGCCTCCATCTCATTTATGAGGTGGCTCATAATTGACCGCTTTTAACACTTGAAAACCACGTCCACTAAGGATGTGGCAAGGTAACAAACGCTTAAACCAAATGAAGGTAAAAGCTTTTGAAAGTAGTGATGGTCCCTAAGGACCATCATGCTCATATGGACCATCACTTATTAAAAGCTTCTTTTTTTTTTTTTTCTTTTTTTTTCTTTTTTTTTTTTTTTTTTTTGAAAGTTTAGGATTGTTACAGCTACTCTATAATCAGCCTTAGCGACAAGACTTACTTTTAGCACGGCCTTTTACCCCTAGGCTGATGGGCAATCAGAGAGAACCATTCAGACCTTGGAAGACATGCTAAAGGCTTGTATTACTGACTTTAAGGGATGCTGGGATGATCATTTTCCTTTGATAGAATTTACCTATAGCAATAGCTTCCAAGCTAGTATTCATATGACACCTTTTGAGGCCCTATATGAGAGGTAGTGCAGGTCACCTAATCGTTGGGACGAGATTGGTGAAAGGAGACTCTTAGGGCCAGAAATTATTCAACTGACCTCAGAGAAAAATGCTTTGATTCAAGAAAGACTCAGAACAGCTCAGAGTTGACAGAAGAGTTACGCCAATAACAGAAGAAAAGACCTCGAGTTTGAGGTGGGCGATTGGGTATTCCTGAAGGTGTCACCAACTAAGGACGTTATGAGATTCGATAATAAAGGAAAGTTAAGTCTATGTTATATTGGACCTTTTAGAGATTCTGGAAAAAGTTGGAGGCTGGTGTATCGACTTGCCTTACCACCCAAGCTGGCGAATATCCACAATGTCTTTCATGTATCTCTATTGAGGAAGTATCAGCCCGACCCGTCCCATATTCTGAAGTATGATCCGGTTCCGATCAGAGAAGACCTGACCTTCATCAAGCAACCAATTGAGATACTGAACAGAAGGTTGCAATTGAGATACTAGACAGAAGGGTGCAGGTGTTACGTAACAAGGAGATCCCTTTGGTCCGAGTTTTGTGGTAATACCATTCCTGGGATGAGTCTACCTGGGAATGGGAAGATGAGATTCAGGATAAGTACCCCCATTTGTTTGATTAGCAGAGGAACGATTTTGGGGAAACAATCCATTTTAAGGGGGGGATGATGTAAAGACCCAGACTTTTTCGTGCGTGCAAAGGTTCAGCCGCCATGAGTGTAAGGATGTCGCCTTACGCGACAAAGAGTTCATGCCACCGTATGCGCACAGAGAGTTCATGCCGTCGTACGTGATAGAGATTTCATGCAGTCCTGCACGACAGAGGGTTTGTGCCGTTGAGCACAGAGAGTTCATGCCGTCGAGCACAGAAAATTCATGCCGCCGTGCGCGAAGGAGAATTCATGCCGCCATGCGCGAAAGAGAGTTCATGCCGCCGTGCGCGACAGGGAGTTCATGCCAAGCACAGAGATTTCATGCTGCCATGTGTGACAAAGTTCATGGCGCCGAGCACAGAGAGTTCATGCCGCCATGCATGACAGAGAGTTCATGCTGCCGTGCATGACAAAGAGTTCATGCCGCTGTGCGTGACAGGGAGTTCATACTGTCGAGCCCAGAGATTTCATACCGCCATGCATGACAGGGAGTTCATGTCGGCAAGCGCAGAGAGTTCATGCCGCCGAGCACAGAGAGTTCATGCCGCCATGCGCGACAGAGAGCTCATTCCGCCATGCGCAACAGAGAGTTTATGTCATCCAGCACAAAGGTCTCCCATGATTGTTGCATGTTTATAATGTGCCAAGTGGCACCTGCATATCTCTTTGAGGACACTTGGCTCTTACATGATGCCACCTCTTTCTTTTACTAATTATAAAACCCTCTTCTTACCTTCCATAAGCCTTCTCTCTCTCTCTCTCTCTCTCTCTCTCTCTCTCTCTCTCTCTCTCTCTCTCTCTCTCTCTCTTTGTTGCCCAGCTCCTTAGTCTTCAGAACTTGTGACCTCAAACCCACCATTCTTGGAGCTTGCCCTTGTGAAGTGCCTTAGGAGTTCCTTTAATATAGTAAGTAGATTCAAGATCCATGTTTCATGCTTTGTTTGAAAACATGTTCAATTTAATTGTTAAAGTATGTATTTGGAGAACCATGTTCTGAATTTTGGTTAATCATGCACCCCATTTTTCTAGAGTCATGACTCTCTTTTAAGTAATTGTTTGAGAATTGAGAATACCTCTGTTAACTATGAAATTTTGTGGGGAATTACCGCTTTGAGGTTATTTTCAGAGGGAAAAGACCACATATCAATATCTCTTGTGATTGGAAAGTTATGAGACTTTTGTTATAACCTGTCAAATCTGTGACATGAAATTCTAGAACTATTACATGTTTTTGTAATGAGCTATTTACTAACTAAATCATGTACAAATGAGATCAAACTACTTTTAATGAAATATGTATGAGTTAACTTCAAAAATAGTTTGAAATCAGGCTAAAATTCTCTATGCTATGGAAATTATGCTCATTTTTCTATGAAGGTGTCATTGTTGTGATTGTAGGGAATTTTCAGAACTGTTACATTTTTTGTAATGAACTGTTTACTAACCAAATCTCATCCAAATGTGATCAAACCATTTTTTAATGAAATATGGGTGAGTCTACTTCAAAAATACTCATGGAATTAGACTGAAATTCTCTATTGTTTGAAAATTATGCTCCTATTTCTATGAAGGTGTCACTATTGTGATTGCAGGGAATTTCCAGAACTATTATATGTTTTTGTAATGAACTGTTTACTGACCAACTTATATCCAAATGAGGTTAAACCACTTTTGAATGAAAGATGAGTGAGTCTATTTTAAAATCGGATTTGGAATCATACTCAAATTCTCTGTGGTCTGGAAACTATGCTAAAAAAGATGGGCAGTACTCACTTTTCAAACCAACAAAATAATTCAAAAATGTTATAAATGAGCTTGATGATTTGTATTTCGCTATGGGTATATGTGCTTGCATTAAAGTATGCTCGGTGGTGTAAGAGTGCCCGATAATGAGACGGGCTTTGTTATGATATAAAAGTATGTTGTAAGATATACCTTGTTATGACATATGTATACGAATATGATGCATGTTCTATAGTGATGTGTGTGCATGATTTTGAGACAAGGTAAGTGATATGTGATCTCTTGACATGCCTTGAGCATATTGCATGATAAGAATCTGCTATGATAAGTGGCACTACACACGGGTTACATGTTGGTAGTGTAATGTGATCGCTTTGATGTGAATGTGATAAGTGGCACTACGCACGGTTTACCTGTTGGTAGTGTAATCTGATCTGATAAGAAAGTTGTGCCGGCAGTTGAGATCTTTCCATGACCCCGATGATAAGAAGGGAGTCATGATGTGAGTCACATGGGAGGGTCATGCTCCCACTATGTGTGTATGACACTATGCAATGGAGCATCCATTGATAATGTAACACCCTCTAGTTAGAGAACCATTGAGGTTCATGTCATGCATGGCCTTCGCCTATCAAAAGCCCCAAAGCATGCTGGGGACTGTGTGTATGTATGTATGTGAAGGCATTACTAAATGGGTCCTCCATTTATCAGTGTTTTCCCTCTTAAAAGATGGTAGAAGCCCTAAGCAATGAGACTGACTTGGCCTGATGAATATGGCTTCCACCTCGGGAGTAAAGAATTAGGGAGTGAGTTGGTTAAGCTTGTCAAGCTATAGTTATGATAATCTATTATGATGCTCATGATGGAGAGATTTGATAAATTGCTGATGTATATGATATCTGCATTGAAACTGATCATTCCTTTAAAACAAAAAAAAGAGAATCACTCACGACTCATTGCTAGATAAAATTGTGACACATGGCATCTGGATCTACTTACTGGGCTTTATAGCTCATTCCTTTAACTTCTATCCTTGTAGATTGATACCAGCAGGTCGAGGACAAGTGGCACAGGGACCGTGACTGGTGGTTGGAGCCACTCTATTTTGCTGAAGTTTATGTCTATTATATGTTTCAAAATGACAGCTTGGCCATAGTTTTTGTTTAATTCTGTAAGTTATGTAATGATTTGGGCTTTGATGCCCGAGACTCTTTTGTAATACTTTGAAATGTTATGTACATGTGTATTTACAGTTTGGGGACGTAGTTGTCTAGCTTTTGGTGAATGTGTGTGATATGAAAGTTTTGTTTTCTTTCATAGTTTGTTTTGATTACCGTTTTTGTAAGGCGTTGAGCGCACTCCCACCTGAGTGGCATTCGCTACCCTGAATCACAGTCCCACACTCTGTGGCTCTCCAGCAAGTACGACAAGCGTCAAGGGGTGGGGTCATGATAAGCAGCTTCGCAACTTGTCCTCTACAAAGAGAAAGGCATAGACATTAACTTTTTCAAACAAAAAAAGTGAGATCTTTCATATGAAATATCGTAGTTAAATTTACATTTTACGAACTGACATAGCAGTTTTACAAAGAGGAAAGCTAAGATTACAAAGTCACTTAACCGAGTCTACAGAGCCTAAGGGCTAACCTTTGGCATTGAACTAGTACTAGTAGTGAAGGAAGTGAGCTTCGACGAGCTTCCCCAGACAACTATACGATTTAAAATTCGGAAAATTACCCCCACCCCCCTCTCCGAAATTTTCATCCCTATTAGCTTATTGGGATCACCAAAATCCCTTGTACCCCCTCAAGTTTAAAACATTGGGAACATTAGCTCCCAAATTATGTTTTTCTTTGTTCTTTTTACGAATTTGATCACAAAATACCAAACCCATACATTAGTCAAATGTATTTTTTTTTTTATGGCGATGATATACAAATTTTATTGATGATGATGATACTAATTATAATGATTATAGTTAATAATAATTATAATAATAACAACAACAATATATTAATTGTTAAATACTTCATCTTTTAGAGCTATTTTAGAAATTTTTTAATTAATGAATAAATAAATAATAATAATCCATTAACAATAGTAATAAAAATATTGATTAATCATTTTCCAAGTTCAAAGATATTGATGCAATTGTACAATAGGTCATAATATTAAAAAATTCATTTTCTTTTAATGTCTAAATTTATAGAGTGGGGGGTAAGATTGGTTTTCAGCAATCGAAGATAAAGGTAAGGAAGTTGACTAATGGAAGGGTTTGGCATTTTGTAAAATAAAAATATCAAATTTGTAAAAAGAACAAAGAAAAGCATAATTAGGAGGCTAATGGTCCCAAAATTTTAAACTTGAGGCAGTTTAAAGGATGTTGGTGAACCCAGGGGCCAATAGGGATGGAAATTTCGGGAAGGGGGTATAGATCATTTTCCCTTTAAAATTTATCTCTAAAGGTATCTTTTTTAATTTATCTATCTAGAAGTGTCTCATTTATTTTCATTCATATTTAATCTATCATCCTAGCTGCTCGAAAATGTCAGCTTCACATGCTTTCTATTGATTTAGCATAAAGATTTTCTACTTGAAAATGTCAGCTTCTTTATTTTTAAATACTATTGAAGCGGTGTTGACACCTCGATCTCGATTGAAGAAACCACGCTCAACCAAAATGCCCTGAACAAGTCACCTCGATACTTGAACCACTCACACCCACCTTAACCCATTGGTAAACTAGCCTCTACAAACCCCTAGAGCACTTGAGCAGAGCTAAAGGTACTTGAAAAGAGAGATAAGTCAGAACATGCATTACGACAGTCAAACTGAAGAACATTCCGGAAAAATAGAGTCTCCCTGCCACTCCCAATGGCTTTAGGGCCACTGCCGATGGTGACACAGATGTGAACCCCAGAACAACAGTGCCCCAAAAAAGAGAGAAAGGCCCATCGTTGTTCACAATAGTGCCGATATCCCTTAGACTGCCAAAGTAAATCCAAAGTAAGCTCCACCAAAGTAAATCCGAATGAAACCTGAATCCTCACTCAAGATTAAACCCGAACTTTTAATCCCATAACTATATTTTATTTCGAAGGCAACCTGGATAATCAAACCTTCTAGACCCCCTTCCGTTTATATTTATTTGCTTTGTCTGAACCCCGAGGACTGATATCAACTATGCAACTACTTGCTCAGAATTGAAGCCGACTCTGGGTGCTCTCCTGGGGTCCATCCTAAGGTTCCTCGTCTCTCTCTTTAATTTTAAACCATGTCATCCATGTGTTTTCTTCTTTTTTTTAGTAATTGTTGTTTTGCATAATACAATGAATCACAATGCTACAAATAATACAAAAGAAGAAGAAAAAAAAACCCCTTAGGTTACAACATTAATTGAATCAGTAATATATTTATGGGAAATTATTAGAAATATATTTTAATTTTCGCCTAATAAAAAAAAACCTCAAAAACATTTGGTAAAGAAAACTGCTTTCTTTATTTTTCATTAATGAGTATTTAAGGTTTTCACCAAACTCTTTCTCTCCCACTCTTCTCTTTTATTAATATTCTCTATTAAAGCTCTCATTCTCTCATCTTCTCTCTTTTATTTCAATTATCAGCGTTAATGAGGTTCAATTTATTTTATTTATTTATTATTTATTTTTTTAAGCATATCTAGACTGTGACAAAACCAAGGTGATCACTAGTCCATCCCAATTAAGGTCAAGGCTACTCGATCTACCCCACATACATTATTTTTCATACGGGTAAGGCACATCGATAAAATTTAGTTAGAGATGTAGTTTCGGCATCGAAAACCTTATGATAATTTTAAAATTTCTTTTTATCTTTAGTTTAAAATTTAAATTTTAAAAATCTTATCAAAAAACACTTGAAAATTTTGAAAATAGACGATCCAGATAATTATTACGAGATGAAATACGTTTTAGAATTGAAATTGTTATTTATCTTCATATTCATTCAAGGTCGAAATAATCAATAGGAGAGCTATGCCAAGTAAAAGTCGATTGCGTTCGCTCATTATGCTCTCCCTCCTCCACGCTCCATGCTTTACGCTGTTTTCCTGCATTGACGGCTCTATTTATCTTCTCATTTCCCGCGTTCCTCTCCCATCTCTTCACCCTAATTTCAAGGGTTAGGGTTTCATTCTGTCTTCATTTTTTGATAAATTGTGGCGGGGAGATGGTTTCGTCCAGCCATCCTCAACTTTCATGGATGAGCGACGCTTCCAGGCACGACTTTGATGCCGCTTTAAAAGGAGGCGGCTCCTCCTCCTCTTCAGCTCAACCATCAACGATAAAAACCATACCTGATGATGATTCAAGAGACCTCCCTTCATCTCATTCTCTCTCTTCTTCTTCTTCCTCTTTCTCTGACGCAGATATGGGTTTCGTAGAGCGAGCATTTTCCGCTGCAGGAGCTGCAGTGCTTTCTGCTGTTCTTGTCAATCCTCTCGATGTTGCCAAGGTATAGTTGTTTAACTCCCTTCTCTTTGTGTATTTGGGGCTTCCAGTTTTTGTTGTCTCTCTTCCTCTCGCCCTCTATTGGCTTGTTATTTATTTGTTTATAAATTATTGGTATAATGTGCAGACAAGGCTGCAAGCACAGGCGGCAGGGGTTCCCTATGCATCTCCACATCATCGGGTAGGAGGGAGGATGGCATTTGCTGGTCCCAGTTCGGTATGTTGTGTGCTACCCTCTCTTTCATTTTGTGCTTGGAAATAGCAGTTTTAGGTATAAACATTGTATTTTGGTCCTTCATGGTTTTCTGATGTATACTGATAAGTATGGTTATTGGTGATTGCTATGTCTTAATCATTGAGAAATGGGGCTTGATTAGAAGTGTGTTTTTTGGGTTTGTCTGTCACGAGCAAATAGCATTTGGTCCTGCTTTTGATGCATTATGAATGCTATTCTTTATAAACTTTTCGTTAAATACCTCCGGACATCACGAGTCATTTAGTAAATGATTCCCGTTCAGTCTCAGTTATCCATGTATGGGGTGCAGCATCTCTGTTTAGTGATTGGGGAAAACATGATTGATTGAACATTGTTTAAAGATCAAAATTATGATATCTGGTAGTCGATTTAGACTCTGATCTATACTCTCTGGCTTTTAGAAGAAAAAAATAATTCTTGACGTGAACTTCCTCAAGAAAAGATAATAATGCTGTTTGATTTACATGTATTCTGAGCAAGACTTATGAAGAGAAATGGGCAATGGCACCCATATAATGTAGAATTCCATTTGAATGGAAGGCTGCACTAAGAAGCATACTTGCCACTGATGCATCTCTACCACATATTCAGAACTTGTCTACTAGAGGTGACAGAAGGAAGTTCTGGCCTCCCTAGGCCATTCTCATTATACTCCATGGGGTATAAACAACTGCTCTGAGATATCCTCATCCACATGGGTGTATTACACAAGTGATGGAAATGAAATGAAGGCGATGATGCACGTATGCCATATTGAATTGTTTCCTTCTTTTATTTTTTTGAGATTTTTTTTGCTTTGGCTGACTTATAACATCCTTCTGTACCTATTTCTCTGTACTCTTTCCTGGGCAATGTTTGCACTCTAGTGTTACGTGAACTCCTAAAAGCCCATTGAATAACATGGAATGAGTTCCTTTCTACCATTAAGGTGCTTGTGAGATCAGTCAGGGACATCTGAGGACCTGTTTTAAGGGCCTTCATCTCTGCCATGTCATTCATGGAACTTTCGAGTAATTTTACTGGTGGAAATTTTGGTGTCCCTGTCAAGCATGGAATAATAATCTGGAGCTTATTTTGATCTGTTCATTGGAATAGGAACATTCTTGGGTTGTGGGAACAATCCTTAGGCAGCCAATTCAATGGGATTCTTTGAGCTGAATTTATTAAGCAATATTGGTCTCTTAAAGAGGCATCCCCGGGGAAACTTGGTTGGTTGCACTACTTAGAAGTGGATTCAAAGGTAGGTGATGACTAAACTTGTCCATGAGGTTCTGTCTTTGCATTTTTATAACCTTTGCGAGTCTGGCTTGAAGTCCAGGAGGGAAACTGTTCATGATTATATCAATGTTTTTTGATAAATCACACTCTTTTGATAATAAATATCATTCAGTTTGATCTTGGTGCATTGATTGTGGTACCTTATATCTGTTTGTAAGTTTTTCACATCAACTATTAGTTGTATTTCACATCTTATAAGGCATATTTATAAGTTGATCGGCACTGCTTTATTTTGTTCAGATTTTTCCAGAAATGCGATGTTCACCATCCTGCCCTCGCGGGGGAATTCTTGGCACTGAACTATTTTGTCCTCCTGAATGTTTTCAGTACAAGGGGACCATGGATGTCTTTTACAAAATAATAAGACAGGTGAGCATATTATTTTCATCAACATAAATTCTTTCTTGTTAGTTTGTGGTTCAATTACAAACCTCTGGATGATTTAGTAAAGAGAAATCCTGCAGGAGGGTATCTCAAGACTCTGGAGAGGGACAAATGCTGGCTTAGCTCTTGCTGTGCCCACTGTAAGTTATTTTCTGCTTATTGTGTATTGTCTTGCTTCTTTTATGCATGAAAAATTCAGGCCTTTCCCCTAATTTGTGTAATTTACTATATTTTTGCCCTAGAACAAGTAGGCAACCTGTTGAATACATACCAAAAATAAATGCCAAGTCATATTCTTTTCACTAAATATAGTGTGCAGCTCATGTTTTGACTGATTGATGCCCTGGGAGGATGCATGCTCAATGATGCTGCATGGGTGCATGTAGCAATGTGCACATGGTTGTTGAAGGATCATGTGCAGTTTTGTTGCATGCATGTAAAGGCTCTTACTAGTCCATGACATCTGCTTAGGCCTTGTGGGGGTGTGTGTTTGATAATTCTACTGTGTTACATTGTCTGCAATAATTACATATTTTGTGTTAGTTTGTGCTGCCAATTGACTTCAGAGGGATCTTCTGCACCTAACCCAACACAGTAAGAAAGAAAAAAACATTCTAATACAGGGACTGGCATTCTTTTATTGTCACCTGGAAAAAGAAGAAAATAAGTACACTGTTAAGATAAAAACATGCCCATGAGATGCATCCCGAGACACCTGTTTTCCTTTCATTTCATTATGTATAGATCTAGTGCAATAGTTTGTCGAAAAAATTGTAGTGATCCAACACAAGAGTGGGCTTCATGGATGTGGACATGATATGGATGCCCTAATCCAAATTGAGATGTTAATTGTTGATACGAAGTGATTTATGTTCCTCTATTTTCCTCGACATACTTTTTAAATCAATGCTTATAAAAAATGAGAATGCATTATTATCATTTTCTCATGTCATAAGCCGTATCTTGAAGCCTAGAATTGGGCTTTGGATTGCTTACCTACTGTATCGATTCTAATTGGCTGATTTGGCAATCCTGATCATCTGAATCAGTGAAAGTTGGTAAAAGATGTTAATACAAAAGACATCGGACTATTCCAGGGGGGCCCAGGTCGCTTACCAACTAAATCCAAATTAAATTGCCGAGTCTCGATCCGTATCGATGATTTTTCAAACCTTGATCATAAGTACTATTAATAAATCATGTTTGTATCATAAAGAATCACTGTTGAAACTGGTTTTACTAGTATGAATAAAATACACACATACACTCTCTCTCTTCTCCTCTCCCCACTTTCTGTGTGTGCATGCAGGAAAATTTTAGTTGATTGCAAGCAGATGTTATCTTTGATAGGGACTTTGCCTTTACCTGATTGTCCATTGTATTGAAAGTTTTATGTCTGAACTCTGAAACAGGTTGGAATATACTTACCTTTTTACGATATATTCCGTAATTGGATAGAGGATTTCACGGAGAGGAATGCTCCTAAACTAACCCCATATGCTCCATTAGTTGCCGGGTCAATTGCACGTTCATTGGCTTGCATTGCTTGTTCTCCTATTGAACTTGCAAGGACACGAATGCAGGTATGTATTTTTCTATTTTGCTCATTTGAATGATTTGCATTTCTTGGGAATTAGAGAGTAGACGGAAATGTTACTTTGTGCTTGTAACTGTTGGTTGCTTTTGAATTTTTGATATAGCTTGTGTACTATTGTTGCTACTGAAAATCTTAGATATTCTGGATTAAGCTACATGGTGAGTAGACAGGACTGGATCATGGTTTTCTGTGGCATGATATTAGAGCTTCTGGGTTATGTGAAAAGTATTCCCTGAAGGGACATTGGATGTTGCAACCATGTAGATATTTTTTAAGTAAATATTTGGAATTTGTTAGCAAAACAAATGTCCGGAATCAAAGAACATAGATACTGCTACCATTGCTTTATTATTTCAATATGGGTGTAAAGATGATCACTTTGTAAATATGAGCCAGCATGGATGATCTATCAGGTAAATAGGAATAAGGTGGCTGGATGGTAGTAAGAGTGCTATGAAATTTGTGACGCACTTATGAATGATAGAATGGAAACATAGAATATTCATGTTTTGCTTAATTGTTTGGTCGGTAAACAGAAGTGGGATTTTGTGATTTTGTGTTGCCATTTTCTTGTTGAATGAGTTTTGACGGAGTAATAGAGATATTTGTGGTATATTAATGTGGCTTGATGATGTTCGCGTATCCTAGTTTCTTGATGATGTCTGCGTAGCATAGTTTCTTGGAGCTATTGGTCCAAGTGGACCTAAAGTCAGGCTAGACAGTTGGCAAAATTTTCAGCAGGGTGATACAAGTTGGATTATTTATCATATAATTAAGTCTTGCAAGGAGTGCTGTTTTGATGGAGTTCATTTCTACAATCTGAGGGGAATCAGAAAATATGGAAGGAATGGTTTTGGTAATAGATCTTGATGAGTTGAGGAGAAAACTAGAATAGGAATGGAAGTATCTCCCATTCTCATTTGATGAATTTCTGGTGGAGATCAAAATGATCAGATTATAGAAGCACAAATAACATATTGAAGGGGTAAACGGCCATAATATGGTGGGAAGAACAAACCATAAAGAATCAGAGATGCCTCTTTGGTGGGAAGAATAAAGCATAAAGCACAAAGAATTCAGTGGCAAGTCCAATTCTAATGGCACTGGGTATGCTACCTCTATTAGCTATAAGAAATATCGGTGGTATTACAAATAAGGGTCTGTTTGGATTATAGTCAACTTTATCACGGGTAGACTCTTTTTTTAATGTTATAATAATTTGCATAATATTTATGTTTGCTATTGGTTAGGTACCTTACATTCAGTATAATATAATATGGTAAGTTGTTTGGAACCCTGACCTTAAGCTCTGCATGTTGAAAGTGGTTATGGGCCTAACATTAAGAGCTCCATTCTCTTCTATTCAAAACTGTATTCTCTCTAGTTCTTCCCCTTCTAACTCTAAAACTATTGATGTTCGTCATTATTATTACTAATTATTGTTTGGGTTGGGAATTGGGATTCAAACCCTTTTTGGAGCATAATTTCTTGGAGTTGTTAATGCAGAACATAAACCGAGGATGGACACCTGGGGTAGAGTTTTCATTTGGGTGATAATATTTCTTTTTCATATGATTGTTGGGTCTTGCAAAAAGAGGTTGATTTGGTGAAGTGTATTAAAGTAGATGGTGAGACAATTAAAACAATGGAAGGATGGTAAAAGTATGGTGAGGCACTCAATATAAAGAGTTGAATTGCCAGGATACCTCTTATGTAGTTTCACTACCCTAACGATTGAACCAAGAGCCTAGCACCCTAGGTCAATCTTGTTATTGTTGAAAACCAAGCTGAAGCAGATAGATATCTGATCAAGAAGTTATGAAGCTATAACCTGGATGAATGATTCTGTTGCGGGCCTAGACAGTTTTCAAGTTGTTTTTTTTTGGTTGGGTGTGTGTATGGGTTCCTTTTTCTTATTTATTTATTTATTTATTTTTTGAGGGGGGGTGAGGGTGCCTTTAAATTTCGGACATTTTACTTAAAGCGGATACTACAAGGTAGTGATTTAGGAGGTACAGTTGAGATAAAATTCAAGAGTTAAATGGTCAAATGAGATCAAAACAAAACATTTTCACAAGATTGCTACAGTATCTAGGGACAACTAGAAACAAACAAATTTGTTCAGGGTAATAAGTACAAGGCTGAGGTAAAATTCAAGAATTAAATGGTCAAATGAGATCAAAACAAAACTTTTTCACAAGATTGCTACAGTATCTAGGGACAACTAGAAACAAACAAATTTGCTCAGGGTAATAAATACAAGGCTGAGGGGGAAATTCCCATGTTTTAAGCTTGTAACTGTCCCTTTTGGAATTAGGAGTTGGAAATGTTGTTTTCCACTTGGATTGTAGCTGTTAACAAGGACAAATGTTATGATGCAAACTACAATTGATTTTTAACAAATGAGCACCTTCACTCACAGAAACTCTAATAGATGACAGGACTTTAAGGGGAAAAGAAGAGTAGAGAAGCAAGGGAAAATCACAAAAAGCAAAGAGGAATGTATCTCCCAAATTTGATTAACTAAAAAATAGTTTCAAAATTTTATTTTTTTATCTACTCAAAAACCCTAATAGCTCCTACAAAATCCTAGCCATCCATTATTAATTTAAAACCCAATGATTTACCTTGCCCCTAATAAAATCAGAAATAAGGATTAAAATAGAAAATAAAACCCAAAATAACTTCCCCTAATTACAATATTGCCCCCTCATAGTCTATGACCTTTCTTTGCCCAGCTACAAACTATTGGTTGTGTCTGGGGTGTGGCCGTGTGGCTTTGTCATTTGTCCCCTAGTTGAAAGGAGCTCGACACCAGCAAGTTGTCTTCATCTTTGAGGTGATATAAATTTGGAGCCAACCGTTTGAACTTTAGCTTGGAAATCCATGTGTTATTGGAAGATGGCCTCCCCTTCCACTTGACTAGATATTGGTGATTTGAACCCTTATGAGTTTGAAAGCTTTCACTCTTTAAAACATGCTGAATTTCTTCGCCCTTCTTTCTTGGTAATTGCTTCTTCATATCAACTACTTCTTGGGCTTCTAGAGGGTCTCCATGAAATTCAAATAAATCAACAAAATTAAATATCAGGGAGATTTCCAACGCCTTTGGTAATTACACCTCATGCATTATTCCCATATTTCTTCAAAATTTGGTAGGGGCCCACCTTCTTGGATTTGAGCTTATTGTAGGTCCTCAATGGAATCTCTCCTTTTTTAAATTACACCATTAGTAAGTCACCCTCTTCGAAAATCTTCTCCTTTCGATGCTCATTTGAAACTCCTCGATACTTTGCATTACTTTGTTTAATTTTCTTCTTGTATTGAGCTTGCAAGTCTCGGACATGCTTAGCTAAAGCATTGACATCATTACTTGCCTTGCATTGGTAATGGCACTAGGCGAAGCACATGATTAGGGGTCCTCCATTGACAATCTAAAAAATGGTGATTTTCCTGTCGACTGATTCATCAAACTGTTGTAAGCAAATTCAGCCTTGGGTAAAGTGAGGTCCCATTGAGATGTGTTATCACAAACAATACTCCTCAAGAGGTTACCAAGGCTCTTATTCACCACTTCAGTTTGCCCATCTGCTTGAGGGTGATAAGCTCTAGAAAATTATAGCTTGGTTCCCAGGCGCTTCCTCAAAGTGTGTCAAAAATGACTTTAAGAACTTTGTATTGCGATCGGATGTAATGACTTGGTGACACCATGTAGCCTCACGATGTCTTTGAAGAAGATATTGGCAATGTGTGATCCATAGTTTTCCTACAAGCAATAAAATACTCCATTTTGGAAAATTGATCAACAATAACCAAAATAGAGTCCACACCTTATTTGGTATGCAGAAGTTCCAAGTACAAAGTCCATATAGATATCGTGTGGGGCATCTGAAATAAGGAGGGGAGTATAAAGATCCTTATTTAGTGTGTGACGTTTAGATACTTGCAAATTCGACATCGGGCCACAAATCTGTCAACATCTCTTTGTATGTGTGGCCAAAAATATTTCTCTAGTCCCTTTCAAAGTGTGCACCTAAGCCTCCACCATGAAGTTCCATAATTATCTTTTCCCTTAGGGAACACTCAGGTATGCATAAAATGCACCTTGAAATAAATAGCCATCATAAACATTAGATACTCTCCCATTAACACATTTTCTAGGGCCTTTGCTAAAATTGGGTCATTGTTATATTAGGCTTTTACATTTCAAAACCTATTACTTCCATAGACAAAGTTCCAAGCGAAACCATCCTTCTACTTAAAGCATCAGCTACGTTATTTTGGGTCTCGTTCTTGTGCATTAATGGGAAGGTATATTCTTGAAGGGTGGTCATCCACTTAGCATGATGTGCATTTAACTTCTTATGGAAATCCAAGTACCGAAGTGCTTCATGATCAAGTTATAGAATAAACTCCCTATGGATCAAGTAGTGCCTCCAATAATGCAAAGCTTGCATAAAACGCGAGGTCATAGATTGAATACTTCTGACTTGCTTCATGCTACCTTTCATTAAAGAAAGCCACTGGTTGCCCTTCTTGACTAAGTATTGCCCATATGCCAACATTTGATGCATCAGTTTCAAATTAAATACCTTAGAAAAATCTAGCAATGCGAGTACCGATGCTTGCATCATCTTTTGTTTAATTTGAGTGATGCTTTTCTCAACAATGGGATTTGATGAAAACTTTCATGCCTTCATACAATTGGTCACTGGTGCTATTAGAGTGCTTCAATTTCTAATAAAGCGAGATAAAAGGTCGCTAGGCCATGAAAAGAACTCACCTCCATGGGTCACTTTGATATTGGCCTTCACCTTTTCGTGGTTCCACCTTGATTCCCTCAGGCGAAACAACAAACCCTAGAAAGATAAAGTTGTTTGGAGGTGAGTCACTTTGATATTGGCCTTCACCTTTTCTTGGTTCCACCTTGATTCCCTCAGGTGAAACAACAAACCCTAGAAAGATAAAGCTGTACGTCATAAATGGGCCTTTTTTTTTTAATTCACAAAAAGTGATTCCTTCCTTGGTACATTAAAAACTTGTTTCAAGTGGTTAAGATGATCCTTTGGGTTAGCACTAAAAATCGAGATATCATAAGAAACTACAATAGATTCACTAATAAAAGTATATAGTACATCAGTCATTAGCTCATCCACAGCTCATATAGAGACCCAAGCTTTAAATGCGGTCTTCTATTCATTCCCAGGATGAATCCGAATTTGATGGTCACCACTCCTTAAATCGATATTTGAGAAAACTTTGGCCCCATGAAGCGTCTGACATATCATCTATGGGAAATCGATATTTGATTGGAATTTTGTTAATCACTCAACTATCATTACACATCCTCCATGAACCATTCTATTTGTGCGTTAGTAATGCAGGGACAATAATGGTATCATGCTTTAGTAATGCAGGGACGACACATGGTGACATGCTTTCTCAAATCAAACTCCTTTTAAGCAAATAAACTGGTCCTCATGTTCCATGGGGTTCATGCGGTAATGTGCCAAATTTGATAGGCTAGAATCAGGCGGGGTCACTTTTTTCCCGCTAACCCGTGTGGCGTCTAGCTTGGGTCCTCACTCGATCCAAGGCTAGACCAGCCTTCACACTGAACACGCACTCTAGAGATGGGGGTTAGATAAAGCCAAGCCACAAAGCAAACACAAACAAGAATAGTCAAGGGACCTCAGCTCAATGTATGCACTATACGAGCTGGACCTGTGCATGGAGGCTACCTGCCCCTAAACACCTCACATTGCTGTGCATGGAGGCCACTTGCCTTTCATGCACTCTGGGTCTGCCAACCTAGCCGCCCAGTGCGCGGGTCAGTTACATAGTAACTGCCCACTTCCCACACGCTCTGTTAGCCTGTGTACACTGCATGCCCCGCGTCTCTCGCACGACAGGTTGTGCCATGCACCCCAGCGTCTCACGAGCCAGCACACGTCCCTCGTCTCTCGCTCCAGGTCGCACCTTGCACCCCTGCGTCTTTACGCGCCCTGCACCATCGCGTCTCACGAGTCACGTTGCCACTGCACGTCCTACGTCTCTCACTAGTCAGGCCGTGCCCTGTAACACCTCGTGTCTCATGCGCTAGGTTGCCACTGCACGTCTCGAGTTTCTCGCTCGTTAGGTCACGCCTGCAACACCTCGCGTCGGTTGCCACTGCACATCCTGTGTGTCTCACGTGCCAGGTCGTGCCTTGCAACACCTCGTGTCTCACACGTCGGTTGCCACTCTGGCCTGTCAGGTCGCCTACCCAATCAGGTGTTACACCAGGTCGTCTTGGTGCTTAGGCGTCCTCGTCGCCCGCTAAGGCATCCTGGTCGCTTAGCCCCTCACTGGGCTATCATATCAGCATTGTCCCACGCACCTGCCCAGCCACAGGCGCATGACTCTTCTTGTGCATGGTCCACTTGACCAAGTCACACTACATTGAGCCCTCTAGTCATCTAGTTGTTAGAATCATCTTGTACACTCACACCTGTCCAGCCATAGGTGCATGACTCACCTTGGCCCATGGTCCACTTGACCATGTTCACCAGGTCGAGCCCTCCATAGGTGCCTGCCTCGCCAAGGTATCTTGGTCGCTTTGCCCCTCATTAGGCTATCACACTAGCTTTGGCACACGCACCTGCCCAGCCACAGGTGCACGACTCATCTTGTACATGGTTCATCTGACCAAGTCACATCACGTCGAGCCCTCTTAACTGTGTTGTGCGCACCATCTCGCACACACACTTGTGCAGCCACAGGTGCATGGCTCACCTTGGCCCATGGTCCACTTGACCATGTTTACCAAGTCGAGCCCTATAGTTGTGTCTTCTTCAAGCCTCCAATCGGTGCCTGTGCACCCAGATGGGACCTTGTCCACTGCTAGGCGCCAGTGACCCAGGGCTTCCATACTTCCCTCAAGTATGGGAGTAGTGTTATTTTTCTCGGCCTTGAGGTGTGTCTGCACCTAGGGCCCAAGTAGCCCAACTTAGTCTCAGGCAGCACAACTCTTAACCATCAAGGCAATGCAGCCCCACTAGGTTGCCCCACGCTCTCCTTCAGCCTCACTAGGCTGATCCATACGCATCCTCAGCTCCACTAGGCTGATGCACTCCAGTCCAACTACCTTAGTTGACTTGCACCATGCACCCATCGCACCTCCAGCAGTATCACTCGCACAAGGCGCCGGCACTAGGCTGCCTTCACCCACGCGCACAGGTTGCCTAAGCTTGGTATGCATCTTGCAATTAGCCACTTTGCCTTTGCATCCTTGTGCACCTAGCTACCTGTCCAGCCACAGGCCGCCTTTTACCAACGCACCAGGCTGCACGCATCTTGTGCACAAGGTTGCCTGCACCAACTCGGTGCTTAGGGAAAGGGGCCTGATAAGCCTCCTTAACCTAATCTCTGATGTCCTTGTTGGACGCTCGCCTTTTGCTGAGTCCCTTAAAACTTAGCTCAGAGTAAGGCCCATACTTACTCGACCAAGCCTCCTGCTTGGTCCACTTGGTTAGGTCCTCTGCCTCCAAGTCCATTGCTCGTTCACTTGGCTAGTACCGCTTGCTGCCACCAAGTTCACTCGTCTCGTAGATGCTTGCCTCTCATTGGGTCCCCATAAAACCACAGCTCAAGGCAACGCCTCTGGACCCTCCACCAAGCCTCTGCTCGGCTCACTTGACCAGGTCCACTGCTGCAACCAAGTCCTCGTCTCACTTACGTAGCCAGGTTCGCTGCTGCTGTCAAGATCTTGTTTTTGCACTGGGTCAGGTCTTTTGTTGGCGCTAAGTGCAAGGGTCTGTGGCCAGTTTCGAAGTTGCCACCACGACCCTCGCCTCCTGCGACATCAAGAGGATGACTTCTCTCCGTCTTGCTTTATGGTACCACTAGGGCAAGGCTGATCACACCTACCACTAGTCGATGATTGCATACCCTTTGATGAATCAGAGGGTACTTCCCACCGAATTGATGAGTCAGAGGATGTTTTCATTTGTCCCACCCTCTCCACCGACCGGGTTCTCTTGATGGCTCCACTTGAGTCATCAAGTCATCATTGGACTCCTCTGAGTCTATGCACAACTTGGTCTCCTCTCAAGCTAGTGTTTTGGTAGATCGCAGGTGCATTACATTCACCAAATTTAGTGACCCAACTGCACCAGGGTGTCCTCGTCCTCCTGTACATGGTTCACCGCGTTGAGGGCCTGCCTTTGCGGGCATTCCCTCACTCGATGGTCGCCTTTGCATCTGAAGTAGCTTGAGAAGGCTTTACGGGGTGCCTCATTCTCGTGGGCTACCCCCTTCTCGGGTCTGGTCCACTTGTCGCGCACCATCTTCTTGTCATTCGCCTTCGATTGCCCTCCTTTACGGTTTGACTCCACTGCGTCAGGAAGGCTTAGATAAACTAGGCCCTCAGCTACTGCCATGGCTGTGGGCAAGTCCCACACACCTTGCCTCCGCAACTCGACCTTGGTCTAGCTCTGCAGCCCAGACACAGTTAAAAAGTCGATCCTCTTCGGACATCGACTGTATGTCGAGCATCAGTTACGCGAATCTATTGATGTACTCGCGCACTGAGCCCATTTGCCGAAGCCTTCGCAAAGCCTCGCGTGCCACCTAGGTAGCATTGCTCGGCAAGAACTGTTTAGTTCTCTCTTCAAGTCTTTCCAAGTGCTCACCTTGGGCCATGAAGCATCAGCCAGCCGCATCCTCCACCAGAGTTTCGCATCTCTGGCGAGGTACATCGTGCAAATCACCACACGATCTTTCTCATGGTCATGGGCAGCTTTGAAGTACTGCTGCATGTTCCATAGAAAATTCTCCACCACCTTGGAGTCGCGCTGGCCCTCGAACACCTGTGGCTTTGGCACTCTCACAACACGAGAGTCCAGCCCTCCGCTATGACTCCCTAGGGCCCTGTTGATCTGCAACATGTCCTCTTGCAAGGACTCGAGCCTCGCCATGAAATACTCAATGAAGGCCTTCAGATCGTCCATGAGCCTCCCATACGGGCATCACAAACTTCGCAGCACTCCTCCACCCTTTCCTCTATGTCAACACGCACTTTAGAGATGGGGGTTAGAGAAAGCCAAGCCACAAAGCAAACACAAACAAGGATAATCAAGGGGCTTGCGCCCAATGTATGCACTATACAATTGAAGTGTGTACAGCCACGGTCCTCCTCTCTTAGGGCGGGCAAGGGGTACTTATAGCCCCCAAGAATAGAATTCAAAACTCTTATGGCACTTGCCATATCAGTCCAGCCATAGTTGAGCTCGTGAATGGAGGGAAGCTGTCCTCTTGATGTCGCAAGACGTGACATGGGTCGTGGTGGCAGCATCAGAATTGGCCACAGACCCTTGCACTTAGTGACAGCGAAGGACCGGACCAAGTGCAAAAACAAGATCTTGGCGGCAGCAGCTGACCTGGCTAAGTAAGTGACCCCGAGGACTTGGTGGCAGCAGTGGACCTGGCCAAGTGAGCAGTGCAGAGGCTTGGTGGAGGGTTCAAAGGCGTTACCTTGAGCTGTGTTTATGGGGATCTAGTCAGAGGCAAGCATCTATGGGACAAGTTAACTTGGTGGCAGCAGGCGACACTGGCCAAGTGAATGAGCAGAGGACTTGGAGGAAGAGGACTTGATCAAGTAGGCTAAGCAAGAGGCTTGGTCGAGTAAGTATGGGCCTTGCTCTGAGCTAAGTTTTATGGGGACTCAACAAAGGACGAGCGTTCGACGAGGACGTTGGAGTTTAGGTAGAGGAGGCTTGTTAGGCCCTTTTTCCCTAAGCACCGAATTGGTGCAAGCAACTAGGTGCACAAGATGCATGTAGCCTGGTGCGTGCGTTAAAAGGCGGCTTGTGGCTGGACAGGCAGCCTTGTGCACAAGGATGCAAAGGCAGACTGGGTAAGTGCGAGATGCATGCCAGGCTTAGGCAACCTGTGCATGTGGGTGTAGGCATCCTGGTGCAGGTGCGTTGTGCAAATGATATTGCTGGAGGTATGATGGGTGCATGGCAACTTGGGGCGTGAGAGACTCGGGACGTGTTTGGCAACCTGGCGCGGGGTGCAGGGTGCTACTTGGCGCGCGAGAGACACGGGACGTGCTTGGCAACCTGACGCGTGAGACGCGCAGTGCAGGTTGCGACCTGACGTGGGAGGGACGTGGGGCGTGCGTGGCAACTTGGCACATGAGACGCGGGGTGCAGGGTGCGACCTGGACTGTGAGAGCTGCGGGCTTGCATGGCAACCTGGCGCGTGAGATGTGGGGTGTAGGGTGCGACTTGGAGCATGAGAGACGTGACGTGCATGGCAACCTTACGCGTGAGACGCGGGGTGCAGGGTGTGACCTGGCGTGCGAGAAATGTGGGACGTTCTTGACAACCTGGCGAGTGGGACGCAGTGTGCAGGGCGCGACTTGGTGCTCGAGAGACGCGATACGTGCATGGCAACCTGGCGCGTGAGACACGGGGTGGAGGGTGTGACCTGGTGTGCCAGAGACACGGGACGTGCATGGCAACCTGGCGTGTGAGATGCGGGTTGCAAGGCAGGACTTGGTGCGAGCGCGAGGCACAGGCTGTGCAGAGTGCGCGGCTGACGCATGGGATGAGGGATGTGCTGAGTGCACATGGTGGCACAATGTGTGGGACATGGGCTGTTACTATGTAACTAACTCACGTTTTGGGCGACCAGGTGGTCGACCCATAGTGCATGAAAGGCAGGTGGCCTTCATGCACGACAGTGTAGGGTGTTTGGGGGCAGGTGGCTTCTATGCACGGGTCCAGCTATGGCTGGAATGATATGGTAAGTGCCATGAGAGTTTTGAATTGTATTCTTAGGGGTTATAAGTACCCTTTGCTTGGCCTTAGAGAAGGAGGACCTTGATTGCACACACTTCAATTGTATAGTGCATACATTGGGCTGAGGCTCCTTGACTATCCTTGTTTGTGTTTGCTTTATGGCTTGACTTTCTCTAACCCCCATCTCTGGAATGCGTGTTGTGTGTGAAGGCTGGTCTAGCCTTGGATCGAGTGGGGACTTAGGCTAGACGCCACACAGGTTAGGTCTTTACACTTCTCAAGTAGAGGCTCTAGAGACTTAGGAATTGATGTAGGTACAACAGTTTTCTTTGCAAGCAACACATAAATCACATCCATGTCCTTGCTGTGCTAATTTAATTTTTGCACATCAAGCAACTTTGGACTGGCCTCTTTAGCGGATTTGGGTGTGGGAAGTTGCCCCATAGGGTGAAGTGTGATGTTATTGCCATCCTTGACAAAGAATAAGTGCTTCGTCTAGTTCTTATACACCATATTCTGATCATTAAGCCATGGACAACCAAGTAAGATGCGACTTGCATCCATTGGTGCTACATCACACTATATAGAAAATGCAGCTAAACACCGAGTAACAATTGGTACCTGATCTCTTTTGTTGTACCATTAAACTTGATATGGGCGTGGCTTTGTGTTCCTTCAATTTAAGTTTATCCACAGCCTCCCCAGACATTATATTTTCACTACTTCCAGTATTGTGCATAACTTGCTGCCTTTCGTGCAAGTGGTCTGAAAAATATTGTCGCAGCGACATCTCTTCATGAAATGCTCTTACAATTGATAACATAGTTCGATGGATGACTAAGGTTTCACCCCCTTTGTCTCCATAGATGACTTAGGTTTCACCCCCTTTGTCTCCATAGATGGCTTAGGTTGCCCCCCTTTCATCTCTATACAATCCCCATTGACACTAGTGAGAGTCAGGCGCTTCATAGGATTGGTTTGTCGTAATATCACCCTCTCCTTCATAAGTTTGTTCTTCATCAGCTTCTACTCCATAATTTTGTTATGCTAAATTGCCTTCATTACCGGGTTGATGTGAAGGCAATTATAGGCCTTGTGCCCTGGTTGTTGGCACTTGAAACACATAGTTTGAGTATCTTCACGGGATGTTTTAGGTGCTGCTACTCTCCCCAGACCACCTCCCCCAAAGTTAAGTTTTGGCCTCGTTGGGAAATGATGAGGGCTTGGTTCCCACGCGCCATAGGTGGTTTTCTAAAGGTCGAAGCATGCTGCCCTAGTACGTAGAGCCCCTTGTGACTGATCCCTTCTGCCCAAGGCCTAAATTAACAAGTTCCTCTGCCTTGAGGGCCAAAATGTATAGGCATCAGATGTCTTATAGATATCTTTGAAAGCCAATTCATTGTGGATGTCTTGATTTATCTTTGATCTTCAAACTCTTGTAAACTTGCCCTATATGTTAGAGTATAAAATTGTTCAATGTACTCACCGATTTTTCCGATTGCTTGAGATTTTGATTCCTTTGCTACAAGGTTTGGGCATATTTTATTGGTAAGAACTTCCTACATGGCTTTGTCTTCATCTTCTACCATGAGTTAAGTTTGTCCTTGTCTTGTTGAAGATGACCTTGCTGTAAATCATTCCACTAAGCCAAAGCATGACCAGGAAATGTTGCTACTAATTTCACCTTTTTTGTGATAAGTAATACCTTTATATTCGAATGCTTTCTCAACTTTACTCAGCCAATCAAGAAAATCAACCACATGAAATCGCCTATGGAACTATGGAATAGCAATTTTGATTCTAGGTGCTCTTTCCCTTTCCAACAATTGAAGATGTCGATCATTGAATTCGTCATTTACCGGAGTCACCCTAGGGTGGTTAGGAGCTAGGTGCAAATTACTTCTTTCATCATCGGTGCCTTGAATTTCAACACCGGTTACTTCTTTTACCATCGTTACCTTGAATTTCAACACGAGTCTCTGGATCCTTCCACACTGAAGCTCATGGACCTCCTGCATAAGTTTGTCTATTCTCTGCTAGGGCTTGAAATTGTCAACATGCTCAATTCTTCGTGGGGTGCCTCTTTTGAAACCATCATAACCTGCTCTAAAACCACTTCATGCAAATTAGGGTTGATTCTTCACTAATTTGCTCCTTAGTTCGTAGAAACTTTGATAGATGATAAGCCTTAAAAGGGGAAAAGAAGAGTAGAGAAGGAAGAAAAATCACTAAAGCAAAGAGTAGCCCAGCTCCCATATTTTATTAACTCAAAGTTATCCAGAAAATAATAACTTATCTCCCCTCTAGTTTCAATAACAAGTATTTAAGTACCTCAAAAACCCTAAAAGTTCATACGAAATCATAACCATCCATTCTATTTAATCCTAACCATCCATTACTAACTTAAAAAAAAATGATTGACCTTGCCCATAATAAAAATCAGAAATAATAATCGAAATTAAAGATAAAAACCCAAAATAACTTCCCTTAATTATAATAGTGCCCCCCTTTGCCTCATATGGTCCTAGGACCCTTCTTAGCCCGCCACATACTATGGGTTGTGGCTGGCATGGCTGCGCCATGTTAGGAGGTTGAGGGTGGCTTTTCACTGGGAATGATAAGTTTTTGGAGCTCGATGCTTTATATTGGCTTTTCTCTATGAATGGCAACCTTTATTTATGCTTAAAAATTGTTTATGTTTAGGCAGATTATCCTAGTAAGAAATTTTGCTTATTGAGTACTTGCTTGAGGCTCGTCTGTCGTCAATCTTGATTATCTCTCATCCCTGAGGGGCTGTTGTTAAGGGGAGATGGGTCCTGGATGGTTCTTTGATGGGCCTGTGGATGCATTTTGATGCCAGAAACATGAGAGGGCTTCTGGGCAGGCCTGTGAAGATCAACATGGAAGATGCTTTTGACTACCCTGTGGATTGATACTTTTCTAATTGATGGGATGTTTTATTGTTTTTCTTTTCTCCTTATAGTGTTAGGTTGGGAGTTGAAGAGTTGTAAGATGGATGACATCTTTGTAGATGTTGATGGAGACCAAAGCGAACTATATGGATGGGCATTTGAATAGTTCTGTAGCGCAAGAAACCACCTTTTTCTGCAGAGTGTCTTTCATTTTATATTTAACTATGTGCATCAAATTTCCAGTTAATAAATTTCGTAAGGTAATGAGTCAGCCACCTGTAATGATAAAAGAACAAGATCATTTACTCACCCTTTGAAGGTAAGGTAAGATTGGATATTTCTAGTGAATTTTTTGATGCATGTGGATGTGGATATAGGTGTTTATGATCGTCAAATATGAATTTGGAAGTAACCCAAGTTTGCTTGGATAAAATGATGGAGTTTCTAGTAAATTTTCATGAAAAGAAATGAACTATGGAGTTTGGGGGCCATTGTAGAACACCATGACATTTCAAGTTGAAGACTAATCACAGAAATTCTGAAGGATATATTTGATTGAACTAGAAATGAGTAACTTACTAAAAGAAAAACTAAGCCTGTAAATCTGAACCGATGAAATATATTCAAGATGAAGAAAGAAGACCACTTTATTAGTATGGAACCAACATGAATTTTATGAAAATTATTCTGTTCAAATTGATTTGTATGAAGTTTTATGGTCTCATTCTTTAGCTTTTTAACCAAACATTATATAGACTTCTTGCTGATGTATCAGACTTATGGCTTGGGCTTCTTTGGTGGAATTTATTATGCATATGGTGTTAATTTTTTATTTAAAAATTTGGAGTTTCAAAATCCTTTTTAATGTTAAAATTGGTGATGGTCCGTCATGCTCTTTTGGTATGCATGGACCACCACTTCTTCCTCCCATCTTTTTTTGTTTTGTCTTATATGCCTTTCATGTTGGTTCCATACTAATAAAGTGGTCATGTTGGTTCCATACTAATAAAGTGGTCTTCTTTCTTCATCTTGAATGTATGGTCTCATTCTTTAGCTTCTTAACCAAACATTATATAGACCTCTTGCTGATGTATTACACTTATGGCTTGGGCTTCTTCAGTGGAATTTATTATGCATATGGTGTTAATTTTTTATTTAAAAATTTGGAGTTTCAAAATCCTTTTTAATGTTAAAATTGTGATGGTCCATCATGCTCTTTTGGTACGCATGGACAACCACTTCTTCCTCCCATCTTTTTTTGTTTTTGTCTTATATGCCTTTAATGTTGCTTTGTCATGATGACCTCACCTCCTTGTCCCTCATGGGTCACGTGCCCATGCACTTGGCATTTCACTCTCTCCATGTGTCTCTCTCTCTTTTAATGTCACTTCTCTTGCCTCCCAATATTATATTATTTCTCTAGTATTTAAGCCTTGCGCAAGAGAGAGAAAGCACATGGAGATGTATGAATTTGGGAGAGTGATGGGAGTGAGGTAAAAGGAAAAATCCAGCAACCGTTAAAGAGGGATTTGATGTATTTTCTGAGAACAATGAATTCATAGAAGTTTTTCTTGATGTCTCATTTATAATTACCTGAATCGCCTATGAGGGTAGCGATTCCGTTTCGGAATCTCGATTCGGCCTTTCCTTGGGCGAAAGTCGATTCTAAAAGAAAGGAATCACATTTCCATTTTTTGCGGAACACGATTCCACTTAGTTTAGGAATCTTGATTCCTGGATTGCCGGAATAAAGATTCTCTATCGAGGACTTTATGATTCTTAGCTACACAAGAATGCGATTCTGCTTGTGAGAAACGTTGATACCAAATTTTTTGGAATTGCGAATCCATATTGTTTGGAATCAAGTTTCTATATTGTAGACCTCGTGATTCCTTGCTACACAACAATGTGATTCTACTTATGCTAAATGTTGATTCAAAGCATTAAGGAATTGCGAATCCATGTTGTCAGGAAGCAATGTGAGCATAGGGAGAGTAGAAACCCTTCCATGTGTGCTCAATCATGAGTGAGCGTGACATGTATGAGAGCGTGAGAGAATTTGAAGTTGTTATACACCGCAATAAAATCAAAATTTAAAATATGAGCAATATGTGAGCATAAGGAGAGCAGAAACCCTTCGATGTGTGCTCAATCATGAGCGAGCGCGACATGTATGAGAGCGTGAGAGAATTTGAAGTTGTTGCACATGGCAATAAAATCAAAATTTAAAATATAAGTAATATGTTAAATTTTTTATTTTCTTCTTTACTAATTTCCATCATTCATTCCATGTTACTTTTTAAGAACTCTTATCAAGGATAAATAATACTAAAAAAATATGTTACTTCAAATTTAATAATGTTTGGTAAATGGTGTGGGTGCTAAATTGCTAATGTAATAATGTTTAATATATGATCGGCACCGTCATTTCTTCAAGTTGAATACGAGGATAAAAATGCTTTTCTTTAAGTAAAATAAGAAGATAATAAGGATATGAGTGAAGTGCCTTGTGTGGTGTTTTAGGTTAAATTAATCATTAAATATCCGAAAAATTGACTAAAAATCGAATAACTATGTCATGTACTTATTTTATAATTCAAAGGAAGGAGATAAAGGGAGCTTGCGTTTGTTCTCACTCCTTATATACCGTAGATTAGCTTCAAACCTTGTAGGCGTAATAGGGTTATCGGTAGACCGGGTCTATTGTATGGGATTGTCCACACAGATATCATAAAGGTTAACATTAGTACTTGGAGTCTTAGACTGAGTATATACAGACCAAAATTCGATCTTGTAGTAATGGGTAAATTTATATATTTTCTAAATACTTTTCTAATATGCCAGAGGGAATTGGTACTCAATTCTAGTAAGGGGAGAATCTCGATTCCAATATGGGGAGAATCATCATTCCGGAATGGTGAGAATGTTGATTCCAAGTTGATGGGGACAACGATTCTAGAATTTTAGGAATCACGATTCCTTATTTTTAGGAATCACGATTCCATATTTTTAGGAATCACGATTCCATATTTTTAGGAATCATGATTTCAGCAACCATCGAAACAAGTGGGGTCATGTGTAATTCCATATAGATATGAAACACAATTCCAACATGAAGGGACATCGATTCTTGCAAATAGGAAACACGATTCCTAATTTTTTGAATCGCGATTCTAAAATAGTGAGAATCATTTTTCTCAAATCCGAATTGTAAGGACAACGATTCCTACATTCCGAAACTTCTAATGCATGCGATTCCGTGATTCCGATTCCAGAACAATTCGAAATCACAGACGTTTCCAACAACTAGAGTCTCATGTTCTTTGAGTAAGATAAGTTTAGTTGTGATTTTTGAGGGTTTTTGAGCATGTAACTCAGTAAGTCTTATAGTTTTTGACCTGGCTGTATCTTGGGGGTGTGTTCACCAGATACCCTATTGCATCTCGGTTTTGTACCTAGTAGGGGGTGATCAACACTTCGAAGAAAGTGAGTTCCTCTCGTGCCTTCAGATCTTGGATTTTTTACTACCACTTTATTTAACTTCCAAATCTTGCTCCGATTCCTACGAGAATCCAACTGGTACTAGGAGTGTTTCGATTTCCAGATATAACCTCCAAATCCTGCTTTGACTCCTATAGGAGTTCGACTGGTGCTAGGAGCATTCTGGTTCTATTCAGGCTTTATCCCAGTTCAGGGGAGGTGCTGCTGAATTTTTCCCTGGATGAGAGTTAGTGATAGGCTTATCGAGCGTAAGTTCCACTTATCAGGCGGCTGTCAGATTTATCAAATGTAAGTTACACTTATCGGATGTAAGTTAAGCTATTGACTATGCGTTCAAGCTATCGAGCGTGTGTTAAGCTATCGATTGTGCGTTCATGCTATCGGGCGTGCATTAAGCTATCGACTGTGCGTTCAAGCTATTGGGCTTGCGTCAAGCTATCGACTGTGCGTTCAAGCTATCGAGCGTGAGTCAAGATATCGACTGTGCGTTAAAGCTATTGAGCGTGCGTCAAGCTATCGACTGTGCGTTTAAGCTATTGAGCGTACGTTAAGCTATCGAATTTTTGCCAGGTATCATCAGCTATCATCACTAGCAAAGCTAACATATGTGCGTTCAAGCTATCGAGCGTGCGTTAAGCTATCGACTGTCCGCTAGGTATCATCAGCTATCACCACTAGCAAAGCTAACATATGGAAGAAGTAAAATTTTAAAATTTTTCACTCTTGAAAGCAATCACTTTACTTACTCGTTGAGATTGAATGAAATGTTGAGAGAAGCTACATACTTTTTTAGCATCCATAAACATCTGAAGTATCCATGTGACAAGCACTTAACAAAGGATTAAATCTTTGTGCAATTGTCAAATGTTTGACTTTAGCTCCTTGTAACATTATAGAATGTCTGGATTGGCGATAAAATCTGGGATTAGGCTGCCTTTGATTAGGTACTCTTTTGTTGGTTAATAAACATCTGAAGGATCCATGTGACATAAGCAATTAACAAAGGATTAAATCTTTGTGCAATTGTAAAATGTCTGATTTTAGCTCCTTGTAACATTATAGAATGTCTGGATTGGCAATAAAATCTAGGATTAGGTTGCCTTTGATTGGGTACTCTTTTGTTGGTTAATACTTTCCAGATTTTCAGAAATAACCCTTCTCAATATTGTTGAGTTCATTTTTTGTTTTTTAAGAAATTGAAGTATATTAAAATATACTCTGGAGTTATGGATCACCTTTTTTAATTATAATCAGGTTCCCCCTAGCTTGAAGTAACTTTCTCTGCTCAAATAATATGCATTTCATAATAGATTTAATAACTTTGGCTGCTTAGGGTCTGATTGTACTTTTAGGGTCTGATTGTACTTTTAGCCTTTTTTTCTTTTTATTTATTTATTGTTTTTGCTGACTTCAGGGCTTCACTAGATTGATGAAATAAAATGCTCAAGGCATTTATACTTTATGAGATTCTGTACCTATTTTCCCCTAATTTGCGCTAAATTGATCTTATTGTTTTTTTCCTTGCATTGATTCACTTTGGTCCCAATTGTGCCCATGGTTTGAGTCGACGATTAGTTTATGTATTCAATTTCTGGGTAGTAATATTGTAGTGATTGTTCTTGTTGCTTATCATGTGTAACAGGCATTTAAAGAGATCCATAGTGGAACAAAACCTCCGGGAATGTGGAAAACTCTGCTTGGTGTTTTGTCCCCTGTTCAGAGAACCGCAAATCTTCAAAACTGTATGTTTGTGAAATTTCTTGTTCTTATTTATATCATAAAAATCATTGCTTCATTGTGTTTTCTCAATAATTGGAAGTTCCATCCATATTTTACTTCATTAATGATTGATTTTCTTATTTCCCCCTTTTAGTACAGTACAAGGGTATCGTGTGTTATGGACTGGTGTAGGAGCACAACTTGCACGAGATGTCCCCTTCTCTGCAATCTGTTGGTCCACACTGGAGCCTGTGAGTTATCATATTTAATTCTATAGGCAATACAAATGTTTTCTTATTCCTCTGTAGATTCTTCCCTGCTTATGTTTAAATATTACTTTCTTCTAGTTTTCTTATGCCTTTGAATGATGTCTTAGTTGAGCATGCTATGTGTCAGATGACTTTGACTTTATGCATTAGGTGAGTAGTTCTTCTGTAGTCATCTGGATGTGCTATGCTCCTGGAAAATTTCATCTTTGTATGTGCATGCACGTGCTTGCACTCACGTTTTGTGTGATATAGACTTGTGTAGCCCTCCAAGCCAGAATCGTAAAGAACAGGTAATATTGCCCGGAATAGGGGCCTTGTAGGGTTGCCTGTTGCCTTCAAACTTCCAAGAAACATGCACTTCTTTTAGTCTTTGGTATCCTGTTAAAAATTACTCTACAAGTGTGAGTTATCGGCAATGGCAAACATTGTAATCGATGGGATGTGTGTGGGCCCTTTTCTGGTTGCAGTGTGTTGCATCTGACTAAATATTAATATGAGCTCTGTTGCATTTGCATAAATATGCTGCTGTCAATACATATACCTGCACGAATTCAGTACCAAATGTGCGTGTGAGTATTCTATGCCACATCTTCTGTTATCCAAAGTTATATGCTGTTTGTGACAGTCATTTTTGTTCTTAAACTAGTAAATTTATCTTCTAATTTACTGTGGAAGATTTAGTGTTTTTGTTTTTTCCTTTTTTTTTCTTGTAATTGACTTTCACACAATATGCATAGTCTTAATTTCGGTCTAGTCTGGATGACTTGAAATGTTTTCGTGTTCGATAATTGGCTTTGTTTTGTGGAGAGTTAGATTAGTCTTATATTTAACTTTAGTCTGGATGACTTCCAATGTTTTCATCTTCGATAATTGGCTTTGTTTTGTGTCGAATTATATTACTGATGCATAAGAAATAAATTCACTCTTCCATATGCTTGGTGGTGATCTGAAGTGAAGCCATGTGGCTGGGTGAACTGGATTTATCTAGATGGCTTTGTTGGAATATTTTTGAAGATTTCAATCTTTTGTCAGATGCTTAAATAGTCCAACTTTGTAGTCTCCATTAGATATGACATGGTTGGTGTGATACAATTTTAAAATGTTGCAAATTGCAATATAGGTTTAGTTATCTAAAGTATGAATTATTGATCAAAGCACATAAAATAAATATAGTTTGATTGGTGATAGAATCGACATCTTTTTTTAGAGTCGTATTTTCAGTAGTGCTTGTTATTGCTCTCGAAAATTGCAAAGCCTTCTGAAAGCATAATTTCCAAACTGAAAAATGATAGTGGTGTGAATTCATGTCTGCATTCTGAATTTTGATTATTGGAAGATTTACATAAAAGATTCATTTTTGTTGTATCATTTCCATTTCAAGTTCATATGTATCTATTCGGCTATGTTGTTCATATTAAAGCCTGGGCTGTTATTCCATGCATGCAGATTAGAAGAAAGTTATTAAACCTTGTTGGTGAAGAGGGTAATGCAGCTAGTATTCTAGGGGCGAACTTCTCAGCTGGTTTTGTTGCTGGAAGCTTTGCAGCTGCAGCTACCTGCCCACTAGATGTTGCAAAAACTAGAAGACAAATAGAGGTTTGGCTTCACAATGAACTTTATGTGTGCTAGGATCCCTTTCTTTCCATAGATGTTACAATAATCCTAAATATGTTTCTTTTTATATAGGTGCTGCATAGTGCAACTCTTTGTCTTTTGCCTTGAAATCTTCAGAATAAAGAAGCCAATTTCCTTAAAAATGCAACTATTCGTAGTGATTGCTAATATGCTCCTTCTATGTGAATATTTGATGGTTGTTGGTTCATTATTTCTAATCTTCCCTGAAGTCAGATATACATCTTTTAGATGTTCTGAAAGTTCCTCTATGTTAATATCCGGAAGCTAGACCAAACTTCTTGATTGCAGGTATTTGTCTTGGATGACCAGGACATGATCGATATAATGTTTGATTTTAGTTTACAGCAGAACTGCATCAAAGATCTGTGTTATGGAGGGTTATGTTAACATGTGCAGGTTTTAACAGGGTTTGACTAAGCTCTCTTCTGGGTTTTGGTAGGAGTTTTTAGTTCGATGCTATATCTAATTCTCTTTTTGGGATTAATCATACTTAAATGTAATTTATTTGTTGGAAAACATGCTATCAATCTTCTTGTCTATTTATTGGAAAATATGAAACATAACATTGGAACCCTCAACATAGAGTGACTGAATGAGAACTCCTCGGGGGGGTTAACTTTAGATTTTATAAATAGTAGCAGAATGTTAGAGAGTTATAATAAGTACATAGTGGGAACTGTTGGTACAAATGAAAGTGGAAGTTATAGATACGTTCATAGGATTAGGATATCATAAGTGAAAGAAGCTTTGAAAAGGATGAAGATAGGAAAGGTTTAAGGACCAGATGGTATCCCGATAGAGGTTTGGTAGTGCATGGGGGAGGTTGACTTGCTGATGAAGTGTTCAACAAGGTGTTGAGACTTGAGAACAAAGAAAATGCCAGATGAATAGAGGGAAAGTATTGTGGTACCTATTTACAAGAACAAAGGAGACATACAGAATTGTGCGAACTATCGCGGGATTAAGCTTATGAGCCATACTATGAAGCTCTGGGAGATAGTGACTGAGCAACAACTAAGGCATGAAATGAGTGTATCTGAAAATCAATTTGGTTTTATGTCAGAAATGTCAACAACTGAGGTTATTTTCCTACTTAGGCAACTGATTGAGAAGTTTAGGGCCAAAGAAAAAGACCTCCACAAGGTCTTTATTGCTCTAGAGAAAGCTTATAATAGAGTATCTCGAGATTTGATTTGGTGGGTGTTGGAAAAGAAAGGAGTCTTCAGACAGTACATCGACTAGGTGAGAGATATGTACGATGGAGTACTAACTAGTGTATGAATAACTAGTGGAGAGACGAGTGAGTTTTCAGTGATAATAGATCTACATCAAGGGTCAACATTGAGCCTGTACTCTTTGTCTTAGTTATGGACGACTTAACTAGGCACCTATTGGATGAGATACCATGGTGCATGTTCGCTGATGACAGTTCTGATTGATGAGACCCGAAACGACGTCAACATAAAGTTAGAGCTTTGGAGGGATGCTCTAAAATCCAAAAGTTTTAAAATTAGCCGGACTAAGACAAAGTGTATGGAATGCAAGTTTAGTAATAATAGGAGTAGAGATGCTGAAGTAGTTAAGATTGGCGGCCAAGAAGTACAAAAAAGACCGTATTTTCAATGTCTTGGGTTGATAATCCAGGAAAATGGAGAGATTGAGGAAGATGTTGCACACAAAATTAAAGCTAGGTGGGCGAAGTGGAGATATGCAAATGTGATCGTCGCATACTAATGAAGCTGAAGGGCAAGTTCTGGATGAAATCAGCATTTTCCCTTTTCCATCAATATTCAGATAAAATGTCTTCTTTTCATTAGATTATTTTCCCTTTTCCATCAATATTCAGATAAAATGTCTTCTTTTCATTAGATTTGGGTGTCTATGGAGCCCAAGAGTTGAGTTTGTGGCCTTGTCTAAGCACATGGGGTGTGTGTTACGCCTATACAAACATACCTAGCACCTTCAATCCCAGATCTACTCTGATGTGTAGAAATGATACTGTTTTCTAGATGTAAATAATTAAATTTTTAGTTTTGCTTTTCAGAAACACCACCTGCGAATTAAGAGAGGGTAACCTCATAGATTAGGTTTATTGTCATTGACCTGTAGATCATACTTGCATTTACTATATTTTCATCATATAAATTATTAATAAGTTTATTATATCTATACTATGTATAATAACCATGGTTAAGGTAGGACAAGTGTCACTCAGCCGGGGGACGACCCTATTGAGAAAGAACTGGTAGGGGAACTGCTTAGGATCAATGATAAAATTATTCATCTTAGTGATTTGGGGTTAATGTCCCACTTTCGTTTGGGTGGGTGACAGACTTCTCGAGCATCGGTTGGACAGGAACGCTAACAACAAACCCCAAAACATCAATTGCGTGGAAAAACAATCCCGTTTTTCCTTCCCTAATGAATAATTTGTGGGCTTTAATAGTCTTTTTGGGACATGAAAAATGGGGATTCAATTGCCTTGTATGCTTATTTACATCAACTACCTATCAATATAATGGAGGAATTTTTACCTCATTAATGTCTTGAACTTTAGAAGAAAAGAGTAGAGATGCCACTAACTAAACCGAAGGAAGCCCCGCTTCTTTCAATTCTGAAACTCGGGCATTCTAGTTTTTTCTTAATGAAAATCATTTATATTTGTTATTTGATCATGGATGTAAGGTGTGCTTGTGCATCAGACAAGCTATTGATAGTTACTATAACATCTTATATATGATTTCCTAAGCTACTATAAATTGTAAATATGCATATGGGTTTGCATGTTATTTTATCATTGCTGTTTCCTACAGTTGCTGATAAATAGACACCTCTCTGATAACCCTCTATTGTTGACATCTGATGGTTTGGGAAGTGATATGAAACTGTAGGCAACCCAAATGATGGCATAGATATTTCTCCATTTTGCATGTAGTTATGTAATCATTTACTATATATTCTATCAATAAAATAGTTGTGTAGCATGTAAACGTTCTAGTTTGAAATTTAACTATTTTATAACGAAAGAAAAATGATAAAGAGTTGCCAAATCCTGAGCCATCAATCAACATGGCTAATTTTACTTTTTTACATGGAGAATATGCAGCATGGGCTATTTGAGAGGCTGCTGTAATAACTGGCGCTACTTTGGTAGGTCACATTGCCTCTGTTAAAATGGACAATGAAAACTGAACATGAAAACTCGTACCATGTAGGATTCCTTTTTGATGTATTTTGTTTGGTGGCACCTATTTCACGTTTGGGAATACATGGGAATTTATGAATTTGGATTTAGATGTTCAAATTGCTCTTGTTTTCTTGCCCCACTTCAACTGTGCTTTATTGACATGTTGTTGATAAGGAACCTTGTTCTTATGATAAATTATTGGCAAGAACGTGATTAAATCTCTTATTAAAATTTTAAAACGATGTCCATCGCTCATTCTAATTTGATGGTGTCCTGGGCTTTTCAGAAGGATCCAGCCAAAGCTTTAAGGATGACGACAAGACAAACTCTGATTGAGGTTTGGAGGTATCTCTCTCTCTCACCCCTCAAGTATAAAGGAGTTCTTAGCTATTTTTTTCTATTGAGTTTCTTCCCTTTGTGGTCTCATTCATTCATTTCCTTTACTTGAAGTTCCAGTTTTCTTCTCTTACATCGTGTGCCCATCATGTTTTTGTGTCCCTTTTTTTACATTTTTCTTCTCAGTTATCTTCTTTCTCTTAAATGTGCATTTTGTGTATTTTTCTTGATTTCCCAGTTTTAATTGTTGGGTGCCTACTCGAAGGTGTAATGTCCATTTGGTAGAATATTTTGATCGGCTTTGACTCAATTACCCCATTAATTTACATGAATATCTTTTCAGAAAAAAAAAGGAAAAGAAAAAGAAATCCTTTGAGCTTCTGGGAATGAAAGCAACTTCCTTGATGTTGCAGAAATGTATGAAACCACATCCTCTTTTCCTGAAATAGCCAAAGAAGCCCTTTGTTTCATAATTGCTTGTCATATGCCATGAATTAATGGTTTTGCCTTGGCTGGCTCCAACTATGGCCTTAAATCACTCATTTTCTCTTTTTGGTTTTGCATGACTGCAAAAGAAAGGAATTTGAACCTGGAAACCTTGCATTTCAGTGGTCAAGTAAAAGCATCAAATGAGGTTGCGTGGTTTTCTCATAATAAAATAGGAATATGTCAAAAATAAAGAGAAGAGTGGAATAATCATTATAAGAAATGAGTTTGGGTACTTGTTCCTTTACTTTTGCAGGGATGGAAGGATGAAGGGACTTTTTATGGGGGTGGGCCCCCGTGTGGCACGTGCTGGTCCTTCTGTTGGGATCGTTGTGTCCTTCTACGAGGTCGTCAAGTTTGCTCTACACAAGGACTCGTGATCCATCCTAGCAAATAAGAGTGGGGTGAGTTACAAATAAGCCTTTCCCATCTCCTGTAACTTTTTGCCCTTTCAAGAACAACAATAGCGAATGAGGAGAAGTGGGAGAAAGTGCATTTATGTGATCCAATGGAATGTAGAGGCTGTATTGAAGGTTCTTACTACAGGAAGTTTGGATCACCATCTAGTAGCTCGCGCATTTGTAGAGGATTTTGCCTTGATATTGTGGAGTATCTCAATTTTGGTTCCGCGCTCACTAGCAGAAATTCTCAAATTGGAAGGCACTCAATTTTGTTGGTCAATGAAGCCGAACTTGGAGAAGGGAAAAGTGTGCAGCGGCTGACATTTTTAATTTGAATTGAAAAATATTATTCATTGTGTTTCGTCTTAATTTCAAAGGTCCTCGAAGGATGTGAGATAACATGTCAAATTTTGTTTTTAGTAATTGTTGGGGGGTAGTTTCCGATTTGGAAAGCTTGTACTAGAATGAAAATACGAGCAGTGTTTTAAAAAATGTCGAGTCAAATCGGATTCGCCCGGTTCGACTCTGGAATCGGCACAGTTTGTGCCGGTTCCTGCATTATACACGAAATCGCCCGATTCCAGAGAGAACTGGGTGATTCTGTACTGAATCGTTGACTCTCGTGAAGAACACGAGCTGCACAGTGTTCTTTACGGATTTTTTCAAAATTTTTTTTTTTTTTTATCATTCTTTTTTCTTTTTTTTGCCATGTGATCGAATATTCAAGTTTTATGCAGTTTTTTCAGCCTTTTTATGCATTAAATGGTGGAAAAATTTCAAGTTTTTGGATCATGAAAGTTTCAGGTTTTAGGGTTTTCGCTTTTCGTTTTGTTTCATGCTAAATAAGACATGCCAAATAAGACATGAATCTATGAAAAGCTTGAGGCATATTGATCGTAAATGTGTCCATTAGAAATTTCTGTTACGAATTTGTGATATCTTTGAGAAAAACAGATTAATTGAAGTCACAGGTTCATGAAACAAGGTAAGAATTTTGCGTATTTTTTTTTTTTTCGCCATTTGATCAATTTCAATTCATATTTTGAAAATAATCAGTTAAATTTGTAGGGTTTTAAATTTTTATCGTGTCTTTTATCATTTATCATATTCAATTTTATTTAATTTATTCAATTACAGTTCGAGTTTTTAAAAGAACACAGTGATGTTTGTGAAAAAAAAATTCGGCTGTTTTAATTTTTTTTTCGCCTTTTGATCTATTGTTCACTATATATTACAAATAATGTGTTAGATTTCTAGGGTTTTGAATCTTTATAGTCTTGTTTATAATCAGATGTATTCAATTTGAGCTTCATTTGTTAGATTCAATGACTGTTGTCTGTGAAGAACTGTGTTTTTTTTTTTTTTTGCTCAATTTAATCTATTTGATTTGATTTATTGATGATAATGTGTTCATAATTTAGGGCTTTGATTCCTTATAGTGTTGTTTATCAAAACATGTATTCAATTGGATGTAATTTATTCGTTTGGAGGTGGAATTTTTTAATTGAAATGGTTGATGTAAGATGGCTTTGTAAAGAACAGATTTTTTGTTTTATTTTTTTTTTTTGTTTTTTTTTGTTTTTTTTTGTAATCCATGATCGAATTTTTTGAAAATTTGAGATTTTCGAAAAGATGTGAAAGTCGTGACAAGATTTTGATTATCATGAGGTATTAAACCATATTTTTAATTTTTATTGTTTGAGTTTGCTGTGCTTTTTTTTTTTTTTATTTATTTATCCGCGATCGAGTTTTTTGAAAAATGATGATTTTCTGAAAAGATGTGAAAATTGTGACCAGGTTTTGATTATCATGAGGTATTAAACCATATTTTTAATTTTTATTGTTAAAGTTTTTGTTAAAAAAATTGTATGTTGATAGATTATTTATGTAAAAAAATGCATGTTATTATATTTTTAATGTAAAATTGTATTTTTTTAATTTGTTGTTAATGCATTTTTGAGTTGGAATGACTGATGTTAGGTGGCTCTTTAAAGAATTGTTTTTATTTGTCTTTTTTTTTTAGTACAGGATCGATTTTTTTTGAATAATCGTGATTTTTCGAAAAGATATGAAAGTAGTGACCAGGTTTTGATTATCATGAGGTATTAAACCATATTTTTAATTTTTATGGTTAAAGTTTTTGTTGAAAAAATTGTGTTGATAGATTATTTATGCAAAAAAATGCATGTTATTATATTTTTAATGTAAAACTGTATTTTTTTAATTTGTTGTTAATGCATTTTTGAGTTGGAATGACTGATGTTAGGTGGTTTTGTGAAGAATTGTTTTTATTTGTTTTTTTTCTTTAGTACATGATCGATTTTTTTTTAAAAATCGTGATTTTTCGAATAGATATGAAAGTAGTGACCAGGTTTTGATTATCATGAGGTATTAAACCATATTTTTAATTTTTATTGTTAAAGTTTTTGTTGAAAAAATTGTATGTTGATAGATTATTTATGCAAAAAAATGCATGTTATTGTATTTTTAATGCAAAATTGTATATTTTTAATTTGTTTTTAATGCATTTTTTAGTTGGAATGACTGATGTTAGGTGGCTCTATGAAGAATTGTTTTTATTTATTTATTTTTTTTTAGTACATGATCGATTTTTTTCAAAAAATCGTGATTTTTCGAAAAGATATGAAAGTAGTGACCAGGTTTTAATTATCATGAGGTATTAAACCATATTTTTAATTTTTATGGTTAAAGTTTTTGTTGAAAAAATTGTATGTTGATAGATTATTTATGTAAAAAAATGCATGTTATTATATTTTTAATGCAAAACTGTATTTTTTTAATTTGTTGTTAATGCATTTTTGAGTTGGAGTGACTGATGTTAGGTGGCTCTATGACGAATTGTTTTTATTTTTTATTTTTTTTTGGTACATGATCGATTTTTTTTGAAAAATCGTGACTTTTCGAAAAGATGTGAAAGTAGTGATTAGGTTTTGATTATCATGAGGTATTAAACCATATTTTTAATTTTTATTGTTAAAGTTTTTGTTGAAAAAATTGTATGTTGATAGATTATTTATGCAAAAAAATGCATGTTATTATATTTTTAATGCAAAATTGTATTTTTTTAATTTGTTGTTAATGCGTTTTTGAGTTGGAATGACTGATGTTAGGTGGCTTTGTGAAGAATTGTTTTTATATGTTTTTTTTTTTAGTACATGATCGATGTTTTTTGAAAAATCGTGATTTTTCAAAAAGATATGAAAGTAGTGACCAGGTTTTGATTATCATGAGGTATTAAACCATATTTTTAATTTTTATTGTTAAGTTTTTGTTGAAAAAATTGCATGTTGATAGAATATTTATGCAAAAACATACATGTTATTATATTTCTAATGCAAAACTGTATTATATTTATAATGTAGTTTTGCATTAAAAACGTATTTTCAGTTTTTAAAATTTTGAAAGCAAAAAATACAATTTGTTAAATTGTATTATCGTGAGGAATTAAAGTGAATATCATTGTAAAAAAATCGTGGCATGTATGACAATTATATTATCTTGCATTTTTTCAATTTTATTATTAAATTTTTAATGCAAAAAATGTATGTTCTTGATAATTGAGTTGTAGCCATGTTTGGAGCTTGCATTTTGTATTATATTATCCTGTATGTTTGTAATTGATATGTACGAAAATATTATTGTCAATAAAAGTATTTTGCAATAACAAATAACAACAAATATAACTACATGAACTACCCCAATATATTATCATTGCGCATGGTGATTATTTTTCTTATTGAACTGTCAGGTTAATTTTTAACTTTTTACATATTAAAACAGTTGAATCATGTCAAGATTTGCAGAAGACCCTGCATGGCAACATGGGGTTAAACTTGATCCCAACAAAAACGACAAAATTGTAATTACTGCCAAAGAGTGATAAGTAATGGGGTACATAGGTTCAAGCAACACTTGACAGGGGTTAAGGGAGATAATTATGCATGCAGTAGTGTATCTAGTAATGTAAAAAGATACATGACGGCATTTCTTAAGGCTAACAAAGGTAAAAAAATTGCCAAACATAGGATGAATGAGGAGATAACTAGTTTATATATGCCATCAAACATGAATGATCCAGAAGAGCAATATAATAATCGACTAGAAGAGCAATATAATAATGACCTGGAGATGACCACAATAATGAGTTTACATGAACAATATCACAGGAAACGTGGGTTTAAAATGCTCGGTGGTTATGACATAGGCATGCATGGTGGGTCTAGCTCAAACATGTATGACAGGCCCAACTTAGACATGCATGGCAAGCCCAAGTCGAGCAAGTATGGCGGGCCTAGCTCAAATATGTATGGAGGGGTTGGTGGCAGTATGTGTCAACAAGAATCAAACGTTGAAGAAATAGTTCCTAGCTTATCTAAGAGTGACAGTATTGCAGGTCATGGTTGTATAGACCCGTTTCTCTTAAAGCCTAAGTCACAACAGATGACCCTAAAGGGCATGGTTAAAGGTACAAGAAACATGTTGGGGAGATATGTTGGTAAATGGCTCTACGATAAAGGGATTCCCTTTAATGCAGCCAATAGCCCATATTTTCCACCTATGGTCAGTGCAATCCAGAGATCCGGCCCGGGGTAAAGCTCCCGACAGCATATGAGCTTAGTGGGCTAATATTAAATAAAGAGGTGGAGGAAGTTACAAAGTGGATTGAAGAATATAAACAGAGTTGGCCAATGACAGACATTACTATCATGAGTGATGGTTGGTTGAATAAAGTTAGCAAAAAGAAGTTTTTAAACTTCTCGGCCTATTCCCCAAAAGTTAATCTTTTTGTTTAGCAAAGACGTATCAGGGATAAAGAAGGACGCAAACTTCTATGTACGACTATATGATCAGATAGTGGAGGAGATGGGAGATAAACATGTAGTCCAGTTTATTACGGATAATGCGCGTGCATGTGTTTCTGCGGGCGGTAAATTGATGGATAAGATGAAGCATTTAGTATGGACCCCGTGTGCTGCACACAACATCGATCTTATGTTAGAGGAGATCGGTGAGATCAAAATTGTGAAGGAGACTCTAGAGAAAGCAAGGTTGGTGTCGAGATTTATATACAACTACTCTAAAATTTTATTTCTGTTTAGAGAACACTCTAAGAAAAAGGAGATAATTAGGCCTGCCATGACCCGCTTTGCGACCGATTATTTAGCTGTAGACTCTATTCGGGAATCTGAAGGTGCATAAAAGAGATTGTTTACCCGTGAAGAGTGGTTAAATGATCGCCTCTCGAAGTCCAGTACCGATATAAAAGTGGACGGCATAGTCTCAAATAGGAGGTTTTGGTTTCGATGTTCCAGTGTCGTAGAGGCCACTGCACCTTTGGTCACAGCGTTAAGAATTGGATGTTGACAAGAAAGCTACCATGGGCATCTTTTATGAAGGTATCGAGAGGGCGAAATCAGTTATTGGGGAGAAATGTAGTTTTGCTAGCAAAATGATCGAGATTATAGAAAGGAGGTGGAACACCAAATTTGGACGTCCAATTCATTATGCTGGTAAATATATATTTATATCATTAGAATGTTTCATTTTAAATCATGTTTTTATAAAATTGTAAATGACATTTTTCTATCTATATATTTTCTATTTGACAGTTGAACATCCCCAGAAGATTATAGAAGCGGTCAGATACATTATTGCAAGGTTGGAGAGAAGCCATCGAAACCAAGTAGCAACAATACAAGAGGTATTATTTAATATTTGGGTAAGAACTTCATTTAGTTGTTATATTTGTGAGGAATAATGCACTAAAACAAAATATATTTGTTTTAGCTTGCTATGTATAGGGATGCTATAAGATCCTTCGGAACTAGACTTGCCAGGAATTCTCGAACTAAGATAGATCGAGGTTATCCCCTTGCTAATATTTTGTTCATTCATATATTTAATCTTATGAATTGTTCTTGTCCATACAATGCTGTTTGCATTTTAATCCAGCTCAATGGTGGGAGATATATGATACTGATGCACTTTACCTAAAGAGGATAGCAATCAAGGTGCTCTCTCAGACATGTTCTGCTACTAGCTGTGAGCGCAACTGGAGTACGTTCCAATGGTTGCACACTACTAAGAGGAATCGACTCGCTTCGAAGAAGCTTCATAAACTAGTCTACGTTTATTACAACTTAAACCTCTAAGAGCGGCAAATGAGAATGAAGCTTGAAGACTATGAGCCGATAGACTTAGACGTAATATTTATCACAGACACAGCAGATCAATGCGTAGTAGAAGAGGCGTAGTAGAAGAGGAGGAACCAGTGTTGCACAAGAGGCTATCGGTGATGAAGATCTTGAAAAAGGTGATGAGCAGCATAAAAGCAGAAGTAGCCAGCCAACGTATCCACAATTCGTGGGAGATGTCGATGATATTGCACCTAATGAGGGAGAGTGGGAAGGGGGTCTAAGGGAAAATGAGAGCGATGATGATTCTGAGGCTACCCTATCCCAACCATATTATTCACATATCGAGTCCCAACGGCAATAGGGTAGGGATGAGCAAGACAGTGTAGGTGAGCATGAAGGATGAACAAGCTTCGGGAATTTTGGATTGGGAACACAACAGGACACTAACACTCAGGGATTTGGGTATAGTCAGGCGCCTGCTAATATCGATGATTCGTTTTTATATCGAATCAATGAATTGTTAAACGAATTCAATCAATGGCACTAGCGTGACGAAGAAGAAGAACGACGTCGTCTGTCATTTTATTTTTAGATCGTATGTTACTAATTGTATGCTTTATTGTAGTCCATTTATGTTGATATACTTATTCCATGATAATTCTATGTTTATCCTTTTGTGTGATGTAAATTAAATGGTAAATAGTAGTTCATGCAGGGAAAAAACATATCAATATTCGTATATTCATGTAAAGAAATGAAAATTCTTAATGAAGTACCCTCATTTCTTATTGAATTTCTAAAAAATAATATTTATAATGAATTTTAATAATTTTTCGGATTTGTTTGAAGCTTTAATTTGATCGATTCAGTTGATTCCTGATCCGGATTGTCGATTCGTCGATCCGGATTGCCGATTCGCCGATGCGAATCGATTTTTGAGGTGCCTTATCCGAGTCACCAATCCGCTTTTTAAACCATTGGATATGAGTGTTGGAAGTAGGTTATAAGCTGATCATCCAACAGATTGGATCGTCGTGCAATATATAAACAGGCCATCTAGCGGCTCACATTTTCGTTAAATTTTTTTGGGTTTTAGTCACCGGTATTTTTATACCATTGTTTGCACCCCTCCTAGAATGATAGGTGGCATTTTGAAGAGTGTGTGAATGGTATATCGACAAAGAACAGCCCGTTTCTAAAATAGTCAATAATACAAATTTTAAGGGCATTTTGGTCTACATGCATTCATATCTTCTCTCTCCATCGCTCTTCCCCCTCAAATTGGCATCTTCGTCTGTTACTTAAAATCCTCTCCCCTCCCCTCTCTATCTCATCAGTAAGGAGAGATTCTCTGCACCATGAACCCTTATCTCCTACAAAGACGATCTATCTCATCAGTAAGGAGAGATTCTCTGCACCATGAACCCTTATCTCCTACAAAGACGAGCAAAAGAAACCCATGTATGCAGAGTTTGGGTGAAAAGGCTAGGTGTTGCATGGTTTTGTAGCTCCGGGGGTGATTGAAACAAGATTGAGTCAGCAAAGCCGATCACTAGCCATAGCAGCTGGGCCATCAAGCAGTTGGAATAGACTTGGAACGTAGGGGCTTCAAGAAGCTATTCGACCCTCACTTCCATTCACTTTTACTTCAATGGTTTCAAAGCTCTGGTGATGTTTTTGGGCAGCCAAACGTGGCACTCCAAATTTGGGCATGGGGAGAGGCACAGGGAAAGTTAAAAAGAGAAGCGATGAAGATGTGGAGAGAAAAGAGGTGCAATGTGAGAATAACTCTAAATAGAGAAATTTAGGCGTACGGAAGGTCGATACAAAGAGAAGCGGTAAAGATGGGTAGTAAGAGATGAAAAGGGTGAATGATTTTAGAGGTTGTTTGGTACAGTTAAAAGTTTGAAGGAAAATATTTACAGGAAAATTGCTTATATATGCAAACAATTTTTAGGAAAAATAACTCAAGCCTTCTCTCTCTCTCCAATGTTTGGTAAACGTAGTTAGAAATAGGGTGAGAGAGAGAATACAACAAACTTAAATTTATGATAGTTTATGTCACACCCCAAAAATTTACAATACTGATATTCCTAAGATGTGACGGTTAAAACATATATATACATATCTTTTTAGGACAAATTTACAATAGCGAACTTTTACAAAGTAACAAAAAAAAGTATAAGTACAACTACAATATCTTCCAAAAGTTGATCCTGACGAGCACTCAAATGAAATCGCAGTTATCCTAAAAATGTTTACCATAGTTTGATGAGTTTGGCTACTCAGTAAGTGATCATCATAATCCTAAAAATAATCATCGATGAAAGATATCGCTATTTTCAAAAAGAAGATCTATTAACAGAAATGCATTAACAGTTTCACTTTTAAAAAATGCATAATTAAGTATAATTCGAATAATTGAAATGCATATAATATTTTAACGGCAGTGCATAATTCAAAGAATTTCACAAATTACCTTACTAGCGTCCCACGTAGGTCACCTATATACCCCATCAGCGTCCTGATGGGTCCACTTAATCCCTATCTCTAAAATTTTAAAATTCATTTTCTAAAACTTAAAATTTGAGATAGTTTCTCTGTTTTAAAATTTTGAGGTATTTTTTCTCTCTAAAATTTTTAAGTAGTTTCGCTTTCTAAAATTGAATATAGTTTTTCTTTAGAATTTTAAGATTCTCTGTCTAAACTTAAAATTTATGATAGTTTCTCTCTCTAAGCATTTCAATCAATTTTCTCTCTGAAATTTGATGTTTCTTTCTATAAAGTTTTAAGATACTCTCTCTTTCTAAAACTTAAAATTTAAGATATTACCTCTCTAAATCTTTTGAGATACTTTCTCTTTAAAATTTTTCAAGTAGTTTTTCTCTCTAAAATTTGATGTAGTTTCTCTCTCTAAAATTTTAAGATACTTTCACAAAACTTAAAATTTCAGATTGTTTCTCTCTAAAAGTTTTGAAATAGTTTCTCTAAATTTTTTTTTAGATAGTTTATCTCTCTAAAATTTGATATAGCTTCTCTCTAAAATTTTAAGTTACTTTCTTTATCTAAAATTTAAAATTTGATATGATCTCTCTCTAAACAATTTAGGAGTTTTTCTCTTTAAAAATTCTCAAGTAGTTTCTCTTTTTAAAATTTGATATATTTTTTCTCTAAAATTTTAAGATACTTTCTCTCTCTAAAACTTAAAATTTGAGATAATCTCTCTCTCTAATTCATGGGGGTATTTTGGTATAATTGTTTGTAACGGATAGGGTAGGCATCTCTAGTGTTTGAAAATAAACCCGAAAGTACTTCCCCACCTCAAGAGATGCAGTTCTATTTTCATATGAATTGGTACAATTTGCAGTAAAGTTTTTTTGCCAAGGGAAAAAATTTCATATGTATTTATCATGTACCAAACATATGCAAGGTAATTTTATTTGAAAATATTTTTATGCAAATATTTTTATAATTACCAAACATGCCCTTATAAAAAGCAAATGGGGGGGGGGGGGGGGGGGGGGGGGGAAGGTAATTTTATTTGAAAATATTTTTATGCAAATATTTTTATAATTACCAAACATGCCCTTATAAAAAGCAAATGGGGGGGGGGAAGGTTAGAAGTTGAGGGGGTAGGATTTGAAGAATGTTGTAAAAATAGAGGGGTGGAGAGAACGGGTGAGAATAGGGAAAGCACCCACTTCCACCTCATCGGTTCTCAATATCAAAACTCCATTTGTTTTCCAAATTTTCGCTCTAAATTTAGAATATTGACCAAAATAGCTAATTATATCAGATTACAATGATTTTTTAGAAGGTATTTTAATAAAGTCTATCATTCGCACCATTTAGGGGTGTCCATATGAATGTTTTAAACCTTTGTGATTTCTGATATGAATTATTGATCCAGATGAGGATTGGTTGGGACTGAATCGTTTTAGAATGGTATAGATCCCGGCGAAATTGTCCCTAAAAATCTTCTTATATAAATTTTTTCTTTTTCAAGAATATCTAATGTTTTCAAAGCTCAGTTTAAATCTCCACCTCATAAACCCTTATTTTAGATTTAAATTGTTATTTAATTTTTACCACTTTTTGTATATTCATTGTAATTTAAATTTACTTTTAAAATCTAATCATCATTCGAAAAGTCAAATGAATATTTTTGAATTTAAAATTGAGTTTTGGAGAAATTTTAAAACAGCTAAAATACCCTTTTCAAAGTCATGAAATATTTATAGTAATATACATACTTCTATATATATATATATATATATATATATATATAGAAAAAGCTTAGATTAGCCCACTAGCTCATATGAACATATGAGCCCAACAGCCTAGAATGAATCTGGGCCGATTTGACGGATACGGATGTCCGTCAGTGATTGAATTTTAATTTTTTTTTCTATACATCCAAATTACTTAAAATTTTAGGTTTGTATTATTCTCATCAAGACGTACCTAATAAAAATATAAAAAAAATTATTCACAAAAAAATAACCAAAATGCCCCCAAAATATTTTAGCGGTATTTTGGTCAATTTATTTCATGTAAAATATTTTTTTGATATCTTTTTAAGATTCATCTATTTTTGATGAACATACTCCTAAAATTTCAAGTGATTTGAATTTATAGAAAAAACATTAAAATTCAAATACTGACAGACATCTGTGACTGTTAGATCGGCTCAGATCCAATCTGAGCCATTGGACTCATATGTTCATATGAGCTAGTGGACTAATCCCATCCTTTTCCATATATATATATATATATATATATGGGTGTAGTTGGCATACGGATGCATCCGTAGGTGTAGAGGTAAGGTGCACCTTCAAATTTTATTACGGTACATAAATTTGATGAAAAATGTTCTTACGATTATCTCAAAATCTATTTTATATCTAATTATAAAATTTTAAATTTAAAAAATGGTTAAAATCAAGTAGATCTATAAAGATATGAAAATCTTCAAAATGGACGGTGTAGATAATATGTTGTAAAATACACTATTTCTGAGGCTTAAATTCTTTTTATTTTGCATTGTCATACATCTCGATGTCGAGATGATCAATCAAAGGTTTTTCAACATTAAAACTACCTTTTTCGATGGATTTTTGAGGAGCATCAGTAGTTCTACATTATAAGGTGGCATCTTTATATAAACTTTTTCCATATATATATATATATATATATATATATATATATATATATATATATATATATATATATATATATATATATATATAGATATATGGGTTTTGTTAGGCTATGTGGTGTAAACCCTTAAAGTGTTCAATATTTTTGGACATTACAATATCCTTGAATTGAATTGTAATACAAAATTTCTCAAGTAGAAGCATTTTTAGTTATTTAAAAGGGTGTAATGGATATTCTTCTAAGAAAATTGTGGCATTCTATTAGTGGTTAAAAACAATTAATGCATCTTGTGGTGATGTCACACACTATATCGGTGATATCATTGTCAATTATTGTTAATAAATGCTTTTGTTTCTATTAAGAATTTCTAGTTTACTCTTAACTAATTACCTAAAATACCCCTAAACAAAAACTTATTATACTATATGATAAGGGTATCTAAATGTCTAAAAATATTGAGCTGGTCTACAACACATGGGAAAAGTTTCTATAGAGTCGAGGCTCTAAACAATCAAATTGAAGCCTACAACAAAAATTTCACTAAAAGAGGTTGTTTTGGTGCCCATATGTTCTCAAATTGATCATCTCGACATCAATATGTATGGATATAGAAAAAAATGGATTTCAAGTTTTGGAAATAGTATATTTTATAACGCATTTTTAGACTATCAATTTTCAATATTTTCAAGCTTTCATAGATCTGTTGATCTACACTATTTTTGAAGCTTTAAACTTTATAAATAAAGATGAAAATATATTTTAAGGCTATCACAAAGATTTCATTATTGAAACTACATTTCTCGACATGATTTCAATGTAGGCTCTAATTTGATTATTTAGAGCCTAAGCTATATATATATATATATATATATATATATATATATATATATATAGGGAAATTATGAGATTAGCCCACTAGCTCATATGAACATATGAACCCAACGTCGTTGATTGATTCTGGGCCGATCTGACGATCACGGATATCCGATAGTGTTTGAATTTTAGTTTTTTTTTATAAATTAAAATCACTTGAAATTTTAGGCATATGTTCATAAAAAATAGCTGAATCTTTAAAAAATATCAAAAACATATTCTACATAAAATAAATTGACCAAAATACCCCCGAAAAGATTTAGGGGGTATTTTGTTCATTGTTTTCTTCACAAATTAATTTTTTTTTATATATATTTTTATTAGGTGCTCCTTAATGAGAAGAACACACAAATAAAATTTCAAATAATTTGGATTTATAAAAAAAAAAAAATTCAAGCACTACCAAATATCCGTGATCGTCAGATCTACCCAGATTCAATATGGGCTGTTGTGCTCATTTGTTCATAAGCTAGTGGGCTAATCTCATATTTTCCCATATATATATATATATATATATATATATATAAGATTTCACCTACCCCTCATCACCTTACAAACTTCATCACAAGGTCACAGTTGTCTCGTAGTGCTTTAATTTTTAATATTTTTATTAAAATCGAAATTACTTGAAATATGGAGCGAGTGTACATGTTAGTAAGGTGCACCTAATAAAAATATGAAAAAATAATTCATAAAATATAAATTGATCAAAATACCCCGAAAACTTTACATGGGTATTTTGGTCAATTTATATTTTGTAAATTATTTTTTTCATATTTTTATTAGGTGCGCATCACTAAGATGTACATACTCTCCAAATTTTAGATTAATATGATTAGTAAAAAAGATAAAATTAAAACACTACCGAACAACTGTGACCGTGTGAAGAAGTTTGGATAGTGATGAAGGTAGGCGAAATCACTGTTCATTTTTGCTTATAGGCTTTTGGTAGTATCTTTATATATATATATATGGAAAATGCTGAGATTAACCATATGAACATATGAGTCTAACGACCCAGATTGAATTTGGGCTGATCTGACGGTCACGACTTAATTTCGTGTTTTAATTTTAGTCTTTTTTATACAAATAAAAATAAATTGAAATTTTAGGTGTCCATTTTTTTCATCAAGGCGCACCCAATAAAAATATTTAAAAAATAATTTATAATAAAGAAATTGATCAAAATAGCCTCAAAAAATTTTAGGGGTATTTGATCAATTTATTTTTTGTAAATTATTTTTCTCATATTTTTATTAGATTATCCTATTTTTGAAGAGCACGCACTTAAAATTTCAAATTATTTGAATTTGTAGAAAAAACATTAAAATTCAAATACGAAATAAGGTCGTGATCGTCAAATCGACCCAGATTCAATATGGGTCATTAGGCTCATATGAACTCATATTTTCATATGAGCTAGTGGGATAATCTCAGCATATATATATATATATATATATATATATATATATATATATATATATATATATATATATATATATATATATATATATATATATATATATATATATATATATATATATATATATATATATATATATATATATATATATATATATAGGGTAGTGATCTCATGCAACGGTTATATCATAATGCAACACACTTCTAGAAACCTATGTTCGTAGTTTTTGTATAACCCAAAATTTTGCACACACACTCCTTTTATCTCAATAATCAACCCCTAAACAAAAAGGTTGAATTTGAACCCTAGATATGCTCAAAACGAGTCCCTTCCAACAATGAATCTAGACTATTCATTTGGTGAATTTCAAGATCTTAGCCTTTACAAACTTAAAATCATTTTTTTCTTTTTTAACATTATTCATCTAATGATAATAAAGCCATCTAAGATAATTAGAAAAGAAAAATCCTTCTAAGGCCTAGATCTAAGCATCTTATCAAAATGAACGGCCTATGTTAATTGGGCAAAAAAATTTTAGGTTGTGTTTTCAAATTTTTCTTTTTTGTGATTGTTCATTATAATGAAAATAATATATTTTTTTAAAATTTGGATAAAAACTATGGTCCTAACATGGTTTTTGAAAATTCTTGCATTATACTATGATACAATCGTTGCATGAAATCACCGCCCACACACATACACACACATACACACATATATGTGTGTGTGAGGGTAATGATTTCATGCAACAATTATATATATATATATATATATATATATATATATATATATATCGACAGTGAGTTCATGGATGTAACAGTTGTATAGTAATATGATACAACAACCTTTAAAAATTATGTTAGGGCTATATGTTTGATCCAAATTTTGAAATATATATTATTTTCATTCTAATGAACAATCACACAAAAGAAAAATTGGAAAACACAACCTAGAAAGTATTTTTTTAGCTCAATTAACGTAGGCCGTCCATTTTGGTAAGATACTTAGATCTAGGCCTTAGAAGGATTTTTTCTTTATAAATTTTTTTAGATGACTTTATTATGATTAGATGAACAATGTTAAAAAATATAAAAGTGATTTTGAGTTTGTAAAGGCTAAGATCTTGAAATTCACCAAATGAATGGTCTAGATTCCTTATTGGAGGGGACTCATTTTGACCATATCTAGGGTTCAAATTGAATTTTTTTTTCTGGATTGATTATTGAGATAAAGAGAGTGTGTGTGCAAAATTTTGGGTTATACAAATACCACAAACATGGTTTTCTAGAAGTGTCGTTGCATTATACTATGATACAATCGTTGCATGAAATCATTGCCTATATATATATATATATATATATATATATATATATATATATAGATAAAGGAAGAATCTACGCAACTCCTATGGGCAAAAATGAATAGTGTCTTTGCTCATATGCTCATCACCATTCGAAAAAATCAGGCGGCATGCATTTTTCAACCGCCACGGACCTAGCATGCTTGTGGTAGTACCGTCACGTACATACTAGGTCCGTGGAGGTCAAAAAATTCATGTGGAACCGCAACAGACGACGCCATCTGTTGCGGGTCCATTCAATAAACCGCCACGGACATAGCAAGTCCATAGCGGTAGCAAAACATTATAGCATTTCGCCTATAGGAATTTTTTAGGATTTTCCATATATAAAATTCATAAAATATAAATTTAAAAAGATACCCCTAAGAAATATGTAGACATGAGGGTGCATCCCTAGTGTGAGGTAACACCCAAGTGGACCACACTCCCTTCATGTTTGACTTGCAACATGAAGGGAGGTGGGGAAATGTTACACCTCTTCATGAGATGACTCTTTCTCTCATTATAAAAGGGGGAGGGGTGGAGGTCTACATATACACTACAACACACATAAGAAATGTGTGAGAGCTCCTCTTGAGAGATCGAGAAAAAGTATGAGAGAGAGTACAATCTCCCTCCCATTTGAGATCTAAGTAGAGATCTGGCCTTGAGCGATAAAGAGTTGTACGTGAGAGTCGAGTTTTGACTGCTCCTATCACATATGTTGGAGTGTTCGTGAGTTTCCACCTTGTTCGGGATTTACGATGTGAAATTGATTTCGGCACCTCTAGTAGTTGTTGAACGTGCCTACGTGAGTTGATCATTCCTCTCTACATTTGTTCACCAAAATTGTTGTGCGATCTCTCAGGTATGATACTCGACTTCCGATTATTTTATTTTGCTTTCACTTCGTCGATCGGACCGTATTTTTTCCAACATTGGTATCAGAGCCATCGTAAAACCGGGTTCTCGATTGTGCTCGAATAACCATTCCGACCTTACTTGTGAAGGCTTGGTTATAGTTGGCCTATGATGTTGCAAAGTGCACATAATGGTTATATTAAAACCATAGGCATGTGCATTATGCAATCTTTATAGTCGTATTGGCCTTATGCATGGGTTATGCAAGTTGAGGCATCCTAGACCATGAGGTTCATGGCTAACTAATCTTGATAGGCATCATATGCTAAGCTGTGCATGGTGGGCTTTACTCTTTTTTTTTGGTATGTCAATGCCGAAAAAAAGGGATTTTTTTTTAAGTGGGAGTGCATCTAGAAAGGTGTACCGCTTGCAAATTGTGAGATATTTGAGATACTAGATCCAAGAAAGAAACTTGGTACTGATTACAAGCAAGAGTTCAATGTGGCCACGCGAAATTTTCATATCAAGACTTTTAAAGGTCAAGTTTTTTCAAGTAGTTAGACAATTAACAAGCGTAAAAATGATAATCTAAGTGCCATCATGTATCAAACAAACCATGAGACATTCATATTAATTGGTGCAATTTTGTTGTTTTGACTTAGAATGACTTCTAAAAATGTGATTGCGGATCTCACTAAAGGTGAGAAGTTGAATATGAGCAATTTTTCTATGTGGCATAGGAAAATGCAATACCTTCTAAATGAGCAATGTACACTTGAACACCTAACTACCATTAAGCAAAAACCTGAACAAGGTGCAGCTGAAGAACTTGTCTGTAAATATGAGGCATGGGATAATGCTAACCGTAGCACTCGCTTTTCTTTGGTAAGTGCTATGGTTGATGACCTCATTTGTGAATTCGAGGGATTCACCACGACAAAGGCCATGTGGGATGCGCTTAGCAGAAATATGCTGACACTTCTGCTGCTCGATTACGAGCTTTATCTATGGTTTTTGAAACTTACAAAATGCCTCAAAATGTGTCGATGGCAGACCATATCCGAAAAATATCACAAATGATACATAACCTAGAGGGCTGGAAACAAACTCAGTCACGAGCAACAGATGCTCGTATTACTTAGGCCTCTTCCAAAATCTTGGAAAAACATAAAGTCATTTATGCTGCATAATGAAGCTCTAACAACGTTTTCCCAACTTTCTCATCATCTTGAGATAAAGGCTAAGTTTCGCTCATCTTTTGGAGCTGGAACAGCTCTAATTGCCCAATCCAGCAAGCCTCGAGGCCGTAAACCTCGAGGTAAGTTTAGGAATGGGGCACCTCAAAGGAAGGACCAACCTAAGCAAGAGGATGAGGAAAAGAAAAAGGCCAAGCATAGACGCGGGAGGAGCATAAGGGACAAATTTGAAATCACTTTCTATAATTGCAAGAAGAAGAGCCACTATGCACGCGAATGTTCTGAAGCTAGAAAGATACAAACTAATTTTCCTAGCTATGCAAATGTTTGCACTCAGGTGCTTGTTGCTCATTCATAATTTACTGGGTGGATTATGGATTCAGGAGCGACAAGACATATAGCTAGGGATCAAGAAGGGTTCGTTGAGCTCCAAACTTTCCCGGTTGGAAGTCAGAAGAACTTCATAGGGAATTGCACATCAGAGGATGTGCTAGGGGTTGGAACTTACAAACTTTGATTCCAAAGTGGATGGACCCTTCTTCTCCATGACGTCCTCTATGCTCCCGTAATGAGAAAAAGTTTCCTTTCAGTTCTATGTCTAGTTAGAGATGGTTGCTTAATCAGTTTCGTGCTTAATTATGTTACCTTCACATTTTCAAATGGTTTTCACTGTTATGACAAGATTTTTAATGACTTATTTATTTTGGATAATAATGATATGAAATTTTCCCTTCCTTATACCTATATGACATCGTCATCATTTTCCACCTCTTCTATTACATACAACAACATAATGTGGCATGCTAGGCTTACTCATATACGAAAAGATAGGATGATCCAGTTAGCCAAAGAAGGATTGTTGCCTTTATCCAAAATAGACCTACCTATCTGTGAATCATGTATAGCTGGAAAATCAACTAAAAAGCCATTTTTCTAAAGCAAAAAGAGCAATCGATCTTCTAGACATATTACATTCTGACATTTGTGGTCCATTTAATGAGATGGCCCCCCGTGACGATCCCCGTTATTTTATCACATTTATCAATGATTATTGTCGCTATGAATATGTATACCTAATATCGCATAAATCGCAAGTAATAGATTGCTTTCACCGTTTTATACTAAATGTTGAAAATCAGTTGAATAGAAGAATTAAGGTTCTTCGTACTGATCGAGGATGAGAATACTTATCTGATCAATCTAAGAAGCTTTGTGAGAATAAGGGAATCCGAAGACAAGAGACGATGTCCTACACTCCGCAACAAAATGGTGTTGCAGAAAGAAAGAATCGTACTCTGTTCAACATGGTGAGGTCTATGATGGCTCACGCCTACCTCCCAATATCATTTTGGGAAGATGCACTCCTCATTGCGATATATATCTTGAATATAGTGCCATCAAAATCTGTTCCCAATACCCCTTATGAGTTATGGACAGGTAGAAACCAGATCTTTCTCATTTATGTCATTGGTGGTCAGCTACACGTGTTCACATCCCTTCTCACTTGATAGGGAAACTAGATAGGCGGTCTCTCAAATGTATTTTATTAGATATTCTAAGCACTCGAAGGGATATGTGTTATGTCAAGAACATGATGGTGTTGGGATGAAAGGAATAGAATCTCACGATGTAGATTTTATAGAAACAAAGTTTCCTAACAAGAAGCAGTCTCGTATGTCTGAAGAGATCTATGAAGAGCCTGGATCTCATACAGACGTTGAGATAGTTCCTTCACTTGAGGGTAATAGTGGGAGTCTTTTCATGATTGTCAATGATAGTTGGAGTGAGTCATTGATTGAGAATGAGCATATGACCCATATTGAGTCACCGACCATGCTAGAGATTCCTATTAAGAGTGGATCACGGGTTGAACTTTGAAGAAGTCAAAGTGGGAAAGTTCCTCATAAACACTTTGAAATAGAGGGTCTCACGTGCATTTCACTTGATACTGATGAGCTTAGCTCATTCCAAGAGGCAATGAATTCTCCTACTGTGGATCAATGGATGTCTGCTATGAAAGATATGCTTAATTCTATAGAACAGAATCAAGTTTGGGAACTTGTAGATCTGACGCTTAATAGAAGATCAATTGGAAACAAGTGGGTCGTAAAAATCGAGAGGAAGGCAAATGAAACTATAGATAAGTATAAAACTCGTTTAGTGGCGAAAGGGTTCACCCAAAGTTGAGGGAGTTGACTATAAAGGGACATTTTCCTCGGTGGTGAGAATGACCTCGATTCGCCTAATCCTAGCAATCGTCACACATATAGACCTAAAACTCTTCCAAATGGATGTAAAGACTGCTTTTCTAAATAGTGACTTGAAGGAAGAGATCTATATGCAGCAACCTAAAGGTTTTGTAGCACCTGGCCTTGAGCGCAAAGTGTGCAAGCTTAAGAAGTCCATATATGGTCTTAAATAGTCATCAAGACAATGGTATATCAAATTTCATAGGGCTATAATGACTTATGGTTTTGAAATGCTTCAAGAAGATCGTTGTGTATACATTAAGAAGTATAAGAAAAACATCCAGATATTGTCTTTGTATGGTGATGATATTTTATTAGCTGAGATTGATCTAGAGCAACTTGTTTCTACGAAGGAGTGATTGTCTTCCAAATTTGAGATGAAGGACATGGTTGAGGTGAATTACATACTCGATGTTAAGATACATTGAAATCGCACTCAAAGGTTTCTTACTATGTCACAAGAAACATATGTCCAAAGGATTCTTGAGCGATTTCGTATGCAAGGCTCGAAACTCATAGATACTCCAGTTGAGAAAGGGCATACTATGAGTCTTGACATTTGTCCGCAGACAGAAGCTGAGAGGAGCAAAATGTCATATGTTTCAAATGCAGGTGCAGTTGGTAGTTTGATGTACACGATGCTTTGCACGCGTCTAGATATTGTCTGTGTAGTGGGTCTTGTTAGCCGATACCAGAGTAGCCCTTTGAGGAACCTCAAACCAGATGTTGTGTTTTCAAGGAACCGATTTGTAGTTACAGGGATACAGTGATGCTGATTGGGTAGCAGACCTAGAAGAGAGTAAATCGACTTCAGGTTATGTCTTCCATCTAGGAGGCGGTGCAGTCTCATGGTGTAGCAAGAAGCAGTCACGTGTCGCTCTCTCCACTATGGAGTCTGAATACATTGCTTGTAGTGGAGCAGTACAAGAAGCCATATAGTTGAGAAGATTCTTAAGGAACTTAGGTGTCATCGCAACTAGTAATGAGCCTGTCACTGTATTTTGTGATAATACAGCAGCACTTGCTTTTGCAAAAGATCCTAAGTACCACGAAAAGTCAAAACATATTGATGTTAGATATCATTATATTCGAGATATTATTACACATGCATATGTGGTACTAACTCATATTCTTACAATTAGAATGGTGGTGGATCTTATGATTAAGGCAATTGTCAGGACCGCACATCAGACTCATGTAAGAACTATGGAACTCAAAACCCTACGAGTTTATGATACACTTGGTACCTTATTATAATTGAATATGGATATTATTTTATGGATGTTTTGTGCACTTTAATACATACGGAAGCACAATAGTGCGAGATTATTATTTAATTTGTCGGCAGGCCAAAGCTCACTACTTGCATGAGCTACCCTCAATTTCTGGGAAATTGGAGGATGAGATATACACGTGGTGTATTTATCGTCTCAACCAAGGGTTTGAGATGAGACTCCATAAGGGAATTGACATGATCAGTTCAAATTGACATCTCAAAGATCATGTAGCCTGTAAGTAGCCAGGGATGAACATCAATGATGTTCAAGTTGACACATGGATGTGACTGTGGGGCGCCAAATGGCGACCAGTTGCATGTCTGTGAAAAGACTATAACCTGCAAGGTGTTGATTCCGACATACATTTGATGTGATCCACCATGATGTGTGATTCATACCACGTGTGTTATATAAATGACCATAACACCTACTCGTGTGGAAAAAGAAGATCATGTTACTTTTTTTCTCCACTGTATGAGGCTAATAATTAGGTGACCTGTGATGCCCTTATGGACCTTAAACTTCAATAGGAAACTTTACTTCGATCATTCACTTTGGCATGTACTCCTTAGGGTCAAGTATGAGACTCATCTGAGACATTGCTGAGACAATGGTCAAGGTTAGAGTAGAATAATGTATGATGTAAGGGAAGACCATTTGATATCACACTCTATTTTGATACCACAAGAAAACAATACACATTACGCGTGCAATGACAGTGATTGTGTACGAATGCTCTAACTTGAGCTGGGCTCATGAGGGATTAGTTGAGAACTTAGTCTGGTGTGGTCAAATAGGGTCTAGGGCAAGTGGAGTAGTTTTTTTGTTTTACAGGTATTGGAGAGATGAGGTGTTCCATCCCAGTTGATTGGAAACTTGGTATGGTTCTCTCTAACAGAATGTTCTCTCCAATAGATCGCACACCACAATTTTCCCTTTGTATGAAAGAATACTCATAATGCGCGACAACTCTTGTTTGGGCATATAACCCTCCCACATACGGGATGAGTGGGAGATGTAGACATGAGGGTGCATCCCTAGTGTGAAGGGACACCCAAGTGGACCACACTCCCTTGATGTTTGACTTACAACATGAAGGGAGGTGGGGAAATGTTACACCTCTTCATGGGGTTATACCTCTTCATGAGGGGGTTACACCTCTTCATGAGGGGGTTACACCTCCTCATGAGAGGGCACTTTCTCTTATTATAAAAAGGGGAGGGGTCTCCATATACACTACAACACACACAAGAAATGTGTGAGAACTCCTCTTGAGAGATAGAGAAAAAGTGTGAGAGAGAGTATAATCCCCCTCCCAGTGAGATCTAAGTAGACATCCGGCCCTGATTGATAAAGAGTTATGCATGAGAATCGAGTTTTGACTGCTTCTATCGCATCTATTGAAGTGTTCGTGAGTTTCTACCTCGCTCGGGATTTGCAGTGTGAAATTGATTTCGGCTACTCTAGTAGTTGTCGAACGTGCCTACGTGAGTTGATCATTCCCCTCCACATTTGTTCACAAAAATTGTTGTGCAAGCACTCAGGTATGATACCCGACTTCCAGTTATTTTATTTTGCTTTTGCTTCAGCCGTTGGACCGTATTTTTTTCAACAATATAAAAGAATGTTTGCCTGGCTCCTTAGAGAGCAACAGAGCATAGCCTTCTTTTGTCTAGGTGGGTCATCGTTATTTTGGTTTTCTTGACACTTGGACAAATGAAGGCTTTGCTCTGTTGTTCTCAAGGAGCCTAATGAGAAGTCTAGTGCTATGCAGGCATTCTTGGTGTCGTTTCTTCCATGACTCCTTAAGACGCTTGTGATCCCTCTCCCTCTTCTCCATCTTCCACTTTAGAGCTTCAGTTGGTTTTTCCTTGCTCTCAAGGACACTCTGAATTAATCCAATTTCTCTATGAAGAATATCATGGGGGTTCTTACCTCTTATCGACATCAGTTGGTTTTTAGCTTGATCGCTATTGTCTGAGAAAGTTTCACTGTTATGGTCCCCACCTTTTGAGCCTAGTTTGGGATGAAGTTTACCCATCTAATTGCTTAGACTATTCATGCTTTTTCAATATCCTAGAGTGGAACACCACTACCATTGAAGTAGTCATTTTTTAGGCACTCAAAGAAAGATGAATAGGTATGACACAGTAAAGTTCTAAGCATCAAGAAACTCCTTCCTTAACCAAAAGTCTCACAAGCTCGTAGGAGAACATTTTGACTTTCTATGAGCAAACGTTGGCATTCAACACTCCCCCCATAAAGTTATTCCTAAGGAGAGTGACCGTCTATGCCTATTATTGGTTAGCAAAGCTGTATCCACAAACAACTAATTAAGAATCGTAGTTTTTGGAAATGCTACAGTTTCCTTTTGAGGGATTGTAACAAGTTAGGAAAATGTGTATTGCATGTAACAAGATAGAAAATTAGATAATAAAAAAATGTAAATATTGTATGTAACAAGATGTAAAAGTGTCTATTATACCATTGCATCACCATTATATATACAATGAAAGAACCACCACAATGTTTGTGTGGTTGCACCTCTTCATGAGGGGGTTACCCTCTCATGAATGGCATGCAACATGCACAATTAAGGTCCCTATTCATAAGGAAGTTACTCCCACATGAATGAGGGAGGCCTTTCTCTCATTATAAAAAGGGGAGGGGTGGGGGTCTCTATATATAACAACACATACACGAGAAGGGTATGAGAGGTGTGACAGATCCTATTATGGGAGAGAAAGTATGTGAGTGAGAGTGAGTAAAATCCCTCTCCCATTCTAGTTCTAAGAATAGAACCAGCCCTAAGAGATATAGTTGCACATGAGAGTCGAATTAGGACTGCTCCTCAATTGCATTTGTAAGAGTGTTTGTGAGCTTCCACCTTGCTCGAGATTTGCGGCGTGAGATAGATTTCGACAGTTTTAGTAGTTGTCAAAAGTGCCTACAGGAGTTGATCATTCCTCTCTACACTCATTCCCAAGAAATATTTTTGAGATCACTCAAGTATGATACTCGGTTCTCGGTTGTTTATTTGGATTCTGCTATCTCTGGCAGTTGGACCGGTTATTCCAATATTGGTATCTGATCCATCGTGGAACCGGGTTCTTGATTGTGCCTGAATTATCGTTTCCGCATTAGCTTTTCTCGGTTCTGGTTAGCGTATAATGTTGCAATGTGCACATGATGGTTATATTAAAACCATGAGCATGTGCACTATGTAACTTTATGTATCAAACATATAGTCATGCAAGCCTTATGCATTGAGGAGTTTCCAACCTTATGTATGGGCTATGCAAGTTAATGCCTCATAGATTATGATCGTCATGGCTACCTGATTTTTATAAGCATCACATGCTAAGCCATGAATGGCAGGCCCCCCTCATTTTTTTGGCATTTTAAGGTCGCATGTAAAGTTTTCTTTTTTGGTGGCAGTGCATCTAGGAAGGTGTACTGCTTACAAATTGTGAGGTATTTAAGATGCTAGATCCAAGAAATAAACTTGGTATTGATTACAAGCAAGAGCTCAATGTGGCCACGCGAAATTTTTATATCAAAGCTTTTAAGGGTCATGATTTTCAAGTAACTAGGTAATGAACAAACATAAAAATGATAATTTAAGTACAATCATGGATCAAACAAACCATCAAACATCCATATTAATAGATGCAAGTTTGTTGTTTTGACTTAGAGTGGCTTCTAAAAATGTGATCTTGGATCTCACTAAAGATGAAAAATTTAGCAGGAGCAACTTTTCTATGTGGCATAGGAAAATGCAATACTGTCTAAATGATAAATGTATTCTTGAACACCTAACTACTATTAAGCAAATTCCTGAACAAAGTGCCATCGAGGAACTTCTCCGTGAGTATGAGGCATGGGACAAATGCTGACCGTAACACTCACTTTACTTTATTAAGTACTATGGTTGATGGCCTCATTCATGAATTCGAGGGATTCACTAAGACGAAGGCCATATGGGATGCATTTTAGCAAAAGTATGCTGACACTTTTGTTGATCAGTTACTAGCCTTATCTATGTCTTTTGAGATGTAAAAAATGCCTCAAAATATGTCGATGGCAGACCATGTACCAAAAATATCTCAAATGATATTTGACCTAGAGGCAGCTGGCAACAAACTCAGTCATGAGTAATAGATTCTCTGATTGCTTAGGTCTCTTCCAGAATCCTAAAAAATTTCAAGTCACTGATGTTACACAATGAAGCTGTAACAACGTTTTTTCAGCTTTCCCATCGCCTTGAGATGGAGGCTGATGTCTATTCATCTTTTGAAGCTGGAACCACTCTAGTTGCCCAATCAAGTAAGCCTCGAGGCCGTAAACCTCGAGGTAAGTCAAAGAATGGGGCACCTCAAAGGAAGTAGCAACCTAAGCAGGAGGCTGAGGAAAAGGAAAAGGCCAAACATAGACATACGAGGCACACAAGGGACAAATTTAAAATAACTTGCTACAATTACAAGAATAAGAGCCACTATGCACGTGAATATCCTGAACCAAGAAAGGTACAAACTGTTTTCTCTAACTATGCAAATGTTTTCACTCAGGTACTTGTTGCTCATTCACAATTTACTGGGTAGATTGTGAATTCAGGAGCGATAAGTCATAACAAAGAATCGAGAAGTTCGCTGTGTCTAAAATATGTCGGTTGGAAGCCAGAAGATCGTCATGGGAAATTGCGCATTAGAGAATATGCCGGAGGTTGGAATTTACCAACTCTGATTCAGAAGTGGACGAACTCTCTCCATGACGTCCTTTATGTTCCTGGAATGAGAAAAAGTTTGCTTTCAGTTCTATTTCTAGTTAGAGACGGCTGTTTTATCAGTTTCTTGCTTAGTTATGCGACATTTATATTTTCGAATGGTTTTTACTATTATGGCCAGATTATGAATGGCTCTTTTGTTTTGGATAATGATGATGTTAATATTTCACTTCCTTCGACCTATATGACGTCTTTATCCTTTTCCACCTCTTCTATTACACATAACTCCATAATGTGGCATCCTAGGCTTGCCCATATAGGAAAAAATAAGGTGATCTGATTAACTAAAGAATGATTATTGCCTTTATCCAAAATAGATTTGCATATATGAGAAACATGTATAGCTGAAAAATCAACTAGAAAGCCATTTCCTAATGCAAAGAGAGTAATCGATCTTCTAGATATAAGACATTCTTAAATTTATGGTCCATTTAATGAGATGGCCTGTGATGGTTCCCGTTATTTTATCACATTTATCAATGATTATTCTAGCTATGGGTATATATGTATCTAATCTCACATAAATCGCAAGCAATAGTCTGCTTTTTCCATTTTATGTTAGAGGTTGAAAATTAGTTGGACAGAAGAGGTAAGGTGATTTGCATTGATCGAGGGCGACAATACTTATTTGATCAATTTAAAAAGCTTTGTGAGAATAAAAGAATCCGTAAACAAGAGATGATGTCCTACACTCTGCAACAAAATGGTGTTGTAAAAAGAATGAATCGTATACTATTGGACATGGTGAGGTCTATGATGGCTCATAGTAACATCCCAATATCATTTTCGGGAGATGCACTCCTTACTGCCATGTATGTCCTAAACAGAGTGCCATCAAAATCCGTTCCCAAGACCCCTTATGAGTTATGGATAGGTAGAAAGCCAGATCTTTCCCATTTCCATCCATGGGGGTCAACTGCACACATTCACATCCCTTCTCAGTTTACAGGGAAACTGAACGAGTGGTCTCTCAAGTGCATTTTTGTCAGATATTCTGAGTACTCGAAGAGATATGTGTTCTGTCAAGAACGTTATGGTGGTGTGATGAAAGAAATAAAATCTCGTGACATAGATTTTATAAAGACGAAATTCCCTAATAAGAAGCACTCTCATATGCTTGGAGAGCTCTATGAAGAGCTTGAATCTCAGACAGACATAGAGGTGGTTCCTCCACTTGAGGATAATAGTGCGAATTTTCCTATGATTATCAATGATAGTGGGAGTGAGCCACTGTTTGAGAATAAGCAAATAACCCATATTGAGTCACCAACCATGCTAGAGGCCAGTGGTTTAAAAAACGGATCGGTGCCCCAGATCGAACACCCCAAAAACCCATCCGGATTGGTGAATCATTGTTTCAGATCGGGAATCAACCAAATCGATCAGATTTGGCCTTAAAAAATTAAAACTGGACTTGGAACTCTTCCAAATGGATGTGAAGACTGCTTTTCTAAATGGTGACTTGATGGAGGAGATATATATGGAGCAACCTAAAGGTTTTGTAGCCCCTGGCCTTGAGCACAAAGTGTGAAAGCTCTAGAAGTTCATATATGGTCTCAAATGGTCATCAAGATAATGTTATATCAAATTCTATAGGGCTATTATGACTTATGGTTTTGAAATGCTTCAAGAAGACTACTGTGTATACATTAATAAGTATAAGAAAAACATCTAGATATTGTCTTTATATGTTGACGATATTTTATTAACTGAGAATGACCTGGAGCAACTTGTTTCCAAAAAGGAGTGGTTGTCCTCTAAATTTGAGAAGAAGGACATGGGTGAGGGCATTACATACTCGGTGTTAAGATACATCGAGATTGCTCTCAAAAGTTTCTTGCTATGTCGCAAGAAACATATATCCAAAAGATTCTTGAGTGATTTCGTATACAAGACTTGATATCCATAGATACTCCAGTTGAGAAAGGGTATATTATTAGTCTCGACATGTGTCCGCAGACAGAAGCTAAGAGGAACAAAATGTCTCATGTTCCATATGCAAGTACAGTTGGTATTTTGATGTATGTGATGCTTTGCACGCATCCAGATATTGTCCACGCAGTGGGTCTTGTTAGCCCATACCAAAGTAATCCAGGACAAGGTTATTGGCAAGTAGTGTAGAGGATTTTTTGATATCTTTGGGGAGCCTCGAGTTAGATGCTATGTTTCTAAGGAACTGATTTGTGGTTACTGGGATATAGTGCTGTTGATTGGACAACAGACCTAGTAAACCATAAATCAACTTCAGGTTATGTGTTTTTGTTCGGGGGCGGTGTAGTCTCACGGAGTAGCAAGAAGTAGTCATGTGTCATTCTCTCCACTATAGAGTCTGAATACATTGCTTGTAGTAGAGCAGTACAAGAAGTTGTATGGTTGAGAATATTCCTAAGGAACTTGGGTATTGTTGCAATTGGTAATGAGCTTGTCATTGTATTTTGTGATAATACAATGGTACTTGCATTTGCAGAAGACCCAAAGTACCTTAAAAAGTCAAAGCATATTGATGATAGATATCACTATATTTGAGACATTGTTGCATATGAATAGGTGGTGTTAACTCATATTCCTACAACTACAATGGTGGCGGATCCCTTGATTAAAGCAATTGTCAGGGTCGCACGTTAGACATGTAAGAACTATGGGCCTCAGGATCTTATGAATTTAGAGGATCTTGGTACATTGTTATAATGAAATATGAATGCTAGTTTGTGTTATGATGGATTGTTTGTATAATTTAATTCACACACAACAAAGATTACCATTTAATTTGTTGGCAGGCTAAAGCTCACTACTCGCACGAGCAACCCTCAATATGCCCTCAGAGACCTTAGACTAAATTTGGAAACTTTGATTTGATCATTCGCTTTGGCATGTACTCCTTAGGATCAAGTACGAGACTCGTCTGAGACTGCTGAGACCATGGTCGTGACAGAGTAGAATAATGTATGTTGTAAGGGAAGGCCATTTGATATCACACTCTATTTTTGTACCATAAGAAAACAATACACATTACGTACACGTTGAAAGTAATTGTGTACGAATGAGCTAAGTAATCTTCTGAGCTAAGTTCATGAGGGATTAATTGAGAACTTAGTCCGGTGTGGTTAAATTAGGTTTAGGGCAGGTAGAGTAATTTTTTTTTTTGCTGGTATTTGAGAGACGAGGTGTTCCACTCTATTTGGTTGGAAACTTGGTATGGTTATCTTTAACAGAATATTCACTCTAATAGGCCGCATATCGCATTTGTCCTTTTGTATGAAAAAATACTCACAACTGCAGTAATAAATGACAACTCTTATTTGGGCCTGTAACCCCTCCCACATACAAGATGAGTGGGAGATATAAACATGAGGGTGCATATTTAGTGTGAGGGTACACCCAAGTAGACCACATCCCCTTTATGTTTAACTTATGTTACTACATGAAGGGAGGTAGGAAGATGTTGCACCTCTTCATGAGGGGTTACCCTCCCATGAATGGCATGCACCATACACAATTAGGGTGCCCATTCATGAGAAGGTTACTCCCACATGAATGAGGGGGACCTTTCTCTCACACAACAACACACATACGAGAAATGTGTGAGAAGTGTGAAAGAGAAAGTATGTGAGAGAGAGTGAGTGAAATCCCTCTCCCATTCGAGTTCTAAGGATAGAACCAGCCCTGAGAGATATAGTTATGCGTGAGAGTTGAGCTAGGGTTGCTCTTCAATTGCATTTATAAGAGTGTTTGTGAGCTTCCACCTCGCTCAAGATTTGCGGTGTGGGACATATTTCAGCAGCACTAATAGTTGTCGAACATGCCTATAGGAATCGATCATTCATTTCCATACGCGTTCACCGGAAATCTTTTTGCGAGCACTTAAGTATGATACTCGGTTCCCAATCGTTTATTTTACTTTCGCTTTGACCGTTGGACCTATTATTCCAACATTTCTGGTATTAGAACCATATGTATCTTTCTCTACGAGTTTCCCAACAAGGGATTGAGCCCATCGATCAATAATTTCTCTCTTAAAAGTAAGTCCTTCTTCACACATCTATTCTCTCTCTCTTGGCTCTCTTCTCTATTTTCTCGCTCTATAGTTCATCTCTTTCCCTAATATCCAACGCTCACTCTCTACAGCCCGTCTCTTTCCCTAAAATCCAACGCTCAGTTTGTCTGTTTCCCTAACATCCAACGCTCACTCTCTTTTTACATATTTGGTTCTCTTGCATCTAAGTCTCTTTATATCTTTGCCTCTCTTTAGATCTTCGTCTCTTTCCCTAACCTCAACTCTCTCTCTCTCTGTCTCTCTCTTCCTCTTAGCTTCTTCGTCTCATCTCCTTTGTTAATCCATATTAAAACCAACTCCCTCCTTCATCAAGCTATATCATTTCTTAGCACTTCTAACTATATCATCGAATCCTCTTATGCCTAGCCCAATTCAACCTTCCACAACCTAGAACATTCTATTTTGCATATCCAATCTCTCAAAAAAGAAAAAAAGTAAATCGACTCTCATACCTTGTCTCATCTAGTGGCTCTTCGATCTAATGGATTCTTCATCCTTCTTAGACAAATATCTATATCCCTCCACCTTTATAGTAGGAAATTTTGTATACATTAATTGACACAAAATAACTTTTTTTATGGGAAGCCCAAAGTATTGTCACTAATTTAGACTTAGGAACTGTAGAGATCTTCTCTCTCGATAAGAAGAGCAAAATAAAAAATCCAAACTATAAATCACTGCTAAAGTTTGATCGGCTTCTTAAAGTCTGGAACAGAGGGACTTCATCAAAAGAATGTCTCAGCCTCGTTGGCCTGAAGACTTATGTAGAAGTTTGAAGATACCTAAAAAAGACCTATGTAGGTAATTCTCAAGCTAGGGGTTCCAACTTACCCAGCAATTTAAACTTTGAAAGAAAGGGAACTTGACTCTATCGTAGTACATAAGCAAATTCGAGAGTATCTGTGATGATTTGGCAGTTGTTGACAAACCTATACTAGATGAAAATAAAGTATTTTGGCTTCTTAATGGACTTGGACCAAAATATGAGAGTTTTGCTACCACTATACTTAAGCCCCCGATCCCTTTTTATTTTGAGATTATACCTTTTCTTCAAATCCATGAAATTACAAACTACCCTCAAGCCTTGAAGAACACGCATATCCAAATCATTTTTGTTGAGCAACAACGAAAGTTTGGACCCAACAAGGTAATAAGAATTGCATAGTTAGAGGCAAAAATGGCAAAAATAATTTTGGTTGTCAACAATTTTTCAACTCTTGGAGACGTGAGTTTGTGAAGCAAGCTTTATTTTTTAATAAGAATAAAATAGCATTAGAAGAAGTGTGGCATCAAGGGTTTGGACATCCTCAAAATAAAATAGTCTATTATTTAAAATCTAAACATTTGATTTGTGTTGATGCATGAAATAAGTATCACTCTATTTCTCTAAAACATTAAGTCATGTTATTATGCCAGCTAGTATTCGGATTGTACTCATCATAGCCATCTTATATCATTGGCCTATCAAACAGCTTGATTTGAAAAAATATTTTCAGCATGTGTTTCTTAAAGAATTTGTATTTATAGATGGTTTGTCAACTCAGAGTATCCAAGTCATATCTACAAATTAAAAAGGGTTTTATATGGTCTCAAACAAGTACCTCGGACTTGGTTTGATCGATTTAGTACCTACTTATTATCATTAGGGCTTTATTACAGTATAGATGATTCATATCTATTTGCTTATCGTACTCCTCAAGGAACTATTATCCTTCTCCTCTATGTTGCTGATATTATTGTTATAGGTGATAATTTGAATATTCTAGAATGGTTTATTTCCCAACTTAAAAAAGAGTTTGTAGTGAAAGATATTAAACCCTTTCAATACTTTCTTAGCATAGGGCTATCTTATTTTTCAAGTGGAATCTTTTTCTCACAAAGGAAATATACTCAGGATCTTCTTGATCGTGCTCAGATGCTAGGTGCTAAGCCTATTTCAACACTAATGGCAGTGAAGAATAACGTTCTTGGGAATTCTAATACATTTCCTAATACATCACTTTATCGAAGTATTGTGGGTGCACTCTAGCATATCACCACAACATGGTCAGACATTTCCCATATTATTAATACATTGTGTCAGTTATGCATGCCCCTACAATTATACATTTTCAGGTAGTTAAATGGATTCTTTGGTATCTCAGTGGACACTGTCTTATGGTATAAAAATCGCATATGTTAGTTCCCTTGAGTTATATACCATCTTAGATACAGATTAGTCTGAGTATCCAAACACTTGCCGTTCAACCACTGTTTCCACACTGATCTTGGTTCCAACTGCAGATATTGGAGTGCTAAGAAACAATCAATTATTGCTTGTTCAAGTGCTGAAGTTGAATTTCGATTCATGGCATCCATTGCAGCAAAATTAATATGGGTGTCTTTTATTATTCGGGACATTGGGGTTGCACTTCCTGAGCCACCAACACCTTTTATGACAATATTACTGCTCTCAACATGACAGTTAATCTATTGGTATTGAATAGGAGGGACCTAGAAGAGCCTGATAATGAGGAAGTGACAGGGACAAACTAGGAGAACATGTAAAAAGATGTAGAAGACGCATTGATGGAGTGGGGTGTGGGGGCACATGTTGGTGGGGCTCTAAGTGAGTTGCTTTGCGTTGGTGGCATATGACCAAGTGGCTAGGAACATAATCTTTAAAAAATATTCATTGTATTAAAACTCCAAGGGTTTACATACATGAATATCTTAATATAAAATCATAATCCACCCTACAATCTTGGTTTATACATATTTGAATAAAAAAAATTCAACCCTAATAGGTCCCTTACAAATCCCTTACTAAAAAATACAATTAAACTCAATACAATTTCCAAATACTCACAATATACATCTAGAGGTCATATTACATGACTTGCACTTAAAATTCTTAATTTTATTAAAATTAGATGATAAATTCATCTTCATTCTTCATCCTCATCATACATCATAATGTCTTATACAGTTGATTATGATAATCCAATGAGATGTCAATTCATATAAACAATCAAACATAGAATTAAAGCTCATACCACAAGATTAAAAACACAATTCTATTTTTCACTTAACATACACAATTTCTTTAATTATGAATCATTTCCTAGTTAAAAATATAGAAAATAAACATACATACAAACATGTGGGAAGCCATGGTCGAATCCCTTGTACCCGTTCAAGTCTTTTAGGGACTTAATTTTGTCTCAATGAATAGTGCAAGAGTGATTTATAATTTCAAAGCTGTCTAATCCAATTAGGAAGCTCTTACACTTTTAAAACCACTTCTTAGAGTCCACAAAATCGATTTAAAAAGGTTTACAAAGAGAATGGAGCAATCGGATCAATATGGAGCAAGATAGAGTAAAGCTACTTGTGGTGGTCCACTGGTCCACCACAACAACTTTTCATGCAAAAGTTCCCACTCTAAAATGACCAAATACACTTTTAAGAGGATCTAAATATCTCTGGAATTTGAATAACAAGACTCAAAAATTTTCAAGAGAATTCGTACAAGGTAGATCAAATGAAATTATACATGATCAAAGGTTTATTAATACATAAAACACATAAGCAAGTGAGGGATCACACTATATAAGAATGACATGAAGATAATATTAAAATGGAGGTCTAAGGAAGCTAAAACATGACTGTAAATGAAATTTGCAGGAACCTTTGATTAATTTTATAAAACAACTTATAGAGATAATACCTTAATCACTGTAAGTGATAAGCTTGATCTTATGGAGTAAAGAACTACCATCATGCTTCAAAGATCATCAATGGAGGATGGAAACTCTCAAAGGGAAATAGGTGGTATGTGGAGGTCTCAAGGTTTACTCACTCTCTTTCTTTCTCTAATCAATTCAAGCAACATTCAATTTTCCAAGTCAGTAGGGTTTGAGACTTAAAGAAATATATATACACAGTGTGTACGGTAAATATCATCAACACCCTTGATGCACCTATCCAAAGGTACATGAGAAGCCAATATACCCTAGCTACCCATCCCCATCTAACAACTAGGAGGAAGGGATGAAATTTAACACCATTATTACCCACGAAGGGATGAAATTTAACACCATTATCACCCACATTGAACCCTAAATAAAGCCATTTTACCATTTGTCCATAGTTTTATTCTAAGTGAATCCAACTTGCCGTTATACAAAAGCCCCTAGTTTTAAATAATCAAATAGTGTAGAGATCCATCAAGGGCAATGGGTAATAAAGTAAATGGTAAAACTCAAATGTGGAAACGTACACCTTTATGAAAGTCAATTACGTTATTGATCTAATATTTCAAACCCACCATAATGAGCTTGATGTCCTCTTCACACATGTTTGAAGATATTTTTGAAATTCAAATTCAAATTCAAATTTCAATTTTACTTTGGATTCAATATTTAAATTGAATTAAAATGGACCTCACATACGTCAAAAAATGCATTTTTATGATTCAAATAAATATGTGACAAAAATGTACCTTAAGTTATAACATAATATAGCAAGTCAAATAACAATATACAATAACATAAAATAAAATAATATATGCCATCCACATCCCTCACCTTGGGATTAGTGCCTAGCTGGGCATTGATCTTATGGTGGGGCTAGGGGTGCCACGTGGCCACACTATGGCCACTCGGGTGTGCCATGTTGCAGTCCTCAAATGAAATTAGGTCTAAAAAAAATATCAAAAGTACATTTTTGTCAATAATTGTTTTTCGAAAACTCTCCAAAATTCGTAATAAATATTGAAAATATTTATGAGCATTTATTCATCATTTCTCATCATAATTAATTGGACAAAGGATAGGTGAGATGTCATGGGCTCGACTCTAGGTATTGGAGTACATCATTGGACTAGTCTCGAATGATGTTCAGCTGGTGTCTCAAGCTGACTCAATTGAATTATGCTCCACAGTCTATAGTAGGAACACATAATTGGTCACATCAAAGTCACTAAACTAGATCTTCCCATCATCTTGGTCTCAATAGATTACAGGTGCACTCTTGTGGGACATATTCCAACACAATTATAGGGGTCATCTCAAAGCACGTGTACACTGGTTCTTCCAAACTCGGATAATGGATTTGGAAGAGTGGCTGCCCATGCGAACGTTAGTATACATGCCATGGAATGGTCTCGTGTCAGGATACGGACCTATGTACTATAAGCCATGACTATCCCATATAGGACCGTTACTTATAAAAATACTCGGGTTTTATTGTACTCGATTGGGTACTCCATGCCCTGACTAATCACAACAATAATGAGGCTATTATAAATCCTGACTAGGATGTGACCCCTACACCTGTTTGAGAAATTGCTTTATCGAACGTAAAACTCTCATAGCTTCAAGTACTCGGGGCATAAGAATCTGGACCCCGTTTCTCAAAGCATCTAGATTCTATGTCTCAATCACTCTCATTGAATGAGAGATTATTGGTATTCAGGTCTTGTAAGGCCATATACCCAACACTTTGCTATAGGACTAGAGAGATATATAACCATTAGTAGCATACCCCATGTGATGAGTAGCGTAGCCAACTTAGTCAGGATATTGAGGAGCATAGTGTTATTGAGGAGCATAGTGCAACTGGTGAGGTTGGGGGTTGGAGGGAGGGGGGGAGGGTGTTGGGGGTGGGTCTAGAGGTTGGTGATGAAAGCTGGACAAGTCTTGATGAGTATGGATTAAGGACCCATTTGAGACACATTTTAATCTAGCAAGGGACAAAACGGGATATGGACTACTTCCTCTGACCCTCACTCTAATAGCGAGTACCCTGAAACCTGAGTACACTCCTAATAGATATATTTATTCTTACATTTTGTTGTATTGGACTAATACAAAAATTGTCAAATGTACATAGAAAATGTGTAGTATGTGAAACTTAAATTTTCACATCTTCAATTTCAGAGACATTGTTTTGCACAACTTTTCTATTTCTAACACAAATTCGATACAATACAAAAAATTTAGAAAATTAATATATTTCTCGTTTTTGGGTCTTTTCTTTTTTCTTTTTCTTTTATCCCGAGCCCATATCGTACTCAGGCTTACCTTATGCGAGGCCACTCGGACTCGCTTGGGTAACTCTGCTCATGTCAGGGTTGCATTTGTGGCCCAAGCAATGTTCGAGGGTCTTCTTATCTAATTCTTCCTAATCATCGTCCTTCATAGTTATCAGTTTCTTGGATTTTCCTTGCATTGCTTTCTAAAACCTTTGTTGTACCAATATGTCATAAACTTTTATTTTTCAAAGTTCCAAATTATTATTTTTATCAAATTTCTCTATTTTCAAATTTGTAACTAACCATTTTCCCAAATTGATACACATTTCCCTTGAGCTCTAATAAAAATTGTTAAGAACCAATGCTACCTCGATTACTGCTTGTTGTGGTGACCTCCCTCTATTATAAATCTAATTCTTCAAAACCAACTTGCCAAGTACCGGCAAGAAATGCAACACCCAAGAATTCACTATAAGGTATAATAAATTTAGTAGAAATATGATAAAATCAAGAGAGTGAAATAGGAACTCTAATGGCACAACCACACACTACAAACTATAATCAAAGTACTATAAACATACAATATACATAATTCACCTAAAGTTAGGCTACATCCACGGGCAACAGGCAAAAAAATGATTCATTATCAATGGAAGAAATTTACACGTTTGAGGTTTTATAGAGATTACCTTATATAATGGTATTACCACCAATCGACTCATCTTTTTGTTACTGTTGATTAAAATTGTCGTCTCAAAGAAATGCCAATGAAAATCCGGCCCAATACGAGGCCACTAAGAAGCTAGGGTTTGCCAAAACCCCCAATCTTTAATCTTTCACAAATCTCTTCCTTTTTCTTTTCACAAAGAGCTCCCTAGCAAAAAATTTCATGATTCTCTCCCCAAAATTGACTGTGGGCCTCCATAAAAGTCATTTCTCTTATGACCAAAATACCCATGGTTAATGAGGAAAATATCTTAGGGTAAGTTTGGTTCGTGCACAAATATTTATCAGAGAATATTAACATATGCAAATTGTGTTTCACACGTTTGGTTCATTCTAAATGCACATCCAAATATTTTACCAAGAAAGTACCAAAACATGGTAAAATAAAACAACACCTCTTGAGGTGCGGAAATATTCCCTGAAGAATTTTTGCACACTGAAGCTGAACTATTTTATGATATCCAATTTATATTATATTTATAATATACAATATGTATATTATATTATATATTATATACAATATTTATACATATTTATATTATATTATATATAATATAAAAATTACTAATAATATATATATATATATATATATATAGATTATTTAAATTATTTTTAAAAATATAAAAATAATATATTATATCATATATAGTAAAATATATAAAAAATATATTATCTTATGTTATATATAGGATATATTTATATTATTAATATATCTCTTATTATATAGAATATATATTCCTTATATTACCTATAATATATAATATTTATATTATTATAAGAAGTATAAGTATTTTATGATATTATACATTATTATTATAATAAATAACTATTTAATATACAATATATATATATATATATATATATTCATGGCTTTGTATGAATATTTTCACACCAACCAAACGATACCAAACATATGAAATTGTTTATGCAAAGCTTTTTAAATGTGCTACCAAACATAGTAAAAAGAATGCATATGAAAATATTTACACAGATAAAGTGTTTACGAATGTAAATATTTCCCAAGGAACATTTACACGCGAACCAAACATATTATTAGGACAAATGAGAGGAGATTTTGCATCCCAACACTTAGACATCGCTAAACTCTCAAATGACAGTACCTGTTGAGAGATTGGCAAGTAATAGATCCTCTTTTCACAATTCATGTTGGAAATGTGGCCTATCAGGTCCTTTTTCTCTCGAAAATTCTTTTTTTCAATAATGGTACAAAAGCCATATTGAAGTAAATGTGAAATCCCATGTGGTTAACATGAGGCAATGCCATATACATTGATCCATTTTTGAGCTTTAATAGGATGATACAAAAGCCATATTGAAGTATATGTGAAATCACATGTGGTTAACATGAGGCAATGCCATATACATTGATCCATTTTTGAGCTTTAATATGATGCATCACTGGAGGGAAAAACCTAGTATCACTAGACGGAAAACCCAGTGGTGTGTTTGAATTACTTGTAAAATGTGGAAATGCTTGGATGACATCCCATTATATAATTCATTAGTGGACTAATGACAAGTTTAACTCGTTATATAGGTTAACAGTTTGATGACAACTTGCTAATCCTAATTGGCTGCATTTAAGGGAATAAGGCAGTAGTTATACTTGGATCTCAACTCCTATAGACGATGAATATGAGAGTTACTAAATAAAGGTGTTCTCTATAAAAGATGGTTAACCCCTCTAGAAAAGAAAGAGAAGGAAAGAAAAGAGGTGAAGGAGATTCACCAATTGGACTCTCAAGGTAGCCTGTCATCAGATGACTTAGTGTATAGGATTTGGTATAGAACCTTAGGTCCCTCGTGTAATTTAATTTCAGATCCAAATAAGTTATTTATTGATTTAAATTTTGTTTATTTATTATTATTTTCATTAGGATTAACAATTCAATCATCCAGCCTCTTGGCCCGTAAGAGAGCCTGTTCTAATTAACTTGAAGAATCAGAATAAGTGCTGTCTCACTCTCTCAACATGCCAGGAGAGATGGGAAGAGAAAAAAATAAAGCCAAAAAGAAAAATACCTCAGAACAGACAAACAAACTTTGCAAGAGACGAGAAACTCCTATATTTCCAACTTATATTTGAAAAAATTGCAATATTTTTTATCACGAGCTCTTTTTGTTTGCGAATCAAACTAGCCCGAGTATCGCGCACTTAGGAAAATAGTTGGTTCTAAAATGAAACGAAATGCAAAATAAACTAGGAATTATTTCGGTTGAAATCGATGATTAAGAACTTCTATGTGATGGCGTTAGGTACCACACAATAAGATCACTTATGTAAGGGTGGAAATCGGGTCAGGTCAACCTGCTGACCTGGTGGGTCACCCCGGACAACTAGGGAGGTCGACCAGAACTGGGTTCGGTTTTGGATGTTAAGTTTAGGACCTAGCAGGTGGGTTCTAGGTCCAAATGACTTGGACTTAACCTGGGCCGGGTCGGGTCCAAGCTCGGGTCCGGCATAGACCCTAACCTGGTCCGGGTCGAGCTTGGTTGGTTCCAGGTCTGGATCAAAGTCAATTCTTAACCCTGGTCCTAGTCAGATCTGGGTTCACGTCACTTATATGCATGTACTTTAAATTATCGACTCCGGGTCAAAGTCCAGGTCCATATGATACCTAATCGGGTTGGGTCAGGGTCGGGCCTGTTGAAAATATGGCGTATCGGGCCCTTTTATCCCGGGAATTTATTTTTGCAATAATGATACAAAAGCTATATTGAATAGTATATGTGAAATCCCATGTGGTTGACATGAGGCAATGCCATATACTAGGATCCATTTTGGAGTTTTTATAAGATGTTGCACTGGAGGGAAAACCCAGTGTCACTAGAAGGAAAACCCAGTGATGTGTTTGAATTCTTCGTAAGAATTTTTTTAATATTATAGATGTACAAAATTATTTAATTTCTAAATATCTTTTATCAAGTTGTAGGAATGCTTGGATGACATCCTATTATGAGAGTCATTAATGCACTAATAACAAGTTTATCTCATTCTATAGGATTAACAGTTTCGTGACAACTTGTTAATCCTAATTGGCTACACTTAAGGAAATTAAGGCAGGAGTTATACTTGAATCTCAACTCCTATAGATCATGAATGTGAGAGTTATAAAAATATGGTTCTCTATAAAAAGAAGTTAATCCCTCAAGTAAGAGAGAGAGAATGTTGGAAAATTGGTGATGGAGATTTACCAAGATGACTCTCAAGGTAGCCTGTCATCGGATGGCTTGGCCTATAGGATTTGGTATGGAACCTTAGGTTCCTCTTGTGATTTAAAGACAGATCCGAGTAAGTTTCTTATCGATTTGAATTTTATTTATTTGCTATTATTTTTATTGGGACTAACAATAATATCAGAGCTAAGTTGATACACTTGTTCCCATATATAACTTGTTGATCATTTTTTTTTATTGTTATTGTTTATATTATTATTATTGTTTTTGTTTTTCATTGATCTCTTATTAGAACGATCTATATGCATAAGACAATTCTCTCTTTTGTGTTTATATTAAAAAAGCAAAAAAACAAAAATCGAGGCTATTTTTGAGGGTTTTTACCATTTCTATAGTGATTTATATATACTGCCATATAGTCCAATTTTATTGCTTAAATATCCAAATACTTATAAATGGCATTTCTTTCAATTTTTAATACTCCCATTTCCAAACTAAAGATATGCCCCAACCAAAACTCCCCGTCAAAACAAATGGGTGACCCTCTGCACGGCTGCACCCTTCCTCTCTCTCTCTCTCTCTCTCTAAAATCCACTACAAAAGGAGAGTTTTTTTTCCAATTTTTTTTTTCCGCAAATCTCCATATGAGAAATCTTTGACAGTCAAGAAAGAGAGAAAATGTAGAGTAGGATGAGGAGCTAGAAAAGGTAAGTTTCTTTTATTTTCCCTTTTTTTTTTTTTTTTCTTCAATTAAGTTTTTTTTTCTTTTGACGGTTTCCTTACCATAAATAGGGGCTGCAAGATTGTCCGTTTTTTTTCTCAACGAATATGGCTGTTTTTTGCCAAAAATGGTCTTCTAAAATGGACATGTTGTCACTTGCCAAAATAGCTTGTTTTTCTTTCTTCAACGAACGTGGTTGAATTCTGCAAAAAATTTTCCATTCTCTTCTTCAACAGGCATGACTGTTTCTTGCCAAAATTACTTGATCATGGGATGCACACTCTAACGGCTATGTAACGGGGTATGTGCCTCATTCACTTGTTATTTTTGGTTGCCATGAAGTAATATAAACAGAGCTTGTAAACCCTACTATATGATCAGAAAATCAGTATTTCAATTTTTTCCCCTTTCTGAGACATTGTGTATTCTCCTCTTTTGCTCATATATCTGATTTTCACTGCTGTTTATTATCCTAAGAATAGAGAGTCATCTTCTCTAGTGTTATCATAATATGTGAATCTTTTCTATTTCACAACGGTTTAATCCATATTGTTATTATCATTTTTTTCCCCCAAATTTAGAGAGAGAAAATAATCTACTTGAATAGCATATATTGTTGTTTGTGTGCAATTTGGGTATTTTCTAATGAGAAGGTTTGGAAGAATTATTGATTGAGCTGGATTCACATCGAGGCTTCTTCAATTCACCGGTTGTTGCATATTTTTTTCTTGAGCTCTATTCTTGATAGTCCATACTATCGCCCGGTGAGATCGCAACCATAAACTAGATTTTTTTCATGATCTGCATTTTTTTATCATTCATGGATCCTAAGGCTAGAATTGAAGATAGAAAGACTCAATGGGCCGAATTATAATACATGGAAAATAATATTAGCTTTGATTTTAGAGCATGAAAATTTAAATCATATTATTTCAATCGTAGTTCCTATTGAGCCAACTAATGCTAGTAATAGAGCAGAAAGATCAGCTTATGCTAATTGGGAAAAAGAAAATAAGAGGTGTAGGAGCATAATTTTGAGAAATATGGACGATGAATTGTTATTGAGCTTTGATGAATTTAAAAATGCCAAAGATATTTATGATGAATTGGTGATACAATTTGGGGTAACTTCAATAAATAATTTAAGAGTTTGACTCAAGAGTACCATTCTTTTAAGATGAAGAAAAATGACTATATGGTTGAACATGTTAGAAAAATGATTTTGTTGGGCAAACAACTTATAAGTGCTGGTTATGCTTTGAATGATCAACATCAAGTTTTAACTATATTGAGTGGTTTATCTAATTCTTGGGAATATGCTGTGACTACTTTATATTTAAACCGCATGGATCTTATGCTTCAAAATCTTGTTGTTGAATTAAAATCTGAAGGGGATCGTAGATCTTCAAGGAGGGCTGATGCATCGCATTGCTCAATCTGAAAACCCTCGAATTGGAGAATCCTTTAATAAAAGAAAACCTTACCAACCTTGAAACAATAATAAAAAGTAGAATGTTGAAAATAAAAACAAGACGCTTATGTACAATGGATCCAAGGGGGCATGTTTCATTTGTGGGAAGATGTGACACTTTAAATCCCAATACCCAAACAAAGGGGATCCCAAGACACACAACCAAGGTCGTGACTACTTGTGTGTAGTAGTTGATTGTTTAACAGCTAATGTGTCTATTGATGATTGGTGGGTGGACTCTGGGGCCACTAAACACATATCCAGGTCTAGAGAGGGCTTTAAGAACTTAAATACTTTAAAATTGAGGAACATGTCATCTCTATGGGCAATGATTCTAAGTCTGATGTATTAGCTATTGGCACTTATAAACTAGCCATCCCAAATGAGAACTTCTTGCTCCTTTCTTTTACTCTTTATGCTCTTCCATGCGTTGTAACTTGTTGTCAGTCAGGAGACTTGATGCCAAGGGATATGCAATTCATTTCAAGGATAGGAAAGCTTCAATTGAGATTACTAGGAAAATCATTGTATGGGGGAAAGCTCGAGGGGATATGTATTTACTTGATAAAATGAATGAAATTTCATCTTCTTTTGCTTACTTGAATGTGTGTGATGATTAAATTTCTTTTTTGTGGCATATGCGTTTGGGTCATATTAGTAGAAATAGAATTTCTATACTTGTTAATGATGGCTTGATTCCTAAAATGACGAATTTAGATTTTTAAAATTGTGAACCATGTTTATCTAGTAAAATAAGTAGAAAACCCTTTGGTAAGCGAACTGGATCTTATGATTCATTGTCTATTATTCATTCTGATATTTGTGGGTCACTTAATGTAAAAACACATAGGGGTATAAAGTATTTTATTTCATTCATTAATGATTATTCGAGATTTGGTTATATTTATCTGATTAGTAGAAAATTTGATGCACTTGAAATATTTAATGAATCTAAATTAGAAGTTGAAAACCAATTAGATAAAAGAATTAAAATCCTTAGAACAGATCGAGGAGGGGAATATTGTTCTAATTTGTTTATTATCTTTTGTAAAGAAAATAGGATAATACACCATAAGACCATGCCCCACACACCCCAACAAAATGGTTTTGCTAAAAGGCGTAACCGAACTCTTATGGAAATGGTGCGATCAATGATGAGTCAAGCTAATTTGTCTTCAATTTTTTGGGGGTGAATCATTGCATATTGCTATATGTTTTTTAAACCGAGTTCCTTCAAAATCCATGGAGAAAACACCTTATGAGTTATGGACTGGACATAAACCTCGATTGGAACATTTAAAAATTTGGGGTTGTGATGCTTATGTACTTATCCCAAGCTATGAGAGATCTAAGTTGTAGGCTAAAATTAGAAAATGCTGATTCATAGGGTACTCTGCTACTTCTAAGGTTTATAGGTTTTATGACCTTGAGACCAAATCTTTAGTCGAATCTAGAGATGCACAGTTCTTAGAAGAACATACGAAAATAGACAAACTCTATCTTATATATATACATGAATTAGACAATAACAAAGGACTAAATGAAAACATAGAACATTATGAATCTAATGTAGAAAACCTTGATAACTATATAGATAGTGGGAATGATATATTTGAATTTACTAATGTAGATAACAGTGAACCGAGGAGAAGTTTTAGAAACAGGAGAGCACCATATCATTTATAACCATATCAGAGTTTTGTTTGCATGGACACTTTTGACCAATACTATAATTTTGCTTGCCAAGATATTCATGAACCTTCCAATTATAAAAAAGCTATTAATTCTGATGAATCTGATTTTTGGAATAATGCTATGAATGAAGAAATGGATTTTATAACTAAAAACCATGTATGGGAGTTGGTAGATTTGCCTAGTAGGAGAAAACCCATTGGTTGCAAATGGATATTAAAAAGAAAACTCAAAGCTGATGGTAATATAGATAAATATAAAAGAAGACTTGTTGCTAAAGGATATAACCAAAAGGAAGGTATAGATTTTGTTGATACTTTTTCTCCAGTAGTAAGATTTTCTTCTTTTAAAATTTTGATGTCTATTGTGGCCAACCTTGATTTAGAATTGTTTCAAATGGATGTTAAAACTGGATTTCTCAATAGAAAATTAAATGAAGAGATATATATGTTACAATCTGAAGGATATATTGTTGAAAGCAAAGAAAATAAAATGTGCAGACTAAGCAATCTTCTAGACAATGATAGTTACAATTTCATGATGCAATTATGAAACTTGGTTTTGCTTCTAATGAATGTGATCATTCTATTTACATTAAGAATAGTAGGAGTAAGATAGTGATATTGTTTTTATATGTGGATGATAGTTTGATTGCTGGAAATGATATAGATATGATTAATGAAACAAAATCATGGTTGAAATATAATTTTAAAATGAAAGATATGGGAGTTGCATCATATGCTTTAGGAATTGAAATGACAAGAGATAGATAAAAAATGATGCTCAGCTTATCTCAAGAGCATTATTTAGAATCTGTTATTAAAACATTTAAAATAGATTTATGCAAGCCGGTCTCCACCCTTGTTGATAAAGCAGTTAAATTATCCATTGATTTATGTCCTACTAATGATAATGATGATATGAGAAATATTCCATATGCTCAAGCAATTGGGTGCACTAATTATGTTGTGTCATGCACTAGGTTAGATTTATGTTTTGTTGTTAGACTTGTTAGTAGGTATCAAAGAAACCCCAAAATGATACACTGGCAAGCAATAAAAAAGATATTAAGATATATCCAAGCAACAAAGAAATACAAGTTGCACTATCAAGGTTCTTCCCTTAGGCCTCAGGGTTACTCTGATGCAGATTGGAGTGTAAATCCACTTCAGGTTTTATTTTCATGCTTGGTGGAGGTGTTGTATCATAGTTCAGTAAAAAACAAGATTGTGTTGCTTTATCAACCATGGAAGCAGAATATGTGGCTTGCAATTTAGGATCACAAAAGGCCTTTTGGTTGAGAAATTTCCTCATGGATTTAAAATTGGAATGCATTAAAAATGGACCTATAAACATGTTATGTGATAATCAAGCAACTATTGCCATTCTCAAGGATTCGAAAATAAACTCTAAATCCAAGCACATTAGCATGAGGTACCACTATATTCGAGATGTAGTGGAATATGGAGATAAAACAGTTGATTATATAACTTTAAATGAGATGATTGCAGATCCATTGACTAAAGCTTTAAGCAGGGAAATTTCGAGAAACATAAAGCAGCTATGGGATTGAGATAAGTCTAAATGGATATCCAATAATGGTTCATAAAATCATATTGGTTGGTATATGAAAATCCCATGTGGAAAACATGAAGCAATGCCATATATAAGGTGTCAAAGAGCCTTCAGGCTGGGTATATGGAAATTCCATTTAAAAAGCATGAGGCAATGCCATGTACAAGAATTTAAATAGCCTTCAGGCCAAGTGGGAGATGTTGGAAATTTTGCCTATCAGGTCCTTTTATCCTAGGAATTTATTTTTTTCAATAATGGTACAAAAGCCATATTGAATAGTATATGTGAAATCCCATGTAGTTGACTTGAAGCAATGCTATATACTAGGATCCATTTTGGAGCTTTTATAGGATGTTGTACCGGTATGAAAACCCAGTGTCACTGGAGGAAAAAATCCAGTGATGTGTTTCAATTCTTTGTAAGATTTTTTTTTTTTGTAAGAATGCTTGAATGACATCCTATTATGAGAGTCATTAGTGCACTAATGACAGGTTTAGTTCATTACATAGTATTAACAGTTTGATGACAACTTGTTAATCCTAATTGGTTGCACTTAAGGAAATTAAGACATGAGTTATACTTGGATCTCAACTCCTATAGACCATAAATGTGAGTGTTACAAAAATATGGTTCTCTATAAAAAGAGGTTAATCCCTCAAGTAAGAGAGAGAATGCTGGAATATTGGTGAAGGAGAGAGAATAATTGAAAATTGGTGAAGGAGATTCACCTAGAGGACTCTCAAGATAGCCTGTCATCGGATGGCGTGGTTTTGATATGGAACCTTAGATCTCTCATATAATTTAAGGACAGATCCGAGTAAGTTGTTTATCGATTTGAATTTTATTTATTTGTTATTATTTTTATTGGACTAACAGGGCCAACCCGAACCCGACTAAATCCGGTGCCACCCTTAACTTTGAACCCTAATATTAGAAATTGCAATGCCACATGTAAGTGGCCTTCAAAATGAGAAAAAAAAATGCTCTCGACATGCCGAGACGAGCATATTGAGGACACTAATTATTTGAGTGGGCGAGGGTCTCTTTGTCAGTTTGTTTCACATGGCTGATTGGTTATCTCTACACCGAATAGTATTTATTATTTTATTTTTTTGTTGCCCTTCAAGTTTTTAGTAAAGAGCGAGTTTGGTTCACGTGGCTGATTTTGTTCTTATTATGAAAATGCGTGTCGCCCAATTCATTCCACAAGAGGACAAAGGCCAGGTTGTTCAAGGGTTTGGACAACAGAATTTGTCTTACAAACCCATACCAGGGAAAAATGTAGAATTTCAATTAAAAGCGTTAATACGAGAAGGGTAGATATCCTCAGGGAAAATTACAAAAACGCCTTTGACCCAATTTTCTTTACAACCTATTTTTCAATATTTACTCTCAAACAAACTTTTTTAGCAAATACCGTCAAGTCAAAAAATCATTATTTTTAGAACCAAAATGCCTTTTTCTCTCTTCTAACATCAACTACTTAACTTTTTCCATAACATACAAAAAGGCAGTCCGACAGTATAAACAAGCGGTTCGGCAGTATCCCAAAGCAATCCGGCACTGACAAAAAATGGTTCGACAATAGGCCCTTACGGTTTGGGACTGCCGAAGAGTAGTCTGGCAATAGGCCCATGCGGTTTGGTACTGCCAAAGAGCGGTCCGGCAATAGGCCCATGCGGCCCGGCAACAGGCCCATGCGATCGAGCAACAGGCCCACGTGATCTAGCATCAGGCTCAAAGTGCATAGTCTGGCACTTTTTTTAGTTTAACGGGGTCCGACAATTGGTACGTGGCTGTCCAACATCCCATATAGGCCCAAGTGAATGTCCAGCCAAAATTAATTATTTATGTACGAAAAAGAGTACTTTCGTCAAAAAAATATACCTTTTTTTTACTTGAAAGTATTTACTAAAAAAGCATATTTTGAAAAGAAAGTAGGAAAAAAAGTTTAGTTGAAGATAAGTTGCATAAAAGACCTATTTTTTAGGGTTATTTGTAATTTTCCCTATCCTCAAAGAGCTCATATCATTCCACAAAATCAATGGAGGGATCAAAAAGTCATATTTGCCATGCGTGGTTGACCTTTTACGATTTATTTCAAAAAAGTTATCCCTTTCAAATTCATTAAAAAATTTCAAAATGTTTACTATTCAGTGTGAAACCTGACGAGCATGGGCATTTTAATAATTTGACTCGTGGCATTCCAAACTTATTTTGTCAAGGGCTAAGAAGTATAAAATAACAAAAGTACCCCTGGTTCTATATTGCTAACTCTATATTTTGGACGTTTGGTAATTCCATTTCTTACTTGAATAATCAGAAGTATTTTTGTAATTTACTTGAACTACTTAAGTATGCTAAATTACTAACGGGTGTGGTTTCTATAGGGCAGAGGCTCTAAAAAATCAAAGTAAAGCGTACTTTTTAAATAGTATCGAAAGATGTAGTTGTATTATTGAAAATCTTTGTGATGACCTGAAAATTTATTTTTATATCTAATTATAAAATGTAAAGCTTAAAAAATAGTGTAGATCAAGCGAATCTATAAATACTTGAAAGCCTTGAAAATTGAAGGCCCAAAAATGTACTAAAAGATGCATTATTTCTAAAACTTGAAATTCATTTTTTCTCATGTCCATGAATCTTGGGTCGAGATGATCAATTTGAGGATTTTTGGTCTTCAAAACAACCTTTTTTAGTGAAATTTTTAAGGTACGCCATAATTTGATTGTTTAGAGCCTCATACTTATATAAAATTTTTCCATTACTAAAATACCCCTAGTTATTTAGAATTCTCAACCATAAACATAGGTAATTTGGAAATTTGTAGCAATTTTTGTTGAGGTATATTTATGGAATGAAACGTAAACCGATAATAAATAAGATAAACTAAATTCTTGATAATTTTGTGATATAATTAAGGCTCTTAGATAAGTTCCCATAAAAGAATACCAGAGTAATATTACAAATCTATTAATGTCATGAAGCCACTCTTAATAAATCTTTTGAAGGTCGATCCTAGAAAAATCTCACATTAAATAATTCTATAACTGTTTACATCAAAGTGGCAACAGAGAGATTCACTATTTAATAGTCAAGCCATTTCCTCTGTCATTTTAGAATGTCTTTAGTTCATCTACATTTAGAAAGCATGAAGCTCAAGAATAAAAGACGAATAAAATAATAGAGCATGATCGATAGTGTCTCGAATATAACAAATAATACGTATAATTATCGAGTAAATAAAACGAGGGGCACTCAAAAATTGATTGACAAGATGAACAATATAAGTTGTCTGGCCGAGAGATGATCAAATAAATCACGCTTCGAACATGATGCTTATAAATGTGGGATAAAAAAGAGGGGTTCACCATATGTAGAATGAATTTTGACATTCAGCTCAATAGATGTGTCAACATGCTTTGTATCAATCAACTAGACAATCTTGAGAAACAATATATGTGGCATATTTGAGTTGTGAGAGCAAATACCCACGGGAAGAATAAGTAACACTAGGCCTAAAAAATATTTTAAGAATATGTAATCTTTCATCTCTAAAAGTTGATTAAGTTGCTATTTGATTAGATGTATGGTAGCTGCATCATCACTAGAAACTATCACATCATCAACATAGGCTAGGAGAATTCATGACCTCTAGGTGTGACTAAGACAAACATGAATGGGTCCTGATGACTCCGCCCAAAACATATAGAGAGAACAAAACAACAAAGTTTTTCAAACTAAGTACGAGGAGCTTGTTTAAACCCATAGAATGTGCACCGTAGTCGATAGAATCTGTTGTCAGGATCAGAAACCCTAGGAGGTACAAGATTGCAACTGAAAAATACATCTTTGATATCAAGTTGATAATAGAGGCCATTGGAGAATAATAACTACATAAATCAAGGTGCGAACTCTAGTCATGTGGACAACATAAGGAAGGGTCTCAGCAACATTAGCTCCAAATTGTTGATTAACTTTTAGTCACAAGCCATTCCTTGTAGCTCTCGATATTGCCATCAACTTAGTTTTGATTGTGTACACACAGGCAGCCAATGCCTCTTTTATCTTTGGGAAGATGAATAAGATTCTAAGCATACATTATGTCAAGGGCAATCAATTGTTCTACCATGACATGTTGCTACTCTGGCTGTTTGGCAGCATTTTCATAAGTCTAGGGCTCAGAGTAAGAAAGAAATGAAGCAATAGAGGGTCAATACTTAAGTTAAAATGTTTCATAATCAACAAAACGAGCAAGTAAAAAGGGACACGAGTACTATGATGGACAAAAGGCATTTGTATAGGAGCAGTAGGTGCAGATGCAGGTGCAGGTGCATTGCTTGAAGTAGTTTATCAATAGTAGTTGAGTGTTCTACAATTAGACCCATCTATAGGAGGCATCAGTGAGATTGCAAGGACACAATTTTGGTGAGTCAACCGACGCATCTATTATCATGCGGTTCTTTATTTATCTAACATTCATCTCTAAGATGGATGTTAAAAAATGGTATATCTACTAAAAGTTAAAATGGACGGTGAAGAAAGGAAATTAAAACATAACATTTATAATACCAAATTAAGATAATTGTCATGGTTGAATTACTAAACATTAATATTTTGGATCGAATATATATCTTTGAAATATATTTTGTAAGACTCCAAAAAAATAGCATAAGTCGGCTGACTCACCAAACCCTTTTCCAAGTTGCAAACATAGGATAAATATCATTAGAGAAAAGGACATGAAGATAAAGTAGAGGTCACCAACTTTATATCAGGCCCAATCAGTTTTCCTGACTACTAATCCTGCACATGACATCCAAAGGTAGTGAAAACAACATTAGAATTGGAACGAGTAATTTAACCACTAGAAAGCATATTCATAGCGATGGAGAGAACATCATAAAAATTCAGTTTAACAAAAGAATTAGAAGATGTAGTAATTGAGCCAAATTTAGAGACTTTCATAGCATTGCCATCGATTAGAAGATGTAGTAATTGAGCCAAACTTAGAGACTTTCATAGATTTACCTAAAACTTAGATTTACCTAAAACTTATAGACTTTCATTGGCTATCATATGTGAGAAGCATCAAAGTCTACTAACCAGGAAGCTAAAATAATGATACCTAAAATAAGAGATGTAGATTCGTTGGATAATCGGGACTGTGAGAGAAACTTCTGAAGTTGTTCCATTGTAAGAGTGATTGATGAAGAAGCAGCACCAACAACTTATGATGTTACGCCATTGCTTGAGTACCAGCAATAATGATAAATTGATCATGAATGCATCCCTCTAAAGGTTGACTTGACTCGGTTGCTATTGAGCCAATAATTTTATTTTAATTATTTAGTTTTGACTAGCCAGAATGTAAGCAAAACAAAGCTATGATCAATAAGATCCATAATTGATGAATCTCTAAATGAGATTCTCTCACCAAAAAAAAAGAAGAAAAAATGCAGGTCTTCAAACATTAGCCCCTCTCCTTTCCAATATTAACATAGGTGCAAGTCCTTAGAATATATGATGATGTTATCACATAAATGTTTCCCACTCATAACGATTAGTCATGTTTCGCTTTGTACAAACACCACAGCGAATGAATTGTTGTCAAATCGGGATAACCCAATCACTTCTTTTGAGCAAATCGGGATATCTCAAATCCTACTAGATGTAGTGAGAACTACACCCCTATGATTTCAATACTCAAATAACATGCCCAAGATGCAATAATAAGTGTAATATAATTGAAAAAATATAATAATAAAAAAAACAAATAATATGAGAAATCATCGAACTACAACACAAATAGAAATAGAGAGGGACACACACATATACGTGGTTCACCCACAAGGGGCTACGTCCACGAGCAAGACGGTAAGGTGCATTCACTATCAAGAGGAAAACTAACAAGATTGAGATTATGTAGAGTTACCTCATACAATATCAAGGAATGTACAAACTAAGAAATTTCTACCACAAAACCACATATAGTCGACTCCTTTTTTCGATTCACCGCAGCTGTGAAGAAATACCGACAAAAACGGCCCAAAAATGAGCCCAAATGGTGGCGCTAGGGTTTATTCGCAAAAACCCCAAATTTTCTCCCCCAAACCTCTCTCATGCCAACGCACTTATTTTTCTCACTCACCCGAACGTCCCTCAACCCACGTTTTCATCCGCACGTCTCTCTCTATATAAAGCCCCTGTTAAGAGCCTCCACTCTAACTTATCTACTTGGAAGGTCTTTGTAAGCATATCCGCAAAGTTTTCTTCGGTCTTGATCTTAACCAATTGAACTCTTCCATCTTCAACGACTTGCCGGATATAGTGATATTGAACCAATATGTGCCTTGACCTCCTGTAGTGAACTGGGTTCTTGACCAAATGGATAGCACTCATATTGTCATAAAATAGTTCCATGGGCTAGCACATAATGCCCATCTCACCTATCAACCCTTGAAGCCACACAACTTCTTTTGATGCCTCCGTAGCCACCATGTACTAGGCTTCCATAGTTGACAAAGCTACCGTGTCTTGGAGCCTTGACGCCCAACTAACTGGTCCATTTGCAAACCGAAAATAAATGCGGTAGTTGAACTACCTCTATCAAGATCACCAGCAAAATTTGCATCCACAAAACCTTGTATTGGAATTGAGCCCTTGCCAAATGTGATTGCATAACTAGCTGTACCTCTTAAGTCCCGAAGCAGCCATTTTGTTGCTTCTCAATGAGCCTTTATGGGGTGTGTCATAAACAGACTTAGAACAACAATCGCATGCGCGATATCCGGTTTTGTACATACCATGACAAACATTAAACTTTCAATCGCATTTGAATAAAGAACCTTAGCCATGCTTTTTCTTTCTTCTTCCATCTTTGAACTTTGCATTGAAGACAATTTGAAGTGAGGCGTTAGGGGTGTCTTTTCCGGCTTTGCATCTTTTATGCTAAATTTTTCAATTTCAATCCCAAGGATTTGCCTTGCCGGCCCGAGATCTTTCATCTCAAATCTTTTGCTCAAAGAAGTTTTGAGTTCATCAATTTTTGTCTTATCTTTGCATACCAAAAGCATGTCATCCACATATAAGACTAAAATCAAGTATGTACCATCATCAAAGAACTTTAAATAGATGCAATGGTCATACTTACTTCTTGTGTACCCAAGGCTCATCATGAACATATCAAAGGTTCTATACCATTGTCTTGATGCTTGCTTGTGCCCATATAAGGACTTCTTCAATTTGCACACAAGTCCTTTGCCCTTCTCTATGAAGCCTTTCAGTTGTTGCATGTACACTTCCTCTTCAAGTTCTCCATGCAAAAAAGCCATATTCACATCCATTTGCTCAAGCTCTAAATCGTGCATAGCAACTAAATCAAGCACCAAGAGAATTGAGACCAACTTGACAACTAGTACAAAAATTTCATCAAAGTGAATCCATTCTTTTTGTGAAAAACCTTTTACCACCAATCTTGCCATATATCTTTCAAGCTTTCCATCAAGCCCTTTCTTTATCTTGAACACCCATTTACAACCAATGGCCTTTCTACCTTTTGGCAGCTCCACCAAATCCGAAGTCTTGTTTCTTTGAAGGGTCAATATCTCCTCTTCCATAGCTCTTTTCCAATGCTCGGTACAATTGATATCAATGGATTCATGAAATGATGTTGGCTCTTCATTTTCGGCTATTAAAGCATGCAAAGTATTTGGATCCACATAATCTTTGGGTCACCTGAGAGAACGAGTTTCTCTAGTAGAGCTCCTATGTGCCAAAGGCACAACTTCATCATGATGGCCATGTGGTTCTTCATCTTGACTTCTTAGTTCTCCATGCTCTTCACTATGATCAAAGGGTATATTCTCATAAGGCATAGTTGCACTTGGTGGAAGTGTTTTGGGGTTGCCGTGAAATTCTTGGCTCTCTTACTGCACTTCTCGACCATTGCCATTTATCATCATCCCCTTTGTCAAATACCTTGGATTCATAAAAAAGCACATCACGGCTAGTGATTACTTTTCGGATACTTGGATCCCATAACCGGTACCCCTTCACACCCTTGCTATAACCCACAAAGATGCACTTCTTTAACCATGGATCCAATTTGTTCATTTGGCAACTTGGAACAAGTGCATATGCGTCACAACCAAAATTTTTTAAATCGGACTAGTCTCTTGGAGTTCCATACCATACCTCATTAGGAGTTTTGCTTCCCAAAGCTACCGAAGGTGATCAGTTGATAAGATAACAAGCCATTGATACGGCTTCTGCCCATAATTCTTGTTCTACGTCGGCGTTGCTTAACATGCACCTCGCACGCTTCATCAAAGTGTGATTCATCTTCTTGGCGACACTATTTTGTTGAGGATTGTAGGCATTTGTGTAATGCCTAGTAATTCCCTCGGCCTTGCAAAAAAATTCGAACTCCTTTGATACAAACTCTCCACTTTTCCTTTCTCTGCTCTCTCTCCCTCCAAAACGTACTCATAGGCTCAAGCAAGGGAATGGAATTTTATTGAATCTTCAAGGAATCCACTCAAGACCGAGAGGTAGTGGGGGGGGGGGACTTTTTTTTTTTACAATGAGGTAGTGCTTGTTTATATAGAGTTGTGCCAAAAAATGGGTGGATTGATCAAAATTAGACCTAATTGCTGAAAATTAAGATTTAATTGAATTAAAAGAAATTATAAAATGAGTGCAAAAGGACTGTTTTGCCCTTGCCTAACAATGTGTGGAATGCTAAAACAGTCCCTGTGGCTACTCGAGAACTTGCCTGATCTTTCGTGGCTGATCTGGGGTTGTTCTGATGCTCGTTTGATTGAAAGATTATTGTTTTCTTATAGGGATCGACAAGGCGATTGTTGTGATACCAACTTTGAGCCATGAATCATATTTTTGAGTCATAATCATGAGACTTAAAATTTGTTTGAATCTTGGAAACTTCGGATCGGTAGTGCCATCTTTCCTTAATGTTTTTCTGTGATTTCTTGGTTGTAGCGCACTAAGCATGTCATCACGATCATGTGGCAACAGGCGAAACACGATTTGGATCCCGAACGAAGATTTCGCAATTTTTGAGTTTTGGCGGCCGAAATTTCTGTAACTTCGTCGGCTTCATGCATGAAAACTGACTGTCCATCATGTACATGGTTCGGTCCAATGATAGCTCTGAACCTTACGCACACAATGGAATTGGTTTTGCGTTGATTCGTTACGCGATTGTCTTGATTTGGTTCATTGCGTGAGGCGTGTCACTGTTGAATTTTCTACAACTTTTTCACGGATTGACAACTTCTCTCTAGCTTTTCTCCTTGCTCGGATATTGTCTCATGGCTTGCCACATATTGAATTGTTCGTCTCAAACACGAACACGCTCACCAAATTTGGGGGCGATCCGATTTGGAACGGGTGAGTTACGGGCCCTGAAAGTGACTGTCCATGACTGCAAAAACAGCCACCTTTAATGGTTTTTTGGTGCAGTGAGGTCATACGGGACTAGTGTGTGACCTCTCCTATTTCAATGTTTTGCTCATATCTTTGTTCTGGAGTGTCTGATCAAGATGAAACTTAGTCCATAGGGGTTTTGGATCGTGTCGGATCAAATGGTGGTAGTTCCATAGGGATTTGTGCTACCGAAAATGTAGCTCGAGTTGTAGGGTCCGTTTCAGGGTGCTAGAGGGAAAATTTTTTGAAAACTATTTCTTTGTGTTCAGTGCCTTAGACATGTCTGATCATGATGAAACTTGGCACGTGATATTTTGAAGTGCTGATGATGATCTTGAGAAGTTCTGGGGCCATTCTGAGACTGTCAAGAATTTTCCACTGTTTTGTAGGCTTTATTGACCTACTTCCTACCAGGGACCAAGGTGATGAAAAATACGTTCAAACAACATGCCTCGCCGAATATCGTGCCTCAAGAGAAGAAATAAGGTCAAAAATTCAGAAGTTTTCCTTCGAATTTTACATTTTTCCTTCCTAGCCATAGGACCACGTGAACGTCGAGGAGATTTACATAATGGTGTAACTAGGCTCCTCAAACGTAGAGATGCATTGTTCGCGGGTCCGTCCGTGAACACTTTAGGGGGAGAAGAGACTTTTTTGGCAGTGTTTGTTTGCTGCTTCACCAGGTTTGCTTTTGACGATCAGAGTACCACTATTGGTCTCGTCTACCGAGTCCAGTTAGGAGCAGGTTCTATTAGCAGGTCCTAAAGGTCTGGTCATGCCGACTAGGAGAGCTGAAGTCTCTGACAGATTTCACCCTGGTTTTTATAGTTTCTACCTTAGAAGGATGATGGCTGCGCTACTTTGTCATGTTGCCTCATGGAGAGAGGGGTCTATAGAAGAAGAAGAGGGCAAGCACATTTCATGCATGGGGAAAAATGTTCATACGAGAAGAAGAAGGCATGCACACTCCATGCATGGGGAGGAGGTCTATAAGAGAAGGAGAAGGCATGCACACTCCATGCATGGGGAGGAGGTCTATAAGAGAAGGAGAAGGCATGCACACTCCATGCATGGGGAGGAGGTCTATAAGAGAAGGAAAAGGCATGCACACTCCATGTATGGGGAGGAGGTCTATAAGAGAAGGATAAGGCGAGCACACTCCATGAATGGGGAGGAGGTCTATAAGAGAAGGAGAAATCATGCACACTCCCTGCATGGGGAGGAGGTCGATAAGATAAGGAGAAGGCATGCACACTCCATGCATGGCGAGGAGATCTATAAGAGAAGGAGAAGGCATGGACACTCCATGCATGGGGAGAAGGTCCTTGGAGAAGGGATAATGACTGGGTTACGTTGTCACCTAGCACTGAAGAAGGATGTCGACTGGGCTACATGTTCACCCAGGACTGAAGAAGGATGTCAGCTGGGCTACCTATTCACCCAGGACAGAAGAGGGATGTCAATTGGGCTACTTATTCACCCTGGACTAAAGAAGGATGTCGACTGGGCTACCTGCTCACCCAGGACTAAAGAAGGAAGTCGATTGGCTACCTGTTCACTCAGGGTCGAAGAAGGAAGTCGACTAGACTACCAATTCACCCAAGACTAAAGAAGGACGTCGACTGGGCTACCTATTCATCAAGGACTGAAAAAGGATGTCGACTGAGCTATCTATTCACCAAGGACTGAAGAAGGACATCGACTGGGATACCTTTTCACCCAAGATTGAAGAAGGATGTCGACTTGGGCTACCTATTCACCCAGAACTAAAGAAGGATGTCGATTGGGCTACCTGTTCACTCAGGACTGAAGAAAGAAGTCGACTGGGCTACATATTCAACCAAGACTGAAGAAGGATGTCGTCTGGGCTACCTGTTCACCCAGGATTGAAGAGGGACGTCGACTAGGCTACCAACTCACCCAAGACTAAAGAAGGACATTGGATGGGCTGCCAGTTCACTCAGGACCATAGAAAGATGTCGACTGGGCTACCCGTTTACTCAAGACTGAAGAAGGACGTTGACTAGGCTAACTGCTCTCCCAGGACTAAAGAAGGACATCGAATGGGTTACCTGCTAACCTAGGACTGAAAAAGGAATGTCCAGGGATGATTTTAACATCTACACTCTGTTGGACGTCTTGATGATGAAGGGAGTGCTGATTGAAGTCACCTGTGGAAGCGAATGTTACATCAACCTATTTATTGGTCTAAGCATCCTTCGTGGATTTTTGCTTGAACTTGGGAAGTGGCGCCGTAGAGGCAGTTTTCACCAACTTGGTTTTTTTATTTTGGGGTTCTTTTACCCATGATCTTTCAGCCATGTCCACCCTTTTTGTCCATTTTTACTCACGATGCCTTTTCGGGTTTTCACTGTGCCCGATTTTTATTCACAGAACTCTTTTAGTCACGGTTTCGTGACCATGCCCGTTCATCATTTTTACTCATACTGTTCCCTTGTTTAGGTATACACCCTACCCGTTATTTCTTTTCTTTTTCTTTTTTTTATTTTTTATTTTTATTTTTTTGTGAGGGCATGTTTAAGGTCATGCCTCTGGGAGCTGTGCGAAATAGTTTAACGTCATGCGATCTGGATGTATGCTATGGTTTAAGGTCATATAGCTAGACTGTAATATTGATGGATGACAGTCTATGAAGGCCATGGAGTGAGTATGGTGGTGGTTTAACTCACTTAGGGAGATGGCTAGAGGCTACCCATGAGAGATGGGTGATGTATGAAAGGTGAGTGGATGATGGCCACCTACTAACTTACAACGAGTATGGATTATGGGATGGTTCGTCATTTTGCGAGCATGGGTGAGACTCATTGGGGAATGATGTAGGGTGATGAACTCATGGGGAGGAAATGAAGGTGATGAGTGCACACTAACAGGTAGGTTAGGAAAGGCATCCATGGAAGTGCACGTAAAGGCATGTGCGCGTATGTGGGGGCGAGTTTATGGTCATGCCTCCTGAACCTGGGCAAAGCAGTTTATCGTCATGCGGCCAGCACATGCGCTATGGTTTAAGGTCATATAGTTGAACCGTGGTTATGCAGTTTTAAAGTCATACAACTAGGACCATGCAGTTTAAGGTCGGGCAACTTGTCCTCCACTATAGTTTAAAGTCATATAGATCGGACCATGGTGTTGTTTAGTTTAACATTGTGTGACCGGGATGTAGATTATGGTTTAAGGTCATATAGTTGGATCGTGGTTATGCAGTTTTAAAGTCTTACAACTAGGACCATGCAATTTAAGGTCATGCAACTTGACCTCCGCTACAGTTTAAAGTCATATAGTTTGGACCCTGGTTATGCAGTTTATGGTCGCACAGCTAGGACTATAGTTATGTAGTTTAAAGTCATACAACTTAGGACCATGCAGTTTAAGGTTGTGCAACGAGACCTCTGCTACAGTTTAAAGTCGTATAGTTTGAACTGCGGATTTTAAGGTCGTGCGTCTAGACCAGGGATGTGCAGTTTAGGGTCATGCAGCACGGATCATAGTTATGCAGTTTAAAGTCATAGAACTTAGGACCATGCAGTTTAAGGTAGTGCAACTAGACATCCGCTATAGTTTAAGGTCGTATAGTTTGGACCACAGACTTTAAAGTCATGCGTTTAGACCAGGGTCGTACAGTTTAGGGTCATGCAGCATGGACCGTTGTGTAGATCGCCATGTAGGTGGAGCTCCATGGGGAATAGGCCTGTGCACAGTAATCTGACTCCCTGAGGATAACATGGCTAAGACCATCCACAAACTAAGGGCTAGGTGGAAATGGTGACCTGATGAAGGATGACCAGCAGAAGTGGACCTCGCTATGGTTTTTATGGGGGTAAAGTACTCTCTGGGTATTGGGGAGGTGAGAATGACCCTAACTTCATTGAGGATGATGGGTCGCAGAATGGGTGTGACTCCTAGTGGGGGATGAGGGACAACTCATGACTCCATTGGGGAGGTCACAATTTAGGTGCAACAGCTTGGGTGTAAGTCCACGAGGGATAGTGGTAGGGCATACACTGCTTGAAATACGGTGAGCGCCATGTGTAACGCTGATGGTTTGTTGCGAATTTTCAACTGGCATTGAGTTCTCACAACGCAACCGACGCTGTTCAGCTGGTGTTGTGAATGACCCATGATATTATTTGAAGTCAACTGATGCTGAGTTAATCAGTGCTAGGGTCTTTTCGAAGACACACCCTGTGCTAAGTCAACTGATGCTAAGGTTGTATTTGGAAACACAACTGGCATTAAGTCAACTGACGCTAGGGTTGTTTGGAAATTTACTCGGCACTGCGTCAACCGATACTGGGGAAGGATTTGGAAACACGCTCGGTGCTAAGTCAACTGGTGCTAGGGTTGTTTTGGAAATCCACCCCTTGTTGTGTCAACTAGCGTTGGGGATGGATTGATGAGAGTTACCTCGAGCCTTGTGTAACCTGGCTTGTTGTCGCTTGGCTTCCCTTGGACGCAACTGGATTTCCCAATTTGTGAGGGCATTCGAGGGTAGTGTAGTCCATATAAGGGGGTAAAATCTCGTTTTCCCTTATTTTCACCAAAGGTAAAAAAAAAAAAAACTTAAACACAAGTTTTCTTTAACCATGAGGAGAGAGCGCTCGTTTATAGTTTCCCACAAGCAGTGGGACTTTAGCAACTGTCTCTATGAGGAAGGTTCTTCGGCAGGCAGCAGGCTTCCAGTCAAGGGTCCTGTAGAGAAGACCTTCGTTGAACAAACTTCACCATGGATTCGGTGAGTTTACGGAGAAAGTAGTAGAGAAAGGAGAGCTTTTCGAGAATCTTTTCGGGAATCAGAGGAGGCTTCGACTATCATTTTTCTTTTGGGAAGAGCCAGGAAACACATCAGTGAGTATTTTCGAATGTCTTGAGGGCTTTTTAAGGGTTTGTTGAAGTTTTTTGGAAGTTGTGGAAGTTTTTCGGTACTTTCGTGGTGTTGTAGAGGTTTCTGAAGACTCAGGGGAAGTCTGCAGAAGCCTTCCGGTGCGATTCATGTGAAATCCAAGCTAAAACGTTAAGCAAGAAGGTTTTCCAGTGAGTTTTCGACCGTGTGGGAGCAATTTCGACAGAAGACGAATGGCCAAAAGAGGTGGGCCATACTGCTGCAGGAGGTGAACCATCGTGGGGAAAGTGTACGGTTGCCAGAGGTGAACTGTTGTTCTTGGAAATCGTACGGTTATCAGTTGTGCGTGTGTGAGGTGGCATTGAAGGACGTGGTGACGGCTGTCTGTTGGCATGACTAATTTTGAGGTGTCACGTCTAGGATTCGTGGCACGTATGAGAGATTCACTTTCAGCCGGTGCTGGACTTATACAAACTTAACCAGCGCTGGGGTGTTGGCATTCATTCTGCGCAGAGTGCTGAAAGACTCAATAGACGCTAGTTGTTAGCATTCAACAAGTGCTGAGTGCTGAAAGACTCAACTGGCGCTAGTTTTTGATATTCAACCGGCGCTGGGTATTGAGAAGCTCAACTGGTGTTAAGTGTTCGACAAACTCACCTGGCGCTAATCGTTAATACGCAACTAACGCTGAGCATTGAGAAGTTCACCCGACGCTAAGTGTTTTGAGAGGATCAGCCGACGTTAAGTGTTGGATAGACTCAACCGGCGCTGTTCCAGTGCCTTGGCAACTTTTGGGAGTGAACCACTCAGCCCTTTGTAATGGCTGGTTCCTCTTACCAAATCCCTAATGTGAAGAGGCTCCCCAGGGAAGGGGAAATCAGCGTTCATGACTTTATGGGTGAAGTTTTATCAAGAGGTGAACCCATTTGGCTGACCCAGCTGGTGTGTGAACCATAGTGGCCTCGTAGCGTCACTGTCATTACTGATCTTGTATGCTTTTAAGTGAGGGAGGGCAATGGTGGCAACATTTGTATTGAAGAAGGGATGGAACTTCTTCATTGTATGCATCGAAACATAGCTTTAGGGGAGAACTTGCCCACCTTGGGGAAGCGAATGGTCCAGGCGAAGGGATTATTAAGGTGGTCGGCAAAAGGCCTCCGGATTCAGGGAGAGCACCATTACCTGAAGGGATATGCTTCCTAGACTATCAAGGTATTGGCTTCGTATGGAAGGGATCTTGAGAGTGCTTCGCTATTAGTGGCGGTCTAGTGTTCGGGCAGCTACTACAATCGTTGCTCTAATACAGCAAAGGTATTGATGGAGACATGGAGCCATGTAAGTAATACTTGGCTTCTTGGTCATGGCGAAGTGGGAATCTCGTTACTGGATCTTCACTTTATTGGAGGTATCTCGATGCTCGGGGCTATGTATGACGAGTTTTTGCCCTCAAACTCAATCATCTTTGGTGGTGTTCACTTAGGGGTGAAGAGCTGCCGGCCAGTCTTCCCAAGATCTTTGAGGCCTACCAGTCAATTGTTGGCCGATCTAGTAATGGTAGGGTCACCTTTACAGACTAGGTGAAATTCTTTTGTGGAGATTATCTTGAGGGCGATTTAGGTACCCCAAAGGGGAAAGGGAATGCAGATGCAAAGGAGAGGCCTCCTATATATCAGCTCAAGGTTGATGATGACCGTGTCTTCTTAGTCGCCTACCTAGCCTTATTCTTGTGCAAATTCGTGTTTCTTGGCTGAGGGAACGAAATTCACCCAGGGGTACTATATGTGGCATGCGACATGGCCAAAGGGCATGAGTATGCCCTTGCTCATCCAGTCCTGTGTAACATATACCATGGCTTGGGGGCCATCTCCCGTGGAAAGGCCTATAAGGGCAAGGAGGGAGAGAACAACACCATAGGAGGATAAGCTTTTCCTGGGGACTTTAAAACCCCAGTCCATGCACATTACATGTATGGGTGGCTAGGGGCTTATTTCCTTGAGACCTACGTCAAGCATTCATGCTCAGGAAATAAGTTGTGGCCCTTCTTGATGGAGATAGCGAACCAGAGGGCCATCTTCCATACCCCAAGGGAAGCTCGAGGTCTATTTGGAAATGATTCTTTGAACATGACGAGAGACCCTTTTCCTGTCAGGAGCTTCACTGACCGTGCTTTCGTCGATGAGTTGGGGAAAGAGTTTGATGGTGTCCCAACAAAAATTAAGGAACTCATGTTTATGTTGAGCATCAGAGGGGGAGTCTTACCTTATCGATCTCCACACAGTGCGCAGCTAGAGGGATATTTCCCCCACCGCTTCGCCCATCAACCCAGGCTTGACCAAAGCTGCCCCTTCTCGATATTCTTCGAGAAGCACCAGAGCAAGGTGTAATAGGGGAGGGCAGAGGAGCTTGGAACTTTTCGGGAGTGTTGGCTGCCAGAACATATATGAACTGCTTGCTCCATGTGTCTTGAAATGATAGAAACCAGCAAATACGTGGTACCTCACTTCGGTAGGAGAGTTCAAACAACCAAGGCATATGCGAACTGGTGGAGAATCACCAGTAAGGGCTATTGGGAGAAGGATCACCCTTGGAAAGGAGTGAATGGAAATTGGCACCAGGACACCCTGCAAAGAAGGCTGGCAGATGCTCTTGCTCCTGGTGAAATATTCGTCTTCGACTATCCCTCCAACTGGGGGGGTTTAGGGCTTCCACGTGAGATAGCAGTTGACGAGGCCTCATCAGAGTTCCTTGCGATGAAGGCGATGAATGGGAGTGTCTTCGACAATCTTATCTTGATCTTAGAATGGGATGAGGGGCGACAGGTCCCTGGTTATGAGAAGCGCCCACCATAGGACCTGAACGACCTAATCGAGAGCGGTCCCACAGTAAATTGGCTGGAGGGCCTCCTCAAGGGGTTGGATCTGAGGCAGCAGCTCCTACTCCAACAGGAGGAAAGAAACGAAAGCGCCCGACTACTGCAGACACCCGTGTAGTTTCTTCAGGTAGTGGGCGTACTCGGAGGTGGAGGAGCGACAAGCTCCCTGTGGTGTCAGAACCAGGAGGTAGCCTTTCCTCTTCTGATCTTTTAAGAACTCTTCTAGTATCCCCCTTTGTGCTTTCTGAACCATCTTCTGCTTCTGCTAAAAAGCTTTCTTTTTCTTCAGAAGCCGAGGCAGATGACTCTGAGAGCTCTGAGCCAATTGACATTGCTTCTGATTGGAAGGGGACTCCGGATCTTAGGGAGGAGCCCTCCAGTCCAGGGGTAGCTCCTGAGTTAGAGGCGGCTAGGATGGAGATTGAGGAGGATGAAAGCCCTGAAGTAACTACTCCAAAGAGGGGCTCTGATGTCGATGTGGCCTCCATAAATGAGGAGTTTAGTGCCTTGATCAAGGCTGGGGCTGTGGCTCAAGAAGAAGAGCCTAGACCAAGAGGTTGCTGGTCCTGTGGTCCCCAGTCACCAAGATGAAGGGCTTGAGCTCTTTGTGGCCAAAGTTCTGGCTGTTGAAGGTGAGGGCCAAGTGGAGGAAGCCATTGCTAGGGGTGAGTCGGCTGACGAAGGCCAAAGAGAAGGGGCAATTCCTAAGCTTGGTGATGCTAAGGTGACAGTTCAGGAGAGTGAAGAGCAAAGGGAATAGGTTCCTCTCCAGCCTATTGAGATCGAAGTGGAGGTCCTTGTAAAAGAGGGTCAAGACAGCGAGGCTGGCCTCAAAGAGGCTGTGCAGATTGAGACCGGGGCTGCTTATGAGCCTGACGGGAAAGAAGCTCTAGACTTTGCCCTTGTTTCAGAGGAACCAGTGGCTCAGATGGCTATCACTTCAACAAGCCCGGTCCTTGAGGTTGAGGTGTCTTCCCCAGTGGTGGCCTCAACAGCACCATCCAGGCTTGTTTTTTGTGGTGTTTCTAGCATGATTGAAGGCATTATTAGAGCAGGCCTCCAGGGCTTGAGGGAGTTGCCTTTCAATGAGTTGGGAGAAGGTTTGGCCAGGCTTAGGGAGTTTTCTGGGATTAATGCAGTCGAGACGGCGCCAAAGGTGCTTTCTCATTTTGATGCAACTCTAAATGAGTGGGAGAACTGGCCGTTGGGAGTGCTACATTGCGAGGAAGAAACCAGAAGGGTAGCCTCATTGGAAGAGTTAATCTTGTGCAGTGGCGAGAAGATAGATGCTTGTATTGAGAAGAAGGCCCTTATAGCTGGCCGTCAGCAGGACCTCAAGAAGGAGGCGCAAGGAAGCTTTAATAGAATGATTGAAGTTTGGGAGGCAATGCAAATACTGAAGGAAGAATTCACGGGCCTTGAGATGGAGATGGCTCAAAGGAAGGCCATGGAGGCCTCTATGGTCACAGATTTGTCCGAACTGAATGGCACAATTGAGTCGAAAACTATGGTGATGACAGCAGAGACTCAAACAGTGGCAAAGCAGAAGGAACGTGTTCAAGGCACTGAGACTGCTTCTGAAGCATGCAGTGCTATGATCGATAGGATGATTGATCGTTTCTGAGCATGTCATTCTCCCCTCTTTTTTTTTCTTTAGTACCAGTAAAATTTTTGACTGATGAATAAAGCGCTTCTCTCTTTTGATTGACTTTATTGTATGACTTCATTTTCTCTTTACTTTTGTTACGCTTCATGTGATTCTTTTGAATGCCTCTCGACACTTCCATTGTCCTAAGAGACTAACACCCTAGGCCTTATTTTGCCCCATGGCGGGCTGCCACGGCTTAGATAGCTTCGAGATAGGAGGTCATTGCTTTTTCTCTTTTCAATGTTTGATTGGCCAAAGGCTCATAGTTCATTTTCCTCATGATTTGGTCAGCCTGATTGCTATAGATTGTTCAGTCAGGAGGGGCTTCAACTTCCATTAGTGGCACGTTTACTTCAAGCTCATCATAGCTTTCAGTCTTTGGCATGAACTCTTTGAGATTCTTTGAAGCGATAAGCCAGACTTCCCATTGGCTTTGGAGGCTACGGACTTCAGTTCTCAAGTTTCTTAGAGGATCCTGCCCTTGAGGGGAAGGAAGTAGCCCTTGTCCGAACTTCTCTCCTGAGAGGTCAGGGAAAAGTAAAACTTTTGGCTGAACAACGGTCCGAAGCACATCCTCTAAACTTATAGCAACCGGATTTTGAAAGACTTTTCGTAGCGGCTGTCGCGCTGCTTCGGCTTTCAAGAGTACAATGGGGATATGGAGGACTTTCTGATGCTTTGGCGTATAGATAACCCTTAGAGCTGGGAATTCTACCCCCATGGCTTGCTCGATCTCAGGAATGACTTTTGGTTCATTTTCTGGCCAAGGTGGCTCAAAATCGATGGCAGAGGGTAAGGACTCTTTTTCAAACAAAGAAGGAGTTTCTTAAGGGATAATAATTGGGATATTGGAATGAAGAGTAGTTAGGGGTAAAATTTTGCCCTGCCTTTCTTCTTCCTTGAACATGTTGGCTAACATCCTCCCAACATCCTCAACAATTTCATGAGACAAGGACACCGTCTTTCTTGTAGACTCGTGACTTTCTTCTCTTAGCTTCTGAGGCAAAGCCAGATCTATGAAAGACTATTTTGCATCTGTATAGTGAGTTTCAGCCACAGGGAATGGTCTTTTGTCAGCATAGACCGTATCCTGTCTCCCGTCTCAACTATACTTGAAACATTGGTGCAATGTTGATGGAACGACCCCCTGATCATGGAGCCCTGGTCGATCGAGGAGAATATTGTAAGAAGTGTCGGTGTCAATTAAATGAAACTGGGCGCAATGGTTCAACACACCGACCTTAAAACGAAGGCGTATCGTGCTAGCTAGTTTCTCTCCTAATTGGTTAAACCCCTGAATTGTGATGTGGGTTGGGGTACGGTCTTCGAACCTCAACCCTAATCAAGTAAGGATCCTTCTTGGAATGAGGTTGACCGCCGACCCTCCATCTAACATGATTCGGTTGATGGGGCATGCATGTAATTCACCAGCAACAAAGAGAGGGTGATTATGAAACTTTTCCCCTAGCTGCAGACCGTCTTCTGAAAATATGATTGGCATATATCCGTGTAGAATTGTTGGGTCTACCTCGATAAGTTCTACTTCAGTCTCATACACTTCTGGGTCAGAGAGAGCTTGAACCAAAGTCATTCGGTACTCCTTTGAAAGCATGAGGGTGTCGTAGACACTGAGAAGGGCTAGAAGCTTCCGTAGATGCCCTATCACATCATATTTTCAGGCTTCACCGTTTAAAGGGGTAGAAGGGATTCAGATGAAGAGGGTCATCAAAATTGATTATTTTGACTGCCTTGATCACCTCTCTAGTCAAAATTTGTAGACCTCTATCATGTTTAGCCTTGGGGTTTTGACGGACCTCTGGTAAAAACTGTGATCTAGGTCACGGTTTGTCAACTCTTCTTGCACAGGAGAGAGCTGTCTCCATCAGGTGTGGTAAAAGATGAGGGCTAGGAACTAGAGTCATCTTGGGCTGGGGAGGATGAAGAACTCGATCTTCTGTGGGGTCCATGCTTCGAGCTCTCTTATGAGCTCCAGAAACATGACCAAAGTGTTGGGGATGGTTTAGGATGGTACTCTTGGGGAAAACCTTCGAGTATCAAGGATGAAGGTGCTTGCTCGATGAAGAAGGAGGGAGTCGAGGAGGTCTAAGTTGAGGACGAGGGAAGGCCTGAGATGGAGATGCATGTGCACCCCTTGAAGAAGGCTCTTGAGGGACCTGGGTGTCCACCCGGGCTCGAGCAGGTGAGCTGGCCTTAAGAGGCCGAGAACTACGAACAGGTGCCTGTAAGAGAACAGGTGCAAGCCTGTCCCTTACAGGGTGTGCTTGCGTGTGCATAGGAGGAGGACAAGGAGGTCGTCTCCTGTGTACTCGAGTTGGTTCAATAATGGCATTGCCCTGAGTAGTGAGATGCACATGAGTGGCATGTGGAGGATCTGGCCATGGAAGGTTTGATCCTTGACACAGACTCGAGCTAACGAAGGGTTGGCCCGAAGTGTGACTTGAGTGGGTGACCCACGAGTCTTGTGGTGTGTGTAAGGGGTGGAGACTGTGGGGTTTCGACCTCTCACTGTTGAGCCTCTAGGGATAGAGACCCCTGGTGTAGGAATGTGGGGGGTAGCCTTATGGCTACCCACTGAAGCATTGGGAACTCGCTTGCCTTTTGCAAAAAGGGACTGAGCAGCCTTCCTGCATACCTCAGAAACATGGCTGGTAAGTGACTTGCTGATGGCTGGATGCTGCTGTGTGGGGCAACATAAGTGCCGTCCATGCAAGGTGCCTTGGTGGAACTTCCACCAGAGTGAAGAGATGGGGAGTAAGGGACCTTCAAGTCCCTCGTCACACTGGTTCAGGTTAAGGCCTAGGAGCTAAACAAGGGGTCTTTGTTGAAGAGGATGGTCGGGAACAAAGTCAAAGGACCTTGTTCCCTAGGGACACTCTCGAATAAGGGGATAAGAAAATCCCCAATCCGGATGAATGGGTTATAAACCCAACAACCATAAGTGAATGTGAAAAGATGATGAAAGAAGATAAAGAAGAAACTAGCCAAACAAGAACGATCCGACAAAGGGGTAGAAATTCCCCAGTGGAGTGGCCATGCTGGTTAGGTGCCTCAAACTCGCCCTCCAGATCCCTGGGGGATTGGGTGGCACGTGTATTGGGTTTCGGGGAAGACCCAGGATGTTTGTGAGATCGCTCTCTCGGGAACCTCGTTCAAAAATAAGGGCAGGTATTACCAACCGGTGAGAGACGAATTTAAAAGGTGCGTTCGGGACTTACTCGGGCTGACTCACATGGGCACCCTCTTAGATCACGAAGGAAGACCCCCAATAATAAAATTGGTTTGGAATCGCCTCCCTTGGCTTGTATTCTTCTTATTTTTTGCTTTTCTGCAATCACAAATATATATGGCAAAGGTTACGTGACAGATGGGTCAGACCTCACCCTTTTCCTCTCTAATGAGCGTACACAAGCATGCGTATTCAAGAAGAAGAAAGAAAGATGGGGGGAGAGAAGAATTCAACCAAGCGAGATGATCAGAGCAATGACTAAGCTAATGGATATTTGGCCTAATGTGGTAGCAAAACGTGCTCAGTAACTAAGACCGGCTCACGGGATCACTACTAGAATTTATTACCGATATCGACTAGCTAGGCACGATGATCGGTTTGTCGTGGTAGTAAAGCGGGCCAAGTGCTCCTGGCACAACAACATTATGGTTAGACGACAGAACTACCATGAGAGGCTAACCTCCATCCCTTTTAGTTGAACAAAAGAGTAACAAAGTAGGGGTTAAAAAGAAGGGAACCATCATAAGGAGAGAGAAGGAAGAAAGGAGAGAGAAGAAGGGAGAGAAGATGCAATCAGTGCTAAACAATGCCGACTGTATCAGAAGATAAGAAAGAGAGGCAAAGAACCAACTGATGTTAGGCCTCGCCAACTGATAGAAGAAGAGAGAGAAAGCCAACTAGTGATAGGTCTCGCCAGTTGACAAAAGAAGAGAGAGAAGGCCAATCGACGCTAGGTCTCACCAGTTGATAGAATTGCCCCTGCCTAACAATGAGTGGAATTTCAGAACAGTCCCTGCTGCTGCCCAAGAACTTGTGTGATCTTCCATGGCGAAACCGAAGTTGTTCTGATGCCCATTTGATTGAAAGAATATTTTTTTCTTATAGGGCTCGGCATGGCGATCATTTTTATACCAACTTCGAGTAATGAATCTTGTTTTTGAGCCATGATCATGAGACTTGAATCTTGGATGAATATTGAAAACTTCGAATCGATTGTGCACTTGTTCCTTGATGTTTCCTTGTGACTTCTTCATTGAATCACACTGAGCATGCCATCACGATTAATGTTGTCTGGATGAAGATTTTTTCATCTAGAGTTTTTCTTCTGGAATCCTGGAATCTAGTTGCTGAAATTTACAGTAGTTTTGATGCCTACGTGTGTGTGAAATCTTACCATTCATTGTACGCGAGGTTCAGGCCAGAGATAGCCCCGGACCTCATGCACATAATGCAATTAGTTTCATGCCGATCAGGTATGCGAGCGTCATGATCTGGCTGCTTGAACGAGGCGTGCTGCTGCTGAATTTAGTTTTTCTCTTTGCTCGGGCGTCGTTACGGGGCATACCACATATAGAATTGTTGATCTTGATGAGACGAACATGCCACCAAATTTGGGAGTGATCCGACTTGGCACAAATAAGATATAGGTGCCAAAAGTGACTTCCCATGACTGTAAAAACAAACACTTTAATGGTTTTTTGATGTAGTGAGGCCACACGAGAATAATGTGCTGCCTACCCGTTTTCAGTATTTCACCAATAACTTTGTCTTGGAGTGCTCAATTAAGCCGAAACTTGACCCATAGGGGTTTTCAACCGTATCAGATCTATTGACGCAGGTCTTACAGCTGTTTAACGCATCAAAAGTATGACTCTAGTTACAGGGTCCATTTTAGGGTGCTAGAGATCGATTTCGCTGAAATTGTTTCTTTGTGTTCATTGCCTTAGACATGTCTAATAGTGATGAAACATGACAGGCGGTCTTTTGAAATGCTGATAAAGATCTTGACCAATTTTGTGGCCAATATGAGACTATCAAGAATTTCCACTGTTTTGTAGGCTTTATTGACCTATTTCCTACTTATTCCTAATCTAGGATCAAGGTGTTGAAAAATACATTCAAAGAGATTGCCCCACCAATGTTGTGCTTCAAGAGAAACGAGAAGGACAATCATTCGAAAAATTTCCTTCGACTTTTACTTTTTTTCTTTCTAGTCACAGGACCACTTGAACATCAAGGAGATTCACGTAATGGTGTAAGTGGGCTGCTCAGAAGTAAGGATGCATTGTTCACAGGTCCATCCATGGAGAATTTAGGGGAAGAAGATAATTTTTTGAGGGATTTTGTCGAAGTCCTCACCCTCGTGCAGACTGTTAGTGATTCTGAAGCTAAGGACTTTGTATGGACCTCGTCAGTCAGAATCAGGCCTGTCTAGCAATTGAATGCCATGTTGAAGGGCATTGTTCCCATTTGGTCTGGGTTTGTTTGTTTGGTTTTGGTCGACATGATTTGCTACTACACCAGATTTTCTTTTGATGATCAAAGTACCATTGTAGGCCTCGTCTACAGAGTCCAGTCGGGGGTAAGTTCTATTAGTCGATCCCGAAGGTCTGGTCGTGCCGGCTAGATGAGCTGACGTCTCTGGTATTTCCCCATGGCTTTGTCACTTTCTTGGCTTTGTAATGTTTATTTCTAGAGTGTATTTGTGACATCTTGGGAATAATGTTCTTCCTCATGAGACTTGTCTTGTCATCTTGGCGAGTCTTCTGTCTTTCTAGTCCTTTTGCAAATGGACTCAATCTGTCAAAATTTGTTCCTTGAAGCTCCTATTTTTGGATTCCTAGCATAGTGTTACCAGGGATTTTCTTCTTTTGAGTGAGGGCTGAAGCCACCTATTGAGGCGAATGCTGCATCAGCCTGTTTATTGGTCCAAACATCATTTGCAGATTTTCACTTGAACTTAGGAAGCGACGCTGTAGAGATGGTTTTCACAAACTTTTTTTTATTTTAGGGCTCTTTTACCCATAAATTTTAGGCTATGTCCACCCTTTTCATCCATTTTTACTCACGATGCCCTTTCGGGTTTTCACCGTGCTCGTTTTTATTCACAGAACTCTTTTACTCATGGTTTCGTGACCATGCCCGCCCGTCATTTTTACTCATAGAGTTCCCTTGTTAAGGTATATACTATGCCCGTTACTTCATGATTTTATTTTGTGAGGGCTTGTTTTAAGGTCATGCCTTCAGGATCTGTGTGAAACAGTTTAACGTTATACGGTCAGGATGTGCACTACGGTTTAAGGTCATACAGCTGGACTATGATGGTAATGAATGGCAGTCCTTGGAGGCCATAAAGTGAGTAATGGTGGTGGTTTGACTCACTTGGGAAATTGGCATTAGGCTACCTATGAAAGATGGACAGTGGGTTTGACCCACTGTCCCTCATCCCCAGTGGAGTTGCACCCAGGCTGTTGCACCCAAGACGTGACCTATCATCCCCAATGGAGTCAGGAGCAGGCCACTATCCGTCATCCCCCAATAGGAGTCACACCCATATTGCAGCCCACTATCCCCCGCGGAGTTAGGGTCATTCCTACTACTTCAATTCCTGGAGGGTCTATTTTGCACCTAGCTATCTTATCCCCAGGAAGTCGGGTTACCTATTCTCCATAGAGTCTCATCTTTCACCCCAGAGAGTATGCTTACCACCCCTAAGCCCTAATGAAGTCCGCTTTTGTTAGCCGTCCTTCATCAGGGTACCATTTCCATCTGAGCCCTCAGTTTGTGAATGGTATTAACCATTTTATCCTCAGGGAGCTGGATTACTACCCACATACCTATTCCCCATGGAGCTTCACTTACATGGTGGCCCAATCACGGTCCGTGCTGCACGACCTTAAACTACACAACTTTGATCCAAACTATATGACCTTAAACTATAGCAGAGGTCTAGTTCCATGACCTTAAACTGCACAGTCCATGCTGCATAACCCTAAACTGCACAACCTTGGTCTAGCGCCTGACCTTAAACTGCACGGTATGTGCTGTATGACCCTAAACTGCACAGCCTTGGTCAAGTTGCACGGCCCCAAAACTTCATGGTCCAAACTATATGACCTTAAACTGTAGCGGAAGTCTAGTTGCACAACCTTACACTGCACGGTCCTAGTTGTATGACTTTAATCTGCATAACCATGGTCCAGTTGGTGGCCTTAAACCATAGTGCACGTTCTGGCCATATGATAATAAACTTCTTTTCACAGGTCCCAGAGGTATAACCTTTTAAAAACTTGCCCCCACATACACGCACATGTCTTTACATGCACTTTTACGTATGCCGTCCCTAACCTACCTGTTAGTGTGTGCGTGCCACCTTCATTACCTCCTCAGTGTGTCCATTCACCACATCACTATACCTCATTTCCCAGTGAGTCTCAATCGTGCAGCACGGACCGTGATTGGGCCGCCATGTAAGTGAAGCTCCATGGGGAATAGGTATGTGGGTAGTAATCCAGCTCCCTGAGGATAAAATGGTTAATACCATTCACAAACTGAGGGCTCAGATGGAAATGGTACCCTGATGAAGGACGGCTAACAAAAGCGGACTTCATTAGGGCTTAGGGGTGGTAAGCATACTCTCTGGGGTGAAAGATGAGACTCTATGGAGAATAGGTAACCCGACTTCCTGGGGATAAGATAGCTAGGTGCAAAATAGACCCTCCAGGAATTGAAGTAGTAGGAATGACCCTAACTCCGCGGGGGATAGTGGGCTGCAATATGGGTGTGACTCCTATTGGGGGATGACGGACAGTGGCCTGCTCCTGACTCCATTGGGGATGATAGGTCACGTCTTGGGTGCAACAGCCTGGGTGCAACTCCACTGGGGATGAGGAACAGTGGCCTGCTCTTAACTCCATTGGGGATGATGGGTCATGACTTGGGTGCAAATCCACTAGGAATAGTGGTAGGATGAACAAGGCTTTAGTCTGGAGTACGTGACAATAGGTTGTTTGAAATACAGCTGGTGTCAGGTGTAGCGCTAATGGTTTCTTGTGAGTGTTCAAACAGCGCTGAGTTCTCAAAAACACAACCAGCACTGGGTTGTTAAAAACTCAGTTGGAGCTATGAATGACCCGTGACATTATTTGAAAACAATTGGTGCTAAGTTAACCGACGCTAGGGTCGTTTCAAAACTCACTCGGTGCCAAGTCAACCGACGCTAGGGTTGTTTGAAATTGGCCCGACGTCAAGTCAACGAGCACTAAGGTTGTTTGAAATTCACCCGATGCCAGGCATGGATCGATGAGAGTTACCTCGGGCCTCACATCAAAGCCCAACCTGGCTCATCGTCGCTTGGCTTCCCTTGGACGTGACTGGAATTCCCAATTTGTTAGGGGCATTTGAGGGTTGTGTGGTCTATATAAGGGGGTAAAATCCCATTTTCCCTCACTCTTCACCAAGGGTAAAAAATCTTAAGCGAAAATTTTCTTAACAGTGAGGAGAGGGTGTTCAGTTCAAGTTCCAGCAAGCAGCGGGACTCTAGTAAAGGTTTTGCAGGGAAGGCCTTCGACGAGCAGGCTTCGCTCAGAATTTCATGAAGTTACAGAGATAGATTTTTAGAACAATGGACTTTTCGGTGGAGGGAAGAGCTCCGGCCTTGGTATCTTTGAGGGTAGAAGAGGTGGGAAGTTGGACTTTGAGCATTTTCGCACGTCTTGAGAGTTTTTCAAGGAGTTTTGAGGGGTTGCTCGAGGGTTGTGGTAAATTTTTCATGTTGTTAGTGATGTTTGCAAAGGTTCCCGAGAACTTATGGGAAGTTTGCAGAAGTTGTTGGTGAGGTTTTGGTGACGTCCAGGTAAAAAAAGCAGGCAAGAAAGTTTTTCAATGGGTTTTAGACCGTTAGAAGTAGTTTCGGTGGGAGATGAACGGTCACTGAAGGTGAACTTTCGTGGGAAGCATAAGGTTGTAGGAGGTGAACCGTCGTGGGAGGTGAACCATCGCAAGGAAGGTGTACGGTTGTAGGAGGCTAACCATCGCGGGAGGTGAACCGTCGCAGGGAAGGTGTATCATTGCAGGAGATGAACGTTGTGGGAGGTAAACCGTTGCAGGGAAGGTGTACGGTTACCTATGGAAATCGTAGGACCATTAAGGAGGTAAGAGACATAGTGACGGTTGGCACTCTCTCATGTGTCAGGTGGCGCCAAAGGACATTGACATGGTTGTCAGGCGACACAGCTGAGTTCAAGGTGTCACGACTAGGATTCGTGGCACGTGTGAGAGATTCGATCCAGCCAGCACTGGCCTTTGAAAAGCTTAACTGGCACTGGTTATTAGCAATCTCAACCAGCGGTGAGTGTTGACAGACTCAATTAGCGCTAATCGTTGGCATACAACCGGCGCTGAGCGTTTGACAAGATCAACCGGCATTGAGTGTTAACGCACTCAACCGACGCTAGGTATTAGGAAACCTAACTGGTGCTAATTATTGGCAAACTCAGCCGGCATTGATCCAATGTTTTAGCAACATTTGGGAGTAAACCACTAAGCCATTTAAAATGGTTGGTTCTTCTTACCAAGTCCCTGATGTGAAGAGGCTTCCAAGGGAGGAGAAGTCGGCGCCTGTAATTTTACAGGTGAGGTTTTATCAAGGGGTGGGCCCATTTGGCTGACCCTGCCAGTATGCGAACTCGAGTGGCCCCTCAGTGTCGCTTTCATTACTGCCTCTGTATGTTTTGAAGTATGCGAGGGCAATGACAACAACATCAGTACTGAAGAAGGGATGACACTCCTTCATTGCATGCATAGGAACATAGCTTCTGCGGAGAACTTGCCTACCTTAGGGAAGCGAATGGTACAGGCAAAGGGACTACTGACGTGGTCAACAAAAGGCCTTCAGATTCAGGGGGAGCACCAATACTTGAAGGGATACACTTCCTGAACTGCCAAGGTATTGGCGTCATACAAAAAAGCACTCTTGAACATGCTTCACTATTGGCAGCAGTCCGGTGTTTGAGTAGCTACTATGACTGTTTCTCCAATACAGTAAAGGTATTGCTAGAGACATGGAGCCATGTTAATAATACCTGGCTTCTTGAGCATGAAGAAGTGGGAATCTCTTTATTAGATCTTCATTTTATTGGAGGTCATTGGGGCTATGTATGACAATTTCGTGCCGCGAACTCGGTCATCTTTGGTGGTGCTAACTTGGGAGATGAAGAGCCACCTGCTAGTCTTCAAAAGATTTTCGAGGCCTACTAGTAGATTGTCGGCAAGTCCAGCAATGGCAAGGTTACCTTCACGGAGTGGGTGAAATTCTTTTATGGGGATTATCTTGAAGGTGGTCAAGGCAACCCGAAAGGGAAAGGGAAGGCAGTTGCAAAGGAGATGCCTCCCATTTATCAACTCGAGACCGATGATGACAGTGTCTTCTTGGCCTCATATTTGGCCTTATTTTTTTTGCAAATTCTTGCTTCATGGCTGGGGGGGCGACATTCCTCCAGGCATATTGTATGTGGCCTGTGACATAGCCAGAGGGCGTGAGAATGCCCTTGCTTAGCCTGTCTTATGCAACGTGTGCCATGGCTTGGGGGCTATCTCCCGTGGAAAGGCCTTCAAGGGAAAGGAGGGAGGGAATTTCATTATAGGAGGAGAGGCTTTTCCCGAGGATTTTAAAACTCCATTCCTTGTGCATTACGTATACGGGTAGCTAGGGGCTTACTTCTCTGACACCTACATCAAGCATCAGTGCTCGGGAGATAAACTGCGGCCCTTCTTGATGAGGATTGCCAACCAGAGGGCTATCTTCCATAACACAAGGGAGGCTCGGATTCTATTTGGGAATGATTCTTGGAACATGAGGCGGGTCCCCTTTTCGATCGGGAACTTCACCAATTGTGCTTTCATTGATGAGTTGGGGAAGGAGCTAAACAGTGCTCCAACAACCATTAAGGAACTCATGTTCATTCTGAGCATCAGAGGGGGAGTCGTACCCTATCGGACTCCGCACAGTGCCAGGTTAGAGAGGTATTTCCCTCACCGATTCGCCCGTCAGCACGGGCTTGATCAAGGCTGCCCCTTATCAGTGTTTTTTGAAAAGCACCAGAGTAAGGTGAATAAAGGGAAGAAGGAAGAGTTTGGAACTTTTTGTGAGTGCTGACTGTTCGAGCATATACAGACCGCTTGGTCCATGTGTCTAGAGATGACAAAAACTAGCAAATATGTGTTCCTTCACTTCGGCAGGAGGGTCCGCACGACCAAGGCATATGTGAACTGGTGGAGAATCACCAACAAGGGATATTGGGATAAAGATCACCCTTGGAAAGGGGTGAATGGTAACTGGTACCAGGATATCAGGCAAAGGAGACTAGTAGATGTTTCTGCTCCTGGTGCAGTATTTATCCTGGATTATCCCTCTAACTGGCGGGCCTTAGGGCTTCTGCAAGAGATAGCAGCTGATGATGCCTCATTAGAATTTATTGCAATGAAGACAAGGACTGGGAGTGTCTTCGACAATCTGAGTTCCATCTTCTACTGGGATGAGGGGCGACAAGTCCCTCGTTATGAGAAGCGTCCCCACAGGACTTGAACTCCCTCATCGTGAGTGGTCCCCATAGTAAATTGGCTGGAGGGCCTTCTCAGGGAGGTGGATCTGAAACGACTAGTCCCACTTCGACTGGGGGGAAGAAAAGAAAGTGCTCGACTGCTGTCGATACCCGTGCACCGCTTCAGTTAGTGGGTATATTTGGAGGCACAAGAGTGTCAAGCTTCCTATGGTGTCAGAATCAGAAGGTAGCTCTTCCTCTTCTGTTCGTTTAAGAACTATTCCGGCATCAACTTCGACGCTCTCTGGACCATCTTCCGCTTCTTCTGAATTGGTTTCTTTTTCTTCAGAAACTGAGGTGGATGACTCCAGCTGTTCTGGCCCCATTGTCATTGCTTCTGATCGGGAGATGACTCCGGATCTTGCGGAGATGCCCTTAATTCCAGAGGATAGTTCTTGAATCAAGGGTGGCTCGGATAGAGACTGATGAGGATGAAATCCCTAAACCAACTGCTCCAGATAGGGGCTCTGATGTTGATGTGGTCTCCATGCGTCAGGAGCTTAGTGCCCCGACTGAGGTAGGGGCTATGACTCAAGGAGAACAGCCTGAAGTTGATGACGTGCTTGAGCACTAAGAGGTTGCTGCCCCCGTGGACATAGGTCGTGAAGATGAGGGAGTTGAACTCTTCGTGACCGAGGTTCTTGCTGTTGAAGGTGGAAGCCAAATGGAAGAAACCCTGGCTAGAGATGAATTGGCCGGTGAAGGTTAAAGAGAAGAGGCAGATCCTGAACTTAGTAATGCTGAGGCGATAGTTCAGGAGGATGAAGAGCAAGTAGAGGTCCCCATAAGGGAGGGTCAAGATAGCAAGACTGGCATTGAGGAACCTAGCCAGGTTGAGGCTGGGGCTTCCTATGGGACAAAGAGCTATTGACTTTGACCTAATTTTAGAGGAGTCAGTTGCTCACATGACTATCACTTCAACCAACCCGGTCCTTGAGGTCGAGGTTTCCTCAGCAGTAGTGGTCTCAACACCACCATCTAGGCTTGTTTTTAGTGGTGTTTCTAGCATGATTGCAAGCATGCTTAGAGCGGGCCTTCAGGGCTTGAGGGAGCTACCTTTCAATGAGTTGGGTGAAGCTTTAGCAAAGCTGAGGGAGTTCCTTGCGACTACTGCGGTTGGGAGTGCACCAGAGGTGCCTTCCCTTTTTGATGCAACTCTAAACGAGTTGAAGAGTTGGCGGCTGGGAGTGCTACATCATGAGGAAGAAACTAGGAGGGTAGCCTCTTTGGAGGAGTTAATCTTGCGCAATCGCGAGAAGATAAATGCTTGCATTGAGAAGAAGGCCATGATAACTAGCCGTCAGCAGGTTCTCAAGAGGGAGGTGCAAGGAAGCTTCAAGAAAATGATTGAAAACCGAGAGGAGATGCGAATATTAAAGCAGGAATTCGTGAGCCTTGAGACAAATATGGTTCGGAGGAGGGCCATGGAGGCTTCATTGGTCGAAGATTTGTCCAAACTCAATTGCACAATTGAGTCGGAAACCATGGCAATGGCAGAGGAGACTCGAACTGTGGAAAAACTGAAGAAGCATGTCCAGGGCATCGAGACTTCTCCTATAGCGTGCAGCGTAGAGATCAATAAGATGATTGAACATTTCTGAACATGTAATTTCCCTTTGCCAGTACTTGTAAAAGATTTAACTGATGAATAAATTGCCTCTCTCTTTTGATTGACTTTGCTGCATGATTTGCACCTCATGTGATTTCCATCTTCTTTTTTTTCAATGCCTCTTGACACTTTTATTGCCGTAAGAGGCTAATACCCTAGGCCTTGTTCAGCCCAATGATGGGCTCCCACGGCTTGGATAGTTTCGAAATGAGGAGTCATTGCTTTTTCTTCCCTGAATGTCTGATTGACCAAGGGCTCATAGTTCATTTTCCTCATGATTTGGTGAGCCTGGTTGCTATAGATAGTCCAGTCAGGAGGGGCCTTAGCTATTAGTGGCGCATTTACCTCAAGCTCATCATAGCTTTTAGTCTCGGGCACAAACTCCTTGAGATGTTTTGAAGTGATACGCACGACCTCTAATTGACTCTGGAGACTGCAAACTTTAGTTCTTAAGTTTGCTAGGAGATCCTAATCTTGAGTAGGAGAAAGTTGCTCTTTATTGAACTGCTCTCCTCTTGAGAGCTCAGGGAAAAGTAGAACTTTCAGCTGGTCACCAGTCTGAGGGGCATCCTCTATACTTATAGCAACCGGATTTTGAAAAATATTTCGCGGTGGTTGGTGTGCTGCTTCAGCTTTCAAGAGCGCAATGGGGATATGCAAGACTTTCTACTTGTCCGGCGTATAGGTAATCTTGGGAGACAAGATTTCTATCCCCATGGATTCCTCAATCTCAGGAATGACCTCTGCTTCATCTTCCAGCCAAGGTGGCTCAGAACCTGAGGCAGAGGGTGAAGACTCCTTCTCGAGCGAAGAAGGAGTTTCTTGAGGGATGATGGTTGATATGTTCGAATGAAGAGTGGTTAGGGGTAAAATTCTGCCCTACCTTTCTTCCTCTTTGAACATGTTCACCAACGTCCTCCCAACATTCTCAACATCTTCATGAGACAAGGATGCAGTCTTGCTTGTAGACTTGTGACCTCTATCGTTTGGCTTCTGGGGCGAGGCCAAATCTGTGAAGTAATATTTAGCATCGGCATAGTGAGTTTCGGCCACAGGGAACAATATTTTGTCAGCATAGATCATATGCAGTCTCCTGTCTCGGCTATACTTGAAACATTGCTGTAATGTCGATGGAACCACCCCCTGGTCATGGAGCCATGGCCGATCGAAGAGGATATTGTAAGAAGCGTCGATGTCGATTACAGGAAACTGGGTATAATAGTTCATCTCACTGATCTTAAAATGAAGGCATACCATGCCAACTAGCTTCTCTCCTGATTGGTTGAATCCTTGAACTGTGATGTGGGTCGGGGTAATCTCCAGACCCCAATCCTAATTGAGTAAGGATCCTCCTTGGAATGAGGTTGACTGTCGAACCTCCATCTAACATAATTCGGTTGATGGGGCATTCATGTAATTTGCCAGTAGCGAAGAGAGGGCGATTATGAAACTTTTCCCCTAGCTGCAGATCGTCCTCTGAAAAGGTGATTGGCATACATCGTTGTAGAATCGTCGGGTCTACCTCAATGGCTACTTTGGTTTCGTACACTTATGGGTTAGAGAGAGCTTGAACCAAAGTCATCCGATAATCCTTTTAGAGCATGAGGGCATCGTAGACACTGAGAAGATCTGAAAGTTTCCGTAGATGCCCTATCACATCATATTTCACCTTTTCTTGATCAAGGCCTTCTGCTCCTGGTCCTACGACTGATTTGGGTGGTATGTTGGGTTGAGGAGCAGGTTTGGGTAGAAAAGGTTTATTTTGGCCAGCAGGCTGACTTGATTGCACAGCGGGCTTGGTTTGAGTGGTGGAAGTTTGAGGTTTTCAAAGAGACTGAGTGTATGGGATCAAAGGGGTCTCAGGGAATTGGAGAATAGGTGGATTGTTTGAAGTACTGGGATTAGGACGGAGCCCAAGGAGCTGTAAGATAGTCATACTAGTCTTTGGATTAGGGGGCAGTGGCAAACTGGGGAACTTTGAGGTGCCCGACTTCAACGGTGGAGGCTGCAGGCTCTTCCCTGATCTGAGATTTATCTTCCCCGTGGTGAGTATTGCTCCTGAAATGTGCATCATGTGGTAGATCCTTGAGAATAAGAGCCTATTTGATTGTCTCTGTCTTCGTTTGAAGTCAGGCTCAGGGGGCCACTGGGGTTCCTTTAGCTTTGGCTTCTTGTGCTTGTTTGAAGAAGGTGGCTCTACCTTGGCTTTAGCTGCCAGGGCATCGACAACTGTTAGGAATCCTGCTTCCTGTGCCAGGATCTTTCTCAATCATTTCCGCTGCGTTCTGCTTATATTGATTCCTTCAAATTCTCGATCGAGAGCATCGAAGTCTGGGCATATTAAGGTTGTACCTACAGAGGACGTAGAAGCGGGAGAATGAGAAGCAGGAGAAGAAGGAGGAGAAGGGCCTAGAAGGTGGGGGACTTTTAAGGTCGTTCCCCTCATCAGACCAATTTGGGCAACTTTTTACGTCGTCACCAGGGTTCGACAGGTGCAAGGGGTCTTTTAGGTCTTTCCCTTACTTAGACCGTTAGGGAGTGCTTTTAACGTCGTCACCCTCATTGGACATATTTGAGTGGGAGATGGCACATGAATGTCTTCTTTACAGGATGAAGAAGGAAGAAGGATCGTGTCAGGGATGAAGTCCAGTAAAGTTGGCAATAGAGGAAGGGCCCTTAGAAATTCCTGCTCAACTGTGGGTTGAGTGGTCTTGTTTCTTCGACGAGCAGCCCTTGGTGCCCGTCTCTTTCTAGTTTTCTGAGGTGATATGTGATTCGTCTCGCTGGGCTCGCGAACAGCCCTAGCTTAGCGAACTGCTTCTCGCCTTAAAGACTTGAGTCTGCTTTGGCCATGGTAGACTATCCATGGCTGGGGAATCGAGGGTTCCGTAGAATCTGAGTTATTGATAGGGTTGGGAGATCTTCTTGCCCCGATGGAGAAGTAACTTGGGGATCACTTACAGGGAGATTGTAAAACTCCTAACACTCCCACATTTTCTTTGTGAATATGTCAAGGAAACTTGTGCATTCTGACAGGTAATGGCCTTTTATCTGATGGTACGAGCACTAATGATCTTCAGTCCCCTTAGCAAGACGACGGGGTTGCCTTGCTTGGTTCAGTGTGACTATGCCTTCCTAAAGTATTATAATGAAGAAGGCATAAAGGATACCGGGCATTTTGTCTTCCGCTTGGATAGTTGCGACATGAGAGGTCTCGGCTGCCCCGAAGACCTTCTCTAAGTCTTCAAGATTTATCTGACCCTTTTGAATCAGGGCCTCGATAATATCCTTCAATGTGTAGCAGTCATCTGTAGGATGATTGATCCTACGATGGTAGGCACAATAATTTTCCCCAATGTCAAGGCCAGATTGCTTAAGGAATTTGGTTCATGGAAGCTGGATCATATGTAGTTCCAATAATAATCGGAACAACATAGGGACCCATTCCTTCTCGAAGGGGTAGACCTTGTTCCTATGCTTGGTGAAATAATCACCTCGATCAAGGTTGATTGGTGGGGCTACCCGATTGTACGACTGTTGTTACTTGCCAGCCTGGGGTGTTACCTTTGTTGTGCTTACCCCTTTAGAGAGGTCCAAAGTTTGGGAGGGAGACTTCTTTGAATCAGTGACCATGACGGCATTGATTACCCCTTTTTGTTGGCTTCCCCGTGCATTATTCTGAGAGTTACCATTGCCCCGATTGTTTGCTGAACCTATAGATGGTTGTCATGCCCCACCATGGTGGTGTGATAAACTTTCTATGCTGATTGATTTAGAGATCAACTTTGACATGGAGGTTGGATTAGAGGCCTCAACATGTAGAGCGATCTCGGGTCGCATGATCTGCACGCAAGTTTGGACTACTTCCTTCTCATGCAAAGGATTAGGATGGCGGGAATCCAAGTTTCTTCATCTTGATATGAACTGATCCACGGGCTCATCGGGTCTTGAGTCAAGGTGAGAAGTTCGATGGTTTCAACCTCTCTCTTGACCTCATATAAGCGTAGATAGAACAATTTCTCCATCTCCTCCCATGTATGGACTTAGTTTGGAGGAAGTCGAGCATACGATTGAAATGCTAGGCCATCAAGGGTCTCAACGAATTGTCAGAGAAGAAGTCTCCTGTTAGCCGTTGTTTCTCGCCATGTTGCCTGGAAGTTGGCAATATGCTTGTTTGGGGTTGTGGTTCAGTCGAATAAAGGAAACTTCCCTTTCTTATAATCTGAGGGAAATGGAACCTGATCAATATACGAGGGGTATGGCCTTTAATAAGTCGTCACGCCCTGTATCCTCGATATTTTTCTATTCTTTAGGCTATGGGTGACCATAGCATCAATGTCTATCTGAGAAACGGGATGAGGGACAGAATTGTCCTGTGAGGTAGAGGGAGGGGGCTGCCGTGGAGATGCACCATCAGAGTGATGGGAATTGACCTTATGGTTAGCTAACTGGCATGCGACGTCGATACGATCGATATTTTCCATCATCGTGCCTACCATATCCTCAAACTTGTTCATGCACTCTTCCTGCGCATCACCGGGCTCGCTCACAACCATTATGTTGACCGTTTCTCTATGGAGGTCGACGTTAGTGGCAACTGAGGGATGGCGAACTTTACGGGTCGTACTTGGTAGGTCAGCAGTTAGTAGGGGGCCAGCATACCCTGACTAAACTTGACTCTTGTATGCTGATTGCGTTTGGACCCGTTCTCTTGGAACTGTGGCTGCTGAGTGGTTGGGTCTTCTTCTACAACAGTAACAACAACATAAGGCTCATGGAGCTTTACTTCAGGCTTTATCATCTGAAGGGGGTAGAAGGGATTCAGGTGAAGAGGGTCGTCAGAATTGGTTGTTTTGATTGCCTTGGTCACCTCCCTAGTCAAAATTTGCAGACCTATGTCATGTTTAGCTTTGGGGTTCTGATGGACCTCGCGTCAAAACTGCGATCTAGGAGTCATCTTGGACCAGGGACGATGAAGGACTCGATCTTCCATCAGGTCAATGCCTTGAGCTCTCTTGTGGGCTCCGGAGACATGACCAAAGTGATGGGGCTGGTTCAGGATGGTAGTCTTAGGGAAAACCTTCGAGTACCGAGGCTGAAGGTGCTTGATAGATGAAGGCAAAGTGGACCGGGGCAAGATTGACTCATAAGGAGGTCTGAGTCGAGGGCGAGAGGGCGTCTGTGATGGTGATGCATGTGCACCCATTGAAGAAAGATTACGGGAGACCTGGGGGTCAGCCCGGGATCGTGCAAGTGATTTAGCTTTAGGAGGCCGAATACTACGAGCAGGTGTCTGTAAGAGAACATGTGTAGTCCTACCCCTTACAGGGTGTGCTTGTGTATGTAGAATAGGAAGACGAGGAGGTCGTTTTTTGTGTACTCGGGTTGGCATGAAGATGGTGTTACCTCGAGCAGTCAGATGCATGTGATTAACGTGTGTAAGACTTGACCTTAAAATGTTCGATCTTAGACACGGACTCGAGGTTGCCTCGAGGTGTGACTTGAGTGGGCCCACGAGCCTTGCGATGTGTGTGAGGGGTGGAGACCATGGGGTTTTCGTATCGACATGTTGAGCCTCTAGGGATAAAGACCAATGGTGCTGAAATATGGGGTTAGCCTTTTGGCGACCCACAGAAGCAATGACAACTTGTTTGCCTCTTGCAGTACTGGGCAGCCTTTTGACGTACCTTAGGAACTCGACCTGCAAGTGACTTACCGATGGCTGGGTGCATGCTGTGTGGGGAAACATAAGTGTTGTCTATGCAGGACGCTTTGATGGAGTTTCCACCAGAGTGTGGAGATGGGGAATGAGGGATTTTTAGGTCCCTCCTCACGCCGGTCTAGGTTAAGACTTGGGAGCTAGACAAGGGGTCTTTGCTCAAGAGGATGGTTAGGAAAGAAGTCAAAGGAACTTGTTCCTTAGGGACACTCTTGAATGCGGGGATAAGAAAATCCCCGATCCTGATAAATGGGTTCCAGAACCCACAAGCCATAATAAAATGTGAAAAGTTAATGAAAGCAGATAATAAAAGAAGAAACTAGCCAAACAAGAATGATCCGACTAAGGGGTAATAAGTACTCAATGGAGTCACCAAGCTGGTTAGGTGCCCCGATCTCGCCCTCCAGATCTGAATGATAGGGCGGCACGTGTCTCAGGTTTCAAGGGAAGACCGGAGAAATTTTTGAGATCACTCTCTTGGAAACCTCGTTCGAGAACAGGGGCAGGTGTTTCCAACCGGTGACAGAGGAATTTAAGGGGGGTTCGAGACTTAATAGGGCTGACTAGGGTGGACATCCTATTAGATCACGAAGAAAGCCCCCCAGTAATAAAACTGGTTTGGAATTGCCTCCCTTGGCTTGTATTCTTCTTGTTTTATGCAATCAAACACATATATGGCAAAGGTTATAAGGCAGGTGGGTCTGATCTCACCCTTTTCCTCTTTGATGAGCTTACACAAGCATGTGCATTAAAAAAGAAGAAGAGAAGAAAGACGGGGGAGAGAAGGATTCGGCTGAATGAGAGGATCAGAGCGGTGACTAAGCTGGTGAATAATTGGCCTGATGTGGTAGCAAAACAGGCTCGATAACTAAGACGAGCTCACAGGATTTGCTACTAGACGTCATTACCAATATCGACTAGCTAATCACGATGGTCAATCTGTCGTGGCAGTAAAGCGGGCCAAGCAATCCCGACACAACAACATTACGGCTAGACGACAGGGCTATCAATGAGATGCTAACCTCAATCCCTCTTAGTTGAATGAAGGAATGACAAAATTATGGCTATGAGGAAAGAATAAGAAGAGAAGAAGGGAACAAAAGGGAGGAGGGAGAAGAAAGGAAGAGAAGAGTATGAAAGAAGAGGATGAAAGAGAGAGAGGGAAGGAAGATGTAGTCGACGCTGAGCATTACCGACTGTGTTAGAAGGAAGAGAGAGAAAATATAGTCGATGCTAGGCTTCACTGACTGTATTATACATAGGAGAAGAGAGAGAAGATGCAGTCGGTGCTAAGGTTCGTCAGCTGTTTCAGAAGAGGAGAGAGAAAATACAGTCGATGCTAGGCTTCACCGAATGATAGAAGATGAGAGAGAAAACATAGACGGTGCTAGGCTTCACCAACTGTGTTAGAAGAGAAGAGAGAGAAAAAATAAGTCAGTGTTAAGCTTCACCAACTGTGATAAAAGAGAAGAGAGAGAAAAAAGCAGTCGGCACTAGGCTTCACTGACTGTGATAGAAGAGGAGAGATAAATCCAATCGACGTTAGGTTTCACTGACCGTGATAGAAGAAGAGAGAGAAAACCAACTGGCGCTAGGCTTTGCTGACTAATAGAAAAAGAGAGAGAAAACCAACCGATGTTAGGCTTCACTGACTGACAAAAAAAGAGAGAGAAAACCCACCGACACTAGGCTTCGCCGACTGACAGAAAAAGAGAGAAAACGCACCGGCACTAGGCTTCACCGACTAACAAAAAAGGAGAGAAAAAACCAACCAACGCTAGGCTTCACTGTTTGAAAGAAGAGGAGAGAGAAAATCAATCGGCGCTAGGCTTTGTAGACTGATAAAAAAAGAGAGAGAAAACCAACCGACACTAGGCTTCACCGACTGACAGAAAAAGAGAGAGAAAACCACCAGCGCTAGGCTTCATCGATTGATAGAAAAGCAGAAAAAAAACCAATTGACACTAGGCTTCACCGACTGATAGAAGAGGAGAGATAAAACCAAACGGCACTAGGCTTCGCCGATTGCATTAGAAGAGGGGGACGGAGGGAGATAGAAATGGGAAGAAGAGAGATAGATAGAAATAAGAAAGAGGGGAGAGAGAGATAAATATGATATAAAGAGATAAAGATGAGAAGAAGAGAGATAGAGATAGAGACGAGAAAAAGGGAGGAAAGAGAAAGAGGGGAGGAGAGAGAAAGAGGGGAGGAAAGAGAAAGAGGGGAGGAGAGAGAAAGAGGAGAGGAGAGAGAAAGTTACCTACTCGAAGGGTACCGACTTTTTCTTCTCTCTCCTCTCTTTCTCTCCAAGACATACTGACAAGCTCAAGCAGAAGTCAAAATTTTATTGATTAATCCAAGAAGAATGAATCTGTCCTTTGTACAGTGAGGCATTGCTTGTTTATATAGATTGGGCTAAAACGCGGGTGTACGCCCGAAAACTACCTAGAATTGAAGATAATTACAGTTTAATTGAATTTAAAGAAATTCTAAAAATGGGTGTAAAAGGACTGTTTTGCCCCATCCTAACAATGTGTGGAATTTCAGAACAGTCCCTGTTGCTGCTCGAGAACTTGCATGATCTTTCGTGGCTGACCCGAGGTCGTTGTGATGCTGGTTTGATCGAAAGATTGTTGTTTTCTTGTAGATCTCTACATGGCGTTCATTTTGATACCAACTTTGAGTCATGAATCATGTTTTTGAGCCATGATCATGAGACTTGAATCTTGGATGAATCTTGAAAACTTTGGATCGATTATGTGTTCTTTCCTTGATGTTTCCTCGTGACTTCTTCATTGAATCACATTGAGCATGCTGTCACAATCATGTTGCAATAAATGTAGATTGATTTCATGTCCGGATGAAGATTTTGTCATCTTGAGTTTTTTTGACGTAATTCTGGAATCCGGCAGCCAGAATTTATAGTAGCTTTGATGCTTTCGTGTGTGAAATCCAACCGTTCATCGTATGTGAGGTTCAGATCAGAGATAACCCCGGACCTCATATACATAATTCAATTGGTTTCATACCGATCAGGTATACGAGCATTGTGATTTGATTGCTTGAATGAGGCGTGCTGCTGTTGAATTTTCTGCAACTTCCTTCACAGATTAGCGATTTCCATTTAGTTTTTCTCTCCGCTCAGACGTCGTTACGGGGCGTACTACATATTGAATTGTTCGTCTTGATGAGACGAACAAGCTCACCAAAGTTGGGAGCGATTTGACTTGAAATAAGTGAGATATAGACCTCAAAATTGACTGTAAAAACAACCACTTTTAATGGTGTTTTGATGTAGTGAGGCACACGGGAATAGTGTGAGACTTACCCCTTTTCGGTATTTCACTTATAAATTTAACTTGGAGTGCCCGATTTAGCCAAAACTTGACACATTTTCGATCGTGTCGGATCTTATGGAGGTGGTCCCAGAACTACTTGACACTCTAAAAGTATGACTCTAGTTACAGGATCCATTTTAGGGTGCTAGAGTCCCATTTCACTAAAATTGTTTCTTTGTGTTCACTGCCTTAGTCATGTCTGATCACGATGAAACTTGACAGGTGGTCTTTTGAAGTGTTGATAAAGATCTTGACCAATTCGGAGGCTATTTTGAGACTATCGAGAATTTCTACTGTTTTGTAGGCTTTGTTGACCTGCTTCCTACTTATTCCTAATCAGAGATCAAGGTGCTGAAAAATACGTTCAAACAAGTATATATTGTATGAGCTAACAATTATTTCAAGTCACACCCCAAGAATTTACAATACTGATATTCCTGAGATGTGACAGTCAAAACATATATACATCTCTTGATAGAACAAATTTACAGTGGCGAGGTCTTACAAAGTAACAAAAGAAAGCTAGCACAACAACAATATCTTCCAAGGTTGATCTTGACTAGCACTCAAAATGAATCCGTAGTTATCCTGAAAAAATGTTTACCATAGTTTGATGAGTTTGGCTACTCAGTAAGTGATCATCATAATCCTAAAAATAATCATGGATGAAAGATATAAACAAACTTTCAAAATGGAAGTCAATAAAAATAATACGAGCACTAGCATTTATAGATAACAATTTCACCTTCAGAAATGCACAATTAAACACAATCCAAATGATTGAAATGCATATAACACTTTAACGGCAGTGCATAATTCAAAGGATTTCACAAAATACCCTACTGGCGTCCCAAGTAGGTCACCCATATACCCCATCAGCGTCCTGATGGGTCCACTTAATCCCTATCGGCGTCCCAGATAGGTCCACTTAATCTCTGCAGGTCCACTTATACCTCACCGGCGTACCGTATGAGTCCACTTAATCCCTACCGACGTCCCAGATAGGTCCACTTATACCTCACCAGCGAACCGGGTGAGTCCACTTGTATACTTAAAGTATTTCTAAATCTCTTTAAACATTTGAAAGCAGCAATATCATGTACTCAATATATCACTAAAATCATTAATATGAATTTCACTGAAACCATTAATAACAGTCACTTTCAATAACATTTTAAAAATAACCAATCAAATATTTGGGCTCAAATTTAGAAAGGTAGCAGTTCGTAAATACATCCTAGCATAATTGTCAATTTAATATGTATATAAAAAAAACTCTTATAGAAATTCAAGAACACAGAATTATCACAATTTATGGGATATCAATTCACAAATAAACATTTCACAACAATGCTGTAATCAATTGCAAAAATATCAATTTTTAAATAATAAGGCAGTCATTTGCACATGAAATTTACAATGTCTAAATATTTAAAAACAGTAGAAAGAAATCTCACAATTTTACTAAAAGCAGAAATATCACATTTATTTCTAATAATTTGATAGTATCTAAAATTTTCTAACAATAGACAAGAAAAATAAATAAATTTATTTTTCTAAGAATTTACAGCATTTAAAATTTCTAACATAGATAAAATATCACAATTTTTATTAAAAAGATTATTTTTCAAGATAATGAGGTCATGTGCGCATAAAATTTATCGCACCTAAAATTCATGATAATAAGCAGAAATAATTATTTCAGTTTATTTTTAAAAAGAATGGATTGTTTTTCGAGACAATGAGGTCACTTACACACAAAACTTATAAAATAAAGATCCTAGACGGAAATATCACTATTTATTAAAAACAGACTATTTTTCAGGAAGACGATATCACTTACCTAAAATATTTTGTGAGAAAGCTTCCGATAAAAATTCGGCTAGAGAGAGAGAGAGAAAAACCTCGCCTCTCGTATTTAAACTCTTACGATACCTTATAATAATATTTTATTAAGTTACACCTCATACATGAGGTGTAACAATTATATTACCTCTTATACACTTAAAGCCCACGTCCACTGGACATGGCAAGGCAGCAGCAAACAAACAAACTCAAACTAAAAGCTTTGAAAATGGTGATGGTCCCTAAGGACTATCATGCTCATATGGACCATCACTTATTAAAAGTTTCTTTCTTTTTATTTTATTTTATTTTTTTTTGAAAGGTTAAGATTGTTACATTTCACCTCCTATCATAGTAACAATTTAGTACCTAGAAAGAACACACAAAGTACACAAGCAAAGGCCAGAGTTTCTTACTCCTGTAGTAGAAGTCACATTGATCAGGCCAAGCCAATCCTTAACTTGGAACTTCTACCCTCATTCAAGATGGAGGACATTGACAAATGGAGGTCACATTTCATAATGTCCTCACACACACAATCCTCAGCTTACTTTGTGGTTTTCGATAGGCGGTGGCCTAGCAAGACATAACCCTCTCCTTCTGCTTACAAGTGTGAGGGCATTACACTACCATTAGAGGACCCAATACATAATGCCCATATTAATATAGGGGGCACGACCCTCCCTATTATTTACAGTCACTTCCTGACTCCATTCCTATCATTGGAGTCGAGGAACAGTCTATCCAACTACCAATGACGGAGCCATTGGGTAGTGGTCATGTCATGTCACATATATCACTCTCAATATAACAGAATCACAAGATCCAACTACAATTGGAGGACCCATTGCGTAGTGGTCAGTATCACATATAGATAACAGGATCACAATATCCAACTACCAATGGAGGAACTATTGCATAGTGGTCATACCACATATATCAGTCTCAATATAACAGAATCACAATATCCAACTACCAATGGAGGACCCATTGCGTAATGGTCAGTGTCACATATAGATAATAGGATCATAGTATCCAACTACCAATGTAGGACCTATTACGTAGTGGTCATGTCACATATATCAATCGCAATATAATATAACCACAATATCTAACTATCAATAGAGGACTCATTGCATAATGGTTAGTATCACATTTAGATAACATGGTCACAATATCCAACTGGAGGACCCATTGTGTAGTGGTCATGTCACATCTATCAGTCTCAATATAACAGAATCATAATCTCCTTACAAAGAAATCACATGATTCGTTCATTGTCATTCCCATCAGAAATATGCCTATACAAAGTGAGACGTGGCATTCAATTCATGAGGAATTTCAACTCAATTTCAATCTTCACTTGAAACATACATATATATCTTTTGATCAAAGAGAACTTCTACCCTCATTCAGGATGGAGGACATTGACAAGAGGTCACATTTCATAATGTCCTCACACACACACAATCCTCAGCTCACTTTGGTTTCGATAGGCGGTGGCCAAGCAAGACATAACCCTCTCCTTCTGCCTTCAAGTGTGAGGGCATTACACTACCATTGGAGGACCTAATACATAATGCCCATATTAAAATGGGGGGCACGACCCTCCCTATTATTTACAGTCACTTCCTGACTCCATTCCTATCATTGGAGTCGAGGCACAGTCTATCCAACTACCAATGACGAACCCATTGGGTAGTGGTCATGTCATGTCACATATATCACTCTCAATATAACAGAATCACAAGATCTAACTACCAATGGAGGACCCATTGCGTAGTGGTCAGTATCACATATAGATAACAGGATCACAATATCCAACTACCAATGGAGGAACTATTGCATAGTGGTCATACCACATATATCAGTCTTAATAAAACAGAATAACAATATCCAACTACCAATGGAGGATCCATTGCGTAATGGTCAGTGTCACATATAGATAATAGGATCTTAGTATCCAACTACCAATGAAGGACCCATTACGTAGTGGTCATGTCACATATATCAATCGCAATATAACATAACCAGAATATCTAACTATCAATGGAGGACCCATTGCATAATGGTTAGTATCACATATAGATAACATGGTCACAATATACAACTGGAGGACCCATTGTGTAGTGGTCATGTCACATCTATCAGTCTCAATATAACAGAATCATAATCGCCTTACAAAGAAATCACATGATTCGTTCATTGTCATTCCCATCAGAAATATGCCTATACAAAGTGAGACGTGGCATTCAATTCATGAGGAATTTCAACTCAATTTCAATCTTCACTTGAAATATACATATATATCTTTTGATCAAAGAGAACTTCTACCCTCATTCAGGATGGAGGACATTGACAAATGGAGGTCACATTTTATAATGTCCTCACACACACACAATCCTCAGCTCACTTTGGTTTCGATAGGCGGTGGCCTAGCAAGACATAACCCTCTCCTTCTGCCTTCAAGTGTGAGGGAATTACACTACCATTGGAGGACCTAATACATAATGCCCATATTAATATGGGGGGCACGACCCTCCCTATTATTTACAGTCACCTCCTGACTCCATTCCTATCATTGGAGTCGAGGCACAGTCTATCCAACTACAAATGACGGACCCATTGGGTAGTGGTCATGTCATGTCACATATATCACTTTCAATATAACAGAATCACAAGATCCAACCGCCAATGGAGGACCCATTGCGTAGTGGTCAGTATCACATATAGATAACAGGATCACAATATCCAACTACCAATGGAGGAACTATTGCATAGTGGTCATACCACATATATCAGTCTCAATATAACAGAATCACAATATCCAACTACCAACCCATTGCGTAATGGTCAGTATCACATATAGATAATAGGATCATAGTATCCAACTACCAATGAAGGACCCATTGCGTAGTGGTCATGTCACATATATCAATCGCAATATAACATAACCACAATATTTAACTATCAATGGAGGACCCATTGCATAGTGGTTAGTATCACATATGGATAACATGGTCACAATATCCAACTGGAGGACCCATAGTGTAGTGGTCATGTCACATCTATCAGTCTCAATATAACAGAATCACAATCTCCTTACAAAGAAATCACATGATTCGTTCATTGTCATTCCCATCAGAAATATGCATATACAAAGTGAGACGTGGCATTCAATTCATGAGGAATTTCAACTCAATTTCAATCTTCACTTGAAACATACATATATATCTTTTGATCAAAGAGAATTTGAAGCTGTTTGTGTACCATTTAATCAGTTAAAAGCTAACAGTGTTTGAAAATTGCAGCAATCTATGACAGTGACATATTACAGCAACAGGAGCATAACTCCCAAATTTTAAGGAATTCTGGGATGATATCAAAACAAAAGTTCAAATAGAAACACATATCTTTCTAGCAAAGGAAATTTGAAAGCATTTGCACTTCATTTGTTTGATCAAAAGCTCATAGTAACAGAAGTGAATTTCTAAATTCTGCTAACTGTGATGTATCCCTCTTATCAGGGCATAATTTTCAATCTAGAAGGTATTTCGGAATGATTTTAACATGAAAATTTAAGTAAACACATATATATTTCAAATGTCAGTGGTTTGAAAGCAATTGGACTCCATTTGGTTATTTGAAAGCTCATGACAACATAAGCAACAGTTCTGAAATTCAGTGAAATCTGCTTGCAATGATATGTTTGCAGAATTGGAAGCATAATTCCTCATTTATAAAGAATTTGAAGAAATTTTAAACATTAAAATCATAGTAGATACTTGCATATTTCTAATGAGGGTGATTTGGATGTCATTTGGTTGGTCAACATAGTGTCATAAAAACATGAAACTTCCCTGGAATTTCACATTGTAAACATGACATGCCTCAATAACAATCAATTACTCCCAATTTAGGTTAGAGATTAATATGAAACCTTTTTCATCTTGAATTAAACTCACATGAATATGATTTCACAGATTTTCATGATTAACAATAGTAATTTCAGTGCCGAGCTTGTCTTGCAAAGAAAGCCTATTTTCTGGATGACATGGCACAACAAGATACACATGCAACCATTGTTCTCCAAAATTCATACATGTTCATGCTTAATTTTTCATACTTCCATAACTAAATACATGAAAGCTTTTTGATCCACTTACCTTATTTGTGCAATGGTGCTCTCACAACCCCTCACATTTTCACTTCATCTTCACTCCAAGTTCTCCCATAAGGCTCAAAGGGGGCTGGAGTTTGGTATTTCAAGAGGGAAGGATGGGTCCAAAACGTGAGCCAAAAGGGAGAGAGGGAGCTTTTGTACTCTCTCACATGGGAAGTGGCATCCTGGGCTTGCCTAGTGGCAACCATAGTGTCATGCAGCTTGACAAGTGGCAGGGTGGCAGCATGCAGCAGGAAGGTGTCAACCATGGGTCATGCATAGGCTCGATGGCATCGCGCACAGCGGCACTCTTTTATTCTTCTTCTCACTGTCGTGCGCGTCTCTCTCTTTTCTCCTTTCTCTTACCGTCATGCGCACTCTCTCTTCTTCTTTCTCTTACTGCCGTGCGCACTCTCTCTTCTTCTTTCTCTTACCGCCACGTGCACTCCACTGCGTGCACTCTCTCTTCTTCTTTCTCTTACTGATGCTTGCACTCTCTCTGCCACGCACTCTTCTCTCCTTCTTTTATCCTTATGCTATCGTGCACTCTATCAGGCCGGGAAAGTCTGGGTCGTTCCATCCACTTGATTTTCTTCATTCTTGGATTGACTTGGCTTTTCATCTCCCGCATTAGGAGCTTTGGAAGAATTCACTTCAATTTTTATAATTAATTCTTTCTTATATGATCGAGCTTCCCATAATGCCGACACATATTCTTGTTATTGGGCCCTCTAGATTTTGATCAAAACCTTGAATTACTTTTGAATGATTCATTGATGAATCACCCCGTTCATTCGATCGACCTCTTGCCATAAGAGCTTCCATCTTCAATTCTATCGAACTTCCCAAAGATGCCTTCTTTCGAAGTTCATTAGCAAGTAGGGCACTACACACCAAGCCAAAATCAAGCAATTCCTCTTTATTGCAACTTAATGTATTAACAAGGTTATCATAGGATTCCGACAAAGAACAAAATAAGGTGACCGCCTTATCTCCATTGTCCATTCTCACATTAATACTCTCAAGTTGACAAATGATGTTATTAAACTCATTCAAGTATTGCGACACAGTTGTACTTTCTTTCAATCTTAAGGAATACAATTTTTCTTTTTAAGAAAATTCGGTTTGTGAGAGATTTTGTTTGATACAAATTTTTCAATTTTTTCCACAAATATTTTCCCGTCCTTTCCTCAACAATATTAAACAAAATTTCACTCACTAAACACAAGAGAATAGTGGCCCGTGCCTTCATACCGAGTTCATCCTAATCATCATCAGTCATATTCACTGATTTTTTAACTTTTCCAAGTAATACTTTGTGTTTCCATTGATGTACCAATAAATCTCGCATTTTTAATTTCCAAATTTCAAAAATTATCTTTTCCATTAAACTTCTACACCTCAAACTTGTAAGATGCCATTTTCCAAAAAATACCACACTAATTCCTTGAGCTCTGGTATCAATTTTTGTAAAATCAGGATAACACAATCACTCCTTTTGAGCAAATCGAGATATCTAAAATCCCACTAGATGTAGTGAGCATTACACTCCGATGATTTCAATACTCAAATAACATGCTCAGGATGCAATAACAAGTATAATATAATAGGGAAAAATATAAGAACAATAAAACAAATAATATGGGAAATCATCAAAGCATAACACAAATGAAAATAGAGATGGACACGCACATATACACGGTTCACCCAAAATGGGCTATGTCCTTGGACAAGAAGGTAAACGTATATTCACTATCAAGAGGAAAACTTACGAGATTGGAGTTATGTAGAGTTACCTTATACAATCTGAAGGAATTCTCAAACAAAGAACTTCCTACTACAAAACCACCTATAGTCGACTCCTTTCTTTAATTCACTGCAGCCGCGAAGAAATGCTGACAAAAATGGCCCAAAAATGAGCCCAAATGGTGGCACTAGGGTTCTGTAGCAAAAACCCCTAATTTTCTCCCCAAAACCCCTAATTTTCTCCCCAAAACCTCTCTCACGCCCACACACTTCTTTTTCTCACTCACTTGCATGTTCCTCAACCCACTTTTTGATCGACACGTCTCTCTCTATAAAGCCCCTCTTAAGAGCCTCCACTCAAAAGGTGCATTTTCAGTGACGAAAATGCCCTTTAACAAGAGGGAGAATTCCATAGGGGTGGTGATTTGGCATCATGCCTTAACATGAATGGAAGTATCACCAAAGACTATGAAAAACCATGGGCTACCTGTGTGACAACACTTGATATGAAGGATGAACCAATAACGTAACATGATCAAGACACAAGGATAGAAAATTTACTTGAGAAAAGACAAATTTGGCAATGGTAGAAGGGGTTGAGAAGGTGACCTAGAATTGGAGATCATGCAATGATGCTACAGTAAAATCTATTAAGCGCATCTGATGGTGCAAATTTGAGATTGATTCACCAAGCTGATCATAGAACTACTCATAGACAATAACAAATGGAATTGAGTAATAACCATAGTTATCGGGAGCGTCACCCTAGTTGGGCGCTCTCGCTCCGGAACCCAGCTCCGATGCTCCGTAGCAGAGATCTCGACCGGAACTCGTTCCCTAGTTTTTGGGAGCTCGCTCCTATTTTTAGGATTTTCGATCCCGTTCACAATGGAGCTCGCTCCCGATACTGTATGGATCACGTTCCTTAAATTTTAAGATCTCGTTCCTGAATAAATTAGATCCCCACTCTCAAAGTTTTAGGAGGGCAATCCCTACATTTCCAGAACTCCATCCCTATTTTCCTGAAATATCCTAATAGAAACTTCTTAAATAAAATTAATTTTTAGAATAAAATAATTATATTTTAAGCCAAATTTTTATAAAAGTGGAGTTCTGTCATGGGAGCATGAACTAATCATGCACAGAACACGATCCTTCCTTGAATGAAGCTCGATTCTTTCCAAATAAGAACACGATCATTCTTAGATGGGGGCACGATCCTGTTGGCGATGGGAGCACGATCCTAATGAATATGGGAACACGATCCCATTTGACATGGAAAGTGTTCCCGTTAAATAGAGATCTCGATCCCGATGTATTGGGAACGCTCCCTATTCATATGGAATCTTGATCCGCTACTTTTACTCTCACCGAAACTCGCTCCCCAAGCTCCAGAGCTTTGCATAGATGTCGCTCCGATACTCCCGCTCCCAGAACCAAAGTCTTTCCCGCTCCTGCTCCTGCTCCTGCTCCCCCTCCCGATAGCTATGATAATAACTAATAACGGACTCGAGAAAATAGGGGGATAATGATCGAAGGCTATGTCACCATATGAAAAATCTCTGTATTCAACTTGCATGAGAGAATCCCATGCAAGTATATAGAGGTGGTTATCAAATATACAAAAAGAAATGATATGCAAAAAGAAACAAAAAAATCATAATATAACCTGCATGATCATGAAAAAGATTAATCTACTTTACAAAAAAAAAAAGAAAATATACACAATTTTCACACCTACGAGAGCACACTCTCGAATTAGGTGAGGAGCCTAGGTACCTACAAAACCTCGATGCATGCACCTATAAATGATGTGGACCAGCTTTTTTTTGCGTTGCTCAATAAGATATTGATGTTCAAAAAGTACAAATGTTGTGTAGAATGTTTGGAGTGAGATATTTTTATTCCAAGATACTAATATCTCGTATAGGTCGTTTTCATATAACGTACTTTTGTTTTGCGGGACGTACATAACTGAAAGGTCCTACAGTAGGTTCTAACATATTATTGAAATGTCCATGAGGACTTTCGAAATTATGCAAAGATATAGGTAAAATGTTCAATAATGCATTTCTTGAGGATACTTTGATAAGTTCTCTCTCAATTTTTAACGACTTTTGTGCCAAATTTTAGTGAAATCATGAAGGCCAATTCTGATCTCTGTACTCACCGGAAAAATGACTTGTTTGGATGAAAATTATGTACATTGCCATTCTACTGCTATGTTTAAATTATTATATGCTCTAATATATGTTTTTAGTTTTTTGGCAATCGAAATTAGAAAAGCAAGCCCATTTGTGTAATGTGCTATATGTTTGGGTAAGTTCAACTTGACACCAATTCTCTCTCTCTCTCTTTATATTACTTTATTATTTCGCACATATATAAGATAACTACATTCGGTCACGCACAGAAACCTGCAAAGAACGTTAGTGATTACAAGAAGTAATCACAAGAAGAATGAGATTATGATGGATAAAATCTGTAGGGCTATATAGTAATATGAATTAGATGGTTATCCATGGAAATGTTTTTTTTTTATATAGAAATTTTAACAATAAAGTCTCTTTAATAAAGGAGGCAACCTCCAAATTACAATACAGAAAAATAAATATAGACAATTATCTACTTCCAAGCAAGATCAGCCAACGCTCCCAAAACATAACTAAACTCTGAACCTCGGTGATCCTCCACTACCAACAAACTTAGAATCCCTACAACCCACATAAAGCCACTCAGGCCTAGTCCTCTACAGTGCCTCTACCTGAGTCCTGACTACTCATCACCACTCTTAAGCATCATCCCTTACACATTAAGCATACCAGTCGGGGTTAGGACAACTCTCAAACACTGACAGTGCCTAGACCAAAGTACATGGTGGTGTCTAAGGGTGTCGGTGCAACCAACGACCAAGAAGTAGGGTTTAAAAAATAGAACAAGAGAGAAATGGATGGGAGGAGAAACCATAGAGAGGGAAAGTGACATAGTGATGGAGGAATTGATCGCAACATTGTAAACATTAAGGAGATCTTAGTCCCTAAAGGAGTACATCCTCCTCGACAGGACTCAAAGAGGCCTTTCGCTAGGCCTTAGACGTTAACCTTCAATGACCTAATACAGGGGAATTTCAAGCCCAAGGGAAAATTCAAGAGACCTAAAAAATCTACAATAGGGTCTTGAACTCTCAGAGGAAAGGATAACTTCATCTTAGGTGATAACCTTCTTAGAGGATATGCTAGTTGAGGAAAGAGATAGCCGACAAAAATAGGTAGTTCTCAGATGAAGGGCTAAGGAGAGAGAGGGATAGAGAAAAGAGACGAAAGGAAAAGGGACTCATATATATGAGTATTTCTTTAATGTACTAAACTTTTTTGGATACACATGTACCCTGGTTTTTTTTAGTAAGGATATTTTTTAACACTAGTAGGGGTATGATATATTTTTTTTTAATAAACTAGTGACTTTTATTAGTGACATCATAATGATGTCATCCTTCATTATAGTTAATAAATGATATTATTTCTATCATGAATTTATACTTTGTTCATAAATAATTAACAAAAATACCCCTAGATAAAAAGTTATCATATTATAGGATAATGGTATTAAATGTCAAAAAATGTTAAGTACAGTAAATAAATACTCACATGTATGAGTACCCGAACATAACATATATATATATATATAAAGAGAGAGAGAGAGAGAGAGAGAGAGAGAGAGAGAGCGAGAGAGATGGTGCTCACACTATGGAGTAATTTATCATTGCACTCAACAATTTTGAATACTTATACACCCTTGTTTTGTACATGGAGAATTTTTTCATAAGGGCATTTTTGCTCCTTAGGAGGGTTGTGACTGGTTAGGTGCCTCGATCTGTGGGTTGGGATGAACAGGTGGCGTGGTTCCGGGTTTGAGATGGACCTGAGACCTGAGATCGCCCTCCCAAGAACCGCATAAGGAGGATGCAGATAGGAATACCAACCGGTGAGAGAGGAATTGAGTCGTAAGGCAGGACTTACTTCACGTGGGTCCGTGACACGCTCGGGCTGGCTCCCATGGGCACCCTCTTAGATCACGTGGAAAGCCCTCCTGGCCTGTGGTCGGTTCGGAATCGTCTCTCTTGACCTGTTTCTTCTTCCCTGTAAACTCTCACACATACATTAAAATACAGACAAGTGGGTCAGAAGACTCCACCTTGTCTTTGAATGAATGCACACAGGCGTGTACATTGCAGGGGATAATGAAGGAACAATGACATTGGATCCCTGTCAATTGGACAGCCTTCTAGTAGCTTCTTAACAAGAGATTCACGACATTATTTCTTAATAAAAAAGGAAAGAAAAAGGGGGTGAGATGAAGAAAATGAGGGAGAGACAAAGAAAGATAGAGAAAGAAAAGAGTAGAATAGTGGAACGAAAATCAGTTTGGCTTTCAACTGATTCTTCAGAGAGAGAGAGAGAGAGAGAGAGAGAAGAAAGTAGAGATAGAAACGAGAAATGAAAGGCCAATATGTCTTTCAACTAGTCCTTCAGAGAGAAAGCAAAGAGAAACTTTTTTAAAGAAAAGGGAAACAAAGGGCTAGTATGCCTTTCAACTAGTCCTTCATATTGCAAATGAATAAAGAGAAAATAAAGAGAGAAGGCTGGTTTGTTTTTCACTCAGGTCCTTTAAAGAAGAAAATAGTAAAAGAAGCAAGAAAGTTAAGAGAGACGAAAAAAGGAGAAAAGAGAAAAAGAAGAAAGAGAAGAAATACACAGATGACAGCTTAACTGCTATATGTGAAGAGAGAGAGGAGACAAAGAGAGAGCACAAACAGTGGCTTAGCTACCATTTGTGAAGAGAGAGAAGAGAGAAAGATAACACAAACTATGGCTTAGCTGTTGTTTATGAAGAGGGAGAAGTGAGAAAGAGTGAGCATAGACAACAACTTAGCTGCCGTAATCTTTCCATACAAGACTGTTTTGGTGGTCCAAGGGACCACCGTGTGTAGTTTGGTTATAACTCTCTTGTTCTTTATCCGATTCAATTCAAACCTTTTACAATCTATTTTAGATGATAATTCCAATGTGTTGAGATCTTAAGAAGTGATTTTAAGGTGTGTAATTTTGTCCTATTGCTATTAGACACTCTTGTGAGATTTAACCACTTTTGTACAATCTGAAAGGATAAAATTAAGTCCTTATAGGGCCCGATTGTGTGGCTCCAGAACAAGGGGTTCGAAACATGGCTTTCCTATTTTAATTTGGAAATCTAATTCCTTGTTAGTTGATTTTATTCCTTAGACTTTTTTTTATATTAGTCGCATGATATATTTAAGCTTTGGGACATAGTTTATGTAATTTGTACTACAAAAGTGTAATTCATAAGCTAGTCTGCTTTATATATAATTGCCCCATAAGGGGTTAGTATTTGATTTTATTTACAATGGTTATACAAGGCTAGAAATTGTTGTAATTGTCATTTAAAATATGGTAACTTATTCAGTTAGCTTGGTTTTTAGCAAGTGGCTTGTTGAAGGTGTCCATTTTGCCTTGAAAATTTGCTCTAGTCTTTGTATCCACAATCAATTGGTATCAAAGAAAAGCTCATTTACAGCCTCTTTAAGGATCTTTAGAGGGATTATAGAGTACCAAATAGGAATGGTAGCCCTTTCGATACTCACTGAATTGTTTAAGGAGGAGAGGTTCAGTGGAAACAACTTCTCTGAATGGAGATGGAAAATTTGTTATGTGTTTCATGAAGATGGACTATTTCCATTATTGACTTCTAGACCTCCTAATCCGCCCGCAATCAATGCTCCTCAAGTTATTAAGGATGCATATGAGACATGGCATAACAAAAACCAAAGTGCCATGAATATTATTTTTGCAACCATGAGTGATTCCTTTGTTAAGGAGTATGAGAATTTTGTATGTGTCAAAGATATTATGGAGAGCACGAAAAAGAAATACGACATACTGAATGAAGCTCAAAGGATCATTAGAATGAGGAATCTCATGTGTTGTAAAATGGATGCTCATACCAAAGTGGGTGATCATCTAAGAGAGTTCAAGAGTTGTATAAGTGAGAGTGAGACAGTCGGTCACTCATATGATGAAGTGACACAAAAGACGATGTTTGTGCTTTCGATCTCACCCTCATGGGAGGCCTTTGTGGCTAATTTAATGGCCAAAGATGCGCCTACAACAGCAGAGGAGATAACATTTTTCAAGAACAAAGAAGGATGGAAATGGATGGACTATCTTCCATGGTCCATATGGTAAAATCTCACCAACCATCATCTTCTTCTACGTCCTTACTCATTACTCCTATATCTTCTTCCCTTTCTAACTCTTCTATGGTGAATATATGTAATGTGGGAGTGATTGGGAGTGATAATGCTAAGAACAAGAAAAGAAAGGGAAATGGCAAAAAGAAAGGGAAGGGGAAGAAAAAGGGAAAATCTTACTCCCCTTATCTATTTAGTTCTTACCCTCCTAAAACCCATGCCTTTTAGGCCTAAACTATCACCCACACCCATGATAGTAGGTGGGAGGTCGATTTGGCCCTCAAGCCAAGATTATTCGAAGGTGCAATGCTTTAGATGCAAGAAATATGGGCATACCCAAAAGTTTTGTAAGTATCCTCCTGCTCTACAAAACCCTCATTTTACTCTTCAGCCTAATACCGGTAAGCCTCAAGCTAATACTGGTGGAGGATCAAGGAAATAGAGAGTTTGTGTGGTCCTTGAGACTTTGATTGCTAATGAGGAGGTAGATGTGGGGGTTCTTGACTTGGGGGCCACTATTCATGTGACAAATTCTATGAAGGGCTTTAGAAGGTTTTATGATGTCAAAATCAGTACCCATAATCTTTATTTGGGTGGAAATCAAATGTAAAAGGTCTTAGGAAAAGGGGACTATGTGTTGGAGCTCACTAATGGTGAGACTCTCATGCTTAAGGACACCCTCTATGCATCCAAGATGAGGAAGAATCTCATCTTGATTTTCAATATGAGTAAAACCGGGTTTGTGCTCTTGTTCAAGGAGGAAAAGGTCTATGTGCTTGATGGCTCTAGTAATGGAGACCTTGTTTTTGTAGCCCACTTGGTTCAAGGGCTTTATGAAATTAAAATGAAAAATGAGTTTGCTTACTTGGGTGATGATTTACAAAATTTTACTTTATGGCATTTAAGGTTAGGTCACATTAATCCATCTAGAATGCATATTATGATGAAAGAAGGATTGCTTGATAAAATGAATATCGATTCTCATAATAAATGTGAGGCTTGCCTTAAAGGAGAGATGGCAAAGAAGTCCCACCAAAAGGTCGAAAGGTTCTCTAGTCTTTTAGAACTAATCCACTCGGTTATGTGTGGACCTATGAGTGTGCCTACTATGGGACACATGAGTTACTTCATAACATTCATTGATGACCATTCCCATTTTGGTCAGACCTATCTCATGAGAAACAAAAGTGTGGCCAGAACCAAATTCTAATAATGTAAAGCGGAAGTTGAAAACCAACTAGGTCAAACCATCAAAATCCTTAGATCAAATAGGGGTGGGGATACACCTCCCAAGCCTTCCAAGATCTTTGTGTCCAATATGGGATTTTCCACTAGACCCCTATGCCTTACTCACCAAAAAAAAATGGGGTTGCCGAGAGAAGGAATAGGACCCTAGTTGCGATGTTGTGAAGTATAATGAGTACCGCTAATCTTGGATTAGAGTTTTGGGGGGAGGCGATTCTAATTGCCACATATGTCCTTAATCGGACTCCCACTAAAGCAATTCAATCAACTCCTTACCACCTCTTCATGGGCCAACCTCCCTCATTAAAGCACCTCAAGGTTTGGGGATGTTCAGCTCATGTTCTCATACCATCCCAAAATACGTTCAAACTTGATCCTAAAACCATAAAATGTGTTTTCATAGGACACCCAAGTCATGGGAAGGGATTTAGGTTTTATAACCTCTTAAATCATAATGTGATTGGAAGCCTTGATGCCCATTTCCTTGAAGATGAATTCCTTGAGAGATAATCAACCCAAAAGAGAGTAGACTTCCATGAGCTTCAACCTAACAAAGAAATTGAAACCATCCCACTTAGGCAAAGTGAGAGAATAAGGAGACCACCTACCTTTTTCACTTACCTTGGGGAGGACTATGAGAGGATTAGTGAAGAACCCGATGATGAACCTTATTCTTACCTATATGTTATTGGTTAGAAGCCTCGATCTCGTCCTCCGGATTTGGATGATCGGGCGGCAAATGTCTAAAAATGGGTGCAAAAAAATTGTTTTGCCCCTGCCTAACAATTTGTGGAATTTCAGAACAGCCCTTGCTGCTGCCCGAGATCTTGTGTGAACTTCCATGACTGACCTGGGGGTGTTTTGGTGCTCGTTTGATCGAAAGATTATTATTTTCTTGTAGGGCTCAACATGGCGATCGTTTTGATACCAACTTTGAACCATGAATCATGTTTTTGAGACATGATCACGAGATTTAAATCTTGGATGAATCCTGAAAACTTCGGATCGATTGTGCCCTCGTTCCTTGATATTTCTTCATGACTTCTTCATTGAATTACACTGAGCATGTCGTCACGATCACGTTGCAACAAACGTAACTGGATTTCATGTCCGGGTGAAGATTTTGCCGTCTTAAGTTTTTGGCCAGAATCTTAATATCTAGTGGCCAGAATTTACAGCAGCTTTGGTGCCTTCATGTGTGAAATCCAACAATTCATCGTACGCGAGGTTTGGATCAAAGATGGCCTCGGACCTCTTGCACATAATGCAATTGGTTCCGTGTCGATCGGGTATGTGAGCATCGTGATCTGGCTGCTCGAACAAGGCGTACAGCTGCTGAATTTTTTGCAACTTCCTTCACGGATCTGCGACTTTCATTTAGTTTTTCTCTTTGCTTGGGCATCGTCACGGGGCATACCACATATCGAATTGCTCGTCTTAATGAGACGAACACGCTCACCAAATTTGAGAGCGATCTGACTTGTAACAAATGAGTTATAGGCTCGAAAAGTGACTACTCATGAATGCAAAAACAGCCACCTTTAATGGTGTTGTGATGGAGTGAGGCCACACGGGAATAGTGTGCAACTAACCCCTTTTTGGTATTTTACCCATAATTTTATCTTGGAGTGCCCGATTAAGCTAAAACTTGACCCATAGGGTTTTTTTACCATGACGGATCTAATGGCAGTGGTCCCACAACTGTTTGATGTACCAAAAGTATGGCTCTAGTTACAAGGTCCATTTTAGGGTGCTAGAGACCGATTTCACTGAAATTGTTTCTTTGTGTTCACTGCCTTAGACATGTATGATCATAATGAAACTTGGCAGGTGGTATTTTGAAGTCTTAAGAAAGATCTTGATCAGATTCTGAGCCATTTTAACATTGTCGGGAATTTCCACTGTTTTATAGGCTTTATTGACCTGCTTCCTACCAGGGACCAAGATGCTGAAAAATACGTTCAAACAGCTATGTCTTGTTCGTATCATAAGTTATGAAATGAAGCCATGCAAGATGCGATAAATTCAATCATAAAGAACCATATATGGGAGTTAGTCCAATTACCACCTAACCTTAGATCCATTGAATGTAAGTGGATATTCAAAAAGAAACTGAACTCTGAAGGGCATTTTGAAAAATACAAGGCAAGACTTGTAGAAAAAAATTTTACTAAAAAGGACGGGGTAGATTATTTTGGCCCCTATTCACCTATTGTTAAAATGCCTTCAATTAGGATGATCATATCTTTAGCAGCCTAACTTGACCTAAAATTGCTTCAAATGGATGTGAAAAATGCCTTCTTAAAATGAGACCTAGAAGAGGATATATACATGAACCAACCTGAGGGTTTTGTTGTGAAAGGAAAGAAAACGTTTGTGTAAAAACTTAACAAATCATTTTTTGGTCTCAAATAAGCTTCAAGAATATGGTTCTTCAAATTCCACTAAACCCTTATTCGATATGGATTCAAACTAAATTAGGATGACCATTGTGTATACCATAAGACCAGTGGGACTGGCATTACTTTCATGACTTTATATGTGGATGACATTCTAATAACTAGTAGCACCCTAGATCATATAAGGGACACAAAGGCAATGCTATCAATTAATTTTGATATGAAATATATGGGAGAGGCTTCGTATGTGTTAGAGATTCATATTATAAGAGATAGAGCAGCCCACACTATTCAATTATCTCAATCTACATATTGCAAAAACGTTCTTGAGAGATTTGGTACGAGTGAATCCAAGCCTATAGATATACTTGTGGAAAGGAGAGAAAAATTAAATGTCACTATAAAACCAAACAATGATCTTGAGAGATATGAGATGGAAAGGATCTCGTATCAGAGTTCCGTAGGATCACTAATGTATTTAACCATGGGAACTAGATCCGATCTAGCATAAGCTCAAAGCTTGATTGGTCGATTCCAAAGTGATCCTGGATTAGAACATTGGAAAGCCGTGAAAAGAATCCTGAGGTATTTGAATGGAACATTTGATTATGGATTAACTTATGGCAAAGTGAGTAAGCTTAAAGTTTTGGGATACACAGACTCCGACTATCAAGCAGACAGGGATGACTCAAGATCCACTTCGGGTTATCTATTTCTTTATAGGGATGGTGCCATTTCTTGGCACACCAAGAAGCAAGACACTGTAGCCCTATCTACCATGGAAGCCAAGTATATGGATTTAATTTCCACAACTTTAGAAGCCATTTGGATTAAGATGTTCGTGCATCATCTTAACTTCAACCCTCAAAAACATGGAACTATTAGGACCATGTGTGACAATCACGCTGCAATAGCATTGGCAGTTGAACCAAGGTTCCACAACAAGTCAAAGCACATTAAATATCATAGAGTAAGAGAAGAGATAGTAGTTGGTGAAGTAGAAGTTGGTTACATTCCATCTGAGGCTATGCATGCAAATCCATTAACCAAAGGCTTGGGGGCAAATGATTTTGTGAGGCATGTGCATGGAATGGGTTTAAGGAGGTTGACATAGTTATTATTACTTTGTCTATTACTTGTGAATGATAAATACATGGATGAGTATGTATGCTTTGATTTATTATGAACGATAATGAGAGAGAGAGAGAGAGAGATGTATGAATTCAGGCCTCAAAAGGCCAAGTGGGAGAATTTTGGAAATATGGCCTATCAAAGCCTAAATTCCAGTAGTCTGTCATTCAATGGGAGCAATTGAGAGATTGAAACCTTGACGTCTTGCGAAATGGAGCCTAGATTATTTTACCCCGAGTTCGCATGAGGCATAGAGAGTTCACGTGTTAAGAAAGTAATTTCTCAAGGAGGTGTGAGGGTCTCCTCCTAATCAGGACTTTACAGGTTAGCCTCATGTTTATTTGCAATTGGCCAGGGCTTGGAGAATCCAAATGAGAAAAATAGAACTCGAGTACTTATTGAGTAATTGCCCTGCATGGAATGGTCAAAACTTATAGGACATAAGTCCGTATAACGTGGAAATTTGCTTGGAAATGGCTTGGAAATTTGCTCTAGTCTTTATATCCACTATCAGAATGCCCTCATCAGAATCAGGAGCTCTTCTTTAGATAGACAGCCAAGGAGCCCTTAGTGGACATTGTTTGCTGCTACACCAGGTTTGCTTTAACAACCAGAGTACCTCTGTGGGCCCCATCTTGACGGGTTCATTTTCGGGCATTTGGTGGGCCTATCCCGAACTTCTGGTTTAGTCCGAGAGGGATATTGTCGAGGTGGCCTTGAAAGGTCTCTACTCTAGTTGTTGTGGGCAAGTATTGACCTAATTTGACAGTTTCTTGCTTTTAAAGAGCATCTTTGGCTTGTCGGAATGACTTTCCTGTTTTTTCTTGACTTCTTGAGAATGGAGCTCTTTAGCATGGAACCCCAACTTGCCGTCTTGGAAATTTTTTCGACTCTTAAGTCCTTTCATGAATGGACTCAGAATTTTGGACTTTTCTTGAAGCTCTTTCTTTTTGGGTTCCAATATTGGAGATTTTTTCTTTTTGAAGTGCTGGCTGAAGCCGCCTATGGAGGCGAGTGCTACACCTACCTGCTTATTGGTCTGAGTGCCCTTTCGGGTTTTTACCTGGACTTGAAGCGGTGTCGTAAATATGGTTTTCACCAACTCCTTATTTTGTTGTGCTCTTTTGCCCATGATCAGACGGCCATGTTTGCCTTTTTTCCATTTTTACTCACAGTCCCCTTTCAGGTTTTCACCCTGCTCACTTTTTATTTTATGGAACACTCGTACTCATGGTTTCGTGACCATGACCGTCCCTCATTTTTACTCATAGCATTCCCTTTTCAGGTTTACACCATGCCCATTTTTTTTGTGGGGGTGTGTTTAAGGTCATGCCCCTGGGACCTGGGCTATGATTTAAGGTCATATATAGACTTGACCATTGTGCAAAGCAGTTTAACGTCATGTGGCCAGGACGTACGCTACAGTTTAAGGTCATATAACTTGGACCATGATGGAAATGGATGATGGTCTGTGGAGTACATAGAGTGAGTATGGTGGTGGTTTAACTCACTTTAAGCAGATGGCACGAGACTGTTTATGTATGATGGGTGAAGTTTTGTGTGGAAGGTGGATAAGGGGCGGCCCACTAGCTGTCGGTGAGTATGGATGATGGAATGGATCACTAGGGAATGTCGTGAGTTTATGAAGGGCAATGGAGATAGACTCATTGGGGAGGAAGTGAAGGTAATATGCATGCCCGGATGGACCGGCTAGGGGAAGCATGCATGGAATGGCAGCAAAGGGCGTGCGTGCAATGGAGGAGGCACACATGTGTGGAAGTTTAACATCATGTAGCCACGATGTGTGCTATAGTTTAGGGTCATGCAACTAGACCGTGGTGCGAAGCAGTTTAGTGTCATGCAGCCAGGACGTGCACCACAATTTAGGGTCTTGTAACTGGACCGTGGTGCAAAGCATTTTAGTGTCATGCAACCAGGACATGTGCTACAATTTAAGGTCATGCAACTGGACCATTGTGCAAAGCAGTTTAGTGTCACGCGGCCAGGACATGCGTTATAGTTTAGGGTCATGCAACAGGACCGTTGTGCGAAGCAGTTTAACGTCATGCAGCCAAGACGTGTGCTACAGTTTAAGATCATGCAACTGAACCGTTGTGCAAATAAGTTTAACGTCATGCGGCCAGGATGTGTGCTACAGTTTAAGGTCATGCAGCTGGACCGTTGTTCAAGCTGCCATGTATGCAAGTAGTTTAGTGAGGGGTGGACTCACTGGGGGATGTGAAGTGGATGAGGCTCCATGGCAAATGAATCTATAAATGGTGGTCTGACTCACTAGGGATGAAATGGTAGACACCATTTATGGGCAGTGGGTTCAAATTATGAAGGTGGCCCAGTGAGGGATGGTAGGTGAAAACAGACTCACTGGGGGTTAGGGAGTGAGTGTGACTCCCTGGTGATTAAAATGGGTCAACTCACGTGATCAGGGGCACGAGTATGACTCTAGTGGGGATGGAAAGGTGATGAGGGTCGAACCTTGCCAATGTGCACACAAAGGGGCCAGCTAGGGAAGGCATGTGTGGAGGCGCATGCAAAAGTCGTGGGTGCAGAGGCAGAAGTATGCTCTGTGGTATAGGGATTGTACTCGACAGTAGTCTGTCGAAGATAGACGTGCACAACAGCAACATGTGGTGAGGGGCACGCTCGGTGACTTATGTACGTCAGCATTTTGAGGTCGTGCCTTCGAGACCGTAAATCATGGGTAGTACCTTTTCAGGTAACGTCCGTTGATAGGAGGCATTGCCTTCTTCCTATCGGAATAGGTAACCCCCATTTGGAGAAGCCTTCTTGATTACGAAAGGGCCTTCCCATTTTGGTTCAAAATTCTGCTTGCGTCCCTCATGCATAACGATCAGTCGTTTTACTGCTAAGACCAAGTCACCACGAGTGAATGAGCGAACTTTGACTAACTTGTCAAAAGCCCTTTTCATCCTCCCCCGATGAAGTTCAAGGTTCTGATGGTCTTCAAATCTCTTCTCGTCAAGTGCGTCTAATTCTTGATAGCGCAACTTAACCTATTCATCTTCTGTCATATCATGATGTACGAAGTGAAGGAAGTTGGATCTCGAGACGTAGTACTACTTCACTCCCATAAACTAAAGAATAGGGAGTAGAGTTAGTGGCACTCCAAGTCGTAGTGCGATAGGCCCATAAATCCTTGAGAAGCTTCTCATGTCAATTTTTTCTCGTCTTCAACAACGATTTCCTCAAAACATTGCAAAGGGTCTTGTTGAAGGCTTCGGCCAAACCATTTGCTCGAGGGTGGCATATGGTAGAGTACTTCCACTCGAAGCCAAATTGGTTAACCAAGCAGTCGTTGTGCTAGCTTCTGAATTGGGGACCATTATCAAATATGATCCGGTCAGGCACACCGAATCGGTAAATGATGTGATGTCGCACGAAGTTAAGCACTGATTCCCCCGGGACATGCTTGAGAGGGATCACCTCAACCCAGTTGGAGAAATAATTTGTAGCAGCTAAGATGAAGGCATGGCCCAATGCTGAGGGAGGGTCGATGGGTCCGACAATATCCATACCCCATTGTGAGAATGGTCATGATATCACTAGAGGATGCAGAGGCTTTGGTGGCTAGTGAATGAGGTTCGAATGTATCTGACACAATTGGCACCTTTTGGCGTTGGTCAACTAATCTGCGACTATCGATGGCCAGTAATACCCCAACCTAGGTATCCATTCGTAAAGCTTAGGACCAGACTGATGAAGGTGACATATCCCGGCATGCACTTCTTCTAGTACTTTCTTCCCCTTTTGTGTCAACGCATGGGAGGAGGATGTCATCAAAGGATCGTCAAAAGAGCACGCCCGTCAAGAAGAGTGTATTTGTTGGACATTCTTCATAAACTGTTGCGCTCAATGCGATCGTCCAGTAGCAGACTTGTTTAATAAAGTTGATTAAGGGTTCCATCAAATCCTCAACTTGTTCGATCTCAGCACATATTCGATCAAAGATCTCTCCTTCCTATATCTCGGACTTATCGCATTGGACCTGCTTCGCCTTCGTTTCAGCTTCGAAAGCATCTTTGGCAGTGAGGAGTGCCCCGAATGGGTAAGGAGGGCATTCCAAAACAAGAATCATTTCATCGTCCCCATCTAACTCTTTAACCAGCTAGATGAGTCTCCACTCTGCTACCTATATAGGTGTGGGCTCTTTCGAGGAGATTTAAATAGTGGCACCAAGCTTGGCAAGGGCATCAGCCTGGGAATTCAACCTTCTAGAGATGTGCCTTAAGGAAAATTCATTGAGGTTCGCCATCAAGGTCTTAGCAGTGTCATGATAAGGCTTGAGGCTGTCTTTTCTCACATCGTATATCCCTTTGAGCGACCGTATTACCTGCTGAAAATCATCGAAAATGGCTAACCGTTCCAGTTCCAGGCCTAAGGCGACTGCAAGCCCTATTATGAGGGCTTGATACTTAGCCTCATTGTGCGAGTCGGCATTTGCGAGGGAGAAGGGCAAGGGAATGATGCCATCTTGAGGGGTCAAAAACACTACGCCAACACCACCTCGTTTAGACTGAAAGGCCCCGTCAAAGTACATCTTCCAATCATAAGCTGATTCAGTGCAAAACACTTCTTCATTGGGAAGGTCGCTTGACAGGGGAGATTCTGCCAGTAAGGGGTGTGCTTCCAAGAAATCAGCCAAGGCTTGGCCCTTGACGGCTTTTTGTGGCACATACCTGATGTTGAATTCCATTAGTAATAGCGCTTGACAAACAAGGGCGTGTCATGAGGAACTTTATGGGGGCAGCTCTCGAGATAAGCTACACTTCATGATCGAGTAAATAATGACGAAGCTTTTGGACTACGAAGATCAGTTCCAGGCACATCTTCTCGATTGGCGGGTAATTTTTTTCAGCCCCTTGCATACTGTGACTAAGGTAGTACATAGCGGTTTCTTTCCCCTCCTCATTATTTTGTGCCAGGAGTGCACCAAGCGACTCATCGAGGGCGGTCACTTATAAAATGAGGGGCCTTCCTAGCACAAGCATGGAGAGTACCAGGGGGCATAGAAAATATTCTTTGATATCATCCAAGGTGGCTTGACATGCCTTATCCCATATAAGCAAGTTGTCCCTGAAGAGACCGGAGTTCTCGGAATGTTGTTGGTGGTGGCATTCCTCTAATTGCCTTGATCTTGAAAGGCTCGATCTCCAATACCTAATACTTGAAAATGACCCTTAAGAATTTCCTTGAACGTACACCAAAGGCGCATTATAAGGGGTTCATCTTGAGCTGATGAAGGCGGAGCTACTTGAACACCTTCTAAAGGTCCTGTATGTGAACATCCTTCTTTTTGGATTTTACCACCAAATCATCTACGTAACACTCCACCTACTTGTGTAGCATATCTTTGAAAATGGTGGTCATTGCTCGCTGATACGTAGTACCTACATTCTTCAATCCAAATGGCATCATCGTGTAACAAAAGACCCCTTTGGGAGTCAAGAAGGCAGTGGCCTCTTCATCCTCTGTTGCCATTCTTGTCTGATTGTACCTTGAATATCCATCCATGAAGGAGAAGGTTTGACAATGTGCTGTGATATAGATAAGAATTGTTGTGAATGGCAATGAGAAGTCGTCCATTGAATAAGAAGCATTCAAATCAAGGAAATCGATGTAGACCCCGATTTGCCCGTTCTTCTTTTTAACAGGCATAACATTGGTGAACGATTTCGGGTATTTGACTGCCCGAATAAAACATGCTTCCTTGATTTTAGTTACTTCTACATCTATCTACATTTCAAGATCAGACTGGAACCCTCTCGATTTCTACTTTACGGGTTTGAAAGATGGGTCAATGCCGAGCCAATGTACTACGACTTGGGAATCGAGACCAGGCATCTCATGATAGTGCCAAACAAAGATGTCTCGATTTGCTCATAGGAAGGTAATATAGTGTTACCTCTCATCTGGTGACATGTTGGCTGGAATAAAAGTTGGCCTCGGGTCATTCTTATTGCCCAAGTTTATTTCCTCGAGATCATCAGTCGTAGCTTGTCCACCCTCTTCCCATTCCTCGAGGCCTTCTTGAACTTCCATCTCTCATTGGTTTGTGATTCAACGGGTCTTTTGTCGACCTCGAATATCCCATCTTTCGAGTTCATAGGTACCCATGCTTTTGACATCTTCGCCTCAAATTAGTTTTGACGGTATAAAGCATGGTAGCCATTTCTTCTGCCTGCTTGCTTGAGGAGGGGTCGGTTTCAAGGAGAGGGAGTGCATATGGTTGAGAGAGAGAATTTTGAGGCACTTGGGTCGATTGAGAAGAGCATGGCTCAGAAAGTGCGATAGGAGAGTTATGTGATTCAACGATCATAGATACAACCGCCACATCATTCTTGTTTTTGTGATGACCATTTCTATGTACTCCTAGATCCACCACTGGTTTGGGTGGTATAGAAGGTTGTGAGGTAGGCTTAGGTGGTGGAACCTTGTTTTGGGATACCGGCTAATTTTGCTATGCAACCAGTATGGATTGAAGAGGTTGTGAGGATTAAGTAGGTAAAGGTCGCGCCACCTGACTTGGTGCCAACTGGCCAGGTTGTGCAGCCAAGTCTAGTGCAGAGGGGTTAGATTGGGCGATAGGAGTAGGTATTAGTGAAATAGAGGTTGATGCAGGTTGAGGATTTGGAGATGGTTGGGTATATGGAACCAATGGTAGTCTCAGGTACTTAAGGAGTGGTGGATTGGTCGGCATATTTGGGAATGGGATGAGTGGCGGACCAGGGTACTTTAAGAGCCTCGATTTCTACATGAGCGACTGTAACTTCCTGCTTGACCTGAGACTGATTGGGTCAGTGTTGGTCACTGCTTCAGAGATCTGCACCATGTGGCATGCTTCGTGAGAATGGAAGCTCTGCCCTCTTGACTCTTTCAACCGTTGCTCGAAGTCGAGCTCAGGAGGCCATTGCGGTTTTTTGGCCTTGGAATTCTTGTGCTGCCTAATAAGCTTCTCAGTAGTGGGAGGAGGCTTCTTGTTGGCTCTAGATGCTAAATCATCATCGACTATCAGGCACAGCTGCTTAGGCCACCATCTTCTTTAGCTGTTTTTTATGTTGCTTGCTAATGTTGCAACTTTTCAAGTCTTTATCAAGAGCCTCAAAGTCTAGGCATTCGAGAGTTGTACCTACAGAAGATGTATTAGCAGAAGAAGAATAAGGGTTAGAAGAGTTGGGATAGAAGATGGGGGAGAGCTTTTAAGGTCGTCACTCAGATTGGACCGATCTGGGTAGCTTTTAGTGTCATCATCGAAATTGGACGTGTGCAGGGAATCTTTTAGGTCTTCAACCTGCTTGGACCATTGGGGGGTGCTTTTAATGTCGTCACCCTTATCGGACGTGTATAGGGAATCTTTTACATCCTCACCATGCTTAGACCATTGGGGGGTGCTTTTCACCCTTATCGGACGTGGTGGGAACATGACCTAAGGAAGGCTCAGGAATGTCCTCCTAACCAGACTGTTGGTCGTGGTCAGTAGAAGCAGCCAACTTGGGGAAGAAGTCCTTCAAGGGTAGGCAACGGAGGACTTCTTCCCCTCAGTGGAAGCAGCCTACTCGTCAACGAGCGGCCCTTGGTGTTCGTCTCCTTCTGTCATTTTTAAGAATGGGCACATACTGACCAGGTTCATGTGGCTTGGGAGTTGGCTTTGCTTGGCGAACCGCTTCCCTTCTCATGGACTTCATTCTATTTTGTCCTCAATAGACTTGCCATGATTGGGAAGTCGAGGGTTCGCCAAAATTAGAAGGCTCGGGTGGTGCATTCTCACATGAGATCTGTGTCTGAGTGATTTCTTGTTTTGGCAGTCCGGTGGTTAGAACGTTATCCCAGTAACGTGTCCTCCTTGGACTTTCTCCATGATTATGGCTTGGAAACCGAAGCACCCCTCTAATCCGTGACCTCGTATCTGGTGATACAAACACCAAAGGTTCTGGGTCCCTCGAGCGAGGTGTTTGGGCTGTCTTGATGGCTTCGGCGCAATGAGCCCTACTTGAAGCATCATGCATAACATGGCCTGAAGAAGGTCTGGTGGAAGTCCATCAAGATGATATTCTCTCTTGTTTTCTTCTTGAATTGTCACCACATGAGATGCTTCAGCTGCCCCGAATGCCTTCTTGAGACAATCGAGTTGTATATGCCCCTTCTAGATTAAAGCATCTATGTGATCTTTGAGAGTGAATTAATCCTGAACAGGGTGCCCCAACATCCTATGATAGCGCAATAATTTTTGTGGGTGACAAAGTCAGCATCTTCTGCCTTTTTCATTTGAGCCAAGGCTATCATCTGTTGCTCTATTAACATCCGGAGTAAGGTCGGGACCCACTCCTTGTCAAAGCTGCAAACTTTCTTTCTTTTCTCAACCCAATAGTCCTCTTTATAAAGGCCGGAAAGTGGAGGCTCCTTATTGTAGGACTTCTGTTCGCTTGCCTGGGATGTCCCTTGAGTATTTGTAGGATTCACCCCCTTAGATAAATCTAGAGTTTGAGGAGAGGCCTTCTTTGGATCTGATATAGTGACAGCAGCACTAATCACTCATTTCTGTTGATTGCCCTGAGAATTGGGATGAGCATTACTGGGGTTTCAGCTGTTTCCCTCGTTTGATGACTGCGTCTATGGTCTGTTGTGATGCTTGAAAAGGCTTTCTATATGGACTGCTTTGGAGATCAGATCTGATATAGAAGTTGGGTTTGAGGCCTCAACATGTAGGGAGTCTCCAACCGCATGTTGCGCATACATGTTTGGACCGCATGAATTTTAGGCATGGGGGTAGCTTGGTGCACAACTAGATCTCTCCATCTTGCAATGAATTGATCCACTGGTTCATCTGGGTCCTGGGTCAATGTGAGAAGCTCAATAGCCTGAACTTTTCTTTCAACTTCATGGAAGCACTTGTAGAAAAAGTGCTCCATTTTTTCTTAGGTCTGCACTAAGTTTGGAGGGAGTCGGTCATACCACTTAAATGTCGGGAAGAGTTTAAACGAACTGACGAAGAAGAAGCCTCCCTTCATCTGTTGTCTCTTGACACACTAAATACAAATGAGTGATATGATGGTGAGGGGAACTCGTGCTATTGAAGAGCGGGAGTCTTCCCTTCTGGTAGCTAGGGAGAAACAGGAGCTGGTCGACGTAAGAGGGATAGGGCTTCTGGTAAAGATCCATAACCTGTATGCCCAGGATCTGCCTAACACGCAAGCTGTGGGTGACCATGGCATCGATGTCGACTTGTGAGACTTGATGAGAGGAGGAATGGTCTTGCAAAGGCAATGACTGCCTCAGGATCGGATTGGCTAGATGATGATAATTGGCCTCCTGATGAGATGAGTTTCCAGGGAGCCAAGTCCTTTCCATCAGCTCGATCTTCTCCATCATCCTGCCCATCATATCCTTGAACCGGTTCATACAGTCTACTTGATCGTCGTTGGGCTACTTGACAACCATCACGTTGACTATCTCTTTAGGAAGATTGATCTCTTGTGCAGTCGAGGTCTTACATACCCGTCGGACTGGGTGAGGCAGGTCGGTCAGCAGGGGCTCGACATGCCCCGATTGAGCTTGAGCCTTGTATGTTGGTCGGGTCAAGACCGGTTCACGATGGTCTTGGGACCACAAGGGCTGCAAGGTTAGATCGTCTCCTACGACACTGATGACAATGCAGCATTCCGGTTCTTCCACCTCAAGCTCTGCTACAACCTGTAATGGGTAAAAGGGGTTCTTGGCCAGGGGATCAGCAGGCTTGCTTGCACCGAGTGTCTTAGGTTCTTCTCTCAGCACTATTTGAAAGCCGCAATCATTCCTGGCCTTCAGGCTCTGGTATACCTCCCTCTAGGATCGAGATTGGGACTGTGATTGTGTATGGTCTGCTTTCTTCAAACACGACTGGGCAATCTCCATGAGATGAGGCAAGGGATGTGGACCAGGAACAAGAGTCAGCTCAGGCTTTCTTGGCTTGGGAAGAGACGGGGGATGGAATATCTCATCACCCAAGGGTCGGTCTAAAGAGGCTACTCTTAGAGAAAGCCTTCGAGTACCAGGTCTTGAGCGGTTCTTCCGAAGGAGAAGGGACGAACGGGGGACGAGACAACTGTCAGTGGCCTTTCTATCAAGAGCTCGAAGTAGTTTGTGGAGGTGGCGGGGGTGTGCCCTTTGAAGAAGGGTTCCAAGTGATCTGGGGATCAACCTGGGCTCAAGCAATCGATCGGGCCTTAGGAGGTTGAGTATCATGAGCAAGTTTTGTGAGGGATTAGTCTTGTGACCACCCCTCACAGAGTGCGCAGGTATGTACAAAGAGGGACGACGAGAGGGTCGTCTCTCATGTACTCGGGTAAATGTAGCAACAGGGCTGCCCCGAGTAGTGCGATGCATATGCAATAGATATACAGGGCCGAGTCTAAGAGGACCCAAACTTGGACAGTGGCTCGAGACAGCCTGAGGGTTGCCCCGAGGTGTGGCTCAAGTGGATGGACCACGAGCTTTAATGCGTGTGTGAGAGGTGGTGGCCTTATGGCCTCCTCCTCTATGTGTCGAGCCTCTTGTTACAGGGGCCTAATGTGGTAAGAGTGGGGGGTGACCTTACGACGACCCATAGGAGCACTGACAGCTGGACTGCCATGTGCAGGAAAGGAAGGGGTGGCCTTTTGGCTGCCCTCAGTAGTGGGACCAGCAAGTGATTTGTTGGTAGCAGGGTGCATGCAGTGTGTGGTGGCTAGTGCACCACCCATGAAGGGTCCATCAAGGCTAGGAGATGGGGAGTGAGAAACGTTTAGGTCCCCCCTTTTACCAATCTAGGTTAGGACCTGGGAGCATGGCACGAGGTCAACACTCAGAAGGAAGGTCGAGAACGAAGTTCGGGGAATCTGTTCTTGAAGAGAACTCGCGAGTGCGAAGATTAAGAAGTCCCCGACTCGGATGGAAGGCTTAACCGACCCTGAAGTCATGTGTGTGTTAGTGACCATGAAATAGAAGAAAGGAAAGCCAAACAAGGACATTCTGACTATGGGGTAGCGTGTCCCCAGTGGAATCGCCACGCTGGTTTGGTGCCTCGATCTCACCCTCCAAGTGGGGATGACCTGGTGGCATGGTTCCGGGTTTGAGATGGACCCGAGACCTGAGATCGCTCTCTCGGGAACAGCGTAAGGAGGACACGGGCAGGAATACCAACCGGTGACAGAGGAATTGAGTCGTGAGGCAGAACTTACCTCACATGGGTCCATGACATGCTCGGGCTGGCTCGCATGGGCGCCCTCTTAGATCACGTGGAATACCCCTGGCTTGTGGCCGGTTTGGAATCGTCTCCCTTGACCTATTTCTTCTTCCCTGAAAATACACACACACATTAGAATGCAAACAAGTGGGTCAAAAGACTCCACCTTGTTTTTGAATGAATGCACATAGGCATGTACATTTGAGGGGATAATGAAGGAACATCGACATTGGATCCCTATCAATTGGATAGCCTTACGGCATCTTCTTCATAAGAGATTCGCGACATTATTTCATGATGAAAAATGAAAGAAAAAGGGGGTGAGATGAAGAAAATGTAGGAGAGACAAAGAAAGACAGAGAAAGAAAGAGTAGAATAGAGGAACGAAGATCAGTTTGGCTTTCATCTTCTTCAGAGAGAGAGAGAGAGAGAAGAAAGTAAAGAGAAACGAAGGGCCAGTATGTCCTTCAACTAGTCCTTTAGAGAGAAAGTAAAGAGAAACTTTTTAAAGAAAAGGGAAATGAAGGTCTAGTATGCCTTTCAACTAGTCCCTCATAATGCAAATGAATAAAGAGAGAAGGCAAGATTGCTTTTCACCCAGATCCTTTAAAGAATAAAATAACAAAAGAAGCAAGAAAGTTAAGAGAGAAGAGAAAAGGAGAAGAGAGAAAAAGAAGAAAGAGAAGAAAGATACAGACGGAAGCTTAACTACCATTTGTGATGAGAGAGAAGAGAGAAGGAGAGAGCATAAATGGTGGCTTAGTTGCCGTCTGAAGAGAGAGAAGAGGGAAAGAGAGAGCACAGACAGTGGCTTAGTTGTTGTCTGAAGAGAGAGAAGAGAGAAAGTGAAAACACAGATGTGAAGAGGGAGAAGTGAGAAAGAGTGAGCACAGACGGCGACTTAGCTGCCATCTATGAAGAGAGAGAAGTGACAAAGAAAGAGTACAAACGGAGGCTTAACTGCCGTCTATGAAGAGAGAGAAGAGAGAAAGAGAGAACACAAACAGTGGCTTATCAAAGAGATAAGGAAGGGAGAGAGTACACAACAGGTGGCTTATCTATCGTTTGTGAAAGGAGAGAAGAGAGAGTATACACAAATGGTGGCTTATCTGCCATCTGTGAAAGGAGAGAAGGAAGAGAGAAAGTACACAGATGGTGGCTTTGCTACCATTTGTGAAAAGAGAGAAGGTAGAGAGAGAATACATAGATAGCGGCTTAACTATCATTTGTGAAAGGAGAGAAGGAAGAGAGAGAATACATAGACGACGACTTAACTGTTGTCTATGAAAAGAGAGAAGGAAGAGAGAATGCACAGACTGCGGCTTAACTGCCGTCTATGAAAGGACAGAAGGAAGAGAGAGAATATATAGATGATGGCTTACCTAATGTCCGTGAAAGGAGAGAAGGAAGAGATAGGATACATAAACAGCGGCTTAGCTACCATCTGTGAAAGGAGAGAAGGAAGATAGAGAATACACAGACAACGGCTTAGCTACCATCTGTGAAAGGAGAGAAAGAAGACAGAGAGTACACAGGCAGCTGCTTTAGCTGCCATTTATGAAAAGAGAGAAGGAAGAGAAGGAAAGAAGGGGAGAGCACACGGACGGTGGGTTAGCCACCGTTTGTGAAGAAAAAAAATAAGAGAGAGAAAGAGAAGAGAGATAATGTAGAGACCGCAGCAAGGCCTGCCAAAAAGGGTAGGCCCACATTGCTGTCCCTGGGAAGAGGGAGACAGAAAGAGAGAGAAAACAAAAAGAAAGGGAAAGAAGAAAAGAGAGAGAGAAGAAAGAAGAGAAAATAGAAAGGAAAGAAGAAGAGAGATAAAGGAAAGAAGAAGAGAGGGAAAGGGAAGAAGAAGAGAGAGAAAAGAAAGAAGCAAAGAGAGAAAAGAAAGAAGAAGAGAGCGAAAAAAGAGAGAAAGAAGATAGAAGAGAGAGTTACCTCGATGACTGAGGGGTACCCATTAAAATATTCTCTCTCCTCTCTCTCTCTAAACCATGACCCAAAACTCAAGCAAAAGCCAAATTTTAATTGATCAAGATTGTGTCCTTTACATGTGAGCATCACGTGCTTATATATAATTTAAATCCAAACATGGGTGGATGCTCAATTTTTAACCTAATTGTAGAAAAATAGGAATTAAATGAATTAAAAAAAATTAAGAAATTAGGTACAAAATGATGATTTTGGCCCTCACCCACAAATCTTGAAATTCCAATTAAGTCTCTTTCATGGCCATGCAACCTTCGCGATCTTCCGGGGTCCGTTTGGGGTCCTGGTTTCATCCAGCCAAAAGATTATTCTTTTCTTGATCGTCTTGGGAAGACGATCGTTTTGATACCCATTTCGAACCATGGATCGGACTTTTGGGCCACGATCACGAGATGTAAAAATCATGAGAAACATGTGATCTTTGATTCAAGATCACGTGTTTCTCCATTTTTTTCATGATTTCTTTATTGTACTTTGAAGAGCATGCCGTCATGAGCATTTTGGCGACAAAAGTGGCTCGATTTGGTGTCCGAACGACCATTTTCCAAATTTGATATTTTGACCAAAGTTTGGTTTCTGATGGCCGAAAATTGCAGCAACTTCGACTCCATAGTGCAACGAATTTGACCGTTCATCACGTACAAGATTTAGCTCAAATGAAGCCTCAGACCTCATGCTCGTAATGGGCTTGATTGTGCGTCGATCCAATGCGTGAGCGCCGTGATGTGGGCATTCGATTGAGGGGACGTGCTGATGGAAATTTCTTGCTTCTTTTGGAACTTTCCAACGAACTTATCTCTTTGATTTCTCTCGGCTCGGGCCGTGTCATCATGTGTGCCATATATCAAATCGATCGGGTCGATGAAATGAACATGCTCCCAAAATTTGGGCTCGATCTGACCTGGGATGAGGAAGATACAACCATGTGACGTTTGCCCCCGAAATTGAGAACCACAGTTTTCATTAATGAAAATTGGTTCACCAAGGGTGCACCGTAATAGTCTCAGAATGATCCAAGAAGGTTCCAGATTGTGCACTGTAATAAAAATTTTATAGCTTCCGTAGCCCACAAGTTTTGGTACCTACGGATAAGGGTCACAAACTGCTTTCTCCTTATTCACATCAGGGATACAAGTGTTGAAAAATACCTTCAGACAGTGACATCATCCATATGGGAAATAACATTACCCACCTGGGGCATTAAATACCACTAGTGTGTCATGTAGGTGACATCACACCCTATGTAAATGTCCTCACACCCTCCAAATGACCAAAAATACCCTTATTAAAAAAATATTCTATGTATAAAATAAGGGTATATAGGTGTCCACAATTGTTGACTACAATGATAAATTACTCCACATATGAGCACCCTAACATAACCCCCCCCCACACGCACACATATATTTATATATATATATATATATATATATATATATATATATATATATATATATATGGAAAATGCTGAGAATAGCCCACTAGCTCATATGAACATATGAGCCCAACGATCTAGACTGAATCTGGGCCGATCTAACGGTAACGACCTCATTTTGTGTTTGAATTTTAATTGTTTTTCTACGAATCCAAATAACTTGAAATTTTAGGAGTTCATTCTTGTTTATGATACAAAATCTAACAGATCTGGATAATAGCCAGCAACTCCCTCAGTATAGGGTGGTTGTGCCCTATAGATGGTTCTAGGCTCTCTCGGGTTTTAGGTTTGAAGTTCCAAGAGGCTAGCTCTAAAGTTTCTCATCTCTTTAAAGCTCTAGGGTCTCCATCTCTATCTCTTTAGGTTTTTCTCTCTCTCTATGTCCAATCGTATTCTTTGTCCCCCCTCAAATGACCACGAAAAGAGGCCTTATAAAAGCTTGTTGGAAAGGATATGCACGCATGACCAACAAATCCCTCGATCAAAGATGCACATTTTGAGGGTCACAGATTTAGGCGGCATGGGTCTTGTCGCCGGGGGGCGGCACGGGTCGTGTAACCCAAGTAAATTGAAAAAGTCAAAATTCAATTTGGGGCTAGTCAGAACTGGGCGGCACTGAGAGTGTCATCTGGGTGGCATGGGTTCTGTCACTTGAGCAGCACGCCCCATGTCGCACACACCAATTTTGGTCCAAATTGAGACTTTTTACTTCTGGTGTGTTCTTCAGCCTCTTGTGAAGTTCTTAAAGAAAATTTGAGTCAAAACGGATTATTTTACTATTTTACTGAATTTTTTGGTAAAACAGGGTGTTTACAGAAATATGGGTCAAAACAAGGTTTCTACAGGGTTCCAGGTAAGAGAATTGGTTCTAGGTCACAGGATAGATTGTGTCAACTATGGATTTGGGTTTACTAGATGAAGTATGATCCTAAGGGTTCAGGAAACCACAGAATTTGCCATATTTAAAATGGGGTGTCTACATTTGCCCCTCTTTGGCACTCCTTGTCCTTTGGGGGACAAGTGAGTGGCAAAGAAATAGACACTTTGACGATCTCTGTCCTTTGAGGGATAGGTGAACGTCAAAGATAAAGCAAATCCTGAAGTCACGTGGTCAGGGGGCACACCAACTATTCCCTCCAAATGCGCTCACCGAGCTCACTCACCTAGAGCATTTTTCCCTCTAGGCTTTTCGGCGTGAGATGTCGGTGAGTTACACAAGCTTGAAACTCGAGTTGGATTTTCTGACCGTGTCACTTAACTTCTGGGGTTTTGCAGTTTGAAATTTTTAACCCTGGCATTTTCTTTGATCTCCTTAGGATTTCCTAAGGTTGTCTATGGTAAAGGAATTTTATAGGAAGAGACTTGTCTGGTTGAATCCGAAGAGAGAGACGAGGTAGTAATGCGGTAATCGCATCAACGTGGGAATCGCAGTAACACAGTGATCATCACATATGGGTGTCGAATCTCCTTTGTTTTAAAAGTCTTTTAAGAAAAATTGAACTTAGGGGAAGATTTAAAATAGAACTCGGAGCAGGGACAGGTTACGATTTTAATAAAGAAATAAAAGTTTTTGAAAACACATGACATATAGTGAAAATTTTAAAAAGAGGAAGATATTTCGAAAACAAAGTTGGTTAATAATTTTAACTCTTGCAACCATAGAACCCTCTAAGAAATTTAGCGTCATGCAGCAATGGACCATCACTCGACCCTTTTACGTCATATGGGGATAGAAATTTTCATTGAATAGGGTTGTTGTGCCCTGAACACACCTGACCTTTTACGTCATATGGGGATAAACGTTACCCTTCTCAGCTCTTTCACGTCGCATGATTTTGACATAGAACTGAATTGGCTTTAGTTGTCAGTTTAGGCTCATGCCACCAAGGAGCATTTTCTCTCTCTCTCTTTTTTGTTATATCATTAAAGGGGTAAAACAAGGTTCAAGCTGGGAGACACGACGCATGCCGCCTGGGTGACACGGGGCACATCACTCAGTCTTAGGTACGGACTTGGGCGACACGGGGCGTGCCGCCCAGTCCACCAACCCCCAAATTTCATTTTTATCATTTTGTTCAGTTTTAGGGTTATCTAAACCCTCTGTTGGCCAAAGTGGATAGCCACAAGACGAGTTTTGAGTCAGATTTCTTGCTTTCTATAAAAATCAAACTCCTTTCCATTCTCTCTTCATCCTTCAAGCTCTTCTTTCTTCTTCACAACTTCATCTTCTTGCTTTCTTCATCGTTTTCCCTCTGATCTTGCTAGTTTTTCTTCTTCTTACTCTTACAGTTTCATGGCTCCTAGGAAAGACGATACGGTTTCCAAGGGCAAAGGGATGGTTTCTAAGCAGGCTAATAATGGAAGAGATGAGGAGGCTTCCCCTCTTTTTCCTAGAGTTAGGCACTTCCCTGAAAGTCTGCCCTCTCACATCCCGTAGGGCTTCGATCGGGCGAAGTTCCTCGAAGTGTCAATGGCTTTCCCATCATCGAACCCTAGTTCCGGGATTGGTTTCTTTCCGCTCGGTAGTGGCTCAAGCTCATGACTCTTCTGGCTTCAATTTCGATGATAGGCATCTTGAACATGGCCTCTTGCCATGTGAAATTTCCACTCCTTGAGGCTCTTGCTGAGAGGTTCAACTATCAGACTATCAGACGAACACTTTCTTTTTTTCCACATGTGACACAACGCCAACTTTGGAGGAAGTTATCATGATTTATGGCTTGAACGTGGCCGGTATTGGATATCAACCTTCCACTGCCATCGACGACCATTCTATCACTGTTGGGGGCTGTTTATTCTTCTCATGGTCAGTGGGTTGATACAGAGTTGCTGGTCCAAAATTGAGAGCAATCTCGAGCTGCCGAACAAATTCGTATTTTTCTTTTTGTGTTGTTGGACTCCATTCTCTTTCCGAGTGGTCGTAAGATGGTTCGCAATTCCCTTTTTCCTTTAGTCCATGCCTTATGGGAACTAGCGGGTTACACGGGCATATACTAGGGTCTTCACGACAGGGTCACGTGAGGTGGCCGATTTATTGAGGGTAGTGTCTTGATTTTGCAGGTATATTTTTTAACATAATTTTATTTTATTTTGTCCCTGAAACTTAGTTTTTTGTCTAGGTTTTGGGCTCTGAAACCCATATTTTTGTCACAAGAATTAATTGGAAAAAGCTCGGCTTGATCCAAGAGGGTCTCAGTTGGGCGACACTACCAGTGTCGCCCAAACCAATTTCCCCCGATCATTCCGGGGTTCTTGAATTTTTATTGTGTGACCTTTTGGGATGCTTTTGACTCCTGTTTTCTAAAGATTTGGGCCTACGAACATGTCACTGTTGTCCGCCCTACTCGGTCAATGATAGTTATATCTGCTGCTCTGGGACTAGCATATGTCAACGACACCACTTGACCCTAGGATGTCAATTATTATCAGAGGATTCTTGACGAGTTTTCTTCATTCGATTAGGTGATCAAGGGTCTTGAAAACATATCCCTATTGCTTCCTACTTTAGGGCATTCATGTTCTATTCTGGCAGGGCTGAACTTCACAGAGGGATATTTCCCTCAGAGGGTGCTTTGCCAGTTTCGCCATACTCAGAATTACACTTCTCCATGAGAGGTGATCGATCGTCGCCCTATCTTTCTACTTCGTCGACACTCTTCAACCCTTCGGGTCAAGGCAAGTTTGTCATGGAAGGGAAAGAAGTACTCTTTTAGTGAGGGGTTAGCTAAGCAAGACAAGCCCACAACCACTCGAACTATGATTCTTGGTGGGACGTGCCTGTCCTCTTTCACTATGCCCCAGATCCTCGAGATTTTGTGGCGAGTCTTATGTTCTTGCTCAGGATCTCGTGCCTCATCGAGAAGATGGTGCCTCTTGTTCAAATAAACGAATCAAATCCAATGAGGACATATGTGACCTCAACTTGGAAGAAGCTGAAGTAGAATTGGCTCGATGGGTGGCCTTTGTGGCAAAACTCAAGGAGCAGGATGTTGATCCGAAACCGAAGACTGAATAGCCAAAATATTTTCTTTTCTTTATTTTGTCCTTGGCACGAATAAGTTGATCTCATGATCAGCATTATTTTTCAATAATTTTATTTTTGTTGAAGTCTGTTAAGATAGTAGGAATTTGAGTCATAGGACCAAGTTTAATGGCGTGCACGCCTGTAATAAGCCCATTTTAATGGATGAATAAAAGTAGAGTTTTGAGATACCCAAAATTTTGTTTTCTATTCTTCTTGATCTCTCTTTTTTCTTTTCTTTTTTTTTTTTACTGCCCCTGTTGGGCGTCTTTTAACTTGTACATGTGCAATTGATTTATCGAAGCATAGCGGGATACTTTCTTTGCAAACATCTTTCAAAATTTTACAAACCCAGCCCCCTAGTTGTAGGGTTTTTGTCTCGAATTTCCAGCTATTGGGTCATCATACACACACATAGGAATAAGCTTGCCTCATTTTGCCCAAGGGCATCCAGTCGGGAGAAAGACGCTCCCAAACTAGCCAATTTCATCATTGACGAGGTTCACCCATCTCTTATATGTGGTAGTTAGTATTTATACTCTTACAACCATGGAGTGCCTGACTAGTGTTGAGCTTTCATAATAGGCATAGAAAGTTGGCTTCAAGAATGAGGCCAGATGACTAACAGTCTAACCTTTTGTAGTGATGGAGGAAGTCCTTTCTAAAAGGATTTTGAAAATGGACAATTTAAAAGTCCATTTGAAAAGCATTTTCAAAAAGAACGGGTGTTACAGTTTTGCCACCTGTGGCCCTTTGGTGGTCATTTTCTTTATCAATTTTTTACCCCGAGATGATGAAAGGATTTTCTTGTGGGATCGTGAGAACTCAGGAGTCTCGAAGTTGTCCTTTTACCTTTGGAGCTTTCATCTTGTGCTTCACGGATCCATAAAGAATTCTTTGGATTCTTGTCGGACTTTCATCTTGGAGAGGTCTCGATATTATCCTAGGGTTTGTCGAAATCACTTTGGTTTTCCATTCATGTCACCCCTCTACATCTTTCTGAGTTGGTTCTGTTGGGAGCCTGCAGGGTTTAGGAGGAGTCTTCATCCTCAGGGTCTGCTTGTGCATTATTGTTGAAACTTACAAGTACTTATTTGTACTTGAGTGTTTTGGGTCGAAAGCTCCCTCTTGGAGATTTTTTTTTTTTTCCTTTTGCCCGCGATGCCTTTTTAGGTTTTCACTACATCCTTTTTTTTTTTTCTTTATATTCTTTCATTTTTTCTTTTGAGATGCCTTTTCAAGTTTTCACCATACTTTTGAGCCCGTTATGGGTAATATTTTCTAAGATACATTGCATTAATGGGGTCATTGAGTTCATACCCCTCCTGATTTTTAATATTATACGAATGGCCTTCATCCACTCTGGAAATCATGAATGGCCCCTCCCAATTAGGTTTGAACTTGCCTAAAGGGTGTGGATTTGCAGGAGTGTGGAAGATTTTCTTGAGTATCATGTCTCCTTCTTTGAACTGTCGAGGAGCAACTTTTCTTTGATATGCCCTCTCGACCCTACGCTAATAAGCAACGATATTTTGTGTCGATCGTAGTCGTTTTTCTTCCAAATTAATGGGAGCAGTGATTCGTCCTTCGATCGTTTGTCCCTCATCTAAATTTCTATGAATGAGCACTCGGAGAGATGTTATCTCAACTTCAATGGATAGCACTGCTTCCATATCATACACCATTGAGTATGGGGTCATGCCAGTACGAGTCTTCTCAGTTGTCTGGTTGGCCAATAGGGCGTCGTTTAGCGTTTCGTACCAATATTTTCCACATTTTATGATTCTTTCTATTATTTTGAGAAGTCCTTTGTTTGTGGCATCCGCTTGTCCATTTCCTTGAGGGTAGTAAGGTGTGTAAAATTTCTGCGTTATCCCGAATTTTTTACACACCTTAGTGACCCTTTCATTGTTGAAATTGAATCCATTGTCAGTAATGATTGACTCATGAACACCAAATCTGAATACAATGTTGTTCTTTATGAAACGGGCAACATGTTGTCCTTCTATTTTGACACATGATGCGGTCTCTACCCATTTTGTGAAGTACTCTATAGTCGTAAATATAAAATGGTGACCGTTTGAGGCTTTTGGTGATATCATTCTGATGACATCAAGACCCCACATGGCAAAGGGCCATATGGGGGGTGTTGAGTTGAGTGGTACGGATGGTGCATGGATGAGGCCTCCATAAAGTTGACATTTGAGACATCTCTTAACGAACTTCTAAGAATCTTCAGTCATGGTGGTCCAGTAATAGCCTTGGCGCCTAATTTTCTGAGCTAAGGCAGCTGCCCTAGAATGACCTCCTTCATTGTGTAACTCTGTCAGTACTTGGTCGATTTCTGGCTGATCGAGACATCGTAGAATGATGTCATCTAATGATTTCTTGAACAGGAGGTCACCTCTTACCAAGATTCCCATCGAAAACCTTCGAAGGTCTTCTTTATCTTTTTTGGTGGCTCCTTCGGATAGAACATCGTGGAACCATGGTTTTGCCTTAACTAACGCATCTGAAGCCACAAGAGACACTTCCCCATCGTTCTCATTTTCTTACTCTATTTCTTTTTCGATCCTTGGTGGGGAAGGGTCATTTTTTGTCCTGATGTAGAATGGAAGCGTGGTGATTTCTGGGGGAATATCAATTATTGAGGCAAGGGTTGCAAGAGTGTCGGCGAACCGATTATTTTCCCTAGACACGTGCTAGAAGGTGATTTTCTTAAAATATGGGATCATCTTTTCCACCTTTTTTTGATAAGGTTTAAGCTTTTCTTCTTTCACCTTCCAAATCCCTTGAATTTGGTTTATGACAATTAAGGAGTCACCAATCACTCGTATTTGCTGGATTTTCATTCTCATGGCGCTCTCGAGCCCAGCTATCAAGAATTCATATTCAGCAATGTTATTGGTACATGGTAAATTCAATCTAATGGCTATTGGCATTAAAATCTTCTCGAGTGAGCATAGTATGGCTCCTATACCTGACCCCCGTATTCATTCTTTACACCGTCGAAGTTTAGCTCCCAAATTGAATCCTCAATTGTGCAGAGGTTCCCATCAGGGAGATCCGTGTTGACGAGAATGTTATCTGACAGTGTGTGTTCAGCTAAATGGTCAGCAATGACTTGTCCTTTGACCGATTTTTTAGTGACACACTCGATCTCGAACTTGCTCAACAGCATTCTCCACTTCGTCAAACGTCCATTAAGGACTGGTCTCTCCAATAGGTACTTGAGTGGGTCTATTTTTTTTATGAGCTTGACTAAATAAGATAAGACAGAATGTCTTAACTTCTGCATAACCCAAACAAGTGTTAAGCAATGCTTCTCCACATTTGTGTATCTTGTCTCATAGTCAACCATGGTTTTGCTGATGTAGTATATCATTTGTTCTTTTTCATGGTTGTCGTATTGTCCTAACATTGCCCCCATGGTCTTGTCTTTCACAGATATGTATAGGAATAAGGGGTTTATCTAGACTTAGAGGACTAAGGATGGGTGGTTTGGTGAGGTACTCCTTGATTTTATCAAACGCTTCTTAGCATTCATTATCCCATAGGAATGGGGTATCTTTCTTAAGAAGTCTATTGAATGGTGCGCACTTGTCTGCTAGTTGTGAAATGAAACGTCTTATGGCTTGTATGTGACCTTGAAGCCCACATATTTCTCTAATATTTTGGGGAGGGGGCATTTTTGTAATGGCTCGTATTTTGGACGGGTCCACCTCAATGCCCCTTTGGCTTACTATAAATCCTAGTAATTTGTCAGATTCAACTCCAAAGGTACATTTTTTTGGATTGAGTTTGAGTTGATGTTTTCAGAGTCTTTCGAAAATGGTTCTCAGGTTGGTGAGATGATCAAACCTGGTCTTCGACTTGACCTGAATGTCGTCAACATAATCTTCCATAATGGTATGCATTAAGTCATGGAAGATACTAATCATTGCCTGATGATAAGTTGCCCCTGCATTTTTTAGACCAAAGGGCATGATGTTGTAGCAGTAAGTTCCCTATTGTGTTATGAATGAAGTCTTGGTTTCATCTTCTTTTTCCATGAGGATTTGGTTGTAACCCGAGAAGCTGTCCATGAATGACAACATCTCGTGCCCTGCAGTGTTGTCCTATATTTAGTAACAGGAAATTGTCTTTGGGACATGCCTTGTTGAGGTCTCCATAGTCGTACTCGGATCCTCTCGTATTTTTTGGGTACGACCACTAGGTTGGCCAACCATTTGAGTAATCGACGGGTGTAATGAACTTCACCTTGAGCAGTTTATCAATTTCTTCCTTAATTTTGAGCTCAAGGTGGGTCTTTTGATGTCGAAGTTTCTGCCTTACAGGCTTTGCCGCTTCATTGAATATTACATCATGTTGCACCAACATGGGATCAAACCCTGGCATATGATCGTATGACCAGGCGAAGACATCTCTATATTCCTTGAAAAAGGAAATCATAATTTCCCGCTCCTCAAGAGATAGGGAGGTTCCAATCTTGGTTAACCTTGGGTCCTTCTCAGTTCCTATGTTCACAATGATAGCCGTTGGGTCACCATCGAACCTCTTCTTGAATTGCTTGACATGGGAAGTGAGTTCCTCAGGTTGAGAGATTTTCTTAGACTCTTGGCTCTCTTGATCTTCGTCTTGGTCATCCAATTCGCCATCTTGGGTGTTGTGCACCATTATTGGTCTATCTTGAATGTTCGTTGTTTTTTAAAATTCTTTCCATTATCATTAGTTTTATCATGTTTTGAATTTTCAACAGTGGATTTTGAAATATCAGAAGAGGTATCCCTTATGGGACTTTCGAGAGTTATGTTGAGGACTGGATGCGCAGGGGTGGTTAGATGGCCACCCTGCGTCGATCCGTTTTTTGGCACCGGAACTTGAAGGTGCCGCTTGTATGCTTCCAGCGATGTTGGAGATAGAGGAGTGATTGATCAATTTCGTTCCTGGGTTTGAATAGGCGGATGAGCATGCTTGGCTACGTTAGAGCCAATTGTGCATACCTTCAAGTCCAGGTTAGCAAAAAGGTCTTCAATTCCTAGTTCTTGTATGTGCTGAGATGTAGAAGAAGAATTATTTCCCGTTGGGGATTCAACAGTCACCTTTGGCCATTTGAAGGACGGACGTCGGGAGGATCGAGGCTTTGAATGCCTCTAGATACAAAGCTCGGATAACGTGAAGGCTCCATCCGGCTTTGAAATAGGGTGAGAGTGCACCCGAGTCCTCTTCGATTCCCGTTTTCAGTTTTAGCTTGGGGTGATGCAGAAATTGCCTCCCTTAAGCCTTGTCTTGACTCCCTAAGCTTTGGCCTAGTTGGAAGCCTTAAGAGAAGAGCATGTCTAAGCCTCGAGGGACCCAAAGCAGTATTAATGTTAACATTGGATAATCTCTTCCATCGATGCGGAAGTTTGTAAAATTTGAGAAACAGGGTCACTGGCCTCTTGGCGTAAGGTGGCACAATCAGCTTGCTCGAAGGAAGCGAGTGGGATTTCTCCAAGCTCGACCCCTATGGCTAGCGGCCCATTATGTATACTAGGATTGAGAAAAGCAGGGGGTTCAGCACATACCTTTGCGACACCACTTTTGTTCAGAAATTTTAGGTATTGATGGAGCATAGATGCGACCACGAGGTTTTCATGCAACAATAGTCTTCCTAACAGCAGGTTGAATGAAGTTTTATGTCCAAGATATAAAACTTTATCATTTGGACAATAGGACCGATCTTGAGTGTGAGAGGCAATATGCCTTCAGCTTGTCTCTTGGTCCCGTCGTATGCGACGATAATTTGTTAGCACGGCTCGAAGTCATCTGGGCATTTGCCTATTTGCTTCACCATTTTCATAGGGCATATGTTGAAGGATGCCCCATTATCAACAATAACTCTTCGTATTTCATATCCTTGCATGAAAACAGTGACGTGCAGAGGGTGGACATGAAAACGGTTGAAGCTACCTAGGATGTCATCATCCATGAATACAATTGGCATTGGTTCCATCAATTGTTTGATCATTCCACACAACTCGTCCGGTTGTGTGTTGCTCAGGATGTGTGTCTTAGCAAGAACCCTTTCGATCTGGGCTCTGCGTGCGGGCGAGTAACTCCAGGATGGAGATTTGAGCCTGGATCTTTCCGAGATGAGTCGGTAGATCGTAGTGGTTGCAGATCCTTGAGTTTCTTTATTCGACTCATGATCTGCGACCCCAGCTAGTTGTTTGGCTTTCGAGGTGTTTCCCATTCTTTTATTGAGAGTGTCAGCCATCAGTTGAATGGGTTTGAACACTCAGCTTTTTCAGGTTAAGGAATCAACCTCGCCATCCAGAAGCTCGATAGGGTCGACCCTAGCAAGAGTAATGGGAGACTTTAGGGTGTTAGCCCCTTGTTTGGAAGATGGCATCTTTTCATTGGTCCTGACCATATCGATTTCTAATGTATCACCTTCACCATATTGATCCCATTTGGGAAGGTTGTCGAGGTTTGGAGATGAAGGGATTCCTCTTAGAAGGTCTAATATTTTTCGGGTTTTTGGAGGTAATGATCACAAGTAAATATGAACTGACTTAGATCATCTTCTTCATCTCCACTTTCAACCATGTGAATGGCAATGTTCTCTTTTGCGTTGTCTTGAGCTCCGGGCTTTGTCAGTCGTTGTGACCATATTTTTAGGGAGAGGATATGTGAAGATACCCATCTTTTTATTAGGTTCTTCAACGGGTTGATTTCTAGGCGCGACAGTGATGTTCCCCCTATTTATTAACTCTTGAATCACCCATTTCAAATATATACAGTTTTGGGTATCATGAGCATGGTTTTGATGCCATTTGCACCACTTTCTCTTATCAGTGACATGAAACGGTGATTCAGATGGTGGCGGGAGGTAAACCATGTTTCTAGCCAGGAGTAATTTCAGCACTTTTTCTAGTGGGTCTTTGAGAGGAGTGAAATTATCCTCTTGCCTTTGGTTATTATTTCAAGTGTTGGCTCTAGGCTAACCCCTTCAGTTTTGGTTCTGATTGTTGTGCTGAGTGGCTGAACCTTGAGCAGGTCCGTTAACGACAATTTCATTAACCTGACCGAAAGTCGTTCCCTTGCTATTGTTTTTTATCTTATTTTGGGGAGTCGTTATTGGTTTATTGTCGAGCTTGATGCTGTGGATTATCCCTCTTGCCCGTTCATGTCGCACCACCCGCTCAATCATGGAGTCAAAAGAGTGGGGGATAAAACCATGGTTGAAAAAGGTCTTGTATTCAAGAACGACATTCTCCATGGCCATAGAGATTTGGCTAGGTCTGTCAGTGGGCATTCTATGACCCGAATTGCCGCCTCACAAAACTTATGGATGAAATCCTCGAAGGATTCTCCTGGACTTTGCTTTGTTGCTCTGAGCTCGCCCAGGGATAGAGATCTTCGTATCGACCTGCAATAGTGAGAGACGAATAGGTTGAACATTTCGTCTCGAGTGCTGTGTGGTTGAGCGGACATTGTTCTCCGATGCCAGTTTAAGGCCTCACCGGTCAGTGTTTGCGAAAATATGGCCTTTAGTTGGTTAAGCATGTCTCGCAAAGCTCTCATGGAGAGGAGATACGTGTTGACGTAAGCATCTGGATCGCTCTTCCCATTAAACGTGTTCCTAAATTCTGGGACAACAAATCCCAAGGGAAGGTCCTTCATGCCTCCCAGGGTCTCTTGAACATAGGACCTTGGGGGTAGAATTTCATGCAGGCCCATTCTTACGAGCATAGCATGCATTGCTTTTAAAGTGCCTTCTTGTTGAGTATTTGACGTGACAGTAGGCCCACCGGTCGGTGGGTTCCTAAGCGTAGATTGATAAGTTGAATTCTGGGGTCCACGTTGGCCTGCGTGGGGCTGAGGTTGATGGGTCATAGTCACCGAGACGGTTTGATACATTTGTGCCTGAGGGGCGTATTGACCCATTGGTGTCACCACCGGTTGTGGAAATGGCACAGTTTGTTGTACCGAGTGAACTAAGGGGACCAATTGAAGAATCATCTGACTCAGTTGTGCTAGGGGTTAACCTATACCACCAAGTTAGTTTGGCATCAACCCATGAGCTAGGCCATGAACAGTATAACCTAGGTCAACTAGACTTTTAAGGGCAGCATGGACTCCTATCTCGCCTAAGGGTTGGTCTAGATTGACACCTCTGCTTTGTATATTATTAAAAATATCATGAGCTATACTGTGGTGGCTCGAGGTTGAGTTGGATCCCCTAGACCTAGGTGGGCCTTGATTCTGAGGTCGTTGCACCTTGGAGTTATCTTGGTTCGAGTTGTGGGAATTGGCATTAGAGGCTGCATGAATTTCTTCCCTCACTCAACTTCTACTTTGGTTACTTAAAATCCCCTATACGAGGACACCTGGTTGAACCCCCTGACTATTCAGAGTCTTTCAGACTGAATTGGCTTTTCGGATCACACCGATTTCAGGATTAAGAGTGGATGCTTGGGACTTTGCCTCTAATTGAAGACCTGGGTGTTGGATAATGGATTGGCTTGAGGTTTGTTGATAAGTCCAAGGGATTGTAGTGTACTGGTCCCTAGGTTTAGGCAGGTTGGGCTTAAAGTCAACCATGGAACGATCATCATAGTCGCCTTGAGTAACCAACATGATGACTTTCTTTGGCTGGGTTCTAGAATCTAGACTTAGGTATGATCTAAACTCGTTGACCTAGGGCAGACCTAGCCTGACTTTAGGGCCAAAACCTTAACTAAGACAAAGGCTAAGACTAGCCTAGAACCTAGACTTTCTAGACTCAATGGGTTTTGGTTCAGACCCTGAACTAGGGTAAGCCTAGTCTAGCTCTACAGGCAACTCTAAGCTTAGACCTATGCTAGAACCTAGACTAAGATCTAGACTAGATGGGTGCAAGTCTCAGCTCGAACCAATAGTGGGTCTAGGTTTGGCCTGGGTGTGAGCCTGGTTCGGACCTGGACTGAGCTGGGTGCAAGCCTGAGCTTGGACCTAGAGGGTTGTAAAAATCAGACCGAGAATGGACCTGGGCTAGGCTAGGTATAAGCCTGAACGTGGACCTCGAGAATTTAGCTTGAACCAAAGGCTGGTGGGGGCTGAGATCTAAGATGAACAAAACAGTAATAAGCAAGCAAGCACATGAAAACATTAGACCTAATTAGCTTGAGAGTGGGTTCTAACTATTGAAATGTGGCTAGGCTGATATAGGTCCCCACATAGGTCCTGGCCTCCTGTTATAGGATGTTCACCAGGTCCTACTATATGCAGAATGCTTTGAGGCAAAGGTTTACAAAGGGGCGCTCACAGTTAAAGTTACACGAATCCCAACCTCCTTGACTCTCAAAGGTAGGTTCCCTCATGCCGTTAACACAGATTTTGAGGGTTTTCAAAACATTTGTTTGCTGGTTTCCCGGGCACTCCCGGTTCAGTGTGTGCTAGAGTGTGCAAACAAGCACGCAATTAAAATAAATTCAAGCACACAATGCACCAAAACAATAAAGGAAATAAGTGAGCGCTTGGCACTGATCATGCCTAGCGATGCGCGCTTTGAGGAGAAACTCGCTCGAAGTACGGTATAGACGGAGGGGTAAGCAACCCCTAAAAAGGTAAAGTCAGAACAATGAGACCAGGCACAGTCAGTGCTAAGTCGAGCGCAGCCCCAGTCGAGGGTGATTCGAACAGGACACGGTTCAAGGAGGGTGTAAGCAATCCTCGATATTTTTTTTTTATTTTTAAAATTTTTTTATCTTTTTTAACCTTGATGAAATACAGTTAAACTAAGCATGGTGAAAGCAGGGAAAACATGGTTTCAGTCAAAATTAACAGACTAAAATGAAATAAATAAAGTTAGAAGCAACACAGACCTCTTTGAAGCAAAATATTTTTTTTATATTTTTAAAAAATTTATTTTAAGTCAAAATTTGGTCAACAGAGAGCCAAAAGTCCCTGGAATAGGCTATGGGTGTCCCAGAAGTTTTTTGAGGCACTTGCAATTAGGCAACACTAGTGGTGGCGCCCGGGTGGCACTGCTGGTGTTGCCCTTGTAGAGTGGACGACACTACTAGTGTCACGCAAAAAATTATTTTTTTATATTTTTTTCTTGTCAAAATGGATGAAGCAAGAAAAAATATATATTTAAAATGAAATAAATTAAAACAGATTAAAGTATAACAGTTAAGATGGAACAATAAAATATTTTTTTGGTATTTTCTAAAAAATTATTTTGCTTTGAAATATTTTGAGCACTGACAAGAGAGTCCCATGACCCAGACTACAAAATTTCAAAAACAATCTGACTTGGGTAAGGCGTGTCGCTCTGGACCTGGGCGGCACGGCCCGTATTGCCTGGGCAGCACGCGCTGTCACCTGAGCGGCATGCCTCATGTCGCCTGAGTGGCACGCCTAGTTTCACACAAGGCAAACAGGGTTTCAGAGCACCGAAACCTTGGGTCCTTGTCATAGCCAGGGTTTTGGACCCTTTTTTTACTGAAAACAGTGAAAAGTAGTGAACAAAAATCGTATTTTGAGGCTTGGATCAAGCTCGAAATGCACCACGGTGGGCGCCAAACTGTTTACAATGCAAAATGTGACAGATCTGGGAATAAAGATCTCTCGGATTTGACACCGTTAAATTATGAAAATGAAGGAAATGCAGTGGTAAAGAAAGTGAGACAAACCAAATTCAGGCCATATCTACCCGGAAGTGAGCATATGTGCTCTCAGATCTGTGGCAGGGCCAGCATGATCCAAAAATATCCAAAATACGATTTTTAAGCAAATTAACCAAAACAGAGCAAAATAAAATTAAAATAACGAAATAAGAATAAAAAAGAAGGAAAAAAGTGATACCGAACCGGGCTAGATGGTTCGGGATGCCCGAGCCTTTTGGGGGCCCCCCCGTATCAAAACCGGTCCTCTTTTGTCTCTTTGATCCGGATATTAGCCAGCAAGTCTCTTTAGTATAGGATGGTTGTACCCTATAGATGGTTCCAGGCTCTCTCAAGTTTTAGGCTTGAACTTCCAGGAGGCTAGCTCTAAGGTTTCTCATCTCTCTGAAGCTCTAGGGTTTCCATCTCTATCTCTCTAGGTTTTTCTCTCTCTATCTCCAATTGCATTCTTCATCCCCCTTCCAATGACCACGAAAGAAGGATATGCATGCATAACCAACAAATCCCTTGGTCAAAGATGCACATTTTGAGGGTCATGGATTTAAGCGGCACGGGTCGTGTGACCAGGGCGACACGGGGCGTGCTGCCCAAGTAGATTAAAAAAGTCAAAATTCAATTTGGGGCTGGTTGGAACTGGCGGCACTGGGTGTGTCATTTGGGCGGCATGGGTCGAATGGCATGGGCAGCACACCCTATGTGGCCTGGGCGGCATGCCCCGTATCTCACATACCAATTCTGGTCCAAATTGAGATTTTTTCACTTTTGTGTGTTCTTCAGCCTCTTGTGAAGCTCTCAAAGAAAATTTGGGTCAAAACATATTTTTGTACTATTTTTAATGATTTGTTTTGTAAACAGGATGTTTACAGAAATCTAGGTCAAAACAGGGTTTCTACATGGTTTCGGGTAGCCGTGACGGTTGCCAGTGTTTATTTGCATGAAAAATATATAGGAATGGACATAGTAGGTCCCTTACGGTGTTTTAAGCCACGCTGTCTGAAAAATTGGATGGCACCAAGCCTCTGGACGAAATCACTGTTCATTTTCGCCCATAAGCGTTGCGTAGGGGCTTTATATATATATACACACATATACTTTATAATGATCGAGCTAATATATTATTCCAGTTAGACAGTAGAAGTGAGAATCCAAGGTAACAAATTTGATTCCTCCTCTTTTTCTTAAGGCTTAAAAGAAAATATCATATAAGTTTTTCTATTAAAAAAGGGGAGACAATTGTATAAGATATCAAATTCAAACAAATAAAGTAAGGTGCACCTCTAAACTATATTGAAAGATAATATTGCAATACTTAGAAAGTTTTGCAATGACATTATTCGGGGCTGATTTTTGGATATCCGAATCTCAGATAAAGCACAAGGAATCAAAAGATTGGATTAACTTTAATATATAAATCAAAGAGTCCTCAAGCGTATGGTCAATCAGTATGTTATCTGTAGAGATACCTCAAACCAATAATATAAGCGAGACTTGCCCTACAAGTCCTCATATGCCTTGAAAGTTTTGCAATTAGCCGTCATATATCTTAACTATCGGACATACTCAGGAATTGTCACAAATGTCATTATAAGACCAGACTGTGGAATCAATGATCCCAATGCCAATATATGTCGTTTTGCTCTATTTAAGGGAAGTTTAGATATAAGTTGACAAGATGTGAGGAATTCCATTCGTTAAAGGGGTTGGAACAGTCAAATATACCCAAAGACTATCACAAATCTGATTTTGAGACTACGAAGGGATCAATGATCCTATGGAAAATATATGCATGCCCACATTATTAAAGGGTAATTTGCATATAAATTGACTAGTTTTGGGTCTTCAAAGGTGAACTATGCAAACCTCACAAAATCACATTAAATCGAGGTGAAATTTGCATATGATGATTGTTAGTCATTATCTGTCTTCAGTCCGATATTCATAAAGAATGAACATCATTTAATAGGTCTTCTGATCCATCATATGTTAAACAAGTTTAATTGACAAGCCTATCCACAATGACAGGGAAGTGTCTTGAAATATTTGGTGAAAATCTGTTTGATGTTCAATAACCCCTATCTCAAGATTTCAAACATATTGGAAGGAGATCTAGTCCTATATCACACTCCTCGGAAGTAAGCTCCTATGGACACTATTCATTAAAGTGCTAAACAGAAGCCGCAATGATATCTAATAGATAAAAATGTCAAAAAACCTAATAATAAAAAGTCTTTTTATGAGACCAAAGCCCTTGGAATCTTGATTCAAAGCTTTATTATCTTTGTGAAAGTCAGATCGTAAGAATTCTCTATGTGAAAGCACTCCGAACCGTATCAGATGTCATCTCTTGTGATAGGTTTTAACCGATGAAATACTCGTATCTCCTAAATTACTAGGATTTTTCTTGTCAAATTTGGCAAAGATGTTCATCATGAAGAGCCTCACAACATATTTAAATTTCATGATAAAATATTATAAGGGCGTATTAATTTTGTCATCTACTGATTTCTGCTCAGAATGGTGGCAGAGATGCTGAAACTTCAAGGAGGCATATATCTGTCAGTGCTTATCAAAATTGAGTGAGACTTGATCTATTTGGTTCATCTCTGATTTCTTTATCAGCTTGCAAAATTTCATGGAAAAAGGCTTCTTCATCAAAAAATTATGCTCGTCGAATTGAAGCATGTTTAGATGTTCTAACAGTTTTACAATTGAAGACCAAATATAATTGATCTCCTATGTTTTCTCATGGTTCAAACTAGTTCATATGAGTTTGTTTTAGTTCAAATCCGAAATCAAATAAGTAAAAAAATATCCAAAGTAACTGCTTTGAAGGAGATTTAGAAATCAAAGAGCTCAAAATTGTCTCTTACAACCATCACAAGATAGAAGATGTTGAAAACTGTTGATTTTGGATAAACGCAAAGGAAGTGCAAGTCTATCCATCGGGAACAACTCTCACACTCTATTTAACCATTCTCTCATGCACTTACAAGAGGGGATTTGGATAGCATTAAGAGTGTTTTTAATAACTTTTCGGATTCTCCTTGCTGCTAACTTTACTAGATTCTGGGAAGTAGATGAAAATTGGTAGCTTGAAAGCTGGGGACCATGTTTGATAAATTGTGGTATTAGTATTTCACCTGATTGGCATTGGCAAAGCTCAAACGGATGAAAACTACAATATAGGAGAAAATGTGAGACTTTCTCCTGTTTTTTCCGTTATCAAATGCCCCTAACGTCTAACACCCTTAAGAAAGGGATAGAGAGACATCTCATACTTCACTTATTTCCTGCACGTTTCTTGCAGACAGAAAGGTGACTCTAAGCACAATTTCGATTTCAGAGTTGTGCGAACATAGAGAGAACAAACATGAGACGTCCTCACTTACTTGCTACAAGACTCAGAGAAGACCACAAGTGAAGGAAGGTGCCCTTATAATACTAGTGCACATGCATATGCACCCAGCCATTGCCAAGTCTTTTTTCCCTTTCTTTTATATCTTCTTTCTTTTGAGTATGTAGTCTCTTCAAGGCCCAAATGAAAGGTGCCTAAATCTATATTTTCTTGGGTAAATTGTAACAGGGATTTAAATTCCCTGGAGTTCCTCATGAACCCATTGATTGTAAAAATCCATCATTTCTTTTAAGTATGTACGTGGTTGTTCTTTGATGTGAGCATTTCCCTTGATTTTCTCATTTTGCTGAAGTCATGTTCGTAGAAAAAAGGTCTTTATTTTTTGCACATTTTGGAGATGTATTGTCATCCCTAATTATAAAATTTAAAGCTCCAATAATGATGCAGATTGAGCAAATTTATAAATAATTAACATTTTAAAAAATGGACAATCCAAATAATGTGTCACAGATTTGTCTAATATTAATGTGTCACAATCTTATGTGTCAGAGTATATGACTGCCATATGGAATTGTCTCTATCACATCTAATTTATTAATTCTCATTAATTAAAATCTAAATTTATTCTGATTTTATTATCACTAAAACAAATTAGAAAGTGCTAATCTAATATTAAGCATCAATATCGGCCATGTCCTCTCTTTGATTACCCCTTGCTCTCTCTAAAACATTGAGTAATTGTCCTCCATATCTCCTTCCATAATTTGAAAGCATTAATCTAATATTAAGCATCAATATCGGATATTTCCTCTCTTTGATTACCCCTTGCTCTCTCTAAAACATTGAGTAATTGTTGTGACTACTCATCCGTCTCATACAACCCTAATAGGAGCTTCATCTTTGTGTTTCTATTATTTTGTGTGTGTGTTTTTTTTTTTTTTTTTTTTTTTGGAGGTAATTGAGTGAGTGGGGAAGACAGGCCACTACCCATTATTTCAGATTAGAGAGTTTGTTTGTTTGAAGGTGTCATCATTAGGATTCAAAACCATATCATGATAACTAGGTATGGGGTGCTATCGTCGAGACCCAGCCCCTTTCCTATTATTATTATTTTATATGTTGCCTTCAGGTAGGTGCACAAACCTCTCTTCGTCTCATTTTCTCTCTCTCTAAATACCACCGGGTAATATCTCAATGCCACCAACAATTCAATTGCCTAGAAAAACACCACTCCTCTCCACTTAGTTTTTTTTTTTCTGTTCTTTTCAAGAGAGGCCCTTCAGGTTTCTTCAGCGCTTCTAAATCTCTAAGATAAGGAGATCTATTGTCATCCTTTATGTTCACCTTACATTATTGAATGCTTTAGTTTGATGAAAAATATAGAGGAAATAGTTAATTTCACGACATTCATATGCAATATGCATATGATACACTCATTTTCTATAGGGCAAATTTAGCACTAGTAAATAATATTGTCACATTTTTTAATTGTTGTGAAGTGGCTCTTGGGCTGAAAGTTAATTTGAATAAGACATCTATGGTTGAGATTGTAATAAAAGAGTTAGCAAAAGCTATATGGGTATAGGGTAGATCACTTCCCTCTTACTTATCTGAGATTGCCTATCTCATATAAGAGATTATCTTGTTCAGTTTGGGATAAGGTTCTTCAAAGGATTCAAGTGAAGTTGGATCTTCGGAAACCTAAATACTCGTCTTTGAGGGAAGAGCTACTTGCCTTCAATCATGTTTCGCTAATCTCCCCATTTATCAGATGTCAATCATTCAATTGCCCACATTAATTGTTAAAAAAATTGAAAGGATAATGCGGAATTTCTTGTGGGGTACTTTTGGGGACGAAAGAAAATATTATATTCTAAGATGGGATAGGTTGTACTCCAAAAAGAAAATATGGTTTAGGTATTAAAAAAATAAAATTGGTAAACCGAGCTCTTCTTTGTAAATAGTGGTGGTGAAATCTCCTTTTTAAAGATCAGCTGTGGTATAAAGTTCTGGCAGCAAAATATAGTATTGAAAGACAAGGAATGTGGCTAGGGCCTAGCCGGGGCAATAACCAATCCATTTTTTGGAAACCTATTGCTCTTTGTAAACCTCTGATCGCAAGGAATGTAAGATGGATCATCAGTAAGGGGGATTAGATTGCCTTTTGACACCATAAGTGAGTTTGGAACTATTCTCTGAAGCTAATGTTTCCATAAATTTTGAGAAAGTGATAGACCCAAATTAGGTGTCTGAGGTTTTTGAAGGTATAGGCAATCAAGTCATTTGAGTGTGAATTTTCCTTACAATAGGCTTTGTGATGCTCTTATTTTGTAGTTAAGCTCTTGGCTGGATATTTTGCACAAAGTGTATATCCCACATAATTCGGAATATGAGATCATATGGAAGTATGAAAGTGATAAGGTTTTTTCTGTGAAGTCCTGCTACAAGTTGTTATTCCATGATAGATGGCGATCGACCTTGCTACAAGTAGCCCAAATTTGGAAATGGCTAGTACCTCATAAAGTTCAAGTTTTTATATGGTTGGCTGCCCAAGATAAGATCTTTGCCATTGATAACTTGATTAAAAGGGAGAAAATTTTGCCAACTATTTATGTGATGTACAAGGAAGATGCAAGTCTTGTGCCTATTCGTTTTTACACTGCCATTTTGCTATTAGGATTTGGTCTTGGTTTTTCTTACTTTTGGAAATTAAAATGCATTCGCCTCAAATGTGGGAGATTTAAAAGGAGCGAAATAAAAAGGGAGAGCCTTCCTTCTGATTGGGTTATTAATAAAATAAAACACTCCTTATGGTATTGGTCGGCAGCCTCAAAGGAGGGAAAGGCTATTATTGAGGTGGATGTGATGTTTAATCTCCAAAATTTATTGACCATGGGAGTGGTCAGTAGCAAGCCAAGGAGTTTTTGGACTCCACCTCCACAAGGGATGCTAAAACTAAATTTTAATGGTAACCCATTTGGAAATCCAGGTTTGGCTGGTTTCGGAAGCATTGTTCATGATTGGAATGGTCAAATTGTATTCACATGTGTTGGGCCCTTAGGTGTTAGGTGAAACAATTGCAAATGTTTGCCATTGTTCATGGTCTAAAGATTTTTTGTAACAAAAATTAGAACAACCATTGCGTGATAGAAGGGGACTCTTTGGATGCTACTAGGTGGTCCAACAAAGAGCAAAAGGTTCATTGGGAGCTTAAATCAATTTGGCTACATACTCTTGACTTGGTAGAAAATTTGACTGTCTTTCTGGCATATTTTTAGGGAAGCTAACTATTTAGTGGATGTTTTAGATAAAAGGGAAGATGTTTTAGATAAAAGGAGAGCTTCTTTGCTTTCGTTTACTAGTTTTGACCATGTAATCCCATTTAGGTAACTTTCTTTATTTCAATAAACAAAGATATTGAGCGAGAGAGAGAGAGAGGGCAGATTATTTTCATGGGTTTTTTATTTGCTTATTTTTTTCTTATTTAAAAGAGAAATGTCCCTTCATGGTAAAAAAATCAGAGAATAAGAACAAAGTAAATTTGATTGTGTAAAAAAATCGTTTTGGTGTGGATTCCTTTGCAAATCTTAAGAGTGTCTATTCTCTCAACTCTTTTTTTTTTTGGTTTTTATTATTCTCATTTTATTTTCTCCCCACAACATTAATTTAATTAATATTTGTATTGAATAATTTTTAAGCATTTGATAAAACACTCATGTTTATCTTTAGATTTATTACTTTAATGTTTTTGTTAACTATAGAGTATTTCAACAAACATGCAAATCTCACCAAGTTCGTGGAAATCTATGCTTTGATTTTATATTGTAAATTCCTACCATGTATTTTGTAAAGGTTGCAACCTGCACCACTGTTTGGGCTAGAACCTTGCTCCAGCTGAATAACAAACCCTTTAGTAAGGTGAAAAGAAGAGTGATCTCGTATTATCAAATGATGGTATTTTCCTTTCAATACTTTACCATTAATTTTTTATAATGTTTTTATAAATTAGTTTTTTAAGTCAATTATTTATGAACTAATTATTCTCCTTGAAGTAAGAATTAAATCCACTTTCTTTGGATGATAGGTAATGCTAATCTAAGTGGACCGCAAGGCATGCTAGCATTGTATTTTTAAATATCGGTATTTTTTCTAATACTTTGCTATAAATTTTTTATTATGAACTATCTAAATTTTCAAATTCATTTTGATAGAACTTTTAATTAATAATTCTGGCATTAAAAAAGCGACTCCTTTTAAAGGTTTAGTTAGCAATTTGTAATTCCTAATATGATTATATCATTTTGTATGTTATATTCTTTTTAAACATTATGCATTCCGAGACTTTTGAATAACTATTATTTTCAATTGTATATTTTCATTATTCATAATTAACTTTTTTATGTTCTCCACTTCTCTAGAATATCTTGTAATTTTTTAAAAAAAAATTTGCCTTTTCATAATTTATTTAAATTAAATAATCTAATTATTAAATTTTGTATTTTAGAAATCATTTATGGCTATCATTTAATTTTATTAATGAGTCGGATTAATATGATCTAAATTACTTTATGGGTGCAATTTATATAAATCCGAGGCAATATAGTGTTGAGAAAAGTGGTTCCAATATTAGAAATTTTTTACCAACCTTAAAATATATTTTTTATACTTGATTATAAAATTTAAAGCTAGATAAGACAGATCTATGGAAGCTTGACTAACTTAAAATTGACTAACTTTAAAATTGACTGTCCAAAAATGCATTACAAGATACATTATTTCCAAAAGTTGTAATCTATTTTTTTCTCAAATCCATGCATCTTAATGTCGAGATTATCAATTTGAGGATATTTGGGCAACAAAACCACCTCTCTAGTGAAATTTTTGAGGTACACTCTAATTTGATTGTGTAGAAACAAGGCCCTATATAAACTTTTCTTATATTCACACTTTATAACATTGTCATATCTATATAATTTATTAAATTTTATTGTTATGTTTGAGCTAACATAAAAATTAATTAACATATTGTTTTGGTTTGTTTTAAACCTTGAGAAAAAGGCAAATCAAATACGTGCCCTTGTACTCTCAATTTTATGTTCTTAAGGTTTAAAACAAACTATCATACAAGTTTTTTTATTTAAAAAGGGGAGAGAGTTATTATATAAGACAACTTTAAACAATTAAAGAAAGGTGCAACTTTATAACATCATGAAAGATGCAATTTCAATACCAAAAATCTTTGCAATTACATGAAAACCTATTGTTAACTTTCTTTTATAAAACTTAAAGCTTAAAAATTTATTATCCTCCCTTTTTATAAAATTTAAAGCTCCAAAAATGCTATAGATCAAGCAAATATATAAACAATCCATAAAATATATCACAATGTACTAATTTCAAAACTTAAATTTCTTTTTTCTTCTATATCCATATCTCGACCTTATATCTCCACCTTAAGATGTACTACTTTCGTGACTTGAAATCTTACACTTTTCTTCCATACAAAAACAAAGGAAAAGACAACCAAAAATCCAGATTAACTTGAGGGTGTTCCAGCATTATAACACACTCAGGGTTTTGAATTAGCGTGGGTGCGTCTTACTTAACTCTATAAGGTTGACACTTTTTTTTCCTTTGAAAAAACTCGTTGTGGGGTTAACCAAACATCAAGTGGGATTCAGGCGCACTAACCACTAGAGAGCCCAAGAACAGAATCATTTCTGGGGCAATCCCAATCTGGATCAATATGAATAACAAAAAATCAATTAAAAATACATAAAAATCAATTAAAAATATATATAAACCACTAAATGAACTTCATTTCAGATAGAAGAAAAGTGATCAATGGACGTGAGTAAAAAAGATAAAAAAGAGAAGAGAACCGCTGACCGTTTGATCTAAAACCAACTCAGTATTTATTTTAATTCTTTCCACAAATCATATGAATATGAACCACTGATTATTTGATCTAAATCCGACATGAGTACTTTATTTTAATTTTTTCTACAAATCATATGAATATGAAATTTGATAAGAAGATCTAAAGAAATATTAAAATTTATTTTTGATAAAAATACGACCAAAATACCCCTAAAACTTTTATGGGAATTATGAACATTTTTTTTTATTGGGTTTTTTTTTTTTAATACGAGAGTTTAAGAGGACCAAAATTTAGTGTCTCGCAGAAAAAAATTAAAAATAAAATAGTGTAGAGGCAGAAATATAGAAAAGCCTGCCCAAAAAATAAATGTCTGCCCTAAGCTCTTAGAGGTCCTCCAAGAGAAAACTATAACAACCAAGTCAATGTGAATTAACATAAAATAAAAATAACAAAAAAACTCACAAGAGAAAGATAGAATAACAGCACAGACAAGCCATCAAAAACCATCAAAAGGAGTGCAACCAACCAGACATTTTGATACATAGAGAAAGAGAGAGGGGGGGAGGCTGTTTCTCTCTTCAGAAGAGAGAGGAAGGCTCAGCAGGGTTGAGCGGATGAATGAGGTAAGTGAGGACCAAGGCCACCAACATCAGCACGTAAGCAATCCCCTGATCAATTGTTGTCCCTATAAAACATCAATCCACATGTCAATCTACATTATTATTACAAACTACTTCAAGATTAGATATTGCTGCAATTCAAAAACAAAAACAAAAACAAAAAAATCCCATTCCGTTAAAACAAAGGAAAAGACAACCAATTACCTCAAGATATAGGGCTCAGAATCAAGGGAAGGATAGTCCATAAAGAAATTTTGCAAAACAAAGAAAACAAAAAGAGAAAAAGCACACAATGGGGACAAGGGAATGACAAATAATGTATCAAATCTCCAAATGGATGGTGGTGATAAACTTTCGACCCTCTAGTACACTATTCAAATGGATGGTTCAAGCGTAGCCATCCTTGTAAAACTACATGCCCAGATTATTGTTAGCAAAATTGCTCGATCTAACTGCTAACCACCCAGTTAGATCGAAACCGGACAGTGGCCGGTTTAGGGTCATCAACCGGTATTTTAAAAAAATATTCAAAAAAATGTATATAAGTTCTAAAACTTAAGGAATTTGATTTGTAATATATTTTTAAATATAAAATGGGTTAAAATTCATTTTTTTCGTCAATTTTCAACTTCATTTGAATGTTTTTTGTTTTAGTCATTTTTTATATGCTTCTTATATTTTAGTAGATTTTTTTGTATTTATTTATTTATTTTTTACCGCCCCTTGCTCCGATTAGAGCGGTTGAATCGGCCGCATAAACCGAGGCCCATGTCCGGTTAACCTGTTCGATTTTGCAGCCAGATTATACAAAAAAAGAAATAAACAAAGATCTCTCCAGTCCAATGTTAAATATGAAATAGGAAAAAAAATATAAAACAGAAAATGCAGCAGGCTAAAACAATAATGTAAATATATTGGAGTTAGAGACATACGAATAATCTTTTAAAATTTCTCAAAAGTAAAAAATAATCTTTTAAAAGCAATAGAGAAGGAAGAATGGGCAAGAAAAGCGACAATTAATGCAGGTGGGCCTTAGAAAATAAAGCAACACATCAACAATTTTTTCCATTAATATCGTTTTCAATGAAAAGGAAATCTCATTTACAAACCAAATCAATGATAACATTGCAGACACATGTGAAACATAATCTTGCACTACTGATGGGCAAAGCCGAAAAAGAAAAACAGAGATCAAATAAAAAACACAGGAAAATACCACATGTAATCACGACAAAGAGAAGAGTTGCTTCCGATGAAACCAGAAGAGCATAAGATGTAACGGCATTTAAAGAAAATACCAGATCCGGATCCTAGAAACCACATTCCACCCCAAAAAAAAAAATAGAAAAAACCGTGAGCAGTAAACCACATTCCCATCAAGAAAACCTAAAAAAAAAAGAAAATCACTGATCAGAAAGAGAGAGAGAGAGAGAGAGAGAGAGAGAGCAGTAACTAACCATCACTAGCAGGTTGAGGGGCAGGGCCAAGGCTCTGGGCTTGCACGGCGGGCATGAAAATGGTGATGAGAAGGGAAAGGAGCGCCATCACTCCAAACGAAACCCTAGCACCGGCCATTGTAACTTTTAAGCAAAGAAAAAGCACAGACAAAAATTAAAACAGAGAGAGAGAGAGAGAGAGAGAGAGAGAGAGAGAGAGAGAGAGAGAGAGAGAGGAACGAAAGAATGAATATGAGGCCGTGAAGAAAGCCTCTGCTCTTTGCAAAAGGCTCTCCACACGCCACAGGGAAGAAAAGGAGAAGACCTCTCTCTCTCTAATAAAGAAAAAAAGGCCTCCTAGGGTTTCTTTAATTTCTTATTAGAAAGGAACAGAGGAAGAGAGAGAGAGTTCTGAAAACAAAAGCCTGTTTCAATGAAAACAACTTCATTATACTGGTATATATATGATGAGCGAAACCCTAGGGAGATGACCGAAGAAGCCGGTGAGCCACGGGTTATGTGGGGGAAATGCGGGTCCACCCCATGTGCCTGCGCCTGCCGAGGCCAGTCTGGTGTCTCAACACCTCCCTCTCTCCCCCACGTGGCATCATTGTTTTTGACGGAATTAACACTTCGGTATTTTGGGCATGTATACAATCAAATCAAGTGCCTCTTTAAATATTGTCCATAAATGTGGTATTAATAGTGGAAATCTTTGTGATAGCGCTTTAAAATATATTTTTATTTTTAATTATAAAATTTGAAATTTTAAAAATAAAGTAAAAGGAACATATCCTGAAAACTTGAAAATATAAAAATTTATTGGTCTAAACAAATATTAAAGTATATATTATTTTTAAAACTTGAAACCTATTTTTTATATATATATTTATGCACCTTGAGATCGAGATAATCAATTTGAAGATATTTGAATATCAAAACAACTTTTTTTAATGAATTTTTTTAATGTAAACTCTAATTTGAATATTTTCAACTATGAACTTGATTTTTTTGAGGTGGGTTTAATTTGATTGTTTAGAGCCTTGGTTCTACATGAACTTTTTCTTTCTCTATATGATTATCCAACGATATCAATTTTTTTTAGGGTGACGAAATAAAAGAGCATATATATTCCCTCAGCTAGAGGACGTTTTTGGAAGGATTTTACAATCCCAAAGGTTTGAAACTATTTAAGCAGGAAAATGGTTTGACAGGGTCCTATCAAAATAAGTAAACCTCAGTCTCATAACTCATAAAAAAATTATAATTCAAGTATTGAAAACCTTTAAATCGATCATCCCTGTAAGAAAAAAAAAGGATTTTTAGTTTTTAAAATAGTGTATATTGTAATACATCATCTAGATCATCCATTTCACACTAAAAATAAATGTTCACATATCTACAACATCTTTATTATTTTTTTAGTTTCAAAATTTTATTGACGGCATTGAAAATTGATTTTAGAGCTATCTTAAAGATTTTTACGCCCAAAGTGCTTTTTGAATGAGAATTTGAGGTGAGAATTTATTTAATTTTTATAAATCCTAGGCCCTATAGAAACTTCATCCATTTAAGAATAGGAAATGGGTAGATATGTCTGCAATTTTATCACAAGAAGTAAAGTCTCACCTCATAACTTATCAAAAATTGCAATTAAAGTATTAGAAAACATATGCATCAATAATCTAGGCATGAAAATCTTGGCTTGAACATTATGGTTGTGAAAAAAAAAAAGATTTCAAGCTCTTAATATAGCATATATTGTAAAAATATTATCTAGATCGTTCATCTCAGCCTAAAAATAAGTGTTCGTAGATCCACAACATCTGTGCCATTTTTTGAGTTTCGAATTTCATTGTTATTGTTGGAAACTGATTTTTAAGCCATCATGAAGATTTTTCTTGTTGAAAGTGCTTTCCGGACAAAGATTTGAAGTGAGAGTTTATTTTGTTATCATAAAGTCTAGGCCTTATAGAAACCTCAGCCTTTAAGAATTACTAGATGATCATTCTCATAAAAAGAATTTTAAAATTTGAGCTTTCCAGTACTTAGATTTGACCATCTAAATATTGGATAGGTTCTATTCAATCTCTAGACATTTTTTTAAGTGCATAGAGAATACAATTAGGATTTTTTATTAACTTAATCTCTAAAAATTTTAAGTTTTAAAATTAATTCCAAATAAGAGTTTGACATATAAAATTAATTTCGTTTCGGGGGCTAAGTTGAGAGTAGAGCCAGCAACCGTCACACTTAACTAAAACTTGGTCTTTCTCAAAATAAAAAGGTCTGTGATATTTTGAAACCCACTCAAACTATGAGTTTTCAAAAAACAAATTTGGAGAAATTAATGCATATCCTCCAAACTTTTATTATTGAACAAATCTCTTCTAAATTTCTTTTTTATGGTGAAGAGTTTTTCTTTATTTTATTTTTTACCAAATTGCCCTTATTGTCAATAGTTTGACTTATGTATCAATACTTATCTTAGTGTTTTTTATACACTTAACGTAGACCTCTGTATTTGTTCGAGAAATATACGTGGGCTCTCAAAGAAAATAATTGATTGAGTACAACTTCAAATCTTGAAGGTTCAAATTTTGTTTTTAAAGTTCAGTGCAAACTTATGATATCGAGGGTTTGGAGATTGTTTTTGGAAGAATGTTGCACTTCAAGTTAGGGTTAACGTCGGCCTTGGAGGTCCGAAGTTTTCTTTTAGGAACACATTTGTATCTTGAAAATCTAAGTGTATGACAAACACTCATGCTTTGATCCCAAAGTTAAACTTTGAGGCTTCAAAATCCAAAATAGCGGTAATTTGGTTAAAAATAAAAAGTAAAAAAAATATGTTTAAATGTAAATGGAATTGTTTAAGTAGAGGAATTCAGAAGAATAGCACGTAAATTCTTCAAATTGTTAAAAAATCACCTTTGGACGGTGAGTGAGATCTTGTCTCAATAATGTTTTTGCAAAAACTTCTCTAAGTCGATTCTTTTCTGAATAATGTTTTTGCAAAATCTTCTCTAAAATTCTAACTTTTTGAAAGTTCATTTCATTAGTTTGAATTTTTGAAATTTGGTTTTGCGATAAGCATACTAAATGTGAGATTACTTATCTTCGTTAACTTGAATTGTTTATCTTCACTAATTTGAAATCTTTGAATTTTCAATTTGGGAAAGCTTATTAAAAGATAGATGAATCATTCAACAACTTATTCTAAAAAACAATACATTTCCCAAAAAAAAATGGTATTTTAAAAAAAATAAAAAATACACACACATTCTAAAAGAACCATATTTCCCAAGAATAATAACAGAGCTAGATTAATGATGGTACTGCATGGTATTTATGTTGGGATTAATATGTTGTTTAATTTTAGGTTGCTTAATGAACACACATCCTCATCCAAGTTCATGGGTCGGTTTAGCCCCTTTTTTACTTTTGTTATTTCATCTTCTTTGTATTTCGACCCACATTTTTTTTTATAGGAAAAGTATCCCATCCACATCATGTGGACAGGTGGAAGGGTACACATACCCTTCCTTTTTTATAGGAAAAGTATCCCATCCACATCATGTGGACAGATGGAAGGGTGCACATACCCTTCCAATGGTTGAGATCTCATAAGGCTATATCCAATGGCCGAAAATTAGTTTCGTATTTTATTTTTTATTCCAATAAGATATTAATTTGAATTTTCGAGTGTAGGTGTATTTTCATCAATATAAGTAAATAAAAATGATTAAATAATATTTTAAATAAAAAATAACCCAAATATCTCTAAATTTATTTTGGTCAATGTTTTTTATTCAAAATAATTTTTTATTAACTTTATTCAATATTACGTATAGAATGAACCTAAAATCAAAATTTCCGATCAGTATCATTTTTAAATAAAAATAAAAATAAAAAACGAGATGAATTATTTGCCCTTGTATGAGCATGGTTCAAGTTAAACCACTGAAAGGTGCATGTGTACCTTCTAAATACCAACCCTTTTATACATTGTCAAAAATGCAAAATAAGAGAAAAAGAAATGCAGGTAATCTCATGATTTTCTTTTATTTTTTTTTATTTTTTTGAAAGATGATTTTTTTTCGGTTTTTTTTGACAGTTGACGATATAGGTTAGGGAGTGTCATGTGGAAGCTCTCTGATTGGCCCCCCACAGTGCAAATCTGATAAAGATAGTTCCCCCTCTCAATTTTGAATTTTAAACAAAAAAACAAGTCGACCGTTTGGCCATTCAGACGGTTTGAGAACGTGGCATGGTCCCTACCGGTCTTTGGCAATCAACGGTTGAGATATTCATCTGGACGGCTCAGATTCAAGATGGAGGGGAAACAGATTGAAAACTGACCGTTTAATTGCCTTCGATTAAGGAGGGAATATGATTGATTTATATTATATTATGAATGAATTATGAGGAAGCCATCGTGGATACCGACCAACCTGTCGTCAAGTCCTGCAGCGAGGACACTAAAAAGGACGTTTCTTAGTTACAGTGTGGCCCACTTTTAGCTCGAGGAAAAGATCGGTGTATTTTTTTTTTTTAAAAAAAAAATTTAAAGGTGGTTTTCTTTACTTTTACAAAAATCTTCCTTTGAAAAGAATTTTTTTTCAACTACAGCTCAAAGGAAAAAAAGAAAAAAAGAAAAAAAAAAGATTTCTTTCAAGTGGAGGGGAAGAGATGACGGTCTTCAATCAAGTCCATGGAAAAGGATTGCAGGCGAGGAAGGGCATCAATGCCATAGACATTTGGGGTAATGTCGTGAGTATCGTGATTGTAGAAGCACGGAGTTTCCAAGACCCATTCTGGTTTTTTGTTTTTTTCATGGAAAAATGACCTCGATCCTTTCTTTTAAATTTTCATCCCTATTAGCATTTTGGGATCACCAAAATCCCTTGTACCCCCTCAAGTTTAAAACTTTGGAACCATTAGCCCCTTAATTAGTTTTTCTTTGTTTTGTTTATAAATTTGAATACAAAATACCAAACCCATACATTAGTCATCTGTAATTTTTTTTGTGACTTGATATACAAATTTTATTGATAATAATAATAATAATAATAATAATAATAATAATAATAATAATAGTAATAGTAATAATAGTAATAGTAATAATAATAATAATAATAATAATAATAATAATAATAATAATAATAACAATAACAATAACAATAACAATAACAATAACAATAACAATAACAATAACAATAATAATAATAATAATAATAATAATAATAATAATAATAATAATAATAATAATAATAATTAGTAATAATTATAATGATAACAATAATAACAACAACAATATATTAATTGTTAAATAATTCATCTTTTATAGGTATTTTGAGATTTTTTTAATTAAAATAAATAAATAATAACAATCCATTAACAATAGTAATAAAGATCTTGATTAATCATTCAAAAGATACTCACGCAATTGTAAAATAGGTCATAATATTTTAAAAAAATCATTTTTTTTTCATGCCTAAATTTATAGAGTGGCATCTATGGAGGTAATATTGGTTTAAGGCAACACAAGTAAAAAGAAAGGAAGTTGACTAATGGAAGGGTTTGGCATTTTGTAAAAATAAAATTATCAAATTTGTAAAAAGAACAAATAAAAACATAATTAAGAGGCTAATCGTCCCAAAATTTTAAACTTGGGAAGGTATAAGGGATTTTGGTGAACCCAATGGCCTAATAAAGATGAAAATTTCGGGGAGGAGGGTAGAGGTCACTTTCCCTTGTTTTTTTTTTTTCTTTAAAAAATAGGCTTAATAACCTTATAACCTTTGAACCAAGATTTATCCTAAACCATTTTAAAATATAAATAAGTATGTTACACCCGCATGGGATTGTTATTATTATTATTATTGTTGTTGTTGTCTTATTCTTGTTATTGATGTTATTGTTATTATTAAAAAGTTTTAACAAAGTTTCATTAAGTGGTTATTATTATTATTATTATTATTATTATTATTATTATTATTAAAAAGTTTTAACAAAGTTTCATTGAGTGTTTAAAGAGCTACAAGAGGAGTCTAGGGGCCATCATGAAAAACAAACAAACAAAAAGGAAATGAAAAATTATAGGCCTAAAGTAGCTTTGGCTAAAGCATCCGCCAAGGAAGTTCTCTCTGTTCACATGCAAAAATATGACTTGTCTCACCCCTCAAATTTGTATGAATCACGGCAATTACTTCTATCCATTTCCAAGGAATCGAAAAGGCAAGGGCTGGGGTTGGTGCACCATTTAATCATAATGGAGGAATCCCCTTCAATGAACAATTGGTCAAACATATTATGAAGTTTGGAACAACAAATTTGTGACTAAAGAGCTCTGCCTCTATCACTTGACAAGATGGAAACTGTCCTTATATTGTCCATATAATAAGGTCTCTTTCATCCCTAAATACCCCTCCATACCATGCTGATGTTCCATTGTTTTTGACACTGCCATTAAAATTCAATTTCACCCACTGTGAAAGAGGGAGTATCCAAACCGCAAACTTTCTGACCTTGTGTTTCTTTAGAAACAATATTTGATTGAAGTTCGTCTCCAAATCTTGCTTGTGGACAATTTTGAATCCCTCTTGTGCCTGCATCATGCTACCAAAGCCATCATAATAGTTTGTTTTATTGGGTCAATACTCGTAAACCTCTGTTAAAAGATTATGAGATATCACTCTTTCCAAATATGCTACATGACTGCAGCCACCATCTTGCACAGGGATATACCTAATTTGGAAAAAGGCATTGAAGTTATTTGCATCAACAACTGATGTACATGATCCAGGCACACTGCATTTCTCCAAAATCCACCACCTCAGTTCACTTGCAAAATCACAATGAAGGAGAAGGTGATCATTGGTTTCGCTTGTCCTCCAACATAAGTAGCATACATTGGCCATGATCATTCATCTTTTTGTTAGTTGTTTAATGAACAGAGCACGCTCTCTACTTGTCAACCATAGGAAGGTTTTAGCTCAATTCAGTATCTAAAGTCCCCATACTTTAGAAGGACCCTGCTGTATGTTGGGCTCATCTAATTAGAGCAATCTCGCACGAATGCGAATGGGCGCAGTGGAACGCAGATATATGAGATGCAAAAATATGTCAAAGTCAATGTGTGTGTGCATATGAGTAGGAAAAATATGCAAATTAAAGCAAAATAACTTATAAAGCAAAATAACTTACTGGCACAGAGATTTTACGTGGTTCACCTTTTCAGGCTACGTCCATAAGAGAAAAAGATAAATCTACTATTAACTCAACGGTAACAATAGTCTTCCAAGAAAAAAAACTTTTTTGGAATTACTGATTTCTTCTAGAAACTTCTCTCTATAGATTTTCCATCTTTGAGGTTCTGTCTCTCAGAGACCTCTTTTCTTTCTAGGGGCTTTCTCTCTCTAAAATAAAATGTTCTTTCTTTTTCTTATTTTTCTACTCTTCTCTCTCTACAAAGAAAACGCTTAAAAAGAGGATTGTTATTATCTCTCTTTCATCTTCTTCTTCTCTCTAAGAAGAAGGGTAACACTCTTATTTTTGATAATTCTCTCTCTTTTTTTTTTCTCTCTAAGAGAATGATAACTTTCTCTCTTCTTCTCTCTCAAAGAATAGCTCAAAAGAGATGCATGTCCAAAATTGGACCAAGAAAGGTATCCCACCCAAAAATGGCTCTAGAGAGATGGCTTTAGTTAAAACCCCAAAAGCATAGAGGCTTTGGCTAAACCAACCAAGGGCAAACACAACCCACCAATGTGCGATCCTTTTATGGTGTGTTATCTCTCTCTAGGATAAATAGAGGTGGAATCTTTGACCACCTTATTTATCCTTATATCATCTTATGTGGGGACCATATGAGGATATCATTGTAGAGAAAGTCAATAACCTCTCATGTTTTTGCCTTTGTATTGATAAATGAGATAATGACAATTGTGGAAAGAATACCCTATAACCTCCTAAAAGGTGGTTCATCTTCATATCTTTTCAACTAAAAGAAAAGATGATATCTCTACCTATATCAATCATGTGAGACTTCTCATTTTCATAGGATAATGACTTGGTCAACAAGTCATCCCTTTTTTTCTTTCCAAACTAGTCATTTGCTAATTAGGCAATTTTCATTGGTATCCCTCCTTCATGGGAAGTGCCGCTTAGCAATCTCCCCCTCCAATCTCAAGAGGGAGGATTTCCTTCACAGATCAATTAGGTATTCAAATGGCACCCATGCCAGCTATGCTTCTCCATGACTCTTGCTTGTCTTTGGCCAAGGTTTTTTACATCATATTCGACAAACTCCTTTCGGTATGGATTTTCTCTGGTTGCAACAGTTTCTCACCCTTCTCCAGTTTAGACTGCCATAAAACAATTCTCCCTACAAAAGTAATTAAGTATATTAAGATTGACTTCCTAGAGCCTAGTTCTACATGTTGTACATAATTTTTGATGTACTTACATCCCTAGTGTAAATAAAGAGAGAGCCAATGATGACCTGGTCCTGCCGATACCCAAGACACTGAGCCTAACACTAGGCAACCTTGGAAAAAGTATTATCATGGTAGAAAGATACCTTACAACTATAGCCCTATGCTAGGGGATCCAAAACAGTACCATATCACCGTCGTTGCATCCAAAACAGTGAAAAACTCTTAGGGACCAAATTTGGGCTCAATCGGACCTCTTAAGAACATTTTTGGCCCAAATTACACTATCGTATTATAGCGTCATCGAACCAGTTCCCAATCATGGAGGCCGTAATCTTCACATCTCGGATGACATGCAAACATCCACACATCGCTTGTTTGGAGTCGGAGCAAGCTCAAAATTGGACATGAGTTAGGTCTCGACGACTTAGTCATTTTGACATATGCCACACGTCGTGATATGACCTAGAATCAAAGCTTTCCTAGAGAGAAGATGAGCCTAAAACCATGGAAATCAAAGCTTTTGACAAAAAGATATCTCGAACTTCATGAAGCAATAAACTTGAGATCTGTACATCGAATCATCATAAAGACAGGTCCGATGAGATTGTATCACGAAGGGCTATAGGCATCGCCGTGCGTGTCAGAAGGGACTCAGACACGACCCGACTCGCCACTTTGGTAAAGGGCTCGGTTCAATGTCTTTGTCAGATAATAGAGGGAGAAATGTCGTGCGCGGCAATGAGCATCGCTATGCATGACATGGAGACAGGAAAGCTTTGACTGTGGGGAAAGCAACCCCGAGTTAAGGCCCGACTCACTGTGTATGTTCCAGGAGATTAAGAGAAGAAAGAGGATGTCATGCTAGGCGATGGACATCGCCATGCATGACTGGAGAGAAGAGAGAAAAGAAAGATCAGAGAGAAAGAAAGACATAGAGAAGAAAAAGAGGAGAGATAAAGAAAGAAGAAGAAGAGAGAGGAGATGATGAGAGAGAAAGAGAGAAGAGAGGAAGAAAAAGAAAGAGAGAAGAAAGGAGGAGAGAGAAAGTTACCTTCATCGAAAGGTACCAAAATTTTTCTTCTCTCTCCAAGACGTGCCCACAATTTTGGTGTGAGACTCTCAAATTTTATTCATGAGATTGAAAAATCAAGGAACCCTTTACAATTAGGGTTAGCATGTATTTATAGAATTGGGCCCAAACATGGGTGGATGCCTAAAATCTAGCTTAATTGATGATAATTACAATTTATTTGAATTAAAGTAAAATCTGAAAATGGGTGCAGAATGACTGTTTTCCCCTTACTTAATAATACACAAAAATCCAAAACAGTCCATGTTGCTACCTTAGAACGTGAGTGATCTTTCATGGATGACTCGGGGTTGCTCCGACACCCGTTTGGTCGAAAGATGATTACTTTCTCGTTGGACTCGGCATGACGATTGATTTGATAGCAACTTCGAGCCACGGATAGTGTTTTTAGTCCACGATCATGCGACTTGAAATTTATATGAATCTTGAAAACTTCTGATCGATAGTGCGCTTGTTTCTTAATGTTTTTTTTTTTATTTCTTCATTGGATTGCACTGAGCATGCCGTCATGATCGGGTTGCAAAAAACGAAGCTCGATTTTGTGCTCGAATGAACATTTTGCCATCTTGGGTTTTTGGTCGAATCTTGAAATTCGACGGCCAGAATTTGCAATAGCTTTGACGCCTTCGTGTGCTGAATCTAACCTTTATCATATGTGGGGTTCAAACTTGACATAGCCTCAGACCCTACGTACGTGATGCAACTGGTTTCGCGTCGATCGGGTACGCGATCGTCATGATATGGCCGCTTGAATGAGTCGTACTACTGTTGAATTTCTTGCAACTGTCTTCATGAATCGCCAACTTCTCTCTAGTTTTTCTCCATACTTGGGCATTGTCAAGGGACGTGTCACATATCAAAATGCTCGTCTTGACGAGATGAACACACTTGCAAAATTTAAGTGTGATTCGACTCAAAACGAGTGAGATACGAGTCTTCAAATTTGCTGCTTATGACTGTGTGAACCAGTATCCTTTAATGGAGATTGGTGTGGGGAGGTTGTATAGGAATAGCGTGTGGTCTACCCCTTTTTAATGTTTCACCCATAACTTTATCCTGGAATGTCTGTTTAAGCCGAAACTTGACCCTTAAGGGTTTTTGACTGTGCTGGATCCATTTGACGCACCGAAAATAGTGTTCCAGTTAAAGGGTCTATTTCAAGTTGCAAGAGGTTGATTTTTCTGAAATTGTTTCTTTGTCTGCATTGCCTTAGACATGTCGAATTGCGATGAAACTTGACAGGTGACCTTTTAAAGTCCTTAAGAACATTATAACTTGTTCTGGGGCATTTTTGAGACTATCAAAAGTTACATTATATGTCAGGGCTTTATTGACCGACTTTTCCTTTATTCTGCATCGAGACCCAAAGTGCTGAAAAAATGTGTTCAAACATACCGGTGAAGAAGAGAAGGGACAAGTACATGAGAGGGAGAGGTGAGAGAATGTAAGGAATAGAGAAGGGAATTAAGAGATTGATGACGTGAGGAGAGAGAGGGATAAAGGTTAAAGAAAGCAGAGGAGAAGGAGCCACGTGAGAGAGAAAAATTTGAGACGAAAAAGGGGAGAAAAGAGTTCTGTGTGAGAGAGGGTGAGATTGGGATGCGTGAAAGAGAGAGAGGCAGGTGGCGTAGAGACAAAGGGAGAGATAAAGATGTGTGAGAGAAGAAAAGGCTCAAGAGAGAGAAAAGAGGGATGTTGTGTAGGCACAGGGAGAAAAATAAGGAAGAAAGTCCACGTGGGCAAGGAGAGAAAATATGGAGAGAGAGTAAGGGGGGAGATGAGCGTGGGTGAAGGCTGCGTGCGTACACTGTAAGGGGAAAAAAAAGAGAAGGGATAATGTTGATGGATAGGAAAGAGGGGACTGCGCGGGCATAGAGAAAAATAGAGAAGAGAGAGAAAAGGGAGAAAAAGGGGGGACATGAGCGTGGGTGAAGGATGCACGCGTACGCGATAAGGGGAAACGTTGAAAAAACGAGATAATGGGATAACATTGAAAATAAAAAAAATACGATAACGGGATAACGTTGAAAATAAAAAAAACGGGATAACGTTGAAAATAAGGAAGAGAAGGGCACCGCTCCAGATTCAGTAGGTAGGGGATGATAGAGAGAGAGAAAGTTAGCAGGGAGAGAGAGAGAGGAGGTACAATGGAAATTACCCAAGGTGGTAGGGCTTTCTCTGTCCTCTCTCTTGAAGTTGGGAGCTATGCAAAATACAAGACTCAAAGGGACAAGACGCCAATTTTCATTACGCTTCCCGACTTAGTTTTTACAATTGACTTGAGTTCACTTATATAAAGTAACCACAAAACATGGGTTGCATGCTCAAAACTAAGCCAAATTATGGAAATTACAATTTAACAAAATTAAAAATGAATTCCCTTTTTTAGACAGAATTACAAAAATACCCCTTAGTTCTTTTGAGCAAATGATAAAACCATCTCTCTATGAGGGGCCTCTTGCCATGGCTAGACTTTGGGAGCTTCTTCGGGCGCTTGTAGCAGTGATCTGGATGATCCATCATCGTAAAATTGATGCTTGATCCGTCCTAAACATTTTGATAGCCTTTGGCCGTAAAAATCCGGCCAAGTGCAGAAACCTTGATCACTGTTCTGGTGCCATGCGTGTTCTTCCAAGTCCTCTTTTTTTTTGTCTTGAATTGAAGAGGACACTATCACAATCATTTTTTGCCTAGTTTCGTCCGAGTTGGTGTCCGTTTGCATATTTTTCAAATGTGTGAGATCATCAGAAAATGGGACTCTGGCAAACAGGAAAGCGTGTCTTCAACCTTGAAATCTCTGCTATCTGGCCTTTAATCAAGCATAAACATATACCAGCTTAAAGCCCTTCGCGATGCGGTCGTAACGAACCCGATTTCATGCCGATTTGATTTACGGATCTCGAGTTATCTCCTCACGAAGCTTGGGATGTTTTCTTTCAAAGTTCTGATTTTTATGGGTTTGGGCTTATTTTCTATCTGGGAAATCTCTCGCCTCAGGTCTCCTCATGGGCTGTGTCATATATCAAAATGACAGGGCCATCGAGACCTAGCTTGTGTCAAAATTTGAGCTTGTTTTAATTCCATACGAGCGATCTGTGAGTGTTTTAAAATCATCCCGAGAGGTGAAAACACAGTCTCCATTAGTGGGGATTGGTTCTTTGAGGCCGCACTACAATAGTGTAAAACCTCCCACTTTTGTGGTAATTTGGGCACGGAATGGTCCTGAGAGGTCTGATTGAGCCTAAATTTCTGTCCTTGGGGGTTTTTCGATGTTCCGGATCTAGTGGCGGTGGTCCGGTAGCATTTTGAGGCTCCAAAAAAAGGGCTATAGTTATAAGGTCCCTTCTTAGTATGATAGGAACTAGAGTTAAGAACTGAGTTTCACTCTGATCATATCAAAACATATCAGAATATGATGAAACCTTGTGAGCATTCTTCGGGTATCCCAACCTGCCCTTTTCATGCCTTTCGTGCTGTTCCAGTACACTTTCAGAGGTTGCCCAATTTTAGGCTTATTTTGCAGTGTTCCCATGGTCTGGCCGTGTCTTGGGTACAGACAGGAGTAGGTCGTCACTGGCTCTCTCCTTATTCGCGTGGATTCATGGAAGTACATAATAAAGGACGTACAACAAAGAGAAAAACAAAAAGGTTGCACGAGCACAACCCTACAAGTTGAAACCCCCTCAACACCCAATTAAAACGATTCTCCTTCCCCCTCTTCCTACTCATCCCAAGGCAAGTTCTTTTTGCGGAGAGCAGGAAATACATGACTATGAGGACAATCCACAACACGTCCCATATAGGGGAGAATACAAAGGAGGCCCTCGCAACAGTCTGATAAAGGTACTATTCCTAAACAAAGGTCTAAGCTACACGACTGCTAAACTGTTAGTGCGTGTCGTAGCTGTACGACACTACAACTATTCCACCCATGGTCACGACGGTATGACCTTAAAACTGACTCTAAAAAAAAAAAAAAATCATGGTGCACGCACCAAAAAGACTTGGATGAAAACCCCATTGAAGCGTTCAAGTCAAGCAAGGAAGAATTCAGATGCACTAATGGCAGGCCTTTAGGTTCATCTCTTATTCCCCCTCTTGAGGATATAAAAGATAGGTGTAAAAGTATGAACAGAGGAAACATGGGAAGCAAAGAGAGAAGAATAGAATCATTCCATACATATATTGAAAGAATTACAAAAAATTGGACGGGCCTCAAAAGTCTGCAAAAAGGAATGAAAAAGAAGAAAAAAAAAAAAAAAAAAAAAAAACAGGCGCAGAGCTTAGAAGCCACTAAAAAAGGTCAAGAGCATCACACATCTTCGCATTCAGCTCCTGTGCGCATCCCAATGTAACCTGTCTCTTCTCTTAAAGATGGAAAATGCTTTTGGTAACTTCCTCGGCCATATCATGGACCGCCCACTTCTCATAACCCAGCTACTCCAGTTACTGAGACTTCTGGAGTATCACCGCCCGGTGCTGGCTCCACCGGATCTTCAAATCAGCCGCGTAGACTTGCAACATTGCAATCTCATCCTCGATGGCCAGGATCTTGCTGGAGAAACCCGTCTCTTCCTCCACGAGGCGAGCTTGGTGAGAAATGACCAGGTCGTTCCTCTTTTCATGATCCTTCATGAGAGGCTACTGTTTAACCAAATTATCCTTCAAAGCAGCTAGGTGTGTCTCATGAGACGTCTGTACTTCAGTCTCACAAAGAAGAGCCTCGGCTCCCCAATCTGCAAGACTTTGTAGAAACCCCTTTAGCTGGTTGAAGGTCCCCTCATCATAATACACGGCCTTTAAGGTAGCCGCGCAAGCCTCAACAGCTTCTATCTCTCTCTGAAGGTTAGAAAGAGCACACTCTCTAATCCCTTGGAGACCCAATCGAAGCATGCGCCTCACAGCAAGTACCTTAAAACTCGGTGCCGAGGGAGGCGGGGTTGAATAATCGATTGCAGCAATCGAAGGAACATCAAGAGCTGAATCCCTAATCGTGAGAGCTAGAGGTTCATGAAGGACTCTTCAGCCTGCATGCTTGAAGTAGGCACCTACAGACCTAATGGTGCCACCGGCTTCGAAGATGGAGGTGGGGTTGAAGAATCGATTGCAGCAAGTGGAGGAACATCAAGAGCTGAATCCTTAATTGTGAGAGCCAGAGGTTCATGAAATACGGTGTGAGGCTCAGATGAAGACTCTTCAGCCTGTGTCCCTGAAGCAGGCACCTCCGAATCCAATGGTGCCGTCGTCTCCGAAGAAGGAATTTTTGAGCTTGATTCTGCTCTTAATTCCACTTCTGAAACAGCCCGAGTAGACGCCATTGAAGTTTCCACGCCAGCACTCGGGACCTCATCCACAGTCTCGACATTAATCGGAATCGACATCGTGGGAGGTGGAATCAAGACTGTACAAACCTCCACTTTTGCACGCTTAACCGAAGGAGCTGACGCTATCGCATCCGCAATGGACAAACCCCTATTTTTTGAGCGAGAGCCCTTCTTCGAAACTGCGAGGGCCGACGTGGGATCCTTTGACCCTATTCTCTTTTCCCCCTCTTATTTATTTTCCCTTGCTCTTAGGGGTACACTTCTCAGTCGTGACCTGTAGGAGTTCTCTGGCCACGTCCGGGCTTAGCAGCTAGGCTAAAGCCCAACCCACTTCTTGTCGAGGCGTCCAGGCCTCGGACCGCATATCCCTTGGTCAATCCAAAAATGGAACTGAGGTCATCAAAAAAGGATTTTGTCTCGCCCTCTAGAGACAAATACTCCAGGCCAGCATCATTGTTACTCAAAGAACGAAGCTTAGCAAGTTCTCTCCAGTTGGCAGGACACTGGCTCAGTTAAAAAATCTGGGAGAAAGAAGGGGGAGCGAAGCGTTTCCCAGCCCTGCCGTCGCTCTTCACATTGTTGACAGCTTGCCATATGTGGTCGGAGTGCCAGTACATGCGGTTAATAGCAACCCAACACTACCGATAACTATCTGTCGTGTAACCCATGCGACCATAATTAGGGATTACGAACTTGCTCAGCTCCATGACGAGAAGGCAAGTCTCCCTAGGCTTCCTCATGTTGAGCTCGGTCTACGCCTCACGACTCGCCCTAGGGACCTCATGATCATGCAGTGCCCCCTTTTTCCCGTACTTCTTATTGAAGGAGACAGCAAAACAACACCCTTGATTTAGGCCATGCTGACGTGTGAAGCGATGAGGTAAGTATCCCTCTAGCTTTCTATCTCTCACGCCTTTGTATGGAAAGATGTAGCCCTGCATGCTTACGAGGCACATGCTTCCTTGGTGTCTGTGGTCACCCCATTGAGGACTTCACTAAAAGCATCAATGCACACATTATCAGTAGGGCCACCTATCGGAAAGGGGCTCCGACTAGTAAAGAAAGGGCCATTAATCAGAAGCTCACAGGCCTCGCCCGGCTCCATAAAAACAGCCTTCATCTCGGCAATTTTCTTCATGTAGGGACAGGCAGCATCCGTGAGACTTCCATTAATCTCGTATGTCCCAGGGAAGTATGTCGAAAGCCACCCAAGGACATAACGAACTGGGAAGCTCATCGTGAAGCGGCCGGGAAAGCCCTCACATGCTAAGACCTCACTCCCGAACTCCGTCGAGGGAGCCTTGCCGCACGCAATGGACCCCAGCCCATGGTAGATACTGCATAAAACAGACTGTGCCAATGCAAAACTCTCCCCTTGGGCCATCATGCAAGCCACATAGAAGCAGCCTAACCGAATGATGTAGCCCCTCGCCCCAGTTAGAGCAAACTTACACAAGAAAAGGACCAAGTAAGCAGCCAGGTATACATGGTCCTTCTCCCCTAGCATGGGAGGGGTAATTGTTCTCTTTGAGGCCTTAATTAGCTCCGATCTCAACACCTTGTCCATCCACAAGGCACTCGAACTAGTGTCTTCGCCATCTTGGCGGTCACCATGGAAATAGTCTCTCCATGCTTTAAAGCGTACCCCTCCATACTTGAGTTTGGTCTTCGAGTGCAAGAGCCAATAAATCTCAAACAACTCACGGAGACCAGGAGGGGCTGGCTAGCCGTTAATGAGCTGGTTCTTGAAAATAGCCCCGTTGCTGGGTATAAAATCTTTGTACATCTCCCTTGGTATAGGAAAACTGCCCACAAAATACAAGTCCAAGAGGGTGATTCTCTTGAGAAGGTGCAAGCAAGAGAAGTCCCTCTAACGACATAGACACCGATACAACAATCAATTTCCAATTCCCCTTCACGTTCATGTCTAGGATTTTCACTGCAAAGAACCAAAAAGAGCAAAAAAATAATAAGTTTGGTTAGGAAAACTGCCCACAAAATACAAGTCCAAGAGGGTGATTCCCCCTCACCTCCATCCAAATGACAACTATTGGTCCTATAACACTATGTCTATAACCTAGCTTTAATGGTGTTGGACCAGTGGTCATAATAACCAGCCAAGCACTGGCATGCTACGGCTAGTCTGCATCCTCTCGGAGTAGTAGCATGAGAATTGAGGACATCAAATGCCCAAGTGCTGTACCTTGACATATATTGGTGTTCTCCCTCAAAATGAAGAGCACCAGCAGCTTAGTGAAAGTTCATCTTGGCCACCATCCTCTTCCCCAGCGTAGGCAAGTCCTTGTTGGAATCAAAATTCTGGTGAAAAGCATGATAAAGGGGCACACCATCCCGTTCAACTAGAGGTCCCTCGCCAGCATCCTTGTATCTACCGAGCTGAGATTTTCTCCTACATAGGTGATGCTCGGAGGCCACTTTATCTCCTAAGAAGGTGCGAGAAAGAGAAGCCCCTCTAACGACATAGACACTGGTACAACAATTAGTTTCCAATTCCCCTTCACGTTCACGTCTAGGATTTTCACTACAAAGAACCAAAAAGAGCAAAAAAATAATAAGTTTGGTTAGGTGCCTCAATTTCGCCTCGCTGGATCTAGGTGATCGGGTGACACATGTCTCGGGTTCAGAAGACCCGGGACCTAAGATCGCTCTCTCAGGAATCTTGTTCAAGAACAAGGGCATGTGTCCAATTAGTGAGAGGAATTTTGGATATGAGGTGGGAACTTACCTCACCTGGGTCTATGACTTACTCGGGCTGACTCGCATGGGCGCCCTCTTAGATCATGATGGAAAGACCCCCAGCTGCTTCAGCTGATTTAGAATTGTATCCCTTGGCCTACAATCGCCTTGTTTTTTGCACAACACTACTATGGTTAATTTGTAAGACAAGTGGGCCGAAGGACCCACCCTTGTCTTAGGGCAACACACATTCGTATGGCTAAGAATGTGAGAAGTTAGGGTGATGAAGTGGAAGGTTTGAATGAGAGGAGAAAAGAAGAGGGTATTCGATAAGGAGGTGAGGCTAGCATGATAGCTAGACCAGTGCAATGGCCGACTCGAAGTGGTAGCAAGACGGGCACGGTACTTTGGATTGGCACGGCGATAATACTACTCGAAACCAAGGTCGACATGACTATCCCAATCTGGTGTGCCAGCAAGACGGGCATGTTACTTGGGACCAGCATGACGATAATATTGCTCGACAGCCATACCGCTATGGCAACACTAGACTGAGTCCACCCTCGATCAAGTGAGAAGAGAATGAAGAAAATGCACGAGATGGCGAAGAGATGGGGTCCCGATGGTGCTAAGCATCACCACCCATAACTATGGAGTGGCAGTGTCATGGCCCTTGGACGACGCTAGACACTACCGCTCACGTCTTAGGGGCCAAGTAATGAACTATGGGCTACACAAGAAGCCAGCACACCCCTGCGTAGGTGGTGATAGCCTCTTGTGAAGCGCACGACGATAGCCATTTGAGAGGGGCGTGGCAACAGTTCTTGCCAAGGCACACGACGATAAGCATGGGACGCAAGAAGAGCCTGCACACGGCGATAAGCATCGAGCGCACGAAGAAGGGTTGCGAACGACGATAGGCACTGAGCGCACGAAGGAAGCTTGTGGATGGCGATAGGCACTGAGCACACGAAGAAGGCTTGCAGATGGCGATAGGCACCGAGCGTACGAAGGAAGCTCGCGGACGGTGATAGGCACCGAGTGCATGAAGAAGGCTTGCGGACGGCGATAGGCACCGAGCGCACTAAGGAAGCTCACAGACGACGATAGGCACTGAGCTCGCGAAGGAAGCTCGTGGATGGCAATAAGTACCGAGCGAGCGAAGGAAGCTCGCAAACGATGATAGGTGTTGTGATGACCTCTCGTGGGCAGCGATATACATCGTCGTCTGCGATAGGCGGGCAACAAGGGGAGACCCCTGTGGGTTGCAATAAGTTTCACCGTCCATGCTCTTCACTGAGACGTCGAGGACACATCTGCAGATGGCGATGAGCAACGCCGTCTACAAGCCTCGCTGAGAGATGGAGATGAACTAACAGAAGGGGGGGAAAGGAGTTCGCACATGGTGCTGCCATTGCCATGCGTGACCTATGAAACCACAGGAAGGGGAAAAAGTAAAGAAAGAGGCATGCAAGACATTGCCACTGCCGTGCATAGCCTCTAAGGGAGGCTCAGACAAAAAGGAAGAAGAAGAAAGAAAAGAAGAGAGAGAAGGTTTACCTTGAGCCTAGGGGTATCAATTCAAAAGTTTCTCTCTCCTCACTCTCTCTCTCTCCAAACGTGACCCAAGCGTCTGCGTACAATGATGATACGTGGTATATATAAAATTGTGCCCAAATATGAGTGGATTGATCAAAATTAAACCTAATAGCTGGAAATTAAGATTTAAATGAATTAAAATAAATTAGAAAATAAGGCTAAAAATGATAGATTTGCTCCTTCTTAATAAGTTGTGGAATTCTAAGATAGTCCCTGTGTTGCCCTAGCATGTGCATGATTTTTCATGGATGATCCAAGGTTGTTCTAATGCCCGTTTGATCGAAAGATGATTGTTTTCTTATAGGGATCGACATGGTGATCGATTTGATACCAACTTCAAGCCATAGATCATGTTTTTAGGGCATGATCATGTGACTTGAAATTTGAATGAATTTCAAAACTTTGGATCAATTGTGTGATCGTTTCTTGATTTTTTTTGTGATTTCTTTGCTGGATTATACTGAGCATTCTGTCACGATCGCGGGACAATAAAGCAACTTGATTTCATGCCCGGACGAAGATTTTGCAACTTTGGAGTTTTCGCTGGAATTTGGAATTCTGGTGACGAAATTTGCAGTCACTTCGTCGGCTTCGTGTGAGGAATCCAAACGTTCATCATGTACGGGGATTGGACTAAATATAGCCCTAGACCTTACGCACGCGATGGAATCAGTTTCACATCGATCGGGCTTGCAAGCGGTGTGATTTGGCTGCTCGAGTGAGGCACGATGCTGCTGATTTTGTTGCACTTTCTTCACGAATTAGCAACTTCTCTCTAGCTTTTCTTTGTGCTCGAGCGTCGTCGAGGGGCGTGTCACACATCAAAATGCTCGTCTTGACGAGACGAACTTGCTCACAAAATTTGAGTGCGATCTGACTTGATACAGGTGATATATAAGCATTGAAATTCACTAGTCATGACTGCCCCCTTTAATGGAGTTGAGTTGCAGGGTGGCCGCAAGGGAATAGCGTGTGGCTCCTTCTGTTTCGCTCTTTTACCTATAATTTCTTCCTAGAATGTCAATTCAAGCTGAAATTTGGCCCTTGAGGGTTTTCAATCGTGCCGGATCCAATGGCTGCGGTCCCACACCAAATTGAGATACTAAAAATATAACTCTTGTTATAGGGTCCGTTTCAAGGTTCTCAAGGTTGATTATGCCGAAGCTGTTTTTCAGTTTACACTGCCTTAGACATTTCAGAATGTGACAAAACTTGGCAGGGTACTTTTGAGGGTCTTTATGAAGATCTTGGCCAGTTTTGGGGCTATTATGAGACTGTCAGAATTTCCACTGTTTGTTTGGCTTTATTAACCAGGGGACCCATGATGATGAAAAATGTCTTCCAACAGCAGGCCCCGTCGAATGTTGTGCTTTGAGAGAAGTGAGAAGTACAATCATTTGGGAAATTTCCCTTGGCTAGCCACATGACTATGTGAATGTCGAGGAGATCCACACAATGCTGTAACTAGGATGCTCAGACATCTAGACGCAATGTACGGGTCTATCCGTGGAGACTTTCGGGGAAGAAGAGACTTTTGAGGGATCCTGTCAAGGTCCTCACCCTCAAGAGACTATTTGCAATTCTGACAACTTGAGGAATTTGTAAGGACCTCATTGGTCAGAATCAAGCCTATGTGGAGGTCAAGTGCTATGAACCTTTGGTCGACATTGTTGCTGCTACAGCAGGTTTGCTTTTGATGAACATGGTATCTTTGTAGGTCCTATCCAGTGGGGTCAAATCTGGGGCTTTTGACCTGTCTCGAAATTTGGGGCTGTCGGCTAGGGTGAATTTTGACGAGGCGGCCTAATGGGGCCCATCTTATCGGGTCCAGTAGGGGGCTTTTTAGCAGTCTATCCCAAAAATATAGGCCTGTCGGCTAAGGAAGGTTTTAGGTGAGGCGATCTCATGGCTAGACATTACCCTAAAGTCTCTGACAGGTTAGGCCCTGACTTTGTCAGTTTCTTGCCTTTGTGGGGATCTTTAGCATTTTGGAGGGATCTTTGGGTTGTCGTCCTCATCCTCAAGTACTCTTATTGTTTTTTGAAGGTGAATTGTGGGAGATCTTATGGGGTTCTCACTCCCGGATGACCCATTTTGTGTTTGTGATTGGACTGAATGATGGCAGTTGAGGATTTTGTGTAAACCTCGCTAGCCATAATTATGATTGTTTGGCAATTGTGTTTCGACTGAGGTTATGTTGCTGTGTCAAGTTGTTTTATTGGTCCAAGCGCGCATTGTAGGTTTTCACTTTAACAGAGGAAGTGGCGTCGTAAAGATGGTTTTCACCAACTTCCTTAATTTTCGGGCTCTTTTACCCATGACCTCACAGCCATGTCCCCCTTTTCATCAGTTTTTGCTTATGGTGCCCTTTGGGGTTTTTACCGTGCCTGGGTTTTTTTTTTCATGAAACTCTTTTACTCATAGTTTCGTGACCATAATCGTCCATCATTTTTACTCATGACGTTCCCTTGTCCAGGTGTACACCATGCTCATTTTTTTTGTGAAGGCGTGTTTAGGGTCATGCTTTCGAGACCTGTGCGAAGCCTTGTATCGTCAGGTGGCCAGGGGGTGCACTATATTTTAGGGTCATAGAGCTGGATCGTAGTGGTGATGAATGACAGTCTGTGGAGGCCATGGAGTGAGTATGGTGGTGGTTTTGACTCACTTTGGGAGATGCCACTAGGCTACTTATGAAAGATGGATGATGTATGAAAGGTGGGTGAAACGTGGTGACCCACTAGTTGACGACGAGTATGGGTGGTGAGATGGCTCGTACACCTTTGGGTTAAAAAGAGCTTGCACTAGGGTCATATGATAGTCTCTAGATAGTAGAAGGGCATCATAGATACTTAGAATGGCTGAAAGCTTTTTCAAGTGCCCAATTACATCATATTTCACTGTATCCTCATTAGTCTTATGTGTTCCTGATCCAATCACTGGTGTAGGTGGTAGGGTAGATTTAGGAGCAGGTTTTGGTTGAGTTTTGGTTTGTGACACTGGCTGACTTTATTGTTTAGCCAGTGCGGTTTGGGTTGATGGGGAAGTAATCAAGATTTGTATTAGAGATGTAGAGGTTTGAGGTTGAGGCTTAGGGAAAGTGAAGGATCGGGAAACTTGAGGACCTTGAACTTTTGAGGTGTGGTCTGTAGCTTCTTTCCTGATCTCAGGTTCGTTTTCCTTGTGCTGGATGGTATTTCCAATATCTGCACCATGTGGGAGGCCTCTTTGGACGAGGAGCTTGAAGGTGGCTCGGTTTTGGCTGGGGTTGACAGGGCGTCGACGACTGTCAAGAATCCAGCTACCTGGGCCAGCATCTTTCTTAGGAACTTTTGCTGTGACCTATTGAGGCTGGTGCTTCCGAGCTCTCTGTTTAGAGTGTCGAAGTCTGGGCATTGTCGAGCTGCACTTATGAAAGAAATAGAAGAGGAGGGAGAAGAAGAGTTAGAACGTTCCGAGTAGCTTTTTACATCGACATCAGAATTGGACGTGTTCTAGCCCCGGCTCTGACCATTGGGGGGTGCTTTTCGTGTTGTCACCCATATTGGACGTCTCCAGAGCTGTTGATGACTCAGGGACGTCTGTCTGATTGGACGGCAGGATAAGGGGAGCTACGCCTGGGATGAAGTCTTGTAAGGTTGGCAGTGGAGGAAGGGGCTTGAGAAACTCTTCCTCGGCTGATGGAGGGAGATGATTCCTTCGGCGAGCGGACCTGGGTGCTCGTCTCCTTTCGGATCACTAAGGTGGGGTTTGGTTCACCCTATCGAGCTGATGAGTAGTCTTAGCTTGGTGGATTGCCTCACGCTTCAGGGATTTGAGACTTCCCAAGGCTGAGAAGTCGAGGGCTCTGAAGGGTTCAGTGTATGCTCATAGGGGACCTGTAGTGAGTTTTCCTCTCAGATGGGAGTGACAACTTGGAAGCGCTCTGGTAGATCGACACAAATGATGTGGCCTTCCTGCACCTTCTGAGTGACCATAGCTTCGAACCCAGAGCATTCTTTCAGCTCATGGCCCCATACTTGGTGATATGGGCCCCAGAAAGTTTTTGTACCCTGGGCCAGGCGTTTAGGCTGCCTGACAGGTTTGGGAGTTGGAGCCTCGCCTCGAAGAGGGCCTGCAGAGGGTCTAGCTCAGCGCTTCTTGGGGCTTGCGTTGGGAGTTCTTCTTGCACTGGTGGAAGAGGGACTTGAGGGCGTCCTTCTGGGTTACCATGAGCTTCTTGGCATTGATCTTCTTTGCCAAGAGTTCATGGAAGCCAGTGCATTCGCTCATGTCATGACCTCGTATCAGGTGATACGAGCACGATAGGTTCTCAGTTCCTAGAGGCAAGAACTTGGGCTGCCTTGTTGGCTTTGGTATGATGTGTCCCTCTTTGAGCATTATGGAAAATAGTGCACGGAGGATGGAGGGTGCCCCATCATCTTCTTGTATTGTCACTATGTGAGAAGCCTCAGTTGCCCCAAATGCTCTCTTTAACTCTTCGAGCTTTATCTGACCCTTGTTAATAAGGGCCTCGATAGTGTCGTTGAGCTTATAGCTGACTAGAGTGGGGTGGTCTACTTTCCTGTGATAGGCACAATACCTCTTGTGTGTTTCCTATCCAGCTTGTTCTGGAGTGCTGACCTCCTGTAGCTAGTTCATGTTTTGCTCTAGTAGTAGTTGAAGCAATGTAGAGACCCACTCCTTGTCGAAGGGGTACACCTTATTCTGGTGCGAGATCCAGAAGTCACTTCGATTAATATTTTTAGGAGGCGGGACCTTGTTGTAGGACTGCTGCTTGCCTCCGAGCTGAGACGTTTGCACCTTGGAGAGGTCTAGGGTTTGAGGGGTGGTGCTCTTAGTATCGATCACAGTGACAGCTGCACTGACCACCGCTTTCTGCTGGTTGCCCCGATTGTTGAAGCGGGAGTTCGAGCCAGAGGGTTGCTGGTGAGATCTGCCATGGTGTTTGAACAGACCTTCAATACGAACTGCTTTAGAGATGAGCTCTGACATGGAGGGTGGATTGGAGGCCTTGACATGCAGGGCGATCTAGGGAAGCATATTTCATATGCAAGTCTGGACAACTTCTTTTTCAGTCATGGGAGTGGCATGAAAAGTTGTCAGCTCTCTCCATCGGCCGATGAACTTGTCAACTGGCTCACCAGGGTATTGAGTCAAAGTGAGGAGCTCGATAGTTTCCATGTTCCTTTGGACTTCGTAGAAGAATTGGTAAAACAACTGGAACATTTCTTGCTAGGTGTGCACCGACTTTGGAGGCAAACAAGCATACCACTGGAATGTTGGCCCTTTGAGAGTCTCGACGAACTGACGAGGAAGAGTCACCTGTCAGTTGCCGTCTCTTGACAAGCTGCTTGGAAGTGAGTAGTATACTGGTGCGGGGGCGTAGTACTGTTGAACAAGGGGAGCTTCCCTTTTTGATAGTTCGGGAGAAATGACACTTGATCGATGTACAAAGGGTGCGACTTTTGGTAAAGCAGTGCCTCTTGCAAGCCCGGGACCTTGTTCTTGAGACTGTGGGCCACCATGGCATCTATGTTGGTTTTGGAAACCCTGCGGAAGGCAAAGCTGTCTTGGTAGACTGGTGGGGGAGTTTGCCTTGGAACTGTGTCCTTCTTAGACAGAGAATCAGTCTCATGGTGAGAAGAAGGGGACCTAGAGGCTTTTAGGTGTTCCATCTTTTCGAGGATGGACTGCATCATTACCTCGAGCCTATTCATCTTCTCTTCTTGTGCATCGTCCAGCTCATTGATTACCATGACACTGACCGTTTCTCCTGGAAGGTCAGAGCCAAGTGGAGTAGTGGATGGCCGGGGTTGGCGAGTCATGCGTGGTAAGTCAGTCTGTAGTGGCTCAGCATTCCCCGATTGGACTCGAGCCTTGTACGTTGATCGTGTGAGGACCGGTTCTTGATGGTCTTGGGACTGTGGCTTCTTAACAGTGATCACTAAGCAATACTATTGGACTGGCTTCGGCTCTGGGAATAGCAGAGGGAAGAAGGGATTACAAGGCAGGAGGTCACCAAAGGTGGTAACCTCAACTGCCTTAAGGGCTTCTTTGGTTAGGATCTACAGACCTTTCTTCTGCTTAATATTGAGGCTGCTATGAACCTCACTCCAGAACCGAGCCTGAGGCTTGGACTGCCCCGTATTTCTTGAGTAGGCAAGGGTCGTGTCAATTAGCTAAAACAAAGAATGGGGTTCAAGGACAGGGGGCAACCTGTGTCACTATTTTGGGGCCCGAGTGCAAGGCTGACCTAAGGCTAGCTCAAGATGCTACTCTTAGGGAAGACCTTTGAGTACTAGGTCTCGAGGTGCTTGCCTGGTGAAGGAAGAGCGACAGAAGAAGGAGCTGGTTCATGACTCCATTTGAGTCGAGAACGAGGAGGAACTTACGAAGTCGGTGTGTGTGCACCTTTAGGGTTAGCCGTCCGGGTGACTTGGGGGTCAGCCCGGGCTCGATCAATTGGTTTGACCTTGGGAGATCGAGGCCCACGAGCTTGTGTCTGTGACGGATCGCTCAGGAGCTTATCTCTGAGAGGGAGGACAAAGTAGTCTACCTTTGTGTGCTTGAGCTGGCACAGAATTGGCGCTGCCCCGAGCTGTGGGATGCATGGCACATGCAGGGTTTAGCCCGAGAAGGCCTAACGTTGAACGTGAGTTCGAGGCAGCATGAAGGTTGCCTTAAGGTGTGGCTCGAGTAGTTGTACCACGAGCCTTTAGGTGTGTGCGTGGGGTGAAGACCCAAGGATTTCCACCTTCGTGAGCTGAGCCTCTAGGTGTAGAGGTTCGGGGTAGTGAATGAGTATGGGGGATTGCTTTGTGACGACCATTCAGAAGCGATGACCACTTGCTTGCCTTTCACGAAAGTGGACAGGGCAGCCTTTCGGGGTAAGCCAGCATTATGATTGGCAAGGGAGTTGCAAGTAATAGGGTGTGTATTGTGTGCAGTAGCAGATGTGCTACCAATGGAAGGCCCCAGGGCGAGGAAGTGAGGAGTTAAGGACCTTTAAGTCCCTTCTCGCACCAACCCAGGAAAGAACCTGGGAGCTGGACTGTGAGTCCTGACTCAGAAGGAGTGTAGGGAAGGAAGCTTGAGCAGTTCGCTTCCCTACGGCAGTCACGAGTGCAAGCATGAGAAAATCCCCGACTCGGATGAACGGGTTGAATAATCCAGGTGCCAGTGCAGAAAGTAAAAGAAGTTACTAATCAAACAAGAGCAAATCGATGAAGGGGTAATAAGTCCCCAATGGAGTTGCCAAGTTGTTTAGGTGCATCAATCTCACTTCTCAGGATCTAGGTGATCGGGTGACATGTGTCTCGGGTTCGGAAGACCCGAGACCTAAGATCGCTCTCTCGGGAACCTTGTTCAAGAACAAGGGTAGGTATCCAACTAGTGAGAGAGGAATTTTGGATGTGAGGTGGAGACCAACCTCACCTAGGTCCGTGACTTACTCGGGCTGACTTGTGCAGGTGCCTTCTTAGATCACGACGGAAAGCCCCCCAGCTGCTTCGGCTGGTTCACAATCACCTCCCTTGACCTGCAATCTCCTTGTTTTCTATACAACACTACTATAGTTAATTTGCAAGATAAGTGGGCCGAAGGACCCACCCTTGTCTTAGGGCAACGCACATTCGTATGACTAAAAATGTGAGAAGTTAGGGTGATGAAGTGGAAGGTTTGAATGAGAGGAGAAAAGAAGAGGGTACTCGACAAGGGACGAGGCTAGCATGATAGCTGGACCAGTGCAATGACCGACTTAGCAAGACAGGCACAGTACTTTGGACTAACACGACTACAATACTACTCGAAACCAAGGTCGACATGACTGTCCCAATTTGGTGTGGCAGCAAGACAAGCATGGTACTTGGGACCAGCGCGACGACAATACTACTCGACAACCAGACTTCTATGGTAACACTAGACAGAATCCACCCACGGTCAAGTTAGAAGAGAATAGATAAAATGCATGAGAAGGCGAAGACATCAGATCCCGACAATGCTTTGCCTCATTGCCCATAATCATGGAGTGGCAGTGTTACGGCCCTTGGACGACACTAGACACTACTGCTCACGGTCAGGGATGCGAGTAGTGAACTACGGGTAGTGCCATGCATCACTATTAGGGCTACACAAGAAGGCAGCACACCCCTACGAGGGCGACGATAGCCTCTTGTGAGGTACGCGATTATAGCCATTTGCGAGGCACGTGACAACAGTTCTTGCCAAGGCACATGGCGATAGGCGTGGGACTCAAGAAGAGCCTGTGCACGGCGATATGCGCCGAGCACATGAAGAAGGCTTGCGGATGAGGATAGGCACCTAGCCTACGAAGGAAGCTCGTGAACGACGATAGGCACCGAGCGCACGAAGAAGGCTTGTGGACGACGATAGGCACCAAGCGCACGTAGGAAGCTCGCGGACGGCGATAAGCATTGAGCGCATAAAGAAGGCTTGAAGATGGCAATAGGCACCGAGCGCGCGAAGGAAGCTCGCGGACGGTAATAGGCACCGAGCGCACCTAGGAAGCTTGCAGACAGCGATAGGTGTTGTCGCAACCTCTCGCGAGAGGTGATAGGCCTCGCCGTCTGCGATAGGCATGCAACAAGGGGAGACCCCTACAGGCAACAATAAGTTTCGTCACCTGTGCTCTTGATTAAGACATCGAGGACACATCTATAGATGGCGATGAGTAGCGCCGTCTGCAAGCCTTGCTGAGAGATGGAGATGAATTAATAGAAGGGGAAAATGAGCTCGCACATGTTGCTGCCATCACCATGCGCGTCCTGTGAACCCATAAGAAGAGGAAAATGAAAAGAAAGAGGCATGCACGACACTGCCACTACCGTGCATGACCTCTAAGGGAGGCTTAGGCGAAGAAGAAGAAGAAGAAGAAAGAAAAGAAGAGAGAGAATGTTTACCTTGAGCCTAGAAGTACCAGTCCAAAAGTTTCTCTCTCCTTACTCTCTCTCTCTTTAAACATGACCCAACAATGAGAAAGAAAGGGAATTCTATTAAGTAAAAATTCTCTTTGGTGAAAAATTCTCTTTGGTGAGGGGTTCAAGCCTTTGCGTAAAATGATGGTACGTGGTATATATATAATTGTGCCTCAACATGGGTGGATTGATCAAAATTAAACCCAATTGCTGGAAATTAAGATTTAACTGAATTAAAAGAAATTAAAAAATAGGGTGGAAAATCATATATTTGCCCCTTCCTAACAAGTGATGGAATTTCAAGACAGTCCCTGTGTTGCCCTAGAACGTGCATGATTTTTCATAGATGATCCGGGCTTGTTCTGATGCCCATTTGATCGAAAGATGACTGATTTCTTGTAAGGTTTGGCATGGCAATCAATTTGATACCAACTTCGAGCCATAGATCGTGTTTTTAGGGTACGATCATGTGACTTAAAATTTGAATGAATCTTGAAACTTTGGATCGATTGTGAGCTCATTCGTTGATGTTTTTCTGTGATATCTTCACTGGATCACACTGAGCATGCCATCACGATCTCGGGCAACAAACGTAGCTTGATTCCATGCCCGGTATTTTGCAGCTTTGGAGTTTTGGCCGGAATCTAGAATTCCAATGATGGAATTTGTAGTCACTTCATCGGCTTCGTGTGCGAAATCTGACCGTTCATCATGTACGGGGCTCAGATTAGAGATAGCGTTAGACCTTACGCACGTGATGGAATTAGTTTCACGTCGATCGGGCTCACAAGCGACGTGATTTGGCTGCTCAATCGAGGCATGATGCAGCTGATTTTCCTGCACTTTTTTCACGGATCAAAAACTTCTCTCTAGCTTTTCTTTGAACTCGGGTGTCGACGCGGGGCGTGTCATATTTTGAAACGCTCGTCTTGACGAGACGAACATGCTCACAAAATTTCAGCAAGATCGAACTTGAGACGGGTGAGATATGAGCATCGAAAGTCACTAGTCGTGACTGCCCCCTTTAATGGAGTTGAGTTGCTGTGTGGCCGTACGGGAATAGCATGTAACTCCTCTTGGTTTGTTCTTTTGCTTATAACTTCTTTCTGTAATGTTCGTTCAAGCTGAAATTTAGCTCTTGATGGTTTTCAATCATATTGGATCTGTAGTCCCACAGCAAATTGAGACACCGAAAATATGGCTTTAGTTATTTTCAGGGTGCTAGAGGCTGATTCTGCCAAAACTATTTCTCAGTCTGCACTGCCTTAGACATGTCGAAATGCGGAGAAACTTAGCAAGAGACTTTTGAGAGTCCTTATGAAGATCTTGGCCAGTTCTGAGGCTATTATGAGACTATCGAAAGTTCCACTGTTTGTTAAGCTTTATTGCTGAGGACCCATGATGATAAAAAATATCTTCCAACAAAGTTGTGTAGCAAAACGTACGGGTGTAAATTTGAGTACGTGCAAGAACAAGAGCACAAAAGGATGCAGACTCTTAGAGCAAAGCAGACACAAAAGATTGAGCCTGACTCAAAGCATGCACGACAAGTCTTGTCAAGACTAAGCACACACGAGATGCCTCGTATAAACCTTCTAAGCCAAGAGTAAGATTTGCTCACTACTAACCTCGCTCAAAGTTCACACATTTCTGTCTAGAGGAAGCACGAGAGGCATGCAAGCAAAACGCCGCACGATCCCAACACATCTGAGCACAAACATTGCGCAGACCCATCACTCGATGCAAAAAGACTGTGTGGTTCTACCGCTCTACGCACATGTCTCTATTCACCTTAAACAGCACGCGCATTTCTGGCAAAAAGACACCACTCATCTCAGGTATGCAATACTCCCTCTTGACCCACACAAACTTTGGATCTCCCCCAGGGGTTCAACACACACTCATGCACCACTACACTGGATAGACAGGCGAGATATTTTCCTTGCATTATCCGCACACACAAGACCCTTGATGGTCAACAGCCCCAAAAAAAAGAAAAAGAAAATAAAAACAACGAGGTCCTTGTGAAAACCAGAAATGACGCGCACCCTAAGGGCTCGAATGAAAACCCAAAAGGGCATTCGAACCTTTCAAGCCAGATAGTCGGCATACCCACCTCGGGGCAAAACAAGCCTCCTAGTCCATTTCTTACCCCACCATCAGAGAGAGAAAGTAACTGAGCACAGAAGGAAAAATAGAGAAGCAAACTACGAAAGGACAAGAAGCACAAGCCACAGAGAAGAAGGATCCAAACTAAAAGGGACGATTTAATTCATGAACAAAGAAGCGATTACGAAGCTGTGGTTACAATAATTTGCAGCTATAAAAAGATAGATCCGTCCTGAAATGACTCTCACATCTAGAGATCCAGCCGCCAAAATCGCAGCCGCCTTCTGTAGTAGTACTGTTGTCTAAGACGAGGGGTCATTCTTTTCCAAAAAAAGGAGCTTGAAAAGAATGAAAGTAACCTCTTGCTCCTTTCCACACTCAAGTGAAGGCAAAGAACTTGGAGGTAGTTAAGGGAGCAGCAACAAGCAAGAAATGGAGCAGGAAATCTCATGCTCGGCATATTATCAGTTCACCCAAGTGCTGAACATCCAAGCTGACCAGATCATTCACTTGGCCAACCATCATGAACAAGATGATGGGCCTGCAAAGACCATCACAATCTGTCATCATGTTTGGATGGACAAGATTGGGTTTAGGCCTGATGGCCCCCAGAATACAGCCTCGGACCTTGCTCTCGGGATATCTAGAAAACAGTAGAGATCTGAAGGAACAAGCCCACCATCCAGCGCAAGTCCATCAACACTTTTGTAGGGTCGAACATCCTCACCCAGGAGTGCAATGCTCGTATGCACTCCAAGACCTGAGGCCCGAACGCCAGCCTTAGCAAAAGGCATGGCCTTCCAGAAGAAGGCTTCAGGAAAAAGAGAGATCTTTTCTCCCCCTATACAAAGAAAGGCAAGAAATAAAGAACCTTCTTGAAGAGAAGGAATTGCCCTCCCGCTCCCTCGGCCTAAGCCCTTTTTAAAAAACCACAGTCCCATCATAAAAGCACTTCGCTTCCCAAGCAGCGCTTCGTGTGACCACACAGACACGTGTCACTATGATAAACACCTCCATCAACTTCCAGTCAAGTCTGTTGCCACCTCGCCTCCCAGGCGTCATTTTTGAACGATCACCAGTCAAATCTTTCACCGCCTCATCTCCCAAGTGTCGCTTTTGATGGATCACGAGAAAATCTTCTGCCTTCTTGGCAACGTTTCCTGTACTCATGCATACGTCATCACAACTACATGCCTTCCCTGACAATATTTTACCTCCGTGCGGATGCATTCTGCCTCACAAAATCCTATTTTGACAATTAGCTGCTCATAAAGAAAAAATCGCTTCTCGCGCTCATACAATGACACAGCTATGTCACACTTCTATCCCTTGACACATCATCCACGGTGTTCACCGCTCCAATGAGCCATATTCAAGTCGAACTTCTCCAAGAGAGAGTCCTTGAGAGAAAAGAAGAAGCCGGGCATGATGAGAATAATCATGAGTAAAAACTAGAAGCTTCAGGCGGACATTGCCACAAAGCTATGGGTAAAAACTGTGAAAAACAAAAAAATTGAGTATGATGAAAACCCTCAAAGGCGCCATGAGTAAAAATGATAGGTGGGCATGACCATGAAGTCATGAGTAAAAATGTCCTTAAAAATAAGGAAGTTGGGCATGGTGAAAATCCGCACACCATGAGTAAGAATGGAAATCAAAAGGCGGACCTGACCTCCAAGTCACGAGTAAAAATGCCTCAAATAAAAAGGAGTTGAGAAAACCACCCTTGACGGACCACTCCTACCCATTTCAAGTGAAAACCCGAAAGGCCGTTCAGTTTAAAATAAACAGGTTGTTGCAACAGTTGACAAAAAGAAGAAGACCTTAGCCAATTACAAGCTTAAAAATCGTAAAGGCGCCTAGTAAAATCCAGATCAACCTTTCCCCAACAACATAATGGGATGACACGCCCACCAAGGGCATCCACTAGTCGGCCCTAAAGCCAAATCAAAATTGCGCGCCAGAGCCAAAAATCAAAATCTTTAGCCCCAGAGCCAAAACCAAAATTCTGACCCTAGTTCCAAACTAAAAATTTCGATCCTAGTGCTAAAACAAAATTTCGGCTCTAAAGCTAAAACAAAAATTCTGACCCCAATGATAAAACACAAACATTTTTAGCCCAGTGCCAAAACAAAAATTTTAGCCCCATAGCCAAAACATAAATTCTAGCCCCAGAGCTAAGACAATAATCTTGGTCCCAGTACCAAAAACAAAAATTCTGGCACCAGTGCTAAAACGAAAATTCGGCCCTAGTGCCAAAACAAAAAAATTCCAGCCTCAGTGGGAAAACAAAAATCCCTGCCTCAGTACCAAAACAAAAATTTCAGCCCTAGTGCCAGGACCAAAATTTCGGCTTAGTGCCAAACAAAAATGTCCTAGCCCTAGTGCCAAAAAAAAAAAAAAAAATACAGCCCCAGAGCCAAAGCACCGTCACCAACTAGATTGGCGCAAACGCCCACCAAGGGGACCCACTAGCTGGTTCATTAGGAGTCATCGTTGACATAGAGTGGTACGCCCTTCATGAGGCAGCCTACCAGCACGCTTTCCCAAAAAAAGGAAAAGGATTCCTATAGAATTGGGAAGGAAGCCCTTAAGCAAGATCCCCAATCGACTGGAGTCCACTTCGGTTGTCCCTCAAGGAAAAGCTTGGCACAAATTCCTCCTCAAGGATTGCATTGATGCCGGTGATCGAGAATGAAAATTTTTTTATTGAGTGGCAATAAACACGTAGTAAAGATTCAAAAGATGAACTTCGACGACACAATCACATTCCGAATGTCGCACTTCTCGCTTGTCTCGAAGCGCAACATCCGTCGAGGCAAGTTGTTACATCATTTTTTACATACTTACCTCCCTGGTGCAAATAAAGAGAGAGCCAGTGAAGACCTGGTCCTACCAGTAACCAAGACACCGCTAAACCAAGAAAATACTGCACAATAAGCTTAACACTAGGCAACCTTGGAAAAAGTACTGTCATCTCAAAAAGATACCTTACAACTACAACCCTATGTTAGGGGCTCCAAAACAATACCAGACCATTGCCGTTGCATCCAGAACAGCGAAAAACCACTAGGGACCAAATTTGAACTCAATCGGTCCCCCTAGGAACATTTTGGGCTCGAATTACCTCGAATGGGTAAGTCATATACTATTGCGGCATGGCCTCACCGAACCAGTCCCCAATCATGGAGGACGTGATCTTCACATCTCGGGATGACCTTCAAACACCCACACGTCATTCGCTTGGAGTCGGAGCAAGTGTTGTATGTCATTTTTGACGTACTTATATCCCCCACACGAATAAGGAGAGAGCTAGTGACAACTCATTTCTGCTGGTACTCAAGAGACTGCCAGACCAAAGTTATACTATGAAATAAACCTCAAAATAGACAACCTGGGAAGAGTACTATCATACTAAGAAATGACCTTAAAATTGTAGCCCTGTACCAATGGCTTCAGAATAGTATCAAACCACCATCGTTACATTCATAACATCGAAAAGCCCCCGAGGATCAAATTTGGGCTCAATCGGACCACTCAATAGTGTTATACGCACAAATTGCCACAAAACAGGTTAGTTTTACACTATCGTGGCATGGCTTCACTGAACCAATTCTCAATCATGGAGGCTGCGACTTCACATCTTTGGATGGACTTCAAGAATCCACAGAACCTTCGTCTGGAATAAGAAAAAGCTCAATTTTAGACATGTTCTAGATCGCGGTGACCCTGTCATTTTGAAGTAGGGCATGCACCATGGCGCAACCCAGAGTCAAACTTCTTCTAGAAAGAAGATGAGCACAAAACCAAAAAAATCAGAGTTTCAAGAGGAAGACATCTCGAACCTCGTGAAGCACAACTCGAGATCTGCACATCCGATCATTTTGTAACCAAGTTCAATGCGAGCATCTCATGAAGAGAAAACTGGTATAACTATTGTACTTAATCTAAGGTCAGATAAGCATAAATCCCAAGGTTACCGAAAAAGTAGGTCCGCCCGTCGAAATTCCTTTTTCTAGTGACCTCCCAAATTAGGAAATGCTGCAGGTAAAAATCAAAACAGACCAACCATGGTGCAAAATGACTATGATAGTCTCCTCTTTCATTTGCAAACAAAGTAAAGACTCAGAACATCACATGTCAAACAGCATTGGTGACCGAAGTTCATGAATCTAGCCGGACTTCCATCCCTTGGAAAAAGGCTACCTCAGCATTATTAAAGGGCATCAAAATGGCCATAATCAAATGGACAATGAAGATATAATGGCAAATCATCTGAACCATCGCTACAAGTTTCCAAAAAAGCTTCCAAGATCTAGCAATGGTGGGAGGCCCCTCAAAGAGGGATGGTTTCGTCATTGGAACAAAGGTTTTAGGGACGTTTGTTCATTGTACATAATTTCAGGATTTTGTTCGAAATCCTTTTAATTCTAATTCAGCTTAGTTTTTTAGCATTCACCCCTGTTTGGTGAGTTCTTTATATAAACAAGCTTATGTCAGTTGTAAAAGGGTGGATTATTCATCACTCAAATAGAGGCATCATGCTTGTTTTCGCTCGTCTTTGCTTCTACCCTTTAATCCCACCGAGAGGAGAGATAAAACTTTTAAAGAGAGAAAATACCCCTGAGTGCACTGTCCCATTCCCTCTCTTTCCTAAACCAGGTTACACCCCAAGCCCTCCCTCTCTTCTTCTTTAATCATTACCTGCCCCACGTAGTAAGCCCATTCACGACAAACCCGTGGTCACAAGCGAACCCAAGAGTTCTAACCCTCATGCCACTGTTCTAACTTCCTCTCGTACATTCGAGTTGAACCAAAAGATGCATACGCTTTTTTCCTCAGTCACTCGGGAGGAGTCAGCCTGAGTTGGTAGCTAAGAGGGTTCTAACTCTTCAGTTACCTTAAGTCCTCGGATGCCCATTGCTCGCACGGAGAGGAAGATCTTAACCGCCCTTCCTCCGAACTCTATCCTTTTGCCATTCAGCCTTCTTAAGAGAATCGTCACGAAGAGGGACAATCGAACCCACATAATAATTGCAAGCACAAGAGAGAGAAACGACTTATTAAAGGCCTGAAGAGAGTCCGTGTCCAAACTATGCTGGCAGACAATCGGAGGGCTTTGTTATTGTTCTAAAAGGGCGAACTGCCCTGGTGTGTCCCCCAAACGCCAAACGGTGAGGTAAGGGTCTGAACGTATCCCCGCCGTAAAATCTCTCTCACTGTTGGTTCCCATCTGCACTCAGGAGAGCTCGCGCATGCACACCCATGAACGTGTGACGCGCACGGACCCTCCATGATTGTTTGATAGAGGATCTCCTCCCTACACTCACCATCCCACTTGTGTGCGAGAATCGAAAGGAAATCAGGCCCCGACCAACTGGCAACTCCACTGAGGACATGCCACCCTATAGTTAGCTAGAATTGTTTTCAAGCAAAAACTTTTCTTCTTTCTCTCTCTAAAATTGCAACAGGATTTTGTTTTCCCTCCTTTGTCCAGATTGGGGATTTCTTCATCCCCATATTTGAGACCTCATATGTGGTGAGTGGATCTGCTGATTCTACCTCCCCCACATCCTACTCAAGTGGTCTGACAGGCCCTGCCATCCTAATCCAACCATGGAAAAATCGAGGCATGGCCACTCAAACCCCTTGTCCCTCCTCCTCCGGCATCAAAGGGAAATCCATTCATGTCAACTTCATGGGTGGCACCACAACCGCCCCCTCGCATAAGCACCTTGTCACTGGTGGGAACCCCTCCAGTCGTAAACTTGATCGTGGTCCCTACACCACTACTCCTCATCTCTCGGTGGGTCCCAATAAGACCACCGTCTCTGTGGGTAACTGAAAGGTAACTCCAGCTATGTCGCACAAAGGCATCGCTAGCGTTAGCACGTCACTGTGCACACCATTATCTGACAATTCCTATGTCTGTCCGCGAGGTCCTGCAATTGTCGTGTACACATGCACTCACGTCATCGTTGACGGTCTAACCATCATTGTGGCGAGAAGAGGCAAGCAATAGGCCACCCCAATCTCTTCAACTGCTTCGGGTTTCCCAGACCTGGACTCAACACAGGTGGTTCCAATACTGCCAATGCCATGCATATTAATCCTACAGCTCGGGGCAGCCCAAAGGCTGTAACTAAATGAGCACACGACTTTCGAGATAATCGAAGGTCCCCTAAACTAGTGCACATGCATGCTGGAGGCCCTAAGGGCCCTCAAATAAAACAGGCAAGTATTACATATACTTAGCCTCTCACTTCACAAGGGGTTATGCCTAGAACCACCCCAAACATTGTTGCGGATCGTGCACACACATGCAGGTCCAAGGATGCTATCAGCGGGAAGGGGAAAAGAGAGTACATTGCGCCCCTAACTGCCCTGAAGTCGCTCGCCACATGATACTCGAAGAAGTTATCATTGAGCACCATACTCTCCACTCATCCTTCCTTACACGTGCGAGCTAGCCCCGTGGAAGAGCTCGAGATAGGAAGACACCCTCAGAGATGTCCAGTCAGTCCCCCCTCCTTCAGATAGATCTAAGTCCCCAAGGCCTACTGCGAGCTCCCTTCTTCCTTGGCGGCATTCTTTACCCGAGTTGATCAACTTTGTCCACGCCTTCGTCTAGAGAGTCAGTTGGAAAGGAAATTGGAGTCGTTTTCAATTCTAGGGGAAGATCTACCGGAGCTTGTGATTTAAACAAGTGAGGGGCATGGAAGTGCCGCTCTAGGAACAAAAAGTAGAGTCTTCTATCTCAGAAGGCCTACCAGAAAAAAACCGGTTCCACTCGTTACAAGATATGAGGAACCTAAGATAAGCGACACTGTTCATTGCAATGTCATTGAAATATAGGAGGGTGAACCCACTTCGCCCGATCCGTGGCCCCAAGGTTGTCTTGCTATCATCCAAGTCAAACGATAGCCTCAAGGCCTTCGAGCGCCAGGCCCGACAGTAGTCCGTCCCCAAGGTTGCTCAGAATCGGTGCTCGCATGTTCCACAAGGCAATCCCAAGCTCAAACGGGGCAAGCTCGACCCCTATTGCTTGGAGTATTAGGTCAAGGTGTGAAGAAAACCAAGATCACTCCACTTGCTGAATTACCCGACTCTGACAAGCAAGTCGAGGTAATGGTGGTAAGCCATGATGGGGAAGACATTGAAAATCCAATGGGCCGCTTCGGGAGCGTACTGAACAACATCATGGACATGCTCAAAGGGCTTGAAGACGCTTGACTCGCGGTTCTTCTCACCAAGAGGCAAACTCCCCTCTCGAGCCTCAACACGGAGAGGAAGAAAGACCTCAGCCTCTCCATATGGCCCAAAACGCAAGGCCTCCAAACCCTCTTGTCTCCTTTGAGGATGAGCCCAACGTAGCTTCCCAAGATGTGCTATCGATGTTCACGCAAGAGGACAACCAATGGATGATCAATAAAAGCATCCAAGACTTACAAACCTCAAAAACACAAGAAAGTGTTTCATGCCAGAAGCATTATCTGCCTTTTATGGATCAAATCCCCTTCCTTATCGAGTACCAAAAAGGGAGATTACTGGTCTTCGATGGTATAGGCTCACCCTAGCAACACGTGGACCATTTTGTGTATGCGTGCCAGGAATGGGCTTTAGACCCCAGACTGCTGCTCCGACAGTTTGTAGAAACTCTGATTGGGCTCGCTTTCAATTGGTACGAGCGCTTTCCACCATACTCAATCCACTCCTGGCGAGAGATGGAACAATTGTTCTATAAACGCTTCTACGAAGTAGATTTGGACGTCCAAGCATTGAGCTCCTCACAATGACTCAAGATGTGAATGAGTCGATGGGCGAGTACATCTAGAGGTGGAGAGATCTCGTCATGTGCCAAAGCATTCCCATGGGCGAGACTGAAGCTGTACAAACATGTATAAGGAACATGAATAAAGAAATTTCCTTACATGTTGAAGCCTCTAACCCCACCACTTTCTCCGACATAATCACAAAGGCAGCTAAGATTGAAAGCTTTTTAAGGCATCATGGAGGAAATCGAGCCCAAACTTCGGGGGGAGGTCAAGCTCTTAATAAAAGGTCTAACCCCTGCGTTAGCCAGCAAAAGAACCTGTTCAGTGTAGTAGTCATGACCACCTCTCTCCACCCTAAGGTTGCGGCTAATGTTGCTCCTTTGCCAACATTAGACAACTCCCAAGGGCTACAAGGGGAGCTGCAACTGCAGCCGCTCCAAAGACAGAATTATAATAGGGTGCCTCCGCCTTAATGCTACTATTGAACCAAAGAGTTTGAGCATAGATTAAATTAGCAATACAGCTTTAATAAGGCAAGGGTGCCAACTCTCTTGAAGATGTTGATCGAACAAGATATGGTGGTCCTTCCAGCCATCAAGCGGCCATAACAAGCGAAACTGGTCAATCACACCAGCTACTACACTTATCACCGAATGTTAGGCCACCCAGTGTAGGATTTCCTTCAGCTGAAGGAACACATTGAGACCTTAATCCAAAAAGGGAAAATCAATTTGGAAGACCTTAAGAAGGCTTTACAAACTCCAAAATCTTCCCATATGGTCACAGTTCAAGAGGAGCTGGCTGACAATGCCCCTGTGACTAAACTATCTCCCTACATGTTTCCCGCCCTCTTCGACATAATGGTGTAGTATGAGATGATAGCGCCTTGTGCACCTAAGAAATGAATGCAGACTGCCAAAAGAGATCAAGATTCTTGGTGCCGCTATCATCAACTAGAGGGGCACGACTTATGTAACTGTTTTAGATTCCGATCCCTCTTGAAAGGTATCTACAAAATGGTGAGATAGTCCTAACCGATGGACAATCTCCACCTCTGAGAGAAGCTCATGAAGTTGAAGCCCCTCAACGGAAGGAGTCCCAACAGGCTCGAAGTCTTGCCACCAGCACTTCAAAAATGCCCACTCCCCGCATCCCTGTAAGGGGGCCCACACCATGAGAAGTATATCATGGTCATGGTAGGATGAAAAGTCTCAAAAGGGAGGCTGCTCGTCAAACGAATGTGATACCTGAACCTTGAGCTCCAAAGCCTACTCCACATAAAGAAAGGGAGAGAAATCAAAGGGGCCCAATGGCGCAAGATCGTAATTTCAAATTTCCTTAGTACCCCATCGAGGCGGGATTCTTCCCCCCTCTTCCTACCCTGCATGACTTCATCCCAAAGCAAGTTCTCTTTGCCAAGGGTGGTCAGTACATCACTGTAAGAACCACCCAGGGTGTACCCTATATGGGTTAGAAATCCTAAAAGCACACCACGCTAGCAGTCTCGAAGGCAAGACCTTAAAAACGCCTCCCCATGGTCATGACGGTATGACCTCAAAACTACCTCCAAAAACAAAAAAAAGGAAAACGAAAAAAAAAAGAATAAAAAATAATATCAATCAAAGCCTTGAACGAAAACCCTGTCGGGCGTTCAAAACAACCACGAAAGAATTCAGATGTCTTCCCAGCAGACCTTTGAGTTCATCCCTTATTTCTCTTCTCAAGAAGGCAAAAGATAAGGTTTGGAGCAGGAGCACGAGAAGCAAACTATCAATGGACTAAGCATGGAAACAAGGAAAGGAAAAAGAGAGAATCATTTCATTCATGTGTCAAAACATTACAAAATTTAGACGAGCTTCAAAGGTCCACAAGATGGAATAAAAATACCCTTAAAAATGGTCGAGAGCCTCACACATCTTCACCTTCAGATCCCACGCATCCTCCAGTGCAGCCTGCTTCCACTCTTTAAGAAGAGAAACGACCTTGGCAATTGTCTCGGACCGCCTTCACCTTAGAATTCAAATACTCCAGTCTTCGAGATCTCAAAGCTATCTCCTCTCGATGCTGAATTCAACGGGCTTTTAAGTCAGATGCGCGGACTTGCAATAAAACAATCTCATCCTTTATGTCCAGAATCTGACGAGAGAAATCTGCCTTTTCCTCCACAAGGCAAGCTTGCCGCGAAGTCTCTCCCATAAGGAGGCTATGCGCGCATCAAGAGCGGTCTATACTGAAGTCTCACATAGGAGAGCCTCAGCTCCCCAATCCACAAGATTCCGCATCAACTCCTTCAGCTGGTCGAAGGTTCCTTCAAGATCGTACACGACCTGTAACCCAGCCGCACAAGTCACAACAACTTCGATCTCCCCTTTGAGATAAAAAAGGGCACACCCCCTAATCCCTTGACGTCTCGACCGAAGCATGCGCCTCATGACAAGCGCTTTGAAACTCAGCGTTGATGAGGCCGGGGTTGAGGAACCAATGGTAGCAAGCAGCTGAACGTCAAGTGCTGAATTCTCGACCATGAGGGCCAAAGATTTGGGGAGGACTGTGCGACATCCAACCAAAGGCTCTCCAGTTGCTGTACCCTTAGTTCTGTTTCTGAAATGGCTGAAGTAGAAGCCGCTGGAGTTGCCACGACCACACCCCGGACCTCATCCTCAGTCTTGACATCAATCGGTATCGACACACTCGGAGGCAGAGTTGAAACATCACAAGCCTCAAATTTCACACACTTGGCAAAAGGAGCTGTAGGTGACGTGCCCGCAGCCTTACCTTTTTGAGCTGGTGCTTTCCTTCAAGATCACGTGAACTAGCTGAGGGCCCTTTGATCCTTTTCTCTTTGCTCCCTCTCATCTCTTCTCCTCTGCTCCTAGGTGAACAGTCCTCGACCCCGCACTCATAGAGGTCCTTTGGCCACGCTCGGACCTAGTGTTCAAGCTCTGGACCGATCCTCCTTCGCAGCCCGAGCCCGCATCTCCCTTGGCACACCCAGAAATGAAGCCGAGGTCATCAAAAAATGATTATGTCTAACCCTGTAGAGACGATTGACCCAGGCCAATAGCTTCACACCTATTGGGCTGAGCAGCTTCTCTAGAATAAGTGGTGATCGAAGGCCGCTCTATCTCGTGAGAAGGTGCGAGAGCCTCAAGAGAAGTCCCCCTGACAAAAGAAACGTTAGTATATGGATCAGTTCCCAATTACCCTTCACGGGGAAGACGGTCTACGTCTAGGATTTCCACTGCAAAGAAGAACAAAAAAGAGAAAGAAGAAGAATTAGCCCCCAAAAGGAAACAACACCATGGCCATGCCAAAGACACACCAGTGCAAATAAAGAAGTGAACACTACCTTGAGGAGTCAAACTCGTGCCGGCCATTGCTGTCAGTAAGTTCCCAATGGCAAGGGACTCTACTCAAGAATTATGGTGAAAGAGGCATAGGAAAAAGACAAAGAAAATTAGGGTGTTTTACTCTGGAGAAAAATCCCCAGTAAAAACGAAAGCTACCCTGTGCGCCCCTTTTATAAAGCTAAAGAAAAAGATGGCGTTTCATGCAAAACCAATAGAGGGACACATGACCCAGTCATGAGGGACCATGTACGACACTTGAAGTGAAATGTCGAGAAAAAACAGGGGCACAAAAGCACAACTGGCATGCGAACTGAAGCGTCGCACAAGAAAAATGTCACTTGACTTAAAGGTATGGAAGTACGAACATCATGTGAAGTGACATGTCACACATGCAAAAAATCACACTCCGTCCCAAGGAGGCACAAAGGGCACGTAATTAAGACGCCGCACAATCCCGATACAGTTCCCTCATTCAACATTTACTGCCTCACATGCACGACGTTGTTCATCAAAAACAACATGCCCACTTTCGACGAAACGCCTCTCAGGTATGTAATACTTTCTCTCAGCCCACACAAATCTCGAGCCCACTCAAGAGCTCAGCATGCACTCATGCACCACTACACTAGGTAGACAAGTGAACCACGTTCCTTGTGCACACATTAGACCCTCTGCGGTCAAGTGCTAAAGCCAAAATGGATGCATACCCCAAGGGTTAGGACGAAAACCCATGAGGGCGTCCCAACCATCCTAGCCAAGGCAAGCAGCAGTTGCCCCACGGGCAAGACGAGCATCCTCCAGACCATTTCTTATCCACGCCATCAGTAGGAATAAGAACTGAACCAAAGAAATGAAAAGAAAACAAACCATGGGGAAGAAGAAAGACAAAGACACAGAGCAACAAGAAGCGTTCGAGCCAAATGGAGATTTATTTCATGAACGAAAAGGATTACATAATCGTGGTTACAACAATCAGTAGCTACAAGGAAGTACATCCATTCTGGAACGAGTTCTTCTACCTTCTAGAACCACCTCCTCCTAAGAGCAGTCGTGTCATCTAAGACAAGGGGCCATTCTTTTCAAAGAAGAACCTAGAAAGAATGGACATAACCCCTTGCTCTTTCCCTCCTTCGGCGAACAAGGAAAAGAGCCAAATGCTAGTTAAAAGGAGTGGCCACGAGTGAAAGCCTGAGAAAAATGCTCCTACCAGCCATAACAACAGTTCACCCAAGCTCTAAATAATGAAACTGACCAAATCATTCGATTGGTCGGCTAGCACAAGGAGGATGTTGGCTCAGCAAAGACCATAGTTTGAAGGTAATTTTAAACACTTGTATCCTCGATGGGAATAAGGAGAAAGCAGTTCATGACCTAGGTCCACAGGTACCAAAGTGCTTATGGATTACGGAAGCCGTAGGACAATATGCCCTGATCCATAAGTGAAATTTCCAAAAGCCTCAAAATGGCTCAAGAAGGTTAAGAAACGTGCCTAAGGGTCTTCTAATAATACCTGCAAAGTTTCGTCGCGATCCGACAAGTTTAAGGCAGTGCAGATGCAGAAATAGTTTTGGAAAATCGACATCTAGCACCCTAGAAATGAATCTTATAACTATAGCTCTATCACTAAAGCATAAAATGACGGTGGGACTACTACCATTAGATCCAGATATCCAAAAACCCCTAGGGACCAAGTTTCAGCTTGATCAGATGTTTCTTGACCAAGTTATGGCTAAATTACCCAAAACAAATAGGCCTCATGCTATTATCGTGTACCCTCAGTGAACGAGTTTCCATTAATGAAAATTGTGTTTTTAAGTTCGAGCTGAACTTTGGAAGGCCATATCTCTCTCGTCCCAAGTCGGATCAAGCTCAAATTTTACGAGCATGTTCGTCTCGTCGATTGGAGCATTCGATATGTGGCAAGACCCATGTCGTAGCCCGAGCTGGGAGAAAAACAAGAGAGAAGATTGCAATTCAAGCAAAGGTTGCAAATTTTCCAACAGGAGCACGCCTTGATCGAAAAGGCCACATCACGACGTTCGCGTGTCGGATCGACCCAAAACAAGACCCATTATGAGCACGACATCATAAGCTTCATTTGAGTTGAACCTCACACGTGATGGACAGCCAAATTCATCGTAAGATGGAGTCGAAGTTGCTGAAAGTTTCGGCCACTGGAAAACAAACTCCGACAAAAATACCAAATTTGGAAAACAGTCGTTCAAACTGCAAATCGAGCCACGTTCATCACCAAATTCTCATGACGGCAAGCTCATAAAAATACGGTGAAGAAATCGTGCAAAAGCACTAAGAAACGGGCGTGATCTTGAATCAAATTTCGCACGTTTCTCGTGATTTTTACGTCTCGTGATCGTGGCCCGAAAGTCTGATCCATGGTTCGAAATGGGTATCACAACGATCGTCTTCCCAAGAAGATCATGAAAAGAATAATCTTTTCATCCGATGATGACCGGAAGGACCCCGAACAGATCTTGGAAGATCGCCAAGGTTGCATGGCCATGACAGGGACTACATTCGAATTTTAAGATTTGTGGGTGAGGGGCAAAATCATCACTTTGCCCCTAATTTCTTAATTTCTTTAATTCATTTAATTCTTAATTTTCCATAATTAGGTTAAGAATTAAGCATCCACTCATGTTTGGATTAATTTCTATATAAGTACGTACTCAACTCATGTAAAGGACTCTTCTTGGCTTAATAAAAAAATGGTTTCTCTTTGAATCTTGGGTCACGTTTCTCTATGCTTAGAGAGAGAGAGGAGAGAGAATATTTTAGGCAAACCGTTAGCCACCCAGGTAACTTTCTCTCTCCTCTCCTCATTCTCTCTCTTCTTTCTCTCTCCTCTTTCTCTCTTCTCATCTCTCTCCTCTTTCTCTTTTCTTTCTCTCTCATCTTCTTTCCTTTCTCTCGCTTCTTCTTTCCTTTCTCTCGCTTCTTCTTTCCTTTCTCTTTCTCCTTTCCTTTCTCTCTCTCCTTCTTTCCTTTCTCTCTCCTTCTTTCTTTTTTCTCTCTCTTCTTCTTTCTGCTTTTTTCTCTTCTTTTCTCTCTCTCTTCTTCTTTTTGTTTCTTTTTGCTTTCTCTCCCTTTATGTCTCTCTTCATAGGGACAACGATGTGGGCTCACCCTTTTTGGTGGACCTCATTGTGGTCTATGTATTCTCTCTTTATCTCTCTCCTCTCACAAGGGTAGCGACGTGGGCCTACCCTTTTTAGCGGGGCTCGTCGTGATCTCTGTATTGCCTCTCTCCTTTCTCTTTCTTCTATCTCTTTCTTAATAGACGGCAGCTTAGCTGCCGTCTGTGTGCTCTCCTCTTCTTTCTCTATCTTCCTTCTCTCTTTTCATAGACGGCAACTAAGTCGTCGTCTGTGTATTTTTTCTCTTCCTTCTCTCTTTTCACAGATGATAGCTAAGCTGCCATCTGTGTACTCTCTCTCTTCCTCTCTTTTCACAGACAACAGCTTAGCTGGTGTATGTGTATTCTCTTTCTTCTTTCTCTCCTTTCACATATGATAGTACAATCTGCTGTCTGTGTACTCTCTTCTTCTCTTCTCTCTCTTCACAGACCACAGCTAGGCTACCGTTTGTGCTCTCTTTCTCTCCTCTCTCTTTTCACAGATAGAAGCTAAGTCGCCGTCTGTGCTCTCTCTCTCTCTCTCTCTCTCTCTTTTCTCAGACAGTAGCTAAGCCGCTGTCTGCGCTCTCTCTCTCTCTCTTTTCTCTTATTTCATAAATGGCAGATAAGCCGCTGTCTGTGCTCTCTCTTCTCTCTCTTCATAGATGGCAGCTAAGCCTCCGTCTGTGCTTTCTCTTTCTCTTTTCTCTCTCTTCACAGATGGCAGTTAAGTCTTCATCTATGTCTTTCTTCTCATTCTTCTTTCTCTATTCTCCTTCTCACTTCTCTCTTAACTTTCTTGTTTCTTTTATCTTCTTCTTCTTTGAAGGATCTGGGTGAAAAACAGACCCATTGGCATTGTTCCTTCATTATCCCCTTGAATATACACGCATGTGTGCATTCATTTCAAAGACAAGGTGGGGTCTTCTAACCCACTTGTCTATATTTTAATGTGTGTGTGTGTTTTGCAGGGAAGAAGAAACAGGTCAAGGAATACTATTCGGAGCCAGCCACAGGCCAAGGGGGCATTCCATGTGATCTAAGTGGGTGCCCATACGAGCCAGCCTGAGTGTGTCACAAACCCACATGTGGTAAGTCCCACTTCACGACCCAATTTCTCTCTCACCGGCTGTTATTCCTGTATGCATCCTTCTTGCACGATTCTCGAGAGAACGATCTCAGGTCCTGGGTCCATCTCGAACCCGAAACCACGCTGTCAAGTCATCTCGATCTGGAGGGCGAGATCGAGGCACCTAACTAGCTTCGCGACTCCACTAGGGACACGTTACCCCATAGTCAGATCGTCCTTGTTTGGCTTTCCTTTCTTCTATTTCCTGTTCACTAACACACACATGTCTTCAGGGTTGTTCAACCCCTTCATCCGAATCGGGGATTTTTTGATCCCCACACTCGTGGATCTGCTTCGGGAATAGGTTCCGCGAACCTCATTTCCGACCTTTCCCCTGAGCGTCGAGCCCGTGTCATGCTCCTAAGTCCTTATCTAGATTAGTGTGAGGAGGGATCTAAAAGTTCCTCAGTCCCCATTAAGACCTGACTTGGGGCAAGGACGAGTTTACAGACGGGGCAGAGAGCTAGTCCGACCTTAGTGACCCCATCGACTTGGAGCCATTTGAGCCATCACCTGTTCGAACTCCCCATCCCATCTCAAGTCGGGGCACCAGAAGTGACACCTTCGGCAAGTAGACTGAGTCCTAGCATGTCAAGATGTCGGGACCTATGCCAAGTCAATCCGAGCTCGGGGCAGCTCATGGATCCGAACAAGTCTCTTGGGGCAGTCTCAGCACCTCAAGGGAGATGGAAACCGAACCCGCAGATGGTGCAAGGCCCGAATCAGGGATGAAGACCCGACTAAACTGGTTGGGTCCAAGTCCCTCATCGTTAGAAAGCCCAGATTTGCCCTTCCCAAGTTTGTGAGAAACCCATTATATGAGGATACATCCCAGGCTTTTGAAGATGCAGAAATTGAACCAAAAGTCTGCCTTGACGTTCTGGCTCCCAAAGATGAAACTAAAGAGAAAACCGATATCGTTGAACTCCTTCAAAAGTTTGAGGAACTCAATGTCAAGATCGACCTTCTTAACAAGAAGGGGACTCTGCCACTGTCCACTCTCCTTCTGTCTTTACATGGATTCATCAAATAATATTGGAGACATGATGGACAACCATCTGCCCTGGTTGGTTCTAATAATGCTCCCACCCTTGCGTGCCCTCTCCCCAACATTCTTACCTTTGATGAGAACTCATCACTTTCATTCGAGGAAAGCTGCTCCCTAGTATTGGATGAGATGAGTTGCACTTCCTTTGATGGTAGCCCTGCTCAAATGGCTCCCCCATGCCCTGAGGATACCACGACTCCCTAAAAATGTGGTGGGCAAACTCTATTTGTGTGTATCGCCCCAAATGAGAAGGACGCTTTCGAGGCAATTAGACCCAAAGCTTCCGTTCCTCCACTAGAAGAAGGGCCCTCAAGTATGGCTGCTGTCGAAGCTATAGTGACCAATGAAGTACCAGAATCCTATGGAGACGGGATTGCGCAGCTTAAGGCCTCATTAAGGCAGTTACACGTTGAGATGAGATCAAAGTATGGCATGATAGAAACCTTACGCCAAGAGGTATTGACGTATCGTAAGCATGAGCATACCCGTTCGGGGCACCAAGCCCTCTTTACTGTCTCTCAAGCATCACGTCTAGTCATCAAAACAAGGTCATCAAGAGAAGAGCAACTACCTCCACCTTTGTCGCTTCCTCACGTTCACCAAGAGGGTCAACAAGGCAGTACAAATCAAAAGCTCGCTCAAGCACCATGGAAACATATCTAGGCCTTTCATAGTGGACAATGATGATATGTAGTCAGCGACCACCATGCCCAATACCATGCGTTTCCCAAGAAGAAGCCGGTGCAGGGTTTATTCCTTTGACAAATGCATGATCCCCAAGTTGCTTGAAACTCTCTTATCTAAGGGGATGATCGAACTACTTACACCAAAAAGAGCAAAGGAAGTCGAAGGGATGATGAGCCTGATTATTGCCAATATCATAGGATACTTGGTCTCAAGACTGAGGAGTGTATTACCAATGGAGACATTATCCAAAATCTCATATACAATGGGGAGATTGAACTAGAGGTCCACAGGTGATCCAGTGTTGCACCACGGTCTGAGCTACAAGACCCTAAACTGCATAGCCATAGTCCAAGTTATGAGACCCTAAACTATAACACACATCTTGGTTGCATGACGTTAAATTGCACAACATACGGTCTCAGAGGCATGACCTTAAACATGCCCTCTGGTCCCGGTGTATGACCTTAAAACACACTATCACTACGGTCTCGGAGGCACGACCTTAAACATGCCCTCAGGTCTCGACGGACGACCTTAAATCATGTCAAATCGACTGTAATGGTGGCATGACCTTAAACATGCCTCCACAAAAAAAGATGGATACGACAAAAACTCGAAAAGGCGTCATGGGAAAAAATGTCAAAAGACGAACATGATGAACACCTGAAAGGGCATCATGGGCAAAAGCATCAAAAGAAAAAGAAAAGAAAAAAAAAAAATGGCTGAGGTGGAGTAAAACCCGCGGGCAAAAGAGCCACAAAAAATTCTTTTCGAGGTGGCGCACACCTCAAGGATTTAAACGAAAACCCAAAAGGGCGCTTGAGTGAAAAGGAGAGCTCTTTACTACCTTGCAGTCTCCTAGAGGGCAGCAATGAAAGATGAAGAAATACAATGCAAGTGCAATACAAGCAAAGGAAAACATGGAGTTTCATTCATGTAAGTAAAAATTTGCTGTACAACCATTTTTATAAAATCAAAAGGCAAGAAAAAGAAAGATAAAGTGAAGAACTATCAGAACTGATCAATCATCTCATCGATCTTTGACTTGGATCTCCCGGACTCTGCCCTGGCCCCTTGAGCGCCCTCCTTGAGCTCAGCCAATGCTCGTATCCCTTGTTCCAAGGAGGTAGCCACTAACTCAAGGGTGTGATTGAGTCCTAACAGCTCGATAGTAAGGCTCTTATCCTTGGCCCTTAAGAGCTTCATCTCCTTGTCATGCTAGTCGAACTCAGCCTTCAGCTTCCGCATCTCCTCCTTGATGGCCGTCATCCTATCAAAGTGGCCTGATGCTTCCTTTTTGAGGTCTAATTTCAGAGAGGCTGTAGTCACCCTCTTCCGTGCACAAGCATCCATTTCTTCGCTCCGACGTGTGACCAAGGCTTCTAAACAGAGCAGCTAAGCACCTTCTAGCTCACTTGCCTCTGCCTCCCCCTACAATACCTTCACTCTCCATGCCTCCAGTGCATCTAAGAGAACGTGAAAATAAGCAAATACCTTCTTATCACCTTTCAGAGCGTTGATTACCTGGGCATACCTTGGAAGCTTGGCAATTCCAAGGCCAAGTTCTGCAGAGGACCATCCCTTTAACTGACGAAGGCCAGACCGAAGCATGTCCACAACTATGAGGGACTCCTTACTAATGGTGGGCCTGGTCAAGGTCGAGATTGAAGCTGAGGTCACCTCAGCTAAAGGCACTACAGCTGGAGCCATCTCAACGGAAGAAACCTTGGTAGGAGGAGCCACTTCTTAAGAAACGATGGCAATAGTGATGGCCGGCTCAGGGGGCGCAATCTCAAAGCCCATGTCACCAGGCTCCCTGAGCTTCTTTTCTTGAGTAATGATCAGGCCTTCATTGCCTAAGCCCTCGGCCATGTCACTAGGAGCAGCTGCCCCAGGTTGCTCACTAATGCCAGGCTCATCTCCTCTGGCAGTACTCGGGCCTTCATCGTCAGAGCCCTCGGCCATATCACCAAGAGCAGCTGCCCCAAGTTGCTCACTAAGGCCAGGCTCATCTCCTCGGGCAGTGCTCGAGCCTTCATCTCCTGAGCCCTCGACCATATCACCAGGATCAACTGCCCCAGGTTGCTCACTAAGGCCAGGCTCATCTCCTCGGGCAGTGCTTAGGCCTTCATTGTCTGAGACCTCAACCATATCCCCAGGAGCAATTGCCCCAGGTTGCTCACTAAAGCTGGGCTTCTCTACTTGAGTAGTGCTCAGCCCGTCATTGTCTTCACCACCAGTTAGATCACCTCGGGCAGTTATCTCATATTGACCAGGTGTCTCCTCGACACCGAGCTTCTCCTGTTGAACATCAAGAGGGCCGTCATCAGTAGCCCCACTTGCAACTCCATTCACTGGTTAGGTGCCTCGATCTCGCCCTTTAGATCCGGATGATCCGACGGTACACGTCTTGGGTTTCGGGGGAACCCGGGATTGGCTAGGACATAAGAAAGACCAGCAGCATATCCATTAGTGGATCGGGATCAAGAAACGAAACTAAAAGGGCAGCTCAAACAAAGGTGTCAACAGCTAAGGAAAGCCTCTTATTATAGGAAGAAATCATCCGAATGTTTTTTCATAGCTATATATAGATGCAACAGGAGCGAGCCTGCATCAGAATAGACAGTAGCAGAGGCAGGGGCGGGCCAGCTTATTCGTCTCTCTGCTTAAAGATCAAGCCTCTGATGATTCCTTCAACAAGTGTACTTTCCGTAGTTCTCCCTGGCCTTTGAGCTCTTGGGCTTTCAAGATAGGCACTGAGTTTCCTTTTCAACTTTAAGATCGGTCTCTTGGGAACCTTGCTTAGGAGCGAGGGTAGGTATACTAACCAATGAGAGAGGAATTTAAGGTGGGTTCAGGACTTACTCGGGCTGGCTTACGTGGGCACCCTCTTAGATCATGAAGAAAGCCTCCCAGTCGTAAAACGGGTTCAGAATTGCCTCCCTTGACCTGTATTCTCCTATTTCTGCAATCACACACACATGGTTAATTTAAGAGACAAGTGGGTCAAGTGACCCCTCCTGACTTTGGGCGAACGCACATCCAAAAGAAGAACTAAGGGAAAGGAATAAATGAAAGAAGAAGAAAGAGAAAGAGTAGAAGAACGAGGAAGATAAGGATTTGACTAGGTGGATGGACTTAACACAATAGCTAAACCGGCAAGTGATTGACTTGTCGTGGTAGAAAGACGGGCACGATAACTAGATCGGCACAGTGGCAATACTACTAGAACAAGCACGATCATCAACTGACCTGACACGATGGCTAGCCTATCGTGGCAATAAGGCGGGCACGGTAACTAAAACAAACACAATGACAGTACTGCTAGATGATGAGACTACCATGGCAGTGCTTGACTTAGCCTCCCTTGATCAAACGAGAGAGAAAGAAGAGAAGCGAGAAAAGAAAGAGAGAGGGAAAGGAATGCACAGTACTACCGATATCGTGCATGTGAGAAAAAGAAAGGAAAGAGAGAGAGAGGAAAAGAAGAAGAAAATAACAGTAAGAAAGAAGAGAAAAGGGGGAAGAAGAAAGAAGAAAGGGAAAGAAAAGAGAGAGGGGAACATAGGTGGCGATGAACTTTCATAGTTCATGACAAAGAATTGAGAAGAGAGAGAGGACATGGACGGCGATGAGCATCCGCCATCCATGACGAAGGAGAGAAGAGAGAGAGGACATGGACGGCAATGAACTTTCACCATCCATGATAGAGAAGTTAAGAGAGAGAAAATAGGGACGATGATGAGCTTCCACCGTCCTTGACAGAGGAATCAGAAGAGAGAGAAGACATGGACGGTGATGAGCATCTGTCGTCCATGAAAGAGAAGTGGAGAGAGAAAAAACATGGACGGCGATGAACTTTCGCCATCTATGACAGAGAAATCAGAAGAGAGAGAAGACATGAGCGGTGATGAGCTGCTGCCATCCATGATAGAGAAGTGAAGAGAGAGAAAACATGAGCGGTGATGAACTTCTGTTGTCCATGACAGAGGAGAGAAGAGAGAGAAGACATGTATAGCGATGAGCTTCTGCCGTCCATGATAGAGAAGTAAAGAGAGAGAAAATAAGGACAGTGATGAGCTTCCACCGTCTATGACAGAGGAGAGAAGAGAAAAGAGAAAACACAACCGAGGATGAGGCTCTGCCTTCCATGACACAAGAATTGGAAGGGAGAGAAAACATGGACGGCAATGGGTTACCGCCGTCCATGACACAGGGGCATAAGATGAACTTTGACAGAGGTCCGACTCACTGTTTAAGTCTTAAAAATGAGAATGCATCATGTCAGGCGACAGGCTTCGTCATACATGAATAGAGAGAGGAAAGAGAAAGAATAAGGAGAGAGAAGGAAAGTGAAGAAAAAAGAAAGGAAAGACAAAAGAGAGAGAAGGAAAGTGGATAAAAAAGATTAGAGAAGAAAAAGGAAAGAGAGGTATAGACGAGAGGAGAGAGAGAGATGAGAGGAGAGAGAAAGAGAGATGAGAGGAGGAAAGAAAGAGAGAGATGAGAGGAGGAGATATAAAGAGAGATGAGAGGAAGAGAGAGAAAATTACCTTCATCAAAGGGTACCAAACCTTTTATTCTCTCTCCTCTCTCTATCCAAGACATACCCACAATTTGAACAAGTAAACTCTCAAATTTTATTGATGAGTATTGAAAAATCAAGGGTCCCATAGCAATTGTGTTTAACATGTACTTATATAATTGGGCCCAAACATGGGTGTATGCCAAAAAATTACCTAAATTGATGATAATTACAATTTAATTGAATTAAAAGAAATTCTAAAATTGAGTACAAAAGGATTGTTTTGCCCCTACCCAACAATACATAAAATCCAAAAACAGTCCCCGTTGCTGCCTTAAAACTTGCGTGATCTTCCATGGATGATTTGAGGTTGCGCTCGCGTCCATTTGGCAGTAAGGTCAGAAGCTATTCAATCTAGAGATAGCTTCTGACCTTACGTACATAATGCAATTGGTTTCACGTTGATCGGGTATGCGAGCGTCGTGATATGGCCGCTCGAGCGAGGCGTGCTGTTGCTGAATTTTTCCTCCGCTATCTTCATGAATGATCAAATTCTCTTTAGCTTTTCTTTCTGCTTAGGTATTGTCACAGGTTATGCCACATATCAAAACTCTCATGTTGATAAGACGAACATGCTCACCAAATTTGAGAGCGATCCGTTGTAGAACGAGTGAAATATGGGTCTTTTAAGTTGCTGCTCGGGACTGTGCACGCCAGCCTCCTTTAATGGAGATTGGTGCAGGGAGGCCGCACGGGAATAGCATGCAGCCTACCCGTTTTTAATATTTAACCTATAACTTTGTCCTGGAATGTCCGATTAAGTTGAAACTTGACCTATAAGCATTTTCGACCGTGCCAAATCTAATGGAAGTAGTACCATAGCTGTTTGATGCACTGAAAATATAGTTCTAGTTATGGGGTCCATTTTAGGGTTCTAGAGGCTGATCTTTCTGAAATTGTTTCTATGTCTGTATTGCCTTAAACATGTCTGATTGAGACGAAACTTAGTAGGTGGCCTTTTGGAGTGCTTAGGAAGATTCTGACCTATTTTGGAGAAATTCTGAGACTATCGAGAATTCCAGTATATGTTAAGGCTTTATTGACTGACTTCTTCTTTATTCCGCATCGGGACTCAAGATGCTGAAAAATGTGTTCAAAGAGCTTGCCCTGCCAAATGTTGTGCTTCGAGAGAAGCGAGAAGGATAACATTCAAAAAATTTCCTTCGATTTTATTACTTTTTTGTTCCTAGCCGCAGAACGACGTGAACGCCGAGGAGATTCACGCAATGTTGTAACTAGGATGCTCAGATGTTTGGATGCAATGTATAGGTCCCTCCATGGAGACTTTAGGGGAAGAAGAGACTGTTTGAGGGACCCTATCATAGTCCTCACCCTCGCTTGGACTGTTTGTGATTTTGAAGCTGAGGATTTTGTACAACCTCGTTGGTCAGAATCAGGCCCATCTGGCAGTCGAGTGTCGTGCTGAAGGGCATTTTTCCCATTTAGTCTAGGTTTTTTGTATCCTCTGGTGTTGATCCACGTTTCAATGATTTTGTTTATTTTGGATGTCTGCTAAAGGGCCTTTGGTTGGCGTCCATCTGCGTTGTGTACCAGATATTCCTTGGTGGGCAGGGTACCTCAGTTTATCGAGGTGACCGGCTTTGGGTATAACCCCTGCCCACTGCTAACAGTTTCAACAATCAAGATACCTCTCTTCTTTATCCGAGGTGATCCCTGAGGATTCAATTCTAATTGCTGCATAATAGGTCCAAAGTCATGGCTGACTTGGCTTTCTTGGGGCTTCTTCAACATCTTTGAAGTGTGTTAGCGACCTTGTGGGAATAATGGTCTTCTTCATGAGACTTGTCTTGCCTTCTTGGTGAGTTTTATGTCCTTTGAGTCCTTTTTGCGAATGGACTTAGGCTGTCGGAATCTTTCCTTGAAGTTCGTATTTTTTGGGTCCTGGTATTGTGACACCAGGGATTTTTCTCTTGAGTGTGGGCAGAAGCCAAGTGCTGCATCAACCTTTTTATTGGTCCAAGCGTCCTTTGCAGATTTTCACTTGGATTTGGGAAGTGGCGCCATAGAGACGGTTTTCGTCAACTTCTTTTTTATTTGGGGCTCTTTTACCCATAACCTTTCTGTCATGTTCACCCTTATTTTTTTATTTTTACTCACGGTGCCCTTTTTTTGGGGTTTTCACCGTGCCCAAGTTTTTTTTTACAGAACTCTTTTACTCATGATTTCATGACCATGCCCATCCGTCTTTTTTACTCATGGTGTTCCCTTGTCTAGGTATACACCAGGCCCGTTATTTTCTTCTTCTTCTCTTTTTTTTTGTTTGTGAAGGCGTGTTTAAGGTCATGTCTTCAGAACCTGTGCGAAGCATTTAACATCATGTTGCCAGGACGTGCACTACAGTTTAAGGTCATACAACTGGACCATGGTGGTGATGAATGGTAGTCTGTGGAGGCCATGGAGTGAGTATGGTGGTGCTTTTAGCTCACTTTTAGGAGATGGCACAAGGTTACCTATGAAAGATGGATGATGTATGAATGGTAGGTAAAAAAATGGTGACCAATTAACTGACAACGAGTATAGATGGCGGGATAGTTCGTTGTTTTGTGAGCATGAGTGAAACTCACTGGGAATGGTAATGAAAGAAGGTGGATTTACTGGGGAGTTGATGAAAGTGGTGCACACACATGGACAGGTCGGTTAGGAAAGACGTGCATGAAGATGCATGTAAAGGGCATGTGTGCGTGTGTGAGGGCATTTTCAAGGCCATGCCTCTGGGACCAGTCTAAAGTAGTTTAACGTCATGCAGCCAAGACGTGCACTATGGTTTAAGGTCATATAGGTTGGACTGTGGTTATGCAATTTTAGATCGTGCAACTGAGACCATGCAGTTTAAGGTCGTGCAACTAGATCTTCGCTACAGTTTAAGGGTCATATAGTTTGGACCATGACACTAAGCCTTTTAACGTCATGCCGTCAGGACGTGCACTATGGTTTAAGGTCATATAGCTTGGACCTGAGCTGTACAATTTAAAGTCATGCAATACAGACCATGCAGTTTATGGTCGTGCAACTAGACCTCCGCTACAGTTTAAGGTTATATAGTTTGGACCTGGGCTGTGCAGTTTAAAGTAATGTAGCATAGACCGTTGTGTGGGTCGCCATGTAGGTGAAGCTCCATGAGGAATATGTATGTGAATAGTAATTTCACTTCCAGGGGATAAAATGATAGCAGATAGATGGGACGCATAATTTATTGGGGATTAGGGGACAAGTATGACTCCATGGTCGACTCCTGGGGATAAGAAGCATGGTGTGAGACTGACCCATAAGGAATAAAAGGGGTAAGCACGATCTTAACTCCGCTGGGGATAAAATGATAGTAGGAGTGCAATCCCTACTGAGGATGAGGGGCAATAGCCTGTTCTTGACTCCATGGAGAATGACTAGTCACGACCTTGGTGCAACGACCTGGCTGCAACTCCACTGAGGATGAATGGCAATAGGGTGCGCACAACTCCACTAGGGATAGTGGTGAGATGTGCAAGGGGGAAACCAAGTGCTGACACATGCGCGGCATTAGCACAGGGAGCGTACAACAATGGTCATGGGCAGTGGCGGCATTGACTTATGCAGCGCTAGAATGGGCGACAGCAAAACACATGGTGATAAATGTTTTGAGAACACAATCGGCGTTGTGCACAGTCGGCATTGTGTGCAGCTAGTGCTAGGCCTTCAAGAACATAGCCGACGCTGGGTGATTTAAAACAGAGCCGACGCTGAACTATTGAGAACACAATCGGCGCTTAAGATTACACAGCTGGTGATGGGTTGAGATTACACAGCTGACGATGGGTTGAGATTACACAGCTAGCAATGGGTTGAGATTACATAGCCGACAATGACTTGTTTTAGGCTCTCTGGCCCGAGCCCGACCCGGTCTTGGCTTCTGACACATGGGATTCCATGGGCGGTGGTAAACTATATTTGGGTCTCGGGTCAGAGCCTGACTCGATCCGGCCCATCGCCGCTTGGTCTTCAAGGACTTGCCTGGCATTCCTGATTTGCGGGGGGCACTTTAAGGGAAACTCGCCTATATAAAGGGGGTAGACCCCATTTTTATTGTTTTTAACTGAAGGTAAAAACAACAAGTTTCACAGTGAGAGAGAGAGAAAAGACTCTAGCATGAATTTCCAACAAGCATGCGAGGTCTTTTGTGAAGTTTGCAGGGAATTTCCAGGGAGAAGAAGAGGACTCCGGCTAAAAGAGAGAATACTAACAGAGAGGTACACAGGGAGCACAGGGGTTTTTCGTGCTGAAGTTTGGAGTTGGGAAGCAATTTTCCAGCTAAGGTATCGAGGAAACTAAGGAGTTTGCCGGGGACCTTGAGAGACTCCGACCGTGATTTTTGGGGGTCCGTAGAAGGGGAAAAAGGGTTGAATTCGCAGTAGGGGGTTGCCTGGAAATTTTTTGTTGGTTTCTGTTGGTCTTTCGACAGGGCGCAGAAAGAGGAAAGGTTTCTTAGTCGGTTTGTGGCAGGAGAGGGGAATTTTTTTGGTGGGAAACCAAGAGGCTGAGGGGAGGCGAGCATTCTCTTAGAGACGAAGGGTCACCGGAAGGTGAAGAGTCACGGGGTCCATGAGAGGTGAAGAGTGGAGGGGTCCCGGGAGGTGAAGAGTCACGGGGTCCATGAGAGGTGAAGAGTGGAGGGGTCCCGGGAGGTGAAGAGTCACGGGGAGATGAAGGGTCGCGTTGGGAATTCGATCTGTTGTAGGTAGACGAGGAGTCTCGAGAAGGTGTGCAGTCACCAGGGAGATGAAGAGTCTTAGGCAACCAAAGGGTCACGAGAGCTAAAGAGACACAGGGAAACGAAGGGTCACCAGGAGGTGAATAGTCACGATGGTGAGGGGCCTTGAAAACACAGTAGACACTAGCCTTAGGATACGCCGCCGGTGTTGTGCCTCAGAAATGCAGCCGATGCTAGCCTTAAGATACGCAGCCGGCACTGTGCCTCAGAAACACAGTCGATGCTAGCCTTAAGATACGCAGCCGGTGCTAACCTTAGGAGACGCACCAGACGCTATGCCTTCGAAACACAGCCGACGCTAGTCAAGCGTCGCACTAGTCAGTGCCTTGTTCACACTTGGCTAGTAACATGATGCATCTGGCTTTAGTCGAGCACGGATTTTGCTTACTCGATCCTTTGATGAACGTCAGTGAATCGCGTTCTACTATGATCATGCACTGCAGTGACTGGGGGTTGGCAAAGGGCGGTAACCAATGGTGAGGTGTGCCTTGCGACGCGTGTTGGAAGCCAAGTCTTCCAGCACAATTGTGAACTCCATGTTGTTCTGTGGAAGGGCCCTCAATCTGAGCAGGATGTGCTCTCCATCATAGGCCAGTTCCTTACCAAAAAAGTTCGCTTTGTATGTCTGCTATATCCCATCAAAGTGCTTCCACCTTTTTCTATTATGAAGACCACTTTTGGCCTGTAACCATCCTCTCTCCCTCAGATACAAGAGCGAAGCTTCTGATGGTGAGAGAGACTTTTGGCCTGTAACCGTCCTTTCTCTCTCAGATGCAAGAGCAATGCTTCTGATGTGAGAGAAATCTTTGGCTTGTAACCGTCCTCTCCTCAGATGCAAGAGCAATGCTTGGGGTCAACCATCTTCTTTTCCTTGAATGCAAGGCTTGTAACTCCTTTTTATGTAATAAAAGAGTTAAACCTTGTTTGAACTGTCTTGCTTGTCTTTTTATAACTCTTTGTTGTTGCCCATTAAGTCTGCATCATGGGTAGTATTTCTTTAAGTATCGCTCATTGATAGGGGGCATTGCCTCCTCTCCATCAGGATGTTTCAGTATGTAAGCTCCATTTGGCGAGACTTTCTTGACTATAAAGGGACCTTCCCACTTGGGTTCAAACTTCCCTTTGCACCGCCCATGCATAATAATCGGCCTCTTGACGACTAGAACCAGATCCCCACGAGCGAATGAGCGGAATTTGACTGACTTGTTAAAGGCCCTATTCATTCTTCTCTGGTTGAGTTCTAGATTATGCTAAGCTGTCAACCTCTTTTCATCAAGCGCATCCAATTCTTGGTACCGAAGTTTGACCCTATCATCTTTGGTTAGTCCTTGGTGTACATCGACATGTAGTGAAGGAATTTGAATTTCAAGAGGTAAATTGCTTCACCCCCATAGACTAGGGAATAAGGAGTGGAATCGGTGGCATTTCGCGTGGTAGTGCCATAGGCCCACAAGGCTTCAGAAAGCTTCTCATGACAATTCTTTTTTGTCTTCGATACTTCCTTAAAACGTTGCATAGGGTCTTATTGAAAGCTTCGGCTAATCTTGACTCGAGGGTGGTACATAGTTGAGTACTTCCACTCGAAACTGAACTTGTTAACCAAGCGATCGATGTGATGGGTTCTGAACTGAGGGCCGTTGTCAGATACGATCCGGTCTGGCACTCTGAACCGATATATGATGTGATGTCGTGCGAAGTTAGCCACCGTGGTCCCAGGAACTTGCTTAAGGGGAACTGTTTCAGTCCACTTGGAGAAATAGAGTATTGCAGCCAGAATAAAAACATGACCCATTGCCGAAGGTGGGTCAATAGGCCCGACAATGTCCATACCCCATTGTGAGAAGGGCCATGATGCCACTGTAGGGTGTAAGGGATCTGGATGCTGATGAACGAGGCTCGAGTATATTTGGCACACTTGGCACTTCTTAGCATAGTTTAAGAAGTCAGCAATCATCGAAGGCTAATAGTACCCCAATCTACGTATCCGTTCATAGAGCTTAGGGCCAGACTGATGTAATCCACAGATGCCTAGGTGTACTTCTTTCAAGACCTTATTTGCTTCTTGTGCGTCCACACATCTAAGAAGAATACCGTCAAATGGTCGCCTGAAGAGATCATCTCCTTCAAGGAGGGTATAATTAGTAGACATTCGACGCATGCTGTTGCGCTCGGTACAATCTTCCGAGAGTCTACCCTGTCTTAGAAAATTAGTGATGGACTCTCTCCAATCTTCTACCTGCTCGATTTCAGTTCATATTGGGCCAAATACCTCCGATTCTTGGTTTTAAACCTTAGCTCCCTGACTTCGTGCCATTTCTTGTTTAGTCTTAATAACTTCTTTAGCTGATAGAAGTGCTCCGAATGGATAAGGAGGGTACTTGGGGAAGAGATTTCTCTCATCATCCATGTCTACCTCGGTTCTTAGTTCAATATGTCTCCACTCTGCCACCTTGACAGGTGTGGGCCTTGGTGTAGACAATTGAATTGTAGCTTCGAGTTTTGTGAGTGCATCGGCCTACGAGTTTAGCCTCTTGGGGATGTGACTCAAGGATACATCTTCAAATTGGACCATATACGATTTTGCAGTATCGTGATAAGGCTTGAGAGTGCATTTTCTCATGTCATAGATCCCTTTAAGCTGGCGAATAACTAACTCAGAGTCACCATAGATCTTGAGCTGCTCCAAGTCTTGATCGAAATTATCTCCAATCCAATGATAATGGCCTGATATTCTACCTCGTTATGGGAGCTGGCTTCGGTGAGAGAGAAAGAAAGAGGCATTATTCCTCCTTTCAGAGTCAGGAATACCACTCCGGTGCCTCCTTGGTCTGATTGGAAGGCTCCATCGAAGTACATCTCCCACACGTGAGCAAACTCTGCACAGAATACGTCATCGGGGAGGTCACTTGATAAAGAAAATTCTGCTGGTACACATGCGCACGAGTCGAATGGTTGTCCGAGAGGGGGTTCATTGAGCCCGAGGTCCCATAGGGAGCCCAAGAGAGGTAAATCCAGGCCCGACCAATAACTTGTTATCAACTAGAGGCAGGCCTAAATACTTAACTAGCAAGTTATCAAAGCCACATCCCATCTAAGAGGCTCATACCCTTATCTTTGTTACATCACAATTAATGTTCATGATTATGGTTTTTGCATGGTTAATCTTGGCTTCTGAAAAAAGTTGATAACCACTAAAGCCATAGGTACTTGACCTGATCTAAGTATCATCTGTATATTAGAGATGGGAAATGATTGTTCCCACATTAGAGGCAGGGAGCCCTTGCAGGAGACCACTTCTAACCACGCCATTCAACATCAAACTAAACAATTCCCATACAAAAGTATATAAAAAAGGGGATAAAAGGTCCCCATGCCTTCAGCCTGCAGAAGCTTAAAATAACCAACTGCAGTGCTGAGAAATGGGTTAAGGAAAGGCATCATTGAATCTATTTGTTTCATCAATTACCAAAATCTATAAGCTGAAGAATTTGATCAAGGTTGTCCGACTCCACTCTATCATATGCCTTCTAAAAATCTATTTTACGTATCAGCCCATTGAGTCCTTGACTGTTAACAGCTGAATGATCTCTTGAGCTAGAAGCATATTGTCCATAACTTGATAATCTATTACAAAGGCTGACTACAGATAATAACCACCTCATGAGTAACTGTAAGGACCCAAAATTTTTCGGCTTATGGTGATGCGCCAACGAGTCGTCGGCACAGGTAATCTTGTGCCACCATGTGTGAGGCCACCGTGTGCGTTGCCGCCTTAGGGGACACCGTTGTCCGTGTTGTCGCCGTGCGCATTGCCGTCGTGAGAGACATTACCGTCCCCGTTGCCACCATGCGCGATGCCATCGTGCGCGTTGCCACAGTGTGTGATGCCATCGTGCACGCTACTGTCATGCGCGATGCCGCCGTGCATGTTGCCGTCGTGCTCGATGTCGTTGTGTACGTTGCCTCCGTGCGCGACGCCACCGTGCGCATTGCCATCGTGTGCGATGCCGCCTTGTGTGTTTCCTCCGAGCACGACGCTGCCGTGTGCGCTGCTGGCAAGCGCCCGACAGTCCAGGGGAACTTTTTCTTCCTCTCTTGATTGCTTAAATGCTTCTTGGGCACCATGTGGCACTTGCATGTCCCATGTGTGTGCCAAGTATCAACTGCATATTGCCACCCCTTTCTTTTGCTTAATTAAGCCCCACCTTCTCACCCCTCCATGAAAATTTTGCTCTCTGTCACCCACATCATCCCTCTCTCCAAGTTAGAGCTTTGAGCTTGGGCCATTCTTGGAGCTTGGCCCTTGAAGAGAAGCATGAGTGGAGCCTTGGGAGTTTCACTTAGTGTTGTAAGTGGGTTTAGCTACCATTTCTTCATGCTTTTACTTGATGCACGTTTTCTTAGTTTATCAAATTATAAAGTTTAAGCAAGATTTTGGATGAAATTTTGAACATGAATATGGCTTGAATGCTATTGCAATCTTTTTGGAATGTGCCAGTTTTTTCAGAACTGTGACTCCCATTTATAATGATTATTTGAGTATTGAAAACATTTTGGATGATTATGAAACTTGGTGGGAAAGTACCTCTTTGAATCTATTTTAAAATGAAAAAGACCTCTTGTCAATGCCTCTTTTGGTTTGAGATTTATTAGCCATCTTTGAAGCATACCAGAATTTTGGCATAAATTTTTTATATAAACTGTTCACTTATCAAAATGCCTCAGAATGAGCTCAAACCAGTTCTAAATGAAAGATGTATGAATATATTTTGAAAATGGTCTTCGAAGCATAATCAAATTCTCTTTGATATCAAATTCTCTATGATTCGAAAGTTATGTTCGTTTTCTATAAGGATGACACACTAGATTTTCTACTGAATTTTCCAGAACTATCGCGTCTTGTGTGGCATTTTTCACTAACCAAAATAGGTTAGAATGAGCTCAAACCACTTCTAAATGAAAGATGTATGAATATATTTTGAAAATAGTTTGGAAGCATGATCAAATTTTTGGTCGTTTGAAAATTTTGCCTGCTTTTCTATTAAGATATCACCATGTATTTGCCATTGTGAAAAGTCAGAAGTTTCACTCAAAATCACCAATAGTTTGACAAACTTTAGGTCAATATTTAAGGGTTGTTCCCTTCACAAAAGTTGTGTTTTAATTAGCCTATATTGTTATAAAAGTGGTTCTAGGTCCAAATGATTTTCAAATCCCAAGTTATGCCTCTAAAGGTGGACCCTGTTCACTGTGACAAAACCAAAAATATGATATGATGATATCTTTTGAGCTAATGAGCATGTTTGTTGGTTTATATGCATGCAAGACAAGAGGATGTCCCTCAAACTAATAAGCATGATAATATGATTATATGCATGGCACGCTGATGTTTTATACAAGCATGGAAATGTGTTGTTAATGAGAAATGTGCACATGATAGTAAGACATGCTCTGTTGTGTCATGAATGCATGATAATGAGATAAGCTCTGTGAGGATATGGAAGCATGTAATAAGATATGCTCCCTTATGATATGTGTAAATGATTATAATGCATGTTCTATAGTGATATGTGTGCATGATTTTGAGACCAACTAAGCGTTGTGTGATAAGTATTATATGATAAGACCTGAGTGGTCAGACATTGTGTCGACAGTTGAGATATTTTTCCCCTAACTCTTTATGATAAGACGTGAGTTAGGATGAGTGTGTGTTGGGAGGGTCGGGCCCCCCAAAATCTGTGGGCACTACGGATTAGGTCATCTTTTGGTAGTGTAGTACTCTCTCGCCAGAAGGGCGTAACGAGAGGATCGTGTCTTGCAAGGCCACCGCCTATCAAAAGCCCCAAAAGCACGTTGGAGACTGTGTGTGTGTGAGTGTGAAAACATTACGAAATGGGTCACCCATTTGTCATTATTTTCCCTCCTGAGTGATAGTAGAAGTCCTAAGCAATGGGATTGATTTAGCCCAATGGATAGGGCTTCCACTTCAAGAATAGGGGAAACTAGGGAGTGAGTTATTGTAAATTGTTGTTACTGGCCTAAATACATTGATTCTGTTAAGCTATGCAAAATGGAATGACTAATTGACCTTTGCTCTGTATCATATGTGATTGATCTGAATTCTCATTGCTTTACTATGATTTGTGCACTACACACGGGTAGGGACGATTTTGGAACATGGCTCATGTTTTATAAGAATTGCATAACACCTTGAGTATTGTTATAAGAGAATGTTCATAGGCAATATGGCATGACAACTTAATCTATTTACTGGGCGCTTCAGCTCACTCTTTCATTTTTCATCTATGTAGATTGATTGTCGCAGGTGGAGGACGGGCGGTTTGGCAATCGTGGCCGGTAGTTGGAGCGTTGCGCTTTTGTGGAAGTTTTTATTTTCAACTGTATATTTTGGATGGCAGTAGCCACATAGTTCTTAAATATTTTTGAAAACATGTAAATATTATTGGGCCTTTGGAGCCTTGGACATATTTGTAATACTTTTGGATCTTTTTGGTATGTGTATATATATATATATATATATATATATATATATATATATATATAGTCTAGAACTTGGTTGTCCAGTTTTTGTTAGTGACGGTGTATTTGGAGTTTTGTATTTCTTTCGTTGTTTGCTTTGATTATTTTTTCTTAAAGCGTTGAGCGCACTCCCACCTGAGTGGCATTTGCTACCTTTGGTCGCGTCTCGCACTCTTTTGCCGTCCGGCTGGTACGGTAGGAGGCGGGGTCGTGACAGTAACCCTCTTTAATTTGTTAGCTATCAAAATCTTGTAAACTCAAGACAAAAGGCTAATAGACCTAATATCTTGTAGCGAAATGATGCTCTATTTCTTGGGGATTAGGGCTATGAAAGTAGAAATGATGGCCTTGTTAACAACTCCCCTTTGATGAAATTCCTTAATGGTATGTTTGGATAAGAGGAAATTAAGAATTTTGGATATTTGAAATCCAAGAAAATCTATGTATTTCCAATATCAAGGATTCTTGTAATAGATTCCTCAAATATCTTGTTTGGATATACACTACAAAATTCATTAATTCTTACAATCATTTCCATATGCATTGTTTAGTAACAAAAATTGATATAGTTTATCTCTCTATATTTTTTATATACTTTCTCTCTCTAAAAATTTTATGTGCTCTCTCTATAGCTCAAAATTTGAGATTGTCTCTCTCTAAAAATTTTGAGATCGTTTCCCTCTCTAAAATTTGATATGATTTCTCTCTCCAAAATTTTAATATACTTTCTCTCTCTAAAACAAAATTTCAAATACCTTTTCTCTCTAAAAATTTTGAGATAGTTTCTCCCTCTACAAATTTTAGGTACTTTCTGTCTCTCAAAAATTTCATATAGTTTCTCTTTTTAAAATTTTAAGGTTTTTCCTCTCTAAAACTTAAAATTTGAAATAGTTTCGCTCTTTAAAAATTTTAGGTACTTTCTCTCTAAAATTTGATATAGTAGTTTTTCTTTCTAAAATTTGAAGATACTTTTTCTCGCTAAAGCTTAAAATTTGATATAGTTTCCCTCTAGACAATTTTAGGTACTTTTATTTTATTATCTAAAAGTTGATATAGTTGCTCTCTTTAAAATTTTAATATACTTTCTCTCTCCAGATCTTAAAATTTGAGATGGTTTCTCTCTCTAAAATTTTGATAAAGTTTTCCTCTCTAAAATTTGATGTAGATTCTCTCGATAAAATTTTAATATAATTTCTTTCTTTAAAATTTAAATTTTGAGATTGTTTCTGTCTTAAAACTTTTGAGATAGTTTCTCTTTCTAAAATTTTTAGTAGTTTCTCACTCTAAAATTTTAAGATACTTCTCTCTTTAAAACATAAAATTTAAGATAGGTTTTCTCTCTAACAATTTTGAAATAGTTTCCCTCTAAAAAATTAGATATAGTTTCTATCTCTAAAATTAGATATAGTTTCCATCTCTAAAATTAGATATAGTTTCTATCTCTATAACTTTAATATACGTTCTCTCTAAAACTTAAAATTTATGATAATTTTTCTCCCAAAAACATTTAAGATATTCCTCTCTCTAAAAAATTTTAGGTAGTTTTTCTATCTAAAATGTAATATAGTTTTCTCTCTCTCTAAAATTTTAAGATACTTTCTCTCTCTAAAACTTAAGATTAGAGTAAGTTTTTCTCTCTAAAATTTTGAAATAGTTTCTATCTCAAAAATTTTTCATGTGCTTTCTCTAAAATTTTAAGATACTCTCTCTAAAACTTTGAATTTGAGATAGTTTATCTCTCTCGAATTCTTGAGATAATTTTTCTTTCTAAAATTTTTCAAGTACTTTCTCTCTAAACTTTGATGTGGTTTTTCTCTCTAAACTTTTAATATGCTTTCTCTCTGTAAAACTTAAAATTTGAGATTATTTCTCTTTCTAAAAATTTTGGGATAGCTGCTCTCTTTAAAAATTTTCAGGTGCTTTCTCTATCTAAATTTTGATATAATTTTCGTATTTATCGCATACCAAATGTACATAACATAATTTTCACATGAAAACATTTTCATACAAATATTTTCATACCTACCAAATGTGGCCTAAGTTTCATGTCGAGGGGCCAACAAGTGGAATCATGGACCTCGGAAATTCATTGGTGTGGAAATGAAATCATGAAAAAGTGAGGTAATTTTTCAATATTTAACTTCCATGGAATTTTAATATCCTAGCTTTAGAGCAAACTAAACGGTAGATTTTAATAATATCCAAGATCTTAAAAATCCCTGCGGTCAAACAGACCCTAAAGATGGCCTCTGAAATCACTTTTGATCCCATCCCAAAATTCTTTGAACAAAGGAAATCGTCCACGAAAGTAGGTTCCCTAGACTATACTTGACCACTATAATTTGTCGTAACATATTTTGGTCATACTTTCACGGATATGTCTCTCATAACAAATTGTGCATCATTTCTATCATGAAGATTTTGACCCTAATGCAGATTTGGCACTTATGGCGATCATATAACTCATATTTTTTAGTCCATCAAGCTAATATGCCTAAAAATAATTCCACACTTTGCCCATTTGTCAATAGGGTTGCAATCATGTCGGACAAGGAAAATTAAATCATAATTACCTTGTTCTTCTCGACTACGTCTTCAATCATTTTCAACGATGGCAAATAACTCAAACTCACATTGTTTTTCTAAATTCAAACTTGAATATCATGTTACTACACCTCAATGTACCTATCCTTAAAAGTTATTTGCTCCAATTTGTATTAATTTAATTTAATTGTAGCTTGATTATCTAAAAATATTTTATACTTTGGATCAAGCTAGGTTCGGGCTCATTGAAAAGCTTGGCCGCACTAGCACCTAATGAGCCAGGCCCAGCCCAAAGGGTAGTTAGAGTTTCCGAGTGCCAGAAGTCTGCATTGATAATACTGGTGACATCATTGAGTACATTCAAAAGGACATTTTGTTATGCCAGTATACAAAAAATGCCCCTAGAGCCATGGAAACACCCTTGAATGCCCGAAATCAACCCCAGTAACTTGGGTTCCTTGACATCCTTGTCAACCACAGTAGTTTGGATTCCTTGATATCCTAGTCAACTCTAAGAAGACAAAATCAGCAAAATCAAGCATCATAAGCATAAAAAATGTCTCGATCAAGAGCATGTCGCAAAGGGCACCTTACAGGCCTATCTAGCATTTTGATGCTCGAACAATTTGTCAGATCACAAAATCGAGTTCAATGATTGGGACTCAAGCTTCAAAAGCACTTAGAGCTGAAGCAAGGCAGACGAAATATCCCGAGATTTAGGAGCAGGCCCTTGAAAGGAACTTGACACTTTTAAGTCAAATTCAATAGCCGAGATTCAAGCGACAAAAGTACCTGGAGCTGAAGCAAGGCACACAAAGTATCTAGCGACCGAGAAGCAAACCCTTGAAAGGCATCTCGGGGTGTCTATAAATGGGCTAAGTGTTTTCATCCATGCTTAAGAGGTCATTATAGAGAACTTAGTCAGGCTCATCAATTTGGGTCTGGAGTAGGTATCGCTATTTTTGTTTCTTGTTTTACCGGTATAGGAGATAAAAGCATTCCATCCTAATTGGTTGGAAACTAGGTGTGAATCTCTCTAGCAAAAGGTTCTCTCTAGTATGTCACACTCCGAATTTTCCTATAGATGAATACAATATTAATGGTGACTCTTGGGGTATGCCCCACCTTATGGGACATAGAAATATAGACATGAGGTGCATCCCTAGTTGAAAGGCACAACAAAGAGTGATGGCCTAAAAGCACCTCTTCTTAAGGGGTTATACCCTCTTCATGAAGGGATGAAGCTATAGACCAATGGCTACCTCATTCATGTGCACATCACACCTTCATGAAAACATAAGATACAAGAGAAAAAAAATCATGTATTCTCTCTCCTTTGGTTAAAGAGAGAAACCTACCCCTAGAAAGAGAAGCAATCCATGAGAGAAAGATAGAGAGAAAGATTATGTCTTGTAATTATTGCAACTATTGGAGTATTCGAGAGCCTCCACCTCAGTCAAGATTTGCTTGAAGGAGTTGATTTCAACAACTCTCATGGTTGTCCAATTTACCAACATGTGTTGATTTTTTTCTTCAAGATTGTTTCAAGAAGAGAGCATGACCAGTGTTTTAAAACACATATCAGCCGGAGGGGACCACGCACCTATTGATCCAAATCCTTGATCAGCAGGATCAATGATGTAGGTCAAATTGTTGATCCAACAAAAAGTCAATGATATTATATATACTATCTATATTTTAAATCTCTCATTGTTATGCTTGAAATCTTTCAATGTGGGTTTTTTCCTTTCATGACCAAGACATCAAAAAATATCCTATTTGGGAGTTCCTGACTGAAATATTTCTAAGTCCCATCAAAGCTACATGCTTTGATAATATTTCTGCACTCAATCCCTTTGTTAAAGGGTCTACAATCATATCTGAAGATGGCTAATAACGTATAGTTATTTCATTCTTTTTAATAATATCATAAATATAATGATAATCAATTTCAATGTGCTTACCCTTGGAACTATACGCTCCATTTCTAATTGATGAAATAGCAGCCTAATTATCACAAAAAAATTTACCAGGTTCGTTAGCTATATCTAGCTTCAAATCATTTATGAAGCGTTTAATCCAGATGGCATAAGTTGTAGCAATGCTACAAGCAATATACTCGGCTTCCATAGTATACTGAGCTACACAACCTTGTTTCTTACTAGACCAAGAAACACATCCACCTCCAAAGAGGAATATAATTCTTGAGGTTGATTTTCTATCATCTGGGTCTCCTGCAAAATCTGCATCAGAGTACCGAGTAACCTTTAAGTTGTCAGCTTGAAAGCACAACTTATAAGTTTTAGTTTTCTGAATATATCTGAGTATCATGTTTACAGCTTGCCAATGAGTCATTCTAGGATTACTCTGAAATCTACTTACAAGACCATATGCATGACTCAAATCAAGTCTTGTACACAACATGGCATAATTTATGCATCCTACAGCTTGAGCATATAGAATTCATTCCATTTCAACTTTGTCACTATCATTTAATGGACATATTTTCTTTGATAATTTCAAGCCTTTATAAATAGGTGTATCTATGGGCTTGAAATTTTCCATCCTAAATCTCTTTAAAACACTTTCTAAATAATTTTCTTGAGATAAACATAGAAGTCTTGAGCTTCTATCTCTTGTTATCTTAATACCCAATACATATGAGGCTTCTCCCATATCTTTCATCACAAAATGGGAACTTAGCCATGATTTGGTATGGTTAATCAAGCCAATGTCATTACCGGCTATCAAAATATCATCCACATATAGTGAGAATATAACAAAGTTGCTCCTACTATTCCAGACATATACACAATGGTCTAACCTATTGGCTATATAACCAATTTCAGTGATTGTATTATGAAAAGTAAAGTACCATTGCTTAGAAGACTGTTTTAGACCATATAAAGATTGCTTAAGTTTATATACTTTGTCTTCTTGGCATTTAATTACATATCTTTCTGGTTGTTTCATGTACATATCTTCTTTTAATTCTCCATTTAAGAAAGCTATTTTGACATCCATTTGAAATAATTCTAGATCATAATATGCAACTAATGCAATGATGATCCTAATAAATGAAAATTTGACTATTGGAGAATAAGTTTCTACATAAGCTATGCCCTTCTTTTGGGTAAATCTTTTAGCTATCAACCTAGCTTTATATTTGTCAATGGATCTATTTGCATTAAGCTTTTTCTTTAGGACCCATTTGCAACCGATGGATTTTCTATCTTTAGGGAGGTCAATCAACTCTCAGACTTGATTTCTTTTAATAGAATCAAGTTTATCATCCATGGCTTGAGTCTACTCAGCTGAGTCATGTGAGTTAATAGCTTCATTGTAGCTTCGAGGTTCACCTATTGTATCCTCACTCATTGAAGAGTAATTATCTTCATTCATAAATATATTAAATTCTTCTAAAGTCGTAAGTGAGGCTTTAGTTCTTTTAAGCCTATCTGGTATATTTGATTCAATTGAATCATTCTCACCAAATGTAGAGGGAGTTTGAGAAACAAGGTCTTCCAGACCCTTATCTTTATCAATTTCATGTAAGTCAATAGGCTTATTTAAAATATTTTCATCATCTATATTTTTTAAGAAATGAGCATCACGACTCTCTACTAATAATCTAGTATCATGGTTATAGAATCTATATCTTTTGGAATTTTCTGAATAGCCTATAAAAGAGCATTTTATAGTTTTACTTTACAATTTATCTCTATTTTGTGGTGGTATAAGCACATATGCCTAAGAACCCTAAACTTTCAAGATAGTAAGATCAGGTTTCCTACCTGTCCATAATTCATATGGGGTCAACTCTATAGATATAGTTGGAATACGATTAATGATATATATTGCAGTGTTGAGAGCCTCACCCCAAAAATGAGGTGATAAATTTGAATGACTCATCATGGACATAGCCATGTCCATTAGAGTTCAATTTCTCTTTTCAGCTACACTATTTTGTTGTGGTGTATATAGCATAGTTGTTTGGTGAATTATACCATGCTCCTTACAAAATTCAGAAAATTAAAGCGGAGCAATATTCACCTCCCCTATCTGTTCGAAGAATTTTAATATGTCTACCTAACTGATTTTTTACCTCAGTTTTATATTCTTTAAATGTTTCTAGTGCATCTAATTTCTTACTAATTAGGTATACATATCTATAACGGAAATAATCGTTTATAAATGTTATGAAATATTCCATACCTTTATGTGTTTTCATATTTAATGGGTCACATATATCAGAGTGAACAATACTAAATAGTTCACTAGACCTTTCCCCTTTAGGAAAATGCTTCTTAGTTAGTTTACCAGAAATACATGGCTCACATGTTTTGAACACAATTTCTCCTAAATTGGGGAGCAAGCCTCTTTTAACCATTTGATGCATTTTGTCTTTATTTATATATCCTAATCTTAAGTGCCATAAATATGGATCATCCATACACATAAAAGCATCAAAAGAAGCATCAATATAACCATAAAATGATGAACTTTCATTAATATTCAATCGATATAAATTATCAACTTTGGTATCGTACACTAAAGCTCTGGAATGCTTCCCAATAGTAACTCAACCAGACCTGAACCTTATTTATAACCCTTGTCATCTAGCCTAGGGACAGAAATCAAATTACGCGTCATATTGGCGCATACAATGTATCAGTCAATAAGAGATTTGTTCCTCCTGGTAAACATAGCTTGAAAGTACCAACACCTAGTACATTGCAGTAGGTATCATTTTCCATATAAATCCACTGGTTACCGGCTACAATCTCTTTTAATTTTGTGAATCCGTCTTTGGTCCTCGAGACATGTCGAGTAGAGGCTGAGTCGACCCACCAATTTCTCAGGTCATGAACGGTAACTATTGATTCTAGGACTATGCAGATCAATTCATTTCTCTTATTTTGATTATTTTAAGTAAGGTTGTTATTTTTGTTCCTATTTCTATTTTTTAGCTTAGGACAATTAAACTTGATGTGCCTAATTTTCTTACAATAAAAACAGGTCTTCTCAACCTTATTCTTCTTATTTTTAAAATTTCTCTCATTTCCCTTATACCTATTATTTTTCTGATAATTGAAAGGTTTCTTGGGGATCTGAGAAGATGAACTTTGGGCAAAGTGGAGCTCATTTGACTTCTTCCTCATTCCTCTCTCAACTTCAATACTAAGATGCGTGGGAAGATTTAACATGGTTATCCCTTATGCAGAATGGTTCAATACAATTACAACAGACTCCTAAGATGAAGGGAGACTGTTAAAGACAATGGACACTTGCATGCGATCGGGGATTGGATTCCCAGCTGCAGCAAGGTCGTTTGCAAGCACTGTCATTTTATTGACATGCTCGGTCACTGAGTCCGTTTCTTTTCATTATGCAAGAGTTGTATTTTTCTAACAACAATTGTACATGGGTCTCAAAAGTGGTCCCATATTTTTCAGATAGGGCGCTCATCATACTTTGAGCTGTGGTGTAATCCTCAAAGATTCTAATTAAATCATCTTCCATAAAGTTCAACATAGTAGTCCTGACTACTTTGTTATCTTCTAACCATTTTTCAAGTCGTCTTCTGGCTTGACCATTAGCATTAGGCTCTAAAACCGGTGGTTCTATTTCTAGGACATAATCTACCCTATCTTGAAAAAGAATATATCCAATTTTTCTTTTCCACATACAAAAATTGGTCCCATTGAGTTTTTCAAGTTTGGATAGTTCTGACATGACTAGCCTAGATGCCATTTTAAATTTTTAGATAATACCTAAAAGTTCAAAAAAAAAAAAAAAAAAATTGTGTTTAAGAAAGGGTTGTCTGCTAGTTAACTCAATAGGTTTGCCGACTCTCAGTGAGCTGAGACCTCAAAAAAAATAATTTCTCGAACAATTTATGTTTGCTCTGCTGTGATGCAACAAAAAATTAATAAAGTAGGGCAACAACTACTTTAAGTCAAATCTTGCATAAAAATAAGTTTCATAAATATATAAATATGTTTTAGCACAAGAGAGAGAGTCTACAATGATATTTTGATATTTTCAACAAAAATATGGCATTGCATAATCATAAAAATAATGAATTCACAAAATCAAGATCATGAAATTTTCTAACTTAAAAAGACCCAAGCACAGGATAATTATGCAATGCAATGATAATTATTATGCAAATAAAATATGTAGTAAATCTCTGATATTACAGAGCCACGTTTTCTTAGAGATTTCAGGAGGAAGGCGAACGTTAGAGAACGGCCTCCTCCATCCCACTTCAAGAAGGGTTTCATGGCCATGGAGAGATACACATAAATTTACAGAGTTGTCACAGTTTTGGTAAAAGCCTGATCTTTGCGATCCATAGTCTCACGTCATTTTCGGATGATGAACATCTGAAAATATGACATTTTCGGATGTCCCACATTCGAAAATGTGATATTTTTGAACGTCCAACATCCGAAACCATTTTCACGAGGAATACAATGTATCGACATAACCCTTCAATTAGGATGTTCAATACCCGAAAATGGGAATGTGAACGTTAAACTTTTGGCCTATTTTCGAATGTTGAACATCCGAAAAACCCTCCAATTCGATTGTTCAGCATCCGAAAAAAGGTAAAGTCGTCTTTTTAAAAAAATTATGTTATAAAAGGTAAAAACAGACATACATGCAATAACGAAAACTATTTGGTAAATCTGTAATAACGCAAAGTATAACGAATATTTATATAATTTTCTCTAAAATTTTCTATATCTTTTTTAATTTTAAAAAGAAAGCTAGGAGATTTGAGTCATCATTTTCATCAACATAAAAGTATAATTTATGGGATTGTATAACTATACAACCACTTTTGGTACGAGGTCACAATTAGTCTTGTGCATTGGATGTGAAATCCAAATTTTTGAAGTGGTGACAACATTCTAAAAACTCTATTTTAGACTTTATGCCAATCAATGACGTGTCCATAACCACCCAATTTCACACCTAACGGTAAATAATAATGATAACGTCCGTATATCAAAGGTAAATTGTCTTGTTGTATACATTTTCATACATATCCATAATATATATAAAAAACATTATATTCTTTTTTAACTTAAAAGAAAATGGCAGAGGTTTGAACCTTGATAAACAACCGCATGCTCTACCCAACTAGGCCTTTCCAGCTTGGGTACTCACCTGCTAATCATGTTGCTTATAGAGACTTTTGACTTCGAAGAAATACAAAAAAAAATACATAACATGTAGTTTAGACGAATAGAAGGCCCCTGTCATGAATGTAACGTCTTTAATGCAATGTGTGGAGAACTAGTTTAGATTAAAACCGTTTGATCCGGTTTAAAAATCACCCTATTCATTCTAGATCCTGTAATATATCGAGATTTGCCTGAACCTTTTTTAAAACCGACCGGTGAATTGGATAGAACCATCCAGGACTGATTTAAAATTTGAGTTTTTTGTTTTGTTTTTTACAAGGCGGTGTGAAGCTAATGCCCACCACTTTTAATTTTTATGCAAGGCAGTTCCCCCTTTTTGCTTTTTTTGTGGGGAGCCACATTTACAATTGTATTTTCCTATCACTAATTTATTGGCGTGTGCACCCATGTCTTCCTCAACGATGTGTTCCTCAACGATGTGGGATAAAAGCTCTCATGCTTTTATACCATCACGCTCACTCAACGAACATTGATTCAAGTAAATAAAATTGAGCTTAATAAGAAAATCAAGCCACTCAAGCCATTGATTCAAATAATCAAATTGAGCCCAATAAATAAATCCGGCAATCACATTCACTCAAGCCATTCGAATCAAAGCATACAAAAAGAAATTGAGCCCAACATGAAGCTTTAGAGTGGTGATGGAAAATGAAAAGCACCAATTTAGAAAAATGAAACAAAAAGAAAACTTCACAAGCTACTCTTGACCAAAAAAATATCAAGTTAAAATGAAGCAAAAGAAAATTTAAAAATAATTAACGAAGTAATATAGCAAAAGAGGAAGTCCCACAAAAAAATATGGAAAAAATTAGAAAAAAGTGCTTTGATCCTTAGACCTATGGAACTACATTGCAATAAGTGGAAACAAATAAGTAATCTAATAAATTAAGTTTTAGAAAAGAAAAATAAGAAATGCGGAGGCAAGATCCTCCATTTTTACAATCATAATTGATAATAGAGGTTATAAAAATACAAAAATAAAAAATTTGAGTTAAAGAGATCCATGAGTTGCATTTTAAACTACCATGAAATGGATATAGTAGTCAACAAATACTCAGTCTTGAAACATATTATCATTATTTACATATTTTCAATAAAATAATAAAAATCTACAATGCAATATCTCGAATTTCATTGCAAATATAAAAAAAAAGTGGCTGATCCAGATCACCGGTTCAGTTTTTTAAACCTTGCTTTGATGTAATGTTTGATATAGGCAAAATCAAATAACGTGATGAAATATGAAATCTTGTTATGAAAAATGCACTCATCCAAAGAGGGACCCTCCCTAATAACTGAGATAACATTTGAGATTCTTATTAACAAATGTCCAGCTGAGCAAAATATTGAGACATTATATAAGAGAGAAATCTGGCTCAAAGTTTCACGAAGTTCCTCTTCAAGAGTTCTTATTGGCTCTTTGTTTATACAAGCATGTTTATAAAGCAGTACCACTTCATTTAAAGAAAAAGGAGTTTCCTCTTGAAATTCGGAGTAAAAATATAATCAGTTTTGGGTGGTTAATAATGGGAAACTCACTAGAAGTAACGGGGTTCTGGAATGAAAAATATCTTTAGGTTGTGCACCAGATCTTTATATAGATGTGTCCACGCGATTCCAAGACCGATTAGCCTAAAATGAAGTCCGAACTGCCAGAAATCGTGTCCAAACATTTCAGAGTCAAAAGAGGTGGGCCCCACTAAGTCCAAATTTACAGAGAAATCAACTTTAAAGGACCTATTCTTAATAAATCCGTAGTCAAATTAGCTTAGGTAGTGTGAAATATAAAACAACACAGAATTCAAAGAAAACATAAATGATAAAGCTACTGCAGTAAATAAAGATAAATATCCCTGAAACCAAAGAGAAATACTAACTAAACAAAAGCATCTAATAAAAAAATAAAGAGAAAATGAAAATAGGAATAAAAAATCTTATTAAAAAAATAAAATAAAATAACAAAAAATAATGTCAAAGAAATAATGAATGAATATAATAAGAAAAGAAAGAAAGAACCTGGAAGCGAGTCCTTAGGCCCGACACCTGAAGGTGGGCTCAGATTAGACAATGAAGATGAAGTATTTACTCCTTGATCTTCAATATTGACAATCCGAAGTGATTGATTGCACTCTGGGGAAATGAGGGATGTATGGGAATTTTACATCTAGGGCTTTGAGTGACTGAAAAAGGGTTGTTTTAATCTTTCAAGTTGGATGGAGCAAGGTCCTAGATCTAGGGTTTGAATAGCTTAGGTCTAGGGTTTGAGGGTTACAGATTTCTATGACTTGGGATTAGGGTAGGGTTTCTATTCGTATCAATGTCCATTGAAAGGTCGGCAAAATACCATTTTAGAGGCAAAATACAGCCTAAAATAAGAAGGCGGTGATCTGAATCAATATGGATGTGAAGGTGGCATACGCGACAATATTTAGTGCAGAATTTCTCTCTTGTACCACATCTTGCGACGCTGAAATATTTCATTTCCATTTTTAAACAAGTTTGCTTCAAAAGTCACACTGAGTCCAATGGTGGTGGTATGATCATATTTAGACATTTTTATAAGGTCGCAATCTGCGATTTTCTTCCTTTCATGTTATATAAACCGCTATTTAGAGATACCGGTTTCCTAACTTGGATATTTGAAAAGTTTTCCTGCCTATAATGAGTGTTTGCGAATATTTGGTTTCTAAACTCATATACTTAGGATATTTGGAAGATCATATTAATGGAATATTTAGTTTCCTAATTTTAAATGTATGGGATCTATGAGGATATTTGATTTCCTAAAATGGGATATTTGGAATCTATGGCATATTCAATTAATACTCTGGGCTAGACTATGGTTTGGACATTCCTATGGTTGAGTGTGCCTTATGGTATAATGGGATAGTGTGTTCCAGGGATTTAGAATTTAGATTTAAATTTAAATTCGAAGGGGGATATCTATAGTTGTCCCTCTTTGGCTCATCAGGTTCTTCGAGGAACAAGTGAGTGGCAAAGAAGACACTTGAGACTGAATAAATGAAAACTAAAAAGACTTAAAACAAATAGTCAAAAAATGATCGTCTCATCTAGTTCATCAGCACATTGACTGCCATCCTATCTCAGTTCCCCACCTAAGAATTTTTGCATCTAGGGCTTACGGTTGAGTATTCTTTGGGATGTTTGCATATGATATATGTTGGGATGGTTGGCTAGGTTCTATCATGTCATTGTTTCTGAGTTTTTAAAGTTTTATGAATGAAATGAAATGAATCCGACTTATCATTATTTCAAAATTCCCCATCTTTGCATCTAAGGCTTCCTAATGGCTCAAAGGTTCAAAAGTTGAATGGTTTCATTAAAAAAGGCTTCTAATTCTGTTGAAAAGTTTAAGAAAGCTTTTAGGAAAAAGGATTTGTATTTCCTAGATTTTACTCTTCCCCATTGCACAATTTATTCATTGGATCAAGCAATATCTTAGATCTTGGATGAAGACAACGGATGATGGAATGGTGTCATCATTTCTAGGGCTAGGGCTGATCCAACTCCTTCATTTTAAAAAATATTTTTCTGAAATTTTTTAAAAGAGGGAGTAGTTTTAGAAACAGATATTGATGGTAGGTTATGATTTAAACCACAACACTTAAAAGTTTTTGAATGACAAACACAGAGTTTCGAGAACATTCAAATCAAGATTGCTCCCATATTTTGAGTTTGAAAATTGATAGAAACTAAGAAATTGAGATTAATAATTGAGAAATGAACAACTTGGAAATTAAGAAATGAATTGAGAAATTAGAAATTAATAATTGGGAATTCAATAAGGAAACTTGAAAAAAAAAAAAAGGAAATTCTAACTCTGGGAGATTCTAAAAAGATGACTTAGCGGTTTAAGCTCATGTAACTATAGAGGCCTCTAAGCAATTTAACATCATGCAGCGATGGACATGACTTTGCCATTGGAGCTTATTATTTTTGAAATTTTGATTTTTTATGTCTTTTTTCTTTTTTTCAAGGACATTTTATGACCCAAAATCTGAGTCTTACAGACTAAATTAAAATAATTTTGACTCGGCCCAACATTTCACTTTAGAGTTGTGAGTTGATTAATTGATTTCCTTGAGTTGAGCTTATCTTGGCTTTAAGACTTTTAGCACTAGGAATCGTCTAGCATTCCTCTGTCGTTTTAATCCATGGCCCTCATGTTGTGATCAAACGTTTTAATCCATGGCCCTCATGTTGTGATCAAAGTGAAGTTCCTTAAGGTCTTCGAATGAACTATGTCATAGAAGATAAAAGATACTGCTCCTAGTGTTCAAGAGCTCTTTGGGTTTTCAATTCCATTTGTTTCTCGACCAACCTTTTGAAGTTCAAATGGCCTGTATACTTCAGGGTTGAGAGTGAAGTCTTGATTCTAATCCTTTGATGTTGATTTGAGCTTTGGGCGTTGCTCTTCTAGATCTGATTAGCCTTTAAGCATCCCTATTTTTATTTTCACTTGAGACGTCGAGTCATAGCACCATTTGCGGGTTTTCACTATGTCCCATTTTATTTTTTTACCCACAATATTTCCACTGGGTTTGTTAATATTCTTTCTTACCCATGGTGCTCGCTCAGGTTTTCATCACGTCCTTCATTTTAACATGTTACTTGGGCCCCTTTTGGGTTTTCTCAACGTCCATCATTCTCTCTCTCTCGGTGGCTTACATGATATCAAACAAATTATCGAATTTATACTAGATGTATGTACCTTGGTAACTGTACCTTCAACTAGGTTAGAAATTTCCTAATGGATGCAGGTTGGTGATCAAGGTCTTCATGGAAAATGGTTATATTGGTCTTAAAGTGTCCTTTGTTGTTCTTCCAACGGTCTTCTACCTGTGCCTAATTTTATTTTACTTTTTTTAATTCCTTTTCCCCTCTCTCTCTCTTCTCTTTTCTTTCGAGAGAGAGAAGTAGAAGAATGAGAAAAAGAAGAAGAGCTGCTGGTGTTTTACTTGTGGCCCTAAGATAGGATAGAGACTTCTTCATATTCCTTCAGAAGCCGCGACCACCTTATGTTCTCTAGAGATAGGGAGTCCTTAATTTTGGTCATCCTTGGGTCCCCCTTGAATTTCAGTTGGTATCTAACATTTCTTTGACAATAATTGAGGAATTTTTGTTGGGCCATTTTGAAAAGCTTCATTTGAACCCTCGACTTAACGGACTCGAGACATGCTCTCGATTTCTTGGTCCTCCGATCTCTTACCTAGGCTGCAAACCTCATTAAGATTTCACCTTTTAAAAAAGTTTTCTTACCTATCCCGAAGCATGTTTTATCGTGTTAAATGTGTTTTAAACAATATTGAGGTTTTATAAATATTTGAATTTTGATTTTGAAAATTTTAAATTGTCATAATATAGGGGCGTGAGAAGGTCTGAGTGAGTGAGGGATACTTTAAGATGAACCCTCACACTAATCTGTAGGTAGTTCCATGACCTCATGGTGCCAATTGGTACTTTAGATCAACGATTCTAGAGACTAGGGCTTCGGTCCCACGTGCTTGTGCATCTTTTAAAAGATATTTTCAGAAAAATTTGGATCTGTGCATATTAGTTTTCATGTCGTTCAGAGTATTGAACCTAAGTGGGCATGAAGGCCTCACTTGATCACTAAAAGGGATGAGTGATCATCCTACTCCCTTCTTATAGCCCATTTATTAAAGAACTTTGGGTTGTAATTGTTGAGTTTCTTTAGGAGTGGATCTCGGGTTGGGCTCATCTTCTAGAAGGGACTATCAAATGAAGAGAGCTATTAAGTCCGCTTGCCTTAAGGTGTGTTAAGGTGAATAGCAAAAGCAACGAGCTCACTTACCACCTCGGTTGTCTCACTTTCCATAAGGTAGATAAGGCCACTCATATCAATCCTTCCACTATAGAGTCTTGAATCTCTTTAGGTGTCACTTACTGATTTAGAGATGCCCCAATCAACTCATCAGACGAGACCCATATAAAGATTTAGTCATGGTGATATGTGTCTCTTCCAGTTGCTTTCTAGATTTGCGGCATCTCTATCAGTCCAGTAGATGTGGATGCCTTGGTTTTCCCTTTTCATCAGTCTGGATTGATTCTCCTTCAGGTATTTCTTCTTACTTCGAAATAGCTCCTATTGGTTTTTTTGATGGATGCACCCCAATTGTCAGCCTTTTTTGCGCTTGCTTCTTGGTCCTTGGTGTCCTTATTGGTGGAGGCATGCCCCTACCTTCATTATCTTCTAGGGATTTGTGTTACTTTGATTCTTCTACCCACGTAAGGGGAGCATCGATCGAATTTTCTTGAGAAGGTGAATCAAGTGGGGTTTTTGAGATACGGTCCTCTACTTGATAGTTCATCTGGTGATAAAGAGGGGTTCAAGTTACCATTTTTTTAAAGTTCTGTCAAGTCAATATGAAAGATCCACTCGAGCGGTTCCTTTGACTTTGGTTCTTCGTCCCACGTAGGTGGGTTAGCTAAGAACTCTGGTGAAAGTGGTCCCTATAGTCCCCTTAGTATTTCTAAGAGATCCACTTGGTCTTCTTGTGGAGAGGACAGAGTTAACTCTGTGGTAGTAAGAGGATTTGGCACTTCTTTTTTCTTGTTAGATTTGGCTAAATCATTCCCAAAAAAAGGTTTGGCTAAATCTTCCAATCTCGGTTCTTCATCATCGTACACATCCCTCTTAGTGGGGTCATCAGGAAGTCAGTGGAAGGAGGTCCAAGTGGGGCTCTGGGAATTTCTAGGAGGTCTACCTCTTCGGGCTCTTGAGATGAGAGAGGAGGGGAATCTATTTTTGTCAAATTCTATGAGCTCAATGTCTTCTTTGAATTATCTGTTGCCTTGAGAAAGTTGCATTCTTCTTGCGAAACCCCTTCTTCAGATGTCGCAAGAATTCCCCATGGGATGGTTGGCTCTTCAATTCCCTCTTGTGTTGCAGAGTCGAGACTGAGGCTATCTTCTAGAAGGTCTTAAAGATCCTTATTCGTCAGGTCTTGATCAAGCTTAAGCTTGGTTTGGTCGTCTTCTAACGAGTCTTCCACTTGGTCTCTCCCCGTGCTCCAAGGCCAAGTAGGATGGTCCTTTGGTTTGGGTTAGACTTTGATTCATTTGGTTGAAGGAGATTGGCCTCGGCTGCAACAAATTATGGCACCCATATCAATAACATCTTGAACTTTGTGCTTAAGGGCTTTGGTCTTCTTCTAATGAGTCTTCCACTTGGTCTCTTCGCATGCTCCAAGGCCAAGTAGGATAGTCCTTTGGTCTACGTTGGACTTTTCATTCCTTTGGTTTAACGAGATTGGCCATGGCCACGATTGTCTCCTTTTATTTGGCCTGCTTCTCCATGACAATTATGACACCCATATCAATAAGATCTTGAACTTTGTGCTTAAGGGCCATATATTCCTCGGAGTCATGGGCATGATTCCTATGCCACTTGCACTACTTGGATGTATCGCTTAAAGAGAGTGGATGGATCTAGGCAGCAGGTAGTTCGACAACATTACGCTTGAGTAGTTTCTTAATAATGATACTTAATGACTCTTTGAATGGCGTGACTTCCCTTGGTGAAGTACCTTTTTCACACCACGTGTGTGAAATGAACTCCTCTTATCTCGTTGGCCTCAAATTAGTTAACTACATCATATTATTGTGGGGACTCAATTAGTTCTTGATCCTCATTGGATTTGGTACATTGAATGCTAGTCGCATGCCCTTTGCTCGTTTATTGCACTCGACTTTTTCTAGCATGGAATTGAATGAAAAGGGCATGTCCCCTTGGCTAAAGAAGGTTTTATTCTCTGGTGTGGCATTTTCTATGGTGAGGTTCATTTTTGCTTGAGAGAGAACACTCAATGATACGAGATACATTATGTCTAAGGTAGTTCATGTATTTCGTCGAGTTCTTACCTTAAGGCTGTCAAATTATCTAAAGAGATTGGCTTTGACCTTGCTCCATGATAATGTTTGACGAGTCATTGGAACATCTCATATGTGGTCAAGCTAAGGTGAGCACTCACTACGTTTCTAAACCTGAGGAGTGGTACACCTAAAAGAGTGTGTTGGTTAGGCTTGTAGTTCAAATATGGCACTGAAAATAGGTAGGATGGGATGTGGGCTTCTAGCACTCCCTTTACGGCTAATTTCTTCCTAAATTTTGCATTACAAAGCCCATTGGTAGATCCCCAAGGCTTCCTAAGGTGTTTTCCACATAGTCTTTAGGGGTCTGAAAGTCTTCGACGTCCAGTCTTGGCTAACCAAGTTGTTGTTATGAAGGTGACCTGAATGGCCAGCCGGTTGCGTGTCTTGGGTTGGTTAACTTGGGTTGAGTAGCCTTCATCTATTTTCTAGTGCATCGACTGGATGGACTGCCCCATGGTTTGGACTCTAGGAACCGACTAGGTTGTAGAGGTTGTTGGCTAGTATAGCTACTAGATTGAAGTACTTGACCATCTGATGCTCGAAGAGTGTAAAAGTGACCCTGACTTACTAGGCCATTAAGAAAGGTTTGCAAGATGGAGTGGTCACTTGATGCTCGGGAATGACTACTATGACTCCTAGAGGTTTGGTTGGATTAGTCTCCATGAGTTTACTGTTGATCGGAGGTTCGATGAGATTGACCTTCTTAACCATTGTGATGGCTGGGGGTTTGATAGGATTGACCCCATGGGGGTACTATGTTAGGCTGAGGTTAGGCTAGAAGACTTAGACCTTCTATCTTGATCTTGGTTTGATGGGTCTAGGTTGTTTTGTTTTAAAGGCTAATGACTCAACCTGGATCCTTGGGTAAATATCTTATACTTCCAATTGTTCGACCGTGTTTGGCTATTAGAGTTAATCTGACTGGGTTCAACTGTTTGGAGCTTATTTGAGGATTCACCCTCAGCTCAACTAGACTGACCGGGTTGGTTATTCATAGCTGGTGAAGGATCACATTGGGTCTCATGCCTTAGATTCTTAAGTGTGCCATGTCATGCCTTGACTCTTAAGTGTGTTGTGGACGATGTTGACATGATGACCGAGCACTAACTTGGTGATCATGGAGTTGAGATGTGATCCCATGTGGGCAGATTTCTAACTCCCCCACAATGGTTTCATGGGTCCTAGAATGACAGACTGGTGCCTCAGACCTTGACGGGGATGGGCTTAAGTGTAAAACAGGACCACACTTGAGTTTAGTCATTGGATATCAAATTTAGTTTTGACTAACCTAGCCTAATCTTCATCTATGTAACCACCACAAGAAAATGATTTGAAATAATCTTAACCTAAGTCTTTTAGTAGGAGAGGTCTAAGAGGGTTTTAACTAAGAAAAATTTGAAATGTGGCAAGGTCTGATAGGTACCAATGTAATTCTAAGCTTACTGTTGAAGAGAGAGCACATGTCGTACTTTTGTGGACTGCTCCTAGGGTCGAGGATTACACAGAGGTGCCCACCTAAAGGTTGACGGCATCCCAATCTCATCGTCTCTTAGTAGCTAAGTGACCCTCATGACTTTAACGCTGGTTTTGGGGGTTTTCAAAAATTTGAGATCTTCATTTAGCCTCAGCAGTTGTGTGCAATTTGTGTGTAAAAGAGCACTCAGTGGTGGGTGCAAATCAGTGTTGCAAAAGAAGTAATTTTCACACAAAAGAACTAAATATGCTAAAAAGTAAATTTGAGAATGAAAAACTTAGATCATGAGATTGAAAGACTGAACGAAATATGTTAAGCAGGGAACATAGAGGCTAACATAGAGAAAAATTGATAAAATGAGAGCACCAATAACGAGGAACAGATTGCAGGAGGGTTTTCGAGGGCCTGTTGGAATCATGTCCTTTCAAGGCCTTAAATTTCTTCATTCTTCATGTGCTCTATACTTGAGTGGGAGTATAAGAGCAATATGATTCTAGGATCTTGACGCACTGAGACCAAGAGTCATGGAACCCTGATTCGATCTTGAGGAGGATTGGTATGTTGAAGGCATCGAAAGGGTTGAGGGTTACCTCTAAGTCAGAATCGGTTGTTATGTTTGATATGTGCCTAATGACCATGTGATTGGCCACAACAATACGATGTTCGTATGAGCTTGATGGCTGAAAATTATGTACGAGAAGGTTGCACCAATAAAGGGCAATGGCCTAAATCCCTGATTCTTAGAACCTTCTCGTGGCATATGCATATACAATTGTAATTCATGGGAAGCCTGGTCATCTATGGATCTACTAGATAGAGTTATGAACATGTGCCAAGAGAGGAACCCCCGCACATTGTTTTTGTGTGGATGTCCTCTAAGGGGTGCACCTGAAATCCACTTAACCTTGGGATTCAAAGTTGCACATTGATTTGACTTTGATGAAATTGATATCATTGAGCCCTTGATTTAACACTATGAGTCTTGAGTCTGTTGGGTCATTTTCGAGAAGATGACTTCGAATTCCAAGTCTAGCTTTGTGGAATGCTCCATTTTATAATTCTACTCCAAGGATCCTAATTTCCCTTGTAAATATTTTTAGTCATTGTTAAAATGATTTTTTTCCATAAAAAAATCATTAATATGATTTTTGTGGATTTATAGGATTTTTGTTGGAGTTTTTCAAGACAAGAAAAACCCTCTTTATATTTGTTTCGATAAAATGAAAATTAAAGACAATCCCTTGGAACTCACAAGTGACACCCAAATGGCCAATCAATGTGGGCCCATGCTCCCCATGTGGAGATGATGTGGGGGTGACATCAACCCCATGGGGGACCTCCATGTCATTTTATTTAAAGATGTTTTATGCCTTTTTCATCTTGTATTTTGATTTTTTATTAAATTGTGATTTTTGGAAAGTTGGTTTTTGGCACATGTTACATGCCTAAAGAAAGTTGCTTAGTGCATGTGTGTGAGACATTCTAAAAGGGGTATAGGGTTTGAAATATTAACCCTAACCCTAAGGGCACATGGTCATTGTGCACTTAACCACTTGTCTTATGTGGCATAATCTTATTGATCTCATATGCTTATGAGATATGGAGGGAATTTTGAGGTATTCTTTTTGCTAGAATTTTAGTCAAAAGACCATAAAGGTCATACCCTTCATCATGGTTTTAAGTTATATTAAAATGAAAAGCATGGGAATTTTAGTTACAAGGGAAATTGGAATGAATGAAAAGGAGGATAAAGGTGTTAAATCCATGCCATATATCAAGATGGTTGATTGTGGATGACGGGCTAAGATCATACATCTCTTTGTAGCTTTTGGTAGAAGACATGGAGGTTTTGATTCATCATCTAGAAGCATCTCATCTCGTGTGCCATGAAAAGGTTATAAATAGCCCTTTTGAGTTCATTTCAATACATAAGTTTCTCTCACTAAAACTCCCTCCAAAAAGGGGCACACCCCAACGTCTCCCTTCTCTCTTGTTTGGCCATGTCCAAATACTCTCTCTTTCTCTCATTCTCTCTTTAAAACTTCATCTTCAAGTTAAGGAAGGGACCAGCCATCTCTAAGGGAAAATCGAGCTCCATTAAGGGCAAATAAAGCTTTATAGTTCACTCCATGCATCAACAAGATCTTTATTTCTTTGAATAAGCTTTTCATTCTCCATCTTTTAGATCATCATTTTCTACTGTAATTCTAAATTTCCAGCAGCTTTATATATTATTTTGTTGGTCATCATTTAGCCCTTTGATACTCCCTCTGGCCTTACTAGATCCATGATCAATTATGCCTTATCCATGAATGTATTTAGCTAGTTCTCTTTGAATCTTCCAAACTGAGTTTTGAAGTTTTCATTGACTGATTTCTGTGAGTTTTCTAACTCAAATTAGTGACTTAGATCACCTCATTTGCATCTTAACTTGTCTGATTTTCCAAGGAGAAACTATGTCGAATTTCTTAGGGTTCTTTGTAAGAAAACTATATCCGGTTTTGAGATTTAAAGCCTCTGATCACTCCCATGCATATCCCATTTTCAAGACTTGTAAACTATGCCAAAACCTTCCATATTTGATAAGTATATCTGTAGATGCTTGGCTCCCATTCTTAGATGATGAATTGACCCAGAATTTGAGAGTTGTCATCGCATGTCTCCCATTACCACATAGCTAACACCCAAAGAGATAAACTGAGCTTACGAGAGCTCCACATGGCTTCCCATCGTCTTGATGCATACTACACTTGAGCAATCACATATCTATGCAATTGAGATTTTAGTTTGATATATTTTCATGGTCCAATTGATGTACAAGGATAGACTTGTAGTCTATTGTTCCATCTATAATGCTTTATACATGTGTAGTCTTTTGTTCTATCTATAAGGATAGACTTGTTGTTCCTCAAGGGGCCCAAGTAGAGTTGTACCCTCTATTCTAAAGTGTTTATGAAGCCAATGTATCTCTGCAATAGCAACAACCTTGCTGCAATTTCAATTCAAGGATGTAATTCAAGTGTGTTGTTCAAAATTTTAAAGTTTCACTGTCTAGTCTTGTATACTCCCTTGCATTTGTTTTTGGTTTCTTATACACTAACATGGTTTGCATCAACTACGGCATGAAGTGTAGCACAACTAGAGAGGTCTTTGTGCTACACTCTATGGTACAAATAACTTCTAAACCCTGGTAGGGTCTAGAGTTCAATGGGGAGATTCCTAAGTTATTCATTATCCTATGGAGGGCCTCTAGCTGCGAAACCAAGCACTTTCCAGAGGTGATTTTGATGTGTTTATAACTAGATTTCACTCTAACCTAAGCTCAATGGGCCCCACGGTGGGTTCCAAATTCTCTAAAGATATGATATACCCCAATATGATATGATACCCCAAGGGCCCAGCTTCCTAGTTCTTTCTTTCTTTCCATCTTATATTCCTTTATTATATGCTTTGCTTTATTGTTTTCTTTTGTTATGTAGTTTTATTTTCTTATTAAGATATGTTATTCATATTGTTGTTTCCTTTCTTTTATTCTTTTTGCTAGCTTCTTTAGTTTAGTTAGTATTTCTCTTTGTTTTTATTTATATTTATCTTTATTTGCTTCAGTAGTTTTGTCATTCATGTTGTCTTTGACTTATGAGTTGTTTCAAATTTGTTTTGGACTTCACCCTACCTAAGCCGGTTCAACAATAGATTTATAAAGAATGGGCTTTTGAATGTTGACTTTTTTGTAAATCTGAATTTGAAAGGACCCACCGCTTCCGAATTTGGAACCTTAGGACTATATATGAAAAATAAGTTTAAGGATCGAACCTCGACCTGAGCAGTGAAAGCATAAGCCGTAAGTTAGGAACCCGAAGACTATATGAACATATAAGTCTAAGGATTGAACATTGACCTGAGCTACGAAGGTATCAACAGTAGGTTAGGAACCTTAAGCTGTATGAGAAAATATGGGAGTTCAAGTTTTAACATGGAACCTCTTCATTTTCAGGTGCCATGCGTCCCAAGGCTTTCCTGAAAGAAGGCAAAGATTGGAGACTGAAGTGTATCAGGGTTGTGTTGGAGCCTTCCACACCCTCATAAAAGGGCATGGGTCGCCAATGCTTAGAGTCATAAGACCCTAAGAGGTACTGTAGTTCAAGGTCATACAGAATGGACTATATGAAAAGCCTTCATAACCCTTATAAAAGACTATAGGTGGCCAATGCGTAGAGTCATAAGACCCTAAGGAGGTATTATAATTTAAAGTCATACAGAAGGGACTATATGGTGATGCTTTAGGTCATATGTCATGGACCTATTGACCGGCCTTTTAAGGTCGTGCATCCTAAACCAATAAATAGTTTAGGGTCATAAATTATGGCCTAATGAATAGTTTAAAGTCATATATCATAGACTATGGGTGAAGCCTTTTAGATTCATACATTTGGACTACATCGATGAAAATTTAACGTCATGCCAAACAAATTGTATTTGATGTAGTTTATAATCGTGCATCAAGACTATATCGATGACAGTTTAAGATCATGCCAAATGGACTGTATCTGATGCAGTTTATAGTCATGCATCATGACTATATCGATGGCAATTTAAGGTCATATCAAACAGATTGTATTTGATGTAGTTTATAGTCATGCATCAGGACAATATCGATGACAGTTTAAGGTCATGCCAAAGGATATATATATATATATATATATATATATATATATATATATATATATATATATATATATATATATATATATATATATATATATATATATATATATATATATATAGGAAAAAGCTGGTGTAGGCCCACTAACCTACAGCTACATATGAGCCCAATGGCACAGATTCAATATGGGCCAATCCAATGATCACAAATGCATTTCGCGTTTGAATTTTATTTTATTTTTATAAATTCAAATCACTTGAAAATTTTATCTTATTTTTTTTTAAAAAAATAAGAGAATCTAATAAAAATATCAAATAATATTTTTTAAAAAAATATTGACTAAAATACCCTCGAAACATTTTAGGGGTATTTTGATCAATTTATTTTTTCAAATTATTTTTTTAATATTTTTATTAGATGTACCTTGATGAGAAATTTGGAATCCTAAAATTTTATGTGATTTATATTTATAGAAATAAAATTAAAATTAAAATACGAAGTGAGGTTGTGACCGTTAGATCAGCCCAGATTGAATCTAGGTTGTTGGGCTAATATGTAGCTGTAGGCTAATGAGTTTATGCCAGTATTTTATATATATATATATATATATATATATATATATATATATATATATCTGGAGAAAGTTAACAATAGCGGGCCAATTATAATGAATAGTGCTATAGGTGGAATGGAAACCGTCAGATCTTCATTATAAGATTCAGAATGCATGTCACTATTTTAATTTTAATTATTTTTTTATAAATTGGATCATAATAAAATTTTGGGCATGTATACTAAAAAATAGTGCACACAAATAAAAAATATTTCTCAAAATATAAAATGATCAAAATACCCCTGAAAAATGATGGGGGTATTTTGGTAATTTTAAATTATTCAAAATAAATTTTTTATATTTTTATATGGTGCACAATAGTGTTAGCTATATACACCCAAAATTTTATATTAATCAGATTTATAAAAAAACTGAAAATTAAAATAGTGATGTGCATTCTGAATCGTATGATGAAGATCTGATGGCTACCATTCCACCTATATACTAATCATTTTAGCTGGCTAGCAGTTGTAAGATTTACCCAATATATATATATATATAGAGAAAGCTAACAATAGCGGGCCAGCTATAATGAATAGTGCTATAGGTGGAATGGGAACGGTCAGATCTTCATTATACGATTCAAATGCATATCACTATTTTAATTTTAATTATTTTTTATAAATTGGATCATAATAAAATTTTGGGCATGTATACTAAAAAATAGTGCACACAAATAAAAAATATTTCTCAAAATACCCCTGAAAAATGATGGGGGTATTTTGGTAATTTTAAATTATTCAAAATAAATTTTTATATTTTTATATGGTGCACAATAGTGTTAGGTATGTACTCCCAAAATTTTATATTAATCAGATTTATAAAAAAACTGAAAATTAAAATAGTGATGTGCATTCTGAATCGTATGATGAAGATCTGATGGCTACCATTCCACCCATATACTAATCATTATAGCTGGCTAGCTGTTGTAAGGTTTACCCAATATATATATATATATATAGAGAGAGAGAGAGAGAGAGAGAGAGAGAGAGAGAGATAAAGCAAACAATAGCGGGCCAGCTATAATGAATAGTGCTTTAGGTGGAATGGGAACGGTCAGATCTTCATTATACGATTCAAATGCATATCACTATTTTACTTTTAATTATTTTTTTATATATTGGATCATAGTAAAATTTTGGGCATGTATACTAAAAAATAGTGCACACAAATAAAAAATATTTCTCAAAATATAAAATGATCGAAATACCCCGGAAAAATGATAGGGGTATTTTGGTAATTTTAAATTTTTCAAAATAAATTTTTATATTTTTATATGGTACACAATAGTGTTAGGTATATACTCCCAAAATTTTATATTAATCGGATTTATAAAAAAACTGAAAATTAAAATAGTGATGTGCATTCTGAATCGTATGATGAAGATCTGATGGCTACCATTCCACCCATATTCTATTCATTACAGCTGGCTAGCTGTTGTAAGGTTTACCCAATATATATATATATATATATATATATATATATATATATATATATATATATATATATCAATATCATATCTTTTGGTAGGCCATGTATGTAGCCAATATCAAGCAGTTTATATAATCATGTGTAATGGGCTTTTATACGCATCAATTTATAGTCTTGAGATATTGATTCTTATATAACGGCCATTTCAAAACACACATATTTGGCCTTGACAGTCTATGGAAAACTCATCGTATAATAGATTGTTGAAAGTCGTGCATCATATATATATATATATATATATATATATATATATATATATATATATATATATATGTCAATTTAAGATCGTACCAAAATAAACCATATATGATAGAGTTTAGAGTCATGGATCAAGACTAATTATATAGCAATTTAAGATCGTGCAAACATAGACCATATATGATGTTTTAGAGTCATGGATCAGGACTATATATCTTTGAGGGTTGTGTATATGCTCCCAGTCTTATTACTGATGGTAATCTGGTCTTGGACCAAGTCCAAACCCTTCAATGAGACTTTCAAGATTCCCAACACTAAAAACCAGGTCACTAAAAGTTCGAGGATTGGAGGCTTGCAAATACAATGCGATCTCCAGCGTCATATTCTTGATGCACATATTCACCTTTTGTAGCTCACGCAATAGCGTAGTGTTTATACTCGAAAATGCGGGCAAGGGACTTCACCCCTACCTTGATTTTGGGTGTGAAAAACAAATAGAAGAGTTGGAAGAAAATGGGTCCCATCAAATTACGTTCCCGCAAAGCCGCCTTCCCTCCTATTTGGACTTTGAAACTCAACAAGAAAGCTTTTGAAAAAGGGTTGGAGGATAACAATGAAACTTTTTAGACGAAGTGGTTTAGAAAAAAAACAATAGAGGATAACCATAAATAAACAACCAAGCCAGGGAAGTACATATAAACAGGAGTAAAGAATCTAACTATAAAGTGTAAAGAGAATAAGAAGATAAAAAGCATGAAATCTATGAAATATAACCCACTATCTATACTGAACACACAATATCTAAAAAAGTAAAGAAAGACTAAGCAAAGAAGGGAATACAAGTGAATGGGTTAAGAGAGAGGATGTTACTGTAAAGAGGGAAAGAAAAAGAGGGAATAAAGCATTAAAGAGAGGAGAGTAGTGGATAACTAAAAGTCAATAACAAAAGATGATAAATAACATAAGGAAAATAAATATAATAAGAAGAAGATAAAAGTGGCTAAGCTATTGAATAAAATATAAGGAGAATAAACAAAGTAGTTATAGGAGAAAGAACGAGAAGAGGAGGGGAATGGAAATAAATGAGATGTAGACCATAAAATAAAAGGAGTTAATTCAGAGTTTTCGGTTTGTAACGGGGATAAATAGAAATAGGAGGAAGAGGGCCTGGAAAGTCTGATTATCTGCACCGCCTTCGACTCGATAAGGTATCTTGAAGGAGTTAATAGCTTGGTTTTGGATTGAAGGGTTTGCATAGAATGGTGTTAGCTCAAATAGGCTCACCTTGAGCTTAAGATCAAGGGGTTTTGAACATATACTAGGCCCAAGATTAAAGAAGCTTAGGCTAAAAAATTATCAAGATCCGGACCTTAAGCCTAAGGCAAAAGGGGCTATTTATAGGCAAAATGGACCTAGGATAGCCTGTAAGTCTGTTTGTGTAGTTTTTGAACCATCAGAGTTTTAACAACGTTTGAAGTGGCGCTGACGCTACTGTGGATAGCACTATGTTATTAATGCAGCAATAATGACATGCAACAAATATTAATTTCTCATTAATATGATTGATACGGCCTTGTCAGTATCTGATGCCATTGGCAATTTTGCCTGCAACGTTCCACCTAGCTTCAAATCCCATTTTGAACAAGTGTCATGTTCTGGTGACTCTGGTCTGGTGCTGATGGACCAATCACATCTTGAAGTTGTTCTGAGTGGCACCAACGACGTTTGTAGTGCTGTCAATTGCTAGCTAGCATGCCGTTTTGGTTGCACTATTGTCTGATCATCAACCAATCACAATTCGACAACTATGGTCTGTACTGACTTCTGACGTGTTAATACGAGCCTACCATGTCGACGGGTATGGCCTGACATGTTAGCACATCATCTCAGTCTTGTCGGCTAGGCTATTTCTCGCCTGGTGGAGGTATTTGGGCTTGACAGTGTTTGAAATGGAGCTGGCGGCATTGGCAGTACTGCTAGACTTCTGGTCACCTTTGGAGGTCATGGGGGCCTCCAATGGGAATGGTGTCAGGTTTCTGCCTCTCCCGGTCACTTGTTCCATGATTGAGGTGCCTTCAATGTGTTGCCTTCGGACTTTCGGTATGGCTTTGGTGGTAATTAGGGTAGCATCAGAGCCTTCATTTCTCAAGTGTTTTGAAGTCGGGTCGCTCTGAGTATGTCTTGCCTCTTGATGCCTTTGGTCCCACTGGGGCAACGTTGGTTTGGTGGAGGCTAGGTTTACGTAAGGGGTGGTTCTGGTGAGGTGAACAATTTAAAATGTCTAGGTGGTCTACCTAGAACATTTCAACCTATCCATGACTTCTCTAGTCGAGATCTGGGTGTTTACAAGTAACGTGACCCACACTGAGGTTCCACCATCGGTCAATATATTGTTGCATGGATGCATGGTACTTTTGCTTGATATTCAGAAGCTCTGACAAATAAACATCCCTTTTCGTGTTATGAAAGTGTGCTAGAAATGCTTCTTGCATTTGCCTCCATGTGAGTATAAACCCTGCAGGTAATTGTGAGTACCTCATGAAAGCCGGCCCCGATAATGACTAGACAAACTATCGCATTAAGATATCCTTATTGGTGGCAGTATTTGCACAAACCGATACGAATTGGGCCAAATGCTGACAAGGGGAACCCTGCCCATCGAACATCAAAATATCAGGTGTTGATACACTGTGGGGTAGGGTAATTCGCCAACATACGACGGATAAGGTTTTGATAAGTGTCAATTGATCGTACACCAAGAAGATGGAGTGGTTGTAAACTATCCAGTACCAGATCATGCACTGTCTCATCAGTAGTGGCATTATTTGTAAGCCGTGGAGGAAATTTTGAGATAGGCTCGTGGGTCGACAGATTTTTTGTGACATGATTGGAAGACTGTTGTCCTAAAGGATCAGCAGAGGTAGTTGTCGCATGGGTTGCCTTAGCGCTTCAAGTTCAGCGCCGTGCATTTGGCGTTCGGCTTCCTTTTGGGCTAGCACGACCCTTAAGTATATTATCTCATTCGATTCTACCGGGAGACTATCTGCTCATCCCACCATCATCACATTCATGATATGCTCCTCCACTAGTGGTCCGCAGGACTTGCTATCTGAGATTGGTATATTCAACTCTAACGAGTCGGACGAGGTAGTCCGGAGGTCTACAGGCATAGATCGGGACTTTTGAGCCTTAGTCATGCTAAGGGTGACGTGCTGGTTAGAATTAGCCTAATGGCGCTTAACTGCTTTCTTTTTCGAGAGCTCGAAAGGCCGAGGTCCCTTATTGGAAGAGAGGGATGATATATCGTCAAAGCCTAATGTAATCTTGTCCTCCACAGGCACCATATCGTTACCATTTTTCTTGGTGATGGTCATGTTACATGGGCAAATATGGAAAAGACCATCTCTCATGTCATATCTGATCTCTTTCTAAGGCATATGGGGTTCTAGATTTGCAAATCCAGACCACATATCAGTCGTGGGGTAATCGTTTGATCGAAAGGCTTCTCGCGCTTTTTCAACAGCATACTGCTTGAGAGCCTCGTGTGCTTGCTTGAGGATTGTCCTCATGTGCATCTCTTGATCTTGTGTAAACCTCATAGATTCATCCTTAGGGGTAGGGGTCGGTTTGTAAGGAGCCAATAAAGGTCGCGAAGACTCCTAACTTTCGATTTATGAACAACAGGTAAGGAACTAAGAGCCATGAAGACTTCTAACCGCCGATCTATTGGAATAAGAAGGTGAGCCAAACGAGTTAGAGTCGCAAAGACTTAACTATCGGCCTATGGGCATCAAAAGGTGAGCCAAGCGTGTTAGTGTCGCAAAGACTCCTAACTGTCAACCTATGGACATTAGAAGGCGAGCCGAGTGAATTAAAGTAGCGAAAAACTTCTACCTGCTGGCCTATGAGCGCTAGATAACGAGTTAGGCACATTAGTGTCGTGAAGACTTTGAACTGTCAGCTTATGAGCAACTAAAGGGGACCTGAGCATGTTAGCGTCATGAAGACTCTTAATTGTCAGCCTATGAGTGCCAGATAACGAGCCAGGCATGTTAGTATCGCAAAGACTCTTAACTGCCATCTTATGAGTAGTAAAAGGCGAGCCAAGCAAGTTAGAGTTACAAACACCCTAACTGTTAGGCAATGAGCAGCAAAAGGCGAGTCGAGCATCTTAGTGGCGTGAAGACTCCTAGTTGTAGGCCTATGAGTGTCAGATAATGATCCAGGTGTGTTAGTGTCGCGAAGACTCCTAATTGCTGGCCTATGAGCAGTAGAAGGTGAGCCAAGCATGTTAATGTCGCGAAGACTGCTAACGGCCAGACTATGAGCGTCAAATGATAAGCCAAGCATGTTAGTGTCACGAAGACTCCTAACCATCGGCCTATGGATATCAAAAGGCGAGCCAAGTGTGTTAGTGTCGCGAAAACTCCTAACCACTAGTGTATGGGCATTAGAAAGCGAGCCAAGTGAGTTAAGAGTTGTGAAGACTCGTAACTGCGGGGCTATGAGCGTCAGATAATGAGCCAGGCATGTTAGTACCTCGAAGACTCCTAACTACCGGCCTATGGGCAGCAGAAGGAAAAGCCGAGCATGTTAGTGTCATGAAGACTCTTAACTGCCAGCCAATGAGCACCAGATGACAAGCCAAGTATGTTATTGTCGCAAACACTCTTAATCGCCGACCTATGAATAACAAAAGACAAGCCACACATGTTGGCATCATGAATACCCCTAACCGCCGGTCTATGATCAGCCAAAGACGAGCCATGCATGCTGATGCCACGAAGACCCCTAACTGTCAGCCTATGATCAGCAAAAGATGAGTCAGGCATGTTGGTGTCATGAAGACCCCTAACCGTCAGCCTATGGGCATCAACGGATAAGTCAGGCATGTTAGTGTCACAAAGACTCTTAGTAGCTGACCTATGGATATCAGAAGGTGAGCCAAGCATGTTAATGTTGTGAAGACTCCTAACCGTCAGCCTATGGGCATTATACGGCAAGCCAGATGTTGATTTCTCGAAGAACCCTAACTGCCGACCTATGGGTAGCAGAGGGCGAGCCAAACATGTTAGTGTCACGAAGACTGCTAAATGCCAACCTATGAGTGCCAGAGAGTGAGCCCAAAATGATGAGCCAAGCATGCTAGTGTCATGAAGACTCTTACCTACCAACCTATGGGCAGCAGCTAGCGAGGCAAGCGAGTTAGTGTCGCGAAGACTTCTAACCACCAGCCTATGGGTAGCAGAGGGCGAGCCAAATGAGCTAGAGTCGTGAAGACATCTAACCGCCGCATATGGGCAACTCTCAGTGAGCACGAAAATGGTCAAGGGCCTAAGCCAGGGACTCTGATGTGGAGAACTCAAGACATCAGTGGATTGTGATCTTGATCCCTCCACCTTGCATGTCCTCGAGGTACGTTTCCCCTCAGCAGATGTTGTGGGTCTCGTGGGATGCGATGAGTACCCATGCTTAAAGGGGGTTTTGACACCATCAGTAAGTGTCTCGTGATTAGAATCAATCTCGCATCTGTTGATCAGAATCTTTATCTCATCTTGTGATCAAAATCTAATCACAGCTCGTCGACATGAACTTGGATGAACCAGGACCACTTGAAGTGGCCTACTACCAAGAACGAGGTCAACTTTAGGTGAGGACATTTGTCTTAATTTGGCCTTAGATGTTTGCAGCCTCCATCTCTGCGTTGCGACACCTTTTTCGGCATTGCCGACTCTAAACAAAATTTTATCGAGAACATATTGGACTGCTGTTGTGAAGGGCATAAACAGGACATCAATGATCACAACTAAGAAAGATGTTGCAACAGCAGCCATAAAAAACTCTTACCTCTGACGATCTGTGTAATAACACAGGGGATTACTCGTTAAGGTCAAAAAGGAGAAAGGAATGAATCAGAGAGAAAGGACTTGAGAGTGACTATTTGATGAAGGGTGAACTTGTCCCCAGTAGAGTCGCCAGAGATTTGGATGCTCCGAATTAATCAATCAAGATGTTTAAAGAAACATGTGACTCCAAATGAATAACCAAAGGGCAACACATTCGGGGCCAAATTCACTTATGTGTTCAATATTATAGAAATACAGATTTTTATATCATATACTAAGAACAGACAATTTCTAAAAGTTTAATCCTCTGTTACAATTTACATAAGTCTAAAATTAAACCGAGTATCCTTGATTCGGGCTTTGAAATCTATACATTCGATACTAAGAAGGAAGAATAAACAGTCATATATAAATGAAAACAATTCCATGGGCATATGGGCCCATATACCTGAACTTAACACATGGGTACTGTTGTATATATCTTGACTGACGCCCCAAAACTTTATATTTTGGGATTGAGCCGAGACTTTCAGATGACTATATTTGAGGCATTATATCTCTCATTCTGAAGTTTCATACCATTCAGAGGTGGCTTAACCCATCGTCCGACAGTTAAAGCCTTACATACTTTATACTCCAAATGTTATAGCCAGGATGAGCCCCGGTCATCAAAATTGAGATTTCTATCTTGATATAAGGAATTTTCTTATGGGACCAGAACCATTAGATTCTGACTCGATGCCCTATCATCTTTAAAAGGTACATCATTATCTAATCTATGTGGAGGAAGCAGTTACATCTGCAATATACTAGTCTTGCTGACATAATATCCAACAAAAGCACAATAACTTGAATGGACAAGCTCTCTCTCATATGTGCTCCATTTAAGGCGAGACTTAGACCATTGTGTTCGTATTTTAGTCCTCTCTTATCTCTCCAAATTTCATATTCAAAGGGTTTTTCATTAAGAAGCGGTTGCACGACGCAATTGTCAGCAAAAACACGGTAACTTTGATAGACGAGATCTCTCTCACTGTTATCCATTAAAGCGATATTTGAACCATTGTGCTCATCTATGAGTCCTATTTCATCTCTCCAAGTTTTATGATCAATAGATCTACCACCTGAAAACAGTTGAAGGATTACGATGAAATGTCGAAGCTGTGCTGCAGAAGCTTATCTAACACTCGATAAAGAATAACATAATTCTTGATTTTTCTCACACGGTGTCCTTGCTGGATATAGGATATGTGAATTCGAAATTGAATAATATGAAGATAAGCATTGACTAAAATATGCTATTATCATTAAAGGACATCTGTGCATGCATATAAATCCATCTGAATCTCGTGATTATTCGGTTAATTCATGTGATTATCATCTTGAAGATTAAAGCGTGAAGATAAAGATGTAGATTAGCGGATAGATAAGGACTAAAAACTTAATTATTATCAGTTGAAAAATCTATATAAACCTCCATCTTTGATGAAGAGAGAGATTCGATTCTTTTGGGTTGAGTGGATTGAATCAGTGTCATAGTGTGTTATAGAGAAAGAGATAGAGAGCGATTGAATTTATAGTGCGTTAAGAGGGAATCCCATATATAGTTGTTCTTTGATTCGCAAACCATTTTCCAAACCCACTTGAAGCCCGATCTCAAAGAGGAGCAAATCATACGACAATACCCCGGCGTTTAAGTTCAAGTATACGACCCAATATTCCCATGGTATTGTTTTCATTTATATATGATTGCGTATTTTTCCTTGTTATAATCAAATGTATAGGTTTCAAGGCCCAAATCAAGGGTATTCAATCTAGGTTTCGATTAATGTAAATTGTAACAGAGAATTAGACCTCTGGAACTTGTGCGTTCCCAATATGTGATATAAAAAGCTGTGTTTCGATGATATAGAATGCATGGGCAAATTTGGTCATAAATGTGTTGTCATCTAGTTATTCATTTGGAGTCATATGTTTCTTTAAACATATTGATTGATTAATTCGACATCGCATTTTCGGAGTGTCCAATACCTAGAAAAAGGTTTGTTTGATATTTGAACCTGACTCAAATAGGGTCTTGGATCTAGGGTTTGAATGGTTTAAATCTAGGGTTCGAGGGTTGTATGTTTTTATGACTTAGGACTATGGTTAGGGTTTCTTTACATATCAAAGTTCATTGAAATGGTCAGGAAAAGGCTTTTTATAGGCAAAAATGCCCTAAAATAGGAAGGGGCGGTCTGAATCAATACAGAGGTGACACATGGACTGCGCCACAATATGCACTACGAAATTTCTCTCTTGCACCACATGTGGCGTTGAAATATTTCACTTTGGTTCTTTTACAGATTTGCTCCAGAGAACGCACTGGCCCGATCAAATTTAGACACATATGTAAGGTTGCAATATGCGATTTTTTTTCTTTCAAGTTATAAAAGCTGCCTATTCTAGGATGCTAGTCTCCCAATTCTAAAATATTGTCCTTCCTATACTAAGTGTTTGGGAATATTTGGTTTCTAAAATGAGATATTTAAGATATCTAGGATCATGGGAATATTTAAATAATATTAATATCCTATGTTTAAATATTGAGGATCTATGAGGATATTTTGTTTCCTTGAATGGTACATTTGGAATTTATGGCATATTCAAGGAATATTCTGGGCTAGACTATGAGCATGACTATGATTAATTGTGTCTTATGATGTATTTGGATAGTGTACATGAGGGGTTCAGAATTGAGAAATAAATCTAAATTTGAAGGGCGCATCTACAATATGGAATTCATTTAAATACATTAATGAAGAATTGGGGAGTTTAGAGCTTTGTAAATCAATAAGGGAGAAATATGAAACACACATCTTGCCATTTGTGACTAAGTAGATGCTTTGTGCTCTAAGAAGAAGAAAAGTAGCTTTAATGAAACGAATAAACATGGCATTTATGATGTCGCGACTTATATATTACGAAGCAGAAGGTTATTCGAACTTCGAACCATTTGGCCCCTCTCCATTTTGCAACCCATAACCCCAATCCCTTTTCCACCCTCATATAGGGCTACCAATCAAGTTGAGCCGACCAGCAGGCTTTCGTGCTATGCTCAGGAAGCCCTATTAACCTTGTAGGCTGGGTTTATGTCTGATTTCTGCCTTAGGGTTGGGGCTCCACCTAGTTGCAAAATTTTGAACTGGGCCTTGACCAAAACTCTCCTAGCCTGTTGGCGATCCTATGAGTATACAGCTGCCAATTGGATCATGGTGGAGGTTGAGGCCGTATTTTTAACTAGGCTTAGGACTCCTACTAGGCCCACGAGGGCTTAGATCAAAATGTTAGGATGCCAAATTAAAAAAGAAAAACCATGTTTCGAACCCCTTGTACCGAGGCCACGCAATAGGGCCCTATAAGGACTTAATTTTGTCCCTTCAATTTGTACAAAAGTGGTTCAATCCCACAAGAGTATCTAATCCAAATTGGAAGAAAATTAAGATCTCAATACACTGGCATTATCATTCAAAATAGAATGCAAAAGGTTTGAAACGAATCGGATAAATAACAAGAGAGTTATGGCCAAACTACACACGGTGGTCCCTCAAACCATCAAAACAATATTGGATGGAAAGATTATGAACCCCCATAGGTAAAAACGTGATGAAAAAGTTTTAGAAATTGAGTTACACTCTGAGACTAAATTATTTGATGGATTTGAAGCAAAGTAATCAATGAATATTATGCATCATCATGAATTCTCATGCATATAGGCTATAACTTATGAAGGACCACACAATGAATAAGCATAATGAAAAAGATGATCAAATGGGGATTCTAAGATCAATGAAACTTTTCTAAATTCAAAACTCCAACAACTATATATTCCAAGAATATGATCTTATGAGAAAAAAAAATTCAATGGAGTTTACCTTGATAAATGTACACTATGGACTTAAGCATAAGAAAGGACGATCATCATTAATGGAACTCTAAAAACTCTCTCTTTAATTTTTTTTCACAAAACCTTAAAAGGAGGGGAGCAACAAATTTTCAAAATGCTTCAAGAGTTAAGATAATTAGGGTTTGAGATCTCATGATGTGCTTTTATAACTTGGGTATAACCTTGGACTCAATCAATACCCTTGATGTACTAATCCAAAAGCACATGAGAGGTTAATGTACCTAACCACCCATCCTCATCCAACCACTAGGATGAAGGGATGGGATTTTACACCATTGTCACTCACCCTAATCTTAAGTTATATCACTTTACCATTTTGTCCTTGACCCATGTTTTTGTTTCAATTGTATCCAATATGGCCTTACAAAAATACCCTTAGTTTTTTTAATAATGTATTAAAGTAGATAACCACAAAGGCTAAAGGGACAAAAAGTAATTGGCAAAGCTCACACATGTGGAGATATTCTACTTTATCAAAACCAATCACTTTGTAGATCTAAAATTTCAAACCAATCAATTTAAATATAATGTCCCCTTCACACAAGTGTGCGAAGATATTTTTCAACCCAAATTTGAAAATGCTTTTTCTCTTTAATATCATATAAATAAATTAATTAAACTTCACACACGTCACGCAAGACCCATGTATGAGTTAATTAAAACATGTGATTAAAAGGAAGCCTTAATTTATAACATTATATAACAAAATACAACACTATATAACAAGACACCATAATACAACCCCTTATAAAACAAGTAACCAAATGCCAATCTAGTCCCCCCATAAGAATCAGCGCCCAACTGGGCGGTGATCCTAAAGTCAGGCGTGGGGTGCCACATGGCAGCCTTATGGCCACTTGGATGCCACTTGGCACTACCAGGTCAGGACTAAAGTGGAATTTGAGTCAAACAAATTGAAAACCCTCCTTCTTTTAGCAAATAAAATTTCGAAAAATTCTATAAAATTCACAATAAATATTTACAGTATTTTTGAGCAATTATTAGGTTTTCTCATTATTTTAAAATCGAATAAATGGTATAGTGAGATCTCAGGCTAATAACTATCGGTATCGGAGTACTCCATTGGGCTAGTCCCGAATGATGTTCCACCGAGTCTCAGATCGACCCAATAGACCTAGGTTCCACAGTCTTAAGCAGGGACACATAATTGGCCATATCAAAACTTCTGAACCATAACTTCTGATCATTCGGCTCTCAATAAATTACAAGTGTACCCCAGTGAGACATAATCTAACTTAATTACAGAGGTCCTCTCAAAGCACATGTGCACTGGCTCTTTCAAACTCGGATAATGCATTTGGAAGAGTAGCTTCTCATACGAAATAAAAATACACATGCCATGAAATGGTCTCGTGTCAGGATACGAACTTATGTCCCATAAGTCTTGACCATTTCATACAGGGCAAATACTCAATAAGTACTCGGGTTCTATTTTTCTCGTTTGGATTCTCCAAGCCTTGGTCGATTGCAGCTAAACAAACATGAGGCAAACCTATAAAATCCTAACTAGGAGGAGACCCTCACACCTCCTTGAGAATTTGTTTTCTCAACATGTGAACTCTCGATGCCTCATGCGTAAACGAGGTAAAAGAATCTGGGCTCCATTTCGCAAGACACTAAGATTTCAATCTCTCAATCGCTCCCACTGAATGAGAGACTACTGGAATTTAGGCCTTGATAAGCCATATTTCCAATATTCTCCCACTTGGCCTTTTGAGGCCTGAATTCATATATATATATATATATATATATATATATATATATATATATATATATATATATATATATATATATATATATATATATATATATATATATCTCATTATCGTTCACAATAAATTAAAACATGCATACTTATCCATGGATTTATCTTTCACAAGCAATAGATAAAGTAATAACAACTATGTCACCCTCCTTAAAGTAATAACAACTATGTCACCCTCCATATTTATCATGCACCCTATGGACTTAAGAATAAGAAAGGATGACTACCATCACGATCACCATTAATGGAACTCTAAAAACTCTCTCTCTTCAATTTTCTTTCACAAAACCGTAGAAGGAGGGGAGCAACAATTTTTCAAAATGGTTCAAGAGTTGAAATAGTTAAGGTTTGAGATCTCATGATATGCTTTTATAATATGGGTGTAACCTTAGACTCAATCAACACCCTTGATGCACTAATCCAAAGGCAAATGAGAGGCTAATGTACCTAGCCACCCATCTTCATCCAACCACTAGGATGAAGGGATGGGATTTCACACCATTATCACTCACCCTAACCGTAAGTTATGCCACTTTACCATTTTATCCTTGACCCATATTTTTGTTCTAATTGTATCCAATATGACCTTACAAAAATACCCTTAGTTTTTTTAATAATGAATTAGAGTAGATAATCACAAAGGCTAAAAGGCAAAGAAGTAATTGGCAAAGCTCACACATGTGGAGATATTCTACTTTATCAAAGCCAATCACTTTATAGATCTAAAATTTCAAACCAATCAATTTAAAGATAATATCTCCTTCACACAAGTGCGTGAAGATATTTTTCAACCCAAATTTAAAAATTCATTTTCTCTTTAATATCAAATAAATAAATTAATTGAACTTCACACATGTCATGCAAGACCCATGTGTGAGTTAATTAAGACATGTGATAAACAGGGAGGCCTTAATTTATAACATTATATAACAAAATATAACAATATATAACAAGACACCATAATACAACCCCTTATAAAACAAGCAACCAAATACCAATCTAGTCTCTCGCCTAGGGATCAGCGCCCCAACTGAGCGGTGATCCTAGAGCAGTGTTCGTAAAACCGACTGGTTAGAACCGAAACCGGCCGGTTAGATTGCTATCGGTGGGGTGACGAGTCCGGTTAGGGCCAATTTTACGGCACACCTCATAAGACGACACTCTCCAAAAAAAGTCAGCACCAAAATCGACCGGTATGAAGTCGAACCGGCAGTTTTAGTAGAAACCGATCGGTTTTTCCTAACCGGTTCGGTTTATCGTTTTTAACACCCAATATAACGGCATTTCAACGCATCAAATAACGGTCGTTATTTGATACATGACCATTATTTTTCATTGAACAAGATTTTGCAGCTTTTTTTTTGTATATTTTTTGTTTTTTTCGGTCAACTATCGATGTTATACACCAAAAAGTTTCTATAAATCGTCGATTATCGAATCAAAATTCCAAAAACAAAGAGTTCTTGGCAAATTGAAATGGGGATTTTTGAAAATTAGAAATTTCAGCCATTCTATTAAATGCAGCTTCAATACCTCATAGATTTTCATAAAAATGGAGGGCTTTGATTCAACGTTCACATATTTAAAATTTTCCAAAATGATGAAGATTTGAGGTTTTTTTGGGCCCGAAGTACTGCTGCTCGAAGAACGGTTTTTTATCCAAACAAATTGATTTCTGATCGATCAATTGATCGATTTTTATCGATTTGATCGTTGAAGTTCGATCATAAAGGCCTTATGTATCAAATAAACTAATTATTTTGATTTACTATTGATTAAACGTTTTTATATCGATTTTTTTTTGCTTTGTTTTTTTCTTGAAATTTTCGTGAAGTGAAAAATCTGCAATTTTTTGAATAAAGATCTCAATAGTGAAAGAATCTTTATGAAATTTGGGGCATTTGAATCTTAATTAAAGTATCTATCATATCCTTATGTCAATTTGTTCAAAAAATGAAAGATTTGGGGTTGATTTTGACTCTAAAGTTTCTGTGTTCTTGGGCTCGATTTAAGAGTTATTAAAAAAAATTTGTTTTTTAATCAAATTACGTTTTGTTTTTATAAAAATATGTTATTTGTGATGAATATGAGAAAAAACGAATATATACTTTCTTTTTTTTAATTTTATATATTTTTGGTGAGCTTTTTGGATTGTTATTTATGTTATTTATGTTTTTTACAAAAATATGTTTTTTTTATGAATATGAGAAAAAAAAATATTTCTTTCTTTTTAATGATATATATATTTTTTGAGCTTGTTGGATTGGTTTTAATGTTATATATATTTTTTTATAAAAATATTTTCTTTTATGATGAATATGAGAAAAAAATTTATTTCTTTTTAAGGTTATTTGGGTGCATGGTACTGTTGTCTTAGTTCTCAACTTCTTGTTTAGTTGTGACATGTTATTCTAATTTGTTTTTTATTTGTTACAAGTTGTCTACCATTTTTTGCAACTTCATACTCGTTAAATCTGTTTATTATCCTCTATGAAGAAAAGAAGTGGAAACTAAAAAGTGTTTTACTCATCTTTGATGTTTCCACATGCCAAAATGGATAAAAAATTAACTTTTTTATTTATTTATTAATTTTCATCTTAATTTTACATTTTAAAGGTTCCATCTTATATAAATTTTTTTTTTTTCATGTTAAAACCTAACTCAAAAGGTTACTGGGTAAATGAAGTTTGGCCATTTTAAAATCGATTTGGCCATTTGAAAATCGACTTGACCATATTTTTTTTAAATATGCGATTTGGCCTTTTGAAGCAACACTTAACACATTGACCCACACCTTGGATTTGATAACCAAGTTACTGAGTAAATGAGGTGCTCTCTCTTACTACCTTAACTCACAACCCTTCGACCAGGAACATCATGCTACAAAAAAATACGCTCTGAAATTCAATTCTAAATCGTATTAAAGGGTTTTTCAACATTAAAACAACATTTTTCAACATTAACATTAAAACAATATAGAAGCATATATTGTTGCATCATCCATTGTTAGTTGGACTTTGTAACTTCATCAATTGAATTTATGTGAATTGTGAAATTATAAATTGTCTCGCATATCTCCATAATATTCAAATATTAAACTATACAAAAAGTTGTTTCAATTTTTTTTTATAAGATAAATGTATGTAATATGATAGTGTATACTTAATCTAAGGTTTTCTATTTTTTGAGAGGGCTTTTGACCTTTTTTTAAAAAAAAAAATCTACTTGACCGGATAGTCTGGTTAACCGATCCAGTTAGTCCGATTCCGGTTCGAACCGCTCCCAGGATCATGACCAGTAACCGTTACGATTCGATTTTACGAACACTATCCTCGAGTGAGGCGTGGGGTGCCACGTGGCAGCCCTATGGCCACTCAGACGCCACATGGCACTACCAGGTCAAGACTAAAGTAAAATTTGAGTCAAACAATTTGAAAACCCTCATTTTTTTAGCAAATAAAATTTTGAAAAATTCTCCAAAAATCACAATAAATATTTAAAGTAGTTTTGAACAATTATTCGGTTTTTCTCATCACTATAAAATCGGACAAAAAGTATAATGAGATCTCAAGCTAATAACTATAGGCATCAGAATACTCTATTGGGCTAGTCTCGAATGATGTTGTGTCGAGTCTCAGATCGACCCAATAGACTTATGTTCCGCAGTCTAAAACAAGGACACATAATTGGCCATATCAAATCTGCTGAGCCAAAACTTCCAATCATTCGGTACTCAATGGATTATAGGTGTACCCCTGTAGGACATGATCTAACTCAATTACAGGGGTCCTCTCAACGCATATGTGCGTTGAGTCTTCCAAACTCGAATAATGCATTTGAAAGAGTGGCTTCCTGTACGAAATGAAAATGTGCATGCCATGCAATGGTTTCGTGTCAAGATAAGAACTTATGTCCTATAAATCTTGACTATTCCATAAGGGACGAATACTCAATAGGTATTCAGGTTCTATTTTTCTCGTTTGGATTCTCCAAGCCCTGACAGATTGCAGCTAAACATGAAACTAACCTATAAAATCCTGACTAGAAAGTGACCCTCACCTCCTTGAGAAACTGTTTTCTCAACACGTAAATTCTCGATACCTCATGTATACTCAGGGTAAAAGAATTTAAACTCTATTTTGCAAGACGTCAATATTTCAATCTCTCAATCGCTCCTAGTGAATGAGAGACTACTGAAATTTAAACATAAATAGGCCATATTTCCAACAAAAAGCACAGCCAAAGCCAAGCTTGGTTCACCCCGAGCTGATCATGGAATTCTCATCTCTTCTTATTAAGCCCATGCTTACCCCTATTTAATCCTATTTGGTTAGCATCTCTCTCATGAAAGTCATGTGCTTTCTGTCAATAAAGGAGAAAAGGGAAGTGGAGAGCCACCCGACCTATCTAGAGTTTTCTCTTGCCATGGAGGGGGGAAAAACAAGCTAGAATTTCACCTACCCACAGAGAGGTAGCTCGCCCCAGTTTTGCTCTCTCTCAATCAAACGATATAGAAGGGTCATTGTTTCATTATCCCTGCTAAACAGACCTCCTACACTCCCTTCCTGGATCATATTTGGCCCCCATTTTTTAGCGACAGACAGGGAGAGGGCCTAAATCCCTAGAAAATAGTTTTTATGACTGGAGAAAATTCAGTGAACACAAATAATGATTGATCGCTGGATCTAGGCCTCAGGGGATTCTTTAAGCCCAAAATTTCGTAGAAAGGTTCAACATCACCCTATGAATAATACATTGCCATGTCATATTCATTTTTTAGCAACTGTTGTTTTTACTATTGTCATTTCTATATGCAGTCAGGCTTGTCTATACGCAATCGGGCCAGATCCCTCATCCTTTCGGTGGCCAGTCTGCTCATGATAACTGAGTGAAACAGCCATTATCCTTTCCTGAATGATGCTGACCTATTTCTTCTACAAAACATAAATACAAGCCAAATCAATATAGCAAAACCTACAATTATAGGTGGCAAACTAAGAAATGAGACGCATAATTACAAACCAACATTTCAGTGGTACATTTTATAGTCATAGGAGAACAATAAACAATATGACGAGGAAAGAAAACCTCATAATTTGGGATCTGCTTATACAATATTGGGATCTGTTACTCCAGTTGCATTACCTTCCCCTGTCAGAGTTTGGTCAGGGTCCTGCACATGCACAGAACAGAACGGATGTTCCCTTGTTAGTGCAATCAGAAAAGCACATGAATATGCACACCTGATCAAATCCTAAACCCACCTTAGGAACATGTGCACAAGTGTATGTACATTATGCAGGAATCTGTAAATGCATAGGCATGCATACTTGTGGAGGCACATAAACAAGTATATGTATTTGCTATGTAAAGCATTCTTATGTATGAATTTATAGAACTGCAAGTATACACATTTATGCAACGGATCATCACTACACTTGACATGGGGAATCTTCGAATATCCAAAAGTGTACTTTTCTATTAGAAAGTGTCTAAAAACATTTGCTTCCCTCCATTCTGTTCCATTTATATTATATGGAGAATACACCAATTACCAAAACGAAGGTTCTCATCATTCCTGCCAGACTCTCATTTCACATTTTTCTATGCATATACCAGTGTCGAGAAAAGAAGTTTATTCCCATTTTGGATGTAAAGCCACATTTTGGTCTGAAGTGATCAGGACCACCAAAAACCCATCAATCCATGAGCTGGATGAACGGCGCCATTTTCACTCAGACACAAAGTTGCAGCATTTTGAGAGTGCAATGTCACGTACTTGGGTAATAAAATGACACCCAACGGTGCCACTCGAACGATAAATGAGCCATCATCAATAGGTCCTCCCCAACAGCGACAACATGATTTAGGGCAGCATGCAAATACAGCCTTAGCCTGAACATAAATCTACCATTGTAATTTTAATATGTCAACAGCCAGTCATAAGGATAAACAAACTCGAGGATGAGAATGAATTCAGATATAGCAGGTATCAAAATAGGAATGTTGAGACTATTTGGGTTTCTTATTGCCTGCCACATTGTAAACGTTGTGGGATGTATCACTACTCTCTTCCTATTCTATTGCACCCAATAGGCGGTGAGGGGAGGAGGATACAAGGGATAAATGAAAGGAACAAGTGATTCTAGAGGCTAACTAGGTAGCCATAAGCCTGCTAAACTCCTCTTACAAAATCTTGGCTAAAGTCTATAACCCAGCTGTCAACAAGTCTCTGAAAATATATTGTTCCACAAGTCCAGCCAAAATCTTTCAAAAGTAAACCAATTATGCCCACTTCAAAACCAATTTTACAGTTAAAATGAAAAGAAAATCAATGCGATCAAGACAGGAAAATGAGATATTCAATAAAGCAGCAGCATACAATTTATGCCATGGAACCCATGTAGTGTTCAGGTTATTATTTCGAACCTTAATGCTACCCACAAAAAGCTATAAAGCCTCTTCATGTGAAATAAAACTGACATCCTATATGAACTTACTGAATAAGAAAATAGAATCATTTTATCGACCAAAGTCCGTGTAAAATGGAATCCTCACAATAGTTAAGACTCCTTGTGTATCTAACCTAAAAATGAAAGTAAATAACATCAAGGATTGGTTTCATAACCTAAAAATGAAAGCAAATAACATCAAGGATCAGTTTCACCACCTCGTGTTTTAACCTAGCACAATGGGCATGGCACTCTATCAAAGGTAATACAATGAAAATGAATCTCTCAGCTTAGTTTTTGTCTTACAGGACGACGGAAGACATTGTTTTGGGTCAATTCTTTAGGAAACAAGCTGCATTTGGCACAAATTTTAACCGCAAAGAATGTGCCCTCATCCCAGTCATTCATAAAATCAGTCATAATTAAGGGAACAGACTTTTTGAAGTTTCAGGGGAGTAATAGGACTCTTCCCAGTATATCTGCCTAGACTAACCCAGCAAATATTGAAGGGTTCAAGAAACTTCTTTCCACTAGTTTGAACATTAATGCGATTTCCAACAATTACCTGAAACAATTATATTGACAAAGTTTCAATCACAAGCCTTCAATGCTTAATAGCATATGTACTCCCCAAAAAGATGCCACATACAATTGCGCGCGCACTAACACACCATGCACGCGCACGCACACACACACACACACACACACACGCACAGAGAAAGAGAGAGGTACCTCCATTCCCCATTTGATATAATCCGGTGACTCACAAGCCTTGTATTCATCTACCAAGCTCTCAATGATCTCACGAGACTCATCAAATTCAGAGAGATCATTGTCCTGAAATTCCCAAACCAGATCATATTTAAATATAGAAAGTAGTAAATAAAAAAATTAAATGATTTTATGCATAAGCAAAAAATAGGATATAGTGTTGAAACTCATGATGTCCAATCTGTGAAACAGTGGTCTTAAGATCAGCTGTCATGGGCCATAACTGGCAGGGACCATGGCCATTACATAACACAACTGCCCATTAAAATAGGAGCAAGAAAATTAGAAAAGAGGACCTACAACTAGGGGCATGCCGTGTTTGAATGTTTGAAAAGAGGACCTACAACATGGTTCCAAATCTCTTCCATCACCGTACAGTGATGACAAAAGTTAAATGTTGACCATTGGTTTTTCTACTATTACATTATAATTTCCCATATACGAATGGAGGTTAAAACCTATAAGATTTAAAAGAAACCCACATCCATCAATAATGCTTGCATGCCAGTTTTTTGGAACTCATTAAAAAGATAAAGTTAATCTAAATCTCGAAAGCCAGTTGAGTTTTTCTTATGACCAACAAAGACCCAAGTCTTTCTGAAACTAAATTATCAAGAAGAAGAAATAAACACGTTTGCGTATCAAATTTAAGGCAGTTGTATCGAAAAAGGTCTCGACAAAGCTGCAATAACTACAATCACATAACGAAAGGACCCAACTACTCGCATATGGCAGATTGATAGATTTGAAACATGAAAATGATAGTGGAACCAAACCCACAACTTTCAAAATTACGGTAAAAATTACAGCATTAAATTATCATTACTGAATAAGACAAATACAAAATGATTTCATATTTCATAACATAATTTACATTTTCATGTAATTTTCTGCTTCGTATATTTACATTGGGGTAAAAGATCTACTTAATATGCTTATGATCCAAATATACTGAGAGAAGGGCACAATGGTAACAACTATTACGGAAATTACTCATATATGCAAAAAAAAACAAGTAACTCTTGAGCAATAGCTGAATTAATAAAAGGACCAACTGTCACCAAGGGAGAGGCAAAAGCAGTCACAACCCAACTTGCACCAAATTTTATGAACTCCAACGAACGAAAAACCAACAAATGGATGAGATAGCAGGGGCAACAACTTACTGCAAACATTGGGAATTTCCGATAATTGTCAAGGAAGGCCTGTTTCTTCCTAAGCTTTTCATATTGGCTGAGACACTTGCTGAAGAGATGCCTTATGCTTGTATGGCTTGCCAGCATCAAGCCACTAACCTAATAATGTGTTATCAAACAATGCTATTTAATTGAAGAATACTATTCTCCCAATATATAAGAAAATTATATAGTTTTGCAAGGAATAGAACTAACCACGAACAATGTCCCATAATGTAAAAATTAACCACAAATTTCCAAAGAACACTAAAGGCAAGAAAAACTGCACAACAGTGACAATTTATCATCGAATGTGTTCTCAAATCCTTACTCGGTGTGCAGTTTGAACTTATGGAGACTTTCTGGACAATGCAACCTGCAAATATGTTTCTTCATATAGTATGTTTTGAATAAAAAGAACTCAAAAAAATAAGCTACCTATAAATATGTTAGAATGGGAGATGATCCAGTATGGAAAACATAATTAAATGCATAAAAAGGTTACCTGAGTGCTTGCAGGGCCCCATTCAATGAAATTGACAAGCTTTCTCTCACGAATTCTTTGCAAGCTTTTGTGCACCTAATGCACATGCACAGTGACCATTAGTGTCATTACCAAGCCAGTTATTGCTAAATTTCCTGGTCCTTAGCTTTACTAAACCCAGTCTCTGATGCATGGGGCGTTCAATGTTATTAAAATTAGACTGGACTGGCATATCCAGATGGTTAAGCCACGAACTGGGACTGGAACGGGTTCGAGCTTATTATTGAAAAGCCAATTGTTCAAACAGGTCTGAACGGGCCGCTTCAACCAATTGGGCTGGTTGAACCAACTCGTTCATACCAGTTTTGACAAACTTTTTTGTATTTCTTAATATTTCAAGGAAAAGTATACCATAAGACTATTTATCTTTGGTACAAGGTGGTTACAATTAATCTTGACCATTGGATGTGAAATTAGATGGCTGCATTTATTCCATAGACCAAGCTCAAACTTCAAAAGAAAATTTCTCGAACTTTGTGACACACCAAGCGATCAAATTTCACATCAGATGGTTGTAAATAATTGCAACCTTATTGTATCAAAGGTACATGGTCTAATTGTATACAATCCCATATTTTAATACTTAAGTTTCCAGGTTGGTTTGACCGGTGAATTGGCTGGTCCGACCAGTATGGACCAAACGGTGCCCTCACCAGTTTGACAACTGGGTCTTGATAACATTGGGAACAACATCAGTAGGGACAGATGTGTGAATCAAAATCACACAAAAAGAGAAAAAAAGAGGAGGGGGGAGGGGGAGGGGGAGGGGGAGGAAGGGACAGAGAGAGAAAGAGAGAGAGAGAGAGAGAGAAGATACCATAATTTCAATAGTAACACAATCCCAGATTTCAGGGATCACAATTTCCAAGTTACCAATGCCATCATTGAGAGAAAAGTGCAGAAGAGAGAGAAATTGATGGTATGGGGGGAAAAAATGGAAAGACGAGGACTCCAGGTAGACTACAGGGAAAGGGATAAAGATGAAAAGGGAGAAATATATAAAAATAGGGGAGAAAACAAAGAACAGATAGAGAGGATAAAGAGAAAGGCGTAGAGGAGAAAATTTTGGAAGGGAAAAAGTGGGAGAAAGATCGGTATGGTTGGATGAAGAGATGTTAACTATATGAAAGACCGGACCAGCCGGTTTGGATCAGGAATTGTCAAATCTATGGCCATTATAGTCAACCCAAAACCCTAGGGCACAAAGGCCATGGAACCAAACTCAAGTTGGTGCACCACGGTTCTCATCACTGGAGTGGCCACTTTGACAGGTACTAAGACGAACAGGCCAATTTGATATGGCCTCAAAAAGCCTAAAAAGTCCTCCATTTATTTTTAGAAATTAACTTAAAATATATCACTTATAGGGTTTTTTTTTTGTTTTGTCCTTTGGATTTTGATAAGGAGTGTTTTGGTAAACATCGATATTAGGGTGGTTTTTAGGTTTAAATAACACTTTCCAGAGCAAGAGAAAGACTTTGGTGATCTTCTCTCTCTCACTCTCTTTTTTTTCAAGAGTTCTCTCTCTTTCACTCTCTCTAACCTGAAAAAAACCCCTAACATTTGGGCAAATTAGCTGTGATTTTTTCCAAGCATATTCCAGCCACTCAATGCAAAGTTTCAAATCCTGAGTAAGTCTATTTGACTTATCCTTTGATTTAAATGTTTTAGATTTACAAGTTGGAAAATTTGAGAAAAATAGTTTAGGGCTTTTAGAGATAACGAACTTTTTTTTGCCAAATAATTGTAATGGGCTGTTTCTTGCATTCATTTTGAAGATTTTGTTGGCTTTAATAGTTCAATGTTTTAGGTATTTGCTTACTTTGTGGATTTTCTGAACTTTTGTACACTTTTTTTTTAGGTTTTTTTTTTATTTAATTTGTAATTACTTGTGGTATTTTATTCTGGGTCCTTTAATACTTTGATTGAAATATGGGGACTGCTTATGTATGGAGATTGTTCCCTAGTTATAGTTTTGTGAATTCCTAATTGATATTATGACTTTATAATTCCCTTTTTTATCCCTTCATAATTCACATTATAACTTTGTGACCTTTTACATACAATTCAATGTTATTGCTTGATGGGTTATTGGAGTGCCTCATGAGACACAGACATATGGTATGTCATAGTTTGATTTTTGTTTTCTAATAATTATCTGAAACTTTTCCATTTTTCTAGATTTTTTTATGGTTTTCTCCATATTCTTCTCTGTTTTTTCAATTTTTGTTTTTCCCATTTCTTTGTTTTGAAAATTTTCCAACCGGTCGACTAGTCCACTGATCCAGTGCCCTCACCAATTCGACCTCTAGTACAGTTTTAACAACTTTGGTTGTGACTGAAAATGAAAGAGCGGGAATAAATAGGTTTTAGGGAGAATCTAAGTTCGAAAAGGAGTAATGCTTCTAAAGTTATAACGTGACAACAAATACGAATACACTCCACTGACTATACACTACTACTCCAGACAATCACAAATCATGCAACTTATAGGACATTCTAGACTTACAACAAGAATACAATCACAAAATTATAGGACATTTTACACTTATCCAGGGAACATTTTTTTTTTTTCTTTTATTAATATATCTGAATTCCACTTACAAGTACTATAAAACAATACTTATTAATATATCTGAATTCCACTACAAGTACTATAAAACAATACTATAAACAAGAAATAAAAACCTCAATACAACCTAGGATCTTTCGATTCACTACCAAATAAATAGGACTCAATTCAAGAGCCGAATACAAGCTTTAATAATAAATTCTAATACAAATAATGTTCTTGAAAATTGCAATAAATTGAACCAATAATGACAAAATAAACTTAGAAAAGCCAAGAAAACTTACTTACACTCCACACCTCATTACCTGACCCATGCAGCACACTAATCCTATTCGCCCTGCTGAATTCTTTGAGTTGGGAAGCTCCGTAGGCAATACCTTTTTCAAAACCAGAGCTTCAGATCATAAAAAATATTAGGATTTTTCTAGAAACCTTTTTGAGACTCTTAGGGCATGCCACCTTAGTGGCACCTTCCCTTTTTCAAAATGGGCTACGGATGCCCCTCTATGAACCTTATGGATGGTGTGCCACACCAAACTCTCTTAGGTGGTGCATGCCACCCCTTTTTGGAACAAGAGAGGAGAGAGAGAGAGACAGATAGAGAGCGAGGCATGGAGGAGAGAGGAGAGAGTGAGAGGCTAGGAAATTTCAAATGTTGAGAATGAGGGGGGCTACCCTCTATTTATAGCCTCCAGGAGTCTCAAGTAACCTATGACATGAGAGAGAAGTAAATCTGAGTCATCCATCAAATGAATCAACCATCATGATTTAGTGAGGAATCTAGGACGTTGATGCCCTGATTCTTTGACCTACATTTACTTTTAGTCAACTTAGGATAAGATCAACAAAAACATCTTTTATCTTGGCTAGAATTTCCTCTTCTCCCACAGAGCGATTGAAGGAATTCAAAGTCAAAACATTTGGTCAAACACAAAAGATTTGAAAAAGTAATTTTTAAATATAAAATATTCTCCACTCCCACAAAATACAAACACTAAATATTTTTCAAAGTTTTCATAAGGTTTTCTTTATCATTTTTAGAAAACATAACTTAATCCATAACAAAAATGAATAGACACGGGCATCCTTACCAGGCTAGGATGTATGAGCCATGTTAGTCATACATCCCACACCCACGTAGGGCCCCCAACTTGTGGGGCTGGACCCTTAGTCCACCATGTGGGTCCCACAATGCCCTAGAGATGTTTGGTAATTATAAAAACACCCTTAGGTGTTTTATTGATGAATATATTTTAAAAATTCCTAAAAAATATCTAGAAAACAAAAAATCATTTCTTAAGCTGAAACCAAAATTACTAGAAGTCGATTGATACTAATAGGTCCGTAAAAGTGACGGTTAGGGCACTCCACCTGACCCAATAACTGTGATCATTGTATTTTTCCCAAACCAATTCAACAAGACTTATGACCCACAATCTCATGTAGGGTCTCATGATTTGCTCGTTAAAGCTCAACAATAAATAGTGAAAGCACGACCTAGAATGTGTAATAATAGTTCCCCCTCATTGAGAGTAAGTCGTAAGTCACGCGTATATAACACTATAGTGTAAGGGAGACTCGCTCTATGCACATGTATACATATCCATTAGCAGGGTTCATTCTTGGTATGCAGTTGATATGTGTACATGCTGCGTGGAAGGTTTTTGCGAATATAATGCTAGCTCTCACAGGCCTACATGCACATAGGAGACCACAATCCTCTCCTGGCCCTCAGAACATCCCTGGGCATCTCGCTGACCTCAATAAGGGATGACCCTGCTGAAACTCTCTTCAATAGTGCCATATTCTCAGGGGTAAAGGATTTTGGACATGATTAGGGCCATAGACCGCTTAACCCTAGTTCACTCAACCTACATACACACTCTCACTAAAGTGTATTTTTTATTTACATGCTCTCATGGGCTTTAAAAGCCCCAAACCCCAACATATCTAACAAAGAAAACATGAAGTATTTTGGTGCTTGTCAATACATACATTATATGGACACAGACTTTTGTGGATGGGTGCTATAATCTTTTATACCCCAAATATATAGTCTACAAAGGATATATTCCAGCATTTAGTGAATAATCAGTCTTATTCTAACCTTGTTAGGATTTCGCAAATAATAACATGGCATCATATCCATGCTTTCTTCCTTATAAGCAGATGGCTCAATAAAATGAGAGAGATGTATCCAAGTAAAATTATTGGAAACACAGTTGGAAAAAGACATCAAATAAGATTAAAAAAATTTTAGTATAGCTAAGAATTATTATGGAAGAATCAATAGAAACAACCACTTGATGATGAAGCTTAGTAGTCTCGACAGGATCAACTTTCAAGGGAGTACCTAAAATTCATATTCACAATAGTATTATGGTGGACAAAAGAGTTTCATTGCATCTATCAAAAGTTATGAGGGTTTGAGAAGAAAAATCAGACATGAGGCGTGGGAATATCAAGAAACTAAGAAGAGTGAAGGACAAGAAATTTAGAAGACTTCGAATCATTAGGGTAGAGAACTTCAAAGAAACATATTTGATGCACGCACACACACACATATATCATCCAAGCCTTGTGGCCTTGGTGTCAGCTACATGAATTATGTTCTTCAATCAAACTATAAGTTCCCATATCTTTTCCCACTATTTTCATCTATGTCCTTTGGGGCCCTCTGTTGCCCTTTTAGAGCCTCCCACTTGAACCAAATCACTCCTACTAACTAGAATTTTCTAGATCGAAGCTGCATATGACCAAATGACGTATGTCTACTTTCCCTCATTTCATTGTCTATTGGAGCTACCCCTATGTTCCCTTGAATTTATTCATCCTGAATTATATCCTTCATTGTTTTGCCACTCATGCATCTCAGTATTATCATCTCGGCTACATTCATTCTATATATATGTAATTTTTCTTGACCGCCCAATATTCTGTCTTATAAAACATGATTAGTATTAAGCCGTCCTACAAAAGCTCCCCTTCAAATTCATTGGAATGTGAGGATCACATAAGACTCTAGAAGTTCCTCCACCAAGTTTATGAGCAGCATCTTCATCAATCTCTCAGTTTTCAGGGATTATCAACCCAAGATATCGAAAATAATATTGTTTAAGTGCATCTTGGCCATCAACCTTAATATTCATCGTTTCTGCTCCTATTATTACTAACTTGCATTCAATATATTCTATCTTAGTCCAACTATTTTAAAACTTTTAAATTCTAAAGCATCCTTCCAAAGTTATAACTTTGCATTTACGTTATCGCTAGTCTCATCAATCAAAACCATGTCATCTACAAATAACATACATCATCAGACCTCCTGTAGATGCTTAGTTAACTCATTCATAAGCAAAGCAAAGAGATATAAGCTCAACGCTGACTCCTGATATAAGCTTACTATTACTGATACTTGTCTCTCCAATAGTTGCCCTCACTTTGATTAGCACTCCTTTGAACATATCCCTAATCATGTCAATATATCTTCTTAAGAATCCTTTCTTTTCCAGCACCCACCAAATTATCTATTTAGGTATTATATCGCATGCTTTCGCTAAATCATTAAATACCATGTGGAGGTCTTTTCTCTTCTCCCTAAACTTCTCAATCAATTGCCTAAGTAGGAAAATAGCATCAATAGTTGACCCTGCCAGGCATAAATCCGAACTGATTTTCTGATACACCCGTTTCATGTCTTAGTTGTTGCTCAACCACTCTCTCCCCCATAGTTTCATAGTGTGGCCCATAAGTTTGATCACTCGATAGCTCATACAACTATGGACGTCTCATTTGTTCTTGTAACTAGGTACCACGATACTTTTCCTCTATTCATCTTACATTTTCTTTGTTCTCAAAATCTTGTTGAACAACTTGGTCAAACAAAATATGCCAATCTTTCCCATACACCTCTAAATTTCTATTGGTATATCATCTGGTCCTAAAGTCTTTCCTATTATCATCTTTTTCAAAGTTTCTTTCACTAGATATCTTAATCCTACAAAAGTATCTATGACCTCCAACGTCAAATATGGCAATGGCTCCTCTTCACGATGAGCTCCCAAAGAGGGCATCATTTAACAATTTGTTAAAATAAGTTCATTGAAAAAGTTTACCTACACGCACGAGTCCACCATGGTTTTCCATGGATTTAGGATATGAAATGAAAAACATCCTAAATCATTGGAAATACATTTACACCTTAGATCATCAGTTTCGGCTCCAAAAGTAGTGCAAATCTGATAATTTCACAAAAAAAAAATGAATAGTGCAAAAGAAGGGTTCAAAATAGACTATTTTTAAAGTTCAAAATTCTTTGTTCTTTTTTAACATCATAATAGTGGTGATTAAGATTATCAGTCTGTGAAATTTTGGAAGGGGGACCACATCTGAGGAAGTGTGTTGGCTGACACATCATAACCCTTTTGAGGAATCCCAAATCCAAGAGAAAAACAATGAATAGAATGAACCACTAAGTTTACTACTGAAAAACCACGTACATTGAAAAATACACAACAATCTGGTTTCTAACTAGGTAATCATTTTTTTTTAATTGAAACTGTTCATGTTTGTATTAAATACAGAGTTTTGCACAAGTTACAAAAATTAGGCTTCCCACGGGCCGGGAGCTCAATAAAAAAACCACTGAGAAGGTGTTAGGGGTCAAAAAATGCTATAAAGGCATGTGTTTACAAAAAATGAAAGGGCCATTGGAACCACCAACAAAAGGTTCCCTAATATTCCACCTGGGAGGCCCTTAACGAGTTTGTCGGCTATGTGGTTTGCCTCACACCAAGTATGAACACATAAGATGTGTATATGCCTACAAATATCTAAGATTTCGTCAAAAACATGTGCTTCTCCAAGGGGGGGCGGCCTCGATATCTACCTGTAGCAACTCTTGCAAGCAGAAGTCCTATGATCATGCAGATACTTTTGTTGAAAGAACATACTTTGACTGAAAGCAAAATTGTAGCAACTTTTGCTAAGCTTAATGTTAGATTATCAACACTTGATGGAAAAACATCTTCCAGATCAAACATTTTGCATGCAGTTCAGAAGCTTAGACAACTTGTTCAGAAACATGCATACATGAAAACAGTTCATTGCATTTTAAGATATCTTAGCACTAGACATGGTAAAAGGTTGGTTTTGTCGTTCACTTTTGAGCTTATGCAGGCATGGTTGATAGATGGTCTTTGGTGGCTTATGCAGATCCTGCTAGACCAGCTATCGAAAAATACCGCAATCAACATCTGTGTAATTGCATCTCTTCACCTGCTCCTTTTATGGTCATAAGATGGCTAATGGACCAGCGTTTCACAATAAGACAGCATATTGGGGTTGACATAGCAAAGACTTGTTGGAGCTGTTCTTTCTTGTCTTGTATAACTTCAAAGGATCGACTGAAGCTTTGTTTATTAAATCAGTTACAAAACAAAGACATGATTATGTGAGCAAAGTTTATGGTGGATTTGCTTCTTTGAGAGGGAGCTTCAATGTAGCATGTGTTCAAGTTTGTATTACTAAACAATTAGTTAACGAGAATCAGTCCTATTCTACTTCTCGGTAGGAAGACTCTTATTAGTCTAATAAGGGTGAAGACCTTAAACTTTCCCTTAACCCATCCCAAACTTGGGTAAAGGAGGTCGGTTGCGTTAAGTAGGTAGCCAATGTAAAACTATGCCATATCTTATCATGAATCTTGAATCTACGTTATCTGCTCATGCTAGGGCATTCCCTGTATACACTGAAGGTATGACCCTTGATAGAGTAGAATGGCAGAATAAGATTCATGTAGCCGACCCCAATTAGTTGAGATAAAGTTTTGATGATGGTGGTGGTAGGGATTCTCTTATTATAATAATATACATAAATGACAATACAAATTGCTCTTGTTTAGTTAGATAAACACATTTGTGATGTGTACATGTGCATGTGCATCCTAGTAGCAATCAGACATGCATGTAACACATTCACACAGTCCTCACGACAAATTGGGAAGGACAAGAAGCAGTTTGGAAATACTTATGAATGGATTTGGACTACACAACATCATTATGTAGCAATGATAGAGAATAAATTGGAATTATAAGTTACCTGAGTTGGATCTACTTCCCCTTGAATGATATTCAATATTGAAATGTACTTTGCTTGACTGGCTTCTTTCGTACGAGCATATGAGGATACCATGATGTTTTTTGTCTAAAATATCTATGACAAATAAAACTTAGAATCAAGTTTATCCCAAGCCAACAAGAAGAAACTTCATTAGTCAAAGACCCAATCTTGCCTGCAGAAGTCTTCTCATCACATCCAGTACAGTAGTCTTGCGGATTGCATTAGCCTGGCCAAACATAGTAATTAAAAAGCTTCAAGTATTAATATTTAAAATCATGGCAGTCTAACTTCCAGCAGAAAATAATGGGAAACCTTTCTATCGTTTACACGTGTCTAGAGACACTAGTAATGAGATGTTGTTCGGACATCTGGGAGTGACCCAACAATAATGTCGTATGCATTGGCACCAGTTGGTCTGTCAAACCATAATTATGGCATGAAGTTATTGCCAGACTGATTCCAAACATCTGATCCACATTGGATGTTTGTGTCTCTAGACACATAAAAGATAGATGTCTTGAGATACATCAAAAGCTCGCTCAACAATTATTCAGAGCAATGTAATATTATCACACCCTTTAGAAAGCAAGCTAAATTCTTTTTTGAGAAAATTTAACTTTTTAAAAAGAAAACTAATTTCACTCATTAAAAGCTGTATAACATGAGATATATGTGAATATTATGGGAGCATTAAAAAATAGCCCATCGTTTCCATCCCATTGCAAGAAAATACTATGCTTGAGTTTAATCATCAAAGAGCTTAATGTCTTTTGCAACTGAAAAGGAAGACAAGAAAATCCCCTCATAATGTTCAAATACTTGCATGAAAAGTCTCTAGGATCTTTTGTTCCACACTAAATAAACAAACATTGTCATAAGATTGTGGTTGCAGGTGCAAGGAATAGTTATATGGTCTAGAGAAAATGGTTGACCTCGTCAATTCTTATCTTCAAGAGTGAAGCACAAAGTGAGGATATGAATAAGATTTGCATTTTTTGTTTTTCATGATTAACTTCATGGTTCATCTTCATAGCATAATCATACAATTTCACAGCTTGAATGGTGATAACTCATGTCTTAAACCAAACCCACTCGAAAGTATTTATCAACAAAAGTGAAAAAAGAAAAAGTACATGCATCACATAAATTAGATTTTTTACAAGAAAAAACTACAAAAAGCATTAGATTTGGCTAACTCTTTATGATGCAAAATAGCATGCGATAATCTATTGGTAATCAAGAACACAAATTTTGCAAATTTTACAATTTTACAAGCTGGAAATAAACAAAGTGAAAAAAATCATGATCTAACCTGACACTCGACTGTTAGTGGTGTATACCCTGTCATTAGAAAATGGCATCTTGGAGTTGGGATCAAGGATGCAAGTAAGCCAACCAAATCATTATTCATATATCCTGGATAACGAAGTGTTGTGGTGCCTTCAGACATAACAGTGGAAACCAAGGAATTTGTCTGGGCAAAAGTAGGATTTGATAGATGAAGGCGTTCCACAGCTATCCTATTTAATGCAGTGTTGTCAAGAACAACAACACAATCAGCATTCAGTGTCAACCTCTTAAGAGTCAAGAGGGAGTTGTATGGCTGCACCACGACATCACTTGTTTCCATTTGATTTGGAAACACACTGTATGTTTGCACTAGTTTTTTGCTGTACCGATCATTCAAAGTCTCCAAGAGATAAGAACCCATTCCTACATTAAGAAGAGAGAGAGGAAACAAATATTAAAGAAAGAACAAACAAGTATGTAGAATATCCACCTCTTCAGGAGGTGCCATCTTCATACAACTAGAGGTCCAATCCACATGAAGTGTAATCCAGGTGTAGCACACAGCAAGTGCAATCTTATATATATATATATATATCTATATAAGGGTAGTACATCAAACCAGTGAACAACATCGAATGAGCCAAAAAAACAAACATAACGGCTTTAACGCTAGCCGTTACTTACCCAAAAACAACATCGCATAAGCCAATTTTATCAAGTTCAAAGTTATGCTTCAATACGGAAGAAAAAGCAATTTCAAGTTTTATTGGTTTCAAGAGAGAATTTTGGATTTCATTTCGTAGTCACTAAAATGTGAAACAAATGCAAAACTTAGAACAATGCAAGAAAGAGGAAAAGTTTTTAAAATGTAGAGTATCTCAATAGATCAGAATTGCACCAATACAATCCAATCACTCAACTAATGTATAATCATTCATATTCAAATTATAATGCAAGGCAAGTGACAAAAGGAAAAGGTACTGCTATTGGATTTGTGTAGGGGTGGCAACCGGTGGGGTATGGATCTGGTCCAATTGGACCCATACCTGTACCCAAAATAGCTTATACGTGGCTGGACCAGGACCTGTACCTGACAGGTCCAATTTAAACATACCCGTACCCGTAACCGATGCAGGATGTGGGACTCGGATCAGATGCCTTAGCGCTTAGCACTCTCTTTTGTAAGCCATGACCACTTAACACTTGGAGAAGATGCCCGATGTGGGACTAAACGTCTCTCTAACAAAAATAATGGAAGTGCTCTCTCTCTTTTGAACTATGTGATGTCGATGGCCATTAAACAAGAGAGAGAAAGGGTGGCTCAAAGAGAGAGAGAGAGAGAGAGAGACCAAAAGAAAGAAAAAAAACTCGAACTCAACAAACACTATTTTGATCCACCAATTTATTTCTCAGCATCACCACCAGCTCTTCCAAAGCTTTCAATGCCCCTCCTTCCTCCTTTCCCATCAAAACCTCCGCTAAATCAGCAGGTGTCACCTTCACTTTCTCTACCAACCCATCAATCTCCTCCATAAACCTCTCTCTCCACCCTTTCTCTCTCTACCCCTCCCTCCATGAGCCCCTCTCTCCAAACTTTCAATCTCCAGCTCATCACCCTCTAAATTCTCTCTCCCCAACCCATTTCCCATCAATCTTCTCTCCCTACGCCACCCCCTTCCAACCTCGCTTTCTAACCCACCCCCCACCAAACTTTCTTCATGTAGCCCCTCCCCCAAATAATTCCTTGCCAAAACTCTCAAAGCTTCCCACCACAATAAGATAAATGAATATGCAAATTCATGCGCCCTAGTGAGAGAGAGAGTATAATTGTCCACTCACAAGGTAGAGAGAAAGAGATAGACACACAGTGAGAGGGAGCAGGTAGCTGGTGAGATTGAATGGGAATAACGCCTTTTTCTCTCCCTAACTTTTTTTTTTTTTTCTCCCTCTTTCGCTTTTGTTGCTTTGTGGGTTGGGAAAATCTTTTAGTCCCATATCGAAAACATGTAGAGAGGTAATGTGATAGGGTTTACTAAAAAATGAAGGATAGGTAGAGTGAGAATGCATACTAACCTAGGTGGATCAATCAATGTCCGGGTCTCAAGACGGGTACAGGGTGGATCCAACAATAACCGTACCCATACCCAACAATTTTCGGGTACACATTATGGGACTAGGACCCATACCCACAGGTCCAAATTTGGACCCATACCAGGACCTGGTTTGCGTATACCCGCTGGGTCCCGGCTCGGGTCTGGTTTCATTGCCAGCCCTAGATTTGTGTGGCCTTTCAAGGCCTTGACACAATTGTACTCATAACTATTCTTTAATAGATTGCTTGGCTCTAGTTGGAGCAAGATTCCAATGCGGATTGAGGATGTGGTTTAGGACCATCCAAGAAAGGATAACAAGACTCAACCGCTGTGACTCACCCAAGCCTTGGGAGGTCTACGCGTCTTAAGTCATGAAAACCTATGACCACAAATATTGAGGACAAAGAGGCTCGTTCCTAGAGAGGGTTTTGGTCATCCCCCATCGAGGCTAAAGATATACCCATGGGATGCCAGGAGGAAGATGGGCTCCCATGTGGTGTTAGTGGCTTATGAGAGCAAGGGCAAGGGCAAGAGCCTAGCAAGTAGAAACTACAAATCAACAGCATGTGTATATAATAATTGTAGTATGGGAGGCCAACTCCTCGGGGACGTGCAAATGTGCTAAAGAGAATTTGCCTGCACCTTCACATTGCAGGTTTTATCTCATCCTCAGGAGAGCACATGTTATCTAAAATGGTACTCTCGCAATCCAATCACCAATTGACCGGCTTTTGATGGATGAAGCCAGAACACTTGCACATACAATTGTGGGTCATGGGATCCTTTGGGTAGGTTTGAGAATGTTGCCCGTAGGGTGTTGGTGAGTGCGCCATGGAATGCCTTGGATTGGCTTGCTAGCTCTAGGCACTTATTCCCCAGAATGATCCTTAAATTAGTTTAAACCACTTTTATTTGATAAAGAGAGAAGAAAAAAATAGCATGTGTTGTCTAAGACTGTAAGCAGAGGCGGCCGCCTAAGCAGGCACTCAAATACTTAGGCCGCCCAGGGTAGGGGGTTGGGGTGGGGCCCATATGTTGTTTTGTGTATTTTTTGTGAATGTATGTATGTGTTTAGGGTGTGTGTGTGTGAGAGAGAGGCCCACATGAAATTCTTGAAGACCATCTTCTTTCTTTTTTTTCTTTTGGATCCGTATTTGTCAGAGAGGTCTCAAATACTTGGTGGATGTTCTTCTTTTTCTTGTTCTAATATGGCAAGAGAGAGAGAGAGAGAGAGAGAGAGGTACCTCGTGTCGAACACTTAGAGGTCATCTTCTTCTTTTTTCTTCTTCTTACATGTAAAGATGGAGCATATGGGTCCATGTGTATCTTTGCGTGTTTATGTGTGTGTTTGAGAGAGATAGAGAGGGCATGTATCGAACATTTGGAGTCTATCTTCTTCTTCACTCATATGTAGAGAGAGCAACAGACCCAAGAGAAAGAGAGAGAGAAGGGCAATAAACATGCTTAATTTTTGTTTTGGTGGATTTGAATTTTTTTTAAGGGGTGGCACTAGGGGTGCCCAAACCCGCCTAGGCCCCTGCCTTGAGCCCACCTAGGTGCCTGACTTGTTCGCCTAAGCGCCCGCCTTAGGCATGCCCGCCCAGACCCTAGGCAATTTGTCGGCCAGGCAGCTGACTTTTTCATCACTGGGACTATATAAAATCTTAAAGTAGGGATCTCTTTATTTGTACCCAGCAAGCAATGCAACCATATTAATAGTAAATTTGTGTTGCCAGTTACTTATAAATTAAGAAAATCATCATTACTTTAGTCTTTAAGGTTGTAATCAAGATCCTTAATAGTAGGAATCAAGAACCTAATAATGGGATCAAGATTCCAAAATTTAAAAATCAAGATCCCTTGAAGATCCCCTTCTCGGAGCACCCGGAGAGAGATTCCGGAGCAGGATTGCCACCTATATTAGGAGATCCTTGCAACTATGGTCCAAGTCTCAACTATGACAATTTGCACCTATGAGACAATGAAAGCTAAAATTCAAGTTCTCAAAAACCACAATTCTCAGGAGATATCACAATTCCCAAAGTGAAGAATGTAAAGAATTGAACCCTTTCCATTAAAGACATATGGGCAATTACTATAATCATCACAATATTCCAAGATCAACCAAGTTTACCCAATTATACTGCACACAAAGCAAATACTGGGGTTACTAAAAGTTAGGTACCTGTATGCTTTGAGAAATATAAGCATGTCCAAGATTAGGATTATGAGCATGATAAATCCTTTGTATAGGTTACCATGATAAGGATGCAAAGTTGGATGTATGTAAGCATCATTGATGTAGTTCATTACCAGCAGATTTACCAACAAACAATACCAAAAAAGAGCAGATAAGCCTCTATAAATAATAAATCAACAACTTAAGAAAATACAAGCTTGAAAGATATGTAGAATTTGCAAGAGAATAATCTAAGTAATCAATGAGTTCACAAACAAAAACCTGAACCAGTTCCTCCAGCAATTGAATGACACAGAACGAACCCTCAAGACTGTCACTACCATCTGCTTCTCTATCCACCATGTCCATTATGTCTTCTTCAACTTGCTCTCCCTATTAGAAAACAAAATCCTCATCACAAAAGGAGGAATTCAGATGTAAATCCCAACAGTCAGAGTGTGTGTGTGTGTGTGTGTGTGTGTGCATGTGCGTGTGCATGTGTGTATATCTCTGTGTATATATGTGTGTCAATTTGTTGGATGCATACATTTGTATTGCATAAGTTAGAATATATGTCATAAATGTTTAGCCAAATTAATATTCTATGTTTGTTCATGTTTAACACAGGATACCCATTTCTATAATCATATTCAGGATTTCTATTTCTAGAAGTGACAAGTCATATCCCCATCCTCCATATCCTTACTTGTAAGGCATTTTAGCATGTTTTAATTAAGGAAAATTGATTAGAAAAATGCTTACCATTTTAGCAAAGCAGGCATGTGTGAGAGTTCAAATCTCAAGAAAATCACTAGAAAAAAGTTGAACCCATCCATATTAGAACTAATTCAGCTTGAAAGTAATGAATATAGGTGATTCTATGAAAACCCAAATTGAGAGGTATTTGAGGTTCATGGCCTAGAATATGAGACAAGAAATGTTGAGTAGAAAATAAGTCCGCTGATGAGTTGGTTTGCATTGATGGCTTTAGATGTAGTTTAGTATGGAATTTTAAAATTTTTCTCTGTACTACACTAGGAAGGCTTCTTAAAATGGCCAATTACAACAAATTTCAACAACGAAACAAACTTAACTATAGCTGAATCAAGGCACAAGGACTCACTCTATATGTGCCTAAACCACTTTCCATTCATTACTACAATAGAGATTGCAATACAAGACCATGTCAACAAAACCAAAACTCAGCACATTTATTACATAGAATGGACTCAAACACAACCTCATCTTTAAGACATGGAATCCACTTGCAATTCCTTTTACATCAAGACATAAAACCACAAAACAAGAAGAACGTAGGACCATGGGACACCAAAAATAAAGCCAAAGCCCAAAGATTACCTGAAAGGGACTTACAACACCCCAAACCAGGTGACTTCCTTCAATAGCACTTGGATCGTGGCCTCTCTTGCTCCAACCTTGGTAAGAGCCAAGAAGAACTCCAAAATCCACTCAAGGGTTTCTCCAAAGGGCTAAGAAAATGTACGATTTGTATGCTAAAACTCTCCTTCCTTGGTGTGCCAAAACAAGAGGGAATGGTGCTCTAAAAGCAGGGCAAACAAGCGCACTAGTATGCTGCAAGGAGCTAACGGGACCAACTCAATGGAGATCAAGGAACAGCCAAAGGTGTCTGAAAATGAGGAAAGATGGGGCTGGTTTCCATCACTAAGAGTTGACGTGGGGGTTTATGGGTGATCTCGAATCAAACTACACAAAATTTTGTGGAGAGGTAGTATAGTTTAAATCAACATGGGATGGCGTAGGGTAAGGTTTGAAAAGCTAACACACCATGAACCAAATAAGAGAGTGAAGAGGACTGAGGGTGGGATGGAGGTTGAGGAGGGATTTAAAATTAGTTTTAGCATCATAACACTACTTCAGAGAGTGGTGAAAATGGGGTACCCAAGACCCCTATTTATAGAGTTGGATAGTGGGAGTCTAGAATGTTCCTCTTAACTTGGAGCAATATGGGCCATTAATCTTAGTGCTGTACGGGTGAAACAGAAGATCACAATCAAGCCACCTATCCTTTAACTAGCTATCATAGACAAAGGGTGGATATCACATCATCATCCCTTAGAGGTTTCTAACCCGAATTCCCCTTTAGTCCTCTTTATCGAAAAAATACAACTTTATACAAGTTTAAATATTAACCATAGGACTTAGCTAGTGAAAAAGATCATGACCATTAAGAGAGAAAGAAATATATCAATGGGGCATGCCACTTCCTTGGATTCTCTTTCTTCCTAACTCTCTCTCCTTTCCTGTAAAAAGGGGGGAGAGCCAGATAGAGAGAGAGAGAGAGAGAGAGACTTAATATGCGATAATTCCCTCAATTAGCTTCCATATGTTCAAATGTGTTGGAACATGTGTTCCAAGGAATCATGACTTCACTTTACATGCATTCAAAGGATCATGTGACATATATCCCATTTGGAACCAATTACCAAAATGCCCATCACATGTTCAATAAACATTAAATCTAGGAAACTTAACCACTTTACCGAAGTGGCCATTCAATAATTTACATAACTAAGAAAGGGCTCCTATGAAGAGAGAGGGGAATGGCCCGTAGATAATGACATCAGACATCGTCATAGCATGGGCCCCTTGTGGGCATGTGGGCCCCAAATGGTCCTAATCTGGGCTTACAGGGCCCATGAAAGGCCCATTAGCCATTTGGCCCTTACATGTGCCTTGACGTCTCCATATGCCCAAGCCATATGTGCCCTAATCACATGTGTCATACATATGCATCATTATCATCATCCACATTTGAGTCCGAGACATACAGACTAGTGAATATCATTGAAACATAGAAAAGACCATTGGCCCAATGGCTGGACATTACAATATCCGAATAGTCGAACCATCTTGAACCTCTACCTTATTACTCATAAAAATCATGGGTAGGCCACCTTAGTTAACTTCAACCGAAACCGAACACGTCGTGTTGAGGGCATAAAGATTTCACTTTAAGGTCATGGTTTTCCCACTAACAATCTCAAGAATGTATTCTCCTATCACCAAGACCTGTTGTCTTGGTTACTCCACATGAATATGCAGATCTATTTCCTTGAAGTTTTTAGTCGAAGAACAAAGCAGTCCTCTCATATGCAACATCGAGCAAACTCTCAAAAATCACGCATGCATGTGCCCTCCTACTAGCATCAGTGTCCCTTTTGCATTGGTTTATGGTATGTCTTCTTTGTATTTTCATGACTTATTTCCTTTGCCAGTGCTTGAGACTGTGGATTCAGATGCTGCAAGCATGTCTCAATACATGAAGAAACTGCATGACAAGTTTGAAGAAATTTTAAAAAGAGTCATGAGTCTCACGACAGGTACTACGATGTCGTGGATGGACACCATTGTATGTAGTTGTTTGGTGTTGGAATCCTTGTGATGGTGTATGTCAGACATGAACGATTTTCTGTTGGTACCTATTGAAAGCTTAAAGCCAAGAAGATTGGACCTTGCAAGATCAAGAAAAAGATCAGTGGCAAATACTGAGGTGGAGTTGCCAAGTGGATGGAATAATCATTCTAGTCATTCAATTTTCAAGATCTGCTCAAATTCCATGGCGATGCTGAACCGACAGAGCCAAGTCTTCCCCAACCCAAAGATGTTGATGCAAATCAAATTTCAAAGATGGATTGATTGTATTTAATTTTAATTTATTTTCTATTTATTTATTTTTTAGGGGCATGGATGCAAATAGTTTATTCTTGATGACTGAATTTAGGACTAGAAGCATGAAGAGGTTAAAAGGGAATTTGATTCAATGTTTTGGGTATGATAGCTTCTTTTTTTTTTATTGGCATGATTCATTTCTTGATTAGTTAGGGTATTTCTAAAGAAGTTGCATGTAGACATTTGATGAAAGTCGTGCATGACTCACGAGATAAAGGGGGATTCTTAAGTTATAGGGAAGTGCATGTTAGGATTCTTAACTTATACGAAAGTACTATATAAGAGTTTAGTATTTAAGACCCTAGAAATGGAATGAAAAGGGGCTCTTGGTTTTTCCCTTAAGTATGAGATTTCTTTGTGAGTGAGATAGAGAAAGCGAGAGAGAGTATTCACTCCTCTCTTAACGTGAACTCAAGAGTTCTTTAGTCTCATTGTTGAATTGTATACGATCTAAGATCGAAATAAGGTCGGAATCAATTTCCCGGGCTCCTTTCACATTGGCTCATTTCATTCCTCACAAAAGATCACAGATGCCACCCTTGTTGCACAACTACTCTTTAAGGAGAATGTGCATCTCCATGGAGTGCATCAGTAGACTAATGAGCAGACAGAAGATATAAATAAAAGCTTGGGAAACTTGTTAAGAAGTCTAGCAAGGGAACAAACTGAACAATGGGATTCAGTGCTAACCCAAGAAGGGTTCATTTAAAAGAACTCCCAAAATTCAACTATTGGCAAGACTGCATTTGAGGGTGGTCAGCCGGCCCCTGCGATCGACTATGTGACCCTGGTGCCCGTGCAGTGTATGCTTAGATAAGGCGTGTGGTACGGTGCAATGGATAATCAACAAATTGAAAATGCAAGATACGACTTACCTCGGATATAGGGTTGGATTCAGATGCGTCCGGGCACATAGCCCTCTTAGATCTCGGCGTAGGGTTGCCACAGAAAGTCCTCTAATGTTCCTCACGAACGTGGTTTGATCTGACTCTGCCAGGCTCCCAACCACGTCGGTGTCCCCAAATTCGTGTGCTCACGATGAATGGTGTGTCCTTTGTGCTTCTAAGGTTTGGATCCGGGATCCGAAATCCTCTACGTGGGAGAGCCCTCTTGAGCTAGCCTAAGCTAAGTGGTTTGGGTGAGTGTGGGGAATATAGTATGATGCAAGGTAGGTAGTAGGGTAGAGTGTAGTGTATGAAGTACTATACATATTGGCTAGGGAGTATGGTATGGTATGGTAGGGATTAGGGAGCATGGTAGGTATGGAATAGGATGGGGTGTATAGTTAGGTATGGGGTCTGGTGTGGTTTAAAGTGTAGGGTAGGGAGTAGGATAAGATATGGGATAAGTGGCTAGGTTAAGGAAGTGGTGCTAGGTTAGGGTTTAGGAAGCCCTTGGTTAAGTGTAGAGACTTAACCAAGGTGGGTTAAGGTTTCGTTAGATTGATTAAGGGTAACTAACCAAGGGTTAAGGCTAGGGCTAAGAAATCTTTTGCAAAATATTTCTCTTTTCTTCTTTCAAAGTGATAAGAGTTTCATTAACCTTAAGGCAAAAAGAGCTCTCTTAAGTTACATGAGTGTGGGGTTTATATACCCTGTGGCTGAGAATTAACCCGGTCCGGATCCAAAACCCAAAATTCTAATCCTATCCGGATCCAGGTATGCATCCATGTTTTGGATCCCAAATTCGGATCCAATTCCAAAATCTAGATCCAAATAGTAATATATATGTATAATATATTATTTAAAAAAATCAGGTTGGATCCGGATCGGATCCACCTATACCCGAATCCGACCCAAATTACTATTTGGATCTAGATTTACATATATGTTATAATTTATATCTTTATTAATTATATATTTAAAATAGCATATATTACTTTATGGGAAAAGCTTATATAGAGCCGGGGCTCTAAACAATCAAATCAAAGCCCACCTCAAAAATTTCACTAGAAGAGGTTGTTTTGATGTCCAAAGATCCTCAAATTGATCATCTTGACATCAAGATGCATGAACTTGAGAAAAAAGTGGATTTCCAATTTTGGAAATAGTGCATCTTGTAGCGTATTTTTGGACCTTCAATTTTCAAGATTTTCAAGTTTTCATAGATCTGCTCAATATACACTATTTTTTAAGCTTTAAATATTATAATTAAAGATGAAAATATATTTTAAGGCTATCACAATGATTTCCAATGAAACCACATTTCTCGACACTATTTGAAGGCACGCTTTACTTTGATTGTTTAGAAGCTCGGCTTATACACCTTATTTTACATTTACATATATGTTATAATTTATATATTTTGTTAATTTATATATTTAATTATTTTAACTTTTATAATTATATTTTAACTTCATAATATACAAAAGTGGAACTGATCCGTATCCGGATCCAGATCATATATATAGTATCAGATCTGCATCTGAATCTAAACATTTTGGATCTCATCGGATCCGGATCCGACGTATAACTTTTGGATCCGGATCCAGATCTAGGTGGAACCATACCTGATCCGAAAAATTCTCAGTCCTTGTGCTCCCCCTTCAAACAAGGGTGGATGCTGAAAACCCCAAGGAATTGTGTAAAAAGGAGCTTAAAAAAAATACAATGAAAATTCGTGCAAAAGAAAAATTGACCAAAAAGATCATGCACAAAGTTCAAAAGATCATGTCGACTTCTCTCTAGGATATCTTCTAATCTGGTTGACGATCATATGTGAGCCCTATACCAAAAGATCATGAGCGTTGAGGAGCACAACATATCTAAATTTTGGCTTGATCCGGCTTGCGGATCGAGAGATCTACGGGCACAAAGTTCACTCATTTTTTAGAAAGTGCAACAGGATATTAGTATGTTTGGAAACTGATTGAAGCTGTGAAATCCTAAATAGTATAGTAACAACCCATATTTGGAAAGTAGGGCCTAGAAACTTCCGTTTGGACTGAAATTCAGGTTGGAGGTTTTCAACCTTTTGAAGTCGTTTGCGATGGTCCGAAGGCCATCTGAGGTCGATGTCCAGGAGTTTTACTATATTGTTTGACCGTACACCTATGGATACAATACTCTTTTATCTCACTTTCCTCATATCTCTTTATAACCTCGCCCAATCAGGCTGAAACTTGGGGAATATCTTCAAGGTATGAGGGGCCACTCTTGTGCTTTTTTTGGGGTTGAGATGATGTCATACAGAGGCTTTTCAAAGTAGGGGCTTTATTGTGCACTTGCTTCCATGGATTTTCAGGTGTACTTGGTGTCTGAAAGTCACAGTTGCAACCGTCTCCTCTATTATTCGCACAGGGGGTGGGTGCGTCAAAAATATGTACAAACAGAGGAAGCTTATGGACATAAACCCAATTAGTTGCTTGATTTCCCAACTTTGCCAATTGAAACCATTGTTAGTGATGAATGTAAGAGTTATGCTCATGTAGATGAATTACATGAGCAAGTGCATGAGATGATAGAAGAAGGTAATGCCAAATATAAAAAGGAGGTGGATTCGCATTGAAGATTCAAAGAATATAAGGTTCATGATCTCTTGATGGTTTCATTGTGAAAAGAAATATTTCCAACTGGGACCTATCATAAGTTAAAGTTCAAGAAGGTTGAGCCACCATGTAAGATTCTAAAACAGATGGGAACTAATGCTTATGAAATTGAACTCCAAAGGGACCATAAAATATCTCCATTTTAATGTGGTAGAACTTTAAGAATAACATGTTGACCAGGTTAGTCAAGGAGGGACAGACGAACAGCAATAGAAAATTCTGCCAGCTCCTAATGATAAAGATCCTTGATGTTGTTGTCATCAAGATTCGTAGAGGTGAATATTACAAGTTTGGAAGTTCCGTGTTCAATGACTGGGAAAACCTTACTAAGAGAGTATGTGAATTTCAAAAGTTGATAAGAAGGCTACTAATAAGAAGCTTTTTGAAGAGTATGAGGCTACAAGCTCATTGGACTCGAGTTCTTTTCAGCAAGTGAGGAATGACTCATGTTCATTCTTCTTCTTTCTTTTTTTTCCACAGTTTAGTAGTAGGAATGGAACTCTAAGGGCCTATTTGATAGCTGGAAGCAAGTTCATGAGAACTGTAAGTCGGAAGTTCCTGAAGAACTGTAAATTAGAAGTTACTTAAGAAATTCACGGTTTATGTGTTTGATAACCTCCCTGGGAAGTTAAGAAGTTCATAGTTTCTGTGTTTGATAACTCCTGGGATATATGGTAAATATCTTACATTTATATTTACATTGATAATAATTTAAATATAAATATATAATATTTATAACATACTATAATATATGATATACTGTATTTTATATTTATTTTTAATATATATAAGAAAATATCTCATATTACATAAATATATAATATATAAATATATATTTTATATAATATATAACATAGTATAATATATAATATAGTGTATTTTATATTTATATTATTTTATTATATAATATATAATATATATTACATAATAAAATATATTATATTACATAAATTTATAATATATATAACATAATAATGTACTTTTTATTTATTTTATTATTATATATTTACATGAAATAATATAGTATATTGTACAATGTATTTTATATTTATTCTACTAATATATATTTTTATTATATAACATTATAAATATCTAATATATTTTATAATATTTATATATCTAACATATGATAATATATAAACATATAAGATATAAATATATATTTTATATAATACATATAACATAGTATAATATATAATATAGTGTATTTTATATTTATTTTATTATATAATATATATTATATAATGAGATATATTGTATTACATAAACGTATTATATATAACATAATAATGTATTTTTTGTTTATTTTATTATATAATATATATTTATATAAAATAATATAGTATATTATACATTGTATGTTATATTTATTCTATTAATATATATTTTTATTATATAATATTATAAATATCTATTATATAACTAAAATATGATATATAATAAATATTATATATTATACAAAAAAGTATATTATATATTATACAATAAAATATATACATATATCATATATAACGTAAGATAAAATATAATATAGTGTATTTTATATTTATTTTATTGATATTTTATTAATCTGTATTTTTATTATATAATATACAAAAAATAATATTATATAATATATATATGTATAACATAATATTGTACTTTTTATTTATTTTATTTTATTATATATATATTTATATAAAATAATATAATATATTATACATTGTATATATTTTTATTATATAATATTATAAATATCTATTATATAAATAAAATATAATATATAATAAAATATATGATATATTATATAATAAAGTATATTGTATATTATACAATAAAATATATACATTTTATATATGGGGGGGTTCATAAAAAAAAAAGTTCCAAGTTTAAGTTCCAACCCTTGGGTTGGAACTTTTTTTTTAAGCAAGATTGGAACTTGAACAATTCCTTGAAGTTTTGTTTGAAGTTCAATTTTTTTATCAAACACGAAACTTGAACAGTATTAAGAAGTTCTAAACTTCTAGGAAGACAATTCCTGTTATCAAATAGGCCCTAAACGTCACATTATGGAACCTACCACCCTGACCACTCAAACCTAGAGTTCATTCCACAGGTAGGAATAATGTATTTAAGGAGTAATCAAATAGGAATTTAATATTTCTTTTGCTATTAATTTATTTGGTACTTTATTATTACTTAAGCGAGCAGGTCATTCACTTAGTTTTGAAGGGGTGAGGTCATCATTTACCTAGTTTTAGTTTTCATTTTAAATTGGAGAACACATAAGAGTCCTAAACTGGTGGGATTTGGTGAGGATGTACATTCGAAGTTAGATAGAGATGGGAACTATATTATTTTAGGTACTATTGTGCTGTTGGAAGTGGGATTCTTCAGACTTTAAGAAGAAGTATACTCACGTTTTCCTTGAAGAACATGAACATGGTACACTGATTCTGTCTCTTGTTTCATGCGTTCTAGTTTTGTGTTTTGGTGGATGAAAGTTTCTTCTTTTTATACTCTCTTTTCTCTGACGACTTTGCTACACCAAGGACTGGAATAGATTTGTTTAACATGGAAAATAAGGTACAAACTAGAACAGACACATCTCGCATAGATCCTCCAACCCAAAATGGATCTCAGTTGATAAGACAAACCAAGCAACAAAGACTTGACAAATAGAAGATTGCCTTCCATAGTGGGATCAAATTAGTTTGCAAAATACTAGGTGTTTAACACAAACTGCATAAGAAACTTCTATGCAAATTGGTCATGGCCAACACAAGGGCAAAATTGCATAAGTGCAAAAGCATAAGCTTCTCCAAATGTTCCTGGCTGTGAGAAACCCAAAACCAAGGTAGTTTGGTTCTATTAATGTGTTATACATATTTTATAATTGATGTGATAAGGCATATAACTCCAAAGATTTACAGGAATCTGATACATGATGGCAATTGCCATTAGATAACTATACATGATGGCAATTGCCATTAGATAAGTATATCTCACTAACAAATATATAAGAACCTTCTTCCTGTAAATAAAACACAAGTCACGATAAGGTTTGAACTTTGAATTTTGAAATGTATCAATTGATAGAATTGGATTTCATCAACCAATTTTAATTTATACAAAACACACAAGAGAAGAAATTCTTCTAAAAGATGACAGTTGCCATGAAAATCAATGATATCTAATGACAAACTTTTAATCATGTTCAGTGCCAGAACACATCAGCATCATCTGGTAAGTCAACGATTTTTCCAAGAAGAAGTAGAAAAGAGAATTCCATAATGGAAAAAAGAAAGACATTAAGAAACTGAACTACCATATCACAAACCTGATGATAACCACTTGCCCAATTATTTCCAGCACCTCCTCCATGGTCTGAGACGTATATGTTTTCATGATTGTAAAGATTTCAATATTCACTATTTTGGATACCATTGATAACTCTAGGCTCCAAATCCATCAAAAGGGCTCGAGGTATGTAATGTTCATCATCAGCTTGATAGAAAAACACATCTTTCCTATCACCACCCTGCAGCATTTATACCTAGTTAACCCCAAAATATACAACAGACTGAAAGCAGCAAGTCACACCCATAACAAATAACAATCAGATGTCAAAAATAAAATTAGAAGATTTCCCACAACCTAGTGCATAAAAGAGGTAACTATTTTATAAAAACAAATAGATAAACTCATCAAAGAAATTTCAAGAAATGCCCCTCAAACACAGAAACTGCATGCATGTTTTTGGTAGTTTTGACCACCAAACAACAAATGAGGATACTGCATCAGATTAGAAATGACAATACTGCATGCTTTTTGTCAGATACTGACTTATCTGTCAAAAGGACATGATAGATGGAGCAACTATTGATACTAACAAAGGAGAAATGTAAAAATGTAAAAGTTCTCTTTAATACTAATTGATGAATGAAAATGTAAAAAATCACCTATTATATGCCATTACAACTACAATATTAAAAAACAAAAAAAATGTAGATTGAACCACCAAACCCGAAATATCTTATCTTCGATTCAACTTACATATCATAACAAGAAGGTCCATCTGGAAAAATATATCTAAAATTTAAGATGTTGTAAGCATGGTGGCTTAAATAGGACATGCTTCGCCTATCTTACAGCCTGTGTCAATGTCATTATGTGGTCGAAACCTTAAGGGAGCTACTCTTTTTCTTTTTCTTTTTTCTTTTGTTCTGAGCAAAGGTGACTGCGTATATTTGAGTATAATAGATATGATGTTTGCTTATATAGTTGGGTGATGAATTTGAAGGAAGCTACAACTTATTAAGTTAGTGAGTACTTCCCTCCAGAATCTTGATTCAGAGGGTTCAGTTCCAATTTATCAAAAGAAATCAGATCATGTAGGCAACTTACTTAGTAGTAGATAATTAACAATAAAAACAGAAAATAAAAAAACAAAATTCATCGCATAAAAGGGTAACACTGATTTTCTCAAACTTCATGAAAAATTCCTCAAAATTACAATTGAAGTAAAGGAAACCATCAAATTCCACATTCCAAAAAGGAGTGATTAATCTATTGAAAAACTAAAAAATTTAAGATGCATATGGATTTAATCAAATGTGACTTGAGGTATGCTGTAATTTCATTGAACAGAGCTTGAAAAAACTTCATTAGTTCGTTTAAACTATAACAAGTAGTGAGCAAATTACAGAAGAGAGAGAAAGATGAGCGTAGAGAGAGAGAGAGAGCACTGGCCTGTGTAGCAAAGTCTTCGAGGATTCCATCTTTGCTGATGCCGTGCTCAAGGCACAGCTGCTTCCAAAATTACATGCCAATCTGGTTCCCACATTGCCCCACTTGGAGGGTGATGATCTCTCTAGGCATTTCCTCTCTCTCACTCTCTCTGGATTCTCAGAGTCACCCTTCCCTGTCACTGCCTATGCTTGAGTGAGTTCCTCTTTTCCACCTCTCTCTACTATGAGAGAAGTCTCTCATTGCGTACACTGAAAATGAAATAGAATTCTAGAAGGACAGGGAAAAAACAAACCCCGAAGACTTCCATCTTAAGACGGATGCAAAGCGGAAAGTATTTTGTGCGTCACGGGAAAGCAATCCCTACGATCGCGTACCCCCCCCGACGCATTAAACATACTTTTTAAGGTGGATCATCCATCTTAAGATAAGATGTAAAGTGGTGGTCTGATCCTTCAAAAAAAAGAAAAAAAAAAAATCTAAAAGTTTAAAAGTTGTTGTTTATTTATTTTTACATATTAATGATATTAATGATTTCCATGTTAAAAATTATATATTTTCAAAAAAAAAAAAAGTCCAAACCTGTCTTAAAAAAAGAATCATAAGGTGATGCATATCTACATATGAGTCCCTAGAATTGTAAAAACCGTGCGCATATACAAGAGGTCCCCTAAAAGCACCATATCCCATCATTTAGGAAAACAGTCATGAGAATTCAGTCACATAGAAGTTAAGAAGACACGTGGCCTTTTATAGCCTTGACACTATGAAATTATTGAACTAAAACATATTTATAATGTATATCCTAGCTAGAGCAATTTCTCCACTCTAGCCGGAGGTTTGATGTGATAAGAAAATAATATGGAAATAATAAAAAAAAAAAAAAAAAAGTTGAAATAATATATCATCTCTGAAGGTCTGCAAGAGAATCCATCCCAAAAAAAAAATCTTCACAACACCAAATTTTAATTCAATTCTCATTCATTGATTTACAATAAAGGGAAATCTCCAGTTAAATAAACTAAAAAAAGAAGATAAACAATAACTAAAAAACAAGACCTTTTTTTCTAATGTGCATGGACTTTCCCTATCTCCCTATCTTCTCTCTCTTCATCCCTTATTTTCTCTCTCCTCATGTCATCCCCTATTTTCTCTCTCCTCAAGTATTAAAAGATTTGGATTCAAAAAAGATAGTGATTTGGGTGGTTCCAACATGATAACTTCCCACCTTCTAAAAATCATCTTTCAGAAAATATCTATATCATCTCTTCTCACGATTTTAGCTAATCAAGAACTCTCTAAAAAAAACAAATGTTGCCTACATTGTTGAAAGATAGATATCGCTAATAAAATCTATCTAAATCCTTTTTACCCTATTTAAGACCAACAGTTTAGTCAATCCCCACATCTCACCCAATACGAGAAAAAGGCTTAACGCCCCTACTATGTAGCCCATAAAAATTCCTAACCAATAAAAATAAAAAAAAAATAGAAATTTGAGTTTTCACCATGATCTATTGGACAAAAACTTACTTTCAATTTTTTTTTTATCTTTTGCCAGTCGGTAATTTTTCCTTTCCCACTACAAAGTTGGGATTGTTGAACTTGTTCCCCACCAAGCTGCAACATACCCGCAAAGCTTGGTAGCAACAAGTTTAACCTTACATTCTTTTGGCAATTCACTCCATTCAAAATAATTCTCAATTGCACTTAACCAATCAATAAAAGCTTCGATGTGAAGCTTACCATGAAATTCTAGGAGATTGACTTTAATACCAAAACCTCATGGTCGCTCTATAGGACACGGATATGGCCTGTAATCTTCGTTACGCTTGAAATCAACACCTTGGGGTTGTTGTTTGACTACTGGTGCAAGGTCAATGTAGCTGCGAGCACCTTCTTCACGAAGAACATTGTTCTCCAACTGTTGCAACCTCTGATCCAATCGTTGCATCCCTTGATTCATCTTATGTACTTCAGTTCGAACATCCTCTAGGGCTTTAGTCAAATTTTCCGTAGCTTGTCCCCAAATATCATCCATAGCTTCCTTGATTAGCTTTTGGTGGCATTGCCAAAATAAAAAAACTCAATCTCCAGATCTTTCTTGCTTTGATACCAATTGATGTAAGGAGAAAATAACACGAGAGCAAAAAAAATTGAAAAATAAAAAATTGAGATAATATACCATCTCTCAAGGTCTGCAAGGGAATCCAACCCAAACATGATATCTTCACTTATTCAATTCTCATTCACTGATTTACAATGAATAGAGATCTCCGTTTAAATAGACTAAAACTCAAAAAAAGACCTCTCTCTCTCTAATGTGTACGGACTTTCCCTCTCTCCCTATCTTCTCTTTCTTTATACATGTAACTCAATAGGTCTAAGCAGTCTAAGACTTTGATCCTTGTCTAGATTCACTAAAACCCTTTAGCAATAGGCATAAGGTCAAACTTGGGAAGGTTTGTACGTTCAACCCTTATCAGGGCCAAATATATGCTCAGTGGCAGGTAGCTAGGAGGAAGAGATATTCTCACATGGGGTTGGTCGGACCTGGTTCTCGGTGGGTCGGGACGAGAACCCTCTCTCAGACAACCGCTGGGTCGCTCGCACGAGGAGATGAGGGTGCAGACCGTTGATGCGCACTGATGCATGGGGCTACTATGAGTGGATAGGCACCAATAATGAGAGAGATTTTCAACGGCGGGGATCCTTTGAGGAGCTAACCTTGCCGCTTGGGGTTTGGGGGACGCGTCCGAGCCGTTAGCCTTTTTAGAACAATTACGAGGCCCTCCGACTGTTTGCCAGTGCAGTTTGGACAAAGACTCTCTTCAGGCTCGCAACCTCTCTACTCTCTCTCTCTCTCTCTCTCTCTGCTGCTTGGGACCGGTATGGGATCCGGTTGTTCCTCCATATGATTATGGCCTCGAGGGGGTTGCTTGGGCGAGGGAGGGGTGTGAAAGAACCCGAAGGTTGGTGCCTGTGGGTTCACTAGTGTCTGCGTGTCTGTTGGCGACACGAGTAGCTGCGCGGGGCAGACAATGTGTTGCATAAAAGGGGGGGGGGAGAGAGAGAGAAGTAGAGAGTGACCCGGTTTAGGAGAGAGAAAGGAGGAGTTCATGCACTCAGGGTATTTTCTTTCTGTCAAAGTTTTCTCTCTCCTCTCAGTGGAACTAAGGACTCAAAAGCCAATGATAAACGTAATGCCTCTGTTTTATAATGGGTAAATACCCTGCTCAAAGGATTTTTCCAGCCTTATTTACAAATGACTTAAGCCTGCGTATATAGAGGATTCACCAAACATGGGAGAATGCTAAAAAACAAAGCTTAATTACAATTTAAGAAATTGAGAATAAATCCCGAAATTAAGTGCAATGACCAAAATGTCCCCGAGATCATTTCCGCTAATGACGAAGCCGTCCTTGCATGCAAGTTGTTCTGCTATGGCCAAATCTAAGAAGCTTTTTGTGCAACTTGCGGCGATTGTTCAAATGGTTTGTGAGCATATCTTCAATATCCTTTCGACTCTGAGCATTTTAATGCCCTTTAGTCGTGTTGTGGTGGCTAGTTCCCATGGGGTGGAAGTCTAGCCAGATTTGTGAACTTTGTTTGCCAATGCAGTTCGACTCGTGATATTCTGGCTCTTAGCTCTGCTTGCAAACGAGAGAGGACATAGTCATAGTCATTTTGCACCAAGTTTGGGTTGATTCTGTTCTGGTTTGCGTTTTTGCCTAATTTGGGAGGTCACGGAAATGAGGAAACGAGGTATTTCGGCAACAGGGTAGATTTACTTCTTCTGTGAATTGAGAACCTGCATTGATCGGACCTTGAATTAAATGCAAGAGTTATACCAGTTTGTAGCTCTTTGTGAGGTAGTTGCATTGAACTCGTTCCCATGGTGATGTCGGTGCTAGGTCTCACTGACTGACATAAGAGGAGAGAGAAAAACAGTTGGTGTTAGGTCTCACCGACTGACAAAAGAAAGAGAGAAAACTAGTCGACGCTAGGTCTCGTCGACTGACAGAAGAAGAGAGAGAAAACCAGTCGGTGCTAGGTCTCATTGATTAACAGAAAATGAGAGAAAACCAGACAGCGTTAGGTCTCACCGATTGACTAAAGAAGAGAGAGAAAATCAGTCAGCGATAGGTTTCGTTAACAGATAGAAGAAAAAGAAAACCAACCACTGCTAGGCCCCATCAGTTGTGACAGAAGAAAGAGAGAACCAACCGGTGCTAGGCCTCATCATTTGCGTTAGAAGAGGAAGGATAGAGATAGATATGAGAAGAAAAGAGAGAAAAGGATAGAGACGAGAAGAGAGGAGAGAGAGAGATAGAGATGAGAAGAGAGGAGAGAAAAATAGATAGAGATGAGAAGAGAGGAGGAGAGAGAAAAAGATAGAGATGAGAAGAGAGGAGAGAGAAAGTGATAGAGATGAGAAGAGAGGAGAGAGAAAGAGATGAGAAGAGAGGAGAGAGAAAGAGATAGAGATGAGAAGAGAGGAGGAGAGAGAAAGAGATAGAGATGAGAAGAGAGGAGGAGAGAGAAAGAGATAGAGATGAGAAGAGAGGAGAGAGAAAGAGATAGAGATGATAAGCAAGGATGAGAGAAAGAAGGGAGGAGAGAAAGGGGATAGAGATGATAAGGAAGGATGAGAGAAAGAAGGGAGGAGAGAAAGGGGAGAGGAGAGAGAAAGAGGGAAGTAGAGAGAAAGTTACCTGCCTGAAAGGTACCGACCCTTTTCTATTCTCTTCTCTCTCTCTCCCTAAGACACACCCACAAACTCAAGAAAAAATCAAAATTTTATTGATTGATTTGGGGTTAACGGAGTTTTGGTCTCAAAAGAGAAAGACTTTTTTTTAAAGAGGTAGGATTCCCAACCAACCCACCTGAACTATGCTCTCTTCCTTATGGATCGGGGCAGAATTGAACATTGAACTGCAGGAATCTGGTGTCGGCTTATCCATTATTCCCAATGCTCCCCGCGGTCGATCAAACGGGAGAGACGAGCTTTTTTCCAACTAAACCTTGAATTGATTTATCAATTCCAAAATTGCCTTTGTCCCAGCAAGAAAGCCGCAGCAACGGCTTTCGCGCTAGCGTGCTCACTTTTTATCGGCCAAAAAAATAGTTAGCCGCTTAGGCTTTAGCGCTAACGCTCTTCCTAAGCTGCTTTACCCAGAGCAAGAAAGCCGCAACGGCTTTCAGGCGCCGCGCTCTCTCCCGAGAAAGAAAGCCAAAACGGATTTCGCGCTAGCGCGGTCTCCCTTTGCTGCTTATGCTGCTTTTGCCGCTTGGTGTAGTTTTCTCCCCTTCTGCTCTTTACACTCTTTTTTTTTTTCTTTTGTCATTCTAGGGACCCAAGTTTCTTAGCTTAGCGCAAACCATCCATGCTGGGAGAAGCGTTGCACACTAAGCAGTTAAGCTGAGTAGTTATAGGAGTGACTATATATCAAAACTCTTTTGAGTGTAGAGCCGATGTCGTGCGGGACTAACCTATGCACGTGCTTGATCTCGATGCGGGCTTGTATATCTAAGCAGCATCTATTCACTCACAGAATGTCAGCTCCCTTTACCCTAGTTCACCTTTGCTTATCAGGTATGTTGGCCAAGCTACGAATGGCCAAAAGGCTTTACCTGCAAATCTGGTAAGTAAAGATGAAGCTATGCTTGCGAAGCCAAAACTTCTTTGTTTAAGAAAATATGTTCCTTCGCGAAGATTTTGCAATTGATCTTGTATACACAGTAAAACAAAAGTTAGAAATTTATCTAGCAAAACATACATCCTGCTTCGACGTGTTGTAACCTTACGTCCAATTAAGCTGCCTTCTCTAAGCTTAAATCCGGCGACGGATTTTCCAGCCCGAGTAAACACTCCTTTCTGGCCTGACAATAAAAAACAAGTTGCAAATGCATTAACTATTCCTTTCTTGTCAAGAATGTAGCTTTTCGAGCTTGTGCTCAATATGATTCGATTTATCTTAAGTAATTGCATAATGTTGTTGCAATTATATAGATTTAAAAAATCTTCCACAACAACATTGCTGTAGTACTTATATATTCGCACTTTTTCCATAAATAGTGACTTGTTTAAATATATGTTTGCGCAAGCGAAGCTTGCGCATATTGGTGAAGCGCTAGCGGAGGCGTCGCTTGCTCGCGTACGCGAGCAAGCTATAAGAGCTGCTACACCAAAAGGCCAAGCTAGAAAATTACAGTAAGCAAAAGTGTCTAAGAGTGTAGCTACAACTTTGTAGCTATACAAGGGGGCTTACAGCCCCCTGCACCGTTGAGGCCGCTAACCGCTAGCGATTACTATCAAAGCCTTGGCGCAAGCAAAAGCTTGCGCCTTGCCAAAAGGCTTCATTCACCTTGTTTTGGCAATTGTGCTAGCAGTTTGTGCTGCTGTGCCAAGAATAGTATTACACTCGTTCAAAAGACACATATATTATAATATAAAGGGACGTAGCTCTTGTAGCGACTCTCTTAGTCTCTGCTCAAAGTCAGGCTCAGAGGGCCATTGGGGTTTCTTTGGCTTCGAGTTCTTGTGCTTCTTTGAAGAAGGTGGCTTTGCCTTGGCTTTAGCTGCCAAGGCATCATCAACTATTAGGAATCCTGCTGCCTGTGCAAGGGTCTTTCTCAATTGTTTCCGTTGTGTCTTGTTTATATTGATTCCTTCGAATTCTTGATTGAGAGCCTCGAAGTCCGGACTATCAAACTTGTACCTGCAGGAGAAGAGCGGGAATGAGAAGCAGGAGAAGAGGGAGGAGAAGGGTTAGAAGGTGAGGGAATTTTAAGGTCGTTTCCCTCATCAGCCCGATCTGGGCAGCTTTTTACATCATAACCATGGTTGGACGGGTGCACGGGGTCTTTTAGTTCTTTCCCTTGCTTAGACCATTGGGGAGTACTTTTAACATTGTCACCCTCATCAGACGTATGCTGAGTGGGAGATGGCACGGGGACGTCTTCTTGACAGGACAAAGAAGGAAGAAGAATCGTGCCAGGGATGAAGTCTAGGAAAGTTGGCAATGGAGGAAGGGGTCTGAGAAATTCCTACTCAACTGTGGGTTGAGCAGTCTTGTTTCTTCGGCGAGTAGCCCTTGGTGCCCATCGTTTTCTGGTTTTCTAAGGTGATATTTGATTCATCTCGCTGGGTTGGCAAACAACCCTAGCTTGGCGAACTGCTTCTCATTTGAAAGACTTGAGTCTGTTTCGGATACTATCCATGGCTAGGGAATCAAAGGTTCTATAGAGTTTAAGTCATTGATAGGAAGGTCCTGCTTTGGGAGATCTCCTTGCCGCGATGGAGAAGTGACTTGGGGGTCACTTATAGGGAGATTGTAAAACTCCTGACACTCCCCTATTTTCTTTGCGAATATATCAAGGAAACTTGTACATTCTGATAGGTAATGGCCTCTTATCTGATGGTATGGGCATCAACGATCTTCTGTCCCCTGAGCAAGGCGACAAGGTTGCCTCACTTGTTTCAGTGTGACTATGCCTTCCTGAAGCATTATAATGAAGAAGGTATAAAGGATACCGGGCATTTCGTCTTCCTCTTGGATAGTTATAGCATGAGAGGCTTCATCTTCCCCGAAGGCATTCTTTAAGTCTTCAAGCTTTATCAAACCCTTCAAAATCAGGGCCTCGATAATATCCTTCAATGTGTAGCAGTCATCTGTGGGACGATTGATCCTCTGATGGTAGGCACAATAATTCGTGTGAGTGTCAAAGCCAGGTTTCAAGGAATTTTGTTTCCGAAAGCTGGATCATGTTCTGTTCCAATAATAACCGGAACAGCACAGGGACCCATTCCGTCTCGAAGGGGAAGACCTTGTTCTTATGCTTGGTGAAATAATCACCCCAATCAAGGTTGCCTAGTGGGGGAACCCGATTATATGACTGTTGTTGCTTATCAACCTGGGGTATTACCTTTGCTGTGCTTACCCCTTTAGAGAGGTCAAAAGTTTTGGAGGGAGCCTTCTTTGAATTAGCAACCATGACGGCTGCGCTGATTACTCTTTTCTGTTGGCTATCCCGTGCGTTATTTCGAGAGTTACCATTTCCCTGGTTGTTTGCTGAACTTGTAGATGGTTGTCATGTCACACCATGGTGGTGTGATAGACTTTTTATGCAGACTAATTTAGAGATCAGCTCTGACATGGAGGTCGGATTAGAGGCCTCAACATGTAGAGCGAACTCGGGTCACATGTTCCGCACGCAAGTTTGGACTGCTTTCTTCTCAGGCATAGGATTACGATGGCGGGAAGCCAAGTTTCTCCATCTTGATATGAACTGATCTACGGGCTCATCGAGGTCTTGAGTCAGGGTGAGAAGTTTGATGGTTTGAACCTCTCTCTCGACCTCATAGAAGTGTTGATAGAATAGATTCTCCATCTTCTCCCACGTATGCACTGAGTTTGGAGGAAGTCGGGCATACCATTGATATGTTAAGCCATCGAGGGTCTCAACGAACTGTCGAAGAAGAAGTCTCTCGTCAGTCACTATTTCCCGACACGCTGTCTAGAAGGGGGCAATACGCTGGTTTGGGGATGTGGTTCCGTTGAATAACGGAAACTTCCCTTTCTTATAATATGAAGGAAACGAGACCTGATCAATATATGAGGGCTATGGCCTTTGATAAAGTGTCACGCCCTGTATCCCTGGGATTTGTCTGTTCTTGAGGCTATGGGTGACCATAGTGTCAATGTTTATCTGAGAGACGGGATGAGGGACAGAATTGTCTTGTGAGGTAGAAGGAGGGGGTTGACGTAGAAATGCACCATCACAGTGATGGGAATTGACCTCATGGTTAGTCGACTGGCTTGCAGTATTGATACTATTGATCTTTTCCATCATCGCGACCATATCCTCAAACTTGTTCATGCGCTCTTCTTGAGCATCACCGGGCTCGCTTACGACCATTACGCTGACCGTTTCACTATGGAGGTCGGCGTTAGTGGCAACAGAGGACTTGCGGACATACGTGGTAAGTCAGTCAGCAGGGGACCAACATGCCTTGACTGAACTCAACTCTTGTATGCCGATCGTGTTTGGATCGGTACTCGACAGTCTTGAGATCGTGGCTGCTGAGCGGCTGAGTCTTTTTCTACAACAGTAACCATAACGCAATGCTCATGGAGCTCTTCTTCAGGCTTCATTGTCTGAAGGGGGTAGAAGGGATTCAGGTGAAGAGCGTCGTCATAATTGGTTGTTTTGACTGCCTTGGTCACCTCCCTAGTCAAAATTTGCAGGCCTCTATCGTGTTTAGCCTTGAGGTTTTGATAGACGTCTTGATAAAACTGCGATCTAAGTCGCGGCTGGTCAGCTCTTCTTGCACAGGAGCGAGCTGTCTCATCAGGTGCGGCAATGGGTGAGGGCTAGGAGCTGGAGACATCATGGGCTGGGACAGATGAAGGACTCGAACTTCCATCAGGTCGATGTCCCGAGGCCTCTTGTGGGCTCGAGAGACACGACCAAAGTGACGGGGCTGATTCAGGATGGTACTCTTAGGGAAAACCTTCTAATACTAAGGTTGAAGGTTCTTGCTCGATGAAGAAGGAAGGGTCGGAGCAAGGTTGACTCATAAGGAGGCCTAAGTCGAGGGTGAGAGGGCGTTTGTGATGGTGACGCATGTGTGCCCCTTAAAGAAGTGTCATAGGTGACATGGGGGTGAACCCAAGCTCGAGCATGTGGTCTAACATTGTGTTTGCAAGAGAACATGTGTAGGCATGTTCCTTACAGGGTGCGCTTGTGTGTGCAGAGTAGGAGGACAAGAAGGTCGTCTCTGGTGTACTCGGGTTAGAGTGGCTATAACGTTGCCCCGAGCAATGAGATGCACATGAGTAGCGTGCGCAGGACCTAGCCTCAGAAGGTTTGATCTTGGACACAGTCTTGAGGTGACAGAAAGGTTGCCCCAAAGTGTGGCTCGAGTGAGTAACCCATGAGCCTTGTGGTGTATGTGAGGGATGGAGACCGTGGGGTTCCCGCCACGACGTATTGAGCCTCTAGGGATAGAGATCAATGGTGTAGAAATGTGGGGGGTAGCCTTATGACGACCCCTAACAGTAATGGAAAATTTCTTGCCTTTTGCAGAAAGGAACTGGGCAGCCTTCCGGCGTACCTAAAAAACATGACCGGTAAGTGATTTGCCGGTGGCTGAATGCATGTTGTGTAGGGCAACAAAAGTGCTGCCGATGTAGAGCACCTTGGTGGAGTTTCCACCAGAGAGAGAAGATGGGGAGTGAGGGACCTTTAAGTCCCACCTCACACTGGTCCAGGTTAAGACCTGGGAGCTAGACAAGGGGATTTTGCTCAAGAGGATGGTTAGGAATGAAGTCGATGGAACTTGTTCCCTAGGGATGCTCTTGAATACGGGGATAAAAAATCCTTGATTCAGATAAAAGGGTTACCGAACCCGTAAGCCATATATAAAATGTGAAAAGATAATGAAAGTAGATAAGAAAGAAACTAGACAAACAAGAACCATCCGACTAAGGGGTAGTAAGTACTTACTGGAGTCGCCAAGCTGGTTAGGTGCCTCGATCTCACCCTTCAAATCCTCTTGGGATCGGGCGGTGTGCATCTCGAGTTTCGAGGGAGACCCGAGATGTTTTGGGATCACTCTCTCGGGAACCTCATTCGAGAACAAGGGCAGGCGTTACTAACCGGTGAGAGAGGAATTTAAAGGTGGGTGTGAGACTTACTCGGGCTGACTTGCGTTGGCGCCCTCTTAGATCAGGAAGAAAGCCCTCCAGTAATAAAACTGGTTCGGAATCGCCTCCCTTGGCTTGTATTCTTCTGTTTACTGCTTTTCTATAATCACACACATATATGGCAAAGGTTATAAGACAGTGGGTTAGACCTCACCCTTTTCCTCTTTGATGAACGTACACAAGCATGCACATTCAAAAAGAAGAAAGAAAAATAGGGGAGAGATGAATTCGACTAAGCGAGAGGATCAGAGCGATGACTAGGCTGGTGGATAATTGACCCAACATGGTAGTAAAGCGGGTTCGGTAACTAAGACCGGCTCACATGATTACTACTAGAGATCATTACCAACAACGACTAGCTAGGAACGATGGTCAGTCTGTTGTGGCAATAAAGCGAGCCAAGTAATCTTGGCACAACAACATTACGGCTAGACGACATGACTACCACGAGAGGCTAACCTCAATCCCTCTTAGTCAAATGAAGGAATAGTAGAATTAATGCTATGGGAAAAGAATAAGAAGAGAAGAAGGGAAAGAAAGAAGGAGGGAGAAGAAAGGAAGAGAAAAGTATGAAAGACGAGAGGATAAAGGAGAGAGAGAAGGAAGGCATAGTCGGCGTTAGGCTTATCGACTGTGTTTGAAGGAGAGAGAGAAATCCTGTGGGCACTACGTTTCGCTGATTGAACAAAGAGGAGAGAGAAAACCAGTCGACATTAGGCTTCACCGATTGGCAAAAGAGAAGAGAGAAAACCAACCGGTGCTAGTTTTCATCGGTTGTGATAGGAGAAGAGAGAGAAAACCAGTCGATGCTACGTTTCGTCGATTGACAAAAGAAAAGAGAGAAAATCAGTCGATGATAGGTCTTGCCAATTGACAGAAGAGGGGAGAGAAAATTAGTTGGTGCTAAGCCTCACTGACTGACAGATGAGGCAAGAGAAAACCAGTCAATGCTAAGTCATGCCGACTGACAAAAGAAAGAGAGAAAACTCGTTGCCACTAGGTCTCGTCGACTGACAAAAGAAGAGAGAGAAAACCAGTCGGTGCTAGGTCTCACTGACTGACAGAAGAAGAGAGAGAAAACTAGTCGACGCTAGGTCTCACTGACTTGACAAAAGAAGAGAGAAAACCAGTCGACGATAAGTCTCGCTGACTGACAGAAGAAAGAAAAAACCAACCGGTGCTAGGCCTCGCCAGTTGTGATAGAAGAAAGAGAGAACCAACCGGTGCTAGGCCTCACCATTTGCATTAGAAGTGGACAAATGGAGATAGAGATGAGAAGAAAAGAGAGTAAGGATAGTGACGAGAGTAGAGGAGGAGGGAGAAAGAGAAAGAGATAGAGATGAGAAGAGAGGAGGAGAGAGAAAGAGATCGATATGAGAAGAGAGGAGGAGATAGAAAGAGATAGAGATGAGAAGAGAGGAAGAGAGAGATAGAGATGAGAAGAGAGGAGAGAAAGAGATAGAGACAAGAAGAGAGGAGGAGAGAGAAAGAGAAAGAGATGAGATGAGATGAGGGGATGAGAGAAGGAAGGGAGGAGAGAGAAATAAGGGAGGAGAGATAAAAAGGGGGAGGAGAGCGAAACTTACCTGCTTAAAGGGTACTGACCCTTTTTTCTCTCTCCTCTCTCTCACCAAGACGTTCCCACAAACTCAAACAAAAATCATAATTTTATCGATTGATCTAAGAAGAATGAATCTGTCCCCTATACAATGAGGCAGTGCCTGTTTATATAGAATTGGGCTAAAACGTTAGTGTGCGCCAAAAACTACCTAGAATTGAAGATAATTACAACTTAATTGATTTAAAAGAAATTCTAAAAATAGGTGCAAAATGATTATTTTGCCCCTGCCTAACAATGTGTGGAATTCTAGAATAGACCCTGCTGCTGCCCCAAAACTTGCGTGATCTTCCATGGCTGACTCGAGGTCGTTCTGATGCCCATTTGATTGAAAAATTATTAGTTTCTTATAGGGCTCGGCATGACAATCATTTTGATTCCAACTTCGAGCTATGAATCATGTTTTTGGCCCATGATCATGAGACTTGAATCATGGATGAAGCTTGAAAACTTCAGATCGATTGTGTGCTCGTTCTTTGATGTTTCTTTGTGATTTCTTCATTGAATCACACTGCGCATGCCATCACGATCATGTTGCAACGAGCGTAGCTTGATTTTGTGTTCGGATGAAGATTTTGTCATCTTGAGTTTTTTGCCGGAATCTTAACATCCAGCGGCCGAAATTTGCAACAGCTTTGACGCCTTCGTGTGTGAGATCCAATCATTCATCGTACGTGAGGTTTGGACCAGAGATTGTCTTAGATCTCACGCAGCTAATGTAATGGGTTCCGTGCCGATTGGGTATACGAGCGTCGTGATCTGGCTGCTCGAACGAGTTGTTCTGCTGCTGAATCTTCGGTAACTTCCTTCACAGATCAACGACTTTCATTTAGTTTTTCTCTCTGCTCGGGCGTCATTCATGGGCATATCATATATCGAATTGTTCGTCTTGATGAGACGAACATGCTCACTAAATTTTGAAGCGATCTGACTTGGAACGAGTGAGATATAGGCCCCGAAAGTGCCTGCCTGTGACTGTGACAACAACCATCTTTAATAGTGTTGTAGTGCTGGGTGGCCACATGGGAATAGTGTGCGGCCTACCCCTTTTTAGTCTTTTACCCATAACTTTGTTCTGGAATGCTCGATTAAGTCGAAACTTGACCCGTAGGGGTTTTCGACCATGCTGGATCTAATGGTGGTGGTCCCACAGCTGTTTGACGTACCAAAAGTATGCACCTAGTTACAGGGTCCATTTTAGGGTGCTAGAGACGAATTTTGCTAAAGTTGTTTCTTTGTGTTCACTGCCTTAGACATGTCTGATTGTGATGAAACTCGACAGGTGGTCTTTTGAACTATTGATGATGATCTTAACCGATTCTGGGGCCATTCAGAAACTATTGGGAATTTCCACTATTTTGTAGGCTTTTATTGACCTGCTTCCTACCAGAGAGAAAGATCGAGAAGAAGAAGAAAGAGAGAGAATGGAACACACACATTGTTTCCATCGCCATGTGGGTTAGAGAAAGTGAAGGAAGAAGATGACATGCACGGCTCTGCAATTGTCGTACATGTTCATAGAGAAGAAGAGAGAGAAGCTGAGAAAAGAAGAAAGAAAAGAGAGAGAAAGCCAGAGAGAGGTAAAAAAAAAGGAGGAAGATAGAGACGAGAGGAGGAGAGAGAAAGAGCTAAAGACGAGAGGAAGAGAAAGAAAGAGATAGAGAAGAGAGGAGGAGAGAGAAAAATACCTTATCGAAGGGTACCAACTCTTTTCTTTTATCTACTCTCTCTCTCCAAGATGTGTCCACGAACTCAAAGCAAAAGCACAAACTTTATTAATCAATTGAAATTTTGAGGGGGAATCAGGGTAGAGCTTTCTAATGCATTACAATTAAGTTTAGCATGTATTTATAGAATTGGGCCCAACATGGGTGGATGCCCAAAAACTATCTCAATTGATAATAACTACAATTTAATTGAATTAAAATAAATTCTAAAAATGGATGCAAAATGACTGTTTTGCTCCAACTTAACAATTCATGGAATTCCAAAATAGTCCCTACTGCTGCCCTAGAATGTGTGTTATCTTCCATGGATGATCCGGGGTTTTTTTTAGTTCTTGTTTGATCTAAAGATGATTGTTTTCTTCTAGGGGTCGGCATGACAATCGATTGGATACCAACTTCGAGCCATGGATCGTGTTTTTAAGGCAAAATCATGCGATTTGAAATTTTGATGAATCTTGAAGACTTTGGATCGATAATGTGCTCTTTTCTTGATATTTTTTCGTGATTTATTCACTAGGTCACACTAAGCATACCGTCATGATAACGTGGTAACAAACGCAACTTGATTTCATGCCCGGAAGAAGATTTCGCAACTTTTAGGTTATGGTCAGAATCTGAAATTTGGATGTCAGAATTTACAATCACTTTATTGGCTTTGTATGCAAAATCCGACCGTTCATGATGTATGACGTTTAGACCAGAGATAGCCCTAGACCTTGCGCACATGATGGAACTGGTCTCGCATCAATTCGACATGCGAGCACTGTGATTTGGCCGCTCGAGCGAGGCGTGTCGCTGTTGATTTTCCTGCAACTTTTTTCATGGATTAGCAACTTGTCTCTAGCTTTTCTCTGCACTTGGGCGTCGTCACGAGACGTGCCACACATCAAAACGCTTGTCTTTACAAGACAAATGAGCTCACAAAATTTAAACGTGATCTGATTCAGGACAAGTAAGATATGGCCCAAAAATTCGAGGCACAGATATCCAGAAGAAGCCTAGGAGTAATCCTTATATTGACGTTGCAATGATACTACAATGGGATTTATATAGTCCTAAAGTTCACCAAATTATGAGGAAGATGTTCTATGGGCCATCCAATAATCAAGGGTTGAATGATGGAAAGGGAATGCTAGCACCCTTTGCAATGATTGAAACCACAACAACTCAACACACTCAAAAGCAAGGCCTTGGTTACCTGGGGCATGTTATCATACACCCATGGTCGCTCTTTATCGACCAAACCTCCCAAATGATATTATCTCAAGAACTGTCATCCTCACCCTCTTGACCAACTACTGAAGTGGTCATTACTGAAGAACATCTAAAAGAAGCATAAGTTCTCTAAACTTCTAAAAAATCTGAATATTCAAAGGTGAAAAAGGTGAAAAAGGTGAAATAGGAATCCTCACCCATGAAACTATAAGTTGAAGCATTCGAAGTGAATGAATAGACTTCTGATCCCATATTTTCTAATGAGGAGGAGATACAAGATGCTCCAGAAGTGCTGGAAGATGTTGGTCAAGCTACATCTGATGATTTGGAAGAGGTGAACTTGGGTGATGAAACTAATCCAAGACCTACTTTTATCTTAGCCATTATGTCTTCTGAAGAAAAGAGGGAATATGCTGAATTCTTATGAGCCAACGTAGATGTCTTTGCCTGGCATTACCAAGAGATGCCTAGTATCGACCCTTAGATCGCCCTTCACAGGTTGGGAATTGACCCATCCTTCAAACTTGTCTGTTATACGTCATTTTTTTTGTACTCACAGCTCCCACACGAATAAGGAGAGAGCCGATTACAACTTCGTCCTACTCGTACTCAAAACACCGACAAATCAAAGTCGTGCTATGAAATAAGTCTCGGACCAAGCAACCTGGGAGGAATGCTATTGTACCAAAGAGAGACACTACAACTGTAGCCTCATGCTAGCGGCTTTAAAACAGTACCAGACCACCACCATCACACTCAAAATATCAAAAACCCTTGGGGACCAAATTTGGGCTCAATCGGACCACCCAAAGCGGTCTACACCCGTACGGCCTCAAACAGGTAGGTTTTACATTATCGTGGTGCGACTTCACTAAACGAGTCCCCAAGCACATAGATTGCAACATTGCATCTCGAGATGGACTTCGAAGTACCCACGGTACCTTCGCCAAGAACTAGGAAAAGTTCAGACTTTGACATTGTCTAAATAACTCCAGCCTCGTCATTTTGACCTAGGGCATGCACTATGGCACGACCCAGAGTCAAACTTCTTTTAGAAAGAGGTGACCAAAAAACTAGAAAAATCAGGGTCTTTAAAAAGAAGAAATATCAAACCTCATGAAGCATGTTTGAGGTCATTTTCCATCACTTGTATCCCTGGTGTGAATAAGGAGAGAGCAGTTCGTGACCTAGGTCCGTAAGTACGAAAATGCTTGTGGATTATGGAAGCCGAAGGTCAATAAGCCCTAATCTAGAATTGAAATTTCCAGCAGTATCAAAATGACCTAAGAAGGTTCGAGATCATGCCTAAGAGATTGTTAAGAATACCTGTCAAGTTTTGTCAGAATTCGGCGAGTTTTAAGCAGTGTAGATGTCAAAATCGTTTTGAGAAATTCTACCTCTATCATGCTGAAAGTGGACTTTGAACTACAACACCATTATCATAGCGTCAAATGGTCTACAGACCATCTCCATTGGATTCATAATGTTAGAAAACTCTCGGGTACCAATTTTCGACGCATTGCGATGCTTTCAACGCAAGTTATGACCACATTATGCAAAATGGGTAGGTTGTACATTATTACGGTGAACCCTCGGTGAACCAATTTCCATTAATGGAAACTGTGGTTCTCAATTTCGAGGAAAAACTTCACATGGCCATATCTTTCTCAACCCGAGTCTGATCGAGCTCAAATTTTGGAAAATAACTGTCCGAGCACCAAATCGAGTCGTTCGTTTTGTAAATCGATTGTGGCAACATGTTTGATATGCTATAGTGAAGAAACCGAAGAAACACACTGAGAAACGAACTGAATCTTAAATCTAAGATTGCAAGTTTTCCCATGTTTTGTCTTATCATGATAATGGCTCGAGAGTCCGATCTATGGTTAAAAAAGGATAGCAAAACGATTGTCATTCTGAGCTGATCAAGAAAAGAATACTCTTTTGGCCGAATGAAGATCATAAGGATCCCAAAAAATCATGAAGATTGCATGGTCATTACAAGAACCTGTTTGGAATTTCACAAATTGTTGGTGTAGGGGCAAAATCATCATTTTCCCCTATTTTTTTAATTTTCTTTAATTCATTTAATTATTAATTTCCATCAATTAGGTTAGAAATTAATCATCCATCCATGTTTGGGCCTTACTTCTATATAAAAACATACCATCTACATGTAAAGGACCCTTCTTTGGTTAATAAAAAAATTCCTCTTTTGTTTGAGTGTTGGGTAATGGCTTGGATAGACAGAGTGGAGAGAGAAAATTTGGACGAGTACCCCTAGGTAACTTTCTCTCTTTTCTCATTTCTTCTCTCTTTTTCTCTCTCTTCTCTCTCTATTCTCTTTCTCTCTTCTCTTTCCGTCTCTTTCTCTCTCTTTTTTTCTCTATCCTTCTCTCTCTGCTCTTTCTCTCTTCTCTTTCTCTCTCTTTTCTTTCTCTCTCTTCTATTTCTCTCTCTTCTCTCTCTTCTTTTTCTCTCTCTTCTCTTTCTCTCTCTTCTTATACTCTCTTCTCTCTCTCCTCTCTCTCCTCTCTCCTCTCTTCGTTCCTTTCTCTCTCCTCTCTTCGTTCCTTTCTCTCTACTCCCTTCTTCCCTTTCTCTTCTTCTTCCCTTTCTCTCTTATTCTTTCTCTTTCTTTCTGCTCTCTTTCTCACTCTCTCTCTCTCTTCACAAGGGCAGCAACATGGGCTTACCCTTTTTGACAGGCCTCGATGCAGCCTCGGTATTTTCTCTCTCTGTCTCTCTTCTCTCAAGGACAACAACATGGGCCTACCCTTTTTGGTGGGCCTCATTGTGGTCTCTATATTTCTTCTCTCTTTTCTCTTTCTTCTTTCTTCTTTATCTCTCTTTCTCTCTCTTTTCTCTGACATAGATGGCACTATCAGCTACCACTTATGTCGATTCTTTCTTCCCCCTATCTGACATAAATGATAGCATAAGACGTCATTTGTGTCTCCTCTCTCTTCCTAGACAGCAGCAAGCTGCCGTCTGTGTTCTACCTTTTCCTCCCTTCACAGACAATAGTAAGCTGTCATATGTGCTCACCCACCTTCTCTCTCTCTTCACAGACGACAACAAGCCACCGTTTGTGTTCCTTCTCTATCTTCACAGACAGTAGTAAGCCGCCATCTGTGTTCCTTCTCTCTCTTCACAAACGGTAGCAAGCCACCGTCCGTGTTTTCTCTCTCTCCTTTCTTTCTTCACAGACAGCGACAAGCCATCATCTGTGTCTCCTCTCTCTCCTCATTATTCACAAACGGTAACAAGTCGCCACCTGTGTTCCACCTTCCTCTCTCTCTCTTCACAGATGATAGTAAGCTGCCATTTGTGCTCACTCACCTTCTCTCTTTTCACAAACGGCAATAAGTTACTGTCTGTGGTCTCTCTCTTCACAGACGGCAATAAGTCACTGTCTGTGGTCTCTCTCTCTTCTCTCTTCATTGACAGTCACGAGATGCCATTCATGTCTTTCCGTCCTTTTTCTCTCTCTATCTCCTTCTCTTTCCTTCTCTTCCTTCTAATGTCTTTTCTCTATCTAATCCTTTTTCGTCCCCCTTTACTGTCAAATATGTATTAAGAGTCCCTTGTCAAGGAGACATTGTAAGGCTATCAAATCGGCATGGACTCCATTTTTTCACTTTCTTTTGAGTACACACACACGTGTGTGCTCACCCTATGACAAGGTTGGGTCGAGAGACCCACTTGTCTTATAATTTAATGTGTGTGTAATTGTAGGAAAAGAAGAAATAGGTAAAAGGAGATGATTTCGAACTGGTCATAAGCTCGAGGAGAATTCCAACATGATCTAAGAGGGCACCCACGCGAGTTAGCTCGAGTGCATCACGGACCCAGGTGAGGTAAGTCCCACCTCACACCTTAATTCCTCTTTCACCGGTTGGTCTTCCTGCTCGTGTCTTCCTCACACGGTTCATGAGAGAGTGGTCTCAAGTCTCGGGTCCATCTCAAACAAGAACCACGCCACCAAGTCATCCCGTCTCAGAAGGTGAGATCAAAGCATCTAACCAGCTTGGCGACTCCACTGAAGACACACTATCCCATAGTCAGATCATCCTTGTTTGGCTTGTCTTTCTTCTGTTTCTTTTTCATTTTACACACACATGTCTTCGGGTTTGCTTAATCCTTTCATCCGAGTCGGGGATTTTTTTATTCTCGCACTCGTGAGCTCGCTTTAAGAATAGGTTTCGCGAACCTCTTTCTTGACCTTTCTTCTGAGCATTGACCCTATGTCACACTCTCAAGGCTTAACTTGGGTTGGTGCGAGGAGGGACCCAAACGTTCCTCACTCCCATCTCCTAGCCTTGGTGGACCCTCCACCAAAGCAGCTTGCATGGGTGGCACACTAGCCACCGCACACAGTATGCACCCTACTATTGACAAATCACCTGTCGGTCCCACTGCTCAGGGCAGCTGAAAGGCCATCCCCCCCCTTCCTGAGCATGGCAGTCCATCTGTCAGTGCTCATGTGGGTCGCCGTAAGGCCACCCCCCATGTTTTACCACATCGGGCCCCTATAACAAGAGGCTCGACACATGGAGGAGGAGGTCCTAAGGCCACCACCTCCCACATATGCATCAGAGCTTGTGGTCCATCCACTTGAGCCACACTTCGGGGCAACCATCAGGCTGCCCTGAACCACTGTCCTGGCTCAAGTCTTCTTGGACGTGGCCTTGTATACCCAATGCATACATAGTACACTACTCGGGGTAGCTCCTCATCAAGTACAGGAGAGATGAGTACATGCAACCCCTCTTCTTAGTTGAGTACAGGAGAGATGACCCCCTCATCGTGGCTCTCAGTACATGTCTACTCACTCTGTGAGGGATGGTCACAAAGCCACTCCCTCACAAAAAAATGCTCTCAATCCTCGGCCTCGGTCTTCTAAGGCCCGATCCATTGCTCGAGCCCGGGTTGACCTTCATGTCACCCAAAACCCTTCTACAACCGACACACACGTGCTACCCGCATGGATAGCCCCAAGCTCCTGATCGAAAGGTCACTGACAACTGTCTCCTCCCCCGTTTGTGCCTTCTACTCCAGATGAACTACTCAAGACTTAGTACTTGAAGGATTTTCCTAAGAGTGCATGTTTGAATACATTTTTCAGCACCTTGGGTCCCCGATGTTGAATAAAAGAGAAGCTAGTCAATAAAGCCTCGACATACAGTGGAATTCCTGATTGTCTCAGAATTGCCCCAGAACAGATCAGAATCTACTTAAGCATTCCAAAAAGGCCACCTACCAAATTTTGTCTCAATCTAACATGTCTAAGGCAATGCAGACAAAGAAACAATTTCGAAAAAATTAGCCTTTAGCACCCTGAAACGGACCCCATAACTAAAACTCTATTTTGATGCTTTAAACAGCTGTGGGACTACCGCTATTAGATCCAACACAGTTGCAAACCCCTATGGGTCAAGTTTCAGCTTAATAGGGTGCTCCAAGACAATGGGTGAAACATTAAAAAGAGGTAGGCCACACGCTATTCCCGTGCGGCCCCCTACACTAATCTCCAGTAAAGGAGGCTGGTGTGCACAGTCCCGAGCAGCAACTTCAAAGACCCGTATCTCTCTCATTTTGAGTCGGATCGCACTCAAATTTGGTGGGTGTGTTCGTCTTGTCAAGCGAGCGTTTTGATATATGACACGACCTGTGATGATACCCAAACAGGGAGAAAAACTAGAGAGAAGTTGACGATTTGTAAAGATAATTGCAAAAAATTAAGCAGTAGCATGCCTCGTTCGAGCGACCATATCATGACACTCGTGTACTCGATGGGCATGAAACCATTTGCACTATGTACATAAGGACCGAGGACATTCCTGGTCCGAACCTTGCATACGATGAACAGTTAGATTCGGCACATGAAGGCATCAAATTTGCTACAGATTCCAGCCACCCTATTTTCAGATTCAGGCAAAAAACCTAAGACGAAAAAATATTTTTTCGGACATGAAATCGAGCTACATTCATTGCAACGTGATCATGAGGCATGCTTAGTGCAACACGGTGAAAAAATAAAAGAAAAAAATCAAGAAACAAGCAAACCATCAATCGTAAGTTTTCAAGATCTCTACAAATTTTGAGTAACATGATCGTGCTCTAAAAAGGTGATCCATGGCTCGAAGTTGGTATCAAATCGACCGTCATGCCAAGCACGATAAGAAAGCAATCATCTTTCAACCAAACGGATGCAAACACAACCTCGAATCATCATGGAAGATTACACAAGTTTTAGGACAGCAACATGGACTGTTTTGAAATTTCATCTATTGGTGGGCAGGGGCAAAACTGTAACGACCCAATTTGTTTTTTATATAAACTAGAAAATAATAATAAAATAATAATAATAATAATAATAATAATAATAATAATAGTAATAATTCTAAAAGATATTAGTAATATATTGATAAGTTTATATTAATAATATAAATGTTGATTAACAATAAGTAATGTGATATTATTGTTAAAAAATGGTCACACCCTTGTTAATATATCATTGCATAATAATTGACGGTTTATCGTTATCAAATGGAAATTCGGTCCACCATCTTTTTCTCGTACTTTTACCTTTCATTAAGTGGCGTGGCATCTAAGCAAGCCTATCTCATTTAAATTTTACACCTCCCTATGAGGTGTTAGGTGTTCTCTCTCTCTCTCTCTCTCTAGGGCAAACTCTTAAGTTCTCTACCTACTACTCCATTAGATCTCACTGTGGAAGCTTGAGGAGACTGTGTAAGAAGGAGTAGGGAGCACTGTTTCTCATCAGGTAGGTGGACTTAGAAACTATGTATTACTGATTTTATTCAAGCATGAGGTGTAGAAGAGTAGAATGTAGGAATATGTGTATGGATGTGCAAGAGTAAGCCTGAAATCTTGGAAATTAAGTGTTAGAATCCATGCTTGGTTAGCCTATGTTAATTGTGAAAATGTTTGTAAAATCCTCATGTGAATTTAGTTAATTTGAAGAAGGTTTTGAATGAATATTAGACTTTGGCTTGAAAGACATTATTTATGCTTTAATAGGTCGTAAAATTGGGAAATGAATTGTGAAATGAAATTTCCAGGAATTGTGGGTGCTTTTGTATGAAATTGTTTGGTGAACAAATGGTTGCTAGTCTTGAATGAAATATATGCTTGTCTAATATAATTTTACTTCTTGTACTATCTTGAAATTCTTCATATTTTAGGATTTACAGTCCATAATGTGGGAATATGTCACTGTTGATAGACAATAGAATTTCCAGCCACTGTCACCTACATTTTACTGAACTTTTGGCCAAACAATAAGTGTCCAAATACTTCCAAATCACCGCAATTTGAACCGTATATGCGTCTATTATAATGTTCATGTTAAAACCATGTTCAAATTCTTCATGAATGAGAAGCTATGCTCTAATTTATGTAAATAGGTCATTGTGGACAATTTTAATAAATTACAGAATTGATGTTCCTGTGCTCATGCATTTTAATCAACCAAATGATGCCCGTTTCCTTCCAAACCATAGTCATTTTAAAGAGTTATGAGTAAGCTTGAAATCACATGTTGAGCACTTTTCAAAATTTTTCATAATTTGAGAGTTGCATGATTAAATGCGAAGACATGTCACTGTGGGTAGCTATTATGGAAACTCAGAACTGATGTCACTATTGCCACCAATTTTGAATCACCAAAAGAGATCCTTTTTCTTCCAAATACCACCATTTGAAAGGTTTATGGGAACTCAAAATTTCATGAAAAGACTTTCGTGAAAAGCCCCCTAGATTTAAAGCTACGCCCATTTTATTGGGATTAGGTCACTATTGATAGAACTTTCCAGAAATTGCGCATGCTCAAGTATGAATGCTATTTAGTGAATGTTATATGATATTCAATTAGTGAATATGAATTCTATACGGTGAATGAAATGTTATTTAGTAAATGTTGTGATATTCAATTGGTGAATGTAAATGCTATGCAGTAAATGCCATGAAAGGGATGTGAATGCTATTTAGTGAACGTTATGTGATATCTAAATAGTGAATGTACATACTATGTAGTGAGTATCATGACATGAGTGTGAGTGTCATGTATTATTCATGTGCTGAAGTGCCATATAACGAATGCTATGCAATGAAATTCTATGTGGCAAAGAATGAATGCTAAGTGAAGAGTGATATGAAGGCATGCTCCAAGCATCCCTCTTTTGTGGTTGATACTAGTGAAGTGATTCAGTGACGCCACGCACGGGTTACTCGTGGTGGCATGATGTGACTTAATAAGAGATTAAGGCTAGCAATATTTGTTAACTCCTTGTAGGATAATAGGGGAATTAAGTGCAAAGTTTAACAGGTGGGTCGTGCTCGCCGAAATTTAGTGTATTATAAAAAGTAAATAGTAAATCGTGCCTTGCAAGGCAAGTGTCTATCAAAGCCCCAAAAAACGTTGGGAACTATGTGTGTAAGTGTGAGGGCATTACCAAATAGGACACTCATTATCATTGCCCTCTCTCCATGGTAGACGTCCTAAATAATAAGATTTGGCTTGGCTTGATGAATAGAGCTTCTATTTCAGGAATAGGTGAATCTAAGGAGTGAGCGGTTAATGATTGGAAGTGTGAATGTGAATGATGATAGTTATGTTCATTATATCATAGCCATGATGTTCGATATGCCATTCGTGATGATTATATTGATAAAATTGCTAAATTGAATGCTTTTTCCACTATGATTGTTTATAATCAAAATAATTATTCATCATGCCTGGATGGATATATCACTGATGCATGGCAACTAGATCCTCTTGCTGGGCTTTATAGCTCATTGCTCTTTTTTCATCCCTATAGAGTAGAGGCGGCAGGTCAAGAACAATCGGTAGGGTGATCGATCTAGTTGACGAAGGCTCGTCCCTGCCCACGAGATCTTTTGCTTGTATGTATCTAGCGGCCGTGTGCCATGTTTTTGTCTATATTGAAGTTAGATGTTGTGTACCCAGGCCTTCAGTGCCTTGAACAATTATATTACTCCAAGTTGTTTATGTAATAATATAAGTTTCATTTTTATTTTACCTAGATCTTGTGCCTTTTTGTATAGTTTTTCTTTACTTTCTTAGTTTTCTTGGTTTACCTCTTTATTAAAGCAGCGCGCCACTCTGACTTGAGTTGGGTTCGCTAACTCTTAATTACGAACCCATACTTTACCACCCTCCGACAAGAATGGTAGGGGCCAGGGAGTGGGGTCATGACAGTTATGGTATCAGAGCAGCCAGGATAGGATCCTTGGCTTAGAGGGTTGTAGAAGTGTCTCCAGAATTGTTTTGGCTAGATTGGTGACTGGGTGTTCCTGTTTTAGGTCGGAGATGCCGAGCACTCGGACCAATAATGCTAGCTTCAGCAATGAGAATACCGAGGCCCTTAGTGAATTTTTCAAGATTTTGGGGGCCATGACCCAGATAATGAAGGAGAATATGTCGGCTCCGACTGCCTCTGAACCATGACTTTATGATAGTAGTTTGTTGAGAAGTTTAAGAAGTTAGGGCCACCCACCTTTGCATGACTTGGTGGAGTAGAGAAAGCCGAGAGATGGCTGATGCAGGTTGAGAAAATCATTAGAGTCCTGCAATGCAATGAGGAACAGAAGGTTAGGCTGGGAACCTTCATGTTAAAAGGAGATGCTGAGCATTGGTAGGGCTCAGTGAAGCAATCATGGGAAGGGTTAGGGATATAAGTAAACTGGGAGAATTTTATGGAGAACTTTTATGAGAAGTACTTCCCTGATTCTATAAAGGAGAGGAAAGAAGTAGAATTTATAGAATTGTAACAAGGGAAGTTAACTGTGGAGCAGTATGCGGCTAAGTTTTTAGAATTGTCTCGATATGCGCCGCATGTTATCAATACAGAGTCTCGAAAAGTAAATAAGTTTGAGAGGGGCCTTAGGCTGGATATTCGAGGAAGAATAATGGCGGCCAATATTGAGACTTTTTCTCCACTGGTGGATCAGGCCAGGAAAATAAAGAGAGATTGTTATGAATACTGGCTAAGGAAGGACCAATGCAAGACAAGGCTCCTGCCTTCGAGAGATTTTCAAGAGAGAGGAGATCAGAGACATGACAAAGCCCAGAGGACCTTTCAGGGCGATATTAGATAGAACCAGCCAGTGCCATGTGGTTCTTGTGGGAAGCTCAGCCATGCAGCTCCCAAGTGTTGTCTAAGGACAAAGCCATGTCTTAAGTGTCGCAAACTAAGCCACTTGATCAGAAATTGCCCCATGATGGGAGTCGAGCCTAAGCCAAGGACTTAAGGCCGAGTGTTTGCACTTGTAGATCAGGAGGCAAGGGGCTCCACCCCAGAGAACCAAAGTAAGCCCTTTGATTGTTATATGAGATGCTAGGATTATGTTTGATCATGATTGCTTTTTTGTTCTGTTATGGCATCATTTTGGTAGTGTGATGTGAAGTGGTATTGATATGATGAGATATGAGATGATAAGTGATATGTGTTTAATTGCATTGCCATACTGTGATGTGTGTTTGATTGACGTGCTTTAGGTGTATTGTGTTGCTATACTATGATATGAGATTTGATTGGTCTGCTTTGAGCGTATTGCATGACCATAATTGATAACATTGAGGTACCTACTTTGAGAGTATTATAGGGCCTGATTTTGTGATTCTGTTGGCATGCTTTGAGAGTATTGCATTGCCCGACTTGTGATTGGCCTATTTTGAGCGTATCGCATGGCCAATGATGCATGATAATTGACATGCTTTGAGCATATTACATGGCCAATGATGTGTGATAGTTGGCATGCTTTGAGTGTATTGCATGGCCAATGATGCGTGGCAGTCAGTATGCTTTGAGCATATTGCATTGCCTGACTTGTGATATGAAATTTGATTGCCCTTCTTTGAGTGTATTGCATGGTCAATGATGTGTGACAGTTGACATGCTTTGAGCGTATTGCATTGCCCGACTTGTAATATGAAATTTGATTGGCCTACTTTGAGTGTATTGCATGGTCTATGATGTGTGACAGTTGGCATGCTTTGAGCGTATTGCATTGCTCGACTTGTGATATGAAATTTGATTAGTCTTCTTTGAGTGTATTGCATGGTCAATGATATGTGACAGTCGACATGCTTTAAGTATGCATTGCCCGACTTGTGATATGAAATTTGATTGGTCTTCTTTGAGTGTATTGCATGGTCAATGATGCTTGGCGATCGTCATGCTTTGAGCGTATTACATTGCCTGACCTACTCTTGGGTATCTAACTCAGATCTATGTGTTGTATGTTTGTGTGTTAGAATCTGCCCATAGAATTTGATTCTTTTGGATGCTTAGGATTTTGGACACCCTTCTAAGCATAAATTAGTTGTGTGTGTGTGCTTGCCTTAGTAGATTGTTTGAAGAGAAGTGCCATTGTTAAAACCCCATTTGTGTGATGATCAACTATACGATTTTGAGGACAAAATCCCTTTTTAGGGGGGATGATGTAACGACCCAATTTTTTTTTATAAAAACTAGAAAATAATAATAAAAATAATAATAGTAATAATTCTAAAAGATACTAGTAATATATTAATAATTTTATATTATTAATATAAATATTTATTTACAATAAATAATTTTATATTATTGTTAAATAAGTTAGTCCTAAAAAATGGTCGCACAATTGCATGTTCAAATTCTTCATGAATGAGAAGCTTTGCTCTCAATTATGTAAGTAGGTCACTGTGGACAGTTTTCATAAATTGTAAAATTGATGTTCCTGTGCTCATGCATTTTAAATGACCAAATGATGCCCATTTTCTTCCAAACCATATTCATTTTAAAGAGTTATGAGTAAGCTTGAAATCACATGTTGAGCACTTTACAAAATTCTTCAAAATTTGAGAGTTACACGAATAACTGCGAAGACATGTCATTGTGGGTAGCTATTATGGAAACTCAAAACTAATGTCACTGTTGCCTCCAATTTTGACCGACCAAAAAGGATCCTTTTTATTCCAAATCATCACCATTTGAAAGGTTTATAGGAACACTCAAAATTGCATGAAAGAACTTTCGTGAAAAACCCCCTAGATTGAAAGCTACGCCCATTTTATGGGGACTAGGTCACTATTGACAGAACTTTCTAGAAATTGTGCATGCTCAAGTATGAATGCTATTTAGTGAATGTTATATGATATTCTATGGGACTAGGTCACTATTGCCAGAACTTTCTAGAAATTGTGCATGCTCAAGTATGAATGCTATTTAGTAAATGTTATGTGATATTCACTTGGTGAATGTGAATGTTATGCAGTAACTACCATGAAAGGGATGTCAATGCTATTTAGTGAATATTATGTGATATCTAAATAGTGAATGTGCATACTATGTAGGGAGTATCATGACATGCAAAGTGAAGAGTGATTTGAAGGCATGCTCAGAGCATGACCCTCTTTTGTGATTGATACTAGTGAAGTGATTCAGTGATGCCACGCACGGGTTACCCGTGGTGGTATAATGAGACTTGATAAGAGAGTAAGGCCAGCAATATGTGTTAACTTCCTGTAGGATAGAAGGGGAATTAAGTTGAAAGTGTAATGGGTGGGTCGTGTCCCTCGAAATTTAGTGTATTATAAGAAGTAAATAGTAAACCATGCCTTGCAAGGCAAGTGTCTATCAAAGCCCCAAAGCACACGGGACTATGTGTGTAAGTGTGCGGGCATTACCGAATACGACACTCATTGTCATTTCTCTCTCTCCCGAGTGATGGTAGAAGTCCTAAACAATGAGATTTAACTTGACTTGATGAATAGGACTTCTATTTCCGGAATCGGTGAATCTAAGGAGTGAGTGGTTAATGATTGGATGTGTGAATGTGAATGATGATAGTTATATTGATTATATCATAGCCATGTTGTTCGATATGCCATCCGTGATGATTATATTGATAAGATTGCTAAATTGAATGCTTTTTCTACTATGATTGCTTATAGTCAAAAGAATTATTCATGATGCTTGGATAAATATATCACTGATGCATAACAACTAGATCTTCTTACTGGGCTTTATAACTCATTCCTCGTTTTCCATCCTTGTAGAGTAGAAGCTGCAGGTCAAGAACAACCGGTAGGGTGATCGATCTGGTTGAAGAAGGCTCGTACTTGTTGAGGATATCTTTTGCTCGTACTTGTTGAGGATATCTTTTACTTGTATGTGTCTAGCGGCCGTGGGCCATGTTTTTGTCTATATTGAAGTTAGATGTTGTGTACCCAGGCCTTCAGTGCCTTGAACAATTATATTACTCCAAGTTGTTTAACAATATAAGTTTTAATTTTATTTTACCTAGCTTTTGTGCATTTTGTTATAGAGTTTCTTTACTTTCTTGGTTTGCTTGGTTACCGCTTTATTAAAGCAACGCATCACTCTGACCTGAGTAGCGTTCGCTACCTCTGAATCACGAACCTGTACCCTACTACCCTCCGACGAGAACGGTAGGGGCCAGGGAGTGGTGTCGTGACAAAACACCCATTTTTAGAATTTCTTTTAATTCAATTAAATTATAATTATCATCAATTTAGGTAGTTTTTGGCATACACCCATGTTTAGGCCCAATCTTATAAGTACATGATAAACACAATTGTCTTGGAGAGAGAGAAAGTAGAGAGAAGAAAAGGTTCAATACCCTTTGGTGAAGATAATTTTCTCTCTCTCTTCTCATCTCTCTTTCTCTCTCCTCCTCTCATCTCTCTCTTTCTCTCTCTCTCTCATCTATATCTCTTTCTTTTTTTTCTCTGATATTCTTTATCCACTTTCCTTCTCTCTCTTTATCTTTTCTTTCTTTTTCCTCTTTTTCCTCTCTTTCCTGCTCTCTCTGTTCTCTCTCCTTCCTCTCTGTTCATGCATGGCGGAGTCTATCGCCTGACATGATGTCTTCTTGCTTCAGGGACACAAATAGTGAGCCGGGCCTTAACTTTAGTGGCAGGCCGGGCCTCTGTTAAAGTATCCTTGTCTTCCCCTTTGTCATGGATGACGGATGATCATCGCTATCCATGTTTTCTCTCTTTTCTTAATCCTCTGTCATGGGCGGCAGAAGCTCATCACAGCCCATGTTTCCTCTCCCCTCTCACTTCCTTGTCATAGACGGTAGATGCTCATCACCATCCCTATTTTCTCTCTCTTCCCTTAATCCTGTGTCATGGATGGTGGAAGCTCATCACCATCCATGTTTTATCTCTCTTCTTAAAGCTTTGTCATGGACGACGAAAGTTCATCGCCATCCATATTTTTTCCCTCTTCTTTTAATCCTATGTCATGGACAGTGGAATCTCATCGCTGTCCATGTTTTTTCTCTCTTCTTAAACCTCTGTCATGGACAGCAGAAGTTCATTGACATCCATGTTTTCTCTCTCTTCACTTAATCCTGTGTTATGGACGGTGGAAGCTCATCCCCATCTATGTTTTCTCTCTCTTCTTAAAACCTTTATCATGGACGATGGAAGTTCATCGCCATCCATATTTTCTTTTTCTTCTCTTAATCCTGTGTCATGGACGGCAGAAGCTTATTGCCATCCATGTTTTCTCTCTCTTCTTAAACCTCTGTCATGTATAGCGGAAGCTCATCACCATCCATATTTTCTCTCTCTTCTTGGATGGTAGACGCTCATCACCATCCATGTTTTCTCTCTTCTCACTCCTCTATCATGAACAAATGGAAGTTTGTCACCGTCCATGTTTTCTCTCTCCTCTTATTCCGCTGTCATGGACGGTGGATGCTCATCGCCGTCCATGTTTTCTTTCTCCTCTTGGTCATTTGTCACGGATGACAGATGCTCATCGCTGTCCGTGTTCCTCTTCTCTCTTTTTTTCCCTCTTCCTTCACTACATTCTTTCTTCCTTCTTCCCCCCTTTCTTCTTTCTCACTGCTCTTCTCTTCTTTTCTCTCTCTCTCTCTCTCTTTCCTTTCTTTTTTCTCACATGCACAATATCGGTAGTACTGTGCATGCCTCTCCCTTTCTCTTTCTTCTCTCTCTTCTTCTTCTTTCCCTCTCATTTTACCAAGGAAGGCTAAGTCGAACACTATGGTAGTCTCATCGTTTAGCAGTATTGCCGTTGTGCCGGTCTTAGTTACTGTGTCTGTCGTACTGCCACAATAGGCTAGCCATTCTGCAAGGCTAGTTGATGATCATTCTTTCATTTAGTATTATTGCCGTTGTGCCGGTTTAGTTACCATGCTTGTCTTGCTACCACATCAAGTCAATCACTTGCTGGTCTAGCTACCGTGTTAGTCTAACGACTTAGTCAAATTTTTGTCTCCCCCATTCCTCTATTCTATCTCTTTCTTTGTTTTTCATCTATTCTCTTATCCTTTTTTTCTTCTTTCGAATGTGTGTGCTTATGTGAATTTGCCCAAAGACAAGGAGGGGTCACCTGGCCCCCTTGTCTAGTAAATTAATCGTGTGTGTGTGTGTGATTGCAGAAACAGGAGAGTACAGGCCAAGGGAGGCAATTTTGGACTAGTTGTAGAGCTAGGGGGCTTTCTTCATGATCTAAGAGGGCGTCTACGTGAGCCAGCCCGAGTAAATCCCAAACCCACCTTAAATTCCTCTCTCATTAATTGGTATACTTGCCCTTGTTCTTGAGCAAGGTTCACGAGAAAGTGATCTCAAAGTCTCGGGTTCCCCTGAAACCTGAGACACGTGCTACCAGGTCATCCTTACCTAGAGGGCGAGATCGAGGCAGCTAACCAGTACCATCTTACAGAACCCCCTTCACACCGGACCTATCCTCGATGCGCACAAAAGAACCCGGGGCAAGGCTCTTTTGGGTGATGAAGTTTTCCATCCCCCTTTTCTCCTCAGACCAAGACAAAATTCTTAGCTGACTCTTATCTCTGGCCCGCATTCTTTGCCACACCTCATGGAGATGGCTTGATCATGTCCGAAGAAAGCAAACCTTTCACAATCATAGTCTCAATCTCAGTTCTAGAGGGAAGTACACCAGATCTTGAGAGTTAAACATGCCCGAGGCCTACGAATAGTCCAAAGGAGAAGATCAAGACACATGGGGCAAGCAAGTCTACTGATCCCTTAGCTAAGAATCCCTTTTATCCACTACAAGTTGCAATAAAGCTTGAGATAGAAGAATCCTGCATGTCTGTTATCGTTGTATGAGAAGACCTAGTCATGTAGCCCCTGCAGCCTCAAGACCATCACGAACCGATCCTGACCAGGTTAGCGTACAAGGCTCGAGCTCGGTCAGAGCATGTGAACCCTTATTGACGGACTTGCCGTACCTAGTTCGGCGTATATGCCAGGCCCTGATCATGCAAGAGATCAATCTCCTGGAAGAATTTGTTAGCATGATGATCGTTAACGAGCTCAGTGACGATCAAGAAGATTGCATGAATCGGTTTGAGGACATGATTCGTAAGATGATGGAGAAAATCGACCTGATAGAAAGTACCCGACCTCTTAGGAACTAATCTCACTAGGAAGCCAATTCTTCTCATCCATTTAATCCTGTCCCGAGACAGTCACCTCCTGCACATGACCATTCCTCTTCTCTGCAGGTCTCACAAGCCGACATCAATGCCATGGTCACTCACAGTTTGCGAGGAAGGCAGATTCCAGGTGTACATGTTATAACTCTTTATCAGAAGCTCAACTCATCTTATATCGACCAGCTCCTGTTTCCCCTAATTACTAAAAGGGCAAACTCCTACTCTTCAACGGTACGAGTTCCCCTCAGTAGCATATCGTCCACTTCTATTCGGCATGTCAAGAGACAACAGCTAAAGCGAGACTTCTTCTCCGCCAGTTTGTTGAAACCCTTGATGGGTTAGCATTCAAGTGGTATGCTAGAATTCCACTGAACTCGGTGGAGACTTGGGAAGAAATGAAACAATTGTTTTACAAGTGTTTCTATGAGGTTGAAATAGAAGTCCATACTATAGGGCTTCTCACATTGACCCAGAACCCAGATGAGCCAGTCGATCAGTACATAGTAAGATGGAGAAATTTAGTTGATTGGGTGACACGTGTCTCAGGTTCGAAAGACGGGGGACTTGAGATCGCTCTATCAAGAACCTCATTCACAGAACAAGGGCAGGTGTCCAACTAGTGAGAGAGGAATTTTGGATGTGAGGTGGGGAACAACCTCACCTGGGTCTTTGACTTACTTGAGCTGGCTCGTGCAGGCGCTCTTTTAGATCATGACAGAAGCCCCCAGCTGCTTTAGCTAGTTCAAAATCACCTTCCTTGACCTGCAATCTTCTTGTTTTCAGCACAATACTACTATGGTTAATTTGCAAGACAAGTGGGTACCTTCATTTGGCTGAGAAGGTGAGAAGTTAGGGCGATGAAAAGAAGAGGGTTTGAATGAGAGGAGAAAAGAAGAAGGGACTCGGCAAGGAGATGGGACTAGCATGATAGCTGAACCAATGCAATGATCGACTCGAAGTGGTAGCAAGATGGGCACGATAACCCAAACCAACACGACGATAATACTACTCGAAACCAAGGTCGATATGACCGTCCTAATTTGGTGTGGCAGCAAGACGACCATGGTATTCAGGACTAGCACAACAACAATACTGCTCTACATCTGGACCACCATGGCAACACTAGATCGAGTCTACCCTCGGCCAAGTGAGAAGGGAAGAGAATGTGGAGATGGCATGAGATGGCAAAGGGAGGAGGTCCCGACAATGTTGGACACTGCTGCACACGGTAAAAGGGGGACAATGAACTACAGGTAGCATTAGGCATCGCTGTGGGAAACACAATAAGGCAGCACGTCCCTTATTGGGTTGCGATAACTTCTTGTGAAGTGCACGACAGTGGTCGTGGGATGCAGGGAGGAGCCTGTGCACGATGATAGGCACCGAGCACAAGAAGGAAGCTTGCGGACGGTGATAGGCACCGAGCGCACGAAGAAAGCTCAAGGATGGCGATAAGTCCCGAGGGTACGAAGAAAGCTCACAGATGGGGATAGGCACAGAGCACGCGAAAGGGGCTCGCCAACAATGATAGGTATCGTCAGGACCCTTTACGGGCAGCGATAGACATCGCCGTCAGCGATAGGTAGAGGCCACAAGAGAAGCCAGTGGACGGCGATAGGTATTGCCGCGACCCTTCGCGGGCGGTGATGGGCATCATCGTCTGCGATAGGCGCGCAACAGGGTGAGACCCCTGTAGGCGGCAATAGGCATCGCCATCTGTGCTTATCACGAAGAGGCAGAGACAAATGAAGAGGAAGAGAAGATAACTTGCACATGGCGCCGCCATTGCCATGCATGAGCTGTGAAGCCACAGGAGGGGGAAAGAAGGGAAGAGGCATGCACGACACTACCACTACCATGCATAGCCTTTGAGAGAAGCTCAAATGAAGAAGAAGAAGAAGAAGAAAGAAAAGGAGAGAGAGAGGAAGAAAGGGAAGAGGAAAAGGAAAGAAAAGAAGAGAGAGAAGAAGAAAGGGAAGAGGAAAAGGAAAGAAAAAAGAAGAAGAAAGATAGATTTACCTTGAGCCTAAAGGTACCAATCGAAAATTTTCTCTCTCCTTCCTCTCTCTCTCTCCAAATGTGACCCAACGATAAGAAATAAAGGGAATTCTATTAAGTAAAAATTCTCTTTTGGCGAAGGGTTCAAGCCCCTTTACGTACAATGGTAGTATGTGGTATATATAGAGTTGTGCCCAAATATGGTAGATTGATCAAAATTAAACCTAATTGCTGGAAATTAAGATTTAATTGAATTAAAAGAAATAGGTAAATAGGGTTCAAAATGACAGATTTGCCCCTTACTAACAATTTGTGGAATTATAAAACAGTCCCTGTGCTGCCCTAGAACGTGCGTGATTTTTTCATGGATAATCTGGGGTTGTAGTTTGATCAAAAGATGATTGTTTCCTGTAGGTCTTGACATGGAGATCGATTTGATTCCAACTTCGAGCCATGGATCGTGCTTTTAGGCCACAATCATGTGACTTGAAATTTTAATGAATCTTGAAACTTTGGATCAATAGTGTGCTCGTTCCATGATGTTTTTCTATTATTTCTTTGCTGGATCACACTGAACATGCCGTCACGATCGCATGGCATTAAATGCATCTTGATTCCGTGTCAGGACGAAAATTTTGCAACTTTGGAGTTTTCGCCGGAATCTAGAATTCCGACATTAGAATTTGCAGTCACTTCATCAGCTTCCTGTGTAAAATCCGACCATTCATCATGTATGTGGTTCGGATTAGAGATAACCCTAGACCTTACGCACGCGATGGAATTAGTTTCACATCGATCAGGCTCGCGAGCGGCGTGCTTTGGCTGCTTGAGTTAGGTGTGACAGATTTTTCTGCAACTTTCTTCCCGGATCAGCAACTTCTCTCTAGCTTTTCTTCGTGCTTGGGCGTCATCACAGGACATGCCACATATTGAAATGCTTGTCTTGACGAGACGAACACTCTCACAAATTTGAGCATGATCTGACTCAGAAAGAGTGAGATATAGGTCTCGCAAGTCACTATTCATGACTGTCCCTTTAATGGAGTTGAGTTGCAGGGTGGCCGTACGGGAATAACGTGTGGCTCCTCTTGTTTCACTCTTTTGGCTATAACATTTTCTTGAAATGTCCATTTCGATTGAAATTTGACCCCCAGGGGCTTTCAACCATTCCGGATCCAATGGAGGTGGTCCCACAACAATTTGATGCTCCAAAAATATATAGTTCTAGTTATAGGGTCCGTTTCAGGGTGCTAGAGGCTGATTCTACGAAAACTGTTACTCAGTCGGCAATGCCTTAGACATGTCGGAATGCAAAAAAACTTGGCAAGATATTTTTAGGAGTCCTCATAAATTTCTTGACTAGTTGTCGGGCCATTATGAGACTGTCAAAATTTTCACTGTTTGTTAGGCTTCATTGACCGGCTTCTCCCTTTATTCCGCATCGGGGACCAAGGTGCTGAAAAAGGTCTTCAAACAGCTTGTCTCATTGAATGTTGTTCTTCGATAGAAACGAGAGGAACAATATTCAGAAATGATGCTCAGACGTTTGAATGCAATGTACAGGTCCATCCGTGGAGACTTTAGGGGAAGAAGAGACTTTTTGAGGGATCTGTAGAAGTCCTTACCCTCGGGGGGCTATTTGAAGTTTTGACAGCTTGAGGATTTTATAGGGATCTCATTGGTTAAAATCAGGCCTATCTGGCAGCCAAGTGCTATGAACCTTTGGTCGGCATTGTTTGCTGCTACACCAGGTTTGCTTTTGATGATCAGGTTATCTCTATAGGTCCCATCCAACGGGGTCTAGTCGGGGGCTCATGATCTATCCCGAAGATATGGACCTATCGACTAAGGGGAATTTTGACGAGGCGGCCTCGTGGGCCTCATCCTCTGGGTTCAGTCGGGGGCTTTTTATTGGCCTGTCTCGAAAATTTGGGCCTATCGACTAATGAAGGTTTTTGGCAAGGTGACCTCATGGCAAGGCATCACCCTAAAGTATCTGGCAGGTTGGGTCCTGTCTTTATCAGTTTCTTGCCTTCGTGAAGGTCTTTAGCATTTTGGAGGGATCTTTTGGTCATCGTCCTCACCCTCAAGGACTCTCTTTGTTTTTGAAGTGTGGGAGATCTTATGAGGTTCTCACTCCCAGGTGAGCCATTTTGTGTTGTGATTAGATGCTGGCGGCTGACGATTTTATGTAGACCTCATTAGCTCGGATTATGACTGTTTGGCAATTGGGCTTCGGCTGTGGCTATGGTGTCACGCCAACCTATTTTATTGGTTCAAGCACCCTTTGCGGGTTTTCACTTGAACAGGGGAAGTGGCACTGTAAAGATGGTTTTCACCAACTTCCTTTATTTTTGGGCTCTTTTACCCACGACCTTACTGCCATGTCCACCCTTTTCATCCATTTTTGCTGATGGTGCCCCTTTTGGGGTTTTCACCGTGCCTGGGTTTTTATTCACGTAACTCTTTTACTCATGGTTTTGTGACCATGCCCGTCCGTCATTTTACTCATTGCGTTCCTTTATTCAGGCGTACACCATGCTCGTTTTTTTTGTGAAGGCGTGTTTAGGGTCATGCCTTCGAGACCTGTGCAAAGCCTTTTTATGTCATGCGGTCAGGACGTGCACTATAGTTTAGGGTCATACAGCTGGATCGCAATGGTGATGAATGACATTCTATGGTGGCCATGGAGTGAGTATGGTGGTGGTTTTCACTCACTTTGGGGAGATGGCAAAGGCTACTTATGAAAGATGGATGATGTGTGAATGGTGGGTGAAAAGTGGTGACCCACTAGCTGACGACGAGTATGGATGGTGGAATGGTTCGCCATTTTGTGAGCATGGGTGAAACTCACTAGGGAATGATGGATAATGGTAATGAAGTGAGTGGACTCACTGGGGAAGCAATGAAGGTGGTGCCCACACACAAACGTGTCGATCAGGAAAGGCATGCGTGAAGATGCATGTAAAGGGTGTATGCATGTGTGTGGGGGCCTCTTTAAGGTCACACCTCCCGAACCTAAGCAAAGCAGTTTATCGTCATGTGGTCAGGACGTGCACTATGGTTTAAGGTAACATAGCTTGGACTGTGGTTATGCAGTTTAAAGTCATGCAACTAGGACCATGCAGTTTAGGGTTGTGCAACTAGACCTCCGCTATGCAGTTTGGACCATGCAGTTTAGGGTCGTGTATCTGAACCACGGTTGTGCAATTTAAGGTCATGCAGCATGGACCATGATGTGGGTTGTCATCTAGGTGAAGCTGCATGGGGGATAGGTTTGTGGATATCAATCTAACTCCTTGGGGATACAAATAGTTAAGGCTTTACACAAGCAGAGAGATTTAGATGAAGATGGTGGCCCTACGAGGAGTGGCAAGCGAAAGCAGACTTCATTGGGTATTAGGAGCATAAGTGTGACTTCCTAGGGATGATGAGTAATGGTGTGCATGTAACTTTGTTGAGAATAACAAGCTAGAGCATAGATGCAACCCTGTTGGGGAAAGATAAGAATGACCCTAACTCCCTGGGGATAGTGAGTTGCAATAGGATGTGACTCCTACTGGGGGATGTTTGTGTGAAACATACCCTTTGAGGATTGAACGGTTACGAGTGACCCCCTTTTTTTTTTTGCATACACCTAACTCCACTAGGTTTGTTGATGAAATACACCTAGCGAAGATGTGGTCCATCTTATAATTATAGTCATGCATATGGACTATTTATCGCACCGCGGGTTACAGTTTTAAGGTCTTGTAGCTTGGACCATGGCTATGCAATTTTAAAGTCATGCAGCTAGGACCATGTAGCTTTAAGGTCGTGAAACTAGACCTCAGCTACAGTTTGGACTATGGCGCTAAGCCTTTTAATGTCATGCGGCAAGGACGTGCACTATAGTTTAAGGTCATACAGCTGGACCATGGCCGTGAAGTTTAGAGTCATGCAACGAGGACCATGCAGTTTAAGGTCGTGCAACTAGACCTCCGCTACAGTTTAGGATCATATAGTTTGGACCATGCAATTTAAGGTCGTGCACTTAGACCACGACTGTGCAGTTTAAGGTCATGTAGGATGGACCATGGCTGTGCAGTTTAGGTTGTAGAACGGACCAAGGCTATGCAGTTTAAGGAAAAATAGCACGGACCATGACTGTGTAGTTTAAAGTCTTGCAGCACGAACCATGGCTATGCAGTTTAAGGTCATGCCGCAAAGACCATGGCTATGCAGTTTAAGGTCATGCAGCACAGACCACTGCTTGAGTGGGGAATGTGACTCCATGGGGAATAGAGCTGTAATTGGGGACTTGACTCCCGGAGGAGTGAGACTATGGTGCCGGGAATGAACTTCCTGAAGATGCATAACAATGGTCCAAATACAAATACCTATTGCCTCCCCATCAACCCAAACTACACCGGCCGAACAACAAATTCAGCCAGTGTCATAAACCACAACTCAACCAAAACCTGCTCTTAAGCCTACCCTACCACCTACACCAGTGACTGGATCAGGAACATAGAAGACTAATGAAGATAAGGTGAAATATGACGTAATTGGGAATTTGAAAAAGCTTTCAACCGTTCTAAGTATCTATGATGCCCTCTTGCTATCTAGAGACTATCGTATGGCCCTGGTTCAAGCTCTTTCTAACCCAAAGGTATATGAGACTGAAGTGGAGACTATTGTGGTTGACCCTGCCATCTTGAGTGGGTGCTTGGCAATCTCCTTTTCCGAAGATGACCTTTAGTTGGAAGGCAAATTTCATAATCACCCCCTCTTTGTGAATGGTGAACTACACGCCTGCCCTATCAACCGGATCATGCTGGATGAAGGGTCAGCAGTCAACCTAATCCCAAGAAGGATCCTCACCCGATTGGGATTACTATCTGACGAACTCACTCCTACCCACATCACCGTACAAGGGTTCAACCAATCATGAGGAAAGCTAGCTGGGACAGTTTGTCTTCGCCTCAAGATCGATCACCTCAATGATTATGCTCAATTCCATGTGATTGACACTGATACATCGTACAACATCTTGCTCGACCGCCCTTAGCTCCATGATCAGGGGGTGGTTCCTTCCACACTCCACCAATGTTTCAAATACAACAGAGATGGGAGACAACACATGGTCTATGCTGACAAGAGACTGTTCCCTGTAGCCAAGACTTACTATGTTGATACTAAGTACTATTTCAATGACCTTTCAGCACTAGAAAAGTCAAAGGATGACGATTGGAAGCCTGTGAGAGAGACATGACCCTCGTCTCATGATGATGTTGAAGATTTGGGGTGCATGATTACGAACATGTTCAGAGATGAGGAAAGACAAGGCAAAATCCTCACTTTGACTCCTATCTACCCAAGTATACCTTGCCACCTCTCCTAGGTCATGGTGCCTTCTCCTGAAGATGAAGCTCCCCCCTCTACCTCTACTTCTAATTCGCTAGAACAAAATGAAGAGCTAGAAGCAACTCTTGAGACTAAGGAAGACCTAAAGGTAGGCCTTCCTGCACTGAGGGTCACCTATATGCCAGATCATCAAAAGGTCCTGCATGTCCCCATTGCTCTTTTAGAAGCAGAATTGGCACACCAACCACCAAGGAAGGTACTCCAAATTCCATCCTCCTTGAATAAGGGGATCATCAGCAACCAAGAGAAGGTCTTGCACATCTCAGAGGCTCTCAAAGAGGTACAAGCGGATAAGAGTCAACTCTCCGACTCTCTGGAACAAGACCCCATGGCAGAGCTGAGAAGTGAGGTTCGTAGCCTCCATAATCAGTTGGAGGTTATGGCGTTGCTTCAAAGCACTTGAAGGAGTTTGTCCCTAAGACTAAGACGTATGATGAGCTCAAAATCAATGCACCTCAAATCGAAGTCAAGGCTGCCCCAGATTGGAGTGTTTGCAGCGAACAGGCTCACCACATCATGAGAACCATGAATTATGAGCCCCTGTCCAATCAAACACTAAGGGGTGAGGTAGCAACTGCTCCCCTATTCGAGGTCATTGAAGCCACAACAAACTGTCAAAAGACAAAGCAAATAGTGGGCTATCCTTTCACATCACACATGATGAAAGGGAAAAAACAATGAAGAAGAGGGAAAAACAAAAGACATGCATCATATAGAAAGAGAAAAGGACTATATCATTCATCAAAAAGAATATTACAGGTGTCTTTTCTTTACAATGAAAGAGAAAGAAAAATAGAAAGAAGGCACTGTCAAAAGCGGTCATGATCTCATTGACCTTCCCCTTGCACTCTTCGGTTGAGGCTCTCGCTCGCTTGATGCCCACTCTCAATTCGGCCACCAGCCCAGCCTCATTCTCCACTAGGGTTAACTGCTCGCTCAAGGAATACTCGAGGTCCAACAACTTCTGGCCCAGTTCCTTATTCCCAAGGTGTTGTCTCCTTTTCCAGCCTTTCGAGCTCCTACACCCACTTGGCAATCTTCGCCTTCAGAGTCATTACCTTGTTATGGTGCGTTACGGCCTTCTAGAAAAGAGTGGACTTTTAAGAGATGGTAGCTTCCATCTCCCCTACCTAGACCTCTGTTAGCTCTCAATTTTGTGCTAGAGAAGCCTCCAACGACTCTAGCTATGAGCCCTCTAGATGCGTTGCGGCCTCTTCGCCTGCAGAGCCTTCATCCTCCATCCCTCCAGCTCATTGGCAACACTGTCAAAGTACGGAAGGACTTTGGGCGCACTCCCTATCATTGGTCCATGCTCTTCGAGAGACAACTCCTTCAGCTTCTAGAGGCCCATTCAAAGCATCTCAATAATGACACCTGATAGCTAGCTGAAAGTGGGCCTGGGCAGTACAGTAAGAGAGACCACAGCGGGAGGATCCCCAGCTGTAGCCAAGGCCTTAGGCTCCTCAGATTTAAGGGCAACCTCAGGCTGCTCTAGTACCTCAACAATAACTCTCTCACTCAAATCCCCTGCCATGACCATTTCGGGCTCGACCCTCTCATGCTCAGGTGTTGTAGCTTCACCCTCTGTAAGCTCCATAACCTTAGCCGGGGCAAGGCTGACCTCCTCACTTGGAGCTACTACCTCTGTGTCAGGTTGCACCACGGTAGCCTCCTCTCTTAGGGCAACGACTTCTCCTTGCCTCCTCTCTTCTTGAACTGCCATCTTCACCTCGACAGGGTCGATACCTTCTCTCTCTCCTTCTTTGGCCTTGTCCTCTGGAGGAGCCACTTCAACTACAGGCTCCTCCACAGGGCCTGCCTCTTCGACAGCCAGGGGTATAGCCTTTGAGCCCTCCACGCCTGATCCCTGGGGGTGTCCTGCCTCTGCATCCCCCATCGCTACATCACTTGAGGCAGCAACCTCCTGCTACTTATGTACTCCTTCTTCAGTTCTTGAGGTGTCTGCCTCTTTTATGACCACGAGCTCTCTTGAAGTTTCCCCTGCCATGACTACACCATCGCGCTTGATAGGTGCAGCGACTTCCTGGGCCTTAGGGGCCTTTCCACTACGACTACCTCATTAATCTCCATCGGGACTGGGCCCTCCTCCTCAACCACGGATGTCACTTTCCGGTTTGAAGCAATTTCAATCGGGGTAGTGGGATCTGAGACACCATCTTGAGCCTTGGGAGAGCCAGAGGAAGCCTCAGGAGAAAGAGAAGATGAATCCTCCAGAGCAGAGAGTGAATCAGAAGCCACCGGAGATACGTAAGACTCCTAGGAAGCAATCGAAGAAGAGCCATCTACTGGTTCTCAGACCACTTGACGCTTGGGCGGCGTACTCTTCTAAGCCTGACGAGCATGTGCACAAGGGACAGTTGGGGTAGCCCTATCAAGAAACTTGAGGGCCTTGAGCTTTTGAGGTGTGGGTTGTTACTTCTTCCCTAATCTCAGAGTCATTTTCCCCATGCTAGATGGCACTCCCAAGATCTGCACCAAGTGAGAGGCCTCTTTGGAAGAGGATCTTGAGGATAGGTCGCTTTGGCTTGGGTTGATAAGTTGTCAGCGACTGTCAAGAATCCAGCCGCCAGGGCTAGCATTTTTCTTAGGCGCTTCCTTTTTAGCGTCGTCACTAGCATTGGACGGCTTCTGAGCTGTTGATGACTCAGGGACGTCCGTCTGATTAGACAATAGGATTAGGCAAGCTGCGCCTGAGATGAATTCCTATAAGGTTGGCAGCGGTGGAAGAGGCTTGCGAAGTTCTTCCTCGACTGGTGGCTGAGGAAGACGATTCCTTTGGCAAGCAGACCTGGGAGCTCGTCTTCTTTAGGATCCCTGAGGAGGGGTTTGGTTCATCCTATCAGGTTGATGAGTAACCTTGGCTTGGTGGATTGCCTCACACTTTAGGAACTTGATTCTACTTCGTCCATGGTAGATTTCCCAGGGCTCTGAAGGGTCTAGTGTATGCTCATTGGTTTCCTCTTGAACGGGAGCGATGTCTTGGAAGCATTCTGGGAGGACAACACAAACAATGTGGTCTTTCTGTACTTTCTGTGCAACTATAGCTTCGAACCCAGAGCATTCCTTCAACTCGTGGCCCCATACCTGGTGATATGGGCACTAGATATTTTCTGTGACCTGCGAAAGGTGCTTAGTCTACTTGGCAGGCTTGGGAGTGACGAGACCCTGTTGGAACATCGCCTCAAAAAGGACCTACAAAGGGTCTAGCTCAGTGCTTCTTGGGGCTTGTGTCGGGAGTTCCTCTTGCACTAGTGGAAGAGAGACTTGAGGGTGCCTTTTGGTTTACCATGGATTTCTTGGCATTGCTGTATCTTCTTTGCCAAGAACTCATGGAAGCCAGTGCATTCGTTCCGGTCATGGCATCGTGTATGGTGATACGCGCACCAGAGGTTCTCAATTCCTGAAGGCAGGAACTTGGGCTGCCTTGTTAGCTTAGGTGTGAGGAGTCCTTCGAGCATTATGGAGAATAGTTCACATAGAATCGCGGGTGCCTTGTCACCCTTTTGGATTGTCACTATGTAAGAAGCCTCAGTTGCGTCGAATGCTTTCTTTAACTCTTCGAGCTTTATCTGTTGTTAATAAGGGTTTCGATAGTGTCTTTGAGATTATAGCAGTGAGTGGGGTGGCCTACTTTCTTATGATAGGCGCAGTACCTCTCATGTGTCTCTTCTCCAGCTTGTTCTTCAGTGTTGACCTCTGGTAGCTAGATCATGTGTTGCTCCAGTAGTAGTCGAAGCAGTGTAGGAACCCACTCCTTGTCAAAAGGATAGACCTTGTTATGGTGGTAGATCCAGTAGTCACTTCGATTAATATTTTTAAGAGGCGGGATGCTGTTATAGGACTACTGCTTGACCCCGACCTGAGACGTTTGTGCCTTGGAGTGGTCCAAGGTTTGAGGGGCGACATTCTTAGTGTTAGTCATCATGACAGCTGCACGAATCACCACTTTTTGCTGGTTGCCCCTTTTTTTAGAGCAGGAGTTTGAGCCAGAGGGTTGTTGGCGAGATCCACCATGGTGCTTGGACAAACTTTTTTTACGATCTGCTTTAGAGATGAGCTCTGACATGGAGGGTGATCTCGGGCAGGATATTCCATATATAGGTTTGAACTGCTTCTTTTTCAGTAATGGGAGTAGCACGAAAGGTTGCTAACTCTCTCCATCGGGATATGAACTTGTCAACCAGCTCACCTGGGTCTTGAGTCAAGGTGCGGAGCTCTATGGTTTCTACATTCCTTTGGACTTTGTAGAAACATTGGTAAAACAATTGCTCCATTTCCTACCATGTGTGCACAGAGTTTGGGGGCAACCGAGCACACCACTGGAAGGCTGGCCCTTCGAGAGTCTCGACGAACTAACGGAGGAGGAGTCGCTCGTCAATTTACGTCTCTTGACAAGCCACTTAGAAGGGAGCAGTATGCTGGTGAGGGGACGTAGTATTGTCGAACATGAGAAGCTTCCCTTCTTGATAGTTTGGGGGAACACGCCACCTGATCGATATACAAATGGCCTGCCTTCTGGTAGAGCGGTGCATCTTGCATGCCTGGACCTTGTTCTTGAGACTGTGGGTCACCATGACACCTATATCTGCTTGAGAAACCGTGCGGGAAGTAGAGCTGTCTTGGGAGACTGGTGGGGGAGTTTGTCTAGGAACTGTGTCTTCACCAGATGAGGAATCGGTCTCATGGTGAGAAGAAGGGGACCTGGAGGCTTCTAAGCTTTCCATCTTTTTGATGATGGACTGCATCATTACCTCGAACCTGTTCATCCTCTCTTCTTGGGCGTCATCCGGCTCGTTGATCACTATGACACTGACCCTAGAAGGTCACAGCCAGATGAAGTAGTGGACTACAGGGGTTGGCGAGGGTTACGAGGAAAATTGGTCGGCAGGGGCTCAGCATGCCCCGACTAAACCCAAGCCTTGTGCGTCGACCTTGTGAGGATCGGTTCTCGACGGTCTTGGGACCATAGTTTCTTGGCAGTGATCACCGAGCAATATTCTTGGATCTGCTTTGGTTCTAAAATTTGAAGAGGGAAAAATGGATTATGAGGCAGGAGGTTTCCAAGGGTGGTGACCTCAACTGCCTTAGAGACTTCTCTGGTCAGGATTTATAGGCCTCTCTTCTGCTTAATCTTGAGGCTGCTATGGACTCCACCCCAGAACCGAGCCTGACATTTAGACTGCCTCGATTTTCTTGAGCATGCGAGGGCTGTGTTTATTAATTGGAGCAGAGGATAGAAGGAAACATGGGTTTCTTCCTTGGAGGCTCGAGGCCTTTGTCTGACAATAAGCTGTTACCTCGAATTCCCCTGTGGGCCTCGGTGCATGTCTGACTTGGGACGGCTGACTCAAGATGGTACTCTTCGGGAAAACTTTTGAGTACCAGGTCACGAGATGCTTGCCTGGTGTAGGAAGAGCGACATAAGAAGGAGATGGTTCATGACTCCGCTTGAACCGGGGTCGGGGAGGAACCTATAAAGCGGGTGCGTGTGCACCTTTAGGGTTAGTCGTCCGTGTGACTTAGGGGTCAACCCAGGCTCAGTCAACTGGTTCGACCTTGGGAGGTCGACACCCACGATCTTGTGTCTTTGAGGGACCCGACGGGAGCCTATCTCTCATAGGATGAAGCTGTGTGTGTTGAGAGAGAGGACAGAACGGTCGGCCCTCGTGTGCTCAAGTTGGCACAGAACTGCTGCTACCCCAAGCTGTGGGATGCAAATGTATGACTCATGCAGGGTTTGGCCCAAGAAGGTCTAGCCCTGGACATGAGCTCAAGGCAGTATGAAAGTTGCCCCAAGGTGTGGCTCGAGTGGTTGGACCATTAGCCTTTAGGTGTGTGCGAGAGGTGGAGGCTGTAGGGTTCCCGCCTCAGTGTGTTGAGCCTCTAGGTATAGAGGTTCGAAGTGGTGAAGGAGTATGGGGGACTGCCTTACTGCGACCCTCAGGCTTGCCTCTCGTGAAAGCGGCACGAGCAACCTTTAGGCGTACCCCAACAATATGATCGGCACGGGACTTGCCAGTAGCAAGGTGCGTGCTGTGTGCGATATCAAATGTCTTACCAATGCAAGGGGCCTTCGTGATGGGTCCACTAGGGCGAGGAAGCGAGGAGTAAGGGACCTTTAAGTCCCTTCTCGCACCAACCCTGAAAGAACTTAAATGTGAGTCCTGATTCAAAAGGAGTGTAGGGAAGGAAGCATGTGCAGTTCACTTCTCTGGGACAGTCATGAGTGCAAGGATAAGAAAGTCTCTGACTCGGATGAGCGGGTTGAATAACCCAGATGCCATAGAATGTAATGCAGAAAGTAAAAGGTGATACTAATCAAACAAGAGCTAACCGACAAAAGGGGTAATAAGTCCCCATTGGAGTCGCCAAGCTGGTTTTATGCCTTGATCTCGCCTCCATGGATCTAGGTGATCGAGTGACACGTGTCTCAGGTTCGGAAGATCCGGGACTTGAGATCACTCTCTCGAGAACCTCATTCACAGAACAAGGGCAGGTGTCCAACTAGTGAGAGAAAATTTTTGGATGTGAGATGGGGACCAACCTCACCTGAGTCCGAGACTTACTTGAGCTGGTTCACGCCGGCGCCCTCTTAGATCACGACGGAAAGCCCCCCAACTGTTTCAGCTGGTGCGGAATCACCTCCCTTGACTTGTAATCTCCTTGTTTTCTACACAACACTACTATAGTTAATTTGCAAAGACAAGTGGGCTGAAGGACCCACTCTTGTCTTAGGGCAATGCACCTTCATATGGCTGAGAACGTGAGAAGTTAGAGTGATGAAAATACGAGGGTTTGAATGAGATGAGAAAAGAAGAGGGGACTCAACAAGGAGATGAGACTAGCATGATAGCTGGACCAGTGCAATGACCGACTCAGAGTGGTAGCAAGATGGGCACGGTAACCCAGACCGGCATGACGACAATACTATTCGAAACCAAGGTCGATATGACTGTATTAATTTGGTGTGGCAGCAAGACAGGTATGGTATTCCGGACTAACACGACAACAATACTGCTCGACAGCTAGATTGCTATGGCAATGCTAGACCGAGTCTACCCTCGACTAAGTGAGAAGGGAAGAGAATGAAGAGATGACACGAGACGGAAAAGGGAGGAGGTCCTAACGGAGCTGGACACTATTGCTCACGGCAAAAGGGGGGCAAACAATGTACTACAGGCGGTGTTAGGCAACATCGTGGGCAACATGAGAAGGCAACACGTCCCTTTGCAGGCAGCGATAACTTCTTGTGAAGTGCACAGTGGCAGTTGTGGGATGCAGAGAGGAGCCTGTGCATGGCAACAGGCACCGAGCGCATGAAGGAAGCTTGCAAACGGCGATAGGCACCGAGCGTATGAAGAAAGCTTGTAGATGGTGATAGGCCCCAAGCGCACAAAGAAAGCTCACGGATGGCGATAGAAGTCGAGCACGCGAAGGGGGCTCGCGGACGACGATAGGTATCGCCAAGACCCATTACGGGAGGCGATAAACATCACTATCGGCGATGGGCAGAGGGCACGAGAGAAGTTAGTGGACGGCGATAGGTATTGACGTGACCCTTCTCGGGCGGTGATGGGCATCGTCGTCTGCGATAGGCACGCAACAGGGTGAGACCCCTGCGGGCGTTAGGAAGCATCGTCATCTGTGTGTCTCGTGGAGAGGCAGAGACGAATGAAGAGGAAGAGAAGACAACTCACACATGGCGCTGCCATCACCATGCACGACCTGTGAAGCCACAAGAGGGGGAAAGAAAAGAAGAGGCATGCATGGCACTACCACTGCCGTGCATAGCCTCTGAGCGAAGCTCAGACGAAAAAGAAGAAGAAGAAGAAAGAAAAGAAGAGAGAGAAGAAGAAAGGCAGAGGAAAAAAAAAAGAAAAGAAGAGAGAGAAAGATTTACCTTGAGCTCAGAGGTACTGATAAAAATTTTTCTCTCTCCTCCCTCTCTCTCCAAACGTGACCCAACAACAAGAAAGAAAGGGAATTCTATTAAGTAAAAATTCTCTTTTGGCGAAGGGTTCAAGCCCCTTTGAGTACAAAGGTAGTACATGGTATATATAGAGTTATGCCCAAACATGGGTGGATTAATCAAAATTAAACCTAATTGTTGGAAATTAAGATTTAATTGAATTAAAAGAAATAGGAAAATAGGGTGCAAAATGATAGGTATGCCCCTTCTTAACAATTTTTAAAATTTCAAAACAGTCCCTGTGCTATTCTAGAACGTGCGTGATTTCTCATGGATGATCCGGGGTTGTTCTGATGCCTGTTTGATCAAAAGATGATTGTTTTCTTATATGGCTTGGCATGGTGATCGATTTGATACCAACTTTGAGCCATGGATCGTACTTTTAGGCCACGATCATGTGACTTGAAATTTGGATGAATCTTGAAACTTCAGATCGATAGTGTGCTCGTTCCTTGATGTTTTTCTGTGATTTCTTTATTGGATCACACTGATCATGCTATCAGGATCGCGTGAAAACAAACAAAGTTTGATTCTGTGTCTGAACAAAGATTTTGTAACTTTGGAGTTTTGGTCGGAATCTAGAATTTCAGCACCGAAATTTATAGTCACTTCATAGGCTTCATGTGCAAAATCCAACCGTTCATCATGTACATGGCTCAGAGTGAATATAGCCCTAGACCTTACGCATGCGATGGAATTAGTTTTACATCGATCGGGCTTGTGAGTGGCATGATTTGGCCGCTCGAGTGTGCGACGCTATTGATTTTCCTGCAAATTTCTTCACAGATCAACAACTTCTCTCTAGCTTTTCTTTAAGCTTGGGCATCATCACGGGGCGTGCCACATATCGAAACGTTTGTCTCAACGAGACGAACACGCTCACAAAATTTGAGTATGATTCGAGTTAAAACAAGTGAGATATAGGTCTCGCAAGTCAGTGTTTGTGACTGTCCCTTTAATGGAGTTGAGTTGCAGGGTGGCCACACGGGAATAGCATGTGGCTCCTCTTGTTTTTCTCTTTTGCATATAATGTTTCCTAAAATGTCTGTTTAAGATGAAATTTGACCCTCAAGGGTTTTCAACCGTTTCGGATCCAATGGCAGTGGTTCCAAAATAATTTGACCCACCGAAAATATAGTTCTAGCTATAGAGACCGTTTCAAGGTGCGAGAGGCTGATTTTTTCGAAACTATTTCTCAGTCTACACTGCCATAGACATGTTGGAGTGCGAGAAAACTTGGCAGGCGACGTTTAGGAGTCCTCATGAAGATATTGAACAGTTTTGGGGCCATTTTGAGGCTGTTGGAATTTCCACTGTTTATTAGGCTTCGTTGATTGACTTCTCCCTTTATTCCGCATCGGGGACCAAGGTGCTGAAAAATGTTTGCCCATGCCAGAAGTTGATGCAGTTCAAACATGTGTGCGTAACATGCAGCCAGAAATATCCCTGCTCGTTGAGGCTTCCAACCCAACCTCTATATCGGATTTGATCTCTAAAGCAGTTTAGATAGAGAGTCTCCTCAAACACCAAGGCAAACTTCAGAACCCGGCATCATGTGGGGAAAGCAATTGAAGCTTCGGTAATGGTCGCTCCAATTCTTGCTGCAATCAACATAAATAGGTGATCAATGCTGCTGTCACTGTATCAGACCCCAAGAAGGCTTCACCTCAAACTCTGGATTTTTCTAAGGGGATGAACCCTCCAAATGCTTAGGATACACCTCAAATAGAATAGAAGTCCCAGGCCTACAATAAGGTCCCTCCACCTCATAAACTCTACGAGAAAGACTACTAGGAGGAGCATAAAAAGAAAGTCTATAGCTTTGATAAGGAGTGGGTCCCCACCTTACTCCGGATGTTGATTGAGTAACAGATGATCACCTTGCTTGAGATGAAACGGTCAGAAGATGCTGACTTTCCACTCACAAGAGGTATTATGCATATCACATAATGTTGAGGCATCCTCAGGATTGAGTCACCCTCAAAGATCACATGGAATCTTTAATCCAGAAGGGGCAGATATAGCTCGATATCCTCTAGAAGACATTCAGGGCAGTTGAAGCACCTCACATAGTGACAGTTCAAGAGGAAGTCGGGCAAATATATCGAGTTGATGAACTACCACCAGATCTTCTTCAGATGCTATTTTGGTCCAATTCGAGGTCATCACACCAAAGCCGTCAAGACAGCCTAGACGTCTTGATAAAGGGATTGAAAACCGTTGGTGCCCATATCACCAAATCCAAGGTCATGACTTAGGAGGATGCTTTGGATTTCAGGCTATGATGTTAGATAAAGTACAAGGAGGACATTCTGTCCTCTCTATCTTAGAGGATCATGCTCGACCCACTGAACTAACAACACAGGAGGTTGCCCAAACATAAATCCCTTGTGATGACAAGCTACCCAAGCCTTCTGACTTTGATGAACCCTCGACTTCCCAACCATGGCGGGTCTATCGAGGATGAAGCAGGATGAAATCCATGAAGAGGGAGGCTGTTCGCCAAGCAAGGCCGATCCCTGAGCTTCGTGAACCTGGTCCACCTGCACCCATTCCAAAAATTGGTAGAAGGAGACGAGCACTAAGGGCCTCTCGTTGAAAGAGGAAACTCCTTGGCCCCCAGACTAAGGTTGAATTCCTCAAGCCCCTCCCTTCGTTGCCAACCCTGTAGGACTTCTTCCCTAAGTTGGTCCCTTGTGCCGATCTAAACCCACGATCTAGTAAAAAAGACATTCTTGAGTCTTCTTCTTCTCGGGCTCCCAATACGTCTAATAAAGGTGATGACATTAAAAGCACCCCTCAACAGTCCAAGCAGAGTGAAGACCTAAAAGATTCCTTGCACACGTCCAATAAAGGTGATAACATTAAAAGCACCCCACAATGGTCCCAGCAGGATGATGACCTAAAAGATTCTCTGCACACATCCAATTCTGGTGATGGCGCTAAAATCTACCTAGATCGGTCCAATCTGAGTGACGACCTTAAAAGCTCTCCCCCTTCATCTATCCTTGACTCTTCCAACTCTTCTTCTTCTTCTTTTGCTAACACGTCTTTTAGCAGGGTCAACTTACAAATTCCCAGACTTCGAAGTTCTTGACAAAGAGCTTTGCAATACTAGCATGCGGCATTGAAGGTAGCTCAAGAAGACTATGGCCCAAGCGGTTGAGTTCCTGTCAGTCACTGATTTCTTGGCGTCTAGAGCTAAAACCTCCTCCCTCTATCAAAGAGCTTCCCAAGTGGCATAAGAATCGCAAGGCCAAGAAACCGCAATGGCCCTTTGAGCCCGACTTCAAGCAAAGGATGAGAGAATCAAGAGGGCAGAGCTTCTATTCTCACGAAGCTTGCCACATGGTGAAGATCTCTGAAGTAGTGACCAACAATGACCTGACTAGTCTTAGGTCAGGCAAAAAGTTACAGCCACCTGTGTAGAAACCGAGGCTTTTAAAGTACCATGGTCTGCCACTCATCCTTTATTCTAACACACCGACCAATCCACGACTCCTTAGGTTCTTGGGATCACTATTGGTCCCATATGACCAGTCATCTCCAAACCATCAACCTCCATCAATCTCCATTTTACCAACACCTACCCCTATCACCCAATCTAACCAGTCCACACCAGACTCGGCTCCCCACCTGGCCAATCGACACCAATCCCGGTGGTACAATCTTTAACTTCCCAAACCTCACAATACCTTCAAACCATGCCGGTTGTACAACAAAGACAACCGATACCCCAAAACCAACCCTCATTACTTAAACTTAGCCCACAACCTACCATCTCGTTAAAACCCGTGGTGGATCCAGAAGTATATGGAAATGGTGATCGCAAAAACGAGGATGATGTGGCGGCTATATTTATGATCGTTGAATCATAGAACTCTCCCCTCGCACATTCTGAGCCCTACTCTTCCCAATCAACCCAGGTGCCTCAAAATTTGCCCTCTCAGCCATATGCACTTCCTCTACTTGAAACCGACCCCTCATCTAGCAAACAAGAGGTAGAAGTAGCCACCATGCTCTATACCGTTAAAGCCCAATTTGAGGCGGAGATGTCAAGAGAATGGGTACTCACAAGCTTTGAAGTCGAGACATTCGAGGTCAATGAAGGATCCTTTAGGTCACCGAACGAAGTGGAAGTTCAAGAAGCCCCTGGGGAATGGAAAGAAGGTGGACATGCTGTGGCTGGCAATCTCGAAGAAATGAACTTGGGTGACAATAATGACCCAAGGCCAAGTTTTATTTCAGCAAACATGATGCCAAAAGAGAAGGAACGCTATATTGCCTTTCTACGGGCAAACCGAGACGTCTTCACTTGACACTATCATGAGATGCCCTGTCTCGATCCTTGGGTCGTGGTACATCGGCTCGACATTTACCCATCCTTCAAACTTGTGAAGCAGAAATCGAGAAGGTTTCGGTCTGACCTTGAAATGCAGATAGATGCTGAGGTAACTAAACTCAAGGAAGCAAGTTTTATTCTAGAACCCAAATACCCGAAATGGATCACCAATGTTGTGCCAGTTAAGAAGAAGTACGGGCAAATCAGGGTCTGTATCGACTTCCGTGACTTGAACACTGCCTGTCCAAAGGACGACTTCCCATTGCCGTTCACATAAATGCGTATCGATTCCACAGCCCATTGCCAAATTTTCTCCTTCATGGATGGATATTTAGGGTACAATTAGATAAGGATGGCACCAGAGGACGAGGAAGCCACCGCCTTCCTTACTTCCAAAGGGGTCTTCTACTATGTAATGATGCCATGATTTGGTAGTGAAATCCGAGAAGCAGGGATGTTCACATGCAAGACGTTGAGCGAGTGTTCGAGCGGCTCCACCTCCATCAGTTCAAGATGAACCCCTTGAAATGAGCCTTTGGTGTACGTTCAAGAAAATTCTTAAGGTTCATTGTCAGATATCAGGGATTAAAGATCGAGCCTGTCAAGATCAAGGCAATTCGAGGAATGCCACAGCCAACAACGCTCCGAGAACTTCGGTCTCTTCAAGGTCAGCTTGCTTATATTCGGAGATTCATTTCTAATCTCTTAGATCGTTGTAAGCCTTTTACACACTTGTTGAAGAAGGACTCTCCTTTCATATGGGATGAGGCATGTCAGGTCGCCTTGGATGACATCAAAGAATATTTGCTACACCCCCCGATACTCTCCATGCCAATGTTAGGAAGGCCCCTCATTCTATACGTGACCGCCCTTGACGAGTCGCTTAGTGCACTTCTGACACAAAACAATGAGGGAGGGAAATAAATCACTCTATATTACCTCAGCCGCAGTATGCAAGGGGTTGAAAAGAATTACTTGCCCATAGAAAAGATGTGCCTAGCATTGATCTTTGGGGTACAAAAGCTTCGCCATTATCTGCTTGGTCATGAGGTGCAACGTTTTTCAAGAGCTGACCCCATCAAATTCCTTATGTCTCACCCTTGCCTCTCAGGATGCTTGGATAAATGGGCGCTCTTACTTATGGAATTTGACATCAAGTACGTGCCGCAAAAGGCCGTCAAAGGTCAAGCCCTGGCTAATTTCCTGACAGCACACCCCTTATCGGCAGAATCTCCCTTGTCAAGTGACCTCCCCAATGAGGAAATGTTTTGCACTGTGCCAGTTTATGATTGGAAGATGTACTTTGACGGGGGCATTCAGTCTGAAAGAGGTGGTGTTGGAATAGTATTCTTGACCTCGTAAGATGGTGTCATTCCTTTGTCCTTATCCCTCGTAAAAGCCAACTCACACAATGATGCTGAGTATCAGGCCCTCATAATAGGGCTTGAAGTCGCTTTAGATCTCTTGTTGGAATGGTTGGCCATTTTTGGCGATTACAAGCTGGTAATACGACAGCTTAAAGGGATATACGATGTGAGAAAAGGCAGCCTCAAGCCTTACCATGACACTGCTAAGACCTTGATGGCAAACCTCAAGGACTTTTCCTTAGGGCACATCCCTAGAAGGTTGAACGCCCAGGCTGATGCCCTCGCCAAGCACTGTTCCACTATTCAAATTTCCTCAAAAGAACCCATTGCAGCAATATGGGTAGTAGAGTGGAGACATATTGAGCTGGTTAAAGAGTTAGATGGGGATGATGAAAGAATCCTTTTTCTAGAATGCCTCACTCACCCATTTGGGGCACTTCTTGCTACTAAAGATGCTCTTGAAGCTGAAAAGAAGGCGTAACAGGACCAAGACGATAAGTCTAAAAAGTAAGAAGGAGAGGTTGTTGATCCGATACCCATCGAAGTCAAGCAACTTAAAGATTGGAGGGAGCCCATAATCAACTTTATTAAGCATTGTCGGTTACCAGACGATCGTGTTGAATGCAATAGTACACGAAGAATGACCACTAAATACACTTTTCTTGATGGAGATGCTCTCTTTCGACGATCCTTCGATGGCATCCTACTTCGATGCTTTGATGATGCGTTGACACAAAAGGGGCAAAGCAAGTATTGGAAGAAGTACATGTCGTCTGTCCTAAGCTCTATGAATGGATATGTAGGTTGGGGTATTACTGTCCATCGATGGTTGTAGATTCATTGTCCTATGCTAAAAGGTGCCAAGTGTGTCAGATACATTCAAACCTCATTCATCAGGCACAAGAGCCTATCCATCCTACGGTGATGTCATGGCCCTTCTCAAAATGGGTATGGACATTGTCGGACCCATCGATCCTCCCTCAGCATTGGGTCATACTTTCATCTTAGCTGCTATGGATTACTTCTCCAAATAGGCTAAAGCGATCCCTCTCAAACATGTCCCTAGAGAATCAGTAGCCAACTTTGTGCGACATCACATCATTTACCGATTTGGTGTGCCTGATCGGATCGTATTAGACAATGGACCCTAGTTCAAGAGCTAGCATATTGATCGCTTGGCTAACCAATTTGGCTTTGAGTGAAAGTAGTGTACTATGTACCATCCTGAGCAAATGGTTTGGCCAAAGCTTTCAACAAGACCCTTTGCCGCGTTCTGAGGAAATCAGTGTCGAAGACAAGGAAAAATTGACATGAGAAACTTCTTGAGGTTTTATGGGCTTATTGCACCATGACTTGGAGTGCCTCCTATTCTACTCCTTATTTTTTAGACTATGGGAGTGAAGCGGTGCTACCCCTCAAGATCCAACTTCCATCGCTCCGCATAGATCATGATATGACAAAAGACGAATAGGTCAAGCTTCATTATCAATAATTAGATGCACTCGATGAGAAGAGATTGGAAGCTCAGCAGAACCTTGAACTCCATCAGGGGAGAATGAAGAGGGCTTTCGACAAGTCAGTCAAAGTCAGTTCATTCACTCGTGGTAACTTGGTTCTAGCAGTAAAATGGTCGATAATCATGCGTGGATGACGCAAAGGAAAGTTTGAACCAAAATGGGAGGGGCCTTATGTAATAAAAAAGGTCTCCTCAAATGGAGCTTTTATATTGACTCATCTTGAAGGGAAGGATGCGATGCATCTTATCAACGGACGTTACTTAAAAAGGTATTACCCCTGACCCTCACTGTCTCGAAGGTAAGACCTTAAACATACTTTCAAGTCTTGGTGTATGACTCTAAAAACACACCACTTCTACGGTCTCAAAGGAAAGACCTTAGACATACCTTCAAGTCTTAGTGTATGACTCTAAACATACACCACTCTTACAATTTCGAAGAGGCACGACCTTCAAAACTCTCTCTCAAAAAGGAGGAGGGAGTGCAGCAGACTTACTACACTAAAAAGAAGTAGTAGTTGTAGAGGAGACAATCAGCGTAGACAAGCAAAATTTTTCATTAAAAAGAAGCTACAATTACAACTTTTCTTTACAACTACGAAATCTCAAAAAATTCAACCCTATGGAATGTGAAGGGGTGTTAGCATTGCTCTTGCATCTGAGGAAAAGAGCACAGTTGATCACCAATATTGCTCTAGCATCTGAGGCACGAAGAAGGGTTTTAGATCGAGTATATCAGACATACAAAGCAGACTTCTCTGATAAGGAACTGTCTTATGAAGGAGAGCATGCCCTGCTCGCAGTAAGTGCCCTTCCACAGAACAACAAGGAGTTCACAATTGCACTTGAGAACTTGGTGTCCAACAGACTTTGCGAGCCAGATGGGATTCCCCCTAACTGAGTTACTAATTCCAAAGTCCCTGACCCTCAGAAAGTTCTTCGTCTGAGGAATCCTCTCAGAAGGTCTTGTCAGAGGATACGAGCATTTCCCCTTTTGAGTAACGGTCCAAGCTGCTGAGCACGCTAGGCTGTTGTGCATGTTCACAGCCAAGCACGAAAGCTGCCGTGCATATACTCTGCTGCGCACAATCCAGCCTTTGTGCATGTACTTCACCATGCATGATCACCCGCTACGTTTGAACTCTGCTGTGTGCAATTCAGCTGCCACATGTGAACTCTACTATGCACGTTCAAGCTATCGTGTGTGTACTTCGCCAAGTAAATTCAGCTGTCGTGCATGCCAATGCTGCACACGCCACCCCTCAAGGCCCATCGCACGTGTTAAAAAACCTTACACGTGTGCTTCTTGCCAGCGTCGTCCTCTTGGCTACCGTGCGTGACACCTCACAGCACACCTACCCCTTCACACGTGCGGACAAGTGACAGTTTTAGGGTCACGACTCTTCATCTTCCTTGATCACCTTGCTGGACAACTACTGATATTCACCGTAGAGCCCCTGGAAACCTCTGAAATTGCCAGAAAACTGTCGTAAAACTACCAAGAATTCTTAGGCTTTCGTGCGCAAACCGTCGGAGTCCCGAAAACCTCCACCGGCACTCACCGGAAACTCCCCGAAAACTCCCCTGTTCACCATCAAGATCCCTATGAACTGTTGACGATCTGCCTTCACCCTGGGGTCTCTTTCACCAGTGTTCGCGAGTGGAGCTCCTTCCACAATGGCCGAAATCTTCCCTTCTCCTGTTGTGGCCCACTGCACACGGTCGCCTGAACTTAGATGGAATCTTTTGGCTGCCCGGTGAAAACGTTAAGGTAGAAACATAAAAATGGGTTTTTACCCCCCTTTTATAACCTGGAGATCTCTGTCTTGCCCCTCCTAAAAGAAAGATGACATCTAGGCTCAAGAGAACTTGAGTGTCATTTTGAAACAAAGATCGAGGGCATTTTTGAGAAGCAGACATATTGAAGATACCAAGCGACAATGGATTGTGACGAGTCGGGCCAGCCCGAGTCCAAGCCTGAGATGCACCAGTTCAGCCACTGTGTGTGATTGTCTCTATGATCAATTGCCACGAGCGTTTTGTCTCCCCCATGCAACCGCTGTGCGCTCAAGCCATCGTGCATGTTCAGAGCATCACGTAGCCACCGTGAGTGCTCAGAGGATCATGTAGCCGCCGTGAGTGCTCAGAGCATCACGTAGTCGTTGTGAGTGTTCACAGCACCCCATAGCTGTCCTGAGTGCTCATGACGCCAAGTAGCCGCCGCTCGTGTTCACCTTCAACCACTGTCCTTGAATTCATGCATCAGGCTGCCACACATGCTCGCGTAGCTTGCCGCGAGCGTGTTCCTATGTTGTCACCAGCAATGTTGCCTTTGTACTCACACCCTTTACATGTGCCTTCACGCATGCCTTCCCTAGCCATCTCGTTTATGTGTGTGTATCAGCAAGGTTCAATCCCCAAGGAGTCATACCCACTTCCTAATCCCCAGTGAGTCCATTTCTACCTACCATCCCTCACGAAGCCACCATCACCATCTGAACCCACTGCCCATAAAGAGTCTCGATCACTTCATCCCCACTGAGTCAGACCACCATCCACAGGCTCATTCCTCATGGAGCCTGATCCACTTCATTTATCCCAGGGAGTCCATCCCTCATTTGGCGACCTGCATACATGGGGAGTCTCGTCACAGTCTAGTTGTAGGAACCTAATCTTTAGTGCATATCCTGGCCGCATGACATTAAACTGCTTCGCACAATGGTCCAGTTGTATGACCTTAAACTATAGTGCCTGTCCTGACTGCATGACATTAAACTGCTTCGCACAACGGTTCAGCTGTATGACCCTAAACTATAATGCACGTCCTGGTCGCATGACGTTAAACTACATTGCTCAACGGTTTAATTGTATGACCCTAAACTATAGTGCACGTCCCGGCCACATAACGTTAAACTGCTTCGCACAATGGTCTAGCTGTATGACCATAAACTATAGTGCACGTCCTGGCCGCATGACACTTCACTACTTTGCCTAGGTCCTAGTGGCATGACCTTAAACATGCCTCCATACATATTTTTACCACCTTCATTTCCTTCCCAGCGAGTCCATCTCCATTACCCTTTATGAACTCACCACATTCCCCAGTGAGTCGAACTCACACTCATGAAACCACGGTGAGTCATTCCCTCATCCATACTCATCGAGAGTTAGTGGGTCACCCCTTATCCACCTTCCATATAAACATAATCCATCGTTCATAGACAGTCTCGTGCCATCCCCCTAAGTGAGTCAAACCACCACCATACTCACCTTATGGCCTCCACAGACTGTCATCCATCTCCATCACGGTCCAGCTGTATGGTCTTAAACTATAGTGCATGTCCTGGCCACATGACATTAAACTACTTTGTCCACATCCCGGAGGCATGACCTTAAACACGTCCCACAAAAATAAAAAATATGGACATGATGTAAACCCAAAAGGGGAACGTCATGAGTAAAAATGATAGACGAACATGGTCACGAAACCATGAGTAAGAGTGTTCCGTAACTAAAAATCGGGCAGGGTTAAAACCCGAAAGGGCATTGTGAGCCCAATAGAAAGGAGGTTGGTTAAATTCGTATTTACAACACCACTTCCCTCTTTTCAAGCAAAAACCCGAAAGGGCGCTCAAATCAATAAGCTAGTTGATACAACGTCCGCCACCATAAGCTGTTTTAGCCAGCATTTCAAGAAAAATTCTCGATAGCAGGATATCCTGTTATTGACACCCAAAAACAAGATCATTCACAAGAAATAAACTGTCAATCCGGGCCAAGAAAACCTGGTGAGGCTACAAACAACGCCATTCACATGTCCAACGGGGTATAAACGTTAAAATCATCCCTCCAGATCCCACTCAGGGAAGAAACTGTCAAATCAGGTCAATACCTGCCCACAACAACAAGGATAAAGCAAGCAAGGGCCGCCTCGTCAAAATCCCTCGCTAGCCGGACCAGACATTCAGGACAAGCCAACAAAAACCCCCGATTGGGCTTGACAGGATGGGGACTACAAAGGTACGCTTCTTGTCCAAGCAAACCTGTTGTAGCAGCAAACATCATCGTAAATAAGTCCAACAAGGGTGAAGACTTTAAAAACATCTTGTACGTCTAATAGAGTGTAGACTCTAAAGTCATCGCCCAAAAGTCTCCACGACTGGAACCACAAGTCCGCCATCCAGTTGAGCGCCTTGGTCACCCCTTCAAGAAGCAGCTTTGTACGAGTATCCCTTTGACGTTCGTGTGATTCGAATGGCTAGGAAGAAAACTAAAGTTGAACGACCAATTTTGATTTCGAATGAATGTTGTACTTCTTGCTTCTCTTGAAGCACAACATTTGGAGGGGTAAGCTGTTTGAGGTCATTTTCCATCACTTTTATCTTAGGTGCGAATAAGGAGAGAGCAGTTCGCGACCTAGATCAACATGTACCAAAATCCCTGTGGATTACAGAAGCCGAAGGTCAATAAGCCCTGATCCAGAATTGAAATTTCCATCAGTCTCATAATGACCCAAGAAGGTTTGATATCATGCCTAAGAGTTTCTTAAGAACACCTGTCAAGGTTCATCGCATTCCAATGAGTTTTAGACAATGCAGACGTCAAAAAAACTTCTGAAAATTTTGCCTCTGTAATGCTGAAAATAGAATTTGAGCTACAACACCATTATCGGATCATCAAATAGTCTCCATACCATCACCATTGAATTCAGAACATTCAAAATAGCCTAGGTACTAATTTTCGATGAATTTCGATGCTTTTGGAGCAAGTTATGGCCACATTACCCAAATTGGGTAGGAACTACACTATTACGGTGCACCCTCGGTGAACCAGTTACCATTAATGGAAACTATGGCTCTCAATTTTGGGAGAAAACTTCACATGTCTGTATCTTTCTCATCCCAGATCGGATCAATCTTAAATTTTAGGAGCATATTCTTCTTGACGACCCGATCAATTTGATAGATGACACACATGATAACACAGCTCGAGCCTAGAGAAATTGAATAAATAAGTTCGAGAAAAAACTTCCAAAAGTAGCAGGAAATTTCCAGCAATACGTCTCCTCGATCAAATGGCCATATCACGATGCTCGTGTGTCAGATCAACCTCAAACCAGCCCCATTATGAGCACGCGGTCAGAGGCTTCATCTGAGATGAACCTCGTATGTGATGGACGGTTAGATTCGACACAAATTTATTCTGAAGTTGAGGCAATTCTAATCACCGGAATCCAAACTTCTGCCAAAGTTTTCCAATTTGGAAAATGGTTGTCCGGGGACCAAATCGAGTCGTTCTTTTTGCAAAATGATCGTGGAAACATGTTCGATATGCTACAACGAAGAAACCAACAAAAACAACTAAGAAACAGACTGAATCTTAAATCTAAGATTGCACAATTTTCGCATGTTTTTGTCGTATCATGATTATGGCCCGAGAGTTCGATCCATGGTTCAAAAAGGATATCAAGACGATCATCATTCCCAGTCGATCAAGAAAAGAATACTCTTTTGACTGGATGAAGATTAGAAGGACCCTGAACAGATCCCAAAATATCATGAAGATTGCATGGCAATTATAGAGACATGTTTGGAATTTCATGGATTGTTGGTGCAAGGAAAAAATCATCATTTTATCCCTATTTCTTAATTTTATTTAATTCATTTAATTGTTAATTTTCATCAATTAGGTTAAATATTAATCATCTGCCCATGTTTGGTCCTCACTTCTATATAAGAGCGTACCATCTACATGTAAATGGCCCTTCTTTGATTAATAAAAAAGTCATGTTTTGCTTGAGTGTTGGGTTACAGCTTGGAGAGAGAGTAGAGAGAAAATTTGGATGGGTATCGTTAGGTATTTTTCTCTCGTCTCTCTCCTTCTCGCTTCTTCTCTCTTTTTCTCTCTCTTCTCTTTCTCTCTTCTCTCTCTTTTTATTTTCTTCTGTCTTCTCTTCTCTATCTCTCTCTTCTTTCTCTCTCCTTCTCTCTCTTCACTCTCTGCTCTTTCTCTCTTCTCTCTCTTCTCTTTTGCTCTCTTTTCTTCTCTCTCTTCTCTTTTGCTCTCTTTTCTTCTCTCTCTTCTCCCTCTCTTCTCTTTCTCTCTTATCTCTCTCTCATCTCTTCTCTGTCTTCTCTTTCTCCCTCTCTTCTCTTCTCTCTCTTATCTCTCTCATATTTTCTCTCTCTTCTCTTCCTCACTCTTCTTGCTCTCTCTGCTTTCCCTTCCCTCTCTTCTTTCTTCTTTCCTTTCTCTCTCCTCTCTTCTATCCTTTCTCTTCTTCTATCTGTTTCTTTTTACTCTCTTTCTCTCTCTTCACAAGGGTAGCAACATAGGCCTACCCTTTTTAGTAGGCCTCGATGTAGCCTTTGTATTTTCTCTCTCTGTCTCTCTCCTCTCAGGGACAGCAATGTGGGCCTACCCTTTTTGACGAGCCTCGTCATGGTCTCTGTGTTTATTCTCTCTCTTCTCTTTCTTCTTTTTTCTTTATCTCTCTTTCTCTCTCTTTTCTCTGACACAGATGACAACATCAACCGTCAGCTATGTCGATTCTCTCACTTCCCCCTGTCTGACACAAACAGTAGCATAAGTCGTCGTTTGTGTCTCCTCTCTCTTCACATACAACAACAAGCCACCGTCTGTGTTCTACCTTTCTCTCCCTTCACAGACGGTAGTAAGCCGTTGTCTGTGCTCACCTACCTTCTCTCTCTCTTTACAGACAACAACAAGCCATCGTCTGTGTTCCTTCTCTCTCTTTATTCACTGACGGTAGCAAGTCACCATCTGTGTTCCGTCTCTCTCTTTGTTCACTGACGGTAGTAAGCCACCATCTGTGTTCCTTCTCTTTCTCTCTCTTCACAAACAGCAGCAAGTCGTCATCCTTGTTTTCTCACTTTCTCATTTCATATGTGTCTCCTCTCTCTCTCCTCATTCTTCACAAACGGCAGCAAGCCGTTGTCTATGTTCTACCTTCCTCTCTCTCTTCATAGACAATAGTACATTGCCATCTGTGCTCACTCACCTTCTCTCTCACGTCACAGATGATAGTAAGACACCGTCTGTGGTCTCTCTCTCGTCCTTCGGATTTGGATGATCGGGCGGCACGCGTGTCGGGTTTCAGGGGAACTCGGGACTTGAGATCACTCTTTTAAGAACCTTGCTAAAAAACAAGGGCAGGTGGACCAACTGATGAGAGGAATTTAAAGTGGGTTTGGGACTTACTCGGGCTGGCTCCCGTGGGTGCCCTCTTAGATCATGAAGAAAGCCCCCCAGTCATAAAACTAGTTCGAAAGCGCCTCCCTTAGCTTGTATTCTCTTATTTATGTAATCACACACATATGCAAATGTTACAAGCTAGGTGGGTCAAGGGACTACACCTTGCCTTTAGGTGAACGTACACAAGTGTGCACATTTAAAAGATGAGAAGAATGAGAGGATGAAGATTGGGGTGAGAAGAATTTGATCGAATGGTGAGACCGATAGAATGACCTGACTAGTAGGTAATTGACTTGTCGTGGTAGTAAAATGGGCTCGGTAGTTCAAATCGGCTCAACAGAGTTACTACTAGACGACTGTACCAATATCGACTAGCTAGACATAGTGACTTAGCTGTAGTGGCAATAAAGAGGACATAGTAACTATAACTGACACAACAACATTACAACTAAACGATAAGACTACCATTGAAGGCTAGTCTCAACCCTTCTTGATCAAATGAGAGAGTAAAAGAAAGAAGAGAGATCAAAGAGCGAGAGAAAAGAAGATAGAAATGAAAGGAAATAAGGGGAATTAAAGAAGGAGAAGAGAAGAGAAAAGAAAAGGAAACAACAAGAGAGAGGTGAGACAGAAGGTGATAAGAAGAAGAAGATATGAATAAAAAGAAGAGGAAAGAAAAGAAGAAAGAAGAGCATGAGAGAAGATGAGGGTGAAGAATAGAAGAAAGGAGAGAGAAATAGAGAGGAGTAAGAGAGAGAAGAGAGGCACAGATGGCAATGCGATAGGGAGAAGGGAGAAACTCAAATGGCAATGGACCTCCATTTGCTTGGACTAAAGAAGTTGGAAGAAAAGGCACAAGCGGCGCTAAGGTTTCGCCAGCTGGGCTAAGAGAAAGATAGGGGAGAAAACACAGATGACGTTAAGGTTTCGCTGTCTGGGGCAGAAGAAATAACAAACTCAAGCTACGCTAAGGTTTCGCCGTCTGAGACAAAAGAAATGAGAAAACTCAGGCAACGCTAAGGTTTCGCCGTCTGAGACAGAAGAAATGAGAAAACTCAAGCAGCGCTAAGATTTCACCATCTGAGACAGAAGAAATGAGAAAACTCAGGTGGCACTAAGGTTTCACCATCTGAGACAAAAGAAATGGGAGAGTGACAACACTGATGGCGATGGATTGCGCCGTTTGGGACTGGAGAGAGAGAGAGGGGATTTGAACATAGACTCGGCCCAGCATTCAGGCTAGGGCCTGACCCACTGCTTGTGTCTTAGAAATAAAAAAGATTTCACACCAGGCAAGAGGTACATCATGGATGAATGGAGGAAAGAAAGAAGAACAGAGACGTGATAGACCAGAGAATAAAGAGAAAGAAAGAGATAAAGAGGAAAGTAGGGAAGAGAAAGGGAGAGAGGAGAAAGAAAACACGAGATAGAGACGAGGGAGAAAAGGGGAGAGAGAAAGAGATAGAGATGAAGAAAGAGGAGAGAGAAAGTGAGATAGAGATGAGAAGAGAGGTCGAGAAAGAAAGAGATAGAGACGAGAAAAGAGAAGAGATAAAAGAGGAGAGAGAAAGATAGATAGAAATGAGAAGAGATGAGGAGAGAGAAAGAGATAGAGACAAGAAAAGAAAAGAGAGAAAGAGAGATAGAAATGAGAATAGATGAGGAGAGAGAAAGAGATAGAGAAAAGAATAAAAAAGAGAGAAAAGAGGAGAGAGCAAGAGAGGAGGAGAGAGATAAAGAGAGATAGAGATGAGAAAAGAGAAGAGAGAGGAGGAGAGAAAGAGGGGAGGAGCGAGGAAATTACCTTATTTACGGGTACCGACCCTTTCTTCTCTCTCCTCTCTTTCTTTCTCCGAGACGCACCCATGAACTCAAAAAAAAATTGAAGTCTTTATGAATTTGTGTGTTGTTCTTTACAATTTGGCTTTGCATGTTTATATAGAATTGGGCCCAAACATGGGTGGATGCCCAAATACTACCTAAAATTGAAGATAATTACAATTTAATTGAATTAAAAGAAATGCTAAAAATGGGAGCAAAAGGACTGGTTTGCCCCTGGCTAACAATCTATGGAGTTTCAGAACAGTCACTGCTGCTGCTCGAGAACTTACGTGATCTTCCATGACTGATCCGGGGTTATTCTGATGCCCGTTTGATCGAAAGATGATTGTTTTCTTATAGGGCTCGGCATAGCGATTGATTTGATACTAACTTTGACCCATGAATCATGTTTTTAAGTCATGATTATGAGACTTGAATTTTTGATGAATCTTGAAAACATCGGATCGATAGTGCACTCGTTCCTTGATATTTTTCTTCTATTTCTTCGCTGAATAGCATTGAGCATGTCATCACAATCACATTACAACAAATCTTGCAGCCAGAATTTACCGCAGCTTCGACGCCTCTGTGTATGAAATCCAATTGTTCATTATATGCAGGGTTCTAACCAAAGATGGCCTCGGACCTTACGCACATAATGCAATTGGTTTCGCGTCGATCGGGTACTCTAGCTTCATGATTTGGTTGCTCGAATGAGGTGTGCTGCTGCTATGTTTTTTGTAATTTTCTTCACCGATCAGCAACTTCTCTCTAGTTTTTCTCCCTGCGTGGGCATCTTCATGGGGCGTACCACATATCAAAATGCTCGTCTCGATGAGACGAACATGCTCACAAATTTTGAGTGCAATCTAACTTGGAACGAGTGAGATATAGGTCCCGTAAGTCACTACCTGTGACTGTGAAAACAACCACCTTTAATGGTGTTTTGGCGCAGGGTGGCCACAAGGGAATAGTGTGCGGCCTGCCCATTTTCAGTATTTTTACCCATAACTTTATCGTCGAGTACCCAATTAAGTAAAAAATTGACCCATAGGGGTTTTCGACCGTGTCAGATCCAATGGTGGTGGTTCCATAGCTGTTTGACACATAAAAAATATAGTTGTAGTTACGGGGTCCATTTCAGGGTGCTAGAGGCTGATTTTGCCGAAATTGTTTCTTTGTGTTCACTGCCTTAGATATGTCTAATTGTGATAAAACTTGGCACGTAGCCTTTTGGAGTGCTTATGAAGATCTTGACCATTTCTAAGGCCATTCCGAGACTGTCAAAATTTTCACTGTATGTTTGAGGCTTTATTGACCTGCTTCCTCTTCATTCTGCATCAGGGACCAAGGTGCGAAAAATGTTTTCAAACCATGCCTCCTGGACTTGTACAAAGTAGTTTATCTTTATGCGGCCAGGATGTACACTATAGTTTAAGGTCATATAGCTTGGATCGTGGTTATGCAGTTTAGAGTCGTGCGATTAGGACCATGCATTTAAGGTCGTGCATCTAGACCTCCGCTACAATTTTAAGGTCATATAGTTTGGATCATGGTGCTAAGACTTTTAAAGTCATGGAGTTAGAATGTAGACTATAGTTTAGGGTCATATAGTTTGGACCGGGGCTATGCAGTTTTAAAGTCTTACAGCTAAGACCATGCAGTTTAAGGTCGTGCAACTAGACCTCCTCTATAATTTAAGGTCATATAGTTTGAACCATGTAGTTTAGGGTCATGCAACTAGACCAAGGTAGTGCGGTTTAAGGTCTTACGGCACGGACCATTGTGTGGGTCGCCATGCAAGTAAAGCTCCATGGGGGATAGATCTGTGAATAGTTATTGACTCCCTAGAGATAAAATGATAACAAGGATTTTAGATGGAGAAGCAGACTTTACTAAGGATTATAGGACATGTATGACTCCCTAGGGTGAATAATGAGACTCCATAGGTTTATGGGAGGTAATCCGACTCCTTAGGCATAAGGTAGACTGGTGTAAAGTAGACCCATTAGGGATTGAAGTGGTAAAAATTACCCTAACATCACTAAGGATCAACTGGCTGTAGTACGGGTGTAGTTCTTACTGGGGACTAGGGACAGTGGCATGCTCCTGACTCTATTGGGCATGACCAGTCGTGACCCAGATGGGACAGCCTGGATGCAACTCCACTAGGGATAATGGCAATGACATGCTCATAACGCCACTAGGAATAGTGATGAGACATGCACAGTAGTGACCAAGGTCTAGCATGTGTGACACTAGAACATGGGTGGCGCTAGCATGAAGAGTGTAACACACAAAGCAGTAGGTTTGAAAAGTAGAAGCGTTGACACAGACACGACGTTTAGCAGGGGCGGAGGCAACACAAGCGGTGCTAGCATGCATAGTGGAATCACACGTTGCAGTAAACTTGGGAACACAGCCTGCACTAAGTATGTTGTGAACACAGCTGGCACTGGATACAGGTTAGTGTTCGAGCCTTGGGCTTGAGCCCGACCTGGTCCTGGTCCCTGTTTGCTAGAGGTTTACATGGGCGGTGGAAAACTTTCATTCGGGCCTCAGGTCCGAGCCTGACCCGATCCGGCCCATCAACGTTTTGCCTTCCAGAATGTGACTGACATTCCTGACTTGTGGGGGGCACTTCACGAAAGCTTTGCCTATATAAGAGGGTAAACCCCATTTTTACCGTTTTTCACAAAGGTTAAAACGACTAAGGCATTTGAGCAGTGAGAGTGAGATAGCTCCCGACAAGATTTTCGATGAGCACACAAGGCACTTTGAGCTAGAGAGAGCACCGGAAAGAACACCATGCTTTTCGTGAAGTTGCAAGAGTTTGCTGAGAAGTGTAGCGAGGCAAGCAAGGGGTTTGCCGGGGAGCTTCAGAGACTCTGGTCGTGGTTTTGGGTTTCTTGAAAAATGGGAAAGAGGCTGAAGTTGCAACCAAGGGCTGCCTGGGGGCTGCCGTCGTGTTTATGGTAGTTTTTCGACAGTGTGCAGGAATGGGAAAAGCCTTATAGTGGTTTTTTGAGAGTTTCGACAAAAAAGGGGAGTTTCCGGTGGGGAACAGAGAGGTCGCAGGATACGAACAGTCACTTGAAGATGAAGGGTCGCTGGAGACGAAGGATCGTTGAGAGGCAAAGGGTCAATGGGAGGTGAACAGTAGCGGTAGCGACGAAGGGTCATTGAGAATTCGATCCGTTGAACGAAGATGAGGGGTCTCGGGAAGGTGCGCAGTCACCGGGGAGACAAAGAATCTTGGGCAACCAAAGGGTTATGGGAGCCGAGGAAGCGCGGGGAAATGAAGGGTCACTAGGAGGTGAACAGTCATAGTAGCGAGGGGTCTTGAAAACACAGCCGACGCTAGCCTTAGGATATGCAGTGGGCATTGGGCCTCAAAAATATAACTGGCACAAGCTTTAGGATATGTAGCCGGTGCTGGGGCTAAGAACACAGCCAGCGCTAATCTCCCACGGCGCTAGATCCTTGGTAGCATGAGGCTAGGGACATGATGCGCTGGGAAATAATCGCTCGTGGCTACTTCTTTCTCGACCCTTTGATGAATGGCAGTGAATCTTGTCCTGCTATGATCGTGCATGGTGATGACCAGGGTTAGCAAAGGGCAGTGATCAATGGTAAGGTCGGACTTATGAAGCTTGTTGGAAGCTAAGTCCTCCAGCACAAGAGTGAAGTCCATGTTGTTCTATGGATGGGAACTCACTGTGAACAAGGTATGCTCTCCATCATAGGCCAGTTCCTTACCCAAGAAATCTACTTTGTATGTTTGATATACTCGTCAGATGAATTGAGGCTGACTAAAAAATGGTTGGCTTCTTCTTTTTGCCTGTAACCATCCTCTTTGAGAACACCTGGTAGATGAATTGAAGCTAACTTGCAAGTGGTTTTGCTTCTTCTTCATGATGAGGGCATCTCTTTTTGGCATGTAACCGTCCTCTTATCCTTATATGCAAGAGCAGTACTGTGGGTTTTGGCTCGTAATCGTCCTCTTATCCTCAGATGCAAGAGCAACTCTTTGGCATCAACTGTCCTCTTTTCTTCAGATGCGAGAGATTTGTAACCTCCCTAACAATGGGCTTTTTGGCTTGTAACTCCTTCTAATGAAATAAAAGAGTTAAACTTTGTTTGAACTGTCTTGCTTGTTTTTTTTCCTTTTTATCGTCCTTTTAACTCTTTGTTGTTGCACATTGAGTCTTTTTTAGTATGCATCATGAGTAGCATTTCTTTAAGTATCGCTCATTGATAGGGGGCATTGCCTCCTCTCCCTCAGGATGTGCAAGTATGTAAGCCTCATTTGGCGAGACGTTTTTCACTATAAAGGGATCCTCCCACTTGGGTTAAAACTTCCCTTTGCATCACCCATGCATAACGATTGGCCTCATGACGGCTAGACTAGATCTCCACAACCGAATGAACAGACTTTGATTGACTTGTCAAACGCTTTCTTCATTCTCCTTCGGTTGAGTTCAAGGTTGTGTTGAGCTTCCAACTTCTTTTCATCAAGCGCATCCAACTCTTGATATCAAAGTTTGACTCTGTCATCTTCGGTTAGTCCTTGGTGCACAGTGACACGAAATGAAGGGATTTGAATTTCAAGAGGTCAAACTGCTTCACCGCCATAGACTAGGGAATAAGGAGTGGAATTCGTAGCATTTCGTGTGGTAGTGCGATAAGCCCACAAGGCTTCAAGCAGCTTCTCATGCCAGTTCTTCTTCATCTTTGATATTGATTTCCTTAAAATGTTGCACAGGGTCTTATTGAAAGCTTCGGCTAAGCCGTTGGTGGTGGTACATAGTCGAGTACTTCCACTTGAAACTTAACTGGTTAACTAAGCGATCGATGTGATGACTTCTGAACTGAGGGCCGTTGTCAGATATAATCCGATCAGGCACACCAAACCAGTATATCATATGATGTCGAACGAAATTAGCCACTGTGGTCCCAGGGACTTACTTAAGGGGGACTGCTTCAGCCCACTTGGAGAACTAATTTGTTGCAACTAGAATAAATATGTGACCCATTACTGAAGGAGGGTCACTAGGCCCGACAATGTCCATACCCCATTGTGAGAAGGGTGTAAGGGCTCTGGAGGCTGATGAACAAGGCTTGAATGTATTTAGCACACCTGGCACTTCTCAGCATAGTTTAAGGAGTCAGCAATCATCGAAGGCCAATAGTACCCCAATCTGCATATTCGTTCATAGAGCTTGGGACTGGACTGATGTAATTCATTGATGCCTAGGTGTACTTCTTCCAGGACCTTATATGCTTCTTGAACGTCCACACATCTAAGAAGAATGCCATGAAATGATCGTCTGAAGAGTGCATTTCCTTCAAGGAGGGTATACTTGGTAGACATTCAATGTACACTGTTGTGTTTGGCACGATCCTTCGAGAGTCTACCATGTCTTAGAAATTTAGTGATGGGCTCTCTTCAATCTTCTACCTGCTCGACTTCTACGCATATTGGGTCGAAGAACTCTGGTTCTTGGTTTTGAACCTTATCTCCCTAACCCTGTGCCATTACGTGATCAGTCTTGATAACCTCTTTAACTAATAGTAGTGCTCCGAATGGATAAGGAGGGCACTCAGCGAAGAGATTTCTCTCATCATCCATGTCTACCTCGGTTCTTAGTTCAATATGTCTCCACTCTACCACTCAGACAGGCATGGGCCCTAACGAGGATAATTGAATTATAGCTCCAAGCTTTGCGAGTGCATCAGCTTATGAGTTTAGCCTCCTGGCGATGTGGCTCAAGGATACATCCTCAAGCTGAGACTTATACGATTTTGCAATATCATGATAGGGCCTGAGAGTGTCATTTCTTATATCATAGATCCCTTTAAGCAGGCGAGAGACCAACTCAGAGTCGCCATAGATCTTGAGTTGCTCCAAGTCTACATCGAAGGCTATCTCCAATCCAATTATAAGGGCCTGGTATTCTGTCTAGTTATGAGAACCGGCCTCAGCGAGATAGAAAGAGAGTGGCAATACTCCTCCTTTCGGAGTCAGGAATATCGCTCAGGTGCCTCCCCAATCAGATTGGAAGGCTTTTGTCGAAATACATCTCCCATGCATAAGCAAGTTCTGCATAGAATACTTCTTCATCAGGGAGGACACTTGATAAAGGAGATTCTGTCAATACGGGGTGAGCTGCGAGAAAATCAGTCAAGGCTTGACCCTTGATGGCCTTCGGTGGGACTTATGTGAAGTCAAATTCTATCAGCAATAATGCCCACTTAGCAAGGCATCCTGACATAAATGGGTGTGTCATGAGAAACTTTACGAGATCTGCTTTCGATGTACGATTTACTTCATGACCGAGCAAGTAGTGGCAGAGCTTTTGTACCACGAAGATTAGGGCCAAGCACATCTTCTCTATAGGGGGATAATTCTTTTCGGCCCCTTGCATCCTGCTGTTGAGATAGTACAATGTGGTTTCTTTCCCTTCATCATTGTTCTATGCCAACAATGCCCCAAGCGATTCGTCAAGGGTGGTCACCTACAAGATTAGTGGTTTTCCTAACACTGGTGTTGAGAGCATTAGAGGATTGAGTAAATAATGCTTGATATCATCAAGGGCTACCTGAGATGCTTCTTCCCAGATGAATGGGGTGTCTTTCTTTAACAGGTGTGTGGTTAGGTGCCTCGATCTCGCCCTCCGGATCTGAATGATCTGGCGGCACATGCCTTGAGTTTTATGGAAACATGGGACTAGAGATCGCTCTCTCGGGAACCTCGTTCGAAAACAGGGACAGGTGTTACCAACTTGTGAGAGAAGAATTTAAGGTGGGTTTAGGGACTTACTCGGGCTGGCTCGCATGGGCGCCCTCTTAGATCACAAAGAAAGCCCCCCAGTAATAAAACTGGTTCAAAATCGCCTCCCTTGGCTTGTATTCTTATTATTTTCTGGAATCACACACATATATGGCAAAGGTTATAAGATAGGTGGGCCAGACCTCACCCTTTCCCTCTTTGGTGAACGTACACAATCATGCACATTCAAAAAGAAGAAGAGAAGAAAGATGGGGGAGAGAAGAATTCAAATAAGTGTGAAGATCAGAGCGATGACTAAGCTGGTGAGTAATTGGCCTTATGTGGTAGCAACGCTGGCTCGGTAACTAAGACCGGCTCACAGGATTACTACTAGAAATCATTATTAAGTTCGACTAGCTAGGCACTATGGTCAGTCTGTCATGACAATAAAGCAGACCAAGTAATCCTGGCACAAAAAAATTACAGCTAGATGACAGGACTACCATGAAAGGATAACCCCAATCCCTCTTAGTCAAATGAAGGAGTAGTAGAATTAAGGCTATGAGGAAACAATAAGAAGAGAAGCAGGGAAAGAAGGAAGGAGGGAGAAGAAAGGAGGAGAAGAGTATGTAAGGCGAGAGGATAAGAGATAGAGACGGAAGAAAGGTGTAGTCGGTGCTAAGCATTGCCGACTGTGTTAGAAGGAAGAGAGAGAAAATACGGTCGACGTTAGGTTTCACTGATTGTGAAAAGAGAAGAGAGAAAACCAATCAATGTTGGGCTTCACCGACTGACAAAAGAGGAAAGAGAAAACTAATCGACATTGGGCTTCATCGACTGATAGAAGAGGAGAAAGAAAATCAGTTAGTGCTGGGCTTCATCGACTGATAGAAGAGGAGAGAGAAAACCAGTTGGCACTGGGCTTCATCAATTGATAAAAGAGGAGAGAGAAAATCAGTCGGTGCTGAAGAGGAGAGAGAAAATAATCGGTGCTAGGCTTTGCCAATTGATAGAGGAAAAGAGAGGAAACCAACTGACACTAGGCATCACTAATTGTGACGGAAGAAAGAGAAAACCAACCGACACTAGGCTTCATCAGTTGTGACAGAAGAAAGAGAGAACCAACTGGTGCTAAGCTTCACCATTTGCAATAGAAGAGGACAGATGGAGATAGAGATGAGAACAAGAGAGAGAAAGGGAGAGAGACAAGAAGAAGGGAAGAGAGAGAAAGAGATAAACATGAGAAGTAGGGAAGAGAGAAAGAGATAGATACGAGAACAAGGGAAGAGAGAAAAAGAGATAGAGATGAGAAGGAAAGAGAGAGAAAAAGATAGAGATGAGTTGAAGGGAAGAAAGAGAAAGAGATAAAGATGAGAATAAGAGAGAGAAAGAGGGGAGGAGAGAGAAAGTTACCTGCCTAAAGGGTACTAGCCTTTTTTCTCTTTCCTCTCTGTCTCTCCAAGACGTACAAAAAACTCAAGCAAAAATCAAAATTTTATTGATTGATCAAAGAAGAATGAATCTATCCTTTGTACAATGAGGCATTGCCTGTTTATATAGAATTGGGCTAAAATGTGGGCATACGCCTAAAAACTACCTAGAATTGAAAATAATTACAATTGAATTGAATTTAAAGAATTTCTAAAAATGGGTGCAAAAGGGCTATTTTGCCCCTGCCTAACAATGTGTGGAATTCTGAAATAGTCCCTCTTCTTCCCGAGAGCTTGTGTGATCCTCCATGGCTAACCCGGGGTTGTTTTATTGCCCGTTTGATCAAAAGATTATTGTTTTCTTATAGGGCCCCGCATGGCGATAATTTTGATACCAACTTCCAGCCATGAATCATGTTTTTTAGCCTGTACTTGTTCCTTGATGTTTCTTCGTGACTTCTTCATTGAATCACACTAAGCATGTGTTCATGATCACGTTGCAACGAACGTAACTTGATTTTGTGTCCGAATGAAGATTTTGTTGTCTTGATTTTTTTGCCGGAATCTTGAAATTCGGCTGACAGAATTTATAGCAGTTGTGACGCCTTCATGTGTGAAAGCCAACCATTCATCGTATGTGAGGTTCGGACCAGAGATAGCCTCGGACCTCATGCTCATAATGAAATGGGTTTCATGCCAATCGCGTATGAGAGCATCATGATTTGGCTTCTCGACCGAGGCGTGCTGCTATTGAATTTTCTGCAACTTCCTTCACAGATTAGTGACTTTCATCGAGTTTTTCTCTCTGCTTGGGCTTCATCACTAGGCATACCACATATTCAACTGTTCATCTTGATGAGACGAACACGCTCACCAAATTTGGGAACGATCTAACTTGGAACGATTGAGTTATTTGCCCCGAAAGTCACTTCCTGTGACTGTGATAACAGCCACCTTTAATTGTGTTTTAGTGCAGGGTGGCCACATAGAAATAGTGTGCGGCCAGTCCTTTTTCGATATTTTACCCATAACTTTTTCTTGGAGTGCCCGATTTAGCCGAAGCTTGACCCATAGGGATTTTTTGCCAAGCCAGATCTAATGGTGGTGGTACCACAGCTGTTTCATGCATCAAAAGTATGGATTTAGTTACAGGGTCCATTTCTGAGTGCTAGAGACCGATTTCGCTGAAATTGTTTCTTTGTGTTCACTGCCTAAGACATGTCTGATGGAGATGAAGCTTGACATGTAGTCTTCTAAAGTGCTAATGACGATCATTCTGACACTCGTTAGAATTTCCACTGTCGAGGAGATTCACGTAATGGTCTAACTAGGCTGCTCAGAAGTAGGGATGCATTATTCGTGGGTCCGTCCGTGGAGACTTTAGGGGGACAAGAGACTTTTTTGAGGGATGTTGTTGAACTACTCACCCTCATATGGACTATTGGTGATTCTGCAATTGAGGTTTTTGTACGGACCTCATCAGTCAGAATTAGGCCCGTCAGCCAATTCAGTGCCACGTAAAAGGGCATTGTTCCCATTTGGTTTGGGTTCGTTGGTTTGCTTTGGTAGGCATTGTTTTTTGCTACACCAGGTTTTCTTTTGACGATCAAATTACCACTGTAGGTCTCGTCTATCGAGTCCAGTAGGCGGCAGGTTCTATTAGCCGATCCCGAAGGTCTGGTCGTGCCGGCTAGGCTAGCTGAAATCTCTGGAAGGTTTCCCCTTGGCTTTGTTAGTTTCTAGCCTTCGGAGTATTTATTTCTAAAGTATGTTTGTGACCTCGTGGGAATACTGTTCTTCCTCATGAGATTTGTCTTGCCGTTTTGACGAGTCTTTTGTCTTTCGAGTCCTTTTGCAACTGGACTCAGGCTGTTAGAATCTTTTCCTTGAAGCTCCTATTTTTGGATTCCTGGAATAGTGTTACCAGGGATTTTTCTTCTTTAGTGTGAGGGTTGAAGTCGTCTGTTGAGACGAGTGCTACATCAACCAGTTTATTGATCCAAGTATCCTTTACGGATTTTCACTTGAACTTGGGAAGTGACACCATAGAGACGGTTTTCACCAACTTCTTCTTACTTTGGAGCTCTTTTACCCATAACCATTCGATCCATTTTTACTCACGATGCTCTTTCAGGTTTTTACCATCCCTGGATTTTATCTTTCACGGAACTCTAATACTCATGGTTTCATGACCATGCCCGTTCGTCATTTTTACTCACGGCATTGCCTTGTCCAGGTATACACTATTCTCATTATTTCATCATTTTTTTTTTGTGAAGGAGTGTTTAAGGTCATGCCTCCAGGACCTGTGCGAAACAGTTTAATGTCATGCGACCAAGACGTGCACTATGGTTTAAGGTCATATAGTTGGACCGTGGTGGTGAGGAATGGCAGTCTGTGGAGGCCATGGAGTGAGTATGGTGGTGGTTTGACTCACTTGGGGAAATGCCATTAGGCTACCTATGATGTATGAAATGTGAGTGGATAATGGTGACCCACTAACTTACAACGAGTATGGATGGCTGGATGGTTCGCCATTTTGTGAGCGCAGGTGAGGCATGGTGATGTAGTGAATGGACACACTAGGGAGATAATGAAGGTGGCACGCGCACACTAACAGGTAGGTTAGGGAAGGCGTCCACGAAAGTGGACGTAAAAGGTGTGTGTGCGTATGTGGGGGCAAGTTTTAAAGGTCATGCAGTCAGAATGTGCACTATGGTTTAAGGTCATACAACTGGACCTTGGTTATGCAATTTTAAAGTCATACAACTAGGAACGTGCAATTTAAGGTAGTGTGACTAGACCTCCGCTACAGTTTAAGGTCATATAGCTCGGACCATGGTGTTGAGCCTTTTAATATCATGCGGCTAGGAGGTGCACTATCGTTTAAGGTCATACAGCTGGACCGTGGTTATGTAGTTTAAAGTCATACAACTAGGATCGTGCAGTTTAAGGTCGTGCGACTAGACCTCCGCTACAGTTTAAGGTCATATAGTTCGGACCATGGTGTTGAGTCTTTTAACGTCATGCGGCAAGGACATGCACTATGGTTTAAGGTCATACAGTTGGCATGTGGTATGTAGTTTAAAGTCATACAATTTGGACCATGGAGTTAAAGGTCATACGACTAGACCACCGCTATAGTTTAAGGTCATATAGTTCAGGCCATGGTGCTGAGCCTTTTAACGTCATGTGGCTAGGACATGCGCTATGGTTTAAGGTCATACAACTAGATTGTGGTTATGTAGTTTAAAGTCAAACAACTAGGACCGTGCAGTTTAAGGTCGTGCGACTAGACCTCCGCTACAGTTTAAGGTCATATGGTTCGGACCATGGTGATGAGCCTTTTCACGTCATGTGACTATGGTTTAAGGTCATATAGCTGGACCGTGGTTATGTAGTTTAAAGTCATACAACTAGGACCGTATAGTTTTAGGTCATGCAACAAGACCTCCGTTGCAATTTAAGGTCATATAGTTTGGACCATGGTGCTGAGCCTTTTAACGTCATGCGCCTAGGATGTGCATTATGGTTTAAGGTCATACTGCTGGACCGTGGTTATGTAGTTTAAAGTCATACATCTTGGACTGTTCAGTGTAAGGTCGTGCGACTAGACCTTCGCTACAGTTTAATGTCATATGGTTCGGACCACGGTGCTATGCAGTTTAGGGTCATGCAGCACGGATTGAGGCTAGGTAACCATTTAGGTGGAGCTCCATGGGGAATAGGTATGTTGATGGCAACCCATCTCCCTAGTTATGAAATGGTTAAGACCATTCACAAACGCCCCGATGGAGACTAACGAGGATGAAAGCCTTGAAGCAACTGCTCCAAATAAGGGCTCTGATGTTGATGTGGCCTCCATGCCTCCAGAGCTTAGTGCCCCGACAGAGAAGGGACTATGACTCAAGGAGAAGAGCTTGAAGTTGATGATGTGCTTAAGCACCAAGAGGTTTTTGCCCCCGTGGACATAGGTCGTGAAGATGAGGAAGTTGAACTTTTCATGGCCGAGGTTCTGGCTGTTGAAGGCGCAGGCCAAATGGAATAAACCGTGGCTAGAGATGAATTGGCTGGCGAAGGCCAAAGAGAAGAGGCAGTTCCTAAACTTGATAATGTTGAGGTGACAGTTCCGATTGATGAAGAGCAAGTAGAGGGGCCCATAAGAGAGGGTCAAGTCAGTGAGGGTGTTATTGAAGAACCCATGAAGGTTGAGGCTGGGGCTGCCATGAGTCCGAGGGGCAAGAAGTTCTTGGCTTTGCCCTTGTTTCAGAGGAGCAAGTGGCTCAAATGGCTATTACTTCAACAAGCCTGGTCCTTGAGGTCGAGGTTTCTTTAGTAGTAGTGGTCTCAGCAGCACCATCTAGGCCTGGTTTTAGTGGTGTTTCTAGCATGAGTGCAGGCATGCTTAGAGCCGGCCTTCAGGGCTTGAGGGAGCTGCCACATGATGAGCTGGGCAAAAATTTTGGCAAAAATGAGGGAGTTTGCCGTAACTACTGTGGTTGGGAGTGCCCCAGAAGTGCTTTCTCATTTTAATGCAACTCTAAACGAGTTGGAGAGCTGGCGGTTGAGAGCGTTACATCATGAAGAAGAAACTGACAGGCCAGCCTCTTTGAAAGAGTTGATCTTGCGTCGTCGCGAGAAAATAGACGCCTGCATCGAGAAGAAGGCCATGATAACTGGCCGTTAGCAGGAGCTCAAGAGTGAGGCGCAAGGAAGCTTCTAGAGAATGATTGAAATTTGAGAGGAGATGCAAATACTAAGAAAGGAATTTACGGGCCTCGAGACGGAGATGGTTTAGAGGAAGGCCAAGGAGGCCTCATTGGTCGAAGATTTTTTCAAACTCAATGGCACAATTGAGTCGAAAACTGTGGCAATGACAAATGAGACTCAAATAGTGGTAGAACTGAAGGAGCGTGTCTAGGGCACCGAGACTTCTCCTGCAGCGCACAGCGCAAAGATCAAGACGGTGATTGATCATTTTTTAACATGTCATTTCCTTTTGTCAATACTTGTAAAAGTTTTTAACTGATGAATAAAGTGCTTCTCTCATTGGACTTTGTTTTATGATTTCATTCTCTTCTTACTTTTGTTGCACCTCATAATATTTCTTGTTTGAATGCCTCTCGACACTTTTATTGCCTCAAGAGGCTAATACCCTAGCCCCATGGTGGGCTACCGTAGCTTGGATAGCTTCGAAATGGGGACTCGTTGCTTTTTCTCCTCTTAATGTCTGATTGGCAAAGGGCTCATAGTTCATTTTCCAGATGATTTGGTAGCTTGGTTGCTATAGATAGTCATGTCAGGAGGGGCCTCAACCGCCATTAGTGGCCCATTTACCTCAAGCTCATCATAGTTTTTAGTCTCCGGCACAAACTCCTTGAGATTTTTTGAAACGATACCCATGACCCCTAGCTGACTCTAGAGACTGCGAACTTCGGTTCTTAAGTTTGCCAGGGGATCCTGCTCTTGAGAGGAAGGAAGTTGCTCCTTATCAAACAGCTCTCCTCTTGAGAGGTTGGGGAAAAGTAGAATTTTCAGCTGGTCGTCAGTCTGAGGAGCATCTTCTATACTTATAGCAACCAGATTTTGAAAAACCTTTCACGACGGTTGTCGTGCCGTTTCGGCTTTCAAAAGCGCAATGGGGATATGCAAGACTTTCTGCTGGTCCGGCGTATAAGTGATCCTTGGAGCCAGGAATTCTATCCCCATGGCTTGCTCAATCTCAGGAATGACATCTGGTTCAGGTTCTGATGAAAGTGGCTCAGAACTAGGGGTAGAGGACAAAGACTCCTTTTCAAGCAAATAAGGAGTTTCTTGAGGGATGATGTCTGGGTTGTAAGAATGAAGGGTGGTTAGGGGTAAAATTATGCCATGCCTTTCTTCCTCTTTGAACATGTTCACTAATGTTCTCCCAACATCCTCAACATCTTTTGAGGCGATGTCAGATCTGTGAAGTAATGTTTAGCATTGGCATAGTGAGTTTCGGCTACAAGGAACAGTCTCTAGTTAGCATAGACCATATGTTATCTCCCGTCTCCGCTATAGTTGAAACATTGATGCAATGTTGATGGAACCACCCCTTAGTCATGGAGCCATGGCCGACCGAGGAGAATATTATAGGAGGTGTCGGTGTCGATTATATGAAACTGAGCATAATCATTCAGCTCACCGATCTTCAAACAAAGGCATACCGTGTTTGCTGGCTTCTCTCTTGATTGGTTGAACCCTTGAACTGTGACGTGGGTTGGGGTAAGATCTTCGGATCCCACCCTAATCGAGTAAGGATCATCCTTGGAATAAGGTTGACTACTCACCTTCGTACTCTGAAAAGGTGATTGGCATACATCCTTGTAGAATCGTCAGGTCTACCTTAATGGGTTTTACTTCAGTTTCATACACTTTTGGGTTAGAGAGAGCTTGAACCAAAGCCATCAAGTAATCCTTCGAGAGCATGAGGGCGTCGTAGACACTGAGAAGAGCCAAAAGTTTCTGTAAATGTTCTATCACATCATATTTCACCTTTTCTTGATCAAGACCTTGTGCTCCTGGTCCTGCCATTGATTTGGGTGCTACGTTGGGTTGAGGAGCAGGTTTAGGTGGAAAAGGTTTATTTTGACCGACTAGCTGACTTGGTCTTGCAATGGGCTTGGTTTGAGTAATGGAAGTTTAAAGTTTTGGAAGGGACTAAGTGCATGGGATCAAAGGGCTCCTAGGGAATTGGAGAACAAGGGGATTGTTTGAAATATTGGGATTAGGAAGGACCCCAGGGAGCTGTAAGATGGGCAGACAAGTCTTTAGATTAGGGGGTAGTGGCAAACTGAGGTACTTTAAGGTGCCCAACCTCTGCGGTGGAGGCTGTAGTGTCTTCCCTGATATGAGATTTATCTGACCCATGGTGGGTATTGCTCTTGAAATTTGCACGATGTGGCATGCTCCCTGAGAATAGGAGCTTTACCCATTTGAATCTCTCAGTCTTTGCTCAATGTCAGGCTCATGGGGCCATTGGGGTTTCTTTAGCTTCAACTTCTTGGGCTTCTTTGAAGAAGGTGACTCTGCCTTGGCTTTAGCTATCAAGGCATCAGCAACTGTTAGAAATCCAGCTGCTTGCGCCAGGGTCTTTCTCAATCGCTTACGTTGCGTCATGCTTATATTGATTCCTTCGAATTCTAGATCAAGAGCCTCGAAGTCTGAGCATATCAAGGTTGTAACTACAGGAGACATAGAAGAAAGAGAATGAGAAGCATAAGACGAAGAAGGAGAAGGGAAGGTGGGGGACTTTTAAGGTTATTCCCCTCATCAGACCGATCTAGACAGCTTTTTACGTCATCACCAGGGTTGGACAGGTGTAGAGGGTCTTTTAGGTCTTTCCCTTGCTTAGACCGTTGGGAAGTGCTTTTAACGTCGTCACCCTCATCGGACGTGTGCAGAGTGTGAGGTGGCACGGGGACGTTTTCTTGACATGATGCAAAAGGAAGAAAGAACGTGCCAAGGATGAAATCCAGCAAAGTTGGGAGTGGAGGAAGGGGCCTGAGAAATTCCTACACGACTGTGGGTTGAGCGGTCTTGTTTCTTTGGCGAGTAGCCCTTGGTGCTCATCTTTTTCTGGTTTTCTGAGGTGATGTTTGATTCATCTCGCTGAGCTGCTCAAGGAACATGGTTTCTGGAAGCTAGATCATATTCTATTTCAATAATAACCGAAACAATGCAGGGACCCATTCCGTTGCGAAGGGGTCGACCTCATTCTTATGCCAGGTAAAATAATCACCCCGATCAAGGTTGGCTAGTGGGGGTACCTGATTGTACGACTGTTGTGGCTTGTCAACGTAAGGTGTTACCTTTGATATGCTTACCCTTTTAGAGAGGTCCAAAGTTTGGGAGGGAGCCTTCTTTGAATCAGCAACCATGACAGTTGCATTGATTACCCCTTTCTATTGGCTGCCCCGTGTGCTATTCTGAGAGTTACCATTGCCCTGGTTGTTTGCTGAACTTGTCGATGGCTGTCCTGCCGCTCCATGGAGGCGTGATAGACTTTCTATGCGGATTGATTTAGAGATCAGCTCTGACATGGAGGCTGGATTAGAGGCCTCAACATGTAGCGTGATCTCGAGTCGCATGTTCCGCACGTAAGTTTGGACTTCTTCCTTCTCAGGCATAGGATTAGGATGGCAGGAAGCCAAGTTTCTCCATCTTGATATGAACTGATCTACGGCCTCATCGGGGTCTTAAGTCAGTGTGAGAAGTTCGATGGTTTGAACCTCTTTCTCGACCTCATAGAAGCGTTGAAAGAACATTTTCTCCATCTCCCGCCACGTATGCACTGAGTTTGGAGGAAGTCAAGAATACCATTGAAATGTTGGGCCAATGAGGGTCTCAACGAACTGTCGGAGAAGAAGTCTCCCGTCAGCCGCTGTTTCTTGACATGTTGCCTTGAAGTGGGAAATATACTGCTTTAGGGATGTGGTTCCGTTAAATAAAGGAAACTTCCCTTTCTTATAATCTGAGGGAAACGAGACTTGGTCAATATACGAGGGGTATGGCCTTTGATAAGGTGTCTCGCTCTGTATCCCCAGGATTTGTCCGTTCTTTCGGCTATGGGTGACCATAGCGTCAACGTCTGTCTGAGAGACAGGATGAGGGACAAAATTCTTGTGAGGTAGAAGGAGGGAGCTGTTGTGGAGGTGCACCATCAGAGTGATGGGAATTGACCTCATGGTTAGCCGACCTGCTTGAGGTATCGATACGATCGATCTTTTCCATCATCATGCGCACCATATCCTCAAACATGTTCATGTGCTCTTCCTGCGCATCACCGGGCTCGCTTATGACCATTACGCTGACAGTTTCTCTATGGAGGTCAATGTTAGTGGCAACTGAGGGCTTGCGAAATTAACGGGTCGTACGTGCTAGGTCAGTCAATAGGGGGCCAGCATGTCGTGACTATACTCGACTCTTGTATGCTGATCGCGTTTGGATCGGTTCTCGTCAGTCTTGGGACGTGGCTGCTAAGTTGCTGGGTCTTTTTCTATGACGGTAACAACATCACATGGCTCATGGAGCTCTTCTTCAAGCTTCACTGTTTGAAGGGGGCAGAAGGGATTCTGGTGAAGAGGGTCGTCAGAATTGGTTGTTTTGACTACCTTGGTCACCTCCCTAGTCAAAATTCGTAGACCTCTATCGTGTTTAGCCTTGAGGTTTTGATGGACCTGGCACCAAAACTGCGATCTAGGTCGTGGCTTGTCAACTCATCTTTCACAGGAGTTAGTTGTCTCCATCAGGTGCAGCAACAGATGAGGGTCAGGAACTGGAGTCTTCTTGAGTTGGGGAGGATGAAGGACTCGATCTTCCATCAGATCAATACCCCAAGCTCTCCTATGAGCTCCAAAGACACGACCAAAATGACAGGGCTGGTTTAGGATGGTACTCTAGGGGAAATCCTTCGAGTACCAAGGCTGAAGGTGCTTGCTCAATGAAGGAGGAATGGGTTGGAGCAGGGTTGACTCATAAGGAGCCTTGAGTCAAGGGAAATAGGGTGTTTGTGATGGTGATGTGTGTGCGCCCTTTAAAGAAGCGTCACGGGTGAACTGGGGGTCAACCCGGGCTAGATAAAGTGGTCTAGCAAGTGTCTGCAAGAGAACAGGTGTAAGCCTGTCCCTTACAGAGTTCGCTTGTGTGTGCAGAATAGGAGAACGAGAAGGTCATCTCTTGTGTACTCGGGTTGGCATGGCAATGACGTTGCCCCAAGCAGTGGATGGATATAAGTAGCGTGCACAGGACCTGGCCATGGAAGGTTTAGTCTTGGACACGGTCTCGAGGTAATGGAAGGGTTGTCGCGAGGTGTGGCTCGAGTGAGTAACCCATGAGCCTTGTGGTGTGTGTGAGGGATGTAGACCGTGGAATTTTCGCCTCGACATGTTGAGCTTTAGGGATAGAGACCAATGGTGCAGAAATGTGGGGGGTAGCCCTATGGCGACCCACAGAAGCAATGTCAAGTTGTTTACCTCTTGCAGAAAGGGACTGGGCAGCCTTCCAACGTACCTCAAGAATACGACCGGCAAGTGACTTGACGATGGCTGGGAGAATGCTATGTGGGGCAACAAAAGTGTTGCCGATGTAGGGCGCTTTGATGGAGTTTCCACCAGAGCGAGGAGATGGGGAGTGAGGGATTTTTAGTCCCACCTCACACCGGTCCAGGTTAAGACCTGGGAGCTAGACATGGGGTCTTTGCTCAAGAGGATGGTTGGGAACGAAGTTAAAGGAACTTATTCCCTAGGGACGCTCTTGAATACGGGGATAAGAAAATTTTCGATCCAGATAAATGGGTTATAGAACCCACAAGCCATAAATAAAATGTCAAAAGATAATAAAAGAATAAACTAGTCAAACAAGAACGATGGGTAATAAGTCCTCAGTGGAGTCACCATGCTGGTTAGGTGCCTCGATCTCGCCCTCCGAATCTGGATGATTTGGTGGCACGTGCCTTGGGTTTTAGAGAAACCTGGGACTGGAGATCGCTCTGTCGGGAACCTCGTTCGAAAATGGGGTCAGGTGTTACCAACCGGTGAGAGAGGAATTTAAGGTGGGTTCAAGACTTACTCGAGCTGGCTCACATGGGTGCCCTCTTAGATCTGGAAGAGAGCCCCTCAGTAATAAACTGGTTCGAAATAACCTCCCTTGGCTTGTATTCTTCTTATTTTCTGCAGTGACACACATATATGGCAAAGGTTATAAGACAGGTGGGCCAAACCTCACCCTTTCCCTCTTTGAATACCGTACACAATCATGCACATTCAAAAAGAAGAAGAGAAGAAAGATGGGGAGAGAAGAATTCAACTAAGCGAGATGATCAGAGCGGTGACTAAGCTGGTGAGTAATTGGTTTGACATGGTAGCAAAACGGGCTCGGTAATTAAGACCAGCTTAGAAAATTACTACTAGACATCATTACCAATACCGATTAGCTAAGCACGATGGTCAGTCTCTCATGGCAATAAAGCGAGACAAGTACTCTTGGCACAACAACATTACGGCTAGACGACATAACTACTATGAGAGGCTAACCTCAATCTCTCTTAGTCGAACGAAGGAGTAGCAGAATTAAGGTTATGAGGAAAGAATAAGAAGAGAAGAAGGGATAGAAGGGAGGAGGGAGAAAAAAGGAAGAGAAGAGTATGAAAGGCGAGAGGATAAGAGCGAGAGAGTAAAGAAAGGCGTAGTTAATGCAAAGCATTGTTAGCTGTGTTAGAAGGAAGAGAGAGAAAACATAGTCGATGTTAAGTTTCACCGATTGTGTTGTACGAAGGAGAAGAGAGAGAAAATGCAGTCAGTGCTAGGCTCCATCAACTGACAAAAGAGGAGAGAGAAAATTAGTCGGTGCTAGGCTTCACCGATTGACAAAAGAGGAGAGCGAAAACCAGTCGGTGTTGGGCTTCACCGACTGAAAGAAGAGGAGAGAGAAAATCAGTTGATGCTGGGCTTCACGATTGATAGAAGACGAGAGAGAAAACTAGTCGGTGTTGATCTTCATCGACAGACAAAAGAGGAGAGAGAAAACCATTCGATGTTGGGCTTCACCGATTGATAGAAGAGGAGAGAGAACACCAAACGAAGGCTAGGCTTCACCGATTGATAGAGGGAAAGAGAGAAAACAAACCGGCTCTAGGCTGCGTCGATTGTGATAGAAGAAAGAGAAAACCAACCAGCACTAGGCTTTGTGAGTTGTGACAGAAGAAAGAGAGAACGAACTAGCGATAAGCTTCATCATTTGCATTAGAAGAGGACAAATGGAGATAGAGATGAGAAGAAGAGAGAGAAAGGGATAGAGATGAGGAGAAGGGAAGAGAGAGAAAGAGATAGAGATGAGAAGAAGGGAAGAGAGAGAAAGACATGGAGATGAGAAAAAGGGAAGAGAGAGAAAGAGATGAGATCAAAAGAAGGGAAGAGAGAGAAAGAGATAGAGAAGAGCAGGGAAGATCGAGAAAGAGATAGAGATGAGAAGAAGTGAGAGAAAGAGGGTAGGAGAGAGAAAGTTATTAGCACAAAGGGTATCGACCTTTTTCTTCTCTATCTTATCTCTCTCCAAGACATACCAACAAACTCAAGCAAAAATCAGAAATTTGTTAATTGGTCAAAGAAGAATGAATTCATCCTTTGTACAATGAGGCAATGCCTGTTTATATAGAATTGAGCTAAAACATGGGTGTACGCCCAAAAACTACCTAGAATTGAAGATAATTACAATTTAATTGAATTTAAAGAAATTCTAAAAATGGGTACAAAAGGACTGTTTTGCCTCTGCTTAACAATGTGGGGAATTCCAAAAGAGTCCCTGCTGCTACTCAAGAACTTGCATGATCTTCCAAGGCTGACCCGAGATCATTATGATGCCCGTTTGATCGAAAGATTATTGTTTTCTTATAGGGCGCGGCATGACGAACATTTTGATACCAACTTCAAGCCATGAATCATGTTTTTGAGCTATGATCATGAGACTTGAATCTTGGATGAATCTTGAAAACTTCCGATCGATTGTGTGCTCGTTCCTTGATGTTTCTTCATGACTTCTTCACTGAATCACACTGAGCATGCTGTCACAATCACGTTGCAATGAACGTAACTTGATTTCGTGTCTGGATGACGATTTTGTCGTCTTGACTCTTTTGCAAGAATCTTAAAATCTGACGGTTAAAATTTACAGTAGCTTTGATACCTTCGTGTCTAAAATCCAACCATTCATGGTACACAATGTTCAAACCAAAGATAGCCTCGGACCTCACGCACATAATGCAATTAGTTTTGTGGCGATCAGGTATGCGAGCATCATGATCTGACTGCTTGAACGAGGCGTGCTATTGTTCAATTGTCTGCAACTTCCTTCACGGATCAGTGACTTTCATTGAGTTTTTCTCTCTGCTTAGGTATCGTCACGTGGCGTACCACAAATTGAATTGTTCATCTTGATGAGACGAACATGCTCACCAAATTTAGGAGCGATCCGACTTGGAACGAGTGAGTTGTGGGCCCCAAAAGTGACTGCGCATGACTGTAAAAGTAGCCACCTTTGATGGTGTTTTAGTGCAGGGTGGCCACATGGGAATAGTGTGCGGCCTACCCTTCTTTGGTATTTTACCCATAACTTTGTCTTGTAGTACCCGATTAAGCCGAAACTTGACCCATAGGGGTTTTCAACCTTGCCAAATCTAGTGGCGGTGGTCCTTACAGCTATTTGATGCATCGAAAGTACGCCTTTAGTTACAAGGTACATTTTAGGCTGCTAGAGACTGATTTCACTTAAATTATTTCTTTGTGTTCACTGCCTTAAACATGTCTGATCACGATGAGACTTGATAAGTAGTCTTTTGAAGTGTTTATGACAATATTGACCAACTCTAAGGCCATTCTGAGACTATCGAGAATTTCCACTTTTTTGTAGGCTTTATTGACCTGTTTCCTATCAGGGACTAAGGTGCTGAAAAATATGTTCAAACAATGTGTAAAGGGTTTACAACGACCCGAGAGGTTTGTGATAAACCTACGGATATAAGTCAGCTGTCCTTGGAATGATCACAGCTCTCGCAATGTAGTTGGTGATGGCATTTCCTGAATCGCCTTGGTCTGGACTGACAGTACTTCCAAACCTCGGTGTCTAACAATGAACCTCAAGAACTTTCCTGGATGCATGTCAAAAGCATACTTTGAGCTGATGAAGGCGTAATCACTCAAACACCTTTTCAAGGTCCCTCATGTGAGAGTCTTTCACTTCAAATTTTACCAACAGGTCATCTACGTAACATTCCACCTGTTTTTGCATCATGTCTTTGAAGATGGTCGTCATTGCTCTCTAATATGTGGCGTCAGCCTTCTTCATTCCAAAAGGCATCATTGTGTAGCAGAAGACCCCTTTTGGAGATAAGAACGCGGTGGTTTCCTCATCTTCAAGCGCCATCTGTATCTAATTATACCCGGAGTATCCATCCATTAAGGAAAAGATTTGACAGTGAGCCGTAGAATCAATGAGCATCTCGGTGAATGGTAATGAGAAGTCAGCCTTGGGACAGGCAGTATTCAAGTCACGAAAGTCAATGCAAACCCTGATTTGTCCATTGCTCTTCTTAACTGGAACAACATTCGCTAGCCACTTTGGGAATTTGACTTCGCGAATGAAGCTTGCATGTCTGAGTTTAGTCACCTCAGCATCTATCTGCATTTCGAGGTCAGGCCTAAACCTCCTTGATTTCAAGTTGGCACGTTTAACTGTCGGATCGATGCCGAGACAGTGAACGGCAACTTGAGGGTCTAAACCAGGCATTTCATTATAATGTCAAGCGAAGACATATCGGTTTGCTTGCAAGAAGGTAGTAAAGTTATCCTTCCCTTCTGACGACTTATTTGCAGAGATGAAAGTGGGTATGGGGTCGGCTTCATCTCCTAGATTTATCTCCTCGAGCTCGTCAGTTGTGGCTTGTCCGCCTTCTTCCCTTTCTTCTTGGGGCCTCTTGCAACTCCTCATCGTTGGCTCCAGAGGTATTCTCATTAATCTCAAGTGCAAAGACCCATGATCCTGACATCTCCACCTCTAATAAAGCTCCAGGGTAGGTCATGATTTTTGCAACTTTCTCGAACTGAGGCACAAAAGGATCGGCTTTGAATATGGACATTGTATCCAGTTGTGGGAGTTTAATTTGAAGGTTACATGGAAGTTGAGATTCAGCTATTGTGGGACGAGAAATGCCCTCATATGAATCACACGGTCTTTGCACGTGTGTCTGCAGTGTTTACCCCACACTAGATGATACTTCATAGACTTGTACCATGTGGCAAGCCTCCCGAGAATAGAAGCTCTGACCTCTTGATTCTCTCAGTCTCTACTCAAGGTCAGGCTTAAAGGGCCAATGTGGTTTCTTTGGTTTTGACATCTTGTTCTTCTTTGAAGAAGATGGATCTTCCTTGGCTCTAACTGTCAAGGCATCAACAACTGTTAAGAATCTAGCTACCTGGGCCAGCTGTTGGAAGGTATTTTTCATCAACATGGGGCCCCCGCTCAATAAAGGCCTAGTAAGTAGTGGAAATTTGGAAAGTTTCAGAACAGCCCCAGTACTGGTCAGGATCTACATGAGGTCTCTCAAGAGTGTCCTGTCAAGCTTCGTTGCATTCCAACATGTCTAAGGCAGTGCAGAAAAAAAAATAGTTCCGACAGAATCGGCCTCTTGCTCCTTGAAACATACCCCTATAACTAAAGCTACATACTCAGCATCTCAAATTGTTGTGGGACCACAACCACTGGATCCGGTACGGTTGAAAACCCCTAAGGGTTAAGTTAGCTCAAACGGACATTTCAGGAAGAAGTTATAAGTGAAAGAGTGAAATTGGAAAAGCCGCAAGCTATTCCCGTGCAGTCACCCTGCAACAATACACCATTGAAGGAGCAATCATGACTAGTGACTTTCGATGCTCATATATCACTCGTCCTAAGTAAAATCATGCTCAAATTTGGTGAGCATATTCGTCTAGTCAAGACGAATGATTTGATATGTGGCACGCCCTATGACGATACCCGAGCATAAAGAAAAGCTAGAGAGTAGTTGCTGATCCATGAAGAAAAGTGCATGAAATTCAGCAGCGTTGTACCTCGCTTGATGGCCAAATCAAGCCGTTCACGAGCCCGATCGACGCGAGACCAATTGCATTGCGAGCGTAAGGTCTCGGGCCATCTCTGACCCGAACCCCATACATATTAACGGCCGGATTCTACACACGAAGCCGATTAATAGACTTCAAATTTCATCATTGGAATCCTTGATTTCGGACAAAATTCCAAAGTCTCAAAATATTCATTTGGCCACGGAATAGAGCTGTGTTTGACGGCTCAAGGTGGTAGCAGCATGCTCAGTGTGATTCAGCAAAGAAAACGTAGAAAAACGTCAAGGAACTAACATACGATCGATCCAAAGTTTCAGGATCTACTCAAATTTCAAGTCACATGATTTGCACCAAAACATGATCCGTGGCTAGATGTTGGTATCAAATCGATCACCATGCGGAGCCCTACAAGAAAACAATCATCTTACGGTCAATCAGGTACCAGAACGACCCAGAATCAACCATGCAAGATCACGCAAGGCCTAGGGAAACACAGGGACTGTTCTGAAATTCCATGACTTGTTTGGATGGGGAAAATCTGTCATTTGGCACCTTATTTTCTAATTTCTTTCAATTCAATTTAATCTTAATTTTCAGCAATTAGGGTTACTTTTGATCATCCACCCATGTTTGGGGCATACTTCTATATATACGTACCATCATTGTACGTAAAAAGAGGAAGTTGAGGCATACACACACACAAGAGAGAGTTTTCACTTAATACAAGTTTCAGTTTCTTACCATTGTGGTGTCACATTAGAGAGAGAGAGAGGGAGTGAGGTGAGAGAAACTTTTGACTAGTACCCCTAAGGTTGAGGTAAATCTTCTCTCTCTCCTTTTTTTTTTCCCTTCTCCCTCTCTTCTCCCCTCTCTTCTCCCTCTTCTTCATCTGAGTTCCTTGCAGAGGTCGTGCACGGCCACTGCATGCCTCTCCCTCGGCCTCACAGGTTGTGCATGGCGATGGCAGCACCATGCACGAGTCCCCCTCCCCTTCTATTCGTCTATCTCTTTCTTCAAGTGAAGTCTATAGATGGCGCTGCCTATCGCTGCCCAAACACGTAGCTGTGACATCTCAATGAATATCCTAGATGATAAAGTTTGTTGCCGCCCACAGGGGTCTTCCTCTACTGTGCATCTAGCTAAGACGACGATACTTATCGCAGCCCACTAGGGGCTTTAGCAACAATTATCGTCGTCCGTGAGCTTCCTCTGTGCAACTAGCGCCCACTGTCATTCTCCCTGTGTCTCGCGCCTATCATCGTGCGACCTAGGAGAAGCAATCGTTGTGTGTCTCATCAAGAGCTGGCACTATCCACAAGGGATGCATCGTCTCCTTGCATTGCCCACTGTGATACCTATTGACGTCCGGACTTCCCTATTCTCTTGGTCTTCTCGTTCTCTCCTCTCCACCTCTTTCTCCTCTCACTTGACTGAGGGTAGATCTAGCCTATCATCAACACCCTGACCTCGGCTTCGAGTAATATTCCTATCATGCTAGTCCTGAGAAGCATGCCCATCTTTCCACCACTCCGAATCGGTAATTTCTGGTTGTCATGCTAGTCTCACCTCCACGTCAGGCTCTCTTCTCTTTTCTGTCTTTCACTGAACCATGCACTTTATCGCCTCCTCATGTGAACGTGCATTACCCTAAGACAAGGGTGGGTCCCTTCGACCACTTGTCATATAAATTTACCATAAAAGTGTTGTGTAGAAAAACAAGAGGACTGCAGGTCAGGGGAAGCGATTCCGAACTAGCTCAAACAGCTGGGGGGCTTTCTTCATGATCTAAGAGGGCGCCCATGCGAGCCAACCCGAGTAAATCCCAAACTCATCGAAAATTTCTCTCTCATTAGTTGGTATATCTGCCCTTTTCCTCGAGCAAGTTTTTGAGAGAGCAATCTCAAATCTTGGGTTCCTTAGAAACCTGAGACACGTGCCACCAGATCACCTAGATCTAGAGGGCGAGATCAAGGCACCTAACCAGCTTGGCGAGTCCACTGGGGCCTTATTACCCTTAGTCGGTTCGCTCTTGTTTAACTAATTTCCTTTTTACTTTATGCACCTTTTTTTATGGCACCCGGTTGTTCAACCCATTCATTCGTATCGGGGGCTTCCTTATCCCTGCACTCGTGGTTGTCTTAGGGAAGCTAGTCGCTCAAGCCTCCTTCCCTACTCTCCTTTTGAGTCAGGACTCATGATCCGGCTCCCAAATTCTCACCTGGATTGGTGCGAAAGGGGACTTAAAGGTCCTAGCCTCCCCGCTTTCTCGCCTTGGTGGACTCTCTGCCAAGGCCCCCTGCAGGGGTAGCACTTCTGCTACTGGCAAATCTCATACTAGTCATACTGTTGTGGTACGCCGAAAGGCTGCCCCATTTATCAATGCATAAGGAAAGCAAGTTGTCATTGCTCTTGAAGCTCGCCGAAAGGCAACGCCCTATGCTCCTTCACTACTCCGAGCCTCCGCACCTGGAGAGTTGGTACACAAAGGCAGAGGTCCTGAGGTCTTCACCCCTCGTACACACTCAATAGCTCGTGGTCAATCCACTCAAGCCACACCTCGGGGCAACCCTCATGTTGCCTTCAGCTTGGATCAAGGGCCAAGCCTCCTCGGGCCAAACCCTACATGCGCCATTCATTCACTTTCCACAGCTCGGGGCAGCACTAGCTCTATGCCACCTCAAGCACAGGAGGGTCGACCATTCCGTCTTCCCTCCCAGAAAACACAGCTTCACCTTGTGAGAGACAAGCTCCCCCTTCGTCCCTCACAAACACAGCCTCGTGGGTCTCGGCCTCCTCAGGTCGAACCCATTGAAAGAGCCCGGGCTGACCCCCAAGTCATCCGGACGACTAACCCAAAAGGTGCACACGCACCATCTTTACAGGTCCCTCTCGGATCTAGACTCAGGCGGAGTCACGAACTAGCTTCTGCCTTTGCCACTTCCTCGATGCTAGGCAAGCACCTCGAGCCCTGGTACTCATGGTTCTTCCCTAAGAGTATCATCTTGGGCCAACCCTGGGTAAATTGAACATCTAGGCCTCACAAAGGAACTCGAGGCAACGGCTTGTTGTCAGACAGAGGCCTCCAGCCTCCAAGACAAGAACCCAAGCTGCCCTCCATCCTTGGGCTCCATTCCCCGCTTCAGCTTATAGACATGACCTCATCTATTCAAAGAAAACGTCTCAGGCTTGGTTCTGGAATGAGGTCCACAGCCGCCTTAGGATCAAGCAGAAAAGACGCATGCAGATCCTAACTAGGGAAACCTCCAAGGCAATCAAGCTCACCACCCCTGACGATGTCCTACCTTGTAATTCCTTCTTCCCTCTTGAAACTCCGGAGCCTGATAAATTCCAAGAATACTGTTTAGTGATCACCACCTTCAAGAACCAGTCCTCACAAGATCGACATGCAAAGCCTGAGTCCAGTCAGGGCAAGCTGAGCCCCTCCAAACTGACTTGCCACGCACGGCTCGCCAGCCTCGGCAGTCCGTTGCATCACCTGACTCTGGTTTCCCAGAAGAAACTTCAGTGTCATGGTGATCAATGACCCGAACGACGCTAAGGAGAAGCGGATGAACAAGTTCGAGGAAATGATGCAAGACATCCTTGAAAAGATGGAGCGCTTAGAGGCCTCCAGGTCCCCTTCTTCGTCTGATTCCCCGACTAGTGAGGGCACAGCTCTTAGGTAGACTCCCCCTTTCATCTCCCAAGAAAACACCTCTTCTCACGGGGTCTTTCAAATCAACATAGATGCTATGGTGGCCCATAGCATCAAGAACATGGTCCCGAGAATGCATGAGATTCCACTCTACCAAAATCTGTATCCCTCGTACATTGACCAGGTCCCGTTTCCCTCGAACTACCAAAATGGGAAACTCCCTCTCTTCAATGGTACCACATCTCCTCACCAGCCTACGGCCCACTTCCTAGTGGCCTGGCGGGAGACGGCCACTGACGGACTTCTCCTCCTTCGCCAGTTCGTCGACACTCTAGACGCACCAACCTTTCAGTGGTATGCTCGGATGCCGCCAAACTGGTGCCCACCTAGCAAGAAATGGAGCAGTTGTTCTATCAATGCTTTTATGAAGTCTAAAGGAATCTGGAAACCATCGAGCTCCACACTTTGATGGAACACCCTGGTGAACCGGTTGACAAGTTCATTACCCGATGGAGAGAGTTGGCAACCTTTCACGCCACCCCCATGACCGAGAAGGAAGAAGTTCAGACCTGCATAAGAAACATGCTCCCTGAGATCGCCCTACATGTTGAGGCATCCAATCCACCCTCCATATCAGAGCTCATCTCTAAGGCAGTTCGTATCGAGGGATTGTTCAAGCACCATGAAAACTCTCGTCAGCAATCCTCCAGCTCAAACTCTTGCTTTAAAAGATGGGGCAATCAAAAGGCAGTGATCAGCACAGCTGTCATTGTGACTAACACCAAAGTTGCAGCTCCCCAAACTCTCGACCTCTCTAAAGCACATACCCCTCACGCCAAGGGCAAGCAGCAGTCCTACAATGCGGTTCTGCCTCCTAAAAATAGTAAGCAGAACGACTACTAGACCCAACACCAGAACAAAGTTTACCCTTTTGACACGGAGTGGACCCCTGCACTACTCCAACTGCTGTTAGAACAGAGCATGATCCAGCTGCCAGAGGTCACCGCTATAGAGTCACCGAGGTAGGAGTCGAATGAGAAGTACTGCACCTATCATAAGAAAGTAGCCCACCCCAGTCACAACTGCTACAAGCTCAACGACACTATCGAGGCCCTTATCAACAAGGGCCAGATAAAGCTCAAAGAGTTGAAAAAGGCATTCGAGGCAGCTGAGGCATCTCACAAGTCGCGATCCAAGAGCACGATGAGGCATCCTCTATTCTTCATGCATTTTTTTCTGTAATGATCGAAGAATGGATCACCACCCCAAAGCCGACAACGCAGCCCAAGTTCCTGGCTTCAGGGATCAAGAACCTCTGGTGCGCATACCATTAGATATGAGGTCATGACACCAGCGAGTGCACTGACTTCCATAAGCTCATAGTGGAAAAGATGCAGCAGTGTCAGGAGGTTCAAGGCAGCCTGGCAAGACACCCTCAGGTCCCTCTTCCTTGTGCAAGAAGACCCCCTGACGCAAGCCCAGCAAAATACTGAGCAAGACCCCTTGCAGGCCCTCTTTGATAAAATACTCCAATAGGGTCTTGTCACCCCCAAGTCAGCCAGACAGTCTAAGTGTCTTGCCCAGGGCACAGAAAAACTCAGGTACCCCTATCACCAAGTGTGGGGTCACAAACTCAAGGAGTGCACTAGGTTCTAGGCCATAATTGCGAAAAAAATCCAGCAAGGCCACATCATCTGTGCGGTTCTCTTAGGACACGTCCAAGCCCTCTCTCCCATTCAGCAGGAAGCCCCACTACAAGCCCCTCATGAGCATGCACTGGACCTTTTAGATCCCTCGACCTTTCAGCCCTGGGAAGTCTACCATGGGAGAAGTAGGCTCAAATCCCTGAAACGTGAGGCAGTCTACCAAGCTAGGACCACTAAACATCCTAATAGGGCAATCCAAACACTCCCTCATGGATCACGAAGGAGACATCAAGCACTTAAGTACACCCACTAAAGGAATCATCTTCCTCAGCCACCAGTAGAGGAAGAATTCCTTAGGCCTCTTCCTCTGCTACCGACCTTGCGAGACTTCATCCCAAGCGCTACTTGCCTCATCTTATCTTCCAATCCAGTAGACGACCCTGAGTTATCAGTATCTTAAGAGTCAACCAAAATGGGTGACGACGTTAAAAGCACCCCCTGTAAATGTCCAATTTCGGCGACGACGTAAAAAGCTGCCCGGAACGTTTTAACTCTTCTTCTTCTTTCACCTCCTCTATTTTCTCCACAGGTACAGCTCGGCAATGCCAAGATTTGACACTCTAAATAAAGAGTTCGAAGGAACCAGCCTCACCATGATGCAGCAAGAATGCCTCAGAGAAATACTGGCCTAGGCGGCAGGATTCTCTACAGCCGCCGATGCGCTGTCAACTCGAGCAAAGGTCGGGTCATCTTCAGACTCCTGTTCCAAAGAGGCCTCCCACATAGTACAAATCTTGGAAGTACCAACTAGCACGCAGATCCGTCAGTGAAATTCCTGCCTCTCAGTGACCAAGCAGCCATGTGTATCTAGCATGGCTTCAAGTCTCCAACAACACTTTGATCGTGTTTGAACAACAGTCGTAGTAGCTAAGCGAGCACTAAAGGGCAGCCGGCAAAGAAGCCAGTCTCAAAATATCCTTGAAGTCATGTAGCACTTTCAGGATCCAGGAGGAATAGCCCTTTAGGTACTGGTGCTTCCCTTGCACTCATAGACCAGAAGAGGACCATTGCATGGCCGGGGTTTCCACCATTCGCTTTCCTAAGGTCGGCAAGTTTGTGTTAGAGGCTACGTTTGGTTCAAACAATGTAGAAGACCTACCCCTTCCTCTATGCTCACGGCTCCATCATTATCTTCCCTCGTCACTAACTGAATGAGGGCACTCACAAAGGTGATGCTAAGGGGCCACCTAGGTTCACATAAGGCTTTGGTGAGCCATATTGGTTCATCTCTCACCTAGCTCTCGCCAGTGAAAATGTCAGTGCCAAGATCCCCTTCTTGTGGGAGGTTCTTCACATATGGAATGGCCCTTGAAGACTCGGCCATTAGAAAAAAAACGAAGGACACTAGGCGGCCACGATGAAACTGCCCTCACAAGGGAAAGACTATCGCCGCCTGCCCACCAAGATGGAATCACCATCTCGTAAACGAAGACGGGACTATCACCGTCTGCCCACTGAGATGGAATGCGCCACCAGGAGGGAATCGTCGTCTCGCGATCAGCTAAGGACTATCGACATCCCGTGAACCAAGGCATATTATTGCCTAGCTCCAGCTGTCACCACGCACAGCACGTGCGATCCTTGAAATCCGGACATGCCGCTTGACACTTGCGGTGTGGCCTATCATCGCATGTGCGGAAGCTGACCGTTCGCCGCCCCACGCCTTCTTCTTCGCGACCGTTACGATCTCCCCAACCCTCTGGTTTCCCATTAGTGTTTCCCCTCTCCGCCAAAAATTCACTCTTGCTCATCGAGAAAATACTTCCTGCTTTCTACTCGTTGCTGGAGTTGGCGAAAACCACCGGATATCCCCGAAAGCTTCCCTGCGACCCTACGGATTGCCCTTCTCCCTGGTTTCCCACTTCAATAGTTCACCAAAGCTCACTGAAATTCAGCTAAGTTTCTGGTGAACTCAATGCGGCCCCATCTCCTTCTCCTCCAACAAACGGAGAGCTGACAAAGCCCTCTGAACTCTTTACGACCTCCCCTTCAATAGCAGAATGACCAGAGGAGCACTGGAACTCCGGTAGGGCACCTCTGCAAATCCTGCGAAGTCACCGAGAAGCCATGTTCCTTGCTCAAAAAGCCTCGGCACTTCACGAAAAGGTTTGCAATCACGCTGCGAAGCTTCACACCTTCTGAAGCTCGCCAGAAAAATCCCTTAGGACCTGCCTCCACAAGTTTTAGCCAGAAAGTGCTTGTCGAAAAACCCTCACCAAAAATCTTTAGCTCTCTCTCTCTCTAAAAAGCTTTCCACTGTTTTTACCCTTCGGTAAAATAGTAAACTGAGGTTTCTCCCCTTTTTATACCCTGCAGTACTGAGAACTGCCCCCGAGAAACTCAGAATGACGAGCCAATCCCCAACTCTTGATGGTGATAAGACCAGGTCGAGGCAGGCTAAGCTTGAGACCTAAAGCATCATCGTCGTGTGCCTCATCAAGACTTGCACTGCGTTCCCCATCAAGACTTTTACCGAGCGCCTCGACCAGAGATTATTGTCACGTGCCTCATCAAAAGGCTAGTGTTGCACGCCCCATGAAGACTTTTACCGAGTGCCTCGATCAGAGACTATCGTCGCGTGCCTCATCAGAAGGCTAGTGTCGCGTGCCCCATCAAGACTTTTACTGCACATCTCGTCCAGAGATTATTGTCGTGCGTCTCGTCCAGGGGTCATCGCCCAGCGCGTCTCGTCTAGAGATCACTGTCGCATGGAACGTCGGGGCCTACTATCGCGTGCTTCACTAAGGGACCTAACATCACCTAGGCTTACTGATGCATGTGACACTCAACACTTGGCACCGCACGCGTGCCTTGGCACAACCCTCAGAACCATTGTCCTGCCTCTTCAGGAAGTTCATTCTCTACATCACAGTCTCACTCCTCAGGGAGTCTAGTCTCTGGTAATGGCCATGTTCCCCATGGATTTGCATGCCTTCACCACTTAATGGTCCGCATTGCATGACCTTAAACTGCACATCCATGGTCTGCATTGCATGACCGTAAACTGCACAGTCATGGTCCGCATTGCATGACCTTAAACTGCACAGCCATGGTCCGCATTACATGACCTTAAACTACATAGCCATGGTCCGCATTGCTTGACCTTAAACTGCATGGCTACGGTCCATGTTGCACGACCTTAAACTGCATAGTTGTGGTCCAAACTATACGACCCTAAACTGTAGCGAAGGTCTAGTTGCACGACCTTAAACTGCACAGTCCTGGTTGCATGACCTAAAACTGCATAACCACTGTCCAAGCTATATGATCTTAAACCATAGTGCGCATCCGAGCCGCATGACGTTAAACTGCATTGCCCGGGTCTAGGAAGCACGACCTTAAAACATGCCCTTGTTAGGCGCACACGCCCTTTACGTGCATCTCCATGCACGTCCTCCTTAGCAGGCCCGTTCATGTGCTCAAGCCACCTTCACCATCTTTCATCATCCCCCAGCGAGTCTTATCCATGCTCGCAAGATGGCAAGCCATCTTGGCCCCCATATTTGCCCTCAGGTAGTGGGTCGCCACCTTTCACCTACCATCCAATCAACTCTCCACAGGCAACTTCATGCCATCCTCCCAAGTGAGTCAAAGTCATCACCAGACTCACTCTGTGGCCTCTACAGACTATCATTCCTTATGTCTATGGTCCAGCTATACAACCGTAAACTATAGTACACGTTCTGGCCGCATGACGTTAAAAGCCTTTGTACAGGTCTCAGAGGCATGACCCTAAAATACGCGTCCTAAAAAAAAAGGGGCATAGTGTACAGTTGGGCAAGGGAACGTCATGAGTAAAAATGATGGATGGGCATGGTCACGAAACATGAGTAAAAGAGTTGAGTGAAGAAAGAAACCCAGGCACGGTGAAAAACCCAAGAGGGTTTTTCACCTGGGCAAGGGACCGCCATGAGTAAAAATGATGGACGGGCATGGTCACGAAACCATGAGTAAAAGAGTTTAGTGGAAAAAGAAAAACCCAGGCACGGTGAAAAACCCAAGAGGGTACCATGAGAAAAAATGGATGAAAAGGGTGGACATGACCACAGGTCATGGGTAAAAGAGCCTAGAAATAACAGAAGCTGGTGAAAACCGTCTTCATAGCTCGCTTCTCCTGTTCAAGTGAAAGCCCACGACAGGGTGCTTGGACCGACAAGACAAGCTAGTGCACGACAACCAGCTCAACTGACATTCAATTTCCAAATTGTCACGATGCTACTGAGGTCTGCCTAAAATCCTCAAAAGCTGACATCCAGTTGCAGGACGGATGGCTCGTCAAAGAGTGAGAGCCCCACAAGATCTCCCCAGTTCTCATGGCTCATCAGGGAGTGAGAGCCTCATAATATCTCCCCAGTTTTCATGGCTCATCAAGGAGTCTACATGGGACTAGACTTTCGGGTTAGGTTAGATGCCCCTGACTGGAACCTGCTCGAAGAGACCTATAGGGGTACTTTGAGCATCAAAAACAAACCTGATGTAGTAGCAAATAATGCTGAGTGAGGTTTTGTAGCATTTGGCCTTTAAAAAAGGCTTGGTTCTGTACGAGGAGGTCTTGACAAAGGCCTCAAGCTCTAGAACCACAGATAGTCTCTTGAGGGTACAAAATCTATAAATATCCCTCAAACTTCTAGAATGATTACACTTCTTGAATCTCTCTAAGCACAACATTCGGTGGGGCATGCTGTTAGAAGGTATTTTTCATCAACATGGGGCCCTTGCTCAATAAAGGCCTAGCAAGTAATGGAAATTTAGATAGTCTCAGAACAGCCCCAGAATTGGCCAAGATCTTCATGATGTCTCCCAAGAGTATCCTGCTAAGTTTTGTTACATTCCGACATGTCTAAGGCAGTGGAGACTGAGAAACAGTTCCTGCAGAATCGACCTCTAACAGCTTGAAACGGACCCTCAAATTGTTGTGGGACCACAACCATTGGATCTGACACGGTTGAAAACCCCCAAGGGTCATGTTTTAGCTCAAACATACATTTCAGGAAGTTATAGGTGAAAGAGTGAAACAAGAGAGGTCGCACGCTATTCGCGTGCAGCCATCCTGCAACATTACACCATTTAAGGGATAGTCAGGATTAGTGATTTTTTACGCTTATATAGCACTCATCCTAAGTTGGATCGTACTAAAATTCGGTGAGCATGTTCATCTAGTCAAGACGAGCGATTTGATATGTGGCATGCCCCGTGACGATACCTGAGCGCAAAGAAAAGCTAGAGAGAAGTTGTTGATCAGTGAAGAAAAGTGCAGAAAATTCAATAGCATCAGCCCGATCGATGCGAGACCAATTCCATTGTGGGTGTAAGGTCTCAATCCATCTTTGACTCGAACCCCTTACATGATTAACAGTCGGATTTTGCACACAAAGCTGACAAACAGACTGCAAATTCTATCGGATTCCAGCAAAAATTCCAAACTCACAAAATCTTCGTTTGGTCATGAAATTGAGCTGCGTTTGATGCCCCATGATCATAGTGGCATGATCAGTGTGATTCAATGAAGAAAACATAGGAAAACATTAAGGAACGAACATGCTATCGATCCAAAGTATCAAGATCTACTCAAATTTCAAGTCAAATGATCGTGCACCAAAAACACAATGCATGACTTGAAGTTGGTATCAAATTGATCGCCATGTCGAGCCCTACAAGAAAACGATCATCTTACGATCAACCAGGTACCAGAACGACCCCGGATCAGTCATGCAAGATCACGCAAGTCCTAGGGGAACACAGGGACTGTTCTGAAATTTCATGACTTGTTAGGAAGGGGCAAATCTATCATTTTTTACCCTATTTTCTAATTTATTTTAATTTAATTTAATCTTAATTTCCAGCAATTAGGGTTACTTTTGATCATCCACCCATGTTTGGGGCATACTTCTATGTATACGTATCATCATTATACGCAGAAAGAGGAGGCTGAGGCATACACACACACAAGAGGGAGTTTTCACTTAATACAAGTTTCTCTTTCTTACCATTGTTGTGTCACGTTTGAGAGAGAGAGTGGGGTGAGAGAAACTTTTGACCACCCCTACGGTTGAGGCAAACCTTCTCTCTCTCCTTTTTTTTCTTTTGTCTTCTTCTCTCTCTCTTCTCCCCTCTCTTCTCCCTCTTCTTCATTTGAGTTCCTTGCAGAGGTCGTGCACAGCAGTGTAAGTGCCATGCATGCCTCTCTCTCAGCCTCACAGGTTGTGCATGGCGATGGCAGCACCATGCATGAATCCCCCTCCCCTTCTATTCGTTTGTCTCTTTCTTCCAGTGAAGTCTATAGATAACGCTGCCTATCACCGCCCACAGACGTATTTGTGACGTCTTGGTGAAGAGCCCAGACGGCGAAGCTTGTTGCCGCCTGCAGGGTTCTTCCTCTACTGCCCGTCTAGTTGAGATGGCGATACTTATCGCTGCCTGCTAAGGGCTTTAGCATCAACTATCATTGCCCACAAGCTTCCTCCGCAACCTAGGAGAAGCAATCGTTGTGTGCCTCGTCAAGAGCAGGCGCCGTCCACACGGGATGCACTGTCTCCTTTTATTACCCACTGTGATTCCTATTGACGCCTGCACTTCCCTGTTCTCTTTGTCCTCTCATTCTCTCCTCTCCACCTCTTTCTCCTCTCACTTGACTGAGGGTAGACCTAGCCTATCACCAACGTGCTGACCTCGGTTTTAGTAGTATTGCTCCCGTGCTGATCCTGAGAACCATGCATGTCTTGCTACCACTCCAAGTCGGTTGTCAAGCTAGTCTCACCCTCACGTAAAGATCTCTTCTCTTTTCTATTTTTTATCGAACCTTGCACTTTATCGCCTCCTCATGTGAACATGCATTGCCCTAAGACAAGGGTGGGTCCCTACGACCCACTTGTCTTATAAATTAACTATAGAAGTGTTGTGCAGAAAAATAAGAAGATTGCAGGTCAAGGGAGGCAGCTCAAGCTGTTGGGGGGCTTTCTTCGTGATCTAAGAGGGCGCCCACATGAGCCAACCTGAGTAAGTCCTGAACCCACCTAAAATTCCTCTCTCATTGGTTGGTAAACCTGCCATTGCCCTCAAGCAAGGTTCCTAGAGAGCGATCTCAAAGGTTCACCAGAAACCCGAGACACATGCCAGCTTAATGTCATTTCCCCAAGTTAGTCAAACCACCACCACACTCACTTCATGGCCTCCACAAGCTACCATTCATCACCACCACGGTCCAGCTATATGACCTTAAACCATAGTGCACATCCTGGCCACATGACGTTAAAAGGTTTTGCATAGGTCCAGAAGGCATGACCTTAAACATGCCTTCACCAAAAAAAAAGAATAACGGGCATGGTTTATACCTGAACAAGGGAACACTATGAGTAAAAATGACGGATGGGCATGGTCATAAACCAAGAGTAAAAGAGTTATGTGAATAAAAAACCAGGGCACCGTGAGTAAAAATAGAAAACAAGGGTGGACATAGCCGAAAGGTTATGGGTAAAAGAGCCCTGAATAAAAGGAGGTTGGTGAAAACCATCTCGACGGCACCGCTTCCCAAGTTCAAGCAAAAATCCACAAGGGTTGCTTGGACCAATAAATAAGTTGATGCAGTGCTCGCCTCAACAGGAAACTTCAGCCCTCATTCTAAAGAAGAAAATCCTCGATAGCATATTGCCAGGAATCCAAAAATACGAGCTTCAAGGAAAAGATTCTGAGAGCCTGAGTCTAGTTGCAAAAGGACTCGAAAGACAGAAGACTCGCCAAGACGGCAAGACAAGTCTCCTGAGGAAGAACATTATTCCCACGAGGTCACAAACATACTCTAGAAATAAACATTCTAAAGGCAAGAAACTGACAAAGAGAGGGCGAAACCTACCAGAGACTTCAGCTTTCCTAGCCGGCACTCCCAGACCTTCGGGATCGGATAATAAAGCTGCCCTCGACTAGACTCGATAGACGAGACCTACAGTGGTACTCTGATAGTCAAAAGAAAACCTGGTGTAGCAGAAAATAGTTCCTACCAAAGAAAACAAATGAACCCAGACCAAGAATAATGGCCCTCCACATGGCACTCAATTGTCAAACGGGCCTGATTCTGACTAATGAGGTCCATACAAAATCCTCAGCTTAAGAATCACCAATAGTCCGCATGAGGCTGAGGACTTCACCAAGATCTCTAAAAAAAGTCTCTTCTCCTCGTAAAGTCTCCACGGATGGACTCGCAAACAATGCATTGCTACGTCTGAGCAGCCTAGATACACCATTACGTGAATCTCCTCGGTGTTCACGTGGTCCTGTGACTAGGAAGGAAAAAATTAAAAGATGAAGGAAATTCTCCAAATGATTGTCCTTCTTGCTCCTCTTGAAAGACAACATTCGACAGGGCAAGCTGTTCGCACATAGTTTTCAGCACCTTGGTACTTGATAGGAAGCAGGTCAATAAAGCCTACAAAATAGTAGAAATTTTCAACTGTCTCAGAATGGCTCCAGAATTGGTCAAGATCTTCATCATCACTTCAAAAGACCACCTACCAAATTTCATCATGATCAGACATGTCTAAGGCTGTGAACACAAAGAAACAATTTCAACGAAATCAGTCTTTGGCATACTAAATGGACCACGTAACTAGAGCTATACTTTTGGTGCATCAAACAGCTGTGGTACCACGACCATTGGATTCACACAGTCCAAAACCCCTATAGGTCAAGTTTCGGCTTAATCAGGAAGTCCATGACAAAGTTATGGGTAAAATACTGAAAAGGAGTAGGCCGCACACTAATCTCGTGTGGCCTCACTCCATCAAAACAACACTAAAGGTGGTGGTTTTTACAGTCACAGGCAGTGACTTTCGGGTCCTATAACTCACTCGTTCTAAGTCGTATCGCTCCCAAATTTGGTGAGCGTGTTTGGCTCATCAAGACGAACAATTTGATATGTGGTACGCCCCATGATGATGACCAAGCAAAGAGAAAAACTAAATGAAAGTCGCTGATCCATGAAAGAAGTTGCAAAAAATTTAGCAGTGGTATGCGTTGTTCAAGCAGCCAGATCACGATGCTCTCATACCCAATCGGTAAGAAACCAATTGCATTATGTGTGTGACGTCCAAGGTTATCTCTGGTCCCAACGTCGCGTACGATGAACGATTGGATTTCACACATGAAGGTGTCAACGCTGCTGTAAATTTCAGCCGCCGGATTTCAAGATTTTGGTAGAAAACTCAAGACGACAAAATCTTCATCCATACCCAAAATCAAGTTACGTTCATTGCAACATGATCGTGACGGCATGCTCAATGTGATTTAGTGAAGAAGTCACAGCGAAACACCAAGGAACGAGCACACCATCGATCTGAAGTTTTCAAGATTCATCCAAGATTCAAGTCTCATACACATGGTTCAAAAGTAAGATTCATGGCTCAAAGTTGGTATCAAAATGATCATCATGTAGAGCCCTACAAGAAAACAATAATCTTTCGATCAAACGGCCATCAGAACGACCTCGGGTCAGCCACAAAAGATCGCACAAGTTCTCGAGTAGCAGTAGGGACTGTTTTAGAATTCCAAACATTTTTAGGCAGGGGCTAAACAGTCCTTTTGCACCCATTTATAGAATTTCTTTAAATTCCATTAAATTGTAATTATCTTCAATTCTAGGTAGTTTTTGGGCGTACGCTCATGTTTTAGCCCAATTCTATATAAACAGGCAATGCCTCATTATACAAAGGACAAATTCATTCTTTTTGGATCAATCAATAAAATTCTAATTTTTGCTTGAGCTTGTGGGTACGTCTTGGAGAGAGAGAGAGAGGATAGAGAAGAAAAGGGTCGGTACCCTTCGGGCAGGTAACTTTCTCTTTCCTCCCCTTTCTCTCCTCCCCATTTTCTCTTCGGGGGCTCGCCCGTATCAGCACCAGCGTCCCCTTTGCCTCTCTGATTCGAATGTTGACCAGCATATCTCTGGTGTAAAAGGGTTTTTATGCCCTAAAGATAGTTTAGATCTAGGGTTGTTGTACCCAAGGTCTAGGTTTTCTCAAGCTTAGGGTTCCTCTGGATGTCTAGGGTTTTCAATCTCTCGTGTAGCTTTTTTTTTCTCTCTCGTTTCTAACTTCACATGCCCTTAAATAGCCACTAAAAAGGGATATACAAAGGCCTAGGATCTGTTGGGAAAGATATACTTCCATCACCAACAAATCCCCCATCAAAGATATCCATTTTTAGGGCGTTGCCCAAAAAAATCATAAAAAATGACCCAAAAAATAAAAATAATTTGGGGCAAAAGGGGTTGGGCAACACTGGTAGTGTCGCCCAAATCTGGGTGACAGCAGATGTGTCACCCAGTCTAGGTTGGGCGACACTGCCAATGTCGCCCAAACCAAAAATGCTCCAAATTGAAAATTTCCTTTTCAGGTGTGTTCCTTAGCCTCTTGTGAAGTTACAAAAAAACTATTTGGGTCAAAACAGATTTTTTTACTATTTTTAATGATATTTTTGATAAAATAGAGCATTTACAAGATGACTTGGGTGACACTACCAATGTCACTTGGGCGACACTACCAATGTCACTTGGGCGACACCACTGGTGTTGCCCAAACCAAAACTTGTCCAAATTGACTTTTTTTCACTTTGGGTATTTTCTTTAGCCTCTTTTGAAGCTCTTAAAGAAAATTTGGGTCAAAATGGAGTTTTTTTACTATTTTTAATGATTTTTCTTGGTAAAACAGGCGTTTACAAAATTCTAGGTCAAAGCAAGGTTTTTGCAGGGTTTCGGGTAGGCAGATTAATTCTGGGTCACAGGGTGGGCTGTGTGAACTATGGATTTTGGGTTTACTAGGTCAGTGTGGTCCTAAGGATTCAGACGCTACAGAATTTGTCAGATTTAAAATGAGGTGTCTGCAAGTGTACCCATCTAGAACACTGGGGGTATATAAGTGACCTACTTGGGACGTCGTTACGATATTTGTGAAACCCTGTGATATATGTTAAAGGATTTATATATGTACTTCCTCATATTGTTTCAAAATGCATGTGAAATCTTTTAGGTTATGTTAAAATGTGTATTTCTGAATTTAGAGCCATTCTCCATATATGCTTTTCTACATATTGTTCCAATATGTATTCTTTTAGAAAACATGTACATTTGTCAACCATGATTATTTTTAAGGATTATAATAGTCACTTATTGAGTAACTAAACTCATCAAGCTGTTGTGAATTTTTTTTAGAATAATTATATATATATATATATATATATATGAGTAATGGTACTATGAGACCCTCCCACACCTATGTGTGTAGCACTCCAAAGGATCACCATTAAATTTGATACAGATCCCTAGAAAAGTCAAGTCCAACACCCATGTGATAACTTTTTTAGAGATATGTGTCAAATTTAACAGTGATCTTAAACGCATGGGTGTGGGAGGGTCTCATAGGATCATTACTCTATATATATATATCTTCATGTTAATACACAATATGAGTAGACTTTGTACAAATTTGACATTTTTTTAATAGAAAAATCTGTTTTGGGTGCAATATATAGTGGAAATTTTGAATTTGTTCTATCTATAGTTTAATAATAGAATGTTACACCTCAAGAATATTAGTGTTATAAAACTTGGGGTGTGATACTATTCACATGGATGACTTTATTGCACAATATGAATTTGTGGATCTAATTTTTATGTCCCATCTTCACATGCATAAGTGCATACATGTTTCCTCATGCATGTGTCTGTCCATATGAACGTGGACATGCGCATGAATACATAAAGAGTCACCAGTTCAAACATGAATCACCAAATTTTAGGATCCCCAAAATTACTTCATTTTTCGGTTTTTCGTGTATCTTTTTGTTTTCTCTATTGTTGCAACCTTAAACAATCCAATTAAGGCGCACCTCAAAATTTTATCATAACATCTAACTTTTTTATAAAAAATTCTTAGGATTATCTTAAAATCTATTTTCATATCTATTTACAAAATTTTAAACTTCAAAAATGGTTAAAATCAAGTAGATTCATAAAAATGTGAAAATCTTGAAAATAGACGGTTTAGATAATGTGTTTTAAGATATACTATTTCTGAAACTCAATAACTAATTTTTGTTAATATTCATACATCTTGATGTAGAAATGATCAAATTATAGAGCTTTATCAACATTAAAACAACATTTCCGATAGATTTTTGAGGTGCATCTGTAATTCTACATTTTAAAGTTGCAACCTTATATAAACTACTTTTCCATATATATATATATATATATATATATTCTATCGACATAGATAGATAATAGATATGGATGCAATTGGAATACAGATGCCTCCGTAGGTGTAGAGGTATGGGGCCCTTCAAATTTTATCATGGTATATAATTTTGATGTAAAATGTTGTTAGGATTATCTCAAAAATCTATTTTTATATCTAATTATAAAATTTTAAATTTAAAAAATGGTTAAAATCAAGTAGATCTATAAACATATGAAAATCTTGAAAATGGATGGTGTAGATATTATATTGCAAATCTTTTTATTTTTCATAGTCATACATCTCGATGTCGAGATGATCAATCAAATTTTCAACATTAAAACCACCTTTTCCCATGGATCTATATATATATATATATATATATATATATATATATATATATATATATATATATATATATATATATATATATATGAGTAATGATCCTATAGGACCCTCCCCCACTAATGTGTGTAGGACCCCAAAGGATCACCATTAAAGTTGGCACGGATCTCTAAAAAAATTATCACATAGGTGTAAGACATGAATTTTCTAGAGATTTGTGCCAACTTTAATGGTGATCCTTTGGGGGTCCTACACACATGGGTGGGAGAGAGTATATATATATATATATATTATTATTATTTTAATGCTCATCTAATGTTTTCTTGAGTCCCTTTAAATCTCCACCCTATAAACCCTTACATTAAATTTTATTTTATTTTTATTTTATAGTAGTTTCTAGATCATCAATTCAGACTGATCCAGACTTGATCCACTTTAGTGACCCAACAATCCGGAACAAATCCATGTGCAGTTTAGAATCCGACACGAACCTATGTGCTGATTTTAAAACATTGTACTAAACCACCAAACATTGGTGGACACCCATCAACACCCATTGCGTGGACCCAATTTACAATTTGGGTTTTGTTTTTGTGGCTAGGAATCGCCATCTTTAAGAACATTATGGCCCTTAGGGACGTTAGGTGAAAACCAATGTGGAGGCCTTAGTACCACCACATGACTTCTTCCCTTGATTGATGAAGGTGAATATATATATATATATATGAGCAATGATTTCATGCAATCGTTGTATAGTAATATGATGCTTATATTTTTTTAACTCAACTAACATAGGTCGTTCATTTTGATGAGATGCTTAGACCTAGGCCTCAGAAGGATTTTTTCATTTCCAATTTTTTTGGATGGTTTTATTATCATTAGATGAACAACATTGAAAAAGTAAAAAATGATTTTGAGTTTATAATGGCTGAGATCTTGAAATTCACAAAATGAATGGTCTAGATTTTTCTTTGGAGTGGACTCATTTTGACCCTAACTAGGGTTCAAATTGAACTTTTTTTTTGCAGGGACTGATTATTGAGATAAAGAGAGTGTGTGTGTAAAATATTTGAGGCCATACAAATACCACAAACATGGTTTTCTAGAAGTGTCGTTGTAGTTTACTATGATACAACCGTTGCATTAGATCATTGCAATATATATATATATATATATATATATATATATATATATATATATATATATATATATATATATATATATATATATATATATATATATGAGAAGTGATATGATGCAATCGTTGTGTAATATGATGAAAAGGTGAGTTGGCCAAATTTTAGCCATTGGATTTTTTTGAATCCAATGGGTGAGATTAAGACCTAAATTTGAAACCCCATATCCGTCCCTATGTGCTTCTATGTCTTGCTCTTCGCTCCTCACTGCTGCATATCTTATCATCTCCACCTCTCTCTCTACCAGCACGCTTTCCTCTCCCTTCGCTCCCCTCACTCTCCTCCTATCCCTCTCTCCTTGATCTTCTCTCCCCATCATCTCCCCTAATTCTCTTTTTCTCTCTTCTTCTCTCTCCAAGCTTTCTCTCTCTTCTTTCCTCATAATGGTGGGAGAGAGCACTCGTGTCCTCATGGAGAGAGATCGTGGTAGTTAGAACTCAAGCTATTAAAGAGGGATTCAAATTTTATGGTGAAATTTGATTTCAAATTTCAAATTTTGAATTTTGGCAATAAACAAATTTGTTTTGGTTGTCTTTACGTTAACAATTAGATTAAAGTAGATCCTACGGCTGAAATAACGTCATCACACTGTTTCATCATACTATGATACAATCGTTGTATCAGATCACTTATATATATAGAGCAATGATCCAATGCAATGGTTGTATCATAATATAATGCAACGATACTTCTAGAAAACCATATTTGTGGTATTTGTATGACCTCAAATTTTGCACACACACTCCCTTCATCTCAATAATCAATCCATCCAAAAAAAAAAGTTCAATTTGAAGTCTAGATATGGTCAAAATGAGTCCCCTCTAAAAACGAATATAGACCATTCATTTAGTGAATTTCAAGATCTTAGCCTTTATAAACCGAAAATCATTTTTTTCTTTTTTAACATTGTTCATCTAATGATAAAAAAGCCATCCAAAAACATTAGAAATGAAAACAATCCTTCTAAGGCCTAGATCTAAGCATCTCACCAAAATGAACAACCTATGTTAATTGGGCTAAAAAAAATGCTTTCTAGGTTGTGTTTTCAATTTTTTATTTTTTTGTGATTATTCATTATAATGAAAAGAGTGTATATTTCAAATTTTGGATCAAACAAATGGCCTTAAGTTGGATTTTTAAAGTTGTTGCATCATATTACAATACAACGACGGCAAGAAATCATTGCTTTTATATATATATATATATATATATATATATATATATATATAGATTATTTATTTATTATTTTTTTATTTTTGATGAGTTAGTAGGGATAGAACCCCTCCCTTGGTAGGAATTGAATTTAGGATATAGCCTTACAAATCATCAAGCACTAACTAATTAAGCCCGAGTTTTTTTTCTTAGTGTGTGATCTATTCGACATGAACGTGCTAAACATCTAACCGTTGACGCATCTTGTGTTATACAATCCAAAATTTGAATAGTATACTTCGGAGATGGCAATTATTGAATACTTTAATTTTTTAATTATTTAAAAGGACTGCTCCTGTATTCCTTGACCTAAACAATAAGAGCCTCAGAATAAGTGACCAAAAGAATGGCGAGAAGCCCTAGGCAACCGATGAGAGGGAATGTAATCTGTCATAGTATTAGAAGATGGGTGCAGTTGGCATAGAAGATTTGCTTCCTTTTTTTTTTTCTTTTTTCTTTTTCTTCTACAAGGACATCGATATGCCTTTAGTCGGCAAATGTGAAATTCGAGAGCTTATGATGCATCATAAATTTTTTATTTTATTTTATATTTTTAACTATGACCTGTTTAGTGATTCTGTTTTCGTTGTTTTTTTTTTGTTTTTGTTAACCAAAGAGAAAAAACTACAATGATAAAATGATTTGGTAAAGGATGAAACCGCGTACACCGCCGGCAAGAGAGTCTGCTTCAGTATTAGCCTATCTAAAACAGTGATGCAGCTCAAAAGAGCCACTAATTAAGATTGAGGTACTTGCATTAAATAGATTACTAAGTCTCCATTGTGATGCATCAAATAGATTTCTAATAGCACATTTCTAGTCACCTAATTTTAGGTCCATTGAACGATGGGAATTACCACCTGCTCGAGGTAACTGATGTGAGACTTAACTAATCTTATTGTCTTCTTTTCCATAATTAAAATGATTTCTCGGGTTACAGAAGATACTGGTTACAGACGATACCTGGTAATGTTGAGGATAGAGAGAAAGAAAGCAACAGAGAGAGTAATTTACAGCAAATTAATATGAAAAAGAAAACCATGTAAATTACCATAAGGTTTTCATTAGAGAATTACTTACTAATTAAAATCTCATTATGAAAACTAAAAACCTCAAACATCATGCATATACTCTTAAAAACTCTAAAATTACTGGTACCACACACACACTCTATCTATCTCGCTCTAGAGACGCACAAAATTTACAAGAGCGCTACGAACTTTCTCTCTCTACATATATAACATTAGAGAGTAGAGACACCCCCTACTTTCTCTCTAGGTGATTCGGGCCAGAGGAAAGCTCCTATGACGAACTTCCGCTTTTGGTCGAGGTCACCGGTGACCGGCAGCCCATATTCCTTGAGGAGGCAATTAAGCTTCCACTCCGGCATCGTCTCGTAGTCGGAACGGCTGAATCTTGGATAGTGGAGCGGCATCTGAAAGCAGTGGCAGCTCTCCTTCTTCCCGTTCGGCAGCCTCAGTGCAATACGCTCATTGCTCTCTGCAGCCATGTCTCCTTCTCTCTCAGGTGTTATGCCTCTCCCTTTCTCTCTCTAAACCTCTCTCTCATTTCTCTCTTCCTTCTTGGCACTCTAAAGTGGTATTTATAGAGGGAGAATGGGAACATACTAGAAGGAAGGCACATTGTTGAGGCACATTGTCGAGGACGGATTAGTAGACAAACTCACTCCACAACTAAGCATGAGTGATATATTTATTAAGGAAAATGTTTATATAATGTTGCAACCTTATAATGTAGATTTAAGATGCACCTTAAAAATTGAAGTTAAAAAATATTCTAAATGATAATTTCAAACTCAAGATGTATGGATATAAAAAAAAAAAACTAAAAAGTTTTCAAGTCTTAATATGATGTATCTTGAAACAAGTCATTTGGACCATCTACTTTTAAGATGTTCAAGTATTTATAGATTGGCTCAAGTTGTACTAGTTTTTAAATAGTTAATTTTATTAATAGGGTCGTATACACATTTTCAATTCATTATAAGTTTGTGACACTTAAACTACATCTAGGAACAAAATTTAGAAGTACGCATTACTTCTAGGGAAAAGTTTATAGAGAGCCTAGGCTCTAAAAGATCAAATTACAGCCCACCTCAAAAACTTCACTACAAGAGCTTGTTTTGATGCTCAAATATCATCAAATTGATCATCCGGACATCAAGATGTATGGACATGTTAAGAAATGGATTTCAAGTTTCGAAAATAGTGCATCTTGTAATATATTTTTTGACAGTCAATTTTCAAGATTTTCAAGGTTTCATAAATATGTTTGATCCACACTATTTTTAAAGCTTTAAATTTTATAATTAATGATGAAAGTATAGTTTAAGGCTATTACAAAAATTTTCAGTATTGAAACTATATTTCTCATACTATTTGAAAGTGGGCTCTAATTTGATTGTTTAAAGCCTTGCTTCTATAGTATAAGAAGGCAACTTTCTTTTAAATTTCACCATTTATTAAAGGTGGAAAATTTGTTAAAATTTAAAACAAACCAAATGCCGACTTGGCAAGTAGTTGAGATTTTAATTTGATTTCGTGGCATGCAAACGTGTGTTGAAGGCGAATCGCAGTCCCTCATGTACTCTACGATTGATGGATAAGCTCAGATTAGTTGTCCTTCATAAAATCAATGAGAACTTTATTGCACCCTTTTTATTGGGGCGCCATGGAAGCAGGGAGGCCACCAATTAAATGGACGACAGAGATTTCCCTTGACTGTGATGGACGGTTCATCTTTGAGCAATTTCATACCCGATCCAGACATCTACTAACTACGCGTATTAATACCGTCCGCATGCGCCCGAAGATTCAGACTCGAAAATGCCCGCCTATCATATTAATTAGGGGCCAAGTTTTTCCACCCAGGTTTTAGGGTTCCCAACGATTTTTACTGCGCCGCCAGCCGTATGGCCTCCCATGTTTTCTATTGGCCCCTGCTAATACCAAAGGTTTCACTTGTGGATTCTTAGCCACACTAAAGACCCGCCTCACTCACTAAAGACCCGCCTTACTCGTTAGGGCATGCTTAATCCGATGTTGGAAAAATTGGTAATCGCCCGGTTAGATCCGAACCGGTCACTTGCTAGATTCCGTTTTGAGTGGTTTTGGTGATTGACTAGTATTTTAAAAAAGTATAATTCAAAAAATATATATCATTATTTTTAATATTTTTATATTATATTAAAGATTAAAAATTGTTTTGGTCATTAATACATATTTTTCTATTTTTTTTAAAAAAAAATTTAAAATTATCACTGGACATAAATCAATTTTTTAAAGTCTATTTATTTCATTAATTTTCAACATCATTTGAATGTGTTTTGTTTTAGTCATTCTTCATATGCTTTTCATATTTTACTATAATTTTTTTGTATCTTTTTTATTTTTTCTCAACAATTTTTTGACTGCCCAAGATTTGCCCGGTTAGAACGGTTGAATCAGCCGGTTTACCGATTAAGCCGGTTAAACTGCTTCCGGCCCTATGTCAGATTAACCATTCCGGTTCAATTTTACCAACACTACTTTAATCACACACGCCGGACACTATTGGGGTAGGTATCAACTATTTAACAATTTCATCTACTGGGAACCGAAACTTGCTCGATTGCCTCCTCTTGGGACGAACGCTCCACTACAACAAATATGATGCCTTGAAATCAACTCACCTATTACTGGCAAATTGATGTCATGAAATCCAAAGACCCAAGAACAATATTTTTTTGGGTAAATATCCAAAAACAATAATTGGTGTAATATATTTAATAAAAAGTAAAGGAAAACAAGATAGGAAATCCAAAATCTAGGAATACATTATAAACCACAATCTAATTATCATAAAAACATAAATATACATTTTTTTCCCTCAATCTAGCTATATCATGTGAAACCGGCAAGGAAATGATATATTATCATTGGAAAATTACAAGATTGGGTAAATACAATGGTTACATCACATTTCGTAGAGCACCACCCATTCCCCTTTTTACTAGCATAAAAGAACCATTTTGTAGACATGGTTGGAAGTAGTGAGAAGATATGAAGACTTATGACCTCACTGAAGGTGTGGCCCTTGATAGAGCAGAATGACAAATCAGGATTCTTGAGTCAACCCAAACGATTGAAAAAAGACTCTGATGATGATGAAAAGAACCCCGTTATATTCAACCCCTCTAAATTTAGGTTTATCTCTAAATTTAAAACCTCTAATAACACTCCATCCTAGTACACCATAGGATACAATGAATGATAGTCCATTCTAGACCATAATCCAACTTCAAGTGTTCCCAAATATCCCCATAATATTCCCAAACAATGTCTTTACTAGAAAACAATCCAAAATAGGCACGTTTCACAAGGAAACGAGAGAAAATATTTCAAGTCTAATGAAATTAAATTTCATAGACAAAAAATTAACAGGATTCAAAAACACCTAGTCGTGGAATTATTTGCATCAAATGGAGTCAAAAGTGGTCAATGATGTGGAGTAAGTCTTTGGACCCAAAAGGCTCAACGACGTGCCTCACACTGCTGACACATGAGTGGTCTAGATTTAATCGAAACTGCCACCAACCTATTTTGCGGTAAATGTATATATAACTAGGTGACTTACAATCCATTATATTAAATCCAAGCTTCCAATCCTTAACCCTTGCTCTATATTTGAAATGCTAAACGCTAAACAGGTCATTCATTAAACTACTTTATGAAAAAGCACAGTGTAGATATAAAAAAATCCTTTACCCCTACACCGGCAAAATCACTTACAATGTCCAATTATAATCGAACTACTCTTGAAATAAATAAAATAAAATTGATTCTCAATTTGCTATATTTTCAAATACAATTTTTTATTCAAGAAACAAAACAAGATTTTATTGCTTTATGGGAAGAGAAGTAAATATTTAAAAAAGTAAAATTACCGGATATTACCTCAATCGGGCTTAGTACACCCTGCAGTTAGTCTCCTCTTTCCGGTGGTGCTTGGGATTTATGATCGGTATGTTGATTTTTCTACTATAGCAAAAATCCACTCAATGATTTAATCTTGATCAAGCCTCTTAGCTTGATTTTAAAGAGATGGGAGATGAATATGAAGAGAGAGGGAGAGATCTACTAGCAAGGGGTTCCACCCCTTTGCCACCCATAAAGAATATAAATCATGAGTGCCACCAAAATATGATGCAACTTGGAGAGAGATAAAAATTGGTACATGCCTCCCTTTGGTAAACCAAAGCCCTTTCCAGAGAGAGCTAAATTTTGGGTAGGGACCTGGAAATAAAAATTGGTGCATGTCGCCCTTTAATAATCAAAAGCCCTTTTCAAATAGAGCTAAATTTTGGAGTAGGGAGAGAGAATTCTTAAAGAGAGAGAAGAGAATACGTATCTCATTTTATGAGGGGAGATTTCTTTTATCGATTTTCTATGCCATAGATTTTGCCTCAATTCGTAGGTTCAAATCTCAACCGTCGATTGAAGGAGACTTGTGGGGTGAGAGATTTGAGCAATCCATCTCTTTGATCCACCATCAAGATTCAAAGAGATGAGCTAAGGCCTTATCCTCCCTTTCCTAAATTTATTTCCATCAAATAAAAAATTTATATTTTAATATATCCAATCATTAATTATTAGATCAACCAATACTGATTCAAAGATTTGGTAAATATCTCAAATATTCAACCTTATCACAAAAATTGGTATACCTAAAAAGATAAGCCAAACAAGAGGATAAACATTATTCCCAAAAATATTACGTGAATGGGTGGGGCGTGCCTTCGTTTTGGTGGCCATGTGTGGGCCCCACCTAATCCACATCTTTTTAAATTTTGGACCCCATATTTTATGGAGGTCCCATATATTTTTAGAAAATATTTTATTTCATATTTAGAATTTTTAAATCTTATATTTTATTTAAAACATTGAAAAATTAATTTATCTTAATTTATAAATCCAAATGAAAAAAATAAAATATCAGAAGATTCACAAAAATTCAAATAAATATTCTAAAAATCACATAACATAAAATTAATTAATTTTGATGGGAATCAGATCCGTTAGATCCAGAAAATTATCAATACATAGGAGCACTCCACCTTCAACTGCGAATCACGATCCGCTTACCTTTCTCAAACTGATCCAGCAGTTCCCATGACCCACAATCCACTGCGGGAGCTCATGATTGGACCACCAAAGTTAGTCAATAGACTAAGAGACGTAATCTCAATTTATGAATTTCAGGTTCTCCTCTAGAAACAAAAATCATGATCCTCCATACGACGATGCAACCATGACTTTATGATGCATATGGGTAATTTCTCGCACATGTACATGCTGCACCCTCATTGGTGAATCTCAAAATGGATATCTATGTACATGTCGTGTGATGATATAACGATGAGGTTTTAGCCCTGTATCTAAAGGCTATTCATCATACGCAAGGGCTACACAGTCCCTTGGCTCTCATCTAGGTATACTCTGACCTCATCAAGGCATAACCCACTAAACCCTTCTCGGGAGATCCCTATACTCAGGTATCTTGGGTTTGTTCAAGCCTTTGCTGGCCTACCTCGTCGAGCCTGGTCCGAGTATTAGCATATATAACATTTTTCTAGTATGGTCCACAAAAGGACCGCACTCCTACTGAGTTTATGTTCTACTATAGAAAATGCTCATACAAGCTCTCATAAGGCCTTTAAAGATCACATAAACCCAACAATTCAAACCCAATATCTAGGATGCCCTGTTTTGGCCAACTTCAGACAAATGAAAATACTATTTTAAGACAATCCAAAAGCCCTAGATGTCAATTGTTACGTGCCTCTCTTACTTGGATTGAAATCAAATACGGATCTACAATCTCGAAGAACAAGAAGGAAGGACTCTAATCTTTGCCATGTGATCTAGGCCCAACTCCGAGTATCGGGCTTGAGGTCCCGGCTTTCAAGTGTACTTTGTTACTTTTATTTCCTTTTTTTTTATGTAGATCAAGAGATGGATGATTCAATATTTTTAATCTTCTTAATTGTAGGAGATTATTTTTTATTGTTTTATTATTTTTATTTTTTTTATGGGCCAGGTTTTAGGAATTTTATTTATTTTGGGAGTTAGGGTTTATTTCCATGGCTTTTAAGTTTTTTTAGGGACTCTAGTGTTTTTTTAAGATTTTTTTATTTACTGTTTATGGGTAGTGTTCAGGCGCTACTGTTTATACTGGTATTTTTAGAAATTTAGTATTGTTTAGGGATATTTTAGATATCTGAATATTGACATGGATCTTAAGTTAATTTTACGATTTTATAGGCTTATAAAATGTTGGATACCGCATTTTGGGAGGTCGATGTTATTAGAATAATTTTTATTTTATGAAAGAAAAAAGTTCTTCTTCTCTTGGCTCATTATACAACATTGTTCTTTCTCTATTAGTGTTGATTTTATGTGTTTAATGTTCAGGAAACAGTTGGATTTAATTTCCCACCTTTCCTTCTTGCATCATAGTAGTATCAAAGCATATGGTTTGAAGACAGTTAGAGATTGCAATGGATGGTCATGGAGGTCTTAGCCATAGAGATGTCAAACTAGTCCAATTGCGAAAGGAAATTAACAACTTAACGGAGAAGTTTACATAACTATCATAGCGCAAATGAGAACAACAACAACGTTCTTTAGTGAAGAGGGATCTATGGGGATAGATCCATTTCATGAGGAGTTTTATGGATAATGGCGTGAATCAACCCTGACAAACGATTATGGCGGTTGTGAGTCATAACCTATTTCTGACAACTCTGACTATGCATACACTCCACGTTAAGAGCCACATGTTCGAGATAGTAGATCATGGGATTTCAACATTGAACTTAACTTACCTAAGTTTGATGAAGAACCACTTGAAGGAGAAGAAAAAGTAGGTTTGGATAATCAATTGGAATCATTATCCTTGATATCATGGTGACCCTATTTCTTATGAGGATCCTATATTTGATGAAGAACAAGATGAAATGAAAGAAATTGGCTTTGAGGCAACAATCATATCTAATTTCCTCATCAATGGAGAAATGGAGAAGCAAAATGTTGATTTGAATCTAGTGGAGCTCGAGCCTATGAAGATTTTAAAGGAAGAAAGAAATACGTTAAGGAATGAGGCCCAGACGGGAAGGCTAGAAATATAATATATGAGGCTTTTGAGAATATGAGCAAGAATTATACAAAATGCATGGAGGTTGATGATGAAGATGCATATTATTTCAGTAGTAAAAAGACAGATGATGAACACATATCCTATCGAGTGGTTGTGTATATAGAGATGGAAAAGTTTGAATATTGTTTTAAATATCGTGACAAGGCCTTCAAAGTTGAAGAAGATCATGAGTTCAAGGCGGGATTCATCCTAACTCATTTCAAAACTTGAGGGCAAGGTTTCTCCAACCAGAGGATAATGATTCAAATCAAGAGATGAATGGATTTAATATTTTTATTCTCCTTAATTTTGGGGTAGTTAATTATTTCTTCTTCTTTTTCATATGGGTCAATTTGTAGGAATTTTCTGTATTTTACGGGTTAGGGTCTATTTCTATGGGTTTTAAGTTTTTTAGGGATTGTAGGGTTTATTTATTTATTGTTCACATGTACTGTTTTTGTTACTATTCACAAGTGTTGTTCACACGTTGCTATTCACACGTTACTATCTATAGGGGTACTTCTGAAATTTAATATTCTTTAAGGTACTTTAGAGTTTTGAATGTTTACTTGGATCTCAAGTTAATTTTAGAGTTTTATAGGCTTATAAAAGGTTGGATGTCACATTTTGGTAGGGCGGTGCTATTGGAATGAATTTTACTTTGTGAAAGAAGAAAGATCTTCTCTTAGTTCGATGAACATCCATGTTCTTTCTCTATGTCTACTATATTTACTTTTTTAAGGTTCAAGAAAAGGGTGGATTTAATTTCCCACCTTTCTTTCTTGCATTGCTTTGTTATTTTTTATTATTATTTATTTCTCTAGAAAAATATCCCTTTCATATATGTTCTTCTTGTTTCCTTCATTTCTATTATTTTTTTAACTTTATGCAAACTTAAGTTGGCTCGGCCATGGATTTGTGACAAATAGGTCTTTTAGAATTATTTCGTCCTATATTTGAAACTGATGTAACCCACCTCTTCTATCTTTTCAAATATCAAGTTTGGACATGATCTTAATAGATCACACATTAAGTAGTCTGACTAGTCCTGGAATGGTGTGTAAACATACCCAACCAAGCTTCGTTTTCAACTCTATCACCATGGTTTTGCCTACAATGAAAAATGCCCATAAAATCACCCAAAATAAGGGACAATGAGCTAGAGTCTTGCTTGAAACCCCTAATCTCAACCTCAGCAAGAACTCTTCGTCACAAGAACTAGTTTCTATTTTGACAAAATGGATTATAAAAACCTATCTTAAAGCCTTTTCGCAATGGCTAAAAAGTAGCCATAAACAATGAAAAAATTCCAATAGGAGTGATTTTGAATCATTGATCCAACTATCTTGTCCTAGATAAAAAAATCACATCCTTACGTTGCAAATTGTATATGACTATTCTTTTATTTTAGAACTTAGCCAACCCCATAAGCTTCTATGCCCCTTTTTGTATATGTCTTGTCTGCGTAAATTGTGACTCAAATTTCAATAGAACAGCAAGCACACAAGAAGATACCACAATTCTTCAAATATATCTTAAAGAAATAAAAAATGCTTACAAATTTGTTTAAGTTTGGATCTCCTAGACTTGGTAGTGTAAGTCCTCTTAAACCCTTAGTACATGATGCCATGACACAGGAGTCAGGGTGAAGAGGAGAAGAAACATAGTATATTTCCCTTAAGGTAGATGAAATGAGTCTCCCCTTGTAGCTCCCAATTATAGGAGTCATGGGAGGAGTGTGGCCTTGCCTCCTCACCAAAGCAATAGCCTTAGGAGCTCTCTCTCTCTCCAAGTATGTTGGGGTTAATTAAAGTTAAAGCTTGCTAACTGGATTGATAGGTTGAGCTTTTATATTTCTATAGTTAGGGAAACTTGAGCTCTAAGCTAGAGTCTCTCTCTCATTACAAGGTTCTCTCTCTGCAAGCATCACTACTAATCATTTTTTAACCTAACTATAGACATGAGAGTGCATCTCTCATCATTACTAATCATTCTTTAACCTAACTATAGACATGAGGGTGCATCTCTTGTATAGGGGCATAGGCAAGTAGATCATAGTTCTTTCATGATTTGACTTATATACTTCATGAGACGGAGATGATGAGAGGTTTTACCTCTTTACGAGGAGGTTACCTCTCATAAATGGCGTGCACCATACACTATTAAAGTGTCCATTCATAAGAAGGTTACTGTCACATGAATGAGGGGGCATTTCTCTTTATAAAGAAAGGAGGGGTGGAGCTCTATATACACAACAACATACGCACGAGAAAGAGTATGAGATCTCCATTTGAGAGAAAGAGAGGTTGAGTGAGAGATAATACAATCGCTCTTCCATTTGAGTTCTTAGGAGAAACCCAGTCCAACGAAATAAAGTTGTGCATGAGAGAGTAAAGCTTGGATTGCTCCTCAAATCGCATTTGTGAGAGTATTTGTGAGCTTCCACCTTACTCGGGATTGGCAGTGTGGAATCGATTTTGGCAACTCTAATAGTTGTCGATCTTGCCTACATGAGTTGATCATCCCTCTCCAAATTCATTCATTGAAACTCTTTTGCGAGCATTCAGGTATGACACTAAGTTTTCGGATATTTATTTTGCTTCCGCTTCGGCCGTTGGACTGGTTATTCTAATACTAAAAAATGACTAAGGCTTAAACTTGTACATAAGTAAAATGAAACATGGATGGAAAATTAGAGAGCTAGATAATCCATGGCGGATAATTAACTTTTTATACCATCATTATCCAAAAGGGAAGTTTTGTAATGGTGTTTTTGAGGAACATTTCTCTTAATTAAGTTTGGAGATCCATGTGACCTCCCATTCCCTTGTTATCTCTGACTTTGTTTTACAACTTCATGGTCATTTTCGCTCCATAGAATTGTAGAGAATCGATGTAGGAGCAATTTACATTAAATTTCACTCAAAACCTCCAAGTATTGAGGAATTATGAGATGGACCTATAATTTGAAACGTATCTTAATCACTCTAGATGCACTTTTGTTTGAGATGCATGAACTGCAATTCAAACGATAGTTTAGATCTTATGGTCGGTGAATGATTTAAGTAAAGGGAAAAGTCTATATAGAGCCAAGGCTCTAAGCAATCAAATTAAAGCCTATCTCAAAAATTTCGCTAGAAGACGATGTTTTGATGCCCACAATAATATATGTGTGTGTAGTACATAAAAGTGCGAGTTCCCTTCCAAGTTATGTATTAGATTAATAACATTGTAGAGGTTCGGGGTCAAATCATGTTGCTCGGCTTAGCTTCGACATTAGGTTCTTAATTTAAAATTTAAATGATAAAATATATAAATTTGCCATTGATGCAAATCGCATATGAGATGTTCAGGAATATGGCTAATTAGAAATTTATTTTATTTTTATAGGGGTCTGGTTGACTTCTTTATTTATTTTAATGATTGTTAAAATTAATTTCAGTGATATCTATGTAAGGGTTAAAGAAGGGATTTTTATTTTAGGTCATCGGAAAAAATTGAAAGGTTTTTAGGTTCTTTATGATTTGCTAGTCTAAGAAGGGTGATGACTTTAAACTTTCCCTTAACCCGTCCCAACCCTAAGTAAATGAGTTTCTTTAAAATTGGCTTGGGAGGATTTGATGGTCCTATTTTGATGGGGATTTTAGCTAAGTTAGAAATAGAAGTTGGGTGGGGGTTGGTAACATGAGGATTAGATCCTTACAAAAACGATTTAGGAAAGAGATAATAGAAAAGTTTGGAAAGGGGGTGATTTGCATGTTTTAAAGAGAAAGAAATTCATAGGGAGTTATATGGGGGGAGAGGGGGGGTGTGTTAAGGTGGAGAGAGATAGTATATCTCAGGAATATTTTTTTTATACCTTTTCTTTCTGAATATTTCTATTAAAAAAGGAAGTGGGACATCTCATGACAAAGACTTTGGTATTATTTTAAAAAGAGCTTTTTTTAGTGGAAAAAAGAGCTTTTTCTTTTTGGCTAGATTTACAGCCACTTGTTTCATTCATTGTCGATGAGTTCTTGCTTATTTTATCGAAAGAAGGCCATATTTAATTTTCTAAATTCCTTTTACACTTAAACACCTTTCAAAATTGAAGTATATACTATCTCTCATTTCTATGCTCATGCTGTTTCAGGTTATGAATATTGAATTTTTGTTTTGAAAATAAAATGGATCCTAAAGGACACAATACATCAATATAATACCATATAGTACTAAGAAGGAGGATTTCAACTGAGAAAATAATCAAAGAGTGTGATTCCATGGTAGCACATACCAATGTCTTTGTTGTTTCCTGTCGTACACAAACAATAGTAAATTTCTCATTTATAGTTTATATTAACACTTGGTGGAATGATTAAGCTTGCGTTTTTAGACTTGTTTTTCATTAAAATAACCAAATCTTTGTAAAAAAAAATCATAAAATGAAAGAATAAAGCATTTTTGTCATTTTAATAAATATCCCACTAATTTCTTAATTTTACATTTATCGAAATAATTTTGAAAATTTATAATAAAGTGAATTTCATGTTGGATGAAGTTTCTATAGGGCCTATGCTTAATGACAATAAAATAAATCCTCAGCTCAAATCTTCATTCGAAATGTACTTTCAGTATCAGAAATATTTATGATGGCTCTAAAATTAATTTTCAATACGAAGAATAAAATTTGACACGCAAAAAAGGATACAGATTTTGCGAAACGGAATGGTCTAGATGATTTGTTGCAATATATACTACTTTTATATTTTGAAATCCTGATTTTATTGCACAGCCATAATGTTCAAGCTGAGATAATCGATTTAGAGGTCTTTCAACACTTGAATTGCAATTTTCGATGAGGTATAAGGGGAGGCTTTACTTATTTTGTTAGGGCTGCAGCCTTATCAAACCAGTTTGCTTTCAAGTTTCATGTTATTTCCCTAAAAAGCTTGTAAACTTTATATAGCAGGTTAAATCTTTTGAAATTTAAATCATAATTATAACTAATAATTGAATTTAATGAGAGTACTATTAAAATGTCAATTTCTTATGACTTAATAAGTAATTTTAATGAGTTTGGAAATAAAATTATTAATTAGATATTAAAATTAGATATATCTTTATGTAATGGGAATGTATACAATGAGACCATTTACCTTTAATAGAAGGAGGTCATAATTACTTTCAACCATCCGACACGAAATTTGATAGTTTATGTGTGTAACAAAGTTTGAGAAATTTTTTTTTTAAAATTTGAGCTTAGTCAATGGAATAAATGCAGCCATCTAATTTCACATCCAATTAATTGCGACCATCTTGTATCAAAGATAAATAGTCTCATTGTATACTTTTTTTATGTGACATGCATAAATATTTTTAAATTCTAAATCAATTATGTACCTGGGACATTAGATGGTAATGTTAGCATGGGGGCAGAATAACAAAACAATAAGGTAAAGATCTTTTGGTTTAGAAAATAATAAGTGGTAATTATCTTTTACTCTAATGTAGAAACTAGAAAGAGAAAAAGTAGGAATGGTATGTGAAAGAGAGAAAAAGTAGGAGAGAAAATAGGGAGGAGACAGAAAATAGGGGAAAATACCTAGAACAGAGGGAGAATTATCTTGGTAGCTTTTTTTCTTTTAAAGATTATTTAAATGGAGGTGTCCTTTTGTTGTAAGGATCAGATAATAAGAGTTTAATAGAAAGATTGGGGTGGATGGTAGATTCCCTTACTGACTTTCAGAGAGGGTATATTCTCACAATGATTTTTTTTATTTTATTTTTATTGTTCCAGTTTTATTTTCTTCTTGATGTTGGAAGTGAAGTTCATGACATGAATCAACGGTCATAGCGATTGGATCAAATATTTAAGAGACTCAAAAAAGACCTAGTAAAGTGCATTAGCAAAGTAATAGAACAAGGTATACGAGATTTCTTTCATAAATTACAATTGGAATAAAAGGAAAAAGAATATGAAGAGGTAGGTCTCAATAAAAAATGCGATGCCAGTGTGCAAGAAATTTTGAATATCAATTGTGAAGAAAAAGAAAAATTTTTGAAAATCAATTATGAAGAAGAGGATGTGTGTGATGCAGTATTCGAAATCAAACCAAGTGAGTCTCAAGGAGAAATCAAGATTGAGCACGAAAGTACAATGTTCTACTTCGAGATAATCACGAAGCATTCGATGAATTGGCTTAATGAAGAAATTGAAGGATCAATCGGCTTAATGAAGAAATTGAAGGAAAAGTGCCGAGACGCATGATAGGATTACGTCATCAATTACAATTAGTAGATGCTGATTCGCTTCAAGCTCGAGCAGATGCTGATTCGCTTCAAGCTGGAGGTCGAGCTTCTTCCAACTCAGGGAGAATGACTTACAAGAAAAATTAAAAAAAAAAACGATTTAGTATTATCATTTTTATTTTTCTTAGGAATAGAAAGAGATTAGTTACGGGGGCCAAGGAAGAGATAAGTTAGGAGGGCCTAAGTTTGGTGAGTGATTTGTTTTGGAAAGGTCTATTTTTTAGTTTAGGGAATAACATGCAAATAAGGTAAAAATCTTTTGGTTTAAGAAATAATAAGTGGTAGTTATCTTTTATTCTAATGTAAAAGTTAAAAAGAGGGAAAGTAGTAATGTTAGAGAGAGAAAAAAAGTGAGAGGGAAAATACGGGAAAGTACCAAGAAGAGAGAGAAAATTATCTTTATGGGGTTTTTTTTTTCTAAGGAGTATTTAAATGGAGATGTCTTTTCATTCTAAAAGATCATAAAATAAGAGCTGAATAAAGTTGATGTTGTGATAAGATTATTTTTTGGGTCGATTCCCTTGCCGACTTTGTTTTGGGGTAGATTCCTTACCGACTTTGAGAGAGTATACATTTTCTCAATGATTTTTTATTTTATTTTATTTTTATTGTTCCAATTTTATTTTCTCTTTGCATCAGATAGACTCATAAAATATTCATTTTTGAGTTTTCACAATTGGTTGACTCACTTTATAATGATAATTAGATGTTAGAATTTAGTAAAGCTCACGATCAATATTCTTGTGTAACATTTAGGCAATACTATTATTTTAATAATTTCCTATTAGGTTTTTTATATTTAATAAAAATTGTCAAAATCACATTAAAATTAAAAATTAAAAATTTTACTCCCTAAAATTAAAATAGGTCATTAGTTCTATTGTACCTTTGAAATTCAAAATTTTTACTCCAAAGTTATTAATAACAATTCTCGCTTGAACTTGAGTTAACATAGTTCTCAAGTCTAAAAATTTAAATAAATTATAAAATCAAAGATATAGTTTCTTTAAAATCATCTTAGATTTGAAAACTTGTTTAATTTAAATAACACTTTCAAATTCAATATGAATGAGAGGAAAATGCACCCCATATTTCAATAATTTGAATGAGTTACCAGAAAGAGAAATTAGGATAGGTAGCGTATTAAGTTCAAGGTGAAAGGGAGATACGAATAGTTACCTTTCCTTTATAAAGGCATTGAAGAGATAAATTTATGTATTTAAAAAAATCATAAAATATACACATTGAGCTTGTCAAAAAATTGAATAGTCTCTTATTAATATTAAGAAGGTTTTTTTGTTTCTTAAGCACACCAAATGCTTAAGATTTTTTGTTTTCTTTTTGGGGTTGATTGTTAAAAAATTACTCTTAAAAGGGCAATACCTATGTTTTGTTGGGTTTATGTGACCTTTGAAGACTTTATGAGTTTATGAGTGCTTGTAAAATGAAATGATATAGCGGAATATGAACTCAGTGGGAGTGTGGTCCCTCGTGGACCATACTAAGCAAACGAATGTCTGTTAACACAGATCTGCGCTTGACGATTTAGGCTAGTCGATTGGGAAAAACCCATGTTACTTGGGCATGAAGAACAAACCAATGAGGGTTTATGGGTTAGCCCTTGATGAGGTCAGAGAACATGCCCAGATGAGTGAGCTGAGGGATTATGCAACTGTAACAATCCTAAAATTTCAAAAAAAAAAAAAAAAAAAAAAAGGAGAAAAGATGCTTTTAAATAGGTGATGGTCTGTTTGAGTATGATGGTCCTTGGGGACTATCACTATTTTTAAAAGTTTTTACTTTGGTTTAAACTTTTGCTTTTGCCTGCTGCTGCTTGCTGCTTGCCACGTCCTTTAGTGGACGTGGTTTTCGTATGTTAAAAGCAGACTCTTAACGCGACACCTCAGGTATGAGGTAGAGCGTAATAAAATAATATAATAATACGTTATAAGAATTTAAATAGGGGAGGTGAGCACTCCCACCCTAAAAAATTTTAAGATCTCTCTCTCTCTGGTCGAAACACAGTGAACTCCTCTCTCGAACCGAATTTTTATCGGAAGCTCCCTCTCAAATATTTGTGAGTAAGTGACATCGTCTTCCTGAAAAATAGTCTGTTTTTAATAAATAGTGATATTTCCGTCCAGGATCTTTATTTTATAAGTTTTGTGCGTAAATGACCTCATTGTCTCGAAAAATAATCCATTCTTTTTAAAAATGAAATGAAATAATTATTTCTGCTTATTATCATGAATTTTAGGCGCGATAAATTTTATGCGCACGTGACCTCATTATCTTGAAAAAATAATCTTTCTAATAAAAATTGTGATATTTTATCTATGTTAAAAATTTTGAATGCTGTAAATTAGAAAAATAAATTTATTTATTTTTCTTGTTTATTGTTAGAAATAAATGTGATATTTCTGCTTTTAGTAAAAATTGTGATATTTCTTTCCATTGTTCTGAATATTTAGACATTGTAAAATTCATATGCAAATGACTGCCTTATTATTTAAAAAAATTGATATTTTTGCAATTGATTATAGTATTGTTGTGAAATGCTTATTTGTGGATTGATATCCCATAAATTGTGATAATTCCGTATTCTTGAATTTTTATAAGAATTTTTCTATACATATTAAATTGGCAATTATGCTAGAATGCCTTTACAAACTGCTACCTTTCTAAATTTGAGCCCAAAATATTTGATTGGTTATTTTTGAAATGTTATAGAGAGTGACTGTTATTAATGGTTTAAGTGAAATTCATATTAATGATTTCAGTAATATGTTGAGTACATGATATTGCTGCTTTCGAATGTTTAAAGAGATTTAGAAATAATTTAAGTATGCAAGTGGACTCATCCGGTTCGCCGGTGAGGTATAAGTGGACCTATCTGGGACGCCGGTAGGGATTAAGTGGACTCATCCGGTACGCCGGTGAGGTATAAGTGGATCTGCAGGGATTAAGTGGACCTATCTGGGACGTCGATAGGGATTAAGTGGACCCATCAGGAAGCTGATGGGGTATATAGGTGACCTACTTGGGACGCCAGTAGGGTATTTTGTGAAATCCTTTGAATTATGTACTGCCGTTAAAAGTGTTATAAGCATTTCAATTACTCGGATTATACTTAATTATGTATTTATTGAAAGTGAAACTGTTGATGCATTTCTGTTAATAGATCTCATTTTGAAAAAATATTGATATCTTTCAATCATGATTATTTTTAGGATTATGATGATCACTTACTGAGTAGCCAAACTCATCAAACTATAGTAAACATTTTTTCAGGATAACTACGGATTCATTTTGAGTGCTAGTCAAGATCAACCTTGGAAGATACTGTTGTTGTGCTAGCTTTCTTTATTTACTATGTAAGACCTCGCCACTATAAATTTGTCCTATCAATAGATGTATATATGTTTTGTCTGTCACATTAGGAATAACAGTATTGTAAATTCTTGGGGTGTGACTATTATGGTATCAGAGCAATAAGTTTAAGATCCTTAGGAAATTTAAAAAGAATGTACTTAGAATCACATTTATTGTGTGTACAGACCGGGATAAAGTCAAGATCCAGAATAGCTGAAGCCAATATGGAAGGAATTCACAAAGCCTTGAAAAATATGGTTGCTCTAATGCAACATCAAATGGAAAACAACAATCCACCCAAGCAGTCAGTTACAGGAAATGGTGGGAGGAATATCGAACAATTTAAGAAATTAAACCCACCTTCTTTTATGGGTGCTGTAAACCCACTGGAAGCCGAGGGATGGATTATGCAATTGGAAAAAATATTCGAGGTTATGGAATGTCCTGATGATAGGAAGGTGGCCTTGGCAGTTTTTATATTAGAAAGTGAGGCACAACACTAGTGGCGAATTGCAAAAGGAGTATTGGTCAAAGAAAATAAAACCTTGACTTGGGAAGTATTTCTAGAGGCATTTAATGAAAAATATTTCCCAGATTTTATTCGAGACCAAAAAGAAATGGAATTTTTAGAATTAATCCAAGGAAATAGGACAGTAGCACAGTACGAGGCCAAGTTTACTGAATTGGCCAGGTTTGCACCACATATGATTAACAATGAGGCAAGAAAGGTGAAGAAATTTGAAAGGGGTCTCAGGCCAGCTATTAGAAGAAGAATATCAGTCTTGAAATTAAGAACTTATGCTGAAATAGTGGATCGTGCCCAAATTGTCGAAAAAGATTTTGAAGATTACCAAAAGACGAAAAATCAGAACAGTCATGTTAGACCTACATCATCTAATCGACAACAGTTTGAAAGGCCAAACAAGAAGCCAAGGCCCTCGCCATTTCAAAACCCAATAGAACCATGTAGAAAATGTGGGAAAAATCATAGATCAAGCCCTTGTTATTGGAATGCCGGAGCCTGTTTTAAATGTGGAAAATTGGGACACCAGATTAAACAATGTCCAAGCTTACAAACACAACAGCTTCCAAAGCAGGGAGAGATAACTCCAAAGCCTCAGATGAAGGGAAGAGTATTTACGATTACCGAGCAAGATGCTCAGGCCTCAAAATCAGTGATCCAAGGTACTCTTACTATCTTCCAAAAAGTAGCTCATGTTTTGATTGATCCTGGATCTACTCATTCATTTGTGTCACAACACTTTGCATGCCACTTAAAGGTAGAACCAGAACAATTAGAATACATTCTAGAGGTAGCACACCAATGGGATATTCAATTAACACCAATATAATGTACAAATCATGTATAATAAAGATAGAAGAAAAGGAACTGTTGGTTGATTTAATACTCCTGGAAATTCAAGATTTTGATGTAATCTTAGGCATGGATTGGCTTCCTGCATACCATGCAAGTATTGATTGTTATAAGAAAATTGTTACCTTTAGTATTTCGAATCAATCAGTATTTTACTTCAATGGTGTCAAAGAAGACTCCCCATCATATTTAATCTCTTGTATTCGAGCTAATCGCCTCCTTCGAAAAGGGTGTCAAGGCTTTCTTGCCTATATCAAAGAAGATAGGAAGGAAGAAATAAATTTGGAAACCACTCCGGTTATCCGAGAATTTCCCGACGTTTTTCCTGAAGAATTGCCAGGATTACCGCCTGACAGGGAAATTGAACTCTCCATTGAATTATTGCCAAGGGTAGCACCAATTTCTAAGGCACCTTACAGAATGGCTCCTGCAGAACTTAAAGAATTGAAACAACAATTGGAAGAATTATTAGATAAAGGTTTTATTAGGCCCAGTGTGTCACCTTGGGGTGCTCCAGTACTGTTTGTCAAAAAGAGAGATGGGACTATGAGATTGTGTATTGATTATAGACAGTTGAACCAAGTGACAGTGAAAAATAAGTATCCGTTACCTAGAATTGATGATTTATTTGATCAATTACAAGGATCACAAGTGTTTTAAAAAATTGATCTTAGATCTGGATACCATCAGCTTAAGATTAAAAGTGAAGATGTACTCAAGACAGCTTTCAGAACAAGGTATGGCCATTATGAATTTTTAGCCATGCCTTTTGAATTAACCAATACACCAGCTGCATTTATGGATTTGATGAATCAGATCTTTAAGCCCTTTTTGGATAAATTTATTGTGGTATTCATCGATGATATTTTAATTTATTCTAAGAATCAGAAGGAACATGAGCAGCTTGTAAGAATGGTATTGCAAATATTAAGAGAAAAGAAATTGTATGCCAAACTTAGTAAATGTGAATTTTGGCTTGATATGCATTTATTGAAAGTGAAACTGTTGATGCATTTCTGTTAATAGATCTCATTTTGAAAAAATATTGATATCTTTCAATCATGATTATTTTAGGATTATGATGATCACTTACTGAGTAGCCAAACTCATCAAACTATGGTAAACATTTTTTCAGGATAACTACGGATTCATTTTGAGTGCTCGTCAAGATCAACCTTGGAAGATACTATTGTTGTGCTAGCTTTCTTTATTTACTATGTAAGACCTCGCCACTGTAAATTTGTCCTATCAATAGATGTATATATATATTTTGTCTGTCACATCTCAGGAATAACAGTACTGTAAATTCTTGGGGTGTGACAGTAACCCTTGTGTGTGATGGTAGCTTATAGAGACAGGGCCAAAACCTCATCCAAGTACTATCACACGATATGCATATCGATAAATCATTCGGGAAAGCCAGAAATCCACCTTTTAGAGTGAAGCGTATGCATGTGCGAGAGATACTCCTATGCGTCATAGAACTGTGGTCGCATAAGGTATTGATGACTTTGACTTATCTCAAAGGGAGGACTTGTAATCCACAGACTGGGATTGCGACCCTTTGGCTCATTCGCCAGACTTTGGTGACCCGCTAATGAGCCCCTGCTTGGACTGTGGGTCATGACAAACACTGGTCGGTTCGATAAGGCAAGTGTGGTCTGTAGTCTACAGTTGAAGGTGGAGTACCCCATGATTGTAGTTTAAATTCCTTAACCATATGGATCCATTTCCCATCAAGTGAAGTTAATTATATTTGTTTTATGATAGAAATTATTTTAGATCTATTATTTGAATTTTTATGAGTCATTCGATATTTTATTTATAATTTTTTTAGACTTATAAAAATGAAGATATTGATTTTAGAAAATTATAAAATTCAAATAGTGTTTTAGAATTTTTTTTGATAATTTAAAATTATATAAAATATCATGGAGGGGCCCACAGTGCACATGGGCTCACCATGTGTCAAGTGGGTGGGGCCCACATGTGCCACATATGGGTGGCACGCCCCACGTATTGGATTCTTTCTTGGAGTTTAAGTTATTTCATGTTTGGTAATATTATGTTATGACATGTGGTCAAGTAAGATATGGAATATTTTTTACCATATATTGACCAAATATTGAAAGTGTATATTGACTTGATATATATTTGGAATATTTTGTGAAAGATTATGGAATGCATCATATTTTAATTAGATTTAATTTATCTAATTTCTATTGATGGGAAAATGGTTAAAAAAAGGGGGATAATGGTCCATGCACCTTCCATAATGTTGATGACCCATCTGTAGAATGGATAGCTCAGTTCTCTCACCTCACAAGTCACCCTTGATCGACGGTCTATGTTCAATATCACAAGAAGTGGCAAGCCATGGAAACCCTTATAAACCCTAATATTGTTCAAACTTATAAAAAAGGGATTATCTCTACCCAAAATCTCTACACCTTATCTTTCTATCTCTCTCTCTTAAGAAATATTTTCCCTCTAATGTTTGATCACTCTCTCCCACATTATGAAAGAACCTAAGGGTATAGGTTATGGAGTTCTCTCTTCTATCTCTCAATTATGGATTTATGGATAAGGGTTTTAGGGTTTAGCGAAGAGAGAATCCATCTCTTTCAAACTAGGTTGCTAAGAGAATTCACCTAGGGTTTGAGTTTGTGATCAAAGAGGTTCATGTTCCATTGGTGTGGCTTGGCCAAAATTTGCTTTCCCAGTTCGAGATTGAAGCTAGACCATTTGATCTCGTGCCCTCGGATGGTGGTGACTCGGTGTAGGGTGTAATAAGCCCGATTGAGGTAATCTCTGACACTCTTCTTTTTGTTTATTGCAATCTTATCTTTTATTCTCAAGCATAATGCATAGTTGTTTCAATGTCATCAAGTTGTTAATATCTTGGTTTTATTGTTATGTAAATTTTATTTTGAAATTTATCTTATTATAAGAAAGACGACATGTAAGTGATCTTTTGCCAAAAGAAAGGGGTGAAGAAAAACTAAAATAAAATGTATTCCTCGGTAAAGATCACATAGGTTTTGCTTTCATTGTTATCAGAGCTATTAATACTTGATGCCATTAATTATCTTTTCTCTTTATTGAGTTTAGATCATGCTTGAAAATGAGATATAAGAAAGCCAATGACCTTTGTGGTCAAGAAATACACCCACGGTTAAGAATTATTGAAATATTTTAACACTGAAAAGACACTTTGCATAATGAGTATTCCGGGCTATTTTGGAGTAGTGATATGAATAATATAATGAGGTGTTTTTCTGTTACATATTCAGTGATATTTTGTGTCTTTAAGAGTAGGATTTATCTTCAAAATTTCAGTGGGAGGTCCTATAGGAATTGAGAGTTAAGGACTCAATTGTGAAGGGTGTAAGTTCTAATCATGCAAAATTCAGGAACTGTCTATTGCGTTCCTTGATTTTTCTCATATGATTTTATTTCTAACTGAAATTGTGACTCATAAAATTGAGTCTACTTTCAAACAAAAAAGGTTTCATCAAGAAAGTCTTTGTGGTTTGAAAGATATGATCAATTTATTGAAAGATACACAAATGCTATTTTCTGCAACGAAAATTATTTTCATGACTTGGAAGTTAAGATTTAATTTTTATTCTTAATAGAATGTTTTATAGTTCGCACTAAGTTTTTAGATTTCCATTCTGAGTCTAATTTGTAATAAAATTTATTTGAGAGAGAAATATCTATGGGAAGAGAGGAATAAAAATTTTGGATTGAAAAGAGGTCATCTTGAATTTTTTATAATTTGGTATGTCCTTTATTAAAGACATGAATAGCTATATTTATCAAGCCTACAACATAGTGATATAAGGCTTGTGAAACGACAATTTTACTAAATAGTGTTCATATTGGAATTCTGCAGTATGATTTGTTTTGTGATGTGAATGTCACTTATTTATTTATCTGAAGAAAAATATTATTTGGGATTCAAACTATAATGTTATGATTTGGTTTTGAGTTTAGTTTTCAACACAAAAGATTTCAAGAAGAAATTCTTTGAGGATTGAGCAAAACAATTTTTTTATTGAGAGGTGCTCAACCTGATTTTCAACTGAAAAGATTGCATTGTGACGTAAATATCATTAACATGAATATTCACTAAATGGTATGATTTAGGGATGGAACTGAGCACTATTTTATATTCTTTTGAGTCTATTTCAATACTCAAACGGATTCGAAGATTAACTCTTTATGAGTTGAAAGATATCATATTTTTATTATGGGATGCTCAAGTTCTATTTGGCAGTAAATTAAAAAGATGTGGCATGTTAAGACACATATTTGGATTCCTAATTATGAAGACCTTGTTTTTGAGCTCATTTAAAAAGATTTTATAGTGTGTTATGAGTATGGTTTATTATAATAAAACTTCAGAGAGAGGTAATACAGAGTTTACAAGATAAGACCCTCTATGTGAACAGTATTCGATTTGAGAATAGCAGAAGAAGAAGAAACACAATACTTATAAAAACATCTTGGTTTCTTCGAAATCAAGGGATATATAAAGAGACTTGATGGTAGCATAGAAATTCTAAAGATCAATGGGAGAATCGAAGTTGTGATATTTGAAATAATGAGATGAAGAAGATATTTTCTTCAGGGTGTAAGACTGGAGAATCCAAGTGCTGAAGAGATGGACACTTCGTGACATGTGAAACCAATGACCAATATATTCTCCATCAGTTACGTGCACTTTTAAGATCATAAAAGCTTGCCAAACAAGTAAAAACGATGAATCAAGAAAGCCCAAGTACCACATTACATAGTTTTGAGGTATGAAATCTATCCCACATTATATGGTAAGGTCATATAGGGAAAGATCATATAGGGAAAGATGATTCAATAACTTTGTTTAATGTGCTTTGGTTATATTTTGACTAATTGTTTTATGAATATGTATGAAGTATATGAACATTAAGTGATAAGTGCTAACAAATTTGAAAGTGTCGGTTTTGAATACCTTGTGTTTTTGTGCCTCTTTGTGCTGGAGTATGAACTACTTAAGGTAATGATACACATAGAGATGTGATTTGATCAAAGGCTTTGAGCCCTAAGGATGAAACACGAGAGATGGGTGTGGCTCATTCAAATATGTAAGCACAAAAGGAGTGTCTTGATGGAACTTGGTCTTGGTGACCATCCTCTTAATAATGTCTATAATATGATGTGTTGCATGTGATGATGATCTCTTGATAAATTCTCCATAATTACCAAAAAGGAAATATTTTGTCAAGGCTTTAATAGACATTATTTAGTCATGCTTTATTTTAGATAAAATTATAAGATGGGATATATGATTTGTTTTTGAAGCCATGAACTTGACTTGGTAGGAAATTAAACGTGAATACGATAAAATGATTTATGAATGCTAAGCATGTATTTTATAATTAAATTGGATGATTTGAGAAAAACCTAAGTTTATGAATATCATTTTGACAAAACCACATAGTCTTGCAAGGTCCATTAAGTCTTTATGAAAATCATTTTAAACTGTCATACTATTATATAACTATTGCTTGTGAATGCATATATATATATATATATATATATATATATATATATATATATATATACCAAGTCAATTTTTTTTTATTAAAAAGAAAAACATTCTGTCTTGAAGGTATTTATAAAAGTGGGAGAAATATTATCATGCACTGTTTTTTTTTTTTTTAAACTACCTATATGCCTTGACCCATGTTTCTAATTATTTAAAATCCTCGATTACCTAAGACTTTGAACCAATGAGAAAGTTGTAGGAATGCCATCATGCTGGGCTTCCCTAACACATATTGTGTTGATTAGATAACTTGGTTTGTATGAATTTATTACCAAGATGTCTAGTGTGGTTGAACCTTTGTGGTTCGTGAAGGTTTTTGCATATTGTGAAACCAATGGATATTGCATGAAACTTGATATGCTATCTCATGATATATGCATAAGAATGTTGAGAATGGATATGTTGTATATACAATAATTGAGTGGGAGCTGCTACAGTCCCACGTTTTTTTTAGCTGCTTCGATATTCAGATATACAGGTACAAGCTATCTCACAAATCCAGATGGGAAGTTTACATCTAGATATGTGTTCATGCTTGGAGGGGGTGCAGTTTCTTGAAAATCAAAGAAACATGATATGACGAAATTGTCCACCATGAAGGCAGAGTATGTGGCATGTTGTTTGGTGATCGAGGAGGCCATATGGATTAAGAAATTTCTTAATCGACTTGACTTTCACCTTGTACGTTGTGATGTAGTAAGAATTTTCTGCGACAACACGTTGACGATATGCTTGTCAAAGGAGCCACGATGCCATAAGAACTCCAAACATATAAAACCATGTTTTTATCACCTGAGGAATGAGGTGAGATTGAGAAAGATCAAGATCCAGATAAACTAAATATTCCAGTGGGAGTACTTGCTAGTATTTGACATGTCAAATGGAACAACATACTATAATGTTATTCACCCATGGAATCCCAATGTTTGGTGCTGGTTGTATGGCTACAAAAGGGAGCTGCTTATTTGAAGAACTCTTTTGAGCTCATGAACATACGGCCCCATGCGATGAGGTTACGTGATGGTCTTTTGCCACAACAGGTCATGATTCATGATGAGATGGGAAAGCTGAGCTACGACCATTTTTTAGATGAGATCCGAGCAGCAAAGAGAAAAATGTGTTACCTCTATAAATATTTTTTTGAAAGGATTGATGAGGAAAGCCAAGATTAATGTAGTGAGAGAATAAGTAAAAATGTTTGAGAGAGATTGTAATTGAGAGAGAGAGATGGGAATAAAAGAAAGTGAGAAAGAGATGAATGTAAGGCATTCAAAGGCCAAGTGGGAGATGTTGGGTTTATGTGGCCTTTAAAGGCCTTATAAGTGCTTGTAAAATGACATGATATAGTGGAACATGAACTCAGTGGGAGTGTGATCCCTCGTGGACCATCCTAAGTAAAGGATGATTTGCTGATATCGATTTGTGCTTAACAATCTAGGCTAGTCGGTTGGAAAAAATCCATGTTACCTGAGCATGAAGAACAAACCGATGAGGGTTTATGGGTTAGCTCTTGATGAGGTTGGAGAACATGCACAGATGAGTGATCCGAGGGAATGTGTGACCCTTGTGTGTGATGGTGGCCTACAGAGACAGGGGCAAAAATCTCATCCATGTACCATCACACGACATGCATATTGATAGATCGTTTGGGAAAGCCAGAAATCCACCTTTTAGGGTGAAGCGTATGCATGTGTGAGAGATGCCCCTATGCACCATAGAGCTGTGGTCGCATAAGGTTTTGATGACCTTGACTTGTCTTTAAGGGAGGACCTGTAATCCACAGACTGGGATTGCGACCCCTTGGCTCATCCGCCAAACTTTGGTGACCCACTAATGAGCCCCTGTATGGACTGTGGGTCATGGGATATACTGGGTCGGTTCGATAAAGCAAGTGTGGTATGTAGTCCACAGTTGAAGGTGGAGTGCCCCATGATTGCAGATTAAATTCCTTAACCATATGGATAAATTTCCCATCAAGTTAATTTAATTATGTTTGTTTTATGATAGAAAGTATTTTAGAATTATTATTTGAATTTTTATGAGTCATTTGATATTCTATTTATATTTTTTTAAACTTATAAAAATGAAAATATTAATTTTAGAAAATTACAAAATTCAAATAGTATTTTAGAATTTTTTTTGATAATTTAAAATTATATAAAATATCATGGAGGGGCCTATAGTGCACATGGGCCCACCTTGTGTCAAGTGGGAGGGGCCCACATGTGCCATACATGGGTGGCACGCCCCACACATTGGATTATTTCTTGGAGTTTAAGTTATTTTATGTTTTGGTAATATTATGTTATGACATGTGGTCAAATGAGATATGAAATATTTTGACCATATATTGACCAAATATAGATATATTTTGTGAAATATTATGGAATACATAATATTTTAATTAGATTAATTTATCTAATTTTTATTGATGGAAAAATGGTTAAGAAAATGAGGATAATGATCCATGCACCTTCCATAATGTTGATGACCCATCTATGGAATGCATGGCTCATATCACTCACCCAACAAGTCACCCTTGATCAACGGTCTATGTTCAATCTCACAAGAAGAGGCAAGCCAAAAAAAACCGTAAGAAACCCTAATCTTGTTCAAGCTTATAAAAAAGGGATTGTCTCTACCCAAAATCTTTACACCTTATCTTTCTATCTCTCTTAAAAAGTTTATCTCTCTCATGTTTGATCTCTCTCTCCCACATTGTAAAAGAACCTAAGGTTTTAGGTTATGAAGTTCTTATCTCTCCTATCTCTCAAATATGGATTTATGGCTACGGGTTTTAGGGTTTAGCAAAAAGAGAATCCATCTCTCTCAAACTAGGTTGCTTAGATAATTCACTTAGGGTTTGAGTTTGTGATCAAAGGGGTTCATGTTTCATTGGTGTGGCTTGGCCAAAATTGTTTTCCTTGTTCGAGATTGAAGCTAGACCGTTGATCCTGCGCCATCGGATGGTGGTGACTCGGTTTGGGGTGTAATAAGCCCTGTTGAGGTAATCTCCGACACTCTTCCTTTTGTTTCTTGCAATCTTATCTTTTATTCTCAAGCATAGTGTATAGTTGTTTCAATGGCATCAAGTTGTTAAGATCTTGGGTTTATTGTTATGTTGATTTTATTTTGAAATTTATCTTATTATAATAAAGACCACATATAAGTGATCTTTTGCCAAAAAAAAAGGGGTGAAGAAAAAAAAAAAAATGTATTCCCTCGTAAAAGATCACATAGATCTTTCTTTCATATTAACCTCATGGATAAGGAGTTTTGAGCCCAAAATGGCAGTGAAAACTGACTCATAAGAACATAGAAAATTTAATATTTTATTGTTTTTCCATATTCATGATTTAGTTGGGTGTTAAGAAACATGAACATGTAGTTCTAACTTGTGACCCAACTGACATGGGACTAACCGGCCGAATCATGAAGTAAGCTAGGGAGACTTGATTCTTGAAATAGAGCATCTATGAATCAAGAATCAATAAAATACATACACCGAAAAAAAAAAAGTATTTCCAAACAATAATTGGGCAATTCGGCTAATTCTTGGGGGGAGCCACAGTGGCCTCCACCGGTCTCAGCCAACTTGGGTGGTTCTGAGTCCACGTATTGATTAACATTTGTTGAGATTCACTCCAAAACTTTTAATCGGAAATCCATGGGTTAAAATGCATTTGGATGGGGACGGATAAAAATAGACAAGTCGGCTGACTCATTAGAATCGGGTTCTTTTTAGATTGGATCTAGTTTGGTTTATTTAGATTACTTAAAGCGAATATTATTCAAAATATAGCTTAAATGCTATTGATTTGGAATCCAAATCCAAACATCAACTTATGTGAGGAAATCTGGCGTACTTAAGAATACCAATCCCACTACCAAACTAAATTATAAGTGAAAACTTGGATAAAGTTCATCTTCTTAAACTAGCATGCATAAATGAAGTATAAGGACATGTGACCCTACAAAACCACTCTCCTTTTAAAAGTAAATTCTTAGAAAAAGAAAAGCTTTAGAACGTTATGGATGTTTTACCTTCACTGCAATCTCAATATCTGATTCGGTGAATGCTAACTTGTTCAGATTTGGACTATTTTTCAAGCATTAAATCAATAAATTTATTAAATCGATATGATTAGATCCATCGATAGCAAGAATGGCTTTGCCAACGCTCAAAAACAAAAAAAAAAAAAAAAAAAAAAAAAAAAGAAGAAAGGAAAAAGAAAGAGGAAGAAGAAGGATGGCTTTGCAGGATTGCAGGGACTTACGGTAGTGTTTGGGTCCTAAATCAGTTGTAAGCTTCTGTGACGATGGCCTCCACTACAACTGCGGTTGTACAAGAAACTCAGCCGACATAAATATTAATGCCTTTTTCATGTCTACTTTCCCAAATTTTAGATATGGAGTGTTGGATTCCATTTTAGTGGTGAGAAAATTAGTAGACGAATGTGTGTCGTTTTCCTTTTGAATAATGTGGTGTATATCAATCAGTTCCTCGAAGACATTAAATTTGAGTTGGTGGGTGTGGAGGTTAAAAGTTGCACTCAAGCCGAAATATGATATAGTCATGTTCCCCACCATATCAATAGTTGCAGTCAATACCTAAAGTTCCATTAATAATTTCACATATGGTAAATTATTTAATCCTCTTGGGGTTGGCTAGCAACAGTAAGTCGGCAGTAAAAAACTGAAAGATAAAAAGAAAACCTTCAAAGATGATATTTTATGCTAGAAAAAAAATGTAGTGAATATGGACAGAAAGAAAATTTGCAGATAGATTCATACCCAGAGATTTCGTTTAAACCCCAAAATATTTTAAATTGATTCATAATTATAAATAAATCATTGAAAGAATATTTTTGAATTTGAGTTCTCAAGGGGGCTTGATCTAGCCTCACAAAGACAACAATTCGTCCGGCCAAGGGCAGATCAACGACCATATCCTAATCCCCAAGCTAATGGGGCCTAAGAGGAACTTATTTTTCCCAAATTCGGGGCACAAGTTTTCTTGGTCCTTCCAATGAAGATTGTGTAAAGAATAAAAATAAAATAAAATTAAAATAGAAAGATATTTCCCGAGGAGCTCATGGTGTTAAATCATGGCCTTAATGGCATTTGTTTAACCCGTTGATTGTCTCATCAAAACCGAATGAACAACTTAAAAAAGAAAATTGATTTTGAGTTTTTAAAGGGCTAGATCTAGTCGCCCATGAAATAAATGGACTGCGCTCATTGAGTTTAGAGAAACTATTTCTAAAAAAATCATTTCATGGATCTTCATTACGCCAATAGGAAGTGTTTACCAAATATAGGGTGAAGCCAATGGCCAGGACACCACTAAGGAACCAAGAAATAGAGTAGTACTTGAAAGGCGGATGAAATGGGGCTGATGACAAAATTATCTGTCCGCCCCCATGTTGGGGACCTCATGGGCAGCTGAGTCTCCCCAAATTTGCCGCTTATATCAATCTTCCAACTAGCTAGGAAGATAGTGAAAAGTAAATAAAAAAGTCGAAAATATTCTTTTTTAAAGCAACTATTTATATTTATTGCAAGGATGCCACAATAATTTCTACGCATTAGATGTCAAATTGGATGGCTTGCAGTACGTCTCGAGAATTTTTTTTGAAACTTTGTGTCTATTCAATGATACTCTTACTACGGCCCTGTTTGATTTTTAAAGAACAATAATGATTGTGATCTTCTTGTGCAAAAATTAAATGGTCTATTTATAGACAATCCCTATTTTATCCTCAAATTTTGTAGATTGTCCCATTACACACACAACACATACATACACAAATATATGGATAATGAGACATGAGCATAAAATTTAGAGTATAGGGAATAGTTTTAAGAATTGCTAACTACGAGCACCTTTAGCCATCCTATGTGAAATCCGATAGTTGGGCGTGTTTCACACAGTTTAAGAAATTTTATTTTGATTTTTTTGCTCAACCAATCACACAACCCCAAACACCCAATTTCATATCTAATGGTCAATAGCAATTATGACTTTCTAGTGCAAAATATAAATGGTGGCCGTATTTTATAGTTCTCCTTAAATAAATAAGAAATATCTAAAGATAAAGTGTTGTGACCTTTATGAAGACAAGGCTTTCTTACACTACCAAGAGTGCAAAAATTTATCTTACACACCGGAGTAAGCGAGGAGCTCCTAAAGGGGGAATCAGAGAGGGAGAGAGATATGGAGAAAGGGGGAGGGAGTGGGGAAGGGTGGGAGATGGGTCGGGAGAGGGAGGCTTCGCAGAGGGTAGAGGGGGAATGTGGGATGATAGAGGTTGGCCTACAAATTGACGGAGGGATCTATACTGGCCTCAAGTTGGGGGTCACGCTTTCTTTAGCTAGGGAGTCGGCCATCTCATTTGCTTCTTTTAACGTGTGTTGAAATACAAGTTAAAGAGGCCCGACAATTTCAAAGATTTGGTCAACCACTGCCTGAAGTTTCCATGTACAGGGGGAGCTCTTTGTACCCCAAGTAATTGTATTCTTGAAGTTACACGTTCACACTCCTCTACGAGGGTGGATTTCCAACTAAGGTCAAACAACCTAGTGTTTCCAGCAGGGCCTTGACCTTAGCTGTGGTTGAGTCTGCCTCCCAAATTGGCTTAGAGAATAACTGCCCTATTTGGTACAAGCAATCTCAAAAGAGAACTCCAATCCTTAGCAGTCTCTGAGTTATCGAGTAAGAAAATCTAAAATTGAGTGTCATAATTCCATTGCAAGTGTGGGACCACGAGTAGGCTTTATAAATGTCCATTGACCTTGACCGACTGATCTTGGATCAATTTTAATGGCGAGTTCCTAGCAAATTTAATCACCCTAGATCTCACCAACTTCTTATCTGTGAACTTGCTCATCATGGCCAAGATCTTGCCATCAGAGTACCTATAACGTACTAAAACTTAGGAACTTTAGAAGCTAGATTAGAACAAATAAGTATACAAATTACAATTCCACGATGAAAAAGTAAATCTTAAACTTATATGTGGTTATATATATATATATATATATATATATATATATATATATATATATATATATTTATATATATATATATATATATATATATATCTTAAAAGTAAATCTTAAACTTATAACGGTCTTTGCTCTCTTCAATGTTGTCTCCACTACTTTCATCTTTCCAATAACCTCAATCATGATTTCAGTGCAATATGCCAACCATGGTTACTAAAAAATGCTCAACCTCTTCGCCATCAACATTGTAGAATCTACCATATTGTCAGACACTATCTGGATCACATGTTCCTTTTCCCACCTCTTTACACCAATCCACAGACTGAAAAATAAGGAACCTAAAAATATTGTCTCCAATGGGCAATGCAACATCAATTTTATTGTACTTCTATTCCTCTTATTGGTCCGTGTATCTGTCTCTCTCAAAATCAATCTATAATTGTTTTGAGGGATTGGATTGCTGTCAAAACCCTTTTTCCCTTTCTAGGAGGAAAATGATAGTTTTTGCCCTTGGCTGACGGCCTTTTTCCAACCTTGGCCATGGGCATCAAGGCCTTGCAGGCACATACAGATGCCGAGTAACATGGGTGAATAGTGTATCCACCTAGGCCCCTTTTCCTTGGTGGCATTCCTACGCGGCCAAGTGGCCAAATGTTTTGAACACTAGTTTCACCACATCATATTTTGGTTGATATGATGGTGCAGAGAGTAAGGTTACCTTCTGGGATAAAGCAGCGAGAGAGGGGGAGAAAGAAAATGCTCGAGGAACAACACAAAATTGCCCGGCGGGGTGGCGAGGGGAAGAGAGCAGTAGGGTAGAAGGAACTATCCAGATGGTAGGGAGGGGGAGTGAGTGAAAGCAGTAGAAGATGAAGTGAAGATTAAAAATACTCCAACCATCTTGAAGACCATCAGGACCCTCTAGATGGACAACAATGATTGCATTTGGAAGCAATGGTTTGATTGGGGGCCATGTGGTAGACTGTATCCCATTAGATTTTTGTGGAGGTGAGGTGAAGAATGTGTTTCACATCCATTGATCTCCTTTTGGAGTTTGGGTTTATGTTGGACATGGAGTAGGCACCTAAGGTGGTGAGGAGCTTCCTGATGTCCTGGACTCATTGGGGCATCCAAACTTAGATCAAAGGGATGTATGGTCATGCCTCATTGTGGCTCCCATAGTGGGACAATTTACTGACAAGCATGTAATGAGGGCGGGGGGTGCTGTTTTGTCATCATGAGGGTTAAGATTTTAGGGATGCTAGTCATCTATCTCACTATGACACTTTGAGGCTTGGGTTGTTAACAGAAATGCTTCGGGCCCGACCGGTCTTGGTTTGAGCTTGGCCTAGAACAGTTCGGGAAGTCGCAGGCTTAGTTGAGCCCAAAATTTTAGTCTCAGACACAAGGTGGTCTGGGCCCAAAAATGGTGTTTGTTGAGTTGACGGTCGAGATTGAAATGGGGGCCTATCAAGGCTTACCATGTGGGGGTCAGTGGGAAGGATAGATGAGGGATTATATTTAAGGATCCTAGCTGTTGTTATCGTTAACAGGTCAGTGGTCCCCTTGGGATGAGCTTCAAAATGCTCTGCAAAGTTTCCAATGGAGTTGGCTTCGAATAAGGATCCCATGTCCATGTGGCACGATCATTCCTGTAGCTCTCGATAGAGTGGGGTCAGTAAGGACCTGAATGGTGATTAGAGCCCAAGGTGTAGTAGTGATATGTGCCATCGACCTGATGATGATTCCCGTTTCATTTTCTTTCTTATCTTTTTCCTTGGGTGCCGCCTCTTTGGGGAGGGGGGGAGGTTGTGTGGGGTGTGGTGTGTGTGTTGAGGTACCTGGAGATTTACTTTGCTAGGCACTTGTTCAGCTAAGAGGTGGCTGACTTTGAATTCAAAATTTGAATTTGTTGGGACAACTGGATTGGGTCGGTGGTGTTTAGGGAGTCTGCCATGTGTTGAGATCATGGTTAGACATTCCAACCATTAGATGTAGGGCAAGTTGCATTGAAGGAGAGGATTGCTAACGGCTAGGTGATCATTGTAGTAGTGAAGATTGGTGTGAGACTTGTCAGTGTTTTCTTGGTTGAATTCTTCCATGAACAGGTATGCTCCAAGTTTGAGGGAATAGACAGTGAGGATGAGAGTAAAGAATCTTTGGGGGGTGGTCATCTCTTTGGAAGTCTTCTGGGGAGATACTATGGAGTAGAGCTGTCTTGGGTCATCCTCATGAGCATCTCCAGCTGGTTTTACCTTGACGGAGGTTCATCTCTTGCTTGCGTCAATCACTGTTATAGTATCACTCCCGGCCATTGATCTATCATCGATCGCCTTCTTGTTTTTTCCTTGATCAGATGCAGACTATCTTCCCTCGACCACCGTACTCCATGCCATGTTTATCTGTTGCATACACCACGACTTTTGTGTTGTCGACTATGGTGCATCTCTTGTTGGGGTCAAGTTTCAAGTTGGTAGTCGTGGTTTATTTGGATGAAAAAGGTGTGCTCAATTGTGTGATGGTGGATGACAATAGGGACCATGCATCGTCAGGTGCACTCAACTTGGATTTGGATCGATCCCATATGGAGGCAGCCTAAAAGGTTCTAGTTATCTCTCTGTATTAGCTTGAATATCTTGAAGTGCTAGGTATGAAGGAGGAGCCCTTGAGCATGGATCTGATTTCTATTTTCTCCTATGTTACATGGATACAGGTATGCATGTCAATGTAGGACATGGGTATGAGTGGATTCTTAGTGCCCAAAAAAGTAGGATTCAGCAACACGACTACATACACACACACATACATGTATACATGATATATACTTACAAAGAATAGTAAAGGATTCATAAAAATTCCATTCATGACATCATAGTAAATAAGTAAGTGTCAGTATAAAACATGATGCACTTTGATAAAAACAAAAAGCACAAAACATATGATTCCCAATCTAGCTGCGAATCCAGAAGTGTCGGTATCAGAACATGTGCGCAAATGTCTCCAACACAAGTATGGGACCCTTGTTGAAGAATCCATATTATTATCATCATCATCAAAGTTTTTTTCCAACTATTTGGGGTTGACTACACGAATCCTAGTCTGCCATTCTGTTTTATCAAGGGCCATACCCTAAGTGGGGCCATGTGTCATGACCCCTCTTCCAACCCCTATTCCATATGCGACAGAGGTGACCGAGTGCGGGTTCGTGATCCCAAGGTAGCGTATGTCACTCAGGTCGGAGTGGACTTAATGCTTTACTATCGGTAATCAAAGAAAACCATGAAAAGAACTAAAGCAGTAATTCTAAGTACAGATGAGTATTTAACAATTGAAGAATCCATGCATCAATAAAAAGGCACTACATAAAATTCTTCCAAAAAAATATTACATCTGAGTCTGGGGCACCAGAGCCCAATATTACATCTGCTAAAATTATAACAAAAAAATTCAGGGCTACACTGTCCATGTACATACAAGATCTGAGTTCCATCTCGTGTGAATGAGACAACAACTCCCAACTGCAAAACACTAGCTTTTGACCCGCGACCTGGCGCTATAAATCTACAAGAGGGGATATACAGAAAGGATGAGTAGTAAAGCCTAGTAAGTATATCTAAGTACTATGCATCATTAATGAGTCTATTTATACATCGAAAACAATTCTTTCAATCATAGGAAATTAAAGTACAACTGTCATGTAAATCAGAAGGCAGACCAATGCATTACTTATCGACTTTATATTCAACTGTCATAGCTATCATTTAATTCATTACCATCATTATCATTATCATTCACTATTCAAGTAATACCCACTCACTCCTTAGTTCACCTACTTCTAAAGTAGAAGCTCTATCCATTAGACTAAGCCAATCCTATTGCTTAGGACTTCTACCATCTCTCGGGAGGCAGGGCAATAACAAGTGGGTGAATCCACTTCGTAATGCCCTCATACTCACACACATGGTCCCTAGCGCGCATTGGGATTTTCGATAGGCACTTACTTTGTAAGGCATCAGTCACTAGTCTCATCTCATGAATTTTGGGGGTTGCGACTCTCCCATTTCACTTTCACCTAACCCCATCCTATCATTCAGCAAATTAGGGAGTATTGTCGACATCACCTTTCTCAGTGTAATAGTCCTCATTACCGATGGGTGTCCCATAACGTAGCGGGCAGTATTAGTAAAACAATATCCACTATCAATGGGTACCCCATCACGTAGTGGCCAGTATCATAGTATCATAACAGAACAATACCCACCACCAATGGGTGTCCCATTGTGTAGTGGTGATTATCACAACATCATAACATGCTCAAGCATTAAATTCATTCATGCTAAATTAGTGCTTTATGACAGATAATTCAATTTTTATCACGCAGAGTCTGAGTCTGACTCAGAGCTATCCAGCAGTCACATAACACTATGATAATTGGCATAACACATCCATCATATGAGAACTATCGCATGATATTTACGCTTAGCAATCAACATTAACATTGCAACACTTATCATGTAACATTCGTCATAGAACTATCACATTGGTATTGCACTAATCAATTTCACTGAACGTATAATTGCATAGCATCATTCACATAACACTATGGCATTTAGTATCTGTCTCGTGAAAACTATCACTTAACAACATCACACCGCGCCACTTGAGTTGCTTAGTGAGTGATCCAGAAAAGGGTAACATGATACGAACATATAACTAAAATTTTAGTGGCATGTAATGGTGACGCACCCCTCTTCTCGAAAACGTAACTCCCAATCTAGGGAGAATTCAAAATAGTTCAAACATGCAACTTCAAGCTTACACATGGATCTTTAAGATGGCGGTGGCTTGAAGCGGCGGGGACGACGTTTGTTCGGTCAAAAGCTTAGCACAAAGTGAGTGATAGTTGCTGGAATTTCCTGCAATTGTAAACAGTGATATACCCTCATATGTCGGGGCATATCTCTCATCGTACAAGGAATTTCAAACTTCTTCAAACATGAAACTTAAAATTTTTTGATGGATCTTTCAAATGGTAGTAGTTTGAAGGTGTTTGGGCATCGTTTTATTAGTCAAAAGCTTGGTGCAAAATACATGACAGTTGCTGGAAATTATAACAATTGCTGACAGCGACATACCCCAACATTTCAGGGAATATCTCTTCCTCCATACAAAATTTTAACATGGTGTAAAAATAAAAATTAGAGTAGATACATATATCTTTCATTCAAGGCTAATTTGAGCCCATTTAGACTCTGTTTGATTACTAAAAAATTTAATACAAAAGCCCTCACATTTTTTGGAAATTTTCCCTTTTTCAAGTTTTAGCATGCTTTCAAATAAAACTACTTACTTCAAAAATCCAAGTAAAATTCAGTGCAAAACCTTATTCATGTTAAGCAAATTTTATAAGTGAGCTACTTCAATAGTTTCTACAACGAACAATTTCATCTATAATACTCAATCAATTATTCAATCTCATTTTAATTCAATTACATCCCTAATTTCCTTTCTATCATTCTACTCATCTTCATTCCATAAGATCTATTGCTACCAATTGTAAATGACACATAAACACCAGATATATTTACATAATACTCACTTTGTCTTCAAACCTCCCACTCGTGGGCATCCTTGAGATCCAGTGAAGGCTTCTCCAAGGGCAGCAGTTCATCCTCACACTTTGCTTCTTAGAAAGAGAGGGTATGAGGTAAGTGAGGCAAATGAGGGAAACGACGTTGAAAGGAAAAGGGAGAGGCTTAAGTACCCACGGTTGGTGAGATTCAATGTGGCTGATGGGTAGGTGAAAGTCACTATGGTTGACCATGGGCTGCGCTAACAAGTACAACGTGGTCAAATCTTCTCTTTTCACTCACGCCATTACACTTGCGGCAGAGACACTCACGGCGTTGCTCACTTCACGTGCGGCGATACTCCATTCATGTGCAGCATTACTCTTTATGCGCACGTGATACTCCTTACGCACGCGGCATCACTCTTTACACACGTGGCGATACTCCTAATGTGCATGGTGATACTCCTTACGCACGTGGCAATACATCCATTCACGCGTGGTGTTACTCCACTTCACGCTCAGTGATGCTCCATTTCGTGCGTGGCATTACTCCACTTCACGCACGGCGTTAACCCACTTCACGTGTGACGTTAACCCACTTCACGCGCGACGATGCTCAATTTCACGCGCGGCGTTACTCCACCTCACGAGTGGCGTTACCGCACTTCACATGTGGCGCTGCTCCATTCTCTCTCTCTCTCTTCTACACACACGGCGATAGGCCTCTTCTATTACACTATTGTCGTCCTTACATCATCCCCCCCTTAAAAAGGATTTTGTCATCAGAATCATATTGATGTTAATAAAAAAGGTGGGGGTACTTTTCCCGAATTTCGTTCTCCCATTCTCATGTTGATTCTTCCCTTGAATGATATTGCCATTGCACTCAGACCAGGGGGATTTCTTTATTGCGCAAAATCTGTACTCTCCTGTCTAATATCCCAATTGGTCGCTCAATATGAGTCAAGTCTTCCCTGAGTGGAATTGGTTCGTACTCCAAAACATGAGACTGGTCAGGTTGGTACTTCTCAGCAGTGATATATGAAAGACACTGGGAATGTTGGCCAATTCAGGTGGCAAGGCCAGTCGGTACGCCATGTTCCCAACGCTTTCCAAGATTTTAAAAGGGCCAATGAATCGCGGGTTCAATTTTCTTTGTTTTCCGAATCTCATTATACCCTTTGCCGATGATATTTCAGGACGACTCGATCACCTATTTCAAACTCGAGGTCTCTCCTGCGATTGTAGGCATACCTCTTTTGCCGACTTTTGGCTGTCTTGAGCCTCTCTCGAATCAAGGTGATCTTCTCAGAAGTTATTTGAACGATTTCGGGCCCTAATAATTTCCTTTCGCCCATTTCATCCCAACATATGGGCGACCTATATTTCCTTCTGTATAGGGTCTCAATCTATGGTATTAAAGCTAGAGCCTTAATGGACCTTGGATCTTCTCACTCATTTGTTGCACCCATTTTTCTTGCCATTGCACCTGCACACCTTAACTATACCTAAGTAGTAGACACACTAATGGGAGGCTCTATAAAAATTGATAGAGTGTATAGGCAGTGTAAGGTTTCAATTGATAAGTATGATCTGTCTATGGATTTGATTCATCTAGACATTGAAGACTTTGATGTCATTCTAGGCATGGACTGGTTGTATACACACCATGCTACCGTCAACTGCCATGAAAAGATAGTGACCATTAAGCAATCTGACCAAGAAGAGTCGCACTTCGAGGGCATTAAAGATACTACCTCTTTACACTTTATCTCTGCCGTTTGGGCGTCTCGTCTTTTGACTAAGAAATGTGTAGGACATGTGGCTTTAAAATGTGTAGTCCCCATGGATTTAATTCATCTAGACATTCAAGACTTTGGTGTCAGTCTAGGCATGGACTGGTTGTATACCCACCATGCTGCCGTCAACTTCCATGAAAAGACAGTGACCTTTAGGCATTCTGACCAAGAAGAGTTGCACTTCGAGGGCATTAAAGATACTACCTCTTTACACTTTATCTCTGCCGTTCGGGCCTCTGGTCTTTTGACTAAGAAATGTGTAGGTATCTGGCTTATGTAGTGGAAAATTGGGGTGTGCAGTTCCAATTAGAAGAGATAAATGTGGTGAAGGAGTACCCTGAGGTATTCCTTGAAGAACTGTCATCCCTGCCTCTGGCGAGGGAAATTGAATTTGAGATAGATGTAACCCCTGGCACTGTGCCCATCTTTAAAGCCCCATATAGGTTGGCCCCAACTGAGTTGAAAGAGTTAAAAGAGCAGTTGCAAGAATTGTCCCTAAGGTTATGCATTGACTATAGGCAACTAGTGTGTCACCCTGGGATGCGTTAGTCCTGTTTGTGAAGAAGAAGGATGGGTCCCTAAGGTTATGCATTGACTATAGGCAAGTAAATCATGTAACAGTGAAGAATAGGTATCCTTTACCTAGAATCGATGACCACTTTCATTAACTCTAGGTAGCCCAGGTGTTTTCTAAGATCGATATCTGATCAGGGTATCCCCAACTAAGGGTGAAGGAAGGAGACATCCCGAAGATGGTCTTTAGAACTCGATATGATCATTACGAGTATCCTGTGATGTCGTTTGGGTTAACCAATGCCCCTGATGCATTCATGGATCTAATGAATAAGGTGTTCCAATCTTTTTTAGATGATTTTGTGGTGGATTTCATTGACGATATTCTGGTTTACTAAAAAAGATGGGAGTTACATGAGCAACATCTAATATCTATTTTGCAAACCTTAAAGTCAGAAAGGTTGTATGCTAAATTAAGTAAGAGTGAGTTTTGGCTTCCCAGTGTGACCTTCCTGGGTCACATTATTTCTAAAGATGGGATCACGGTCGACCCTTCAAAAGTTGAAGCCATGCTTAAATGGGAGAAACCGACAAATGTGACCGAAGTTCGTAGTTTTCTAGGTTAGCCGGATACTACCGGCGCTTTGTAAAGGGATTCTCAAAGAAATCACTCTCTGTATCCCGGATGACCCAGAGGAACGTAAATTTTATGTGGTCAGAAGTGAGAGAAGTTTCCAAGAACTCAAGAAGAGGCTGACCATCGCCCCGATCCTGGCATTGCCTGAGGGAAATAAAGATTTCATGATATATACTGATGCATCTTAGAAAGGGCTCGAGGGCGTACTAATGTAGAGAGGTAAGGTTATTACCTATGCCTTCAGGCAACTAAAGTCATATGAGCAGAACTATCCCACTCATGATTTGGAGCTCGCGGCAGTAGTATTTGCACTAAAAATATAGAGGCACTACCTCTATGGGGCCCAGTTTAAGGTTTTCACGAACCACAAGACCCTCAAGTACCTATTTTCTCAGAAAGAGTTGAACATGAGGCAAAGGAGATGGATGGAGCTACGGAATGACTATGACTGCACAATCGAATACCATTTAGGTAAGCCTATGCCTTAAGTCAGAAAACCGTGGTCTCTGTGGAAAAATTGATGGTGCGAGAAATGAAGTTGTTGGAGGATGTCGTGGAATGGCACCCATCTCAACTCCTAGTTGAAGAAAGGGAAGTATTGTCATGTCTAAGGGTGGAGCCCCTACTCTTCCTACAAGTCCGAGAGGCTCAGAAAGAAGATCCCCACTTGATGAAAATCCTTGAAGAACTGAAGATAAAAGGGAAAGAGGATCTTTCTATAGGCAATGATGGATTGTTAATGTTTAAAGGCCGAATATGTTTTCCCAATGATGAAAGTGTAAAAAGAGCCATTCTGAAGGAAGCACACCACTCTCTCTACACGATACATCCTAGGGGTACGAAGATGTACCAAGATTGGAATAATAAGAAGCGAGACGTGGTGTAGGTTGCAGCTAAATGTTTAACGTGGCAACAAGTGAAGGCCGAACATCAGAAACCTGTTGAATTAATACAACCATTGCCCATACCAGAATGGAAATGGGAAAACATTGCAATAGATTTTTTCTCTGGGTTCCCAAGATCTAGTGCAGGGCATGATAGTATCTAAGTCGTGGTAGACCGACTGACTAAAGCTACTCACTTCTTACCGGTTCGCACGACCTATACATTAGACAAGTTGGCCCAGCTATACATCAGAGAAATTGTTAGACTTCATGGAATACCTATCAGCATTGTATTAGACGAAGACCCCAGGTTCACTTCTAGATTTTGGGCAAGTCTACAATCAGCCCTAAGGACTGAGCTTGCTTTTAGCACTGCCTTTAACCCCCAAATAGACGGGCCGTTAGAGAGTACCATCCAAACTTTGGAAGACATGTTGAGAGCATGTGTAACTGATTTTAGAGGAAGTTAAGAGGACCATCTACCCCTGGTAGAGTTTGCTTACAACAATAGATTTCAAGCCAGCTTCCAGATGGCACCATACGAGGCCTTATATGAAAGGAAGTGCAGATCACCCGTTTGATAGGAAGAAGTAGGTGAAAGAAAATTACTGGGGCCCAAAATAGTTTAGCTAACTTCTGAAAAGATATCCTTAATTAGAGAATGGCTCAAGGCAGCCCAAATGTGGCAAAAGAGTTATGCCAATAATCACAAGAGAGACATCGAGTTTGAGGTAGGAGACAGGGTCTTCCTGAAGGTATCACCAACCAAGGGTGTTACGAGATTTGATAAAAAAGGGAAATTAAGTCCACAATTCATGGGGCCTTTTGAGATTCTGGAAAGGATTGGGAGCATGGCATACTGACCTGCCCTGCCACCTAATTTGGCCAATCTCCATAACGCCTTTCATGTATCCCTGATAAGGAATTATCAACCCGACCCGTCCCATGTCTTGGAGCATGAACCATTCCCACTCAACGAGGGCCTAACCTATGTTGAATGACCAATCGAGATATTGGACCGGAGATTGCAAGTATTACGCAATAAAGAAATTCCCCTAGTCTAGGTACAATGGCAATATCACTCAAGGAAAGATTCAACATGGGAACGAGAGGATGAAATTAGGGAGAAATACTCCCATCTATTTGATTAATGATTTTGGGTACAAAATCTTTTTTAAGAGGGGGATGATGTAAGGGCCACAATTCAATTGAACTGGACCACTCACGACAGTGGGAAGAGAGAAGGAAGTCTAGAAAGATAGAAGCGGACACCCAACACTAAGGGTGAAGGTTAGCGTCGTCTTGCCGATTTGGCCCAGTGCAGTCCATGTAGCATAAAAGCTAATGTCACGTGTAAGGGTGAAGAAACGGTAACACTGCGTGCGAATAAGGGGTATCACAGCGAGCATGAGAGGAGTATCGTCGCGCATGAAAGGCGTAAGAAGCATTGCCACGAGCTTGTCATTGCCTGGAGTAATGACGTGCGTGGTTTGACAAATGGGCAGCCGTCAGCAGTGTCAGTATCGCGTCGTATCTGTCAACATTGTACCAACTGTGTCAACACCACGCCGTGCTTGTGATGTCAGCCACAGTGCGCTACCCAACCACCCACAGTGTCAACCGCAGTGGATCTCACCAAACCACGTGCCATTAAATCATGCCCCTCCTTGCCCTTAGCGTCGTTCTTCTCTTTCTTTCCCCTTAAACTTTCTCTTGTGAGGCTGCCATTAGGGAACTACCAATTGGTGTGAGAAGAGAAGGGCGACCTGCGCGTAGGGATCAAAGGAGAAGCTGCCGTGGGAAAAGTCAGGAGCGACCTATGCAAGGAAGCTTGGGAGCGCCATGACCATGTAAGTGGATTTAGTGTTATGTATGATAGAACGAATGAATGTAGAGTGGAAGATAAATGATGTAGAATGAATGTTGAACATGGCCTATGAGATTTAGGAAAATCATAGAATTATTTCCTTGCCAAACTTACAAGTTTACTTTATACGATTATGACAAAAATTATGATTTAAGTTTATTCATAAAATGGGGTAATATGGTGATGACATGTTATTGTTTGAGGGAAGGAGATTTTCCAACAACTGTGTGGGCTCTTGCCCTGTGCCTTTCGCAGACCAAACGGTGCCCAAATGGGCCCAAATCGGTTTTAAATGAAGGATATACATGCCCTGTGAACTGTGTGCACATAACCCCACGCACATAATGTTGTACGAGTAGTACTGTGTGCATAATGTCGTGCATGTAATGCTGTGTATGTAGCACCGTGCAAGTAGCGTCGTGCCTGTAGCGCCGTGCGCGTATCACCACGAGCGTAGCATCCTGCACGTAGCGTCATGCACATAGCGTCGTGCATGTCATTGCCGTCTGAGTGCCATGTGACAATCTTCATGTGATAAATACTAAATGCAATATCGTTTTATGAATGGTACTATGTGACTATGCGTTATGTGAAATTTGATAAGTGCCATATTAATGTGATTATTTCATGATGAAAGTTTCATGATAAGTGCCAAAAGATCGTGGATGATATTTATGTATAAATGTTATGCTATGATTCATGTAACGAATGCTACGTGTTAATTGCCATATTGTTATGATGAGAATGTGATTCATCTATTATGAGGCATTGAATTAGCATGAATGAATTGAATGCTCAAGCATGGAAAGAGGCCTTAATGATGACCACTATGCAATGGAATACCCATTGGTAGTAAGTATGATACTATTCCATTAATGAGAATATTGGCCACTGCTTTATTGATCTTGTCCACTATGCAATGGGACACCCATCGATAGTGGAGATTGATACACCGAGGAGGTGATGAGGGCATATTCCTTAATCTGCACAATGATAAGAACTGGTTAGGAGAGAAAGGAGGGTCACTCCCTGTGATTCATAAGATGAGATATGTGATTGATGGATGCCTTGCAAGGTAAAGGCTTGTTGAATCCCCAAGGTGCGCTGGGGACCATGTCCATGACTTGAGGGTATTATGAAGCAGATTAACCCGCTTGTCATTATCCTTCCTCCTGTGGAATGGTAGAGGTCCTAAACAACGGGATTGGGTTAACCTGATGGATGGGGCTTCTACTAGAAGGAGTAGGTGAATTAGGGAGTGAGTGTGTAATGAATGAATTGTGAATGTGATTTACTATAGTTGTAATGGCTGCATGATATTGATTTCATGATATTATCTATGATTGATGCTTGTCAGAATTGATGCACTGTCACTCGAATATCATGATTGTAACCCATGCATTGATCTGTTGTCCAAGATGCGTAGCCACTATACTGCCACCAATTATGATCAAATATATTGTTTATTGCACATGGGTAGATTAGTCACCATTTCATAACACTAGATCTACTTACTGATCTTCAAATATCATTCCATTCTTTTTTCCCTCCTTGTAGACTGAGAGTAACAGGTTCGGAGCTGGGAGTGCGGGTCGTAGCTGAAGACCGAGGCAGTCACTCTATGAAGGATTTTTTTGAGACCCTCTAGGTAGTCGGGTTCTCAGCCCTATTTGTATTATTCTCTTGGAATTATGTAACTATGGGCTCTGGAGCCCTGAACTCTATTGTACTACTTTTGGGATATAATGTAATGTAACATCTTTTTGATGAATGGTTTGGCCATGTTTTAAATTCTAAACTTACGTAACCCTTTACTTTCCTTGGTTTACTTGATTACCAAGAAAAAGGTGTTGAATTTACTCTTGCTTGAGAGACAAATGTTACTTTGGGATCACGAACCCATGCTCGGTCGCCCTCTGTCGGGGAAAGGTTGGACGGTCGGGGGCTGGGTCGTGACACCGCGGGGAGAATTCACTTTTTAGTGGGGAGGCATCGCGGTACAAATGTCTTCCAGTATTTTGATCCTTTCAAGGCTACCTTCTAGCATACTTTCAATGCCTCTAGGATACTTGGACCTGTTCATCAGGACTCAACTGCTCTGCTGGAGGGGCGATCCTGGGCCTCTTAGTGCCTCAGTTCAGGATACTAGCCAGAAGTTCCTGAGCATGTCCTATCTAAGCATGAGATTGCCTCGCAGCCCATGTGAGTATGGGCTCTGGGAGGCCTGGAGGACGAGACTTTTTTTAGTGCCGTGTTTGGAGGCCTTGGGGCCATTGCTCAATTCGGAGGGACATGTGACAACCATGGGGCCATATCTCTTTAACTCGATCGAGTTCACCTGAATCTCGACTATGCGACATTCAACGACGTCGTCCACCATGAGTTTGTCTGTGTCTCGTGGTAGGTAGAATTGGTCTTGCTGTAGTAGACCTTCCATGGTCGAAGGTTCAACTTGTCTTCCCTATGAGGTCGTCTGAGCTTGCCTCTCTTGCTTGTGTCGATGGAGTGGGTTGATTTTCATGGTGGACGACGCTGCGCTCGCTTTCTGCGGTGGTCACGTTTTTGAGTGAGGGGTCGGTCAGCCGGTTGTCTTTGTGTGTGGTTTTCCCCAAGGCCTGCCCCGAGGGGGATCTTGCGAGTACAGCGCGGGCAGAAGTGAAAGGATCGTGCTCGCGGGGAATGTTTTTGAGATCCAAACGGTGGGAGGTATTTGGCTGGCAGTTCGAACCTTCAGTGTGTCCTTCTTCCCGTCGGTGGGTCATCTGTCTCTACACATGTGTGTACGATCTATCAGAGTATTTGGGATGGTATTAGACCCATCCCTTCATGCTGCATGGGATTGGGCACTTGGAATGCCAAGCCCAGTTTGTTTAGGGGGCCTTATGGCCTTTGACATGCATGTGTTTGAGTTTTCGTGACCTTCGGTTGGTCTGAAGGTCATGTGCTCGCTTGGGTCTACCCTCTGGGTTGCCCCAAGCGGTGAGTTCATTATGTGGCATGCAGGTGGTAGACAAACCATGTGTGGTGAGTTTGGGTCTGAGACGACCCCCTGTGGATGAAGGGATCAAGATGGACTGCCATCTATCTCGATTTGTCACAAAGATGGTCTGGCCATTAGCTGTGATGTAGGTGTGTGCGAAGGAGGGCACACATGTGCCGATGGAGCGTGGTATTAATAGACCTGCTTTACAGGCGCCGATGGAGGTGGCAGCCCTGTTGCGGTCCACCGAGCAGTAGGGAAGAGTGGCGGGGATCCCATGCCTGGGTTTATGGCTGATAATGTGTCAGTCATGAGGACGTGGGTGAGTGGCTGCGGCATCGCCCTTAAAGTTAACCTTAGTGGGTTCTCTCCGAATATGGGCAGAGGAAGGAGTAGCGCATGGAAGCCCACACTTCGAGTTATCTTCGGTTGGACTAGGATAGCAAAACCAGCTAACCCACTCGTGGAAGAGTGACTTATTGGTATGGGGTTGAGAAAGTCCTTGATTTGGAGGAGAGAAGAAGAGTGAGAATTCATTGAATTTTTAGAAAGAGATGAGAAGAAGGTTTCATCTGAAAACAGTCCAAGCCAACTATAGGGTGGCTTGTCCCCAGTGGAGTCGCCAGTTTGTCGGGGCCTGATTTTCTCTGGGGTCCTCATGCGGGGCACTAGGAGAAAATCCTCTCTCAAATAACTGTCGAAGGCTCGCGCACGTGTTAAGTTAAGTGAGGTGAGTGCGCGTGCTTTCTCAAGTGCGGATAGGCTACCAACAAAGAGAGATTTTATGACGAGAGAAGGTCAATTTACTCATCTTGTCGATGCGGGTTCATGGGACACATCCCGGCGGCGTGTCGTCTTAGAACAGTTACAAAAGCACGCTCTTCAGACACTATCGACTCTTTCCTCCCCTCTCAAGTTTGAATTTCAATGGATATCCCAGTTCTTCTCTCCTGAATTGACTCTCTTCCTGTGATGTCTCTTCAGATGGTCGGATAGGTTAGAGGGGCGTTCCCTTGGTTTGGTTAGACTATCTGGGATATGGGGAGCTAGACACAACTGTTCGTCGGTTAGAGCCCTTTGATTTTCTCGTGCCCACACGATTTCGCATGTGTGTGGGATTACGTGTTTGACGGGGAAGTTCCTGTGACATTCTATATCTTCAAGAGAAGAGAGGTGCGTACCCGCACGGTCGGGGATATTTTTCTCTCTTGCAAAAGTTCTCTCTCTCCTCTCTTTGGGATGCTAGGGTTAGGAGAAAAGACAAGAAGAAGCAAGTGTAATGCCTCTTCTTTATTGGATTGTAATCCCTTTTTTACAATTGACTTAAGCTTGTTTATATAGAGTTATCACCAAATAGGGGTGGATACTCAAAAACTAAGCCCAAATACAATTAAAAGAAATTAAAATAAAGTCATGAAATTTGGTAAAATGATCACAATGCCCTTAAACTCTTTTGTTTAAATGACAGATTTGTCCTTTCTTGAGGAACCCGTTGCCATTGTCAAACTTTGAGAGTTATTTTTGAGTACTTGCAGCGTGAATTCAGTCGATCTATTGTTATATTCTTGACATTCATTTTCTTGTGATCATTTTGATCTCTTTTGATCGTGTTGTGGCAATCTCTTTTGTGAAAGAAGGGGTCCGGTTAGTTTTATGAACTCTTTGATGGTTTCTTTTCTGTTATCCGGTGTTTGTGTTGATTACGAGCTTGAGGAAGGTCCTTTCTGTGTATTTCCACATGGTTTAGTTTGCTTTTTGGTCTTTGCTAGGTGATATCCCTTTGGTTTTCAAGAGATTAGAGGAAAAGGTATTCTGATGGCAAGGGATTTTGTTGTCTTTTGTGACCTTGGGTTTCGTGCCTTTTCTATTTGGTTTTGAACGCTGCTTATCGTGATGACTTGGGTTTCTTTCTTGAAGTGTTCTTTTGGTGCTAGTTTCTAAGCAGTGTGAGGGCTAAGACGTCTTTCTGAAGATTCTGGCGTCCATGAATTGAGGCCGTCATTCTTCCTTCGTAGGGCAGACTTGTCTTCATGTTTGCGAGTTAGGGGAATGGTGCTGTTGAGGCTTCAACGACATATGAGTGTGACAACTTAGAGCGGGATAAGGAGAAGAGCGTGCGGCAGTGGAAGGCGCGTGGCTGTGATTGGCGCGTAGCAATGTACGTGCCTGGCAATGAAAAGCGAAGAGAAGCGAGAGTACGCGATCGTGAGCACGCGCGGCAGCAAGTAGGGGGTGTTATCACCATGCGTGTAGAGAGAGTTACCACCGTGCATGTTATCGCCATGTGTGTAGAGAGGGTTACCGACGTGCATGTTATCGTCGTGCCTGTAGAGAGAGTTACCACCGTGCATGTTATCGTTGTGCATGTAGAGAGAGTTACAGACGTGCATGTTATCGTCGTGCGTGTACAGAGAGTTACCACCATGCGTGTAGAGAGAGTTACCACCATGCGTGTTATCGCCGTGCATGTAGAGTGAGTTACTGCTCTGTGTGTTATCACCGGAAGTGTTTCTGCTGTGAGTGTATGGCCATGTAGAACATGTGAGTTCCCATGTAAGACACTTGTAGGCCTTTGTCAGTCACTTGGACACCACAAACATGATACTTATAAATCTTGCTACCACTTGGCTTGTGGATACTGCCCCCTCTCCCCTTCTTGTTTATAAATACCCCTTCAATCACCCTCTCAAGAGTTTACACACTCTCTCTCTTTGTCTCCGACATTTTTGCCCCATCAGCCTTTAAGAGCCACAAGTTTGAGACTCTTCATTGGAAAATTGACTTTGGAGGAAGTTGTGTAGAGGACTTGGAACTTTGCTACAAGTAAGTCGATTCACTTCCATATGCTCTCATGATGCATGTTTTTGGCCAATTCATCCAAATATGAAATCATGTGTGTGTGATTGTAAGTATGAGCATGAATGTGCATTGCATGAGGCTTAAGTTTGGTTATGGATGAAATCTTACTATGCATGTGGCTGTATGTTGCAAAACTATGCCAGAAGAGGGCCCTGTGCTCCAGAAAAATAAGGTCTTCATTGCATGACGAATTGGGGTAATGAAATTCTTTTGTTGGTCATGAAACGTTATGAATCGAGAAATATGTGCGTCTAATCTGAGATTAAGGAGGATTCATGTAGTTGTCTATCATGAATTGGGGGTTATTGACCATTCTTTGAGGTATGCTTTGATTAACACTGTGAATTTCTAGGAAGATTTCATGCGTTTGACATGAACCCTTGAGTTGTCAAATGGGGTTGAAAAGATTCCGAATTACCTCCGTTTGAAAGATACATATATCTACTATGATGTTCACATTTGAATTTTTTCAAATTCTTTATAAATGAGAAGCTATGCTTCAAATTATGCAAACATTTCATTGTTGGCAGTTTTCACTGAAATTAATATATGTGGCCTTTGTTGCGCTGAGTTTTGACTAACCAATTGGAGTCCAATTTCTCAGAAACTACTGCCATTTGAAATATCTGTGTGTATACTTAAAGTTGAATGTTGAAATTATTATGAAATACCATCTAGAGTTGTGCTTCGATTTGTGAAGACATGTCATAGTTACAAAATTTCAGCACGTTACAGAAAATATATCCCTATTGTACTGAGTTTTTAACTGACCTAACAAACTCCAAATTCTTTCAAACCACTGCCATTTGAAATATCTATGTGTATACTTAAAGTTTCATGTTGAAAATAGTTTGAAACACCTTTTAGATTGAAAGTTATGCTTTGATTTGTGAGGACATATCACAATTACAAAATTTCAGCACGTTACAGAAAATATATCCCTATTGTTCTAAGTTTTTAACTGGCCAAATAAAGTCCAAATTCTTTCAAACCATCCCCATTGGATACATGTGTCTAGTGTAAAATTGATCTTGGAAGCATGTCAAAATTTTCTATGGTTCGGAAATGGTGTCCCTTTTTTTTAGGGCAATGTCACTGTTATGAATGCAGAAAATTTCAGGAACCTTCCATCTTTTGGTGTTGGGTTTTCCATTGATTAAAATATGTCCAAATGGACTAAAACCTGCTTTATTTGATTAATGTGTGAGTATACTCCAAAAATTATTTTTATATCTAGCCGAAATCCTGTAAGGGTTGGAAATTTAGACTCTTTTCTAAAGAATGTGTTCCTGATGTAGTTGCTGGAAATCCCAGAATCTTCCTATTTTTGTAAGGGGTAATTAGTTGGCCAAACTACCCATGATCCAGCCCATACTATCTCTAAATGAAAGATCAGTGAATGGTAATGATTAAGTGCATGTGATAAATGTATGTGATATGTGCATGAGATAACTACATGTGATAAGTGTATGAGATAAGTGCATGTGATAAATGTATGTGATAAGTGCATGAGATAAGTCCATGTGATAAGTGCATGAGATATGTGCATGTGATAAATGTATGTCATAAGTGTACGAGATAAGTGCACGTGATAAATGTATGTCAAAAGTTCATGAGACAAGTACATGACACAAGGGACCTGTGAAAAGTGCATGTGATAACTGTATGAGATAAGTGCTTGTGATGAATGTGTGTGATAAGTTCCATGTAAGAAGTGCTATACGAATTCAAATGAGCATGATTTCGAGAATTGCACTGCTCGGATATGTGTGCATATTATGATACATGTCCGGTTGTGATATGCGATATGTGAATGGACCCCTGTGGTCAGCTATGCACCATGATATGTGATATTGTGATATGTGATTGATTGGCATGCTTTGAACGTATTTCATGACTATATTATGATATGTGATATTATGATATGTGATTGATTGGCATGCTTTGAGCGTATTACATGACCATATTGTGATGTGCGATATTGTGATAGGTGATTGATTGGCATGCTTTGAGTGTATTGCATGATCATACCATGATATGAGACTATTTGGCATGCTTTGAGCGTATTGCATGACCATATTGTGATACGTGATAGTGTGTATGTGATTGATTGGCATGCTTTGAGCGTATTGCATGACCATACCTTGATATAAGATTGATTAGTATGCTTTGAGCTTATTGCATGATTATATTGTGATATGCGATAATGTGATATGTGATTGATTGGCATGTTGTGAGCATATTGCATGACCGTATCGTGATATGAGATTAATTGACATGCTTTGAGCATATTGCATGACCATATTGTGAAATGTGACTTGTCGACGTGCTTTGATCGTCTTGCGCTGTCGACTCGTGACCTCTCCGGCTCGCCCAATGATAGGACAGGAGTTGGGTAGATGATGATGGGTGGTCACTCCACCATTCATAATGATTGACACCTTGACGGTGTGATGCTCTTAGCCAAAGTGGTGGAGGGAGTAGTGTCTTGCAAGGCCATCGCCTATTGAAAACCCCAAAGTTTGTTGGGGACTATGTGTGTGCGTGTGTGAAGACATTACGAAGTGGGATACCCACTTGTCATTATCTTCCACCTTGAGTGATGGTAGAGATCGTAAGAAATGGGATTGGCTTGGCCAGATGAATAGGGCCTCTACTTCGAGAGTAGGTGACCTAGAGAGTGAGTTGGTTAATATACATGTTGACATTGATACACAATGGTATTAGTCCAAATTTATAGTTTTGTGATTCTTCATGAGACTTGTGCTGATGAGATATATACTTGTATATACTTGTGCTGATGTAGTGAGTGAAGCATGGCATATGATTCTACTTACTGGGCTTTATAGCTCATTACTTTACTTTCCATCCTTGTAGAGTAGTAGTAGCTACAGGTCAAGGACAGTTGGGTGAGTGTTTTGGTGGCTTTGAGGACCGACACCTAGCGAGAAGACCTTTGATTGTATGTGTTTGGATGGTCGTGGGTCATGTCCTTTTTCATGTTGGAGCTATTTATTTTTGTATCTGGGCCTTTGGTGCCTTAAATAATTGCAATACTCTAAGTTTGAATATGATAAATATAAGTTTCAGCTTTTTTTTTTGCCTAGTGTCTTATATGGTTGTTTGGAGTTTTCTCTTACTTGTGGTTTACTTTGTTTACCGCTTCTCTAAAAGCACTGAGTGCACTCCAACCTGAGTGGCATGCACTACCATGGGATCACGGACCCGCACTCTACTGCCCTCTGACATGGGGACAAGGGGCAGGCTCGCGACAGTTGTAGTATAAGCACAGTCAAGATAGGATTCTTAGTCTAGAGAGTCTTAAAAGTGTCCTTAGAGTGGTTTTTGAAAAGGTTAGTAACTGGGGTGTTCATGTTTTAGGTCAAGATGACGAGGACTCGTGCCAACACTGTGAGTTCCAATAATGACAACACCGAGGCCTTTGGGGAATTTTTCAGGACATTGGGGGCCATGACCCAAATTATGAAAAATTGCATGCCGGCCTCGGCTGCCTCCACCCTTGATCAATATGACAATGGGTTGATCGAAAAGTTTAGGAGACTTGCCCCTCCGTCATTCTTGAAACACGGAGGAGTGGAAAAAGCTGAAGTGTTGCATTTCTCTGATGAGTAGAAAGTGAGATTAGGGACCTTCATGCTAGAAGGGGACGCCAAGCACTGGTGGAGCTCGGTGAAACAATCCTGGGAAGAGTCAAGGATTGTGGTGACTTGGGGAGACTTTTTTGAGGCTTTTAATGAAAAATATTTCCCTTATTCAGTCCGAGAGAGAAAAGAAGTAGAATTTATCGAGCTACAACAAGGAAGACTATTAGTAGAATAGTAAGCAGCCAAATTTGTAGAGCTCTATCTCTATGTGCCACACAACATTCATATAGAGGCGCGTAAGGCGAGCAATTTAAGAGGGGCCTTCGACCAGATATAAGAGGGAAGATTATATCAGCCAATCTTAAGACCTTCTCCCCATTAGTGGACTTGGTTAGGAAGATAGAGAAGGATTGTGATGATCTCTGATAAAGGAGAGAGAAGCAGAAGGCGAGGCCCCCACCCTCGAGAGACTACCAAGAAAGAGGAGGCTGGGGAAATGGTAAAGCCCAAAAGACTTTTCTGAGCGATGTTAAGAAAAACCATCCAGTACATTGTGGCTTTTATGGTAAGCCTGGTCATGTGTCTTCCGAGTGCTGACTGAAGATGAAGGCATGCTTCAAGTGTGGCAAGCCGGGCCACCTGATTAGAAACTTCCCATGATGAGGGATAAGCCCAAACCAAAGACTCAAGTTAGGGTATTTACACTTGTGGAGCAAGAGGTGAAGGCTTCTATTTCAGAGGTCCAAGGTAAGCTATTTATTTATGGTAGGAGAAACTAAAATTTTGTTTAACCCTGATTGCTTTCCTACTTTACTATAGTCACCTAAGTATTGAATCTGCAGCTCTTGATGATATCTTAGTGTGTGTGCACGCCTCCTTGGTGGCCAGCTCAGAGTTTAGGTGCAGGGGTTACATTTGGGGAATAGAGTCTCGTCTTAAGTGTTATTCTTTTGGATGTCTAGGATTTTGACGCCCTCCGGGGCCAAGGTTGGTCGTGTGCTTGTACCTCAGTAGTTGTTGGAGTAGGGTGCCACTTACAGACTCCCATTTAGATGGTGATCAAGTATATGATTTTGAGGACAATATCCTTTTTAACGGGGGATAATGTGACGACCCAGATTTTCCTGGTCTATAAGGTGCTCGACGGGATCAGGAGAAGAGCGCGCGACAGTGGAAGGCACGCAGTAGTGCATGCACACGGCAGTGAAGAGAGAAGAGAAGAGAGAGTGTGCAGCGGTGAGCACGCACAATAACAAGGAGGGGACGTTATCGTCATGCATGTAGAGAGACTTACCGTTATGCGTGTTATCACCATGTGTGTAGAGAGAGTTAACGTCGTGCATGCTATGATCATGTGTATAGAGAGAGTTAACGCTGTGCGTGTTATCACCGTGTGTGTAGAGAGAGTTACCGCCATGCGTGTTATCGCCGTGTGTGTAGAGAGAGTTACCACCATGCGTGTTATCGCCGTGCGTGTAGAGAGAGTTATTGTCGTGCCTGTAGAGAGAGTTACCGTTGTGTGTGTTATTGCCAGGGGTTTTTCTGCTATGAGTGTATGGCCATATGCCACATGTGAGTCCCCTTGTAAGCCACCTGTAAGCCTTTGTCAGCCACTTGGACACAACAAACATGGCACATGAAAATCTTGCTGCCACTTGGCTTGTGGATATTGCTTCCTCTCCCTTTCTTGTTTATAAATACCCCTTCAATCACCCACTCAAGAGTTTACACAGTCTCTCTCTTTCTCTCCCACGTTTTTGCCCCATCAGCCTTTAAGAGCCCCAAGTTTGAGACTCTCCATTGGAAGCTTGACCTTGGAGGAAGTTGTGGAGGGGACTTGGAACTTTGGTACAAGTAAGTAGATTCACTTCCATGCTCTCATGATGCATGTTTTTTGTTGATTCATCCAAATATGAAATCATGTGTATGTGATTGTAAGTATGAGCATGAATGTGCATTACATGAGGCTTAAGTTTGGTTGTGGATGAAATCTTACTATGCATAGGGATGTATGTTGCAAAACTATGCCAGAAGAGGGCCCTATTTTCCAAAAAAATTGGGCCTTCATTGCATGATGATTTGGGGTATTGAAATGCTTTTGTTGGTCATGAAAAGTTGTGAATCGAGAAATATGTGAGTCTAATATGAGATTAAATAGGGTTCATGTGGTTGTTGTCTATCATGAATTGGGGGTTAATGACTGTTCTTTGAGGTATGCCCCGGAAGTTTTTATGCTATTGTAATGAACCTTTGAGTAGTCAAATGGAGTCCAAAAAAATCCAAATTATAGCTGTTTGAAAGATAAAGGTGTCTGCTATGATGTTCATGCTTAAAACTTGTTCAAATTCTTTATAAATGAGAAGCTATTCTGCAAATTATGCAAACATGTCATTGTTGACAGTTTTCACTGAAAGGCATATATGTTGCCTCTGTTGCCCTGAGTTTTGACTAAACAAATTGAGTCCAATTTCTCTCAAACTACTGTCATTGAAATATCTGTGTGTATACTTAAAGTGGCATGCTGAAATTATTTTAAAATACCTTCTAGATTGAAAATTATGCTTCGATTTGTGCAGACATGTCACTATTACAATATTTCAGCAGGTTATAGAAAATATATCCCTATTGTACTGAGTTTCTAACTGTCCAAATTAAGTCCAAATTATTTCAAACAACCGCCAAGGAAAGATACGTGTGTCTCGTATAAAATTTGACTTGGAAGCATGTCAAAATTTTCTATGGCTCGAAAATGGTGTCCATTTTTTTTAGGGCAATGTCACTGTTATGAATGCAAAAACTTTTTCAGGAATCTTCCATCTTTTTGTGTTGGGCTTTCCATTGATTAAAATATGTCTACTCCAAAAATGAATTTGATGTCGAGCCGAAATCCTATAAGGGTCGGAAATTGGGTCTCGTTTCTAAAGAATGTGTTCCTGATGTAGATTCTGAAAATCCTAGAATCTTCCTATTTTTGTAAGGGGTAATTAGTTGACCAAAATACCCTTGATCCAGCTCATACTAGCTCAAAATGAAAGATCAGTGAATGCTAATGATTAAGTGCATGTGATAAATGTATGTGATAAGTGCATGAGATAAGTACATGTGATAAGTGCATGAGATAAGTGCATGTGATAAATGTATGTGATAAGTGAATGTGATAAGTGCATGGGATAAGCGCATGAGATAAGTACATGTGATAAATGTATGTCATAAGTGCATGAGATAAGTGCATGTGATAAATGTATGTGATAAGTGCATGAGATAAGGGCATGTGACAAATGTATGTGATAGGTGCATGAGACAAGTGCATGAGATAAGTGACCAGTGATAAATGCATGTGATAAATGTATGAGATCACTGCATGTGATGAATGTGTGTGATAAGTTCCATGTGAGAAGTTCTATAAGAATTCAAATGAGCATGATTTCGGGAATTACACTGGTCGAATATGTGTGTGTATTATGATACATGTCCGATTGTGATATGCGATATGTGAATGGACCCATGTGGTCAGCTATGCACCGTGATATGTGATATTGTGATATGTGACTGATTGACAAGCTTTGAGCATATTGCATGACCATATTGTGATATGTGATATTGTGATATGTGATTGATTGGCATGCTTTGAGAGTATTGCATGACCATATTGTGATATGTGATATGTGATTGACTGACATGCTTTGAGCGTATTGCATGACCGTACCGTGATATGAGACTGATTGGCATGCTTTGAACGTATTGCATGACCATATTATGATATGTGATAATGTGATATGTGATTGATTGGAATGCTTTGAGCGTATTGCATGACCATACCGTGATATGAGATTGATTGGCATGCATTGAGTGTATTGCATGACCATCTTGTGATATGTGATAATGTGATATGTGTTTGATTGGCAAGCTTTGAGTGCATTGCATGACCATACCATGATATGAAACTGATTGGAATGCTTTGAGCATATTGCATGGCCATATTGTGATATGTGACTTATCGGTGTGCTTTGAGCGTATTGCACTGCCGACTCATGACCTCTCCGACTCGCCCAATGATAGGACGGGAGTCGGGTAGATGATGATGGGTGGTCGCTCTCTCATTCATAGTGATTGACACTCTGACAGTGTGATGCTCCTATCCAAGGTGGCATATACAGTAGTGTCTTGCAAGGCTATCGCCTATCAAAAGCCTCAAAGCACGCTGAGGACTATGTGTGTGCGTGTGTGAAGACATTACGAAGTGGGATACCCACTTGTCATTGTCTTCCCTTCAGAGTGATCGTAGAATTCGTAAGCAGCGGAATTGGCCTGGCTTGATGAATAGGGCCTCTACTTCAAGAGTAGGTGACCTAGAGAGTGAGTTGGTTAATATACATGTTGATGTTGATAGACAATGGTATTGGTTCAAATTTATAGTTTTGTGATTCGTTATGATAACTGTGCTGATGAGATATGATGGATTGGTGTTTTAAATAATACATGTGTTACTGTTATTGCTTATCTCTGAAAAGATTACTCACTACTCCTTGCTTTATAGATCATTCATTTATTTTCCATCCTTGTAGAGTAGTAGTTGCAGGTCAAGGATAGTTGGGTGAGCGTTTTAGTGGCTCTGAGGACCTGCACCTGCCGAGAAGATCATTGATTGTATGTGTTTGGATGGTCGTGGGCCATGTTCTTCTTCATGTTGGAGCCATGTATTTTGTATCCAGGCCTTTGGTGCCTTAGACGATTGTAATACTCTAAGTTTGAATATGTATAAATCTAAGTTTCAGTTTTTTATTTTTGCCCAGTTTCATGGTTGTGTTTGGAGTTTTCTTTTTCTAATGGTTTGTTTTGTTTATCGCTTCTCTAAAAGCGATGAGTGTACTCCGACCTGAGTGGAATTCGCTACCTTGGGATCACAGACCCGCACTCTATCGTCCTCCTGCGTGAACAGTAGGGGACAGGGGGCAGGGTCGTGACAATTTGAGGCCTTGGCCACACTTTTGTTGTAGGGAAGGAGTCGCGAGCTCGTTGAGGAGTGGTCGAAAAACTCCTCGATCGTCGACTGGTTTGGTGATGTTGTACTACAAAAGCGTTCCTCTGCCCTACTTCACGATCAGTCAGGCTTAGTTCTACTAGGTTGACCCGATCGAGCCCTGGCCTGCTGCTCTTGGAAGGTGACGACAGTGGTCATTTTGTGCATTTATCAAGTTCCTACTTTCACGGTGGTGGCATAAGACTTCACCTTTTGGGAATACAGATGCTTTACCCTTGGTCATTCTTTTTCGAGGCTTATTCTTAGCTACTACCCTTGCGCAGCCCTGTCTTGCATGCCGCTTTGATTAGGTTGTAGCCGGTTCTCTCCTTTATTTACTTGAGGGGCTAAGGTATGTCAAAAATGATGTATAACATAACCATTATGTTCGTATCTATGTTGATGACATAGCATCACAGGAAATGATCAGGAAGAAATAAAAAAGCTAAAGGTTTATCTTTATAATAAATTTGATATTAAGGACCTTGGTAAATTGAAATATTTCCTCGGGATAGAAGTTCCTTACTCAAATAAGGGACTTTTTATTTCACAAAGGAAATATGTGCTTGACTTGCTCAAGGAAACAGGAAAATTGGGGGTTAAACCTATTGACTCTCCAATTAATACCAGTAAGAAACTAAATCCTTCTGATGGAAAACCTTTGGAAAATATTGGACAGTACCAGAGACTTGTTGGGAAGCTCATATATCTAACGATAACAAGAACCGACATCATATTTGCAGTTAATCTTGTCAATCAGTATATGTAGAACTCGCCAACATGTCACATGAAAGCAATTGAGAGGATTTTATGGTATCTTAAGTCTGCACCAGGTAGAGGAATATGGATGAAATTAAATGGCCATGTTGATATCGAGGGATATTAGGATGCTGATTGGGCTGGAATTCCTGCTGATGGGAGGTCCACTACGGGTTATTGTACTAGTGTTGGTGGTATTCTTGTCACATGGAAAAGCAAAAAACAAAGTGTTGTTGCCCGATCAAGTGCCAAAATAGTATATAGGGCAATGGCGTCAACAACAAGTGAGTTGATTTCGCTCAAATACTTTCTACAAGATATGGAACTTGAAACTCGGCTCCCAATGAAAATGTAATGTGATAATCAAGCTGCTATTCACATTGCATCAAATCCAATTTTCCATGAGCGAACGAAACATATTGAGGTTGATTGTCACTTTGTCCAGGGAAAGGTTTAAGCAAACATCATTAGCACTCAATTCGTCAAAAGTCATAATCAACTTGCAGGCATTTTTATCAAAGCTCTGGGAAAGAATAAATTTCATCAGATCGCTCCAACTTGAGGGGGAGTGTTGGAAGGTTGACATTTTCTTCCTATTATTCAGGAGGAAGTTTTCTATTTTGTGTGAGATTACACCAATGTGCCAAATTTTTTTGGGATTACATCTTATCTTTGTACTAAAACTGGTTGTATCCTTTTTATTATATGTGGGTGTTACCTGTGTAATCAAAACAAAAAGAAAAGAAGAACTTTCCCCCTCCGTGGATGTAAGTGTTGTACGTCATTTTTTACGTACTTTCGAAGCCCACACAAATAAGGAGAGAGTCGGTGATAGCTTACCAAACACTCGCAGACTAATGTTGTGTCGAAAAATAAAGCCTAAGGCTGTGTAACCTGGGTGAGGTGCAACAACACCAAAGAAGGACCTTTCAACTATAGCCTCATGCCAGCAGCTGCATAATTGTACCAAATTGCATTCCACTCAAAACGTCAGAAAACCCTTGAGGACCAAATTTGGGCCCAATCGGACCTCCCCAAAGGGGTCCATGCCCATGCGGTCTCGTAACTGGCAGGTTTCACACTAGCTTGGTGCGGCTTCACCAAACCAGTCCCCGGAAATGAGGACTGCGACAACGCCTTCCGACAATAGCTTCGTCAACCCATGACGCCTTCCTCTGAAGCCAAAGAGAGCTCAAAAGCTGATATGTTCTAGATCACACCAGCTACATCATTTTGACGTACGGCACCTACTGTGGCGTGACTGGGAACTGCATTGCTTCCAGGAAGAAGTTCCCACAAAACTAGAGGAAGAAGCTTTGGTTTTCATGAAGCATAGCTCGACATCCACGCTTTGGATCATCGCGAAGGCAAGTTCAATGCAACCACCTTGCGAAGAGCTACACACTGGTACAACTCTTGTATTCAATCCTAGGTCCGATGAATGCAAGTCCCCAGGTCATCGAAGAAGTAAATCTTGTCAGTTGTTGGAATCCCTCTTTCTAATAACCTCTCAAATTAAGCAAATGCATAAACTAAGACCAAATCAGCCCAAACTTGGTGCAAAATGACTACAACAACCTCCTCTATAACTTGCAAGCAGAGACAAGAGCCAGACCAATGCAGCTCGGAGAATCATCGACCAACAAAGTTCACAAATCTGGTCGGACTTTCACCCCGGGGAAAAAGGCCACTACAACATGATTAAAGGACATCAAAATGCTCACAATTGAGAGAACATTGAAGATATTCTACTGAAATAGTTAAACCATTACCACAAGTTGCTAAGCAAGCTTCCAAGGTCTCGCCATGGTGGAGCAACCTACATGCAGGGACGGTCTCATCATTAGGGGCAAAAGATCTCTGGGATATTTTGGTCATTTGTGTTTATTTTCAAGATTTATTTCTAATTTCTTAAATTGTAATTAAGCTTGACTTTTGAGCATTCACTCCTATTTAGTGAATCCTCTATATAAGCAAACTTGACTCACTTGTAAAAGAGGCTCCTTTTCAAGTTCCAATACCCCTAAAGGCTAGGAAGAATTAAGACTAGATTGTGCTTGTCTCATTAGCTTCTTTTCTCCTTGAGAGCCCCTATTCCTTGAGAGAGAGGAGAGAGAGAGAGAGAAAAAGAAAAACCTTGAGAGTGAGAAGATACCCCTGAGTGCACGGTCACGTGGGCATCCCAGCCGCGTGGGTCACCTTCCTCCTCTCCTAGGCCAAGTCACCCCTCTTTCTCTTTCTCTCGTTCTCCCCTTTGTGCACGACCTCACCTGAGCGATAACTCATGTCTGCCCAATAGCCCGCAGATGTGAGTAAACCATAGGGCCTCAATTGTCGGGTTTTCCCATGCCCCCTTTAGCGGTCGACCAAACCCCTCACCCCGCTGGAGGGTGACCAAAGAGGAGGGACGTTCGGATCCCATTCCAACAACGTAGAGAAAGAGAGAGGAGAGAGGATGTAAACCTTAAGAGAGCCCCTGTCCAAGCTGTGCTAACAAGTAGCCAGAGGGCTTCGTAATTATTCTAAGAGGGCTATCTGCCCGGACGAGTCCCAAAACCCCCCAAGCGACCTAAAAAGCATCCGTGCTGCGGTCGTAAAATCTCTCTCACCGTTGGCACCTATCCGCAAGCAGAAGGGCCCACGCATGCCAACTCGTCGGACCTCCGCGGTTGTTCGAGAGAGGGTTTTCACCTTCTTACCTGAGAGAAACGAGGACCCCACCGACATCAACTGGCGACTTCACTGGGGACTCGTCACCCTACCATTGGCTCAAGCCATTTTCATGTACCAATCTCTCTTTCTCCTCTCTCTACTGTTGTTATTGGATCCCTTTGTTCCTCCTTCATCCGGCTAGGGGGTTTCTACATCCTCATACTGGCGCCCTCACTTGGGGTGAGTGGACCATTAGGTGTTGTCTCCCCCGCATGTTCCCTATGCGGCCTCGCTGACCCTGCTTTCCTGGTCTCACCCGGGAAAATTCGGGCCACGAGCCCTCAAACCCCTCGCCCCTCCTCCTCCAGTGTTAAGGGAACCCCTTAACACCCACTGCGCTGGTGGCGCTATAGCCATCCCTTCACAAAAGCACCCCATCACTGGCAGGTACGCCCCCGCACACACACCACCTGTTGAAGGCTTTTATGCCAGCCCACGCGGTTATTCAACGGCATGCACGTACACCTATAATATTCCTGGCAGTCCAACCGCCCTAATTTGTAATCGGGGTAGGTCGCAGCCCGCCCCAATCTCCCAAGCTGCATCAGGTCACTTCTGACCTGAGCACAACGCTGGGGACTCCATCGCCACCCGTGCCATGCATGTCAATCCTATGACCCAGGACAGCCCAAGGGCTGGAGATAATCGAGAGCCCTATAAACAATTGCACCTGCATGTAGTGGGCCCAAAGGCCCCATTAACTAAACGAGTGGGTACTACTCGCAGTCCGCCCCTTGCCCCATAGGGGTTGGCCACGGGGCCACCCCAAACACCACTCTGGATCGCGCACACACATACAGGTCCAAGAATACTTCCGACCATGAAGAAGCATGGACGTTCGTCGCTCTGCCCACTGCTTATATGCCACTTACCCGGTGGTACTCGAAGAATCTCCCTATGAGCACCATCCTCTCTACTTCTCGTTCCATACACCTGTCAACCGGTCCTTGGCATAGAACTCGAGTGGAGAGGACTCCACCAGCGACTACCGGCCACTCCATCCCTCCAACTGGTGGCTCTCAATCACCATCTTTGTTTGGAAAACTCCTTATCCCTAGGTATTTCACTTTGCCTGAGCTCATCGACACTGCCCCCGCATCAACAAAACAGACCCACCAAGAAGGGGTGACAGCTGCCTCCTTCTGGGATCTCTCAAAACACAACAGATTTGAGCAGCTGTGTGGGGTAGAGGCGGGTGAGGTTGTTAATGCTACCCACTATTCCACAACTAAGACACGACCCCCAAGGCTATCTTTAGCCCAGCTGACTCTGGGTGCACTCAAGCGACCCTCGAACGCCAAGATCGATGATTGTATGGGGCCAGCAACTCCTTGGGACCGCTCGGAGAAAGACAACAAGGGGTTTGAGCAAGTGCCCCCCTGAATCGCGAGACATGTCACATGCTCGTCTTTCACCAGGGATGCATGACAACCCAGGTGGATCGGATGCGCTTACGGTCAAGGAGAAGGCTGAAGTTGGATCGAAGAGCCCCTCCATCGAAAATCTTGAAATACCCTAAACCACCACCAATCCCTTACTTAGAGTCAACCCACCCCTTGGGAGAGTCCCACTCTCCCCTCAAATGGCCGCAGGCTGCACCGACACCTCAGCCCAATGCCGGCACTATCCCCATTCAGCATCCACACCGACACAGCCTCTGCCGTCTCCCACTCCCGCGATGTCTTCTCCGACCACACAATGCAGCCTACCTAGGAGACTGTCACTCTCCCAAGGACCGAGGTGAACCCACCTCAAACAGGGGCAGCCCCAACGCCATTTGCTCCTCCTAAGGCAAAGGAGCACCGGGGGACCATCCAACCTAAAGCTGACAAGATCAAATATGATGTAGTTGGGCATTCGAGGAAACGTCCTGCTCTACTGAGCATCTATGATGCCCTCATGTTATCCAAAGAACTCCGTATGGCACTGATTCAAGCACTTTCAACTCCCGAGGTGTACGAGACAAAATTCGAGCGAGTTGAGGTGGACCCTACCATACTCAATAATTGCATGACTATCATGTTCTCAGACGATGACTTACAGATAGGGGAAAGATCGCACAACCGCTCTCTCTTTGTGTCAGGCGAGATGCACGTCTGTCCGATCAATTGCATCATGTTAGACGGAGGGTCCACGGTGAATTTGATGCCCAGAAGGATCCTTTCTTGGATCGAACTAAGTAATGACCAGCTAGAGCCCACCAGATTAACGGTTCAGGGATTCAACCAAGCCGTTGAAAAATCGACGGGCACAATCTGGCCCAAACTCAAGATCGGGGATCTGAATGCTACCACCCTCTTCCACGTCATTCACATGGACACCTCGTACAACATTCTATTGAGTCATTCCTGGCTCCATGAGCTTGGTGTGGTTCCATCCACACTTCACCAATGCTTCAAATACAGCTAAGACGGGAGACAACATGTGGTCTATGCTGATAAAAAGCCATTCCCAATCGCCGATTCACACTACGCGGATGCAAAGGATTATTTTACAAGCCCATTATGTCCCCAGGGGCTGGAGCTACTAGCGAGGTCCCGAACTGACCCTAAGTTGAGGGAGACCGCTGAAACCTCCCATGAGGACGCAAAAGACATAGCGGAATCTCTCTATCATCTCTTTCAAGAAGAAAGGAGATGCAAAAAATTAGTCCCTCTGACCTCAATTGCTAAAGATTTCCCTATGCCTTTGGAAGAGCAGCTAAGCCTGGGAGGCACGGGGAATACAGTCCTCGCCCTCCCTCCTGCACAAGAGGCCCTGCTAATAGAGACATGGAATAGACGTGACGACAGCACCACTGCAGGTTTAGACCTACTGGCCTCCTTGCCGACTCATAACTTGGGTGGAATGAAAATTTTGCATATCCCTACCTCCCTGTCGCCTATGTCCACGCTTGCTAGGGGCAAGAAGGGGATGAAAATCCTATGCATCCCTACTACCCTACCTAAAACAGAAGCGACACCGACAAAAGAGCCGGCTGCTGACTTAAGAATTTTACAAATCCCGACCTCTTTAAAAGAAGGGAGCAACACTCCTGCCCTTCGTGCTCGCTGGCCCTAGGATTGCCTCCAGATGCTCCAGATACCTGGGGTGCTGCGCATCGAAAGAGCCAAGAGTGACCCGCACCGACCCTCTGCACTGGACCGACTGTGTCTGGACAAGATTCTCCGGATCCCCAAGGTCTTGTACCTTGCTATTGTGGGAAAGGAAGAAGACAAAGCCAAACTCACAGCTCAGTCCAGTGACACATTGGACTCTCAGAAGATGTCAGACAAAAGTTTAGTTTGACCACCCGAAGACAAGGGGTTGATCAGTCTCCCCTAATCATTCCCTTGCTCCCCGTCAACCACACGTACTTGTATGGTAGATACCGGTATCCACAGCAGAGGAACATGGTTTGTGTTTACCTGACCAAGCAAAGGTAGTAGGGGAAGAAGTTACTAAAATAGAAGGGGCAGCCTCCCCGAGATCCACCTCAGCTCCATTACCAGGGTCGTCTCGAAAACCTTCTGGATGCCTAGCCAAACAGACACGCATAGCGACCCCTCTCTAGAAGTCGTGACCATGCTTAGGTGGTTCTATATGGGCCTAAGGCACACCAGATCTTGAGAAATATGAACTATGAGTCATCCAACAATGAGGACCTGAATGACGGTAAGGGGATGCTGACGCCCTTCGCTATAATTGAGGCCATGTCATCTCGACATCGTCAAAAGAGGGCCTTGGTTACCCGAGTTGACTAGACCTGTCACTGCCACAGTACCTATCCAAGGAAATTCTCTATGTAGAGGTGTCACAAGAGTCCTTGCCATCCCCTTTGACATTAGGGCATCCCATTCTCCCCCCCATCCACGAAAGAGGTGGGAGGCAAGATTTGAAATCAGAGTACAAAAATAAATCAATAAAATAATTAATTAATTAATTAAAAGATATATATATATATATATATATATATATATATATATATATATATATATAAAATAAGACACATAAGAATAAAAAAAAAAATAGTTGTCTTAAGGTTACAAGCACGAAGGGGCCATCAAGACCCATGCAAAAGGAAGAAAAAAAGGGGGAAAATGGGAACGGAAGGCCATAAAAAATAGTCAAGCGCATCGTGCATCTTCTCCCTTAGAGTCAGTGCATCTTCTAACGCTACCTACTTCTGCTTCTCAAGAAGAGAGATGCTCTTCGCAATCCTTCTAGATGAGCTGAGGCGTTTCTCTGCTTCGGACCTCAACCTCCGAGACCTCCGAGACCTCTCTGTCATAGCCTCTCTATTATGCTACCGACAAACTCTCAAATCAGCTGTGTGGACTTGTAAGGACGATATCTCATCCTCTATCACCGCAATCTAATGTTAGAGTCCGACCTCTTCTTCAAGCGAGTGAGCATTGCTGGTGGTAAGGCGATCCATCTCTTCCTTGCACACCCATAGGAAAGTGTGCTCCCTCGCCAATCACCCCAGAAAAGAGGCTATGTGAGTGTTCTGGATCTTCGGCATGGCTGTTCCACTAAGGGTAGCCACGGACCCCCAGTCACTAAGATCCTTCAATAACCCATTCAGTAAAACAGAAACTCCCTCTTCGAGGTGCACAACATCTAAACTCGCCACACAAGCCTTGAAGACCTCAATTTCTCTCTTGAGATTGGGAAGAGCACACTCTCTTAGCCCTTGGAGAGCCGCCCGGATCATGCACCTCACGGATAACATCCCAAGATCTAGCGTTAATGAAGGTTCGGCCATGGGGCCCAACCGAAGTAGAAGGCTGAACGTCGGATGAGGCATCCCCACCCACAGGAGTCGAAGACTTAGGATGGGCCGCAAAATGCTCGGATGAAGGCTCCCCTACTTGTATGTTGGGTTGGAATGCTTCAAAGCCTAGTGGTGCTAATAGTGCTAGAGGAGAAGCCATTATGCTCGCATCAGGACACCCTCCTTCACCCTTGATGGTGATCAGTAACAACATTGCTAGACAAGGTGACGAAGTAGAAGAAGCCTCCAATATCATGTGCTTGGCCACTACAAAAAGGGGTATGGGGTTAGACTCAAGAATAAAAACTAGGTGCAAGCAAAGATACAACATTACCTGGATGGGGAGTTGAGCCGGAATCAGCCACAGTCGTCTGTGGAATTGAAAACGCAACAAGAGATGTTGTTTCGGAGGTGAACGGTGAAAAGGAAGCTCGAGCAGGAGGAACAAGGAATGCTGAGTTTTCTTTTAGGAAAAAGCTCTGGAAAAAGTTAAAAGTAGCCACCCTCTTCTCTTATAAAGCCCAAATTAAGAGACTGCTAATCAATGAGCGGCCTGTGGGCCAATCACGAGGAGACACCGGCGACACGCGGAGCAAAGTGTCTAAGCCAGGGATACAACCAACATGCAAATCAAAGCCCCACACAAGTGAACCATCAGATGGCTCGGAGGTGAGGAGTACAACAACACGGAGATGTTCCACAAGTGAAGTGTTGGATGGCTCGGAGGTGAGGAGTACAACAACACGCAAATGTTCCACAAGTGAAGCGTCAGATGGCTCAGAGGTGAGGAGTACAACAACACGCAGATGTTCCACATGTGTGGAAGACCATGCCCCGTCTCAAGGGATCATTGAAGATACATAAGTAGGTTATCATACAATGCCAATGTAGCCCTCCCATTCTGCATTAACTGCCTCACATATGTGACGTGGGCTTATTGAAAATGGCGCACCTACCGTTGGCGTTTCGTTGCCCTACTGTCAGCCTGGCGTCATCAGCAGATCACTCTAATGGATCTTGTGTCAAGCCTTGCTGGTTAGGTCCCTCGATCTTGCCCTTCTGATCTAATTAATCTGGTAGGATGTGTCACAGGTCTATTGTAGACTTGGGACTTGAGATTGCTCTCTCTAAATCTTGCTCGAGGGCAAGGCCAGTTATACTAACCAATGAGAGAGGAATTGTAGGTGGGTTCAGGACTTACTCGGGCTCTCGCGTGGGCACCCTCTTAGATCACAAAGAAGGTCCCCAAGTTGCTTGAGCTAATTCGGAATCTTCTCCCTTGACCTGTAATCCTCCTATTTTCTGCACAACACTTCTATGGTTAATTTGTAAGACAAGTGGGTCGAAAAGGACCCACCCTTGTCTTAGGGTAATGCATGTTCATGGGAGAAAGCGATGCAGTGCAAGGTTAGACAAAAGGTAGAAAGGAGAAGAGAACTTGGCAGAAGGGCGAGACTAGCATGACGATTAGAAGTTGCCGACTCGGAGTGGTAGCAAGACAGGCATGGTTCAAGGACCAGCTTGACGACAATACTACTCGAAACCAAGGTCAGCGTGTCGGTGCTAGGCTAGGCCTACCCTCAATCAAGTGAGAAGAGAAAGAGGTGGAGAGGAAAGAACGAGACGACGAAGGAAAGGGAAAAGTCAGACGTCAACAAACATCGAAATGGGCAATGCAAGAAGGCAGCGCTAGCTCTTGACAAGGCACACGGTGATGGTTTCTCCTAGGTCGCATGACGATGGGTGTGGGACGCAAGGGAAACAGCGATAAGCATTAGACGCAAGAAGGAATCTCGCAGACGGTGATGGGTATTGCCAAGGCTTCTAGTGGGCGGTGATAGGTATCGCAGTCTACGTTAGATGCACAGTAGAGGAAGACTCCTGCAAGTGGCAACACACTTCGCCGTCTAGGTTCTTCATAGAGAGATCAACGCTACGTCTGTAGGCAGCGATGGGCAGTGTCGTCTACAGACTTCACCGAGAGAAAGAGGCAAACAAGAAGGAGGGGAGGAAGACTCGTGCATGGTGCTGCCATCGCCATGCATGGCCTGTGAGACCAAGGAAAAAGCATGCACAGCATTGCCACTTCCGTACAGACCTCTGTGAGGGACTCAGAAGAAGAAGAGGGAGAAGAGAGGGGAGAAGGGAGAGAGAACAAGAAAAGAAAAAGAAGAGAGAGAACATTTACCTCAACCCTAGGGGTATCGGTCGAAAGTCTCTCTCACCTCACCCTCTCTCTCAAGCGTAACACCACAATTGTAAGAACAAGAAACCTGTATTAAGTGAAAACTCTCTCTTGTGTGTGTATGTCTCTGCCTTCTCTCTTTTTTTTCTTCGTACAATGATGATACGTACATATAGAAGTGTGCCCCAAACATGAGTTGATGATCAAAAGTTACCCTAATTGCTGGAAATTAAGATTAAATTGATTTAAAAGAAATTAGAAAATAGGATACAAACTGATAGATTTACCCCTTCCTAACAATTTATCAAATTCCATAACAGTCCCTGTGTTGCCCTAGGACTTGCGTGTTCTTGCATGGCTGATCCGGGGTCGTTCTGATGCCTGGTTGATCGTAAGATGAGTGTTTTCTTGTATAGGGCTCGGCATGACTATCAATTTGATACCAACTTCGAGCCATGGATCGTGTTTTTGGTGCACGATCATGAGACTTGAATTTTGAGTAGATATTGAAACTTTAAATCGATAGTGTGTTTGTTCCTTGATGTTTTTCCGTATTTTCTTCGCTGAATCACACTGAGCATGCTGCTACGATCACAAGGCACCAAACACAGCTCGATTTCATGGTTGAACAAAGATTTTGCAAGCTTGAAATTTTGGCCAGAATCAAGGATTCTGGCGATGAAATTTTCAGTCTATTCGTGGGCTTCATGTGTAGAATCAGACCATTCATCATGTATAGGGTTCGGGTCAGAGATGGCCCGAGAGCTTAGGTCCGTAATGAAATTGGTCTAGCATCGATCGGGCTCTCTAGCGACATGATTTGGCTGCTTGAGCGAGGCATGACGCTGCTGAATTTTTTGCACTTTCTTCATGGATCAACAACTTCTCTCTATCTTTTCTTCACGCTTGATTATCATCACAAAGCATGCCACATATCGAATCACTCGTCTTGACTAGACGAACATGCTCACCAAATTTGAGCATGATCCAATGTGGGATAGCTAAGATATGAGCATCGAAATTCATTAGTCATAATTGTCCCTTTAATGGTATAATGTTGCAGGGTGGCCACACGGGAATAGTGTGCGGCTCCTCCTGTTTCACTCTCTCACCTATAACCTCTTCCTGGAGTGTCCATTTGGGCTGAAACTTGACCCCTGAGGGTTTTCAACCCTATCGGATCCAATAGTGGTGGTACCATAGCAATTTGAAATGCTGAAAATGTAGCTCTAGTTATAGGGGTGTTTTAGAGTGCGAAAGTTCGATTCTGCCGGAACTGTTCCTCAGCCTGCACTGTCTTAGACATGTCAAAATGCGATGAAACATGGAAGGAAACTTTTGAGAGACCTCATGAAGATCTTGACCAGTTCTGGGGCTGTTCTGAGACTGTCAAAATTTCCACTACTTGTTAGGCCTTTAATGAGCGGGGACCTCATGTTGATGAAAAATACCTTCCAACAACATGCCCCACTGAATGTTGTGCTTCAAGAGAACCAAGAAGTGCAATCATTCGGTAATTTTGAGGGATATTTGTCGAGTCTGCACCCTCAAGAGACTATCTATGGTTCTGGAGCATGAGGCCTTCGTCAGGACCTCCTCGTACAGAATCAAGCCTTATTGAAGGCCAAATGCTACAAACCTCTGGTCGACACTGTCTACTGCCACACTTAGTTTTCCTTTGATGTGTAGAGTATCCATGTAGGTCCCGTCTAGTGGAGTCCATTCGGGGGCTTCTGGCCCGTCCAAAAGTTTGGTCCCCTGCTGATTAGAGTCCTTTGGCGAGACATACCCTGAATCTTGTGGCAGCCATGGCCTTGTCAATCTATTACCTTCGTAATGGCCCTTAGCATTACTGGAGGGATCTTTTCGTCATCATCCTCACCCTTAAGGACTCTCTGTGGTTTTGAAGCATGAGACCTTTGTCAGAACCTCCTAATACAGAACCAGGCCTTTTTGAAGGCCAAATGCTACGAACCTTTGGTCGGCACTGTCTGCTGCACCACTAGGTTTACCTTTGATGTGCAGGGTATCTCTGTAGGTCCTGTCTAGTGGAGTCCAGTCGGGGGCTACTGGCCCATCCGAGAGTCTGGTCCTTTGCTGGCTAGAGGGCTTTGGCGAGACGTACCTTGAATCCTGTGGCAACCCTAGCCTTGTCACTCTCTTGCCTTTGTAATGGCCCTTACCATTTCTGAAGGGATATTTTCATTATTGTCCTCACCCTCAAGGACTCTCTGTGGTTCTGGAGCATGAGACCTCTGTCAGGACATCCTCATACAGAACCAGACCTTTTTGAAGGCCAAATGCTACAAACCTCTAGTTAGCACTCTCTGCTACTACACCAACTTTTCCTTTGATGTGAAGGGTATCCTTGTAGCTCCCATCTAGCTGAGTCCAGTCAGGAGCTTCTGACCTGTCCGAAAGTCAGATCCCCTGCTGGCTAGAGGGCTTTGGTGAGACGTACACTGAATCCTACGGCAACCCTGGCCTTGTCAGTCTCTTGCCTTCATAATGGCCCTTAGCATTTTTAGAGGGATATTTTTGTCGTCGTCCTCACCCTCAAGGACTCTTATTGTTGCTAAACTGGGGAGATTTCATGAGGCTTTCAATCCCTGACGATCCATGGAAACTGGGGTGTCGGCTGAGACTATGGAAGTGCATCAACTTGCTTTGTAGTTCTAAGCTCCCTTTCACTGGCTTTCACTTGAACAAGGGAAGTGGTGCCATGATTCATTATTTTCAGGCTCTTTTACCCATGACTTTGTTGTCATGTCCACCCTTTTCATCCATTTTTACTCATAATGCCCTTTTGGGGTTTTCATCGTGCCTGGGTTTATTTTTCCACAGAACTATCTTACTCATGGTTTCATGACCATGCCCGTTCGTCATTTTTACTCATGGAATTCTGTTGTCCAAGTGTACATCATGCCCATTTTATTTTTAGAGAAGGCATGTTTTAGGGTCGTGCCTTTGAGGCCTATGCGAAGGCTTTTAACGTCATGCGGCTAGAATGTGCACTATTGTTTTAGTGTCATATAGCTAGACCGTAGCGGTAAGGAGTGGCAGCCTGTAGAGGCCATAGAGTGAGTTTTGGGGTGACTTTGACTCATTTGGGAAGGTGGCATGAAGTTGTCTGTAGAGAGTTGATTGGTTGGTAGGTGAAAAGTGGTGACCCACTAGCTGGCGGCGAGATGTCTTGTCATTTGGTGAGAGTGGGTAAGACTTTGGGGAATGAGATGAAAGATGGTGAAGGTGGCCCACGAACACGAATGGGCCAGCTAGGGAAGACGTGCGTGGCGATGCACGTTAAGGGTGTGTGCGCATACGTTGACTCACTGGAGAGAAGAAGAAGAGGGTATGCGTGCACTAATGGGTCAGTTAGGGAAGACGTGCGTGAAGTTGCATGCAGAAAGGGAGGTGTTAAGGTCGTGCCTCTTTGACCTGGGCGAAGGAGTTTAATGTCATGCGGTCAGGATGTGAACTATAGTTTAAGTCATATAGCTTGGACCGTGGTTACGTAGTTTAAAGTCATGCAACTAGGACGTGTAGTTTAAGGTCGTGCGACTAGACCTCCGCTACAGTTTATGGTCATATAGTTTAGACCATGGCAATTCAGATTTAAGGTCATGCAGCATGGACCGTTTACAAGTCACCATGTCAATAGGGTTGCATGGGGGGTCGGTACGTGGCTAGCAATTTGACTCCCTGAGGATAAAGATAGTTAAGGCTATCCAGATGCAAAGAGATATAGATGAAGGTGGTGACCTTATGAGGGGTAGTTAACGAGAAAGGCTTTACTAGGGATTAGGAGGGCTAGTGTGACTCCATGGGGATAATGAGTATCGGTGTGCATGGAACTCGAGAGAGGCCAGGGCATGGATGAACGCCCCAGTGGGTTGAAGGAAGGATGTCTCTAACTCTCTGGAGAAGATGGGATGAGTACGACCCTTACATGAATCTAACTCCGTTGGGGGTCTAGTTGGAGTTATGCATATGGACCATCCGAGGCACTGTGCGTTACAGTTTTAGGGTCTTGTATCTTGGACCTTGGCTGTGTAGTTTAAAGTCATACAGTTAGGACCATGCAGTTTGTGGTCATGCAACTAGACCTCCTCTACTGTTTAGGGTCATATAGTTTGGATCGTGGTGCTAAGCCTTTTAACGTCATGCGGCCAGGATGTGCACTATGGTTTAAGGTCACACAGCTGGACCATGGTCGTAATTAATGTGACAAGGACATTGCAGTTTGAGGTCGTGCAACTAGACCTCCACTATAGTTTAAGGTCGTAGATTTTGGATCATAGACACACAGTTTTGAGTTGTGAGACAAGGACTATATGCAATTTAGGGTCATGCAGCATGGACTGTGGCGATGCAGTTTAGGGTCATGTAGCATGGACCATGGCAATATAGTTTAAGGTCATGTAGCATGGACCATGGTGATGCAATTTAAGGTCATGTAGAACGAACCATGGCGATGCAATTTAGGGTCATGCAGCGTGGACCATGGCGATGTAGTTTAAGGTCATGCACCATGGACCATGGTGATGCAGTTTAAGGTCATGCAGCGCTGACCATGTTGATGCAATTTAAGGTCATGCAGCATAGACAATGGCGATGCAGTTTAAGGTGATACTGCGCAGACCATGGCGATACAGTTTAAGGTCATGCAGTGCGGACCATGGAGATGCAGTTTAAAGTCATGCGACATGAACCATGGCGATGCAGTTTAAGGTCATGCAGCACAGACCATGGCAATGCGAATCCATGGGGAATAGAGCCATTACCAGAAGCTGGGCTCATTGAGGGGCAAGGTTGTGATGTAGGGAATGAACTTCCTAAGGATTGGGCCGATAGTCCGGAGGAGAGAGCCAGAGCCTGCGTATGACACTAAGTGCAGCTCTAGAACCAGATGACGGCGTCAGGTCCCTTGGTGAAGCGCGGGATAGTAGCCCTTAGCTAGACACAGGGGGATACCTCCTTGACGAGGTGCGCAGCAAAAGCCTCTTGACGAAGTGCTCGGTGGTAGTCCTTGGACAAGACGTGCGGCAACAACCTTTTGAACAAAGTGCATTGCGCTAGTCCTCTGGACGAAGTCTTGAGGAGCCGTGCGACGATGCTAATTCGGATTGCGGGCTTGGCTGGCTTGGCCTGGCCTTATCGCCATCAAGAGTTGGGGACTGGAGTATCCTTCTAAGTTTGTCAGGGCAGTCTCCGGTACTACGGGGTATAAAAGGGGGAGATACCCCACATTACTCTTTTTAGAGAAAGAGAGAGCCAAAGCTCTTAGTTAGGGTTTTTCGGTGAGAACTTCTCAGCCAGAACTTGTAGAGAAAGGTCTTTAGGGATTTTTCTGGTGAACTTCAAGAGGTGTGAAGCTTCGCAACGTGCTTGCGAACAATTTTCAGCCATCATCGAAGCTTTCTGAGCAAGGAAGAGGATCTCTTGGGGCCTTAGCAGAATTTGCAGAGGTGCCCTGCCGGAGTTCGAGTACTTCTCCGGTCGTTTTGTTGTTGAAGGGGAGGTCACGAAGAGTTCAGAGGGCTCTGTCAGCTCTTTGGTTGTCCGAGGAGAAGGAGAAGGGGCTGCATTGAGCTCACCAAAAATTTAGTGAAATTTCAGTGAGCCTTGGTGGACTGCTGAAGTGGGAAACCATGGAGAAGGGCAATCCGCAGGGTTGCAGAGAAGCTTTTGGGGATTTCTGGTGGTTTTCTCCAACACTAGCAACAAGCAAGAGGTGGGAGAGGGTTTTCTCGGTGTTTTCCATGATATTTCCAACCATCGAAAAAGGGGAAAAACAGGGTTAGACATGAGGTTTCTGTTGGGTAGAAAGGTGTTTCTAACAGGGGGAAGCCACGCCGGTAGGGGAAAGAACAGGGTCAGCAGAGGGATCCTGGAGGTCGGAGGTGTGTTTTCAATGAATCCTGAAGGATTGCAACGAAGGTGAAGGATCGCAAGAAGGTGGTTCGTCGGCGTGGGCAGCAGTTGAAGGAACTGAAGAGGCATGATAGTCAATGCCCCTCGGTAATTGAGAACAGTAGGAACCGAAGTACTTCAAAGTCATGCATGACATTAAGTCGCATGCGGCGCCGCCTTCGCACGTCCTTAGGCCACACATGGTGATTGTCATGCTTGAGGGGGTATGAGGCTCGCGACAATAGTCCTGCGCGGCATTAGCCTGCCCGTGGTGATGATAGGACGCGGCATTGTGTTGTGCACAACGATGACCTCGGACGGTGATGCCTTGCAAGGGTCAAGAGTGATGGCAAACAGGGAGGCCTTGCCACCGTAGTGTGTTGGAAGCAAGGTCCTTCAGCACAGCCGTGAAGTCCACGTTGTTCTGTGGAAGGGCGTCCATTGTGAACAGGGTACGCTCTCCCTCATAGGCTAGTTCCTTGCCCGAGAAGTCTGCCAAGTGTATATTTGATATACTCGTCAGATGAATTGAAGCTGACTTGGAAGTGATTGGCTTGTGCTTTTGGCCTGTAATGTTTTTCGTTAGTGGGACCGAGGCTTACTTCTCCAAGTGGTTTTGCCACTTCTTCATGGGGCAGGCATTTCATTAGTGGGTTTGCTTCTTTTGTACAAGGAGAGCGTTTCTCTTGGCCTGTAACTGTCCTCTTATAAATTCCCTGATAATGGGCCATCGATTGTAACTTGCAACTTTTTCTCATTCAATGAAAGAAATGAATTTCCTTTGAGTTGGCTTGATGTTTCTCATCTTCAATTCAATCATTTTGTTGCACACACCACTGCCATGTTAGGGATAGTACTTCTTTAAATATTGCCCGTTGATAAGGGGCATCGCCTCTTCTCCATCAAAGTTCGTTAATACATAGGCCCCACTTGGTGTAACCTTCTTGATTACGAATGGACCCTCCCACTTAGGCTCGAATTTTCCTTTGTGGCACCCGTACACGATTGGTCTCTTGATTGCTAAGACTAGGTCCTCACGAGCGAATGAACGAACCTTGACTGACTTGTCAAAGGCTCTCTTCATTCTTCCTTGATTGAGCTCGAGGTTCTGTTGGGCCTCTAGTCTCTTTTCATCAAGGGCATCCACCTCTTGGTAACGGAACCTGACCCCTCATCTTCAGAAAGTCCCTGATGTATAGCAACACGAAGTGAGAGTATTTGAATTTCAAGGGGTAGGACCGCCTCACCCCCATAGACCAGGGAATAAGGGGTGGAGTTCGTAGCATTACTAGTGGTAGCGCAATAGGCCCACAGAGCCTCAAGCAGCTTCTTGTGCCAGTTCTTCTTTGACTTTGACACCGACTTCCGGAGCACCCCGCACAAAGTCTTGTTGAATGCCTCGGCTAACCCCGTTGGCTCTAGGGTAGTACATAGTTGAGTACTTCCATTCAAAACCGAACTGGTTGACTAGGTGGTCAACATGTTGGCTCCTAAACTGGGGGCCATTGTCAGAAATTATTCGGTTCGGGACCTCGAACCGGTATATGATGTGGTGTCGTATGCAGTTAGCCACAACGATCCCTGACATCTATCTTAGAGGGATTGCCTCAACCCAGTTGGAAAAGTAGTATGTCCACCAAGATGAAGGCATGACCCGAGGCAGACGGAGGGTCAATGGGTCCTACAATGTCCATACCCTACTGGGAAAGGGGCCATGATGTCACCGTAGGATGGAGAGGCTCTGAGGGCTGATGAATGAGGCTCGAGTGGATTCGGCACACCTGGCATCCTTTCACGTAGTTTTGGGCATCAGCTACCATGGAAGGCCAGTAATAGCCGAGTCCGCATATGCGCTCGTAGAGCTTGGGGCTAGACTGATGCAGCCCGCAGATGCCCATGTGTACTTCCTCGAGTAGTTTTCTTGCCTCTTGTACGTCGACGCATTTGAGGAGGATTATGTCAAATGACCGACAAAAGTGGACATCCCTATCAAGAAGGGTGTACTTGGTAGGCATGCGCCATATGTCGTCGCGCTCTGCTCGATCTTGAGGTAGCCTTCCAAGCTTTATGAAGTCCTCAATGGGCTTCCTCCAGTCTTCTATTTTTTCAACCTCTGCACACATTGGGTCGTAGAATTCGAGCTTATGCTCGCTGGCCTTGGCTTCTTTTCCTTGGGAAACTTCCTCTTCCGCCTTGAGGACATCCCTAGCCATAAGGAGTGCGCCGAATGGGTAAGGCGGGCACTCAGGGAAGACATCCCTCTCATTGTCTACGTCAACTTCGATTCTCAAGTCAACATGTCTCCATTCGGTTACACAGACTGGGGTGGGCCCTGATGAAGACAATTGGATGGTGGCGCTAAGCCTTGAGAGCGCATCAGCCTGTGAGTTTAGCCTTCTAGGGATATAACTTAGGGAGAAGTCATCGAACTGGGCCATGTAAGTTTTGGTCGTTTCATGGTAAGGCTTGAAAGTATCCTTCCTTATGTCATAGATCCCCTTTAGTTGCCGGATGACCAGCTCAGAGTCGCTGAAGATGTTTTGATGTTCCAGGTCTAGCTTTTGAGAGATCTCCAGTCCGATTATGAGGGTCTATACTCAGCTTCATTATGAGAAAACACCTTCGCATGTGAGAAGGATAAAGAAATCATTCCTCCATCGAGAGTCAGAAAGATAACTCCAGTGCCCCCTCTTTCAGACTGAAACGCTCCATCGAAGTACACACGGCCGAGTTAGCATCATACAGAAAACTTCCTCATCTAGGAGATCGCCTTACACGGGAGATTCTTCGGGGACTGGGTGAGCCGCAAGGAAGTCAGCTAGGGCTGGACCTTTAACTGCCTTCTGTGGTACATACGTGATGTCGAACTCCATTAACAATAATGCCCACTTGACTAAACGTCTTGACAAACATGGCCGGGTAATAAGGAACTTGACCGGGTTAGTTTTGGAGATTAACTCGACCTCGTGGCCGAGCAAGTAGTGGCAGAGCTTCTACACCACAAAGATCAAGGCTAGGCACATCTTTTTAATGGGAGGGTAGTTCTTCTCGACCCCTTGAATTATGAGGTCGAGATAATAGAGTGTCATCTCTTTTCTTTCATCGTTGCTCTGTGCCATGAGTGGCCCAAGTAACTCATCAAGGGAGAGGGTACTGATGGATTCAACAAGTACTACTTGATGTCCTCGAGCGTAGCTTGGCGCGCTTCGTCCCATATGAAGGGAGTATCCTTCTTTAGGATGTGTGAAAACAGTCTGCATCACCCAAAGAGGTTCGAAATGAACCTTCAAATGTAGGAGAGCTATCCTTGGAGGGACCGTAGTTCATGGAGGGTTGTAGGCAATATCCTGAATTGCCTTGATTTTGACTGGCTCTATCTTCAACCCACAGTATCTCGTGATAAATCTTAAGAATTTTCCTGAGCGTATGCCGAAGGCACATTTCAAGGGGTTCATCTTGAGTTGGTGAAGCAGTAACCACTCAAACACCTTTTTAAGGTCTTGCACGTGAGTGGATTTTGTTTCAGACTTTACCACAAAGTCATCCACATAGCACTCGACCTCCTTGTGAATCATGTCCCTGAAGATGAATGTAATGGCTCGTTGGTATGTGGCACCAGCATTCTTTAGCCCAAAATGCATCACAGTATAGTAAAAGACACCTTTTGGCGTCAAGAACGCAATGGCCTCCTCATCCTCTGACGCCATCCTGATTTGGTTGTAACCGAAATAACCGTCCATAAAGGAGAAGATTTGGCAATGGGCCGTGGAGTCAATCAGCATCTCGATGAATGACAAGGGGTAATCGTCCTTGGGACAAGCAGTGTTCAAGTCACGAAAGTCGGTGCATACCCTGATTTGGGCATTCTTATTCTTGAAAGGGACGACATTCGCCTGCCATCTTGGGTATTTGACTTCACGTATGAATCCAGCTTACTTGAGCTTATTCACCTCGGCATTGATCTGCATCTCGAGGTCGGGCCTAAACCTTCTTGACTTCTGCTTCATGGGTTTGATGGTAGGATCACTACCGAGGCGAAGGACAACAATCTTGGGGTCTAAACCAGGCATCTCATGATAATGCTAGGCGAAGACGTCCTGATTTTCTCGAAGAAGGGAGATATAGCTTTCTTTCTCTTCCGGGGACATCTTTCCTGAGATGAAGGTTAGCCTTGGGTCGGTCTCATCCCCCAAGTTCATCTCTTCCAATTCATCAGTCGTGGCCTGACCGCCCTCTTCCCACTCTTAGGGAGCCTCCAGAAGTTCCTCATCTGGGGACTCACAAGGGCTTTCTTTGATCTCTAGTGTAGCCATCCATGACCCTAACATCTCGACCTCTAGGAGGGGCAAAATGTGGGAGAGGGCTAATTTTTTGTTAGTCCAGGCAATAGAAGGGTCAGCTTGAAGCGGGGGATCCTTAGCCTTGCGATGGGGCTCACTCGGCACTTGCCCCGAACTAGGTGACGCCTCGTGCACTTGGATCATGTGGCAGGCTTCGTGGAAGGAAATGCCCAAAGATGGCTCGACTTCGACTCCGGCTGTCGAGAATCCTGTTGCTTGGGTCAACATTTCTTTGAGGCGTTCTTGCTGCAGCATGGTGAGGTTGATGTCTCTAAACTCCCTGTTTAAAGAGTCAAAGTCGGCATCGCCTAGCAGTACCTATAGAAGAAATAGAGGGGGAAGGAGAAGAAGGATTAGAACGTTCTAGACAGCTTTTTATGTCGTCGCCGGAGTTGGACATTTGCAGGGGGTATTTGAGGTCTTGCCCCGGCTTTTACCGTTATGGGGTGCTTTTAACATCATCATCCGTTTTGGTCGACTCCTAAGATATTGATGACTCAGGGCCGTCAGCCTGATTGGATGATAAGATGAGGCGAGCTGTGCATGGGATGAAGTCCTCCAAGGTCGGTAGCGGAGGAAGGGTTTTGAGGAATTCTTCCTCGACTGGTGGCCGAGGAAGATGATTCCTTCGGCCTGTCGACCTAGGTGTTCGCCATCTCCTTCTAGATCCACGAGGGGGTGTTTGGACCGCCCCATCAGTCTGGCATGAGGCGGTAGCCTGGTGGACTGCCTCGCATCTTTGGGACTTGAGCCTTCTTCGCCCATGGTAGACTTCCCAGTGCTTAGTGGTCGAAGGCCCTGAGGAGCCCAGTGCATACTCATGAGGGGCCTGCAATGTGGCTTCTCCTTGAATGGGACCGAGGGCTTGGACGTGTTCTGCAAGAATCTCCTAGTCGATGTGATCTTGCTGGACTTTCTCCGCGACTATGGCCTCAAACCCGAAGTAGCTATTGAGTTCGTGGCCCCACACTTGGTGATAGGGGCACTAAAGTTTTTTCGTGCCCCAGGCAAGCCGTCTCGGCTGCCTGCCGAGATTGGGAGTGACAAGACCTTGGTGGACAATCGCTTCGAAGAGGGCCTGGAGAGGGTCTTGCTGATCACTTCGGGAGGTCTTCTTGTGCAGGCGAGAGAGGGACTCGAGGGTGTCTTGCCGGGTCTCCTTGAACTTCCTGGCATTGCTGCATCTTTTCAGCCAAGAGCTTATGGAAGCCAGTGCACTCGCTGATATCGTGGCCTCGTATCCGGTGATATGCTCACCATAGGTTCTCATTCCCTGGAGGCAGAAACTTAGGCTGCCTTGTCGGCTTTGAGGTGGCGATTCCTTCTTTGAGCATTATGGAGAAGAATGCACAAAGGAAAGCAGGTGCCCCGTCATCTTCTTGTATTGTGATTATGTTAGATGCCGCAACTGCCCCAAACGCCTTTCTCAATTCTTTGAGCTTTATCTGACACTTGTTGAGAAGGGCTTCGATAGTGTCGTTGAGGTTATAGCAGTCATGAGTGGCGTGGCAGACCCTCCGGTGATAGGCGCAGTACTTCTCATTTGCCTCCTGCCCAACCAACTCCACAGTATTGGCCTCTAGCAACTGTATCATGTTCTGTTCTGGCAGAAGTCGAAGTAGTGCAGGTACCCACTCCTTGTCGAAGGGGTAAACCTTATTTGGGGCCAAGTAGTCACTTTGCCTGGAGTTTTTAGGAGGCGAGACATTGTTGTAGGACTACTGCTTGCCCCTGGTTGGAGATGCCTATTCCTTGGAGAGGTCCAAGGTTTGAGAAACTAATCCTTTGGTGTCAGCCACGGAGACAGCCGTGCTGATTACTGCCTTTTGATTGCCCCGAATGATGGGCCATGAGTTTGAGCCAGCAGGTTGCTGCGTGCTTGAACACTCAACACGGATGAGCTCTGACATGAAGGGTCGATTGGATGCCTCAACATGTTGGGCGATCTCAGGAGGCATGTTCCATATGCAGGTCTGGACTGCTTCCTTCTCGATCATGGGAATGGAGTGAAAGGTCGCTAACTCTCTCCATTAGGTGATGAATTTATCAACCGGCTCGCCAGGGTCTTGTATCAAGCTGAGGAGCTCGATGGTTTCCACATTCCTTTGGACTTCCTAGAAGTGTTGGTAGGACAACTGCTCCATTTCTTACTAAGTGTTCACCGAGTTTGACAGCAACCGAGCATACCATTGGAAAGCTGGTCCTTTAAGAGTTTCAAAGAGCTGACTGAGGAGAAGACGTGTGTCAGTTGTTGTCTCTCGGTAGGTCGCTTGGAAATGGGCTGTATGATGGTGGTGAGACGTGGTACCATTGAACAGGGGGAGTTTCCCTTTCTGGTAGATCGGAGGAAACGACACCTGGTCAATGTACGAAGGGTGTGGCTTTTGGTAGAGTGGTGTTTCCTGCATGCCCGAGAACTTGTTCTTGAGATTATGGGCCATCATAGCATCTATGTCGGTTTGGGAGACCCCACGAGAAGAGGAGCTGTCTTAAGAGACAGGTGGGGGAGCCTGACTAGGAGCTGTGTCCTCGTCGATCAGGGAGTCAGGCGTTGAAGGGGCCCTGGAGGCCTCTTGGCTCTCCATCTTTTCGAGGATGGCTTACATCATTTCCTAAGACTTGTTCATCCGCTCCTCTTGAACATCATTCGGGTCATTGATCACCATGACACTGACCATTTCTTCTGGGAGGTCAGAGTCAGGTGATGCAGTGGACTGCTGAGGCTAGCAAGTGACGCGCAATAACTCAATCTGGAGGGGCTCAGCTTACCCGACTTGACTCAGGCTTTGTATGACGATCTTGTGAGGACCAGTTCTTGACAGTCTTGGGACCGTGGCTTCTGGGCAGTGATCCCCGAACAGTACTCCTGGACTTGCTCAGGCTCCAGAGTTTGAAGAGGGAAATAGGGATTGCAAGGTAAGAGGTCGTCAGGGGTGGCAACTTGGACTACCTTGGAGGCTTCCCTGATTAGGATCTGTAGGCCTCTCTTCTACTTATTCCTGAGGCGGTTGTGGACGTCATTCCAAAACCGAGCCTAACACCTGAACTGCCCCATTTTCTTTGAACAGGTGAGGGCCATGTCTATGAGCTGGAGCAGGGAATGGGGCTCAAGGAGCGCAGCTTGGGTTCTTTTTTTGGAGGCTGGAGGACTCTGTCCTACATCAAGTCATTACCCCGAATTCCTTTGTGAGGCTAAGGTGTTCAGATGACCAGGGGCTGGCTCAAGATGGTACTCTTAGGGAAGACCTTTGAGTACTAAGGCTCGAGGTGCCTGCTTGGCGTCGAGAGTGAGGCAAAGGAAAGAGGGGCCGGCTCGTGACTCCGCGTGATTCTGGCTCCGAAAGGGACCTGCAAAGATGGTGCGTGTACACCTTTAGGGTTAGCCATCCGGGTGATTTGGGGGTCAGCCCGGGCCCGGTCAATGGGTTTGATTTGTGGAGGCCGAGACCCAAGAGCTTGTGTTTGTGAAGGATGAGGCGAGCGCTTGTCTCTCGCAAGGTGAAGCTGTGTGTGTTGGGAGGGAAGACGGAGCGGTCGACCCTCCTGTGCTCGAGGTGGCATAGAGATAGCGCTACCTCAAGCTGTGGAAACCGAATGCATGGCGCATGCAGGGTTTGGCCCGAGAAGGCCTAGTCCTGAATGTGAGCTCAAGGCAACATGAGGGTCGCCCTGAGGTGTGGCTCGAGTGGATAGACCACGAGCTTTTGAGTGAGTACTAGAGGTGAAGACCCCAGGGCCACCGCCTAAGTGTACCGACCCTCCAGGTGTGGGGGCTCGGAGTAGTGAAGGAGTACGGGGGTTTGCCTTACGGCGAACCTCAAGAGCGACGGCAGGTTGCTTGCCTTTCACAGGGATGGACGGGGCAGCCTTCCGGAGTACTGCAGCAATATAATTGGCAGGAGATTTTTCAGTAGCAGGGTGCGCGACAACAAAAGTGCTACCCATGCAAGGGGCCTTAGTGGAGAGTCCACCAGGGCGAGAAAGCGGGGAGGCAGGAACCTTTAAATCCCCTCTCGCACTGACCCAGGTGAGAACTTGGGAGCATGACCGTGAGTCCTGACTCAGAAGAAGAGTAGGGAAGGAGGCTTGAGCGGTTCACTTCCCTGGGACAGCCACGAGCGCAAGGATAAAGAAATCCCCAACCCAAATGAACGGGTTGAACAACCCAGGTGCCATAGAATTGAGTGCAGAAAGTAAAGAAGGAAACTTGTCAAACAACAGCGAACTGACTAAGGGACAGTAAGTCCCTAGTGGAGTCGCCAAGCAGGTTAGATGCCTCGATCTCACCCTCCGGATCTAGGTGATTTGGTGGCATGTGTCTCGGGTCTCTGGTGGACCCGAGACTTGAGATCGCTCTCTCGGAACCTTGCTCGAGGGCAAGGGTAGGTATAACAACCAATGAGAGAGGAATTTTACGTGGGTTTGGGACTTACTTGGGCTGGCTCGCGTGGGAGACCTCTTAGATCACGAAGAAGGCCCGCTAGCTGCTTGAGCTGGTTCAGAATCGTCTCCCTTGACCTGTAATCCTCCTGTTTTTCTGTACAACACTTCTACGGTTAATTTGCAAGACAAGTGGATCAAAAAGGACCCACCCTTGTCATAGGATATTGTACATTCATGGGAAGAGGCAATGAACTGCAAGGTTAGACGAATAGTAGAAAGGAGAAGAGAACTTGACGGAAGGGCGAGACTAGCATGACAACCAAAAGTTGTCGACTCAGAGCGATAGCAAGACGGGCATGGTTCAAGAACTAGCACGGCGTCAAAACTACTAAAAAATGAGGTCAACACGTCGGCACTAGGCTAGGCCTACCCTCAATCAAGTGAGAAAAGAAAGAGGTGGAGATAAAAGAACGAGACGGCAAAGAAAAGGAGAAAGTCAGACATCGACAGACGTCGTGGTGGGCAATGCAAGGAGGCGGCGCATCCCTTACGGATGGCGCTATCTCTTGACAAGGCACACGGCAATGATTTCTCCTAAGTCACACGGCTATGGGCGTGGGACATAGGGGGAATGACGATAGGCACCGAACGCACGGAGGAATCTCGCAGACGATGATGGGTTGCCAAGGCCTCTAACGAGCGGCAATAGGTATCGCCGTCTACGTTAGATACACAGCAGAGGAAGACTCCTGCAGGCGGCAACACACTTCGTCATCTAGGTTCTTCACCGAGACATCAAAGCTATGTCGGTAGGCAGCAATGAGTAGCGCTGTCTACAGACTTCACTGAGAGAAAGAGACAGATGAGAAAGAGGGGAGGAAGACTCGTGCATGGTGCTGCCATCACTATGCACGGCCTGTGAGACCAAGGGAGAGGCATGCACGGCACTGCCATGGCCGTGCAGACCTTCGCAATGGACTCAAAAGAAGAAGAGGGAGAAGAAAGGGGAGAAGCTAGAAAGAAGAAGAAAAGAAAAAGAAGAGAGAGAAGATTTAGCTCAACCTTAAGGGTACCGGTCGAAAGTTTCTCTCACCTCTACCTCTCTCTCAAGCGTAACACCACAATTGTAAGAAAGCGAAACTTGTATTAAGTGAAAAATCTCTCTTGTGCGTGTATGTGTCTTCCTTCTCTCTCTTTTTTCTACGTACAATGATGGTACATATATATAGAAGTGTGCCCCAAACATGGGTGGATGATCAAAAGTAACCCTAATTATTGGAAAGTAATATGAAATTGATTTAAAAGAAATTAAAAAATTGGGTGCAAAATGGAAGATTTTGCCCTTCGTTATAAGTTGTCGAATTTCATAACAGTCCCTGTGTTGCCTTAGGACTTGCGTGCTCTTGCATGGCTGATCCGGGGTCATTCTGATGCCCAATTGATCGTAAGATGATTGTTTTCTTGTAAGGCTCGGCATGGCAATCGATTTGATACCAACTTCGAGCCATGAATCGTGTTTTTGGTACACGATCATGTGATTTGAATTTTGAGTAGATCTTGATACTTCGAATCGATAGTGTGTTTGTTCCTTAACATTTTTTTATGTTTTCTTCACTGAATCACACTGAGAATGCCTCTATGATCATGGGGCACCAAACACAGCTCGATTCTTGGCCAAACAAAGATTTTGAAAGTTTGGTATTTTGACCGGCATCAAGGATTTCGACGACGAAAGTTGCAGTCTGTTCGTCGGCTTCATGTACAGAATCCGATCGTTCATCATGTATGGGGTTAGGGTAAGAGATGGCTCGAGATCTTACGCCCGCAATGGAATTGTTCTCGCATTGATAGGGCTCTCGAGTGTCATGATTTTGCCACTCGAGCGAGGCATGACACTGCTAAATGTCCTGCACTTTCTTCACGGATCAACAAATTATCTCTAGCTTTTCTTCACGCTCGGGTATCATCATGGGGCATGCCACATATGGAATCTCTCATCTTGACTAGACGAATATGCTGACCAAATTTGAGCACGATGCAATATGGGACAGCCGAAGTATAAGCGTCGAAAGTCACTAGTCATGATTGTTCCGTTAATGGTGCAGTGTTGCTGGATGACCGAACGGGAATAGTGTACCGCTCCTTCTGTTTCACTCTTTCACCTATAACTTCTTCTTGGAGTGTCCATTTGGGTTGAAACTTGACCCCAGGGGGTTTTCAACGGTGCTGGATCCAATGGTGGTAGTCCCATAGCAATTTGAGATGCTGAATATGTAGCTTTAGTAATAGGGGTCCGTTTCAAGGTGCTAGAGGCCGATTCTGCAGGAACTGTTCCTCAATTTGTACTGCCTTACACATGTTGGAATGCGACAAAACTTGGCAAGAGACTTTTGAGATACCTCATTAAGATCTTGGCCCGTTTTGGGGAGGTTCTAAGGCTGTCCAAATTTTCACTACTTGCTAAGCCTTTCTCGAGCGGGGGTCTAATGTTGATGAAAAATACCTTCCAACACCTGCCTCCCAGGTGGCAATCTCTCTCTGACCTTGAATTGGCCCCCATACACCTCAACAACCAGGCATCACCTTCCCGGGCAGACCCCTCGCCTGTGTCTTCGACACTGCACCCCCCACGGGTGCCATCTCCACTCCACCCCCCGTGGGTGCCCTCAACACTGCACCCCCCTCGGGTTCCATTTCCACTCCACCCCCCGCAAGTGCCATCTCCACTCTACCCCCTGCAGGTGCCCTCAACAGTGCACCCCTCGCAGGTGTAATCTTCACTCCACCCCCCCGAGGGTACCATCTACTCAACAACCCCCCCCCCCCCCCCCCCCCCCTGGGTGCCACCTTCCCCCTCGCCCCCCCTCAACCCCCTTCAACACTTCACCTAGCCCTGGGTGCTGTCAGCAACACACTTCCCGTAAATGCTATCGTCATCGACCCCACAGAAGCACACCCTGCTTGGGTCGCAAAGAAACCACCCTGTTCGAGGCAACACCCGTCCTTCACGATTACACCCCACCTCAGCAACTCCCCGCTACATCAACCCGACACATAGCAACACCAATTAGACTCCACTGTCAGGGCTCACTACACTGGTGAACACCCCTCCCCCCCCCCTCCCTTAAAGAAGCTAGCTGCGATGGTAACCATCAGGAGTGAAAGGAAAAAGAGCTTCAAGAGAATATAGCCAACAAGGCTATGGGTAAAATCATCTACCAAAAAAAAACAGAGCATGGTGAAAAAAGTTTGGGCACCATGAGTAAAAATGACAGGAGGGCATGGCCTTAAGGCCATGAGTAAAAGAGTCCTGAGAAAACAATCTGAGCATGGAGAAAACCCACAAGGGCGTCATGAGTAAAAGGGGAAGCCAAAAGGGTGGACGTGACCTCGAAGTCATGGGTAAAAATGCCCCAGTATAAGGATTTGGTGAAAACCATTCTACTGGCACCATCTCCATTTGATTCAAGCGAAAACCTGCAAGGGCGCTTTAATCGGCTTCGAAACATTTCCAGCCCCTATGCCATCCAAAAATCTTCGGCTCAGTGCGTTCAAAAATCCCCGGCCCCAGTGCCTTCAAAAAAATCTCTGGCCCCAGTGCCTTAAAAACCATTCAAAAATCTCCTGCCCCAGTGCCTCCAATAATATTTGGCCCCAGTGCCTTCAAAAAATCTTCGGCCCCAGTGCCACTCCAAAAATTTCTAGCCCTAGTGCCTTCAAAAATTTCTAGCCCTAGTCCTCCAAAAATCTCTAGCCCCCGTGCCTTTCAAAAATTCCAGTCCCAGTTCCTCTCAAAAAAATCTCTGGCCCCAATGCCATCAAAAAAAAAAATCTCAGGCAAATCCCAGCATTCAGGGTGAAGTCTTTTGAAACGAGACCGCCTCAGAGACCACCTCACTATCATGTACGGGTAATTCGGGAGATCCCCAACTAGACCAGGAGGATGTGGACCGAAGAGGTACCCTGCTTACTCACTTCCTCCTGATGTTTCTGCTTGGATAGGGATAAAGCCCACAAAAAGGGCCCCTGCCGACTAGAACACCAAGACCTCCACAACCATGATGGGATAAAGCCCACAAAAACGGCCACCACCGGCTGGGATATTAGGAGTTATCGTTGAAACAAAAGTCGTAAGCCCACCGAAGGCAGACCATCTACGCGATCTCCTAGAAAACGGAATCTAACGGAACCCGGAGAACGCCTCTCAATAAAGCACCAGACCACTAGAAGCCACTTTGGTCACCCCTTGGTCAAGAGAAAAGCTCAGCAAGGTCTACCCCTCAAGGACTGCGCGGATGCCGGTGATCAAGAAAAAAAATATATTTGAGAGACAATAAACACATCTTAGAAGGATTCACTAGGGGAGCTACAACTTTAAAGTTTTTTGAATGATGCACTTCTCACTTCTGCCGAAGCACAACTTCCGTCGGGGCAAGTTGTTGTACGTCATTTTTGACATACTTCCAAAGCCCACACAAATACGGGGAGAGCCAGCGAGAGCTTAATCCTGCGGGTTCACCAGACACTCGCAGACTAATGTTGCATCGAAAAATAAAGCCTAGGGCGATGTGACCTAGGTGCGGTGCCATCACACTAAAGAAGGACCCTTCAACTGTCGCTCCATGCCAACAGCTGCATAATAGTATCAGACAACCACCATTGCACTCAGACCCCTCACCCCGTCGAAGGGTGACCAAGGGGGAGGGACATTCGGATCCCATTCCAACAGTGTAGAAAAAGAAAGAGGAGAGAGGTTGTGATCATGAAGAGGGCCCCCGTCCAAACCATGCTGTCAAGCACTGTTGGGCTTCGTAATTGTTCTAAGAGGGCTATCCGCTCAGGCGAGTTCCCGAACCCCCCAAGCACCGTAAAGAGCATCCGCGCTCCAGTCGTAAAATCTCTCTCACCATCAGCACCTATTCGCAACAGGAGGGCCCGCGCACACCGACGCGTCGGACCTCCGCAGTTGTTCTAGAGTGGGTTTCTGCCTCCTGACCCTAGGGAAACCAGGAGCCCACTAACATGAGTAGGTACATGCCAAACCACGTACATATTGTGTCATGGTCTCTGTGTATCTTTGATCTCTCTTACTTTTTCAACATGTACATTATTGTATCATGTAAATTTGGTCTCTCTCGTGTAGATTATATCATGTAAATTGGATGTGGTTAACCTCAACGCATTCACTTACGCAAAACAGGAAACGTTTTATCCTTTCATCAAAGCTGTTTCCCATGGTCATTTCAATAATCTTATTCAACGGTGAAGAAACCATCAGAACCTCTTATTCAACGGAGAAGCAACCATCTGAACCGGACCGGCCCTAAAAAAGTCTGGCTTCGGCCACATACTGTGGCCTTAGGGCACAGCTAGGGTTAGTACTAGCTCCTTTTGGCCTGACTATTTTTCTTTTCTTGTTTTCTTTTATTTTATTTTTCATTTGTTTTGACCTAGATTGGACCAAGAGGTAATTTTGAAAAAAAATACAAAAATGCATGTTTACCTACCTTCCTCTCAATATTTACTGATCCTTTCATATTTTAGGTAAAAATTTCGAATACATACGTAAATCACTCTTTTCTTAATTTACAAAGAGTGGGTATAGAATCAATACAAAATCCCAAGGTACGATCTCCATGAAAGGAGTCTCTCACCTTCACAATTTCCATGGCAGAGGCGCCTCATGGAACCTTGCCCTTACAGTCTCCATGAAGTAAGAATAAATGAATCCTGTAATGGTGACTTCTCTAGAAACTGTTTTCTTCTTTACAAACTATCCACCCAATCTTCCTCTAGAGCTGACTCTAATTGCAGAAGACAGTGGCCGAGCCTGTTTGATGATCAGAACTGAGCAAGTAATGGAGAATTCGGAGGAAGAGAGCAAGTCACCCACGGGCCCTAGCTCAGGGCAATCCTCCCAACCTATGAGCCCTGCTGTGAGGCGCGCTGCCCCCGGCCCTCCTCGACCCACAATGAATAACGAGTAGCTCAAGGCAATCTCTCGCAGTGTCATCACTATTTCCTCACATGTGTGTGGTGACCTCTCCTCATAAGCTACTGTCTTTGATTTCACATATCTTTTGCAACATTCACTCATGAAGGCATCATCTAGTTCCATCTCGACGTCGTATCCACTCTCATCCTCATCTTCAATATCAATTTCCTTATCATATTTGTTGCAGGGCAGAAAGCGCATGATCGTGAAATTGATGCTCGGGTTTAAAGCCATCCTCATGCCGAAAGCCATGGCCTCGCGGTCATCCGGACCGCCGAAAAATAGCGCAGCCACGGACATCCGGACATTGGTCGCGGTCTTGACTGTGGCCCCTCCGAGTCCTCGGTTTACCAGGATTCCGACTGAGCATGGCGCGTGATCCTGTGTCCGTTGGTTCACCTTTTGGAGGGCATGGTTGCGAATGTACATCTTTCCGTCGACCCTTTGGAACTTGTGGAAGGGCAAGATGATGAGTGAGGTGCGCATGTTTGTTGCAGTAGTGCAGATGTCCTCGTGCATGTTGAAGTAGTACGAGACGGCGGCGATGAGGCGGATGGGGATCCCATTTGAGAGACGGTAGGCGCGCAACACCTCGGAGATGGCCTCAGCCTCGTATGAGACGAATGTGGCACTGTTGTCGCGGCGGTACATGAGGGGGGAGGCGGAGCGCTCCGTGAACTCAATGAGATGTACAGCAGAGACTGAGAGAGGTGCAATCTCGGGCTGGGCAACCCGGCATGCCTCGACGAGGTTGAGTGTGACAGGGACATCGGCCGGGCCATAGATGCAGGAGAGGATGTGTAGCAGGGCATTGGGGCTCTGCCGCTCCATGCCTGGGTGTAGATATGCAGGCATCCGCCGTCTCACCTGTTGCATGATGAGCACCACCGCCGGCCCGGTCAATCCCGAAATGGTCACCGCTGCCGTGATGAAGATTGCGTGGGACCTTAGGTTGAGCATCTATGGAGAGTGCTATGGTGTTAGCTATTAAAAAGAGACCTTATGTTAAAGATATCCAAAAAAAGTGAAATGTAATACTAGTTATTTAGGTAGTGGTTAGAAGATATCTCTCTTTCACGTAGGTAATGGGTAGGGGTACTTATCTACGTATTATATAGTTGTGTTGCAAAAGCCTATATATTTGGGCTTCATGAATTGAAGAAGGTAATGGGTAGGGGTAGTTATCTAGGTATTATGTAGTTGTGTTGCAAAAGCCTATATATTTGGGCTTCATGGATTGAAATGTGGTGTGTGAAAAAACTTGAGTAAAGTTGAGTTTTATGTTTATCTATCGAGTACGTGTTTTTAAAAATTAACAGTAGTATCAGAGCACAAGTAGTCAAAGATAGATATTGGAGAACCAAGTTGTCTAAGAAATAGGCATTGGTAGAGATTTATTATTTGGAAAAGAAGATAGAGACAAAACTCAAAGGGAATGTGATACAAATAGTCCTAGTTTGTCATGCCATGAAAATGCATGATGATACCGTAAAAAAGCATGAGGACATTGTGTTTATAAAAATAAGACATTAAAGTCCTAATTTGTCATATTATGAAAATGCATGATGATGCCATGAGAAGGCATAAAAAATAGGAGAAAAGTGTTTAAAAAAAAAGACAATTAAAAAGAAACCAATTGTTGCAATTTTTATTTTTTTTTGTAGAAAATAAATCAAAAAATATAGCAATTGCTACTTCAAAAAGTTAGTTAAATGAATTTTGTAAAAATCAAAAAAATTGAAAAACCAACTTATAAAAATATCAAGGGAGGATCCGATCATAGCCCCCTATTTGTGAGGTAGAAATAGGAAAAAAAGAATTATTTGAGGTAGAAGTCGAAGGAAAAGAATTTCAGTATCCTATATGGATACTAAATAAGAAACAGAACACAGTGCAGTGCAGCCTATTTTTCCATATCACAATTGGCAACTTGCCATATCACAATTGGCAAAATTAAAAGAAGTAATTGAAATTAAATAAGATGAAAAAGAGAATATCAAGATTGCAAAGTAAGAAAAAATTTGTGAAATAAAGAAGTAAATTGAAAAGCTTGAAGCCTTGATTTTGGCATTGAAGGAGAAAAAAGCAATTGAAATTAAATAAGATGAAAAAGAGAATATCAAGATTGCAAGAGAAGAAAAAAATTGTGAAATGAAGAAGCAAATTGAAAAGCTTGAAGCCTTGATTTCGGCATTGAAGGAAGAAAATGAAGACCATCTATTAAAAATCATGTACAAACAAATTTAAAAAAAAAGAAAAAGAAAAAAGAAAAGGAGAAAATTTTGTGTCAAGGACGAGTGTTAAAGATGATTCTTGGAACACAATGGGTACTTATCTAGGTAGTGGGTAGAAGTTATCTCTCTCTCTTCACGTATATAATGGTAGTTATCTAGGTAGTGGGTAGTTGTGTTGTAAAAGCCTATATATTTGGGCTCCATGCCACATCTGCTATTGAAAAGTGGACAACAGACAACTAAACACTAGGGCTGGCTGGCAATGGCCTGCATAGCCCAACTCAAAACAAGTAAGGCTTGGGTTACAAACTACGCAAAAAAAGTAGGGCTTGGGTTACAAACTATAGCTATAGGGTTGGGTTAGGCCAGTGCTAGCCTAGCCCAGCCTTCTTTTTTTCTTTTTCATTTACTTTTTAGTGATTTACCTATTAATCTTAATTTTTTTTCAAAATACAAAATGCTCTGTTTATAAATTACATAGAAGGTCGGTCAACCTACCTTTTTTTCTTTTTTCAAAATTATTCTTCAGCGGGATGGAATCCTCCATATGAATTCTATTTTTTTAGATTATTATTATTATTATTATTATTATTATTATTATTATTATTATTATTATTATTATTATTATTATTATTATTACTATTATTATTATTATTACTACTATTATTATTATTATTATTATTATTATTATTATTATTATTATTATTATTATTATTATTATTATTATTATTATTATTATTATTATTATTATTACTATTATTATTATTATTACTACTATTATTATTATTATTATTATTATTATTATTATTATTATTATTATTATTATTATTATTATTATTATTATTATTATTATTATTATTATTATTATTATTATTATTATTATTATTATTATGTTTTCATTAATAGGGCAGTGCCCCAAGCTTTAGGGTAGTGCCCTACTGATGAAAAATGAAAAACATTAAAATTCAATTTGAAGAGTAATTTTGAAAAAAAATACAAAAAATGAGTTGACAAGCTTCTTGGTAATTTCTACCTATAAATTTAGGATTCATATATAAATCACTCTTTGTTTTTTCCCGGGCGTGGCCGTATGGAGATACGTCTGGTGGCAGCCTAGGAGTTACCATTGGCTTATTAAAATGATGCTTGCCCTAATGTCGTCATACTCATAACACAATTGGCTCTTAGTAGTAGGGCGGTTGTCTGCATTGCTATGCCTTTAGATTTTGGGGCTTTACTAGCTGAGAACCTTTTGAAGCGCGGGACAGAAGGGAGAATATGAGTCTACTAACCTAAATTCGGGAACTTTTGTTCATAGCAGTGTTAACTTCGGGAACTTTTGTTCATAGCAGTGTTTCAAAAAGTGTACTTAGAGTTGGTCCAGTAACTCAGTCTTGTCTGTATGTTAGTTTACTTAGAATCGGCCAAATACTTCTGCATCGCTTGTTTATTATGTGATCGCTTGTTTATTATGCAAGTTGGGGTGCCCAACTAACAGGGCAACAAAAAAAACCCTTACAATTATGCCTCTAAAAAATTTGGAAAATACAGAAATATGGAAAATACCATTATTATAAGAAATGTTAAAAAATATGGAAAATAGCATTATATTATTTAGAATTATGCTTTTAGGTGATTTCAATGGTTTATAAGATGATTTTGGAACTTTCTTATTGTATCTTTTGTTTTTGTTTTTGTTTTCCTGAAATATTGATGGTATAAATCAAGTTGTAATCATTACTGCTTTTGATTTTTAACCTTTGTTTTTCTAATTTCTTTTGTTTTTCAAACATATTCTTGGGTTGTATATAACTCTGACTGCACTCGGGCTCGACCTAGTTACGCGCCTTGCCTCGAGTTAAGCTTTAAAACATTGGTTAAGAGTATTATTTGGATCCAAAGAGTGACTTACGTATGGATTTTAATTTTTTTTTTAAAATATAAAATATTTTGTTTGTATACAGAAATTATAAAGAAGGTCGGTCAATCCTCATTTTTTTTTAAAATTATCCCTCAGGATGGAATCCTCAGTCCAAATTTTTCTTTAAAAAAAAATTTGTTAGTAGTGCCGTGCCCTACTAATGAAAAACTAAAACGAGAAATTAAAATTCAGTCAGTCCTCGGATCAGTAACAAATTTTGACAAAAAAAAAAAAAAAACGCTTTGACCAACCTTATTTGTAATTTCTATCTATAAACGGAGTTAGGAAAAATTTTAACGTCGGCACATAAATCACTCTCTTAAAGGGCATCCGAGGTTAGCTGGTCCAAGCAAAGGTGGGTAATCCCTATGGTGTATCGTACTACATAACACAGACATCCGAGGTGTATTGTACTCCCCCGAAACTGAAACTGAATTGAAGCGAAATGTCTGAGAGGGTATGATATGATTTACCCCTCGGTTGGAGCAGGCGCTGAAAAGGACGACATCGGCCACGCCCCTGGTGTTGAGGAAGAATCCCAGCACCAGCCCCTCATGCAAAGGTATCTTGTATGCCAGCGCTGCCACCACCACCGCGATCAGCTTACTCACAATCGCCGTCACCACCATCACCACCACCGCCTCCATCCCCCGCCTGTCGCACGCCAACCTCAAGTCCGAGAAATGCCCGATGAAGCCCAAATATGTTGGCAAGATTGCCAGGCGCACGGGGTAATAGAGCCTATCAGCCACCGTCAAAGCGATGCGCCTCTGCCTCGGGAACAGCAAGCCGAACAAGAACGCGCTCACCATACCGTCGTAGCCGAGAGTCTCGCCAAATGCTCCTGAAGCTATTGCGAGACAGATGATGATGCATAGGTGATAGTCGGTTATGTGCGCTCGCTCGGGCTCACCCTCCTTCGCCCAAAGCACCATTGATGGTCCCACCACGAACAGAAGCACGAGCATGATGAGGACACCGATGAGCGCGCCTGTGATGGTGTCGCCGATCCGGCCATCAATCATTGACTCTGAGGTGACGAAGAAGAGGGTTGAGAGGCACAACACATCGGTGAAGACAGTAGCGGAGAGCGCGAGCTGGCCCACCTCCGAGGTCCCGAGCTTGAGCTCGGTGGCGAGGCGGTGGAGCACCGTGGATCCCCCATTGGCCATGAAGAGGGCTACGATGGCTCGAAACTGGCCAGGTGTCGCGTTCGGACTCACAAGGGGGTGCAAGTACCCGGTGGCCAGTGCTCCGACCGAGCCCGAGGCGATTATCGCAGAGAGTGCGATTACTGATGCCCGGCCTTTTGCGCGCATGATGAGGGCTGGGTCAAGCTCCAGCCCGACGAGGAAGCAAAAGAGCTGGCGTCCTGTGATCGAGAACATGCGCAGCACGCCGATGCTCGTGTCCGGGAACAATTCCGCCTTGACCCAACCTATGCTGCCGAAAAAGGTGGGCCCCATAATGATCCCCCCCTAAACACGCCGGAAAAATTCAAAATTCAGGCCCTTCCTTCATTTTGCATGGCTTAATCCGTTTGGATCACCCTGGTTATTGAGAAATGACTGTTTTGATTGCTCGTAATAATACTGAGGTTATGCAAATCCGTCGTTTGGGTCCGTAACTTGGGTTTAAGACACATTTGGTAGGTATAAAACATTTCTGTCCGAAATATTTTCATGTCAAAATTACCTTACACATATTTACCATATGCAACAATACATATAAAAAAATTCCCCATTATAAATTTTCTACCAAAATTAGAGAGAGAAACTATACCAAATTTTAGAGAGAGAAACTATCTCAATATTTTTATAGAGAAAACTGTCTAAAACTTTAAATTTGATATAGTTTTCTCTCCAAATATTTTGAGAAAGTTTTTCTCTCCAAAATTTAAAATCTCATATAGTTGGAAATTTCCCTCCAAGAATTATTTGAGATAGTTTCTATCTCAAAATTTTTTCAAGTAGTTTTTCTTTCTAAAATTTGATATATGTTGTCTCGCTAAACTATAAGATACTTTCCCTCTCTAAAACTTAAAATTTGAGGAAGTTTTTCTAAAAATTTTGAGATAGTTTCTCTCTCTAAATTTTTTTAGATAATTTCTCTCTCTAAAACATGATATAGTTTCACTCTCTAAAGTTTTAATATACTTTTTCTCTAAAACTTGAAATTTGATGTAATTTCTATCTCTAAATTTTTTGAGATAGTTCTCTCTTTAGGTTGTTTCTCTCTCTAGATTTTGATACAGTTTCCCTCTTTAAAACTTAAAATTTGAGATAGTTTCTCTCTCCAAAATTTTTAAGATAGTTACTCTCTAAACAAATTAGGTAGTTTATCTCTCTAAAATTTTAAGATACTCTATCTGTCTAAAGCTTAAAATTTGAGATAATTTCTCTTTAAAAATTTTGAGATAGTTTCTCTCTAAACATTTAGGTAGTTTCTCTCTCTAAAATTTTTAAAAACTTCTCTCTCTAGAACTTGAAATTTAAGATAGTTTCTCTCTTTAAAAATTTTGAGATTCTTTCTCCCTCTAAAATTTGATATAGTTTATATATCTAAAATTTTAAGATACTTCTCTTTCTAAAACTTGAAAGTTTGAGATAGTTTCTCCCTCTAAAAAATTTCAGGTGATTTCTCTCTTTAAAATTTGATATAGTTTATCTTTAAAGTTTAAGATTTAATTTCTCTCTAAAACAGGAAATTTGGGATAGTTTCTCTTTCTAAAATTTTAAAATAGTTTTTTTCTCTAACAATTTCGGATAGTTTCTCTTTCCAAAATTTGATATAGTTTCTCTCTCTTATATTTTGAGATACTGTCTATCTAAAACTTAAAAATTTAGACACTTTCTCTCTCCAAAAATTTTGAGATAGTTTTTCTCTCTAAAATTTTTTAAATAATTTCTCTCTAAAATTTGATTAGTTGTTCTCTTTAAAGTTTCTCTCTAATAATTCAAATTTGATTTAGTTCTTTCTTAAATTCTTGAAATAGGTATTCTCTAAAAAAGATTCAGGTAGTTTCTCTCTCTAGAATTTTATATATTTTATCTCTTTAAAATTTTAAGATAGTTTATTCATCTAAAATTTATAATTTGATATAATTTCTCTCTAAAAGTTTTGAGAAAGGTTATCGCTCTTATTTTTTAAGAAATTTCTCTCTCTAAAATTTAAGATACCTTCCACCTTTAAAACTTGAAATTTGATATAATTTCACTCTCTAACAATTTTGAGATAGTTTATCTATCTAATTTTTTATTTTTATTTTTTCTTTGTAGTTTCTTTCTCTAAAATTTGATATAGTTTATTTTTTTAAAATATTAAGATACGTTCATGCTTACACAAAACAATGTTTTGGATAACTCAAGTTTTTTTGTTTTGTTTTGTATACCGAACCCTCTTTCTTGGTTACATAAAACATGGTTATGTATCCAAAAAGTTGCCAAACGCAAGATAGCCTGTGTATACAAAACATGGGTTTGCATACCTTAGGATATAAAACGACCACCTAAATTGATTAAATGCTAGTTTGGATGTACGTAAAATTAAAATAGTTTTGGATTGCAATACCAAAAATCTTATGAAACCAACTTCAATCATTTAAATAACGGCACCAATTTGATAGATTTTTAGATTCAATAAAAAAAACTACTGCCATCATGTCAAGGCAAACGTTATCGTACCTAGGCTCTTTACCCTTGCAAACCCCACACCAGTTTTATCGTTATTTACCCATGACCTAATTCTCTTGCTCTCTCATTGCAAACCCAAAAACCCAGCTCTCTTTCACCCTGTTACCCATTTCTCTCTCTTTCCTCTGGGCACCAAGCCTCTGTATCAACAGTCCATGATTGATTCAGATTTAATTTACGAAGGATACTCACGAAGACTATGACGACATGCGAATTTTACTTGGCTTAAAAGATGTTTTTCAGATCAATTTACTTACGAACACTTCGGCCATGGTCTGAGGCATGCGAAGGCGTCGGAAAATGGGCCGGATCAACCAAACTAGGGTGATCAAAATGGCGGCCTGAAGGCTAAGCATCAACATCCTTCCGGGGACGTTACTCCGGTAGAGAAAACATGAGTAGTTCTGCTCTATATGCAAAATGATGCCACTGCTAGTGGGTGGCGCCGCGGTCGTGCTCGCCATAGAGGTGGAGGCTAGCTTGCTTGCTTTGGTTGGTGCAGAGGAAGGTGGTGGCTCCGCCCGTCGCGTAAAACGCCTCTTACTCCTGAGTTTCTGGTTTTTATGTTAAAATGGTGGACGCATGAACGATGTTTTTGCGCCAGGATTGGAGGATGACTCCACTCCCTCCTCCTACTTACCGGGTCAAATCCATTCTCCATTCCCTCCTCCTACTAACCAGGTCAAATCCGTGGAATATCTTTGGGCTTTCTTTTGTCCCTCCCCCAATATATCCTCCTACTTACCAGGTCAAATTCTCGGAATATTTTTGGGCTTTCTTCTGTCCCTCCCCCAATATATAACAGAGATTAAAATGCCAATATTTTAAACTAAATTATACAATAATTTTTTTCTAAGAAATAGAAATTCTAAAGTTTGGGAATTGAGGGATCGTCTCTATTATCTTTGAAATTCTTTTAGAAAGAAGGTAATTAATTCCCAAATTTTAAAATTTGTGGTTATCTGGTAATTGAGTAATTTATGTACGGACTCTAATTTTTTTTTCTAAAATACAATACAAAGAAGGCTAGTCAATCCGTTTTTTTTTTTTTTCAAAATAAACCCTTAGTCTGAGGACATCCTCATACCGAAAAAAAATTTTAGCTGTTTCATTAACGAAAAAAACTAAAAAAATAAAAATAAAATTCAAACCGAGGCAATTTTGGAAAAAATAAAAAAAAGAGGTTTGATTGAACTCCTTTATAATTTGTGCATATAAATAGAGAATTTCGGATTTTTAAAAAAGTTTATGGCTGGTACGTAAATCAATATATATATATATATATATAAATATAGATATGGGAAAATATCTCTGTACCTCCTATTTTGGCTTCCATTTCTCAAGAGACCCAAGAATTTAAATTATTTCTTGCAGCATAAAATCTCTATCTTTTCTATCTTCATACCCCCTAGACCCCTTTGATCATACATTATTGACCTAAACATTGTGTAAAATGACTCCATCTCTATCTCTCTCAAAACTCTGTATCTCTCTCCTCTCTCTCTCTTTCTTTCTCTCTCTCTGACTCCACATCTATTTTTTTTTCCCTAAAAAATGGAAAGAGTTTCAAAAGAACAAAGATAAACAATCAAAACACTCGAACTCAGTTGAGAGCTCCTCAAAGAGAACTCTATTGAAAAACACTTCTTCTCAACTCTACCAATTCAATCAAACTCGCATCATTTCTGAGCTCTAAAGTTGCCCACCTTTCCCTCACCCTTTCCTCCACCTTCCTCTACTCGATGGCCATTGCCATGGGGTGCGTGATGGGCAAGATCCAACCCTCTCAGTTAGCAAAGGAGCAAAGGAAAGCCGCGCCTCCACTCGCATATCCATTCCACATTGGGCCTTCACTCCTCTATTCGACCAAAGCTTTCTCAATTTCTGGATGATGCCATGGCTTAAGTGTTGGCCATCAACAAAGCCTACCCCCTGCCCTTGCTCCCTGGTATGCTCGAAAAGTTCCCCTCTGAAATGAAGCCCGTGGTGGCCCAAGAGAGCTGCTGGTACTCCTTCCAAGACTAAGGAGGAGACGACTGATAATGGGTGGAGCACTGAGATGGAGAGGGAGTTGGCAGGCGTGGTACCGGAGAGGGATACGGCGGAGTACATGAGGCTCAGCAAGCTGGTTTTGAACTGCAGTAGGGAGATGGTTGTGGCTAGGCCCATCCTGATGGTCATTGCGACGCAATTGGGGGCTCAACAATAGTGGTTGGCGTCGTGGCTGGTGCCTTTGCATGTGTTGTCAACAGCTTCAGCCATGGTGGGCAAGTCTGGATGGTGTTCGAGATGTACAAGAACAACGTTGGATTCTACCAATTGCTCGACAGGTCATTGTCGTTTTCCCTAGACAAGCCTCTGGCGGAGAGAGAACACGCAGAGTTGGTGGAGACGAGACTCGCCCTTCAATTGGGAAGGAGCATCTCATCATTGCGAAACTTGGCCTCTTCTCCCTCCTCAAAGAGACCTTCACTGCAAATGTTCTTGACGAATTCTTTGATAACCCTTTTGATGATGATGCTCATTTCAAAGTTCCTCTAATTCTAAGACCTCTTCTATCTCCAAAAACCCATTCAGTGATGGACAAGAAGACCACAAAACCCTTCCATCCCAAAAAACTCAAACAATAGAACCCCAAAGTCTGATGAGAGTTCTTATAGAATTAGGGGTGGGAAATTTGTTTCTCATGTGAGGGATAAGCCTTATCAATTGAGGAATCAGCCATGAAAATCGTGGAAAAATTGAAGGAGAGTAGTTTTTTACAAGCTCAAAAAATTGAAAGAGAGGATGAGAGAGGTGAGAGACGGACTTTTTAAAGAGAGAGGAGAGAGATACAAAATTTTGAGAGAGATAGAGAGTCATTTTACAAAATGTTTAGGTCAATAATGTATGGTCAAAGGAGTCTAGGGGCTAGGAAGATAGAAAAGATAGAGACTTTATACTGCAAGAAATAGTTTAAATTCTTGGGTCTCTTGAGAAATGGAAGTAAAAAATTGGGGGTATGGAGACATTTTGCATATATATATATATATATATATATATATATATATATATATATAATTTGACAGGTCCTCTTTTGCTTTATTCAAGGGTATTATCTCTTTTTAAGCAAACATAAATTTATCGGGTATATTTTTTAAACAAGAAATATAGTTTAAGTTTAAGTATGCTTTTTACAAAATAGCCATATATTTTTATAAATTTCTTCTAATTCGGATAAATTTCTCTACATGGTATTAATAGATTTTAGGCAAACATAAATTTATAGCTTAAGTTTAAGTATGCTTTCTACAAAGAGACAGCTCTCGTAAATTTGACAGTAAATCTTCAGATCTAAGAGATAAGAGGGTCATGCTTCCTACAAAGTGAAGCGTAATGGTATAAATTAGTGTATTAACAACATCTCCCTTATCAACTATATTCTCTTGGTCATGTCCAAGTCCTATTTTAGTTTTGATAAGCCATTGTTTAGTGGCATTTAGGATTTGATCTTCTGCTGTTTCATCCATATGAAAATCCCACTGACCTTTAAGCCATTCTGTAAAACCGCATATGATAGCTTTGGCACTTTCATGGTCTTTATTTCCACTTGCTTTACAAGTGGTAGCATACATAATCATATTTTTTATAAGGTCAAGAGAGCAAACGAAACAGAAGTAGAAGATGAACAAGACACTTACATGATAGACTTATCCCAACGGAGTGGTATCTAGCAGGTCCTCTCCTAATCTTCAATCAACTGAACCACTCTAATATTTAATATATCTGATCTTACAAGCACACGAACACTCAAACTGATCTTACAAGCATACTTAAACTTAAACAGATAGAACTCACAAACTGGAAAGAACACCCGATGCTTTCTCCTTCGATCTTCCCTCCTTATATAGAGGAAGAAGGCGGACTTCAAAGACGGACTTCAAAGCATTTAATATTCGCACCGACATCTTTTCAAAAAGCAAGATTCTTTTTAGCAAAGTAATATTCTCTATAGTGAAAGTTTTGTCGGTTGCAATAATGTTGTTTATTTTACTGTAGCTTTTGGGACACGTGTCTTGAGTGGATTTGGAGTCCTACTGTCCCTATGTTTTAACTTAGTGGGGAGAAGGTAATTCATGCACAGTCATCACCATTTGGTGGACTGTAATCTTATGTCTCTTCTTCTTCTTTCATAGACATCTTATCAACATCTTCTTCCGAGGCTAAGAGTATAGTTTCCACGATATTCTAAAAGAGTTCAAAATAAAATGCAAGCTCAGAGGGAACCTTTGATTTTTGAGTTAAAAGGTGAAATAAATGAAGTTCGTATTGAACTAATAACCTTGAAAAGTAGGGTTCAAATCCTAGAAATGGCAACTACTACTTTTAATAATAATGAAAATCATAATGCAAATACTGAAGAAGAATTCAGTAACCTGATAAATGATTATAATCTTCTACCAGCTGAAGCTGAAAATACTCTGCCTAAAGTTTTAGAAGATGATGATCTTGAGACTTCGACCAAATGTAATATGTTAGAAAAAATACAAAACTGTGAATATATTAACCTATTGGACAAAGTTATAACTTAGAGATGGTAGACTATTGTCAAGATAGTGGCCCAAAAAGAATATACTTTCCAAACGATTGCCCTTACCTGGAACTTTGAGTATGCAATTTCAGAGTCATAAAAGATATCAGTTTGCTACAACTGTGGAAAGGTAGGACATTATAAAAATAAATGTAGAATTAAAAAGAAAATTAATGCACTAGAAATAGACTTAGATATTAAAAAACAATTATTTGATATTCTATTAATAAAAAGATATGACTCTGATGAGTCTTCTACCTCAGATGATGACATGTTAATTGGAGAAATAAATGATGAAGATTTAATCTTCACCAGCTCGGACTCTGACTGTATGTCCATTTTAGTAACCAAGGAATTCTTCACTTTGAGTGTTAGAAAAAATAAGAGTATGTTTATGCAATGAAAGGTATATATGTTGTTTCAAGAAACAGAGTTTTGTTGAGCTGATTTAATCCCAAATTGTAAAAATAAAATTAGCATAACCAATTTAATTTTATCAGCTCATATGTCTCTTTTGCTTTTACTTTTAATTTTTTAACAGCCATGGTATGTTCATTGTCCATTCAGGAGGGTTTTTCTTCAGCCTTTGGAACAAAGGTTTAGCGTCCAAGGCAAGGCCTTTATAAAAGTTAGAAATAGAATTTAAACAACCAAAAAATCTCTGAAGCTCAGTTTTGTCTTTGATAATATCATGGAATTTTGATGCAAATTCAAGTGCCCTATCAATAAGAATTATTCTTCCCTTGTAAATGTTGTGTTCAAGAAACCGTATTTTTGTTTTAAAAATATTTATCTTTTTTGTCGAAACAACTAACCCAGGTTGTTTTATCATTTATTTGATATTCAAGTGGTAGAATATTAGCTTCAATACCCGTATTATCAATTTTAGCTTATTAGCTTCAACTAACTTCAATATTAGCTTCAATACCTGTTTTATAAATTTTAATCGGATAAAGCATATTTAAGAAAGGAGTTCCCAGAATAACGGTTGACTTAATCCTTTAACCATGATAAAAGGAAATTTAAAGCATGCACCATTATTACAGACTGTCGCATTAAACAGTTTGTAGTTTATCAACATTTTACTCCCGTCAGCGGCATTAAGAACCTGTGTTGTTTTACTAAAATATTTCATTGGGACTAAACCCTCATTTATACAGTTTAAATCTACTCTTGAATCAATAAGGGCAGTCGTTTGGTAAGTATATTCTTTTTGGACCACTATCTTGACAATAGTAAACCATCTCTGAGTTATAACTTTGTTCAATAGGTTCATATATTCATAGCTTTGTATTTCTTCTAACATATTACATTTGGTCGAAGTCTCAGGATCATCGGCTTCTAAAACTTTAGGTTGAGTATTTTCAGCTTCAGGTGGTAGAAGATTATAGTCATTCATCAGGTTATTGATTCTTCTTCAGTATTTCCATTATGACATATTGTTGAGCTTGCTTATGAACCAGAATTTGATGAACAAAAAATTCCAACAAAGCTAGCGCTATTTAAATGAATAGTAGACTCATTGAAATTTGTAAAACTGAAATACAAGATTTGCTTAATAAAAAGCTAATTAGAAAAATTTCCTCACCATAGAGTTGTTCAGCCTTTTATGTTGAGAAAGCTTCTGAAATAGAAAGGGGAGCCCCTTGGCTGGTTATAAATTATAAACCCTTGAATAAAGTCCTGAGATGGATTCGTTATCCCATTCCAAACAAAAGAGACCTCTTGGATAGATTGGTCACTGCCTGCATATTATCAAAATTTGACTTTAAATCTGGATATTGGCATATCCAAATAATAGAAAAGGATAGATATAAAACTATCTTCAATGTTCCTTTTGAACATTACGAATGGAATGTCATGCCTTTCGGTCCAATAAGTTAATATATTCACAGTTTTGTATTTTTTCTAACATATTACATTTGGTCGAAGTCTCAAGATCATCATCTTCTAAAACTTTAAGCAGAGTATTTTTAGCTTCAAGTGGTAGAAGATTATAATCATTTATCAGGTTATTGAATTCTTCTTCAGTATTTTCATTATTATTAAAAGTAGTAGTTGCCATATCTAGGATTTGAACCCTAGTTTTTAGGGTTATTAGTTCATTGCGAACTTCATTTATTTCACCTTTTAACTCAGAAATCGAAGGTTCCCTTTGAGTTTGCGAAATGACCAAACTTGAAGGATTACCATATATTATAGAACAAAATAATTATACAAATCTCTTCCTACAAACAATAAGAAAGCAAACAACTAGAATTGAAAATGTGGAAAATAACCTAAAACTTCTAGGTCTAGAAAAAAGGTAAGAAAAGGATAACAATGCAGTATTATTCAAGCCACCATCAAGTATAGAAGCAAGAAAATTCAGCCTGCAAGGAATCAAGAGGAAAGATGACAATATCAACATAAAAGGCTGAACAGCTCCACGGTGAGGAACTTTTTTTAATAAGCTTTTTATTAAGCAAATCTTGTATTTCAGTTTTACAACTTTCAAGGAGTCTATTACTTATTTACATAGGCCTAGCTTTCGTAGGAATTTTTTGTTCATCAAATCCTAGTTCATAAGGAAGCTCAATAATATGCTACTTGCTATTCCAAAAAGCATTAGGAATATCAGCGCAAATTTATCTTTCGAGAATTATTTTGAAATTGCTAATTTTATTTTGTAGAAGACAGTAATTTTGCTTCAATGGTTTTATATTTAACTTCTTCTTTAAGATAAAAAAAGAATTTCTCTTTGGTAGAGATTTTGTTGTTAATATTATTTATTTCATGAACTCTAGGTTTATCTATGAAGTCGAATTTTGCCTCATGCCCCTCAATATTAGCTTCAATTGCTTTCCTAATTTCTCGGTGGCCTTATCAGATCCTAACTAGTCAAAAAGGCAAACTCAGAGGGAACCTTCGGTTTTTGAGTTAAAAGGTGAAATAAATGAAATTCGCAATGAACTAAGAACCCTGAAAACTAGGGTTCAAATCCTAGAAATGGCAGCTACTACGTTTAATAATAATAAAAGTCATAATGAAAACACTGAAGAAGAATTTAGTAACTTGATAAATGATTATAATCTTCTACCACCTGAAGCTAAAAATACTCAACTGGTTCGCTTTACTTCAAAAACTTGAATCCCGTCTCAACAAAACTACTCGACGGCTAAAAAGTAAATTTTGGTTGTTGTTCATTGCGTAACTAAATTCCAAAGCGATTTACTTAATCAAAATTTTCTTATTCGTACTGATTGTAAGGCAGCCAAAGATATTCTTGATAAAGATGTAAAAAATCTCGTCTTAAAACAAATATTTGCACGTTGGCAAGTAATCTTTTCATCATTTGAATTTACAATTGAACATATTAATGGATTGTATGAAAGGTTTGCAAGGAATTCTGAGCCACGTTTAATTTTGGAAGGTTGATTTTTTCTTTTTTGAGAATGTCTTTATGCCATTTAAAAAATTTAACATTCCTTTCGTGATGCATCATAAACTCATTAAATTTTATATGAAAAGCATTTCTTAATTCTTCTTTAAATTCTCTAAAAAACCATTCTCTTATTTGCTTTTCTTTTGAGAGAAAATATTTTTGAATCCATTCTTTATCAATAGTAAATTTATCAGTTTGTCGGATTGTGAGAATTTCAAAATCAAATTCAAACAGGGTTGGCTCTTCTAATTCAGTTTGAGAAGAACTGGGAGTATCAACCTTATATATTGGGTGTTGGACTTGATTTGAAGCTTTTCTAAGTCCTTCAATAATTATTTTCTCATTGTGGGCTTTTTCGTTTTCAGTTTGAGGGATAAAGGACGTTGAAGTTCTAGGCGGGTTTCTAGGCAATGTATTTGAAATACTTAGCTTAGTCCTCCTAGAAGATGGGAATTGTATTTCTATTTCTCCATCTGGATATTCAATTATTTGTTCAGGTTCTCTATTCCCAGAAATTTATATTAACAGAATATCAAATAATTGTTTTTTAATATCTAAGTCTATTTCTAATGCATTAATTTTCTTTTTAGTTCTATATTTATTTTTATAATGTCATACCTTTCCACAATTATAGCAAACTGGTATCTTTCTTTTTCCCCTTTGTTTAAAAGAGTGATCTTATAAAAAATTTTTAGGAAAAACATTTTTCTTTTCTCGTGAATGTTTAGACCTTGCTTTACACAATTCTTTGTATTTGTGCTTGTGACTGGGTTTAGAAGTGGGTAAAGTATTATGCCCAAATTGTTCACAAAAATCCCCTAGTTTTTTTTTCCCCGTCATTTTCTATTTTTCTAATTGTCTTCGAAGTTTTAGGTCCGTCCATAAGGCAAGACCCTCAGCGCAAATTTTTGCTGATAGTTCACCAAGGGTATATTGAGAGTAAGGAATAATCCTACCATGTTTATTTTTCAATCGTGTATTAACCTTTTCGGCAAAAAGGTGGGGAAGTCCAGCTATAACTTTTCTTTCCAATGATGCCTTACTGAAAGAAAGCTGCTCCTAGCCTTGGAAGAAGACGTTGATAAGATGTCTACGAAAGAAGAAGAAGAGATAAAAGATTACAGTCCACCAAATGGTGATGACTGTGCAGGGATTTCCTTTTCCCCACTGAGTTAAAAGATAGGGATGGTAAGACTCCAAATCCACTCGGGATACGTGTCCCTAAAGCTATAGTAAAAGAAACAGCATTATTGCCACCGACAAAACTTTCACTGTAGAGAATATTACTTTACTAAAAAGAATCTTGTTTTTTGAAAACGTGTCGGTGCGAATATTAAATGCTTTGAAGTTTGTTAAGGAAAGATGACAATAGAGAATTCGTGGATGAACTAGTCAAAAGACTTGCAAAATTAAACATTAATTATAAGGGGAAAATGGTTTGCAAATTGCAAGTTCTCCAAGAAGATCAAAGTTTCACAAACGAGGGAATATCTGAAATAGAAAAGTCTTTTAAAACCGAAAGCCTAGATATCGATCTCATAGATTATGGGAGAAAAACTAGGCTTTTAGCCCAAACTAGGATGTATTATCCTAGACCCACATCTGTAGATCTTCAAATAAAAGAAGATCTTATTGCAAGTTCTATATCCTATTCAGAAAGGTCAATTGTAAATTGGAATATAGATGGCATGTCATAAAATCAGATTCTTGACCTTATGAAACATATGACTATGTGTGCCACCGTCTGTAAAGCAAATGGAAATCAAGGCCATGAAATTATCAAAGCTATCATATGCGGTTTTACATGATGTCTTAGAGGTTGGTGGGGTTTTCATATGGATGAAAATGCAAAAGATCCAATCCTAAATACCACTAAACAATGGCTTATCAAAACTGAAATAAGACCTGGACAGGTCCAAGCGAATATAGTGGATGAGGGAGATGTCGTTAATGCACTAATTTATACCATCACACTTCACTTTGTAGGAAGCACGACCCTCTTATTCGCTAGATCTGAAGATTTGAGGTCAAATTTACGATGTCCATCTCTTTCATATTTTAAATGGTATAAAGATGTTTTTTAGTATCTGTCCCTCAGTGCATAATTGTATCCATTTGCAGTGGTGTGGACTAGGCTATGTATTTCAAACACATTGCCTAGAAACCCGCCTAGAACTTCAACCTCCTCTATCCCTCAAACTAATTACGAAAAATGCCACAATGAGAAAATAATTATTAAAGAACTTAGAATAGCTTCAAATCAAGTCCAACACCCAATATATAAGGTTGATACTCCCAGTTCTTCTCAAACTGAATTAAAAGAGCCAACCCTGTCTGAATTTGATTTTGAAATTCTCACAATCCAACAAACTGATAAATTTACTATTGATAAAGAATGTATTCGAAAAGATTTTCTCTCAGAAGAAAACAAGCAAATAACAGAATGGTTTTTTCACGAATTTAAAGAAGAATTACAAAATGCTTTTCATATAAAGTAGAATTACAAAATGCTTTTCATATAAAGAAGAATTACAAAATGCTTTTCATATAAAGAAGAATTACAAAATGCTTTTCATATACAAAATGCTTTTCATATAAAGAAGAATTACAAAATGCTTTTCATATACAAAATGCTTTTCATATAAAATTTAATGGCTTAATTACATTTTTAAAAAAGAAAAAAATCAAACTTCTAGAATTAGACGTGGTTCATAATTCCTTCCAAACCTTTCATACAATTAAAGGTAAAACATCAGAGTCTATTCAACCCCCTGGATCAATTTTACAACTAAAAGGAGAAAAATATGAAATAAAAGTTTCGCCTTTTAAGCTAGGGCCTAAAGAATCTGATAATCAAATGACTAAACTTGAAGGAATACCACATATTTTAGATTAAAATAATTATACAAATCTCTTCCTACAAATAATAGGAAACCATACAACTAGAAAAAAGGAAAGAAAAGAATAGAGATACAGTATTATTCAAGCCACCACCAAGTATAGAAGCATGAAAATTCAGCCTGCAAGGAATCAAGAGGAAAGATGACAATAGAGAATTAGTGGATGAACTAGTCAAAAGACTTGCAAAATTAAACATTAATGATAATGGGAAAATGGTTGGTGAATTGCAACTTCTCCAAGAAGATCAAAGTTTTACAAACCAAGGAATATCTGAAATAGAAAAGGCTTTTAAAACCGAAAGCCTAGATATCGATCACATAGATTATGGGAGAAAAATTAGCCCTGTAGCCCCTACTAGGATGTATTATCCTAGACCCACACCTGTAGATCTTCAAATAGAAAAATACCTTATTGCAAGTTCTATATCCTATTCAGGAAGGTCGATTGTAAATTGGAATATAGATGGCATGTCAGAAAATCAAATTCTTGACCTTATGAAGCATATGACTATGTTGCCACCACTTGTAAAGCAAGTGAAAATAAAAACAATGAAATTGCAAAAGCTATCATATGCTGTTTTATAGGATAGCTTAGAGATTGGTGAGATTTTCATATGGATGAAACTGCAAAATATCAAATCCTAAATGCCACTAAACAATGGCTTATCAAAACTTAAATAGGACTTGGACAGGTCTAAGATAATATAGTTGAAGAGGGAGATGCTGTTAATATACTAATTTATACCATCACACTTCACTTTGTAGGAAGCAAGATCGTCTTATCCGCTAGATCTAAAGATTTGCTGTCAAATTTACAATATCCAACTCTTTCACATTTTGGACCAGTATCTTGACAATAGTAAACCATCTCTGAGTTATAACTTTGTCAAATAGGTTAATATATTCATAGTTTTGTATTATTTCTAACATATTACATTTGGTTGAAGTCTCAGGATCATCATCTTCTAAAGCTTTGGGCAGACTATTTTCAGCTTCAGGTGGTAGAAGATTATAATCATTTATCAGGTTATTGAATTCTTCTTCAGTATTTTCATTATGATTTTCATTATTATTGAAAGTAGTAGTTGTCATTTCTAAAAGAGTGATCTTGTAAAAAAAATTTAGGAAAACCATTTTTCTTTCCTCGTGAATGTTTATTTTTTTTGTCGAAACAACTAACCTAGCATTTTTAACAGCTTAAAACATGTATTTAGAAGTTTCCAATGTTGATCAATAGTATATAAATAAAGAAGAACGTCATCAATATAAACAATCATAAATTTAGTACAAGGATTAAATATGTCATTCATGATATTTTGAAATTCAAAAGGAGCATTTTTTAAACCAAAGGCATGACATTCCATTCATAATGTCCAAAAGGAATATTGAAGGCAATTTTATATCTATCATTTTCTACTATTTGGATCTGCCAATATCTAGATTTTAAGTTAAATTTTAAAAATATGCAGGCATTGACCAATCTATCCTAGAGGTCTCTTTTGTTTGGAATGGGATAACGAATTCATCTTAGGATTTTATTCAAGGGTAATTTATAACCAACAGAGGGGCTCCTCTTTCTATTTCAGAAGCTTTCTCAACATAAAAGGTTGAACAGCTCTAGGAGGAACTTTTTCTAATAAGCTTTTTATTAAGCAAATCTTGTATTTCAGTTTTACAAATTTCAAGAAGTCTACTATTCATTTGAATAGGCCTAGCTTTCGTAGAAATTTTTTGTTTATCAAATCCTAGTTCATAAAGAAGCTCAACAATATGCTGTTTCCTATTCCAAAAAGTGTTAGGAATATCAGCACATATTTTTTTTTCAAGAATTATTTTGAAATTGCTAATTTTATTTTGTATTTGATAATTTTTATTCAATGGTTTTATATTTAACTTCTTCTTTAAGATAAAAAAGGAATTTTTCTTTGATAGAGATTTTATTTTTAATATTATTTATTTCATGAACTCTAGGTTTATCTATGAAGTCGAATTTTACCTCATGCCCTTCAATATTAACTTCAATACCAGTATTATCATTGTTTATCGGATAAAGCATACATATATATATATATATATATATATATATATATATATATATATATATATATGGAAGAAGCTAGGTTGAGCCCACTAGCTCACAGAATAATATAAGCCCAATGGCCCAGATTGAATCTAAATTGATCTGGCAGCCGAGTTTGTTTGAATTTTTTTTTTTCTACAAATCCAAGTCACTTGAAAATTTAGGTGAATGTTCTTCTCATCAATCTGTACCTAATAAAAATATAAAAGCAATAATCATCAAAATTAAAAAATACCAAAATATCCCCGAAATTTTATGGGGGTATTTTGGTTATTTGTTTTCAAGTAAAATATGTTTTTAATATTTTTCAAATATTCACCTATTTTTTATTAAAATATATTTAAAATTTTAAGTGATTTAGATTTGTAGAAAAAGTAAAGTAAAATTTAAACACTATCGGGCATCCATGATCATTAGATCGGCCCAGATTCAATCTGGGCCATTGGGCTCATTTTTTTTTATGAGCCCATTGGCTCACAAAAGCATTTTCCTATATATATATATATATATAGGACAAGCTTTTTATGCTTCCCCTATAATATAAAACTAATATACTTCCCCTTATCCAACCATCAATTCTAAATGGAGGGCTAAGATTGCCCCAATCACAATGTCACATCTCTATACTATTTTATTTTTAATTTTTTTTTATAAACTATTTTGACACTAAACTTTTCTACGTCCATTCCTCTATTAAACTCGCACTAATGAAAAATACAAAAAAATATTTTCAATTAATAAAATGACCAAAATATCTCTGAAAGTTTCAAGGGGTATTTTAGTCATTATATTTTATCAAAAAATTATTTTTAATATTTTTATAGGTGCGCCCCAATGAGATGATAGCACGTACAAAGTTTCATATTCATAAGATTTGTATAACAAAAACTAAAACTAAAATACTTTGAGATATCGGATCTAAGATCAAATGGTGAGTGGCTCTCTTGATCAAAATTGGACCACTGGATGGTAGGGGAAGCAAAGAACTTCTATGCTGTAGGGGAAGTATATATATATATAGGAAGATGCTACGGTACGCCGATTCGTGTATCGCTACAGTAATCGCCGAACGGCCCTGATTAAATCTGTGACGATCTGAAGATCACGTATGTCTGATAGTATTTCATTTTTCATTTTGTTTCTACCAATTGGAATAATCTGAAATTTGGAGTGTGTGTTCATAAAAGATAGGTGAATCTATGAAAAATGTCAAAAATATATTTTATAAGAAATAAATTGGCCAAAATACCTTCAAAATCTTTCAAGGGTATTTTGATCAATATATTTTTCATGAATTATTTTTTTATATATTTATTAGGTGCATCTCACTAAGATGTACATACCCTCCAAATTTCAGATCATTTTGATTTGTAGAAAAAAAATAAAAATTTTAACACTCTCAAACAACCGTGACCATCAAATCGGCCCAGATTTGATCTGGGCCGTTGGGCATTTATTGTAGCGGTACGCACATGGGCATACATGAACTTCATATATATATATATATATATATATATATATATATATATATATATATATATATATATATATATATATATATATATATATATATATATATATATATATATATGAGTAATGATCGTATAAGACTCTCCCCCACCCATATGTGTAGAACCTCAAAGGATCACCATTAAAATTGGTACGGATATCTAGAAAAGTTATGACATGAGTGTAGGATATGACTTTAACAACCCCTCAAAATACAAAAGTTCAAGTTAGAAGGGGTTGTGATGGGTGTATTTATCAAAACAATCATTACTTTTTTGTTAAAAATTTATTTAAATAGGTAACTTTACCATTAAGCAAAGGCAAATTTAACTTCACAAAAGTACAATAGCATTTTGGAAGTTAGTGTCCTAGAACTTTATTTGTAAAATGTCTTTATCTTTTAGTTAAACTTTCAATTTTACCTCTTATGGAGATGACAAATATACCATTTATCTTGTAGTAATATTTACAAATGGGAGAAGTTTATATAGAGCCGAGGCTCTAAACAATCAAATTAGAGCCTACCTCAAAACGTTTACTAGAAGAGGTTATTTTGATGCCCAAATATTTTCAAATTGATCATGTTGACATCAAGATGCATCGACATAAGAAAAAAATTGATTTCAAGTTTTGGAAATAGTGTCTTTTGTAACACATTTTTTGACAGTCATTTTTCAAGACTTTCAAGTTTTCATAGATCTCTTGATCTACACTATTTTTGAAGCTTTAAACTTTATAAATAAAGATGAAAATATAGTTTAAGGCTATCAAAAAGATTTCTAGTATTGAAGCCACATTTCTCGACACTATTTGAAGGTAGGCTCTAATTTGATTGTTTAAAGTCCAGGCTCTATACAAACTGCACTCTTTACAAATTTGCCCCACAAAAGTAATTTTTTTTTAAGAAAAATACACAAAAAAATTAATAAATCCACCCCTCACAACTTCTCTATCTTGAACCTTTGTAATTTAAAGGGTTGTGAAGTTTAGAATATCCCTATATATATATATATATACACACACACACTACATTATTAAGCGCGAGTTAATAGATGGACATGTACGACAAAAATAAGAAGGCCCCTTGAGAGATTGAGAGGCACATTCCGATTCTTTGTGAGATGGGGAAAGAGATCCAAATTTAAGAGCGAGAGAGGGGTAAGCACCATTCTCGGGAGAGAGTATGCACAATTTGAGAGAGCGACATGCTTATCTGAACATATTTTATATTTTTATGTTTTAATTTTACAGAGTGAAACATTAAGAGGCATGTGGTGAGAGATTATGGTTTTTTAGATTTTTAGAAGTGATAATCCTATATATATATATATATATATATATATATATATATATATATATATATATATATATATATGATCCAATACAATGGTTGTATCATAGTATAATGCAATGACACTTCTAGAAAACCATGTTTGTGGCATTTGTTTGACCCCAAATTTTGGATACACACTCTCTTCATCTCAATAATCAATCCCCAAACAAAAAAAAATTCAATTTGAACCCTAGATATGGTCAAATGAGTCTTCTCCAAAAATAAATCTAGACCATTCATTTTGTGAATTTCAAGATCGAAGTCTTTATAAACTCAAAATCAGTTTTTTTTTTTAACATTATTCATCTAATGATAATAAAGCCATCCAAAAAAATTGGAAATGAAAAAAATCCTTCTAAGGCCTAGATCTAAGCATCTCACCAAAATGAACGGCCTATATTAATTGAGCTAAAAAAATACTTTCTAGCTCGTGTTTTTAATTTTTTTATTTTCTTGTGATTGTTTATTAGAATGAAAAGAGTGTATATTTCAAAATTTGGAACAAACAAATGGCCATAAGATGGCTTTTTGAGGTTGTTGCATCATATTACTATACAACGGTTGCATGAAATAATATCCCTACATATATATATATATATATATGGTTGTGGTTTCCATAAGGTTGCAACCTTAAACAATCCAAATATGGTGTACCTCCAAATTTTATCATCACATATAATTTTGATGTAAAAAATTATTACGATTATCTGAAAATCTATTTTTATATCTAATTATAAAATTTTAAAATCCAAAAATGGTTAAAATCAAGTAGATCTATAAACATATGAAAATCTTGAAAATAGACGATCTAGATAATGTATTGTAAGATGCATCATTTCCGAGTCTCAAAATCTTTTTGGTTTAATATTCATACATCTCGATGTTGAGATGACCAACTAGAGGTTTTTTGAAGTTAAAACAACCTTCTCTGATGGGTTTTTGAGGTGCATCCATATTTCTATATTTTATGGTTGCAACCTTATATAAACTTCTTGCTATATACATATTTACAAGATATCATTTCCTAAAAAATTGATGAGGAGAGATAGAGAGGTACGTAGATGAAGAGATATATAATACTTTCCTAGATTAGGAGTGATCAATCTAAAGATATATATTTAGAAGACATCATTTTTTTAAAAGGTTATGGAGGAAGAAACAAGGTATATATATATATATATATATATATATATATATATATATATATATATATATATATATATTTATATATATATGACAAAAACTGGGATTAACCCACTAGCTCATATAAACATATGAGCTCAATCTGGGTCAATCTGACGATCACAGATGTCTGGTAGTTTTTGAATTTTAACTTTTTTCTATAAATCCAAATCACTTAAAATTTTAGGAGTAGGTTTATAAAAAATATTTGAATCTTTGAAAAATATCTAAAAAATATTTTATATGAAATAAATTTATTTTATTTTGATCATTTTTTTTTTTGCAAATAAGTTTTTTATATTTTTATTATGTGTGCCTTTATGAGAAGAACACATGCCTAAAATTTCAAGTGATTTGGAATTGTAGAAAAAAAATTAAAATTCAAACACGAAATGAGGTCGTGACCGTCAGATCGGCCAAAATTTAATCTAGGCTATTGGGCTCATATGTTCATATGAGCTAGTGGGCTTATCCATGCTTTTTCTATATATGTCCATTAATTTTGACGGTGTGGATTGTTCAGGGAGGTCAACTAGAGGAACCAGGGAATGTAAATACCTACAAAAGTAAGATGATAGAAATTGTAGAGAAAAAAGGCTAATGAATGTTAGATTTTTAAGAGCTTGTTTGATAACTGGAAGCAAGTTCATGAACTATAAATTGGAAGTTCTTCTTTGTTGGGAAGATAAAAGTTATAGTAAGAAGTTTTTGGTTTTAGTGTTTGATAACCTCTTGGGAAGTTAAAGAAGTTTCTTGGTTTCTGTGTTTGATAACTTCTTGGGAAGTTAAAGAAGTTTATGGTTTCTGTGTTTGATAACGTCCTGAGAAGTTAATGCTTAAATTCTACTTCCTTAGTTATATTTCTCTCAATATTGGATTCTTCAACCATTTTTTGAACTCAAACTCCACAAGAAACTCAACAAATTCCCTGCTGATTTCCTTGAGAAATGTTGTTATTTGTAATAAATTCCAATTAATCTATAACAAGTTGTTTTGTTTTTTTTTGTTCGCTGATTCTACAACTACATTCTCAATGAAATATAAAACTCTATGGATGCTGAATAGGTATGAAAAGTGTTCTCATATTCATAGATAAAGAACACAAAATCAGAGCTCAAGAAAGAGATAGAGGGGAAAAAGAGAAAAATATGAAGAAAATTTTCATCTTGAAAACCTTGAAATATCAAAATAGGAAAACCCAATTCTTACAAGTTTTCAAAAAATTCAAATAAAAATATAATATTCAATAAAAATTGCAGAAGATAAAGGTTCTTTAAATTGAAAATACTCACTAACAAGTACCAACAAAACCATCTACATACAGGATGAATTGATGAAAAGGAAAGAAAAATAAAACCTAAATCTAGCAAAATTCAAAAAAATATAAAAGAGTCATAGAAAAGCATCATTAAAAACTTGTACTCAAACCAAACCCTGTACTTCAACCAAACTATTGTTTACATGAACAGGAATTGCCCTTCACTCAACTATAATCAATAAACCTAGAGGAAAATATTCAACTCTTCACTCAACTATAACCAATAAAACAAGAGGAAAATATTCAACACCAACAGAGAAAACCCTAATCGTAAAAAATCCCTGCAGAAACTCAAACACAAGGGTAGGAATCACCCACAAAATTACGTCAATAAAAGTACATGTATCACATGGGCCCTAAAGTACTCCAATCCATAACGAAATTTAACACCACGATAAATCCTTATCTTCTAAAATCTTCTTCAAGAAGAAACATTCCAAAGAAGGTCGTACATATTTTCAGCATGAATCAACATATATCCCATACTCTACATTCCAAATATTCAAATGCAGTGACAGAAAACCCTAATTCTCATAAACATACATAAAAGAAAATCAATGAAAAGTACCGATATATTCATTATTGTTGTCAGATTCACTTCGGAGTCTGTTTCGGTTTGGCATGAAAAATGAAGCAATTTGGTGATTTAGTTGATTCAAAGAAGACTTTGGATTTTTTAAAAATAAAAAATAAAAATAGAAATATATTTTTATAAGTTAAAAAAATTAAAGAAAAATTTAAAAATAAAAAATAAAAAATTTGTTGCTACTTATATGCTAATACTATTACCAATGATAAACCTTAATCACAAAGAGCAAGTTATAGCTTTGGTATTCATCAGTTTGCATTTCAAATAAATATTAAAAGATAATAGATATGTGAATATCCATCATTTTTTGGTTTAATCCAAATAAAAAATTACAAATGCAGTGGTAAAAAACATATGTCAACGAATCTACAACCATAGAGATCACAAAAACATTCATGCACATACATAACATATAAACAAAGAAAAGAAAAGAAAGATACAAATAATAAAGTTCATGAGATCCATAACTCCAAATCTAGTACAGATGTACATTGTCAAAAATCCAACCAAAAAAGAGCATTTTAATCCAACAAATAAAAGAGCATTTTAATCCAACCAAAAAAAGAGCATAGGGAAATTATTAACTCCTAATTTTAATCTAATCAATTTCATCCTTGAGATCTAATCAATTTCATCTTTTCAATTGTCAAATAAATAGTCAAAACAAAAAATTCATGAAACATCACAAATGAAAAGTATCCAAAAAAAGTCTTAGTACCATGGAAATAATACATTAAATTAATAGATAAGCAACAATCAAAGAGAATGATTCATAAAAATATGAATACAGGTGCTTGCCCTTATTCGGTGTTATACGGTTGTTGTTCTAAGAAAACCTCCAAATTTAGGCCAGAGCTACATGACTTAGGAAGAGAGAGAGGGCTTCATGCTTGGGGCCATAGGGTGGGATAGAGAGAGAGAGTACTTGAAATGTTTGGAAGAGAGAGACCATGAATCTTGATCTTGAAGGTGGAGGGTGGAGCACCAGAGTCTAGAGCAGAAAGTTAAAAAGTAAAAACCCTTGTTTCAGCTTTTAAGTTTATGTCTTCACGTTTGTTCAATGAAGGGTCTTCCGGCAAGAACTTCCCCTTTGAAGTTCCCGATTTAAGTTTCATCAACATCGACGGAACTTTTTGTAAACGTAAATGGGGGAAGTTCTACAGTAATGGGTAAGTTACCAATTTTAACCTACTCACTTTTATCAAATACGGAACATCTACAGTAATAGATAACTTTTAAGTTCTTGAAAGCAACTTTCTGTCATCAAACACTTCTTAACAGGAGTGAACATGTATCACCATCAATACAGAATTTGTAAATAATTCTCTCTCTGAAACTTAGGCCACCTTTGCACTACAATTTTGGAGAGAGGGTTTAAAGAGTTGATAGAATGCTGCAAATTTCTAGTTTCTCTCTCTAGAACTATTGTTTCTTCCAACTTTGATTGGAATTCGGATTATGCAGTGATCTTGTGGGTGAGATCCTTCTCTACGACCATTGTGGACATTGTTAGTGCTCTTAACTCTTACCTTATTTCTGGGTCTCTGGTTTTTACAAGAGGGCCTATAAGCCCATTTTCCACATGATAATTTATGAGAAGAGAGATTTCTACGTTTCCAAATTTTGTAGGTGTTCTAAGCTCTAGCCGTCCTTTTTAACATACGCATTAAGATGACCAAGTAATAGCATTTATAAAATTGCTATTTTCATAAAAACTTCTCCTACAAGTAATGACGGTAAATCCAATTTTAAAAAGATCTTTAAAAATATTAAAAAAGATTTAGAGTCATAAGTTACAACTAAAACAAACCCTAAATCCTTCTTCCAAAGAAATCTCTCAATTTTGTTTTTTTAACCTTTCTTATTACTAGACAATTGAAATAACCAAGTAATAGAATCATAGGCGACCTAGATCACCAACTGATAGCATAGAGACACGTTTCTCTTCTTAGTGGCTCCATATACTAGAGACAAACCATCTCAAATTGGGCAAACTTGCTTTATATCATCCATAAAAGTATTATAGGTTTAAGTTCTCTCTCTCCAAGTGTTTTATACACAATTTAGACAGACATAACATGTCTATGGCTGTTCGTCACAGATATGGCATGTCCATGACGGGAATTTATTTTCACCTATAGGCTCGGCGCCATCCAATTTTTTCAGATGGCATGAATTAAAGACCGCCATAGGCAGAGCATGTCCGTGATAGTCCGTCACGAATATAGCATGTCCATGACGAGATTATTTTCACGCAAATTTGATACACAAAATATGCATAGATGGCCACGGCTCCCGTAGGTCCGTGACAATTTTAGGCAAAACCGTGAAGGGGCGAAACACAAACACTGTAGCATATAGCCTATAGGCATTTTAAAACATATATATATATATATATATATATATATATATATATATATATATATATATATATATATATATATATATATATATATATATATATATAAGTTAAAGTTAAAACGGGTTGTGATTGATGTATTCATAAAAAAGATCATTACTTTTTGTTTAAAAAATTATTTTAATAGATAACTTAACCATTAAGCAATGATAAATTTAAAATTTTTACAAAAATAAAATGCCATTTTGAAAGTTAGTGTTCTGGAAGTTTATTTATATGGTGTTCTTATCTTTTAGTAAAAATTTCAACTTTACTTTTTATGGAGATGACAAAGTACCTATTGTCTTGTAGTAATATTTATAAAATTACCCTTATGTAATGATAAAGATATCACAAAAGTAACTTTTTTTAAAAAAATAGAACACAAAATTTGTAAATCTACCCTTCACAACTCTATCTATCTTTAACCTTTGTATTTTGAAAGATTAAGAAGTTTAGATTATCCTCTCTCTCTCTCTCTCTATATATATATATATATATATATATATATATATATATATATATATATATATATAAACTTAGTTTTAGGTTTACGAGTGTGGGATTGAAACTGCAGGTTCTCAAACAGTCTACTGTGGATTTCATCAAAAGTTTCGAACCAGCATCACATGTGAGTTTGCCTTAAAAAATTTCTCTCAACGCTTCTTTTTTTTTCTTTTGGTCTCAAGCGTTAATATTTTTCTTTTGGTCTCAAGCGTTAATATTTTTAAGAAACAAGGAAATCTTTTCGTTATACTAGGAGGCTATTTGGTCTAGACTCATAAGCGCTCTATTTAGACAATCATTGTAAGATTTTGATCCTAAAATATCGTTACAAATCCATGGATTTATCATTCGAAATTTAAGCAATAGCATTGTAAGTGAACCACTGTTTCACGCACCCCCAATATTTGACAAAATGTATGAAAGAATTTACTCTCTCTACAGTGCCTACATTTGTATCCTCTAATGGGCACTTCCTCACTCTTCTTCTCATACACATAGTCAATTCAGATTGTTAAGCTCCATGAACCACCCCATTAATCAACTTACAAGTTCTAATGGAATTGGAAGCAAGACAAAGACCCTTTGTACTGCTGCTTTGTGAGACCAACGGGGAAGAGATACGGATTTTGTCAAACAATCTCCCTCCCCCCTCATATATTAAACTACTCTTTAATAAATGATATAATGTAATTTCAATTTTATCGTTTGTAGACCTTAACGTAAGAGAAAACTATCAATTGGCAGAATAAAGTGCCTGTTACTATCACTCCCATTGATTTTATTTTTACTACTAGAACTCCCTCATTATGCATCAAATTACTTGGGTTAGATACCGATCTATGAAGTCATGTACCTTCAATCCTTATTGATTGTGGTAATATCGGGATAACCCAATTACCTATTTGAGCAAAATTGGACATCTGAAATCCCTACTAGATGTGGTGAGCACTTCACATCAATGATTTCAACACTTCAATAACATGCTCAAGATGCACTTACAAGTGCAATGTAATTCGAAAAAATATAAAAACAATAAAACAAGGAATATATGAAATCATCAAAGCATAACACAAATGAAAATAGAGAGGGACACACACATTTATGTAGTTCATCTAAAATGAGCTACATTCACGGGCAAGACGGCAAAGATGTATTCATTATCAAGAGGAAAACTTACAAGATTGGGGTAATGTAGAGTTATCTCATATAATCTCAATGAAAGTTCAAGCAAAAGAACTTTCTACCACAAAACCACCTACAATCGACTCATTTCTTCGATGCCGTGAAGAAATGTTGATAAACTGGCCCAAGATGAGCACCAAATGATAGTGCTAGGGTTTTGTTGCAAAACCCCTAATTTCCAACCCCAAGCTTCTCTCTCTACAAGTTCCCTTTTCTCTCTACAATAGCCACCACTCACCCAGACGTTTCTCTCTCTATCAAAACCCTTTTAAAAGCCTCCACTAAAAAAATATATTTTTCTTGAAAAAAATATCCTCTTAAAAAATCTATTTTTCGTGGCAAAAATGCTATTTAACAAGAGAAAGAGTACCATAAGGCCATAGGGTGTGATCTTTGCATCAAATCCCGACATTGATGACCCACATTCAAGATGCACAATAATTGGGTGATTCTCTCTCATAAAGAATATGGTTAATCTCAACCAACCATAGTTCATTTACTTGAATAGAGAGAGAGAGAGAGGTGATGTTGAATTTGAGTGAGAAAGTTGATTTAGTTTAAAGGAAAATTTCATATAGAACCCTAATTTCTCATATTATTTCATGATAGACCCTCATTCTGTTTTTATTTCAAGCGGCATAATGAAACCCTTAAGGATTTCACCGTACCCCTTCATCTCTTATCTCATTATTTTATTGACTTTTGACCATAAAAATTAGCCCCAACAAATCTTTTTATACCATTTCAACCCAAAAACGTTTTTAACTCTCTTTTCCCCTTTCTACCCATTAAAATAGTTTTTGGGTTAACATGATATAACAAGATTTGTTGGTGTTAATTTTTATGGTCAAAAGTTAATAAAAGAGGGAGATAAGAGATGAGGGGGTATGGTGAAATCTTTAGGGGTTTCCTTGTACTACTTGAAAGAAAAATGGAAAAAAGATCTACCATGAAATAATATGAGGAATTTGGGTTCTATACAAAATTTTTCCTTAATTTAATGTGCAGGTTGCTTTTGTCACTTTGCAAGGCATAGAATGGGGCAGTTTGATGGCATCATTCGTTGAAAACTTTAAGTACTTTTTTATTTTATTTTTGTGATTTTTGCCTGTCAATTTAATGTAACATCACACACCTTTAAAACAACCGCATTGTTGTAGCATAGGTCGCAAGATCTCAACATTTATCTTCTTTTTTTTTAATATCTCTATAGTCAGTTTAATATAAATTCACACACACCTTTAAAATGAGCGGTTTGATACTTACCATGTCCACATATTATATTCTTGCATAATATTATTATAGATATCATAGTATCAATCCTATCAAGACCTACTCAATATTTCATTAATAGAAGTGCTATTTCCTTTGAATATTTCTTAGTCCTCTATTATTCTATAATATCTTTTAACAACTAAAAATTATACACATCGTATAGTCATTTTGTTGCATATTTCTCTATTAAAATGATACAATGATGCATGCATACTTGCATCGTATAGTCATTTTGTTGCATATTTCTCTATTAAAATGATACAATGATGCATGCATACTTGATCTCCCATTTGCAAGGTGATCGTTTCACAATAACAGTGAATTCTCGGGTTACATAAATTACTGTTTATTCACATGAATGTTCATTCTATTTATATGTCCTATGTACTATGTATTTTACATTCCTACTGGCAACAAACATAATCCAACTAGTATATAAAAAAGTTTACTATGAGATAGTTTACCTAGGGGTGGGCACGTGTCGCAAAAATAAAAAAGAACTCTATTTGTATAGTATATGTAGGGCACATAACTTCTAAATTAAATAAGCCTAGGGTGCCTAATCCCTATCTTTAAAAGAGAGAAATGTAAGTGAGAGAGAGAGTATGTAGAAAAAAGAGAGATGTGAGAGAGAATAAGTGGAGAAGAAAGGAGATAATGATATCTACAAATTTTGGAAAAAATGTGGACGTGCTAATAAAGAGGAGGTACACGGTTTTCCACACACAATTATTAAGAAAATAGATAAACATGCATATTAAAAATAAGAGAGACCTACAATATGTCACCACATTTCCTTCCTTAGCCACTCCAGGAATAGGATTCTAATATTTACCATATGAATATGAATATGTGTGAGAGAGAGTGATTTCCTTAAGACCGTCCATGGATACGATTACAATATTTACTTACATATAAATATGTGAGAGAGTGATTTCCTTCCTTAAGCCCTACATGGATAGGATTCCAATATTTAGCTACATATGAACATGTGTGAGAGACATTTTAGAGAGACAGAGTAGAGATTTTAAGAAGAGAGAGATTGCTTAATATCATAATTTGAGAAATAGGAGATTTTTCCCCATTTTTTTGTTCAAACTTTAGGAAAGCGAGATTGTTTGCGTGCATATCTAAGATAGTTTACATCAAGAGTAGAGATTTTACGAAGAGAAAGAGAGAAAGTAGAGATTTTAGAAAGAGGGAGATTGTTTCCATATTTTCATTTGATAAATCAGAGATTTCTTTTCCTTATTTTATGTTTCAAGCTTCCTAAAATGGGTCGTATCCCCAACTCAAATTCAAGAGAGAAAGATATACATTAAGATTGTTTCCATATCCAAGAGGACTCCCCATCCAAGAGCATGATAACCTTTCTCAATGTATGCACACCCATCTCTCTTTATATCTCTCTCTCACATTAATTAGGGTTTTGATGTTATAGAAGTTAGGAAACTCACACCCCTCTCTCTCTATATATATCTCTCTCTCACATTAATTACGGTTTTGATGTTATAGAAGTTAGAAAACTCACACCTCTCTCTCTCTCTATATATCTCTCTCTCACATTAATTAGGGTTTTGATGTTATAGAAGTTAGAGAACCTTAAAGAGGACACATTCCTAAGCCATTTGCTCATATAAATTATATAAGTTTTGTAAGGACCACAATTTTCTCCCAGTCCAAAGATGCGCACGACGATGAAGGGTGAAACAGAGGTCTAGCGTCGTTTGGAGCATTGCCACACGTGTATAAGAGCTTAGTGCCGTTTGTGCTATATAGGCAGAAGAGAGAGAAAGAAGACGCAATCGCAACACGTGTAAGGGCAGCGTCGCACGCGTAAGGGGCAACGCCGTGGATGAATGTGGGCAGTGTCGTTTGTGCCTCATCGCACGTGCTGGTGGTAACGTCACGTGCGTGAGGACCAACGCCATTTGTGTAAGGAGACCCAGCACCGTCTGTGACCCAGTGCCGTCCTTGAATTGAAGAAAGAGAGAGAGAGAGAGAGAGAGAGAGAGAGAGAGAGAGAGAGAGAGAGAGAGAGAGCCACCACCGCACATAAAAGGGATGAGCATCGCCGTCAGTGGAAGAGACCTAACGCCGACTGTGAAGAGAGAGAAGGAAGAGCAATGCCGCATGCGAAAGGCATCGTCCCGACTGAAAATTTGTGCATCGCCATGAGTGTAGCGCCGTCTAGAGTATCGTCGCGCGTGAACTGGGCTATCCTATGCATGAAGGCTAAGAAGAGTTAACGCCAAAGGTGAATAGGGAAGATGTGACCGCTGCCAGTGCCGCACTTGTGAGTGCCTTACGCCGCACCTGTCAGAGCTGTACACGTCAGCTACAGTGACCTTCACCTACCCTAGGTACTTAAGCCCTCTCCCCTCCCCAATTACCACCATTCCCCTCACTCTTCCCTTGCACTTTCTCTCTCAAGAACCAGTAGGAGTTAACTGTTGTCTTGGAGAAGCCATCGTTTAGAGCTTGGGGTGGCTTGCCAGTGGGAGGTTTGAAGACACTGTGAACACAAGGTAAGTGGGTTTAGTGCCGTGCATCATTTCACTTCATAGGATTTAAACTTAAGTTGATTTGAAGAGCAAGATGATAGAATGAGATGTATGAATACAAAGGAATAAAAGAGGCTTGAATGAGGGATTGAGCATTGAGTAATGAACTTGATAAATTTATAGAGTAGTTTTCTTGTAAAACATGCTTAAATTACTTGACATGAATAAGGCTTGTGCTGAGTTTATTTTTTTTGGCTTGTGAAACGGTGTGTATCAGTTGATAGCAAAATATGGGATAGAGGAATTTTCTAGCAACTGTGAGGGTCTTTGCCTTGGAATTATCAGTGACCAAACAGTGCCTTAATAGACCCAATTCGGTATTGAATGAAAGATATGTGTGTCTATTTTAAGTTCACTTTTATACTATGTTAAAATTTTGTATGGATCAAAGGATATGCCCCAAAAAGTTGGGACATGTCACTGCCCATAATCGCGGTAAATTCCAGCAACTATGACTCTTTTTGTGCCGCACTTTTAGCTTATAAAAAGGTGTCCAAACTTCTTCAAAATGCCAGCATTTGAAAGATCAATGAATAAACTTAAAGTTCCATGTTTTGATGATTTTGAGATTTCGCGTAAACTGAGATTTATTCCCCAAAATGCGTGGATACGTCACTATCCACTGTACTTTCAATCGTTTGAGCCACATTTTTGACCTATTATAAGTCGTTCAAATTCCTTCAAATCACAACTATTTTAAAGCCCCAGGCATGAACTTGAGGTTGCATGTTTAAAGTATTTCGAAATTCTCCCTAGATTGGGGAATTACGCCCCAAGTAAAGGGGTATGTCACTGTTGCACCTCACAAAATTAGTGTTATGCTTGCTTTCTGCCACCTTTCTAGGAATTAATCATTAACCTATTCAAGTAGCTATGTAACATCTTTAATAAGTGATAAATGCGAGCATTATGTGAGGTTTTTCATGCAAATGCTATACTTTTATGTGGTTGGTGCTACGCAGCTCTGTGCTATGTGATAAATGGATAAGTTCAAAGCTAATGTGATTTTCTATGATGAATGCTACATGATAAGTGTCGAATTGCTACCAATGACTTCTAAAAGTAAATGCTATGTGACAGCTCATGCAATGGATGTTTCATGATAATTGTTTTGCGAATATCAGATGATTCTGAGTAAGACTTCATTCTTGCATGATGAAATTTTATTTATCTGTTATAATGCACCAATTTAGCACAAATAAAATTAAATTCTTGAGCACGATATGAGGCCATAATGATGGCCACTACGCAATGGGGTGGTAGTGGGTACTGCTCTATGAGAATACTGTGATATTGGCCATTGTTTCACTGATACTGCCCGCTACGCGATGGGGCACCAATCTGTAGTGAGGATTGATATACTAAGGAAAGTGATGCCGACAATATCCCCTAACTTGTTGAATGATAGGATGCAGTTACGGAGAAAAGTGAAATGGGAGGGTCGTATCCCCCGAGATTTCCTAAGATGAGACTAGTGACTAATGCCTTGCAAGGTAAGTGCCTATCGACCACGCGCACTGGGGGCCATGTGTGTGAGTATCAGGGAATTACGAAGTGGATTTCCCCACTTTTCATTGCCCTCCCTCTTGGTAGATGGTAGAGGTCCTTAGTGAAGGGATTGGCTTAGCCCGATGGATAGGGCCTCTACTGTGGGAGTAAGTAAACTAGGGAGTGAGTGGGTAATGATTGAATAATGATTGTGAATACCGATAATTGAATCGATTGAATGATAACTGCTATATAGATAGAATGCTTACAATTGATGTACTGACCTGATTGCTCTGATACCATAAATTTGTAGAGCTCTCTAAGTACACACCCCACATTATTAACACCGAGGCAGGGAAGATTGTTAAATTCAAGAGGGGCCTTTAGCCGGATATTAGAGGGAGTGTGATGTCGGCCAACCTGAAGTCATACGCCCCAATGGTGGACCTCGCCTTAAAGATTGGGAGGGATTGCGAGAACCATAAATTGAGAAAGGAAGGAAAGGTGAAGATTGTGCCGTCGGGGAGGTTTGGAAAGAAGCCTCAACAATTTCCAAGGAGGGATATTAAAGGAAGGCCCTACCAGCTTACTTAGAAGGCCCAAATGAATCACTTGAACAATATGGAAAGTGATCGACGCTCGATATGCTCTCATTGTGGAAAAGACAACCACACTACTGCTGAATGCTACCAGAAGTAGAACGTGTGCCTAAAGTGTGGCAAGCCCAGTCACTGGGTTAGGGATTGCCCAGTGGTAAAGATCGAGGACTGACCAAAGGTACAAGGACGAGTGTTTGCTCTCACCGAACAAGATGCTAAGGCATCCACCTCGGTAATCAGAGGTATGCTCTCTGTCTGCGATGTTAGAGCCAAATCCTTAATCGATCCTAGTTTTTCTCATTCTTTTGTTGCACCTCGTTTTTCTTGGGATTTGAATGTTACACCTGCATGTCTCAATTATACTTTAGTAGTATGCACACCTGTGGGAGATTCTATGAAAACTGATAGAGTATATAGACAGTGTAAGATTACAATTGATGGGTGTGACCTGTCAGTAGGCTCGATTCATCTAGACATTCAAGACATTGACGTTATTTTGGGCATGGATTGGCTACATACCCACCATGCCACCGTCAATTGCCATGAAAAGACGGTAACCTTTAAACGTCCTAACTAAGTAGAGTTACACTTTGAGGGAACTAAGGATACTTCCCATCTGCACTTTATTTATGTTCTTCGGGCCTCCCACCTCCTGGCTAAGAAATGTGAAGGGCATCTAGCCTATGTAGTAGAAAACCAGGGTGTTCAAGCCTAGCTATAAGAGATACCAGTCATAACAGAGTACCCTGAGGTATTTCTAGAAGAGTTACCGGCCCTACCTCTAGAGAGGTAGATTTAGTTTGAGATAGATGTCGTCCCTGGCCCTTCCTGTCTTTAAAGCCTCGTATAGTATGGCTCCAGCAAAGTTGAAGGAGTTGAAAGAACAGTTGCAAGAATTGTTGGATAAGGAATTCGTCCGACCCGACCCAGCGTGTCACCCTGGGGTGCACCAGTCCTGTTTGTGAAAAAGAAGGATGGATCCTTGAGATTGTTTATTGATTATAGGTAGTTGAACTAGGTGACAGTGAAGAATAAGTATCCCCTGCCTAGAATTGACGACCTTTTTTACCAGCTCCAAGGGGCCCAAGTGTTTTCCAAGATCGACCTCCAAATGGGGTACCACCAACTGCGAGTTAAGGAGGGAGATATCCCAAAGACTTCTTTTAGTACTCGATACAGTCACTACGAGTTTCTTGTAATGCCGTTCGGGTTGACTAATGCCCTTGCTATGTTCATGGATTTGATGAACAGGGTGTTTAGACCCTTCCTAGATGACTTTATAGTTGTCTTTATTGATGATATCTTGGTATATTTAGAGAGTCGGGAACTGAATGAGCAACATCTAAGAATTGTCTTGCAAACTTTGAAGTCGGAGAGAGTATATGCTAAGTTGAGCAAGAGCGAGTTTTGGCAGCCCAGTGTGGCCTTCCTTGGACACATTATTTCTAAGGATGAGATTACGGTTGACCCCTCTAAGATTGAAGCCATACTTAAATGGGAAAGGCCAACAAATGTGACCGAAGTTCGTAGTTTTCTGGGGTTAGCCAGATATTACCAGCACTTTATAGAGGGATTCTCAAAGATAGCGCTTCCTCTTACTCGGCTGACCCAGAAGAATGTGAGATTTGTGTAGTTAGAGGACTGTGAGAGAAGCTTCCAAGAACTTAAGAAGAGACTCACCACAGCCCCGATACTGACCTTACCTGATGGAAATGAGGACTTTGTGGTATACACCTACGCTTCTCATAAAGGGCTCGGGTATGTGCTCATGCAAAGAGGGAAGGTCGCCTATGCCGCAAGGCAGTTGAAGCCGTATGAACAAAACTCTCCAACTCATGACTTGGAGCTTACGGCCGTAGTATTTGCGTTGAAAATCTGGAGACACTACCTCTATGGGGCCCGATTTAAGGTATTCACAAATCACAAGAGCCTCAATTACCTATGTTCCCATAAGGAGTTGAATAAGAGGCAAAGAAGATGGATGAACTTATTGAGTGATTATGACTATACAATTGATTACCATTCAGGCAAGACTAACGTAGTAGCCCACGCCCTAAGTAGGAAAGCTATGGTCTTAGGGGCACATCTGATGATTAGAGAGATGAAGCAATTAGAGGATGTGGTGGAGTGGCACCTATCTCGGCCTATCAATGAGGGGGAAGGAATGCTCTCATATCTAAGGATGGAGCCTCAATTATTTCAACTAATCTGATTGGATCAACAGAGAGATCCTCAGCTCGTAAAAAATTTAGAAGAACTAAAGATGGATGGAAAAGAGGATTTCTCTATGAGTGGTGATGGTTTGTTAAGGTTTAAGGACCAAGTATGTGTACCTAATGATGAGAGTATAAAAAGGGTTGTTCTAGAGGTAGCACACCACTCTCGCCACACAGTACACCCTTGGAGTTTAAAGATGTACCAGGATTTGAAAAAGACCTTCTAGTGGAACAATATAAAGAGAGATGTGGCTCAATTTGTCGCTAAGTGCTTAACATGTCAGCAAGTGAAGGCGGAACATCAAAAACCTGTCGGACTGTTGCAACCCTTACACATACCAGAGTGGAAGTGGGAACACATTACAATGGATTTTGTTTATGGATTGCCCAAGTCAAGTGCTAGAAGTGATAGCATCTGGGTCATTGTGGACCGATTAATTAAAGCCGCTCATTTCTTACAGGTCCGCACGACTTATACCTTAGATAAGTTGGTCTAGTTGTACATCAGAGAAATTGTAATAGTACACAATATACCCATTAGTATTGTGTCCGACAGAGACGCTAGGTTTACCTCTAGATTATGGGCTAGCCTACAATCGGCTTTGAGGACTGAACTTACCTTCAGCACCCCCTTTCATCCCCAGACAGATAGGCAATCAGAAAGGAACATTCAAACACTGGAAGATATGCTAAGGGCATGTGTCGCTGATTTTACAGGGAGCGGGAAGGACCATCTACCCCTGATAGAGTTTGCCTATAACAATAGCTTCCAAGCTAGCATCTAGATGGAACAGTATGAGGCCCTATATGGGAGGAAGTGTAGATCGCCCATCTGTTGGGATGAGGTGGGCGAGAGGAAATTACTAGGACATGAAATAGTTCAGATAACTTTTGAGTAGATTTTCTTAATTAGAGAGCAGCTCAAGATAATCCAAAGTGGGTAAAAGAGTTATGTCGATAATCGCAGGAGAGACCTCGAGTTTGAAATAGGCGATCGAGTCTTCCTGAAGGTATCACCAATAAAGGATATAATGAGATTCAGTAGAAAAAGAAAATTAAGCCCACGATTTATTGTGCCTTTTGAAATCCTGGAAAGAGTTGGGAACATGGCATACCAGCTTGCCCTGCCACCTGAACTAGCCAATATTCACGATGTCTTTCATGTATCATTACTGAGGAAATATCAACCTGACCCATCCCATATTTTGGAATGCAAACCAATCCCACTCAGGGAGGACTTGACCTATGTTGAACAGCCAATTGGGTTATTCGACCGGAGAATACAAATGTTACGTAATAAAGAAATTCCCCTAGTCCGAGTGCAATGGCAGTATTACTCAAGAGCTGAATCAACATGGGAACGGGAGGACGAAATTCGTGAAAAATAGCCCCAAATTTTTATAATGAATGTGATTTTGGGGACTAAATCCTTTTAAGGGGGAATGATGTAAGGACCACAATTTTTTCCTAGTTCAGAGATGCGCACGATGATGAAGGGTGAAACAGAGACCTAGCGTCGTTCGGAGCATCATCGTGTGTGTATAAGAGCTTAGCGCCATCTGTGGTAGAGGCAGAAGAGAGAAAGAAGATGCAATCGCATCATGTGTAAAGGGCAGCACCGCAAGCGCAAGGGGCAGCGCCGTGTTTGAACGTGGGTAGCACCATTTGCGCAATACCGCATGTTCTGGTGGTAACGTCACATGCGTGAGGACCATCATCGCAGTGCCATCTGTGACCCAGCGCCATCTGTGAATTGAAGAAAGAGAGAGAGAGAGTCAGCGTCGCCACCATGCGTAAAAAGTCAACGCCACGCATGGAGATAGGGATGAGTGGAAGAGTCCTAGTACCGACTGTGAAGAGAGAGAAGGAAGAGCAACGTCGCGTGTGAAAGGCATCACCGCGAGTGAAAATTTGAGCATCGCTGCGAGTGTAGAGCTGTCTGGAGCATCACCGCTCTTAAACTGGGGTATCACCGTGCATGAAGGCTGAGAGTTAACGTCGAAGTTGAAGAGTGAAGATGTGACCGCTGCCAGCACCGCACTTGTCAGTGCCATATGCTGCACTTGTCAGAGTCGTACACGTCAGCTACAGTGACCTTCACTTACCTTGGGTATTTAAGCCCTCTCCCCTCCCCAATTACCATTGTTCCCCTCACTCTTCCCTTGCACTTTCTCTCTCTAGAACCAGTAGGAGTTAACTGCTATCTTGGAGAAGTCATCGCTTAGAGCTTGGGGTGTCCTGCCAGTGGGAGGTTTGAAGATACTGTGAACATGAGGTAAGTGGGTTTAGTGCCGTGCATCATTTTACTTCTTAGGATTTAAACTTAAGTTGATTTGAAGAGCAAGATGATAGAATGAGATGTATGAATACAAATGAATAAAAGATGCCTGAATGAGGGATTAAGCATTGAGTAATGAACTTGATAAATTTATAGAGCTTGTTTAAATTACTTGACATGAAAAAGGCTTAGGCTAAGTTTATTTCTTTTGGCTTGTGAAGTGGTGTGAACCATTTGATAGCATGATAAAATGTGGGATAGAGGGATTTTTCATCAACTGTGAGGGTCTTTGCCTTGGACTTTTCAGTGACCAACTGCACCCTAATGGGTCCAAATCGGTCTTGAATGAAAGATATGTATGTTTATTTTAAGTTTACTCGTTATACTATGTTAAAATTTTGTATGGATCAAACGATATGCCCCAAAAGGTTGGGGCACGTTACTGCCCACAGTCGCAGTAAATTCCAGCAACTGTGACACTTTTTGTGCCTCACTTTTGGCCTATCAAACGGTGTCTAAACGTCTTAAAAATACCATCATTTGAAAGATCAGTGAATAAACTTAAATTTGCATGTTTTTATGATTTTAAGATTTCTCATAAATTGAGAGTTTTACCCCAAAATGCGTGGGTATGTCACTACCCACTGTTACAAGAAATGTCCAAGAACTTTCAATCGTTTTGAGTCAAGTTTTTAACCTATTATAAGTCGTTCAAATTCCTTCAAATCACTGCTATTTTAAAGCCCCGGGCCTGAAATTGAGGTTGCATATTTAAAGTATTTTGAAATTCTCCCTAGACTGGGGAATTACGCCCCAAGTAGAGGGGTATGCCACTGTTGCACCTCACAAAATTAGTGTTATGCTCGTTTTTTGCCAACTTTCTCGGGATTACTCATTAAGCTATTCAAGTAGCTATGTAACATCTTTAATAAGTGATAAATGTGAGCATTATGTGAGGTTTTTTATGCAAATGCTATAGTGTTATGTGGTTGGTGCTATGCAACTATGTGTTATGTGATAAATGGATAACTGCAGAGCTAATGTGATTTTTTTATGACGAATGCTACATGATATGAGTCGAATTGCTACCGATTGACTTCTAAGTGTAATTTCTATGTGACAGCTCATGCAATGAATGTTTCATGATAATTGTTATAATGTTTTGTGAATGTTGGATGATTATGAGTAAGACTTCGTTCTTGCATGATGAAATTTGATTTATCTATTATAATGCACCGATTTCGCACGAATGAAATTAAGTGCTTGAGCACGATATGAGGCCATAATGATGACCACTAAGCAATGGGGCACCCATTGGTAGTGGGTACTACTCTATCATAATACTGTGATACTGGCCATTGTTTCACTGATACTGCCCGCTACGCGATGGGGCACCCATCGGTAGTGAGGACTGCTAACTGAGGAAAGTGATGCCAGCTATATCCCCTAACTGGCTGAATGATAGGATGCAGCTATATCCCCTAACTCTCTCTTTGCTGCATACGTCTTTCTTACTCTCAATCAGGTACGTGTCTTTTGCTTTTTCCTTGGTATCAATATTTGTGATAATTTAGTGATCCATGGTATCAATATCTGTGGCAAATTAGTTATTAGTGTTTTCTCCTTGTAGCAAGATTCATTAGTTTTAATGTGATTATCTAATGAAGTTTACTACCTATTTTTCTACATAAAAATTTTCAATTGCAATATTTTTCTGATATTATTCATCATTGGATGAAGCTTAACAAAATCCATATTGAAGGTAAGTCATAGTGATTCCTTTTATTTAATTTGTTCTATCGTCTATGTTCACCATATTGAAGGTAAGTCGTAGTATTTTTTTTTTTTCATTACTTATGTTTGCAATTTTTTTTTGTTGGTGTTCTTCGCGTTTTGTGAAGATTAAGAAACACATTAGTTTTTAAAGGTAAGAGAAACCTTGCTTTTTCGCAAGATATGTGATTATTCTTTTAAGATGTCATAAGCACCTGCTTTGAATGAATTAATTTGTACATGACTTTATTTTGTAGACGTTCTATTTGAAGTAAAAAATACTAAATGAAAATTACAAACAATTAAAATGATTTCAAATTTTTACTCTACTTCACAACTTTAGTGATTTTCCACATAGATATTAATTTTTTTATGTTTGCAATGAGAAATGCATTAATCTTTAAAGGTAAGAGAAACCTTGCTTTTTCAAAGGTATGTAATTATTTTATAAAATATCATAAGCATCTGTTTTGAATTAATTTGCATGTGATCTTATTTTTTGGATGTTTTGATCCTATGGTCTCAAAACCTACTTCTACAAAACTCTTTGGGAAGAGTAATTTGTACATGATCTTATTTTTTGGATGTTCTTATCCCATGGTCTCAAAACCTACTTCTACAAATCTCTTTGGGAAGAGTAGAAAGGTTAGTACCTATTTTTCGAGATATCAAGTTTTAATTTCAATACTTTTCAGGTATTATTTCCCATTGGATGAAGCTTGACAAAGTCTATATTGAAGGTAAGTCATTCTTTTTATTTAGTTTTTCTATTGTTTATGTTCATATATTTTAGGTGTGCATAATAACAATAAGTCAAATAATACTTGTTTCTTTTTTTTTGTTTTGCATTACCTATGTTTGTGTTTTTAGGTGTTATTCTCATCTTGTGAAGATTGAGAAATACATTCGTCTTTAAAAATAAGCGAAACCTTGCTTTTCCCATGATTCGCAATTATTATTTTTAAAAATCATAAGCATCTGCTCATAATTAATTTGTACATGATCTTATTTTTCGAATGTACTATTTTTAATTTGTGTTTTCATTAGATAGTTAATGCTTTTCAATCAGGTGCAAAGCATGTGCTTCTTACTATACACACACATACATAATGATTAAAAATAGTTCATCCATGTCCTCCTAAAATTGTTCCTTAATTCTATCCTCCAGTTCTACTTGTAGTGCACAAATACTAATTACGTTAATTATCTCTTCTCCTAATACAAATTCAATTAATAGAAACTTATCACCTACTCAAGGAAGTCCAACTTGGTCATCAAAAATTATATTACAAGCATTTAAGATTATACCAAAACTTCATGTTCTGACCTGGTCTTTTAACAACAACAAAAAAAAAGTTGTGCAAGAAACAAGGTCGGAAGTTGGAGATCCAACCTGGTTATCGAAGAAAAAATATAAAGGCAACAAGTTTTTATCGTCACATGGAACTTAATGATCCGACTAGATTTTCAAAAACTCCATATTGACCCTTGGAGATCCGACCCCAAAACATGGAAAAAAAGAAGAAACCTCATGGGTACTTCGACTTCCTGTCTTGGGGCATTTTTTTTTTTAAAATAATCAGAATAAGGGACACAAGTGTAAAATTAAAGCTATAGGGGAGGTTTTTAAAATATCACAAAGAAAGAAAGATATTTAAAAGATGGAAAAAGTTTATATAAGGTCTCAACCTTTTATTATATGGGTAAGGTGCACCTAAAAATCCCACTATTGAAGGTTGGTCCTATATTGGAAAACCTTCAAAACGATCATCTCGACGTCGAGACTCATAAACATGAAAAAAACAAAGGGGGATTTCTAATTCTAAACATAGTTCATCTTCTAACACATTATCTAGACCATCATCTTTTAAGTGCTTATAGATCTGTTTGATCAATTACCATTTCTCAAATTTTAAATTTCATAATGGGGGCCAAGAATAGATATTTATATCGGCGCAATGCTTTGTAACATGGAAACTGCATTTTCGGCATAGTTTTAAGGTGCACAATACCTCAATAGTATAAGGTTGACACCTTATAAAAACCTTACCCTTAAAAGAACTCCCCAATAAATAAATAAATAAATATATATATATATATATATATATATATATATATATATATATATAGAGAGAGAGAGAGAGAGAGAGAGAGAGAGTTAACAACCCCACAAAATTCAAATGTTAAAGTTAGAATGGGTTGTGATGGTGTATTTATCAAAAAACATCATTACTTTTTGTTTAAAAAATTAGTTTATTAGATAACTTAACTATTAAGCAAAGCCAAATTTGAAATTTTTACCAAAGTACAATAACATTTTGAAATTTAGTGTTCTGAATTATATTTTTAGCATGCCCTTGTCTTGCAGTAAAAATTTCAACTTTACCCTTTATAGAGATGACAAAAGTACCCCTCGTCTTGTAGTAATATTTACAAAATTGCCCTTACTTAAAGATGAAGATATCACAAAAGTAAATTTTTTTAAAAAAATAGATTACAAAATTAGTAAATCTACCCTTCACAACTCTCTCTATCTTTAACCTTTGTAATTTGAAGGGTTTTGAAATTTAGATTATCCCTATATATATATATATACACACACACACACATACACTATTACCATTTACTTTTGATACAAGGATGTCACAAATTATCATTGACCATTAAGATTTGAAATCGAGTGGTTAAGGATTTTTAGAATGTTGTGACACAATTTCATCTATTCTATTTATCCAATAGCTAAAAGTGATTGTGACCTCCTTGTACAAAAACTAAATGGTCTCATAGTATTTGGTATATATATAAATATAAACACACAAGGTTGTATATAATATAATTCAATAATATTCAAAAACCATGTTATAGCCATTTGTTTGATCTAGATTTTAAAATATACAACTTTTTCATTCTAATGAACAATCACGAAAAGGAAAAAATTGAAAACACAACTTAGAAAGTATTTTTTTATTCCAATTAACATAGGTCGTCCATTTTAATAAGTTGCTTAGATCTAGGCTTTAGGAGGATTTTTTCTTTTCCGATTTTTTTAGATGGCTTTATTATTATTAGATGAACAATGTTAAAAAATAAAAAAATGATTTTCAGTTTGTAAAGGCTAAGATATTGAAATTCACCAAATGGATGGTCTAGATTCGTTGTTGTAGAGGACTCATTTTGAACATATCTAGCGTTCAAATTCAATTTTTTGTTTTCGTAGATTAATTATTGAGATAAAGAGAGTGTGTGTAAAATTTTGGGTCATAAAAATATGGGTGATTGTGTGTGTGTGTGTGTGTTTGTCTATATATATATATATATATATATATATATGGAAAAAGTTTATATAAGGTTGCAACCTTACCTCTACATCTGAAAAGATAGTTTTAATGTTGAAAACCCCCTTGATTGATCATCTTGACATCGAGATACATGACCATAAAAAATAAAAGGATTTTAAGTCTTAAATATAGTGCATTTTACAACATATTTTCTACACTGTCCATTTTCAAGATTTTCATATGTTTATAAATCAACTTGATTTTAACCATTTTTTAAGTTTAAAATTTTATAATTAGATATAAAAATAGATTTTGAGATAATCCTAAGAAAGTTTTACATCAAAATTATATACCATGATAAAATTTGAAAGTGCACCTTACCTCTATATATATGGGGAATGATTTCATGCAACGGTTGTATAGTAGTGTAATGCAACCATCTTCAAAAACCATGTTAGAGACATTTGGTTGACACAAATTTTTCAATGTTTCACACTTTTCATTCTAAAGAACAATCACAAAAAAGAAAAAATTGGAAAAATGCCCTAGAAAGTGTTTTTCTAGCAAACTGAATATAACTCGTCAATTTTAATGAGATGGTTAGATATAGGCCTCCAAAGTATTTTTTTAATTCCAAAATTTTGATATAGCATTATCATCATTAGATTAACAATGCTAAAAAAGAAAAAAGTGATTTTGAATTTATCAAGGCCTAGATCTTGAAATTCACTAAATGGACGGTCAAAATTCATTATTGGAGTGTCTAATTTTGACCATATCTAGGGGTGCAAATTGATTTTCTTTCCCTTAGGATTGATTATGTGGATAAAGAGAATCTTTGTGTAAAATTTGGGGTCATGTACATGCTGAAAACATAGTTTCCTAGAGTTATGATTGCATTATATTACTATACAACTGTTGCATGAAATCATTCCCACATATATATATATATATATATATATGTATATATATATATATATATATATACATACATACATACATACATACATACATACATATTAGTGTCGTTATGAGACCCTCCCACACCTATGTGTGTAGGACCCCAAAGGATCATTAATAAATTTGGCACTGATCTTTAAAAAAGTCAATTTTCACATTTATGTGATAACTTTTCTAGAGATCTGTGCTAAATTTAATGATGATCCTTTGGGGTCTTACACACATGGGTGTGGGAGGATCTCATAAGATCATTACTCATATATATGGTAGTCACTGCTATATGCCCATACACGACTGCTATAGTATACGCGAATGGCCCAGATTGAATCTGGACCTTTCTGTGGACGATCTGATAGTCAGTACCTCATTTCAAGTTTGAAATTTCAATTTTTTTCTACAAATCCAAATCACTTGAAATTTTAGACGTGTGTTCTAATCATCAAGGCGCACCAAGTAAAAATATATAAAAAAATCATTAACGAAAAAAAAATGAATTTTTGGGGTATTTTGGATAACTTATTTCATGCAATTTGTTTTTTTGTATATTCGCCTATTTTCGAATAATATACGTCTAAAATTTCAAGTAATTAGGATTTGTAGAAAACAAATTAAAATTCAAACACTATCAAACATTCGTAACCGTCAAATCAGCCCAGATTCAATTTGGGGCATGAGCGTTTACTGTAGTAGTACACATACACACCTGGTCGCACATGATCTTTTCCATATATATATATAACTATTCTCAACACCTATAGGCGAAAATGAATAGTGATTTTGCTTACCCTCATCACCATCCAAACTCCATCGCATGGTCACAATTGTCTGGTAGTATTTCAATTTTCCTTTATTTTTTCTACAAATCCAAATTACTTGAAATTTAGAGCGTGTCTATATCTTAGTGAGACACACCTAATAAAAATATGAAAAAAATAATTCGTGAAATATAAATTGATTAAATACCCCAAAAAATGTACTGGAGTACTTCGGTGAATTTATATTTTTTGAATTATTTTCTTCATATTTTTAATAGGTGTGCCTCACTAAGATGTACTCACGCTCTAAATTTCGAATCATTATAATTAGTCAAAAAAAATAAAAATTGCAACACTATCAAATAATAGTGACCGTACGACGAAGTTTGAATGACGATGAGGGTAGGTGAAATCACAGTTCATTTTCGCCAATAGGCATTTTGTAATATCTCTCTCTCTCTCACTCTCTCTCTCTTCTCTCTCTTTCTCTCTCTCTCTCTCTCTCTCTCTATATATATATATATATATATATATATATATATATATATATATATATATGCGGAAACACTACCAAACACTTATAGGCAAAAATGAATAGCGATTTCGCCTAAGTTCATCGCATGATCATTGTAGACCGGTAGTATTTTATTTTTTATTTTTTTTCTACATGTCCGAATGATCTGAAATTTAGAGCGTGTGTTCATAAAAAATAAGTGAATCTAATAAAAATATAAAAATAAAATTCAAAAATATAAATTGGCTAGAATACCCCTGAAAAATTTATAGGGGTATTTTGATCAATTTATATATATATATATAGAAGTCTTCCGAACGCAGTGATTTCGCTTACCCTCATCACCATCAAAACTTCATTGCATGGTCACAGTTATTTGACAGTGTTTCAATTTTCATTTATTTTCTATAAATCAAAATTATTTGAAATTTGGAGCGTGTGTACATCTCAGTGAGGCGCACCGAATAAAAATATGAAAAAAAATAATTAGTAAAATATAATATGACCAAAATATCTCAAAAAATCTATGAAGGTATTTTAATCAATTTATAATTTTCAAATTATTTTTTTCATTTTTTTATTAGGCATGCCTCATTAAGATAAACTCACGTCCCAAATTTCATATCATTCCGATTAGTAAAAAAATAAAAATTAAAACACTGTCGAACAACAGTGACCGTGCGATGAAGTTTGGATGGTGTGATGAGGGTAGATGAAATCACTGTTCATTTTCGCCAATAGGCGTTTTGTGGTATCTTCCTCTCTCTTTCTCTCCCTCTGTCTCTATATATATATATATATATATATATATATATATATATATATATATATATATATATATATATATGCAAAACACTACGCAGCAATTTTAGGCAAAAATTAATAGTGATTTCGTCTATGTTCATCACTGTCCAAAGTTCATCACACGGTCACGGAATGATCTAAAATTTTGATTATGTGCTCATAAAAAATAAGAGAATCTAATAAAAATATAAAAAAAATAATTCAAAAAATATAAATTGGACAGAATACTATTGAAAAATTACGAGCGTATTTTAGTCAATTTATATTTTGATATATATATATATATATATATATATATATATATATATATATATATATATATATATATATATATATATATATATATATATATATATATATATATGTATATATATATATAAAGAAAACTCTTCCTAACTTCTATGGATGAAAATGAACAGTGATTTCACCTACCCTCATCTTTATCCAAACTTCTTCGTGTGGTCACAGTTGTGTGGTAGTGTTTCTATTTTCATTTTTTTTTAACAAATCTAAATTACTTGAAATTTGGAGAGTATGTACATCTTAGTGAGCCGCATCTAATAAAAATATGAAAAAAATAATTCGTAAAATATAAATCTACCAAAATACCCTAACACATTATGTGGGTATTTTGGTAAATTTATATTTTTTGAATAATTTTTTTCATATTTTTATTAGGAGCGCCTCACTAAGATGTACTCACGCTCCAAATTTCAGATCCTTCTAATTAACAAAAAAAATGAAAATTAAAATACTGCTGAACAATAGTGACCATGCGATGACGTTTGGATCGTGATGAGGGTAGGCGAAATCACTGTTCATTTTTTACTGTAAGCGTTTTGTAATATCTTCCTTTCTCTCTCTCTCTCTATATATATATATATATATATATATATATATATATATATATATATACACATACGGAAAATACTATACAAGGCCTATCGGAAAGTACTATACAAGGCCTATAGGCAAAAATGAACAGTGATTTCATCTATGTTCATCACTGTCCAAAGTGCATCGCACGGTCACAGTTGTCTAATAGTGTTTCAATTTTTCTTTTTTTTTCTACAAATAGAATGATCTGAAATTTGGAGCGTGTGTTCATCAAAAATAAGAGAATCTATTAAAAATATAAAAAAATAAATCTTAAAATGTAAATTAGCCAGAATACCCTTGAAAATTTACAGGGGTAGTTTGATCAATATATATTTTGTGATATTATATATATATATATATATATATATATATATATATAACTCTTCCTAATGCCTATAGACGAAAATGAACAGTATTTCACTTACCCTCGTCACCATCGAAACTACATCGAATGGTCAATTGCTCAGTAGTGTTTCAATTTTCATTTTTTTTTTCTACAAATCCAAAGTATTTGAAATTTGGAGCGTGTGTACATCTTAATGCGACACACCTAATAAAAATATGGAAAAAGTAGTTCGTAAAATATAAATTGACCAAAGTACCCCCAAATATAAATTGCCCATTTTATATTTTTCTAATTATTTTTTTTCATATTTTTATTAGGTGCACCTCACTAAGATGTAACTCACTCTCCAAATTTCAGATCATTCAGAATAGTAAAAAAAATGAAAATTGAAATAATGTCGGACAACAGTGACCGTGCGATGAAATTTAGATGGTGATGAGGGTAGGTGAAAGTACCGTTCATTTTCGCTTATCGACGTTTTATAGTATCTTCCTCTCTCTCTGTCTTTTCTCTCTCTCTCTCCCTCTATATATATATATATATAAAACACTATGCAACTCCAATAGAAGAAAATAAACAGTGATTTCTTCTATACTCATCACCGTCCAAAGTTCATCGCACAGTCACAGTTGTCTGATAGTGTTTCAATTTTTATGTATTTTTTACAAATCCAAATTACTTGAAATTTGGAGCGTATGTATATCTTAGTGAGGCACACCTAATAAAAATATGAAAAAAATAATTCAAAAAATATAAGATTGCCAGAATACCCCTGAAAATTTTCGGGAGTATTTTGGTTAATTTATATTTTGTGAAATATGTTTTTCATAGTTTTATTAGGTGCGTTTCACTAAGATGTACACACACGTCAAATTTTAGATTATTCTGATTTATAAAAAAAAATGAAAATTGAAACACTACTGGACAATCGTGACCGTGCGATGAACTTTGGTCGATGATGAGTATAGGAGAAATCACTGTTCATTTTCACCTATAGGCATTGGGAAGATATGAATTCAACGGCTCAAATTGAATCTGGGCCAATCTAACAATCATGACCTCATTTCGTATTTGAATTTTATTTATTTTTATAAATTCAAATCACTTGAAATTATACGTGTATGTTCTTCTTAACAAGGAGCACCTAATAAAAATATTTAAAAAATAATTTGCAAAAATTATATTAACTAAAATACCCTCGAAATATTTCAAGGGTATTTTGGTCAAATTATTTCATGTAAATTTTTTTTTGATATTTTTATTAGATTCTCCTACGTTTGAAGAAAACATGCCTAATTTCAAGTGATTTGGATTTATAGAAAAAAATTAAAATTCAAACACGAAATGAGGTTTTGACCATCAGATCGGCTCATATTCAATCTAGGCTGTTAGGCTCATATCATTCTATTAGCCCACCGGCTAACATGAAGATTATATTATATATATATATATATATATATATATATATAGGAAAAGCTCTTGTAAGGCGGTTGGCTAACTTGTGAAAGTATGCCAAATGGCTCAGATTGAATCTGGGTTGATCTGACGATCATGGATGTGTGGTAGTATTTTAGTTTTAATTTTTTTTCTACAAATCCAAAGAACTTGAAATTTTAGGCATGTGTTATTCAATAATAGGCGTATTTATAAGAATATCAAGAAAATATTTTACATCATATAAATTGACCAAAACAATCCTGAAAAATTTTAGGGGTATTTTGGTCAATTTATTTTATGAATGTTTTTTTATATTTTTATTAGGTGTGTGTTTTTTATAAGAACACACGTCTTAAATTTCAAGTGATTTAAATTTTTAGAAAACAAATTCAAATTTAAATAAGATATTTGTTCTCGTTAGATTGACCCAGATTCAATCTGGGCAGTTTCGAATTTACTGTAGTGGTACGCTAACCGGCATACCTTAGTATCTGCCACACATACACACACACACACACACACAGACACACACACACACACACACACACACACACACACACACACACACACACACACACATATATATATATATATACATATGAGATAATGTACAATCCACAACCCATCAAATTATAAAGTTTAATGTAAGAGTGAGTTGTGAATGGTGGACATACTAAATATAAGGTGTCTTTTTAATTTTAATATTTTTTTGATATATTGCTCATCTAGTAAGAGTGTTTATATAAATATCACTAAAAACCAAGGCGTACTTTTGTTACTTTTGTAAAATAAAAAATTGAAATTCTTACTAAAGTACAAGGGTATTCTACAAATAAAGTTCCAAAATACTAGATTAAAAAATATCATTCCAGTTTTGTAAATATTTTTAATTTGCCCCTTATTTAATGATTAAGTTATCTATCAAAATAGTTTTTTCAATATATACACGTATAATAACTCATTCTAACATTAACCTCTGTATTTTGACGGGTTGTAACAACTCTAAACAATATATATATATATATATATATATATATATATATATATATATAGATATGGATATGGAAAAGTTTATATAAGGTTGCAACCTTTAAATGTAGAATCACAGATGCACCTTGAAAATCTATTGAAATTATTGTTTTAATGTTGAAAAAGCTCTCTAATCAATCATCTCGACATTGAGATATATGAATATGAAAAAAAAAAATAGTTTTTGAATCTCGGAAGTAGTGCATCTTGCAACACATTATCTAGACCATCTATTTTCAAGATTTTCATGTATTTATAGATCTACTTGATTTTAATCATTTTTGGAATTTAATTTTTCTTAATTAGGTATGAAAATAGATTTTAAGATAATACTAAGAAATTTTTACAACAAAATTACATATTATTATACAATTTTAAGGTGTGCCTTAATTGGATTGTTTAAGATTGCAGCCTTATAGAAACCGCACCCATATATATATATATATATATATATACCAACTTCGGCCAGGATCTACAGTACTGTCAGCTTGTCGATTATTATTATTGGATTATTATATTTGACTTAGATCTTTTATGAAATTTGTGTCTTATAATAGATAGGTAAACAGCAAACTGTTGTATTTAATTATTTCTTGTAAAATCCTATAATAGTTAAGGATGAATAGAATTATACCTATTAGAGGGAATAGTGAAATATCTATGACGATCCACTGAGCATAACTATGTTCTCCAATTTTAACATTGAACAAAATCTTAAATTGCATGATTATAGATAAACAGATAGTATAACTGAAACACACATTGTATTATCAGAAACTTGTTACACCCTGATATTAGTACAGAACTTTCACACAGAAACTTTATACAGAAATAAAATATTACACCCCGATATTATGGCGACAATAGTAGAGACTTAGAAAGAAAGCATAGAGGTTAAAGAAAAACAGAGAGTATCTGAAAAAGCACAAGTAGAGTGTATCAGAGCAGGATAGTAGGCGAATTTCATAGAAGAGAGAGAAGGTATATTACGGAGAACAAAGAGAGGCGGTAGATCACAGAGAATCACAGATAACAAAGAGAAGCGGTATATCACAGAGAATCACAGATAACAAAGAGAAGCGGTATATCACAGAGAATTAAGAGAGGCGGTATATCACAGAGAAACATACTGTGTGCACAAACAATAGCTGGAAAACAGTTTTCAGTGATGTGAGCAGTATGAGGGTAGAGATTTGATATTACCTTCACACATAATTAACTGAGAAAGGTAAAGATAGAACCTGATTATTGTGAGCTATGAAGGTCAGGATAGCTCTGATTTCACTATTGCGTCTAGAAGGCGGTTATTTCAGAGATCAGGTTTTAAGAAAAAGAGGATTGAAGTGGTTGAAGATTGAAGAGGTTGCAGGTTGCAGGTTGTAGGAAGGAGAGTAGAAGAGAGTGAGAGAGGAGCGGGAGACCCTGCTTAGAATGAAGAGGGTCGAGTTCTTTTATTGAGGGAGGTTACTTCTTCTTTAAGGAAAGAATAAAGGAGCTGGAGGAAGAGGACAAGAGGGAGAAGACGTAAAGGGATTTTCCACAGTGGAAAAAGGATGAGTGAGAAGACTTAAAGAGATTCGCCACAGGGGTAAGACAAAGAGGACAAAAGAGAAAAATAAAAAAGAAAAGAAAAGGATGCTTTTCGGCATCTTTGTACAGTATATATTTTGTCCTTATCGAATCATGGCTACAGTAGGCATCTGGAACAGTGTTCTCTGTCGGTGATGTGGTCACTGTTGTTTGTCGTTGTCGGTGACGTGGTCGCTATTACTTGTCGTATGTGTCGGTGCTAAGAATCTCAGAACAGTATTTTGGCGTTTATTGGTAATTGCTTTTGTCGTTTATGTGCCAGCTTTGATGGGGACTTATGGTCTTTGGCTGAATTCTTCTGGGTCGTCTTCTTCTGGATCTGTCTCTTCTGGATCAGTCTCTTCTGGATCAGTTTGACTTCGTTGGAGATAACTATTGGTGTGGAGTGGAGACGACTGTACGGTTTCTTCAGAGGATGTTGGTTTTCTTCCAGCCTCAGCAAAAATCTCTTTCATTTGTTTCTCTAATTCTTCTTTTGAGGCATTAGGATTGGTTTGCAACATATTTCGGAGGTACGTTGGAAAGTCAAAAGAGGTGTTTGTAGTATTTGGGTTTTCCTGGTATTTAGGTGTTTTCGGAGGTATTCTTTTTGGTGTGGTCTTGGTGAGATCCATTTGGAAGATATCCCACCATTTTACAGATATGGTCTTTCCCAAACGAGGGATATAGGTATAGTCATTTGTGGTATTGGATGAGATGGTGTAATCCCATTTCATAATCCATGGGATTTTATATAAGGCCATGAAATAAAGGTGAGTGTCAACCATATTATCATTATTATTGTATTGCACAAATTGTTCCTGCATGTTTTTGAAAGCAAGAGGTAGAACCAAAGAAGTTGAGCCCCACACAAAGAACCAGTTTTGAAACCATGTGGGGAATCTTTCAAAAACAGGCAGCCGGAACTGAAGATACCAGCTGTGTGTATTGTTTGGATTTTGGTAGTAAAAGAATTTGTGCCAGGCTTTTATATACTCGGCATATTTGAAATATTTATATGAAAACTCTGAGTTGTGTAATTTCTTTCCCTGTGCGGGATTGCAACCCCACTCATCATAGGGAAGAAGTTTCTTTATCTAAACTTTAGAATAAGCAATTATTCTGGTATTTTGCTGGAAGTAATGGACAACAGAGATGGACCTTGTTTCCATGAGTATGGCTTCATAGTATTCTCTGGTCTTAACCCCATTGGTAGGGTTGAGGTGGTTTAGCAAGTATAAGGGTGCAAGTTTGATTGGATCCATATGAACCTGATGTTCATCTATGGTGATATCCATTAAGAATGCTCTTTCTATATATACAGATCTTGGAATGTTTGATGTAGGAGCAGATTTTGATTGAGCTGGTAAATATGTAGGAGTAGAAGCATGTGCTTCTGGATAAGTAATTTGATGTATTGGGGACTGTGAAGGTGATCGGATATTTAGAGGTGAAGGTTCTCCTTCATAAGGAACTATATTTCTCATGGGTTGTTTATCCCTGCGAGAAGTGCCACGGGATCCCATGTTTTCAGATGAAGACAACATATTAGTATTGATTCGGTTTTCTTGGAATAATTGGAGAGCAAGGGATAATGGGGATTCGTCGTTGGCGTCAGTGGAGCCCCCCCTGCAAAAATTCACGGGTTAAAAAGTCAGGCAAGGAATTAGAAGACCCGGGAAGGTGTTCGATGGAAAAGTCAAAGGCTGATAAAATAGCCTGCCATCGAGCAAATATTTGTTTAGAAACCAAATTTTGAACATCTTTTTGCAAGATATCTTTGGCTGCTTTGCAGTCCGTACGTATTAAGAAATGTTGATTTAAAATATCACTTTGGAATTTAGTCACACAATGGACTATTGCTAATAGTTCCTTTTTTACCATGGAATAATTAAGTTGAGTAGTATTCCAGGCTTTGGAAGTATATCGAAGAAGTTGTTCTTTCGAATCAATTTGTTGTTTTAGAATACCACCAAGACCTTTATCAGATGCATCACATTCAATAATTTTGAAAGCAGTTGGATGTGGAAGGGAAAGACATTGTAGGGTTTTTACCTTTCTTTTGATTACCTGTACTGCTCGAGTATGGGTATTTGTCCATGGTGAAGGATTCTTTTTGAGTCTATCATATAAAGGCTTAGAATCTAATGCAAGGTTAGGATAAAAATCACTAACATAATTCAAGCAACCTAAGAATCTTTGAAGTTCCCTTTTATCAAGGATTTGATCGGGGAATTTATCAGCAAATTCTATTGATCTGTTTATGGGAATAATAGTTCCATGATGAATCATATGTCCTAGAAATCTGATATTGGTTTTAAAGAGTGTAATCTTTTTAGCTGAAACAACTAATCCAGCATTCTTTACTGCATGTATAAATGTGTGAATATGGTTGATATGTTGATCTATGGATAATACATCATCAATATATACTATCATAAAATGATGATAAGCATTGAATACTTCATTCACTTTTTTCTGAAATTCTGATGGAGCATTTTTCAAACCAAATGGCATAACATTCCATTCGTATTGTCCAAATGGAACATTGAATGCAGTTTTGTATTTATCTTGTTCTTGGATTTGGATTTGCCAGTAACCAGATTTCATATCAAATTTGGAAAAGATACATGCTTGGGCAACTCTATCCAATAAATCTTTATTATTAGGAATTGGATATCTTATCCATTGTAAGACTTTATTCAAAGGTTTATAATTAATGACAAGTCTAGGAACTCCTCGTTCCTTTTCAGCATTTTTATTGACATAAAAAGCTGCACAGCTCCAAGGTGAGGAGCTTGGTCTTATAAGCTTTTTGTTTTGAAGATCTTCAATTTCTTTTCGACACATATCTAAAAGGATAGTATTCATTTGTATTGGTCTAGCTTTTGTAGGGATTTGTTTTTCATCAAATCCTGGTTCATAATGTAAAGTTATACTATGCTTTTTCCTTTCCCAAAAAGCATTAGGGTGTTCACTACATATAGAAATTTCTATATGTTGTTGTAATGATTGAATTTTTTGTTGTATTGAAGTAGTCTGTAGTTGTTCTTCAATGATTTTGTATTTAATTTCCTGTTTGAGGGTACAAAGAAATTTTTTTTTGTCATTTAATTGACTTTTGACACTATTAAGTTCTTTTAATTTTGGTTTATGTATAAAATTAAATTGTACTGGAATATTTTGGATAACTGAAGATATTCCTGATTCATTTATAGTTAAAGGATATAGTAGTGTAAGAAATGGAACTCCAAGTATTACTGCTTGGCTGAGTCCTTTGACCATTATGAATGACGTATTTATACGTTGGTGATTGTTACAAACAGAAGCGTTTGATAATTTATTTTTAATAAATAATCTACTTCCATCAGCTGTATTTAGTATTTGAGTAGTTTTGTCAAAATATTCTGAAGGTACTAGTCCTTCATTAATACAGTTTAGATCAGCCCCGGAATCTATTAAAGCTGTTGTTTCAAAACTATAATCGGTAGCAACGATTATTTTAACATAGACAAACCATTTTTGAACTATTATTTTGTCTATTAGATTTACTGAAGGAAGAGGTATTATTCTGGCCTCTGATGATTCAGGGATGTTTAATTCATCAAAATCTATTTCATCCATGTCTGACTCTTGTTGAGACATTTGTTGTAATTCTAATGATTTAATTCTGGTTTTTAATTGAACTATTTCAGTTTTTATTTATTTGATTTCTTGTTTAAGATCTGAAACGGTCGGCTCTTTTTGTTGAGAAGTGTGTTGATCACTTACTCTTTTTATTATTGAAGCAAAGTTATATTCATCAGGGGTTTTATTAAGAGGAATTGATTTTGCTTTATTTTTTATAATATTAATGAATTGAGTAATAACAGATCTTTTTTCATCTGGATCAACTATTTTATCAATAATATCTAAAATGAAATTATCTTCTTGCGTAAGTGTGTGTACATTATGTGTTGGTAGTGGACAACTACAATCACCATCTTTTGAGCTGGATGATTGTGTTTCTGAAGCATCAGTGGAATCAGAGGAGTCTGTCCACATGAGATCCTCGTCTTGTATTTGATCAATATAAGAATCAAAAGAAGTGGAAGATGAAGAATCATAATTAAAGATATTATATAATTTAGATTTTATTGATTCATCTAAATTTAATGATTCTATTTTCTTTTTGAATTTACACTGGTGTTTATAATGTCCTATATTACCACACTTATAACAGACTGGTAATTTTCTCTTTTTCTTTGTATTGGGAGAAAATTTTTTGATTAATTTTCTTTTAGATTTTTTATAGTACTTTTTGTCTTTATCCTTATTTTTGGATTTATATTTTTCTTTTTTGTATTTTTTCTTCTTCTTATAGAGCTTGTCAGGCATATTGTTTTTATCAAGGTAATATCCGAATTGTTCACAGAAGTCACCAAGCTCTTTTCGCTTAGTGATCTTTTGTTTATCTAATTGTCTTTTTAATTTCATATCTGTGCACAAGGCTAGACCTTCAGCACATATTTCTGCGGAGAGTTCTCCGAGTGTATAAGATGAATAGACAATTATTCCATTATGTATTTTCCTTAGTCTTTCCCTGACTTTTTCAGCAAATAAATATGGTAGACCAGCTATAAACTTTTCCTTCCAGTGGTCTAACTGGCAATCCTCACGTATTAATAATCTTGAGAAAAATACATCTTTATACCATTTATATTGTGATAGGGTAGGACAGCGTAAATTAGATAGCAAATCTTCCGATCTTGCTGCGAGTAAAGCTGTACTGCCTACAAAGTGAAGTGTAATGGTATATATTAGGGTGTTGACCGCATCACTTTCTGTATATAATATTTCTTGGTTTTGTTCATTTCTGGCTGTCCATTGCCTAGTATTATTGAGGATTCGGTGTTTGGTTTCATCATCTACATAGAAATCCCACCATCCTCGTAACCAGCCAGTAAATCCATTAACTATTGCTTTTGCAACCTCTTGATCGGGGTTGCCTGCCATTTTATTTGCAGAAGCATACATAGTCATATGTCTCATAACATCTAATATTTTTAATTCTGATAATCCATCTATTTGCCAATTTACTAGGGATCTGCCTGAATATGATACTACCTGTTGTATGGCATCTTCTTCCATTTGTATATCAATAGGTGTAGGTCTCTTATGATATGGTAAGGCTGTTACTGGTTTCCAGTATTTGCCATAGGCTATTCTATTTATGGTTTCTGTAATGGGAGTAGTATCCATAAATGCTTTTTCCTGATTTTGAATTGTATCTTCTATGATTGGTTCTTCCTCTTGAAGCATCGTTGTTTCATGTTCAGGTATTTTTGCTTTATCTTTATAGGAGGATTCAGGTGGTATATTGACAATAGGTGAAGGAGGAATAGTTATTGTTGGAGAAGGAATTCCCTTGATATCTAGTTGGGATAGTTTTGATATTAATTGATCCATAAGGGATTTATTATTGTCTCCAATAAGAAATTTATTCTTATTCAGTTCTGGAGGTGGTTTGGACAAAACTGATTTAGGTATTGTTGTAGCAGAAGGTTGTTCTTTGGAAACAAGTCTTTCAATCCTTTCTGCTTGTTTTCCTAAAGATTGCATATACAGATTGGTATAATTATTTTGTTCTACAATATGAGGTATTAACTCTTGTTTCTTACCAAGTTCTTTAGGTAAGATTTTATAGGGAGTAGCTATTATATCATATAAGGATGGGGGTTGAGTAGGCTCATCCTTCACAAGGACTTTTGTTTTAAGTATAATACTTTTTTCAGGTGGATGTGTACTAGCGGTGGTAGTACCATCAGTGCTTATATAGGTTTTTGCTTCTATTGTTTGAATTTCATCAAAGGAGGAAGGAATATGAAGTTATGTTGATAATTACTTATTAACCATACAAAATATCCTTCTGTTTCCCTTTCCTTTTTAAGGAATTGATTATATTTTGTTTGTAATTTTTCTCTTAATTGTAATGGTACATTTGCAAGATACCATTGTCTGATATGTCTATTTTCATGTGATAACAACTAATCCAGCATTCTTTACTGCATGTATAAATGTGTGAATATGTTTGATATGTTGATCTATGGATTCTGAAAAGATTAATACATCATCAATATATACTATCATAAAATGATGATAAGCATCGAATACTTCATTCATTATTTTTTGAAATTATGATGGAGCATTTTTCAAACCAAATGGCATAACATTCCATTCGTATTGTCCAAATGCAGTTTTGTATTTATCTTGTTCTTGGATTTGGATTTGCCAGTAAGCAGATTTCATATCAAATTTGGAAAAGATACATGCTTGGGCAACTCTATCCAATAAATCTTTCTTATTAGGAATTGGATATCTTATCCATTGTAAGACTTTATTCAAAGGTTTATAATTAATGACAAGTCTAGGAACTCCTCGTTCCTTTTCAGCATTTTTATTGACATAAAAAGCTGCACAGCTCCAAGGTGAGGAGCTTGGTCTTATCAGCTTTTTGTTTTGAAGATCTTCAATTTCTTTTCGACACATATCTAAAAGGATAGTATTCATTTGTATTGGTCTAGCTTTTGTAGGGATTTGTTTTTCATCAAATCCTGGTTCATAAGGTAAAGTTATACTATGCTTTTTCCTTTCCCAAAAAGCATTAGGGTGTTCACTACATATTGAAATTTCTATATGTTGTTGTAATGATTAAATTTTTTGTTGTATTGAAGTAGTCTGTAGTTGTTTTTCAATGATTTTGTATTTAATTTCCTGTTTGAGGGTACAAAGAAATTTTTCTGTCATTTAATTGACTTTTGACACTATTAAGTTCTTTTAATTTTGGTTTATGTATAAAATTAAATTGTACTGGAATATTTTGTATAACTGAAGATATTCCTGTTTCATTTATAGTTAAAGGATATAGTAGTGTAAGAAATGGAACTCCAAGTATTACTGCTTGGCTGAGTCCTTTGACCATTATGAATGACGTATTTATACATTGGTGATTGTTACAAACAGAAGCGTTTGATAATTTATTTTTAATAAATAATCTACTTCCATCGGCTGTATTTAGTATTTGAGTAGTTTTGTCAAAATATTTTGAAGGTACTAGTCCTTCATTAATACAGTTTAGATCAGCCCCGGAATCTATTAAAGCGGTTGTTTCAAAACTATAATTGGTAGCAACGATTATTTTAACATAGACAGATCAATAGAATTTCCTGATAAATTCCCTGATCAAATCCTTGATAAAAGGGAACTTCAAAGATTCTTAGGTTGCTTGAATTATGTTAGTGATTTTTATCCTAACCTTGCATTAGATTCTAAGCCTTTATATGATAGACTCAAAAAGAATCCTCCACCATGGACAAATACCCATACTCGAGCAGCACAGGTAATCAAAAGAAAGGTAAAAACCCTACAATGTCTTTCCCTTCCACATCCAACTGCTTTCAAAATTATTGAATGTGATGCATCTGATAAAGGTCTTGGTGGTATTCTAAAACAACAAATTGATTCGAAAGAACAACTTCTTCGATATACTTCCAAAGCCTGAAATACTACTCAACTTAATTATTTCATGGTCAAAAAGGAACTATTAGCAATAGTCCACTGTGTGACTAAATTCCAAAGTGATATTTTAAATCAATATTTCTTAATACGTACGGACTGCAAAGCAGCCAAAGATATCTTGCAATAAGATGTTTAAAATTTGGTTTCTAAACAAATATTTGCTCGATGGCAGGCTATTTTATCAGCCTTTGATTTTTCCATCGAACACCTCCCCGGGTCTTCTAATTCCTTGCCTGACTTTTTAACCCGTGAATTTTTGCAGCGGGGGCTATACTGACGCCAACGACGAATCCCCATTATCCCTTGCTTTCCAATTACTCCAAGAAAACCAAATCAATACTAATATTTTATCTTCATCTGAAAACATGGGATCCCGCGGCACTTCTCGCAGAGATAAACGACCCATGAGAAATATAGTTCCTTATGAAGGAGAACCTTCACCTCTAAATATCCGTTCACCTTCACAGTCCCCAATACATCAAATTACTTATCCAGAAGCACATGCTTCTACTCTTACATATTCACCAGCTCAATCAAAATCTGCTCCTACATCAAACATTCCAAGATCTGTATATATAGAAAGAGCATTCTTAACGGATATCACCATAGATGAACATCAGGTTCATATGGATCCAATCAAACTTGCACCCTTATACTTGCTAAACCACCTCAACCCTACCAATGGGGTTAAGACCAGAGAATACTATGAAGTCATACTCATGGAAACATGGTCCATCTCTGTTGTCCATTACTTCCAGCAAAATACCAGAATAATTGCTTATTCTAAAGTTCAGATAAAGAAACTTCTTCCCTATGATGAGTGGGGTTGCAATCCCGCACAGGGAAAGAAATTACACAACCCAGAGTTTTCATATAAATATTTCAAATATGCCGAGTATATAGAAGCGTGGCACAAATTCTTTTACTACCAAAATCCAAACAATACACACAGCTGGTATCTTCAGTTCCGGCTGCCTGTTTTTGAAAGATTCCCCACATGGTTTCAAAACTGGTTCTTTGTGTGGGGCTCAACTTCTTTGGTTCTACCTCCTGCTTTCAAAAACCTGCAGGAAAAATTTGTGCAATACAATAATAATGATAATAAGGTTGACACTCACGTTTATTTCATGGCCTTATAACAAATCCCATAGATTATGAAATGGGATTACACCATCTCATCCAATACCACAAATGACTATACCTATATCGTTTGGGAAATACCATATCTGTAAAATGGTGGGATATCTTCCAAATGGATCTCACCAAGACCACACCAAAAAGAATACCTCCGAAAACACCTAAATACCAAGAAAACCCAAATACTGCAAACACCTCTTTTGACTTTCCAACCTACCTCCGAAATATGTTGCAAACCAATCCTAATGCCTCAAAAGAAGAATTAGAGAAACAAATGAAAGAGATTTTTGCTGAGGCTGGAAGAAAACCAACATCCTCTGAAGAAACCGTATAGTCGTCTCCACTCCACACCAATAGGTATCTCCAATTAAGTCAAGCTGATCCAGAAGAGACTGATCCAGAAGAGACAGATCCAGAAGAAGACGACCCAGAAGAATTCAGCCAAAGACCATAAGTCTCCATCAAAGCTGGCACATAAACGACAAAGGCAATTACCAATAAACGCCAAAATACTGTTCTGAGATTCTCAGCACCGACACATACGACAAGCAATAGCGACCACGTCACCGACAACGACAAACAACAGTGACCACGTCACCGACAAAGAACACTGTTCCAGATGCCCTACTGTAGCCATGATTCGATAAGGACAAAATATATACTGTACAAAGATGCCGAAAAGCATCCTTTTCTTTTCTTTTTTATTTTTCTCTTTTGTCCTCTTTGTCTTACCCCTGTGGCGAATCTCTTTAAGTCTTCTCACTCATCCTTTTTCCACTATGGAAAATCCCTTTACGTCTTCTCCCTCTTGTCCTCTTCCTCCAGCTCCTTTATTCTTTCCTTAAAGAAGAAGTAACCTCCCTCTATAAAAGAACTCGACCCTCTTCATTCTAAGCAGGGTCTCCCGCTCCTCTCTCACTCTCTTCTACTCTCCTTTCTGCAACCTACAACCTGCAACCTCTGCAACCTTCAACCTGCAACCTCTTCAATCTTCAACCACTCCAAACCCCTTTTTCTTAAAACCTGATCTCTGAAATAACCGCCTTCCAGACGCAATAGTGCAATCAAAGCTATCCTGACCTTCATAGCTCACAATAATCAGGTTCTATCTTTACCTTTCTCAGTTAATTATGTGTGACTGTAATATCAAATCTCTACCCTCATACTGCCCACATCACTGGAAACTGTTTTTCAGCTATTGTTTGTGCACACAGTAAGTTTCTCTGTGATATACCGCCTCTCTTAATTCTCTGTGATATACCGCTTCTCTTTGTTATCTGTGATTCTCTGTGATCTACCGCCTCTCTTTGTCGTCTGTAATATACCTTCTCTCTCTTCTATGAAATATGCCTACTATCCTGCTCTGATACACTCTACTTGTGATACTCTCTGTTTTTCTTTAACCTCTATGCTTTCTTTCTAAGTCTCTACTATTGTCGCCATAATATCAGGGTGTAATATTTTATTTCTGTATAAAGTTTCTGTGTGAAAGTTCTGTATTAATATCATGGTGTAACAAGTTTCTGATAATACAATGTGTGTTTCAATTATACTATCTGTTTATCTATAATCATGCAATTTAAGATTCTGTTCAATGTTAAAATTAGAGAACATAGTTATGCTTAGTGGATCGTCATAGATATTTCACTATTCCCTCTAATAGGTATAATTCTATTCATCCTTAACTATTATAGGATTTTACAAGAAATAATTAAATACAACAGTTTGCTGTTTACCTATCTATTATAAGACAAATTTCATAAAAGATGTAAGTCAAATATTATAATCCAATAATAATAATCGACAAGCTGACAGTACTGTGGCGAATCTCTTTAAGTCTTCTCACTCATCCTTTTTCCACTATGGAAAATCCCTTTACGTCTTCTCCCTCTTGTCCTCTTCCTCCAGCTCCTTTATTCTTTCCTTAAAGAAGAAGTAACCTCCCTCTATAAAAGAACTCGACCCTCTTCATTCTAAGAAGGGTCTCCCGCTCCTCTCTCACTCTCTTCTACTCTCCTTCCTGCAACCTGCAACCTGCAACCTCTGCAACCTTCAACCTGCAACCTCTTCAATCTTCAGCCACTTCAAACCTCTTTTTCTTAAAACCTGATCTCTGAAATAACCGCCTTCCAGATGCAATAGTGCAATCAGAGCTATCCTGACCTTCATAGCTCACAATAATCAGGTTCTATCTTTACCTTTCTCAGTTAATTATGTGTGACTGTAATATCAAATCTCTACCCTCATACTGCCCACATCACTGGAAACTGTTTTCCAGCTATTGTTTGCGCACACAGTAAGTTTCTCTGTGATATACCTCCTCTCTTAATTCTCTGTGATATACCGCTTCTCTTTGTTATCTGTGATTCTCTGTGATCTACCGCCTCTCTTTGTTCTTTGTAATATACCTTCTCTCTCTTCTATGAAATTATTTCTTGTAAAATCCTATAATAGTTAAGGATGAATAGAATTATACCTATTAGAGGGAATAGTGAAATATCTATGACGATCCACTGAGCATAACTATGTTCTCCAATTTTAACATTTAACAGAATCTTAAATTGCATGATTATAGATAAACAGATAGTATAACTGAAACACACACTGTATTATCAGAAACTTATTACACCCTAATATTAATACAGAACTTTCACACAGAAACTTTATACAGAAATAAAATATTACACCCTGATATTATGGCGACAATAGTAGAGACTTAGAAAGAAATCATAGAGGTTAAAGAAAAACAAAGAGTATCTGAAAAAGCACAAGTAGAGTGTATCAGAGCAGGATAGTAGGCATAATGAAGGACTAGTACCTTCAAAATATTTTGACAAAACTACTCAAATACTAAATACAGCCGATGGAAGTAGATTATTTATTAAATATAAATTATCAAACGCTTCTGTTTGTAACAATCACCAATGTATAAATACGCCATTCATAATGGTCAAACGACTCAGCCAAGCAGTAATACTTGGAGTTCCATTTCTTACACTACTATATCCTTTAACTATAAATGAAACAGGAATATCTTCAGTTATCCAAAATATTCCAGTACAATTTAATTTTATACATAAACCAAAATTAAAAGAACTTAATAGTGTCAAAAGTCAATTAAATGACAAAGAAAAATTTCTTTGTACCCTCAAACAGGAAATTAAACGTTTTCCCTAAGCGGCTGTTCCTGGCCTTGGCGGTACTTTCCAATAGGCGTTCACTTGTCTCTTGTCTTAACTCTCGGACCAACTTTCTAGGATGTAAATTTAACTTAGTTTCGCCAGTAAAGTGTAACTTTTTTCTCTTACAACTTATTGAGGTAAAGAACAGGTTTCCTGTTTTGACAGTTTAACTGTTTACAAAGTTCACTGTTGTACTTATGACAGTTTTACTGTATGGCTCTGATACCAACTTCGGCCAGAATCTACAGTACTGTCAGCTTGTCATTATCCGCAACCTACGGATGGTAAATTTAATAAAGAATCTAACTAGTAAACATGCAACTTCATCTCAAACACTTAGAGTAAAAAACAAAGAACAAATAGTTATAAATGACATTGAACATAATATTCAAAATTGGAACATACCCAAGGTACCAATTCATGACATTTATAATAAAGGATCTTTCAAGTTCAAGATGGGTTATGCCATCAAGACTGTAGAAGAAAGTTTGTCAGTCACTCAAAATCAAGAAAACTTTCATCTACTGTCAAAGAAAATTATTGAAAAACATAAAGAACAAAATTACAAATATTTACATATTGGATTAATTCCAATAGCCGTAAAACCTTTGACCCGATTAGGGTTGAACACTTCTGTGCTTGTATGCCTAAGAGATACAAGACACAATATATTCACCGACTCGCTACTTGGCATGGTCGAATCCAGCCTTTGTAGTGGTCCTATATATTTTAACTGTTTTCCAAATTTTTCTGTTTCTTTGACTGACCCAAATATATTAGATATATTAACAATTAATTTAAAAACACATGGGTTTCATATGACCCAAGGATCTCAAAATTTAGCAATAGTTTATAGAATATATTACAAAGTCATGAACACCTTATGTCCAAATATTATGCAAATGGATCAAAAAGATCAAACTATTTTATTCCAAACAAACATAGAAAAATCAAATATGATTGTACCTAAAACAATAAAATGGTCAGATATTAGACTACCACAATCATGGGCATTACAAAATGCCAATCAACCTCAAGAGGTTCCTCAACATCATATTCCTAATCAAATCATAGAACATCCTGATGGTAATATTGAAATTAAATTCCAACAAATACAAGTTCAAGATGATATAAATATAAACAGAAAAAGGAATATTAAAAATAAAATACCAAGCAGAAAATCTTATTCTGCTGACCCAAATGTTATAATACTACCACCTCTGACTCAATCTTCTTCAATACCTAGTTCAGACCTACAATTTCAAGGAATAAGGAGAACAAAAGATCATGTTGTGATTCCCACATACACTCCTGAATCTAGTACTACAAATACTACTGAACCCACTATAGAAGAATTACAAGACCTTCAAATATTAACTTTACAAGTAGAAGACAATTCACATGATCAATATTCAGATGAATATATAGCGGCTTACTTAGCCGCTAAATTAGAAAGAAAAAAGAAAAAAATTGATCACAATTATATTAAGCAAGACTTTATATCACATGAAAATAGACATATCAGAAAATGGTATCTTGCAAATGTACCATTACAATTAAGAGAAAAATTACAAACAAAATATAATCAATTCCTGATTTTGAATTGTATCTTCTATGATTTGTTCTTCTTTTTGAAGCATCATTTTATGATAGTATATATTGATGATGTATTAATCTTTTCGGAATCCATAGATCAACATATCAAACATATTCACACATTTATACATGCAGTAAAGAATGCTGGATTAGTTGTTTCAGCTAAAAAGATTACACTCTTTAAAACCAATATCAGATTTCTAGGGCATATGATTCATCATGGAACTATTATTCCCATAGACAGATCAATAGAATTTGCTGATAAATTCCTTGATCAAATCCTTGATAAAAGGGAACTTCAAAGATTCTTTGGTTGCTTGAATTATGTTAGTGATTTTTATTCTAACCTTGCATTAGATTCTAAGCCTTTATATGATAGACTCAAAAAGAATCCTCCACCATGGACAAATACCCATACTCGAGCAGTACAGGTAATCAAAAGAAAGGTAAAAACCCTAGAATGTCTTTCCCTTCCACATCCAACTGCTTTCAAAATTATTGAATGTGATGCATCTGATAAAGGTCTTGGTGGTATTCTAAAACAACAAATTGATTCGAAAGAACAACTTCTTCGATATACTTCTAAAGCCTGGAATACTACTCAACTTAATTTGACATAGATCTTTTATGAAATTTGTGTTTTATAATAGACAGGTAAACAACAAACTGTTGTATTTAATTATTTCTTGTAAAATCCTATAATAGTTAAGGATGAATAGAATTATACCTATTAGAGGGAATAGTGAAATATCTATGACGATCCACTGAGCATAACTATGTTCTCCAATTTTAACATTGAACAGAATCTTAAATTGCATGATTATAGATAAACAGATAGTATAACTGAAGCACACATTGTATTATCAGAAACTTGTTACACCCTGATATTAATACAGAACTTTCACACAGAAACTTTATACAGAAATAAAATATTACACCCTGATATTATGGCGACAATAGTAGAGACTTAGAAAGAAAGCATAGAGGTTAAAGAAAAACAGAGAGTATCTGAAAAAGCACAAGTAGAGTGTATCAGAGCAGGATAGTAGGCATATTTCATAGAAGAGAGAGAAGGTATATTACAGAGGACAAAGAGAGGCGGTAGATCATACAGAATCACAGATAACAAAGAGAAGCGGTATATCACAGAGAATTAAGAGAGGCGGTATATCACAGAGAAACTTACTGTGTGCACAAACAATAGCTGGAAAACAGTTTCCAGTGATGTGGGCAGTATGAGGGTAGAGATTTGATATTACAGTCACACATAATTAACTGAGAAAGGTAAAGATAGAACCTGATTATTGTGAGCTATGAAGGTTAGGATAGCTCTGATTGCACTATTGCGTCTGGAAGGCGGTTATTTCAGAGATCAGGTTTTAAGAAAAAGAGGTTTGAAGTGGTTGAAGATTGAAGAGGTTGCAGGTTGAAGGTTGCAGAGGTTGCAAGTTGCAGGAAGGAGAGTAGAAGAGAGTGAGAGAGGAGCGGGAGACCCTGCTTAGAATGAAGAGGGTTGAGTTCTTTTATAGAGGGAGGTTACTTCTTCTTTAAGGAAAGAATAAAGGAGCTGAAGGAAGAGGACAAGAGGGAGAAGACGTAAAGGGATTTTCCACAGTGGAAAAAGGATGAGTGAGAAGACTTAAAGAGATTCGCCACAGGGGTAAGACAAAGAGGACAAAAGAGAAAAATAAAAAAGAAAAGAAAAGGATGCTTTTCGGCATCTTTGTACAGTATATATTTTGTCCTTATCGAATCATGGCTACAGTAGGGCATCTGGAACAGTGTTCTTTGTCGAAGACGTGGTCACTGTTGTTTGTCGTTGTCGGTGACGTGGTCGCTATTGCTTGTCGTATGTGTTGGTGCTGAGAATCTCAGAACAGTATTTTGGCGTTTATTGGTAATTGCTTTTGTCATTTATGTGCCAGCTTTGATGGAGACTTATGGTCTTTGGCTGAATTCTTCTGGGTCGTCTTCTTCTGGATCTGTCTCTTCTGGATCAGTCTCTTCTGGATCAGCTTGACTTAGTTGGAGATACCTATTGGTGTGGAGTGGAGACCACTGTACGGTTTCTTCAGAGGATGTTGGTTTTCTTCCAGCCTCAGCAAAAATCTCTTTTAATTGTTTCTCTAATTCTTCTTTTGAGGCATTAGGATTGGTTTACAACATATTTCGGAGGTAGGTTGGAAAGTTAAAAGAGGTGTTTGCAGTATTTGGGTTTTCCTGGTATTTAGGTGTTTTCGGAGGTATTCTTTTTGGTGTGGTATTGGTGAGATCCATTTGGAAGATATCCCACCATTTTACAGATATGGTCTTTCCCAAACAAGGGATATATGTATGGTCATTTGTGGTATTGGATGAGATGGTGTAATCTCATTTCATAAACCATGGGATTTGATATAAGGCCATGAAATAAAGGTGAGTGTCAACCATATTATCATTATTATTTTATTGCACAAATTGTTCCGGCAGGTTTTTGAAAGCAGGAGGTAGAACCAAAGAAGTTGAGCTCCACACAAAGAACCAGTTTTGAAACCATGTGGGGAATCTTTCAAAAATAGGCAGCCGGAACTGAAGATATCAGCTGTGTGTATTGTTTGGATTTTGGTAGTAAAAGAATTTGTGCAAGGCTTCTATATACGCGGCATATTTGAAATATTTATATGAAAACTCTGGGTTGTGTAATTTCTTTCCCTGTGCGGGATTGCAACCCCACTCATCATAAGGAAGAAGTTTCTTTATCTGAACTTTAGAATAAGCAATTATTCTGGTATTTTGCTGAAAGTAATGGACAACAGAGATGGACCCTATTTCCATGAGTATGGCTTCATAGTATTCTCTGGTCTTAACCCCATTGGTAGGGTTGAGGTGGTTTAGCAAGTATAAGGGTGCAAGTTTGATTGGATCCATATGAACCTGATGTTCATCTATGGTGATATCCATTAAGAATGCTCTTTCTATATATACAGATCTTGGAATGTTTGATGTAAGAGCAGATTTTGATTGAGCTGGTGAATATGTAGGAGTAGAAGCATGTGCTTCTGGATAAGTAATTTGATGTATTGGGGACTGTGAAGGTGAACGGATACTTAGAGGTGAAGGTTCTCCTTCATAAGGAACTATATTTCTCATGGGTTGTTTATCCCTGCGAGAAGTGCCACGGGATCCCATGTTTTCAGATGAAGACAAAATATTAGTATTGATTTGGTTTTATTAAGAGTAATTGATTTTGCTTTATTTTTTGTAATATTAATGAATTGAGTAATAACAGATCTTTTTTCATCTGGATCAACTATTTTATCAATAATATCTAAAATGAAATTATCTTCTTGCGTAAGTGTGTGTACATTATGTGTTGGTATTGGACAACTACAATCACCATCTTTTGAGCTGGATGATTGTGTTTCTGAAGCATCAGTGGAATCAGAGGAGTCTGTCCACATGAGATCCTCGTCTTGTATTTGATCAATATAAGAATCAGAAGAAGTGGAAGATGAAGAATCATAATTAAAGATATTATATAATTTAGATTTTGTCTTCATCTGAAACATGGGATCCCGTGGCACTTCTCGCAGGGATAAACAACCCATGAGAAATATAGTTCCTTATGAACAAGAACCTTCACCTCTAAATATCCGTTCACCTTCACAGTCCCCAATACATCAAATTACTTATCTAGAAGCACATGCTTCTACTCCTACATATTCACCAGCTCAATCAAAATCTGCTCCTACATCAAACATTCCAAGATCTGTATATATAGAAAGAGCATTCTTAATGGATATCACCATAGATGAACATCAGGTTCATATGGATCCAATCAAACTTGCACCCTTATACTTGCTAAACCACCTCAACCCTACCAATGGGGTAAGACCAGAGAATACTATGAAGCCATACTCATGGAAACAGAGTCCATCTCTGTTGTTCATTACTTCCAGCAAAATACCAGAATAATTGCTTATTCTAAAGTTTAGATAAAGAAACTTCTTCCCTATGATGAGTGGGGTTGCAATCCCGCAAAGGGAAAGAAATTACACAACCCAGAGTTTTTATATAAATATTTCAAATATGCCGAGTATATAGAAGCCTGGCACAAATTCTTTTACTACCAAAATCCAAACAATACACACAGCTGGTATCTTCAGTTTCGGCTGCCTGATTTTGAAAGATTCCCCACATGGTTTCAAAACTGGTTCTTTGTGTGGGGCTCAACTTCTTTTGTTCCACCTCCTGCTTTCAAAAACCTGCAGAAACAATTTGTGCAATAAAATAATAATGATAATATGGTTGACACTCACCTTTACTTCATGGCCTTATATCAAATCCCATGGATTATGAAATGGGATTACACCATCTCATCGAATACCACAAATGACTATACCTATATCCCTCGTTTGGAAAAGACCATATCTGTAAAATGGTGGGATATCTTCCAAATGGATCTCACCAAGACCACACCAAAAAGAATACCTCCGAAAACACCTAAATACCAGGAAAACCCAAATACTGCAAACACCTCTTTTAACTTTCCAACCTACCTCCGAAATATGTTGCAAACCAATCCTAATGCCTCAAAAGAAGAATTAGAGAAACAAATGAAAGAGATTTTTTCTGAGGCTGGAAGAAAACCAACATCCTCTGAAGAAACCGTACAGTCGTCTCCACTCCACACCAATAGGTATCTCCAACTAAGTCAAGCTGATCCAGAAGAGACTGATCCAGAAGAGACAGATCCAGAAGAAGACGACCCCGAAGAATTCAGCCAAAGACCATAAGTCTCCATCAAAGCTGGCACATAAACGACAAAAGCAATTATTAATAAATGCCAAAATACTGTTCTGAGATTCTCAGCACCGACACATACGACAAGCAATAGCGACCACGTCACCGACAATGACAAACAAGAGTGACCACGTCACCGACAAAGACCACTGTTCCAGATGCCCTACTGTATCCATGATTCGATAAGGACAAAATATATTTTTAATTTTGATAATCCATCTATTTGCCAATTTACTATGGATCTGCCTGAATATGATACTACCTGTTGTATGGCATCTTCTTCCATTTGTATATCAACAGGTGTAGGTCTCTTATGATATGGTAAGGCTGTTACTGGTTTCCAGTATTTGCCATAGGCTATTCTATTTATGGTTTCTGTAATGGGAGTAGTATCCATAAATGCTTTTTCCTGATTTTGAATTGTATCTTCTATGATTGGTTCTTCCTCTTGAAGCATCATTGTTTCATGTTCAGGTATTTTTGCTTTATCTTTATCGGAGGATTCAGGTGGTATATTGACAATAGGTGAAGGAGGAATAGTTATTGTTGGAGAAGGAATTCCCTTGATATCTAGTTGGGATAGTTTTGATATTAATTGATCCATAAGGGATTTATTATTGTCTCCAATATGAAATTTATTCTTATTCAGTTCTGGTGGTGGTTTGAACAAAACTGATTTAGGTATTGTTGTAGCAGAAGGTTGTTCTTTGGAAACAAGTCTTTCAATCCTTTCTGCTTGTTTTCCTAAAGATTGCATATACAGATTGGTATAATTATTTTGTTCTACAATATGAGGTATTAACTCTTGTTTCTTACCAAGTTCTTTAGGTAAGATTTTATAGGGAGTAGGTATTATATCATATAAGGATGGGGGTTGAGTAGGCTCATCCTTCACAAGGACTTTTGTTTTAAGTATAATACTTTTTTCAGGTGGATGTGTACTAGCGGTGGTAGTACCATCAGTGCTTATATAGGTTTTTGCTTCTATTGTTTGAATTTCATCAAAGGAGGAAGGAATATGAGGTTTATGTTGATAATTACTTATTAACCATACAAAATATCCTTCTGTTTCCCTTTCCTTTTTCAGGAATTGATTATATTTTGTTTGTAATTTTTCTCTTAATTGTAATGGTACATTTGCAAGATACCATTTTCTGATATGTCTATTTTCATGTGATATAAAGTCTTGCTTAATATAATTGTGATCAAGTTTTTTCTTTTTTCTTTCTAATTTAGCGGCTAAGTAAGCCGCTATATATTCATCTGAATATTGATCATGTGAATTGTCTTCTACTTGTAAAGTTAATATTTGAAGGTCTTGTAATTCTTCTATACTGGGTTCAGTAGTATTTGTAGTACTAGATTCAGGAGTGTATGTGGGAATCACAACATGATCTTTTGTTCTCCTTATTCCTTGAAATTGTAGGTCTGAACTAGGTATTGAAGAAGATTGAGTCAGAGGTGGTAGTATTATAACATTTGGGTCAGCAGAATAAGATTTTCTGCTTGGTATTTTATTTTTAATATTCCTTTTTCTGTTTATATTTATATCATCTTGAACTTGTATTTGTTGGAATTTAATTTCAATATTACCATCAGGATGTTCTATGATTTGATTAGGAATATGATGTTGAGGAACCTCTTGAGGTTGATTGGCATTTTGTAATGCCCATGATTGTGGTAGTCTAATATCTGACCATTTTATTGTTTTAGGTACAATCATATTTGATTTTTCTATGTTTGTTTGGAATAAAATAGTTTGATCTTTTTGATCCATTTGCATAATATTTGGACATAAGGTGTTCATGACTTTGTAATATATTCTATAAACTATTGCTAAATTTTGAGATCCTTGGGTCATATGAAACCCATGTGTTTTTAAATTAATTGTTAATATATCTAATATATTTGGATCAGTCAAAGAAACAGAAAAATTTGGAAAATAGTTAAAATATATAGGACCACTACAAAGGCTGGATTCGACCATGCCAAGTAGCGAGTCGGTGAATATATTGTGTCTTGTATCTCTTAGGCATACAAGCACAGAAGTGTTCAACCCTAATCGGGTCAAAGGTTTTACGGCTATTTGAATTAATCCAATATGTAAATATTTGTAATTATGTTCTTTATGTTTTTCAATAATTTTCTTTGACAGTAAATGAAAGTCTTCTTGATTTTGAGTGACTGACAAACTTTCTTCTACAGGTTTGGTGGCATAACCCATCTTGAACTTGAAAGATCCTTTATTATAAATGTCATGAATTGGTACCTTGGGTATGTTCCAATTTTGAATATTATGTTCAATGTCATTTATAACTATTTGTTCTTTGTTTTTTATTCTAAGTGTTTGAGATGAAGTTGCATGTTTACTAGTTAGATTCTTTATTAAATTTGCCATCCGTAGGTTGCGGATAATGATAATCTGGACATTCAGTGGCCCAGCGTTTTCCCTAAGCGGCTCTTCCTGGCCTTGGCGGTACTTTGCAATAGGCGTTCACTTGTCTCTTGTCTTAACTCTCGGACCAACTTTCTAGGATGTAAATTTAACTTAGTTTCGCTAGTAAAGTGTAACTTTTTTCTCTTACTACTTATTGAGGTAAAGAACAGGTTTCCTGTTTTGACAGTACTAACATAATTCAAGCAACCTAAGAATCTTTGAAGTTCCCTTTTATCAAGGATTTGATCAAGGAATTTATCAGCAAATTCTATTGATCTGTCTATGGGAATAATAGTTCCATGATGAATCATATGTCCTAGAAATCTGATATTGGTTTTAAAGAGTGTAATCTTTTTAGCTGAAACAACTAATCCAGCATTCTATACTGCATGTATAAATGTGTGAATATGTTTGATATGTTGATCTATGGATTCCGAAGAGATATATATATATATATATATATATATATATATATATATATATATATGTGTGTGTGTGTGTGTGTGAATATTCACAGGACCGTTTCATTGAAATCAAAAGGGGTTACAAGATGTATAAGAAAATCCAAGAACTAGTAAAGATTAACTAACAAAGAAGCAAGATAGACTCCACTCTTGGCTAAACAATTTGCTTCCTCATTGGTCTCCATGTAATAATGACGTATCTCAACATTTTGTGTTAATAACAAATCATTGATTTCGTGAAATAAGGATCTTAGTCTCCAAGGGGTATTAAAAGTTCCATTACTCCATCCTAGCACATTTGCTAAGTCTCTTTCAATAATCTTTGCACCACCCAATCTTGATAGAACTTTTAAACTTTCTAAATGTCCTGCAGTTTCTGCCTCCTTGGCAATAGTGAACCACAAGGGCCAAAAAATGTACATAAGATATTGCCCGAGCTATTTTTGATTAAACGCCCCTGCCCGAGCTATTTTTGATTAAACGCCCCAAACTCTGCTGGACTTGAATTACCAAGGCTAGTCCTTCAAAGTTCATTTTGATTGAATTTGACGGAGGTGGCAGCCAAACTGCTGCTCTACGAATAGAATTGAAAGAACCCAATGATGCCACAGCCAAAGGATTATTGATCACTTGGCTCTTAGGAGTGTCGAACCACTATCTTTATGAGCCATAAACCAGTCTGCCGCTACAGCCATAATGTTAGACTTTGGAATGGGGAGCTCTGTAGTGACTGTTGGGTTGGGTTTCCCTCCATGTGGAGTATGGCCCGAAGTTCATCCTTTTTAGGTGAAGCCCATATGGAGTAAATCCCATATGGAGTAAGGGCATTTCAGTTATTTTACCCATTATATGTTAAATGAGGGTTTTCCTCATTCGTTTTTAACAAGTGAGATTAGAAGAGAGAAAAGACAGGAGAGGAGAAAATTCTGGGTTTTTGAGGTATTGTACAGTCATCATCAAGAGCTCAATTGGATGGCCATTCGTGATCCGATCGACCTAAAATTTTGACAGCAGGTTTGCAACACATGGTTCTTCATTCTGAATATTGTGATTGATGTTTGGAGTCCTTTAGCTCAGTTTTGTAGAGCCGTTTTTGCTGCCTCTGTTTCGGTGAGATCTCTTCAATTTTCATTTTTTAGAGTTCATCTTGTTTATGATATTTGCCAAGAATCTATTGTTCATGATGATTGGTATTGTTGTATGCCTATAGTTTTAACTAGAGAAGACTCTTGTGTATTCACATTATTTTGTGATCGTGGAGGCTTTGGGTGGACTACGGTCCCGTGCTCTTTACTCCTCACTTTGGGGAAGTTTTCCACGTAAAAATTGGTGGTGTTTATGTGTGTGTTTGTGGTGCATTTGGTTGTTGATTTAGGAGCTTAATAATTACCTTTAATGTGTTTGATATATTGCTATCTACTTGATTACTTCCTAATATGTTTACTCAAGAGGAGAATAATTGTTTTGTTCCATTGTGCTTGTTGATCGGGTATCACTCGGTTTGTTTTTCTCCTCAACAAAGTGGTATTTGAGCATTGTAGTTGCTGAATTTAAGCTTTGTGATTGCTGAATTATTTATCTTGGGTTGAGCAATAGAAACTAATAGAAGTAGAATGGTTACTTCAAATGGTCCAATTATCATGTTTGGAAAGGAAAAATAGAGGACCTTCTTTTTGTGAAAGATTATTATCTATCAATTTTTGCTAGTGAGAAATCCCGCTAATAACACCGATCGGGAATGGAATATATTTCATTGGCAAGTGTGTGGGTACATTAGACAGTGGGTGGATGACAATGTGTTGAACTATATTAGTGGAGAGACACACACACGTACTTTATGGTCTAAGCTCGAGCAATTGTATGCTTGAAAGACTTAGAATAATAAACTATTTTTGATCAAACAGATGATGGCTTTGAGATACCAAGATGGAACTTCGTTGACAGATCACTTAAATACATTTCAAGGAATCATTAATCAGTTGGTTGCGATGGGTATCAAGTTTGATGAAGAGATTCAGGGATCATGGCTTCTTGGTACTTTGCCGGACTCGTGGGAGACGTTTAGGCATCATTATCTAACTCAGCTCCAGATGATATAATTTCTATGGATTTGGCTAAAAGTAGTCTTCATCATGAAGAGATGAGAAGAAAGTCACAGGTTCCTCTTCAGAATTAGACGCTTTGGTCACTGAGAATGGGGGAGGAGTAAGAGCCGAGGTCCGAAGAATAGAGACAAGAGTAGAGGTAAGTTCAACAGGTTTGCAAATGTTGGGTGTTATCATTGTGGTCTAAAGCGCCATACTAAGAAGTATTGTTCGAAGTTGATGAGAGAGAATAAAAAAGGAAAAAATTAAGAAAAGAAGAAAGATGACGATGATCGAATTGCCACCACTACCGGGGATTTTCTCATTGTAAATGATACGGATGTTGTTAACCTTTCATGCCATGAGACAAGTTGGGTGATTGACAATGGTGCTTCCATTCATGTTACATCTCGGAAGGACTTCTTCACATCCTATACACCATGTAACTTTGGGGTTGTAAAGATGGGCAATGATAGTTTGACAAAAGTTGTTGGCATAGGAGATGTTTGTTTGGAAACCAATACTAGAACAAAGTTACTTCTCAAGGATGTGAAACATGTTCCTGACATCCGTTTGAATTTAATTTCTGCAGGTAGAGTTGATAATGAAGGGTTTTGTAATACCTTCAGTGATGGCCAATGGATGCTCACCAAGGGTGCTATGATTGTGGCAAGAGGAAAAAAGTGTTCGACATTGTACTTATTACAGGCAAAGCTTTCCAAAGCCATTATACATGCAGTGGAGAATGGGGGTAAAATTGAATTGTGGCACAAGAGACTCGGTCATATGAAGGGAATGATGGTGTTATCCAAGAAGAAGCTCCTATCTTGAATGAACAGTACACATTTGAAAAAATGTGCTCATTTCTTGGCAGGGAAGCAGATCAGAGTTTCCTTCAAGATTTCCCTTCCTTCAAGGAAGTCAAATGTACTTGATTTGGTTCATTCCGATGTGTGTGGCCCTATGAAAACGAGAACGCTTGGCAGCTCTCTCTATTTTGTAACCTTCATTGATGATCATTCAAGGAAGTTATGGATTTACACCTCGAAGTCAAAGGATCATGTGCTAGATGTATTTAATCATTTTCAAGCTTTAGTTTAGATACAGACTGGAAAGAAGTTGAAATGCATCTGCACAGATAATGGGGGAGAGTATTTAGGACTATTTGATGATTATTGTAGAGAACAGGGTATTCGGCATCAAAAGACACCTCCAAAGACACCTCAGTTGAATGGTTTAGCTGAGACAATGAACATGACAGTAGTGGAGAGAGTCATATGTTTGTTTGAAGACATTTTTCATCACCTTGGTTCCCCGGTCAATAAAGCCTGACAAAGCAGTGGAAATTACGATAGTCGATTAATAGCCCCAAAACTGGCCAAGGTATTCATAAGGAGTCTCAAAAGTCTCCTTCCAAGTTTTGTCACATTCCGAAATTCCTAAGGCACTGCAGATAGAAAAACGGTTTCAGCAGAATCGGCCTCTAGCACCTTGAAACGGACCCTATAACTAGAGCTATATTTTAAGTATCGCAATTTTCTATGGGACCACTTCTATTGGATCTGGCACAATTGAAACCTTCAAGGGTCAAATTTCAGCTTGAACGGATTTTCCAGGAAGAAGTTATAAGTGAAAGAGCGAAACAGGACGAGCTGCAAGCTATTCCCGTGCGGCCACCCTGCAACTCAACTCCATTAAAAGGGCAATCATGACCAGTGAATTTTGACATATCTCCCTCATTCAAGATTAGATCGTGCTCAAACTTGATGGAGCATATTCGTCGTGTCGAGACGAGCGTTTAGATATGTGGCACGCCCCGCAACGATGCTCGAGCGCGAAGAAAAGCTAGAGAGAACTTACTGATATGTAAAGAAAGTGCAGAAAAATCAACAGCGTCGTGCCTTGTTCGAGCAGCCAAATCATGTCGGTCGCAAGCCCGATCGATGTAAAACTAATCCCATTGCGTGCGTAAGGTTTAGGGCTTTCTCCAGTCCGAACCCCGTACATGAAGAACGGTTGGATTCCGCACACGAAGCCGACAAAATGACTACAAATTTTGTCGTTGGAATTACAGATTTCGGCCAAAACTTCAAAGTTGCAAAATCTTTGTTCAAGCATGAAATCAAGCTGCATTTTTTGCCCGACGATCGTGACAACATGACCAATGTGATCCAAGGACAAAATCACAAAAAAACATCAAGGAGGGAGCACTCAATCGATCCAAAGTTTCAAGATTCATTCAAATTTCAAGTCACATGATCGTGCCCTAAAAACACAATCCATAGCTCGAAGTTGATATCAAATCGATTGCCATGCCAAGCCCTATAAGAAAACAACCATATTTCGATCAAATGGGCATCAGAACTACCCCAGATAATCCATGAAAAATCATGCACATTTTAGGGCAACACAGGGACTATCTTGGAATTCTAGAACTTATTAGAAAGGGGCAAATCTGCCATTTTGCACCCTAGTTTCTAATTTCTTTTAATTTAGTTGAATCTTAATTTCCAGCTTTTAGGTTTAATTTTGATCATCCACCCATGTTTGAGCACAATTCTACATATACCACGTACCATCATTGTACGCAAAAGGCTTGAAACCCTTCACAAAAAGAGAATTTTTACTTAATAAAATTCCCTTTCCTTCTCATTATTGGGTCACGTTTAGAGAGAGAGAGTAAGGAGAGAGAAACTTTTGGATCGGTACCCCTAGGCTCAAGGCAAACATTCTCTCTCTTCTTTCTTTCTTCTTCTTCTTCACCTGAGCCTCCTTCAAAGGGAATGCACAACAGTGGCAGTGTCGTGCATGCCTCTTTCTTTTCCTTTTTCTCCTTCATGTGGTTTCACAAGTGGCGACGATGGTAGCACCATGCACGAGTTCCTTTTCCCCTTTTATTTAGGCATCTCTATCTCTCGGTGAGATTTGCAGACGGCGCTGCTCATCACCGTCTGCAAGTGTATCCTCGACGTCTCAACGAGATACGCGGGTAGCGAAGCTTATTGTCGTCCTCGGGGGCTTTACTCTGTCGCGTGACTATTGCAGGCGGTGATGTCCATCGTCGTCAACGAAGGGTGGTGGCAATACCCATCGCCGTCTGCGAGCTTCGCTTTTGTGTTCGGTGCGCATCGCTGCACGCAGGCCCCTTTCGTGCCTCCTTGCGCCTATCGTCGTGCGCAGGCTTCTTTTGCTCGCTCGGTGCCCATCACGCACGCAGGCTCCTTTCACGCCTCTTTGTGCCTATCGCCATGCGAAGGCTTCCCTTGTGTCCCATGCCTATCGTCGTGCGCTTTACGAGAAGTAATCGCTATGTAACTTATGAGAAGTTATCGTCGTGTGCCTCTCCAAAAGCTATCACCATTTGCAAGTGACGTGCTACCTTATCACGTTGCCAACGATGATGCTTATTGCCGTTCGCAGGTTTCTCTCGTGTTCCACGTCTAGCGTCGTGTGCCTCACAGGGAGCTATCATCGTGAGCCTCACCAGAAACCATCGTCGCCCGTAAGGGATGCGGTGTCTTCTCATGATGCCAATGGCGAGGCCCATTGCCATCAGAATTCTTCCTCCCTCCGTCATCTCGCTCTCTCTCTCTCTCTTCATTCCCTTTTCTTCTCTTCTTTCTTTTCTCTTCTCACTTAACTGAGGGTAGACTCGGCCTAGCACTACCATAGCGGTAGGGTTGTTGAGCAGTATTGTTGTTGCGTTGGTCTTGAGTACCATGCCCGTCTTGATGCCACATCAGATTGGGACAATCCTATTGACCTCAGTTTCGAGTACTATTGCAATCGAGCTGGTCCCGAGTACCATGCCTGTCTTGCTATCACTACGAGTCTGTAACATTCCAGCTGTCACGCTAGTTTCGCCCCTTCATCAAGTCCTCTTCTCTCTTTTATCTTTATTTGAACCTTCCACTTCATCACGCTAACTTCTCACATTCTTAGCCATGCGAATGTGCGTTGTCCTAAGACAAGGGTGGGCCTTTCGACACACTTGTCTTGCAAATTAACCATAGTAGTGTATTGTAGAAAACAAGGTGATTACAGATCAAGGGAGGTGATTTCGAACCAGCTAAAGCAACTGTGAGGGTTTCTTCGTGATTTAAGAGGGCACACACATGAGCTAGCCCTAGTCAGTCCCGAACCCACCTTAAATTCCACTCTCATCAATTAGTATACCTGCCCTTGCTCTTGAGCAAGGTTCCCGAGAGAGCGATCTCAAGTACCGGGTTCTCTAGAAAACCGAGATACATGCCACCAAATCATCTAGATCTGGAGGGCCAGATCGATGCACCTAACTAGCTTGGTGACTCCACTGGGCACTTATTACCCATTCATCGGTACGCTCTTGTTTGATCAATATCATCTTTACTTTCTAAACTACTTTCTATGGCACCTGTGTTATTCAACCAGTTCATCCTAGTCGGGGGACTTTCTTATCCCTGCACTCGTGATTGTCCCAGGGAAGCATACTTCTCAAGCTTCCTTCCCTAGACTGCTTTTGAGTCGGGACTCACAGTCTGGCTCCCAGGTTCTTTTGAGGGTTGGTATGAGAAGGGACTTAAAGGTCCCTAAGTCCCTGCTTCCTTCCCTTGGTGGACCCTTGGTGGACCCTCCACCAAGGCCTCTTGCATTGGTAGCACATCTACTACTGCACACAATACGCACCCTGTTACTAGCAAGTCCCTTGCCAGCCATATTGTTGGGATACTCCGGAAGGTTTTCCTGTCCACTCTCGCGAAAGGCAATCAAGTTGCTATTGCTTCTGAGGGTCGCCGCGAGGCTACCCCTCGAACTCCTTCACTACCTCGAACCTCTACACCTGGAGGCTCGACACACGGAGGCAGAAATCCTGGGGTCTCCACCTCACGCATACACCTAAAAGCTCGTGGTCCAATCACTTGACCACACCTCGAGGAAACCTTCGTGCTGCCTAGAAACCACGTTCAAGGCTAGGCCTTCTCGGGCCAAACCCTGTGCACGCCATGCATCCCACAGCACGGGGCAACACCAGTTCGGCATCGGCTCGAGCACATGAGGGTCGACAACTTTGTCCTCCCTCTCACCACACACAGCTTCACCTTGTGAGAGATGGGCTTCTACTTCGTCCCTCATGGACACAGGCTCATAGGTCTCGACCTCCCAAGGTCGAACCAGTTGAGCAAGCCCAGGCTGACCTTCAAGTCACCCGGACGGCTAACTCTAAAGGTGCACACGTACTGACTTTGCAGGTTCCATCCCGATCTCGACTCAGGCGGAGTCACGAACCAACTCCTTCTTCTACCGTTCTTCCTACACCAGGCAAGCATCTCGAGACGTGGTACTCAAAGGTCTTCCCTAAGAGTATCATCTTGAGCCAGCCTCAGGTCAGCTGTGAACTCGGGCCCCACAAAGGAATTCGTGGTAATGGCCTGATGTCAGACAAGAGCTTCCAGTCTCCAAGGCAGCGACCCAGGATGCCCTCAGCCCTTGGAGCCCATTCTCTGCTTCAGCTAATAGACACGACCCTCGCCTGCTCAAGAAAATCGAGGCAGTCCATGCCTCAGGCTCGATTTTAGAGTGGGGTACATAGCCGCCTCAGGATCTAGTAGAAGAAAGGTCTGCAGATTCCAACCAAAGAAGCCCCTTAGGTAGTTGAGGTTACCACCTTTGGTGACCTCCTGCCTCCTAATCTCATCTTCTCTTTGCGGATCCTAGAACCTGAGCAAGTCCAAGAGTACTGTTCGACGATCATTGCCCAAAAGCCACGGTCTTGAGACCGTCGAGAGCTGGTCCTCACGAGGTCAGCATACAAGGTTAGAGTCCAGTCGAGGCATGCTAAGCCCCTATAGACTGACTTGCCGCGCATGACTCACCAACCCCGACCATCCATTACTCCACCCACCTCTAACTTTTCAGAAGAAATGGTCAGTGTCATGGTGATTAACGAGCCAGACGATGCCCAAGAAGAGCAGATGAATAGGTTCGAGGTAATGATGCAGCTCATCCTCAAAAAGATGGAACATCTAAAAGCGTCCAGGTCCCTTTCTTCTCATCATGAGATCAATTCCCCATTTGGTGAAGACACAGTTCCCAGACAAACTCCCCCACTAGTCTCTCAAGACAACTCTCCTTCTCGCAGGGTTTCCTAGATGCCATGGTGGCCCATAGCCTCAAGAACATGGTCTCAAGCATGCAAGAGGCGCCGCTCTACCAAAAGCCGTATCCCTAGCACATTCACCAAGTGTTGTTTCCCCCAGATCTATCAAAAAGGGAAACTCCCACTATTCAACGGTACTACGTCCCCGCACCAGCATACTGCCCACTTCCAAGCGACCTGTCGAGAGATGGTAACTGATGGGCGACTCATCCTCCGTTAGTTCGTCGAGACCCTTGAAGGGCCAGCCTTCCAGTGGTATGCTCGCCTGCCTTCAAACTCGATGCACACCTGGCAGGAAATGGAGCAGTTGTTTTGCCAACGCTTCTAAAGGAACATGGAAACCATTGAGCTCCTCACTTTGACTCAAGACCCTGGTGAGCCAGTTGACAAGTTCATCGCCCGATGGAGAGAGTTGACAACTTTTCATGTTACTCCCATGACTGAAAAGAAGCTATCCAGACCTGCATACGGAATTGGTTTCCTGAGATCGCCCTGCATGTCGAGGCTTCCCATCCATCCTCCATGTCAGAGGTCATCTCTAAAGCAGTTCGTATTGAGGGTCTGTCCAAGAACCATGGCGGATCTCATCAGCAACCCTCTGGTTCGAAGTTTCGCTTCAACAATCAGGGCAACCAGCAAAAGCAGTGATCAGTGCGGCCGTCATCGTGACTGATACTAACAAAGCCACCCCTCAAACCCTGAACCTCTCCAAGGCACAAATGCCTTAGGCAAGGGGCAAGCATCAGTCCTACAACAAAGTCCCGCCTCCCAAAAAAATAAAGCAAAGTGGCTTCTGGACCAAGCACTAGAACAAGGTGTACCTCTTCGATAAGGAGTGGACTCATGCACTGCTTCCACTACTACTGGAGCAGAACATGATCCAGCTATCGGAGGTCAGCACTCCAGAATAAGTTGAACAAAAGACACACGAGAAGTACTGCGCCTATCATAGGAAAGTAGGCCATCCCACTCAGAACTACTCTAAGCTCAACGACACTATCAAAGCCCTTATTAACAAGGTTCAGATAAAGCTCGAAGAGTTAAAGAAAGCATTCGGGGTCTGTGCACTATTTTCCATAATGCTCGAAGCGGGACACATCAAGCCAAAGCCGAGAAGGTAGCCCAAGTCCCTGCCCCCAGGAACTGAGAACCTTTAGTGCTCGTATCACCTAATATGAGGCCATGACGTGATCGAATGCACTAGCTTCCTCAAACTCTTAGAAAAGAAGATGCAGCAATGCCAGGAAGCTCATTGTAACCCAGAAGGGCGCCCTCTAGTCCCTCTTCCACCAGCACAAGAAGAACTCTCAATGCAAGTCCCAGGAAGCACTGAGCTAGACCCTCTGCAGGCCCTCTTCCAGGCAATGCACCAACAGGGTCTCGTCACTCCCAAACCCGCCAGGCAACCTCAGTGCCTTGCCCAGGGTATGGAAAACCTCTGGTGTCCATATCATCGAGAATGGGGTCACGAGCTGAAAGAATTGCCTGTGTTCGAAGCTATAGTCACTCAGAAGGTGCAGGAAAGCCACACTATTTGTGTCATTCTCCGAACGCGCTTCCAAGCTCTCACTCTCGTCCAAGGGGAAGCCCTACTACAGGTCCCTTATGGGCATACACCAGACCCTTCAGAGCCCTGGATCTCTCAGCCTTGGGAAGTTTACCATGGGTGAAGTAGGCTCAAATCTCTGAAGCGTGAGGCAGTCCACCAAGCTAAAACTACTCATCAGCTCGATAGGGTGACCCAAACTGCTCCACAAGGACCCAGGTCTGTTCGCCACAGGAATCTTCTCCCTCAGCCACCAGTCGAGGAAGAGTTCCTTAGGTCCCTTCCTCCACTGCCAACCTTACAAGACTTCATCCCAGGTGTAGCTCGCCTTCTCGTCGTCCAATCAGATAGACGCCCCTGAGTCATCAACAGCTCAGGAGTCATCCAATATGGGTGACAATGCTAAAAGCTCCCCACAACAATCAAAGCCAGGGCAACACCTAAAATACCCCTTGCACATGTCTAATTTCGATGATAACATAAAAAGCTGCCTGAAACATTCTAACTCTTCTTCTACTCCCTCCTCATCTATTTCTTCCACAGGTGTAGCTTGAAAGTGCCCAGACTTCGACACTCTAAATAGAGAGCTCAGAGGCACCAGCCTTAGTAGGTCACAGCAAAAGCACCTAAGAAAGATGCTGACCCAGCTGGCTAGATTCTTGACAGTCGTCGACTCCCTGTCAACTCAAGCCAAAACCGAGCCACCCTTAAGCTACCCTTTCAAAGAGGCCTCCCACATGGTGTAGATCTTGGAAGTACCATCTAACACAAGGAAAATGAACCTGAAGTCAAGGAAGAAGCTACAACCCACACCTCGAAAGCTCAAGGTCCTCAAGTTTCCTGATCCTTCACTTTTCCTTAAGCCTCAACCTCAAACCTCTACATTCCTAATACAAATACCTATTTCCTCCCCCGCAACATTTCGAGCCTCACCGGGAACTCACTCCAGCCGTCAGAAACCCCCGTCTGACCCTGTTCTTTCCCCTTTTCAACAGCCAGGAAAATAATAAAAGAAACCACCAGAATCCCCAAAAAGCTTCCCTGTGACCCTATGGACCCTTCTCTCTGTTTTCGCAATTCAGCAGTTTGCAACAAACTCACTGGAATTCCACTGAATTTTCCGGTGAACCCACTGCTACTCCTCCTTCTTCTTCCAATGACCAGAGGACCGTCAGCTCCCTTGACTACTCTGCAACCTCCCCTTCAACCTTAGGACTATCGGAAAAGCACCATAGCTCCGGCAAAACACAACTACGACTTCTGCAGCTTCACCGGAAAGGTCTCGGTGAGCCCCTGAGAAGCCCAGCCTTGTCACCTTTTGAAAACACCCACAAGCATGCTGCAAAGGCCCACGACCTGCTGAAGCTCACCAAAAAAGCTCCTAAAGGCCTATTTGCTGCAAATTTGGGCCGGGAAAACTCTAGCAAGGAAACTCTCTAAGAAAGCTCTGGCTCTCCTTCTCTCGCTCTCTAAAACTCTCTTCGAATGTTTTACCCTTTAGTAAAATAGTAAAATGAGGTTTTCCCACTTTTATACTCAGCAGTGCTACAAACTGCCCCTCACAAGCTCGAAATGATGCTCCAGCCCCCAACTTCTAGTGGCAATAAGACTAGGCTGGGGCGGGTCACGCCCAAGACCCGAAATAGTTATCGTCGTGCATTGCATAAAATGCTGTCACCACTGGCCATCTCCGTGCACTTCATAAGGGTTATCATTGAGCGCTTCACCCAAATGCTATCGCGACGTGCCTTCGTCAAGGGCCATCGCTGTGCGCCTTCGTCAAGGGCCATCACCACGTGCCTTTTTCAAGGACCGTCACCGTGTGCTTAGTCAAGCGCTATTGCCGCGTGCCCATCAGGACATGCCCTTCATCAAGAGTTTAACGCCACTTGTGCCATCCAGAACTTAACGCGGTGCGCAGATCACAGCACTCCCATCTGGACCTTCGTCCACTCGAGCTTCACTCCTCATGGAGTCGAGTCCTCAATTTTGACTCTATTCCCTCTGGAGTCACATTATCCCCGCACAAGGGTCCGTGCTGTATGACCCTAAACTGCACAGCTAGGGCTTGTGCTGCATGACCCTAAATTGCACAACCTATGTCCGTGCTGTATGACCCTAAACTGTACAGCTTGGGTTCGTGCTGCATGACCCTAAACTGCACAGCCTAGGTCCTTGCTGCATGATCATAAAATGCACAGCCTTGGTCCTCACCGCATGACCCTAAAATGCACAGCCACGATCTAGTTACACAACCTTAAACTGCCTGGTCCAAACTATATGACCCCTAACTGTAGGGGAGGTCTAGTTGCAAGACCTTAAAACTGCATGGTCCTAGCCGCATGACTTTAAACTACATAGCCATGGTCCGAGCTAGAAGACCTTAAAATTGTAATGCACATCCTTGTAGTAAAACGATAAACAACATGAAAAATAGTCCACACACATGACTCTGAACTGTGAAATGGATGCACCCCTTCGCCAATTGTATTCCTTCAACATCCCTAGTGGAGTTAAGCGTATGCAAAAGAAAAAGGTAGTCATGCTTACCCCTTCAATCCCCAGTGGGCCAGTTTCACACCAACACTCCAGTAGGAGTCACACCTTATCACGACCAACTACCCCCAGTGGGGTTGCATCTGTACTCTGGCCTATCATTCTCAGCAAAGTTACATGCATATTATTACTCATCATCCCCAGGGAGTCACACTTACCCTCTTAATCCCCCGTGAAGTTCGCTTTTGCTCGACACTCCTTGTAGGGCCACCATCTTCATCTAATCTCTCTGCTTGTGTATAGCCTCAACTATCTTTATCCCTAGGGAGTCAGATTGCTATCCACAGACCTATTCCTCATGCAGCTTCACCAACATCGTGACCCACACAACGGTCTAGTTGCATGACCTTAAACTGCACAACTATGGTCCATGCTGTATGACCTTAAACTGCACAGCCATGGTCTGTGCTGCATGACCCTAAACTGCACAACCATGGTCCAAACTATATGACCTTAAACTATAGCAGAGGTCTAGTTACATAACCCTGAACTGCACAACTGTGGTCCGTGTTGCATGACCCTAAACTGCACAGCCATGGTCCAAACTATATGACCTTAAATTATAGCGGAGGTTTAGTTGCACGACCTTAAACTATCTAGTCCTAGCTACAAGACTTTAAACTGCATAGCTATGGTCCGAACTATATGACCATAAATCAAAGTCTACGTCTTAGCCTCATGAAATTAAAAGGCTCAACATCATGGTCCAAACTATATGACCTTAAACTGTAACGAAGGTTTAGTTGCACGACCTTAAACTGCTTGGTCCTAATTGCATGACTCTAAACTGCGTAACCATGGTCCAAGCTATATGACCTTATATGGTGCACGTCATGGCCGCATGACGTTAAACAACTTCGCACAGGGCCAAGAGGCATGACCTTAAAGATGCCCCCATACATACGTGTGCACCCCCTTTACGTGCATTTTCATGCATGTTTTCCCTAACCGACCCATTCCTGTGCGCGCACCACCTTCATTGCTTCCCCAGTGAACCCATTCACTTCACTACCACTATTCATCACCCATGCTCACAAAATGGCGAATCATCTCACCACCCCTACTCGCCATCAGCTAGTGGGTCACCACTCTTCACCCACCTTTCTGACAACCTCCATCTTTTATAAGTAGCCTCATGCCATCTCTCAAAGTGAGCCAAAACCACCACCATATTCACTCCATGACCTCCATAGATTGCCATTCATTACCACTATGGTCCAGCTATATGACCCTAAACTATAGTGCACGTCCTGGCTGCATGACATTAAAAGGCTTTGCATAGGTCTCGAAGGCATGACGCTAAACTTGCCTTCACAATAAAAAATGGGCATGATGTACATCTGAACAAAGGAATGCTATGAGTAAAAATGACGAGCAGGCATGGTCACGATACCATGAGTAAAAGAGTTACATGAAAACAAAAACCCAGGCATGATGAAAACCCCAAATGGCATCGTGAGAAAAAACGGATGAAAAGGGTGGACATGGCCGCAAGGTCATGGGTAAAAGAGCCCCAGAACAAAGGAAGCTGGTGAAAACCTTCTTCACAGCACCACTTCCCCTGTTCAAGTGAAAACCTGCAAAAGGGTGCTTGGACTGACAAAAACTGTTGATGTTGCACCACAACCCCAGCCGGCACCCAATTGCCAAAACAAGCATAATTCTGGCTGGCGAGGTCTACCTAAAATCCTCAATTGCCAGCATCCAATCCAATCACAACACAAAATGGCTCATCCGAGAGTGAGAGCTTCATAAGATCTCCCGCACTTCACTTCCAAAAACAATAAGAGTCCTTGAGGGTGAGGACGACGACCGAAAGATCCCTCCAAAATGCTAAAGATCCCCACGAAGGCAATAAACTGATGAAGTCAGGGCCTAACCTGCTAGAGACTTCAAGGTAATGTCTCGCCATGAGATCGCCTTCCCTAAAACCTTCCTTAACGGAAGGCCCAGATTTTCTACTGGACCCAGCAGGATGGGGCCCACGAGGCCACCTATTCAAAATTCCCTCTAGCCGACATGCTCAGACTTTTCGGATAGGTCAGAAGCCCCCTACTGGACCTCGCTAGATGGGAGCTATAGAGATACCCTGATCATCAAAAGCAAACTCGGTGTAGTAGCACACAATGCCAACCAAAGGATCATAGAACTTGGCCTTCAAATAGGCCCAATTATGATCAATGAGGTCCTTACAAAATCCTCAAGCTGTCAGAATTGCTAATAGTCCCTCGAGGGTGAGGACTTCGATAGGATCCCTCAAAAGTCTCTTCTCCCCGTAAAGTCTCCACAGATGGACCTGTACATTGCATCAAAACTTCCAAGAATCCTTTCCAAATATTGTCCCTCTCATTTCTCTTGAAGAACAACAATCGGCAGGGCAAGCTTTTTGAAGACATTTTTCAGCACCTTGGTCCCCCGATTAATAAAGCCTGACAAAACAGTGGAAATTCTGATAGTCTCATAATAGCCCCAGAACATGCCAATATCTTCATAAGGACCCTCAAAAGTCTCCTTCCATGTTTTTTCTCATTACGACATGTCTAAGGTAGTCCAGACAGAGAAACAGTTTCGGCAGAATCGACCTTTAGCACCCTAAAACAGACCCTATAACTAGAGCTATATTTTTGGTATCTCAATTTTTTATGAGACCATCAGCATTTGATCTGGCACAATTGAAAACCCCCAGAGGTCAAATTTCAGCTTGAATGGACATTCCAGGAAGACGTTATATGTGAAAGAGCAAAACAAGAGGAACCGCACACTATTCCTGTGCGGCCACACTGCAACTCAACTCCATTAAAAGGGCAGTCACGACCAGTGAATTTCGACTCCTATATCTCCCTTGTCTGAGATCGGATCGTTCTCAAACATGATGGAACGTTTTCGTCTCGTCGAGACGAGCGTTTCGATATATGGCACGCCCTGCGTGATGCCTGAGCGCGAAGAAAAGCTAGAGAGAATTTGATGATCTAGGAAGAAAGTACAAGAAAATCAGCAGCATTCTACCTCGTTCAAGTAGTCCAATCACGCCGCTCGCGAGCCCGATCGACATGAAACTAATCCCATCGCGTGTGTAAGGTCTAGGGCTATCTCTAATCTGAACTCCGCATATGATGAATGGTCGAATTCCGCACACGAAGCCGACAAAGTGATTACAAATTCTGTTGTCGAAATTCCAGATTCCGGCCAAAACTTCAAAGTTGCAAATCTTCGTTCGAGCACAGAATTGAGCTGTGTTTGTTGCCTCGCGATCATGATGGCATGCTCACTGTGATCTAATGAAAAAATCACAGAAAAACATCAAGGAGGGAGCACACAATCGATCCAAAGTTTGAAGATTCCTTCAAACTTCAAGTCACATGATCTTGCCCTAAAAATACGATCCATGGCTCGATATTGGTATCAAATCGATTGTCATGTCTATCCCTACAAGAAAAAAACCATCTTTCGATCAAATAGGCATCAGAAGAACTCCGAATCATCCATGAAAAAGCATTCACATTCTAGGGCAACACAAGGACTGTCTTGGAATTAAAAAACGTATTAAAAAGGGGAAAATCTATCATTTTGCACCCTATCTTCTAAGTTCTTTTAATTGAGTTAAATCTTAATTTCTAGTAATTAGGTTTAATTTTGATCATCCACTCATGTTTGGGCACAATTCTATATATCCCATGTACCATCATTGTACGCAAAAGGCTTGAAACCCTTCATAAAAAGAGAATTTTGTCTTAATATAGATCCCTTTCCTTCTCATTGTTGGGTCACATTTGGAGAGAGAGAGTAAGGAGAGAGAAACTTTTGGACTGGTACCCCTAGGCTCAAGGTAAATATTCTCTCTCTTCTTTTCTTTCTTTCTTCTTCTTCTTCGCCTGAACCTCCCTCAGAGGCCATGCACAACAGTGGCATTGTCGTGCATGCCTTTTTCTCCTTCCTGTGGTTTCACAGGTCGCGCATGGCGATGGCAGCGCCATGCGCGAGCTCTTTTTCCCCTTTTGCTGGCGTGTCTCTATCTCTCGACGAGATTTGTAGACGGCGTTGCTCATCGTCGTCCGTAAGTGGATCCTCGATGTCTTAAGGAGGAATGCAGGTAGTGAAGGTTATTATCGTTCGCGAGGGCTTCAACCTGTCGCATGACTATTGCAAGCGGCGATATCCATCGTCGTCCATGAGCTTCTCATTTGTGCTCGGTGGCCATCGTCGCACGCAGGCCTGTTTCGTGCCTCTCTGTGCCTATCACCATGCGCATGCTTCTTTTGCACACTCGGTGCCCATCGCCACGTGCAGGCTCCTTTCACTCCTCTCTGTGTCTATCATCGTGCGCAGGCTTCCCTTGTGTCCCACTCCTATCGTCATGCGCTCCATGAGAAGTAATTGTTGTAGAACTTATGAGAAGTTATCGTCGTGCACCTTGCCAGAAGCTATCGCCGTCCGCAAGGGACGTGCTGCCTTCTCGCATTGCCAACGGAGATGCTTATTGCCATCCGCGAGCTTTTGTCGTGTTCCACGTCTAGCGCCGTGTGCCTCACAGGGAGCTATCACCGTGAGCCACCAGAAGCCATTGCCACCCGCAAGGGACACGGTGTCTTCTCATGAAGCCAATGGTGAGGCCCATTACTGTCTTGATTCTTCCTCCCTCCATCGTCTCGCTCTCTCTATCTCTCTTCATTCCCTTTTTTTCTCTTCTATCCTTTCTCTTCTCACTTGTCTGAGGGTAGACTCGACCTAGCACTGTCATAGCGGTCTGGTTGTCAAGCAGTATTGCCATCGCGCTGGTCTTGAGTACCATGCCCGTCTTGCTGCCACATCAGATTGGGACAATCCTAGCGGCATTGGTTTCGAGTAGTATTGTTGTCGTGCTAGTCCAGAGTACCATGCCCGTCTTGCTATCACTTGGAGTCAGTAACTTTCCAGCTGTCATGCTAGTCTCGCCCCTTCATCAAGGTCTCTAATCTTTTCTATTTATATTTGAACCTTCCACTTCATCACTCTAACTTTTCACATTCTTAGCCATGCGAATGTGCATTGCCCTAAAACAAGGGTGGGCCTTGCAGCCCACTTGTCTTGCAAATTAACCATAATAGTGTTGTGCAGAAAACAAGGTGATCGCAGGTCACAGGAGGCAATTTTGAACCAGCTAAAGCAGCTTGGGGGACTTTCTTCATGATCTAAGAGAGCTCCCACGCGAGCCAGCCCGAGTAAGTCCCTAACCCATCTTAAATTCCTCTCTCATCAGTTGGTATACCTGCCCTTGCTCTTGAGCAAGGTTCCTGAGAGAGTGATCTCAACTTCTGGGTTCATTAGAAACCCGAGATATGTGCTGCCAAATCATCTAGATCTGGAGGGCGAGATCGAGGCACCAAACCATTGTTTGCTTTCGCAAGCAGGGTTATCTAGTTCCTTTTGAGGTGATGCTTTGAGTACAGTTGTACCCGTGTTAAATCTGCCACCATGTGTTCCTGATGTGCCAATTAGATTTTTGATAGGCATGAATGTTTCTTATGATCATTTGTGGGTCTTTGAATGCAAAGCATTTGTGCATATTCCCTATGACGATAGTTCTAAACTCGTGTCAAGACACGATGGTGTGTATTTGTAGGTTATGGTCAGGATGAATTTCGCTACAGGTTATATGATCCTATTAAGAAGAAAATTATTAGAACCAGAGATGTTGTATGTATGGAAGATCAGACCAAACAAAATATTGATAAGATAGAGAAGATAATGCCTCAACATAGTGATGATTTGGTTCACTTGAATCCAGTAACTCCAACACCGATGCCAAAACAAGTTGGAGATGAAGTTCAGAATGATCAGCAGGGTACAGGTGATGCAAGAGCTCCCATATAGGTTGAGACAGATGATGGTTCTCATGAGCAGTTGCCAGCACTAGAAGTTCCACCACCTGTTCCACTCAAGGAGGCTTATTAGAGATCGAGAACCTTCCACACAATATTCTACAGATGAGTATATATTAGTAACTGATGGGGGAGAACCTGAGTGTTTTGAAAGAAGCCATGGAAGATGAACACAATAATGAGTGGGTTGAAGCCATGGAAGATGAGATGAAGTCATTGCATAAGAATCACACTTTTGAGTTGGTGAAGTTGCCTAAGGGAAAAAGAGCTTTGAAGAATAGGTGAGTGCATAGGGTGAAGCAAGAAGAACACACCTCATTGTTTGAATGCATTTTTCAGCACCTTGGTCCCTGATGCAGAATAAAGAGGAAGCAGGTCAATAAAGCCTACAAAACAGTGGAAATTTAAACAGTCTCATAATGGCCGTAGAATTGGTCAAGATCTTCATTAGCACTCCAAAAGGGCACCTGCCAATTTTTATCAATATCAGATATGCCTAAGGCAGTGAATACAAAGAAACAATTTCGAAAAAATTGGCCTCAAGCACCCTGAAATGGACCCTATAACTAGAATTACATTTTTGGTCTATCAAGTTGCTGTGGGACAACCATCATTGGATCTGACATAGTCGAAAACCCCTATGGATCAAGTTTTGACTTAATCGGACACTCCAAGACAAAGTTATGGGTAAAATACATAAAAACGGTAGGCCGCACATTATTTTTATGTGGCCACCTTAAACTAAAACACCATTAAAGGTGGTTGTTTTTGCCATCACGAGTAGTAACTTTGGGGGCTTATATCTCACTCGATTCGAGTCGGATCGCGCTCAAATTTTGTGAGCATGTTCGTCTCATTGAGTGAGCGTTTGATATGTGGTACGTCCATGACGATGCTCGAGCAGGGAGAAAAACTTGGGAGAAGTTGCTGATCAGTGAAGAAAGTTGTAGAAAATTCAGCAGCAGCACGGCTCACTCCGGCGGCCAAATCACGATGCTCGCGTACCCGATCAGTATGAAACCAATTGTATTATGTGCATAAGAACCGAGGCTATCTCTGGTCTGATCCTTGCATACGATGAACTGTTGGATTTCACACATGAAAGCATCGAAGCTGCTGTAAATTCTAGCTGTCGGATTTCAAGATTCCGGTAAAAAACTCAAGACAACAAAATCTTCATCAAGACACGAAATCGAGCTGTCTTTGCTGTGATTTGATCGTGACGACATGCTCAGTGTGATTCAGTGATGAAACAGAAGAAAAATATCAAGGAACGAGTGCACTATCAATCCATAGTTTTCAAGATTCATCCAAAATTCAAGTCTCATGATCATGGCTCAAAAATACGATTCATGGCTCGAAATTTATATCAAATCTATCACCATGCCGAGCCCTATAAGAAAACAATTATTTTTCTATCAAACGGGCATCAGAGTAGCCCCGAATTAGTCATGGAAGATCACATAACTTCTCGGGCAGCAGCAGGGACCGTTCTTGAATTCCACACATTGTTAGGTAGGGGCAAAGCAATCTTTTTGCACCCATTTTTAGAATTTCTATTAATTCAATTAAATTGTAATTATCTTCAATTTTAGGTAGTTTTTAGGCGCACACTCATGTTTGGGCCTAATTCTATATAAAAATGCAAAGCCAAATTGTAAAGGACTTTCGATTCATTTCTTCAATCAATGAATAAAGTTCGATTTTTGCTTGAGTTCGTGGGAGCATCTTGGAGAGAGAGAGGAGAGAGAAGAAAAGGGCTGGTACCCTTCGATAAGGTAATTTCTCTCTCGTTTTTTCTCTCTCATCTCTTTCTCTTTCGCTCTCCTCTTTCTCATTCTCTCTTTCTCTCTCCTCCCCTTTTTATCTCACTCTTCTTCTCATCTGTATCTCACTTTCTCTCTCTTCTTCTCATCTCTATCTCTCTTCTTCTCATCTTTATCTCTCTTTCTCTCTCGTCTTCTCATCTCTATCTCTCTTTCTCAATCTTCTTCTCGTCCCTATCTCTCTTTCTCTCTCTTCACTTCCTAACACACCCAACGATGCTTAGCGCGACCTGTGTCTTTCTCTTTCCTCTCTTCTTAACACAGTTGGTGATGCTTAGCGCTGCTTATGTCTTTCTCTCTCCTCTCTTCTTAATACAGCCGACAATGCTTAGCATCGCCTGTGTTCTCTCTCTTCTCTCTTCTTAACATAGCCAATGATGCTTAACACCGCCTGTGTCCTTCTCTCTTCTTTCTTCTAACACAGTTGGCGATGCTTTGCACTGTCTGTGTCTTCTCTCCCTTCTTTGACTAACACAGCCAGTGAAGCTCAGCACCGCTTGTGTCTTATCACTCATATTCTTCTAACACAGCCAGCGATGCTCAGTGTCGCCTGTGTCTTCCCTTTCTTCTTCTTTTAACACAACTTGAAAAGCTTAAGCGCCGCCTGCGTCTTCTCATGCTTCTTCTCTTGCCACAGCCAGCAAAGCTTAGTGTCGTCTGTGTCTCCTTCTTTCTCTCTCTTCTCTCTTCATGTCATAGTCGGTAGAGACATATCGCCGACTATTCTTCCCCTCTCATTGTCGTCTGTGTCTTTGCACCTTCCTTCCCTCTTTTCTCATACTCTTCCCCTCCTTTCTTTCTTTTCCTCTCCTTCTTTCTATTCTCTGTTTCTTCTCTCATCTTACTTCTTATTCTTTCTCTATAATCTCCATTCTTTCTGTTATTCTTTTGTTTGATTAAGAGGGGTCGAGTTTAGCCTTCCATGGTAGTCTTGTCATCTAGCCGTAATGATATTGTGTTAAAATTACTATGCCCGCTTTATTGCCACGACAGACTAACCGTCATGTCTAGCTAGTCAGTATCGATATTGACATCTAGTAGTAATGATGTTGTGTTGGTCTGAGTTACCGAGCCCGTTTTACTGCCTCATCAAGCCAATTATCTTCCAGTCAGTCATTGTGTTGATCTCCCTGCCTGGTCAAATTCTTCTCTCCCCCATCGTTCTTCTCTCATTATTCTCTTCTTCTTTTTTAATGTGGACGCTGGTGTACGTTCACTTGAAGGGGTGAGGTCTGTTGACCCACCTGTCTCGTAACATTTACCATATGTCTATGATTACAGAAACCAAGAGAATACAAGCCAAGGAAGGCAATTCCAAACCAGTTTTACTACTGGAGGGCTTTCTTCTTGATCTAAGAGGGCGCCCACGTGAGCAAACCCGAGTAAGTCCCGAACCCACCTCCAACTTCGTTCTCAACCCTTCTTTTGAGCAAAGACCTCGGGTCTATCTTCTAGGTCTTAACCTAGATTGGAGTGAGGAGGGACCTAAAAGTCCCTGAGTCTCCATCTCCTTGCTTTGGTGGAACCTCCACCAAGGCACCTTACATCGACAACACATCTATTGCAGCACACAACATCCACCCTGCCACCGACAAGTCACTTGTCGATCGTATTGCTGAGGTACGTTGGAAGGCTGCCTAGTCCCTCTCTGCAAAAGGCAAACAAGTTTTTATTGCTCTTGTGGGTCGCTGCAATGCTACCCCCCACATTCCTGCACCACCAGAAGTCTCTATCCCTGGAGGCTAAACACATCTAAGAGGAGATCCTGTAGCCTCCACCCCTCGCACACATCATAGGACTCGTGGGTCATCCACTCGAGCCACACCTCGAGGCAACCCTTACATTATCTCGAGTCAATGTCCAGGATCAAACCTCCCAAGGCTGGGTCCTGCATACGCTGCTCATGTGCATTCCGATGCTTGGGGCAACACCATCAGTGCACTAACCCGAGTACACAGGAGACGATCTTCTCGTCCTCATACTCAGCACACACAAGCACACTCTGTAAGAGGAAGGAGTCCACCTCTTCGCTTGCAGATACTTGCTCATTCTTCAGGTCATCTGTGATCCTTCTTCATGGGGTGCACACGTGTCGCCATCACAGATAGCTCCGCATCCTCGACTCAGATGTTCTCATCAGTCAACCCTGCTTTTGCTTGCTCCTCTGTCCTCGAGCTATCACCTTCAGCCTTGGTACTTGAAGACCTTCCCCAAGAGTACCATCCTGAACCAGCCCCATCATTTCGGTCACGTCTTTGGAGCCTGCAAGGGAGCTCGGGGCAAAGACCTCATGGAAGATCAAGTCCTTCATCCTCCCCAGCCCAAGATGACTCCAGTCCCTGGCCCTCATCCTTTGCCGCATCTGATGGAGACAACTCTCTCTTGTGTAAGAAGAGCTGACCAGCCGCAGGCCTGATCACAATTTTGGCGTGAGGTCCATCAAAACCTCATAGCTAAACGCAATGAGGGTCTGTGAATTCTCACTAAGAAAGTGACCAAGATGATCGTGGTAACCAGCTCTGATGACCCTCTTCGCCTAAACCCCTTCTACCCTCTTCAGATGACGAAGCTTGAAGAAGAAGCATATGTGCCCCGCACGGTGGTTAGTGTCGTAGAAGATGACCAAGCCACCCAGCAGCCACGGTTGCAAGACCATCAAGAACCGATCCTCATGCGATCGGCATATAAGAGTCAAGTTCAGTTGAGACATGCTGACCCCCTGCTGACCGATTAGCTGCGTGCAACCTATCAAGTTCGCAAGCCCTCAACTGCAACTAAGACTGACCTCCCTGGAAAAACAGTCAGTGTGATTGTTATAGACGAACCTAACTCGTAGGAAGACCGCATGAACAAGTTTGAAGATATGGTGCGTGCAATGATGGAGAAGATTGATCATATAGACGCCGCACGACAATCACCTAACCATGAGATCAATTCCCACCACTCAGATGGTGCACCTCCAAGGCAGTCCCTTCCCTTTGCCTCACAAGACAATTTTGTTCCTCACCCCGTCTCGCAGGCAGATATTGATGCTATGGTAACCTATAACTTAAAGAACAGACAAATTCTAGGGATGCAGGGTGCATCGCCTTATCAAAGGCCATATCCTTCATACATTGAGCAGGTCCCGTTTCCCTCAAATTAGAAGAAAGAAAAGTTTCCCCTATTCAACAGAACCACGTCCTCGAATCAGTTTATCGCCCACTTCCAAGCACCATGTCGAGAACCAACAGCTGATGGGAGACTCCTTCTCCATCAATTTGTTGGAACCCTTGATGGCCCAGCCTTTCAATGGTATGCTCGACTTCCCCCAAACTTAGTGCATACTTGGGAGGAAATGGGGAAGCTGTCCCACCAGCGTTTCTATGAGGTCGAGAGAGACGTTCAAACCATCGAGCTTCTCACCCTGACTCAAGACCCTAATGAGCCCGTGGACCAGTTCATATCAAGATGGAGAAATTTAGCAACTCGCCATCCCAATCCCATGCCTGAGAGCGAAGCAGTCCAAACTTGCATGCGAAACATGCGACCTAAAATTTCTCTACACGTCGAGGGCTCTAATCTGACTTCCATGTCAGAGCTGATTTCAAAATCAATCCACATAAAACGTCTATAACGCCACCACGACGGGTCACGACAACCGTCTACAAGCTCGGGGAACAATGGAGGAATGACAGCTCTCGGACTAACACCCAGGGTGCTAACAAAAAGGAGTGATTAGTGTAGCCATCACGGTCACTAACCCAAAGAAGGCTCCCTCCCAAACTTTGGACCTCTCAAAAGGGGTGAGCACAATAAAGACAACTCCTCCAACAAGCAAGCAACAACAATCGTACAACCGAGTACCCCCGCCGACGAATCTTAATCAGGATAATTATTTCACTAGGCATAAGAACAAGGTCTACCCCTTTGAGAAGGAATAGGTCCCTACACTATTCCAGTTATTATTAGAATAGAATATGATCGAGCTTCCAGAAGCCAAGTTCTCTAAGCAAGCTGGACTCGATACATAAGCAAATTATTGTGCTTATCATCAAAGGATCAATCATCCTACATATGACTGCTTCACTCTAGAAGATATCATTGAGGGCCTGATTCAAAAGGGTCAGATAAATCTTGAGGACTTAAAGAAGGCATTCAGGGCAGCAAAAGCCTCCCATGCAGTAACCATCCAAGACGAAGATCAAGCCCCTAGTATCCTTCACACCTTCTTTGTTATAATGCTTCAAGAAGGTCTAATCATATCGAAACAAACAAGGCAACCTCGACACCTTGCTGACTGAGGACCGTTGGTGCCCGTATCACCAAGTATGGGGCATCTACCTGTGGGAATGCACCAGTTTTCATGATATATTCACAATGAAAATGTAGGAATGTCAAGAGTTTTACAACGTCCCAGTAAGTGCCATAGGCCATTGCTTCACCGATGCAAGAGGATCTCCCAACACAAGACCTTCCTAGTAATGATTCAGGCTTTGCTAAACCCTCGACTTCCCAGCTATGGATAGTCCACCATGGGTGAAGTAGACTCAAGCACTTAAGACAAGAAGCAGTTCGCCAAGCTAGGGTTGTTCACAAGCCTAGCAAGACAAATCAAACACCACATCAGAAAACCAAAAGGAGATGGGCACCAAGGGCTGCTCGTCGAAAAAACAAGACTGCTCAACCTCTAGTTGAGAAGGAATTTCTCAGACCCCTTCCCCCACTTCCAACTTTACTGAAATTTATCCCTAGCACGATCCTTCTTCCTTCTTTATCGCATCAAGAAGACGTCCCTGAGTCATCCTCTCCTTAGAGCACGTCCAAAGAGGGTAATGACGTTAAAAGCACTCCCCAAAGGTCTAAGCAAGGGAAAGACGTAATCTGATGAGGGGAACGACCTTAAAGTCCCCCACCTTCTAACCCTTCTCCTTCTTCTTCTTCTTCTTATGCTTCTCATCTTTCTTCTCCTATGTCTCATGTAGGTACAACCTTGAAATGTCCAAACTTCGACGCTCTTGACAGAGAATTTGAAGGAATGAATATAAGCAAGATGCAACAGAAGAGGTTGAAAATGACACTGGCCCAGGCAGTAGGATTCTTAATAGTTGCTGATGCCCTGGCAATTAAAGCTAAAGAAGAGCCACCGTCTTCAAAGAAGCACAAAAAATCAAAATCGAAGAAATCCCAGTGGCCCCCTGAGCCTGACTTCAAACAAAGATTAAGAGAATCAAGAGGGAAGAGCCTCCATGATCAATAGGCTTGTCATATGGTGCAAATCTTAGGAGCATCACCCAACACGGGATAGATAAGCCTAAGATCCGGGAAAACGTTGTAGCCTGCACCTCAAAAGTTAGGCACCTTGAAGTTTCCTAGTTCACCACTACGCCCTAATCCAAATACCAGTCTACCTATCCTCCAGCTCCCTGGACTCCTTCCTAATCCCAATACCACAAACAATCCACCTATTCTCCACTTCCCTGCGATATCTCTGACTCAATCTCTTCCGAAACCTCAAATGTCCATCACCCCAACCAAGCCCACTGTGCAATCGAGTAATCTAGCGGGCTAAAATAAACCTCTTCCACTCAAACCTGCTCCTCAACCCAACATAGCACCAAAATCAATGGCAAGACTAGGAGCACAAAGCCTTGACCAAGAAAAGGTGAAATAAGATGTGATAGGGCATCTGCGGAAGTTTTTATCTCTCCTCAGTATCTACAACGCCCTCATGCTCTCGAAGGATTACCGGATGGCTTTGGTTCAGACACTCTCTAACCTAGAGGTGTATGAACGTAGAACCTATTGAAGTGGACCAGGTGATTTTAGAAGGATGTATGTCAATCACCTTTTCAGAGGACGATCTGCAGCTAGGAGAAAAGTTTCATAATCGCCCTCTCTTTGTTATTGACGAATTACATGCATGCCCCATCAATTGAATTATGTTGGATGGAGGGTCGGCTGTCAACTTTATTCCAAGGAGGATCCTTACTCGATTAAGGTTAGGGTCCGAAGATTTTAAGTCACAGTTCAAGGATTCAACCAGTTAGGAGAGAAGCCAGCTGGCATGGTTCTCCTTCATTTTAAGATCAGTGAACTAAATGATTACGCCCAGTTTCATGTAATCGACATCAACACTTCCTACAAAATTCTCCTCGTTCGGCCATGGCTCCATGACCAGGGGGTGGTTCCATCGACATTGCACCAGTGCTTCAAGTATAGTCGAGATGGGAGACAACATACGGTCTATACTGACAAAAGATTGTTCCCTATTGCCGAAACCCACTATGCTGATGCTAAATATTACTTCATGGATCTAGTGTCGCCTCAGAAGCTGATGAGGGAGATCACAAGTCTACAACAAAGACACGATCTTTGCCCCATGAAGATGTTGAGGACATTGGGAGAACATTAGTAAGCATGTTCAAAGAGGAAGAAAGGCAAGGCAAAACTCTCCCTTTAACCCCTATTCAATCTAGCATCCCACAGTGTTGAGGACATGTTGAGGACATGGGGAAACATTAGTAAGCATGTTGAAAGAGGACATAGGAAAAACAACATGAGGACATGGGGAAAACATTCTCGCATCCCCACAAGGCAAGGCAATGTTGAGGACATGGGGAAAACATTAGTAAGCATGTTCAAAGAGGAAGAAACTCCATCTTCACTTAAAGAGGAGTCCTCGCCCTCTACCCCCAGTTCTGAGCCACCTTGGTCAGAAAATGAACCGGAGGTAATTCCTGAGATTGAGCAAGTCATTGGGATAGAATTCCCAGCTCCAAAGATCACCTATACGCTGGACCATCAGAACGTCTTGCATATCCCCATTGCACTCTTGAATGGCACGTCAACCGCCGCGAAAGGTTTTTCAAAATCAGATTCCTATAAGTATAGAGGATGCTCCTCGGACCAGTGACAAGCCTCAAATTCTACTCTTCCCTGGTTTGACGAGAGAAGAGAAGTTTGCTGACTGGACTATCTATAGTGAGTAAGCTCATCAAATGATGAGGAAAATGAACTATGAGCCCTTGGCCAATCAAACATTAAGAGGAGAAAAAGCAATGACTCCCCATTTCAAAGCTATCCAAGCCACGACAACCCATCATGGGATGAAGCAAGGCCTAGGATATTAGCCCTTGGAGACAATAAATATGTCGAGAGGCATTCAATCCAAAAATAAATCACATGAGGTGTAGCAAAGTAGGAGGAGAATGAAATCATGCAACGAAGTCAGCCAGAAAAGAAAAAGAAGCATCTTATTCATGAGTACAAACTTGTTACAAGTGCTGGCAAAAGAAAAGACATTTTAGAAAATGATCAATTATCTTATTGATCTCTGTGATGCATGCCGCAGGAGATGTCCCGGTGCCCTAGACACGCTCATTCAGTTCAACCACCATTTGAGTCTCCTCCTCCATCGCCACAGTTTCGGACACAATGGTGTGAGTGAGTTCAGATAAATCCGCAACCAAAGAGGCCTCCATAGCTCTCCTCTGAATCATCTATGTCTCGAGATCAGCAAATTCCTGCCTTAATATTCGCATCGCTTCTCTTATTTTGATCATCTTCTTATAGCTGCCTTGCGCCTCCCTCTTGAGAACCTACTGATGGCCAGTGATAGTGGCCTTCTGCTCACTGCAGGAATCTATATCCTCGTGATGACGCAAGATGGACTCCTCTAAGGAGGCTAACCTACTGGTCTCTACCTCAAGATGCAGTATTCTTGATCGCCAGCTTTCGTGCTCATTTAGCGTTGCATCAAAATGGGAAAGGACTTCTGGTGCACTCTCAACCACAGTAATCGCAGTAGCAAATTCCCTAAGCTTGGCCAAAGCCTTACCAAGCTCATTGAAAGGTAGCTCCCTTAGACCTTGAAGGCCTGCACAAAGCACGCCTGCACTCATACCAGAAACCCCACTAAAAATGGGCCTGGATGATGTCATTGGGATTGCTACTGCTGAAGAGACTCCTGCTTCAAGGAATGGGCTTGTAGAAGTGATAACCATCTGAGCCGTTGGCTCCCGTGAAACGATGGCAAAGTCTAGAGCTTCTTACACCTCGGACCTAGAGGCCGCCCCAGCCTCAACCTACCTGGATTCTTCAACACTAGTCTCGTTGGCTTGACCCTCGCCTATGGGGGGCACCACTTCTATCTTAGCAGGCTCTGAGGAAGCCCGTTCCCCTTGATCCTCACCCTCATGAACTGCCACGTCAGCATTGGAAAGTTCAGGAACTACCTCCTCCCTTTGGCCTTCGCCAATCTTAGCGCCAGCTGCGTTTTTAGGGACCTAGCTTCAGTTGCGCACTCAAAGTTCAGCGTCGGCTGTGTATGCTAACTCCTAGCGTCGGCTGTGTCTTCCAATGCTTAGCGCCGACTGTGTTCACTAACACTTGCCATCGCCTAGCGCCGACTGTGTTCACTAACACTTGCCACCGCCTAGCGCCGATTGTGTTTGCTAATGCTTAGTGTCAACTGTGTTCACTAACACCTACTGCCGACTATCTTTGCCAGGGTCTAGCGCCAGCTGTGTCTTCCAAAGGCTAGCGCCGATTGTGCTGCTAACTTCCAGTGCCGGCTTCCTTTCTTGAGGATAAGCACCGACTGTGTTTCTAAGAGGTCACCGCCAGCCGCATTTTGAGGTTTCCCACCACCGTGACTGTTCACCTCCCGATCGCTTTTTATTTTCCACACGTCTCCTCGATTTTCGAGACCCCTCATTTTCTGATCAAAGTCCCTTCACATCCCTGATGGTTGCATGATTTCCAAGGGGAACCGTCCACCTCCTTGCTGGACACACGTCCTCACATGTATGGATGGCAAACATTCGCTTCCCCAATGGTTGCACACCTTCCAATCACAACCGTCTAGTTTCAGTGGCGGTTTGTCTCCCCATGAGCCTTCAGTTTCTCGCCGAAAATCCCCAGCTGTTGCCAGAAAACCTCTCCCAAGTTACCGAGAAAACCATGTGCACATGTCAGAAAACTTCCAAAACTAACAAAAATTCCTTTCCAGCCCACTACTACAACCTGTGCCTCTTCTTCCTTACGCCAAAACTTGCAAAATCACAGCCGGAGTTCCCCTGCTTCCTGGAAACCCCCTGTGCTGACCAGGAAACTCCTGCTATTCCAATGAAATCTTGCCTCCTTCTTTGTGGGCATCTCCTTGTTCGACCAGAACCTCCCCTGCTCGCTGGCAAACCTCCTGCTAACTCTTGCCGGAATGCCCACTGTTTGCTTGAGCTTCCACTGAGAAACCTATTCTCACCGTTAATGGAGTAACCTAGCATCGACTGTGTCCTTAGTAACCCCAACGTCGGCTGTGTCCTCAATAACCCCAACGCCGGTTGCGTCCTCAGTAACCTCAGCGCCGGCTGTGTCCTCAGTAACCACAGCCGCCTGCATTCTCAACGACCCAGTGCCGGCTATGCTCAGGAGATAGCACGGGCTGTTCTCAGCACTAACTGTGTTCAAGAAATAATGTTGGTCGTTCTTAGCGCTGGCTGTGTTTTTAACAAACCCAGTGCTGGCTGAATGCTCAAGGAATGATGGTTGTTGCACTTGTCGTTGGTTGTGTTTTAAACATTCTATTATCACATGTGTGTGTCCTATTTCTATTATCCTCAATGAAGTTTCACCTTGACTGTGACCTATTATCCCCAGCAAAGCGTAACCTAGGTTGTTCAAACTCAGGTCATGACTTCTCATCCCCAATAGGAGAGTCATACTGGTACTGTAGCTTATTATCCCTAGTGGGTCTGCCTCACACCCAGTTACTCTGTCCTCAAGGATGTAAATGACCCACATTTGTACCCTTCTCCCCAATGAATTCAGCCTTCCCATCTGAGTCTCTTGCTGGCTTTAATCATTTTATCCCTAAGGATTCACACTTAACCCCCTAATCTCGAACAAAGTTTTCCACTCCTTGTAAGGTCATCATCTCCATCTAAAAAGTTCACAGCTTATGTATAGCCTTAATTATTTTATCCCAAGGGGGTCAGATTGCTATCCACAGACCTATTCCCTGTGGAGCTTCACTTACATGGTGACCCACACAATGATCCGTGCTGTATGACCTTAAACTACAAAGCCTCGGTCTAGTTGCATGTCCTTCAACTGCATGGTCCAAACTCTATGACCTTAAACTGTAGTGGAGGTCTAGTCGCACGACCTTAAACTGTATAGTCCAAGTCGCGAGACTCTATACCGCACGGTCCAAGCTACATGACTTTAAACTATAGTACACATTCTAGCCGCATGACGTTAAAAGGCTCAGCACCATAGTCCAAACTATACGACCTTAAACTATAGCGGAGGTCTAGTGGCATGACCTTAAAACTGCATAGTCCTAGTTGCATGAATTTAAACTGCATAACCATGATCCAAGATATATGACCCTAAACCATAGTGCACGTCCTGACTGCATGACGATAAACTACTTTGCACAGGTCCCAAAGGTATGACCATAAACTCGCCCCCTCATACATGCACATGCATTTTCACGCACGTCTTCTCTAATCAACCCGTTGTGTGCACGCACCACCTTCACTATCTCCCCAGTGAGTCCATTCATATCACCATCCTCCACCATTCCCCAGTGAGTCTCACCCATGCTTACAAAATGGCAAACCATCTCACCACCTATGCTCGTCGTACGCTAGAGGGTCACCATATGTCACCCACCTTTCATAGAACATCCCTCTTTCATAGGTAGCCTCGTGTAATCTCCCTAAAAGTGAGCTAAAACTACTACCAAACTCACTCCATGGCCTCTACAGACTACCATCTATATCCACTCTGGTCCAGATGTATGACCTTAGACTGTAGTGCACATCCTGGCCGCATGACATTAAAAGGCTTCGCACAGGTCCCGAAGGCATGACCTTAAAGACTTCTTGATAAAAATAATGCGTATGGTGTATACCTTAACAAGGGAACGCCATGTGTAAAAATGACGGACTGGCATGGTCACAAAACCATGGGTAAAAGAGTTCCATGAATAAAGACCGGGCACGGTAAAAACCCAAAAGGGCACTGTGAGTAAAAATAGAAGAATAAGGGTTGACATGACTGAAAGGTCATGGGTAAAAGAGCCCAAAATAAAAGGAATTTAGTGAAAACCGTATCTACGGCACCGCTTTCCAAGTTCAAGTGAAAATCTGTAAAGGATGGTTAGACCAACGAATAAGTTGATGCAGCACTCGCCTCAATAGGCGGCTTTCGCCCACAATCAAAAAAGAAAAGTCCTTGGCGTCACCATACCAGGGCCCAAAAAATATGACCTTCAAGTAAAAGATTCCAACAGCTTGAGTCTATTTGCAAAAAGGACTCGAAAGACAGCATACTCGCCCAGATGGCAAGACAAGTCTCATGAGGAAGAAGACTATTCCCACGAGGTCACAAACACACTCTAAAAATTCTAAAGACCACGACAAAGGTAAGAAAATGACAAAGCCAGGGCGAACCTACAAGAGACGTTAGTCTGCCTCGCCACAATTCCCTCTAGCCTACAGGCTCAGACGTTCGGGACCGGCTAACAAAATTCCCCCTATTGGACCTGGTAGCTGGGGCCCACAAATGTATCCTGACTGTGAAAAGCAAACTTGATGTAGCAGCAAACAGCGCCAATTAAAGGCTCTTCAATAAACCATCAAGGAAATCATTCCGACAAATCAGAAGACACCCCAAGAAGGCTAAGTCAGCCATGAATCTAGACCTGCTATGTAACGACCTGCTAACAGTGGTTAGAGGTTATACCCAAAGCTGGTCACCTCGATAAACTGAGGTACCCTACCGCCAAGGAACAACTGGTGCACAACGCAGACGAGCACTGACTAAAGGCTCTTTTGTTGTCTCTCCAAGATAAAGAAACCCAGACCAAATTGGAACAATGCCCTTCGACATGGCACTCAATTGTCAGATGGACCTGATTTTAGCTAACGAGGTTCGTACAAAATCCTCAGCTTCAGAAACGCAAACAGTCCACATGAGGGTGAGGACTTCGATAATATCCTTCAAAAAAGTCTCTTCTTCCCCTAAAGTCTCCATGGACAAACTTACAAACAATGCATCCCTACGTCTAAGCATCCTGGTTGCACCATTTCATGAATCTCCTCAGCGTTCACGTGGTCCTGTGGTTAAGAAGAAAAAACGTAATAAAGCCATAGGAAATTTTCTGAATGTTGCCCTTATCACTTCTCTCGAGGAAAAACATTTGGTGTGGCAAGCTGTTTGAGCATATTTTTTAGTACCTTAGTCCCTGATGTAGAATAAAGAAGAAGTAGGTCAATAAAGCCTACAAAACAGTGGAAATTTCAACAGTCTCATAATGGTCCCATAATTGGCCAAGATCTTCATCAGTACTCCAAAAGGCCACTTGCCATGTTTTATCGCGATCAGATATGTCTAAGGCAGTGAACACAAAGAAACAATTTCAGAAAAATTGGCCTCTAACACCCCGAAATGGACCATGTAACTAGAACTATAATTTTGGTGCATCAAATTACTGTGGGACCACCACCATTAGATCTGAAATGGTCAACAACCCTATGGGTCAAGTTTCGGCTTAATCGGACACTCCAGGACAATGTTATGGGTAAAATACCGAAAAAGGGTAAGCCACACAGTATTCCTGTATGGCTACCCTGCACCAAAACACCATTAGAAGTGGTTGTTTTTATAGTCACTGGAAGTGACTTTTGCGGCCTATATCTCACTCGATTCGAGTCGGATTGTACACAAATTTTGTGAGTATGTTCGTCTCATTGAGGCAAGCATTTTGATATGTGGTACGCATCGTGACGTTGCCCGAGTAGGAAGAAAAACTGGAGAGAAGTTGCTAGTCCATGAAGAAAGTTGCAGAAAAGTCAGTAGCAGCAAGCCTCACTCCGGTGGCCAAATCACGATGCTCGTGTACCCGATCAATATGAAACCAATTATATTATGTGCGTAAGATCCGATGCTATCTCTGGTTCGATCCTCGCATACAATGAACGCATGGATTTCACACATGAAGGCATTGAAGCTATTGTAAATTTCGGTCACAGGATTTCAAGATTCCAGCCAAAAACTCAAGACAACAAAATCTTCATCCAGACCCGAAAGCGAGCTGTGTTTGCTGCGATGTGATTGTGATGGCATGCTTAGTGTGATTCAGCGAAGAAACAAAAGAAAAATATCAAAGAACGAGCACACTATCAATCCAGAGTTTTAAAGATTCATCAAAAATTCAAGTCTCATGATCATGGCTCAAAAACATGATTCATGGCTCGTAGTCGATTGCCATGCTGAGCCCTACAAGAAAATAATTATCTTTCAATACAACGGGCATCAGAGGGACCCCGGATCAATCATGGAAGATCACGTAAGTACTCGGGCAAAAGCAGAGACCGTTTTGGAATTCCACACATTGTTATGCAGCGGCAAAACAGTCTTTTTACACCTTTTTTTAGAATTTCTTTTAATTCAATTAAATTGTAATTATTTTCAATTTTAGGTAGTTTTGGGGCATACACTAATGTTTGGGCTCAATTCTATATAAACATGCAAAGCCAAATTGTAAAGGACTTTTGATTCATTTCTTCAATCAATGAATAAAGTTTCGATTTTTGCTTCAGTTCGTGGTTGCATCTTGGATAGAGAAGAAAAGGGCCGATACCTTTCGGTAAGGTAATTTCCTCTCTCCTCCTCGTTTCTCTATCATCTCTTTCTCTTTCTCACTTCTCTTTCTCTTTCTCTATCCGCCCTCTTTCTCTCCTCCCCTCTTTATCTCTCTCTCTTCTTATCATCTCTATCTCTCTTTCTCTCTCTTCTTCTCATCTCTATCTCTCCCTCTTCTTCTCATCTCTATCTCTCTTTCTCTCTCTTCTTCTCATCTCTATTTCTCTTTCTCTCTCTTCTTCTCATCTCTATCTCTCTTTCTCTCTCCTCTCTTCTTAACATAGATGGTGATGCTTAGCACCGCCTGTATCTTTCTCTCTCCTCTCTTTCTAACATAGCAAGCGATGCTTAACGTCATCTGTATCTTTCTCTCTGCTCTCTTCCTAACACAGCTATCGATGTTTAATGTCGCCTGTATCTTTCTCTCTCCTCTCTTTCTAACATAGTCGGCGATGCTTAACACTGCCTGTGTTTTCTCTCTCCTCTCTTCTTAACACAGCCGCCGATGATTAACGTCACTTGTGTCCTCTCTTCTTTCTTCTAACACCATCGGCGATAGCGCCGTCTGTGTCTTCTTACTCTTCTTTGACTAACACAGCAGGTGAAGCTCAGCGTCGCCTGTGTCTTATCTCTCCTCTTCTTCTAACACAGCCGACGAAGCTCAACACTGCCTGTGTCTTATCTCTCCTCTTCTTCTAATACAGCCAGCGATGCTCAGTGCTGCATGTGTCTTATCTCTCATCTTCTTCTAATACAGTCGGCGATGGCTTAGCGTCGTCTTTGTCCCTCTTTTTTCTTCTTTTAACACAGCCAACAAAGTTTAACCGCTGCCTGCATCTTCTCATGCTTCTTCTCCCGCCACAGTAGGCAAAGCCTAGTGCCACCTGTGTCTCCTTCTTTCTCTCTCGTCTCTCTTCATGTCATAGCCGGCGGAGACATATCGCCAATTAAAGTTCCTTCTTCCCCTCTCATTGCCGTCTGTATCTTTGCACCTTCCTTCTCTCTTTTCTCACACTCTTCCCCTCCTTCTTTCTTTTCCTCTCCTTCTTTCTATTCTCTGTTTCTTCTCTTATCTTACTTCTTATTCTTTCTCTATGATCTCCATTCTTTCTGTTATTCTTTAATTTGATTAAGAGGGGTCGAGATTAGCCTTCTATGATAGTCTTGTCGTCTAGCCATAATATTGTTGTGCCAGAATTACTGTGCCAGCTTTATTGCCACGACAGACTAACCATCATATCTAGCTAATTAGTATCAGTATTAACGTCCAGTGGTAATTCTGTAGAGCCTGTCTGACTTACCGAGCCCATTTTACTGCCACGTCATGTCAATTACCTACCGTCTTAGTCATTGTGTTGATCTCCCCACCTGGTCCAATTATTATCTCCCCATCTTTCTTCTCTCATAATTCTCTTCTTCTTTTTGAATGTGCACGCTTGTGCACGTTCACTCGAAGGCAGGGTGAGGTCTGTTGACCCACCTGTCTTGTAACATTTGTCATATGCGTGTGATTGTTGAAAATAGGAGAATACAAGCCAAGGGATGCGATTTCAAACCAGTTTTACTACTGGGGGGCTTTCTTTGTGATCTAAGAGGGCGCCCACGCGAGCCAGCCCAAGTAAGTCCCGAACCCACCTTAAATTCCTCTCTCATCCGTTGGTAATACTTGCCCTTATTCTCGCACGAGGTTCCTGAGAGAGCGATCTCAAAGTCCTGGGTCTCCTTCATACCCGGAACACGTGCCTCTCGATCATCCTGATCCGGAGGGCGAGATCGAGGCACTTAACCACTCACGTCCACGGTACAAAGCTAGATTAGTTGTCAAGGGATTCAGTCAGAAAAAAGGCATTGCTTTTGATAAGATCTTCTCTCCAGCTGTAAAGATGTCATCCATTCATGTGATCTTTAGTTTAGTAGCTAGTCTTGACTTAGAGGTTGAGCAGATGGATATGAAGATTGCTTTCCTTCATGGTGATTTGGAAGAAGAGATTTACATGGAGCAGCTAGAGGGTTTCAAGGTGAAAGGAAAAGAGGATTATGTGTCCAAATTGAAGAAAAGCCTTTATGGCTTGAAACAGGCACTGAGACAATGGTATCATAAGTTTGAGTCAATTATGGGGAAGCAAGGCTACAAGAAAACTACTTCTGACCATTGTGTTTTTGTTAAGAAATTCTCTGATCATGACTTTATTATCCATTTGCTCTATGTAGATGATATGTTAATTGCTAGCAGGAATGCTTCGAAGATTGACAGGTTGAAGAAGCAGTTGAACAAGTCTTTTGTCATGAAAGACTTGGGGCCAGCAAAATAGATTCTTGACATAAGAATCATTCGAGACACATATGCTAAGAAGTTGTGGTTATTGCAAGACAAGTACATAGAAAAAGCGCTTCAAAGATTCAAGATGGACAAAGCTAAAGTGGTTAGCTCTCCTCTTGTTACTCACTTTAGACTAAGCACCAAGCAGAGCCCTTCTATTGATGAAGAGAAGAAAAACATGAAAAGAGTTTCATTTGCCTCATCAGTGGGAAGTTTGATGTATGCCATGGTTTGCACAAGGCCAGACATAGCTCACGCAGTTCACATAGTTAGTTGTTTTCTCTCAAATCTAGGAAGAGAGCATTTGAATGCGGTCAAGTGGATTATGAGGTATCTTCGAGGAACTTCCAATTTGAGACTTTGTTTTGGAAGTGAAAGACCTTTATTGGTTGCTACACAGATGCATATATGGCCGGGGATGTTGATTCTCGTAAGTCTAATTCGGGTTACTTGATCACTTTCTCAATCAAGATTAGAAAAATATATTGCACTTTCTACCACTGAGGCAGAGTTCATTGCAGCAACGGAAGCCTACAAAGAGTTGCTATGGATGAAGAGGTTTGTGCAGGATCTTGGCTTCAAACAAAAGCGGTATGTGTTGTTTTGTGATAGTCAAAGTGTTATCCACCTTTGTAAGAATTCTACTTTTCATGCTAGATCAAAGCATACTGATGTGAGGTATCATTGGATCAAAGAAGTTTTTAAATTCCAAATTGCTAGAAATTGAGAAAATCCATACTGATAAAAATGGCTCTGATATGTTGACAAGGGCTTTACCAAGGGGGAAGCTTGAGGGTTGTCATTTGATCATCGGGATGGTTAATCCCTCCACATAGTCGAGAAGGGGAGATTTGTTGCGTTGGGTTTCCTCCATGTGGAGGATGGCCCAATGTTCATCCTTTTTGGGTGAAGCCCATATGGAGTAAATCCCATATGGAGTAAGAGTATTTCAGTCATTTTTCCATTATATGTTAAATGAGGGTTTTCTTCATTCGTTTTCAACAAGTGAGATTAGAAGAGAGAGAAGAGGGAGAGGAAAAAATTTTGGGTTTTTGAGGCATTGTGCAGTCATCATCAAGAGCTCGATCGGATGGTCATTCAAGGTTCGATCGACCTGAAATTTTCACAACACGTGGTTTTTCATTCTGAACACATGGTTTTTCATTCTGAAAGGTGTGATTGATGTTTGGAGCCCTCTAACTCAATTTTGTAGAACTGTCTTTGTTGCCTCTATTTTGGTGAGATCTCTTCAATTTTCTCTTTTTGGAATTCATCTTGTTTATGATATTTGCCAAGAATATATTATTCTTGATGATTGGTATTGTTGTATGCTTCTAGTTTTAACTAGAGAAGACTCTTGTGTATTCCTATTGTTTGGTGATAGTGGAACCTTTGGGTGGACTACGGTCCCATGGTTTTTACTCGTCACTTTGGGGAGGTTTTCCACATGAAATTTGGTGGTGTTTATGTGTGTATTTGTGGTTCATTTGGTTGCTGATTTCGGAGCTTAATGATTGCCCTTAATGTGTTTGATATATTATTATCTATTTAATTGCTTCCTATTAAATTCACTCAAGAGGGGAAGAATTGTTTTGTTCCGTTGTGCTTGTTGATCGAGTATCACCCGGTTTGTTTTTCTTCCCAACAGTGACCCCTTCAAACACTTTTTGTTTCTCTTCTTCCATGCTTCCCATGGAACACTGACCCAAATGGATCTCCACAATATAATAGCCACATTCGGAATACCCAAGGGTAACCATTTTATCAAAAGAGACATACAATCATTCGGAATAGGCAATTATAAATTGATGCTTGACAAACCCAAGACCAAATATCAACAATGAAGGGACAACAAAAACATAAGTGTTGGGCTATTTCATCACTAGTTTTTAGCACAATACAAACGTTAGTGATGTTACATCCTCTCTTCCTAAGGTTGTCCATTGTAGGAAGCTTGTCTTGGCATAAAATCCAAAGGAAAAGTTAAATTTTGAGTGGAACGGGGAGCTTCTTGATGCTGCATAACTGCGGATCCAATTGTCTACTATGGTCACAATATAGCAAAGCATATGCTGATTTGACCGTGAAATCTCCAAATTTGGTAAGATCCCAGATTACCCATCCTTTTGATTGGGTGTCAGAGACACATTATGTAGCATATTCAACAATGTTTGGTATTCTTCAATAAAAATGTCCATCACTTGTCTATAGCTGCAATTAATAGAACAAACAATATTAGTATAAACATTTCTACTGGCCTCCATCACCGAGACAAGTGAATTAGATGCTTTCGAAAAAACCTTCGGAGAGAGGTATTGAAGATTGATGTCTCCAATCTATTTATCATATCGAAATAATGTTTTCTCTCTCTCTTTATATATATATATATATATATATATATATAGGCAACGAGTTCATATAATGGTTGTATAGTAATATAATACAACAATCTTCAAAAACCATGTTAGGGCTATTTGTTTGATCCAAATTTTAAAATATACACTCTTTTATAACGAACAATCACAAAAAAGAAAAAATTTGAAACAACCTAGAAAGTTTTTATTTAGCCCAATTAACATAGGCCGTCCATTTTGATAAGGCACTTAGACCTAGGCCGTAGGAGGACTTTTTCTATTCCATGTTTTTTAGATGGCTTTATTATCATTAGATGAATAATATTAAAAAAGAAAAAAATAATTTTGAGTTTGTAAAGGCTAAGATCTTGAAATTCACCAAATGAATGGTCTCGATTTGTTGTTGGAGAAAATTCATTTTGACCATATCTAGAGTTCAAATTGAAAAAAAAAAATTTGGGATTGATTATTGAGATGAAGAGAGTGTGTGTGTAACATTTTGGTTTATACAAATACTACAAATATGGTTTTCTAGAAGTGTGGTTGCATTAGATTATTGTCCTATATCTCTCTCTCTCTCTCTATCTCTCTCTCTCGCTTTCTCTCTCTCTCGCTCTTTATATATATATATATATATATATATATATATATATATATATATAGACACACACGAAGAGACTAAGCAACGCCTATGGGTGAATTTAAACAGTGCTTTTGACCATAGGCTCGTCGCTGTCCGATTTTTTTGGACGATGTGGATTGAAAGATGGTCACAGACATAGCATGTATGTGGCGATATTTTTTCACGCAAAAAACACAGGCAATCGCCATGGCTCCCATATATTCGTGGCGTGGCAGGGTGAAAGACTATTTAGTTTCTCCTCTATATATATATATATATATATATAAGGATGTTACCTTATAATGTAGAGCTCCGGATGCCCCTCAAAAATCCATCTGAAAAGGTTGTTTTAATGTTGAAAAACCCTTTGATTGATCATCTCGATATCGAGATGTATGAATATGAAAAATAAAAAAATTTTAAGTCTAAAAAATAATGCATTTTACAACATATTATCTATACCTTCAATTTTCAAGATTTTCTTGTGTTTATAGATCTACTTAATTTTAACCATTTTTTAAATTTTAAAATTTTATAATTAGTTATAAAAATAGATTTTGAGATAATCCTAAGAACATTTTACATCAAAATTATGTACCATGATAAAATTTGAAGGTGCACCTTACCTCTACACCTACGGATGCATCTCGATAAAATACCAAGATACATCTCAAACATTTTACGGCTATGACACCCCTAAAAGATCCATCCGAAAAGGTAGTTTTAATGTTGAAAAACCCTTTGATTGATCATCTTGACATCGAGATGTATGCCTATGAAAAATAAAAAGATTTTAAGTCTAAAAAATAGTACATTTTATAACATACTATCTACACCCTCATTTTTCAAGATTTTCATATGTTTATAGATCTACTTAATTTTAATCATTTTTAAATTTTAAAATTTTATAATTAGATATAAAAATAGATTTTGAGATAATCCTAAAAACATTTTACATCAAAATTAATACCATGATAAAATCTGAAGGTACACCTTACCTCTACACCTATGGATGCATCCATATACCAACTGCACTTTATATAGATCGGTGTGTAAGTTTTAAATTTTCCAATCCGATATTTTTGACATTAGATCCCTTTGTGGGTTTTGGTGAAATAAAACTGAGATCGGTCTAATGCTACCAACATCGAACCGACTATAACTCTTGGGCAGTCCGATATTTTGGACATAAGACTGGTGCGAGAGTGACCTAAGTCACAACCCCATGTTCCATAAAATGTTTTTTCTAAAGATATAAAATAATTGGATTTTAGTCAAATTTTGGTAACATCGAAACCGAGCGGCAAACTTAGAAAAATAAAAAAAAGTGCGTGGGAACGGACTGCACGTGATATTTTGAAAAATGTGGAACTTTCGGTATTTTATGTTAATTTTTGTGTCCTTAGGTGGATTTCCCTTTTTCTCTTATTTTGATTGTGCCAACAATGAAGCACCGCTTTTTTTCTACATCGAGACGTTTTGCAAGAAACGAAAAAGTCGTATGACAATCTTTGTGTCGAGATGATTTTGTAGGTGTCTCATTTGCAAACGTCTTTTCGTCCAATTTCTCCATATAATGCCGCCCTCCATATGCAAGTATGCATATAGCCACATGCATGTAAGAAAATAATGGAAAGAATTAACAATCAATTGAAATAATAATGATAATAATAATAATAATAAAAGAAAAGAAGAAAGAAGAACGAAAGGACCATATTTCATGTGGATATTGTTTCTACCACCACTAGATGTACAAATGATCTTAGTTTAATCATCATATATTTGTCATCCATCATGCATGAGTGTTTGATACATATACACATGGATGCCCTCTTGTAATGCATGCAGACCCTAACAAATGCCGTGTGCATGTACATGTATGCGTATACTTTCAAAAAAATCAATATTGTGAGAAGATTGTTAATTTTTATTTAAATTTGGAGTTTCAATTTTTTTTTAATATTAATATTGGTGATGGTCCATTATGCTCATCTGGTATGCATGAACCACCACTTCTACCTCCCCCCTTTTTTTTGTTTTGTCTTATTTATTATCTAATTGTTGGTTGGTCATTATGACACCTGTTGGGGGACAAGTGTTCATGTATTAGTCATTCTCTATCTCTTCCTTTTTTGGTTGCCACTTCTCTACTATGTTTATATTATATTATATTATTGGAAGACGCTATAAAATGCCTATAGGCGAAAATAAACAGTGATTTCACCTACTCTCATCATCATTCAAAGTTCATCGCACAGTTACGATTATCCAGTAGTATTTTTTTTTTTTTTTTTTTCGAAAAATCAGAATTATTTGAAATTTGGAGTGTGTGTTCATAAAATATAGAAGAATCTATTTAAAATATCAAAAAAATATTTTACATGAGATAAATTGAGTAAAATACCCCAAAAACATTTCAAGGGTATTTTTATCAATTTTATTTTTCACGAATTATTTTTTTATATTTTTATTAGGTGTGCCTCACTAAGATGTATCCACGCTCCAAATTTTAGATCATTCCAATTTGTAAAAAGAAAATGAAAAATAAAACACTACCAGACAATCGTGACTATGGGATGAACTTTGAACAGTGATGAGGGTAGGTGAAATCACTGTTCATTTTCGCCTATAGGAATTGGGAAGACTTTTCCTATACTATTTCTCTACTATATAAGCCTTGAGAAAGAGCGAGAAAGCATATGGAGACGGATGAATTGGGAGAGTGAAGAAAGTGAGGTTAATGGCAATTTCCAACAACATTTTGAAGAGGGATTTGAGGTATTTTCCAAGAACAATGAACTCATAGAATTTCTTTTTGATGTTTCATTTTCTTTTAAATAAAATCAGTTTAGTTGTTGTGTGTTTAGAGAGTTTTCTGAGCATGCAACTCAGAAACTCTGATTGTTTATGATCTGTCTGTATCACTAGATATCCTAATGCATCTCAGTTTTGTACCGGGTTGAAGGTGATCAACACTTCGAAGAAAACGAGCTCATCTCGTGCCTCTAGATCCTGATCTTTGTTGCCCTATTCTATAACCTTCGAATGCAGATTCTGACTCCTACGAGAGTCTGACTAGCACTAGGAGTGTTTTGTTTTTCCAAATATTTGAATCCAGATTCCGACTCCTACGGGAGTCCGACTGGTACTAGGAGCGTTCAGGCACAATCCAAGCTTTATTTCAGTTTAGGGGAGGTGCTGTCGAATTTTTTCTCAGGATGAGAGTTAGTGCAAGGGTTATCGAGCATAAGTTCCACTTATGAGGGGGCAGTCAAATTTATCGACCGTGAATTCAAGCTATCGGTCGTAAGTTTATTCTATTGATCGTGGGTTTAAACTATCGATCTTGAGTTCATACTATCAATCGTGGGTTCAAGCTATCGATTATGAGTTCACGCTATCGGTTGTCGGTTGAAGCTATCGACGATGAGTTCAAGCTATCGGTCGTGCATTCAAGCTATCGGTCGTGGGTTCATGCTATCGACTGTACGTTCATGCTATTGACATTCTGTTAGGTTCTCCACATTGCATCAGTCATTAGCACTACCCAAAACCTAACAAAGGTGACCGTGCTATTTGAGAACAGGTTCCAGGTAGACTGGCAAGTGCCTAAATGTTACTTCTAGAGCTCTATTTACTGGGAAAGGGGTTGGGGTCGTGGTGGTAATAAACCCTCATTCTAGCTACCACATTGTAGTTTTCATTCCCACTGACACCACCCTATTAATACTTTCAAAATTCAAAGAAAAAAAAAAGTGACAGTGCTACTGTATATTTATGTTGGCACATAACCGTGAATCGAGGTGAGTACATGAAGGCATAATTAGTATCTTTGGAGGATAAGCTAATGCATCTCTATTGTTGTTGCTTGTTGGAGAGCTTCACTATGATTCTACAAAAGGATGTGCTCTCCATATGGCTGCAAATTGCATAAAATTTGGTCAATTTTGCACCTTGAAACCTTGTTAGAAGGACATGCAAATCCACTTCTATCTTTTATTCTAAAATTTGAAGCTCCAAAATTAGTGCAGGTTTAGTGGGATCGATGATAACCTAAAATATATGGTACATGGTACGAAGTACAAGATATGCAATTTTTAAGACTTAATTTTCTTTTTATTTCTTTCTTTTCTTCATATCCATAATCATTGAGGTGGTCATAATCAGTTTGCAAATTTTCCTGCACCAAAATCATGTTTCATGGTAAATTTTAAGGTGTGGCTGAGCAATGTCATTGGTTTATGCAAAATACCTTTCCTTTGCAAAATGACCTTTACATTTTCATTGTCATTTCAAGCATTTTGATTGAAAGACAAAGGTGGCTTATGGGTGACCCTACTGGAAGTTGCTATCAATTGTACTTGTCATTTTCCTTACCATTCATTTGTGGGCGGCACCTTCAAACACCATTGATTACTAGATTTCTATCGAACAAATCAATTGTGAAGCTCAGACTCATTTTTGGCCATAAATTCATCTTTGGTAGGTATCTAGATTGTTTTGGAGTCATAAAATCTGCAATGCCACTTGCACGATAAATACCTTATCTTGAAACTTATCCATATGACTAAGTACCAATTAATTGCTGAAAATGATATGTTACTTCTCATCGGGATTGAGTGTTTCAAACACTGCTAGTCATAACGTAAGTATGTTCTGTGAAATTTTACAGTCATCCCTCTTCCTAAATCCAACCCAGTATGTTTTCTAAACACTTATAATAGAAATAAGGTGCAACTCGAAAATCTAAAAAAAAAAAAAAAGTGTTTTGAAGTTGGAACACCTTTAAATTGATCATTTCGATCTTAAGATGCATAGATATAAATAAAACACAATTTCAAGCCCTAAAACTGATGCATCAAATAACATGTTATATAGATAGTCTATTTTCAAGATTCTTAAGAATTTATAGATATGCTCAATCCATATTATTTTAAAAATTTTAAATTTCATATATATAGCCTTGGACATAGATTTTCTGACGATCAGAAGGTTTCTGACGTCAGACTTGCATCTTCATAAAGATTTAGAGATGTAACTGGACACCTCATACAAATCTCGCCCTTTATTTAATGAATGTAACTATCAATAACTGTCAAAGTGAGTTTTATCTAAATTCTTTTGAGGTGATCATTGACATATGAAGGATCCCGAATATTACATTAAAAGAATAGATTTTGGAAGTCTTCCTTGATGAATAATGTCGGCAGCAACCAAAGTTCCGTCCCTGGTTTTGGTACTTGCGCTTATAAGATTATCTCTTTGAATGACCCATCTATTCATTATGAGTCTACAACCAAAGTTCCGTCCCTGGTTTTGGTACTTGCGCTTATAAGATTATCTTTTTGAATGACAAATCTATTCATTATGAGTCTAGCTTGAAAAGCCAATCTCCGTAAAATTAAGGATAATATTTCGTTTGAAGGTTTTTAGGAATCATGATAAAAGGGGGAATTTGCATAAAAATCCGGTTTTACTTTTAGAATTTAGAAGTGATATCATATATTTTATATTTTAGAGTCCAAGTCCAATTTTTGGAGCATAAAATGCGTTTTAAATTCTTTTTTTATACATTAGATAAATATCAATTTGGTATGTCTATACTTTTAATTATCAGATACTTATAAAAAATATAAAATATAATTTAAAATAACAAATAACAAAAATACCTTTATATTATTCAATGGTATTTTGATAATTTTATTTATTTCGGATTATTTTACTAATATATTTTACACATATTTGAAGGTGAGAAATATTAACATATCAAATTTGAGCTTAATATGTCGTACAAAAAATAAATTAATTAGTGTCCATTGTATGTTTTCAAAAAATGGGGCTGAGTGTAAAATTTGAAATATCCAAATTTTTTTTTATTTTCCAAAATAAATAGAGTTTTTTAGACTGGGTGACTCGGAATTGGGACCCTAGTGAGCCCTTAACGAACCTACTTCTTAGTTCTTACTAGCTAATAAAATCCTATATTTTTTTCAAGGGAAAATTACGTATATATCCGTTATAGTTTCCATTGTTACCAAAATACCAAATAGTTTGTATTGTTACTGGAATGTTCGGTTTTTTCACTTCATAACAAAATATTTTAAAAAATACTTTTTTTTCCTTTTTCGGTTTTGTGAACAACCGAAATGACTGAAATTTTGGTTGGTCAAAAATCAAAAATTTAAAATTTTCAATTTTTGAACAACCAAAAATTTTAAATTTTCAGTTTTAAAAAAACTGAAAATTTAAACATTTTAGTTTTTGAAAAAACGATAATTTTCTCGTGAGAAAACAAAACATATGAGCATAAAGTAGCATTTTTCTTGATATTTTAAGGTTATAAAAAAATTGTGTCCCCCAATACAGTATCCTAAGAACCTTTTTGTCCCCCAATACAGTATCCCACAAAGTTAAAAAGATTTGCTCTCTGCCTAGTCGTGATTGGTACCTTTCTTACTCTTACCTTATCCTGTTTATTAATTTGGTCACAATTAATACAATATTATACTTAAGTATTACTTTTGTTATGTATTGTTGATTAGTAAATAGTTTTCGGTAAATATTGCTGAAGTTGTTTATTTGTATAATCATTTGTTGTTTGTATTAATATTTGTTGTTTTGGGTAAATATTGTTCAACTTGTTTGTTTGTATTAATATTTATTGTTTATTTTGTGCTTGTATTAATAATTGTTGTTTATTGAATAATTGACTTTTTTAGTAGTAAAATATTTTGATCTATTATGTAAAACTCACATTTATGAACCCTAAATTAGTTAGATATATCCAAATTTTTTTATTCCTTCTCGTATTGATTTTTTGTAATACGAATTTTGGTATACATTTAATATAGTGGCATTGATGATGGTTACTAAGGGATCTAACTGGTATTTCGATATGGGGGGTCATTTAAGATGAATCCAGATGATGGATGTGTTGTTTATAAAGGGGGAAAATTGAACGTTACGAAGTATAATGGAAATAGTTCAGTGGAGGAACTAAAACATCATTTTGGAAATTTAACATCGTGTGATCTAAACAACTTGACTATTATGTACCACAACGTGAGTCTATCTAGTGGGCTTGAAGTGATTGATGTAAGTGATGACATGGATGTATCTTTTATGTTGGGAGGGAAGTCTTCGATTATTGTTGTGTACATTGCCTTTGCAATAGAGTCAGAATGGAGATCTGTGGTATTCCAAATGGCAGAACCTATTTGTGATGGCCCATCTTTAGGGAATAGGTACATCTACAATTTACATTTTCATCTCTAAAGTATTTTATGTGCAGAAAGCTTTATTTAAATATTTTATGTGCAGAAATTGTTGCTTCATCTTACACTCTATCTTTTATCAACAATCGGTATTGCGCTCCTTTACCTGATCAACATGATAACATTCAACTGGTGCCCGAACCTGAGCTTATACCAGAGCGTGATATGGAGGATATTAAACTATTTGAAAGCCCATGTAGAGGAGTTGGCAATGACGTTCAATTGAAAATTAGACAATTTTTTGAAAATGTCAATGAATGTCGGCATCATCTGGTTGATTTTGCTATCTACAATAATTTTATTCTGAAGATTGAAAAAAGCAAGGGGGCCAGGTGTGGGCAAATTGCAAGTCAAATGGATACACATAGCAAGTGCGATGCTTACGAGTTGGGAGTACATACATCAAAGTGAAGTCCATGGTTAAGAAGCACACACGTAGTGGTCCAATGTGGAGGGTCAATTAGCCACTAGCTTGTAGTGATTGGGTGGCAAAAAAAATTAAAGCCCACATTATTGACAAACCAAAAATTAAAGCAAAAGACATCATAAAGGTTGTCCAACGCGATCACGATGTCAGGCTTTCCTATATGTAAGCTTGGTGGGGAAATGAGGTTGCTAGAGAGATGCTAGATGGATCACGTGAACAACACTATCATGACCTCCCTTTATATATGGAGAAGCTCCGAAGAACCAACCTTAGAACCCAAGCTCACATCCACACAGATGAATGTAGGTTCAAACGACTGTTTATTGCTTTTCGTCCATGCACCATGCGTTTTGTTAATGGGTGCATGCCACTAATGGGTATTGCTGAGACATTCTTAAATGGAAAATATCAATGCATATTATTGTGCATCATTGCCGTAAATGCAAATAACGAGTTATTCCCAATGGCATTTACAGTGGTCGAGAAGGAGAACTACTAGAGTTGATATTGATTCTTAAGTATACTGAGTGAGTTGAATGAGTTTCCTAATCTGTCTGCCTTAACAATTGTATCAAATAAACAAAAACTCTTGCCAGGAGCAATAGAAAAATATTTTTCCACATGTTTTCTGGCATTCTGTATGCGACATAAGGGAGAGAACTTCAAGGGCTTTATGAAGAAGTCAACAAATACCGAAGTATTTGATGATGTTGTTTTTTAAGGCTACCCATAAAACGACTATTGGTGGGTTTTAAAAAATAATGTTTGATATACAATGCATCGACTTAGAAGCATATGAGTGAATTAGGAATATCCCTTCCAAATCTTGGGCAGATGCCTATTTTCCAAGGGCAAGATACAATCATCTTACCTCTAACATAGTCGAGTCATTCAATACTTAGATTTTATCTACTCGAGAGAGGCCGATCTTGTAATGTGTGAAAAATTAAGGGTACAATTGATGACCAAGTTTGAAGAGAAGAGAGAATTAGGTAATAGTTGGAGCGACATATTAGTATCGAAAGCCCAAGAATTACTTGACTTGTGAAATATGAAGGCAATATTTTTACACACAATTATCTGCCATGGATACACAGTTTGAGATCCACTATCTTGGGAAGAAGTATGTTGTCGATTTAACTCATTGGACGTGAAGTTGTAGAAAATGGCAACTTTATAGCATAACGTGTAGTCATGTCATTATAACTATTAACCATATGCACTTGGATCCTGCTACATACTGCCTTCAGTATTTCACAGTAGAATAAAAGAGTCTTTCAAACTCCCTTTGGGCCTGTCTCGAATGATATTGAGTTGACTCGTATGTTCAACAGGACAATGTTGCCACTAACGACGCATACCTTCCCGGTAGGCCGAAAAAGCAACAAAAATTATCTGAGACTGAACAGTCTACCACCAAGCCTTTGAAGTGCAAGCGATGCGATACAATGGCATAATAAGATGACCTACAGAGAACCGATAGGCCATTAGGGAGTGAATCATAATTTCATAATGTTGTTTGAATGTTATGTACGCATCATTACATGCATTATATTGCATTATACTTTGGTATTTTGTATCGAAATATCAGTTTGATGATTTAATGAAGATCTTGAATTCCATGTTATCAATCTTGTGTTTTTGTACTTGGTGTTACGTACGCATTATTACATCCATTATACGTAATAGAAAATGTGACATATTTGTTAAAATAGGTGGAGATCATACTTTGGTGCTAGTTGTATATGACATGCCCTTCCAAGTACTAAAGGTCAATTGTCTCATTCTACACTTTCCCTAATATTACTTAATCAAAGGCAATGACTTAACAAACTCCAAAAAATATGAAATTTTCTAACCTATTTTGTAATGGTGTTAAAAAACTATAACATTCCTATTTTCGGTTGTTCAACAACCGAAAATGTTATATTTTTAGGATTGCATATTCTAGAAGCTTGCTTACCTTATTTGAATTTGTCAAAATTTACATTTCTCCAACATAAAATGTTTTATTTTCATATGCCCTATTTTGTTAGAATTTATATTTCTCCAATCTCGCTGCCCCCCTTGTCTACTAGACCTCCTACCAACATAGATAAGATTTCTTGGAATGCCCTGTTTAGCTCCAAACTGTCGGCACACACGATCCGACTTATATGGCTCGACAATATCGTCAACTATAAGGGTTATTAAGCACATTGTGGTTTCGAATGCCTGCTGCCTATCATCTGAAATGGCAACATCATGCTTAAAATATGGATTCTATATTGCCTATCATATGATATGAAATCACTGCTCAAACAACTACAAATACTTAAAAACAATTAAAATTAATCCATAATAAATCTTGTAATATCAAAATATGCACTAACCTTATTAGGTTGGAGGTTATCGAATTCTTGTCCAATGGGAGGCATCAGGTTATGTGGATTTCCATAATAATTTTTTGGTGGCTCCCATCTTTTTGCCCTAGGCATATTTGGAGAGATACTATGTGGTATGGGCTTCATATGCATAATATGCTCATAAGACCAGCACTACATTATATCAAGATATGATAAGAAATAATTATTTTTGGAAAGTAATCTAAACTATTATGCTTATGTCAAATATAAAAATATAATTTACTTGCATAAGAGTGGCTAAACCACTAAAATGTCTTCGCTTGAAAGTACAAGATTTTTTAAGGGAACGATATAAATATATGAGGGATGCAGCACCCCAAGCATATATATCATCTTCCTTAATGTCATCAAAGAATTGTAAATACCTCGTTGGCACTGTTGCAACCAATGAATCTGCGAAAATGGTGACACTGATGAGGAAGAGAAGGAAGGCTCGGGTATATCTAAGAACTTGCACAGAGGTTAGATCAGGTGGCAATGTATGAAAGTTGGTCTTCAACCACGAGTGCTTGATGACTACCAAGTTGCCTCTAGTGGGGACTATACCCAAATTGTTTTCTATAAACTCTCAGAGGTTACTCATTGGATGACATGTAACAGGTCGCCATCTACAGCCAGTCCTAATATCTCGTAAACATCAAATAATGTTGGCGTCATCTTACCAATTTGAACGTTATAATGAAATGAATTGGTCTAAGAATGCCACCTTTCTGCATTGGCTGCGACCAAAGGATGATCAATTTGATCTGGTCGAATAACAGTTAGAGCACCCAACTCAGACGCGTTCACTAATTGAACTTGCTCATCGGTTTGATACCGATTGTTTAATTGAAAAGTTTCTTCATCGAGTCTAATTTCTTGTTTTTCTTGAAATACAACAAATAGGCAACATATGAGTCACAATATATATACATGTACTTCCCGTATAATGTTAAACATACTACAATTTATTGCAAAATAACAAATTAATGAAAAGAGCAGATGAATATATGTATATACATGTCCTTCCTATATGAAATAGGATGAATGTTTTGGATGTAGTTGTAATAAACTTGGGAATCATATCCACTGAAACCCCAAGCATTTGCAGAATGTTCAATACATGCATTATAATTCAGATACAAATCTCCATTTTTAAGCCACTCAATCTAACAACAAATAAAATCAGCTCTTACTAAGATATCACTATATCAAAGTTAACAATAAAATGTAAATAATTTTTGCACTTCAAAGCATCAAAGCATCATACAATATTTTGCACTTCAAATCATCATACAATATTTAGTTTTTGCACTTCGAAGCATCATACAATATTTTGCCCCTCACACATGTAGATTGTAAATTTATGTTCATTCGCACATGTAGATAGTAAATTTATGTTCATTCTTGGTAAGGCCAAATTAGCCAAAAAAAATTTAGAATAAATCAATAAATTTTTCACATTTGAAAACATCAAGATAAACTTCAAGAATATTCACCATTTCTAGCATATATTCAATGTAGATCGAATATTTAGTGTAGCACTTAGTCACTTATGAGCTCCAATTACATCAAATGAACATAAATGAGCAAAATATCACAAGCTTGGCACTTAATGATTATTGCATGGCAAAAGAATCAGTTTTACAAATGTCTGGTGAGAACACTACACTATAAGAGCTCTCAAAGGATCCAAACACTCCTCAAGGTGTTATCTATCATGTATCCTTCATTGCAAAGAGGAAAAGTTGAAATGGGCAGTCACTTTTGTGCACCCAATGTTACAAACTACAAACCCCACAACCAACTAAAAGTACCCATCACCAAAATTGGAACACAAGAAAAATCAGAGTCTGATTGCCATTTTTTAACCAGAAAATAGTGAGAATCACATATCAAAAAACCACATAATTTTCAACAAAAAAAATGTGATTTAATCAATCGACATAATTTTCTAGTTCCAAATACACTAAAATTGGCATCTAAAAGGCAAACTTAACTCAATAACTCATGTATAAATTCCAAGTTCTAAAAAAAACCCCCAATATATGGTTCTTAAAAACCCCAAAAATTTACACTTCTTAAAAACCCAAAATATCACTCAAACAAATTGCCGTACTTATAGCACTGTGAAAGCCATCAAATAATCTTATACAATGTAAACTTCAAAAATTGAGGAGCAAATCATTATATACGTACTTTTACTACAGATTTGAAATCCAAATGCTTTCAAAATCTGTTAATGCAGTTATAATCCGTCAAAAATCTTGTAATCAAATCTAAATAATATGTTTTCTTGTGAAAGAGGTAAGAGAGAGAGAAAAAAATCATAGAGAAGAGAAGGTGAAGCACCAAAGTGTTGAACCGGAAGTTTTAGACATGCCCTGTAATTTTGGGTTGTTCAAGAACCGAAATTAGCTTATTTTGTATTTTTGAAAAACCGAAATTCCAACCACTTTGGTTCTTCAATATTTGAAAAAAGTAAAAATGTCTCTTTAAAACATTTCGTTATGAAGTTAAAGAAACGAGCATCCCAATAATAACATAAACTATTTAATATTTTAGTAATAATGGAAACTATATGAAACTATATTTTAGAAATAATGGATATGTAATAATGGAAACTATATGGAAACTACCATGTGCATGCCATCAACTAGAATCATTGTACGGAATATCAACAGCAAGGGGTGTGTTGAGGGTGGTGCTTACCAACAATACCACACAAATGAGTGGATACACCTGCACGTGATTGACAGTGATGTCCTCTGGCCAACGTGACAAACAGTGATGTCCTTCGTATGAATATATATATGGTCGTGTGGGAGCAAGCATATAATTGCTTTCGTATAATGAACCCCCGCTAAGAGTCGGAGCATTTTTAGGACTTCAAGATGAGGATATGACCCTTTCAACTTGGCATCAATGTAAAATATAAATAAATAAACAGTGTTGGAAAGATCATGCGTTACATATTATTGGATATTGTGGGTAACCCTACGCCATATTATTGGATATTGTGGGTAACCCTACGCCACAAACATGATTAACGAAAAAAAAAAAAAATTAACCACACGAGGATGGGATGGAGCTTTCTGATCACCATATTTAGCTCTATTTGTTGCGTTTTGCACATCGAAAGTCCAATGTTGCTCTTGAGGTCATCACCTTTTGATTACAAGAACTACGAGGATGACTTTAGAGCACAAATCCCGAGCCATTCGTGGAAGGATCGAGAGATCTGACAGACGAGGTGTGGATCCATATGTTAGATGAAAGTAAAGACATAGGAGCGGCAAAAAGGGAGGCGTGGAATGTTCCTTGTACTTTTTTGAGAAACTTGGTAAGGACTTAATGAAGCCTCTTACAGCTCCACGAAAAATAAAAACGAGAGGCTATCCTCTCTCTCTACAACCTCCCTTATATGAGGGGGTTCCACTCCCACAAAGTTATCTAAATAACCTCCTTGAGCACAATCTCTATCCAAAGTGATTCCCACTTTCTTCAACAACTGATATATTTTGCATCGGGGTAGTCCCACCCATTTGGGTCATACCACTCAAGTAGTGGGTGCACATAAGGATATTGGTCCCCAACCTCATCGGTCCATACACCAAATATAAGAACTCTCTCATATGCTATCATGAGACATTAAGCACCAATTCATTTCTGCAGAGAGAATCACATCAAGTTTATATCAAACTAATATGGAACACCACTTCTCTATCATCCAAAATAGCTCCAGCCTGCTCTAGACTCACTTGACTACATTAGATTAAGCATTTATACTAATCCCTCGTGAGCTACTTAATACTCAAAAGACAACTTACTTCCTTTATGCACACATGCTCAACTCATCCAATAAAACTTATTCTAATGACACTGGTCGAGCCTAGATTTACCTTGCTCGGGCTCCCTCGGGGACCCAGGCTCAATGAACCCTCTCTCGGACAACCGCTTGACTCGCGCGTGCGTGTGCATTTCGCGTGTCACGTGTGGATAGGTATTTCGATCACCTACCTCACCGCGGTTGAGTTCATGGGATACGCCCAGGCTGCTGCCCTCTTAAATCAATAACAAAAGCCCTCCAGCTGTCCACAATTGCGTGGTCGAATGCCTCGATCTTGCCCCCTGTATCTAGACGATCAGGTGACATGTGTCTCGGGTTCAAAAGACTCGGGACCTGAGACTGCTCTCTCGGGAGCCTTATTCATAAAAAAAGGGCAGGTGCCCAACTGGTGAGAGAGGAATTTTAAACGTGAGGTGGGGACCAACCTCACCTAAGTCTGTGACTTGGGCTAACTCGCACAGACGCCCTCTTAGATCATGATGGAAAGCCCTCAGCTTCTTTAGCTGGTTCAAAATCGCCTCCTTTGACCTGCGATCTCCTTGTTTTCTGCAAAGCACTAGCATGATTAATTTACAAGACAAGTGGGTCGAGGAACCAACCCTTGTCTTGGGGCGAACATGCACAAATGTGCACATTCAGATGACAGAGAAGATGAGAAGTTAGGGTGATAAAGAAGATGATTCGAATAAGGGGAGAAAAGAGAAGAGGACTTGACAAGGAAACGAGCCTATCCTGATAGTTGAACCAGTATAGTGACCGACTCAGAGTGGTAGCAAGACGGACACAATAACGCAGACCGGTGGCACGACAATACTACTCGAAACTAAGGCCGATATGACTGTCCTAAGACGGGCATGGTACTCTGAACCAGCACGATGGCAATACTACTCGACAGCTAGGCTGCTATAGTAGTGCTAGAACGAGTCTATCCTTCAGCCAAGCAAGAAGAGAAGGAAAGAGAAGAGATGAGAGCAGGGAGAAGATGCGAAAGAAGGAGAAGGCAATTCCCGAAGGCATTAGGTATCGTTGTCCACAGCTGTGGAATAACAACGTCGTGGCCCCTGGACGGCGCTGGACACTGCTGCTCATGGCGAAAGGACTAGCAGTGAACTACAGACGGCGTTAGCTATCACCATTCGCAACACGAGAACGCAGCACGACCCTTCGCGGGCAGCAATAGGTACATAGAGCACTAAAGAAGCCTGCGGATGGCAATAGGCATCACTGCAACCCTTCATGAGCGGGGATAGGCAACGCCTTCTGCGATAGGCACAGGGTGCAAGAGAAGCCTGAGGGCGGTGATAGACATCGCCGAGACCCTTTGCGGGCGGCGATAGGCATCGCCTTCTGCGATAGGTGTGGGACACTGAAAACATGCTCACGGATGGTGATGACCATCGCCGTCTGTGCTTGCGCAGGACACCGAAGACATGCTTGCAGATGGCGATGAGTAGCGCCGTCTGCGACCCATGAGAAGAAAGAAAGATGGCTCATGGTCAGCGATGCACATCGCTACGCGTGACACCAATCTTGGAATCGAAAACGTAGCCCGACCTGCTGCTTGGCCATAGCTCGACTTACCTTGTGCTCCTTCAGACGACATTACACACAACGACGACTAATGCCATGAGCGAACCATGTTGAGGGAAAGCGATGAACGAGGAGAGGGAGAAAGAAGCTCGCGCATGGCGCTGCCATCGCCATGCACGACCTGTGAAGTCACAGGAGGAGGAAGAGAGAAAGAGGCATGCACGGCACAGCCACTGCCATGTATGACCTCTGAGAAAGACTTAGCAGAGAAGATGAAGAAGAAAGAGAAGAAGAGAGAAAAGAAGAGAGAAAAATAAACCAGAGAGAGAAGAAGGGAAGAGAGAGAAAATACCTTGAAGGTAGGAGGGATAACGCTCTAAACTTTCTCTCTTCTCTCTCTCTCTCTCTCTCTCTCTCTCCCAAGAATAAAAGTGACTCAACTCGTGCTCTAAAAAAAAAAGAATTTTTGTTAATCAAAAGAGTTTCTGTGAGTCCAAAAGAGAGATCCATTTAAAACGAGAGGTAGCGTCTACTTATAAACTAGGGTTAAAACGTGGGTGGAATCACCCAAAACTAACCCTAATTGGGGATAATTACAATTTATTAAAGTTAATAAAAATAAAAAAATAGGGTGCAAAATGACTGATCTTCTCCTGCCTAACAATTGGGAAAATTTAAAAATAGTCCCTGCTATAAACTAGGGACATTCTTGATTCTTCTCAGACGATTCATTGACGATCCGACATCTGAATGAACAAAGATGATTGCCATCATGCAGGGCTTGATACTACGATCATTTTGATAATAATTTTAAGCCACGAATCACAATTTTAAGGCTTGATCAAGTATCTTAAAATTTGAATAGATCTTGGAAACTTTTGATTGATAGTGCATCTTCATCTTGATGTTTTTCTTCGATTTCTTAGCTGAATTGCACTGATCATGTCGTTACAATTGTGTGGCAACAAACATAGCTCGATTTCATGTCCGGACGACGACTTTGCAACTTTGGAGTTTTGGCCGGAATCTGAAATTTCAGCGCTGAAATTTATAGTCACTTCAATGCCTTTGTGTGCTAAATCTGACCGTTCATCATATATGGGGTTCGGACAAGAGATAGTCCTAGACCTTATGCACACGATGAAACTAGCCATCTGTCAATCTGAAGCATAAGCACTGTGATTTGACCACTGGATCAAGGCGTGTCGTTGCGGATTTTCTAGCAATTTTCTACACGGATCAACAACTTCTCTCTACCTGCTCTTCTTGCTCAGGCGTCGTCATGAGGCGTGCCATATATTGAAACGCTCGTCTTGACAAGATGAACACTCTCACAAAATTTGAGAGCGATCCGACTTTGGACGAATGAGATATGGCCCCTGAAATTCACTGCCCGAGATTGTAAAAACAATCACCTTTAATGTTGATTTGGTGCAGGGAGGGTGCATGGGAATAGTGTGCGGACTATCCCTTTTTGGTTCATAACTTTGTCCTGGAGTGCTCGACTATGCCGAAACTTGACTCATAGGGGTTTTCGACTGTACCAAATCCATTGGCTGCAGTCCCATAGTTGTTCGACGCAACAAAAGTATAGGTCTAGTTACGGGGTCTATTTTTGGGTATTAGAGGCTGATTTTTCAAAATTGTTTCTTTGTATGTACTGCCTTAGATATGTCTGATTGCGAAGAAACTTGGTAGGTGCCCTTTTAAATTGTTTAAGAAGATTTCTACCTGTTCTGGGGCAATTATGAGACTATCGAGAATTCCACTGTATGTCATGGCTTTATTGATCGGTTTTCTCTTTATTTCGCATCAGGGATCAAGGTGCTGAAAAATGTCTTCAAACAGATTGCCCCGTCGAATGTTGTTCTTCGAGAGAAGCGAGAAAGATAACATTCAAAATATTTCCTTTGACTTTATTATTTTTTTCTTCCTAACCACAGGACCACGTGAACACCGAGGGGATTCACACAATGTTGTAACTAGGATGCTCAGATGTTTGGATGCAATGTACAAGTCCATCAGTGGAGACTTTAGGGGGAGAAGAGACTTTGAGGGATCTTGTCATGGTCCTGACCCTCACTAGACCGTAGGGGTTAGTTTTTAAGGTCTTCACCTTGTCAGACGAGTTTGAGACATGGAGATATTGGTATGTTCAATCCTAACCCTATCGGACGGTACCCCAGAGGGCCATTTTGTGTTTTTGAGGGATCTTGTGGTCATCGTCCTCACTCTTGGGCCTCTTTTTAAGGATGAGGGATTTTTTTTCATCGTCGTCACCCTCAAGGACTCTTTTGATTTTGGAGGGATCTTTTAGTCATCGTCCTCACCCTTGAGGGCTCTTTTTGATTTTGGAGGGATCTTTTGTTCATCGTCCTCACCCTCAATGACTCTTTTTTATTTTAAGGGATCTTTTGTTCATCGTTTTCACCCTCACGGGATCCTTTTGATTTTGAGGGATCTTTTGTTCATCGTCCTCACCCTCAGGGACTCTTCTTATTTTTGGTGTTTGGGAGATCTTGTGAGGCACTCACTCCCGGGTGAGCCATCTTGTGTTGTTATTGAATCCTGAGGCTGTGATGCTGTGTCAAACTGCTTTATTTGTCCAAATGCCCTTTTTGGGTTTTCACCTGGACTGGGGAAGTGGTACCGTAAAGAAGATTTTCACCAACCTCCTTTATTTTTGGGCTCTTTTGCCCATGACCTTGAGGCCATGTCCACCCCTTTTCATCCTTTTTTTCTCACGGTGCTCCTTTGGGGTTTTTACTGTGCCCTCTCTTTTATTTTCATGGAACACTTTTACTCATGGTTTCGTGACTATGCATATCTGTCATTTTACTTATGGTGTTCCCTTATCTAGGTATACTCCATGCCCGTTATTTTCTCGTTTTTTTTTTTTCCTCTGTGAAGGCATGTTTAAGGTAATGCCTTCGGGACCTGTGCAAAGCCTTTCAATGTCATGCGACCAGAACGTGCACTACAATTTAAGGTCATATAGCTGAACCATAGTTGAGATGGGCGGCAGTTGCTGAGGCCAAGGAGTGAGTATGGTGGTGGTTTTGACTCGCTTTGGGGAGATGACACGAGACTGTCTGCGAGGGATGGATGATGCATGGATGGAAGCTGAAAAGTGGTGACCTACTAGCTGACGGCGAGTATGGATGGAGGGATTGTTCACTGTTATGTGAGCATGGGTGAGACTCACTGGGGAATGATAAATGGTAATGGAGGAAGGTGGATTTACTGGGGAGGTGCTGAAGGTGATGTGCGCACACGGAGGGGTCGGTTAGGGAAGACATGTGTGAAGATGCACGTAAAGGGCGTGTGCGCATGTGTGAGGGCATGTTTAGGGTCATGCCTCCGAGACCCATGCAAAGCAATTTAACGTCATGCAGCCAGGACGTGCACTATGGTTTAAGGTCATATAACTTGAACCGTGTTTATGCAGTTTAAAGTCATGCAAGTAGGACCAGACAGTTTAAGGTCGTGCAACTAGACCTCCGCTACAGTTTAAGGTCATATAGTTTGGACCATGCAGTTTAGGGTCGTGCATCTAGACCATGGCTGTGCAGTTTAAGGTCATGCAGCACAGACCATGGCTGTGCAGTGCAGCACGGACTATTGTGTGGGTTGTCATGTAAGTAAAGCTTCATGGGGGGATACAGTGGCTTGGTGAGAAGTGGACTCACTACATTACATCAATCAAAACAACACATGGCAGCGCCACCAGACACCTACTAAGCAAAAAGAGATCCCTGATCGGTCTGAAGCTTCAAAAGTCTACCGCCACCACTCTGCTACTCGACTCTCACAGTCAAGTGTTATCACTCTAAATAGATTAAAGTAAGTTGAGTGAGCAATAAGCCTAGTAAGTAGATCACTACCCTTGCATTCTCACCTACATGCATATACATAATAACATGGTCAATGGTTCATCAGAAATCATATTAGCATCACAGAGTAGAATCATGCATCAGAATATATATATTTATCGTACATAAAGAGAGTAACATTCAGATATCAGAGTATCCATTGTTCTTGAGATGGCAGATACATCTATGCTTATTACAGTTAAAGTCAGATGTTCACACAGAAAGTCTAAGTCAGACAGGTAGAACAGATCTATTTACTCCCAAAGTAGAAGCCACATCAATCAGGCTAAGTCAATCTTGTAACTTGGAACTTCTAACCTCATTCAGGAAGGAGGACAATGACAAATGGAGGTCCCATTTCATAATGTCCTCACTCACGCACACAATCCCCAGTGCGCTTTGACGTTTTCAATAGGCTGAGGCCTTGCAAGACACAGCCCTCTCCTTACGCCTTCAGGCGGGAGGGTGTTACACTACCATTGGTGGGCCCAATGCGTAGTGCTCATAACGATTTGGGGGGCACGACCCACCTGCTATTCACAGTCACTCCTCGACTCCACTCCTATCATAAGAGTCGAGGTACAGTATACCAAACTACCAATGGGGGACCCATTGCGTAGTGGTCATATCACAGATATAAGTATTCAGTATAGCAGAATCACAAATCCAACTACCAATGGAGGACCCATTGCGTAGCAGTCAAGGCACACATAACAGTCTCACATATAACAAAATCACAATATCTACTACCAATGGAGGGCCCACTGCGTAGCGGTCAGGGCACATATAACAAAATCACAATATCCACTACCAATGGATGACACATTGAGTAGCGGTCATGGCACATATAACAGAATCACAGCATCCACTACCAATGAAGGACCCATTGCATAGCGGTCATGGCACATATAACATAATCACATATAATAAAATCACAGTATCCACTACTAATGGAGGACCCATTGCATAGCGGTCATGGCACATATAATAGAATCACAATATCATATTTTTAGTATCACAGTCTCATATTTTTCTGTAATTTTAGACATTGATATCCTACCACAAATAATCGATCCATTTGGAATTGGGAAATGGTTCCAAAACCAAATTTTCACTAGATATACGTATCTTTCAAATGCGGATGGTTTGAAAGCGTTTGGATCCCTTTTGGCCCTTCAAAAGCTCATTAGAAAGGAGGTATCCTATCTAAAACCTGTTGTGCAGTTGGAATGGTGACATGTCCCACTTAGCACCAATATAACTTTCAATCCATAAAATATTTTAAAGCTCTTCCAGAACAAAAATTCAATTAAAAACATGTATCTCTCAAACAAGAGTAATTTTAAAGTAATTGGAATCCATTTCATCATTAAAAATTCCATGGCAACCTAAGTGATGGTTTTGAGTTTGAGTGAAATCTGTTCATAGTGACATGCCCTCACTAATTATTGCGTAACTTTCAATCTAGGAGGAATTTCGAAATAGTTTCTACATACAAATTTCAGCTTACTCAGAGATCTTTCAAATGGCATTGATTTGAGAGAAAATGGACTTCCATTATTCAATCAAAGTTCATGACAACAGAGACCTACCCTTAAATTTTGAAGCATAACTCTTCATGCATTAAGGAATTTGAGCAAGATCAAAACATGAAAGTTTTAGTAGAAACAGATGTATTTCCAATGGAAGAAGTTTGAGGTCAATTGGACCTCATTTGGTAGGCTAAAATTAAATTACAAAAGCATGGAACTTCCCTAAAAAATTACAGTGCATCCATGGCATTTCTCAAATCACAGTCAATTAGTCCCATGTTATGCTAGGTTTTATACATACAACCTTTCTCATTATTCATTTGATGCATATAAACACTTAATTACATATTTTCATGGAAATCAAGGAATATTTCAATGCTTATTTTAACATAAAATGGTAGGCTAAAATTCTAGGCAACATGGCACAATAGGGTACACATGCAGTCTAAGTTCATGCTTGATCCATACTTGCATGCCTAAGGACCTACAAGATAGATGATCCACTTACCTTTGGTGCACTGTGTCTCCAAATCTTCTCCCACAGTCTTCTTCTTCAAGTTTCTAACAAGGCTCTTCAATGGTGAACATTGGCTAAAAGCATGGGGATAAAAGTTGGGAGGCTTTAGAGAGAGAAAGTGAAATGGCATGTGGGAGAGGGAGAGGCTTAAGTACCTTACAGTTGGGGTGGCAGTCCAAAGCTTGCCAAGTGGCAAGCAATGCTCATGCCAAAGCACAAGTGGCTTGTGTGCTCAGCACGAGACCAGCAGGTGGCAGTCGTTGTCCATGCACGATAGTGCCACACACGGCGTTGCCATGCACGGCGGTGCTCCACACGGCGATGCCTCTCTTCTCCAAGTAGTCCAAACGGCGATGCCTCTCTTCTCCAAACGGTGATGCCTCCAAATGGCGATGCCTCTCTTCTCCAAATGGCGATGCCTCAAAATGGTGATGCCTCTCTTCTCCAAATGGCTATGCCTCAAAATGGAGATGCCTCTCTTCTCCAAACGGCGATGCCTCTTTCTCCAAACAGTGATGCCTCTCTCTCTAAATGGTGATTCCTCTCTCTCTCTTCACAGGTAGTGTTCCCCCCCTCACACGTGCGAGGTTACCCCTCTTCTTATCAGACTCCCACCACCATGTGTGTTTCCATTGATAGGAAAACCTTGGTCCTTATAGCCCCGCTAGTCTTGAAGAAGAGTACCCATCCGAGAAGGAGGGACTCATCTGCTGTAGGCATGTCGTTTGCCGCTCCTAGTGCCAAGCATGTCAGAGTAGAGGCTGTTGGGGATTCTACTCCGTCCCCCTTGACGTTAATTATTGACGTCAAGAATGCGTGGGAAGTCCTTGGAGATGGTGCAGCTGCTTCAGCAACTCTTGCTTAGGCATTGTGAGAGGGGAAGTGCTGGCGAGGTCAGCAGTTCTTGAGGTGTTTGCATCAGGGGTGTGAGCCGAGGAGTTCCTGACGCAGCATCATTACTCCTGAGTTTTCGGCCCTCGTGGCTGGGGGGCCAGTGCTTGACGTTCTGTTTCTCTCTTCTGTTTGTTCCACAAGTCCCATTCCATCAATGCCAAACTTTAAGGCGCTCATAGTGAGGCGCATGATTCGTGCCGGCCTTCAAGGGCTCCGGGAGAGTCCTCTTCCTAACTTCAAAGGGGAGCTTGAGGTTGTTAAGATTTGCATGGCTAGATTAAAAGTTGTGTATGACGATGAGTGGACCTTTGGCCAGATTAAAAGCTATGGAGCTTCGAGGGTTGGGGTGCTGAGATGCTTTAACATGAAACTACTACACGGGCAGCTTATGAGGCAGACCTGGCCTCTCTACGAGTGAAATTGGTCAACCAGCAAGCTCTCGTGGAGGGTCACAAGGCAAAGAAGAGGCTAATTTCTTCAATCCAAGCCCACCTCATGAGGAAAGATGCGTAGATATCTCAAGAGATTACAAACGCAGAAGATGAGATTGCTTGGATAGAAGCCCGCGTGGCCGACTCGAAGGACCGTCGGAAGCGGTATCGGGAGGTGATAGCCATGAACTCCCGGAGGCTGGAGTGGTTGAGCTCTGAAGTGAGGGTGGTGACTATTTTGTCCGAGTCAGTCACCTAGAATATCACTTGAGGTGAGGAGTGAATACAGGCTACGCTAGAAGGAGTACGAGAGCTGAAGGTGAAGATGCACAAGGCCCTCGACCACTTCTGAAGGTCTTTCTTTTTTTTTTCTGTGGGCCTCAAAAGCCTAACATAATTTTGTAACCTTCTAAAATGTGAATGCGATGGTGTTGGCAGGTGTTTTTCATCAACTTGGGGTCCCCCGCTCAATAAAGGCCTAGAGAGTAGTGAAAATTCGGACAGTCTCAAAACATACCCAGAACTAGCCAAGATCTTCATGAGGCCTCTCAAGAGTCTCCTGCTAAGTTTTGTCGCATTCCCATATGTCTAACGAAGTGCAGACTGAGAAAACCCCCAGGTTCAAGTTTAAGCTCAAATGGACATTCCAGGAAGAAGTTATAAGTGAAGAGTGAAACAGGAGAAGCCACCTGCTATTCCCGTGCGACCACACTATAACACTACACCATTGAAGGGACAGTCACGACCAGTGACTTTCAAAGCTCATATCTCACTATTCCTAAGTAGGATCACGCTTAAATTTGGTGAGCTTGTTCGTTTAGTCAAGATGAGCGATTCGATATCGGGCACGCCCCATGGCGATACCCCAGAGCGAAGAAAAAAAAAGAGAAGTTCATGATCCATGAAGAAAAGTGCCAGAAATTCAGCAGCGTTATGCCTCGCTCGAGAATTTCTGCAACATCGTGCCTCACTTGAGTGGCAAAATCATGCCGCTGATGAGCCCGATCCACTCGAGACTAATTCCATTGTAGGCGTAAGGTATCGTGCCATCTCTAACCCAATCCCCATACATTATTAACGGTTGGATTCTACACACGAAGCCAATGAACAGACTTCAAACTTTGTTACCGGAATCCTCGATTCTGGCCAAAATTCCAAACTCGTAAAATCTTCGTTCAATCATGGAATCAAGCTGCGTTTGGTGCCCCATGATCGTAGCGGAATACTCAGTGTGATTCAGTGAAAAAAACATAGAAAAACATCAAGAAACGAACACAATATCGATCCAAAGTTTCAGGATCTACTTAAATTTCAAGTCACATGATCATCCAACAAGAGCACCATCCACGGCTTGAAGTTGGTATCAAATCGATCGTCATGCCGAGCCCTACAAAAAAAACAATTATCTTACGATCAACTAGGTATCAGAACTACCCCAGATCAGTCATGCAAGATCACTCAAGTCCTAAGGCAATATAGGGACTATGCCGAAATTCCATGACTTGCTAGGATGGGGCAAATCTGTCATTTTGCACTCTATTTTCTAATTTCTTTTAATTCAATTTAATCTTAATTTCCAGCAATTAGGGTTACGTTTGATCATCCACCCATGTTTGGGGCATACTTCTATATATACATACCATCATTGTACGTAGAAAACAAAAGAGAAGAGGTAGAGGCATACACACACAAGAGTGAGTTTTCACTTAATACAAGTTTGTCTTTCTTTCCATTGTTGTGTTATGCTTGAGAGAGGGAGTGAGGTGAGAGAAACTTTTGACTGGTACCCCTAGGGTTGAGGTAAACATTCTCTCTCTTCTTTTTCTTTTCTTCTTCTCTCTCTCTTCTCCCCTCTCTTCTCTCCCTTCTTCGTCTGAGTTCCTTGCAGAGGTCATGCAAGGTAGTGGCAGTGTCATGCACGCCTCTCCCTTGGTCTCACAGAGCGCACATGGCGATGGCAGCACCATGCATGAGTGCCCCTCCCCTTCTATTCATCTATCTCTTTCTTTTAGTGAAGTCCGTAGATGGCGCTGCCTGTCGCTGCCCACAAACATACTTGTGACATCTCGGCGAAGAACCTAGATGGCGAAGCTTGCTGTAGCCCGCAGGGGTCTTCCTCTACTGCGCATCTAGCGAAGACGGCAATACCTATCGCACCCCGTTAGGGACTTTGGCAACACTTATCGTTGTTTGCGAGCTTCCTCGATGTGCCAGGTGCTCGTCAGCGTTCTCCCTGCATCCCGTGCCTATCATCGTGTGACCTAGAATAAACTATCACCGTGTGCCTTGTTCGGAGCTGGAGCCGTCTACAAGGGATTCGTCTTCTCCTTGCATTGCCCACCGTGATGCCTATTGACGTCCAGACTTCCTCTTCTCTTTACCGTCTCATTCTTTCCTCTTCACCTCTTTCTCTTCCCACTTGGCTGAGAGTAGACCTAGCCTATCATCGACACGCTGACCTCATTTTTGAGTGGTATTGTCGTCGTATTGGTCCTGAGAACCATGCACCTCTTGCTAGCACTCCGAGTTAGTAATTTTTAGTTGTCATGCTAGTCTCACCCCCACATCAATCTCTCTTCTCTTTTCTATTTTTTCACCAAACCTTGCACTTCATCGCCTTCTCATGTGGACATGCATTCCCCTAAGACAAGGGTAGGTTCCTTCGACCCACTTGTCTTACAAATTAACCATAGAAGTGTTGTGTAGAAAAAACAAGAGGATTATAGGTCAAGGGAGGCGATTCCGAATCAGCTCAAGCAGCTGGGGGGCTTTCTTCATGATTTAAGAGGGCGCCCATGTGAGCCAGCCCGAGTAAGTCCCGAACCCACCTAAAATTCCTCTCTCAATGGTTGGTATTCCTGCCCTTGCCCTCGAGCAAGGCTTCGAGAGAGCGATCTCAAATACTGGGTTCACCAAAAACTCGAGACACGTGCCGCCAGATGACCTAGAACCAGAGGGCGAGATTGAGGCACCTAACCAGCTTGGCGAATCCACTGGGGATTTACTACCCCTTAGTGGGTTTGCTCTTTTTTGACCAATTTCCTTTTTATTTTCTGCACCTACTTCTATGGCATATGGGTTGTTCAAGTCGTTCATCAAGGTCGGGGACTTCCTTATCCCTGCACTCGTGGCCGTCCCAGGGAAGTGAGTCGTTCAAGCCTCCTTCTCTACCCTCCTTCTGAGTCAGGACTCATGATCCGGGTCCCAAGATCTCACCTGGATTGGTGCGAGAGGGGACTTAAAAGTCTCTGCCTCCCCTCTTTCTCGCCCTGGTGGACTCTCCACCAAGGCCCCTTGCATGGGAAGCACTCTTGCTGCCGCACGCCCTGCTACTAGTAAATTTCCTGCCAGTCATACTGTTGTGCTATGTCGAGAGGCTGCCTCGTCCATCCCTATGAAAGGCAAGCAAACTATCGTCGCTCCTGAGGTTCGCTGCAAGGCAACCTCTGGTGCTCCGTCACTACTCTGAGCCTCCACACCTAGAGAGTCGGTACATAGAGGCGGAGGGCCTGAGGTCTTCACCCCTCACACACAGTCAAAGGCTCGTGGTCTATCAACTCGAGCCACACCTCTTGGCAACCCTAATGTTGCCTTGAGTTTGCATCTAGGACCAGGCCGAACCCTACATGCACCATCCTTTCGCTTTCCACTTCTCGGGGCAGTGCTAGCTCTATGCCACCCAAAAGAAACGGTCAGTGTCATGGTGATCAATGACCCCAACGACGCTCAAGAGAAGTGAATGATCAAGCCATCCTCGAAAAGATGGAACGCCTAAAGGCCTCCAGGTCCCCTTCTTTGTCTTATTCCCTGACCGATGAGGACACAACTCCTAGGCAGACTCCCCCTCCAATCCCTCAAGACAGCTCTCTTCTCACAAGGTCTCCCAAACCAACATAGATGCTATGGTGGCCCATAGCCTCAAGAACAAGGTCCCAGGCATGCAGAAGATGCCACTCTACCAAAAGCTGTATCCTTCGTACATGGACTAGGTGTCGTTTCCCCTGAACTACCAAAAGGGGAAACTTCCCCTGTTTAATGGTACCACATCTCCTCACCAGCATACGACCCACTTCCAAGCGGTCTATCGGGAGACAGCAACTGACAGACATCTCCTCCTCTATCAGTTCGTTGAGACTCTCGAAGGACTAGCCTTCTAGTGGTATTCTCGGCTGCCGCCAAACTCGGTGCACACTTGGCAAGGAATGGAGAAGATGTTCCACCAACGCTTCTACGAAGTCCAAAGGATTGTGGAAAGCATTGAGCTCCTCACCCTTGGTGAGCCGGTTGACATGTTGATCACCCGATGGAGAGAGTTGGTGACCCTTCATGCCACCCCCATGATCGAGAAGGAAGCAGTCTAGACCTGCAAACGAAACATGCTTCCCGAGATCGCCCTACATATCGAGGCATCCAATCCACCTTCCATGTCACAGCTCATCTCTAAGGAAGTTCATATCGAGGGATTGTTCAAGCACCACGACAACCCTCGTCAGTAATCCTGTGGCTCAAACTCTCACTTCAGCAGTCGAGGCAATAAAAAATCAGTGATCAGCACAACTGTCACAGTGACTGACACAAAACGCGTGGCTCCCCAAACTCTTGACCTCTTTAAAGCAAAAACTCCTCTGGCCAAGGGCAAGCAGCAGTCATACAATGCGGTCCTGCCTCCTAAAAATAGTAAGTGAAACGACTACTGGACCCAGCACCAGAATAAGGTTTACCCCTTTGACACGGAATGGACCCTTGCATTGCTCCAACTGCGGTTAGAACAGAACATGATACACCTGCCAGAGGTTACCACTGTAGAGTCGTCAGAGAAAGAGAGGAAGCCATGCTACAAGCCCCTCATGAACATGCACTGGACCTTTCAGAGCCCTCGACATCTCAGCCTTGGGAAGTCTACCATTGGCGACCTAGGCTCAAATCTCTGAAAATGTGAGGCAGTCCACCAAGCTAGGGCCACTCACCAGTCTAATGGGGCTATCCAAACACTCCCTCAGGGATCTTAAAGGAGGCGGCGAACACCTAGGAGTACCCACTGAAGGAATCATCTTCCTCAGCCACCAGAGGAGGAAGAATTCCTCAAGCCCCTTCCTCCACTGCTGACCTTGAGAGATTTCATCCCAAGCGCAGCTTGCCTCATCTTATCGTCCAATCAGGCAAATAGCCTGAGTTATCAATATCTCAAGAGTCAACCAAAATGGGTGACGACGTTAAAAGCACCCCACGATGGTCAAAGCCGGGGCATGACCTTAAATACCCCCTACAAACGTCCAATTTTGATAACGACGTAAAAAGCTGCCCGGAATGTTCTAACTCTTCTTGTCCTTTCACCTTTATTCCTTCTGCAGGTACCGCTTGGTGATGTCCAGATTTAAACACTCTAAACAAATATTTCAGAGGCACCTGCCTCACCACGCCGCAGCAAGAATGCCTCAGAGAAATACTGGCCCAGGCGGCAAGATTCTCTACAGCCGTCGACACCCTGTCAACCTGAGCAAAGACCGAGTCATCCTCAACCTCCTCCTCTAAAGAAGCCTTCCACATGGTTCAAATCTTAGAAGTACCAGCTAGCATAGGGAAAATGAACTTAAGATCTGGAAAGAAGCTACAGTCCACACCTCAAAAGATCAAGATCCTCAAATTTCCTGATCCTTCACTTTCCCCTAAGCCTAAACCTCAACCCTCTACATCCCTAATACAAATTCCTATTACTACCCCATCAACCCAGACCGCACCGACTGAACAAAGTTAGCAAGTGTCACAAACCATAACTCAACCGAAGCCTGTTTCTAAGCCTACCCTGCCACCTACACTAGTGACTGGATCAGGAACATAGGAGACAAATGAGGATAAAGTAAAATATGATGTAATTAGGCACTTAAGAAAGCTGCCCTTTTAAGTATCTATGATGCCCTCCTGCTGTTTAGAGACTATCGTATGGCTCTAGTCCAAGCTCTTTCTAACCCAGCGGTGTACGAGACTGAGGTGGAACCTATTGAGGTTGACCCAGCCGTCCTGAGTGGGTACCTGGCAATCTCCTTTTCTGAAGATGACTTTCATTTGGAGGAAAATTCCACAATCACCCCCTCTTCGTGAATGGTGAACTGCACGCCTACCCTCTCAATCGAATCATGCTGGACGAAGGTTCAGCAGTTAACCTGATCCCAAGAAGGATTCTCACCCGACTGGGATTAAGGTTTGATAACCTCACTCCTACCCACATTATTGTGCAAGGGTTCAACCAATCAAGAGAAAAGCCAGCCGGCACAGTGCGTCTTCACCTCAAGATCAGTGATCTCAATGATTATACTCAGTTCCATGTAATCGACACCGATACCTCTTACAACGTTCTGCTTGGTCATCCTTGGCTTCACGATCAAGGGGTGGTTCCTTCCACGCTCACAATGTCTCAAGTACAGCCGAGATGAATGGCAACACACGGTTTATACTGACAAAAGACCATTCCCCATAGCTGAAACTCACTACACCAACGCCAAGTACTATTTCACAGACCTTCCAGCATCAGAAAAGCCAAAAGATTATGACCAGAAGTCTGTAAGAGAGATAGGACCTTTGTCTCATGACGATGTTGAATATCTGGGGTGAATGATCACGGATATGCTTAAAGAAGAGGAAAGACAAAGCAAGATCCTCCCTTTGACCCCCATTCACCCAAGTATACCTTGCCACCTCTCCAAGGTCATGGTATCCTCTCTCGACGATGAAGTTTCTCCCTCTACTTCTAATTCACCAGAATAAAATGACGAGACAAAAGTAGCCCCTGAGCCTAAGGAAGCCTCAAAGGTAGACCTTCTAGCACCAAGGGTCACCTATACATCATACCAGTAAAAGGTTCTTCATATCCCCATTGCTCTCCTGGAGGCAGAACTGGCACACCAACCACTACGAAAGGTGCTCAAAATTTTGTCCTTCTTGAACAAGGAGATCATTAGTAGCCAAAAGAAGGTCCTACACTTCTCCGGGGTTGTCAAGAAAGTACAGGCTGACAAGAGTCAACCCTCTGGCTCTCAGGAACAAAACCCCATGGTAGAGCTGACAAGCAGGGTGCGTAACCTCCAGAATCAACTAAAGGATATGCACGTCGCTTCAAAGAAGTTACAGGAAAATGTTCATGAAGCTAAAACTTATGACAAGCTCAAGACCAATGCACCTCGAATCAAAGCCAAAGCTCCCCTAGACTGGAGAATTTATAGTAAGCGAGCACATTGAATCATGAGCCCCTCTCTAATCAAACACTAAGGGGTGAGGAAGCCACTGCTCCCCCATTCGAGGTCATTGAAACCACAGCAGGCTGTCACGAAATTAAGCAAGGAGTAGGCTATTCTCTCTCGTCTCAAACCATGAAAGGGTGGAAGCAATGAAATAAAGAAGAAAAAGACAGTGCAAAAGACATGCCATGCACAGGGAAAAGAAAAGAGTCATTTCATTCATCAATCAAAGATGGTTACAGCTATCATCAAAAAGGAAAAAAGGGGGATTCTATCGCTATTTGGGTACAAAGAGCTACAAATAAAAATGTCAGCTCAAATCTCAAAGCTAAGCCTATAATGGTCCAGTTGCGCCTACATGATCCCATCCTTCAAAGCTACCGCCTAGAGGAGTGCAAACTTTCTAACTAAAGGAGGATATTCCCCATGCACCAACTAAGATGCAAATGGGTCCTTTCCCACCTCGCGAGCCACAATAATCAAGCTTTACAAATCGCTGATGTTGCATTCAAGAATAGCCATGTCATCCTCATTCTCAAAGCATGTGACAATCGAGGAAACCTCTGAAGGAAAAATCTCGAAATCAGGGTGAACGAACTGAAGCATGAGCAGGCTGGTTCTGAGGTTACCCAAGTATTCCACTGCAAAATCTGTAACAGTTAAAGGCTTGGGAAAGAATATAAGTGGAGGCCTGATAGAGAGATACCCCTTAGTAGAATTTGATTCTTCTAAGTACAGAACTTCCCTAGCTTGATGAGCCATCTCAATCACTTTCGTTTTGAACAAGTCTGCACAAGAAACATCAAAGTCTAAGAGGTTGTCTAGCAGCCTCTTTGCCAAAGAAGGAAACATGATCAGCTCGAAGAGAGAAGCCCGGTTGAAAATTGGATAAGCGCCTCTAAGAAGATCACAGTCGTTGTCTGCAGAGATATTACGGCGATTAAGCCAGGTGACTTGTGCAGGAAAGGGCATCACAGCCTACAATACAACAAAGCCTCCTCGGATGCGCCCAAAAAGAGGGTGAATGACTTGCCCCGAAAAGGAGGTGACTACAAAGGCTGAATTTATGATTGGTTCCCTTGAAGTAGAAGGTGTGCGGCTCCCTCTCAAGGTTGCAAGAGGGATCGCCCTGTTGCCCATGATTACTAAGTTGTACTCACTCTCACCTCTGGAGATAGGATGTTGAGGAGAGGGATGCAGTTCATTCTCAATAATAACGGGCTCTTCATCCTCAATAACAATGAGGCCCCTGTTAGAAGAGACCTGCACCCAGGAAGCTTTAAAGACCTTGGCTGATCGTCGAGAAGGCATCTATCGGAGGGCTTTTATTCAAAAGCATTAACTATTCATGCGATCATGAAGAAACTGTGCTCACCAGGGCGGGACTATCACCGTTTTCTCATTGAGATGGAATCGTCGTCTCGCAGTCAAAGGCAAGACTATCACCACCAGGAGGGAATCGCCATCTCGCGATCAGCCGAGGACTATCGACATCCTGCGAACCAAGGTGTATTAATGCCTTGAAATCCAGACATGCCTCCTGACACTTACGGTGTGGCTTATCACCGCACATGCGAAGGGTGACCATCCGCCACCCCACGACCCTTCGTCTTTGCGATTATTACGATCTCTCCAACCCTCCAGGCTCCCACCGGTGTTTCCCCTCTTCACTGGGAATTCACTCCCGCCTACCAGGAAAATCCTTCCCGCCTTCTGCTTGTTGCTGGAGTTGGTGAAAACCACCGAAAATCCTCAAAAGCTTCCCTGCGACCCTGCGAATTTCCCTTCTTCCTGGTTTCCCACTTCAGCAATTCACTTAAGCTCACCAAAATTCCACTAAGTTTCTGGTGAACTCAATGCGGCCCCATCTCCTTCTCCTCCAACAACAAGAGAGCTAACAAAGCCCTCTGAACTCTCTGCGACCTCCCCTTCAGCAGAAAAACCACCGAAGGAGCACTGAAACTCTAGCAGGGCACCTCTGCAAATCTTGCTAAGGCCCTGGGAAACCATGTTCCTTTCTCAAGCCTTGGCACTTCCCAGAAAGGTTCACAATCATGCTGCGAAGCTTCGCACCTCCTGAAGCTCGCTAAAAAAATCCCTAAAGACCTATCCCTGCAAGTTTTGACCAAGAAGTGCTCGTCGAAAAACCCTCACCAGAAATCTTTGGCTCTCTCTTGCTCTCCCTAAAAATCTTTCTATTGTTTTACTCTTCGGTAAAATAGTAAACTGGGGTTTCTCCCCTTTTTATAACCCGCAGTACCGAGAACTTCTCTCGACAAACTCAGAATGATGCTCCAGTCCCCAGCTATTGATTGCGATAAGACTAGGCTGGGGCGGGCCAAGCCCGCCACCCTAACCATCATCGTCGCGCGCCTCGTTAAGACTTGTGTTGCATGCCTCATCAGAAGGCTAGTGTCGAGCGCCCCATCAAGACTTTTACCGAGTGCATCGACCGGAGACTATCGTCGTGTGACTCGACTAGAGATAATCGTCGTGCATCTCGTCCAGAGCTTATCACCTCGTGTCTCATCCATAGATCACCACCGCACGAAATGTCAAGGCCTACTGCAGTGTGGTTCACCAAGGGACCTAACTAATTACTTGGACTTGCTAATGCATTTGCCACTCCACACTTGGTATCGTGTGCATGCCTTGGCACTCCGCTCTTGACCATTGTCCTACCCCTTCAGGAAGTTCATTCCGTACATCATAGTCTCACTCCTAAGGGAGTCCAGTCTCTGGTGACGACCTTGTTCCCTATGGAGTTGCATGCCTACACCACTTAATGGTCCGCATTGCATGATATTAAACTGAACAGTCATGGTTCGCATTGCATGACCTTAAACTGCACAGCCATGGTCTGCATTGCATGACCTTAAACTGCACAGCCATGGTCCACATTGCATGACCTTAAACTGCACAGCCATGTCCGCATTGCATGACCTTAACCTGCACGTCCATGGTCTGCATTACATGACCTTAAACTGCACAGCCATGGTCCGCATTGCATGACCATAAACTGCACAGCCATGGTCTACATTGCATGCCATTAAACTGCACAGTCATGGTCTGCATTGCATGACCTTAAACTACAAAGCCATGGTCTGCATTGCAACTGTACAGCCACTGTCCATGCTGCATGACCCTAAACTGCATAGCCCTGCTCCAAACTATATGACCTAAACAATAGCAATGGTCTAGTTGCATGACCTTAAATTGCGTCCTGGTTGCATGACCTAAAACTGCATAACCACGATCCAAGCTATATGACCTTAAACCATAGTGCACGTCCTGATTCCATGACGTTAAATTGCTTTGCCCAAGTCTAGGAGGCACGACCTTAAAACCTACCCCCGTTAACCGCACACCCCTTTCATCTGCATCTTCGTGCATGCTTTCCCTAACCAACCCATTTGTGTGAGCATACCCTCTTCTTCTCTCTAATGAGCCTACTTAGGCGTACATGCCCTTTACGTGCATCTCCATGTACGTCTTCCCTAGTCGGCCCATTCGAGTGCACATGTCACCTTCACCATCTTTCATCATCCCCCAGCGAGTCTTACCCATGCTCACCAAATTGTAAGCCATCTTGGCACCCATATTCGCCCTCAGCTAGTGGGTTGCCACCTTTCACCTACCATCCAATCAACTCTCCACATGCAACTTCATGCCATCCTCCCAAGTGAGTCAAAGTCATCACCAGACTCACTCTGTGGCCTCTACAGACTGCCATTCATTACTGCTATGGTCCAGCTATAAGACCCTAAACTATAGTGCACGTATTGGCTACATGACGTTCAAAGACTTCGCACAAGTCTCGAAGGCATGACCCTAAAACACGCCTTCTCAAAAAAAAAAGGGCATGGTGTACACCTGGACGAGGGAATGCCATGAGTAAAAATGACAGATGGACATGGGCATGAAACCATGAGTAAAAGAGTTCTGTGGAAAAAGAAACCCAGGCACGGTGAAAAACCCAAGAGGCCACCTTGAGCAAAAATGGATGAAAAGGGTGGACATGACCACAAAGTCATGGGTAAAAGAGCCCAGAAATAATAGAAGTTGGTGAAAACAGTCTTCACTATGCCACTTCTTCTGTTCAAGTGAAAATCCACAAAAGGGAGCTTTGGACCGACAAGACAAGCTGACACATGACTACCACCTCAACTGACATTCAATTTCCAAACAGTCATGATGCTACTGAGGTCTACCTAAAATCCTCAAAAGCCAGCATCCAGTCACAGGCTAGATGGCTCGTCAGGGAGTGAGAGCCCCACAAGATCTCCTCGGTTTCATGGCTCATCAGGGAGTGAGAGACGCATAAGATCTCCCCAGTTTCGTGTCTCATTAGGGAGTGAGAGCCTCATAAGATCTCCCCAGTTTCATGGCTCATCAAGGAGTGAGAGCCACATAAGATCTCCCTAGTTCAACAACAACAAGAGTCCTTGAGGGTGAGGACGATGACCAAACGATCCCTCTAGAAATGCTAAGAGTCATTGCAAAGGTAAGAAACTGACAAAGCCAGGGTCTAACCTGCCATAGGCTTCAGGGTAGCCTTCACTAAACACCCTAGTCTACATGGAACCGAACTTTCGGGTTGGGTCAAAAGCCCCCGACTGGACCCCGCTAGACGGGACCTAAAGAAGATACCTTGAGCATCAAAAGAAAACCTAGTGTAGCAATAAACAATGTCGAGTGAAGGTTCGTAGCATTTACCCTTCAAAAAAGGCCTGGTTCTATACGAGGAGGTCCTGACAAAGGCCTCATGCTCCAGAACCACAGATAGTCTCATGAGGGTGCAGACTCCACAAAGTCCCTCAAACTTCCCGAATGATTACACTTATCGATTCTCTCAAAGCACAACATTCGGTAGGGCATGCTATTGGAAGGTGTTTCTCATCAACATGGGGCCCCCGCTAAATAAAGGCCTAACAAGTAGTGGAAATTCAGACAATCTCAGAACAGTCCCAGAACTGGCCAAGATCTTCATGAGGTCTCTCAAGAGTCTCCTGCCAAGTTTCATCGCATTTTAACATGTCTAAGGTAGTGTAGACTGAGAAATAATTTCAGTAGCCATTGGATTCGGCACGGTTGAAAACCCTCAAGGGTCAAGTTTCAGCTCAAACAGACACTCTAGGAAGAAGTTATAGGTGAAAGAGTGAAACAAGAGAAGTCACATGCTATTCCCGTGCTGCCACCCTGCAAAACTACACCATTGAAGGGACAGTCATGACCAGTGACTTCGACGCTCATATCTCACTCGTCCTAAGTCAAATCACACTCAAATTTGGTGAGCATGTTTGTCTAGTCAAGATAAACGATTCGATATGCAGAATTCTTCGTGATGATACTCGATACCTAAGAAAAGCTAGAGAGAATTTGTTGATCCATGAAGAAAAATTCTTTATTCCGGTCAAAATTCCAAACTCGCAAAATCTTCGTTCGACCACGAAATAGAGCTGCGTTTGGTGGCTCGTGATCGTAGTGGCATGCTCAGTGTGATTTAGTGAAGAAAGAATAGAAAAACATCAGGGAATGAACACAATATCATTCCAAAGTTTCATGATCTGCTAAAATTTCAAGTCACATGATTGTGCACCAAAAGCATGATTCACGACTCGAAGTTGGTATCAAATCGATTGCCATGCCGAGCCCTACAAGAAAACAATCATCTTACAATCAACCAAGCATCAGAATGACCTCGGATCAGCCATGCAAGATCACGCAAGTCTTAGAGCAACACAGGGGTTGCTCTGAAATTCCACGACTTGTTAGGAAGGGCCAAATCTGCCATTTTTCACCCTATTTTCTAATTTCTTTTTATTCAATTTAATCTTAATTTTTAGCAATTAGAGTTATTTTTGATCATCCAGCCATGTTTGGGGCATACCTCGATCTATATATGCACCATCATTGTACGCAGAAAATAAAGAGAAGAGGCAGAGGCATACACAAACAAGTGAGAGTTTTCACTTAATACAAGTTTCTCTTTTCTTACCATTGTTGTGGTACGCTTGAGATAGGGAGGGAGGAGAGAGAAACGTTTGACTGGTACCCCTAGGATTGAGGTAAACCTTCTCGCTCTTCTTTTTCTTTTCTTCTTCTCTCTCTCTTCTCCCCTCTCTTCTCCGTCTCTTCTCCCCCTAGTTCATATGAGTTCCTTGCAGAGTTCGTGCATGGCAATGGCAGTGTCGTGCATGCCTCTCCCTCGGTCTCATAGGGCGCACATGGCGATGGCAGCACCATCCATGTGTCCCCCTCCCCTTCTATTCGTCTATTTGCTTCTTCCAGTGAAGTCTGTAGATGGCACTGCCTATCACCGCCCACAAACACAGTTGTGACGTCTTGAAGAAAAACCCGACGACAAAGCTTGTTGCTGCCCGTAGGGGTCTTCCTCAGCGGCGCGTCTAGTGAAGATGGTGATACTTATCGTCGCTCGCTAGGGGCTTCGGCAACACCTATCACCATCCGCGAGCCTCTTCCACATGCCCGGTGCTCGTCGCTATTCTCCCTGCATCTTATGCCTATCGTTGTGTGACTTAGGAGAAACTATCTTGTCAGGAGCTGGCGTCATCCACAAGGGATGCATCGTATCCTTGCATTGCCCATCGTGATGCCTATTTATGTCTAGACTTCCCCTTCTCTTTATCATCTCCTTCTTTCCTCTTCATCTCTTTCTCTTCCCACTTGACTGAGAATAGACCTAGCCTATCACCGACACATCAACCTCGGTTTCGAGTAGTATTGTCGTCGTGCTGGTCTTGAGAACCATGCCAGTCTTGCTACACTCCGAGTCGATAATTTCTGGTTGTCATGCTAGTCTCACCCCCACATCAATCTTTATTCTCTTTTCTATCTTGCACCAAACCTTGCACTTCATCTCCTTCTCATGTGGACGTGCATTGCCCTAAGACAAGGGTGGGTCCCTTCGACCCACTTGTCTTACAAATTGACCATAGAAGTGTTGTGCAAAAAAACAAGAAGAGGATTACAGGTCAAGGGAGGCGATTCTGAACCAGCTCAAGCAGCTGGGGGGCTTTCTCCATGATCGAAGAGGATGCCCACGTGAGCCAGCCCAAGTAAGTCCCGAACTCACCTAAAATTCCTCTCTCATTGGTTGGTATACCTAGCCTTTCCCTCGAGCAAGGTTACGATAGAGCGATCTCAAATTTCGAGTTCACCAAAAACTCGAGACACGTGCTTACAAATCACCTAGATCGAGAGGGTGAGATCGAGGCACCTAACCAGATGGATGTCTTCTTTCTTCAGTTTATTAAATCTATGTTCAGTCCTATGATTTTTCCTTTCCGCGCTTCTATCTCAAACTTTGTCCCTGGCCTTTAAGGAACCCAGAAGCCTATTGAGAAGGCATTTCAGTACCCTTTATGTTTGTCGTGAATGCCCGCTAGGGTTTTCGTTTAAGACATTTGCATTTTCTTTTCTTTTTTTGAGGGGGTAAATTTAAAGTCATACCACTGTGACTATAGTGAGTCACGTTTTAAAGTCTTGCCTTCGAGACTGCCAATAGAACTTGTTTTTAGGGTTTCGTACCCATGTACGGTGCACCTCGGATGGTCCTTACAATGGTGTATTGACCTTCCTCGGCGAAGAGGACTTGCCTTGGAATGAAGTCATGCAAAGAAGGAAGAGAGGGGAACATTCTAATCCCAACGGAGTGTCGAGGGGATTTGAAGTTGTGGGTCCAGGCCGCTGGGATTTTTTGGTTTCCCTCTCTTTCTTTAAGTAGACGGGGCTCTTGAGCTCACATGGCTAGTGAACCGTGTCCCTTTCAATGTTCCTTACCATTCTGCGACCACGGTAAACCTCCCATGGTGTGGGCACCTTTGCTGGAGTGTAGGAGATGAAGGTTTCAGGAGTGCTTGGGCGGGGCTTTGAACTCTTTCTGACCTCTGATGAGGTTGGGGTCCCTCCTCAGGAGTTCTTCTTAGAGGCAAAGGCTGCCTACTGATTAGAACTATCGAACTACTTTGAAGACATCCTTGGAGGATGGATTTGAACCCGTGGCAGTCGCTTAAGTCATGACCACTCTGCTGATGGTAGTGGCGCCAAATGCCTTTATCTTTATTGGCAGTCGCCCTTGTTTCTTTGGGGTGCAAGGCACTATCATCTCATGTTGTACCAATATGTCGAAGATAGTAGGAAGCCAACAGGGTGGCAATTCGGTCATGAGAATCTCATTGTCAGACTCTTCTTGGAGTTTGACCATATGGGAGGATTTGGGGCGAAAACCTTCTTGAGGTCCTCGAGGTTGATTTGCCCATTCTGGATTAAGGCCTCAATGTGGTCTTTCAACTGGATGCAGTCTTGTACCAGGTGGCCTAACATCTGGAGGGAGGAACAGTAGTTAGCATGATTGACCCACTCTACCTAATCCAGATGTTTGATGGGGCGAAGGACCACCATGTCCTGCACAATCAGCTCTCTCAGGAGGGTTGGCACCCATGACTTGTTGAAGCTATACTGCCGATTGAGTCTCCGCTCGAACTCTTCGGCCAGTGATAACTTTGTGCAGAAGGTACCCTGTTATAATATTATTTTGGGGTGGTTATTGTTGCGCCGCCTCCTTAATTCTTGCCTGTAGCCCCAGGGAGGTATCTAGTGCCGGCAGGGGAGCCACATTAGGTGCAGGTTGGGAGGTGGTTGTGACCACCCCACTGATCATATTTCTTGATGGACTAGCGTGGGGGTTGGTTCTGTCGCTTCAGGCTTGCCCTCCTCTGGAGGTTTGGGCTTGATCTCCTCCATGATGTCTCAGAGAAAGAGACGGGGTTGGAGGCTTCAAGATGTAAGGATATTTCTTTCCTCATGCTCCTTGTGCATGTTTTGACAGCCTCAATTTCGCCCATAGGGTTGCTCTAACACATGGCGAAGTCTCACCATCCATGGATGTACTAACCCACCGACTCTTTTCGGTTTTGGACCATGGTGAGGAGCTCTATAGCTTGTACATCTAGCTCCGCTTCATAGAAGCGTTTGTAGAAGAACCACTCCATTTCTTGCTAGGAGTGGACTGAGTTGGGCTGCAGGCGAGCGTTCCACTTGAAGGTGGGCCCGACTAGAGCTTCTACAAATTGTCGGAGCAACAGCCTGGGATCGGAGACTCTCTTGGCAGGTAGACCTGAAGTGGGCCAAATGTTACTGAGGCGAACCCGTGCCATTGAAGGTTGGCAACCTCCCTTTTTGGTACCCGATAAGGAAGGGGATTTGATCAATAAAAGGTGGATAAGGCTTTTGGTACAAAACACTTTCTTGTGTTTGTGACTCCTGCAAGTCTTGGATACTTCTATTGATCATCTGCTGCACGTCCTCCTGTGTGAACATCGATGGCCCCACTTGAGGGGCTATGACGGGCTGAACATTAAAGGAGGTAGGAGGGTGCGGAGGCCTCAATGTTTGAGCTAGAGGGGGAGGCTTAGCTCTTTCCTCCCGTCCGAGTGGTAGCTAGGGGAGAGAGTTTGCCTCTTGATGGGAATACACTACGAGAAAAGCACCTTCGAGCCCTTTGAGCCTGTCCAATATGTTGTTTAGGACTTTCTCAAAGTGGCCATCGGGTTTTCGGGCTCATCCCCATCATGGCTCACCGTCATTACCTCGACGGGTTGGTTCAATTTCGGTTAATTTAACGGGAGGAGTGATTCTGGTCCTTTTCGTGCTCCGATCCGATGCTTCGAGTAGCAAGGGATGGGCTTGCCCCGTTTGAGCCTGAGATTGTTTCAAGGCCCGTGTGAGTACGGGCTCCAGACGACCTCGGGTTCAGGCTGCTATCGAGCCTGATGCTTGAAGGCCTTGGGGCCCTAGCTCACTTTGGATGGGCGTGTGACGACCTAGGGGTCATAGCTCGTCCACTGGCTCTTGACAACCTTGAGGCTGCATGTTGGGCGACGCAAGTTCGCCTTCCTGTGTCTCAACAACATTGGAATGGGCCATGTTGTTGGTCTCGAGTTCGTCCATGTCTCATAACGGGTGGAACCGGTTTTGATTTGGTAGGTCTTCTGTGATAGAAGACTCTACTTTTTGTGGGAGGGGCGGGAATTCCATCCCCCTTACTTGCTTAAGCCGCAGGCTCTGGTAGATGTTCCCCCATAATCAGAAGCGATTCCAGTCTTCTTCTTGGCATGCCCGCTTGACTGATGTGCGGGTGAACTTGATCAGCTCGGGCAAAGTGTGATGTCTGGCAAGGAGGGAGTTATAGCCTGTGTTGGTGGCCGAGGACTGCTTTCAGGCCGATCAGTCATTGTTGACGGTGTCCTCCTATTTTGTACCCAGCGGCGAGGGCTGGTTCACGCATGCATGGAAGGAGGAGTTGAGAGAATGGTGCTTGAAGGGAATTTCTTTAGGTACCACGCAGCAAGCGACTCATAAGAGGTTGAGTAAGCGATGGACGCTTGCTCTCCTTTGCAGTCGGCAGCATCTTTGGTCCTGCACATGTGTGGTCGTCCATGGTGGTGTTCGAGGCTTGTGGAGAGAGGGGCGGGGTACTCATGGTACCCGTTCGTTTAGTAGGTAAGGCCTCGGGCCTTGAACATGCATGTGCACTTGTTTATGAGACTTTCGATCGTCTCAAAAGTCACATGTTTGTCCGGCCTCAGCCTTTGGGCTGCCCCAAGCTATATGGTTATCATGCATGGTGTGGTTAGCCTTAGGACCATCTGTGTTGTGTCTGAGTCGAAAGAGTAGTTTGAGAGAGTGGGGTGGGCCGTCACCTGCCCCGACTCATCACAGTAACGATTAAACCGTCAGCAATGACATATGTATAAGTGAGCGCGACGGTTGGGTGGCCAAGTAGACTATCCAGCGTATGGTGTGTGCATGGGGGTGCCAATGCTGGCAATGCCCCTATAAGACATGAGCGGGGTAACCTTTGGGTTACCCACGGAGGCAGTGGCCTTGCCAGGACCCATTGGGTGGAGAAGAGTTGTGGCGCAAGGACCGCGTTGAGGCATGTGAATGATGGGGTGTCCGTCTGTGACAGGTGCTTGTGTGAGGGGGCGGCTGTAGTGTCGCTCATGCAATTGACATCAAGGGATTTTCCCATCACTCCAAAAAGGGAGGGGAAAGGAGCTTGAGCACCCTTGCCCCGAGTTTTCCTTGGTAGGACTAGGATAGTAGGGTCAGCAAGGCTATTGAGTAGGACGCAGGGGAGGCAAGACCAGATGGTTTGCTTGCCCTGCGTGAGGTCACGGATATGGGGATGTAGAAATCCTCAATCAGGACAAAGGAGGGACAGTGAGATCCCATAGCAACTTTAGAGAGAGAAGGATGAGAGATTGGTATTTGAAAACAGTCCAAGCCAACGATAGGGTGACATGTCCCCAGTGGAGTTGCCAGTTGATTGGACCTGGTTCTCAGGGGTCAGGAGAGAACCCTCTCTCGGATAACCGCAGGGTTGCTCACATGCAGACATGGGGGCACGCACCATTGTGGGGGTGCAAGAGCACGAGGCTCCTGTGTGCAGATAGGTACCAACAACGAGAGAGATTTTTTACAACGGGAGTGTTTGGGATGCTAGCCTCACTGCTTGGGGTTCGGGGGACATGTCCGGGCAGTCAGCCCTCTTAAAACACTCACGAAGCCCTTCGACTCTGTGCCAGCGTGGCTTGGACATGGACTCTCTTCAGGCTCGCAACCTCTCTACTCTCTCTCTATCGCTTAGGACCGGTATGGGATCCAGTTGTCCCTCCTTGTGACTATCCTCTTGAGGGGGGGCTGGCTGGCCGATGGAGGAGTGTGAGAGAACCCGAGGGTTGGGGCACATTGGTTCGCTCGTGTCCGCACGTCTGTTGCGGAGGTGGATTGATGCGTGAGGTAGACAATGTGTTGCGTAAGAGAGAGAGAGAGAGGTTGGGGTGTGACCTAGTTTAGGAGAGAGAGAGGATGGGTCCGGGCACTCGGAGGTGTTTACGGACCCGCGCACTTAGGGGTATTTTCTGTCCCTCAAATTTTTCTCTCCTCTCGGCAGGATTAAGGACTCAGAAGCAAATGACGATAGGAACAAACATAATGCCTTTGTTTTATAATGATTAAATACTCTGCCAAACAGGTTGTTTTTACAAGTGAGCTAAGCTTGATTATATATAGGATTCATCAAACAGGGGTGAACACTAAAAAACAAAGCCAAATTACAACTTAAGAAATTAGGAATAAATCCTGAAATTAAGCACAATGATCAAAATGTCCCTGAGATCTTTTTCATTAATGATGAAGTCTTCCATGCGTAGAGGTCGTTCCACCATGGCCAGATCTTGGAAGCTTTTTCTGCAACTTGTGGCGATGGTTCAGATGATTTGTCATCATATCTTCAATGTCCTTGAGATTCTAAGCATTTTGATGCCCTTTAATCGTGTTGGGGTGGCCTCTTTCCCACGGGGTGGAAGTCTTACCAGATTCGTGAACTTTGTTGGCCAATGCAGTTCAACTTGCAATGTTCTGGCTCTTGGCTTTACTTGCAAATGAGAGAGGAGATAGTCGCAGTCATTATGCACCAAGTTTGGGCTGATTTGGTCTTGGTTTGCATTTTTACCTAATTTGGGAGGTTGCCGGAAAGAGGGATTCCATCAACCAAGTGGATTTACTTCTTCTGAGACCTAGGGACTTGCATCCATTGGACCTTGGATTAAATGCAAGAGTTATACCAGTTTGTAGCTCTTTACGAAGTGGTTGCATTGAACTCATCCCCGCGGTGATCTGATGCTTGGATGTCGAGCTATGCTTCACGAGATTTGAGGATTCTTCTTGTTAAACCCTGGTTTTTCTGGTTTTGCAGGCAAATTCTTTCCAGGAGAAATTTGACTCTAGGTCATGCCACAGTGCATGCCTTAGGTCAAAATGATGAGGCTGGTGTGATCTAGAACATATCTGGATCAAGGTTTTTCCTGGTTTCAGCAAAAGGCATCATGGGTCCTTGAAGCTGCTCGCGAAATACGATGTTGCAGTCTCCATGTTTGGAGACTGGTTTGGTGAAGCCGCACCATGCTAGTGTGAAGCCCGCCTGTTACGAGGCGCCGCATAGGCATAGACCACTTTTGGGTGGTCTGAGTAAGCCCAAATTTGGTCACCAAGATTTTTTAGACATTCTGAATGAGATGGAAGTGGCCTGGTATAGTTTTGAAGCCGCTAGCATATGGCTATTGTTGTAAGGTCCTTCGTTGGTGGATGGCACCGAACCCAAATCGTATGGTTCTAGACTTTATTTTATGACACAACTTTGGCCTGCCGGTGTCTTGCGTACCCGTAGAACCAGTCTGTTGCGGGCTCTCTCCTTGTTTGTGTGAGTGGTGCAAGTATGTCAAAAACGACATACAACTGCTCTCTCACCCATCCACCCTCATCTCACACCCTCTCACCCATCTACCCTCATCTCGTCCTCTCACTCATCGGCCCTCTTCTCGTCTTCTCACTCATCCACCCACATCTCACTCCCTCTCACCCATCCACCCCTATCCCACTCATCTCTCTAACCTCCATCCGCCCCTTCTCATCTAATCATAACATATCCGCCCCACCCTCCTCTATCACCCTATCCACCCCTATCCCGCTCATCTCTCTAACCTCCATCCGCCCCTTCTCATCTAATCATAACATATCTGCCCCACCCTCCTCTATCACCCTATCCACCCCTCTCAGCTCATCATACCTTATCCATCCCTCTCTTCTTTTTCTTCTCTATTTGCCCTACTCTTTCTAGCTTACCCCTCTCTCTCATATTCTACCTTTCATCTATCCTACTCTTTTACATTTTCATGTTCCATATCCGTCATAATCTCATACCCCCTTGACCGCCCTATTCCCACATTATTTTATTTCCCCCACATCCTCGTATTAGTCATATCCGCTCCTCATTCTCTCTTGACTCATATCCCCTTAACAGTTTAGACCCCGCACCATAGGTGGGTCCATGTCACACCCCAAGAATTTACAATACTGATATTCCTGAGATGTGACAGTCAAAACATATACATACATCTCTTTTTAGGACAAATTTACAATGGCGAATTTCTAAAAAGTAACAAAAGAAAGTTTAAGCACAACTACAATATCTTCCCAAAGTTGATCCTGACGAGCACTCAAATGAAACCGCAATTATCTTGAAAAATGTTTACCATAGTTTGATGAGTTTGGCTACTCAGTAAGTGATCATCATAATCCTAAAAATAATCATGGTTGAAAGATATCAATATTTCCAAAAAGGAGATCTATTAACAGAAATACATTAACAGTTACACTTCCAAAAATGCATAATTAAGTATAATCCGAATAACTTAAATGCATATAACATTTTAACGGTAGTGCATAATTCAAAGGATTTCATAAAATACCCTACTGGCGTCCCAAGTAGGACACTTATATACCCCATCAGCGTCCTGATGGGTCCACTTAATCCCTATACACGTCCCAGATAGGTCCACTTAATCCCTGCAGGTCCACTTATACCTCACCGCCGAACCGGATGAGTCCACTTGCAAATTTAAATTATTTCTAAATCTCTTTAAACATTCGAAAGTAGCAAATATCATGTACTCAACATATCACCGAAATCATTAATATGAATTTCACCGACACCATTAATAACAGTCACTTTCAATAACATTTCAACCAATCAAATATTTTGGGCCAAAATTTAGAAACGTAGCAGTTCGTAAAGAAATTCTAGCATAATTGCCAATCTAATATGTATAGAAAAACACTTATAGAAATTCAAGAATACGGAATTATCACAATTTATGGGATGTTAATTAGCAAATAAACATTTCACAACAATGCCATAATCAAATGCAAAAATATCAATTTTCAGATAATAACGCAGTCATTTGCACATGAAATTTACAATGTCTAAATATTTAAAAACAATAGAAAGAAATCTCACAATTTTATTAGAAGCAGAAATATCACATTTATTTCTAATAATTTGATGGTATCTAAAATTTTCTAAAAATAGACAAGAAAACTAAATAAATTTATTTTCCTAAGAATTCACAGCATTTAAATTTCTAACATAGATAAAATATCACAATTTTTATTAAAATAATTATTTTTCAAGATAATGAGGTCGTGTGCGCATAAAATTTATCGCGCCTAAAATTCATGACAATAAGCAGAAATAATTATTTCATTTTCTGTTTAAAAAGAATGGATTATTTTTCGAGACAATGAGGTCACCTGTACACAAAACTTATAAAATAAAGATCCTGGACGGAAATATCACTATTTATTAAAAACAGACTATTTTTCAAAAAGACGATGTCACTTACACATAAAATATTTGAGAGGGACCTTCCGATACAAATTCGGCTAGATAGAGGAGTTCACTGTGTTTCGACCAGAGAGAAAAATCTCATAAGTTTTCTAAGGTAGGACTCCTCACCTCTTTGAATTTAAATTCTATTAATAAATTATTTTATTCTTTTCTTACGTTATAGGTGTGAGCGTTAGCTTACACTTTAAACGCCTAAAGCCCACGTCCTTTAGTGGACGTGGCAAGAGCAAGGAAGCAACAAAGCATTTAAACGAAAACCTTTTAAAAGTAGCGATGGTCCTTGAGGACCATCATGTTCAAACGAATCATCGTGCATTAAAAGTTTCTTTTCTTCTTTTTTTTTTTTTTTTGAAAGTTTAGGATTGTTACATCCTTCCCCCTTTAAAGAAATTTAGTCCTCTAAATTTGTGTACCTGATTATTGAAAAAGAACTTTAAATTTCCTGAGAATCTTAAACTTATTGCTCTGATACCATATATGTCACACCCCAAGAATTTACAATACTGATATTCCTGAGATGTGACAGTCAAAACATATATATACATCTCTTTTTAGGACAAATTTACAATGGCGAATTTTTAAAAAGTAACAAAAGAATGTTTAAGCACAACTACAATATCTTCCCAAAGTTGATCCTGACGAGCACTCAAATGAAACCGCAGTTATCTTGAAAAATGTTTACCATAGTTTGATGAGTTTGGCTACTCAGTAAGTGATCATCATAATCCTAAAAATAATCATGGTTGAAAGATATCAATATTTCCAAAAAGGAGATCTATTAAGAGGAATGCATTAACAGTTTCACTTTCAAAAATGCATAATTAAGTATAATCCGAATAATTGAAATGCTTATAACACTTTAACGGCAGTGCATAATTCAAAGGATTTCAGAAAATACCCTACTGGCGTCCCAAGTCGGTCACTTATATATCCCATCAGCGTCCTGATGGGTCGACTTAATCCCTATCAGTGTCCCAGATAGGTCCACTTAATCCCTGTAGATCCACTTATACCTCATCAGCGTACCGGATGAGTCCAATTAATCCCTACCAGCGTCCCGGATAGGTCCCCTTATACCTAACCGGCGAACCGGATGAGTCCACATGCATACTTAAATTATTTCTAAATCTCTTTAAACATTCGAAAGCAGCATATATCATGTACTCAACATATCACTGAAGTCATTCATATGAATTTCACTGACACCATTAATAACAGTCACTTTCAATAACATTTCAACCAATCAAATATTTTGGGCTCAAATTTAGAAAGGTAGGATTTCGTAAAGACATTCTAGCATAATTGCCAATCTAATATGTATAGAAAAACACTTATAGAAATTCAAGAATACGAAATTATCACAATTTATGGGACGTTAATTTGCAAATAAACATTTCACAACAATGCTATAATCAAATGCAAAAATAACAATTTTCAGATAATAAGGCAGTCATTTGCACATGAAATTTACAATGTCTAAATATTTAAAAATAGTCGAAAGAAATCTAACAATTTTACTAAAAGCAGAAATATCACATTTATTTCTAATAATTTGATAGCATCGAAAATTTTCTAACAATAGACAAGAAAAATAAACAAATTTATTTTTCTAAGAATTTACAGCATTTAAAATTTCTAACATAGATAAAATATCACAATTTTTATTAAAAAGATTATTTTTCAAGATAATGAGGTCGTGTGCGCATAAAATTTATCGTGCCTAAAATTCATGATAATAAGCAGAAATAATTATTTCATTTTATTTTTAAAAAGAATTGATTATTTTTCGAGACAATGAGGTCACTTACACACAAAAATTATAAAATAAAGATCTTGGACAGAAATATCACTATTTATTAAAAACAGACTATTTTTCAAAAAGGCGATGTCACTTACACATAAAATATTTGAGAGGGAGCTTCCGATAAAAATTCGGCTAGAGAGAGGAGTTCACTGTGTTTCTACCAGAGAGAAAAATCTCATAAGTTTTCTAAGGTAGGACTCCTCACCTCTTTGAATTTAAATTCGACTAATATATTATTTTATTCTTTTCTTACGTTACAGGTGTGAGCGTTAGCTCATGCTTTAAACGCCAAAATCCCACGTCGTTTAGTGGACGTGGCAAGAGCAAGGAAGCAACAAAGCATTTAAACGAAAACCTTTTAAAAAGTAGCGATGGTCTCTAAGGACCATCATGTTCAAACGAATCATCGTGTATTAAAAGTTTCTTTTCTTCTTTTTTTTTTTTTTTTCAAAGTTTAGGATTGTTACATCCTTCCCCCTTTAAAGAAATTTAGTCCTCTAAATTTGTGTACCTGATTATTGAAAAAGAAGTTTAAATTTTCTAAGAATCTTAAACTTATTGCTCTGATACCATAATTGTCACACCCCAAGAATTTACAATACTGATATTCCTGAGATGTGACAGTCAAAACTGATATATACATCTCTTTTTAGGACAAATTTACAATGGAGAATTTTTAAAAAGTAGCAAAAGAAAGTTTAAGCACAACTACAATATCGTCCCAAAGTTGATCCTGACGAGCACTCAAATGAAACAGCAGTTATCCAGAAAAATGTTTACCATAGTTTGATGAGTTTGGCTACTTAGTATGTGTTCATCATAATCCTAAAAATTATCATGGTTGAAAGATATCAATATTTCCAAAAAAGAGATCTATTAACAAAAATGCATTAATAGTTTTATTTCCAAAAATGCATAATTAAGTATAATCCGAATAATTGAAATGCATATAACATTTTAACAGCAGTGCATAATTCGAAGGATTTCATAAAATACCCTACTGGCGTCCCAAATAGGTCACTTATATACCCCATCAGCATCTTGATGAGTCCACTTAACCCCTATCGGCATCCCAGATAGGTCCACTTAATCCCTACAGGTCCACGTATACCTCACCGGCGTGCCGGATGAGACCACTTAATCCCTACCGGCGTCCCGGATAGGTCCACTTATACCTCACCGACGAACCGGATGAGTCCACATGCATACGTAAATTATTTCTTAATCTCTTTAAACCTTCGAAAGGAGCAAATATCATGTACTCAACATATCACTGAAGTCATTAATATGAATTTCACTGACACCATTAATAACAGTCACTTTCAATAACATTTGAACCAAGCAAATATGTTGGACTCAAATTTAGAAAGGTAGCAGTTCGTAAAGACATTCTAGCATAATTGCCATTCTAATATGTATAGAAAAACTCTTATAGAAATTCAAGAATACGGAATCACAATTTATGGGATGTTAATTTGCAAATAAACATTTCACAACAATGCTATAATCAAATGCAAAAATATCAATTTTCAGATAATAAGGCAGTCATTTGCACATGAAATTTACAATGTCTAAATATTTAAAAACAGTAGAGAGAAATCTCATAATTTTACTAAAAGCAGAAATATCACATTTATTTCTAATAATTTGATAGTAACTAAAATTTTCTAACAATAGACAAGAAAAATAAACAAATTTATTTTTCTAAGAATTTACAGCATTTAAAATTTCTAACATAGATAAAATATCACAATTTTTATTAAAAAGATTATTTTTCAAGATAATGAGGTCGTGTGCGCATAAAACTTATCGCGCCTAAAATTCATGATAATAAGCAAAAATAATGATTTCATTTTGTTTTTGAAAAGAATGGATTGTTTTTTGAGACAATGAGGTCACTTAGACACAAAACTTATAAAATAAAGATCTTGGACGGAAATATCACTATTTATTAAAAACAGACTATTTTTCAGGAAGACGATGTCACTTACACATAAAATATTTGAGAGGGACCTTCCGATAAAAATTCGGCTAGAGAGAGGAGTTCACTGTGTCTCGACCAGAGAGAAAAATTTCATAAGTTTTCTAAAGTACAACTCCTCACCTCTCTGAATTTAAATTCTACTAGTATATTATTTTATTCTTTTATTACGTTACAGGTGTGAGCATTAGCTTACACTTTAAATGCCTAAAGCCCACGTCGTTTAGTGGACGTGGCAAGAGCAAGGAAGCAACAAAGCATTTAAACGAAACCTTTTAAAAGTAGCGATGGTCCCTAAGGACCATCAAATTCAAACGAATCATCGTGTATTAAAAATTTCTTTTCTTCTTTTTTTTTTTTTTTTGAAAGTTTAGGATTGTTACATCCTTCCCCCCTTAAAGAAATTTTGTCCTTTAAATTTTGGTACCTGATTATTGAAAAAGATTTTTAAATTTCCTAAGAATCTTAACCCTATTGCTCCGATACTATAATTGTCACACCCCAAAGTTAACAATACTGATATTCCTGATATGTGACAGTCAAAACATATATATACATCTCTTTTTAAGACAAATTTACAATGGTGAATTTTTAAAAAGTAGCAAAGAAAGTTTAAGCATAACTACCATATCTTCCCAAAGTTGATCCTGACGAGCACTCAAATGAAACCGCAGTTATCCTGAAAAATGTTTAACATAGTTTGATGAGTTTGGCTACTCAGTAAGTGATCATCATAATCCTGAAAATAATCATGCTTGAAAGATATCAATATTTCCAAAAAGGAAATCTATTAACAGAAATGCATTAACAGTTTCACGTCAGAAAATGCATAATTTAGTATAATCCGAATAATTGAAATGCATATAACATTTTAACGACAGTGCATAATTTAAAGGATTTAATAAAATACCCTACTGGCGTCCCAAGTAGGTCACTTATATACCCTATCGGCGTCCTGATGGGTCCACTTAATCCCTATCGGCGTCCCAGATAGGTCCACTTATTCCCTGTAGGTCCACTTATACCTCACCGGCGTACCGGATGAGTCCACTTAATCCCTACCGGCGTCTCGGATAGGTCCTCTTATACCTCACCGGCGAACCAGATGAGTCCACATGCATACTTAAATTATTTCTCAATCTCTTTAAACATTCGAAAGCAGCAAATATCATGTACTCAACATATCACCGAAGTCATTAATATGAATTTCACTGACACCATTAATAACAGTCACTTTCAATAACATTTCAACCAATCAAATATTTTGGGCTCAAATTTAGAAAGGTAGCAGTTCGTAAAGACATTCTAGAGTAATTGCCAATCTAATATGTATAGAAAAACTTTTATAGAAATTCAAGAATACGGAATTATCACAATTTATGGGATGTTAATTTGCAAATAAACATTTCAAAACAATGCTATGATTAAATGCAAAAATATCAATTTTCAGATAATAAGGCAGTCATTTGCACATGAAATTTACAATGTCTAAATATTTAGAAACAGTAGAAAGAAATCTCAAAATTTTACTAAAAGCAGAAATATCACATTTATTTCTAATAATTTGATTGTCTCTAAAATTTTCTAACAATAGACAAGAAAAATAAAGAAATTTATTTTTCTAAGAATTTACAGCATTTAAAATTTCTAACATAGATAAAATATCACAATTTTTATTAAAAAGATTATTTTTCAAGATAATGAGCTCGTGTGCGCATAAAATTTATCGCGCCTAAAATTCATGATAATAAGCAGAAATAATTATTTCATTTTATTTTTAAATAGAATGGATTATTTTTCGAGACAATGAGGTCACTTACACACAAAACTTATAAAATAAAGATATTGGACGGAAATATCACTATTTATTAAAAATAGACTATTTTTCAGGAAGTCGATGTCACTTACACATAAAATATTTGAGAGGGAGCTTCCGATAAAAATTCGGCTAGAGAGAGGAGTTCACTGTGTTTCGACCAGAGAGAAAAAGCTCAAAAGTTTTCTAAGGTTGGAGTCCTTACCTCTCTGAATTTAAATTCTACTAATATATTATTTTATTCTTTTATTACGTTACAGGTGTGAGCGTTTGCTAACGCTTTAAACGCCTAAAGCCCACGTCCTTTAGTGGACGTGGCAAGAGCAAGGAAGCGACAAAGCATTTAAACCAAAACCTTTTAAAACTAGCAAAGGTCTCAAAGGGCCATCATGTTTAAACGAATCATCGTGTATTCAAAGTAACATTTTTTTTTTTTTTTTTTTTTTTTTTTTTTTTTTTTTTAAGTTTAGGATTGTTACATCCTTCCCCCTTTAAAGAAATTTTGTCCTCTAAATTTGTGTACCTGATTATTGAAAAACATTTTTAAATTTCCTAAGAGTCTTAAACCTATTGCTCTGATACCATAATTGTCACACCCCAAGAATTTACAATACTGATATTCCTGAGATGTGACAGTCAAAACATATATATACATCTCTTTTTAGGACAAATTTACAATGGCAAATTTTTAAAAAGTAGCAAAAGAAAGTTTAAGCACAACTACAATATCTTCCCAAAGTTTATCCTGACGAGCACTCAAATGAAACTGCAGTTATCCTGAAAAATGTTTACCATAGTTTGATGAGTTTGGCTACTCTGTAAGTGATCATCATAATCCTAAAAATAATCATGGTTGAAAGATATCAATATTTCCAAAATGGAGATCTATTAACAGAAATGCATTAACAGTTTCACTTCCAAAAATGCATAATTAAGTATAATTCGAATAATTTAAATGCATATAACATTTTAACGGCAGTGCATAATTCAAAGGATTTCATAAAATACCTTATTGACGTCCCAAGTAGGTCACTTATAAACCCCATCAGCCTTCTGATGGGTCCACTTAATCCCTATCGGCGTCCCAGATAGGTCCACTTAATCCCTATAGGTCCACTTATACCTCACCGGCATACCGGATGAATCCACTTAATCCCTACCGACGTCCCGGATAAGTCCACTTATACCTCACCGGCGAACCGGATGAGTCCACTTACATACTTAAATTATTTCTAAATCTCTTTAAACATTCGAAAGCAGCAAATATCATGTACTCAACATATCACTGAAATCATTAATATTGATTTCACTGACACCATTAATAACAGTCACTTTCAATAACAGTTCAACCAATAAAATATTTTTGGCTCAAATTTAGAAAGGTAGCAGTTCGTAAAGACATTCTAGCATAATTGCCAATCTAATATGTATAGAAAAACTCTTATAGAAATTCAAGAATACGGAATTATCACAATTTATGGGATGTTAATTTGCAAATAAACATTTCACAACAATGCTATAATCAAATGCAAAAATATCAATTTTCAGATAATAAGGCAGTCATTTGCACATGAAATTTACAATGTCTAAATATTTAAAAATAGTAGAAAGAAATCTCACAATTTTACTACAAGCAGAAATATCACATTTATTTTTAATAATTTGATAGTATCTAAATTTTTCTAACAACAGACAAGAAAACTAAATAAGTTTATTTTTTTAAGAATTTACAGCATTTAAAATTTCTAACAGAGATAAAATGTCAAAATTTTTATTGAAAAGATTATTTTTCAAGATAATGAGGTTGTGTGCGCATAAAATTTGTCGCGCCTAAAATTCATGATAATAAGCAGAAATAATTATTTCATTTTATTTTTAAAAAGAATGGATTATTTTTCGAGACTCTGAGGTCACTTACACACAAAACTTATAAAATAAAGATCCTGGACGGAAATATCACTATTTATTAAAAACAGACTATTTTTCAGGAAGACGATGTCACTTACACATAAAATATTTGAGAGGGAGCTTCCGATAAAAATTCGGCTAGAGAGTGGAGTTCACTGTGTTTCGACCAGAGAGAAAAATGTTTTATGTTTTCTAAGGTAGGAGTCCTCACCTCCATGAATTTAAATTCTACTAATATATTATTTTATTCCTTTATTACGTTACAGGTGTGAGTATTAGCTTATGCTTTAAACGCCTAAAGCCCACGTCGTTTAGTGGACGTGGCAAGAGCAAGGAAGCAACAAAGCATTTAAACGAAATCCTTTTAAAAGTAGCGATGGTCCCTAAGGACCATCATGTTCAAACGAATCATCGTGTATTAAAACTTTCTTTTCTTCTTTTTTTTTTTTGTTTTTAAAGTTTAGGATTGTTGCAGTCCGACATTCGTTGACCCCCATTCATCTCACTTTCTCTCACCATAGATACTCTCCTCTCTCTCTAAATCACTTCTTAATTTATCATTCACTTTGTTCTATTTTTTTTTTTTGCTGCATCATTCTTCTATCTTGCTCTATTTGCTAGTTGCTTCTTTCACTTCTTGAGTACTCGACTTGGGGCCGTCTTGAGATTGTGCCCTAGGGTTCTAACTCTTGGTTTGGGTTTGGGTTGTAAGACATTTTTATCTCTCTCTCTCTCTCTCTCTCTCTCTCTCTCTCTCTTTCTCTATCACTTTCTTCTCTCCCTTGATCACTTTTCGGGGCTCTTTGGTTTAGTAACATAGTTATAGGCTCAGTCCTATAACTCCACTTTCCATAGCCTGCGGCTACCAAGGCTTCAAGCCTGGTGCTTTTCCTTGTCTCCGATAATACCTCTTAGGGGAGGTTACATCTGGAAGCTACCCAATTTTCGTTGGGTCGTCTCTTCACTTATCTTCCTCACTTTTATCCTCTTCTTCCACTCATCTCTAAAACCATGCTCTCACTAAGCCATTCTTATTCTCTTCCCTCTTCCCTCTCTTTCTTATTTCTTTAACCACTCTACCCTCTAAACTAGAACCATTTACCCTTAAGAAGCACTTGAAAGAGGAGTACATTATATTTTATTAGCAGTTTTCAAGTGAGAGTCCAAGTGAGGTGTTGAGTTTAGAGAGGGGGCTGAATTCAAACTATGTTGCTAGACAACTGAAGGGCTTTCAATCATTGATCAAAGAGGGCAATAACTCAGGCTTATCTCATGAACTCAAACCAAGGAGACGTAGGTGCTCGAGTCCTTCTCTTCATCGCTTTAAAATCCTCTTATAGTTGGACATACATATCTGCATGTGACACACAAGCCTTACACGCGCTTGTGAAGGTCAAGGTAGTTGTTTGAGAGGGGGTCAGTCGAGCACAGGTCCCCGAGGGAGCTCAGATGAGGTAGATCCAAACCCGACCAGTTCCCCCAACCATCATCACATTACTTAGGGTCTTCCAATGCGAATCCAAATGATTCTGGCTACGTGCCTCGATCTCACCCTTTGGATCCGAATGATTGGGCGGCACGAATCTCGGGTTTCAAGGGAGCCCGGGATTTGAGATCGCTCTCTCGAGAACCTTGCTCAAGAACAAGGGCAGGTGGACCAACTGATGAGAGACGAATTTAAGGTGGGTTCGGGACTTACTCTAGCTGGCTCACGTGGGCACCAACTTAGATCACACAGAAAGCCCCCTAGCCGTAAAACTGGTTCGAAATCGCCTCCCTTGGCCTGTATTCTCATGTTTCTGCAATCACACACATATGGAAAAAGTTATAAGACAAGTGGGTCAAGGAACCCCATCTTGCCTTTGGGTGAACGTACACAAGCGAGCACATTCAAAAAGAAGAATGAGAGAATTAAGATTGGCGTGAGAAGAATTTGATCAATTAGTGAGAGTGACTAAACTAGCAGGTAATTGATTAGGCGTGGTAGTAGAACGGGCTCAGTAACTCATACCGGCTCAACAAAATTACTACTAGACTACCGTATTACTACCAACCAGCTTGACATGATAGCTAGCCTGTCATGATAGTAAAGCGGGCACAATAACTCTAACTGGCACAACGGTGCTACTTCTAGACGACATAATTACCATGAAATGCGAGTCTCAACCCATATTGATCAAACAAAAGAGTAGAAGAAAGAAAAGAGAACAGAAAGAGAAAGAAGAGCATAAAAGAGGATAGAGAGTAAGGAAAAAGGAAGAGGAGAAAGAGAGGGGAAAAGCAAGGAGAAGAAGTAAGAAAGAGAAGGAAGAGGAAGAAAGGCGTAGACAACGATGAGATATGAAGAGAGAATACTCAGACGGCAATGGGCTTTCGCCGTCTGTGAAAGAAAGGGAAGGAGTAAACACAAATGGCGATGTGTTTCCGCCGTTTGTGACATAAAGGAGAAGAGACAGAAGACACAGGCGATGTCGTGCTTCCACCTGCCGTACAAGAGGAGAGAAGAGAGCGAAGACACAGGCGGTGTCATGTTTTCGCTAGCTATATAAGAAGAGAGAAGAGAGAAAAGGAACACAGGTAGTAATAGGCTTGCCCCAATTGTATCAGAAGAATAGGGAGGGAAAAAAAACAGGAGGCAATAGGTTTTTGCCATCTATGACCGAAAAGAAGAAAGAGAGAAAACACAAGCTGCAATAGGTTGCACCGTCGGTGATCGAAAAGAAATAGAGAGAAAACACAGTCGGCAATAGGTTTACCGGTTGTAATAGAAGAGAAGAAAGAGAGCAAAAACATAGGTGGCACTAGGCTTACGCCGGCTGTGAAAGGAGAGAGAAGGGAGAGAATTTTGATAGAGGCCCGGCTCACTGTTCATGTCTCCTGTGCTGGAATCTATCAGGCCAGACAATAGGTCTGCCATGCGTGAATGGAGAAAGAAAGAGGAGCAGGGAGAGAGAAATATGATAGACTAGAGGAGGAAGAAAGAGGAAGAGAGAGAAAAACATAAAGATGAAAGCAAGAAAGAGAAAGGGAGAGATGAGCGAGAAAAGAAGAGAGAGAAAGAGAGATAGAGATGAGAAAAAGGAGAGAGAAAGAGAGATAGAGATGGGAGGGAAGAAGAGCTAGAGATGAAAAAGAGGAGAGAAAGAAAGATGGAGACTAGAAAAGAGGAGAGAGAAAGAGAGACAAGAAAAGAGGAGGGAAAAAGAAGGAAAGATAGAGAAAATTACCTTATCGAGAAGTCTTGACCCTTTTCTTCTCTCTCCTCTCTCTCCCTCCAAGATGCATCCACGAGTTCAAGCAAGAATTGAAGTCTTTATTCAGTGTTGAAGAGTGAACCAAAGGTTTTTTTACAACTAGGCATTGCATGTTTATATAGAATTGGGCCCAAACATGGGTGGCTGCCCAAAAACAACCTAAAATTGAAGACAATTACAATTTAATTGAATTAAAAAAATTCTAAAAATAGGTGCAAAAGGACTGTTTTGCCCCTGCCTAACAATGTGTGGAATTTCATAACAGTCTATGTTGCTGCCCGAGAACTTGCGTGATCTTCTATGGTTGATCCAGGGTTGTTCTGATTGCCATTTGATCGAAAGATGATTGTTTTCTTATAGGGCTCGGTACGGCAATCGATTTGATACCAACTTCAAGTCATGAATCATGTTTTTAAGCTCTGATCATGAGACTTGAATTTTGGATGAATCTTAAAAACTTCGGATCGATAGTGCACTCAATCCTTGATGTTTTTCCATGATTTTTTTGTTGTAGTGCAATAAGCATGCCTTCACGATCACATTGCAACAAACGCAGCTCGATTTCGTGTCTAGACGAAGATTTCGTCGTCGTGGTTTTTTGCTGGAATCTTGAATTATGGTGGCCAGAATTTACAGCAGCTTCGACATGTCCATGTGTGAAATCTAATCTTTCATCATACGTGGGATTCAGACCAAAGATGGCCTCAGACCTTACGCACATAATGCAATTGGTTTCAAGTCGAACGGGTACGCGAGTGTCGTGATTTGGCCACTCGAATGAGGTATTATGTTGTTGATTTTTCTCAATTTTCTTCATAGATCAGCAACTTCTCTCTAGTTTTTCTCCCTCTTCGACTATCATCATAGGGTGTACCACTTATTGAAATGCTCATCTTGATGAGACGAACATTCTCACAAAATTTGAGCGCGATCCGACTTGGAATGAGTGAGATACAGGCATCGAGAGTCACTGCCCATGACTGTAAAAATGGCCACCTTTAATGGTGTTTTGGTGCAGGGTGGCCACATGGGAATAGTGTGCAGCTTACCCATTTTCAGTATTTTATCCATAACTTTGTCCAGGAGTGCCCGATTAAGCTGAAACTTGACTCATAGGGGTTTTTGACCATGTTAGATCCAATGGTGGTGGTCTCACAGCTGTTTAAAGTACTAAAAATATAGTTTTAATTACAAGGTCCATTTCAGGGTGCTAGCGATTTTGCCAAAATTGTTTCTTTGTGTTCACTGCCTTAGATATGTCTGATTGTGTTGAAACATGGCAGGTGGCCTTTTGGAGTGAGTATGAAGATCTTGACAAGTTCTGGGGCCATTCTGAGACTTTCAAATTTCCACTATATGTTGAGGCTTTATTGACCTGGTTCCTCTTTATTCCGCATCAGGGACCAAGGTGCTGAAAAATGTGTTTAAGCAGCCTTCCCCGCTGAATGTTGTGTTGGAGACAAGCGAGAAGGACAACATTCGAAAAATTTCCTTCGATTTATTACTTTTTTCTTCCTAGCCACAAGACCGCATGAATGCCGCGGAGATTCACGCAATGTTGCAATTAGGATGCTTAAAAGTTTGAATGCAATGTACAAGTCCATCCGTGGAGACTTTAGGGGGAGAGGAGGCTGTTTTGACGGATCTTGTCGAAGTCCTCACTCTCGCATGAACTGTTTGTGATTCTGAAGCTGAGGATTTTGTACGAACCTCGTTCGTCAGAATCAGGCCTGTCAGGCAATTGAGTGCCATGGTGAAGGGCATTGTTCCCATTTGGTTTTTGTTTCTTTGTCTTGGATGGACAACAAAAGAGCCTTTGGTCGGTGATCGTCTATGTTGTGCACCAGATATTCTTTAGTGGGCAGGGTACCTCAATTTATCGAAGTGACCGGCTTTGGGTATAACCCCTACCGACTGTTAGCAGTCTCAAGTAACAGGTCCAAAGTCATGGCTAACTTAGCCTTCTTGAGGCATCTTTGGTTTGTCGAAGTGACTTTCTTGTTTGTTTGTTTTGGATGGTCTATTGAAGAGCCTTTTGTCGGAGCTCGTCTGCATCGTGCACCAGTTATTCCTTGGCAAGTAGGGTACCTTAGTTTATCGAGGTGACTGGCTTTGAGTATAACCCCTACCCACTGTTAGTAGCCTCGCATAACAGGTCCAAAGTCATGGTTCACTTAGCTTTCTTAGGGCATCTCCGACATCTTGGAGTGTGTTTGTAACCTCCTGGGAATGACACTCTTCTTCATGAGACTTGTCTTGCCTTCTCGGCACGTCTTCTGTCTTTCAAATCCTTTATGTAAATGGACTCAGGCTGTCAGAATCTTTTCCTTGAAGCTCATGTTTTTTTATCTTGGTATTGTGACACCAGAGATTTTTTTTTCTTTGAATATGGGCTGAAACCGCTTGTTGAGGAGAGCGCTACATCAACCTGTTTATTGGTTCAAGCGTCCTTCACAAATTTTCACTTGAACTTGGGAAGTGGTGTCGTAGAGAAGGTTTTCACCAACTTCCTTTTATTTGGGGCTTTTTTACCCACGACCTTTCGGCCATGTCCACCCCTATTCTTCCATTTTTACTCGCAGTGCCCTTTCAGGTTTTCACTATGCCCAAGTTTTTATTCTTACGGAATTCTTTTACTCATGGTTTCATGACCATGCCCGTCCATCATTTTTACTCGTGGCGTTCCTTAACCAGGTATACATCATGCCCGTTATTATTTTTTTTCTCTTTTTTTTTTCGTGAAGGCGTGTTTAAGGTCATGCCTTTGGGACCGGCGTGTAGCCTTGTAACGTAATGTGGTCAGGACATGCACTATAGTTTAGGGTCATACAGCTGGACAGTAATAGAGATGGATGATAGTCTATTGAGGTCATGGAGTGAGTATGGTGATGATTTTAGCTCACTTTGGGGAGATGGCACGAGGCTACCTTTGAAGATGGATGATGTAAGAAAGGTGGATGAAAAATGGTGACCCACTAGCTTACGAAGAGTATGGGTGGCGGAATGGTTCCCCATTTTGTGAGCACGGGTGAGACTCACTAGGAAATGATGAAGGATGATGAAATAAATGGATTCACTGGGGAGGTAATGAAGGTGATGTGCGCACACGAACGGATCGAGTAGGCAAGATGTGCGTAAAAATGAACATAAAAGGTGTGTGTGCATATGTGAGGGCGACTTTAAGGTCATGTCTCCGGGACCCGTGCAAAGCAGTTTAACGTAAGGCTGCCAAGACGTGCACTATGGTTTAAGGTCATACAGCTTGACCGTGGTTATGTAGTTTAGAGTCATGCAGCTAGGACCATGCAATTTAAGGTCGTGCAACTAGACCTCTGCTACAGTTTAAGGTCGTATAGTTTGGACCGTGGTGCTAAGCCTTTTATCATCATGCAGTCAGGATGTAAACTACAGTTTGGACCATGCAGTTTAGGGTCATGCAGCTGGACCTCCGCTACAGTTTAAAATAGTATAGTTTGGACTATGCATTGGGTCATGCACTTAGACCAAAGCTGTACAGTTTAAGGTCATGCAGTCAGGACCATGGTGTGGGTCACCATGTAGGTGAAACTGCATGGGGAATAAGTCTGTAGACAATAATCAGACTCCCTGGGGATAAAATGGTTAAGGCCAACAAGGGGTTCAGATCGGAAGACTGACTTCATTGGGGGTAATGGGAACAGGTGTGGGTCCCTCATAGGTGAAAAATGGTACCTGACACCTAGGTGTGAGGCAAACCCACTGAGGGTTGCAGTGGTAAAAATGATCCTAACTCCACTGGGGATAATGAGCTGTAGTACGAGAATGACTCCTATTAGGGTTGAGAAGTCATGGCCTGGTTAGAACGACCTGGGTATCACTCCACTGGGATACTAGGTCACGGTCAAGATGCAACTTCGCTGAGGATGACAATAATAAGACATGCCCGGCTTTTAGCATGGGGCATGCGCCAATGCGCTGTTTAGAACACAGCCAACAATAAGCACAACGAACATTATTTCTTGGACACACAGCCAGCACTGGGTTGTTGAAAATGCAGCCGACGCTGAGGACAACTCGTGCAATCTTTTGAACACAGCCGGTGCTAAGTCACTGAGAACACAGCCGGCTCTGGGGTTACTGAAAACACAGTCGGCGCTTGGTATTTTGGACAACATAGCCAGTGCTGGGTGTGGGTAAATGTTCAGGCTCTAACCCGTGCCGGACCTGGTTCTGGTGTTTGTCGCATGGGATTTCATGGGAGATGGTAAAACTTCCTTCGAGCACTCGGGTCAGAACCTGACCCTATCTTGCCCTTTGACGTTTGGCCTTCTTGAACGTGACTGGGATTCCCAGTTTGCGAGGGGTATTTAAGTAAAGCGTCAGCTATAAAATGGGGGGGGAGGGGGGGGGTGAACCCCATTTTCATAGTTTTCATCGATAGAAAACTTAAAGTAAATTTGGTTTTAACATTGAGAAAGAGATTTTCGGCAAGGACCTTCAACAAACACAAGGTGTTCCGGCAAGGGTTAGCAGGACGTTTGCCAGCAAGCAGGGGAGGTTTCGGTTGAACAAGGAGAAGGCCGTGGGAAAGGAGGCAAGATTTCATTGGCATTGCAAGAGTTTCCCGGCCAGCACAAGGGGTTTTCTAGGGAACAGGGAACTCCGGCCATGCTTTTTTGAGTTCTGGCAAAGGGAAGAGAGGGAAGAAATTGCAACAGAGCGTTGCTCAAGGTTTTCTAGCAGCTTTTGGAAGTTTTTTTTTTGGCGGGTGTGAGCGGTTTCCCGACAACTTTGGAGGAAGTCAAAGAGGGTTTTTTGCTGTGAAAGGGAGTTTTCGGTGGGAATCCGAAGGGTGCCGGAGACGTACCGTCTTTGAAGTTGGACGATTGCTAGGAAAGCGAACGGTTTCCATTGGAAATCATGCAATCATCAGGGAGACGAAGCATCTTAGGCCAAAAAAGAGGGGTCTCGGGAAACGAGGAGGCACGAAAATGAAGAGTCACCAAGAGGTGATCAGTCACAGCACAGCCGACGTTGACTTAAAATACAAAGCCGGTGTTGGATTTTTTCTGAAAGCACAGCCGACGCTGACACAGCCTACATTGACACAGCTGATGCTGACCCTAAAAAAAACGCAGTCAGCGCTGGGGGTTAGAAGCACAGCCAGCACTTAGCCTTCAGAAGACATAGCTGGCACTAAGAGTTAGCAACACAGCCGGCGCTAGCCTTTGGAGGACACAGTCGGCACTCGCTTCAGACGACGCTTTACCAGTGCATGGTGGGCGTCATGACGCGCACGGTGTTACTCGCATGTGGCAGTGAGTCGCATGTGGAAATTGTTGTGCAAGACGATGAGCCATGTGTGGCGATATTCACTCACGGCATTGTCTTGGGTAAGCAGAGGGTGGTGACGAGTAGTAAAGCTTGGCTTATGGCGCCCGTTGGATGCCAAGTCCTCCAACACAACAGTGAAGTCCATGTTGTTCTGTGGAAGGGTGACCACTGTGAATAGGGTATGCTCTCCATCATAGGCCAGTCCCTTGCCAGAGAAGTCTGCTTTGTATGTTTGATATACTTGTTAGATGAATTAAAGCTGACTCGAAAATGGTTAGCTTCTTCTTTTAGCCTGTAACCATCCTCTTTGGTGACGCTCGTCAGATGAATTGAAGCTGATTCTCCAAGTGGTTTTGATTCTTCTTCATGATGGGGGTGTTTCTTTAGTGGGTTTACTTCTTCTTCATGAAGAGAGCATTTCTTTGGTGGGTTTGCTTCTTCTTCATGAGGAGAGCATTGCTTTGGCATGTAACCGTCCTTTTATCCTCAGATGCAAGAGCAACCCTGCAGGTTTTGATTTGTAACCGTCCTCTTATTCTCAGATGCAAGAGCAACCCTGCAGGTTTTGGTTTGTAAAGTCCTCTTATACTCAGATGCAAGAGAAACACTTTTAGGGTCAATCGTTCTCTTTTCCTCGGATAGAACGGACTTGTAACCTCCCTAATAATGGGCTTTTTGTCTTGTAACTTGTAACCGCTTTTTACTACAATAAAAAGAGTTAAATTTTGTTTGTATTGTCTTGCTTTCTTTGCATTGAGTCTCTTTTCTTGAATATGCATCACGAATCGTACTTCTTTAAACATCACCCATTGATAGGGGGCATTGCCTCCTCTTCATCAAGATGTGTCAGAATGTAGGCTCTATTTGGCGAGACTAGTTTTACTATAAAGGGACCTTCCCACTTGGGTTCGAACTTCCCTTTACGCTGGCCATGCATAATAATCAGCCTCTTGACAGCCAAAACTAGATCCCCAGGGACGAGTGAGTGGACCTTGACTGACTTTTCAAAATCCCTCTTCATTCTCCCTTGGTTGAGTTTGAGGTTGTGCTAAGCCTCTAGCCTCTTTTCATCGAGTGCATCCAATTCTTGATACCATAGTTTGACTCTCTCATCTTTGGTTAGCCCTTGATCTGTAGCGACTCGCAATGAAGGGATTTGAATTTCGAGAGGTAGAACTGCTTCACCCCCATAAACCAGAGAATAAGGAGTGGAATCAGTAGCATTTCTTATGGTAGTGAGATAGGCCCACAAGGCTTCAGAAAGCTTCTCGTTCCATTTCCTCTTCGTCTTTGATACGGATTTTTCGTAAAACATTGCACAGGGTGTTAGTGAAAGTATCTGCTAATTCGTTGGCTCGAAGGTGATACATAGTCGAGTACCTCCATTCGAAGCCGAACTGGTTAACCAAGCGATCAATGTGATGACTTCGAAATTGAGGGCTATTGTCTGATATAATCTGGTCAGGCACCCCAAACCAGTATATAATGCAATGTTGAACGAAGTTGGCCACTGTTGTCCTAAGAACTTGCTTAAGGGGAACTGCTTCAACCCACTTAGAGAAATAATCTACTACAGCTAGAATAAAGACATGACCCATTGTCGAAGGATCAATAGGCCCTACAATGTCCATACCCCATTGTGAGAAAGGCCTTGATGCCACTGTAGGGTGTAAGGGCTCTGGAGGCTACTGAACAAGGCTTGAATGGATCTGACACACCTGGCACTTCTTAGCATAGTTTAAGGAATCATCAATCATCGAAGGCCAATAGTACCCCAACCTGTGCATTCGTTCATAGAGCTTGAGACCAGACTGATGCAATTCATAGGTTCCTGAGTGTACCTCTTCCAGGACCTTATTTTCTTCTTGTGCGTCCACACATCTGAGAAGAATGTCGTCAAATGACCGTCTGAAGAGAGCCTCCCCTTCAAGGAGGGTATACTTGGTAGACATTCAACTCACGTTGTTGTGCTCCGCACGGTCCTCTAGGAGTCTACCATGCCTTAGAAAATTAGTGATGGGCTCTCTCCAATCTTCTACCTGTTAAATTTTCATGCATATTGGGTCGAAGAACTCTAGTTCCGGGGTTTGAACCTTAGCTCCCTGACTTCATGTCATTTCGTGTTCCGTTTTAATAACTTCTTTAGCTGATAGAAGTGCTCCAAATGGATAGGGAGGGCACTGGGGGAAGAGATTTCTCTCATCATCCGCATCTACCTCGGTTCTCAGTTCAATTTTTCTCCACTCTGCCACCCAGACAAGCATGGGTTCTGGTGAGGATAATTGAATTGTAGCCCCGGGTTTTGCAAGTGTGTCATCCTGTGAGTTTGGCCTCCTGGGGATGTGACTCAAGGATACGTCCTCAAACTAGGCCATATACAATTTTGTAGTATCGTGATAAGGCTTGAGAGTATCTTTTCTAACGTCATAGATCCCTTTGAGCTGCCGGATAACCAACTCATAATCGTCATAGATCTTGAGCTTCTCCAAGTCTAGGTTGAAGGCTATCTCCAACCCAATTATAAGGGCTTGATATTCTACCTTGTTATGAGAACTGACCTTGGCAAGCGAGAAAGAAAGTGGCAATACTCCTCCTTTCGGGGTTAGGAATATCAGCCTCCACGGTCTGATTAGAAGGCTCCGTCGAAGTACAATTCCCACGCGTGAGCAAGCTCTACACAAAATACTTCTTCGTCAGGGAGATTCCGCTTGGTACGGGGTGTGTTGCGAGAAAATCGGCTAGGGCTTGGCCCTTGATGGCCTTTTGTGGGACATACGTGATGTCGAATTCCATCAACAATAATGGCCACTTAGCAAGGCGTCTTGACAAGCATGGGCATCTCATGCGAAATTTTATAGGATCTACTTTTGATATTAGTTTCACTTCATGACCAAGCAAGTAATGACGGAGTTTTTGTACTGCGAAGATTAGGGCCAAGCACATCTTCTCTATAGGGGATAATTCTTCTTGGCCCCTTGCATTCTGAGGCTGAGATAATACAGTGTCGTTTCTTCTCCCTCGTCATTGTTTTGTGCCAACAATGCCCTGAATGACTCTTCCAGAGTGGTCACGTATAGAATGAGAGGATTTCCCAATACTGGTGTAGAAAGCACTAGAGGTTTGAGTAAATATTGCTTGATGTCATTAAGGGCTACCTGACATGCTTCATCCTAGATGAATGGAGTATCCTTCTTTAACAAGTGTGTAAAGGGTTTACAACGAACTGAGAGATTTGAGATGAACTTGTGGATATACACCAGCTGCCCTTGAAGAGAGCGTAGCTCTTGCAATGTAGTTGGTGACGGCATTTCTTGGATTGCTTTGATAAGCCCTCAGTGTCTGACAATATACCCCAAGAACTTTCCCATATGCATGCCAAAAGCACATTTCAGTGGGTTCATTTTCAGCTGATGAAGGCGTAGTCTCTCAAATACCTTTTCAAGGTCTCTCATGTGAATATCCTTCTCTTTGGATTTTACCAGCAAGTCATCTACGTAACACTCCACCTCTTTGTGCATCATATCTCTGAAGATGGTCATCATTGCCCTCTGATATGTGGCATCAGTGTTCTTTAATTCAAAAGGCATCATTGTTTAATAGAAGATCCCTTTTGGAATTAAGAACGTAGTGGCTTCCTCATCTTCAGGTGCCATCTGTATCTGATTATACACAGAGTACCCATCCATGAAGGAAACAATTTGACAGTGAGCCGTAGAATCGATAAGCATCTCGGTGAATGGCAGCGGGAAGTCATCTTTGGAACAGGCGGTATTCAAGTCACAGAAGTCAATGCAAACCCTGATCTGACCATTCTTCTTCTTGACTAGAACAACGTTTGCCAGCCATTTCAGGTACTTGACTTCATGAATGAAGCATGCTTGTCTGAGTTTGGTCACCTCGACATCTATCCGCATTTCAAGGTCAGGCCTAAACCTTCTTGACTTATGTTTAATAGGTCTGACACTTTTAGGCAAAGACGTCTCCGTTTTCTTGCAAGAAAGTAGTGAAATCTCCTTTCTTTTCTGGAGACACATTTGCTGAAATGAAAGTAGGCCTGAGGTCGATTAGGTCTCCAAGATTTAAGATTTATTTCCTTGAGCTAGTCAGATGTGGATTGATCGCCTTCTTCCCATTCTTCCGAGGCCTCTTGCAACTCCTCCTCATTGGCTTCTGAGGCCTTCTTGTTAATCTCAAGTGCAGAGACCGACGATCCTGACATCTCTGCTTTGAAGAGGGTTCCAGGGTAGGTCATGATTTCTACACCATTGTTGAACCGAGGGACAGAAGCGTCAACCTCAAATGTAGACAGCATATCAAGCTGTAAGGGATCGATTTGGAAGTCACAGGGAAGTTGAGATTCGGTGATTGTGGGGCGATGAGCATCCTCATGCTAATCACACGGTCTTTGCATGGGTGTTTGCAGCATTTGCCCCACGCTGGCTAGTACTTCATAGACTTGTGCCATGTGGCAAGTTTCTTGAGAGTAGAAGCTTTGCCCCCTTAATTCTTTCAGTCTCTGCTTAAAGTCGGGCTCAGGGAGGCACTGGGGTTTCTTTGGCTTCAACTTTTTGTTCTTCTTTAAAGAAGGTAGCTCTGCTTTGGCTCGAGCTGCCAAGGCGTCAGCAACTGTTATAAATCCAGCTTCCTGAGCCAAGGTCTTTTTCAACCGCTTCCGTTGTGTCCTGCTTAATTCCTTCAAATTCTCTGTCGAGAGCCTCGGAATCTGGACATTTCAAGGTTGCACCTACAGGAGACATTGGGGAAGAAGGATGATAAGCAAAAGAAGAAGAAGGAGAAGGGTCAGAAGGTGGGGAACTTTTAAGGTCGTTCCCCTCATCGGACTGATCTGGGAAGCTTTTAACGTCATCACCAGGGTTGGACGTGTGTAGGGGATCTTTTAGGTCTTTCCCTTGCTTAGACCATTGGGGGGTTCTTTTAACGTCATCATCCTCATTGGACATGATCTGAGGAGAAAATGACTCGGGATGTCCTCTTGATGGGATGGAGAAGAAAGGAGGATCGTGTCAGGGATAAAGTCCATTAAAGTTTGCAGTGGGAGAGGACGCCTAAGAAATTCATGCTCGACTGGCAGTTGAGCCATCTTGTTTCTCTGACAAGCAGCCCTTGGTGCCCGTCTCCTTCTAGTTTTCTAAGGTGGTGCTTGATTTGTCTCCCTCGGCTTGCGAACAGCCCTAGCTTTGCGAACTGCTTCTTGCCTTAAAGACTTGAGTCTACTTCGCCCATGGTGGACTATACATGGCTAAGAAGTCAAGGGTTCAGCAAGATCTGAGTCATCTTTACCCAAGTCTTGAGTTGGGAGGTCCTATCTTATCGAGGGAGCAGTGACTTGCGGATCACTTACTGGAACGTTGTAAGACTCTTGACATTCTTGTATTTTCTTTGTGATTATATCATGGAAACTAGTACATTCGTGTAGGTAATACCCCCATATCTGGTGGTATGGGCACCAACGGTCCTCCTTTCTCAGGGCAAGGCGTTGGGCCTACTTTACTAGTTTTTGTGTGATTAAACCTTCCTGAAGTACTATAACAAAAAAGGCATGAAGGATACCAGGGGCCTCGTCTTCCTCTTGGATCGTCATTGCATGGGAGGCTTCTGCTGCCTCGAATGCCTTTTTTAGTTCTTCAAGCTTGATCCTTCGGAATCAGAGCCTCGATAGTGTTTTTCAGTGTGAAGTAATCATCTGTGGGGTGGCTGACCCTTCGATGGTAATCACAGTAATTCGCCTGAGTATCAAGCCAAACTTGATCAGAGCGCTTGGCTTCTGGAAGCTCAATCATGTTATGTTCCAATAATAATTGGAATAGTGTAGGGGCCCATTCCTTCTCAAAGGGGTAGACCTCGTTCCTATGCCTAGTCCAACAGTCATCCCGATTAAGATTCGCAGGTGGGGGTACTCAGTTGTATGACTGTTGTTGCTTGCCTGTTTGAGGCATTATCTTTGTTGTGCTCACACCCTTTGAGAGATCCAAAGTCTGGGAGAGAGCCTTATTTCGATCAATGACCGTGACAGTTGCACTTATCACTCCTTTTTATTAATTGCCACGGGTGTTAGTCAGGGACCTACCATTGCCCCAGTTGTTTCTCGAGCTTGCAGATGGTTGTCGCAACCCGCCATGGTGGTGTGATTGGCTATCTATGCAGACCGATTTAGAGATCAGTCCTAACATGGAAGTCGGATTGGGGGCCTGGACATGTAGAGCAATTTCAGGTCACATGTTCTGCACACAAGTTTGAACTGCTTCCTTCTCAAGCATGGGATTGGGATGGCGAGCAACTAAATTTCTCCATCTTGATATGAATTGGTCCACAGGCTCATCAGGGTCTTGGGTCAGCGTGAGAAGCTCAATGGTTTGGACCTCTCTATCGACCTCATAGAAGAGCTGGTGGAAGAGTTTCTCCATTTCCTCCCATGTATGCACCGAGTTCAGGGGAAGTCGAGCATATCATTGAAAAGTCGGCCCATTAAGGGTTTCGACAAACTGATGGAGAAGGAGTCTCCCATCAGCCGTTGTTTCTTGACACACTACTTGGAAATGGGCGATATGCTGATTCGGAGACGTGGTTCCATTGAATAGGGGAAACTTCCCTTTCTTATAATCTGAGGGAAACAGCACCTGGTCAATGTATGAAGGGTACGACCTTTGATAAGGTGTTGCACCCTGTATTCTTAGAATTTGTCTATTCTTTAAACTATGGGTTACCATCGCATCAATGTCTGCCTGTGAGACAGGGTGAGTGACAAAATTGTCTTGTGAGGCAAAGGGAAGGGGTTGCCTTGGAGGTGCACCATTTAAGTTATGGGAATTGACCTCATGGTTAGCTGATTGTCGTGCGACGTCTATACGATCTATCTTCTCCATCATTGTGCGCACCATATCTTCGAACTTGTTCCTGCGAGTCAGGTTCGTTTATAACCATTATGTTGATTGTTTCTCCAAGGAGGTCAGCCTTAGTTGCAGTTGAGGGCTTGCGAACTTAAAGGGTCGTACGAGGCAGATCGGTCAGAAAGGGGTCAGCATGCCCCGACTGGACTCGATTCTTATATGCTGATCACGTGAGGACCGGTTCTCGACGGTCTTGGGACTAGGGCTGTTGAATGGCTGGGTCATTTTCTACAACACTAACCACAATGCAGGGCTCATGTACTTCTTCTTCAGGCTTTGTCATCTGAAGAGGGTAGAAGGGATTCATGCGAAGAGGGTCATCAGAGCTGGTTGCCCCGACCGTCTTGGTCACTTCCTTGGTCAGAATTTGCAGACCCCCTATCGCATTTAGCTTTGAGGTTTTGATGGACCTCGTGACAAAACTATGATCGGGACTGCGACTGGTCGGCTCTTCTTGCACAAGAGAGGGTTGTCTGGATCAAATGCGGCAAAGGATGAGGGCCAGGGATTGTATTCATCTTGGGTCGAGGAGGATGAAGGACTCGATCTTCCATCAGGTTTGCCCCGAGCTCTCTTGTGGGATCCAGATACACGACCAAAATGACGGGGCTGGTTCAAGATGGTACTCTTGGGGAAGGTCTTCAAGTAACAAGGTTGGAGGTGTTTGCTCGACGAAGGAGGAGCATGCAAGAGTAGGGTTAACTCAAGAGGACGCCTGAGTCAAGGGCGAGGGGCTGTCTGTGACAGCAACACGTGTACACCCCATGAAGAAGGAACACGGGGGACCTGGGGTCACCCCGGGCTCTAGCAAGTGGTCTGGCCTTAGGAGGCCGAGGACTGCGAGCAGGTGTCTGTAAGGGAATAGGTGGGAGCCTGCCCCTTATAGGGTGTGCTAGTGTATCCTGAGTAGGAGGACGAGAAGGTCATCTCCGGTGTACTCGGGTTAGCGCAACGATAGCATTGCGTCGAGCAGTGGGATGCATATGAACAATGTGTACAGGACCTAGCCTTGAGAGGTCTGATTTTGGACGCTGACTCAAAGTAGCATAAGGGTTGCCCCGAGGTGTGGCTCGAGTAAATGATCCATGAAGCTTATGGTGTCTGTGAGATGTGGAGGCCCCAGGGTCTTCGCCTCAATGTGTCAAGCCTCTTGGGATAGAAACTCATGGTGGTGCAAGAATGTGGGGGATAGTCTTGCGGTGACCCACAAAAGAAAGGGCAACTTGTTTGCCTTTTGTAGAAAGGGATTAGGCAACCTTCCGACATACCTCGGCAATACGACTGACAAGTAACTTGCCGGTGGCAGGGTGTCTGTTGTGTGCGGCAACAGAAGTACTGTCGGTGCAAGGGGCCTCGGCAAAAGTTCCACCAGAGCTAGAAGACAGGGAGTTAGGGACCTTTAAGTTAGACATGGAGTCTTTGCTCAAAAGGAGGGTTGGGAACGAAGTTCGAAGAACTTGTTCCCTGGGGACACTCTCAAATGCGGGGACCAAGAACAAGAATAGGTGGACCAACCGATAAGAGAGGAATTTAAGGTGGGTTCGTGACTTACTCGGGCCGGCTCCCGTGGGCGCCCTCTTAGATTACGAAGAAAGCCCTCCAGTCGTAAAACTAGTTCGAAATGGCCTCCCTTGGCCTATATTCTCCTGTTTCTGCAATCACGCACATATGGTAAAAGTTACAAGGCAAGTGGGTCAAGGGACCCCACCTTTCCTCTGGGCGAACGTACACAAGCGTTCACACTCAAAAAAAAGAAAAGAAGAACGAGAAAATTAAGATTGGGATGAGAATAACTTGATCAAGCAGTGAGAGTGACTAAACTAGTAGGTAATTGACCCGGCGTGGTAGTAAAACGGGCTCGGTACCTCAAACAGGCTCAACAAAATTACTACTAGACGACAGTATCAATCCCAACCAGCTTGACACGATAGCTAGTCTATCGTGACAGTAACGCGGACACAGTAACTCTAACTGGCACAACAGCGCTATTACTAAATGATAGAATTACCATGAAACGCCAATCTCAACCCCTCTTGATCAAGCAATAGAGTAGAAGAAAGAAAAGAGAAAGAAGAGCATAAAAGAGGATAGAGGGGAAAGATAGAGGAAGAGGAACAAAGAGAGGGGAAAAGCAAGGAGAAGAAGTAAGAAAGAGGGCAAAAACATAACGGCACTAGGCTTGCATCGGCTATGATAAGAGAGAGAAGGGAGAGAATTTTGACAGAGGCCCGACCTGACACTCGAGCCAAGGCCCAGCTCACTATTCATGTCTCATGAGCAGGAAGGTATCATGCCAGATGATAGGTCTGCCATGCATGAATGGAGAAAGAAAGAGGAGCAAGGAGAGAGAAACATGATAGACTAAAAAAGGAAGAAAGAGAAAGAGAGAGAAAGAGATAAAGATGAAAGTAGGAAAGAGAAAGGGAGAGATGAGAGAGAAAAGAAGAGAGAGAAAGAGAGATAGAGATGAGAAAAGAGGAGAGAGATAGAGATGAGAGGGAAGGAGAGATAGAGATGAGAAAGAGGAGAGAAAATGAGAGATAGAGATGAGAAAAGAGGAGAGAGAATGAGAGATAAAAAAAGAGGAGAGAAAAAGAGGGGAAGGAGAGAAAATTACCTTACCGAGGGGTACCAGCCCTGTTTTTCTCTCTCCTTTCTCTCCAAGACGCACCCACAAGTTCAAGCAAGAGTTGAAGTCTTTATTCAATATTAAAGAGTGAACTGAAGGATTTTTTACAACTAGGCAGTGCATGTTTATATAGAATTGAGCCCAAACAAGGGTGGATGCCCAAAACCTACCTAACATTGAAGATAATTACAATTTAATTGAATTAAAATAAATTCTAAAAATGAGTTCAAAATGACTGTTTTGCCCCTGCCTAACAATGTGTGGAATTCCATAACAGTCCCTATTGCTGCCCGAGAAGTTGTGTGATCTTTCTATGACTGATCCGGAGTTGTTCAGATGCTCGTTTGATCGAAAGATGATTGTTTTATTGTAGGGCTCAGCACGACAATCGATTTGATACCAACTTCAAGCTATGAATCATATTTTTAAGCCATGATCATGAGACTTGAATTTTGGATGAATCTTGAAAACTTCGGATCGATAGTGCATTCGTTTCTTGATGTTTTTCCATGATTTATCTGTTGTAGTGCATTGAGCATGTCACCACGATCATGTTGCAACAAACGCCGCTTGATTTTGTGTCCGATCGAAGATTTCATCGTCTTGAGTTTTTTACCGAAATCTTGAAATCGGGAGGCCAAAATTTATAGCAGCTTCGACGCCTCCGTGTGTGAAATCCAACTGTTCATCGTAATTGGCATTTGGACCATAGATGGCCTCAGACCTTACGCACATAATGCAATTGGTTTCACGTCGATCGGTTACGCGAGCATCGTGATTTGGCCGCTCGAATGAGGCGTGCTGCAGTTGAATTTTCTGCAATTTTCTTCACGAATCAGCAATTTTTCTCTAGTTTTTCTCCTTGCTCGGGCATCATCATGGGGTGTACCACCTATCGAAATGCTCATCTTGATGAGACAAACATGCTCACAAAATTTGAGTACGATCCGACTTGGAACGAGTGAGATACAGGCCCCGAAAGTCAATGCCTGTGACTGTGAAACAGCCACCTTTAATGGTGTCTTGGTGCAGGGTGGCCACACGAGAATAGTATGCAGCCTACCCCTTTTTGGTATTTTACCCATAACTTTATCCTAGAGTGCCTGATTAAGCCGAAACTAAACCCATAAGGGTTCGACAGTGCCGGATCCAATGGCGTTGGTCCCACAACTATTTGATACACCAAAAATATAGTTCTAGTTACAGGGTCCATTGCAGGGTGCTAGAGTCCAATTTTTTTGAAATTGTTTCTTTGTGTTCACTGCCTTAGATATGTCTGATTGCGATGAAACTTATCAGGTGGCTCTTGGGAGTGCTTATGAAGATCTTGACCAATTCTGAAGCAATTCTGAGACTGTCAAAATTTCCACTATATGTTGAGGCTTTATTGACCTGCTTCCTCTTTATTCCGCATCAGGGACCAAGGTGTTGAAAAATGTGTTCAAACATATTCATGTTTCGATATTTGTGATTCTATTTTCGATAGTTCAAATGATACCATCTGGGCGTCCAGGGTGCCGATTGGGCTTTTTTCGCCTTACTAACACTCCAGGTGACATACTTTGGATTAGTATGAACTTGACGCTACTTATTACCTCCATTCTTCCTCGAAGGATTGATAGATGGGGGTCCTTTATTGGATGAAAGAGATGAAATAAAGTCAAAATTCAAAGTGACTTTCACCTTTCAGGATTCCTTTCCCTTCTTAACATCATGTTCTTTGGCAATCCCCATCACAATACATGAGAACACCTCACAGATGTCTTCTTCCATCCTATCTCTTTGCATCTGAGGTGGAAAATATGCAAACTTTCCCTTTCGATTTGGAGGATTCAAAACCTCACGTGATATTTATCATGCACCACGGCATGATTACACATGCAAAAGGTGGCGCTCGGCTTGCTTAGAGATAACTCTAGGCTTCAGGTCAACCAACCTTGCCCACATTTCAGCCATAAGACTATCATTAAATTTGATAGCTTTCCTTACTTTAGAAGAAACATGTTTTTCGAGAGCCCTGCATGCTTTTTTAAGGGTGGTTCTCACTCGCAACCTTTGTGAGTGTGTGAAGATTGACTTACCAAACTGACATATTGTAACAACCTTAATTTTTGGAACTGAAAAAAAAAAAAAAAAAAAAAAAAAAAAAAAAAAAAAAACCTCTTTATAGTATGATGTTCCCTATAGGCATTATGGTCCTTAGGAACCATCACTACCCTTATTACCTTTTACCCTGCACCTTTTCTTTTCAATTGCCACGTCCTGTAGTTGACGTGGGTTTTAAACATTACACATTTAATATTAGTACTACACCTCATGTATGAGGTGGAGTTTAATAAAGTAATATAATAATAAGTTTTAAGAAGTTAAATAGAAAGAGGGTAAGGACTCTCGTCCTACAGAACTTCCTTTCTCGCTCTCCCTCTTACAAACGTAGTAAACTCCCTCATTCTCTAGCCGAATTTTATCGAAAGTTCCCTCTCAAATATTATATGTAAGTGACATCATCTTCTTGAAAAGTAGTATGTTTTTAATAAATAGTGATATTTCCGTCCAGGATCTTTATTTTATAAGTTTTGTGTGTAAGTGACCTCATTGTTTTGAAAAATAATCTTTTTAGTAAAATTGTGATATTTTATCTATTGTTAGGAATTTTAACTGCTGTAAATTATTAAAAATAAATTTATAATTTTCCTGTCTATTGTTCAGAATTTTAAATCCTGTAAATTATTAGAAATAAATATGATATTTCCTCTTTTAGTAAAATTATGAGATTTCCTTCTGTTGTTTTTTAATATTCAAACATTGTAAAATTCATATGCAAATGTCTACCTCATTATTTGAAAAACTTATATTTTTGCACTTGATTGTAGTATTGCCCGTGAAATGATTATTTACAAATTAGCCATTCCATAAATTGTGATAATTCCGTATTTAATTTTAAATTCTCATAAAAGTTCGTCTATTGATACTAGACTGTTATCATGTTAGATTTTAAGAATGTCCTTCAGAACTGTTACCTTTTAGAAATTATTGCACAAAATGTTTAAATGGCTACTTAGAGATATTTCAATGGAAGTGATTGTTATTAAATTGCTTCAAGTGAATTCAAGTTAATGTTTTCAATGATAAGTCACATATATGATATTGCTATTTTTTTATGTTTAAAGAGTTCAGAGATAATTTGAGTATAAGTGGACCTACAGTGATCGTTAGAACCTATTCGATTATGTCGGTAGGGACTATTTGGACTCATCTAGGATGCCGGTGAGGTATGATCGGACCTTCAAGGATTGTTAGGACCTATCCGGTTAAGCCGGTAGGGATTATTTGGACTCATCTGGGATGCCGGTGAGGTATGTTTGGACCTGCAAGGATTGTTTAGACCTATCCGGTAGGGGCTATTTTGACTCATCCGGTATGCCGGTGAGGTATGTTTGGATCCGTAGGGGTTGTTTGGACCCATCAGGACGCTGGTTGGGTATATAGGTGACCTACTTGGGACGCCAGTAAGGTATTTTGTGAAATCCTTTGAATTATGCATCTCTGTTAAAATGTTTATATGCATTTCCATCATTTGGATTATGTTTAACTATGGATTTGTGAAAGTGCAATTATTATCTATAAATGCTTTTGCTCGAAATTCTTCCTCAGGTTGTTTTTTTTTACATACATTATTCAAAAAATGTTTATATCTTCCAACCATGATTATTTTTAGGACCATGATAATCACTTACTGAGTAGCCAAACTCACCAAACTATGGTAAATATTTTTCAGAGTAATTGCAGTCTCATAGTTAAATCCACATCAGGACCAGCTTGTGAAGAAGATGCAGTCATGTCAAAACTAAATTCTCCTTTGTAACTTTTGTTTAACTTCACCACTGTAATTTTTTGTTCTATCAGCAGATGTATACCTAGCCTTCATGTTAATACCAGTTGTGAGCAAACTTTGTACAAACTTTAAATTAATAGAAAATTTTGTTTTTGTTACAATATATATTAATAGGAATTCGAATTTTTCCTAGTATAAGAATAGTCTGTCACACCTTATGAATGTTAGAAATCTTGAGGTGTGACAATTGTGTTATCAGAGCAATAGGTTTAAGATTCCTAGGAAATTTTAAAAGATTGTTCTTTAAGTCATATTTATTGTATGTACAGACCGGTACAAGATCAAGATCCATAATGGCTGAAGCAAATATGGAAGGAATTCATAAAGCCTTAGAAAATATGGTTGCCCTAATGCACTATCAGATGGAGAACAATAATCCACCCAGGTAGTCAGCTACGGGAAATGGTGGGTATAATATCGAACAATTTAAGAAATTGAACCTACCTTCTTTTAAGGATGCTGCAAACCCACTAGAAGTCGGTGATGGATTATGCAATTGGAGAAAATATTCTAGGTAATGGAATGTCCTGATATAAGAAGGTGGCCTTGGCAGTTTTTATGTTAGAAGGTGACGCACAACATTGGTGGTGAATGGCAAAAGAAGTATTGGTCTAAGAAAATAAACCTTGGACTCGGGAGGTATTTCTAGAGAACATTTAATGAAAATTACTTCCCAGATTTTATTCAAGACCAAAAAGAAATAGAATTTTTGGAATTAGTTCAAGGAAGCAAGACATTAGCACAATATGAGGCCAAGTATACTGAATTGGCTAGGTTCGCTCCACATATGGTCAACAACGAAGCAAGAAAGGTAAAAAATTTTGAAAGGGGCCTCAGACTAGCCATCAGAAGCAGAATATCAATCTTAAAACTAAGGACTTATGCCGAAATAGTGGACAGAGCCCAAATTATCGAAAAAGACTGCGAAGATTACCAAAAGAAGAACAGTTAGAGAAATCAGTATAAGCCCACATCTCCTAATTAACAACACTCTGAAGGAGCAAACAAAAGGCCAAGGCTGGCGCCATTTCAAAGCCCACTAGAGCCTTGTAAAAAATGTGAGAAGAGACATGGGATGAAACCCTGTTATTGGGAAATCAGAGCTTGTTTCCAATGTGAGAAGTTGGGGCACAAGATCAAAGATTGTCTTGCCTTGAAAATGCAGCAACATTCGTAGCCTAAAGAGGTAGCTCAAAAACCTCAGACAAAAGGGAGAGTATTTGCAATTACCCAACAAGATGCTCAGGCCTCAAACTCAGTGATCCAAGGTACTCTTACTATCTTTCAAGAAGTAGCTCATGTTTTGACTGATCCTGGATCTACTCATTCATTTGTGTCACCACACTTTGCATGCCACTTAAGGGTAGAACCAGAACAATTTGAATACATTCTAAAGGTAGCCAAGCCTATGGGAAATTCAATTATAACCAATCTAGTATACAAGTCTTGTGTGATAAGGATAGAAGAAAAGGAAATGTTAGTGGATTTAATACTCCTAGAAATTCAAAATTTTGATGTGATCTTAGGCAAGGATTGGCTCTCTGTATACCATGCAAGTATTGATTGTTACAAGAAAAGAATTACTTTTTGCCAACATTAAAGCAGACTAATTAATTCAACAGATTCGATAGGAACAAAAAGAGGACCCTCAGCTTATAAAAATTGTAGAAGATGTGATGTTGGTAAAAAATGATGAATTCTCTATAAGTAGTGATGATTTGTTGAGATTCAGAGGTCGGATTTGTGTTTCGAATGATGAGAGTGTGAAAAGAGTTATCTTGAAAGAAGCACATCACTCCCGCTATACTATACATCTCGGAAGTATTAAAATGTATCAGGACCTGAAAAAAACCTTCTGGTGGAATGATATGAAAAAAGAGGTAGCACTATTTGTGTCTAAGTGCCTAACATGCCAGCAAGTAAAAGCTGAGCATCAAAGGCCCGCTGGGTTGTTGTAGCCTTGACCCATGCCAGAGTGGAAGGGGAGCACATCTCTATGGATTTTGTCTTCGGCTTGCTTAGAACAGATTCAAGGCATCACAACATTTGGGTCATTGTGGACCGACCAAATCTCCCCACTTTCTATCGATCCGCGCTACTTACACTTTGGATCGATTAGCCCAATTGTACATTACGGAAATAGTGCGGTTACATGGAGTTTCGGTCAGTATTGTATCCAACGGGGACACTTGGTTTACTTCTAGATTTTGGGCTAAGCTACAGTCAGCCATGGGGACGAGACTCACCTTTAGCACTGCGTTTCACCGCCAAACTGATGGACAATCGGAGACGACCATCCAGACCTTGAAAGATATGCTGAGGGCCTATGTCATTGACTTTACATGAAGCTGGGATGACCATTTACCCCTGATTGAGTTCGCTTATAATAATAACTTCCAAGCCAGTATTCAGATGGCACCATATGAAGCCCTGTATAGAAGGAAATGCAGGTCACCCATCTGTTGGGATGAGGTTGGTGAAAGAAAGATTTTTGGGGAAAAAATCATCCAGGTAGCCATAGATAAGATAGCATTAATTCAAGAAAGGTTCAGGACAGCTCAGAGTCGACAATAGAGTTATGCCGATAACCGACGGAGAGACCTTAAATTTGATGAAGGTGACTAAGTTTTCCTAAAGATCTCACCAACAAAGAGCATCATGAGATTCGGCAAGAAAGGAAAGCTGAGCCCCCGTTACATCGGACCCTTTGAAATCCTGGAAAGAGTCGGAGGTGTCGCTTAGAGACTTGCCTTACCACCCGAATTGGCAAACGTCCATAATGTCTTCTATGTATCCTCATTACAAGAATATCAGCCCGACCCATCCCATGTCTAGAAATATGAACCTTTACCGATCAGGAAGGACCTATCCTTCATTGAGCAGCCAATTTTGATACTGGATAGGAGGGTACAAGTGTTGCGCAACATGGAGATTCCTTTGGTCCGTATATTATGGCAGTACCATTCAAGAGAGGAATCGACTTGGGAACGAGAAGACAAAATCAGAGAAAAATATCCCTATCTTTTTCAGCAATCAGGTACAAAATTTAAAGGACTAAATTTCTTTAAGGGAGGAAGAATGTAACAACCTTAAATTTTAGAACAGACAAAAAAAAAAATAAAAAAAAGCACTCTTTTTAATATGATGGTCCATATAGGTATTATGGTCCTTAGGGACCATCACTACTCTTATTACCTTTTACCCTTCACCTTTTCCTTTCAATTGCCACGTCCTTTAGTTGATGTGGGTTTTAAACATTACACATTTAATATTAGTAATACACCTCATGTATGAGGTGGAGTTTAATAAAGTAATATAACAATAAGTTTAAAGAAGTTAAATAGAAAGAGGGTAAGGACTCTCGCCCTACAGAACTTCCTTTCTCGCTCTCCCTCTTACAAACGCAATGAACTCCCTCTCTCTCTCTCTAGCCGAATTTTATCCAAAGTTCCCTCTCAAATATTATATGTAAGTGACTTCATCTTCTTGAAAAATAGTCTGTTTTTAATAAATTGTGATATTTCCGTCCATGATTTTTATTTTATAAGTTTTGTGTGTAAGTGACCTCATTGTTTTGAAAAATAATCATTGTAGTAAAATTGTGATATTTTATCTATTGTTATGAATTTTAAATGCTGTAAATTATTAGAAATAACTTTATAATTTTCCTATCTATTGTTCAGACTTTTAAATATTGTAAATTATTAGAAATAAATATGATATTTTCGCTTTTAGTAAAATTATGAGATTTCCTTCTACTGTGTTTGAATATTTAGACATTGTAAAACTCATATGCAAATGTCTGCCTCATTATTTGAAAAACTTATATTTTTGCACTTGATTGTAGTTTTTCCTATGAAATGATAATTTACAAATTGACAATTCCATAAATTGTGATAATTCCGTATTTAATTTTGGATTCTCATAAAAGTTCGTCTATTGATACTAGACTGTTATCATGTTAGATTTCAAGAATGTTCTTCAGAACTGTTACTTTTTAGAAATTATTACACAAAATGTTTAAATGGCTACTTAGAGATATTTCAATGGAAGTGATAGTTATGAATTCATGTTAATGTTTTCAATGATACTTCACATATATGATATTATTGCTTTCTGATGTTTAAAGAGATTCAGAGATAATTTGAGTATAAGTGGACCTGTAGTGATCGTCAGGACCTATTCGATTATGTCGGTAGGGACTATTTAGATTCATCCGGGATGCCAGTGAGGTATGATTGGACCTGTAGGGACTGTTAGGACCTATCCGGTTACGCTGGTAGGGACTATTTGGACTCATCCGGGACGTCGGTGAGGTATGTTTAGACCTATAGGGATTGTTTAGACCTATCCGACAGGGGATATTTGGACTCATCCGGTACGCCGATGAGGTATGTTTGGACCTACAGGAGTTGTTTGGACCCATCAGGATGCTAGTGGGGCATATAGGTGACCTACTTGGGACGCCAGTAGGGTATTTTGTGAAATCCTTTGAATTATGCATCTCTGTTAAAATGTTTATATGCATTTCCATCATTTTGATTATGTTTAACTATGGATTTGTAAAAGTGCAATTGTTATCTATAAATTCTTTTGCTCGAAATTTTTCCTCAGATTGTTTTTTTTTACATACATTCTTTAGAAAATGTTTATATCTTCCAACCATGATTATTTTTAGGACCATGATGATCACTTACTGAGTAGCCAAACTCACCAAACTATGGTAAATATTTTTCAAGGCAATTGCAATCTCATAGTTAAATGCACATCAGGACCAGCTTGTGAAGAAGATGTTGTATGTCATAACTAAATTCTCCTTTGTACCTTTTGTGTAACTTCACCGCTGTAAACTTTTGTTCTATCAGCAGATGTATACCTAGCCTTCATGTTAATACCAGTTGTGAACAAACTTTGTACAAACTTTAAATTAATAGAAAAACAATTTTGTTACAATATATATTAATAGGAATTTGAATTTTTTCTAGTATAAGAATAGTCTTTCACACCTCGGGAATGTTAGAAATCTTGGGGCGTGACACGTATGAACGAGTTAAGTTTATCTAAGGGTTCTACTTCTAGCCTTGGGTCACATTAGATCGGGTTTCTAGTCGTCATCTTATGTGCATGAGAGTTGAGTCTGGGTGGGTCAGGCTCAAGAGGAGACTTGACTGTCGGCCTTTGAATATAAGATGTGGGTCTAGGCAGGTTAAGCTCAAGAGGAGACCTGATCCCCGACCTATAAATATAACATGTGAGCCCATGCATGTCAGCCTCAAAAGGAGAATTGACCACTGGCCTATGGATAGGAGATGTAGATCCATGAAGGTTAGGCTCAAGAGGATATATGATTGCCAGTCCATGAATATAACTTGTAGGGTTGAGGCAAGTTAGACTAAAGGGAGATCTGATTGCTGGCTTATAAATATAAGATGTGGGCCTATGCAGGTTCGTCTCAAAAGGAGACTTGACCGACGGCCTATGGATGGGAGATGTAGGTCCAGGCAGGTTAGGCTTAAGAGGAGACCTGATCGTTGGCCTATGGATAGGAGATATAAGTCCCGACAAGTTAGGCTCAAGAGGAGAGCTGACCGGTAGCCTATTGATACGAGTTATAGGTCGAGGTGACTTCGGGTTAAGAGGAGACCTGGTCGTCAACGTATGTGCATGATATGTAGATCCGAAAAGTTAGGCTCAAGAGGAGACCTGACCACCCTCCTATTGATATGAATTGGTTTTCGAAGAGTGTTAGGCTAAAGAGGAGACCTAACAACCCACCTATGTATATGATATGTAGGTCCTGGCAAGTTAGACTCAATAGGAGACCTGACTGCAGGCCTATAGATAAGATGTATAAGTTTGAGAAAGTGAGGCTCAACAAGAGACCTGACCGCCGGCCTTCGAGTTCTTTTTTATGAATGGGGTACTTAAATAATCGCACGTTGCAGAGCCATATCGGTTGGGATTCCTTGATGTCCAGATATTAGGTAAGAGCATAAATTGAAACATTCTAGAGCTACAAAGATAGTTAATCGTTAGAACCACATAAAAACATTCCTCCTAGAGTAGTGTTAATACAGGATCAAGATGAAATAAAATAAGAAATCAATCAGTAATCCCCTTGAAAAGAGTGTTTATGTTCATCTCCATGTCGTTTGGGTGGCATGGCCGGGTGGTAAGGGGGGGGGTCCACCTGTCTAGATATCATCATATACATCCAGAAAGTCGTATGCTTTTGAAGAAGCTTATACAGTTTGGTTTTATTGATAAAAAAGAAGAATCTACTTCAACCGATATGCCCTTAAGGACGGCCATACATAATATAGAAATAACACTTGGACACTCTGATTCACGAGAGTGAGTTAGGGCAATGATGACTTTAGTATACTAGGGGCATTGACATGTAGTTTCAGCTTGGTGGAAATAAAATATTTTCCTTGGGATTCTTACGAATAGAAATATGTATGCACCTTATCAATTATCAAATCAATGATTGGTTCTAATTGGCACCCAAACCAAATAAAATTGGACCAAACCTTCTTTAGTTGGAGGAATAGAAGGAACATGTATCACATGTGCAAAATTTGAGAGGGTACTGCATGAATATTCTACAATAGTAGATATTAGGGAATGGAAATGGCATTATACTAGATCTGCATGGACTTGCTGATAATACCCATAAATGACTTGTTTTGGGTAAGATATGAACATTACCATGTATATATTCAGTTGTGTGGTACACATCGTTACTCCAGTGCATCTCTCCCTCTGAGTAAGAATAAATATGTTTGTGATTCCTCCTCTTGTATCAGTTTCGATATCTTAGAAGATGAAGAGAGGGGGTAGGCTCATTAAAAGATATGAGATTGTCCCATAAGTAGTTGAGCATGAGAGCCAAATGAATTGAAAGATTCATGTTCAGTTCGGGAAGAGATCATAGAAGTTGTGGAATTGATATGGAGACACTTTACTTTCAGCATGGGACTTATTAGATAATCGAAAAAATAGAATCTTGAGTATGATTCGCAATTCAGAAGGTTCAATGGCCATTTTCTTTTATGGATCATATTCCAGATTGGGCTCATCCCAGTGTAAATGCTCATAATTGAGTTATAGATATGAAGAAGTAAGAACTCAACATGACCTTACCCCCTCAAAAGAAAGAGAAAGAGGGGTAAGGTCATATTGAGTTCTTACTCTTCGGGCGAGATCTTAACCCATTCTATAAAAGTTGGGAGTTACTCCAATCAACATTTGTAGAAATGAAAATTTTGATCATTTGCTTTGATGCAAACCACTCTTCTTTTGCTTTTGATGATGTTTTTGAATAATCAAATCCGTTGATTGATTCATAGTCTTAGTGTATGGACTCTTCTTGCTAACTTCTAGGAAAATGAAACTTCCATGGAAGAGAAGCAAATGAAAGGCCTTCATAAAATTTCTTGTAGAATCGAGAATGAAGTTTTCATTCTATATATGCCAGATCATGAATTAATAACTGCACCCGATCTCTGAAAGTCCCAATTGTTTCGAACTTTCTATTTTTGAAATGGGATATTTACGTAATCCCCATGAATACCCATGGTATTTCAATGAGATTCCTCTTTCTTATTCTTAAGCAAGGCCCCGAGAGGGTATACTAAGTATAAGTTGCTTTCTAAAGTTTCTTTCTAAAAACTAAAAACGAAAAAAAGGTCTTGATTGATATTGATAAAAGTGGATCGATGGGGAAAATAAGAATCCCTATCTCATGAATCATACAAAAATGTACTTACTATAGTAATATAACTATATTATGTTCTTATTATAATATTCAAATTCAGAAAAAAAATCACTTTTATCAATATCAATCACAGGAGTGACCAATTAGGATATAGGTGTAAATGAGATTTAAAATATTCAATTTCATATTAATAAATACATATAAATTAAGTAAATTAAATGAATATTAAGCAACTGTATTAATGTAAAGGAAAAAAAAGTCCATTTGAAATGAAATTTTTCAAGGAGGGTAAGAAGTAAGAAGATAATGGGAGTACAAATATATGTCCAATTTTATTTTTCAAGGAGTAATAATAAAGAGAAAAAAAAAGGACAAAGCCTAGTACTTATATTTTATTCAATTCTTATCTATCTTATTTTATTCTTCTTGCTTTTATTTTTATTCTATTTGTATTCTTGCTCGTTCTTTTGTTTCTAATGTATTTCAAACTCAAACCAAGCAGTTAGCTTGATAGATTCATCGAGTAATTAACTTGATATTTCTTAACAGGCACAACCCTCTTATTCTCACGAAGCACACTCGACGCACGAGTTGTTTCCAATCGACACACTCATGCTAGGACTTCCAACATTTGCTAGTGGGCATTGGTATGCAGGCATGCCCTACATAATCACGCTAACAGTTCATCGCATGGGAATATCCTCAGCAATGCACTAAGTGGTGGTCTCTTTATTGCATTTGGATTGACAAAGACGACTCATGGTTCTTCTCTGCTTCTCGTAGTAAGTTAGAATAACTGGAAGAGGGCTGCTGCCATTTGAAATTTTGACATGAGCCTTCGATCCTCAAGTCATCTTAACTCCATACCTTTATGGTAGTTCCATAGGGCCAATCATACCATCCAGCGAGGGACTCATGGCAAATTACTCTTTTCTGAGAATATGCATAGCTAATGCTACCGACAAAGTGCATGGCATAAGTATGGTTCCCACCATGAAAAATGTTGCAAAGACTGCAATACATGATTCCTTTTGGCAGCCTATGTAACGAACACATGTATGTTCATTGAGTGTGGCCATTAAAGGTCTTATGAGTGCTTGTAAAATAAAATGATATAGTGGAACATGAACTCAGTGGGAGTGTGGTTCCTCGTGGACCATACTAAGCAAACGATGTTTGCTGATACTGGACTGTACTTGACGGATTAGGCCAGTCAGTTGGGAAAAATCCATATTACCTAAGCATAGAGTATCAATCGATAAAAGTTCTAATGGGTCATTCCTTGATGAGATCAGAGTATGCCTGGATGAGTGAGCTGAGGGACTGTGTGACCCTTGTGTGTGATAGTTGCCTTCAGAGACAGGGGCCAAAGCGTCATCCATGTACCATCACACGGCATGCATAATGATAGACCGTTTTGAGAAAGCGAACCACCTTTCAGGGTGAAGATTATGCATGTGCCAGAGATACGCTATACACTATAAGAGCTGTGGTCCCATCAGGTCTAGGTGACCTTGGGCCATCTCTAAGAGAGAACTTGAAATCCACATACTGGTATTGCGACCTATTGGCTCATCAGCCAGACTATGGCGACCCACTAATGAGCCCCTGCATGGACTGTGGGTCATGGGAAACACTGGATCGATTGATAAAGCAAATGTAGACCGTAGTCTACAGTTGAAGGTGGAGTACCCCAAATTATTTATTCCTAGACCATATGGATCCTTACCCATCTAAAGAATTTAATTGTGTTAATTTTATGATGATATGATTTTAAAATTATTATTTGAATATTTCTAGATCTCTGAATATTTTATTTATAAAAATGAAGATATCGATTTTTAATGTTTTAAATATTCAAATTAATTCTAAAATCATTTATTGATTTTTAAATATTTAAAAATAGCATTGGGGGCCCATTGTCCACATTGGCCCACCATGCCCTAAATTGGTGGGGGCAACAAAGCCACCACATGGGTGGCACACACCAATTTTGGGGGCTTTCTATTCCCATGAGGTGGCACATCCCAATTTTAGGGGGTTTTCTGTCTTTTATGGGATAAGTGGTTAAAGAAGATTTGAGTGAATCTTTAAAAGACTTGTTAAGGCTTGTGCATATTTTTTGATAAAACACAACACTATGATTAGTATTATTTTATTTGATTTATATTGATGGGATAATGGTCAAATGAACGAGGGGGATAAAGGTTATAACACCTTGATGGCCCATCTATGGAATGGATGGCTCAAATCTCTGACTCCACAAGTCACCCAAGATCAATGGTTTATATTCAATCTCACAAAATAAGCATACTAAGAAAAACCCTAAGAAGCCTTAAAGCCTATAAAAAGGAATTTGCTCTACCCAAAATCTCTATATCTTATCTTTCTATCTCTCTCCTAAGAAAGTTTCACTCTCTCATGAAAGCCCAAAGAAGGTACGCCCCACTCTCTTATCTTTGATCTCTCTCTCCCACATTGTAAAAAGGGGCTACGGATTTAGTCTATGGGGTTTTTCTCTCTCCCATCTCTCAACTATGGATTTATGGCTAAGGGTTTTAGGGTAGAGCAAAAAGAGAATATATCTCTCTGAAAATAGGTTGCTAAGAGAATTCACCTAAGGTTTAAGTTTGTGATCAAAGGGGTTCATGTTTTATTAGTGTGGCTTGGCCTAGACTTGCGTTTTCAGTTGAGATTGAAGGATGATCATCGATCTTGTGCCATCGGATGGTGGTGACTTGGTGTGGGGTATAATAAGCCCAGGTTAAGTAATCTCCAGCACTCTTTTTATTCTTGCTACGTTTAATTATATTGTTTTATTATTCCCAATCATAAGAATTGTGGATATTTTCTTTGTTTAAAGAAAATTGGTTTAATAACATCAAGGTTTTTAAATCTTGGATTTGTTAGTTTATTTTATTTGAAGAAAGAGTTATTGCAATAAGACTAATTGTAAGTGATCTTCGCCAAAGTAAAAAGAAAAGAAAAGAAAAAGGGTGAAAAGAAGAAAAATATATATATATATATATTCCCTGACAAGATCACATTAGTCTTTCTGTCAATGGTATCAGAGCTATAGATACTTGATATCATTAGTTGTCTTTTCTCTTTATTGAGCCTAAATTAAGCTTGAAAATAAGATATAAGAATGCTAATGACCTTCATGATCAAGTAATACATCCAGGTTTAATAATTATTAGAATATTCAAACACTGAAAAGGCACTCTACAAAATAGATATTCAAGGCTACTTTGGATCAGTGATATGAAGAAGATAATGATGTCTTTTTCTATTGCATACTTCAGTGTATTTGAGATTAGGATTTACCTGTAAAATTTCAGTAGGAGAACCTAAGGGAATTTAGAATTATGGAATCATCAATAAAGGGTGTCAGTTTTGACCCTTCAAAATCCATGAACTGTCTAGTGCGTTCCGTGATTTTTCCCATCAATCATATGATTTTTTTTCTTGTTAAAATTTTACTGTGACTCATATAATTTAGTCTACTTTCAAAAAGAAAAATATTCATCAAGAAAGTCCTTGTGATTTGAAAGATATGATCAATTTATTGAAGGGTGAGCAACTGCTATTTTCTGCAATGAAAACTATTTCCATGACTTGAAAGTCATAATTTTATTTCTATTTTTAATAGAATGTTTTATGGCTCACACTAAGGTTTTAAACTTTGAGAGAAATATTTATGTAAAGAGAGGAATAAAAATTTTGGATTAAAGAGAGGTCATCCTGAATTTTCTGCAATTTGTCATGTTCTTCATTGAGAAATAAATAGCTATATTTATCAAGTCTACCTAATAGAGTGATATAAGGCTTATGAAAACATTTGTATTACTATTATATGTCTACTTTCAAATAAAATTGGTTTGAAAGGAAAACTCCATGAGAGTAGAGAGAGAAAAAACAATTTTACTTGATAGTGTTCATCTTGAAATTCTGTAGTATAATTTATTTTGTGACGTGAATGTCACTTATTTATTTCTCTGAAGGAAAACATTATTTGGGATTTACGTTATGATGTTATGATTTGGTTTTGACTCTAGTTTTCAAAACAAAGTATTTCAGGAAGAAATTCTTTGAGACTGAGAGAAACAATTTTTTTATTGAGAAGTGCTCAACCTAATTTTCTGCTAAGAAAATTGCATTATGATGTAAATATCACTAAAATGAAGACTCACTAAATGGCATAATTTAGGGATGGAACTGAGCACTATTTTATATTTTTTTAGTCTATTTCAATACTCAAAAGGATTCGGAGATAAACTCTTTATAAGTTGAGAGATATCATATTTTTATCATGAGATGCTCAAGTTCTATTATGCAGTAAATTAAAAGATGTGGTATGATAAGGCACATCTTTGGATTCCTAATTATGGAAACCTTTTTAGGGCTCATTTAAAAATGTTTTATAGTGTACCATGAGTATGGTTTATTATAGTAAAACTTCAAAGAGATGTAATACAGAGTTGACAAGATATGACACTCTATATGAAGAGTGTTCGATTTGGGAATAGCAAAAAGAAAAAGAAAGACAATACATGTAAAGACATCTTGGTTTCTTCAAAATGAAGGGATACATAGATAGACTTATGGTAGCAAAGGAACGCTAAAGATCAGTGGGATAATCAAATTTGTGATATTTTTAAATGATGGGATGAAGAAGAGTATTTCTTCACAGTACAAGACAGGGAGAATCTAAGTGTCGAAGAGATAGACAGTTCGTGACATGTGAAACCAGTTGTGTGCTCTTCCAAAATCACAAAAGCTTGTCAAATAAGTAAAACCAATAAATCAAGAAAGCCCAGATACCGCACTACATGGTTTTGAGATATGAAATCTATCCCACATTACATGGTAAGGTTATATAGGGAAAGATGATTCAATAACTTTTTATTATATTTAATATGCTTTAATTATTTTTTGACTAATTATTTTATGAATATGTATGGAGTGTATGGACATTAAGTAATAAGTGCTAATACATTTGAAAGAACCGATTTATTAATACCATGTGTTTTAATGCCTCCTTGTACTTAAGTATGAACTACTTAAGGTAGTAATACACATATAGTTGTGATTTGATCAAGGGCATTGAGCCATAAGGATGAAACACGAGAAATGGGTGTGGCTCATTCAAATATGTAAACACAAAAAGAGTGTTCTGATGGAAGTCGTTCTTGGTGACCATCCTCCCAATAATGTCTATAATATGATGTGTTATATGTGATGTTGATCTCTTGATAAATTCTTTATATTTGCCAAAAAGGAAGTATTTTGTCAAGACTTTAATAATCATTCTTTAGTAAAGCTTTATTTTGGATAAAATTATAAGATGGTATATATAAGTTGTTTTTTGTGGGCATGAACTTGACTTGAAATTAAAAGTGATTGCGGTAAAATGATTTATGAAGGCTAAGCATGTATTTTAAAATTAAAATTGGATGATTTGATAAAAACCTAAGTCTATGAATATAGTTTTGAAAAAGACCACATAGTCTTGCAAGGTCCACTAAGTCATTATGAAAATTATTTTAAACTGTCATACTATTATATAATTATTGCTTGTGATATATATACCAAGTCAATATTTTTTTAAAGAGAAAAACAGTGTCTTGAAGGCATTTATAAAAGTGAGAGAAAAACTATCATGCCCTTTTTTTTTTTTAAATACCTATATACCTTGACCCATGTTTCTAGTTATTTAATATCCTTGATTACCTAAGATCTTGAACCATAATGAATGTTGTAGGAAGGCCATCTTGCTAGGCTTCCATGACATATGTTGTGTTGATTAGATAACTTGGTTTGTATGAATTTACTATCAAGACGACTAGTGTGGTTGAACCTTTGTGATTCAGGAAGGTTTTGCCTATTATGAAACCAATCGGCATTAAGTTACATATTGCATAAGACTTGCTATGCTATATAGGCATAAGTATGTTGAGAATGTATATGTTATATATGTAATAATTGAGTGGGAGCTGCTACAGTCTCATATTTCTTTTAGCTGCTTGAATATTCAAATATACAGATGCAAGCTATCTCACGGATGTAGATGATGCGAAGTCTACATCTAGATATGTATTCATGCTTGGGGAGGGTATAATTTCTTAGAAATCGAAGAAATAGGATGTGGTGGAATTGTCCACCATGAAGAGAGAGTACGTGGCATACTATTTGGTGGCCAAGGATGCCGTATGGATTAATAAACTTCTTAATCACCTTGAATTTCACCCTATGCGCATTGAGACAGTAAGGATTTTCTACGACAACACGGCGGGAATATGCATGTCAAAAGACCCATAATTCCGTAAGAACTCAACGCATATAAAACCATGTTTCTATCACCTGAGGAATGAGATGTGTGGCACTAGTTGTATGGCTACAATAGGGAACAACTTATTTGAAGAACCCCTTTGAGCCCATGAACATGCGACCCCATGCGATGAGGGTACGTGATGGTTTTCGACGACAACAGGTCCATGATTCGCGATGCAATATGAAAGATGAGCTATGACCACTTTTGGGATGAGATCCGAGTAGCAAAGAGAAAAATGCATTGCCTCTATAAATCCTTTTGTGAAAGGATTGATGGCGAAAGTCATGATTAATGTATTGAGAGAGAATAAGTGAAAAATACTTGAGAGAGAGATTGTAATTGGGAGAGAGGGATGGGGATGAGAAAAAGTGAGGAAGAGAGAATATAAGAACTTCAAAGGCCAAGTGAGAGATGTTGGGTGAGTGTGACCATTCAAGGCCTGATGAGTGCTTGTAAAATGAAATGATATAGTGGAGCATGAACTCAGTGGGAGTATGGTCCGTAGCGGACCATATTAAGCAAATGATGTTTGTTGCTATCAGACAGTGCTGGATGGTCTAGGTCAGTCGGTTGGGGTTGGAAAAAACCCATGTTACCTGGTCATAGAGTATAAACCGATAAAAGTTCTAATGGGTCATCCCTTGATGAGGTTGGAGTATGCCTGGATGAATGAGCCAAGGGATTGTGTGTGGTGGTGGCCTTCAGAGATGGGGCCCAAAGCCTCATCCATGTATCATCACATGACATGCATAATGATAGATCATTTTGGGAAAGCAAACTACCTTTCAGGATGAAGCTTATGCATGTGTGAGAGATACCCCTATGCGCCATAGGAGTTGTGGTCGCATCAAGTCAATATGATCTTGGCCTGTCTCTAAGGGAGAACTTGAAATCCATCAACTGGGATTGCGACCCCGTCGCTCACTGACCAGACTTTGGTGACCCACGAATGAGCCCTTGTATGGACTATGGGTCATGGGAAACAGTAGGTCAATTGATAAAACAAATATAGACCATAATCTACAGTTGAAGGTGGAGTGCCCCAGATTATTTATTCCTAGACCATATGAATCCTTATCACATCTAATGAATTTAATTGTGTTTATTTTACGATGATATGATTTTAAAATTATTAATTTGAATTTTTTTAGATCTCTGGATATTTTATTTATAAAAATGGAGATATTGATTTTTAATGTTTTTAATATTCAAATTAATTCTAAAATCATTTATTGATTTTTAAATATTTAAAAATAGCATTGGACCCCCATTGTACACATGGGCCCACCATGCCCTAAATTGATGGGGCAATAAAGCCACCACATGGGTGGCACGCCCCAATTTTTGGGGCTTCCTATTCCCATGGGGTGGCATGCCCACTTTTAGGGGGTTTCCTATCTTTTATGGGATAAGTAGTTAAAGAAGATTTGACTGAATCTTTTAAAATGCTTGATAAGGCTTGTGCGTATTTTTTAACTAAACACAACATTATGATTAGTATTATTTTATTTGATTTATATTGATGGGATAATGATCAAAGGAAAGAGGGGGATAAAGGTTCTAGCACCTTCCATAATGTTGATGGCCCATCTATGGAATTGATGGCTCAAATCTCTAACTCCACAAGTCACCCAAGATCAATGATTCATATGCAATCTCACAAAAATAAGCAAGCCAAGAAAAACCCTAAGAAACACTAATATTATTTAAAACATGTAAATGGATTGTCTATACCTAAAATCTCTAAAGTTTCTCTCTCTTTCTCATGAAAGCCCAAAGAGGGCACACCCCACTCTCTCATATTTGATCTCTCTCTCCCACATTGTAAAAAAGGGCTACGGATTTAGGCTATAGGGTTCTTCTCTCTCCCATATCTCAACTATGGATTTATGACTAAGGGTTTTAGGGTATAGCAAAAAGAGAATCCATATCTCTCAAATTAGGTTGCTAAAGGAATTTAATTAGGGTTTAAATTTGTGATCAAAGGGGTTCATGTTTTATTGTTGTGGATTGGCCTAAACTTGCTTTCCCAGTTGAGATTAAAGGTTGATCATTAATCTCCCGCTTTCTGATAGTGGTGACTCGGTGTGAGGTGTAATAAGCCCAATTGAGGTAATCTCCGACATTCTCTTTTTGTTTCTTGCTATGTTTAATTATATTGTTTTTATATTCCCAAGGGGGGGTGAGAGAGAGAGATAAACTCAAGGAGGTACCTTCCTCTTTTCCCTCTCTCTCTCCTCTCTCTCTCCCACCAACCAAAATGGCACAACAGGGCTCTCTTGGGGGGAGGGACAGAGAGAGAGAGTCAAGGATGTACCCATCTTTGAAACCAATCCAATTCATCAGAACTCAAAGACCCATCACTGTATATATGAAACAGCTGCATCAGCTCAATTGCATCCTCTTGCTGAGCACCCAGCTCTTCCATCACTTCTTTGAAATTCTAAATGTTGATCCAAGCATCTTCATTCTAATCAAAAATATGAAATATTTGGTTGTTACGTTGGTCATTCACAAGTAAACCAATACCTTGTGAAGTGGGTTGGTTGTTGAGACACAGTGCCGCAAGTTCAGTAGCAGCCATCATTATGGCCTTGAGATGCTTTACCTAAGCATGAGGGTAGAATGAGAAATCTTCATTTTCAATTTTGATTTTAAGTTGGTTTCTCATGATGCCTAGATTGTTTTGGCAAAAGGAATTGTAGAAACAAAAAGTACATTAGAACTAAAACATTATTGGAAATAATGGAAAATGGGGATATGACAAAGCTAGGATGGAACTGATGAATGGAGGAATTTGGAAATTTAAAAGGGTCGCTAGTGTAGTGAACGAAAGGTAAACGTGCTTCTTCTAGTATGATTCACCTACAAAGATAAAATGGGAAGTGTGTCAAGAATAATATGCAAAGAGGTGATCGAAACATGAAAAGAAGACTCATCAAAGCTCAAAGTCTTCCTAATACAAAAGAAAACATAAAATTATGTCTTAAGCCAAATTCCAAGGTCCTAAAAATTCCCAATAAGAAATCAAGTAATCATTTTACTGTTATTATTGTGAGTGAGAGAGAGAGAAAGAGGAGGGGGTAGAGAGAGGGAGAGAGAGAGATAGAGAGAGAGAGAGAGGGAAGGGAAAAGACACTACAAAGAGAGAGAACCTGCTATACCATTTTGGTATATGTTTAGGATGTAAATATGTCATAAAATGGGTTTAAATGGGTTCAGGGGGTTAGAAGAAATTTTGGAAAAATTGATGTCACTAGCTACATTTCAAATTTGTGGCTCTACTGGAAAATGGTATACTAAATTAGGGTGTGTGGAGATATTTTCCCTTAATGATAAGCTCTATCCTTGTTTGAACTCGATCTTGTTCTGATGTTTAAGTTTGAATGTGTAGCTGACGAGATTCATCATGATATTCCAAGAGAAAATTATTGAAAGTGGTTATTCTTATTCGTTGTCTTCTAATCTGCAAAATAGTTCTGATATATCGGAGTATTTTTTATTGTTGCGCTTTGATGATAAATCCTTTCACAACAAAATCTTGTGAAGTGATAGAGAACTCAGAGCAAACACAGTGGTTCAAACCTCATCTCAAATCGATTACAAACGAGGGAGATATGGCTCATCAAGGTTAACTCAATTTATTGTAGATTGTGAAACTGGAGGATTACGAGCTTAATCGCTCTCACCACAAGAAATTATAGATCTTGGGAGTGTGGTAATTTTGTAGAGAGGACTATAACACATGTCAAGAAAAAATTTAGGCTCAAGAATCTGCATATCTTGAGAGAAATCATGCAGCGACGACCAAGCTTTTATATAGTTTTTATGGCTATTATTGCGAAGCTTGCCACCCTCACATGAGAGATTCATAGGATGCAGCACTTACATGTTGTTAGGGAATTGTGTCAAGAATCCAATGGTCCAGGTCCTATGATAAAATTCTTATAGATTATGAGAAATCTCAAAATTACGAACCAAAGGTCATCTTGGCTTTTGTCCTGGCAAACGACGTATAGGGGTCTGGCTATGACGATTATGGAGATGGGGTTAAGCCATCTCCATATGACTTAAAACTTTGAGATGAGGGATAATGTGATGACCCAGACTTTTCCAACAAGAGAAAGTGCGCACGAAGGTGAAGAGAGAAGAAGAAGAAAAAGTGCACACAACGGTGAGAGAGTGCACACAACGGTGAGAGAGTGTGCACAGCGGTGAAGAGAGAAGAAGAAGAGAAAGTGTGCACGACAGTGAGAGAGTATGCACGGCGGTGAGAGAGCACACACGGCGATGAAGAGAGAAGAAGAAGAGAAAGTGTGCATAGCGATAAGAGAGTACGCATGGTGGTGAAGAGAGAAGAAGAGAAAGTGCACATGGCGGTGAGAGAGTGCACACGACGGTGAAGGGAGAAGAAGATAAGAAAGTGCGCATGGTGGTGAGAGAGTGTGCACAACAGTGAATAGAGAAGAAGAAGAGAAAGTGTACACGGCGATGAGAGAGTGCGCACGGCGGTGAAGAGAGAATAAGAAGAGAAAATGTGTACGACGGTGAGATAGTGCGTACGACGGTGAAGAGAGAAGAATAAGAGAAAGTGCGCACGACAGTGAGAGAGAGTGCATGGTGGTGAAGAGAGAAGAAGAAGAGAAAGTGTACATGGCGGTGAAGAGCGAAGAATAAGAGAAAGTGTGCACGACGATGAGAGAGTGCGCACGGCGGTGAAGAGAGAAAAAGAAGAGAAAGTGTGCACAGGGGTGAGAGAGTGCGCACGATGATGAAGAGGGAAGAAGAAGAGAAAGTGAGTACGACGGTGAGAGCATGCGCACGACGGTGAAGAGAGAAGAAGAAGAGAGAGTGTGCTACACCATCGAGCCTGTGCATGACTCATGGATGCCACTTGCCTACTGCATGCTGCCATAGCTACCACCTATCAAAATGCATGTTACTGAACAGCCACATGGCAACCCCAAGTTGCCACCTCACACTTTTGGAGTACATAAGCGTCTATCTCGTTCCCTCATGTCATGTTCTCACTCTTACAAGCCAAAGCACTTAGTATTTGCAGCCCCATTTTCTAACCTTTGTTGGAGCCTAAATTGAGGAGCTTGAGGAGTCAGTTGTGGGAGGAAATCTGGGAACACCATTGTACACACAAGGTAAGTGGGTAAACTATCTTGTAGGTCCTTAAGCATGGATTTAGCATGAGTTAAAGTATAAGAATGAGCATGAGTAGATGCATAAATAGTGGATGTATGTGTACATTATTATACCATGATTTCCAACACTTTAGCTTGCCTTTGCATGCCCAAAATTAGTATCAAATCTTCCTTGCTTTCCATGGAAAACCTGTAATTAAGTGCTTATATATATCAAATGGTCAAAAACAAGGTTATATGTTAAGATGTAGCATAATTTGGGATTAATTGGTTGTCATTTTGGATAATGATACAACTGCTCTATAATTTTCGTGAAGGTTTTATATTTTGTAATCTATTTTTGACCTATCAAATAAGGTCCAAATGACCTTAAATCACTACCATTGGAAACATATTTGTGTCTACTAAAATATTCATGTTTGAATTTTGCTTAAATTATTTATGCATAAAGAGATATGCTGCAAAATGTGCAAGTAAGTCACTGTTAACAGATTTAGGAAAATTTCAGAACTGATGTCTCTGTTGTCACAAATTTTGACTGATCAAATGGAGTCCGTTTTCTTCTAAATCACTACCATTTGAAATTCTATGAGTATGATTGAAATCACATGTTGGACACATTTCGAAATTCCTCCTAGATTGAGAGTTATACAATTATTTGCGAAAATATGTTACTGTGGATAGATATCATAAAAATCCAAAACCATTCCTTTGGTTATCACGAACATTTGAATACTCAAATAGAATCTAAATGTTCTCAAACTGCCTTGTTTGAAAGATATATGTTTTTAATCGAATATTGGTTTTGAAAACACTTTAAAATATCTTATGGATTGAAAGTTATAACTATGCTAAGTGAGACCTGTCACTACTCCAACTGCAAAGCAGGTTTCAAATGGGATGCCTCCTTTCTAATGAGCTTTTAAAGGGGCCAATGGGGTCCGAACGCTTTCAAGCCACCCCCATTTGAAAGATACGCATGTCTAGTGAAAATTTGGTACTGAAACCATTTTCGAATTCCAAATGGACTGAGCATTATGACCCTATTTGTGACAGGACGTCACTGTCTGAAATTGCAGAAAAATAGGATATTGTGATTCTATTATATGTGATTCTGTTATATGTGCCATGACCGCTACACAATGGGTCCTCCATTGGTAGTGGACACTGTGATTCTGTTATATGTAATTCTGTTATATGTGTCATGACCTCTACACAATGGGTCCTCCATTGGTAGTAGATAATGTGATTCTGTTATATGTGTTATGAGCGCTACGTAATGGGTCCTCCATTGGTAGTGGATACTGTGATTTTGTTATATATAAGATTGTTATGTGCGCTCTAACCGCTACGCAATGGGTCCTCCATTGGTAGTTGGATTTACGATTCTTCTATACTGAAATCTGATATCTGTGACATGATCACTACGCAATGGGTCCCCCATTGATAGTTGGGTATGGTGTACCTCAATTCCGATGATAGGAGTGGAGTCGAGGAGTGACTGTGAATAACAGGGTGGGTCGCGCCCCCCTAAGTGTCATGGGCACTACGCATTGGTAGTGTAATGCCCTCTCGCCTGAAGGCATAAGGAGAGGGTCGTGTCTTGCAAGGCTTAAGCCTATCGAAAACCCCAAGACGCACTGGGGATTGTATGCGTCAGTGAGGACATTACGAAATGAGACCTCCATTTATCATTGTCCTCCCTCCTGAATGAGGGTAGAAGTTCTAAGTTATATAGGATTGGCTTAGCCTGATAGATGTGGCTTCTACTTCGTGAGTAAATAGATCTGTTCTGCCTATCTAACTTAGGCTTTCCGTGTGAACATCTAACTTTAACTGTAATAAGCATAGATGTATCTGCCATCTCAAGAACAATGGATACTCTGATATATGAATGGTACTCTATATGTACGACAAATATATATATTCTGATACCCAATCCTATTATATGATGCCAGTATGATTTATGTTGAACCCTAGACCATGTTATTATGTATATGCATGTAGGTGGGAATGCAAGGGCATTGATCTACTTACTGGGCTTTTAGCTCATTCTTCTTATTTTCCCATCTATGTAGAGTGATAACCGACCATCCTTGAGGGGGCAACTGGATAGTGGTGGCAGATGGCTGAAGCTCGGGACTGATCAAGGAACTTTTTGATAATAGGTGTCGGGTGGTGGTGTCACTATGTTGTTTTGATGTAATATTGTCTTGTTTATGTCAAGCCAATAGTGCCTTGGAAAAAATTGTAAAGAACCTTCGGAGATTTTATATGTACTTAATGGTCATAATTTGTGCGTTATTATGTAGCTTGATGAATGAGTTTTTATTTTTCTTTCGTGTTTTGCTTTGATTCCGTATTTCTGAACGAGTTGAGCCACTCCCAACTAAGTGATGTTCACGACCTCTGGTCGTGATCCCGTACTTTGTCAACCTCCGGCTGGTATGGTAGGGGTCAGGGAGCGAGGTCGTGATCGATATACTCAGATATGATTTTTCAAGAAAATATGGATGATGAGCCAAATGATGTTGGTGGACCTAGATTTTCTACGGGTCCTGATTAGGGTCTCGGGCTGGGGACCCTTTAGCAGAGAACCCTCTCTCGGACAACCATACATTGGACATGTGGATAGGAACCAATAGTGAGAGGATTTTAATACCGCAAGTGGAGTGTAAGATGTTTACCTTGCCATCTGGATTCGTGGGACACATCCGGGTGGATCACCCTCTTAGATCACTAGAAAAAGCCTCCTGAGCTTGTTATATCAGCTCAATCTGAATCCAGACTAGCTCTCTTTCCTTATTTTTTTTCTACTTTTAAAACTCCTGTATGGTCAACTTTCAGACATCTCCTAAAATTAGGCTCAAATAAACAAGAAAACTGAATAATGAGACTGGGAAGAATAACTCAATGAAAAGGCTGATGAAAAATGAGCAGTCTTTCGACGTCACCTATCCGAAGAGGTATTACCGGATGATAGAGGAAAGGTCTCGATTTATGATTGAAGTATCCAGACGATTAAGGAGAACGGATTCTTGAGAGTTGAACCATCGCGAATCATTTCCAAAGAGCCCCCTTTTGCATGGTGTCAGAAAAAATGATAATGATTTTTGTGTGTGCATCAATGGTGAGTGATTATGAATGGGGTGAGTAATCCAAATGAAGTGAGGAGTTGTGAAGGTGTTATAAAAATATATGTAAGAAGAACATGGAACAAGAGTTGTTTTAGAGAAAAAAAAAAGATAAAGAGAGAAAGAGACAAATAAAACAGAAAGAAAGCCTCTCAAACTTTAGACATCTTTCCAACATCCCTCTCGAAGGAGGCAACGGGGAATGTCAGAAAGGTCCCTAGACTTCGACCAAACTCTAGAGCACCCTAAAGGATTATAGGAGTCAACAATCCAAGGGAACAGGCCCAAGAGAATATGACCTTGAAGAGCCTCGCATGGGCAGTCCCAAGCTAGAAAGGTAGATAAAACATGAAAAAGAAGAGATAGAAGAGAAAGGAAAAAGAAATAAAATTCAATACTTCTTTTTAGAAAGAGAGTGGAAGAGTTTTTAAGAAGTAAAATAAAATTTTTTAAAGGAAGGATAAAAATTTAGAAAACATTTTGTATTATTATTATTATTATCATATTAATTTATTTATTTTATTGTTATTATTATTTTAAGAAATAAATGAGAATTATATACAGGTCAAATAAAATGTACAACTACTTTATACTATTTCTCACATATTACCTACCATGACGTATCATTCAACCATTGACCATATATGCAATAGTAATACAATTTGCTTCACACTCTATATTATCTTTGTACACAACATATCACTTTAAATATCAACAACAAATTATACAAAAAAAATGTGTATAGCAATATCACACAACACAACACACTGTAACATACCTAGCAAATACAATCATGCAACATAACATCACATTTACCACCACATAAACATACTATCAACATTAATGTAAAGAAACCAAGTAGAGAGAGAATTTTACGAGAAGAGTGACTGGAGAGATTTATGGGAAGAGAGAGAGATGAGAGAGTTTACATGAAAGAGAGAGAGTTTTATGGGAAGAGAGGGTTGAGAGCTTTATGCGGGAGAGAGATAAAAAGTGCATGAGGGAGAGAATTTATGGGGAAGAGAGAGATTTTGAGAGAGAAGTTGCATGAGGGAAAAAGAGATAGAGACGTGAAATTGAGAGAGAGAGAGGTTCGTGAGAGAGAGTGCAAGAGATTGGGGCAGCTGCTCAAGGGAGAGAGATTTTGAGGGCATGAGGGCAGAGAGAGATTGGGGAGAGATGGGGAGAAAAATCAGGGAGAGAGAGTTGAGAAATTCTGTGAGAGTGAAATTCGTGAGAGAGAGAGAGAGAGTTTGGGTGAGATTGGGGGAGAGAGGGAGAGAGATTGAGAAAACAGAGAGAGGTAGACAGAGATTGAGAGGGAGAGATTGACACAGTAGAGAGAGAATTTCGTGAGGGAGAGATAAAGAGATCGAGAATATTAGAGAATTTAGGCAGAGTTTCGTGTGAGGGAGAGAAAGACATTGGATGAAGGAGATCAAAAGATTGGGGGATAGAAAGAGAGAGGAAATCAAGGGAGAAAAGAGATTTAGGGACTGTCCCGTGAAGAAGAGAGAGGGTAAGGGAGAGTTTACAAGAGAAAGAGAGAGAGATAGGGAGAGGCGGACAAAAATCAGAGTAAGAGAGAGATAAAGTGTTATGTTTCTTTTATGTTATTGTTGTGTTGTGATAGGAGTTGTATTGCTGATGTGAATTGGTGATGTGTCATGTTATCTTGTTAGGAGTCTTAACCGTGTTTCAGTTGTGCGAGTCTTTAAGATGGCTATAGAACTGTTTAGTTTGGGTCGTTTATTTTACGTGGCTCATGGTCTTTAATGTTGTGTGTCCGATAAGTTGGGGATGTTTTTTAGAAATCAAATAACACTTGAGTGTTAAGAGGCATGTTTTCCTCAAACAAAACCACTTTCCTTCTTTCATAGTTTCTTCTGTTGTAACGTTATGTAGTTCTCTATGTAAGATAGCACCATAGGTACGTCCAAGAACAAGAGGGACTAGTACATACCCCAATGGTATCAGAGCAAAGGCATGGATCAGCGAGTGGAGAAGCTTGAGGGTGGTGTAAATTTACTCAATGTTGGACAGCAACAAATATTGGACAATGTTGAAGAGTTATTTGAAAGACTTGGATCACGTCAGCCCTTCAACGAACATGAAATGGGAGAAAATTTTAAGTCGTCACACCAGTACCAAGGAATGCTATCACAGCCCTGCCCCCTACCGCACACATTGGAGGGCAATAGGGTGCGGTCCGCGACCATATGTAGCGAATACCACTCAAGTGGGAGTGCACTCAAAGCTTTGAATAGAATGAATCAAAGCAAACCACGAAAAAAAAACAAAACTCCAACCATACACAACCACTAAAGAGCTGAACAAACAAGTTCCAAACAATTTATAAAAGCTCTAAAGTATTACAACAGTCTAAGGCACCAAAGGCCCAACAACATTTGTAATAATCCTAAAATTTCAAAAAAAAAAAAAAAAGAAAAAAAAAAACCGGAGAGAAAAGAAACTTTTAATAAGAGATGGTCCACATGAGCATAATGGTCCTTAGGGACCGTCACTATTTTCAAAAGCTTTTGGTTTAAGCTTTTTCCTTTCTTTTACCACGTCCTTAGTTGACGTGCGTCTTAATCATTTCTCGCATAATATTATGGTAACACCTCAGGTATGAAGTAGAGCCTAATAAAATAATATAATAATATGTTATAAGAATTTAAGTAGGAGAGGTGAGGAATCCCACCCTAAAAAATTTTGAGATCTCTCTCTCTAGTCGAAACGCAGTGAGCTCTTTCTCTCTCTAGCCGAATATTTATCGGAAGCTCCCTCTCAAATATTTTATGTAAGTGGCCTCATTGTCTCGAAAAATAATCCATTCTTTTTAAAAAAATAAAATGAAATAATTACGTCTGCTTATTATCATGACTTTTAGGCGCGATAAATTTTATGCACAAGCGACCTCATTATTTCGAAGAATAATCTTTTTAGTAAAAATGGTGACATTTTATCTATTGTAAAATATTTATTTATTTTTCATGTCCATTGTTAGAAAATTTTAGATATTGTAAAATTATTAAAAATAAATGTGATATTTCTGTTTTTAGTAAAATTGTGAGATTTCTTTCTACTGTTTTTGAATATTTAGACGTTGTAAATTTCATGTGCAAATGACTGCCTTATTATTTGAAAACTGATATTTTTGCATTTGATTATAGCATTGTCTGTGAAATGCAAATTTGCGAATTGACATCTCATAAATTGTGATAATTTTGTATTCGTGAATTTCTATAAGAGTTTTTCTATCCATATTAGATTGGCAATTATGCTAGAATATCTTTACGAACTACTACCATTCTTCATTTGAGCCCAAAATATTTGACTGGTTATTTTAGAAATGTTATTGAAAGTGATTGTTATTAATGGTTTCAGTGAAATTCATATTAATAATTTCAGTGATATGTTGAGTACATGATATTGCTGCTTTCGAATGTTTAAAGAGATTTAGAAATACTTTAAGTATACAAGTGGACTCATCCGGTTCGTCAGTAAGGTATAACTGGACCTATCTGATGTGTCGGTAGGGATTAAGTGGACTCATCCGGTACGCCGGTGAGGTATAAGTGGACCTGCAGGGATTAAGTGGACCTATCTGGGACGCCGATAGGGATTAAGTGGACCCATCAGGACGTTGATGGGGTATATAGGTGACCTACTTGGGACGCCAGTAGGGTAATTTGTGAAATCCTTTGAATGATGCATTGTCGTTAAAATGTTATACGCATTTCAATTATTCGAATTATACTTAATTATGCATTTTTTTTAAAAAATGAAACTGTTAATGCATTTCTGTTAATAGATCTCCTTTTTGAAAATATTAATATCTTTCAATCATGATTATTTTTAGGAGTATGATGATCACTTACTGAGTAGCCAAACTCATCAAATTATGGTAAACATTTTTTCAGGATAACTGCGGTTTCATTTTAAGTGCTCGTCAGGATCAACTTTGGAAGATACTGTAGTTGTGCTTAAACTTTCTTTTGTTACTTTGTAAGAAATTCGCCACTGTAAATTTGTCCTATCAATGAGATGTATAGATGTTTTGACTGTCACTTCTCAAGAATATCAGTATTGTAAATTCCTTGGGCGTGACAATTATAGTACCAGAGCAATAGGTTTAAGATTCTTAAGAAATTTAAAAAGAATGTACTTAAAAACATATTTATTGCGTGTACAGACTAGGACAAAGTCAAGATCCAAAATAGCTGAAGTTAATATGGAAGGAATTCCCAAAGCCTTGGAAAATATGGTTGCTCTAATGCATTATCAGATGGAAAACACAATCCACACAAGCAGTTAGTTACGGGAAATGGTGAGAGTAATATCGAACAATTTAAGAACTTGAACCCACCTTCTTTTAAGGGTGTTGTAAACCCACTGGAAGCCGAGGGATGGATTATGCAATTGGAGAACATATTCAAGGTAATGGAATGTCCTGATGATACGAAGGTGGCCTTGGCAGTTTTTATGTTAGAAGGTGAAGCACAACATTGGTGGTGAATGGCAAAAGAAGTATTGGTCAGAGAAAATAAACTTAACTTAAGAAGTATTTATAGAGGCATTTAATGAAAAGTATTTCCCAGATTTTATTAGAGACCAAAACGAAATGGAATTTCTGAAATTAATCCAAGGAAACCGGACAGTAGCACAATACGAGCCCAAGTTTAATGAAATGGCCAGGTTTGCACCACATATGATTAACAATGAGGTAAGAAAGGTGAAGAAATTTGAAAGGGGTCTCAGACCAGCTATTAGAAGTAGAATATCAGTCTTAAAATTGAGAACTTATGCTGAAATAGTGGATCAAGCCCAAATTGTCGAAAAAGATTTTGAAGATTACCAAAAGATGAAAATCAGAAAAGTCAGGTTAGACCCACACCATCTAATCGACATCAGTTTGAAAGGACAAACAAGAAGCCAAGGCTCTTGCCACTTCAATACCCAATAGAACTATGTAAAAAATGAGGGAAAAACCATGGATCGAGCCCTTGTTATTGGAATACCGGAGCCTGTTTTAAATGTGGAAAATTGGGGCAACAGATTAGATAATCTCCTAGCTTACAGATGCAACAGCTTCCAAAGCAGGGAGAGACAGCTCAAAAGCCTCAGATAAAGGGAAGAGTATTTGCCATCACCCAGGAAGACGCTCAGGCCTCAAAATCAATGATCCAAGGTACTATTATTAGCTTCCAAAAAGTAGCTCATGTTTTGATTGATCCTGGATCTACTCTATCATTTGTGTCACCTTGGGGTACTCCAGTATTGTTTGTTAAAAAGAAAGATGCGACTATGAGATTGTGTATCGATTATAGACAGTTGAACCAAGTGATAGTGAAAAATAAGTATCCATTACCTAGAATTGATGATTTATTTGATGAATTACAAGGATCACAAGTGTTTTCAAAAATAGATCTTAGATCTGGATACCATCAGCTTAATATTAAAAGTGAAGATATTCCCAAGACAGCTTTCAGAACAAGGTATGGTGATTATGAATTTTTAGTCATGCATTTAGGATTAACCAATGCACCGGCTGCATTTATGGATTTGATGAATCGGGTCCTTAAGCCTTTTTTGGATAAATTTATTGTGGTATTCATCGATGATATTTTCATTGATTCCACGAATCAGAAGGAACATGAGCAGAATGTAAGAATGGTATTGCAAATATTAAGAGAAAACAAATTGTATGCCAAACTTAGTAAATGTGAATTTTGACTTGAACAAGTGACATTTTTAGGACAGGTCATATCAAATGAAGGTCTATCAGTTGATCCTTCAAAGGTTGAAGCCGTTATTAATTGGAAACAACCAAATAATGTCACTGAAGTTCTAAGCTTTTTGGGATTTGGCAGAATATTACAGAAAATTTGTAGAAGGATTTTCTCGAATCGCAACCCCATTGACTCGATTGACACAAAAAAATGTCAACTTTGAGTGGACAAGTGAATGTGAGGAGAGTTTTCAAGAACTAAAAGTTCGATTAACTTCAGCACCTATTTTACCTATTCTTGAGGGGAGTGGGGGATTTGTGATTTATAGTGATGTTTCACATAAAGGCTTGGGCTGTGTATTAATGCAATATGGGAAAGTAGTGGCATATGCATCCAGACAGTTGAAAGAATTTGAGAAAAAATATCCAATTCATGACTTGGAACTGGCTACAATAGTATTCGCTTTGAAAATGTGGAGGCATTATCTATATGGTGAGCAATTCGAAATATACATAGATCATAAGAGCTCGAAATACCTCTTCTCTCAGAAGGATTTAAATATGTGGCAGATAAAATGGATGGATTTCTTAAAAGATTATGATTGTACAATCCATTATCATTCAAGAAACCTAATGTTGTGGCCGACGCTCTAAGTAGAAAATCTACGGGAGTCTTAGCTCATAAAATGATCCAAGAAATGAGATTGTTAGAGGAAATAGTGGATTGGCATCCGACTCCGTCCATTAATGGTGTGGTAAGTATGATTGCCAACATTAAGGCAGAACCCCAATTAATCCAACAGATTCGATCGGCACAAAGAAAGACCCTCAGCTTATAACAATTGTAGAAGAGGTGAAGCTAAGAAAAAGAGACGAATTCTCTATATGTAGTGAGGATTTACTAAGATTCAAAGGTCGGATTTGTGTCCCGAATGATGAGAGTGTGAAGAAAAAAGCTATATTGAAAGAAGCACATCACTCTCGTTATACGATACATCCCGAAAGTATTAAAATGTATCAGGACCTGAAGAAAACCTTTTGGTGGAATAATATGAAAAAAGAGGTAGTACTATTTGTGTCTAAGTGCCTAACATGCTAGCAAGTAAAAGCTGAGCATCAAAGGCCCGCTGGGTTGTTGCAGCCTTTACCCGTGCTAGAGTGGAAGTGGGAGCACATATCTATGAATTTTATCTCTGGCTTGCCTAGAACAAATTCAGGACATGATAGCATTTGGGTCATTGTGGACCGGCTAACCAAAGCTGCCCATTTTTTGCCGATTCGCACGACATACACTTTGGATCGACTGCCCTAGTTGTACATTAAGGAAATAGTGCAGTTGCATGAATTTCCGGTCAATATTGTATCAGACAAGGATACTCGGTTTACTTCTAAATTTTGGGCTAGGCTACAGTCAGCCATGGGGACGAGACTCACCTTTAGCACTGCCTTTCATCCCCAAACTGATGGACAATCGGAGAGGACCATCCAAACTTTGTAAGATATGCTGAGGGCCTGTGTCATTAACTTTACAGGAAGCTGGGATAACCATTTACCCCTGATTGAGTTTGCTTATAATAATAGCTTCCAAGCCAGTATCCAGATGGCACCATATGAAGCCCTGTATGAAAGGAAATGCAGGTCACCCATCAGTTGGGACAAGGCTGGTGAAAGAAAGCTTTTGGGTCCAGAAATTGTCCAGGTAGCCACAAATAAGATAGCATTAATTTGAGAAAGGCTCAGGACAGCTCAGAGTCGGCAAAAGAGTTATGCCGATAACCGAAGGAGAGATCTTGAATTTGAGGAAGGTGATTGAGTTTTCCTAAAAATCTCACCAATAAAAGGCATTATGAGATTCGACAAGAAAGGAAAGCTGAGCCCACGTTACATCGGACCATTTGAAATCTTGGAAAGAATCGGAGGTGTCGCTTATAGACTTACCTTACCACCCGGATTGGCAAACGTCCATAATGTCTTTCATATATCATCACTACGAAAATATCAGCCCGACCCATCCCATATCTTAAAATATGAACCTTTACCGATCAGGAAGGACATATCTTTCATTGAGCAGCAAATTTTGATACTGGATAGAAGGGCACAAGTGTTGCACAACAAGTAGATTCCTTCGGTCCATATATTATGACAGTATCATTCAAGAGAGGAGTCAACTTGGAAACGAGAAGACGATATCAGAGAAAAATAACCCTATCTTTTCAGTAATCAGGTACACAAAATTAGAGGACTAAATTTCTTCAAGGGGAGAAGAATGTAATAATCCAAAAATTTCAAAAGAAAGAAAAAAAACAAAAACAAAAAAAAAAGAAAGAGACAAAAGAAACTTTTAATAAGAGATGGTTCACATGAGCAAGATGGTCCTTAGGGACCATCACTATTTTCAAAAGCTTTTGGTTTAAGATTTTTCCTTTCTTTTACCACGTCCTTAGTTGACGTGGGCCTTAATCGTTTCTCACATAATATTATGGTAACACCTCAGGTATGACGTGGAGCCTAATAAAATAATATAATAATATGTTATAGGAATTTAAATAGGAGAGGTGAGGACTCCCACCCTAGAAAATTTTGAGATCTCTCTCTTTAGTCGAAACGCAGTGAGCTCTTTCTCTCTCTAGCCGAATTTTTATCGAAAACTCCCTCTCAAATATTTTATGTAAGTGGCCTCATTGTCTTGAAAAATAATCCATTCTTTTTAAAAAAATAAAATGAAATAATTACTTCTGCTTATTATCATGAATTTTAGGCGCGATAAATTTTATGCACAAGCGACCTCATTATTTCGAAGAATAATCTTTTTAGTAAAAATGGTGACATTTTATCTATTATAAAATATTTATTTATTTTTCTTGTCCATTGTTAAAAAAAATTTAGATACTGTAAAATTATTAAAAATAAATGTGATATTTCTGCTTTTAGTAAAATTGTGAGATTTCTTTCTAATGTTTTTGAATATTTAGACATTGTAAATTTCATGTGCAAATGACTGCCTTATTATTTGAAAACTGATATTTTTGCATTTGATTATAGCATTATCTGTGAAATGCTAATTTGCGAATTGACATCCCATAAATTGTGATAATTTTGTATTCGTGAATTTCTATAAGAGTTTTTGTATCCATATTAGATTGGCAATTATGCTAGAATGTCTTTATGAACTGCTACCTTTCTTCATATGAGCCCAAAATATTTGACTGATTATTTTAAAAATGTTATTGAAAGTGAATTTTATTAATGGTTTCAGTGAAATTCATATTAATAAATTCAGTGATATGTTGAGTACATGATATTCCTGCTTTCGAATGTTTAAAGAGATTTAGAAATAATTTAAGTATGCAAGTGGACTCATCCGGTTCGCCGGTGAGGTATAAGTGGACCTATTTGTTACGTCGGTAGGGATTAAGTGGACTGATCCGATACACCGGTGAGGTATAGGTGTACCTGCAAGGATTAAGTGGACCTATCTGGGATACCGATAAGGATTAAGTGGACCCATCAGGACGCTGATGGGGGTATATAGGTGACCTACTTGGGACGCCAGTAGGGTAATTTGTGAAATCCTTTGAATTATGCATTGCCGTTAAAATATTATACGCAGTTCAATTATTTGAATTATACTTAATTATGCATTTTTTTTTTAAAGTGAAACAGTTAATGCATTTCTGTTAATAGATCACCTTTTTGAAAATATTGATATCTTTCAATCATAATTATTTTTAGGATTATGATGATCACTTACTGAGTAGCCAAACTCATCAAATTATGGTAAACATTTTTTCAGGATAACTGCGGTTTCATTTTGAGTGCTCATCAAGATCAACTTTGGAAGATACTGTAGTTGTGCTTAAACTTTCTTTTGTTACTTTGTAAAAATTTGCCATTGTAAATTTGTCCCATCAATGAGATGTATATATGTTTTGACTGTCACATCTCAGGAATATCAGTATTGTAAATTCTTGGGGCATGACAACATTACATAGCTTCAATACAAAGAGAAGTATATAGCCAAATCACCGTCTAAAACATACAATAAAATAAGCTTCCACAAGAAGTACGGGGCTCCAACCGCCAGCCGCGATCACCAAACTGCTCGTCCACAACCCTCGGGCTATCACTCTATATAGATGAAAGTTAAAAGTGTGAGCTATAAAGCCCAGTAAGTAGATCGTGGTATCATGCATTCCTGCCTACACACAGTAACTCATAGCCATACTCAAGGTTCATACAAGTCTTACAAATATAGAGCCATGTATCACAATTATATTTAACATTGTGTCGTGAGTGATTTCTTTCATGATGGAGAAGTAACAAATCAGATATCATATCATTCAAGCATGGGTATTAAAACAGATCAACACAATCAGGCAAGCATAAATATATCAAACATAAACAATCCTAATATCACCTACTCCCGAAGTAGAAGCCCTATCCGTCAAGTCAAACCAATCCCATTGCTTAGGAGTTCTACCATCACTTAGGAGGGAAAACACAATAAATGGATGACCCATTTCGTGATGCCTTCACACACACATAGTCGCCAGCGTGCTTTGGGGCTTTTGATAAGACCCTGATTTGTTCTCTAACTGAAGCGTGTTACACCACTAACGGATGACCTGTTGCATAATGTCATACACATATATAGGGGGGCCACGGTCCTCCTATGTGACTCACATCCTAACTCCTGTCCTATCCTGGGGAGTCAGGGAAAGATTTCAACTGTCGGCACAACTTTCTTATCATATCACATTACACTACCAACGGATGACCTGTTGCGTAGTGCCTCATACATTTCTTGTCATATCATCTTACACTACCAATGGATGACCCATTGCATAATGTTTCACACATTCGTTATTATATTATCTTACACTACCAACGAATGACCCATTACATAGTGTGTCATACATTTCTTATCATATCATCTTACATTACCAATGGATGACCAATTGCATAGTGCTTCACACATTTCGTATCATATCAACTTACACTACCAATGGATGACCCATTACATAGTGCCTTATACACATTTCTTATCATATCATCTTACACTACCATTGGATGACCCATTGCATAGTGCCTTATACACATATCATTTCATCATAGAGCTTGCTTTCATATCATATCAGAGCATGTACATATCATATCAGAGCATGTGTATATCACATCATTACAAAACATGTCTTACTACATGCATCCATATCATAACATAGCACACTTCATTTCATAACAAAGCATATTTTCATTTCATAACAGAATATGCATCATTATCATGCATTCATTTCATAACAGAACCTGCTTTCATGCACATATATCATAACAGAGCATGTCATACTACATGCATTCGTATCATAACAAAGCAAATCTCATTATCATGCATTCATATCATAACTGAGCATGTCTTACTACATGCATTCATATCATAACAGAGCATATCTCATTATCATGCATTCATTTCACATTAGCAATAGATTAACATGCTCACATATCATAACATATACAGGTTCATATGAAACATCAACATGTCCAAAGCATGCTATGCAATCATATCATCAAGCTCATTAGCTCAAAGACATCATCATGCCATTTTACAAGTTTTTCACAGCAAACACAATCCACTTATAAAAGCATATCATGAGATAAAAATATCATTTGGACTTGAAACCACTTTTATAACAATATAGGGTCATGAAAACACAACTTTCATGAAGGGGTAACCCCAAATTTTGGGCTAAAGTTTGCCAAACTGTTTGATGTTCTTGAACAAAGCTCTTGTTTTCACCTCAGAAAACCCATGATGGCATACTCATAGGAAAATAGGCATAACTTTCAAACCATAAGGAATTTAATCATGATTCTATAACTATTTTCAAAATATATTCATTTATCTTTCATTTAAAAGTAGTTTGACCTCATTCTGATATGTTTTGTTCAGTAAAAAGCTCTACACAAAAATGCATAAAATCCTTGGAATTTCATTTCACAAATCTGACATACTTCATAAAATAGTAAATAACTTTTAAACCATAAGGGATATTAACAAGAGGTCTTTTCCATGATAAATTAAACTTAATGAGCTACTTTTTCACAAAATTTTATGATTTATGGAGATAGGATCCTTAAACAGTTTCTCAAACTGGAGCCACAGTTCTGGAAAATATAGCACATTCTAGCAGGATTTCAGTAACATACATCCCAACCAATATTCATTCTTGAATTTCATACTTTGATAAGCTAATTAAACATCCATCAATCCAAAGCATGAAAACATGAAAACCAGATCCACTTACATACACAAAAAAAAACTCCAACGTTCTTCACAATTTTCATCGCACATGTCAAGCTCCAAAAGATGGGTTCAAGCTCAATGAACTAAGGTTGGGAGGGGTCTCAAAGTCTTAAGGTCTTAAGGCTAGAGAAGGAGAACATGGGTGAGAGAGAGGAGTGAGAAGAAAGAGAGCGAAAATCAATGTGAGAGGTGAGAAGGGGCTATAAGTAAGGAAAGGTAGAGGTAGCATGCAATTGACAAGTGACACATAAGAGGCATGCATGAGGAGAGAGGGAGGGGCAAGCATGGGAGACATAATCATGAGATGGTAGTATGCATGTGTCACATGGCACTCATGCATGAAGAGAGAGGGCATGTAAGAGGAGAGAGAGTGAGAATGTGCAATAATTGTATGAGGGGCAATCATGTGCATTGGGATGCGTGTTCATGCATTGGGATGCACAGCAAAAAATTTTGGGGTACAGATCAGGGCTTTTTTACGGTAGCTCAAATTTGAGCGATTTGCGTATCGTCGGAAAGCTCGCGATCCCTACAATAATACAGACAGAGGTTATACAAAAAAAAGAAAAAGACCACTGAGATTAGCATTAATCGGAAACGATTATAACCAGGATCAACGGCTGAAAAAGATTTGGTCCTTATAAATACGATCTGGAAACCTTACCGAAAGCCGCCATTACGGATTGCAGCAATCAATTGCCCCTAAACTTGTTAAGCTTGATTTTCCATGCTTCAATGGTGAAGAGGATAGGACAAGTTGGACTTGTCGGGTCGAACAGTTTTTCCAATTTCATCAAACTCCTGAGGAAGAACAAGTGGCTCTTGCTTCCTTCCATCTAAAAGGAGATGCACAATTGTGGTTCCAACAATTCAAACAAGAAGTTGGCGAAATAACCTGGCAAGAGTTTTGTGATGGAGCAACCCAGTTTCAAGACTTTTTTGGCAAATTAACAAAGTTGCAGTAGATCGGCAGTGTTATAGATTATCATACACAGTTCGAAAAACTTCTAACCAAGGTGGGGTATTTGCCATCTGAGAGACAGGCTAGTTGTCCTGTCAGTGGCCTTAAGGATAGCCTCAAGGCTGACGTTCTTGCTGGGAAGCCAACGTCCCTCTCAACAGCCATTGAACTAGCACGTTTGTACGAAGCTCGAAACAATTCTCACCAAAAAACAGGTGCATTACTTAACAATAAAAAACCCAGGACGGCTACCAAGGATTCGGGAAATATCAAGTTAACATTACCTGTTTGGCGTTTGAACCCTACGGAGATGCAGGAGCGTAGAGAAAAAGGATTGTGTTCCAACTGCAATGACAAGTTTGTTCCTAGTCACCGTTGCAAGAATCTATTTCTGATCGAAGGTTATGAAGAAGATGATGGTGACCCAAATCAGACGGAAGACTATCTTGCAGAAACAGACGATACGTCGGAGATCTCCTTGCATGGTATGTGGGGAGTGCAATCACCTAAAACCATGCATGTGAAGGGCAGAATTTGTGGTGTGCCAGTCACTGTTTTGGTGGACTCTGGTAGCACACATAATTTCTTGAGCGAAACTCTAGCCAAAGAAATGGAAATACGACCTATTATGGATAGCCGCTTTGAGGTTATCGTTGCTTCAGGGGAAAAATTACCTTGCCCTGGTAAGTGTTCTAATGTCACTTTATTTTTACAAGGAGTGCCCATGAAAATAGATTTTATTTGCTTCCGTTAAGTGGATATGACGTTGTCCTAGGAGCCAATTGGTTAAGGACACTTGAACCTATCACATGGGACTTTGCAAAATTACTTATGACCTTTAGGGTAAATGAAAAGGAGGTTACCCTCAAGGGAATTTCAAACCGTGGAAGGTTGATAGGGGACCACGAGTTTAACTGAGAAGCCAGGAGGTACAAGGAAGGCATGCTGCTGCAGTTGTATTCGATAGACTCTCCACTTCCTACCTCGTTTGGTGAAAATTTACCACACCAGTTGCCGCAAATTTCGGAAGAATACCAGGACGTTTTTGAAGAACCAAAAGGGCTTCCTCCATCATGAGCGCATCATCACCGTAGACACAGGAAGCCGTCCGGTGTATGCAAAGGCCTATCGCCATCCATATTCCCAAAAGGTAGAAATTGAGAAGTTGGTATCCGACATGCTCAAATCAGGGGTGATCAGACCCAGTTGCAGTCCATACTCTTCACCTATAATTTGGTAAAAAAGCATGATGGATCATGATGTATGCATATGGATTATCGTGCACTAAACAAAATTTCAATCAAAGATCATTTTCCCATTCCGGTGATTGATGAGTTGCTGGATGAGCTCCATGGAACGCAAGTATTTTCCAAGTTGGATTTGTGCTCGGGGTATCACCAAATCCGAGTAGTACCTAAAGATACGGAGAAGGCTGCATTTAGGACTCACAATACCCATTACGAATTTTTTGTGATGTCGTTCGGGCTTACCAATGCGCCGTCAACATTTCAATCATTAATGAACCAAGTATTTTAAAATTATTTAAGGAAGTTTGTTTTGGTCTTATTTTTTATGATATCTTAATTTATAGTGCAACTTGAGAAGAACATTTTGAACACTTCAAAATTACATTGGCCATTTTACGTCCTAACAAGTAGTTCTAGTTTGGTCAACATCAGATCCATTACCTTGGTCATGTTATTTCTAATCAAGCGGTGGCGGTCGACCTTGAAAAAGTTTATGCGATGATGAATTGGCCTATGCCAAAAAACCTAAAGGTGATGAGAGGGTGATGAGAGAGTTTCTCGGGTTGACCACTTATTATGAGAAATTTATTCAAAATTATGGGAGCATTGCCAGACCACTCATGAACATGCTCAAGAAAGACTCTTTTCAGTGGACTCCAGAGACTGAAGAGGCTTTCCAAAAATTGAAGGAAGCAATGATTAAGGCTCCAGTGTTAGCCTTACCGATTTTTTTAAAAAATTGATCGCTGAGTGCGATGCCATTGGCTCTGGGGTGGGGGCTGTGTTATTACAGGAGAGACCAATCACTTTCTTTAGACAAGCTCTTCACAGAAAAAATTTACTTTTATCTATTTATGAAAAGGAGATGTTAGCATTGGTTTTAGCCATACAAAAATGGCACTCTTACTTACAGGGAAGACATGTTGTGGTAAAAACTTATCAAAAAAACCTACAGTATCTTTGGGCACAAAAGATTACTTCCACCGCTCAACAAAAGTGATTGTATAAGTTGATGAGTTACGATTATACTATGGAGTACAAAAACGGGAAGAAAAATGTTGTAGCAGATGATTTATCTAGGCGGGATGTAGATAGAGTTCACATTGACACTTCTACTAGGAGATTGGATGTTATCTATCACCCAATTTCTGAATGGGTAGTGACAATCAAGGAGGAGGTTAATGTTAATCCTATAATTCAAGAATTGGTAAAAAGAATTGAGGACAGAAAAGCTATTGGACCGTGGAAGCTTCAAAACGGACTTATCTTTTTTAAAGATAAGGTTTATTTGGACAAGGCCTCACCTCTCATACATGATATTTCAGATCAATTTCATGGCAGCACTCACGAGGGCTACCACAAAACCTTGCAATGGGTAAAAACGAGTTTTTATTGGCAAGGAATGAGGGAAAGAATTAACACTTTTATTTCCCAGTGTGATATTTGTCAACGCCCCAAGGCCGAACAGACTTTCCCGACAGGTTTGCTTCAACCGTTACCCATTCCACAAAGAGTCTAGGAAGATATATCAATGGATTTCGTTGAAGGTCTGCCATTGTCAAAAGGAAAATCCGTTGTGTTTGCAGTAGTGGTTAGACTGTCAAAATATGCTTATCACATCCCTACACAGGTACAAGAGTTGCACAAGTTCTCTTCAACCAAATCTTCAGGTTACACGGCATGCCAAAAACAATTGTTTGTGTCGAGATCCAACTTTTACCACTAATTTCTGGTCACAACTCTTTCGTCTTAATGGTACAAGCCTCAATTATATCTCTGCATGCCACAAACTGATGGCCAAAGTGAGGTGGTAAACCGAACCAAGGAGATGTATCTGAGAAGCTTCTCTAGTTCTAATCCTAGAGAATGGGGTAAGTGGCTAACTTGGGCAGAGTACTGCTACAACACTAGTTGGCATTCGGCCATTTAAACAACACCATTTGAGGCAATCTATGGCCAACCACCTCCATCACTACTTTTGTATGTTCCGAGCACCGCTACAGTCAAGTCAGTTGAAAGGCAATTGATGAATCGAGAACCAAGGACTAAGGAACTGCAAGGCACTCTTAAAGAGGTCCAAAACCAGATGAAGAAAATCTATGATCACCACCACCGAGAACAAGAGTTTGAAAAAGAGGACTAGGTTTATCTTAAACTCCAGTCTTACATGCAAACAATGTTGTCATTGAGACGAAACCTCAAACTTTCTCCCAAGTTCTATGGTCCATACCGGGTTGTCCAAGGACAGGAGTCGTTGCTTACTAGTTGGATTTGCCAAATGAAACTCGCATCCACCCTGTGTTTCATGTTTCTCTATTGAAGAAGAAGATAGGACAGGATATTCAGGTTCAAGATGAGCTTCCAATTGTGTGCAAAACTAACGAGACTCTTTTTCCACTCCCCCAAGCAATACTCGATTATCGCATTCACAAGAGAAAGAAGCAAGTCTTGGTCCATTGGCAAGGTTTTTCACTTGTTGAAGCTACTTGGGAAGACGTTGAGATTCTGTAGAACCAGTTTCCAGAATTGGGTCTTGAGGACAAGACCGAAAGTTAAGGGGGAGGGAATTGTTACGTTTCTCTTATGTTATCGTTGTGTTGTGATAGGAGTTGTCTTGCTGATGTGTATTGGTGATGTGCCATGTTGTATTGTTAGGAGTCTTAACTGTGTTTCAGTTGTGCGAGAATTTAGGATGGTTATAGAACTGTTTAGTTTGGGACGGTTATTATACATGACTCATGGTATTTAATGTTGTGTGTCTGATAAGTTGGGTATGTTTTTAAGAAATCAAATGACACTTGAGTGTTAAGAGGCAGGTTTTCCTCAAACAAAATCACTTTCTTCTCTTCTTTCATCTTTCTTCTGTTGTAACCTTATGTAGTTTTCTCTCTAAGACAACACCATAGATACATCCAAGAACAAGAGGAACCAGCACGTACCATAGAGGAAGAGAGAGATTGGGTTCATGGGAGAGAGAATGCGAAAGATTGGGTGACGGAGAGAACAAGAGAAGGGATCGGGGCAGGAAGAGAGAGAGCTAGATGGAGGGGCAGGGCTGTTGCCCGAGTGAGGAAGAAGAAGACCAAGAGGGTGAGAGAGGGTTGGGTAGAGAGAGAGAATCAAGGGAGAAAAAAGAGAGATGGAGAAATCAGGGAGAGAGAGAATGTGAGAGCGACAGAGAGAGAGAGATTCGGATGAGGGGGGGAGAGATTGAGGGAAGGTTTGGGAGAGAATTTGACGAAGAGCAGAGAGAGATTGAAGGAAAATAGAGAGAGAGAGAGACAGAGTTTAGGGGAGTAGCAGAGGGGATTTACGAAAAAAAAAGAGAGGGTGAGTGAGAACGTCGAAATAGGGAGGGAATAAAATAAAATAATAAAGGGAATATTGAAAAAAGAGAGGGACGGGCTCAAGCTTGGGCCAAAGGCCCAGCTTGGCCCGTTCATTAGAGAGAGAGGGAGGGAGAGAAAGAATAGATAAAGAAAAGAAGAGCGAAGAGAGAGACATAGAGAGGAGAATAAAGGGAAAAGAGAAAAAGAGAATCGTGCACCTAGGTGGGCTTGAATCCTTGTGGTGTCAACCCTTTGGTGAGCTAGGTGAGATGATGAGTTTAGAACTCCAAGGGCCATTTCTCTCTCTTAAAAAAATTCTCTCTTAAAGAACGAAGCTAAAAATTTGAAATCTCATTCAAATATTTCTTAATGTTTCAAGAAGAATTATATAATGAGGTTACATTTATTTTTAAGCATCCACCAAAACATGGGTGGATGCTCAAAAAATAGACCAAATGTTTTTCAAATAGCATTTTGCTTTAATTAAAATGTAATTTCGTATTAGTAAAAAAATGATCAAAATACCCATTCCCACAATGCAAAAAATGACCAATTGGTCCCCTTTGAAGAAGGCCTAAGCCATGGACACCATCTAAGGGCAATTAAGGAGCTTTTCAGAAGCAATTCGAATGATCAAACACTGTAGGATCGTTACTGGCATTATTATGCATGTTTTAATACCTATTGATCGTCTTGAAACGAAGTTTTAAGGAAGAACCCAAAATCCGATCACGTCCATAAACTTTTGATTCTTCAACCACCAATATAGCAAGATATGTGACGTTTCGCGGGTTCTTTTTTTATCACAAATTGAATAGGATACTATCACGATCCTTTTGTGATAAAATTCATCCATTTTGGTCTTCGTTTGAGCGCATTCCAAATTTGAGAGGTCGCCGAAAAATGTGTATTCTTTAACCTCCAAATTCAGTGTCGTCCGGCCTCCGATCATGTAAAAAAGTTATAATAAACTGAAGCCCTTCGTAGCACAGTCGCCAAAACCCATACTTTTGACGATCTGAAATCGGGATCTCAAGATACCGCCTCTTAAATATGGAGATGTTTCACTTTCCAAATTTGAAAATTCAAATTTCGAACTCATCTTTTCTCTAAAAAATCTCTCGTTTCTAGTCACAACATGATGCACGTCATATGTCAAAACAAGCGCATTGACGAGATATATCTCGTGTCCGAATTTGAGAGTAAAACGACTCAAAATGAGCAACTTATGAGCATTTATCCTGAAATGAGAAAACATAGTTTTGATAAATGAAAACTGGTTCATCGAGGTTACACCACAATAGTGTAAAACCCCCATTTCTTGGTAAGTTATGCCCAGAATGGTCTTGGAGGGTTCGATTGAGCCGAAATTTTATATTTGGGGTTTTTTTGACATTCTAGATCTAATGGCGGTGATCTGATGTTCGTTTGAAACCCGAAAAATAGGGTTGTAGTTATATTGTCTAATTTCAAGACGATCAGAGCGGAATTTTGATTTGAAATATTATTTTTATGGAAAAGTATAAAATGAGACCACTTACCTTTTATACAAGGTTGGCACAATAATCTTGACCATTGGATGTAAAGTTGGGTAGCTGCAATTATTCTATTGACCAAGCTCAAACTTTAAAAAAACTTTCTCGAACTTTATGACACATCCAAGCTATCAAGTTTCACATCAAATGGTAGTAAGAAATTGTGACCACCTTATATAAAAAGTAAATGGTCTCATTGTAGACAATCTATTTTTTTTTATTGAAAAGGTCATATAAAAAAGTATAAAAACCCAATTTTTATGCAAATAGAAAAATAAAAAATAAAAAACAAAATATGGCCATTAGACATGCCCACATTCAATCTAAACTAATATTGGAAAAATTACTAATCCAAATCGCACAATCAGCAACATACTAAAAAAAACTAGCCGCCAAAGAAAAATACTTTTTTTTATTTCTTCTCATTATTCGATGGCCCCAAGCTCTAGATGTATGCCACCAAACACGCTAGAAAAAGCCGTGCTTCCCACGTTTTTGTAGCTCTCACCCTCGCTAAACATACGACAAAGCATCAATGTAGGACAAAAATAAGAATCAAACCCAGCTTCCAAACAAGCTCTGCCTGCCCATCCAATGGCAGTCGAGGAAATTCGCGGTAAAAGGCAATATTTATACTTACCAAAAATAAATTTATATAAGGTTGAAATCTTAAAATATATAATTAAATATACAACTCAAAAATCCATCATAAAAGATTGTTTGAATGTTGAAAAACCCTCTAATTAATCATCTCGACATCGCGATGTATGAATATAAAAAAAAAAAAAAAAAAATTGAGTTTGCAAAATAGTGTATCTTCCAACAAATTATCTAGACCGCCCATTTTCAAGATTTTCATGTGCTTATAGATGTATTTTATTTGAACCATTTTTAGAGTTTAAAATGTTATAATTAGAGATGAAAATAGATTCTCAAACCAATCTAAAAATTTTTTAAATCACGATTACAATTTATAATAAAATTTAGGGGTACACCTCAATTGGATTTTCTAAATTTACAACCTTATGGAAACCACACCCATATTTAGAAGGCTGGATTTAGGGTTTTGAGATAGATTTAAGCACCCATCAATATCGCTAATTCATCCATTCCCTTTTGGTTATATTTTCTTGAACAAACCGTTGCCAAAAAAAAAAAATTCGTTGTTTTTTTCTTTATAAAGTTAAAATGCGTTAGTCTTGTCTCGAACTTATTTGTGAAATTGTCTTGGAATTATTTGAGAAATTGTCCAAGCCTTGATTTTTTTTTTAGAATCCGAAAAAAATCGTTTCTGGCATTGTGTTATTGATTAATGCAATCTAAAACTGAACTCAATGTTTAAAAATACCTATGCAGCTTAAGAAAATAAGAAAATCTTATAGCATATTAACGTACGGCAACTCTGGAGAATAGATTATAACGGCAATGTGTATGCGTAAAAAAAATCACCCATAAAAATAACAATTAATATCACACAATTAGTATAAAAAATTACAAAAATCATTTTCTTCCTTGTTTCTTGAAACTATAAAATGGGTATAAATTTTTTTGTAAATGTACTATAGCAAAATTAGTATCAAAATTAATATTTGTGGACACTCGCACAAGAAACGATGTCTCAATTTTTACATATTTATGTAAATGAAAGTACATAATGGATTACTCGCATTTATTTTGGAAATTCAAAAACAATATTTTTAGAGATATGTAGCTATTTTTTGTAATTGTTTAAGGCCAAATTCATCTGATCTCACCGATTCTCCTATCACGAACTGTCAATTCGTCGATCCGACACAGAGTTTTGGATGAATGATCTGGATCACCGATTCGTTTTTTAAAACTTTGATTTGAACCAATGTTTCAAAATATGTTGATTTCCAATCCGGTTGCCTATCTGGCTGTAGAATCGATCGGGATCAAATAGGTTATGCAATGGCATCATCTCGATCCCTTCCCCCCTAAAATCCCACTTTTCAAATTTTTTTTTTCTTTTTTCTTCGAGCGTCTCTAATGTATGTGCCCCCCCTCCCTAAATCCTCTCCCTATGAACTTCAATTTTAATTTTAATTTTAATTTCAATTTTATTTTTAAAATTTTTTAATTACAGATCCGAGCACGATTTGCATCGCCGATCCAGCATATCTGTATGGGGATCATAGTTGGACGATTTGCACCGCCGATCCGTTTTTCAAATATTGATCTGAACACAAGAACTCTTCAAGCATCCACATGTGGACCAATCCCATTTTCTTTTTGTTCTTCATGCTTGGTGAGCATCGAACACGAGAAAGACTACGAAAATTTGGTGGGTATAGGAGAGGGAAGGGAGAGAAGGAGTGGCGCATGACGGATACGAGATATCCCATGAATCAGCACATGAAATTTATGACTAATGAAGGGATACAATTTTCATGTTTTTTATATTTTATTTGGACCATGACCCTTTAATAATAGGGTGCGGTCTCTGTGTGGTTGTAACTTTAAACAATCCAATTAAGACGCATCTTCAAATTTTATTATAACATGTGATTTTGATGTAAAATTTTTATTGGATTATCTGCAAATTTATTTTTACATCTAACTATAAAATTTTAAACTCCAAAAATGATTAAAATTAAGTAGATTTATACATATATAAAAATCTTGAAAATGGATGGTCTAGATAATGTGTTGCAAAGAAAACTATTTTTGGGACTCAAAATCTTTTTTTTTTTTTTATATATATTCATACATCTCGCTGTCGAGATGATCAATTAGAGAATTTTTCAACATTAAAACAACTTTTTTAGATGGATTTTTGAGACGCACCTGTTATTCTACATTTTGAGGTTAACCTTACATAAACTTTTTCCTTAACTAAATACGACGCCCTATAAATTTTTTCTTTAAATAAGAGGTTTATGTTTGCTCTTACAAGTTCAAATTGTATGCATACTCCCTCGTTTCAAACAGTTGTTTAGGTATTTGGAGGGTTTTTGGCTCTTTGCCATTCAAGGATACAATCACCTAGTGTTTCAAAATTCGCCCATCTGTATCTGAAATCAGTCAAGACCAACCCAATTCATGGTCGGAATAGGGAATCAATCCGATCTTGATCGACTCGCTTGGTTCGGTCAAAGAACCAAGTGAAGCTTGTTATGTGCCATGTAGATCTCTATTAGGACTAGGCCATCCAGATGCCCCAAATCCCCAGTTTCGACCCATTTAATTTTTTGAAGTTTACGTTATTTAAAAGGGAAAATAGTAAATACCCCCCAACTTGGGCTTTCTAGACAACGTCCACCTAACCAATTTTTTTATCGCACCCCAAAACATACATTCTTGCAAAGGAAAAGTTTTTATATAGAACTTAGGTTCTAAACACTCAAATTAGAGGCGACCTCAAAAATTTCACTGGAAGATGTTGTTTTGATGCTTAATGATCCTTTAATTGGTCATTTCGACATCAAAGATGCATGGACATGAGAAAAAAAAAATGAATTTCAAGTTTTGAAAATAGTGAATCTTGTAATGCAGTTTTGAACCGTTGATTTTCAATATTTGCAAGTTTTCATAGATTTGCTCGATCTACACTATTTTTGAAGCTTTAAATTTTATAATTAGATATAAAAATATATTTTAAAGCTATCACAAAGATTTCCAGTAATGAAACCATATTTCTCAACACTATTTGAAGGTGTGTTTTATTTTGATTGTTTAGAGCCTCGGCTCCATACAAACCGCACCCTTCTAGTCAATACTCCCTGGTCAAAAAGTCCTATGTATTTTAACCAAAAATGCCTTTGTCTGTACAAGCTCGCATCACATCCCCGGCATGAGGTGCACTCGGTCTGGCACTTCCAATTGTCGGTCCGGCATTGTATCTCTGTCAACATAGTGTGCAAGCGGTCAGGCCCAAGGTGTCCTCGATCCAAAAAATATTCAATGGGTTCGACAATGATTTTAGCTTGGTCCGGCACAAGGTGACATTGGGTTGACACTCTTTTACCTCAGTCCAACATATTTTTCATGCCAGCAGCTGTAAATTGGGGTCTGTCAATGGTTTTATAGTACCGATCAGACAATTTTCTACTGCGGTCTGGTAATTAACCTTTGGTCAGTGTGCATTCTACAAGGATATGATACAAGGGCATTTTGTTCCAAATAAATATGAGTTTTTAATTGAGGATATTTGCTAGAAAAATAAGTTTTAAGATAAAAGTTGCAATAAAAAAATTAGTTGGAGGGAAGTTGTGTAGAAAGTCATAATTGGGAGATCTCCCAATTTCTTTATTTAAAACTACAATTTTTATTATTGTCTTTAGTGAAGCTTTCTAAGTCCTCTTTATAACATAGAAGTTCTATCCTTCCCCTATCATCTTGCCGTCTATTTTTTTTATAAAGAGAGCCCCTCACCGTTTGATATTAAATTTGACGTCTCAAAATATTTTATCTTTAAGTTTTTTAATATAATTTTTGTGAATATGAAATTTGGTGCGTGCCATTTCTCGTTCACTTTGGGAATATTTTTGTAAGAACCTCGTCCTGCGTCTCAATGGTGCGAGGAAATGGTCCCAGCGGGAGTGCAGTTGTTTTCGCAATAACTTTCGTTCGTATGATTAATGCAAAAGGCTCATTAATCATTGCAAAGGCCAGAAATGAAATGAGCTCATCAGTGCAACTGGGGCGCTACATCGCGTCATGGGATTCTTGCTCTTCCTCTCTGTGTCTCAACTCAATTATTGCCATTAACAAACGCACAAGGCTTATTAATAAGACCTGTGAAGCACAAGGTGGAAGAAGAGGAGGTATAAGTATCGGTCTCCTCCTCCTTCTCCCATCAAATAAGATGAACTCTATCTCTGCAGCCTCCTCTCCATCTCCATCACAAAATAGTAACAGAAACAGTAGTATGGGTTCTGATTATGACTTCTCAAAATACACTGAACTCCACCGTCCCGAAGATTTCAATGCTCTAACATCTCCCATGGATGGCTATTTCACTGTTTGTGGATTTGGCTCTCTTCTCTCTGGTGAGCTCTGCTTATTTCTCCATTATGTAATCCTTTTCTCATAGCACTAACTTTTTACATCTTCTTCTAGTGTTATCAGTTAATTCACTGACCTTTACTGCATTTTCCATTGATGATGAGAAGTGAGGGCTAAGAGAGGTTCAATTAAGGAAGAAAGAAGCAATTGGTATGAGAGAAAATGTGAAGAAGAATGGGTATTTATAAATGACTGATTTGTGCTTCTGTGTGCTTGCATTTTTTGTTTTCTGCAACTGATTTACTTTGTCTGAGAATGAATCTTTTGTTCTTAATCTCAACTGGGCATGGCTTAGTCAATGCCAATTGACTGACAACTTAGTTAATGTTCAAAGAGATAATCCTCTGCTTTTTATCGAATTACTCTCTTCTTGGAATAATCTAGGGTACTGGTCTTAGATTCGATACCTTCCGGTCTTCTATTGTCATTCGATCAGTACAATGCACCAATCTCCTCTATAAATATTAATTTGCATATTGAAAGTCCATAATTTATCGTTTGTCCATTCCAGTCAATGGGAACTGGTATGTAGGTTTTCTTAAAAAATGTTACCAAATCGAATTCTCTTCCTGGAATCTTGTAGCTGTTGAGTGCCCTGTAGATTTCAGCTTGTGTGTTTTCTCTCCTCAGAAATTTGTGACTGTTCAGCGTGCTTTGGTTCAAGAAATTTCTAACTCTTTATTATCTATATTTCTCGTGATTATTCAAGTAAATTTTCTGTAAAAACAACATATTTCTGGAGTCAATGTTATGATTATAAATAGGGGCTATTCTATTTTGTTTTGTCGGGGAAAGGATGTGAAGATCAGTTGCTATTTTGCTTGGAATTCATGGAGTTCTTGCTGTAGCGATACTGATGTTTCTGAGTGTGGTCCTTTCTTAAAACCAGCACCTTGTTGTGCATAGCTTTTTACTTTTGTGAGATAGGTCCTTCATACAATTTGACACATCCAAAAGAAAAGGAGAAAACCAACACGATAAATGCTTCTCACCAATACTGCTCACACACAATGTAGTTCGTTAGAGATGATGCACAGTGGATATTTGCCCAGTCCCACATATGTATGAAAGATTCTCAAAACTTTGGACTGTTTGCCGGTTAAAACCATGAAAAAAATTTGGCGCACCACCCAGCTTGAGAGTCTGAATCTTGTGCATTTTTTTGACATAAATGATAGTCAACCTATGATATCCTCACATAAGCTATTGTCCTTTTTATTAAACTGGTATTTTTCCCTCTGTATATTCCTGAGTAACTTTCTTGCATCTCTTCTTTTGCTTCATCATCACTTACACATCTAATAGCACCTTGTTGAAGGATCTTTGTATAGTTCTCCTCCTCGCAACACATTATGAATTGCATCCACTTTGTTGTTTGTTTAGCACTTGATGGGCCATATTTTGAGAGACTGAGCATCAAACTGATATTTTGATGGGTAGTTTTATATTTTCTCATATCGTATATAATTGCTGCATGGGCAGCATTTTCTACAATACCAACATCAGTGATTGGAGCATTTTCTACAAAACCCACATCAGTGATTGACAATAGTTCATCAGCTTTGGGTCTTAATTATTTTCTCGACTTTGGAAGGAGTTAATTTGCAATTGTTGTGGCTGTGCTATCAGAATAACTGGTGTGGTCACTGCTCTGAAGGAAAGTGGAATAAAAACCTTTTGAAAGTGCAAGTTTGGTTACACGGCGTATAAATCAGGTTTCCTTACTTTGCCAAGCATTCCATAGTTTATGACCAGTTGTGAATCTAAAATGGCCAAGACACTCCTTATCCGGAATTTTGGGTAGTTTATACATCACAGGTTTTAGCCTAGAGACTAGTAACTCATTTTCTGCCATATTTAGATCTCATATTATGTGAATAAATTGATCATGTTTCTGCAATTTACATATATTATGGCATGTGTCTATGAGGAAGTACATGCGTTTGTGGACCTTACCACGACTCAGACAAGGATTCTATTGTCCTAAAATGCTGTCTTTTAGTATTTTCTCTTTTATTCTTTTCATCTTCCTTGTCCCTCGTGTATTTAATTCTCCATTGTCTCTGCTCCATGGAGCACATCTAGGTGGAATTTTCTTTTATCTCATGGCTATCCAAAAAATAAAAGCTATGTGCAGTATCTTAGAGAGTTTCTACTATGCATGAACGTAAGCTTGTATTTTTTTCTAAAGATATCAATGGATGCACAAATTGTGTAAACAGAGCATGTAAATAGCTATATATTGAACTCTGAACTTTAATGACCCGTATGAAAAACATAGGAGGTTTATTAAACCTGCAGATATTGATAATCTCGTTACAGTAGAACCCAGAAATATGCTCTTGAGTGGTGTGACTATCCCCAAATGATTTCGTGCACAGGTCTGGCTTATATTACTATGCTTCTTCATGGGTCATCATAGTCTTATTGTATATTAGATTAGAGTGATGATGATCTTCATTTGGTTGTTGGATTCATTAACATTCAACAAAGTTGTTGCTTTAAAGCCTTTACTTGTTCAGGGTGTCCAAGTATTTCAGGCTGTTAGAGCTTTTGCGTTCATAGGTTTTATGTTCAATATCTCAAATTTCATCACTCAATTTATGCTTTTCCTATTTCTTTTCTGATCCTCCTCCCCGCAGTTGGAGGTGGGAGCCAGGGTTCATTGCTTGCTAGGAGTTCCTTAGTCTGGGGGGCCATAAGGGCACCCATATAGTTTAATATATAAAACTAAAGAAATTTTTAAAAAATTAAAAGAGACTTTTCTGAAAATCTTTAGATGCCAAATTAATGTATTAAAAATATATTCTAAAACAATTACAGTGAATTTAATCACACGAAATTGAGGGTGATTTACTTGAACCTTCTCATATATGAGTCACTCACAATAATATGCTAAAAAAATTTAATATGCAGAGAGAAACTTATAGAGAAGAAAGGGAGAGGGAGATCATATTTTCTGTTGTACATATTTAAAAAAAAATGATGGGTCAAAAGTCCCATAACTATTTGTACATTAAATGCAATTTTGGAAGCATTGAATTAAAAACTTTCTCTTCAGGATTGATGTGTATTTGAGAATCTCAGTTCCTTTGAAAATTTTGAGGAACGTGGGATTGAATAATTATTGCTTTGTATTTTTATTGATATGCAGTTGTTGCTTTCAGTTTTTGGATATGCATATATTGCTTGTTTTCCTTTGAATATATAAAGAATAAGGGTCTGTATTGACCGACTCCCATTGGCTTGTGATCGTGCTCCCCCAACATGTGACCATGGCCTAATCATGATCCCACTCAGAGCATGGGACTGCGTTCCCAGAATGGGGCTGCAACTGTTGTTCGGAGATGCCAGTTACTAAGCTCCCTCCATTAGTGTAACAATGTCCTCATTAATTTTGTATATCATATATGTATTTAATAGGTGGTATTTCATATAGTTTCTTTCATGTTTTTGGCATTTTTTTAATTGCTTCTCTGAATCCTCTCAAACCAGAAAGAAGCACACGGGCTACATTCCCAGAGCCGAGAAACTTTAGAATGGCTGCCTTGCGAGATTTTAGAAGGGTCTATGCTCATGTTGCTAATGTTTTCTATGATCGTGGGGTAGCAAAGGAGGATACAAAGGTTCAGTTATGAGTCGTGTTTTTCCTTTGATCAGGAATCTGTTTTCGCACCATCCATTTTATTTGTTTGTGAAGTGTAAAAAGCATTTTCATATCTGATGATTTCTTGACTCTGTATATGAGTGTTGTAGGAAATCTCAAGCTTGAGTGTGGAACCATGTCCTGGGGAATATATTATTATCACTGTCTTTGAGATACAAAAGACAGAGGTAAAGCTAAATGCATGTCGTGCAATCCTTTTTCCATCCATTCGGTTTCTACATAAGTCAGTTCACCTGGTTTTCCATATGTATGTAACTTTTTAGATTCTGAGGACCAATCTGTGTCAGAAAGGCTTCTGATTGCTAGATAATTTAGTTCATTAGATGTGATGCTAACATAAATTTTAACTTCTCTGGGTTGAACCTATAGATGAGATGAGTTTGACTGCCTGACTTATTTTTTTGTTCTATAGGCTGCAGCATTTATAAATAGGGAGCCTGAATTTCGTTACATACTTGTAAGTTGAACATCTATATTAATGTTATGGAACTTGATTTTTGCTATACAAGTGGATTTATTTTCCTGTTAGATTTGTTTTTGTATTGGTAAAAGTTTCTCTGGATCCAAAATGGATGCCTGATGTTAGTTATTTGACCACCTACCGAGTAGAACAAATGTTACAACAGGTTGTGCCTGAGGATTTAGATGGGAAACCTTTTGCTCATCCAGCAGTAAGTTTAAATTTCACCATGCACCACTTGGATCTAGATAAGTATTTCTTTTAGTATAGTGTTGTTGTAAGCATTTTCTCTTTTACCCTTTCACACACTACTTGTCTCCTTGTTACTTATACAGGTGATATGTGCTAGATATAGCGATGAAGAATTTTTCCACGTGAGATGCCAAGGTAGTCATGTATGTTTAGTCATGCCCAATGTTATCATTTTAATAAAAGATGTTTAATACCTTTCTCAGAAAATTGGTGATGAACCATGAGAATTTGGTTGCATTATTGTTTGGAAAGGTTCAAACGAGACAACCAAGAAAATAAGTACCATGTAGCTCTATTGCACCCACATTAGT